>NW_027094095.1:26465774-28865774 GCF_029207755.1 Chamaea fasciata | reverse complement strand
GTGCTGCTTTTGGGAATTAAAAGCCACGTGGAGAGGGGGCACATTTCATCTCACTCTGAGCTGAAGGTCCCTTTCCTTAGGTGCTACCTCCTCCAAGTGTTCCCTTAGACAGCCATAAATTAATAAAGAAACACGTTTAAAGAGCATGATGTTCAAACATATAAAAGGACCCAAACTTTCCAGCTTATGTTAGACCAGACAGGTAACCGAACAGCTTTCCATCTTTCTGCTCTTGAATGCCCCCTGGGAAACACCTCTGGCTGTGCTGACAAGGTTGAGGATTGCAGGACTCCTCCGTAGCTGCTGCTTTGATTGCCGGTAAAAATAGGAAAAAATTAGGCACTAGTTACTCAGAGGAATAAAAAAAAAAATGTCAGAGCTGGATGCAGTCTTGGAAAGGGAAAGTGCAGAGTGGGAGACTTTTGTTTAATCATAGCAAAATCCATGAGGAGCGTGGGGGAAATGGTTGTCTCTGGGTTACTCTGTGGATTTGTAAGTGTGTGATTGATAGTGTGTTAATAGTATTAGGCTCCCTGCTTCAATATTATTGTTGGGAAATCTGGCTGCTCGTATAATCCCCAAATTTATAATCCCAAGATTTATACAGGCAGTGCAGACAGTATAACCACCGCAGGGTGGAGTGGGGTCCTGCACCCACAGGGGAAAGTCTCACCAAATAAACACCTGATTGACCCCAGGAACACCCCCTGTGCGGGGAGAAGCAGGAGGGCACTCCAGCTTTTAATTAGGCAGAATTTTCTTGTTTTAAAATGGCTAGAGACAACAAAAATGTGTCCCCACAGGCTGCTTCTGGGGTGTTCTGTGTTAAACCAGTGCCTGGCACAGCTGGCACGGCGATGGTGCGTAACCTTTGCAGTAGGTGAAGAGCTGGAGGCAGACAGATGTTCCGGTGTGGTTGGCTGGGATTGTGCATTCCCTGCCCACACAGATGGTCCTTTGGAGCACCCTTGGCAGCCTCTCCTTCCCCACCCCCCCTCCCACCTGTTGGCACTCACAGATCCAAGTGAAGAGTGGCCGAGTTGTGGGGGAGAGCAGGACAAAAAGATGCAGCAGCACTTCTGGCTGTGAAACAAGGCAGGCTGTGTGCAGTGCACAGCAAGGAAGCCAACAATGAGGGCTTGCCCCAGAGCAGGAGCTTTCTATCCAGAACCCACGCTGGTAATTCACCAGATTGCAGCATGGATGGAATTACAAGGGATTTTATTTATTTTTTTTTTTAATGAAAAAGGGAGCTTCTGTCCTGAGAAAAATTAAGTGATGCTGAATTTGGTTTGGTTCTTCCATTGCACGCTCAGCTTTATACAGAGAATAAAAAAGGGCAGAGGAGAACAAATTGACCCTGGAAATCACCTCCAACAAAGCTGGCTTCAATCCTGCCAGCCCTTCCTGGAGGAATGAGCCTCCCACCCACACAGAGCAGCTGAAGTGGAGAAGCCCCTTTCCAGAGGCAGCTGCAGAGCCTTGTTAGAGCAGTTTCAGAGGGGTTTTCAGCAGACTGCACCGTGCTGCATCCCAGGCGGACATCTCCCTCCTGCCTGGGACCAGACATTTACCCCCTTCCCCATCTCCCACCCTTTTCCTCATAGCAAGAAGGAGCAGGAGTGCTGCCTAATCACTTCCAGCACCAGCACAGGTTGGGGTGGCTTCAGCCCTTCATCCAAAGCTGGAAATAAACCCAGAATAAGCTCAGACCTCAGCGTGACTCATGTCACTCCATTCTGCAGGTGGGAGGAGCGTCCAGAAGTGAAATACAAAGCTGTGAGAACATCACTCAGCTCTTCAGGCTTCCCTGCTTCCCTTAATGGCCTGCAGGGAATCTGCCAGGCTGGGCAGTGAGCTGGCACAGGCTGGCCAGGAGTTCCTGACCTCACAAGGACCACGCTGACTCCCAGCAGTGGGAAAACACAGCCATCATTATTTTTTCCTAATAAACCATACCTTGCAGTTATAAAATGGAGCACTGACTCCAGCTGACGTTTGAGCTGGTTTGGTGGGAGAGCAGGAGAGGTGTCCAGCAGGGACTTTGTCAGCTGCTGCACCATGTGGACCATCGCAGCTGTTTAAGGAATAGCACTGCATCTTGCAAAATATTTTGCAGGCAGGCACTTTGCAAACCCTGGAAAAGTGTTTTAGAGATTCCTCTGCAGAGGAGGTTGCCAGTCAGTAGCATGGTTTATTTATTTTGTTTGGTTTTCTTGGGTTATTAAACATGTTTTATTTATGGAGTGTGCTTTCTAGAGAACAGTCTGCATACATGTTCTTAAATGAAGCATCTGTGGGTGCTGGGCTGTTGTTGTTGTGTGTGTTGGGGCCATGCTGGTGCCAACAGGCAGCTCTGTGGGGGCTGTAGGAGCTCCGGAGATGTGCATGGAAGTGCTCAGTGAACTGGAGAGCAGCACTGGTGTGTCTGAGTTTGTGGAGAGGGAGTTTGTGTGTGGCTCATCCCTTGTTCCACCACAGCTCCTCACCTGCTGCAGTCCTTTCCCAGGCAGTTTTTTGTGGAGAATCCAGAATGACTCACTCCAGCCATAACCCTTTTTAAGCTTAAGCACGGAAGTAACCTTGCAACGTGAAAAAGTGTGAATTTATGTGTGTGTGTGTGTGAATGTTTGCACCATCTGTTCCCTTTCCTGCAGCTCAGAGTGAGATTTTTGTCTCCTTTGCTCAGCTCACACAGGTACCTGTGGTGCTGGTGTCCTCCAACACAGATTGCACAGGTTTTTCCCAGTAGAACACACCAATACGTGGGCACAGGTGTATCAGTGCAGAGCAGGTAGAAATTTATCCTGGTAGTAAACACCCTCCTACCTTTATCTCCTCTTGTCATCCTCTTAATTAAATTGACATTCTCAAGACGTATTCAATTTAGGGTTTTGGTTTTTTTCCTAGTGAGAAGCCCAAGTAGAAGGAATTCAGTGCATAATGGTGTGGCCAGCTGGCAGAGCTGTGCTGAAATACAATTTCTGCATTTATAAGTTGGTTTTGCCCTAGCAATCTGCAGAGCAGCCAGTGGGCAAGGAAACCCTGCTTAAAGGAGTTATTTCCCATGATTATTAATGCCCTGGAAGCTGAAATCAAATATTGCTAATCCATCACTCACAGTGCTTTGACACCGAGCCATCACAAGGAAAGAAGTGTAGTTTAAGTCATACTTTGACTGTAATGGGTTTTGAGAAAACTAAGATTATCATCTAGAACAAAAGTCTCCAGTTGGTGTCACAGAATGAATTTTAAACTCTTCCCCTCTCTTTGGCCAGGTGGGAACTGCTTGTCTCCGCACACCAGCTGATTTCTCTGGAAATCAATTCTCACCAGAGAATTTTGTGGCTGGGGCTATTGCAGTTTATTAAAATGAGCTGTAGATTTTCTGTGGCAGCTTAATTCACAGTTTTCACGTCTTGGCATTTCAAATAATTTTAATCAAATAATTTAATTCAAATTATTTTAATTAATAAATTTAATTAATTAATTTTTAGGTTTACAATTTGTTCCAGAAGCAACGCAGTTTGCTGAGATTACACACATTTTCTGCAGTTTTGATTTTACTGCTGCATTCATTTAGCTCAGCAAATTTATAAAACTAATTAAAGCAGAAGTACTTTTTTGATTCAAGTTGTGAATGAAGAACAAGGGTCTAATGTAAAATGACATTTGCAGAGATATTAAGACCAATTGCAACTCTGTGGGTGTTTTACAACTTGATTTTTTTAAACTAAAAGCAGTTATTTTTATAGCATATTCTTGGCATGGTTGTATTGTTTTCATGTTTGGGGATGCCAAGGGAGAGTGGGAGATTAGGATCTGATTCAGCAGCGTACTGACACATGTCTGACATTAGCCATGGAGTTGGTCCTCACTGAATTCCTTGGATTTCTTGTTTGCTGAACCGAGATGGAGCTTTGGAGCCCGAACCCATTTCAGTCACCGAGGTTGTGCTGCTCCCCAGTTCTTGTTAAGCCTCGTGTCATCCAGGGAGTGAAAATAACCTGCAATTCCCAGCCATCAGCATCCAGAGGCAGCACCAGGATTTTTCCCTGTCCTGGGAGAGCAGGGAACACGTGGGGTTGTTTGAACTCCTTTGGTGACACGCCACCGCAGGTTCAAACGCCAATTACCACGTTCCAAGTGACAAATCTGGAGGGGGGAAAAAGGAGATGATAATTTAATAATTTTCTTATGAAGGCAAATGAGTCCTACATAAATCAAGCTGCTTCATTAAAGGGGGAAGTTGGCTGAACACGGAGGTGACGAAGGTTAACTCCACATTTGTGACACCAACTCCTCTTGAGTCTCTCTTGCAGCAGTGCCTGTCACCATCCCCAGCTCCTCAGGCAGCACTGGCATTTCTCGCACCACCTTTCACAGCATCAAAAGCAGTTTAATGTTGGGAGAAATTCACCACCCTGCTTTGGACAGAGGTGAATGGAAGACTTTGCTCTTTTTTTCCTGTGCGCATCTCGTGCGAGCTGCAGCGTTCCCGGTGTCTGGTCCAGCTGTTCCCCAGGTCCTGGCAACACTCAGCTGGTGTCTGTGCGGTGCTCTGAGCCTGTGCCTCTGTCTGGACTCCTGTCCTATGCCACCCCTGTGTTTTTTCCTGCTGCTCCAACGCTGATCCTTGCCCGCCATCCTCGCTGGCAGCCGTGGCTGCTGCCAAGCTGTTCACATGAAAGGTGTTTTCACGAGCCACCTCCCACTTCTGGGCACCCGTGGGCCAGCCTGCACAGTCCAGGGTGTTTGGCTGACTCTGTTTGGGCTGATTTCACAAACCTCTGCGTTGTGACTCAGAGAGCGGTTGTGGGGTGCTCTCAGGGTAGGATGAGCCACCCCAGTTGTTGTCACCCTGTTTGTAAATGTTGTGGTATCGTGCTCTGTGCTTTGGGAGTTTGTGACCAGTGATGGGGCATCTCAGCTGCTGTGACAACAGAGAAAAGCACAGGAAGGTTTTGACCTCACAAACACAACACCGAATAATTTTTTTTGCGCCTTTGGAGCTTTTAGAATCGATGAAGACGTGGCAGCAAAGAATTTACACATCCTCCTGACCCCATATGGCTGTTCCCCCTGCAGTTCCGTGCTCACGTGTGCAGCATTCCTCTATCCTGATTTACTTACACCTTGAGCAGGAGCAGGGAAAGGCAGCCCGAGCACCAACCCACCATATGCTGCTCCTAATGATTGAGAGCACTGGGTGTGCTCAGTGCTCTCCTAACACGTTCCACGGGCCAGGGGCCTGTGGCACTACAGCTGTTGTGCTTTTATTTCCCCCAGCCCTCTCCCCTTCACCACCGCATTCCGCAGCCAGGAGGTTGAGGATGCTGTTGCTGTGAGACGCCTTTGGAAGGCACCTCCTCTGTGAGGATGAAATTGCTGCCACTTACTCCCCTCAGAGTTACACAGCCCAGTGCCAGGTGCCAGGGAACGTGGTTATGATCAGGAGGTTGCAATTTTCCCCCCAAACCTCCAGCGTTCAGAGCTTTTGTTCTCACTCCTGTGGCAGAATCCACCGTGTTTCCCAGATTTGGGGCTGGTCCCAGCACAATGCTGCTTTTGCACATGGAGAGCAGCAATGGGAAGAGACAACAGAATGGTGTCACTGCACTATTAGTTCATATTTTCATAAAACATCAGGAATTCAGAGTGTAGCTCTTTTAATGTCTCATTCAAGAAGGCAGGAACATTGAAATGTACATTATTTGAAGCCCAGGAGACACGCCACTAGCGTTTATAGTGACAGCAGAAATCTTCTTGTATTCCAAACTCCTCAGGAGAAACACTGATAGCTTTATTCAAAATAATGACACTCAGAATTGCTGAATCATGTTCCCAGAGCATCTGTCCTGGAGGAAAAGCAGGGCTGCCATCCCAGTCCTGTTTCCAACAACTAAATAATGTCTGGGGTCTGTGTGTCTTCTGGTCTGGGAAGATGCATCAGCATGGTCCCAGCTCTGCTGTGGTCTTTCCTCTCCCCCATTTTTAGTGGAAGATTCACTCCCTTTCTGGTCAAGTTTCCTTGCACATGGCAGGGGGGTCAGAACTAAAAGGTCTTTAAGGTCCCCTCCAACCCAACCCAATTTTGGATTCCGTGATTTTTGGGGAGAGAAGTTGTCACTAAATAAGTGAATTTTTAGCATTAGGTTGGCAGGGATGCTTAATAGAAAGCAATAAGGAGAGTTGGCCATTAAATACTTTATTAATCTGACAGTGTTTATTTGTCGTATTTTTTGATACAGTGGCGAATTATCTGGCAGTAGTAAAGCCCTGGGTTTAGGTGACCTTGTGGTGAATCTTGGCCATTTTATTTTCCTGAGTGCTACAGGGAGGCTCGTTTCATTTTTATGGAAGAACTCTGAGGTCTGTGTATGAGCTCCACAAGAAGTAGCAAGATTCTGCTATTACATTAAATATAAGACCTGCTCTGCATTAAAATAAAGTGGAAGTCTGCATTAAACTGGCACAAGGCAGAAATTAACCTCATATTCTGGAAGAGGCACTGATGCCATGCAGAAAATAAGTCTATTTGGAGATCATTCTGCTGATATTTTTCTCAGCTATATCCTTTTTTTTTTTTTTTGGAGGGGTGGGGAGGCAAACAAGCTCTCGGTGGCCGAGTTCATTTTCTCCTGCTGCTGCCTTTTTCATTGAAGTCATCATAATCCTCCATTTGTGACATCAGAGTTACTGGCTAGCGAGATAATTATGATTTCACAAACTGAAGATTATGACCTTCAAATGAGGAAGGCACAGCGGGGAGGACAGATTCCTAAGCAACAGCCATCAGATATTTGTGAAATATTTGCAAAAATGTCCTTGCAGTTTAAAAAAAAATGAGGGAGAGAGGGCAGGAGGGAAACATCCAAAAAATATTATCAGCAGAATGAGTTGCCAGCCAGCATTTTTTTGCCCAAGTTTTCCATTTGGTGCCCATGATTCTCTAACCTGTCTCATTTAGCCTTAATGAACACGAGACATTTTTTTAGCATGCCATATGTGCTGTGGTCCTTAGGAAAAAAAAAAAAAAAAAAGCATCCAAATAACTTATTTTTTATATTCTGACTCTACCCAATCATAATTTACATTTTGCACAGTTTGATGCCCATCTGCAATGTCTTTACTATCAGAAAAGGTAATGAGAAAGGGAGGAAAAAAACCCACAGGAACATGTTGAACGACTGACACAAGAAAACCTGGTTGGGAGAAAATCGTTTTCGTCCCTGTGTAAATAAGCAACTTGGAAAAGGGGTTGGATTTGTGGCTCCGGGGGTGGGGTCAGCTCCTGCATCTGCAATGGCTTGAGAGGAGCCCCGGCAGTTTTTGGGGAGTCCCTGGGAGTCTGTTGTTCTGACAGGGGGTGGTGAGTGGTTCTCCCCAGGGATGGGGAGGATGAGGAGCAGCCATGCATCCTGAAAATGAGCTGAGTTGTGCCTCAGCTGGATCCTTTTTTTGTAATTTTGGGACAAGCTATTTAATGACCACAAACTCTCCCCATGCAGACCTCCTTGCAAATATTCCATCCTGAAAAGGTGAAAAGCCTTGAAAGGACATTGCTTCCTCTTCCATCCTTCCTTATCCTTTCAAACACCAGAATCGTGGATTTTATCCTTGGAGCCTGGCGGGAGGAGGAGGAAAGGAAGGAGTCACCAGAGGGAAGTCCCAAATAGCTCCACCTGCTCATTTCCAGTGTGTGGTTTTGGGCCTGACAGGGTTTAAGGCATTAGGGTGCAGATGGATTGAGGTTCTCTGGTCCTCACATTCTGCTGAGCAAAACGTGGGGCCTTGAACTCAGCCACTGCAACAAATGGTCGCAATCAATTACAGTTAGAAAACAATCAGCATTTTGCAAACAAACCTCCAGCTGTAGCAACCCAAATTCGTCACGTCCAGCCACTGGAGAGATGGGATATGCCCTGTCCAGAGGTTTTGGGCAGGGTGTTGGACACAGGAGCAGAGCTCCGGGAGAGTCCCAGTTCCCATTTTTCTTCCTAATGTCTCCTAAGATCTGTTTTTTCCTTTAGTAGCCTGAGTCAGAAAATGTCTCCTGTCCCTCGTTTGGAATGGTACCAGTTCAGGAATGTTTCCTTTTGATACCAGGAGCTGATGGGAGTTATTCCAGCCCAATGAGGCCTTCAGTTACATCCACTGGGATTGTAGAGTCAGAATTGAAAATGGCTTGCACTGGTCAGAGGTGCCTTTGTGCCAAGCTGCCAAGGGTTTATGACTTACAGATTCCTTCAATTCAGCAGGTGACCCAAAAAACCCCCCAAAAAACCCAAAAAACAAAACAAAACAAAAAAGGTAGCATTTCTTATTTGTGTGACACACAGAAGAGAAATTCCTGGTGTTAACATTTTCCCAGAGCTCCACTGGAGTGTGAGGAGTGATGGGAGGCAGGGGACTGTGCTGGAGGAGCTCCTGGGAGGAACCATGCACATGGAATCACAGAATGGGTTGGGAGGAACATCTAAAGACCTCCTAGTCCAACCCCTTGCCGTGAGGGACATCTTCAGCTGGATCAGGTCACTCAGAGCCTCATCCAGACCGTGGATGTTTCTAGGGATGGGGCTTCCACCTCTGGGCAGCCTGTGCCAGTGTCACCAAAACGTCCTCATATATAAATTGATCTGAGTGAGGCTCTGTCCAGGTTTCTTGACATTGGGGATAAAATTCAGGATTTGTCCACGGGTCAAGATCTCCTCCATGCAGCCAAAGTCACATCCAGACTCTGTAAAATAGGGATGGGATGTTTTTATGTAGCTCTGAGCTTTAAGGATACTTCCAGTGCAGGTGATGGAATATTCCAGAGCAATCACGCCTAATGTAACTTTAACTTGGAATGCTGCAGCCTGGAATACCCCAATGTTGTCATGAGGGCTGCTTTGCAAAGCAGAGAAAGAGAGCTGCATCCGTGTGGCCAATTTACAGTCAGAAGTACAAATCCAGTCCAAATCCTTCTGTCCCAGCTGAATCCCCAGCAAAGTGCTTGTGATCAAGATACAGCCTAAATAACTATTTGTATAAAATATTTAGCGACTAATTTCTCATTACAGATGCTTTGAGAAACGCTGTAAACTGCTTGCAGACAATTGAAAAATTAAAAAAAAAAAAAAAAAAAAAAAAAACGGAAGGGAATTATTGAATATGTTGTTCAGTGCACGTGATTTGACCAGCTTTGGGAACTGCAGTGTTAAATCATGAGACAGAGCATCTGGAGTGGGCAGAGAATTAGTAGAGAATAAAGGAGCAGCAGTACCATGCCAGGTACCACAGGAACAAGTGTATATATCAAAACAGAATTAGTGCAAAGTTGTAGCTTGAAAACCTTGTGGTTTGAGTGAGAACCAGGTGCAGAACTGACCCACTGACCTTCCCTGAGCCTCCCTGCTATGGCTGGCCCTGCTCAGAGCAATGGAGGCTATTTTTTTTCCTAGTTAATAAACAAAAAAACCCTCCATTTGCCTCTTCAATTTCACTTCTGCTAAACACGAACCTGTGGCAGTGAACTGAAAAAAACAACAGAATAAATAATACAGACAAATACATGGAGGAGTTCAATTATCATTTTCCCCCATTGAAACTGCCTTTTAACAACTACATCTTCTGACTGACAGCTTATTAATACTAATTACATTAGATATATGCAACATAACTAGTGCACTGGTACTTTCAATTATCTTCCCTTGTCTTCATTCCTTCCCCTGTGCTCCCATCCTCCCTTTTCATGCCCCATAACCACGACCAGAGCTGCAGCTCAGAGCCAAAGGAGCAAAAGCCTCTCGTTTCCTACATGGGCAGGAAAGGCCACAAGATCTTGTGTGTGTGTTTGTGGTGCTGTGTGGGTGCTCACTGAGGGGAAATTCCAGCATTGGCAGCGGTGGAAAACGCTTGGAATGTTTGGGGGAATTCTCTGTGGAAGTCCTGTGCGTTTCCTGTGAAGGTCCTGGGAAGTTTTAGCAGTTGGACTCAATGAGTTTGGAGGTCAGACTCAGTGGTTCTGGACGTCTTTTCCAGCTTTAGTGATGCTGTGATTATATTCCCTGATTCCAAATTCCATTTGAGGCCCTGTAAAGTTCCTGTGGAGGTCCCACACTGTTTCAAGCTGACACACCTTGGTTTATACATAATTTCCACAGCTTTTTCCACAGCTCAGTGTAACCCCAGAGCTGCTCCTAGGGAATCTGTGCTGGGTTGATCCAGGCTGGCACTGGCTCCCCACCACCCAAATCCAACATGATCTGCAGCAGCTTTTTGGGAGAGCTGAGGTTGGAGCAGCACTGACTGACCCAGGTCCTTGCTCGGACCAAGTCCCCAGCCCTGCTTCAGCTTTGTTTTAATCCCTGCTTAATGAACTCTCAATTACTTATGCAAATCAAAGCAGTGGAGACACTTAAAGGTTATTTATAATTTCTGGAACATTATGAAATCAATCATCCCATCTTTTACAGCTTTTACAGTGTCATTCAGATATCTGACTTTTTACATTATATTGCTATAACAGTTTATGTAGGAAGACAAATATGTTTTGGTTTTGTTTTTTATATAAGCTTGCTGATTGCTAAAACATCTCTGACAGCTGACATGGAAATCAGGGAGGTTTTGATTAGGCTTTTCTGATATGTAAATGTGTGTAAATGAGTTTTATATATATTTTATTAAAAAAAAAAAAGTTCTATTTAAAGAGCAGGCAACAGCAGTATCCCATAGAAATTAAAGAGTGAGCCTGAGAGGAATGTTCACGTGAGACTGACTTTGAGATGTCCTGAACGGTGGTGGGAGGCAACAAGGGGATAAACAGGATCACCAAATACTTTGAGATTTTTTTTCCAATGGTGTTTTTCTGTGGGGATGTTTTTAGGAAAATTAGGAATTTTTTATCTGGTGCCCATAAGAAAGCACTGCTGGGGTCATGGGGAGCTGAAGATGCTGCAGGTGATGAGCAGCCCCAGCTGGGCAGGTGCAGTGGATGTTGCTCAGGCACTTCATGGCTGCAGGATTTCTCCCAGCTGACAGCAAATCTTACATCTGTGCTCTCTGTAGAAAAAAACCCCGTAATTTGTACTGGTTTCCATCAAGCATTTGGCTCCTTGGACAGAGAAAGCTGGCAGTGGTTTCCTGCTATCCATCCTAGTCTTGGCATTTTGGATCCATTAATACCAAGACTCCTGCGTGGTTCCAGAGTGTGGACACCAGACTGAAGAGAGGAATAGTTAAATTCTGGGGTCCCTGTCACCTCTCTTTTCAGTTTCAGCCTCAAAGAGCCAAGCTGAGGTTTCCAAATAGCAAGCCTGCTCTTATGGAGCATCTTCCATCCTCTCCAAATCCCACAACTTTGGATCACAGGGCAAACAAAAAGCCAGGATGGAGGAGCTGGATCCAAACCTCCCTTTAAAAACGGAGAATGTGGCTGGAGATTCTCATGGCTGGTCCATCTGCAGCCTTGGACCTCTCATTTGTGTTGTGCCCTGCTGGAATTTGTGTTCAGTGCGACGGAGCTCTGTTAATTCACCTGTTTTCTTTCATCTTTTGAAGCAAATGAACAGCTATTTTAGCAGTATCACAGTAAATCTGTAACATTTATTTTGAAAAGGAAAAAGAGCTCAGAAGATTACCAAGGTGTCCAGCTGTGATAATATTACCTGCCTTGTAAAGTGCCCTAGGTGACTCTGAAGATGTAAAGCAAATTGAGGATTACATTAACTTCCTCCTGACTTGCTCAAATTATTAATTCAGTATCACCAACTATCAAATAGAGTAGGGTTATTATTTTTTTAAGTATAAATGAATAACTGTGGTACATGGCAAAGTACTGCCTGCAAATAATTAAAACCTGTTTTGATTGTATCTGTAGTAGAGGTTGATATGTCTTTTTGGTTTTTTTTTTTTTTTAGTGTTTTCTTTATAATACAAGATTATAGCAGCCTGCATTCACATTCAGCTTAAACAGGCAGAGGAATGAGTGCCGCATAGCAATGTGATTTTGTAATAGAATAGTTTTACCTTGGAGATTCACAAGTTTTTTCAGTCTCTGCCTCACTGCAGGGCAGATTTGTTACATGTTGCTCAGTGGGCAAAGACCCTGTGAACAACTTCCAGAGCTGGTCAGTGGCAGAACTGGAAACACAGCCCCTCTTTCCAAAACATTTTAGTCTAAATCAGCTTTGGAAAGCTAGTTCTCCCTTTTCCCAAAGAGACAATTCTAGTGGTTTACCAGCTGGGGATATTCCAGAGCAATCCATACAGAATATATGGAATACATATAGAATAAATATGCATATGTAACACTAATGCCAGTGTTGGAAGGCGCTCTGCTTGGCTCCTCTGCATGCAAGCATTCCTTGGGAGGGACTTGCTGATTCAGTCTGCACCATTTTAAGGGGTGCCATTGCTGGGTGAGTGCTTGAGCAGTGTCAGGAATTGCTTTCCTTCAGTCCTGGCTCCTGCCTCTTCCCAGAAGCCTGAGTTCCCAGGGGCTGTGGGAAGCATTGCAGGGTTTGTTCTTGGAGGACGTGGCAATTGCAGTGATTTAGAAGAGGATGCTGACTCACGGCTCATATTAGCAAAGCTGGAGTGGATGGCACAAAACTGTATTTAAATCTTCTTCAGCTCTCAGTGTTCAGGCTGGAACATTTTTCTCCGGTGGAGATGTGGCCTTATCGATTATTCATTATTCCTTAACCTTGATACACTAGAAGAGGGAGTGCAAAGAAAGGGTGGGAATGGGCAGGAGTGACTTTTTATCCACCACAGTGGATAAAATGATGGTTTTGGGATTGATCCTCCCCAGTTAAGGAGGCTCACACCAGACACCTGGGATCCTGCAATAACTGCAAGACAGAAAAGGGAAGGAAACATTCACCCAACAGGTTAAAGAATTACAATTACCTGTTGGGCCAGAACCCTTCGGTGTCTTAGCCCCAGGATTGATGCAGAAATGTATTTTTGCAGTTCAGGTTCCCTGTTGAGTCAGGCTTGGGTGATCCCCATTTCCAGGGCAAGGTGTAGGACACTGCAGTCCCTGCTGCAGTCCCCTGCTCTGTGATGCTCAGTGAGATCACTCTTCAAATTCCCTTCCCTCTTCCATTAATCAGGAGCAATTTGAAATCGTAAGAGCACTGTAGCATTTCTGTTAATCAATAACCAACCGAGCTAATAATTTTCTACTAATATATTCTTCTTTAGTGTGTAGGGAGTGAAAACTCGTCGATTACCTGTGCTGATCCTACCCAGTGCCCACCAGGGTCAGTGCGGAGCTTTCCCTGGACTTCAGGGAGTGTCTGGGGATGCTCTGAAATGCAGGAAGTCCAAAACCCCTCTCACTGCTGTTTTATCACTTCAAGACTCTGCTCAAGTCCCCACCCCCCTGTCCTGCAGCGGGATGTCAGCTGGAAAATTCAACACCTACGAAGTTTTGCAGCAGCAGAGCTCTGATAATGAGTTTAACAAATAATTAGCTGCAGTTCCTCTTTGTTTTATAGAAGCGCAATAGTTGATGAACTTGGTGTGCCACAATTAGGAGCTCATTAGCAAACAAAATTCAAGGGTAACAAATACCTCAGGGGGATGTTTTTAGGAGTATTTAATGAAATAATGAGATCAGAGGGAGATCAGTGAGGAAATGCAAATTCTCAGAGATGCTACGCACCTCCTGCAGGACCAGGGACCAGGCAGGGTCTGGAAGTCAGGACTGAAGCTCACTTTGTTTGTCAGATTTTACATCCACTTACAGATTTTGGTTCTTTTCTGTGTCATGAGAAATGGCACTGTGTCCCCATTTTACTTTTCCCGGCTAGTAATATCCATATTGGTTTTCTATTCTGTTATTTAGTTTGAAGGTTTTAGAAAAAGGACACATTCCTTTTGTTATTGTAAGATGTGTCTCAGAGAATGGCTTTTTCATTTGTTTTGATCTGTTTTTTTAACACATTTTTCAGTCTCATTGAGGAAATAATCCTAACAAAATTATTCCTGAGCTTCTCACAAAGCAACAGGAGATACATTCCATGAATCCATGTACTCCATCAAAGGGCGTTTCTAGGAATTTTTTTGCTGTTGTTTCTATGCTTATTTGCGATGTCATTTTCTGTGGTTAACTCACCTTGTCTCCAGAAGTCCATCCCTCATTGCCTTTGTAATGTATAAAGCAATAGGACAAAGAGAACTGGTTTTTACCCTTGTCCCAAGAAAAACCTTTTAGAAAATGATGATGGGCTCCTAACAAATGAGAGAGCTGGTTATCATTGGGGAGAATTAATCTCTGCCTTGATTGAGAACACCTATGCCAAATTACGAGCTACAGTATCCATCTGCTTGCTGTTACCCAGCAATATAGATTTATTGTGACATTTCAGAGAAGGAGTAAGAAAACATATGAACAACTGTTGTGGTTCATTAGCCCTTTATTGGTAAAATACGGTGCTCAGGGCTGTGAGAGGTGCAGGGAAAGACAATCCTTTGGCTGAAATCGTTGCATTCATGAGGCTGTGGAGAGCATTCCCAAGGACAAGCTTACAAATGAGCTGCTGCTTTTTGGTCCCTGACTGTGAAGTTGGTTTTGGTTTGGGGTTTTTTTTGGTTTTTTTTTTGGTTGAAAGTGGAGTGATCAGCTCCAGGAGATGGGAGGAAATTTTGGGGCACATCCCAAAACCCTCTGGGGAGCAGCTGCTCTGAACACCAGTCACTCATCCCAGTGTCAGGCAGGTAAAACAACCTCACCTCTCCTGCAGCTCCTTTGCCACCAGAGCTGGAGAGGGCAGCCAGTGTCTCCTGCTCCTTCAGAGCCAACCTGGCAGGCCCAGAGAAGCACCACCAGGATCTCCCCTGACATTTCCTGTTTAGTCCCTCACTCTGATTGCCACCATCAGAAGCTCTTCATTTGTGGCAGGTGTCTATGAAGGAAAATCCATCCACGCTGTCACTTTCTCACAAGTATTTAATTTTAATCCACTCTGGGGGGCTGTTGCACGGGTACAAGCACACAGGCTGTTGATTTATTTGCAGTTAAGGCTCTCAAGAGTCAAGATGTTAAAGCCTTCTAAAGCCAACTCCCTCCTTCATGTGGGAGAACCTTTGGAAATGCACTTTAGGTTTATGACACTGGCTTGGCTTAATTTAATTTATGGTTCACTTAACCGATTATTCAAAATACCAGATGTGACAGACAGTAGATTCAGCTGAAATATTACCTCACAGGCATGTTGAGCACATAGAATCTGCTCTCCATATGGGAAGGCACGGAATGTCCCCCATCCCCATCCAAGAGCAATCAATTTGGTTTTGAAAGGAGAGTGAGGCTTAGTGGGAGACAGGGTCCCTTATTTCCCCTGTAACCTTTGCAGCAGCTGATGTGAGAGTCTAACCCGGGCTCTGCTGCGTGCGAAAAAAATGTGAACTTCTAAAAATGCCAGAGGCAAAGGATTTGTCATGTGTAAAACATTTGTTGCTTAGTATTTGCTGATGTTAAGTCATTCTTAGCAACTGTTAGAAGTACAGTAAAGGCAGACAATAAAATAGTGGCAGGAATGTGGAGCATCCCAAGTTTTTAAGAGAGTCTCTCTTCTGGTGGCTGGGACTGTCCTTGTGCAGCGAGGGGCCAGACACAACAGTGTTGGTAAAAGGGAGTGTAGGTCACAAATACTCGCTGACTTTATCATGAAATCATGGAATGGTTTGGATTGGAAGGAACCTTAAAGCTCATCCAGTTCTACCCTCTGCCATGGGCAGGGACACCTTCCACTATCCCAGGTTGCTCCAAGCCCCGCCCAACTTCTCCTTGAACACTTCCAGGGATCCAGGGACAGCCACAGCTTCTCTGGTCAACCTGAACTAGGGCCTGACCACCCTCACAGGGAAGAATTCCTTCCCAATATCCCATCTAACCCTGCTCTCTGTCACTTTGAAACCATTCCCCCTCGTCCTGCCATTCCATGCCCTGCCCAAAGTCCCTCTCCAGCTTTCTTGCAGCCCCTTTGGGCACTGGAAGGTGTCTCCGGAGCCTTCTCTTTCCCAGGCTGAACACCCCCAGCTCTCCCAGACTGGCTCCACAGGGGATGTGCTCCGATGGCCATTGAGCTGGGGGAAGGTACAGGTGCTTTGACAGCTGGTCCTTCCTGGTGGCAATGGCCACCAGCTATGAACAGAAGAGTCCCAGCAGTCTCTTGAGGCCTCTCTCCTTGTCTCTCAGCCCTTGCATTTATCCCTTGGAGCAGGATGATGTGTTTAGTCAACACAAGAGCAATGGAGACGGGATTAATTCCAGGACTACCTCTAGGTCAGCAGGCAAGAGCTCGCTCTTCTTTTGGGGAACATCAGATGCCCATCATCCATACCTTTGAAGTTTATGGCCTGAGGTTCCTTCATGTCAGGGCAGGACCTATCTAGGGCACTCCTCTAGACCTTAACTATTAAAGAAAGATTAAAAATTAAACCTCCAGTAATGCAGGAACCTGAACTTTGAACTCCCCTGTGTCAGAGGAATGTTAATCTGATCTCAGCAGTACCCGATAAAGTCGATCTGTCTTCCTCGCCTAGTTAATTTTTAATCATTGCTATGGATAGAAGGGCTCTGGTGGATGGGACGAAGAGCAGACAGCCCTATCCCAGCCCTAAATCCCAGCATGGAAATGGGGGAACAACGTGAACTAAACTCCTCCCATTATTTATATTCTGTATTCCACCCCATGTTTGTTTACCTGAGTCTGGGTATGTAGGTGTGTTCTCCCAACTGATGCTCGAGGGTAACAGTACGCAAAAAAATCTGCTGGTGTGCACACATTCACAGGATAATGTCAGGCTGTTAATGGGAACAGTATTTCCTAGGTCCATAGCAAATGTTTGTGGCAGTGCTAACTGGGAAAGAGGATAGATCCATTCAAAAACAAAACCGCTTTTAGCTGCGGTTCTGGGGTGATTCAGTGGTGCATCCAAAGGTGCTTCTCTCAAACTTGATGGAAATAGTTCAAATTAGCTTTTAAAGCATTATTTAAAAGATAATATTTTGATTTTGCTGTTGGTGAATTTTGCAATATTCCTGTTGTTCTGCATCAACACTACAAAGCCGGTGAGGGCATCAAGATTAATGCCCCGTGTCAGCACAGCGGTGAATGTGCTGAATTTTATTGTCAATGCGAAGGGAGGGGATCCAGAGATTTTAGAGCTCATCTCCCTTACATGGACAGTCCCAAATTATAGTACTGGGGTAACAGGAAGCCCAGGCTCTTGGTGACAGAGGGCCAGACCTTCCATGCTCTGCCACCCTCTCACTGTTGGAAGGGAACAGGGTGACTCTGCTGGTGCCACGGGTGTTTTTTGTGGGTCCAGGCAGCTCCCATAAGAAACCAGCCGAAGTCCCTAAAGGGAAAGGTGTGTTACTGATGGCCCAAGGATCTCAGCAGAGAAAGTCAGAATTACATGGTCCCCAGGTGGCTGCAGGTGGGGAAATATTCCCTTAAAAATGGAGTTTCCAGAGTCTGAGCTGTCCAGCTCGGACAGCTTTCAAAACCTAACCCTGATTAATTATCTGTGTGTAGCAAAAAACAGGGTCAGCAAGAAAATGTAGAGAGGATGAGGCAAGATGCTGCAGATGCAATCCAGGGGGCAGATGTGTGCACTTCTATCCCTAGGTTATCCCAAGATGTGCATAATCTGCAGCACTTGGGCAGCCGTAACCTGGGATCATGTTGAATTCCCGTATTTTTGCCAAGGTAGGGTGTTTAGAACCACTCCGTTTGCCTCATCTCAGATCCAACCCCTCCATGACTGTCTGTCCAGTGCCCTTTGGAGGAGCTTATTCTGTCTGGCAGTGTTGGAGGTGACAGCTCCGTGGAAATAATTATCAGAAATGCAAATCAACACAAGAACATTTTTTAATACTTCGTGCCCGGAGCTGTGCTAAACTTAGCAGTGATGAATAAACCGCACCAACATTCCCCTCCTTGAAAGGACAAAGAGCCTCCTGGTATTTGGGATGTCTCTGGTACTTTTGTTATCTCGGTGTAGCCAACCCTGAACATTTAATAACCTGAGCAGACCCTCAAAAATCAGCGAGATTAATAAACGGTGAATGTTTTCATTTCTGAGCCTTGGAGGTGTACTTAGCTAACATCTTCCTCTGCAGCTGAAAGGCTGGGAAATTACTCCTGCTTAATGATGGTGAGACTCTCATGTAATCACCTTATTTCAGGGGAAAGAGTTTCAAATAAACTCCAAGAGACTCGTGATAAAATAGCAGGAACTGGCAATGTTGAAATATGAGCCTCTATCATTAAGCCATTCGCTCTTAATTAGTTTTTATTTGCAATATTGACAGCTAATCTCTTCTATTATAACTGTACAACTTCCAGTGACTGGCACAGTACAGTATAGAAGTAGCTGCAGATATAATTTGGTCCTCTCCACATAAGATTTCCAAACCACACAGGATTTTTTAAGAAAGTTAAGGTAAGAAATGTGGCCAAAAAATTCCAGACCTGACCTCGATTTCCTCTGTTTTAGAATGAGAGACTAATGGGATGCAGCTCAACAGCCTGGCTGAAAAAAAGTGGTGGGACACAACTACATGTCTTTCAACACCATCCACTTTTGGGGAAAATAAATAAATAAAGAGGCAAATAAATAAATAACTTTTCGTTTCAACAAGGTGACATTTGCTGATGTTCACTAATTTGGGAGAGGCTGATTTATGCATGTTTAATCTTCGCTAATGATGACTCCAGGGCAAGAAATGAAAATAAGTGCAGTTAATAATACGTGTATATATTATTAACACCTTTACTGATGGAGAGGGGCCTTTTCCTGGTAGATAAATTTAGGAGCAATTTGTGGGAGATCTGAGTGGCTCAGGGCTGTCAGAACCTCTCTCTAACTTTTCAAAATGCGAAGAGAAGGGATGTTTGGACAGTAAAAAATCTCAGCTGATCAACTATTGAAACTTGTCTGAAAAATATTTGTAAATACAATAAGCAGCCCAGTTCCTTATGCTTTGGGGCGCTCTGTAACAATGAAATTATATGTATTGTTACACCCTGATTGTGGCTGGCTTATCCTCCTGCCACACAAATACTGAGAGGGATGAAACCCTCAAATTCAGTCCTGAATGCTGACAGACAAAACTTACTGCGAATATTAATGTGCTTGGTCTAATCATCCTGCTATTTTTTTGTGTAATTTACTCGATCAGGGAGTTGGAATTCCCTCCTAGCTGTTACAGATTCAAGCATTTATGCAAAATCCTCCAGTCTGGAGATTTACAGTGGATTATCTACAAATATTTGAATACATTAGTGCAGCCCTTTAAATGCATTCCCTTTATTTACATACAGAACAAATAACAAGCAACTTGAATGACAGCACAGTAATTCCATCAAGGAGCTCATGTCCTGAGAAACCACAGGAATAAAGCCTTAAGAGGCCCATGGGTTCGGTGGAGCTCTGCCTGGAATTACAGCTCCATAACCTGGATTTCATTCATTTTTTTGTATTACTACCAAAAAAAAAAAAAAAAAAGCCACAAGTTTATAAATCGTGGAGCTGGTGTTGTAGTTGGAAAAGGGAAGAGCCAGAGAAGGGTGGGGGTGGCATGGTTCCCTTTCACCTCCTTCTGTCTACCACTGCCCAGGGAACACCAGGTATTTTGCACACCCATCAGTGGAGCGGCTGATCAGAGAGAAAACACTGGAATCAGATTGTTGATGGGGTGAGGGAAGGTTTGCTGAGATTGATGGGGGAGTTTGAAGAGCTCCTTTCCAAGTGGAGCCTGGATGGAGGAGAGGTTACCCTTTATCCATGGTTTTTATTGGAAGTTCACATTATTTACATTGCCTGATGGGGCTGCTGCCTTCGTGCTCAGTCCCAGATTATCAGCGAGGATTGATGTGGGAAGAGCAGCCTGGGCTTGGTTTCTCTTCCAAATCTTCCTCTGGAAAAAATAAGGAGAATAAAATCAGCCCTAAAGACTTGCTGGCTTTCCTCTGTAGCAAGAGAGATGGGTTCCTGCTGATCCCAGAGGTAAAGCCCTAACAGTTTCCATGGAATAGTCAATTATCTGTTTCATTGCACAAGCCAATATCTTTCCTCAAAAAGATGTATTAGGGTGTTTAGTCATTCAAGTGATCCATCTGGCTGAGCATTCGGAGATGCTCCTTAGCTTGATTTATCTGGCCCAGAAGTGGTGTCCTTGAAGCTTCTGAGCCAGTTTGGGGCCGTCCATGTCCCCACTATGTAGGGACAGCGCTGGTGACCTTCAGTTCCTGGCAGGAGCAGGGCTGGTGCCATCACACCTCTCTGCCAGGAGAGCCACAGTGGTTCCACACTGAATTTAAAAACTGATGTTGCAGATGAGGGCTGAGGGGCCACCAGGTGTTCCAAGGAGAATGCAAAGCAGCCCCCAGGCAGCAGATCCCAGATAAGACACTCTCCTTTTCTCCAGCAGAATCTGTACCTAAATCCTGATGGAGTCTGGCTAATCTCCTGCAAAGTGAGATTGTGCATTCTGCTTAAAAACCACACATTGCAGCTCCAGGATCCACATTTTCCTTGTTTCCACTGGGTACCACCTCTGGCACAGTTCAGTCCCTGAGGAAAGCACTTTTCCCACCCCCTGCTCCTTGTTTTGCGGCAATCCAGCAACAGGGATTGGGAGAGAGTGGCCAAGCCCTCCCAGAAAACAGGGAATTGGGATTGCAGCCTGTTTGGCTCAGGCATCATCACCGGTTGCTGCTGGGAACGTGGTGAGATGCAACCCCAAAGCCTTGGGCTGCAGAAGGGAAGGGAAAACCCCCAGGAAGGTGCTGGCTCCCTGGGAAAAACCAGAAGGATGCTTGGGGATGAGGCAGGACCCATCTGAGTGCCAGCTCCAGGCACTGGGAATGTCTGTGACACAGGAGCAGCTTAGAAGGACACCGCATGTCATGTTTACATCCTCAAAGTGCATGCCAAGGCAAGAGCATCTCCTGCAACACAAGTAAATTAAATCAACAGTGTAATATTTTAATTACTAAAAACTTCAGGCGAAATTCCACGTATTTTTCTTCTGGGCTATCATCCAGCTTTACAGGATAAATACTTTAAAGGTAAATTATTATTATTAAATCAAATTAAGCTTTGGTTCCCACTTGCTGCTTTTGGAAACTGAAAAATGCCACTTGGCAATGATTTGTTCTTCTCCTCTCCTCCTCTTTTAAAGGGAGGATTGCAAGAAAGTTTAAGTATGAATGCATTTCTTAGCAAGTGGAGTTATATATTTAATATAATCCCAAACAGATTGTCTACTCAAACACTGTTCATTAAATGAACTGTCTGCAAGTGTGATTTACAGTGCAGCGTGGTCATGGGAATGTCTGTGTGTATTTAATAACTGCACAGTAATAGCTTATTGGCAGGAGTGGTAATTCGATTTTGGAGTTTTATCTTATTTTTGAGTTTCTGGACCGTGAAATCCTGCTGTCTGACACACTTTTCCATTGCTTAATCTCCTGAGATTTGTGTAAAGAACAACAACTTTCCTCCTTACTGAAGACACAGTGCCCTGCTGTATATTTTTTATTGCTACCCCCCAGTGCTGCTACTCAGAGACCCCCTGTCACATTTATGGGCTCAGCACTGCTGTATAAAATGCAGTAATAGACCAAAATATTGACATTTAATGAGCTAAGAGGTCCAGTCCTAGAGAAGAGCAAATCTTCCAGTATTGCATAACTGCAAAAAATTTTCAAGGATCATTTTCTGCATAATCTGTTGTGTTCTGTATTTAACTTACTGAGCTTTCCTATTGATTCCAAGGTCAAAACTCTCTTATTTAATGAACTTAAGGAACTAAACCAGT
This sequence comes from Chamaea fasciata, assembly GCF_029207755.1. Taxonomy (NCBI): domain Eukaryota; kingdom Metazoa; phylum Chordata; class Aves; order Passeriformes; family Sylviidae; genus Chamaea; species Chamaea fasciata. The sequence continues at coordinate 28,843,942 of NW_027094095.1, read as the reverse complement.
AATTCTTATTCCTCACAGAGACTTGTAAGTGTGCTCTCCTCCTTGTAGCTTGCAAGTTTGTCAGGTCTACACCTGCATCAACCAGAATTTGACTGTGTTTGTGTCTTCTGAACCTTGGAGAAATGGTTTTAGAACCAAATGTTGACTTTTTTTTCTCTGAGCAGTGTCGTTGCAGCTGCACTTCCCAGAGGGGTTTACTGGTCTGGGGGGCTCTCCTGTGCCTGTGGAGAGCTGGAGGACATCCCATAACATTTGGGATGTCAAGGAGGACACACTTTAATTCACTTGTCATTATGTCGGTGTCTTTCTGCCCAGTGGAACTCTATTGTCCCCATAAGTACGTGTCTGAATCAGCTAATTATTCATCCAGGATTAGAACTGAAATCCTTGCTCTAAGAATAGCTTTGCCCCTGAAATCACACTGTTTAAGGTTTTAATTATTTTAAATCATAAATAAATAGTTGTGCATACAGACTGCTTCCTATGCACACTACTCCTCTGATAACTGGAAAATTAGGCAAGAAAGGGAAGAAAATACCAAACTGGTGAGATGAGAGGAAAACCAGATTTGTGTGTCTGACTGCAAGAAGTGAAGGAGGCACTGGTGGTTTGGGTGAAATTTGGTGAGCTTGCTGTAACTGTTTCAGGATTTTAAAGATTTCCTGCAATTTTTGGTGTTTCTTTTTGGGTTTAAAGAGTTGGTAACGAGAGCCTGAGGGGTTGGTGAGTGTTAAGCTGCTCTTTGTGCTAGTGGAGTTTTATCAGTCTTAGCCTCTGTCCTTTACATGGGTGTCTGTTGTATCTTATCTGTATACAATAATAGCATCTGGCAGGCTGGGTAACTATTTGATGCCTATAAATGTGTTATCTGTTTGCTCAGAAGTTTTCCATCAGGTAAGTGAATGGAAAATACAGGGGCTTTGTAAAACTGATGCTGAGTTGGGGGGAGAAGGAACTTGGCTGCATTTCCACTGCCTACGCTGTTACCACAGACTGAGTCATCTCTGAAGAGTTCTTGTCCTGTGAACTCTGATTTTTACTCTTTTAATTGATCCACCACAGGGTTCAAAAGCACCCAGGCTCTGTGGCAGCACCCCAGGCAGGAGTGAGAATCCTCCAGAGCCACCAGAGCAGCAGTGAGCCCCGACCTGCAGAGTGGACAGTGTGCAAGGTGTGGTGCTTGTACCTCCAGCCAACAATTTCAAATGCTGCTGTTCACCAGCTCCTGAAGTGTTTCACAGTTAAAAATGAGAGGTTAGAGTGAAAATTCAGAAATCTGGTTAACCAGGTGCCTGGAGAACTGCCAGCTTGCTTTGCCTCTTTATCTGTGGCTGACACAGACAGGACAGAGCAGAGGATTTCAATATGCAGGAGCTTCAAATACGTGGAGCAAACACTTACCATAAAAAGCACCATCCTGGTATTGCTTTTTCTTATCCTTCCCCTTCACTTTCCCTTCTTTTCCCCTTCCTCCTGCCCTCTTTCCAAAGCCATGTGCATCAGAACACATCTGGTAAAAAAGCAGCAGGAGCTGCTCTTTGGTTTTGGAGAGGACCAGCTGCCCACAGAGAAAGGAGTGCTGTGGAGGGGACCGGTGACACTGAGGACTCCAGTGTCCCAAATTAATTTTGGCACCCAGGGAGGAGAGGAAAGGCCATCTGCATGAGGTTTAATTGCAACACTGTGTGCTCAGCTGAGCTGGCTCTTTCATCCTGCCTTTGCACTCTGTCTTCCCAATGTGTCATCCAGCCCCCCAGAACTTGCTGAAATCATTCCTTTGATCCTCACCTCTGGGCTTTGTCCTGATTTTATTGACTCTGCTGCAAAGCCTGGACCTGTCTCTGTGTCCATGAAGTGTACTGGGCACCCTGTCCCAGCTAATATTCAATATTTGTCACAGAGCCCCTGACTGCCTCCTGCAGCCATCCATCCTGCTGCTCTTCCTATTGATCATCCTCTTCCTCTGGCAGCCACGCACAGATCTGGTTTGCTTTTTAACTGATCACAAAATGAAACAAACAAACAAAAAAAAAACACCGAAAAAAAGGCAAAGCAGAGCAAAATAAACACAAACTTGTCATTTCTTGCTCATGTACTGTTGATAAATGTGCTCTCTCCTCATCCCTTAAAGGCTGTTGTACGTAGTCAGGCTGTTGTGCCATGCCATAACAACCCCCAAATCATTCCTCCCCACTTCTCCATATCTCATCTGTCTCACAGGTCCCTCAGATGTTCTTATCTTAATGGAATTTTTCCTTGCAACCCAGGAATTGTACCAGGGGGCCCTTGCACATCCCAGGCAATGCCTCAGCATGCATATTCCAGCCCTGCATTGTCATATGTTGCTATAAATAGCTCCCACAAAGAGTCCATATTTCTGCGGAGATTCGCCTGTCAGCTCCTAACAATGGGAGTCGTTCACAATGGGAAAATAGAATACCAGCTCCATCAACCTTTGACAGACTAATGGGGGTTATTTGACTTTCAATTTTTCATTATCAGGTTTGGCAGCCGCAATCCTCGTGTTGAAAAATACAAACTGATCCGCACTCCCAACAAGGAGGGACCAGCAGCTCCCGGGGCTGTGCCTGTGCCCACTGATGACACGGGGCAGGGAACCAGCTGCTCACATGCCAGGAGTTCAGAGATCTCAGTGCTGCCCTTCCCTGACCTGTTCTGATGGCTGCAGAAGAGTGGAGTGGTTTTCCTTCAGGCTTGGGAATGTTTGGGGCTGGAGAAGGGAAGGTTGTGTGGAGACCTCACAGCACCTTCCAGCATCTGAAGGGGATACAGGGAAGTTGGAGAGGGACCTTGCCTCGCGAGCTGGAGTGACGAGACAAGGAGTAACGGGAGCAAACTAAAAGAGAGGAAATTCAGGTTAAATATATGGAAGATAAGTTATAGATATATGAAGGTGGTGAGGTCCTGGCACAGGTTTCCCAGAGAGGCTGGGGATGCCCCATCCCAGGAGTGTCCAAAGCCAGGTTGGATGGGACTTGGAGCAACCTGGGATAGTGGAAGGTGTCCCTGCCCATGGCAGGGGGTAGAACCTGATGATCTTTAAGGTCCCCTCCAGCTCAAACCATTCTGTGGTTCTACTGCTGAAAAATCCCTCATTTGAGTTTGCTAGAAGGATGTTCCCTCTGCCTTGAGGGCTCCAAGTCACCTGTTCAGAACCTCAGCACTGAACTGAGGTTCACCACTGTCCCTCTGGCTCCCTGGTGTGTCCCTTGTCCTCACTTTGTCACCATGTCGTGCCTTTGTATAAACTGCTTTTTTTTGGGAAGTGACATTGTCACAAGGCAGCTGCTCTGGGCTGTGCAGAAGGTGAATCGCTCAATAAACATTCCAAATTTAGCTCAGATTTGCCACTGGCAAAACAAAATCCCACATGAGAGTCGGAAATGCAGAGGCTGTTACTTCGCCTGTGATGTGAAAAGGCGTCTTACACCAAGATAATTGTCCTGGAAAAAAATCTGGCAGCAATAAAGGACAATGAGCTACTTGAGGTCACTGCTTTTACCACAAAGTAATTAGCCAAGCCCAGTTTTATGGGCCCTTTGCAGGACCCAAACTGGCTATTTACAGGGGGAAATAGGACATTGACCTTTTTTCTTGGGGAAGATGTAGGTAGAGTGTCACACATTTTAGTGAGATCCCCGGTGTGCACAAGTCAGTGCCAGAGGTGCCCAGCCCCTGTCAAACGGCTGTCCAGGCTTGGTCAGAGTTTGGACACAGAAATATCCCATAAACAAGAGGGATCTTGCAGGTTTCAGTGATGCAGGTGACAGGGGTTAATCTGGAGTCACACAACAGACACAACTGCAGAAGACACGATGGGCAATGGGAAAGTTACCTGTAAAGGTTCTCCAAGCCCTGCTGAGTATCCACTGCCACAAAAGACAGCAGCTCAGGGAGAAAGATCTGAAAATGGATTTTCAAGTAGTCAATGTTCCTCTAATTACTTCAGAATCGGTACCAGCAGTAGGGAAGAAGTCTTCTAGCAAGAACCTCCTTGTAACTCAGCAAGAATGGACTGGCCTGAGGACCTTGATCCATTATCCAAACCTAAATCCTGGTGGGTTTTTTATCTAAGGGAGGTCCAAGACATTTAAATATAATTAACTGCATAACTCCATTAGTTCAGAGCATAGTCTAGCGCTGGCTTACCTTTACAATTATAAAGGCTTACCCTAAAAAATCACAAATTACAAGAAAACTTGCTTTAATGGGAACCACAGTTTAAGGTACTCAAGGACCATCCTCCTCTACAGACAACAGCTTAGTCCAACAGCTTAGAAATGGAAAATTTCTTTGTTTCCTTCTGACTCTGGCACAGCAGCTGCAGGGATTAATTGAACTCATGAAATCTATTGATTTTCTGTAGCTGTTATTAAAAAAAAAAAAAAAAAAAAATAAGGCACTTTTGCACCCTGTGAAAGGTATGACTATCACTAAATTGTGTGCAATAAACCAACAAGGCTCCGGTCTGTTGAGAAACCCCGAGTCCCATTAGTCTCCTAATTTTTATTTCAGAGCACAGAGACTTTTATTGTGCTGCTGAAACTTCTGAGACAGTCCTGCTGTGCCATCAGGCTCATCTCAAACGAGAAACCTCCATGATCCCAGCATCTCTTCTGTGGATCAGCAGGAGAGATGCTGGAGAAGCCATGAGGAGGTTCTCACTTGTGCAGCTAAAACCTGTTCAGCATCTCTGCTGTTCTCTCCTGGATCTCCATGTAAATTCCCATGGGGGCATCAGGAGAATGGAATTCATTTTAGGAGGTTTGAAGTGTTGCACTTGAGATAAGCATTAAGGTTTTTTAGTGCTGCCCTCCCTGCTGACAGTTCAGTAAAAGCAAAGCTGCCTTCACCAAAGTCCTCCCCACTCCCAGAGTTTCCAAGAGCCGCATTTGTTTAAAACATTGAATAAATTACCTCCACTAATAACAAGAGTGAAAACAAATCCCAGGGTGTGTTTGGGACTTGTTCTTAGATCCATAGCACTGCAAATAGATTGGTGCAGCAGCATCAGTTTTTATTCTTCAGCACAGTTACATTTATATCAAAACTGAGTTCTATTTTAAGACCAGACCACAATTCAAAGATGGCAAAGCAATATTTTTCATCTGAGATTATCAAAAAATATTTTGCTTATATATTTTGTCATTTGAAGTGGTGGTGGTAGCAATCCATATATTGTTTTAAGGCCTTCTTCCTTATCTCAGTGATAGGACTATAGATTGTGTCATCTCTGCTGAACAGTGGAGTTAAATAAATCCCATTCCCCCTAACAATTTCTTAAGTTCCTTATTAGCAATGTGCATGATGATATACTATAAGCAAATTCGCTGCACTAACTAGAAGGAATTTTAGAGCACACCTGTTAGATTTGGTGTCTCCACACCAGCCTCTGGTTTTTTTGTCTTTTGGGGGAATTTTTTTGTTGAGTAATTGCTGGATAACTTAGCAGGGAAAGTGCTTTGCAAATGAAAAAGTACAAAATACCTGCTTGGTGGTCAACCACACGATGAATATTTTAAAATCAAATTCTGCAGGACACGTGCAAGGCAGCAGGAGGGAAGGAGTCCAGAGCCAGTCTATGTGTTGTATGAAATATCTGCTTTTTGGTTGAAGTTTTCCAGTTATGTCCCCTTTGGTTTGGGCCAAAGAGTGCTGTTCTATTTTCTTTAATTCAATGCAAAGCTTAGGAAAGGCATATGTATTTATTAAGACTTCAGGCACTTCCCTATTTGATTCTCTAAAGACCTGAGCACAGCTTGTAACTCCCATTATGACTAGGGAGAAGTGGGTAAAGAGGAGCAAACAGACTTTGCTTGTGTTCTAGCACTCCTGATGGAGTTTTGTGTGTGTGGCTCCTTCAGAGGAAGCATCAGCCTTTCAGGACTGGCGTAACTGGAGTCTGTTTTTAAATATTCCCTCTCCAAGCTGCATTTTTCCCATTCCTCACTGTGTTGCTGGCTTGCAGCCTCAGAATTTGCCCCTTTTCAAGCCTGGCAAGTCGTGTCATAGTTGACAAACATGACAATGGCTCGCAGTCGTCCTGATTAGATGGACACCAGAGAGTCAGAGGCTTAATGAGGTGCTCTGGTGCATAATCACCATCACTGATGGGCACTTGGAGTGAGTTATTCAGCAGGATGTGTTCTGTCCTGCACTCTGGCTGGAAATATAACTCACAAAATTGCACAATTTCTTGACCAACTGAACGAGCTATCAGTGAAAACCTTTCAAAATCCACTTTAAATAAGAGCCCGCCTCTTTCCATAGAGTGCCAGTGAGAGCTGCTTCCAGAAACGGTGTGGGCTGAAATTCTGGGACTGGTTTATTTTTGTGTGGTGCTTAACTGAGCCTGTGTGAGGCTTGGGCTGAGGGACAGGAGGAGGAACCTTCAGGAAGAGGAATGTTGTCCAAACGGTGTCACCGATGGGAAAATGGATGGAGAGAAGGGCAATTCCTGCATTACCACGGCTGAGGGAAGCTTATCTCAGTGGCAGAATTTTATTTGTCCTCTGTCAGGACTCTGTGCTATCTTTGCTCCTTAGATGACACCCTGTTCCTGTGGCCCTGCATTGCCAAAAAGGCTTTCTAATGACACAATTCCTTCATTAAATTCCAGGCGGTGACTGAGCTTTGGGGAAGAGCCGTGCTCTTGTCCCTGTCCCCCCCTTGGCAGCCTGGGCCCAGGGTGGCTCCAGAAGGTTCTGCCCAACTCTCCCTTTGCAGCAAGGAGTTGGTTACACAAAACACTGGGGCCGGCTCAGGTTTAATTACCATTAAATGAAGGCAGCAGTTATAGCTTTAAATTGCACATTCCAAATGAAGGGAGAGTGGATGTTAAACTTAATGACCTGAAGGAAACACTGAAGGTGCAGGAGTGGGGGATGATCTGGAGACCTGTGGTTTGTAAAGCCAGAAGGGACCAGTGCAGAGACCCTCTCTGACCTCCTGAAGGCCACCCTGAATTAATCCAGCTGAGCTGGGCAGATCTCAGGAGACATCCACTTGTGAAACGCGGGTTTACAGTGTTGAGCAGCGCACTTCAACTCTCAATAAATCATTTCCAGCTGTTATTTACTCTGGCTATTAAAATGCAGCATCTCATTTCAGGCCAAAGCTTGCCTAGCTCAATTCCCAGCTCCTGGATCGTATCATAGCTCTGTTTATTTCATAAAGAGGCTGCAATTATGGAACTTCAGTGTCCTGTGTAGGTATTAATCAGCTGTCATCAGCTTGTGCCTTCTTTCTTCTGCTAACTTGAACAGATTCAGTTCCTTAATTTTTGCACTGACCACGTATTTACCGTTTCTTTAATCATTCTTGTGGTTGTTTGGTGCAAAACCAAATGTGGGGACAGCACTGCTGGTTGCTGTTGTGGATGTACCAATTCACATTAACAGTGTGATATAATCTTTCTATTCCCATGTGGCTTTATTCTGCTGACACTGTCAGGGAATGCATCAGACCCTTCACTACCACGGCAATGCCTGGTCTTGGTTTCCAAGTTTTTTCTGTATTTTAGCCCCTTTCTTCCCCAAATAGACTCTTCCAACCTGTAAAAGTGCTGTACTTGCTTTGTTCCTAGGATTCAGTTTATCCTATTTCCTAATTAGGGTTTAGAACTTATTCAGCAGCAGTACTGTGGAGCACATAATGCTTGCTTTGTGTTGATCTTATCAGGTTGCTTTGAATCAATACCTTCTCCACTTCATTATTTACCATTCTCCTAATCTTTGTCAGTCATTTGACATTTTTATCAAATAATGTTTTCGTATTTTCTTCCAGCTTGTTGATAAAAATGTTGTATAGCTGAGGGTCAATTACTCAGGGTCCTTGCAGGATCTCATTAGAAACACCCACCACTCTGTGATTCCTCTGTGGAGTGACTGAAACACAGTAAAATCAAATGAATTGATTAGTGGAGTGGTATAGGAAACAGTGACAATTAGGGAACTGCCACATTAAACAGTGCTGTGCTGGTAAAATTCAAGGCTGAACCACACACTGCATTGTGTTTTAAGAGAATTTTTACAAACCCAAAGAGAGAAAATAACCTCGAGGTTATTCGGTTGTTCTGGGCTGTGACTTTTTAAGGCAGAATTTTTTATATTGGAAGAATCTTCATGATGGACAGCGCTGCGGTTTTTAAAAGGTTGTGGTTCATTGCAGTTTCTTTTCCTTTTGGCCTTGTTTGTTCCTTGAGGGAACAAGGATTCCTCCTCATGGGCAGAGCTCCTCAATGGAGCAATGGGAGGGCTCCTTAAAGAGCTTCTGATATGATGCCTCCTGTCTCTGTAGCAGTTTGTGTTGTCCTTTTAAGTGTGGTGCCTGAAGGTGGGGAGATACCTTGCTAGAAATGCGGGTTTCTGAGCATTCCATTCATCAGAAATTAAACCAGGACAGGAATCTCAGGGGAAGTTCAGCACGTGCAGGTGGGTGGTGCTTCAGTTTTGGGTGCTCTTCCTTTAAGTGTTAATGTGGAAACGAGATTTCATAAACCATAAACAAGCACAGCTGATGGGCAGGGCCTTGGCAACCTCATTGCATTTACATCAGAAACTTTGCCTATTTTAGTCATGTAGATTATGGGATGTGATTTTTCACGCTCTGTAATATCAAGGCAAACCCTACCAAGAAAGCTTTGTTGCCTCAAGACTAATGAGGTTGTAAAACTCTATCCATAAAATCAGAATAATAGTATTCCCTTGCATCACAAGATTGCTGTAAGTACATATGTATATTCTGCACTCGCGTGGCCTAATAATGTGAGAGCACAACTTCATTTATTCGTGTGAAGGACAAGTTTCTGCAGTGCACAAGGTTGCAGGTAAAATCCCAAGGTTTTCCACCTCGCTGTGTAAATAGAGAGGAACACCAGTATGGTTCATTTTATACAGTGACTAATATAACAGCAATTATTGCTGAAATCTTTATTTGTCTTTCCATGCAGTTATCTGCTATGGTTTCTTTTGTATGTTCTCATTTGTTTAATTAAATTACATTTGGTCTTTCCAGAGTCTTTTCTGTCCCGACTTGGTGTGGACATTTATTAATAGTGTCACTTGGTTGATAGTCTGTTAATTTTAATCTTGTCTGAATTTGATTATCTTTGTCTATTTACACTTCAAAGACTTTTCCCTGAATTCAGAAGGACTTGCTCTCTCTTCCCACTGTTCAAGCAAGGCTGGTTGTTGTGTACACTGGGCAGGTGCTTTAATGGCGCTAATTAATCAAGAAACAGTGCAACCGAGGAAGGAAAACATTACAAATGAGTGCAGCCAATTCATATGCAGAGCACCCTGACTGACCCACACTCTAGTTACCCTGGCATCACCCATCAGGCAGAGCCAGAGCAGTGCAGGAGTGAGGCAAACCAGATCCCTGACGAACCATTAGCACCCATCCCTTTGGCTTTTAGGTCAGGTTAGGGTTTAAAGCACTAATCTCCAGTGCTTTAGGTTTCTGAAACCCTGAGATAGCGCAGTGTAAGTACTTAAAAAACCCCAGTGGCTTCTGGACGCGTTCAGTGCAACAGCATCATGTCGATGTTTAAATGAGTTTTGTCAGCTCTCAGGTGTCTGGTCTTTTTCTCAGGGTAGCAGGTCTTGCTCCCTCACCTTGTTCTGCTTTTAAGTTTCTGGTGCTTAGAGTTGTTGGAGAGAGACTTTCAGAATGTGGACTTCAAATACTCAAAGACTTCTCTGCAAAACAGAAGTATAAATATAAACACTCAAATGCATTTGTTTTTAAATCCATGATCTTTGCTCATTCTGAGAGGGGCTGAGAGAAGGTTGGAGGGAGCCATGAGAGCCCTTGTCTCAGGGACATGGCTCCTTTGGAAACTGCCGGATGCCTCCAGGAGTAACCAGAACCTTGTCAGGGTGGGGAAATGGAGCAGAGGATGTTTTTGCTCAGTTCATCTGGAGTTTGTAATAGGCAGGATCTCATGCACAAGATGGGGAAGGTCCCCGAGGTAGATTTTGTGTTTCTGACGCCCAAAATGCTTTGGCTGCCCAGCAATACAGAGAGGGCACTTTTCTTTAGCTGGTTTTGAAACAGTACAGTCACCAATCCTTGTTTATCCATTTTTAATAAGAATGGTGTGAAAGCCCCCAGAGCTCTGACACCAGCCACAAGTGTCTCCTTGCTGGCTGTGTTGAGTGGGGTTTTTTTTTTTCCCCCCTTAATAATTTCAGTTATGTTAAAATTCACTGTTGGTTCATCTTGCTCTGTAGCAAAATGTGAAATTCTTCATTCTTATCTCTGGATTCTCTGTGGGGTTTAGGAGTTTAAGCACCTCACAGCCCAAAGGATTGTTGCCCTGTTAATCAAAGTGTTCTTTACATTGCACCAGTGAAGGGAGTGAGAAGAAAACAGGTCTCTATACCCCTGTCTCTTCAAAGAGATAATGTGTAATTATTAAGGAATGCTGTTGCCAGTTGCCTCCTCTCTCTCCCAGTGGAGGCAAGGGGCAAGGATCACACACAATCACCTTTCCTCATTTTATCTAACAAGGGTGAAATTCTACTGTCAGGCGTATTTTCCAGTTTAAGTCGTGATGTACAGCAGATTGTTATGCATGATTATAAAGCCTAATAAATTTCTCACCATCTCATTTTCCCTGGCTGGTGGAAGTCAGGGATTAAACGCCATTCTGATGGGTGGTGAGGTGAGGTGGAGAGCTGCACTCACAGCCCACAGCACATGACTGCATCTGCCCCTTAAACTCCGAGTCAGGACTGTGTAATTTGTGTCAGCCCAGCCTGGTGGAGATTCCCCAATTCCCCAATTCCTCTCCCATTTGGAGAGCTCACAAGCTGTGGGTGTGTGGGTCCAGGCTGAGCCAGAGGGACTGGGACTTGCTGCTGCCACAGGAGTGGGAAATTGGGAGCCCATGGAATGGTCATTGGAGAGAGCCTGGCTTGCTAAATGCAAGATGAGGTTCTGTGGTCACTTTGCTCCGTGGTTCATTGTGATTCCACATCAGCAGCTGCTAATCTGTGAGCAGTGTCTGTCTGGGTTATCTGTACGTGGCCGTGCCTGAGGCAGGGCCCTGTTACTCTTCCAAAATTAACAGGAGATGAATTCTGAGAGAAAAACAGGCGAATGAAGCTGTGTGAGGGCTCCATTAGCTGCTCCTGGTGTTGGCTTTCATCACAGGGAACAAAAGCTTTTGTGGTTTCCATATCTGCTGTCTTACACCATCAGTTCTGTCTGCATTCAGGGCTCCACACGCCCTGTGAGCACTTTGTTTTTGCAGCGTGTGATAGGAAATGTTTAATGTAGGGATGATCAGAGTGGGGGCCTGGAAGTATTAGTGAGACTGTCACATGATGAGGCTAGAAAGGCGGAATAGTGAGGAAGAAAAAATACTGTGATCTTTAGGTAAGTGGGAACTTACCAAAAGTTTCAAAAGTACTTGAGAGGTTTTGTCTCTTTTTCTTGGAGTTAGAAGAATGTTAATTGAGTATCTCAGAGGGTGACCAGTAAGTTTCTGGACTACCATACATTGTTAATTTTTTTATCTTTGCCAAACATAGAGATTAGTTATGTTAACAAGGGACAGGCTACAGCTGGTATTTTGCTCTACCAAGTTCTCAGCACAGAGAATTGTGGTTTTTTGTGGTTTCTGTGAGAAGCCCAGGCTGGCTCAGCTCGGCACTGTCAGATTGTTTGTCTCAAGGGAACTGTTGGGGAGATAGACATTTTCCATTATTGCTTTCCTAGTGTTAAATTTGATTTGTTCTCTTACCTGGTTCTTGCTACAGAAACCCATCATGCCCTGATTTGCTCCCGTTTCTTTTTGGTTACACAACCATTTGGAAAGAACACCCCAAATGATCTCTTCAGCTTCAGACTGGCACAACTCTGCTAAAAGGTTGGGGAGTCCTTTAAACTGCTCTTTTATCTCTTTTTTTCTCTCTCTTTCTCTTCAGGTTACTTAAAACATCATCCAGAAAAGTAGTGCTGCACCAGTGATTACTGGAAATAAAAGTTCTGTTTAAACTCATGTATCATACCAAGCATTCATTTTCAATATGTGAAGCAAATCCACTGTAAATGGAGAAATGAGGGGGCAGAGTGGGCCAGTGGCAGAACTGGAGTACAGCAGTTGCAGAAACTGAGTTCTTGGGGTCCGAACAACTGAACTGGAAAGGCAGTTGGAGGGAAAAATGTGGGAATGAAATGGAAGCCGTGTTGTAGCAAAATGTAATAATCAGTACATCAGGGAAAAACCATACCACTAACGAGCCAAACCACCCATATTTCTGGTAATCCTGACAGGCAGGAGTTGCTCTTAGAAGAATTTGAATGACCTCAGTGGAATAAGGTCACTTTTCCCATGACTTCCATGATCCTTTGTATGCTACATGTGATTTTCCGAAATACAGCTCCTTACCACAACATAGATAGGTCTTAAAATTATCCTCCTTTACCAATTTATGTCTCTATTAGTTCAAATCAGTTTCTGATCGCTTTAATTTTTTTCTGCACTAACACTGAGTGGTTTTGCTGAGATGTGTTTCCACCTGAACTGCAGAGTTTTGAAGGATCCTGCATATGTTGGATTCCACACAGCTAAACTTGTGAATGCTGCTGAAATTGCTAAAATATTAATTCACAAATATGGATTTCCATTTTGCACAGCCTTTAGCACAGGTCATATTCACTCTGGAGGGCTCGGGACACAGAGCTGAGTAAGTTTTAAGGCAAATCATGAAATGGTAACATCATTTACAAAGGAAGCCTGTTAACTGATAGGTTGGAGAGGGAGTAGCTCTTTTGGTTCACTTATCCCTATAGATTTATTGGCAAACGCAATCTAATCATTGCTTGCAGTGCAGTTCCAAAAGGAGGAAAAAAGGGGGGAAAAGAAAAAGAAAGGCAGCTTCTCAGAGCTCAACTTTATTTTAATAGGTTAGGCTGGTGCAAACCTGTGTGATGCTGTTTCAGATGAAAGGACTGAGATCTAACAAGTCTCCATTCTGTCAAACTAGAAAGGACACGAACTATTTTTTTTTTGACACAGAGGGGAAGTAATCAAATATTTAGCTCTTTTGTTTTCATTAACCAGAACAGGAAGATAAAAAATAGATACCAGAATATTCCTTTTGATTTGCTTCAAGAGTAAGTGAGGCATAGCTGTTCATTCTTCTTCATTTTCTCTCAGAGATGAAAATCAGGAGCAGCGCTGTCCTCCTGGCGCGCGCTCCAGCTTGTTGTGGAAGGAGCATTTTCTCTGTCAGCTTAAAGTATCCATACAGAGCACTTTGTCTCTCTCTGTCTCTCTTTTATTTATATGAATGGTTTTGCAGCAGAAATAAGTGCTTAAGTGCTAACTTTTTTTTTTTTCCCCTTGAAGAGAAGATGAACGGCATGTCAGTGTGTACAGACAATGGATGAAAAACAAACAGAATTTGTTTCGCAGGTGTTTTCATTTACGCATTCTCAGAGCTTGATGGGAAAGTGCCTTTCAAAACACCACAGACACAGCAGCTTTTGTGCTTTAAATGAAGACTGAAACTCTCTGCTTTTCCAAGAGAGCCACTCAAAAGGGTGAAACTTAATTCCCATTGCTCCCTCCGCAGGAGGGGATTTTATAAGGGTACCCTGATCCCCATCTCAAAGGTGGAGAAACAGAGAGACAGGCAGAGATTTTTGCAGGGGAGCATACCAGAGGGCAATGGCAAATCCAGGAGCATTAGCCAGGTCTCCTGAGTCACAGATGAGATGTGGTTAAAGTCTGCACACAGCAGAGTCTGGGCTCTAATGCCAGGATTTATGCAGGGGCTGCTGGATGCACATTGCAATATGATAATCGTTAGGATGGACAATTGTCCCACTGGCTGTCATTGAACAGCCCTCCAGTATGGCTTGTCTGCTCAGCAAAGGAACTGGAAATGAACTCCTTTGTTTTTATTCCTTTTGTTTTGAAGACCTTTTTAACTGCAGAAATCATCCTTATGATGTCAGCGGGGAAAGATTAACCCAGTATGGTTTTTTCCTGAAGGTGAAAAAACATGGAAAATTGCCTCAAGAAAATTACAGACTGCGTCCTGTTAAAAAGCCATTAATGCCTAAGGTGTTGGGGGAGAAAGGCATTGAAATTTCAAATATATTGGATGGTTTTTCCCTGGCATTTAAAGAAATGAGAGTATGCTGATTATTTTCTCCCTCAGATTGGCTTTTCTAGGCTTGGTCCAATATTTCTTCATTAGGTGAGAATTAAACATAACAGAAACGGACACTGTTTTCTTGCTGCAAGACATCCTAGACAATTTCTCATGAACAGAGAATTCAGTAGCTTACAAGTCGTGTAATTAGGGGATTAAAATCTAAGTGTAAGAGGAATTCTGAGACTCAGGTAACAGCTGGAATGAGTAGGTTTTCTTTGCAATGTCTGTAGGACATTGTCAGAAATAGGATCCATCTGACGAAAGGTGTAAATCCTGGGGCTAAGGATTTTTCTTTCTGCATGCCAGTAGAGAAGACCTGTTTGATTTTAAGTCATGGTTGTGTGGATGTTGCAGGGAAAGAAAGTTTCCAGTAGATCCAAAGTGTATTTCATAATGGCTTTGTGATTTGTATCAACACCCTGATTTGCACTCAAAAGCAAATGGGGTTCACTGTAACAAAAATGGATTTATTAAAAGACTGACCAGAATAGCCCATTATTGGTTTGGACTATCTAGCAGTGGTTTAAATGTGCTATCCATGGGAAAGCAGGGGAGAAACCTTGGGATGAAGGTATTTTAAGTGTCTGTCACTGACATTATTTTCTGATAAGTTGCCCTTCATACTTAGGAATTATGGAAGGTTAGCAGTCCTTTGCTTTCTCTTGGACTGAAACAAATAGCACCAAGATAAAAGTTACTGCATTTGAGACGTATTTGAAAAATAAGTGGATGAAGAAGCGATGACTTTTTTTTTTTTTTAGTTTTAGCACCATGAAAAACATGTTTCCCTGTGTGAGGAGAAGCAACTGTTTGATAACCAGTGGCATGTAAGGACACAGAATCAAATCTTCTGTCCTTTGGGCTGGATTTACCAAGATACATCTTCGCTGACCTTGTTGACTCTGGAGCGAGAGGACGCCACCAGCTGCCAGCAGTTCCCTTCTGTGGCTTCCAAAGCTGCTGCCTCCAGCTGAGGAGCATTGGCTGGTTGTGTGCGTCCTCCCAGTCCTCTGCAAAGCCCAGTGCAGCAGCCCAGCTCACCCTGCCACGGGGCTGAAGTCTGATTTTGTGCTAGATGAGGAGTGTAAGTGCCACTGCCTCTCTGATTGCTTCCTCTGGAGGAGGCAGCCACTTGAACTGCTCTAGCTGCAGCTCGTGCCTTTAGGCAGGCTCTGTCTAGACCCGTAATTGTTATGTTCTGGTCTTCAAACCTTTCTCTGCATGATCTGCAGTAAAAGGAGATGCGTGAGTATAATGATCTACATGTGTACACAAGCCAAATTCTTCCTTTAATTGTGTCAGTACAACCCATCTATTGAGTGCACTAAACGCAGGGTGAGCTCTGCCCTGGCACATTTGGATTTGGACTGCTGATTAGCCTGCAATACATATTTCACTTTGCCACCAATAGGACCTTAACCTCACTTTAAAAGAATAATGACAAAACAGCCCAATTATCTGTTCCCAGAGTCCATTACCGAGGGGGAACCAAAATTACCCTTTCTGTTAAAACAGCCCAGTTCTCTATTACATTTGCATTAAAAAAGGGTCTGAGATTAGGTTGCCTTTGTGTTAGGCACTGTATGAACAAGTAGCAAGAAACAGGTCCTGGCCCAAAGAGGTTACAGTGTAAATTAGACAGAAGTGGAGAGAAAGGCAGTGGCTTTCATTCATTTCCTGTGGGGAAATGAGGCACAGAGTGTGTTACACTGCAGAAGTGCACAGAGTTAACTGAGAATGAGCTACCCAAGCCCAGACACCTGTCTGATACTGCCAAAAGGGGATGCACACAGTGGTCTGGTTATTTTACTTCTGGAATTGGGACTCTGGGATATTTGAGGGATGTGGATGTATGCGCCCTCGCTTGGAAGTTGCTTAGGTTTCTACATGGCTGCAGCATTTGAAAAACATTTAAACAGATTAAAACAGACCTGCACTGCTCTTCTATCTCTGTCCCCCTTGCTGGGAAGCACAGAGCCCCAAAACCTCAAGGCCTGGGGTCATGGGTTAGGCACCCCTGCACTGCTGTCTCTGGCACAGACAGAATTGTGTGTCCCTTGGAATTGCCCACAGGAATCAGGGACAGTGGGAATCCTGATTCCCAAGCGAATGAGCTGTTGGGAAACGAGCATTAGAGGTTAGAACATCTTGGCGCCAATGGATCAATATTTTTCCCTGAAAATCTGTTTTGTCAGAAATTTGCTGATGAGCATTGCTACAAACCAAGCTCTGCGGGCTATCAAGGGGAGTTCCCAGCAGGCAGGCAGTAAAGGGAAGGTGGGAAGAAGGCAAGGATGGCTTTAGGGGGCTGTCTGGAGCCCAAAAGCAAAGCAGAGCTGCCTTCAGCTCCTGGTCCTGCCCTCTGCACCTCTGATCTGCCTTCCACTGAGGGGATGAAGCTAAAAAATTGCAATTTGTGATAGAACAACAGCACCGATCCTTTCTTTCTTTCTGTTGTTTTTTTCTTCTTTCCCACACACACCCAACCCCTTTTCTCTCCCCTTTTCTCCCCTTTCTGTGTCCTGGCTGAATTTCTGTGTCTTACATCAGCTTTTGTATTGCTGGGGGGATAATACAGCCCTGAAGTAATCACTCATTTCAACACATTCCTATCTGTGTCTCCAGTCTGAAGTCATTTTCCAACCTGCAAGAATGGATTTTGAATCTTTTCTGAATCTCACTCCTTGCTTAAAATACCATTGTTGTGTCTTTCCATTCTGACTACCTTCTTTGTCTAGGAAAATCCGTGGGTAGAATCCTGACTTCTGTGAATTTATTGGCAAACAGGCCAAGGGCTCACCTCTCGTGTTTGGTAAAAGACCTTTCCATAACTGCTACAGGAAGAACTGCCCTTAAACAAGAGCTCTGAAGAGCCTGGAGTGCAGCCAAATGGGGAAACAAGGTTGTTATTGGCATGATTTTAATCATGATAGACAATTAGCAAAGCTTAATTATATTGAGAAAGAAAATCAGAGCAAGTGGCAGTAATGAATTTTCCTAGTAAATCTCTTGTGCTTCAGAATAAAACCAGCTGACCTATAAATACAATGAAATTAGAGGAGGTGTTTACCCACATGGCTTAGCTTTGTGCTGCCTGGGCTGTGAGTGTGGCTCCTGCTCTGAGTCCCTTTTCATCATCTTTCTCTCCTGCAGTATTAATTCTGGGAACAGAATTGCAGTTTAGCCATTTAGATGACACCCAGTGTCAATAGGCAGCAAGAGGAAGCTTTTTTTTCTTTTTTTCTGTAGCTCAACTTGGTAGTATTAGAAGTTAATAGGCTTAGAGAGCCAAGGATTTTTAAAATACTGCCGTTAGCTAAAATAAATATTATTTAGAACTCACTAAGTGGGTTATTTTTTTAATATTGTGAAAGTCGGAATGTTTCCAGAGGATTTTCTGGCTACAATAAAAATACTAAATTGAGTACTATCAGCCTTAGAAGATTTCAAAGAAGATTTCTCATGTTTGTGTTAGTAGCCTATAGAACTGATACTTGGAGAGTGAAAGCATCTGGCTTAACTCAAGAGTGCTATTTAAATCATTAAACCTTTTAATAGCACCGTAATAATGGAGCTTATAAAACAAAGAAGCTTCTGGTGAAAGCAGAAAAACCCCTGTGGGTAATTTTACGTTGGACATCTTGAAATGCAAACTGTGCTTTTCTGGAGGCGTGAGCAGCTCTTTCTCCTCTCTGCTGTAAAGCCCAGGAGACCAAAATGCACCTCAGTGGCCAGAAATGGCCAGGTGGGTGCCACCCCCCTGAGCCTGAAGTGACCTTGGCAAAGTCCAGACTGCTCACGAAGATTTGCAGGGTGGCAGATGAGCGAGGGCAGGGGCTGTCTCTGCTGAGGGTGCTGAGGTCTGAAAGCTTTATTTGAGTTTGTCTGAAGGTTTATTGGGGTCTGGGTGGCCTGAGTGTTCTGGGGGTGGTGGCAGTGCTGTGTCAGAGCTGGAGGTTTCTCAGTTCTCTCCACGTCCACAGACAAGGGTTGGTATTTTCTGGGTGCTTCCATGGGCACGGAGCCGTGATTCCAGTGGGATGAACAGAAGGAAGGAAATTTTGCGTGCACTCAGCATCTTCACCCCAAGCTCTCTGTTCCTCTCCCATTTGGAAATCACAATTCTCCTGGCTGAAAGATGAGAGGAGATGTCTGTCACTGCCATGCACATTCCCACAGCTCTTTGTGCTGCTCTGCAGTTTGAGGCACAGCTGGATGCACAGCAGAGCGCTGTGCTGGTCCCCACTGCACCCAGCAGGGATGTGCCTGAACCAGGCTGACAACTCCCAATCTTTTAGGAATTCTCATCCTCTCGGTGTCCCCAGGGAAGGTACCAAGTGCTGAATTTGTTTGAAACCCGAGAAGAGGTAGAAGCATGTTTGTATTTTTTCTCTGGCATTCATGAGGATGTGCTGGGTACTCCCCTGCTTCAAACTGGCTTTTCTGTTAAACTCAGATTTGAGTCTCCATAGCAAGTCACCTGCAATGAGGCCTGTATAAATTTAGATTGAACTCAGATACTCAAATCTGAGAAATTTCACATCTGGGGATTCACTGTAGAACTCTTTTCAATTTGGCTTTTTTGCTCTTGTCTCCAGACTAAGCGGAAGGGAGTGAAGGTCTGCTTTGTGCTGCCCTTGCTAACAGAGATCCTAATTTTGACTGGCAAGTCAGATTTCCCCAAACAGAGGAGAAAACCAGAGAGAGATTCTCTTCCTAAACCATTTCTGAAACCCAATTAGCTCACTGGAATAATCTCTAACTCTTCTTGTTAGACACTCTGGTGCCTAAGCAAAGAAACAGAGCAGAATTCTTGTTTTTAGTGGGAAGGCTGTGAGTAGCGACAAACAAGTTCTTGCCTGTGGAAAAAATCTTTTACAACTGAAAGAAAAATGTTTTAGCATTTCAAATAGCTAATGCTCTGAGATCAAGTGAAGTTCTTTGCTTTAGGAAGTGAAATGAATCTATTTGACGGGATATTTTATTAATCGGTTTTAAGTTTTAGCAGTTTAGTTTTACATTTCCATTAATATTGTAGTATCATAGGAATTTGTGATAATGTTTTTGGGATTATTACATGCAAGTCACTAATAGCAGAGAAAAATGTAAAAATTCATTACTATCACTGAATTTAGAGCAAAGTTAAGTCAACCTAGTTATGTGTGATTTGTGTGTAGCGCTGTCTAGGCTGAAATAGCTCAAAGCCTTTCATCTGCACTTTGTTGTGTTGTGGAGACAGCAGCATTTTAGTTGTGGAATCATTTCTGCTCTGTCTCACATCACAGCAAATCCTGTGGAGCTGCCCAAGATCCACAGTGGACTGGGAGCTCATTTCTTATATGCAGTGTATTACAAATGTTTTCCTTCAGTGGTTAAGAACGCAGAGAAAATGTGAAAAGCCTCATTTTTACTGTTTGCTTAAGGCAAAATCAGGCAATTAGTAGAGGGACAGGTTGATAAGCCAAGAGGGGCTGCTCATTGCTATCTTTTTTTACAGTCCCTTGTTCAAGGGCCCAAGTTCTGAAACCTGAATTAATGATGAAATAATCAAAGCAAACAAGAAAGAGGAAAATACGTATACAGCTCCCTCCATCATCCTTAGCTGGACTATTACAGCTTCACTGACTCCTGTGAAGCTACACCACTATTTCTCCAGCTGAAAAATTACACATCAGGGTGTGCTAAAAGCCCACAAATATCTAAAGTAACACCTGATGTAGTTATCATTTGTCCCTCTGAATTAAGCTATTGCATGGGCACGGATTCTCTTTCTTTCCATTAAGTTTCCTCACTGGTATAAAGATGGATTAAGTAATTGCAAAAAACAACCATTTACTCACTGGGACATGAACACCCCAGTCCTGCTGTTGTGCAAAAGGTTGATTTTTCCTCTGTATCTCCAATGATACAAGCAGCTGAAAGCAGAATCTTTGTACACCTTGTCTTTTACCTGCTAGACTGATCTATCTGTAGGGAGTGTCTGCCTCCAGCTGACTTTGGGGAGTGGGAAGAATTTCCTGCAGCACAGTTTGGCTTTTGAAAATGAAGTGAAGCGAGGAAAATTGTTGTTTGTTTGTTTTTGTATTAAGCCGTTCCCTAAAATATTTATGACCTTTCCTTTGTAGACTCTAGCCCTTTGTTCTTTGGATTGTACACTTAAGAGCTAGGCACTGATTTTGAATGCCTAAATCAGCCTTTTTATTGGCTTCTTGTCTACAAAATGGAATAACGTGTTCTCTTGTGCGGAGGTTAATAAACCCTTGTGGAAGGCTTGTATTCCATAATGCTGAGTGCCTGGAACAGTCTGTGAGGGAGTGAGCAATCTCTTCCTTCAGAGACAGTCTTGGATGGCCTGCAGGGAAAGCAGGGATTGCGGGGGAAATACTCCTGCAAAGCTGCTTGGTCAGGAACAGCCCTCGTGGACTCTGTGTACAACCAGCCCGCAACCAGGGCATGAAAATCCATGTCAGGTGGGCTGAATGGAAATTGTGTGGGGAAAAATGTTTCCAAAGGTCTGAACCTCTTTTCCCTTCTGTCTTCTGGCTCCTCTGTGGCCAAGAGACTATTTCAGATTTTTGTGTGAGGTTTTGGTTCCTTTTCCTTTGGTGTGAAGAGCAAACGCAGGGGGATAAGTGCATGGTTGGTTACTAACGTGGATTTATGGAAGTGCACAGAGGAGGGAAAAAAACCCCACAGCAACTACTTACACATGTCTAAACCAACCCAAATTCCTGTAGCAGAACCAAATGGAATAATTGAATGATCACAGTGCCAGCAGATCAGCATGGATCTCACCCCTGGTGACGGAGAAGGGATTGATGTGGATGCAGCACCGTAACTCAGCTTTTCTCAGATCAGGGGCAAAAATTGCAGAAGTGTTTCTACAAGTTTATAATGGTGAATTTCATGCAAAGCATTACTCCAGTCTGCTGGAGTTTAGAGGTCTTATTTTGAATAAACCTTCCAGTTGGGGGCAGAGACAAGAATTCTGCTTGTATCTTCAGCAGTTGAGGAAATTAATGCAAAAGCATCCGTGCATTTAAAGGACGATCAGTGGTGGATGAAAGCAAAGGAACATTTATTCTTTTCTTCTGTTTTGGTCAATGGCTAGGAACTCTCATTCAGCTCGAGGAACTTACTGTGAGGTACTGTACCTGTAAGTGGCAGACTCCTGTCACATTATGGTTGGCACCCCAGGTTTGCCCTTTTGAGGGAAGAAAAGAACTACAGCAAACCTAAGAACAGTAGCAAATCCATATTGTCCTGCTAAGCTTTAATGTATAACAAGGGCTGGGGTCCATGGGTTAATTATGCATTGCACAAAAAAGGAATTTCATTTTAACAGTTGGGTTTTTTCTTAATTCCACAGAACTTATTAAATAAATGGATAAATGCCTGCATTGTACCATTCATTTTCTGCCCTCTTGTTTGCTCTTTAAACTAAAGAGGCTCAGCAACACAAATTTGGCATTTTGAGAGAGCTTTTTGTGTCACTAAGCACATAAAAGAAGTGTGTGCTGTCCTGGCAGTCACAGGGCAGAGATGCTACTCTTGTCGCCTTCTGGAAGCTGGTTTGGGTCAGGGCTCACCCGAGGATGGCTCATGTCAGTGCCTGTCCCTGTCCGTGGTGTATCCATGGTGTATCCCTGCCTTTCCCTCTCCTCTGTGGATGCATTTCCCCGTTGTGCTGCTCCTGTCGGTCCAAATAAACCTGAGTTAATCCCAGCTGGAGCAGGGAGGGTGTGGGCAGGGCTCACCGGGGTCACAGCTCCTGGCACGCTGCTCCTGCCAGCTGTACAACTGGGCAACTTTATTTTTAGCATCCTCCCAGCCTGACTTATCGGTGAAGCACTTTGAGGTAACGACTTCAGCGCGTTTGATGTTTGTTCATTTTGAAAGATGTCATTTTAAGAATTTCTGCAAGTTTCAAAACTGCCCTGTGGGAGATCTGTTCCATGCCAAAATGTCATTTCACATTCTAAACTACATACTCCCTCGTACTTTCTCTTTATAAATGTTTCACAGTACCTGCATTTTTTATCATTGCACTTTTGTGTGACCTGTGAGTTCCTTGTAACTAACCTACAAGGCCTGTCTGGGGGAAGTAATAGAATTATTTTAAATGAGCTTTTTTTCCTCTGTCAGAAGGTAAAGCCACCACCCAATTATTTCTTCCTTATGCGTAGATATTTGTATTAATATTTTAACAAATGCAGTGTTTATAGTGACACTCATAGGTCTGTGTTAAAATTAAATCAAATGTGTCCTGGAAAGTGAATGCTTAGTTTAATTTATAAGAGTTGATAGAACCAGGCCTTACTTCTTCAGTAGCAGATCAATCTCCTGATATTTTCTGCAAGTCATCAAACTCCATTCCTGGGCTATAATTATGTGTGAAATCCTGCTTGATGGCTTTCCTGGCAACACCACCACTCAGAGCAAACATAAAAATAACCTGAGGTAATATTTACACTGGTGTCCTGTGTACAGTGAGCACCTCTGAAACATCCTCTTCGATGGCAAACACCATCAAGGGACAGCCGAGGGAATCCTTGAAATGTTCCTACCAGTGCTGGTAGGATGGGGAGGTGAGTGTCAAGGGCAGGTGTGCAGCTCTAAAAGTGGAAATGTTGGTTAATACCAACACAAAAATGGAGTAATAGCAGGTGTAATGACCATGAATCAGAAGCTCTTTCCCATTCCCAGCTCTCCAAAGGCCAGTGGGGAGCAGCAGCCCTGGGGAAGCCGGGTGGGTACAGAACTGGGAGAAGGGTTTTGACCTGTCCTCCTGCAGCTCCTGTGGAAGGGTGCTCAGCCACGGGGCTGGGGGCTTCTTCTGTCGCTTCTGATCTCTCCCGTTTAAAGCCCTTCCACTTCAGAACAATAAATATTCATTGAGCTGAAGGGAAGGGGAATGAGAGAGGGAATACTTGAATTAGTGAGGGCACGAGCCTAAACCTGGAGTTCTCTTATCTCTGTCCCTTTCATGTATTTTGATCAGAAAATTTTCATCCTGGATCTGTGAAATCTTTGCAAAAAAATGTTTAAGGCAAACTGATTTCTCCACAGCCTCCAACAAGTGCAGTGTTTTTAATGAACCACGTTGTGCAGGTTAACATGCACAGCTAAAAACTTGTAGGGAGGGCAAGCCTGAGGGAAATTAGTTATTGTGTCAGTCACAAAGGATCATAAAGGTGTAAACTCTTCAGTTTTCACTGGAGGTGCCTGTACTGTGCAGATGGAAAGTTAAACCTGCTCCTTCCACCTTGTTTGGGTTTTGCTTTTGGGATTTCTTTTCCCCCTCCCCAAACACTTTTCTTAGGATTTCTTGATCCACAGAGCCCTGTATTGCCTGTATTGGATTTTCTCTTTTCCAGTGAGCTGTGCATGAGGTGGTATAATAAGATCTGATAGTCATTTTGTTTTCTTTTTTCTTTTTTTTTTAAACAGCCACAAAGTCATGAACTCCAGGGCAGTATTTCCACCTCACAGCAGGCTTCAATAGAGCAGTGTAATATCTCTGGCAGCCTTGGGCTGCTCTGCTCGGGGGAACACTGGGTGCCCCCGACAGTGGTGATTTAAGCATCACAGTTAACATTATTTTTAAGGACTCAGGACATAGAAAACCTCTGAGAAAAACTGGTTGCTTCTGTGCTCTCCTCACAGAACTGACACTGGGTATCAGATGTCACAGCAAACCTTTCCAGGCAGCGCTGGCTGAAATTGTTCAGAGCCGTCCTGAAAAAGCAAACAACTAATGGCTTAAAATAAAAGATAAGAAAGAGCAATTTCTCCATGATTTAACTGTCAGGAGAAAGGGACTCTGGTCTTAAGGGTAAAGATTTCCTGTGGAAAACGTGTTATTTTGTGCTGAATACGTTATTTCTGTGATGCTACTGCAAAAAGTCCTGGAACATCCACCCTTCCTTTCATTTAGTTTCTTGATGATGAAGATGCGTGACCCTTCCCACCACTCCCTGCCACCTCCATTTCCCTGGCTCTGCTCTCATAAAGATGTTTTCCCTGCCAGTGGGTTTCCAGCGGTGGGGAAGGTTAATGAGCAATTGGCACTGATTGCCCTTTTCCAGGCAATGCTGTGAAGTCCTGAGTCCCAAGAGGATCAGGGACACCTCCCTGGGTACGGAGAGGTCACTGGCCAAACAGCAGCAGATCAGCATCCCTGTGCTGGCCCTCCCTCCCTAGAACTGTTTGCCCAACCTAGTCACCCCACGGCTCTTTGTTAGGAAACAGATTTTTGTGGTTAAAGCTTTTTAACGAAGGGAAATCAGTAAATATGTTCGTCAGTACCTTGATGACAGGACAGTGATCAGTGAGGCAGTGTCACACCAGAAAAGGTAAAATATTCTTTCCAACTGCCTGCGAGGCTTTATGTGAGGTTGTAGCAAGAGCAGTGACTGGAAAATGATAAAACTGTGGTAATGTCGTTCCTCCACCAACTGCAGGCCTGGAATAACACAAGACAACAAGACTTGTTCTGAAATCAGTGACCAATTTTGTTTAAAAATGGCTTTTTAAACATTGAACAAATTTTGCATGGGACAAAGCACTGAGGAAAATGACAAGTTACTGTTTGTGTTGAAAGATTAATTTAATTTGCATTCAGCTCGAAATTAAAACATTGAGTTAATATACATTTAAAATGTACTGTTACCAGGAACCAGAGGCAGTGTTTTACTGTTTCTGTAGAAAGTGTTTGTAATCTAATTAAGAAATAATAAAAATAAACACAACACAAAGCCAGAGGGAAATGGTCAATGAGAATAGCCGAAATTTCAGAGAGTGTTTGCAGTGAACTTACGACAATAAGGGGAAGCTTGGGAAACCTCAGGGAAGTTACTTTTCCTACAAACCCATTTATGGCCAAATTCTTCCAGTTTCCTATGGTGATTTTTTTTTTCTTTGTGCTCTTCAAATAAAGTCTACATAATGCTAACAAACCACACAGCTTAGAGACCCATGAATGGCGTAAATCAGGACTGTGGTCAGAATGAAAAGCAGGGTGTGATATGCTCGGTTTTTAGAACAATAATGAATTTGTTGTGCACAGAACCAGCCCGTGCAAAGACTGCTGCTGGAGTCGGTGATGTTTGCCCACCCACAGCAGCTGGTGGGGACCTGTCCTGGCTCTGACTCTGTCTGTCCCTCCAGCACTGTATCCCCATTTCAGCTTTTCCACTCAAGTGCTGTTCCATGCCAGGCTTCCCTCCCTCACCTCCTTCTCTGCTCATCTCATCACCTCATAATGCTCTTTTACTTCAATCAGAAGTCAGAGATTAGAAAAATATGCTTGTTGCTTTCAAAATACATGTTCCAGGCTCTCTTCCAGCCAAAGACTACCAACTCTTTGGATGATAATTCCTCAGGGCACAGGTCTCCTGACCTATTGCAGTCAGTATTTATTGGGACAAATCAGAAGGAGCCTCTAAATCTCAAAGCCACAACTTGTGTACTTTTTCACAGTGTGTGGGTTACATATCCAAAATTCCTCAATGAAAGCACAAGTTTAGGTGAAGAAAGTCACCCCAGAACCTGTTTTTTTTTAATTTATAGCCATTATTTGAGAATGCAAGCGACATGAAGATGTTCTTTCCAAATACTTGGAGCTTTAAAAAGATGCAGAGCGTCTGAAGTGATGATTAAAATGTACAAAATTACATAACTCCAAAATATGGCTAAGAGTTGACAGTGTCTGTGTTCACTGAGAAAATAAATAACTATAAAAAGTCCTATAAAAATATGTTTTCCTTTTATCTTCTAATCGAGATGGAAATTAATAATCCCTGTTAAAATGTTAAAATTTAGGAACTGTTACTCAGAAGTCCTGATGGCTTTTAACTTCATGATTTTTGAAAGTCATTTGAGTACATTCCACTCTTCATCAATCATAGCTTCTCTTGTTCTGAGAAGAAACCTAAAAAGACAGAGGTGAATGAATGCTCTGTAAAAATTGAGAGGGAAAGGCTGAGAAAAGAACAGCGTGATTGTACTGCCTTGCCACTGCAGCAAATAATGCACATTGTACTTTCAAAGGGGGAGAGAATAGAAGTTTTGGCAGGCTCTACCAGAATAAGTAATTTAAAAGCTATCACAGAGCTATCTGACCAAAACCACTGGGTTTAATTATGCTTATGGGAAAAAGGAATAAAAACAAGAAAACATTTTGGACAGATTGGGTGGATTCTTCCACAGCTGATTCTGTTGTGAGATGGTCCAACAGGAACTCATTTTCCTGCAGTGTAAGTTATGTTTATTGTACATTATCCCCATGCTGGATCATGTACCTCGTATATTTTGCTTTATGGGACAAATCAGATAACAGTTTAAGGCTGAGGGGTAACTGACTGTATATATCCCCAGCTGGTTAAACTGCTGGTTGTCACTGGGCATCTTTCATGGGAAAGGCAATTTCAGGAGGATGAGATTCCATCTAACAGAAGTACCTCAAGTACATTTTTACACTTGCTCACATGCAGTATTTATTTCATAGCTATCTATGCAGAAGATAAATGTGAAAGATACAATTACTGAAAATCCCTCACCTTGCTTGTGCCCTGTGATTCCTTTCAGCTCAAAGGTTTCAAATGATCATCCCTTACAGAAAAAAATGATAAAAATTAGCTTGGTTTTCCATAAAAGCAGTTTTGTCTATCCTTCAATTTCATGTTGCTGGAGAGGATTTCATAGTAAATGTGAAAATGTTTATATTTGATACCCCACAAGCAGCGTGACAATTTCCAATTTTTACTAAATCAATGCCAGCAAAGAGCTAATACTAGATACTTTATGGCTGCGAAGTTTAAAATAATTCATTGAAATTAAAAGATATAAATTGGATATCTTTATGGCTTTTCTTTACATGTTTAATTGGATGTTGAGCAACCAAAAAATGTATTTACAGGATAAAAAGATTGTGCTACGAAGAGAAAACTGGCTGAAAGAAGTAATCTTTAATGCATGTCAACGATGACATAGAAAATGTGAGGTTGTGATGTTATGAGAGTTATGTTGTTGACTCTGTTACACTGATATAAAGTTTATTGATTGTATTAAATTCTGTGTTTAAAATGTTCTCCCTCCTGGCTGTTGATATGTGTAGCATCCCTCCTTTTCTAATTTTCACTTCTTTATACAAAGGGGTGAAAATGGGGCAGTGTCTATTTCAGTTCAGCTGGTCTGGAGACACCTCGGTGTGGATTTTGTGTGCCTTCCAGAACAGTAGTTACAAACATTCTACCAAATCTATAACGGCAGAATACTTTATAGTGATTCACTTCACATTTCTTTCAAGTGATTCAAGTGTGCTTTAGAATCATCACAATATCCCAGACTGGTCTGAACTGGGAGGGATTTTAAAGCTCACCCAGTTCCAGGCGCCTGCCATGGCAGGGATGCCTTCCACTATCCCAGGATCCTGTCCAACCTGGTCTTGGGCACTTCCAGGGATTCAGGGGCAGCCTCAGCTTCACCATAACCACCAGTAAGAGTGACAAAAGACAATAGAAGAAAGAGATATAAAGATTTTTAGGTACTAAATGCATACTGAGTTAGACAACTTCCACTCCCAGGGATGGTCGCAGTGAGGATGCTCAGGCCTGCAAACTGCTCCAAACTAAGGCTGTTCCAAAGATGCCCAAATATTTTTTAAAAATAAAAAAAAAAAAACCCAAGAGGCAATGAATTGAAAACCTGCCTTTCTCTGGGAAAATATCTTAAAGTACACCAACATAAATAATATATTTTTCTCCTACTTTAAGATGATATCTGTGCTGGTCCATGGGCAGGATTTTGCCCTGTGTCTATCCAACACTGCAGATATGTTTTCCTCCCAAGCTGATTCCATAACCCTGTGCTACTCTGCTCTCTGTAATTGTACTGATCTATTGCATACTGTTTTTTTTCCCATTTGACCTTTGCTTTTCACTGACATTTGCAAAATGTGACCAAGTTGAAACCAGACTAAATAGATGTTAACAGCAAAATCTTTTTGCTGCTCTTTCTATTAAAAAAAAAAAAAATCTGTTTTCTAGAACTGCAGAATGGGAGGACAAATGCACAAGTTCTGATATTTGCCATTACTACAGCACATCCAAATGCAATTAAAGGCATTGACCACTTGCTTATTTTTATGTGCTGATTTACACAAATCTATTCAAAGTAATGAGAAGCCCAGCTGGTACAGATCGTTACCAAATGCCTTTCGTAGCCACCTTTAGCCAGAGAACATTTGTTCTACGTTAACTGAGAACAAACTGTTTCAAATCATGCTGCAGTCCCTCAGAAGTATTAGACACACATTTATCAACTGCTTTGAAAGGCAAAATTAATTTACATGCTTCTCCAGCACCAGATGTGTGTTCTGACACGTCGTGGTACAACCGAGCCTGGAGTCTCGGTGCAGTTCCACAGCTTTTGGGTGGAGGGGACATTTCCTCGCTGGGTAGAGCAACCTTGGCAGCAAAAGCTGCTCAACAACCTATTTATTAGTATCTGCACTCCTCCCCTGCTGTTATATTAATATAATGAATTGTTCACAGGTGCTCCAAATGAGGTTTAGATGATCGCTGGGAGCTTTGTTACTCAGACAAGCCAAATCGAAAGGAGCAGATGCAACAGTCCCCCAGCAGAAGTACAAAGTATGACTTAATGAAGGTCATTCTGCACATTTTGGCCTTGGCGACCCTATGAACAATCAGACTGTCATTATTTTACTGTTTCTAGACAGAAAAGTGATTCCTTCTTGCCCACTTGCCTTGGTTTTTTTTTTTAGTTGTCTTTATTACATAATTGGGAGCTCTTAATTGCATTTAATCCTACTCCCTTTTAGCTAAAATGAGATAGTTCCCGTATGACTGTTGTTAATCCATGCTCTAAGTCATGTTTGAGCTCTAATGCTCTTTTCTGTGGCGATGGTTAAATCACAATGTGTATTCAAACACTGGGCCAGGTGAACAGATAGTCAAATGGACATTTCCACCTGGATATGCAAAATGAGGAGAAAAGAGGAGTTGGAAATGGTGCCAGATGCATGGCCTGAATATTTCCTGCAGGTAATAGTGGTGCTGTCCAAAACCTGTGGTTTTCTTCTCTGCCTTTGTTTTGTGGCAAATAGAAACTAACACAATGCCATTATCCCCAGAAGGCCTGTGTACGCACTTAGCTTTGTAAATGTTGATTTACTGCTTTAAAAGTCTCCTCAAAGGCCTTTCAGGATGTGAAAGAGCTGCAGAACCTGGGAGATGAGGAATTGTCATAGGTGTGTCTTTGGGAAATGGAGGTGTCAGCCTAGCAGAGACCTGGGTCCTTCCCCCTGACTCTGTCACAGATATCACTGGGATTTTGGAGAAAAGCTCATTTACGCCTACTCCTTGTGATGGAAAAAGGAGTGAGGATTTTTTTTTTCTTAGTAGCCTTTTTAGCTGTGTTTAGTTTATGCATTTTTGAGATAAGGCTTTTCCCTTGCTTTATGTCTTACACCGCTCATCATAAAGGGCTTGTGGTCTCGGCTGGAGCCTCTCAGTGCTGTAATAATTGCAATAAATGTGAGGGCTACTGCACCCAAAGTGCTCCTTAATGTCCTCCTGCCCCCAGATGGGAAAGAGAAGAGGCTCTTTCCCTTTTTTTTTTTCTTTTTTTTTTTTTTTTTTCAGTTTAAAGGGAATGCACTAAGGTCACAACGTGCATCAAAGGTCTGCCTTTGCATCACTCAGCCCTCCACTTGGCAGGCTCTCTAACATGCACACTTTGATAGTTCAGTGACAGATCTCACCAAGGAGAAAGGACAGCATTTTAACCTTGAGTACACATTGCAGGAGAAAATTACACAGGGACAGAAAAGCCATGTACAACTCCTGTGCAATGAGCCGAAGAAAAGGATCTTCATTGGGCTTTTCATCTAGAGGGGGCTTGGCAAGGAGCTGCCAAATGCTGTTGTTTTGTAAAAGGTGGGGGTTACAGTGTATTCATGGTGGCTGCAAGTGGTCAGTGGCGGAATTCCCATGAGGATACCACTCCTTCCAGCAAATATTACTGAGGAGAGTGAGCTTGTGGTGCAAACACGAGCACAATATTCTTAGCTCTCCCCAGAAGAGAAACCAGTTCTGTCCTTTCTCCAGCAGTGTACATCCTTCTTTGCTCCAACGGGAGCCAGTGCGTTCAAGATTAGCTATAACCTAACTCTTGGGTGGGTTTTAGTGTGAAAAATGTGTATCTGGATGCTTTTCTGGCTTGGGCCTTGCCAGACTTTGTTTATATAAGTTAGCACTGGGTTCCTGGGGGCAGGTGTCTCGTTTTTATTGGGCTTTATGGCAGAGGCCGCAGAGTGGAGCGCAGAAGTAATTGTTGGATCCAACCATGAAAACTGCTATTACTTGGTTTCTCTGTGACATCTGTTATATCCTGTTGTGCATGTGATGAGAGGCAGATTTTGTTTCATTTCAGAATCTGTTGGTGAGCATGAATAGTATCTAAAATAGTTGATGGCTCATCGAAACACATACAAAAGCCACACTTCCCGAGCTCAGCTTCGGGAGGTGTAGCAAATCTGTGCTCTGTAGCAGGGTTCAGTTCCTAGCCTGTGGCAGAGGCAAAGCAGGGAGCGGGTGTGTCAGGCAGACTGCAAAAAAACCCCTGCGGACCAGGAAAGGATGATATTCCCAAAACACCGAAAGTGGGAGGGTGGATTGATGGCTACCTGGCTACAAATGCCAGCAATTTCTGTTTAATTTCAGTAGATTTTCCCAGGATTTCTGCCATCTTAGTTGGATGCAGGGGGATTGTGTCCCAAGCACAAATATGGACAGCGCCAGGCAGGGCTGGAGCATACGTTCCCACAGATTTGGGGTTGCCACGAGGGCACGAGGCTGGGGGAGCTGCTGCACACTCCTGTTTTCCCATCCTGGCATATGTGCTCCTGGTCACATTCCGGAGAGTGCGTTTTACAGCTCTCCTCCTTCCTCATCAACAGGCCAGATGGATCCAGTCTTGCCTACCACCCACTCCTGAGCTGTGTTGTTTATTGACATTTGTCACTCCCAAGGACTTGGATTTCAGCAGAAGGTAGCTATTCAGTTGGCTGCTATAGGTCTTTGGTAATTCATTAGCTATTTAATCAAATTTTGTCTGTTTTTTTTTTCCCTTGCTAAAGACCATGTCTATGATATATTTAAGTCCTGAGTGAAAATATTTAATATCAAAAGCTTTGTTTTTTAAACAATGTGGATTTTCCCTGCTCTGAAAGCTGAAAAACATCTTGGTGTTCTTCTTCAAATTTATTTTTATGTTGAGGAAACAAGCTCATTGTGAAGGAGATACGCTCATTGTAAAGGAGATAGGTGGAAGTTGATGAGAAATGAAGGAATCAGAAAGGAAGGTGTTACTTGGCTTAATATTACCTCAGATTTCTTTTTATTCTGTGTGTAACCTTGATTCCATGTAACTTCTCTGGATCCTGATGCTGCTGGTTTGGGCAGTTTTGTTAGAGGCTGGCATAGAGATTCAGTCTTTAACGCACAGTGCATGTGAAAGCCTTCCAAAAGTTGCCATGATGTGTGTTTAGCATCTAAAACTGGAATTTGGCCCTCATGTTGGGTTGAAGGGGTGCCACTGTCTTCCCCAATTTGCTGAGTGTTATCCTGCTTTGGAGAAATTCCACCTTAGCCACAGGAACCACATATCTGCAAAACTATAATCTCCTCTGTGTATATGCTATGTAGTCTCAAGCTGGATCTTGAGTATATGACAACTGCCAGTCTTTTAAAAATCCCATTGGTGACATTCTTTGAAATTATCCTGGGTTTGTGGCAGTGGATGAGGACTCCATAACCAGGTTGTATAGATCCTGTCTTGGTTCTGTCATAATTTCTTATTAAATGTGAATAAGAATGCCAGGAATGAAAAAAGACATAGACATTTAGGAACCTAAACTCCAGTGAGTGCCAGTGAGTGGTTTTCTAATATAAATAAATAGAATGTATTTGAGATATTCTTTTAAACCTCAATGTTTTGTCTCAGGCTAACATTATAAACTCTTTCAAGTGAAGGATTGTCTTTTTAGATAAACAGCAAAACCCTTTTAGAAAGGAAGCCCTGATCTAGTTGACACCTATAAATTTATTACAAAATAAAAATACTTCAACCATCCTTCATTTAAATTGTTATTTGAAGATTTATATTATTGCATTGAGTTGCTATGGTGGCACTTGCAATTTCCATTCCTGCCTGGAAAGCGTAAAGAGGAAAAAAAATATGAATAGCAAACGTCAGAAAGTAATGATTTGTCATGTTTTGAAATGTATTACAGAAATATCAACTTAGGCAAATATGTTTGGCTGAACTCTGGCATGCTGCCTGGAGCTGAGGCTTCCAGGCTTGTGCAGAGCCTCATTGTGTGGAGTGCCTGGGGATTGGGAGCTCCAGGGTCCAGCCTCCATGCTGGACAGAGGGAAAATTGACATCCCAGGAGTGGTTTTACCTGGACATTGATTTCATGGTACTTTTCAGGGGTCCCAGAAGCGCTGAGATCTTGTATTGGAACTGGGACTTGTCACTGTTGAGCCACGTGCGTGGAGGTCCTGAGTTCATCAGCAAGTGAAGCAGCCCCGCAGAATTCCTCAGTCCTTGGCCCAAGTGTATCCCACAGACTGAAGGGTGGAGTGGTTCTGTCAGTGTCAGTTCCACTTTGTCATAGAACCATGGAATGCCTTGGGTTGGGAGGGATTTTAAAGATTATTTCTGGTTCCAAACCCCCTGCCATGGGCAGGGACACCTTCCACTATCCCAGGTTGGTCCAAGCCCTGCCCAGCCTGACCTTGGACACTTCCAGGGATCCAGGGGCAGCCACAGCCTCTCTGGGCAACCTGTGCCAGGGCCTCCCCACCCTCACAGGGAAGGATTTTTCCCTAATATCCCATCTACTTCTGCCCTCTGGCAGTTTGAAGCCATTCCCCCTCATCCATGTGCGCTCATAAAATCATCAAGAAGCCTTGGCGAAAGAGTCAATAATCAGCAGCTGTTAATTATCTCCATCTTTGGATGCTGACGCTGGTTCTGAAATGGCAAAAGGAAACATATATGCTGTAGTATCCAGAGAATGGTTTGGGTTGGAAGGAGCCTTAAATATCACCTCGTTCCAACTGCCCTGCTGTGGCCAGGGATGTCCATGAGCTGGACTCAAGAAACATAATGAGAGAGTAAAGGAAAAGGTCAGCAATGAAGTGTTAAGGTAAAGAAATGTACAAGTTACTGTTTAAACAAGAGGTTTTAAAAATGTATTATTATTAAAACGAAAATGATGAAAAATTGATTTCATACTTTCAGATATAGCTTTATGTAGCAGTGGGCTCAACTAACTCGAAAGTGGGCTAAGCAACTTTCAAAGGAAGGTGTCAGGAATCCTTTCCCGTGCCTAACAGAAATAACACATTAAATCTTACTTGAAAATGCCTTTTTCAGCTAGTGCTTATAATACCATGCTGAGGGCATATTTCAGGATGAGTCTGAGGTTAAAAAAACACCTACTGAGTAACCAGTGGCACTTGCTTCAGCACTTGAGTTTTCCTCAGAGGTCTTCCATCCAATTACTGGCCAGATCCAGTGATATTTAACTTATCAGATCTGACAAGAGCTGAACCCAAGGTAGACTGACTGCCTAAACATTTATTTGTGTCAATGACACGTTTAAAACCCTCTGCTCTGTCTAAATATTTAAAAGGAAATATAAAGAGGAAAATGTAATGTGACATAAGAGGAAATGAAAAGCAACCTTGCTTGTTGAGGACATTCACTACACACAATTGCTGTCTCCTGAATACCTGTTATTTTGGCAGAAATTGAGGGGAATGCAGCTCTAAATATCGTGTTCATCTGTCTCCTTTTAACAAAAAATGATTTTTACAATGGCAAGTGGATCTTTTGCTGTCAAAAATCACAGAATATGACAACAGCCAAGATCTTTAGGAACCTTTGAGACTGAAGTTTTCAATTGTAAGGCTGCATCTAAAAATGAATAAATAATGAAGACAGATATGTACTTAGTAAAAAGAAGCTGCAGTATTATCCAAATCAGGGAGCTTCAATGTGTTGGCTGTTAAAGTCAACAAAATCTTAAGAACAAGCTATAATTTTTTTTTTTTTTTTTTTTTTACTGGAGAAGTGGAGAGTTTAAAGTTTTCAAACCCCCTTTTATTCTCTAATCCAGAGTAAAGCCAAATTTTGGAATTCTCTGTGAAGCAGATAATTCGTATTTTCATAGTAGAAACACATTTTCCTTAGCAGATACCCTTTGCTGTCAGTTTATGTGTATTTAAACTAGTGTGAGCCCTCTGCAAGGTAATGCAGAACCATGTGGGCTTTCAGGACGTAAAGGACGGTGAAAATTTTCTTCACCCATGAAGTTCTCCTAGAAAGGAGTTTATTAAATTCTGAGGTGTCTCTGTGTGGATCATCAGTGGTGTCTGGGGGGAATGAGAGAACAACAAAACTCAGAATGTGTGCATATATCATGCTCTTAGCAACATGTTCTCTGTTGGAACCTGACACTTATGTTTGCAAAAGCAAACCCTCTCTAAATTAGTTTGCAGTTAATTGGCTGTGAAAGGAAACGCACCTTGCCAAGAAGGATTTGAAATATGAAGCAGTTTGGATTTGTGAAGGAGTTGATCACTGTTCTTGGAGAACCACAGGCTCTTTCATGGGCATCTGGGAAATAATGTGGTTCATAATCTCCAGTGCTTTCACAAATTCCATTATTTGGCAGGGCAGGCATCTACTTGCTGGCATCTACTAGAAGATAAATTGATTTTGGAGGGGCAGTCTTGGACTGTTTGTTGGAGCTGCTCATTTGCAGCTGAGGAAAGTGTTTGCAGAAGGGTTAGTTTGGTAATATTTTGAATATGTGAAGGAGAATAATAGGGGCTACCAGACAGAGCGACAAGATCTTGTTTCTGTTTTTCCTTCCAGGACTCAAAATTGAATGAATGGCCACGTATATAACAATATTAGTGTTTGTGTAAGTCCTTGCCTGTCTCTGGGGTCTTTCCAAGCATTCCTGGAGAAATTCTCATAGGAGGCTTCTGACATATATGTGGTAGAGATGGACATAAAATGGATACAGGTTGACTTATCCAAGATCACAAAGTATCAGTGACAAACCTGTGATCTGAACCAAGCTCCTTAATCCCTTTTTGCATGTGTAACTACAAGATTTTGCAATCCTTGTTGAGATGCATGAAAGGAAGGTTCCTCCTGTGACCAAGCTACCATACAGTAGACGGTCTGCCTACAGAAACCAGTGATGCATCTCTGGAATATTCAAGACTTAATTCCATTTTTAGTATTTCCACATGCTGGCTTTTAATAGAGAGATGTTGGTGATATTTTTTGGGATAATGCATTTTCCACCAGATTGCACTGTGGGGGTAAGAATGATCATAACCTCTTCCTGATATATCCCTGCCAGAAAATAGAACGGCTTCCTAATTTTCATGAAGAGCTACTAAAATTTTTCTACCCAGACCTTTTTTGGTGGGCAAGAGCAGTGTTCAGCAACATATTCTGCTCAGTCACCTGAGATGTCTCTGAGGAAGTATCCCAGGAGATCTTTGGTGGAATAAGAGAGCTGAGTTTCTTTGCATTTGAGAAAACTGAGGATGAAACCAAATCATGATTAATTCTCCTGCTGAATGGCTAAAGGAGCTCACTGTGTGGCTACAGCAGTAAGAGATGGGCTACCATAGTTACTGATAATGCAGCAGATACTATTTTCAGTCAGTGCCTAATTGCCTTAGAGGAACTTATTAAACTGAAATCACTATTGTGTGAGGAACTATTCACGTAGAGGATCTCCAGAGTGATCAAGATGATCCTGCTGTGGGCTACAATATATATCAGTAAATGTGAAGAGGGGTTTTGTGAGAAGGCTGACATCTTGAGAGCTCACTTGGCAAGGGATGGGTCTGCTCATTGTGCTGTATTTTAGTAAGATGTTAATAGCAGAGATAAAGGCTGACTCCCTTTTCAGATATCAAATTCCCCCTCCAAAAATCCCACTTGAATCCAGCAAAGTGTAACATTGTGTTGTGTCTTTCACTTCTAGATTCTTTCAAAACACCAATAAAAACACCTTCTCAAACATCCCTCAAAATTTCTCTGTACTGTTATTTGGTATCCCTTTATAATCAGCACACTTGAGATACATTAATTAGTTTAATGAAGGTAAGGCCCATATTCCATCTCAGGGCATGTCCAGTTCTCATTAATGTCAGTGGCTGTCACACGTGTGCACTGACAACAGCCCTGCAGGGTTTTTGGCCAGTGGCTTGCCATTTTTGCAGGATGATGCTGGTTTTACAGTGTGCAGTTTTACAGTTTCTGCCTTAGCATTTCATGTGAGAAACACACAGGCTTGCAGCTGGACAGCACTGATGCTGATTAACTTGCCTCTGAGGTGAAACTGGGAAGTTTTTTGATTACTCTTTTCCTAGGGAGTCAGAAATCTTGACTGTGAATTATCAGCAAATTCACTGTCAACAATTATCCTGCAAATTATCTCTTATTTGCAGGTAAACATTTTTGCTCTGCAGGGTGCAGTGGTTTACTAGCAACTGCAGTGCTTATTGGAATTGGGTAGTATAACAAATTACTTAGAATCCAGGTCTACAGTGGTATCAGTGGTGGATATTTTAGTGTTGTTTCAGGGCAATTCTTTTAAATTTTTTTTACAGTGCTCTTGGTTGTAAGATTGAATTCCTCCTTCTCTCAGCTGATGTGTACAGGAACACCTAAGTAGATTCTGATCACTGTCCTGTTAGGACAAATCTATTCAGAAGTTCAGCTGATCCTACTTTCCCTTCAGTTGTTTTAGCAAGTGAGAAGTGACTGGGAGCTGCACAAGTGACTATTGCAAAAACAGTTGAGAAGTACACTTTTAGGTTTTGATCTTCAGCTCTTCCAGCTGTTCAGTGGAGATGACATTTCTGGCCTACAGACCTTAATATAGAACTCTTAGTGGTTTATCACATAACTGCTGATAGTGCATCATCAGAAAGGAGAATATAGGGATGATGAGTTGAAATCAGCTTTACAGATAAACACAAATGAAAGCTGTCAGTCTTCACACCACACTTCTTGCTCCTCTGCTTCTTGATGATGTTTTTCAGTAGAGAGAAGGAACTGTGACCAAATATATGTTCTCATGTGAGAGTTTGTGTTGCAAAGTTATGGCCTAAAAAATATTTTACATTAAACCAGAGCAGATTGCTTATGGCAACTCCTGCATAATGAAGGAACACAATGAAGAACTGCAGTGCATATTGCTCTTCAGGTCTGCTCTATTTTCATAGTTGTTTTTTTTTTTTTTTTTAAGTAGAAAATTGCATAGTATAATTACAAGTTCATTTGCATTCATATTACAAGCTGTGAGCTAGTAGTCTTTTATATTTAAAAAGTATTATTAGCAAGTGTGACTTGCATCCATACATTTCCGAAATGAATGGGAATGAAGTTTTATACTACTCAAAGCTCCCACTCTACTTAGTTGGCCCCCAGCACCCCTCCTGTAAACTCCAGGACCTCAGTGAGGCCAGCAACACAATAAATGCAACTTCATTTTATTGTGCACTGGTCAAAGGGTAAGAGCAGCTCAATTACTGTTTTCCCAACCAAAAAAAAATTGCCTTTTAGGAACTAAGGATCACCAATATTTTATTGGACCTAATACATATAGACAAGCATGTCTCCTCAAGGATGGTGTCTACTGTTTCCTAATGGAAATAATTACTTTATTTCTCCTTTAGTTCTTTGTCTTCCTAGATGGTGAAATTCTCACCAATAGGAAATTTTGCTGCAATGAAGTTGACTACTTACTTCTTTTAATTCACATTAGAATAAGTAGGTTCAATTGAGAATCTGACCTTTCATTTCTGTAATAAATTGAAATGGAGAAAACAGGTCTATAGCGAAAAGCTCCATTGCATCAACTGCTTCTATAAACGTGGCTTAAATTTTGAATTTTTTTATGTTGTAAAGGTTATTACATGACGTTATCTTTTATGCTTAATACCTAATGTGCTGCAGAAAGAATAATTGAGGGAGATTAAACTGATAATATTTGAGAATGTTACCAGATCTGTGCATGTACTTTCAATCAATCTGTTCACTCAGCCTTTCCCTCTGCTCCCTGCCCTGTTAAGTGTGTTGCCACATTGGTTCGGCTCTCCCGCCTGTCAGGTGGAGGTAAAATAACCTGTAGACATCTTTCTACCTTGTGAGCATCCTGGTGATCCCTGCCTGGCTGTCATCCCGAGGAGCGCACATCGGCAGCTGGGTGTCCTCTAGAACATCTCGCTCGTAATTCCCGATCAGATCCAAGCCTCTCTAATGGTCTGAGCTCTCTTCCCTGTCAGCCGAGGGAGACGTGGCCGCTCAGCCCCAGGGGGTGAATCAGATCTGTCTAGGGGCTGCAAAAAGCTTTTCTTTTAGTCATTTACCTCTGTTAGGGAGAGCAGCGCTGCTTTTATGCATTGATTGGAGATAATACTGGTGAAATGGCAATAACCTGGCAAATGTACTTCTCTCTGTATGTAAATCCTTTCGGGAAGTGCATGACAGCCTCTGTTTTCTATGGGTCTCCGTTTGTAAAGAAGCTGTTATCACAGAATAAGTTTAATGGGTCGTGAATTTTGTGTTGAAAGGAGAGTCTCTCCATGACTTCTGATCCGCCTGCAACAGACCTATTGGCTCGGCAGCGAGTGCATTACGCTAAATATGCTTCCTCCATTGACTCTGAAGGTAACAGCCCTAAATGCCTCATTAAATTTTCATGGGTGACTGCGAGAAGCCATGAGAAAAGCAGCACACTGGTGGCGGTGGGGCGGCGGGGCCCCCGGCCCCAGCCCCGCGGCCGTGTGGGGGGAGCCGCGATGGCGGGGCCGTGTCCGGGCTCCACGGCCACCCCCGCCCCGACTGCCCCACTGACCGTCCTCCCTGCGCTCCGGGGAGCCCCCGGGGACCCTCTGTACCGATTCCACCCCCGGCCGTGCTTGACCGCGGTGCTGCGGGCGGGGCGGGGGGCTCTCCAGCCGCTCCGCTCCGCTGGCACACGGGGGCTGCCCCGGAGGCGATGGCAGGCTCGGGACGAGCCGACGCGCCGAGTCCCCCCCGCCCCGAGCGGGGACAGCCGCGCCAGCCCCCTCCTCGCCCGTCCCCCTCTCCCTGCCCAGCTGCACAGCGGCGCTGAGACCCCCCAGCCCTGGGAGAGGAGGAGAAGGAGGAGGAGGAGGAGGAGGAGACCGACCCCTCATCAGCGGCGTTCCTCCACCGCACACCTCCCTTTTCCCCTCCCTCTGGCCTCAGCGCCGAGCTGGCGGGGCCGGAGAGGGCAGGCGGCGCGGGAAGGCGGCTCGCCCAGCATGGACGGGCCATGTGTATCCTAAGGAATAACAGCAGCTGCTGCGCCCACGATGGGGAGCAGAGGAATGCGAGGAGGAGAGGGCTCGCTGGGGCAGGTGAGAGAGCCGCTCCCTGCTCCCCTGCGCGGCCGGTCCTGAGGGCGGCGCGGCGGCAGGTGCGGGGTTTGGGGACCCCTGCGGGGTGCGCTGCTCCTCCTGCGAGCGGGGACCCCCTCCCCGCAGCAGCATGGAAGGGCAGCTTTTCTCCGCAGGAAGTTTTATTTTGCCCGTCCTTCCCCCCTCCCGCTCGCTGCCGTCCC
Source organism: Chamaea fasciata (assembly GCF_029207755.1). NCBI lineage: Eukaryota > Metazoa > Chordata > Aves > Passeriformes > Sylviidae > Chamaea > Chamaea fasciata. The sequence goes on along the minus strand of NW_027094095.1, from coordinate 28,804,021 downwards.
CCCGAGGCGGGGAGAGGGCTGGGATCCCCTGCGAGTCGCGGGAAGTTGCCGGCTGCGGGGGGAGCGCCGTGCGAGGCTGCCCCACACCCGGCCGAGCTCTGGGGCAAAGGGCTGGGGGCGCTTTCGCCATCCCCCCGCAGCGGGGCAAGTGAAATCAAACCGGGGAGGGAGCCGCAGACGCGATGTGGCTGCGGGATTCCCCCCGGCCGCTCCCACCGTGCCGGGGGTCCCTGGGATGCGCCGCTCTCCGGAGCCTCGGCCGCTGCCGCCCCGCAGCTGGAAGCGCCGATCGGTCGCGGTAGTGCCCGCTTCCCGCGGGAAGCGCCCCCCGCTGCCGGGCTGGGAGCCGACGGAGGGCCGGGAGCCGGCGGAGCGCCGGGAGCCGGCGGAGCGCCGGGAGCCGGCGGAGCGCCGGGAGCCGGCGGAGCGCCGGGAGCCGGCGGAGCGCCGGGAGCCGGCGGAGGGCTGGGATGCGGCTCGGCTGCGCCGGCGCTGCCCTGCCCGGGAAGGTGCGGCAGGGCCGGGGGACGCCGCGCTGAGGATCGGCGGGGAAATGGCGCCCGGAGCGGGGCGGAGGGGCCGCTGGACGCGCGGGGAGCGGGGCGAGCTCGCCCTCCGCAGCCGGGAACCCTCTGGGGAGCGCCCGGCCGGCAGCCCCCGGCGCTGGTCAGCGCTGCAGGGCAGCGGGTGCAGTGACCGCTCGCCTTCGAGGCTCTGCGGGTTCATGCGCCTGTCCTTTACAGCCCCTGCTTTAGAGGAAAAGCTCACAACCCCCCTGTGATCTGAGTGTTTTGGAGGGCTTTCTCCTCGGGGTCGCGCACGGCCACCGAGTCACCAGGAGCAGGCAGGCGGGAAGGAAAGTTCAGTGCGCTGCGGCGGCAGGAGGGTGGGCGCAGGAGATGCTGCCAGGCTGGATCAGGACAGCGGTGACAGAGCCCACAAGGCAGGACAGACACGGGGCTGTGAACTCCCCAGAGCCACCCCTTCCTTGGGTGTTTTCCAGGGTATTTCACACGCTCAGGTTCATGACCGGAACATTTGAAGTGGCTCTATGAATGGTAAAGTGGGATACTGGGACCTCATAGTAAAGAACAGTAGATAACAAAGCTGGTTCCTGGGCTGGAGAGTCCTGGAGCTTGCAGACGAATGGGAAGTTTTTAATTTCCCGACGAACTTCTCTTTCATTCATTGTACATTTCAAACCGGTTAAGTCAATTTCCAGGTTTTTCCGCGAAGTAGTTTTAAAAGCAAAGTCCTTGGAACTCTTTGCCATTTGTCGAAATTCTGAATGCATGTCTGAAGCATTTAATCATGTTTATTGTTTTCAGCCACTCAAACGGAATAAAAATTACTTATCGTTGACGAAGCTTATCTCGCAAGCTGTTTCACAGTATGTTTCCATTGCAAGACACAGCGCTGTGTTAAACTACTGATGACTGTATTGTTTATTGTTCTTTCATTCCCCACCCTCACCCCCCGTAACACCAGTATCAATCTGTTCCTTAACTGCTATACTCAAAAATAATGGAGGAGCAAGTTTTCTCCAGTTTGGTATTTTCACTCGTAGCTGAGATTTATGTCTTTTATATTTGCTCTTAAGCTGTTTTTCATTCAGTGTGCTAAAGGCAGCTGATGTATTAAAAAAGGAATCAAGGCATAAAGCTAAAAGGGACTTTCAAACTCCTGAGCTGAAAGTGTGCATGGAATTAGTGCTGGATCCTTGGCATTATTTGTTTGTTTATCCACATACATAACACCTTCCTGAAACATAAGATTCCTTGCCCCTTTGTCATTACCATTTTATGTCATTACACAGCTATAATGCACTATTCACACTGGTCTAGAAACACAGATTTATTGTTTGGAGTGTTTTGATCTTGGACTGTAACTCATAAGTGATTTTGCTGCACTTTAACAGTATCTCAATGCAGTGATGGAGGACACCATCATGCTTTTTTGTAGGATTACCTTTGGGACCTTAGTGACTGCACACATCAGTGGTTTCATCTTAGGAGGATTGAAATTGATTTTCTTCTTCTTCTTCTTCTTTTTTTTTTTTTTTTTTTTTAATCTCAGCCAGTGGAAGACCCTGTGTATGTCCTTTGACCCCATGGCCTCACATGATGAAGTGAAACCAATAGTGGAGGATGTAGACTTGAAGTAGCTGCCACTAAAAAGTAGAGGTATCAGAATGGACCCCTTGACCAGATGATCAGCCTCTGCGATTCTTTGGGCAAGGCACAGTGTTTCAAATTTGCAAAATTTGTAAAACTGCTGTGTATATGTATCAAAATAAATTTAAAACATGAGTGTTACAGTACTTTTTTTGTACTTTTGATGGGTCCTTGCTCAAGCAAAGGAAGATTGACCATCCCCTCTCATCCATAGCAGGCCGTTGTCTCTAAAGTATTTTATATTTCAAAAATTTTCAGGGTATTTGTGCTGAATTTAACAATAGCCAAGCTCAGCAGTAGATATCAGTGAGGTGGGAGAACCTCTATTTTTACAACCCTGTTTGAATTTTAAAGTGATAGCAAATACTAGCAAAGAGGAACACGATTTTCTAGATGCTATAGTTCAAATTAACTTTCCTAGTCAATATTTAGTCAAGGTCTTGATGGTTAAAGTTAACTGTCCAAGTCAATGTTTAGTCAAGGTAATGACTTGGTTTTTATAAACACTACCCAAGCATTCTTGCAGAATTAATCAGAGTTGCTGGATCACAATACGTTTGCTCAGCCAATTACTTAGGAATAAAGCTATGTTATTACTTGGTCTCTCAAATGTCCTGTTCTGTTTGGTGTTATTTCAGCAGTGCTTGCCTTCAGCCCTTCTGTGGCTTCATTCTTACAGCATCAGCTCTGTCTTTAAGGCCTTTATTTGCCTGGTGGTTTTGGGAGATAAAGGAAGTGCTGCACTAACCTGTTTTTATGGGTAGGAAGATGAGGTGTGGAGATGCCAGGTGCTGGCTCCCAGAAGGAAGGGCAACCTGTAGTGCAAAAGCAACATTTATTTACTTCCAAGGAAGTCTTCAGGAGCCTGTGCTGAGCAGCTCCTTGTGCAGTGCTCAGGAAGAGATGAGCACTTGGGATAATGCAGTCATTAACAATGTCTGAAAACCATTTTGGTGTCTGGTGGTGAAACTGAGAATTGTTGGCATTCGTACTTTCAGTGAAAGATGGAAACATGTTGTGATCTGGGAAAGAACTGGAAATCTTTATTGTGATTCTTCATTTCTTGGCATCCCTTTTAATGGGATCTTCATTCTTCCAGGACGGCACTCCAGTCTCTTAAACTGACACTAAAATCACAGTCTGGACTTCCATTGTACCAGTGGCTTTTTCTTTCTTTCTTTTAATTTTATTTTTTTCTTATTGTACCACTTGCAAATGCATTCCCTGCAATTACATGGGTATTAGAGTAGATATTCATTAGGATTTTACTAATCTGAACCTCAAGTGCTGTTCTGCAAATTTGCCAGCCTTTGTAAGGCAGTGCTTGACTTCATCAGCTGTACTGTTTTATTATGAGTATTTTGATACAGTAGAATGAAAAGCATATATTCTAAACCAAGTAATTAATCAGATTGAAACATTTTCATTTTCATACTTTGATTTGTCACAAAGAGAGCCTGCAGCTCTATATTTTTCCCTTAACACTAGTTTTTGCCCAGTCTAACTGCAGCCAAATGACATTTCATGGTGGTGGTTTAAGAATTTCATCTATGAATCAATCTTCCATTTCTCTTTCAAGGTAGCAGAATTGTCACAACTTAGAGAAGGTGAGTAAACCCAATACTCTGAGCTCCAAGGAAGGTGCCTGCATCTGTGTGTTTAATCTTACACCACTGTCAAACACATTTTTAAGCGTTCCAGGTGCAAGCAGTGTTTTGAATTCTTTACTTTGATTATTGAAGTGGTTCAGCCATGTGCACACAACCTCTGTTAGAAGCCACCAGTGAGAGCCTTGCTGGTGACAGTGGGGTGTGTGATGGATCTCTCTCGAAGTGGTGCCATACTGAAGAACCGGAGCAAAGCAAGACCTGTCAGCTTTTTGTCTCTTAATCAATGTATTGCTTTTTGTGGAGCGGGAGTGAAGCCCATTCCCTGGGATGACCTGTGTGCTGTGTCCCCAGCTGTGGGGGCAGCAGCTGCCCAGCCCTTCAGACAGCTGCACGTCCTGACCAGCTCCATCCACAGCAGAGCAGCAGCGTTGCTGAAGGGCTGCTTGTCACATCTTGCTCTGGCTCAGTCCTCTGCTTAGATACGTGAAGCTGTTGACATGAACTTATGGCCCTTGGAGGCGTGAAGGTTTCCTTCAGTTACTTATGGAATCAGGGAGGGTGATGGCTGTGGGTGAGCTTTTGAAAGTGCAGTGTTCCTGAGCAGAAGCCTGCTGGGGGAGCAGGCTCCAGGCACTTTCCAGCCTGTGATCCTTTGCACTTTCTACAGAGAGTCATTCCAATACTCTTTGTTTAATAAGGATGCAGAGATCACTTTCCTTAAGGATATTTTATCTTGTATATTTATTTTGCATCTTATGTTTTATATCTTAAGGATAAGAATATTTTCTTAGGTTTTAGATATACAGAATAAATTCCTCCCTGAAGAGAAGCTGTGGATGCCCCATCCCTGGAAATGTCCAAGGCCAGGTTGGACAGGGGTTGGAGCAACCTGGGGTAGTGGAAGGTGTCCCTGCCCATGGCAGGGGTTAAAACTGGATGAGCCTTAAGGTCCCTCTCAACTCAAACCATTTTGTGATTTTATGGTATGTACAACATTAAAAAATAGGGCAGTTGCTGTTCTTTTCTGTATTGAATTTGTATTTCTGTGGATGTCTATCTATCTATCTATCTATCTATCTATCTATCTATCTATCTGTCTATCTATCTGTTTATCTATCTATCTATCTATCTATCTATCTATCTATCTATCTATCTGTCTATTCATTAGCTGCCCTTTTCACTACATAAAGATTTCTCAAGTCTCCAGGTATTGCCAAGCAGTTACACTGAGAGATTCCCCACCCCTTCCACCCCCAAATAATGATTGCTCTTGTGGGTAGAGGAGCATCAGTTTCTTGAGAGTCTTTGCAATTCCCTGAGCCTGAAGGCAAATGAATAGAAATTTAGTGGACCACCTAGTTCTTCACTCAAAATTCTCCAAAGAGGAGCCTGACCTAATTTATATTGTATTGAATCAAATAATCCTATCATGCATGTGTGCTTGCTGTTTTGTTTTCTTCTATCAGGCACATTGCTGTCTTGCAGAAACTTCACATTTAGATGTTAGGCAGTGTCCCTGTGGTTTTGGGAGGTGCATTTCCTCAGTGAGTACTTACTGGAAAATTTCGTTTAGAGGACACTTGTGAAGAGGAAAACAATCAGGACAGAATACTAAGGCTGCTAGAATTATTCATACCTGAATGTGAATGTGCTGTTGTTGAGTACTGAGGACAATCAAGAGTCCTCTAATATGAAGTCTCCTTATTACTACTGAAGAGGGAGCTGGAAGCTCCCCAAAATGCTTTTTGTAGCAAAATGCAGTATAAATTTCTCTGTCATCACAAATCCCTGTGATGGCGATTCTGGTGGGGTTCGATGTGGGTGATTGTAAGGTTGCTGAGGGTGTCTGCATGTGTTGAAGCTCACTGGGAGCTGATCGTCATCCAGGCACTGCACTTGTGGCTTCTCAAAGCAATTCCAGGTGTGCAAAACCCTTTTCTGGTGTTACTCTGGTGTTAGAGAGTAGCACCCATCAGTGTGTCTGTCCCAAGGTACACTCCAAACCTTATCAATCCATCTACCTCTGTTCATGTTTTGGAAAAGAACTGTCTAAACCTGCACAGGTTTATTCTTGGGAAGTTTAGGAAAGTTTTGAGTCTGCAGAATTTCCAGATCATAGCAACAGTTACCTGAAAACAGTTCTTTGCTCTGGAGTTTCTTGAAGAACTTGGATTACTGGGAATCCAGTTGATGCAATACCCATTTCATAGTTCCCTTTTACATAAATGTCTTCTACCCTACTGACAGAGCAGTTTCTTAGAGAACAGCAGGCTTCAATATTGTTAGTTTCTTAGCCTAAAGGATTATAATTTTTTTCAATAATTGAAGTAACTGAGGGGAAAATTGTGAGTGGTCTTTTTTTACGCCATTAAAAAAAAAAAAAGCTGAATTTCTGTTCCTGGTTACTTGAGATGCAGCTCAATAAACTATGCTAAAACAGCAAAGAAAAAGAGCACTTCAACTTGTTTAACCTTTCCAGGACCTGTCAGTCTCTGCCCGAGACTGGCCAGAACACTTGTATTGGCATGTGCTTTTTGCCAGATTAACATGGATTAGGTCACTTGAATTCTCCCCTCATTGAGTTCATACCTTTCCTTTAATCCTCTCTCATAGTATCTGTCAGGATTGATGGGGGGAAAGAAAAGCTCCTCCTATATTTGGGATATTTTTAACAAATAGTTAGCGTGAAGGATTTGTTTTACCTTTCTCGATTTCCTTGTGTAACCTTTGCAAACCAAATACTTCTTAACCTCTCGTGTTTTGCTTATGGCTGTGGTAGGGTAGGAGACTCTGATTTCCTGATCTTGAGGTTAGTGATGATGGGCACACTGATAACTTGGTGCTGCAGAGGATTCCAGGCTTAGGAATTTCCAAGCAGCTACATAGTTAAGCCACGCATAAAAGTAATTAGAAAAAAAAGCAAAATGCTTCTAAATTTTAATGTAGCACAGCTGATATTCAGGAAATTGTACTGCTCTTCAGTTCATCAACAGTCAGTGCAGCAAATATTTTATTAATATTTCAAGTTTCCCTATAATTCCTTTATGTAAAAAATACACACTTAATTTAGTTGTATTGTTACTGCCTCTTATGTCAGTTTTCTTTTAGCTCTGAGGCTGCTTAGCAAATTCAGACCTTTTAATGGCAAGATTAGATGATCTGTTTGATATTCATGTCTGAACTTTTAGCAGCTATTCCACAAATATTGAGGGTCTTCCCAGCAGGTGGATTTCCCCCCTGCTTTTTTAACATAATGAAACTTTTTTCCCGTTCTAGGATTTTAATTTCTGTGAATGTGCATACATTTGAAAAATGTGTTTGTTGTGCCACAGTAACACTGACAGTGTCACTTGGAAATATTGTGGCCCCTGTTTGTGGCTTTAAAACACCTGGTAGCTGTTTGCAATAAAGACTCCCCTTTTAATTGCACTATAATTAATACAAAACAAATCAACAGGAAGTGCTACTTCACACAGTGTGTTGGCAGCTAGCTTGAGTTTAAAAACAGTAAAAAAAAAATCAGTGAGTTTAATAAAGATTATTTTATGAATGGGATTTTTCTTTGTGGCTGCTGAAGTAATCAAATCTCACATTATGGCTTCAGGACAGTTTTCCACCCACCATCCCTGTGTGATAGTTTTTATATATTCTGACCCATTTTTCTTCTTTCTGAAAACAAGAGAAATAAAATGTTTGAGAAGTCCTAAAGAGGATAACAAATTGAATTGACCACTTACTGTTCCTGGCACTCAAATTTTATGGTCCTCACCTCCCTAGTGATGGAGTGAGCTATTCACCAGCACTGCATGAGAGTCGCAGCTGATGAAATTTGGTAACGTTCTTTCAAATCAGAGCCAGTACACTGGTTTACATCACATGAGGGCTTGTCCCCTGTTGCTATGTTACATTTGTAGCAAATGCTAATTGAATTTAGTGCATACAGATCCTCAGAGAAAAGTGAGAATTGTTAGTGAGTGAATCCCACTGTGCCAGGCTTCAGTTTCTGGCTTCCAGTGCAGGATGCTCCCGGAGAAAACATGAAATCTTCTTTATGCTGTCAAACAGCACCAGAAAAATAACTCTGCCATAGCCTCAAAACAGGTCTGAGACTTCAGCACTGCTGAGATTGGGCTTGAAAAAGAACAGTGAGTGGTTTTCATAAGGGAGCTCTGTTGCAGCTCTTTATTTTCTTCATGGCAGGACTGTTGGTCCAACAAACTACCTGTATGTGGTTGTCCCTTTTGAATGTAGAGTTTCTCATGTTTCATTCTTGCATAATTTGTTCTGTTGGATTCTCGGCTGTGGGGAGGAGATGGCAGAGGGAGGTCTGGTCTCTCCAAGGGACGTTTCTGTGCCTCACCAGTCCTTGGAGAAGCAGCTGAGTTTGTTAACTTAGACACGATGCCCAGGCCTGACAGCTGAAATTCAGGTGAGAAGAATCCTGTTCTCAGTCACTGGACTCGAGCTGCTGTTTTTTTCCAGGGAGCAGAAATCCAGGGGAGCAGATCATGCGCATCAAGCTTCAAAATACTGCTCAGGCTGTCTAGGGAAGCAACTCTGTTCTTTATTGCAAAGATCATCTCTAGTTCAAGGAACAGACTGCAAGTGACCCGTACACACTGTGGGTGGCTGATTCTGCTAATCAGTGTTTTTAGATGGAGCTTTTGGGTGGAGATGGGAAGAAGGACAGTGCCAGGAAGGGAAATTGTACAGGTAGAGTCATTTGGCTTGTGGATCTGGGAATACAGGAATAAATTTTCCTGATGAATAAAGAGTTGATTCTCTTCTTCGTGGCTGAAGGTGTGTACGTAATTTGCAATGTAGCCAATGAGTAAAGCAGCTATAACACCAATTTTAATGTCTCTGTTGGATTACCTCTAAGACGTTTTTTTCATTCTGGTGGACTAGGCTTATCTTTGGCTTCTTCACAGTGATTATTTACTAATTAATTTATTAAGGAGATGTATTTTGAGGTTGAATGGTAGTGAATATATCTTATTTTCATAGGTGCACATATATTTTCTTGAGAAAGACTGACACTGGATTTTTCCAAGACAATCTAAGGTTTGATTTGTTACTAGAAGCAGGCATCCAGAAACCACCAGGAACTGTGCTGGTTTAGTGTATGTCTGGTCTCTTCTCCAAAAAACCATTCTGGAGATCATTGTAGGTTCACTGTTGTGTGTTCCAACAATACTGGAAAAAACCAAAAGAATTGGAACAAGGGTTGCAGGAGATTGTTGAAGAGGTTTGGTCACTGCTGGCACACTTCTGTTGGGCTGCATCTTTATCATTCCAGGATCACTGCATGAGATAAAATGCAGACATGATAACATCTTGTGTATTAATCTTGCTGAGTCCTAATTGTTCCAGTAATTGCTTCCTGTAAGAAGTTGGCTGCACTGGGTACCTCGGGGAGAGCAGAGTGCTAAATAGAATGAATTGTGTATTCAGATGTACTTCAGCTTGTACTTTACTTGCAAAAATAGGAGAAAATCTTGTCGGCCTGTCTTGAAAGTAAAGGGGATAATGTCTGGAGGAACAGTTCCAATGCCTGACAATTAATAATAGCACTTTGAAAAGAAGCTTTTAGCAGAAGGCGAGCACATAGGTTACAGAGAAGTACAGAGAACAATGTAATTTTTGTGCTAATATGTTGAGATCAAATAACTCATTAATAGGAGAATAATTTATAAGGATGATGCAAGTAGGAGAGTAAAGTTCCTCTAAATATTAATCTACTGCATATATTATTTATTGTTGTAATAAAAGGTTGAGGACTAGACAAGGGAGACTGAAATGCCTTGCAACTTCTAGTAGAGTTCACAAAGTGCTTTTTTAAAAGGAAATTTCCTTTAAATGAAAAATGCTGGCTTAACCTCTTGGTGAGGTAGTGGTCATAACTTGTAAAGTTTCTAAATGCATCTCTGTGCAGTAATGTGAGAGGGAAACTTCTGAGCCAAGGTTCTCTTGTGCAGGCTGAACAATCCCAAGTCTCAGCCTTTCCTCCCTGCAGAGCTGCTCCATCCCTCTCATCACCGTGGTGCCTCTTTTGGACTCCCTCCTACTGCATCACGTCCTTCCTGTGCTATGTAGCACACTTGGGAAGAGAAATCGTGAGTTTTGGCACCTGTGAAAGAGTGCTGCAAGCCTCCCACCTCAAACCTCACGTGCCCAAGGCTGGCTTTTTGAAGCAGCCTATTACATTTCATGGTTACAGCCTTAGGAGCTATGCAGTGCACCCAAAATTTCAAAAATACAATGGGAAAAGCAGCTCAGGGAAGAGTCAGGGTGCAGAAAAGAAACAGCTGCTATTACAGGTATAATGTGTTATTACCCACAGCCTCCCTTTTATCCACTGAATAATTTTATATTTAACAGCAACTTGTGAAACATTCTAATGATGTGTTAATAAACTGGAGTGGGATACATTTTAATTGTTGTCTCTTTTTCAAAGGTTTTTTATCTGTTGGCCTACTTCTTCAGGAGTGTGAGGAGATGATTAGGTTATGTATTCTATTTCTGAACACTCTTTTTGTAGTACAAAGCCTCGCGTGCTTCTGTCATTCAAAAAACCTGACGTGACTCTGAATCCCCCCCTGTGATAATTCTGAGTGATCACTGAGGCTTTTAAGGCAATAATGCCACCTGTAGAAGAATTCTTAGCATGTGACAGAAATGTGTCTTGCTTATTTTGGAGAAGTGGAGTTCACACGTGTTCACAGAGATTTGTAAAACAGCTCCTTGTAAAATTTTGCAGTGACTGGAAGTCAGCCTGTGTGCAATGGAGAATTCAGCCTTCTTTATATTTTGTGGAAGCTTTTTCATGTGTTTCTTGTTCTTGTGCGATGTTCTGGCACCTGTTGATGTTTAAAAGATTACTGTCACTTTTCAGTGCATAGTATTGGGTAGAAAATGGCTTTACTGATGTTTTTCCTGGAGTTAGTCAGAGATGCTGTTCCTGCCATTAGATAATCTTCATATATTGTTGTTGATATGCGTGTAGGAATGTGTTACAATTAATATAAATAAAATGTTGCCTGCCTTTAGTTTTTAGCTGTGGTAAACTAGATGTTTTTGAGCTCTGGTTTAGTGCTTTGCACTGCTGTTGTGTAGCTTTAAATCTCACAGGAATTCTATCCCCCAGGGATCCACTTTTCCTCGTGCCCAAGTGAGCAGTAGAAAAGCTTTTGCCCTGCACAGAAACCTGTGAGTTCTACATGTGCTTCCAACCTCCGTGTCTTCATCTCTGTTGGACGTAGGTAGGAATTGCAGCACTACTTTCTGAAATGGCCATCAGAGCTTCCTAATGAGACACTTGGATTTTTTCCTCCTTTGACAGAATTAAATGTTACCTATTAACCATAATGCTTAAATTGATGAAGTGTAAAACTAGTGAAATGGGTTACAGGGAAAGGAAGTGAAAATATTATGAACCATATGCCCTAATTTATGTCTTCTTGGAAAATTCATCTAATGAAATTAAGTATTTGGAATCATTCAGCGTATGATATTCAACAAGAAGTACTGCAGGAATGGTAGGAGGATCTTGCTTTTAATGTAGTGAGGAAGATACAACTCCCTTTCTGGGGAGGAACATCAAATCCTATTCTATTGAGATCCACGTGCATCATCAGGACCAGGTTTTCTTTTCCTGTGGACCTGCACTGTTCCGTGTAATTGAGTAGCTGTGACAGCAGCTTCTGCTGTGTTCTTTGTGACTTTAAACAGAGGCAAATGAGATGCCAGCTCTTCGTGTGAGTTCTTAATCCCAGTTTCCTGGTCCCTTTCCTTTCCTCCTCTCTCATAAATGATTGTCTCCATCCACTCTTAAGCTCCCCCTCCCATGGAGCTGTTTTTACATCTTGACTCCCAGACTGAACCTCCCAAGTCCTCCATTATTAAACAGCTCTCACAAATTCTTCTCTTCTGCTTCTTGTGATACAAGACTTCATGTCAGAGTCAATCCCTTTTTTCTCTGCTCTGACTCTTCTGTTTTATGCATTCAAACTCAGCAGCTTGCTGGGTGCCTTGATGGAAAGATGAACCTCTTGCTGTCACTTCCACTGTTCTGTGTAATTTCAGTTCAAAGCAGTAATTAAAGGAATAGTCCATTTTCCAGGATAATGTTTATAGGAATGTGAATGCACATTATAGTTCCTTCTGGAGGCTGCAGGAGGGGTGATAGTACAGAGGGATTTTCGTATAAGGGAGTCATCCTAGACAAATGTAAAAATCTCTTTTTTTTCAGTAGTCTTGTGCTTAGGATTTTTGGTTTGTGGCTTTTTTCTGGTCTGTTTGTTGGCTTTTTTATTTTTTCCTTTTTTTTTTTATTTTTTATTTTTTTGGGCAGGGGGTTTTTTTTAGCGTTAGCAAGAAAACCAGGTCTGTGATATGAAGACCAAATCCTACTCCCAGTTTCAAAGCTCAGCAAACTTTTCAGATACAAGTTTGTAATGAATATTTAACGGGCTCAAAACGCAATATTTCTCTACAGTCTAAATTTTGGAAGTGATTCAGCCCATTCATCCCTCACATCCTGAAAATCACCCCAAAGCAGATACACTTGATGTGTAGAATTGTAGCCTGAACAGTTAAAAATCTGGCAAAGTTGCAAAGTGATTAAAGGGAGTGAGAAGTGTCAGTCAACCTTATCCACAGGTGGTGCTTCCTACCCTGGCTTTGAGTAGGGAAAATTTAAACAAGTAACTTATTTAAAGGGAATTATTTAGCAATGTTACTGTTGACAGCTACATCGTACATAAAGTGCCCGGAATTTTTGGTGAAATTTTAGACCTTGAGACCAAAGGTGTAAGAAGTAGCTGAAAGAGTGGATTTTGTGCAGATCATGTACTCAGCGAGGTACTGTGGCACTGGTTGGTTTAATCAATATAAAATGTGCTGTATCTGATGACTCCTGTGAGACAGGGCATGAGGGTCAAATTGATACCAGGGGTTCTCTTGACTCGTGTTGATGGGGGAGGAAAGAATTTAAACTACACTGGTGTTTGGCTTATCTTTTTCAGGATAATCATGGTGTGTTTAGTGGCTGTACATGTCTGAAGCATTTTCTTCAGGTAAATGAGTTTGGGATGTGGTTTTGGAATTCAGTGGGAGGAAGATGTATAAACACAACCAATGTTACTCTTCTTGGGCCCTTACTAGAGAATTCAAGACATGCAAATGCTAAGTCAGGGAGAGGAAATGTCATCCTTCAAAGTCACATGAAATGCAAGGACTGTGATAAAAGTGTTGTGCACTTTGAGGTATCTGAGTTACAAAGAAAGCTTGTAGTTCATGGAATTATATCCATGAGTCTTTTAATATACTCAGGTTGTTCTTTATTTCCTATGGAGCGTTGCAGAACTCGTTTCCCTGGAGGTGACTGAAGTAAGGCTGGAAAAATCCTACCTGATCTTTAATAATCCTTCACACGCATGGTAATACTCCAGAATTGTACTATCATTGGATAATTTACACTTAAATCCTTTCATCTCTGTGCTCCCACCTTCAAAAAAAGGTTATGGGGAGCCAGGGATTGCACACTTGGAATACCCTGCCCTTGCTGCCAGTTCGGTCTCACCTGCTTACACTGATTTATTGTGATTTTTTTTTTTTTTTTTCCAGAGGGCAAGACTGAAAAATACATTTCCCCCATGATAGTTAATAGATTCAGGAAGTAATTCGCAGATCAGGAAACAATGGATCTCATATAATAAAAGCACTGCCTAGGTAATTCATAAGGAAGATAAACTTGTATTGTTAAGCTTGCACATTTTACTCTTTATTCGCAGGCCATGTATTGCTCTCCTGTGCTTTCCACCATTAAGCAGTAACGTTATTGCATTAGTAAAAAAGCACTGCTGCTTTGACTGGCTTTCAGAGCCACACGCGGAATCAGATCATGCATTTTACTGAATTATGAAGAGCTGTGTTATTTGTTTGTAACTGCTCACTTAGTTATTGCTCTCAGAGCTCCGTGTTACAATTTAATCACTTCCCTGCATCTCCGGAGCTCTCAGGGGCTGGCGTGAGGCAGCGGAGGGGACAAAGCAGAGTGACTGGCAGCTAAGTGTTTCAATCAGTCAGGATGCTGATTTATTTCTGTGAGGAGGAGTGTAGAGGAAATGAGAGTGGCTGTTTTTTGTAAGTGATGCGCTGAATAGTCATCAGTTGAGCACTGGAGGTCACACATAAACACTGAAATCTTGAGAAAGGAGAGAAAAAACCCAAAAAAACACCAACCCACAGGAGTGTGTCTTGTCACCCTTGCTGCACACAGGCTTTGATGCTCAGCATGTCCTGAAAAGGCAGCACAAAGGATGAGTCTGGAATCCTTCCACTTACAGGGTTTTCCTCACAAAAGAAGGGATATGAAGCATTAAAAGGCAGAGTGTTAGGAATTCTTTGTTGTCCAGTTCCTATACACACCTGTGAAGATTTTAACTGTATTCAGGATTCTCGCATTGCAGAATCTTGAAACTGGAACCGAAGGATTGGCATAGGGCAGGTGCTGTAAATATCTGTGCAAATGGATCCCTTTTTGGAGTTAAAAATATAAGTTAACTTGAGCAAAAATAGGAGTAAAAACCTTGGTGGAATATTATATCTGTGCTTTAAAAATACTCATAGGTATGCCTGAGATAGGAACAGATACATTAAAGTTTTCATTGCCTACTTTGAGGCAATGGAAATAACGTAATTTTATGTCCTCCTTGAAGTGCTGGTTTTAATCTGAAAAAATAATTCTTCTTAGATAATCAAAACAATAAATATTCTATTGCAAACCTGACAGCCTTAGATGATGTTTACAGGAGATAGAAAATTCAACTGAAGTTTTTTGTTAATGGTGTGTCATTCCTTCTGTATTCCGTCTGAACTCATCCAGATACAAAATCCAGAGGAAGCCAGCAGATAGTTTTGAAGGAAATTAGGTCTTTCTAAGATTTTTAACCTCCAGAGCCCACTGAAAATCTGTGCTCAACAATCACGGCATTTATAGCAAGGAAGATACCTTGACTATCAGGAGACTGCTTCAGTGGGGTATTCCCTAGAAAGCCCCCTCTAGCCTAGCCTACATTTCATCTTCTTTTTCTAACCTAAATCCTGAGGTTGTCAAACACTTTCATAAAGTGCATGCACTAAAATTTGATGAAAATGTGGCTACACAGAGAAAGAACTACTTCAGGAGAAGCTTTTAGTGCTGACAATAGAGAAACTTTTTACTGTCTCATGAAAAACTGAAATTCTTGACTGCAGGGAGGGAAAGGGAGACTTGCCTCTTGGTCAGAGGAGAAATCTCTGGGTTTGCTGCTAAATGCACACAGGGGAGGTGAAGATATCTACAGTATAAAATAAAATATAAAAGCAGCCCTTGCTATTGCTGAGACTGGATGGCAGAGGAGAAGCCCCACTTTTTGATTACACAGATTTCTGGATGGTTTATGCATCCAGATGAATTGATATTTCTTTTGACGGTGTCCATTAAGACACAGATTTTGAGGCCTATTTTGCCTCTTTCACAGGGGAAGTGTGTGATATGTTGATAGATGTATGATCATGATAGTTTTGGAAGATGAAGGAGAAGAGAAAATGTGCTGTGGGCAGGAAAGAGCTACTTCAGCATTTCTTTTCCCTCCTGTCTTTTTTTTCCCTGAGCTAACAGTACATTCAGCCTGAATACAGATCTATTCTTAACGTGTTCAACTGCATTATTTAGCCCACCACTGCAAGCCAAATTGTTATCCGTGGAGATGGAATTGCTAAGTTGATTTAATGGAGCTTTGTTAATCTGGAATTTCATTTATATCTTGTCTTGGACGTGTCCATTGTCTCATCCTTGTGTTTAGAATGTGTGATTTTGGCCAAAAGGCACAAATTTACACTAAGAGCCGCTCTTTAGCTCCTGGATACCTGCAAGAATGCTGTCGAGGAGACTCTTGTCTTGTGAGAAGCACTTAAAACTTGCTATTAAGTCCTGTAGTGCCTCTGTTCAGCAGCACATCGATCCTTTGGAAGTGAAGCCCTGAAGGAGCAAATCTCTGTTGTGCTTCGTGGCTGTGAGTAATTACTGAGAAGCACAGGAAAGAGAACCTGAGTGGTTTATTCCTAACCTGCTTAAGTGGCTGCATTCCTGGCTCCTGCATGGTTGGGAATGGGAACCACCAGTTGAAAACACAGCCAGCCGCTGGCTGAAAAGATCTGCAGTGGTTTTAAAAACTGAGAGGGAGAGATATCAAATAGTCCCCTGGAAGGATATGGATAAGGATTACATAAAAGAGGGAATTTGCAAGCCTGGAATGTGTTTTTCCCTACAGTGTCTATTTCCATTTTCTGTGAAATGGCTTTCAATATTTAGGTTATTTCACATTTTGTTATAGTCTCTTGGATGGAGATCAGATATGAGATTTACGGTCTGAAAATAGGTTGAAATGGTTCTTGATGGTGTCAGGAATATTTGCAAGGTTTTAGCAGCTGATACGGTGCAGATGAGTGGATAATACAAATAATAACATTTATTATCTCTATTGCCATCCCATTCCCCAGGACCGTGGAGGTGAATTGGAGCCCTCCTTGCCTTCATTTTCCCCCATGGTCCTGGGCACTGTAACAAACAGGGAAAAAAAAAATCCCAAATTGTGTTTCAGAGTGCTTGATAGTGGAGACACATGCAGTTTTCTGATGAGGAAATAGCAGAGTGATACGACTGTGGTTATGAGCTAGTCAGTGCTGTCACTGGTCAAATATCAACATCTCCTACCCCTTTCTTTCTCATTCATTAAATCACACAACAAATGACATATTCAAGGTGAAATTTTAACAACAAATGATTGGCTTTGGAGGAATCTGCGTGGCCCAGGTTTGGGAGGGCACTTGGAACTGCCCCTGAAGATGCTTTTTTTTGGCAGCAGTGTGTGGTGATACAGACAGAAATGGGATGAGTAGAAGTTATTAGTGGTTTAAGAATATTATGTGTGATAAAATTACAACCTCTCAGCTGTCCCACTTTCCTCAAGCAGTGCACCCAATAATCCTTTCCAGACTGTTTTTCCTGAGGCCTGATCTGATGCAAGAGCAAATAAACTTTGGCTGCTGAGCAAAGTAACCCTCTCACCTGGCTTGAGTGGGACTTACCTGGGCACTTAGGCTTTCTCTAACAGACCTTTTGCAGGATCAGGCTTCTGTTTGCAGGATTTGGTAATGCATTTCTTAATGGAAAATAAAAAAGTTCTGTTACCTGTGAAATGTTGAGCATTTAAAGCTTTCTTCTCTCTAACAGCTTTCTAGTTTCTTTTTGTTTCACCTTAGAGTCCCTTCTTTCCCAAATTGTTCTGTCTCCTCAGAGCAATCTTCACCTAAAAGTGAGGACAGATTTGCACCCTGAGCAGTTCAGTGTCTTGAAGCTGAGATTTGTGTTAGGGAAAATATGATGTGATGCAAGGAGAAAAGGTGGTCTTGCCCAGATTCCCATGTTTGTGTGTAATTAATGTATTTCTTGCCTGTTAGTTTCAAAGGATTTCTTTCTAGTCAGGAGTTAAATGGACTCATTCAGTGTTTATATTTATGCAAATGATCATTGTGTCACTCGGGTTGCAACATTAAAGAAAAAAAGGCAGATATTTTACATGCCTTTGAGTATTGAAGTGATTACAATTACCTACATAAAAGCAGTTACTTTATTAATTAATTAACTTGGAGAAAAATGTCTGGTGACCCTCTGAAGGAATATCAATAACTGAAACATTAATTATGTAAATAAGATCTGCCTTTACTGTTCATTATTCATCGTTTAACATGAAAATTGCCTTTTAAAATAAATGCTTCATTCATATATTTCAATAAATGTCTAGGCTGCCTAGCTTGTCACTTGGATCTAGATTTTGAATCAAAAACTGTAGTGGCAGCAGTACAGACCTTGGGACACTTCGCTTGGGCCACCAACACTCAGTTCCTGCTTGCTGGGCTGGCATTTTTTGGGGGACGGGCTCTCTGAGGCAGCAAATCCCCTTTGGGAATGAGTTCCTGCAAAATTCCTGTCTGGAGAGAGAGAGTTGCTGCATTTCATGGTGAGGAAGGAGAGGAAAGAAGCAGCAAAATACTTGCAGAGCTTTTGTGACTTTCCCGTGGTTTCAGAAGGGAGGCTGCAGGACCAGCCCAGCTCCAAGTCCTTTTGAGTTGCGGGATTGAATTTTTCTCTCAGTCAGAGGCAGCAGTACCGAGGCAAACAAATGCCACAAGGCAAACAAAGTTGGCTCACGTGTTTGGTAACTGTGATCTTGTACACTCAGCAAACTTGCTGGTCCTTTTTACATTGGGAGGATGTGACTGAATGCCTCCTGGCAAGTGCTGCAGGTGATTTCCTACAGGTTATGCGAATCCTTTCTTTGTAAAGAGCTCTGCCTTTTTGTTTTCTAAACTTTCACCGAGCGTGTTAGCAAACGCTGATGAAGGATTCCTGGAGGGCTTTATTCCTTCTCACATCCCTAAAGACAACACACAAAGGTTTCCAGGGTTGCTTTTTGCTCAGGTGTCTGTGAGTGCACCTGTAAGAGGAGAGAGAGGAAGAGCTGTGTTTCTTTCTCATAATCTCAAAGGCTGTGCTGCACGTAATCTTCAGTGTGCAGACAAAATACAGTAGCTGTGCAGTCCCAGAAAATCCTTTACTCTCCACTCCCTGAAGAGCACCTGCTTATGAGCATAAGACGTTCAGATTCCCTTTTTTAAATGCCTCAGAACTCGCTTTGCCCATAGCAGGAAGGGCTGATGAAGAAATATGTGTGTGTCCCCCCCCTTTCCTTTGTAGCGTGATGGATTGTGGAAGTCCTGATTGAAAATTCTAATCACAGCCTTGCAGTCCTTCAGATCACAACCCCTGACAGTTGATTCACTCCTTTTCATGCCTGCTGCCTCTGACTGCTCCTGGTGCCTCGTCTGCATGAGTCTATCATTAGCACACAAAGCATGATGGATTGGCCAGGGGTGCCTCTGTCCTCAGAACCTGGGAAATGCTTCTCTTTCAGAATCAAAGAGCCCGTGTGTGACATCGTCATGAATGAGGGAAGAAAGTAGTACAGTATTGGAGGTGCCCGTTTGCTGCCACTGTTCAGAGGGAAATTGATGCATTATGGGCACTGTAAGTACCTGGCCTGTTTGTTTGGGGTTTGGCTCCTCGCTGGGAATGATGCAGAAAATCACGGGTGTGGAGCAGTGCCGCAGCTGAGCCTGGCAAGTGCACAGCAGTTGTAATATCTTTTGGAAATCAGGGCTGTAAACACTTCCAAAATTCTACTTAAAGTTCAGCCTGGTAATGAAATCATTTAACTTTCAGTGGGATCTGATGGCCAAGACGATCACAAACAATGGCTTTTGTGGGCTCGGTTCACTTTGGTGGATTCTCTTCTACAGACCCTTGCAACAGGAAACTTTTGCAAATGTTTGCATCTTGCAAATGCTTTTATTCATCTGTGTGACTTGGCATTTAATGTTTCAGTGAACAAGACAGTTAAGTTTTGGCTCCAGTGAAAGATTGATAGGAACAATTTTCGAATGTGGTATCACAACAAAGTGAAAATATGTCATGTTCAAATACTGAGCTCTGATGCGTCATGTGGTCTTGTAATAAATGAAGTAGCACTACCAACCTGACAGATGTGCAAGAAAACGGTTTTAAATTTATGATGATTAATTTTCAAGATGAACTGCAATGAAAAAAATTGTTAGTAGATACTTAAAGAAGGTAAGGGGGAAGCAGCTTTCTGAAATGAGAACAGGCAGGTAATGATAAAGCTGCCTTCACTTTTATGTTTTGCTTTCTAAAATTTTAGCAGTGGGAAAATTCATATTCTGCTGCTACAGCTGGCGTTAACAGCTACTCATGCAAGTGTAACATCTTATGGAAATTCCCCTTCTTGGATTTGTGCTGCTGTTTCGGGCTGCTTCTCTTGGAAGTAGGAGTAACTCAAAGCAGAGCTGAAGGGTTTCTACCTGGTGGTTCTTTCACAGCCATCAAAATGAAATGGCACTGAACTTAGTGAGAAAGCAGAAGTAGCTTGATACTACCTTGAAAGAAAACCAAACATTTCTGAAACTCAGCGTGTTCGTTCATTTTGAGGATTTGCCGCTTGAACATTGCACTAGGACAGTTAAATGTAAATGATGTTGTTTGTAAAGTGTAAACTGATTTAGTTAAGCATTGTTAGGTAATTTCAGGCTGAAAACAGCCAGGATAGCCTTTAGAGAAATCATCTCCTGCCAAATGCAAGAAGATAAAATAGTGCCCATCCCTAGCAGTGAACTCCGTTATTTCAAGGAAATGTGTTCCAGTGTGGCTAAAACAGCTTTCCAGTTGGAAATGGTGAAAAACAGCCTCAGAAGGGATGTGGGCTGTACTTTTTTCAGAACAAGAGTTCAGCAGGGGAAAAAAAAAAATCGCAAGTGTCAGTGTCATGTTATTTTGAAACAAACAAAAGGAGATGTTTTGTTTGTCATTAGCACTATAGGCTTTTACATGGGGGTGTTTTAGTTTGACAAGTTATATGGGAAACCCCAACAACTGTCTGCCAGATGTCAATTTCAGGCACTCTGGGAACAGCTGGTTTGTAGCATCTCCTCGTATCTGACCTTCCTCATCTTCAGCAGTGCTCCCTCTTCTCTGTTAAGCATACTTGATGGTTCTAGAGGTTTCCCTTATTATTTGAGGGAAACGATAATCATTATAATTATTTGGGACAGTAGTTGTTGAACTCAAAACCAGCACTTTATCTGTGGATTGCAGTTTAGGTTCACTTAATAGAAAGTGAAAATTCTAGAAGCCATTTTCGCTGTCTGAAGACAGATCTGAATGCACGTGCCCATTTTATTTCTGCAGAAATACTTGTCAAAACAAGGTCTCTGCTGGTCCCTATCAGGTCCCTGTCTCACTGTGCCCAGAGGAAAGAAAAAACCAAAATGTCTGAAGAGCTTAAGGATCCAAATACAAAATTATTATAATAAGTATAAAAATGTCAAAACAGATGAA
This sequence comes from Chamaea fasciata, assembly GCF_029207755.1. Taxonomy (NCBI): domain Eukaryota; kingdom Metazoa; phylum Chordata; class Aves; order Passeriformes; family Sylviidae; genus Chamaea; species Chamaea fasciata. The sequence goes on along the minus strand of NW_027094095.1, from coordinate 28,783,220 downwards.
GTATATCTGGAGATGTACAGTATATTGTGCTTGCTGCCTTTAGTGCACTTCATAGTGGCTTTCATACAAGTTGCTTTGGCCTTTAGTCTTTATTATCTGGAATTGTTTTTATCCACTAAGATCTTCAAAGAGTAGCCAAGAACGTGCTGAAACTTAATGTCTTTACCTCCAGCTAATGCCAGTCTCTGTGTTGGAGGGAAAAACTTTATTTAGCAGATACTTATGAATGCTCTGTCCCTGCTCTAGAATCACCAGTAATCCACTGAAAATTCACTTCTGCCGAAACTGGAATTTTTCCCAATCTCGCTGTGTTTTAGAATACTCTGGGAGACTTTCATGATCAGCGCTGATCAGTTGTACTGTGGCATTTACAGGTGGATAGAATTCAAAGTTTCTTGAGCACAGATATTCTCAAGCATTGGTGTTTCACATTAATGTGTTCAGTGATTCCGAGCTCTCTTAGCACCTGGCAGGAGGTGACCTGAGGAATGTATTCATTGCTTCCAATGACAATTGGATTGTCTCTCTTGCAGTTTCTGAGAAGTTTAGCTCTCAGATAACCCGTGGCTATTTGCCATCTGAGCTGATGAAGCTTCCTAAGTTTTGGAGGTTAATTCAGGGAACATTTGAGTTGTACTTGCCATCGAAGAAGTTCCAGTTATGGTGGGCTGTGTTTTATTTAAAAGGGTGTAAAGCTTCATTACTGTGTAAGGATTTATATTGTCTGTAGTTACACACAAGATCTAATGGTCTAAAGGCATGAGAAAAGTAGTTTTATTTTTTTAAATAATATATTTTTCAGTTCGGCATTTTGTCAGTGTTGACTTAGGTTTTCTGATCTGTTTAATTCAGTGAATTCCATCTTTCGTTTCATTTCATCAGAAAAGATTTCATGAAAGGACTATAAAGGCATGTCCAAATTGCTCTCTATTACCATGGAAAACTGCAGTTCTGGCCTTTGTAGCTGTACCCAAATGCACTTTAATCCAGGCAGCAGGAGTGGTGCTCGTGTGCCAACTGTGCCAGCTCTGCTTCCAAGGCCACTGCCCAAGCCTGCCCAGCACTGTCCGGGCTCACTTCCCCCAGCCTGGTCCTGCCTAGTTTGGGCTCTGACTTAATTCAATTCACTGTTCAGGATTCCTGTTTCCTAGGTTTATGTGTAAATTTACCTAAACAGGCAGGGTGGATTGTTTTGTAAAATTTTTACATTTCCTCACGTCTTTTGCTTGTGAATAGAAGGCTTCTTACTTACAAAATATTTACAATATATAATGCAAGTATGTAGCTTCTTAATAGAAAACACTCCTGGAACGGGGTTGATATTTGAGATTACCACTCTGAGTCCTGTCAAGAGGTGCCTAAATTGCATCCACCACAGTGACTAACATTTTGACATTTACAGATGAGCCTTTGACTTTACAGTTTGTCAGATGTGACCTATGTATCCTCGGTTGTAAATACCTGGAATGTGGAGGATGGAGCTGGAATCTGTCTCTGCATGCAGATTTTGGTTTTAAATTTCACTGTAAATAATTTCCATACTTTAGGAGAGTTCCCCCTCTGTAATTCAGTTGCCACTATTGATATACAGTTATTGGATTATATTGGAAATATTAGTTATTAGAGTATTAGAACTAACTTGAATTAAAGATTGTTTATGAGTTTTGGACCTTATGTAGAATATTTGGATATGTACTTTGGCAAGATAAACTAAACTGTTAGTGGAGATTTTAGTTTTCCTCTGAAATTGGAGAAACATTTTTCTCCTAAATACTGAGTGTAGAGTATTTTATGATGGTTTGCCTGTAATGAATCTTTCAGTTTGTTGATGAAGCTGCTCAAACACACCCAATAATAAAGAGTGCCCAGAAAGCTGAATTTCCATCCTGCTCTGCCACTCTTTGCTGGGAGTGACCAAATCACTTTTGCAATAGGTAATTCAATATTCTGGCTTTCTTTTTAACTTGTGTCTGGCAGATGGAGGCAGACTGATCAAAAGGCGCGTTGTCAGATTACATGGCAAGTCAGGATTTGTACTTCAAGAAAATACAGGTTTCCCTATAGCCCATTTGAAGTCCAGTGCCATACTTTATTAGGTATTAAAAATGTGATCTCTAATAAAATTGAAAAGAATGTATTGGTATGTTCATGTTTTTAGCAGTAATGGCTGTAGCTTGTCTGAAATGGCCTAGACTTCATTTTAACATCCAGTGACAAAGTGGAAAGGCTGTACAAACGTATGGTACTTTAATTAATGGGGGCAATACTGAGCTTTGAAAGTCCTCTGGAGCTTTTGTCTCTGTTGGAACATTGTGCTGTGAATCTTCCCTAATAGTTAAAGCAAATGAAGTAAAATAGCCTTTGGGCTATTTTGTTACACTGTGTTGTTGGGGAAAAAAATTAATCCCTGTGCCATTTTGCATTTGCTGTCTGTGAATCAAACTGTGAAAGCTAATTTAAAAACTTTCACACTCGGCTTGAATGAGGACTGTCAGTGCTTGGAGAATGTCAAATTGAATGCAATTAGCTGGAGTTGGGCTAGCCTAGATAAACCCATCAGCCTCAAAGTGCTCAGCCTTAATGACTGCTCTGATAAACTAACACGGAGGTTACAGGAAAGAATTTAAAGGCGTTAAAGTCCTGCTGAAAACTTGCCCTGTATAGAAGAGGTCTTTGAAACCAAAATGGTTTGTACACCGAGGGGCAGGGAGGTGGTGTGACCCTGTGGGAAGTTAAATACAGCAGAGGTGCATCCAGGAAAGGGAAACAAAACCACTGATTAACCTGCCCAGAATACATCAATCATTTAAGTATTTGTTAATTGTTAAACAGCAAGTTACCATTTGTGGTCTCTGAAGTAGCTGAGTGTCACCGGTATTTGTAGAATGCACAGGTATTTGTAGAATGCACAGCCGGTACAGCTGTGGTGGAGTGAAATATTGGAATGTTTCAGGGAATGGTGGCACTACTGCTGTTCTGGGTTGGGGAAATAATGGGGTTTTGAAGTTCATCTCTTAATTGTATCTGTTCATCAGATGCTGCATCGACCTCTAATGGGGACATGGGGTCCAAACTTAATTGATAAAGTGAAGTTCCATGCTTGGTTCAGTGTGTTCAGAGTAACTTTCAGATGGGAGGTGAGCAGGTCTCCCAGACTGCAGGTGCTCCAGAGGCAGGGAGTTTAGGGAAAAGACTGGAGGAGAAATAGGTGATCAACAGCTGAAGTTGTGAGAAGAGTTATCTACGACATTAGATGCTAGTCTAAAATATAATGACTCTTCCCTTGGAATATGGGATGTTTGCCAGTCTGTGAACTGTGGCCTTTGGGACATTATTTTTCCATGAGAATCTGTCAGAAAATGTGTTGGGAGCTCGTTCAGAGCATTCCTTCTTTTCTCTTCTCTCCACTCCACTTTTTCTTGGAGAAGACTCCCTGCAGAGTTTTATCTCCAGGTGCTGAGTGAGGTCTCAGCTCAAGTTATTCCCTGAGAATTGTAGTGAGTGACCCCTGGTTTTCCTCATGGAGAGAGAGCCCTGATGGTAAATTGAAAAGAACCGAGCCTGTAAATTAGCATTTTACATGTCATCCCTTCTCACATGAGCAACGTGAATTGTGCAGACAACAGCAGCATTTTTAGTTAATGAACCCAGCCATGAGCACTGCTCACGTTTAACATATTTACAGGGGGTAGCATCCAGTCAAAAAATTCCATTAATTCTCTTTGCATGAATATTGTGTGCATGAGTTCATGCATTTATGTGTCCATTTGTATGTATGTGTACACTATTAGTGTATGCAGTGTTAAAGCATATAGAGTAATTCAAGAAGAATCACTGAGGAGGTTTCATTAGGCATGTAAATGTATTCAGCAGAAGATTTGAAATAACTCTTTAATGGAAAAAAAAGGAAAAACTGTGCCATTTGACATGAGAAATCTATTTTGAACTATAGTATACGCACAGTCTGTTTTCTGCTTTCCCTTTCTTGAAATTGTTGCCTGAAATACTATGGTGCTATGCAAAGGCTTGAAGTTTAATTTTAAATTTAATTTGCCTGAATGCTGCCAGGGTATTTTTACATAGACAGTAAAATTGCAACTTGGTAATACTTGGCATTCAATTTCTATAGAAATGGCATTCAGGATACAACTTTGGGCTCATAAGTAAAATAAGATGAAATCACACATGTTAATGATGATTTTAAAATATTTTCAGGACTATGTAAGTGTAATTTCTGTCTTGATTTTGTTAGTTTTATGGGCAGCAGGGGAGAGAGTTTGTAACAGTCATATAAACGTATATTTAAAGCTGTGAATGAACTTTTTTCAATCTGTTAATCCAAATGTTCTTTAATGACTAAAAATAGAATCAAATTACTTCATATAAAAAAAATCTGGGACCTATTTACTGAGCTTCAGGCAGAATTATTCTTCCAGTAATATTCTGAATATTCTTGAATAGAGTGCTAAAAGGTTACTGTGCTGCTGAAGGCTGGGCTTCCTCACCTGTGATTGCTGGTAATCTGGGTGTCCTTCCTGACTTTAGTCCTGATAGGAATGCCTGTTTGGTGGGAAAAAAATAGCAATATTTTAATGGCTATAATAATAGGAAGTGTTTGCTTTCAGGTGTTCAACATCTGTTTTCGGTGTAACTTTATCTTCAACTTCTCTGTCATCATCTTGGACAGCACCAGACCTTGAGCTGGGTCTCCTTATGGGGAATGCTGCTTTTCTCAGTGCTGCACCTGGAATCTGCTGGCTCAGGGTTTTGTTGTGTTCCAGAGGTGGTGTCACATCTCCCGTGGGATGTAATTCATGGGGAGGACCAGAGGAGATGAGAGAAAGACTTTTTTTTCTTGTAGAATGTCTCATTTCCCAAAGGAAATCTTTGGTTTAAAGACGCACCAGGAAGTCTCTGTGTGGTTGGTTGGTTGGTTTTATTTACTAAAATAGTGCTCATTATTTAATGAAGCAGTGAATGCTCTGAGCATTCACAGCTCAGGACTGTGTTTTGTCTTTCCAAGCGCTTTCTGACACGCCTTTGACACAGAGACCTGAAAGTCACAGCTAGAATTGAACATCCTGCTTTTCTTCCCTATCCTGTTTTTTTTTCCCAAGTCATGTTTGAAAGAGAGTCACTGCTGCCAGACCCAAATCCCATATTACTGATGTAACTTTTTCAGGAGCAGGTGCTGAAGGAATGCAGCTTGTGAGCTGAATTCTGGAAGGTGCTGCAGTGTGCTTGTTGTACGCCCGTGCTGCTGCTTTTTCCTGCGTGGGAATTACACTCACACGCAAACAAACAAACAAACAAAGTGAATTGCTGTTCTTGAGCCAGGCACATCGGTGAAGAGATGCTGAATTTAGCCTTGTCCAGGTGGAATGAAAAGCTGTGTGTGCTGACACAGGGTAACTTTTCACGTGACATCTCTAGGTACAGACAGTCCCAGCTGGAGGATCAGAGTCAGGGTGGTGTGATGGTGAGCAGGGGAGAAGGAGGAGGAGGAGGGGATGATCTCATGCCTTGGGGCAGCAGGACAAGGTCTTGGAGGTTGAACTCTGTGTGCCTTTGCTGCTGCTTGTGTCGTTCAAGACATGAGCCCTGGCACTTCACTTTGGTAAAGTTACAAGGAGATAAAATCAGAATTCATCAAGGGAAATATCACACGACTTTAACACATGGTGTTACCAGACAGCACTATCATTAAACCAAACATCATCAGTCACCAAATCTCTTTAAAAACGGTCAGAAAGACTAATACATTTCTTGTAAGAAGCATTAGTTTTGACTCCAATTTTATTGACGTGTTTTGGGCTACTGTAATGTGTATTTCTTTGGTTGGGCTACCTGAGCTGATGCATTAAGTACCATTAATTTTAGCTCCTGTGTAGGTACCTGTAGCTTCTGTGTACCTATGAGCTGCAAGTATAAAGTGTTTTCTGTGACTGTGATTTGAAATCTAGAAAACTATTCTAAGCATTGTTTGCAAAAGAAGCAATATTTTTAGAAAATTAGTGAACTTTTCTTTGCCAATACGATACTATGTCAATAGTCTTTTGTTGGTTAATTTTTAGTTGACTTTATTCCTAGGCACTGTTCTGTCATGTTACTATTCCCAGTGTAATAATAATCATTATTCTGCCCTTCTTGCTGTGTTTTTGATAAAAATATACCTGAAGAAGAAACTCGTTATGCATATTTTTTTTTTTAAAGAAACATCTCTATACTCTTACTAAAATTAAAGAATATAATGTGTCTCAGGCTTCTTAAAATCCAAGTAGGATGAAGAATTCATCGCAGATGATCCTGTAGAAAGGCTTTGCAAGAGGAGGGCAATCAAGTAGGGATAATTAGAGTTACTATTTAAATATGCAGAAAGCAAAAAGCTTATCTGGAAGAGCAGAGTGAAGTGTAAGTACAGCATAAGACTCAACGTAAGGATGATTTGCAAGCAATAAAAAATCACATCTCCCTGACTTTGTAAGTACAAACTAATAAGCAATATTTAATAATGGAGACTGTAATAGCGTGGGATATAAACCCAGTGGAATGTGATTTTACCATTAGATCTTACCTGAAGGGGATGGATTGGTTTAGCACTGACAGAGTGAGGATTACAGGTATTTGGAATGTGTGTGCAGTAAGGGATGAGAGTAATTGCTCAAGATAATCTCTGAGCAGTTAACTCAGAATAATGATGGGGAATTGGTGGGATTTGTATTCCCAGGTTTACTTCTTACCTCTGAATCAGCCTGAAAGTGTGAACACCTCTGATGGGACTCTCGCTGCTGTTTGCTGAAGAACAGAATTAATGTGCTGCTAAGAACAAATCCTCCTTGGCAGAGAAATGGGTCGGATGGTCTTCAAGTTCTTAATCATCCCTGATTTTGTAACTCTGTCATTATTTTCATTAATTAACTTGAGTGGGTAACACAAACATCACACTTCTTCCAAAACGAATATTATCACTGCCTGCCATTTAGTCTGTTGATCTGAAAAAAAGCCCAAACCAAACCAAAACGTTAAAGTGGTGCCTAGGCAATAACTTCGTTGAACATGTATTTATCCTAGTGGCTTTAACTGGGTTATTGAGAGCCTGCCTGGGTTCACAGGCTGGGCAAGGCTAGGCCTGCCTGGTGCTGGGCTTTGGGAGGCAGGAGCTGCTGGAAAAGCTGGAATTCAGGAGCTGGCTCTTCCCTGGGGCTCAGCTACAGGGCAGTAGCTGCCAAAGGAGAAAGGAGCCAGGGGCCCTACCACTGGAATTCCTTTGAGTTCCCTTTCACAAGGCCATGGGTGCTTAACCCAGTGGGCCTGGCTGCCTTCCAAGTGGAGTAATTAAATTCTGCATTCCTGAATTCCCTCTCGTTTTAATTGGGTTTGGAATTCTTCACCTCTTGGCTTTAAATAAAGCCTGGCGAAACAACTGTTTCTCATTACAGCAAGGACTTTATTTCAGATTAGAGTATATTACCCTTGAATGTAATGTACATTGCTGTAAGTGTGCCAGGTGTTTCAGGAGAGCAGTGTACAACATTTTACTTCTATTTTTAATTGGTTTTTCTTTGCTGTACTGACGTGCACCCATTTGGTGGTTATTCCTGTTCGCTCGCTCAGTTTACAGGCCTTGTTGAGACTGTAGAATCAAAGGCAACTCATGAAAATATTTTAGATCTTTGCTGCATCCAGGAAACCTTCTGTTTGCTTCTGTGTGCAGCTTTCATCTCTTTTGTGTAGTCAGTGAAATCTAGGGCATCACTGGAAATTCAGTGTTCAGTGTGTATCCAAATGTTCACCTGATCATGGAGACTGCTCAGCACTTCACAGGAACCAGCTGGTAAACAAGGGAATCTGTGCTACAGCTCCCCTCAAATATGGCTTGGTTTCTACTGTGCCAGTAACTTCTGTTCATATACTGGAGCCTAAATAATTGATTTTTTTTCAGTGTGTGCCACAGCACAGCATTTTAAAGCCCAGGCTGCCTCATCGATGAGTATTGTGATTGTGCAGAAAATTTTAATTAATGAATAGGGATGTCCAAAAGGTGTAGGCAGTAATGAGTGAAAACATGGTTTAAATCTGGGAAGGCAATTTCTGGACAGGACGAATCTTTGATATGGATAAAATTCAGATTAGTTCCCTTAATGGTTCACCTGGCCCTTAGTGATATCTAAATTTAGAAGTTGTGAGCACCTCTGGCTCGCAATCAGAATATGTTTTTCCCTGCATAAAATGGAATTTTATTAGTCAATTCACATTAGTCAAGTCTGAAGTCTGTGTCTGGTTGGATTTATTTGCACTGGGCTGATGACAGAGCTCTGTTTGGCTTTTTGTTTGACCTGGATATGTGTATCTTTCTTAGTGCTGTCAGTCTGCTCCTACGCTGCTCAGTGAATACTCCTGTTACTGAAAATCCAGGATCTGTAGCCCTTTATTAAATTATAGAGTACATTACTTGCTCCTTTAGTATTTACCTTTGGGCATTAGGACTCTTTTTACTGGAAAATAACCTGGTACAGGGTTTTGTTGGAGTTTCTGAAACCTCTCTGAAAGAAAAAAAAAGCATCCAAGCATATCTGGGAATGCCTTAAAAAAAACCAAGAAGGGGTAATCAACACATCTGCTTTTTTTTTTTTCCTTTTTAAATTAAGAAGTATATTTCATGTAAATGATTGCACAAAAGTCTTTAAAAGTAGGAAGGTTCACCTGTGTTATGGACTATAAATTCACTTTGTGTAGCATTCTGTCCCTCTTCTCTGTATGAATTCCAGAGGACAGCCCCAAACTGACAGAAAGACTTTCTGTTGTGGACTTGATTTTGTTGGTAGGCAGAGAGGGCGGGCAGAACCAGCATCCCGTCTTTCATCCTTCTGGATGAGGATTAATCATGATCACAGCTGCAGAATAATGCAGATCTTAGCTGGGGCTGGCGAGGGGGAAGGGATGGGTGTGGGGGGAGCAAAGGACATCTCTCTCTTCCCTTCCACCAGCCCCTCCTGCCCTTTGTGGAGGAGTTGGAAGGAGCAGATTCCTACCTTTTTTTTTTTTTCCCCTTTAAAGTAGTTAATCTTTCATGCATCTTGTGGGGTTTTTTTCCTTTATGATTAAAGAATGCTCTGAATTTACTGGTAACACACACAGAGTGTTTGCATGGCTTCCTTGTTTCCTTGATGATGCATCAGGCACTGGGTGCTGAAATTGTGCTGGTTCAAAGGCACACAGATTTACACCAGTGACTTTTACTGTGTCTCTGTAGGCAGCCCCGAAATGCCTTGCAGGTCAACTGTTTTTGAAACGGATAAAAGTGTGCTAATTCCTTCAAGGTAAATCAGAAGGATTATGACATCTAGGAAGAAGGATCTGCCAGACAGTTCCGAAGCAATATAACCAGGACTGACCCAACAGCATCTCTAAAGCTTCCAATAAAATTGCCTGAGGAGTCTGCCAAGAAGCCAGATGCTGCTGCTGGAAAAATACCTTCTGTAGCTTGGCATTTGTCCTGTAATTGCTTCCAAGAGAGAATAAACTGTAGCATGACAGTAGAAGGTGAATGGTTCCTCACTGCATGTTGCTGAGTGATTTTTTAAACTATTTCAAAAATAAGCATTATTTTCTGATGTGTTACTACTCATGCAGATCCTTGTACTCATTTAACTGCTTAAGAGTTCCCCATCTGAATAATCTTTTTTTTTTTTTTCTCTGACATGTTAGTCTGGCAGTGGTTTGATTTTTCTTTTCCTGGAAGAGATTTCTTTTTGCAGGGTCCCTGACCTGATCACCTGGGCTTTGATCCTGTTAGGGTGTGAGGTGGCCATGCACACCTGGTTATGTCACGGTGGGGACCCTGTATGGATGTCTCTCTGTATGGAATTAGGGTACAGCACACAACACCTGGCCCACACAGTTCCAAGGGTTAGATAGTCGTGTGGCTTTGATTTTTCTTCTAGTATGTTTTTCAATTCTGGGAAGAACACTGTCTGTTATTGTTCAGAAATCCTGCTGAATCTTACCTCAAATCAGAAGATGCATGGAAACTTCTTAGGGAAGATGCTTCCTCCCTTTGACAATGATTGATTCTCCTACTGATAGAAAGCAGAGGCATTTGTGGAGCAGTGTGTAACCTAATCAGATACAAATGAAATGAGAACAGATAAGTGATTCCAAGAAAATTATTTATTTGAAATTCCTCCAGTAAAATCTAGCAGCTGTCCTCAAATACTTCTGTTTGGTATCATGCAGGAGCCTGCCTGCTGTTCATCCCAGCAGTCCTGTGGGATTGCCTTCAGGAGTGGTTTGAACACTGAACTATTCAAATGGAATGGTCAAAAGTAATTCTGCAGCTAAAACTCATCAGAGAATCACAGAATGGCCTGGTTTGGAGGGGACCTTAGCGCTCATTGAGTTTCAACCCCCCTGCCATGGGCAAGGACACCTCTCACTATCCCAGGCTGCTCCAAGCCCCATCCAACCTGGGCTGGGACTTCAGGGATGGGGCAGCCACAGCTTCTCTGGGCACCCAGTGCCGGGGCCTCACCACCCTCACAGGAGAGAATTTCTTCCTAATCTCTGCTCTAAACCTCTCTGTCAGTTTGAAGCCATTCCCCCTTGTCCGGTCACTGAAAGTCCTTGTGCAAAGTCTTTTTCCATCTTTCTTGTAGGTTCCCTTCAGGTGCTGCTAGGCCACACTTAGGTCACTTGACAATTCAAAATACAGATATTCGTCAACTGTGAACACAAATGGAGAAGTAATTATTGCCTGTTTGTGTGAATTCATACTTACAGTCCCAGAAGCTTCTTGCTTTTTCCCTTTGCTGTGCTAGACAATGAACTTTGGTAGGAGTCAGGTGGTTGAGTTTGGTGTAATAAAGCAAAAGTCCATTTCCAGCAGGGTGAATTCCTTTGAGCAGTTTTCCCAATACTTAACAGCCAAGGGAACAAGGGCTGAGTGTTGAAAAAAATAGCAGTGAATAAAGATCCTGGCAAAGAGACTTTTTGTTCTTGTTGGCATTAGGAGGGTTTGCTTTGCTTTGCTCTGAAGTGCCCTTCAGAGGCTGGAAGGGCACAATGTACAGGTCACCTCTTGTGGCTGAACAAATCTCAAAGGGACCTGGAAAAGTTGGTGCAAAATTCACATCCTTGAAGAAGGTCAATGTAAGGTATCACTCCAAACTTTACTTCAAAGTATAGCATAAGTTAGGTATAGTGCTGTTATTTTATTGAAAATGAACGAGAAGGTGAGTTCCACTTCAGCCTCACTTGAAATATTGAGAAAATGATCCTGAAATGAAACAAAAAACCAGAGCTGAATCAAGATATTTCTGTGAAGGACAGGAGATGAACAAGATTCCTTCAACTTACTGTGCTGCTTCAAAACATGCTGAGCTGTCCAGGATGCGAAATGTTTAATTCCATAACCTTTCCTTCCAATTAGAAGACACAGATTCTGATTGTGAGGAATTTGCATTTCAATATGAAACGTGGTGCCTGACATTGCTTTTACCTTCTCCCTGGCGATGCTCCTGACTGCACGCTTCTCCTTTTTCCTTCAGTGTGATGATTGCACCACCGCACTTTAGTAATCATTTAACAGCTCTAATTACAGAATACTGTGATCCCAACTGTGTACTTTGTCCTCTTTGCGTTCTTAGTCTCCGTGTCTTTGGTGTCGGGAGGATCACAAAAGAGCCGTTCTTCTGCTTTGCAAAAATAAATTCCAAAGGCCCTGCTTGGGTAACGTACAGATCTCCATTTTCTCGTGGCTTTGGAGTTAATTTTAGCCATGGAGGGGTTGGTTGGCCTGCTGTTGTTTTACATCAGTCACGCCGGTGTAACTTCTCTGACACTAATGCAGATACACCAGCGCAAAATTGGTGTTACTCCAGCTCCATTAAAATCAATGGAGTTCCGCCAATATGAGGCAAATGCAAGGCTATTGATTTTGTGCTGGTGTGACTTTATTGACTGGGGTGGAGGTGAGGCAGTTTCTGCTGGTGGGGCTCGGGTCACAGCCAAGCTGTGCCTGTGCCTGGAGTACTTGTGACTTTGGTTTCTTGTGTGTTCCTGCACAGCGTTATCAGAAATTCCTTCTCTTTTCTGCTCCAGGGTCAGCAGTGTGGGAAATCTGAGAGTAGTGAAGTCTTGGAGTAATGCAATTCATCGGGGAAAACGCATTAGGTAATTCAGTTTCACTTGGCAATCTCTAGTCCCATCTGAATGATTTCCTCTGTTATCTGCTAATGTGGTATCAGAGGAATGATGGGGAGTTTTTAAGCCTGCTCCTTTTTGATGTGATACCCTGCTAAAGCTTACAAAAGCACTCTGAGTGGAGTTTTGAGTCAGAAAGTGCACTTAAAGGAGCCGTGAGTGCAGTATCTACACCCCCAGCACACTGGGATTGTTCCTGGTTTTCAGCTCTCTGTGCTGGAGTTGCATTCCCTGCTCCATGGGCAGAGGAGATGTAGTTTTTCCTGAATTCAAATGCCATACTTTTAGTATTTCAAAAGTCCTTTAAAGCAAGTCCATGTCTTCTATGTTGCCTTTGTTGGATGAATGCTGCCCTGTATAATATAAAATGGAAACTGGAATATTAAAATGAAATGTTAGTAATTTGCCATTAAAAATGTTGATGAAATCAATTCATTCCTTTGAAAAGCTTCTTTTTAATCCGGTCAGCATTTTCTGTGAGTGGAAAATTCACAGCACTTCTGGTGAATAATTGGTGGAGTGGAGTGCAGTATTCACCACGACATGGAGTGATTTCCAGGAGGAATTTCAGTAATTATTCCTGCCGTCATTGGAATACTAATAAAAATCTTACTTTAGAAATATACTGTAGGTCAGTTTTTTTGCCAAGATGCTCTTGATGGTGGATCAAGTGCTATTTATCCCAACTGAGGAACTGGGTAACATGCTTAAAAGATGCACTAGAGGCAGAAAAATGAAGCATAGTTTAAACCACAATGAACTTAATAAAATGTGTTATTGGCCTAAGTTATATGTAGGATTTTGTTTTAAAAAAAAAAAAAAGGAAGATAACTCCTTCTTGTTTTCAGGAGATAAGAGAAATATTTTATGAGTACAGTCAACTACAGTAACTAAATACAAAGGGAAATTTAATGCTGTGGTTTGAGTACTAAGTAGTTTTCAGATACTGGAAGAATTAAAAAGTGTTACTTGGGAAGTGTTGTTCTGGATGACATAGTACAGAAAGCTGAATAAAGGACATAAAACTCCTTCCTTTATCATAATATGCATAGAAAATCAGGATTGGAGGGAAGTACATGCTCATTTTAGAGCAAACCAAACTTAGTTTGTGATGTGGGGGCAATTGGGAGTCTTACCAAGCTGTGTCATTTAGGGAGTGAGTGGGAGGTGAAGGGTGCTGGCTTCCAGGGCAGGGTTTGTAGGGGAATAAATGTTTGTGTAGTATCTCAGTTTGTGCACGTGAACCGTAAATTTCCTTTCACCTTTACGGGCTGCAGAAATACCAGTAAAGAAATGGCAGGAAAAGGCCGAGCTTGGCATGGAGTGCCATAGGAGAGAGTCCTTGGGCTTTGTCGCTGGAACCAGTGCATTTTGCTGTTCTGGGGCCAAGCAGCAGAACTGGAGGAGAGGGACAGACCTATGAACAATCCAACAGAGGTTGTTTCCTGTGGCAGGACAGCCAGAATTTGAGTGCATGGTCTGGCTTAGATTTTCCTGTTAAACACTTCACGGAATTTGCTGTAATGAAGTGTCACTGACAGATCTTCGGTTTGCTTTTGTTTTCTCCTCATTTTCTCCTCTCTGTCAGTGCCTTAAGATCTCTTTTACCTTGGCTTCCTCCTTTTCTGGTTCTTCCTTGCAGGCCTTGTTGACTGCAGTGTATCAGTGGGTTTTGGATGAGTCCCTTGGGTTCCCGTTCGGAATTAGTGCAGTGCCTGCTGTGACAGGCGAATCCTCTGATGTTTGCCAGCCCTGACCATTGGGGAAATGAGCTGATGAGTACAAAACAGTGTGAGCAGCACCAGAGGATTTCCTGGCCCCTCTCCCTGAAGGGTACAAAGAGCACTGGTGGCAAGGATGGGTTTTCCATCGTATGTGTGTGTGGTCCCACTGCTGTTCTCTGTTTTGGGCTTCGAGGGCAGGTGGGGAATGGATGAGTAACATTTTCTCCCTGGATTGCAGACCCTTACACTTGAACTGGTTTTAGTTTTCCAGGACCACAGCACTTTTCACTTCAATTTTACCCTTTTAGGATGTTTGGGCTTTGTTTAACACTTGTAAAACCACGGACATCAACATGATTATGTTGGTTGCTTTGGAGGAGAAAAAATTAATTACCAGACTCCGGAGGCATAAAAGCAAGAGCTGAGGATGGGAGCATGACTTTTGTTTTGTCAAACCAATGTTTGGGAGGTACCATCCTCTTGTCAAATCCCACTTTGGGGCTGTGGAGAACTTAAATACCTAAAAATGCCAGGGCTTAGTTACAAATCCTTTCTAAGACTGCTTTTCTTTTATATAAGCAGATGGAAACTGGTTTCAGGGGAGGGAACTTCTTAAGTTTTGAAGTCCTGAAGAAAATTAATTAATTCATGTATTTGAAAGCCAGAGGGGAAGTATTGTGATCATCTTGTCTCTGACCTCCTTCATAACTTGGGCCAGGGGAAGTCTCCTAATAACCCCAACATGAGCTCACTGAAGCGTGGTTGAAAAGACAAATGATTTGACAGAAATTGTTGTTTCACAGGCATGTGGGGGAGGCGAGCGGAGCTTGGGACTAATTTCCCCCTGCATAAAGGGTCCAACCAATGTTAATCCTAACTGCAAAGTGAATTTACAGAAATGTTTCTTTGCTGAGGCTTTAGGTTTTGTGCTGGCATAGGAGTAATAGAGAACGAAGGCTTAAGAACTTCTCCTGGAATTAAGAGCCAGTTAATTCCAGAATGCGCTGATTGTGTTCCTGCTGTAGCCACTTAACAAGGCCACAGAAAATGTCAGTATTTTGTTAAAATGAAGGGCTCAGAATCCTCTTTAGGAAAAGCTGAGGCATGCACATAACATTGCAATAGCTGGAGCAGTAACAAGGCGCTCAAGGAGATTGTTAGAGTGGATGGATACGTGTAAGATGATGGAATCTTTTTTTTTTTTGGAAATGCAGCTAACAAAATTTTGTCTTTCGAGCGGCGAGAGAAATGTGGCAGAACTGATCAAAGCAAATAGCATCTCATTGATAAAACACATGCTGCAGTACTTCCCACAGTTGGGAGGCTGTGGTATTTAACAACGGTGACCTAGATTGGAGGAGACAATGAAAGCTGTTGCGGTGAGGAGCAGATTGACTGCCATTCTCATCTGGGTAATAAACGGCTGAAATATGGACAGTGCATGAAAGTTTACTAATGTGGCTTACATAACGACCTACACTTTCGGAGGAATTGTCTCTGTAGCAAATTCAGTTTGAACTATAGCTGGTGTCTGACAGATGTTTATGTGCTGCTTTACAAAGATACCTATTACTTTATTCAAGGATCTATGAGCCTGCGAGAGTATGACCTGATTAGGTTTGAAAGTAAATCAATATGTGAACCTGTCCAAAAACAGACATGCATTTATTTTAAAAAATATTACTCAGTGGGGTAGCCTCGAGGGGATATAGCTTTTCTGGAGAGTTTCAAATGAGATAGCAGTCATATGTTGTTACTTTAAAATATTCAGTGCCATTCAGATGCTACTATTTCAGCTGTCCTGTTGGAAATAGCTGACAACAGGAGATGACATTCCTGATGCTTTGTAGCCACAATGGTCTTCTAAGACATTAAAACTTGCTTAACTACGGACCCCGGGGGTATTTGGTATTTATTTTTAATTTATTTTTTTAATATGTGGATCTATTATAAATATTTCCCTTTTGTGAAGTGGCTCGTGTTAGTGCTCCTTGTAGAGTTATGCAGTTAACCTTTAGGTAAATATAAATCCAAATTCTCGAAAAATAAACTGTCAGTCCAGCTGTGACTCGAGAGATGCTTTAAGTAAGTGCCATTGAGCTGTAAAGGCTGATGCATCCCCACTGTGCTGTAAAACTAAATATTATTAAATTGGGTTGCAGGCAGGGGGAGGGGAAGGAGCTGGGGGTTGTGAGGGACATCTGTTCTGCACAGAGCTCCTCTCCCTGCTCGTGGGGGGATTTGAAGCGTGAGTGAGGAGAGTGAGGGCGTTCCCCCCAGCCCTGCTCCCAGCAGCTGTGCTTGGGGAGAGGCATCTCCCTGGCCACGGACCTGGCCAGAGAGCATCCTGGAAGCCTCATTCTGGGGCTGTTACTCCTTTTGCCTCTCTGACCAGCCTTCCTTTGCTTTGTCCTTTCCTACTCTTTTCTCAGCTGATAGGATTCATCGAGATGCCGTTGGTTTATTCAGGTCTGTTGTTACTCCAAGCAGGTTTATTCAGCAAGCACTGCAACTTCAATTTGTGCCTTGCTTTAGTTTTTTTTCCTCCTTTTTTCTCTTTTTGCCATGCGGCGCTTATTCAGATTCCACAGAGGGGGGAACAGGGAATTTTGTATTTCAAAATCAGTTCAGCAGATTTTGAAAAGCTATCTTTGAATATTCTATAATACACAGACAGATTTGAAGAGCTTATTAAAGAAAGCCCCTGACACACTTCAGCAATATTAAATCACTTCAGACGGTGCATGGCAGTGTAATGTTACTGAAGCATTTTAAAATGTTAAAAGAGCCTGGATTTGAAAGTACTGGTGGCTTCACAGCCCTTACTGTGAAAAGTGATTTAAAGTGTCAAAATTATTCCAGTGTTTGCAGCCTGTTACTTTCTTAAATGACAAAGATGGGACATTAGTAAATAACTCTCACTGCAGTTAATCTCTGCCCATCTAACCAGCTGATATGCTGGGTTAATATCTTTATTAAATGCTTATTTAATAAGTGGGCAGCTGTTCCGACAGGCCAGATGGACTTCTCTATAATTGTGCTAATAATGAGAACTTTCTCACAAAAAGAAAGGGCAGTAAGAAGATGCATTTGGTGAGGGAACATCCTGACAAATGGCTTTGGGACAGTCTGGTCCTCTGCCCTCGACAGACTGGCTCAAGTAAGTGGTTCATCCCTCAAAGCAGGAAGGACCAGCAGTGAGAACTGGGGCAATGGGTTCTTTTTTGCTTAGGTGTTTATTCTTTGCGTATTCTTTGCCTCCAGAGCCCTGACATCCCCAGTCCTGCCTCTCTCATCCTGCTCCAGCACATTCCTGCTGTGGGTTCACAGCTGGGGCATTTTTGTCCCCAGCAAATACACATTGTGTAAAGTTGTAGCTTTCTCCCTAAATGTTATCTCTCTAAATGTTATCTTTTTTGCACCTATCCCATTTATATTTCAAGGGTTTAATTAACTATTTTCAGAGATCTTTGCAAGAAAGATTACTAGATGGGTGTTAAAATTACAGCTTTGTTTGCGTGGAGACAGAGTCTTTTATACTAGAAACATTATCGTAAGCAAGAGGAGTGGCAAAGTTCGATGTTCTCAGCATGAGCAATGAATAAATTTTTCATTTGTCTTTGTTCAAGTAAGAGAATGAAAGCACTGAAAGAGAATTGGAGGAGTACAAATCTGTACTTGCTATCTGGCAATATGGAATTGGTGCATTTAAGAACTGAGTCCTTGCAGATTTTTTTGCTTTTGGTGACATTTCTGGCTACTTCCTCCATTGTGGTCTTTGTCCTCCAGCTGCTGGTCCAGAGGTGCTGGTCTTCTGTACACCTGAGCAGTGTCTCTAGGCTGTGAGGGCATCTCAGATATGCCAAAACATCTCAAATACAGATGTTTGAGGTGGTCACAGATAACTGTGTTTAAGCATTTAAAATCGTGGACACTTGGCTCAGTAGACGGAGAACTTCATATGTTTCCTCCTTGCAATTGTTTGGCTTTTTTATTTTCCTTTCATGTTTTAAAACCAGAAGATGACTGTTCTGTTCCTTTTTGTTTCCTTCCTTCACAGCACTCGAAAGGAGTGAATGAGATGAACTGTTTGGGTTATAGTATCTGAAAGGCTAAATTATTCTCTTGGAGAGACGTTCTAAATGAGCCTGACCGAGATCCTGGATCTGTGTGAAGAGGACTAAGGATATAGGATGTCAACTGAGACAGAACTTCAAGTGGCTGTTAAAACCAGCACAAAGAAAGACTCCAAAAAGAAAGGTAGTGACTCATTTCTCTTTATTTGTGTGTGTTTTGTGCTTTAATCAGCTCCTACATCAGCCACCTTTGGCACATCTGTGGCTCTTCTGTTATCTTCGTGCTCAGTGAAAGTGGGATTTGTTAAGCTCAGTGGAAGTCTGGTACAGAAATACAGGGTTTGATTATCCGACCTAAAAAATACATCCTTTTGAAAGGTATCTGAAATATGAGAGAAACTTGAGTATTATTTATGGTTCACAAAGAGGAATGTTGAGTTTTTAAAATTACTCAGCAAAAGATCACTTTTCTTTTTCTCTGTTGATAAATACATTTTCTTCTAATGACTTTTTTTCTGCTTTGTTTTGAACTAAGCAGAGCTCAAATGCATTTTCTGTTCTTGGAGTCTGAATTTTACTGACACTTTGTGAAGTTAAGAGAACTCAGTAGCAATCTGTGGAGAGATTCATTGTAATCTGGTATATAGAAACATAAAACTCAAAATTAAGGAGAAGGTATGGAGAAATGCATGGTTGGATTAGTTCTTATTTGTATTTACAGTTTTGCCTCAGACTTTAGAGCAGTTCTTTGGAGTGATAAGCGTGAGAAATGGGACCCTATGAATTTGGTGCTTGTGCTTGCTTAAAGGTTTTTAGTAGGGATTTTTCTCCTTATATTTTTATTAGTATTTTTATTGCTCTTGGTTTTAAATACTGATAAACTTGGAGCCCAAGACCTTGAATTCTAGTGGTAGTTCTTGTTCTGTGTAGCCGTATTTGGTAATTTTTATAAACCTACACGTGAAATCACGATTGAAAACAGATTTAATAGGAATTACTCAAATAAAAAAGTAAAACAAAAAAAAATTAATACTTAATACTCAACACAGCAAGATTTGAATTTTCATGTGAGCTCTGGAGTTTGTCATTCTGTTTCTCTCTGTGGATGTGTAATTTAGCCATTTACTTCCGAGGGTTTTTTCCATTTTTCTAAGAGAAAAAAAATCCCATCTTTGCTTCTATATGTATAACGTCAATTTTACTCATAGTTAACTTGAAATCCTGGGCAGCAATACCATTTACTGCAACAATTCCACCAAAACATTTACTAAGGCCTTGTGTTCCCTTTGGCTTTTGTATCAGAAATCTTTATCCTAGAGTTCGTAAAAGACAGAGCAATTAAAAAATTTCAAGTGTTTGTTCAGAAGATGGTTTAAAAACCTTATGACTGCTCTAGGCCTACACTCACAAATCAAAAATGATTCATTTAAGATTAAAAAGCTACAGTTTGGAAAGGCAAGAAAAGGGGAACTTTGATGTAAATGAGAATGTGATCTAAGATGTTTAAGGCAAATAAAGTAGTTTGGTTGTAAGATCATTTAGGTTTTGGGGCCAGGCAGGAAATTAAAAAATGTCATTTCTTGGCAATATGGATAGCATCTTTTTGATGTGTGTCTCCTATGTTATTTCTTCTGCTGGAGGCTGAAACTTTTGAAACCAGCAAACAACTCTTCTAGGAACTTAACATTTAAGTTAACAAAATAATCAGCATCCAACTTGTAATAACATTTTCATAAATCACAGTATGTGAACACTTCTCTGCCCAAAATCTGATTCCATCCCCCAAACGGAAATTCTGAGAATTACCTTCAGTGCTGGGGGGGGGGGGTATAAAATATGTTGTGTGGCAGTGATGTGAGCATCTGGGGAGCTGGAAGGGACGGGGAATGGCAGTGGCACATCCCCAGGATTATTCTGGTGCAGTCTGAGTGCATCGGATCCCCTCGGGGCTGGAGCAGTGAATGCTTCGGGCAGACAAGGTACACAATGCACACACTGTTTGCTATTCAAATCCCACAGAACCGGAGTCAAAAGAAACTTGCTGTGCTCATTTACTTCTCACTGAGTTGTATGCACTTCCCCTGTGTTCAACAAAGGAGCCCTCCTCTCTATAGTGGGAGTGATGGACACGTGAAAAACAGGGAATTTTTTTTCTCCCTTTTTTTTCCCCAAGTTCATTAACTGCGAGCAGTGGCAGGTAGCAAGTGCTAACATGAAGTTTCTAATGTTGCTAATCAATGAGTTTGATTATGCAATGGAACTAAGTATTCCCAAGAAATTAGTCTTTGCTGTATAAACAGAAATTTCAGCTCTAGTGTTTTTCCAGTGCGTTGTTACACTTCTGGAAGAGCCGTGCATCCTCCTCCCTCCAGAGCAGGGACAGGCCTCTTGTGCTGTATTATCCAGTGTTTTGGTAGTTCTCCTGGCTTCTGCAGCTCACTGCACTGCTTGGAATGTCTGGCCCACATTTGTATCCCACTCTGGAGGTCTGGGGTGACTAAAAGGGGATGAGGATTAGTGTGGAGTTGGAGCACAGGACTGGATTCTTTCCTGATCTCAGCCCAAATCTTCTGCGTAGAGTCAGCTAAATCTTTAGTTCTTTTCATCTGCATAAGCATCCAGTAAGGTAGTGCTTCTTATTTGGAGTGTTGAAATAAAACAAAGCTTAATTCCTAGGATTTGTAAGGTGTATGGATATAAAACAGTATAAAGTGTCAGATAAATGTGTAAATCTTGTTATTGATGTACAGTGGCCAAGAAGAAAGGAATGACTTGTACATTTGTGGTAACAGTGCCTACCTTGAGTTAAAGCCTCTGTGATGTCATTAGTTAACTATTTAATAACCTGGACAGGTTAGAAACAAAGTCCAGGAGAAGTCTAATGATATTTAGTGAGTGTGAATGCAAAGTTTTGCTGCTGGGATGGCCTAACTCCCTGCCAGAGGGGTGGAATGTGTGGTTGAAGGTCCTTTAGGATTTCACATCACTGCTTTTAGGCTCTGTTGCATAGACTGCTAACTCTTGGGTGACAGGGAAATAGTTTGATTTGTGCTGCAGATGGGGCAAATGACAATGCTCCTGCAAAGGTTTTACCAAATATTTCTTTGATGTGCTGCGCACACAAAGAAAACTTTCTGTAGTGACATGCAAAGCAGTTCCCTTTGAAACACTTCTCTTTAGGCATGGTGTTTTCACAGCCATGAGCTCTCTGGTCACAGCCGGCTCTGCAGTGTCTCCGCTGTCATCTGAGCTGGTTTGTGGGGCAGTGTCCTGTTCCAGCACTGAAGGGTCGTCACTGCAGTTAGGGCAAGATCTTACATACAAAACCCTCTCAGAAGCTGCTGTTTGCACAGAATCACAGCTGAGGAGCTCTGATGTTCTGTGGCTAAGTTCAATATTTACACGATGGTATCAGACTGTAATTTTGTGTGTCAACATTTCACCCTGGATAACCTTAAAAGCAGGCTATTGAAAAGTCAGGTACACATTTTGCCTTTTATTCAGTCCATATTGATCTGATGGATCCAGGGTTGAGTGGGCTCTAGAAATGCTTCCTGGTGATACTCCTGGCAGAGGGGTTGGAATTTTAACTGACCTGAAAATATTGTTATAGGAACGGAGGTGAGCCAGGCACCTCCCTTCCTCTCCAGGGTGTCACTTTTTCCTCCCTGGGCTGTGAAGCTCCTTGTCCCTTGAGGACCAGTGTTTCACTCTGACCTCCAGAGCCCTCATTCCTACACTTGATTCCATTTTACAGGCTTACAGTGCACTAGGTGTTATTAGAGGAGATTATATTTCTGCCATCCCCCACCTCCAGCCCAAATCTTCATGCCACTCGTCCTGATATCTGCTGGTAACTTCATTGTAATTATCTTTTTTGAGAACTTGCTCACATTTGAAAAGATATCCTGGAGAGGTTTCATGTTGCTCTCTAAGTGGAAATTGTGAGAAATTCTCAGGAGATTTAGAAAGCTCAATTTGAGGACTTTTTTTGGTGATGCAATTTTTTTTTTTGTTAAGTTTGCCAAAAGTCATGTGTTCTTTAAGAAGCGTTTAGAGAATTAATGATATAACTGATGCTCTTAAATGCTGATTTTATTTTGTTTGTTTATGTCATCTGGTTCATTAAGAAGTGAATAAAAATTGTGTGTTTGTATCGTTCAGGATAGGAAATTAGAATTTTTTATTAGCCAGGGTTGTTAGTGACATAAACCATGTTTGTCTTGTAGTACATGGGGGAAAAGCCTTGTTGTAAGTGTATATAGATTATTGAATCAAATTGAAAACATTTACTTGAGCCTATCGGAATTAAAATTGATTTAGAAACATCTCTGGGGGAAATGTGTTGCATTGATGTTGAATTCACACTGATAACTGCCTGGAAAATCCCTTCTTGCAAAATTAGCTGAACAGAAAAATTGAAATGGAAGGTCAATAAAGAAGTGAGCCAGGCTACCAAATTTCAGTGCGGATCTGTGTCTGCTTGAGGTAGGCCAGGGCACTTTCCTAGAGATTTAATATCTTCCTCTCGCACTTAAATTCTGTAATTTTTCTATTTGAAGCTTGGGGCTTGTTCTGCAATTCCATCTCTCATCGTCTCCCCCATCCTAAGCCTCCTGAGTCAGTTTTCAAAAATGACAGGGACTTGTAAAAAAAATGGAAGCAAATTCCCAGAGGAGCTTGGGCGCGTTGACACTGGGCATGGTGATGGTTGATGCTCAGGTCCCTTGGGTGAGCTTCCCTTGTTTATTGGATTTCCAGAGCGCGTGGGAAGCACGCGGCATCCTGGAGCAGCTCTCAGAGCAGGCAGGGCGCCAAGCCGGGGATTGCTGCACCCAGCCAGTAGCAATGGGACATTCAGAGAGGGTGGGACGTGCTCTGCTGGAGCTGGAGGTCTTCTCCTCACCCGGAGCTGGGCGCTGTGTCCTGGCTGGATGGATATCCAGGTGCCCAAGCCGTGCTCCAGGAGGGAGAGTGAGAGCGGGCTCCGCGTGGGGGGCTGGTTCATGCCGGGTGAGGAGTTTGCTCCGCGGGGCTTTGCGTGGCAGGGTTGCCTTGGAGGTGGGAGATCTGAGTCTGATCCTCTTGGGATCACCATGGCAAAAAGCTTAATTGTCCCATTTTATCTCTCCTGACTGCTGATTAAAGGGAAAGCAGCGGCTGCGGGACCGTTCGCGTGCAGATTGGGCCTGTGGCAGTCACATCTATTTCCTGGGTCTTTTAAGCACTAATGAGAGGCTGGGGTCTGTCTTAACTATCTAAAAGAAAACTTTTGCATCCCCAGGAGCAAAACTCTAGTCAGACTAAGATCAAACAGCAGCTACCTAGTTAGTTTAAAAGCCTTTGGGGATAGGAAGCCTTTAAAACGAGGTTGTGTTTTGTCATTGTCAGTTTTCATCATAGGTGCCTAATGCTACCCCAGTCCTGTTTTGGGCTTCTTAGACCTCATTTAAATCCAGTCTTTGCACTAATCATTGCTCAACTCGAGAGTGGAATGGAGGTTTCTGATGGATGTAAAAGTTAAAATTTTGCTGACGCACAGAAATCTTGGCATGGTTTTGGCAGCTGTGTTTCCATGTTGGAACTTCAGTTTAAATTAATGAGTGCTATGGACAGTGATGGTGGATTTCTTTTTTAATGAAGTAACCTTTTCTTTAAAACTTTGTGATCAACTGCCGACAATTAGAGCATCATCACCCTAGTGAGGCATTTCAAGATGTCACATTGGTATAGGTTCATTTATTTTTCTGATTATGTAGATAAGATTTCATGGAATCCAGCAAAATTTGAATTTCATCTAAAGACTAATGGACAGAGGAGCTTCTTTCATTGACTGGGAGTGGATTTGCTTTGTTTCCTTGCAGTAACTATGAGTTTTTCAATAATTTATAGATCAAGTAACAGCAACATTAATTGATACACTAATTGTGTCCACATGCCTGCCTTTAACAAATCTCTTTTGTGAAATGATTACTGACAATATTAATTGCACGCCTTTTGTGAGTTGATATAAGTTATGAATTCATTCTCAAGTTGAAAGGGGGTGGGAAAATCATTAATTTTGACATTGTGTAGCTATAATTAACAAGGGTTATCCAATAACCTATCATCAATTAGAGAGCTCATGAATTCTGTTTTAAATACCACGTACCAAAGGGGGCCTGTGGTTATTAATTGCTGGATTCTTTGGGGGTGATGGATGTTGTCTCTTGTTGCAGATACGATGTTTACTGTTGTTTTTAATTGAGGGAAATCTGCCTAAACTGAGGTTGGGGCTGGTGTTACTTTGCTGCTCCTCAGCAGAGCAATCAATAATCTGTTGAATATTAAGAACAGAGCTTCTCGAGAGCTTCTGTTACAATTTCTCAATGTTTTAGCAGTCAGGAAAGCATTTCAGTTTAAAGCAGTAAGCAGGAGCTCAATGCATTGCAATTTCCTGGGGGGATTTGAGTCATGGAAGAGTCCATAAACGCAGGTGGGTGTTGCTGTGCTCCAGGGCTGGCTCTGCACTGGGGGAGCTGCTGTGAGCATCACCTGTGCATCCAGTTCAGCCTGTGCTGTACCTTGTTTCTGGCTTCATCCTCTTATGCTCTAAAACTACCTCTGAGATTTGATTGAAATACAGAGAAATCGGGGCTGGGGCTGATAAGGAAGTAGAACTTCTAAACAGGCAAAACAATTAATTTTCAGCGAAACTTTTTCTCTGCTTGCAGTCATTGAAAAGACCCTCAGCAAAATTGCAGAATTCGTATTGGAACTTCCGTAAATGGAGGGTTTTGTTTCGAGAGTTCAGGGAAGAAAATTCTATCATGTAATGAATAACTGAGCAGGAGTGACCTAATTCATCCAGATTAGTAGCTAAAATACCTCCAGAGGTTTGGATTAGTAGAAGTTTCCTAATATGGCTCACAGAGAAATATTCTACAGGGACAAGTATGTTGGTGATGATAATGTTTTTGTAGCGTTCTTCATCCAAAGATATTTTCTTGCCTAATAAATATTGATGAATAACATTTCTGTCAGCATGTTGCACTACGTGCATTTGAGCATTTGTAGTTTTCTGAAACATTTTGCCTTTTCCATCAACATTATTATTACTTGCAGAATTTCCCATAAAATGCAATAAAGTGTTGCTCACTGTATAATACAGATTAGAGCTATCAGCTGTGTTGATAACTGCTCTCATTTTGCTGAAGGGATGTCAAAGACAAGTAAATTTGGAATATTAGCTTGATCTCAGTATTAAATTGCTCACTAATTTTCCCTGAAATAAGCAGATAACACTTAGCATTGGTGTCCACATTATTGCAGTGTATACTTTTTCATATTACCAGGGAAAATTCCTCCAATCTCATATAATTTTATGTAATTTATGGAAAATCGTGAGCTTTCTTGACCTATGTACATATAGGGGAAATGTAAATTGCTTTCAAAGGTGGTTAGATCCTTGCATCAAAAGCCAGTGCTGCTCTTTCCAAAGATTACAGCACAAATCAAGGCAGAGCTTGGTATGTAATCCAAGGATCCTGTTTCTTGTTTTGTGCTTTAACCAGCACATTTCACTCTCTCAGTGTTGACATCACAGTAATTTCATTAATCAGCTTGTGAAGAAAAAAACTGTGGAGGAATGTACAAGTTAACAGACATGTGCAGGGCTTGCTTTTTATGTTTAAGTGGCCTGAATCAGAAATGTTTATTGAGATATATATATATATAGATAGATAGATCACAAAAACTTTAGTTGAAAAATAATTGTCTCCTTAATCTTCAATGTCACAGAACACTGACCACTTCTGGTTAAGAAAAACTTGCCCACAGAATTGGTAGCGTTTTGAAATACTATGACAGAAATTATAAGCCCTCCATTCATGCCTTGTGGTACATTCCTCTGCAAGAGCTTGAAGAAATATGTAGGGAATTTGGCCAAGTAATAGGCTCAGATTTCCTGTGATAAATATGTCAGGGCAGACATTCACTGTGCTCCTCGAGAGTAAAGAAAAGATGTGGCTGTGATGCTCATGCATGATTCTCTGTATAGGATCAATATGGACGTTATTGGTCCTCCAGAATAAAGGTAATATATTATATATACATAAAATGGATTTGGGTTGTCCAGTGATGGAGTGGATGTTCCTTGTGAGTCCCTTCCACCTCAGCTTCGTCTGTGATTCTGTGAATATGCTGAAGCATAACATTTCTCTTGAAAGTGAATTAGAGATAAACATGTGCTCAGAAATAACGACATCCTATTTGTATTATTTTTATCTAAACGTTGTCATGTATTATAGCTGGTTGTTGGGAAAAGGATGGGGAAAAGAGCATTTCTCTGCTTCTGCATTTGCTTGGTTTTGCATATGTGACAAAATTTAGTTTGCTTAACCAAGTAATGTGTTTGTGGGGATCTTTTGTATGAAAAGGAAAGGGATGTACTTTAATGCTCATTGCCATCTTTCCTTCTGCTTGCAACAATAGTGGGGACAGAGTTGATATCCCAGTATTGAACTAAACCTGAGAGTTACCAAAGGCCATCTTCAGTCTGGTTCGGGCTGTAAAACCTCGTGTGGAGATGCTCAACCTCTTAAGATGTTTCTGCGTTGAGCCTCTCCCCAGAGCCTCTCTCCACAGATGAGCATCGGTGGGGTTGAAATCACTTCTGATTTAGACACCATGTTTATCTTGTTCTCACTGCCCAGGCTGAAACACCAAACCCAGTTATCACTTATTTGCAAGCAGGTGAGTTTACCCCCTTTATTTACTCCAGTATTGGCTTTTCCCAATTCCTTTTCTTTCTGCAGTTGTGCGGTGCAGGAGGAAAGTTGCCAACGCAATATCCATTATTATTCTGACAAGAACAGAGTAGCTTTCACTTCCATTTCCCAGAGACAGCATTACTCATTGCTGCAAAACAGCATTAAAAACAGGAGAAGGAGAGCAAATTGTCATTTGGCTGCCGAGTCCCCAAACTGCCTTTCCTTGCTCCAAGTAGGTAAGTTTGAAGTAGAGGTGGGAATGATGCGTGGTCTCTCTTTGTGATGGAAGCAAACAAGCTGTTGCTCCATCAACACAAAAGTCATTAGGAGGAAGCAAAGAAAATGGCCTGATGGTGTTTCCAGCATCTTCCATTGGAGATAACTCTAGTGGGCTCCAGGGTTTGGGGAGATTTTTCCTCTCCCAGATCGTCCTGGCAGTGGTTTAGTGGCCACAGGATATCCTGCAAAGTTGTCCAAAAGCACAGACAGCTCCAGCCTTGACTTCTAAATATTAACATTTCACAGCAGATTCTTCTACAAGTGACAGGAGCAGCAGCTTCCTCTGGAGCCAACTTTAGTGTCTACCCTGCTTTAACCATCAGCAAATGCTGAATGGCTAATCTGTGATCTATAATTACACCTCTTACGCTCCTAGTTTAGTTGGAGGGAGAATTGTGTAGTGAAAAGGATGATTCAGGGAGTGAAATGAAATTAAGCGCAGTCTTTTGAGGTTAGCTATTAATTTCATTTTAAATATAAAATTGCCTTGAAAGTAATAAGAGGGTAATATTCACACGTCACAATAATGGGCTGATAACTAGGTGGGAGGCAAAAACACCAGTAGTAGTTGGAGGAACCAATCTCTTTTTTTGCAGCCTTGTGTTGCCTGCGTAAGTTTTAAATTGAATTCAAATGTCCAAAGTCACATAAAGTGAATTAAATGCACCAGGGAAATTGGGTGTACTCTGTACTCAGGCATGGCTTAGGTTTAATATTGACATGGTTACGTAGTGTGTTCAGTGTTTGCTGTATTTACTAGTGTAGGATGCTTATGGTTTATTGCTCCTTTTTTAAAAAAATGTACCTATCTGAAATGTCTCTTTAAAAATTGTGTTACCAGTGAAATTGGCTGTGGGAGAACACAGCCTCTGCAGTGGTGAGCATGTCAGAAGGATGGCAGTGCTCGAGAGACACTGGAGATCAAAATGAAAGCTACCTACAGAATTCTTTATCTCTCTTGCCTATTTTCTTTCCCTGTGCTAGACTATAACTAAAGCAATACATTATATCTGTGCGTCTGTTTAATTGCATTAAAGAAATGCCGGGGCTCTAAGGTTAAGCACTAAAATTCTAAGGAAGCAGAGCCTCAAAGTTGCCTGTGTAAGGCTCATTTAACATCCCTTCAGGATACACATTTTCATACAGTTTTTAATGAGCTGAGCTCATCTTGCTGTTTCCTGGAGACCTTTGTCCTGCTCAGTGAATGGAAGGACAGTGGTCAGGGAATGTGCTCCATTTGGGGCTGCACTCAGGATGGAGCTGCCTGCTTTGTTGGCATGACACCCCAGCCTGAAAGTGAATATGTGGCTGTTGATGGGATCTAAATCTAAATCCCTTACATCTTAGAAAAATTCTTTTCAGATATATCTCTGAAATAAGTTTAAAAGGAATAGTGTGAATGACTGGACATCAGTGCAGGCCCTCAGAGGAGCAGGATTTTGGGAGGGATTATTCTGACATAGGAAAAAATGAGGAGAGACTGAGAGTTGGTTGAGATATGAATGCTTAACATGATGTCGGGGTTAGAGCAGAGGGGGATGAACAATCTGTAATGACACTGGGGTTTATTAGAGATTATCTAACTAATTTGATGGAAAGGCCCTTACATCGAAGCTCATCTCCATGTGCATGTGAGGTCCAGGATAATGCTAATTAATAATAATTCTTTTTAGGCCAAGTCGTTCCCTAGAAGACAAGTGTAGGTGGCCCCACTCAGTGCTAGACATTTACTTCAGTGAAACAAACACTTATTTTTGGGTGTTCAAAAATTGCTTGAAAGAAGTCCTACCCACCTAAGAGCTCACTTTAATGCTAATTTCTAGGTTCATGTCTGGGTTTTTTTAATGCAGACATATTTGAGGAGAGCAACAAGGATCCTGGAAGCAAAGAATCTTTATTGTGTTTAAAAACTTTTAGGATCTTATCTTAATTTCACTATTCATTCATCTTAAATTATCTCACAACCATTTTCCGGAACATGGTCATTTAAGCAAATAAAGATAAAGTAAATATATATTTCATGTATTTAAAAGCCTAGTAAACTCTTTCCAGTAATTTCTTAATTCAGTAATTCCACATATTCTATTCAATGCATAAACTGATGGTGTACTGAAAAGATTATGAAGATAAAGAGGAGGTTTGGGTTGGTTTTTTTTTTAAATCTTTTGGTGGAACCAATTATTTGGGGTTAAATGTCCACAGAGCAGTCAGATTTGGATGGATTGGATTTTTAGTACGTGGAATTATTGTGTGTTGATACAAAATACTTTTGTGTCTTCGTATTAAACTCCTCTGTTTCTAAGACAAAATATAATTACAAAAAAAAAAGGATTTTGAGGGGAGATTTGTGTCCTTTTGGTAATGAAGCAATCAATGCAAATGTAAAGGTGCAGTAAGCACCTCTATAAACACACTATGGAACATGTAATTCCTGTTGCCTGTTAAGATTGACAAATAAAGGTGTCACTTGTAACAATTAACCTGATACTTGCTACTGGAGTCCAGTTTTGTAGTAAAATGTTCACAACGGAGGAAATAGGAAGCCTTGAAGTTGTGAAAAGTAACTTGTTTTTCACCATTCACTCACAGTTCAGCTTTCAGGGAGGTTCTATCGACATTTAATCTGGTTTTGAGTATTTCATAATGAGGAAGCTCATTGGGAACTGTTGGCCATCACAAGAGTGAGAAAGTCAGAGCTACACCTGTGAGTGAAGTTTTCTAAGAGGACTTTTATGTTTTATTAAATGTGTGCAGTGAAAATGAGATGTTGTTTTCCACTGCTGGATTGCAGGGGAGTGTTCTGGTTAGAGAGTGAGGTGGGGGAAAAGACACCAAAGGTGCCATTTCTTCATGTGTTTTATCAGGAATGTGAAGTCATCTTCAGAAATGTAACTTGAAGCTGGTGTGAGTTCTCTGACCATCACATGAACTCTGTGGAGGCAGCCTTACATATTCTGTGTTTTCTTCTTGCTCTGTTCCACACAGGCTGTCTCCAGCAGATAACTCTAAACTATTACAACATCATCTTTTGTTAATGCCCCATAACCTCTGCAGGCCAGATTTTGTCGTTTCTGTCATTTCACACTAATTATATCCAAACACAAGCTGATTTACTTTTTTCTCTCAAAGCAGATGATGTTTGGAGGAGGCTGAATTCTCTAAGGTTAGTAATGAAGTTTTCATTTGAAGTAACCCAGTTCAAAGGGGGAAAATTTCCCCTTTAGGTTTAGAGCAAAGGTTCTAAAAGCCTGAGATGTGAAAATAAAGAGGCACTAGCTATAAATACCTTTCAAATTATGTCTCTTTAGACTTGCTGAAATGTGTGGTTAAGCTTCTTTCTAACTGCTTTAAAATATTCAAGGTTATTGGCCTGCATTAAACTCAAAACCCTTAAGATAACATTTTTTAAACCAAGTTATTCAGAACTGACAAGCGGAAAGATTTAAAAATGGGGGTCTTTGAGGAAAAAAACCCCCAGACTTGAAAGAAGAAACTGGGTGTTTCCTCCCGAAAAAATATTTTTAATATTTTCACACTCAAAAGTGAATTATCTTAATTAGTAAGTGTACAGCACAAGCAGTTCCCTCTTGCCAGTGCTGTTTATATAATCTAAGCATCCCTGGAATATGGGTATTTAGTCAGCCAGACTCTCATGTCTAGAAAACATTAATATGCTTATGCTGCTATGACCAAGGCAGAATATTCCAAGTGCATCACCTCTGAAAGTTCCTTTGCCAGCATTTGGTGCAGGGTCTTCATTTGATCTGCTGTGTGTGATGGGCTTTGAGGTCTGAGATTTCATGATCAATATGTTCCTATTCATCAGAATTTCATCTACTTAGATACATTAATTTACACATTTACTCATCTCAAGCCTAACAGTGAGTAGTATTAAGTGGATGCTAAGTCAAAATTGTTGAGGGAAACACTTTCATTTCATGAAAATTTCAGCTTTGAGTCTGGAATTCAGCCATTAGATGCAAGAGTCTGGAGTGCAGCTGGAAGAGCCTTGGCCCAGTGAATGCACAGCTGGGCCAGTGCTTGCATTGGCAGTGGTGGAATTCCTCCAAACGATGGTGTTTCACACGCCAGTTTAGGAAGGGAGCTGGATCACTCCAAGGGCAGTGAATCCCAACACTCATTGTATGAAACTGAAGCACTGCATTCATTGTGTGATTGGGGGTGGCTCTTTGAGCTCCCTTTTAAAACAAAACAACTCTGAAGTGGTGTTAGAGATGGGAAGATTGTGTAAAAAGCATTGAATCACTCTGAGTATCTTGAGCCATTGCATCCTGCAGGATTTTATTTCGGGTGTCAGGCAGAGGTGTGGCTAAAGCTTCATATGACCCTTCTTTAATGTACTTAACCTTTGTACCAGAGGCATTTTTATTCATTTGCTGTCTAAGTACAGCAGGAGATTGGAGCAGCATTGCCAACCTCTGCAAATGCTGTAATCATGGTATTAACCTACTTCAGAGCCCCGGGAGCACGCTCACTTTGTGAGGGAAGCAAGAATGTTTTCATCACTCTGGGTTCACTGGCAGGTTTTGAAACCAAATTCTGTTCCTGTTTTGTGTCTCAGAGTGGAAATGAGTGTTCTGTCTTCCATTCTGCTTAGAGGAATGAGAGTTTCTTGTACATTTTCTGTGCCTCCGTGGGAAGGTTTGTCTTATTTCTGCCGTGCATAGACACAGAGGTTTTTCCTAGAACACGGAGTGTTGTTTTAGGCAAAGGAATGAATGACTTGACATACCCCAAAGTCATTTGCCGGTCAGCTTTGGGTTTCCAGCTTACAGCAGCTTGTAGTTATTATTACAAGCAGAGCCCTTTCAGCATTTTAGGCACAAGGAGTGAGTGTGAAAGACACTGCTCATGTGCACTGTGAACGATTTTCATTTTAGAATGGAATCTTTTCCATTCTGAAATGAAAATTCTAAAGATTCCATTCTAATACCAACCTGATTCTTTTGTTAGAGGCCCACACACAGAAATTCAAGAATGGTCAGGTTTGTAGCCAGCTGTCCATAACCTGATGCTTCTTTCCTGCTCTTAACCTCCTGCAACTGAAACTTCCAGATTTCCTAGAATGATTTTGGGGGTACTGCTGTCTGTGTGAAAAGCCTTGTGAACTTGTGAGTGTGTTTAGAGGAAGTCACGCAGAGCAACTGTGCCAATAAAAGATGAGTTGACCTGAAAACGGAGCCTTCAAGGAAGCAAGAGTAGGAAAGGAGAAGGAATTGTTGCTATTTGTAATTACTTTTCACTTGCTATCATACCTGGACCAGCCCCTGACAGAACTCAGTGCGTGGTCACGGCCCTGCATCTCCACCATGCCTTAAAAAGAGTAAAAGTTGGCATCCTGTTTCTGATTGTTTCTAGACAGACAATCTCTGCTCTCCTTCCAGTTAATTTTCTGTGAAAAGAAGCAACAGCCAGCTTTCTGCTTCTAACTGCACTCATAATAATAGCAAGTTGGCAGCAACGGTGAAGGAAGGGAAAATTCACGCCTTTGCAGCTAAACATTTTGTTCTGAACTGTATTTTAATTACAAAATGTCACTTGGTGATAAATGAAGCTTTCTTCTTCTAGCTGGTTTCAATTAAGTTTTGCTTTAAAAAGGAAGAATAGGTTTTAATAAGGCTCAAAATACATAAAAATATTTCATTTTGACTTCGGTAGAACAAAGAGGATTTTAATATTGAATCAATAACTTGAAGTTATCTTGGCTGTGGGCCTTGGTTTCTTGCTCTCCAGGTTGCTCCTTCTACTGGCCAGGGTCACCCCTGGCTCCACTGGGTGTTTTTTACCTTTCCAGATGCTGAATTGCTGCATCCCAGATGCTGGCAGAAAAAGTCAAACCAACCTTGCTCTCAGGGTTTCTCTAAGCTTAGAGATTTTATGGAATTAGGCACACAAACGTGGACTCACTTCATGATTAAGGATTTTGACTTTAAGGAAGAAGCTGTTTCCCGTAAGGAAAGATGTGGAGAATAAAACATCTTCCTGTAAAATCACAACTCCAGTTGGACTTTTGACGTAGTGGATTCATCAGAGGACAAGTGTACAGGATATATTCTGTCTGGCTCTTCTCTGATGTGTGGTGTCATTCATTAAGCTCCAGGGTGAAGATTCTTCAGGGAGATTTTGTGTAATCAAGAAACCTACCACAAAATTTTCACACTCTAGTGGGAAATTATCAGGAGAGGATTACTTTTTAGTTTGCTAGAGCTGCCCCTCTCAAAAGAAATTTGCTGGGGACTCTGCTTTGGAACTGGGGCAAAAGGTCTGCTCGTTCAGTGGGGTGGGCTCAGCTCTCAGTTGTGTCAAAATAAATCAGTGCAGACAGATTTCCCAGAAGTCACCAAACCAAGACAATATTTTAAATTCTAGTTTTTGTTAGCTGAAACCAGTGTGGAAATGTCTTTTCCTAGAATTTGCACTTTGAAATGATGTATTCACACACTTCCATTAGTGTGTGAGTGGTCTGGTGACCTAGCTGCGGGCAGGGGACATGGCAGTGATTTGAGGGAATTCGTGGCCCAGCTGCCTGTCCATGGCACAACATTTAGATAAAGAAAATTAGAAAAATCTAGCACTATCCTCAAGATGAAGGTTTGGGGGTTTTCCCCCACTCAGCTAAACAAGAAACCCACAAAACATTGCAGTGTGGACAAAGCTGCAGATGGGCTAAAAGCTGTAAATTCCAGTTACTGCTGGGGTCTGGGCAGTGCATCAGCCACATCCAGGCTCTTAACGGAGCACTCGGTGGACGGAATGTGATTTTCTCTTAAAGATGCCTGAAATAAAGCTGGCTCTCTAAGAAGAAGAGATTTTAAATATCTTGTCATTGTGAAGGGATTTTGGTCCCCCGGCTGTAAAGAATAAACATATGTGACTCCAGGTCTGCTGCTTACAGGGTCGGGAAGGATTCTTGGAGGGAAATAAATTAATGTCAGTGATTTCTCTGGTTATCTTTCAAATGTGAATAAATGCACCTTTCGATGCGAGGTGTCTCTAGATTTCAGAATGGTCAACACAATGCGGTTTATAGACGTGGCAGTTTAATGCTGTGAAAATCTTCTGGCAGTAAAACAGATGTGGCAAAGCCCTTGTTGGACGGGCTTTGGAAGAGGAGCAGGTAAGGATGTAACGCCCAAGTTGCTGCTAAGCACACAGGCACTTGATTTTCTTTGTTAGTTAAAAAGGCAGAGTGGCTGTGGAATGTGAGGAAATCCGAATTTCTCTAACATTTTTGTTTTCACAGAAATAGAAGGAAATTTCTGCTGAGGAGAAAGGAAAAGCTGCTTCAGAAACCCAACTGCTGTTAGAGCTGGAGCTGTGTAAATACTTCTTGCCCTGAGCTGGTGCAGGTTCTTCACTGTCCTGTTAGGTGACCATATTCACAAAAAGAAACCTTTGTTCCTCTCCGTTTGGACCCATTTCCCCCCCCTCAATCTCTGATAAAGATGTACATCTTGCTGTAGACACGTGCAAGGCTGTAAATATTTCCATCTCCCGCAGGTAAAATATGCAGCGCGACACAATTAAAATACAGAAATATTCACCGTGTTCCTTAAGCAGTTTTGCCTGCTTTTCATTTGGCAGCACATTGTCAGGACGTTCCTAATGAATCCAGCCTGCAGCAGAAGCTGCTCTCTTTCCAGTTTTCCCTTTATGAGTTAACAAAGAGAGAAAAGTAGGGAAAGTGTGTCAGTGGCATCGGGGAAAATGACAGGCAGCTTCAGGGGCAGGTGTTGGATCTGCACAGCTCCGGAGGTGCCAGTGGGCCTCCAAACCCACTTTGGACTCTGCTTGTAGGAAATTGAGAATTCTGCCCAAGGCAGATGAAAAGGAAATTTGGGATTGAACGACTTCCGTCAAATAACTTTGGCAGAAAATGCCTTTTTTAACTTTTTTTTTTTTTGCCTTTAAGTCCCAAAAGGCGCACACAGAAATCACGTCAGCCTTGTTTGCTGAGGTTTCTTTTTAATTTTTCTTCCACTTTTTTTTCAGCTGTGTGGCAGATTTAGGCTATATCATGCTTGAGTTTTAAGGAAGTTCTGACAGTTTCATAATTCTGACTTGTCTCCCTTTGAGCAATGCTGTGATGCTGAATCGAATTAGCCATAGTAACTGGTCTGTAATTTCAGGTATTTCCTTAAACTATTTACAAATATTCTTGCAGCAAATCAAGTACTTTTACTGGTGCATTTCTCCTAAACTGAGTGATCGCCTTGAAAACATCTGCTTAAATTTGTCACTTCACGCTGAACATCCCCTGCATGTTGAGAATCCTTTGTAGTCTAAATACACCCAAACGGGAATTTTTTCACCAGTATTGGAGCTCTAATCACACCACACCTTGGTTTTCTTCAACTCCTTTTATAATCTCAACCTGAATCAAATTTTTTCCTTTTCAAGTTGGATTTAGTGGGATATTCCTGAAAAATCTGTGTTCTTCCTCACTTCCCCATCAAAACTTACAGCCCAGAAGTAACTTTGGGAGTGTGGGGATTGCAATGTTTGCAAATGCACAGGCAGAAGATTTCTCTAATACAGCTGTTAGGCTTTATGGATTTACCTTCATAAATAATTAACCATGACCCTAAATTAAAAACTGTTTAGATTTTTCTTTTCCTTAGGTGGGCTGAAACACGTTACTTCAAGTAAATTGTCTTTCAGTGTCTTCCCAATTTAATTTGTCTCACTTTATTCCTGCTCTTTAGCATCATTATAGTCTTTTCTTCCATTTCTGCCTAAATATAATGTTTCTGCAGTGCTTTTCCAGAGGCTGCAGGTGAAGAGCAGCACCAGCAGTGCAGAGTAGAAGGTGATGGTGCATAAGCAGTGCCACAAAGATGAGAGACAGAGCAGAGCAGTTAATGGAAAAGAGCCAGAGCTTAACTTTTATGAATTACATGAAGAAGCATTTTGTAATCTTGAAACAAAGCTTCATATGGTTATTGAAGTCACAGCCTAACCACTGGTTGGTCACCAGTCATGCTGGTGTATTTGTGTAAAGCATGGGAATATATTGTTTTCCTGCAGTGTCAGGAGCCTCACTGAACTGCAGCATCTTTTTTGATTTGCCTTGTCTTTATCTTTTTTTGGGCCTCCCCTTGCTGGGATTTTCTCCCTAATTGGTTCTGGGAGGTGTTGCTAGAAAAGTGCAAGGACTGCTTCTCTGGCTGCATCCGAGAAGCCTTCTACAAACCTGGCTTGCCCTCCATGGCCTCAGATATTTCTTCCTTTATTATATCCCTCTCAATCTCACTCACACTTCCATCCTTGCTAACAGTAGTCTGAGATTTGCCTGAGGAAAAGTTTCTCTGTGCATATTCTTCCGTAACAGACTTTCCGTGAAGGTTTCTAGAATTAACCAGTCAGGGAAATAAGCATTCTTTTGCTGTCGTGGAGTTGGAAATAACCTGAGAGAAAGATCCTCACAGTGGTTTCTGGAACTTGGATTTAGGATAATTTTCAGGCATTGATTGCTTTACAAAGAGGGTTTATTGCAGCTTGAGGGGTGGCTTTAGTCTTGCCTCACCTTTGCACGTGGTCTAGGAAACCAAAGGAAGGTTTGGAGCTGTTTAATAATGCTGGACTCTGTCAGTGGCTCCGTATTTGTGTGGTTATGGAGCTCCAGTGCATCCACGAATATAGATAATTTGGATCCGATGTAGAAAGGAGAATTAATGACTAAAAGTCTGCAGAGGGTTGAGAGCTGTCTGTGCCGAGTGCTCCTGTTACTCACACAATGCTGAGTTACTGTTGCCATCAGGTGTGTTGACACTGAATAGAAATCCACTTTTCCTGCTTCCCTTTGCACTTAGAGAAATCAAAGACAGAACAATCAGATCGCAGTTGCGGAAGAAGGGAAGATCTGGAGCAAATAACGAGGATATCAAAGCAAATTGCATATCTGGGGAATCTCACCTGCTTTTTAAAATGAGGTCAGAGGACTTGGAGGTCTGTTAAAACCACAATTTAAAAGCCATGACTTGTGCTGTTGGTGTTTTCCCACTCAGTGTGGGTAGTATTTATGGAACTGTTTTTTTGATTTTGTTCCACTTCCTGCAGTAAATAAAATTCAGAGGAAAATGTGAGGATGGGCACAGAAGCAGCCTTTTTGTACAGAAACCTTGATCCAAGCCAGGAGCTTCAGGAAGTTTCCAGCAGACCTTTAGTGTACAAGGAGGAAAACATTGTGAACAGTAAACAAATAAACACAGGGAGGATAAACATTCAGACACCCCCTTGAAAGACAACATACTGTGATAATATACTGAGAAGTGAAGAACATAGCAGCTGATGGTAATAAACTGTGTGTCAACAGCTGCTTCCCTTGCAGGATATAGGCAGGTATTTTTCCATTAGTTTATTTCACTGAAAAACGAAAACACTGCTCTCCTTTTTCCCTTTCTCTGGAATGAAAAGGGCAGGTGAATAGGTGTATTTTAAAAGTATTTTTGAGAACCTGCTATACGAGAAGCTGGTAATGCTAATGTACTTTTTGAGGTTTCCATTGCTGGACATATTTTGGACATACTGAAACAAAATTAGTAGAGATGCTGTACACATCTATAAATACTGCCTGTGGAGGTAGATGTATGTCTTTTTTATCCCACACCTCAAAGTACTGTGCAAAGTTTGAAACTAAATAAAGATGAGGAATTCACAAAAATCACATGTGCCCTCTGCCTATTGTGAGCGGTGCATTTTGGAATTTTATTTTAGAGCTACTTTTTAAAAATGAAAATGAACCTGCATGCATCAGTGATGGGCAATGAATGCAAAAATAATAAAGCAATCAGCCACCACTGTAATGCTGCCACCTCTCAGGAAATGACAGCAATTTGCCTGTGCTGCAGCACATCACAGTATCATCCCTCATTTTAATATTTGATTTCCAAGATTCATGTTTCTGATATTTATGACAGATGTAAATCTTGGGAATCCAGAGATGTGAAATTACAGACTCGTCACCCAGAGTCAGGCTTTTGTGCTTCTTAGCTGCTAAATAACATCAGTTAAGGGAACAAGGATTGTTCTGGCTGAGCATGAGTCTTCCCACGTGTAGTTAGCTGGTGTCTCTGATGATCTGATAAAAAGTTCTATGGTTTGTCCTGTAAATCAGGGAAGGGCAGATAAACTACACTGATTTCACAAAAGAAAACGCTGTTTTTTTCTGTATTAAAAGATACCAGCCAAACTCCTGCGTGTAAAGCCTTTTCTCCTCAGCAGAGGCTCCTCTCTCAGGTGTTTGGGAGCTGCCAGCTTCAAGCATTTCAAGCAGCTCTACCTGTTCTTTTCGAAGCACTCAGCACTAATGGCTCTGAAAGAAACAAGGTTTTCATTGACTTTCCAATCTCCAGCGTGAGTTAAAAGCTGAATTTTACCTCACTGTCACTCAGCTTCACTTCTGTGAAGGATCCTGAGCTGGATGTGGGGTGACAGTTTCCAGCAGGATGCTGCTGCTCTGGGCGGTGCCACGTCGGGTTCTGTCACTGAACAGGCACAGGGGGAAACTGCAGTTTTCTTTATCAAGTATGAGAGTATTGGCTGTAATTAATACGATTTTACTGCTAAGCCATTGTTGGGTTGGCCATTACACACTGCTGGTGGAAAGGCTCAGCCAAGTTGAGTGTTGTTGTAGCAGTGCTGTCTGCAAAGTTGAGAGTGCTTTGCTCGAAGCTGAAGTCGCTTGTGACTAATTAAAAAAAAATGAACTTTTGCTTCTCAAAAATTATAGTAAACTATTCAGAATTAAGAAAGATGTGCCCCCTTTTTTTTAGCAAACACTCACCTGGGGCACATTCACCTGTGCTTGTTACAGCTGAATGCTTAATCTGTGTTTTTCTGTGCTATGTTGGTTTTGTTGGGGGTTATTTTTTTTCCCGTAAAGAACAGGCTTTTCTCTAGCATTGGAGCAGTTTGTGTTGTAGGGTAGGCATTAAAAGGTTTCTGTTGGGCCGAGCTGGTTGCTGCTGGAACTCAGAGTGCAGGGATGGATTAAGATCAGACAAAGCTGTGTGAAGCTGGCTGTCAGCTACGCTCAGACTTCTGAAGGGGGATGTAAATTATGCTCTGCTGCAGCTCTCTTAGTTAGCTGATCTATGGAGTGAAATTGAACCTGACTACCTGGGCTGTTCATCTTTCTTCTTGATGGAGAAAGAGGTGCCAGTGGCACTGAGCAGTGAGTACCAGTGCAGAGAGAAAATGCTCAGGCTGCGGGAGATCAGGATGTCACTGACAGCCTGTGGGAGATGGGGAGTGATGGAAGCACAGCCTCCCTCCCCTCTGCTGCTCTGCAAGGGGAACGTTGTAATTTTAAAAAAGAAAAGAGGATATAAAATATAACAGAATGGCTAATTAAATTAAAATTCTTTTGATTAAGAGAAATAAAACAATCCCATATCGTGGTGTAAACCCAGCTGGTAACTAAGCACAAAAAGAAATGATCCCAGCTGAAACCTTGACAGCCCATAAAACAAAGGTGAGCTGTAGCTTTCTCACAAGTGTGATGGCAATTAATAAATGAAAATATACATGTTTGTGCTTGGAAAAGAAAGTGAATGTAAAGTTATTACTGAATATGATTTATACCTTAAATTTGCCTTCTTCTTTATTTTTCGGTGCTTTTGATTTTTTGTGTGTTGTGAGAATGAGGATATAATTCTGTAGACTTTCAGATTTTACTTTTCCTTTCCAGTATGCTGTAAAAGTTATCCTTGAAATATTTATTCCCAAAGCAGGGCTTGAAAATCTGTTGCTTTGCTTGTTCAAATTATGAACTGACATGGTTTTCAGCAAGAAGAGGATAAGAGCAATTTTGTGTTAACTGAGTCTTTTAATCTCTTATGTGTATTATTTAACAACTAATATTGAACATCTAAGGGTGTTGCAACTTTTCTCACAGTGGAAACCTTCATTGAATCTTTCCCCACTTTCTGGCTTCCCCCCTTCACAGAAGTGATGAGAATGATAAAATTAGAAAATTACATTATAAAAGTCGAAAATTAATTTGACATGATTGTATAGAATTATGGGCTTGAAAGTCCTTGGGCAATCACAGAGGTGAGATCTGGACCATGCCAGAGGTTCACTAAGATGCTCTTACAACAGCTTCACTGAAGCAATGGGTAGGTGTTCCTGTGGTCCAAGTGCAGGACTGAAAGTTCTCTGTAATATCTGACCTGTAAATTTAGCTGATTCCTTCTTATCTTTTCCCACCATACAGAGAAAAATTAATTGCCTCTCCCTTAATGCCGAAGGGATCATAGCACGGCTGGAGAATGGAACAGATAAACAAAAGTTGCCAAAGTTCTATAATGCCATGGTGCTGCAAGGGATTGGAGTCAAAAAGATGGCAGATAGAAAATACACAAGAGAAGCTGGATAAAATTAGGGTGGTTAGTGCAGGGAGTTGGAAAGATAAAACAGATGCTACCTGTCAATAGATGAAACAAGAAGTGAAACCTGAAGAGCAGTAAATTTATGTTACAAAAAAGAGACGTACCTGCCTCATGGAACTCACTGCTGTAAACTAGAAGTGCTGGAGAATTCCTTATTAATAATGGGCACTTGCTCTGAATACCTGGATAGCCTTACTATTATGGTTTGGTTTCCTTCAAGGTACAAACTCCTGTGCAGTCCCATCCCAAGGAGCCTTCCTGAGCGGGAATTTTGCAGATCTACTGACTGAATTGAAAAGCAAAAGACGTGTCAGCCAGTGAGGCAGGGAGTCAGAGATGGGGCAGCTGTCAGTGTTTACGTGCTGGGCCTCATTGGAATGGTAAATATTAAAAGGTGCCCTCTCCCTTCCCACACTGCGCATAAGGTGACTGTGCTGGAGCTGGGAGGAGCACGGGATAAAAGTTCAGGCAGGGAAGCAGCGGCCTGTGGTCCAGTGGGATCCTTGGGCTCTGAGTGGGAAGCTCATCCTTGTCCCGTGCACTCCTGATCCTCAGTGTGAGGAGAGGAGCAGCCAGCAGCAGCACAGGAGTTGTATTTTCCAAGTGCTGCTTCCCTGTCACAACTTGTTTTAAACCAGAAGATGCCGGTTCCAGGATAGGAGCTCCTGCAGCTTTTAGGGAAGTCATTATTCCACCTATTTGAAAATCCAGCACCTTCCAGCGAGCACGTGTGACTTTTTTTTTTTTTTTTGAGATGTCTCATTACCAGTCTCTTCTCCTGTGCCATCATTTTCATTAGGCTGCATTGTTGGAGGGAGCTCTCAGAGGCTGAGCTCTGATTTCAGCACACCCCTCAGGACACGCGGGAGAGCGGCACAGGGAGCCTCGTGCGGAGCCTGGCACCAGGGCCAGAGCCTGGAATGGCTTCCAGGAGTTATCCTCCTTCTTCAGTAGCCCCACACAGAATCATTAGTGACGAGCTGGCCTGGAAATCCTGTTTGTCAACACGGGTAAAGTGGTCCGATGAGGTTCCTGCTGGTTCCCTCGTGGGGCCGCTGGACAAGTACGGCTTTAGCGTTGACGGGAAAGCTTTGAGACATAAGGAAAAGTAAAATTTTCCTTCTCTAGTGTTCAGTCTCCAATTTTGCTGTATTACTCAAAAGATGAGCTTGTGGAGGATAATAATGCCCTGTCTAGCCTTGCTAAGAGCAGGTGCCCTGGTATGAATGAGCTCACGTTTCTGCAGCCTTTCTTAAGGCTGAGGGATTTTGGAATGACAGCCCTCACATAAAAC
The DNA here is from genome assembly GCF_029207755.1 of Chamaea fasciata. Taxonomy (NCBI): domain Eukaryota; kingdom Metazoa; phylum Chordata; class Aves; order Passeriformes; family Sylviidae; genus Chamaea; species Chamaea fasciata. The sequence continues at coordinate 28,741,481 of NW_027094095.1, read as the reverse complement.
AGTGTTAAAGTCCGCTTTGTTCTTCTGATGAGGTGGTGCATTTATTGAAAGCGGCTTCAAGGTAAAAGAGCTTAATCCCTACAAGCTGTTTTAGCAAAAGCCCCAAACTGGGTAATTCCCATGGGACAGGCCAGCCTACTGAGGTTGATGCCACCCTGGAATTTCTCTGAGCCATAATTAGGAAAAACTGCGTTAATGCTGTTTTGTAGACTGAGCTTGAACAATGTGCTGAGTTTGTGGCTGTCATAGGTACCCAGCCCCTCTGTAAGCTTGGAATTCATCACTTCAGTGATTGACACTTACGTGTACAGTGGGATCAGGATCTGCTGCGCTTACTAAATGAAGCTGATTTGTCTTCCTGCACCAGCAACTTAAAACTTTGTTTCTCGAGATCATTTGGGAAGATTGAGAAGAACTTGGAATCCAGCCCCTCACCCTGATAATTGTGCATAATATATGTAGTGTTTATCACAGTCTCTTTCTTCAGTTTGCTGCAGGTGTACAGAGCTCTTAGTTCTGCCTCTGTGTACCTGCAGTGAAAGGCGAGAAGTTAGCATCTTAAAAGATCTCTGTATCACTTCCACACCTGCCTCTTAATTTGCATGGCAATTGAGGAAAAGTGAGTCTAAATGAAAATAAATGTTCTGTTTCTAATTTTTATCTCTTCCTGGAAGAGGCAGGCAGGAGGGAGCTGGCACCTTCGTCATATAGATTGAGGAAAACCCCGCTGGTTTGTAGCACGTTGTTTGAAAAGTGCAGGGACACTGGTCTGTTTGCCAAGAGAAGGTGGCTGTATTTAGGACCACTGTTGTAGTGATGTTGTTAATGGGGGTGTTGGCTTGGTTTGATGGGACACATGGTTAAATGTTCCTATCTCCGAGGCCCTGCTTGTCCTACGAAAGAGTTTCGGAGTTTGAACTAGTGATATTCGCGTCTCCAGATGTTTTACTGGAGCAGACCTGTAACGGAAGGCAAGTGATTTTGGGGTACTCGTGGGTGAGAAGGTGGCTGTTTTTTGGGAGGAGGAACCCGTGGAGATGAAATCCCTGTGTGCAGCAGGAGCTGCCCACCTTCCCTGCCCTGCAGGCAGGATGTGCTGTGCGGGGAGAGCTGCTGGCAGAGAGGAAACAGGGGAGGCAATTTGAAGAGGGCTTAAATTAAACTCAATCAGGCACAGCAGCCCTGAGCTGAAGGGCCAGATCCTGTGCCTGGTACATGCACTGAGCTCCTACTTCCGTCTGTAGCTTTGGAGAAAACCATGTTGGCGTCAGAGATGTGAGCAGAAAGACGCCTTTTCATCCCTCCTGCGTGTAATTTTTGACAGGGTTCCCCCCCCTCCCCTTTTATATCCACTGTTGTTTGTTTTTTCTTCCCCTCTTTGAAGACTTTTCCACTGAATTTAAAATCTCAAGATTTAAACCTTATGTAGACATAATTATGTCTCTTCCTATTTACTTAATCTTGCTACTTGCTATCTGCACAATATTAGCGATGACACTTTTTCCTGGGCAGGGTTGTGACATATTTTCATATGAAAAAAGGGGGAAAAAAAGGAGGAGTGTTTTGAATAGAATAACTTGACTTATTTCAATAAAAGTAGGCAGGTGGTGTGTTTAATATGTTAACCCCCATTCTATGGATTTGTTTTACAGCCCTTCTGTCTTGAGATGGTAAAAGACTGGAAGGGAATGAAGGAGACCAAAGAAAGTCCCTTGACATTTTTATGTGCTGAAGTAACAGGCAGGCAATCTTGCTTTATACAATGCTGTCTTCCTGGGTAGAACAATTAGTGTTAATGTGGTAATGATAATTGTTTCTGTAAATTATTCTTAATTAACTATTTATGTAATAAGACACTTAAGGATCTGTATTTAACAATTTTGAGGGTTTTTTTTCCCCTGGTAATTGGCTTCCCTATATATTTCTTTCCTGAGCTAGTGACTGTTTTCTGTTCATTATTAACCGTGTGACATTCAGGCTTAAAATTTGGTATAGATGATCTTTAATTAACGCAAAATGCTGCCTAAATGATCAAGAAACAGGTGGGTTCCTTCCTTTAGCTGTGTTCCTATTGCAGAGTGCTACGTTTTCGGGGAAGTTACCAAGCTCTAGGACAGATCTGGGATCTTGTGGGGCCGCTGTTCCTACCCAGAATCATCACCCCAGACTTGCAGCAGCTGTCTCTCCGATGTTAAACTTTATTATGTGCCAGATGTGGAAGTGCCTCTTTGGGAATCTTCTGTATCCAGCTGAGGAGATGAGAGAGGAAAGGGGAAAAGTGTTTTAGACAAGAGCTTCAGGGCAGTCAGTTTGTGGTGGTATTTAAGCAAGGGAGGGGGTAAAAATGGATCATCTCCTGCCTCATTTGATGCTGCCTGATGTATTTTGAAGGGGTTTTGGAACAAGGTAAGGGAAAGGGAATAGCCTGCTATGCCATGTGCTCTTTAATTAGTTCCTGTTGTTCTGGTTTGGGCTTTCTTCATCTTGAAAATGTCACCTGCTGCCCTGCACTTTCCTCGTGGGTTATTTTTTTTTTCACTTGCCTCTCTGTGAAGCATGTAGCAATATTTTATGTACGTAATTGGTCTGAGTTTCTGTATACTGCCTAATATAAAGTGCCCAGTCTCCTTTTTACTGTGGTTTATGTTTATTGCACTCACTGCATTGCTTTATGTGCACAGTGTGCTTATGGAATGTGTGGTGCAGGCAGAGGGATGTTGTATTCCATTCTTAACATCATTAGTGCCGTTTTCTTCACCAATTTTCATCACGCTATAGTTTCATTTAATTCACTTCATTATTTTGCAAAGCAGCTCTTATCGGTTGGATTTCCCTTCTATTGCTTTTAAAACCACCAGTGTCTCAAAACGGTGAGAATTTCAGTATTTTTAGCTTTATTTTTCTTTATTTTGACATGTTCTGAGTATTCTAGGATTTCTGTAATACAGCCAATCAGTTAAAGCCAAATACTGATAGCTTTACAAGTTAATTAGCACCTCAGTTCATCAGCACTCACACTCAAATTAATACTGGAGTAAGCATCTCAGAATCTCATCTCTCATTTGCATTTAGTGAAGGTGATTTTGCAATATGTTAATTTTTATTGTGTGCAGAGCCTGTTTAATTTTTAGTGCTTTTATTTTTTGACCTATTTAAACTTGGGGCCTAAAACCTTACAGGAATTGGCTTGTTTGAGCTTGTGTGAAGAATATGGAGAATTCAGTCCTTTGCTAGAATTTATTCTTATTAAACAGCACTGACTGATTGTTTCCCTACTCAGTCATTTGGAAGGTAGGTGTTTTTTTGACTATTTTGGGTTCTTTTAAAGTGTTTGCAGCTTAGGGCTCTTGATGTAAATAAAAGGAACTATTAGACTAAAATAGGAAAAATAACTTTAACCTAATCAAGCCCTAGTTGTCTGAATTAGTAACACCTACAATAATTAAGATACTCTGCAGAAGTAGTAAGCTAATCATGTTCAATAATAAAAAAGAATCATCGTATTCAATCCATTGCATCTTTAGATTTTTCACTGCATTGGCTTTTTTTCAGAGACTGAAAGAAATGGTGGGAAGAAATTCTTTGCTCTGTTGGTGAACTCTGGTGTATATGAGAACAAATAATTGGAACTTCAGAGGCTCGATATTTTGGGAAGAGTACAGATAATTACTATTTACTGTTGTCTCCTCAGCTGCAGCATACTAAAAAAGTTGCTAATTTCAATTACTCTTTATTTAGAGATGATACTGGGGGAACACTTCACCAAGAATAGTTTGCTGCTGCAGAAGACTTTATCCAAGTGCTGTGAGAAGCCAGAAGTTTTTGGTGGTCCTGCTGCTGCAGGGTCAGAGAAGGAGAATCCTTCGAGTCACAGATCTAATTTTACATCCCTGCAGTGGTGCTGAGGGCTGGATGTGCTGCAAAGGCATCAGTACTGCTCTGCTGGCAAAAAATCCCCACTCCAAGGAAGCAGTTATCCCAAATACCAGCGTGGGGATTTGGAGTGTATTAAAAGAGGAAGTCAGGGCTGTGTCTCCCAGAAGCACTGCTGGTGTGGGATTTGGTTTTTAGGAGTATTCTTCAGGGGTTTTAGCCATGGACTGCACCATTGTGTCTTCCTTTGGCATTCTTGGGACAGAAGTAGATGAGATCTGAGTTTATTGGAATCTTTGGACGTGGGAGAGATTGATTGGCTGCCTGCTGGAGTAGAGACTTTTATCAAAATTTATTGAATAGGATACAGGTAAATGTTTCTTTCTTTTAATCAAGGTTGATTAAATTACAAATCAGAAAGATGCCCCTGCTGCCTTAGGCACATCGCAACCTTGTTATCATCTCAAATTCATCCAGCCTTTCAAGAGGGGGTTTTATTAGCTGTTCCTAATCCCCAGGTAATTACTGTAAGCCGAGAGATATTTGTGGAGAGCATTTTGAGTGAGGGAAAGGGGTTCACGAGATACACAGGCCTGAATAAATTCTGTGGACAGGAGTTCCTGCTCCGATTGCCAGTCCCTGTCTCCAGGCACAGCCACCTGAACCCTCCTGGGCCGTGCCCCTTTCCTGGGCACAGAGCAAGTGTTCCTTCTTTATTTTTCCCAGCACCAGCACTGCAGGAAAAGGGGATGATTTGGATGATTGGCGCCTCTGCCCTTTTATAAAACAGCTTCATGATTGCACGAGGTAGGAAACTCAGCAGGATCATTAATTCCTTCAGGTTTCCACTTGTTTTCATGGCAGCCGCCTCCAGAAAAAGGTTCCTGTTTCTGAGCTTTCTGTGTTTCAGAAATCAGCAGATTTTGTGGGGAACTTTTATGGCAGTGACAGTAAAAGAAAAGCAATCAATCAAACCCAGACTGTTTTATATACTTTGATGTTATTTACTTGCTAATAGAGTGCTCCCTAAAAACCAGACTGTTTGCTCACACCTATTCCAGTTTTAAAGGAAAATGCCCTTGCTGCTGCAAACAGAGAAATTAATCATAACTGGCTTGTTCTACAAAACACACTCTCAGCAATGGGAAAGGTCCGATTTTTTTTATTTAATTTTTCCCCCTCAAATAAGGAAACTTAAATTACTTAAGGGACTACTTAGCTGCCACTGGTGCAATTAGATTAACATAGGAGGAATTTTGATTTATTTCCAGAAATGAATTTATGTTTCTAGGTCAGTAACTCTATTTAGAACAAAAGATCTTAGGGGTTTTTTCCAAAATAAATCCAAATGTAGTGTTGGCTAGGCTGCTCTCCATTTGAATTTCAGTTGAATCTTCATCTTATTTTATTCCCCTTTTCTTGAGGAGTGCAGAAGTGTTAAAGTTCAGAAGAAATACATGAATTGGGAAAGAGGGGAAGGAATAATAAAATGATGAAGTCAGTCACCCTGAACCAGTACCATAAGCCGGATAGAAGGGCAGGGATGTTCACTAAGAGTAAAATAAGATCCAGAGCAGTAGAACTGGAAGTTAACAGCGAAGCTGAGAAAGGCAGGATGACACTGAATACCTGGGCAACAAAAGCAGATCCAATTCAATGCTGATAACATAAAACAACCCGTATACAGGAAAAAGAGTAATACATGACTCCTTTTCAGTGAAGCAAAACCAGATTTCTAGATTTGACCCCTTGTGTGCAGTCTGGAGGAATGTATCATATTTATCAGTGTCATCAGCTGAAACAAAATGAAATGTGCATTATGTTGCAGTCTTTGTGTGTCTGGTGTGGTAATTTATCTGTTGACAATCTTTAAAACAAAATTGTTAAAACTTAACCTTTGGAGAAATGAAAAATCAAAGACCTGAGCCTCTCTTGGAATATTCAGGATGCCATGTGAGACTGAAAATTAACTGATGTTACTTGTGGAAAAGTAGCCTCTAGCAAACTCTTAAATGTAAATTTTGAGGAAGTTACATGTATCTATGCTGGTTAAAAATAATCTTACCCATTAGATGTTCAGTATAATACACCTTCTTCTTAATAACTCAGCTGCCCAGGGGGATGTCTGGTAAATGTTGGTTAAAAAACAACCTTAACCCCTAAAAATGCCCCAACTCTTCCTCCTCTCCCAAGAATCCCTTGCTCAGTCCTTGAACACCAGGTCAGGATCCAGTCTGAGCTCACCTGTGGGATCTGCTGCCCTTCACAGCCACTTCTGGCTGCAGTTGCAAAGATTTATGACTCAGGTAATAACCCCAGAGTATCTGAATTTACAGCCTGATAGTTAATTATTCACTGTGTGCCATGTGCTCTAGTTCACACGTAAACAGTGGTTGGAAAGGAAAATAATCCTCCACAGCAGAATTTGGTATATCCTGAGGGCTGTTCTGTTTCCATCTCAGGAGCGGGATGCTCTGTTCTCCTGTTTCAGCTTCTTTGAGGATTTTAAAACATGACCTGCTGTATCTGAACGTGGTTTATCTGCATTGTCAATAATGGCTCATGCAATGTAGTCTCAGTACTAACCTGGAATACATTCTAGGCTCTTTTTGTATTCATGGTTGATTTTGTGAACCTTTTTCCTTGCTGGTGATGTCAGCAGAATGTCTCTACTGAATTATGGATTAGTTATTTAATCAAAGTCTGTGTGTTATTATACAAGTCCCTTCATTCAGCTTTGTCCTGAAAAACTGACTAAAATTCTTTGGATTCGCAATGGAATTGAGTGAACTCCTGATACATAAAATCCAGTTGCGCGTCCTGCACCTCTGTCTAGTGTCACGCAAATGTGAAACAGGAGGTACATGTCCAGCAGGCCTTGCCACTGGAAGCCAAAGAGATTTTCTACATCAGTAACAAAGGAATACAAAATTCAGAATCCTTTCCACCAACTCTGATGCATCTTTTTTAGTGGATCCTGCAGATGTTAGCTTTAAAACATCTGTTTCTCCTGGTGTTTCTTTCCTCAACATCTTGAATCACACTTGAGCTGGTGCTGCAGCACCAGCTTGGGACCACCAGACTTGCTGGTTTAGCAATTACATCTGGTTTTATTCCAAATTATGGTTTTGTCCAGCTGTCTTTTAAAACCATTGCTATGAGTTGCTAGGATACATTTCTAAAAGTGGAAACCGTGTTTACACCGCTTCAGTGCGAAAAATCTTTGTGTGTCACTTACTTCTTTGCCAAGGCTTCATTACAAGGCGCTGCTGAAGTTTACCAAGCTCTCCAAATTGTCACACAATCCTGTTCCTTTGTTTGTGGCAATCAGAGAAATACATGGCTGATTAAATGAATCCTGTCTTGTCTGCTGTTATTAACTCCTTTGCCGAGCAGTGGCATTATTCAGAGGGATGTTTAGTCAGCTCAGTCCTGACCAAGGCCAGTCCTGCACGTGTGGGTTCTGCTGAGAGCCGAGGTGAAACAGCTCCTTTTTGTGCATCCTCCAACCCTCAGAGCACCTCTGTGACCTCCTCTGCACCGGCTCCAAGTCCTTAATGTCGAGGGCCCTGGAGCTGGGAATCAGCTCATTTGAAACAAAATCAAACCCACGCGTTTTCCTAAGGAAAGTGTTGAGGCAAGGAACTTGAGATTTGTGCAAGTGAAGGATGGGCAGCACACACCACCAACAGGCAATGTCTGTTTGCCCAAGTTCTGCATGGTTTTTAAACTTCTGCTTGCCAAAATACGATCCCGAGGAGGAAGTCTTCCTCATCTTACAACATCTGCTGTAACCTGCCTTGTCTTACATTGTTAATTTTTCTAAAATGTGTTGGTTTTGACATAACAGTAGTCTCCTTACTATAAGATCTACAGAGTAGAAATACATTTGAACACCTAAATTCATATTTTGATTGGCCACTTCAGGCTCAGTGTTGATGCTTTTAATATCAAAAAGGGGTTTTGTGGGGGGCATCATGTAGGAGGGTGATTGAAGAAAGAACTGGCATTTAAACCTCGGAAGAATTTTTCTAAAATGGTAGTTCTGAGATTAGACTTGTTAGCCACCATTGTGATTCTTTCAAACCAGCCCAACAGGCCTTTAGATAAATGCCGTGGATGTAATCAACAATCAGATTACACAGAATGCCCACAGACTCCACCAGAAAGGTCTAAGGGAAAACAATTACAGATGAAACAAAACACAGCATTTAAATCCCTTCGTGAGAAGCAGCCACACAAAGGGAACACAGATCGTGGTTTAATTACCCGGGTGGAAGAATGTTTAGAAAATTAATAGGAGGACACTGGCAATTGAAAGCATTTAAAAGTGTTAATGCCCCCCCTTTTCTTCGCTTTGATTAAAAAGGTCACTGACAGAACACAGCTCTCTGAATACTCCAGCAAACACGGGAGTGATGGCTGCAGTGATTTTGTGCAGCTCCTGCAGGTGTCAGAGGACTGAGGAGTGGTGCAAAGCTTCTTAAATTGGTCCCCAGAAACACATATTTTCATTTAAAAGCTTATAAGAGGAGCTGCATGGTTGGTGAATTTCATCCTTTCATGATTATTTCAGCTGCAGCCTTTCTAGCTCGGGTGTATCAAGGCCAGCTGATGGTTTGGTCATGCACAGAGGTGAACACCAAAAGGTTTTAACTCTTCCCCGTTGTTCAGAGAAAACTCCTAAACTGATGAAATGCAAATCCGTTCCTTCCATTCTGTCCTGGAAGTGAAGAATCTTAGAGATGGACACACATGAGCTGTTGCGGGTGACTGAGGAGGAGAAACCTGCACGTGGCCTCTGTGTTTTGCACCTCACTATGGGCATTGCTGAGTGCTGTCCCTTCATTTTCACTTTCCAGCGTGGTGCTGGAATGGCGTGAAAGAAAACACAGCAAAGACAAGATTTAGGCTCGTCATTTTTTGTCTCAGGAATGGTGATACTGTACAATTTCAGTTCTACCTGCTGGCAGTATATTAAAAGATGAAGTGTAGGCTTAGGCAGCATTTAGTTGGGGAGGAAAGTTAAAAGATTTCACTTCTGCCGAGCCGTTTTTAGGATAATAAATAGGCATGTGGTGGGTGGAATGTGGAATCTGACATGTGGGTGGTGATAAAAGCAAGGACTGGTAGAAGCAGGAGGAGTCCACAGGTAATCTGAATGCTGCAGCAAGCTCAGTGCAGTGAAGGAAACGGAGATCCTGAAGACCTTTTCTTTGCCTGCAGTAGCACTGAAAACCTTGGAGTTGTTTTTTGCTCTTGAATTTATGTGACCAAATGGTCAGAGGTGGCCTTGGCTAAGTAATGAGGTGATTCCCAGAGAAGCTGTAGAAGTGTTCAAGGCAAGGTTGGACAGGGCTTAGAGCAACCTGGGATAGTGGGAGATGGCAGATAGGTTGATTCCATGAATTTATGGATTTTTTCCATCTCCCTGGTACTGCCAGGAGTGTTGCCTGCAGCTTGGAGCCATTCCTGATCTCTCCCTGGAAGGGGCTAGATCTTGTGAAGCGTGTGGAAATTGACATCCATTGTAAACCCATCTCCCTTTCCTCCTGGTAATCTCTTTAGTTTTGCTGGAAAGACTCTCGTGCACTGAGGGACCAGGGCAGCCTGGTTTCTTTGGTTTTGTGTTGATCTAAGCTCTAAGGAAAGACAAGGCTCAAGTGTGGCCTCTCCTCAGCACATCCATCCATAGGATGGTTCTCTTCTATTGAACCAGCTGCTTTCCCCTGCCTGGTAAAGTGAAAAAAATCATAATATAGATGAGACTTGACTGAAATTGGCCCGAAGGTTCACGTGTTAATCCAGGGAAGGGGAGGCACAAGAGGGGAGGATGGGGGTTTCCATTGCTCTGCACATTCCCACATAACACCCAGGGAGTGTCTGGCTGTGTTCCGCCTTTCCTTGAGAAACCAGACTAAAAATAACAGCAAATAGGAAATGAAAACAATTCTGTTACTACATAGTACATTGCAAGGAAAAAAACATTCTCCACGTCTCTGGATTAGCAGAATGTTTGAAGCTGCGATAACCCAGTTGTTAACAACCATAATTTAGATGTGGGTTGGGTTTTTTTTTTTTTCCTTCACATAAATATGACTTATTTGAAGTACGTTGAATTAGAAAACTCATGAATAAATATTTTGACATAATCAGAATTATATGGCTAGAAATTGACCTACTTTGCATGACAGATGCTTGAGAATCCCCCAGCTAATAGCAGACTAACCTGGCATAGCAATGCCCGATCTTATAATATTCTAAGCTGCATACAGACATTAAATTATTAGATTGTTGGGGTTTTTGCACGGAGATTAGACACAGTCAATTTTGTTTGTAAATGAATAAGTTATAGGCAAGTTATTGAGGAGGCATTGGGGTGCAGTCTAAAGAAGGATCCCTGCAGCATTTGATCAGTGTTTTCAGCGTGGTCTCAAAAAATCTGTTAGAGGTGGAAATAGCCAGCAAAGCTCGATGGTATCAGCAGCCAAATAATGAGAGTATTACACCAAACAGACAGGTCTTTTCAGAAGATAAGCACAACTGCAAGAGGAATAATAATGTTTTAAAAATCTGGTGATATTTTGATGGTGTAAATAGAATCTTCTTTTCCCCCTGCAGCTGTTCCTTATGCCAGTGTTGATTTCAGCAGACTGATTTTATCTTTCAGTTAAAATGACAAGGATTTTCTACAGGTTAACGGAGAGCTCTGACCTTGGGAGAAGAGTCTTCTCAGTTTAGGTTTATATGGATTCTTATAAAAAATCATCTTCCTTTATTGTTTTAACAAATAGAGGTGATGAAACATTTTAGGTGCTTATTGCACAGAATAGAGTTTTCAAGCTTCATAAGTTTTTGTTGTTCAGTTCTAGCACAAGTAATAATAGTGATTTTATTTGTAAAGTATGGTGCTTTTTACTTTTAGTGGAGGAAAAGTACCTTTTTCATGGCTCAGTTTCAGCAAAGATAACCCTCCTTTTATTTAATCCACGCAATGAAAAATAATAACATATTCCATTTTAGTAGCGCCTTTATTCGCTTCCCTGTTGTTTTCTCTGTTTTCAGAGAATCTCTGCAGATGAAGTCGAGTTTGTTCAGACTTTTTTCCTCAAGGTCTTCAGGGGAATGTTTTGCTCTCTTGTAATGAACCCTTGTTAGCACAAAGGTAGTAAAACCACGTGTGTAATCTTGGCAGATCTGTTCTCTTCCAAGCCTGAAGCAGGACACCAGGCTGAGACACAGCTCCTACCCTCTACCTTGATTTGCTCCAGCTGCTTAAAACTTCCTGGAATTAGGTTAAACTGTCCCTTTAGCACCCATATTTCTTCCAAAAAGGATGCAGTTCAGTCATCCTTGCAGTGCCCAGCTGCCAGACACAGCGTTGTGGGCTGCGAGCAGAGACTCCTTCAGGTGCTGCTCGGCCGGGGACGGAGCTCCTCCTTTCTGGGAATCAAAGCATCCTTTTAAAAGGGAGTCGTGCTTGCAGGACACTGATTTGCAGCTGAATTTGGATTCTTTGGAAGCTTCACCAAAGGGCAAGAGACAGAGGTGATTATTTGGGTTAGTCACAGTCAGGGCTTTAGGAGCTTCTCTCTGGCTTGCGGTGTTTGGAGGGTTGTTAGTGATTTCTTTCTGCTTGCTCTTCAGGTGGACAGCTCTGAAGCGCTGGACTGCTCTGCAGGTGGCTCAGCAAACGTGTTAAAGTTTGTAAAAGTTTTGACACTTTGGTATTTTGTCTTGCTTCCTCTCACATTACCAGAAGGCTTTTTGGATTCAAACCATGGTCACTTGGGTCTTTGTGCACTTGCAACTCAAACCAGCTATAACAGATAGCTAAAAAAGTCTCCGAGTTTTCCCGGTTGGGGAAAGTTTCCTTTCCTCTTACTTGACGCAGAGTTAGCTGGTGGGGTTTGCTGGTTTGTTTTTATTGTATTTCATGACTTTCCCAAGAATTCACTCTCAGTTTCCTGAGCTCCAGCCCAAACACTTTGGCTCCTTGGTGCCTGACCAGTTCCAGGAGCAGAGGACTTCCCCTGAACTGCTGATCCTCCCTGGCTTTGCACACACCAGAGGTGTGCAAACCCCAATTTCTTACCTCTGGAATTCGCTCTGGCACAGAGGTGTTTTACTTCTTGTCAGCAGTTTGCCCAAGGGTGACTGCCAGCAGTAGTCTTTTCATTCCTGCCTCCTGCTGCCACTTTGACAATAGGAACGGCAGCAGGAGGCAAAAATGAAAGGACCAGATTGAAAGAAGCACTTTGCCACTGTTGTAATTTTGAAATTGATGGCGTTTTTTAGCCCAAAGTCTCAGGAAAAAAGCTGCTTTCCTCTTTGCCTCCTATTGTTTTTCCAGCAGGGAGAGACATTCTCTGATGTTGCAGAGGCAGTGGGAAGCCAAAATGAAAATAATTTTCTTCCTGAAACATTGGATAACAAAATGTGAACAATTTCAGCAGGGAGAGAGTGGTTTGTTTTTTGGCTTGTGTTGTTTTATTTTTTGTTTGGTTGGTTTTGAGTGCCATGTGGTGAATACTGGTATTTCCATTTGACTACAGAAAATAAATAGCAGCTGCTTTTCTTATTGAGTTAATGTGATCTTAGGATAATTTCTGAACACCTATATTTACTGTTTGTTTTTTTTTTAACATGACACTTTCATTCTTTTCCTTTTTCTGCATGAGAGTAGGTGTTGCAAGGTGAGTGTAACTTCTGAGGCCTCATGCTGCCTTTAATGCCATGGCCTTGGAGCCAGCTTTTTCAACCAGAAGCTTACAGGTCTGCACAGACCAGAGGTGTATTTTACACCAATGAAATTCCAGAGGTGTATTTTACACCAATATTATCAGAACTACTAATAATCCAGATGTAAGTGTCAGGGCCACTAATTCCATAGGAAGAAAGATGAGGATTATTCTGCGGTTGCACTGACATTTTCTGCTGGAGTCTTTGCTCAGTGGGGTCTGAAGTGGTTCTGGGGTTTAAGTGATGTGGGAGGTGGGGCTGGGGAGCTTTAATGCTTCAGGAGTGACCTTCACCTTCTCTCCCAGAGGTCCTGTGATTTAGCTGAGACTTTATTTGCCCTGGGGAACAAAAGCAGTGAAGGAACACCAGCGCAGCCCCCAGACTGTGCAGTTTGCAGATGTTCCCAGCCTGGTGTGATGCACGTTCTGCAGAGCACTGACATCAGCCTTCAGCTGAATGATATCCTGCATTGACAAAGGAGATGGCAGGGAGGGAAGAGATGGCCCTGTCACCATCCAGTGTGGTGCAAAGTCCCATTTCTGTGCCTGCACGCAGCACTTGGTGCAGTGTTGGGACCACAGTGGTGACGGGAGAGGGTGAAGTGTAAATCAATGAATGGCTTTGTCCTCCTGTTTTAGCTGTTACAGGCTGTTGCTCTTGTCTTTGGGGACTTTAGTGGCTGTAATTAGTTATCTTGAATGGAACGATTTTTTTTTCCTCTCGCTGAACGTTTGAGAAATTTGGGAATGTTAATCAGCAGAGCATAACCTTTTCTTAACTTGGTCTTTTTATAGTCCCAGGGAATTAACATTTATCTTAGGGCAGCACAGGAATCTGGTATTTGTATGAAGTGAACTGCTTCTACACCCTTTCTCTTCCTTTATACGTAGCAAAAACTAAACTCTTTGGTAGGCTCATCAACGGAATATATTTTGTAGGCTTTGAAGTGTAAATTGTGAATTTGTGTGTCTCGACACGACTTCGGGGCGCCGCGTGTAAACACGTGCGTGTCTGTGTCCTGGAGTAGTGAAAGTCTAATTAAAATTGGTCTTGAAAACTGCACACCTAAAGCCAGATATAGGGAGGCTCACAAAAGCAGCATGATTATATTTTTCATGAGTTCTGACCTCTTACAGTTTTGTAGGATTTAAGTGGGATCAGGGAGTTCCAGCAACTCTGCGGATCTTGTTGCTTGTTCACATACCAAAATAATTTATTAGATGCTTAGCTGTAGATGATCAGTACTCCTTGTGTTGGCTGATTTTTCATCTGCTTTAAGGTGCTTCTTAGTGCTATGGTGGAGCTTGTAAGGAAAGGCAATTTTATCTGACTTTCCTCCGCCCCAGCAAGTTCAGATTTGGATGGGAAGTGGCGCATTCTGGGGTGATGTAGCAGCCCCTTTGAACTGGGCTCTCCTTGCTGCTTTGGAAGTCGTTTACAGGGATTTTTGGCAGCAGATGGTATCAGCTGAGTGCCCCATCGGGACTGTTTTCTTCGGGCATGTGAGTACAGCTGTAACAGGTCCTTTGGTTTTCAGAGTGCTTCAGCTTTTACAGTGCCCCATCCAAATGCAGTGCACATATTAATGCAAATTAAGGATCACTGTCACATCAGTTACCTTGTCTTAGCTGGTTTTACCTCAGAAACAACTGATTTCATACTGACACCCAGGCGGGCAGGTAAGGAATGTAACAGCTGATGACCCTGTTTTCCCAAGGGCTTTATGTACTTGACATTTTGATACCTGTTTGATTTAAACATTTACCCAAGCTTTGAAACACGAGGTGAGCAAAGATTGCTAAACTGTCTTCTGTCTCCTAAGAGGAGAGCCCACAAATACCTGTCTTTGTCCTTCCCTTCTGGTTGTCCAGAAAACATCATTTTAATTCTCTAACAGCAGAAAATGGACTGCCAAGTTTCCCTGGTTTCACTTCTGGTCATTCCCTGGGGCTTGCTGAACAAGGTTAGTACCCCAAAATGAAGTTTTATTGCAGGATCTCATTTCACTTTAAATCAGTGTAGAGTTTGGAATTTCAGCTGCTTCTGCACACAGCCTGCAAAAGGCTCCTTTACAAAATGACTTTCAAAGATTTATGAAGACTTGCATGGTACAGAGGCTGAAAGGAAGTTTAATTACATTCAGCTTTTGGTCATTTCTGTGTCTGAAGATGTGCCCATATTCTGTCATCTCAAAAACCATCTAAGAAAATAAAATTGATCAGTGAGCCTTCTGGCTAAAAGGAAAATGAGTGCTTTGTCATCTGCCCATGGAGCCTGGGTGCTCCATCACTGCCTTCTCCCGGGTGCTCGGCCCGGACTCTCCATCACTGAGATTTGTCCCAAGTTTTAATCAAACATTATTTTATACTGAGGCCTCCTCTGTAAATGGCAGAACCCTTCCCCTTGACGTGCTCACGTGGATTTCATTGTGGTGTAAAGAAACAATTTAATCCAGTCCGTGCAACCATTTTGCTTTGGAGATGGTAAAATGTGCATCGTGTTCATCTCCCATGGAGATAAAAACTTGGCAAGTGCAGCTGCTGTCACCTGATAAACAACATCTCTGCTTATAAAACTGATCAAGGACTGCAAATAATATGGGAACATCTTCTTTCCTTACAGAGGAGACTTGGTTCTAGGAGTGGGGCTGTGTAGGTGCCTTTGAGTACAGTAATTCTCAGGCTAATAATGCCAGAAGCCATAAAATCTCTCTGTTTGAGGTTTTGTGAACAGCAGTGCTGAACAATTGGGGAGTACTGCTGAGATGATAGTCTGAATGATGATTGAGTTTTCCTGGAGAGCCTTTATCTGTGCTTAAAATTGGAGGTAATGTTTTTAAATTAAACCATAATAGAAGTTCATTGAGCTTTCGGAGTGGTTTCTGTGTCCCCTCTTTACGAGGTTTATAATTTTCTGTGGAAGCATTCTCAATCTTTTCGCTCAGGACAAATTGTTGCTGTCAAAACGGGGCATTAAAAGCACCCCAGAACAACACCTTGCAGACTTTTTCAACCTATCAGTTGATGAAAGGAGAAGTTTGCACTCAAGTTGTGCCCACATAATGTAACAAACCTTTTGTACAGGCACTTACATAGAAAGAGGTGCTTATTCCTCACAAAATTTTAATGTGCTTTTTTTAGGCTGGTCCCGTAAACAGGTTGTATTTCACTACATCAGTGGGTTTTTCCTGCTGCTAGGGATTAGCCTTTATCACTGAAATAAAGTGTGAAATCCAAAGTATGTCTTCATTTAAAAGACAGCAGTGCTTGATGTCGTGCTCAAATCGTGCTGTGACTGTGCTCTGGTCACTCGAGATGAAGTATTGATCTTGAAATTAAACTCTCAAGTATCTGTCCTTTTTAAAGAAAAAAAAAAGTTTTAAATGGCTAATTGCAAGAAACTCATTTGAGAAATATTGGTAGAGGAAGTGAGTGCTAGTGCTGACACCAGAAGTTAAATTTTGAGCACGTACACTGCTAGGTGTAATGTGGTTTCTTTTCTAAAATGTTATGTTTAAAGGGGGAAAATATTTTATTTTTCTGTGGCAGATCCGTGGATGCCCACAAGAGGGTTGGACAGTCATGCTCCTAAAGACAGTGACAAATGACCCAGCAACTCTTAAGTTTCCTAGTTCTAGGAGAAAATTTCAAAAATTAGATTAACAGATGCCGTGAGAATCTGAGAACTTGTGGACGGTTCTCAGTTTTATAACCCAAAATAAGCATTCTGCACTGAACTTTTTTATGGTTATGAAGAAAAAATTGCTGGGCTTTTGGTGTCACGATCCATCCCTTCGTGTGATGGATCATTTTGAGCCCTCTCTCTTGGCCTTGAGGTTCTGTGAAGACACTAAGGAAAATGTGCCATCAAGGAGAGTTATCAGTTATCTTCATGGTTCCTTTTAGTTCCTGCTCGGCTGAAATGTACATTTAATTGCATGTGAGTGTTTTCTCTTTTACGCCTGCTTATGTATTTTGTTTTTTTTTTCCTAGGGAAATCTGTAGTTGATTAAAATTGCAGTGAGTTTTCTTGGGATAATCGGCACCAAATGAACCTGTGCATCGTGTGTGTGTGTGTATGTGCAAATAGATAAAATTATGCATGTATATATTTGTGTTTAGGTGCATATATATGCACAGCTAATGGGAAATACCTTTCACTTAGCAATTAATTTAGGAGTCTTCAGTCTGTGTGGCATCTTAGAGGTCATTCTGCACCGCAGTGTTTTGTATTTTCCGCTGCGTTGATGCCATAAAAACCCATAAAAATGCTAATTGCCCCAGGAAGATGTGGGCTGTTTATAAGTGTGTATGGGATTGTTTTTCAGCCCCGTGACACAGGAGGAGGTGTTATTTCAGGTTTATAATTTGAATGTGTGCATAATTTGAATGGATACAACTTTGACAGTTTATTAGTTAGGAAAGAAGAAGAAACACAAAGACAGCGCTGTGTCGTTCTTCAGCGAATTGATTGCCAGGAGCATGTTATTGACTTTGGTGATAGTATCATTATATATTTTACAGTCGTAAAATCAAGAAACTCAGATTATGCCCTGAGGGCTTCACACATTTAAATAAAGGATATAGCCGTTTCCAGGGTTATTGGTTTAGATTAGAGGGTGCTACAAGGAATTCTGAGTGTGTTGTGAGCAGGACAGAAAGAGCAACAGTGCTCTCACTGCAGCGGGGCTTTGCTTTATTTTATTTTTTTATTTATGAAATACACTCACTTACCAATCCCCTGGGAGGATGAACAGCGTTTGCTCTAAACTTTGGCATATTAATACAGTGTAAGGTTGGTGTTCTGTGGGGCTGAGAGCTGAAATCAAGTGTAATGCTTGGCTTGCACCAAGAGTGAGGATAAGTGAGGGGACACTGGCTAAAATACACCGTGCCTGGGAGGCAAACCTGGGGTGAGCTGCAGTGTCAGAGCCAGATAACCTGACACAAACACATCTCTCCATCTTGGTGGCAAAGGCAGGGGTTGGTGCTGCCTTGGGTGCAGCTTCCCAAGGAGCCCCAGTGCCTGCTGCTGGGTACAGCCCTGGGAGCTCCTCTGGAATTCAGCTCGGGCTGCTCCATCCTGGATCCTGCACAAGAGCTCCTCTCCCTCTTGGGCTACTTGCCAGTCACCCCTTGGGACTGACTGGCCTTGAGGCACCTGGGTTGAGCACTTGGGGTTTGGGTTTGGGGCTGTCTCCAGCTTGCTTGAGGGAGTCTTGGTTTAATTAAGGTATAGTGCCTTGAATAAAAATGATTGACTGCATTACAAACCTTGTTTATGACTTCTGCAGTAGCTTTAGTGAGATGGATAAAGTACCTTAATGCTGATCGTGCTGCTCAGCCTCTCTCCACTTCAGATGGGAGCTTGGGAGCACATTGCATCACCCATCTCTGGGGATTTATTGTTCTCTTAAAAGACTGTGAAAGTCCAAGTGCAATGTCACAGGTCTGCAGCAAGGGTCGAGTTTGCCTTCTCACGAAGAAGCAGGAGGTCCAGCTGGAACACACATGGCTCTAGGGTGTGTGGTGACATCCACAAAAGTAGTTAAAAATAAAATAATTACTCTTACATTTCCATTTTAAGGGCCTCTGAGGATTATAAATCTATACACTATAAACAAAGCTTTCCCTGGATCAAGATCAGCACATTTTCTAACTAAAAGTGATCACCTTTTTAAACTGAATTGGTCTGATTTCTTAGTGGTTTTTTAGCTTCTGCATTTTTTCTCAATTTGTAGCATGAGAATCAAATGTATTTTAATTTTGACGATCTTGTTCCATTTTGGATTGTAAATTGCTTGTGTTGAGTTGGGAACAAATGCCTGGGTTATTTCTTACAAAAATCCTTCTGCTTATGAAAAACAGACTATGGAAGATTTTGGGGCAAGCCATTGGAAAGCACTCATTGATCTCGAATAGTTTTGATACAGACATTTAATTTAGGATCATTTTAGAGTGATGTTGTAAAGGTACTGGTCCTCTGAAGAAGAACTCTGGAGAGATTCCTCCCTGTGCAGGGGGCAGGTGAACAGCTACAGTGGTCATCAGCTGCTTCCCCAGAGTGGTTGGACATCTGTGCTCTTCTCTAGTCAGGAACTGCTAAAGCAAGATTTCAGGAAATGTATTGTGGAGAGAGGAGGGGTTGTCACTAAACATGGGCTTCTAATTTTGCTGCAGATTATGGCCTCACAATGATTTCTAATCTCAACCCTCAGTGTTCCATAAAACCTTCACAGGTGAGTGTCCCTCTTTGAACCATGGAGATGTTTCCTAACCCAAAGATGTGGCTTCACAATATTAAAATAAAACTCGGCTCTGGCAGTAAGTGCATCCCTGTATCCAGAACAGTTTTCCTCCCCAGAGGCTGGGACCCATCCAGCATGGTGGCAGGGATGGCTGGAGAGCCAGGCTTGGTGGCAGAGCTCCACTGGTAAAAGCAGAAGCTGCAAAGGAGCAAAGCTTGACTCTGCTTGTTATGTGGAAGGGAAGATTGACTTCCCCGGGTGTGTTCCTGGCACGGGCACAGCTCTCTGGTTTAGTGGTTTAATGTTATCACTCACTCTCCTCTAAAGCCTAAGGAAGAATTACAGCCTCGTAATTCAGGCATCTCTTATTTATGCAGTTTCAAATACAGAAAGAACCTTGTTCAAGAACTGCCATTAAAAAAAAACCCACCCCTTTTTGTTTCAATGATGAGATGTTTATGACAGTCTGGGCTATCTACTTTCCAAAGTGTCCGGGGTTCAAATGAAATATCACCCTCCCATAAATCTCACACGCCTCGTGGGTGCTGTAAAATCAGCTGCACTGACGGTGTCACGTGGTAATTTCAACAAGCAGGTAGGGAGTTTTCAGCACCAAAATTTGGGAATATGGGTGAATACAGATCGGAGGAGATTGTGGGTGTGTGCTGAGGAGTGGTGGCTTGCAGATGGCTGATCCACAATGTAGGGCAGTGTGCACTCTGTGTGCTCTGCGCGGGACATATGCTCTGGGGTTTCACGGATGAATTTGTAGTCTCCAGCAATTTGCGGCTTCCACCGCGGTTTCAAATATCTACATCATTTTCAGGCTGATGATTTTTCCCAGTCATTTATCCCAAAAGCACTTCATCCTGCTTAATCTGGGTCATAATTGACATGGGACTTGTGCTGAAGCAGACACGGCCGTAAGTTGTGTTTGAGTGGGCTGTTAATGGCGGGGATTTAGTTACGTGCAGTAAAATACAGCAGAGGTTGAAATAAGTGTAAATGTTAAAATAACAGACGAATGCAGGGTCACAGTCACGACTTGGACCCAGAAAAGGCTCTTGAACACTTGTCATGCTCCTGCTGTCAGCTCACAGCTGCCTTTGGCTCTAACGAAGGCGTGAAGTTGGAAATTTCGGGTAAGGAAGCTGTTGGAATTGGATCCTATTTATTTCAGATCAACAGGATGTCTTTGCAAGTATAAAAGACATATGGAAAAGTCCACTGTTATTGTTGTACTTTGTCGTGTCTCCAGATGTTTTCCCTCCTGCCCCACTCCAGAGGCTGAAAGTGGGAAATGGTTTTTCATTGTTTGTAGCTGGTGGTGCCAACATCTGCCTTGACGTTTCCCTGGGGAATGATATTAGCACTGCTGAGTTTCTATTCATCACTTGTGTCTCATTTGCCTTTTTTTTTTTTAATACAAGACAGTGTAAGAGCATGAAGTTTCAGCTCTGCTCAGCTATTTTGAGGGGTGAGAAGAAATCAAGGGAAACACTTGGGTGGGTGGGTGCTGAACTATCACAGCAGCACTTAAGAGCTGCCTTGTCTTTAAAGGGCTACAAATGAGGCATTGCAACATTGATCTGAGCTGATGTTTTTCATTGAAAGAAATAGTATGTGTGAGCTCAAACATACTTGAAGATCTCAAAATGCTTAAAATAGTTCTGTTTTCTTAATATACATTTAATCCATTATTAGTTCACAGTGCTTTACTCTGAGTGACGGGAAGAGAACCAAATTAATATCTTCATTTGGAAGTGCTCTTTGCTGGTCATATATGCTCATAATGATATTGTAAAGACTTAATTCCACAGTCCAGAACCTAACTTGCTGATTAACTTGACAGGTGTGTAAATCAGCAAAGTTGGCCAAAGTGTTGACTGCTAATGAAGGTGCTTTTACTAGAAATGCAGAACAAAATAGTGTTTTTTCCCCAAAGCTTCTGTACTTCGTCTTATCAATAAACAGCTGTACAGTATCAGATTATATTCATCTTAATATACTAATAAAATTTATTATATTCATGGTATTACTATTTTTAGTCCTTAAATCTGAACTTTTAAATAGGAGTGAGTTTTGGAGAAAGTTTGGGCCAGAATTCTCAAATGTAGACTAAGATGGGATTCTGACCTGTGATTCCTTTACATCAGACTTCTGTGTTTTTTGGTTCATCAGCTGGAAGAATCTGTGACCAGAGGCCTTAGGTGCAATAGTGTAAATCTTAGCAATGTCTGTCCATGTTTTAGGGAAGGGTTTTTTTGAGAAATCTGTTGGGTCCAAGAAACTGAAAATTGTGTAATATCTCACCGTTTTGCCTGTTTCTTTGTGCTTTGGCTGTTGTTTGTTTGGTTGCAGTTATTTACAGCTCACTGCTGGGGCTTTTTTTGAGATCCTAGCAAGAAATTCCACAGGCAGCTGCAAAATCTATGTTGAATCAATTTTAGGAAGACTGATTCCCTAACTAACATATTTCTTCCAGCTGAGACGCGGTAAAAACTGTTCTGCAGATACTCAGGGAAGGGGAGTGGGGGGGGGGGGAAGTTTTCCTGACAAAGATGTCTTTTTTGTGGGTTCTTGTGGTGCCATAGTCATGTGGTGCGGGTATTTCAGGTACACTGGTGTCATGGTTTAACCTCAGCTGACAACAAGGTGCCGTGCAGGCACTCACTCCCCTTCCCAGCAGGATGAGGGGAAGAGAATTGGAAGGGTAAAAGTGAGAGAACTTGTGGGTTGAGATAAAAATAGTTTAATAATTCAAATACTGCTACTACTACTACTGCTGCTACTACTACTGCTACTACTACTACTGTTACTACTACTACTGCTACTACTACTACTGCTGTAATGAAAATAAAATAGCAGAAGAAAGAGAGAACTAAAACCCAAGCATTTTTATTAAGAAGCATCTTTTTTGCCTTTTTTTAAGCTGCTCAGGGTGAGCCTGTGAGAGCAGCCCTTGCCAGTTATGCTGTTTCTGGGTATGTTTATGTGCAGAAAGAATAGAACCAGGAGATTTAATGCATCAGTGTTCTACAGACAAACAATACAGTTTGGTCTTTGGTTTTCCACCTTTCAAATGTTACTAGTGTAAATATTGCTCAGATGAGTCATTTTGTAAGGAAATAGCAGCATGTTTCTGTTAGAGTTTTGTCTGCAAAGCCTCAGATTCTCCTGTGTATTTGGATTAAAACAACTCGTGCAGATCACAAGTTTTCAGATCCACGAGCTGTGATTCAGGTTTATCTCTTCCTTCTGTAAACCTAATTTGTGTGCTGGAGATTTTGTAGAGCAACGGTTCCACTGCAAATTCCTTTGGGGGGTAGCAAGGCCAAAAAGGTTTTATCAAACCAGCATTCCCTCCTAATTCCGTGGAAATGTTTGGAGTTAGATCTGATTTGCTGTGGTGATGCGTTCCCTGCACCTCCAGCAGGTGCTTCCAAATAGGGAAAGAGTTTCAGTTTACCTTTAGACATTTTAGGGAGTTAGCTGGAAAGTTCTGTGGGTTTCTCATTTTTAATTGTCTCAGAGCCAGCACGGAAGTCTGGGTTGGATTCTGGGAACGTAACTCAGAGTCTGTTGTTCATCTCACTGGGCCAAGGGCCAAAAAGCCCACCTAAGCTGTTAAGTACTAAAGAGAGAGAGAACAAAGAAACTCCATGCTTTTCAAGGTGTTGTAGCAAGTAGGAGACTTGTCTCTGTACTGTGCTCGGCTTGTTTTTGTTTTTTGTATTACTTTCCTTCTTTATTAAAACCTTTTCAATTTTTCACGACACGCTCCATCATGCCGTCTCGCGAAGTAATATCAGCCACGTTTCTGCCAGGCTGGCCCTCAGAAGTGTGGGTATAACCCATAATCTGCCACCTGGTTGTGTGTCCCTTTGCCCTGGTGTAAATATCCTCGTGTCTGTGCTGTGTTTTCAGGTCAG
This sequence comes from Chamaea fasciata, assembly GCF_029207755.1. Lineage (NCBI taxonomy): Eukaryota > Metazoa > Chordata > Aves > Passeriformes > Sylviidae > Chamaea > Chamaea fasciata. The sequence goes on along the minus strand of NW_027094095.1, from coordinate 28,718,687 downwards.
GATCGCAGCGAAGCCACTTTGATAAAGAGGTTCAAGGGTGACGGTGTCCGGTACAAGGCCAAGCTGATCGGGATCGATGAGGTTTCTGCTGCCCGAGGGGACAAGTTATGCCAGGACTCCATGATGAAGCTCAAGGTGCAGTGAAACTTTTCAACGTTACAGTCAAACGGAGCAGATTTCATCCTGAACTTGCACTCGTTCTCCTTTCGTGACACTGAGCCTTGGCGTGGTTAATTATGTATTGAAATCAGTCAATTTTGCATGAACTCCTGCCTGGTATTGCTTATCCTGGGTTAATTTTAATACATTATCTCTTGAGTTCTGTAGTTACTCCCTGATTGACACCACTGCAATTTGTCCACAAATTACAAACAACACACTGCAAATTGAATAATTTTATTATGCAAAAGGGGAAGTAAACGACTGTGGAGGAAAATGGGATATCAGAGCATTTCTATGACATTTCTAATCAACTACAGCACTGCCTCTGGCAGTTCCCTCCTGTTGAGTGATGGGTGTAGACAGCCAGATTTAGGGGGAACTGGTGTCCTCACTGGGAGGAGATTGTCTTGCACCAGCAGTGGCAGGGCTGATGTGTTGCAAAACCAGGCAGGGCGCTGAGAGGATGTGGCGTGAGGATGTAAGGAGGAGTCCTTGGAGTTTTGGGGATGGAATGAAGCCATGGCAGAGGCAAGTTTGGGTGTAAGGTTGGAGTGTAGACAGAGTCTGAAATACCAGTGGTGTCGAGGGTGGGCTCTCTGGGCCTCACAGGCATCCCTCTATGGCCCAGTCTCTGTCAGAGCATGAGAGTTCCTGTAGGAATCATTCTGTCCCTCACCCTGGGACGTGGCAGAGCTTGAGTCACTGGGAAGGAAGGGGAAGTTGTGTTTTCCTGGAGTGCACTGCTGGCTGTTCACTTCCCACCACCCCTCTGCATTGCAAGGTTACAGTCCGGGTCTAGCAGCAAACCCTCTGCTGCTTTTTCCCTTTTATTTCCCTCCCAGCCTGGAGAGCTGATGGATTTTCCACTGCTGTTTTTTTTCAGGAGGAGAAATCACTAAATGGTGTCTGGTGCACTACCAGCCTGCAGGGTTCCAGTCCATCCAGGAGGAATGAGTTACTCATTAGGGAAACAGCACGGGGTGACACTCAGCTTGTGGTTCAGCAACCTAAAAGCAAGATCTGGGAGATAATTTACAGATCAGTTTTATGGCAGGCAAAAATTAATCCTCTCCAAAACTTGCTTGGTGTGTCAGATCTGCCACAATATTCCCACCTGATTTAAATGTGTGCTGGGTGTTTCTCATCATTTCATAGTTCCTGGCACGATGGGGAGAGTTGTCACCGTTGTGCTGCACAAACCTTTTTGTCTCTCTCCTCCATGAATTAATAGTTCCACATCTCCCAGGTGCCTAATACCTGTTTGCAGGTGGCAAGATTGATCTAAACAGCACTGGGAAATGACTAAAAGTGTTAAAGGAAGGGAGCGTTAGAAATTCATTTTTGAGAGCAGAGTGTTAATTTATGGGCTCTGGAAACCCAGTGTCCCATACCATGAATTTTCAGGCCACCCCTAAAGTTTTGGGGTGACTTTTGACATCAGATCCTTGTAATGGCAGCAATGAAGGTCCCAAAACCTAAAAGTTGGTTGTTCTTGAAACATTGGAATTGCAGAGAACCAGATAAAGTCTAAATATTTTCATTTCGTTTAGGAGTACAACTGATTATATTTGATCTCTACTGGTCAGGGCAGGCTCCTGGGGAGGTGGAAACAGAAGTTACTGTTCTAAATCTGCTGTGGGAGAATAATGCATGAGATAATATCAGCAAGTTCTCTTACAAACTAAAGGTCTGAGATCCTGAAAACAAAAATAACCCTCAATACCAGTTTTTCACAGCACAGGTGTAGTTTGATTTTTAGAAGAAAATTTTTCTTCTATAAAAACCTCAATTTGCTTTTATTAGATGAGTGTGAAGTAAGCTAATTTTGTTGGCATTTTCTCTACTCTGCTGCTTGTTGGTTTTTTTTTTTCTTCTTATTTAAAAAATAAATAAACAGAACAGCTTGTATCTGGGAAAAGTGTGCTAGAAATGACCTTCAGCTTCCATGAAAACAAATTTCATGGAGGATTAGCTAGTGCAGGGGTTGGAAGTGGGAGCACATTTGAAATGCTCTCTGGGTAGCATAAAGAGATGTGGTACCTTGAAAAAAGGGAGGAAGCCAGAAGTAAGGAGGGGGCTACTCCTGGAAAACCTTAAGGTTTTCCTAGAAAAATGGTGAATTGTCCGCAAGCAAATCTGTGGCACCTGGGAGAGTCATGAAAGCAACTAAAACTGCTCTTTGTTTCCACAGGGAATTGTTGCTGCGGCTCGATCGAAAGGAGAGCATAAACAAAAAGTCTTTTTAACAGTCTCCTTTGGGGGAATCAAAATCTTTGATGAAAAGACAGGGGTAAGTAAAGTTAGTTGATTGTGTGCTGGGGCAGAATTGAATCTTTCCCTGGTTCCTTTCGGAGCTTTTCCTGGCCGGGCAGTGGAATCTCACTGGTGCAAACACACATGAAGCATCTCAGAAATTTGATTATCAAAGGGTTATCATCCCTTTACATCACTTGTAGGGTGTAGCTTATGTATTGTCAGTAGTAGAAAATTATATTTTTTACTAAACGAGAGGTAAAAGATATTGGAAAATTTGAGGTTGTCTCTGTGAAGCAGCAACTTCCCCAGTAGCATCTGGTGGAGGAAGTGCAGAGACTTTGATGCCTTCCACGGTTTCTGCCACAGCAATACCATGTTTGATTTTTTTAAATTGCTCTGAAAGAAGAAACCTAAGCAAAACATTACACTACTTAGATATAAAGCAACAACACACAAACTGTTTTAATCATAATTAAGAAGATTTTTACAGCAGTTTGAGCTCTGCCTTGAATTTTAAAAAGCTCTTGATTTAATCTTTTGGAAGATTAACTATTTAACACGGTGCCAGAAATAAAACCCTACTGATGATAGATGAAATTATCTTTGCCAGTTAATTTATATTATTAGAAAATCAATGTCATTGAGCTCACTGATACATAATACGAGTAGTTAGTAATGAAAAGCTCATTTGGGATGTGTTGTGTAAAGTATCCATGCAAAAGCTGTGATTCAGAGGGCATTGCTGGGGTTACAGAAAATAGGAAATGTCAGAATTAGGGCTGTCAGTGCAAATTGCACCCCAGCCACAGCTGCTCTCCTGAGATTAAAGCCTTTTATTGGGGAAATGAAGAAGAGGAAGGAGAAAGTCTGTTCCTTTTGCACTTGTCTCTGAATGTTTCTCAAACACTGGAATTTTTTTGCCTAGAATCAAGAGGGAAAAGGGGTCATGTTTTAGAAACAAAGGTGTGCTTTATTCCAGCTGCCTCTCCTGCAGCATCCTGCACACTCTCCTGTCTGCAGAAAGTGAGGTGGGGACATGGGAACAGTCTCCCTCATTTCATAGCTCTGACATCCCATACTCTAAATCTGACATAACTATATCATCCTTATAGTAAACCTGTCACTCACCCACTGAGGCTTAGAATGAAACCCTTAAATCCACCTTGCAGATGTCTGCCCCTGAGCTGCCCGAGTGATGGACAGGACTATTGAGTTGTCCTTCTTGCAGCAGGGCTGTGACACAGGGACGTGGGGGAGCTTTTCCACATCAGTTTTCACGTGTTGTTGTCAAAACAGGAGAGTCGTGCTTCCCGTGCCAAGGCTTTGGAGCAGAGGTGCATGAAATCCTCTGCCAGGTCTTCACAGCCATCATGCCTTGGGCTTTTTTCCCAGCTTGGGTCTCTCCTTGTCCCAGAGTTTCACACCCTTGTGCCGTTTATTCTCTTTCTCATCCAGCCCGTCTCTGCTTTGCCAGCCTGCAGTTGTCATCTCATTCCCATTCCTGCTGGAAAATCCCAAAAGCTGGCAAAACTGGGGGGTTGTACGGTTGCTCAGCCCAGGTTTTTGGATGGGAAGGAACTGTAAAGAGCTGGAAAGAGATTGTATTTCACTCACACTGATTTTCTGATTTCCATGTTAAACTTCAGAGTTTATGAAGTTTGGAGCCTGGTGTTTACTTTTACGCAGCAGGGAAAAAAGCAGCACTTAATAGGGAAAAACCTGGGTAATCCTGCCTTTGTTTTCTCCTCCTTTAACAATCCTCCCTGTCCTCCCCAATGCTTTTTCCCTTAGTTGTATTTCCATGATTTTGGAATTCCCAAAAGGGTATTTTGGAAAGATTATTTACCTCTCCAGAGTGTCCCTTCTTAACTTTCACCATTGTCTATTGCTGTCACGTCTGCCCCTGTGCCAGTCTTGATGTGATAGAAAAGAATAAAAATACTCAGGAAAAAAAAAAGTGGGCTTCTTCATGTTGAGTATCTTGTAGGCTGCCATTGGATTTTAATTTATCACAATAAAAAATCAATTTGTAGCTCAAAACCAGCAAATTTTTTTTAAAATTGGCAGTGTCATAGCTGACTTCATACAGATGATTTAGGGGAATTGCTCCATAATTCGTTACAGATGAAGGGCTCTGGTTGGGTTACTACTGAAAATGATAAGCAGGTTTTTTTCTTCCTCTACTTTATAGCTCTCCTTAATATGTTCCAGACATAATATTCATCAAAAAGTATTGATCTTAATAATGGTATTATTCCAGCCATCAGGAATTCTGCCCTTTGAGTAAATTTATCCATGAAGGAGATTGAGTTAAAGGTTGGAATATCATTTGGAAAGAATATATCTCACCAAGAAAAAAGCAAGAAGGATTTTGCAGTGAGTTTGCACTGTAGATGCATTACAATGTGGTTCATCTACGGCACTGCAATAGAAATAATAACAATCCTTTCTTATATTCCATCATTCCGTGCCAGGGATTACACTAAAGAGGTCCCCTCATACCACTTCCCAAGTACTTGTAAGTGTATTTAGAACATGAGAGCAAAAAATTGTATTTAATATGACTAACAGGATGTTCTCCTGTTGTGTGTATGCCAAAAATTGTCATTACACATGGGGTTTGACCCTATTAATCTTATAAATGCACCTTTCTTCTTTTATCAGCTGTCAGATGTTTTCCATCCATCCCATTTGCTTTCTCCAGACTGTTTGCTAAAGATACACCTTAACTGAAGGATATACTATATATATATATATATTCTATAGTTTTTACTGTAAAAAAACCTCCCGTAATTATTGCTGAAACCAGACTTTATCTACCCAGTGCCACTTGAGAGATTTCCTTGCTGCATATTACACAAAAATAATTTTTTACCATTTCTTCGGTCACATCCATCTTGGTTAGACCTCAATGCTGCAACGTATTCCTAATTTATTTTACAAGAGTTCTTTTATATTTTCAAAAACCTGATCTTGAGACGGCAAAAAATACAAATAATTGCGTTGTGTTATTGAATATTCTCCCTTTCGGGGTGGAATGTGGTGATTGGTGATTTGCTAAGAAAGCAACAAAAGCCATGACTGTGCATGTGGAAGGAAATGCAGATTTTGTGGAGGCCCATCATTGTTGGTTAGCTGTTCCTGAGTGTTGTTTTGTTAATCACACACATCAGGCCATCTCCCTGTGATAGCTCAGTGATGCTTCATTAGACCTGCGTGACTAATCTGGGCTCTGTAAAGAGCCTGTAATTGTCTCATTGTTTATTTATGTGGCCATAAATCTCTTGTTTACTTGCAGGTTCCTTTCCAAAAATGTATCTGAAACTAATAATTAAATCCTCTGAAATGCTTGGGAAAAGATTTCTTTCCACCTCCATGCAGTGAGGTGTGCTTTTAAACTCTTGTTGTCTCTAATTGCAAAATGTTGTTGATTTCAATGGTAAGCCCCTACACTGTGAAAAAGAAATGAGATAAAAAAGGGAAATTTACTATTTGGCTCTAAGCGACGAATTATTTCTGTTAAAGTAAAAATTCGTATCAGCTCGTGGATGTGCAGATTGCCGGAATATGCTGTAAAATATAGCTGTCTATGAGGTATTGTATAGCTAAATTATTTATCTGGATTCCTCCACTGGCCAAAAAGCAGGGTAAATCCGTGTCAGTATCTTGCTTATTTATGGGAAATAACCCTAAACAGATGGATTGTAACCCAGCTGATGAAGATGACAGTCATCTCACCAATTTTTCCTATTTTGTAGCACCCTGAAAGTGAGTTTCATTTGCATTGTCTGTTCTCTTTCAGAGGTGCTGACCCATATCCTTATTGAAATAAAGCTCTTGGGCCCAGTCTCTGGGATTGCAACATTCCTAGGAATACTCTGGTGGGATTTCAGTATTTATTGCCGAGAAGTATTGCAGTGTGTTACTCATATTTCATGAATTTGCTCTGTAGCCATTTTCTTCAGGCTGGCAGTGTGAAACCCAGGAAGTAAAACCGTGTGTATAAATATGTGTGTTTTCATGTTGACTATCTGTTCCTGTTATCTGTCAGTTCCTCCAACCTTCATTATCTTTGCTGAGGATTTGATTTTATTTTATTATCTTTCAGGGTTTACCTGCCTGAAATGGTCTTACTCTTCCGTGTAAGGGGGACCAGACCTTACCTGTAGCATTCTATTAAAAAAAATTAATTTGTCTTCTCATGCTGGCCACAGAAGTGGTGATGGTGCTTCTGCTTTTAGTCTAAATGACATCCAAATAAATAATCCTGTTGTCCTCAGGTTGTTCTCTTTAACTGAGATCATTTTATGGCTCTGAAATGTTCCAACCAATGTTTTGGATGCCAACATCTTGCCCATCTTCCTGAACTTCTAAGCTCTCTTGACTTCACAGTGCAGATTTCTCAAGTTGCTGCTAGAAAAACATTTTCCAGCACGTTCTGAGGCTTTATCAGGTTTGTGCTGATAACCCCTGGATTTGCTGCTCTTCCCCATCCGATGTGAGTGATGGTGTTAATTACGCTGATGGATTGCTAACAGGACAGCTCAACTTGGCTGAAAGAAAATTTTAGCAAGATTAAAATTCTCACTGTTGGCAAAAGAGGCCTCGTTTAAAATGTACCAGAGGTACTTCTTGACTTTGCTGGAAATCTGTTGGTTCTGGCATCCCTGACCAGAAATCGAGGTATGATCGTGGATCTGCAGTTATTCCTTGAAGCACATGTGCTGGAGCAGATGAAATGTCAAACTGTCAGAGTCTCTATCACTGAGCGTCTCTGAGCCTTTAAAAATAGAAATAAAAGAAGGAATTAATTTCTTCTGCTCTCTCCTTGCTGCGCAGTGAGCAGGAGAGATGGGGTGAGGAGTTCACTGAGTTTTGTGTTTGCCAGAGGGGGTGGAATTGGCCAGGAGGATGCTGGTGGTCCCTGCCTGGGGCTCCCACAGGTGTGTTTTGTCCCCTTCGTGTCTTCTTCTTCCCAAAGTTCCTGCTGGCCTCTTTCTGGCTGATCTCAGGTGCAGCCCTTTGTGAGCATCTCACCCCATGGGCTGGTTCCACACCAGATCCTCTCACCTGGTGTCCATGACTCTTGTCTCTGGATTTTACCTCTTTTCCTAGATCCTCTCCTGCAGTTTTCATCTGGGATTTCCTGTGTGCTCTCTGTCCTTGATCTTTTTTTTTTTTTCCCCTGCTGTGCTCTTTGCCAGAGTTATTTCATTTGCAAACATAAATTTGGTTATTGTGTCAAACCAAGTGATGCCAACTCTGTCTTCTGCTCCCATCTTGATCTGTCTCTCCAGGCCTCTCCTTGCATGTTTAGCCAACAGCTCAAGCTCAGTGAGGCTAAACCAGGCCTTTTAATCCTGACTCCCAAAGGTCTCTCTCTGACCTCCTTTTCAGAGAGCTGAGCAGAATATCAGCATCATCTCTTATTCAGCCCTGTAAATTCAGCAGCCCGTTTGACCTAGTGATGTGTTTTGATTGCCACACCCAGGGTAACTCTGGATCTTGCAGAATTCTTCTCACCTGCGCTGACATACAGCATTTGCTCTCACACTGAGAGTTAAAACCCAGTCCTGCCTCTCTTCATCTTGTGTCTCAATTGTTATCCTTTCCTTTGTCCTTGACAAATTTGACTTTTATTTTTGAAATCCATTGTGACTGCCAGGATTGCTGCCTCAGCTTGTTCTTTTGATCATGTCACACTTCCCTTTGCATTCCTGGGCTGAATCTGCCTTCTCTCTTTTATCAACCCATTGCTGAATTGTTTTTTTCCAGGCTCTTCATGGCTGCCTTTACTCTTCATCAGCTTTCGAGGAGTCAATCCATAGTACCCACTTTCACCATTCATTTATACAGTTTCCTTAATAAATGACTCCCAAATCCCTTCTTACCCTGCCTGTCATCTTTTGGAGGAATTCTTTACACGTATTCATGCAGTACCACCTTATTTTTTCTTTGAAATACTCCCATGCTACAAACTTGTTTTAAACCTGATGATGGTGAAGAGCTACTGCATTCCTGCATCCCAGAGATGTCCCAAGGGGCACCTGGACTTCAGCTCTCAAAGGTTGGAATTTAAATATAAACTCGCTTTATATAAATATAAATTTAAATAAATATAAATTTAAATAAATATAAATTTAAATATAAACCTTTAAATTATTTCTTTCTTTATTTTTTTAACCAGTATTATCTCTCTGTAGGCACTTCTTTTGTAAGGAATGTTTGGTCTTGGAGCATGCTGAGGACCTCTAAGGGCTGCAGTGTAAAAAATACTACATAATAACAATAAAGAGCAATAACTGTAAAACAACAAAGTCAAATTTTGCACGAAGAGTTGGAAATGGTGACATCTGGGGCCTTTCCTTGTGCATTGTCCACAGCTTCTGCCTGCAAAAAGATCCCTCTGGGCTGGCTGGGAGTCATGCCCTGCTCCTTGACACTTTCCATCTTTCTGCTTGTAAATATGCTCAGTAAAACATGGCATTTACTGTTCTACATGCAATAAATGTGTCTAATTAGAATATGGCAGAGGAGAGGACTTAAAAATCTGTGTATGATTCTTATAAGGTATTTATAGACCCTGGTACTTCGGAAGGGAAACAATAACACATTTCATGGACATGTGGCAGCTAGCAAAATGTAAATGTCAGAAGAACCCAGCTTCCTTAATTACATCCCTTATTGACTATTGTAATTCATTCATTATTGGTCTTCCTAACTGGGCCCTGGGCAGTTTGGATGGTTCACAGTGCTCCACAGGGATTTTTAACAGCCACAAGCTCATGGAGTTCTGTTCTTTAGATGCCCAGTTAGCTGTATGAGGGTTCTTAAAGCCTTAGGTATCATGGCAGTTGTGTTACTGTGGAAAAAAATAACCCAAAAGGCAAAATATGGGCGGGATTGTGCACGTTGTGAAGGCTTGGGGATCTGGAGGTTTGGTTTGAGGGCTGAAATTTACTTTCACCTGGAAAAAGGGAAAAGCTCTGATCCAGAGCTGAGTCCAGCCTGCTTGTAGTCAGGATATGCAGAAACTGCCTTGTGAGAATTTTGATCCTAATGGGCATGAAGATAAAATAAAGCTGTTCCAGACACATTATCCAAACTGAAATAATTTGTGCGATTTTGATGCAGCTGTATTTTTTTTTTCAGTGTGAAAAGGGTAAAAAGTTGATTGCTTTCAAAAACGCAGAAAATGAGATTTTTTGAGTTTAGTGATAGTCTCATTTGGCCTCCTGTTGTTTAATCCAAGCACCCCAGGACTGAACTAAGAAAGGGAAGTGCAGCTTACATGCATTCTGCGTTATGGTATGGAGAACCTCACTGTTACACAGTTATAACAGTGATAAATAACACTTGCAAACAGTAAATATTAGAAATATTAATGTATTCCCAGTTACCAGTTGGCCTCCATTGCATATAGAGGTGGGTACTCTGTCTACAGAGCTGTTGTAGTGAAAATTACTATGCCAACCCTTCTGGTTTTTACTAATTTCAGTGTTTGTTATGCTTAACCAGAATTTGGGGTGAATTTTGCTAAGGAGTTGAAAGTCAGTGTATTTGTTGTTGTGGATCCTGTTACATAATGGAGCTGCACAGCATCTCTCCCCTATTGTCACATGGCAGAAAACTCAAAGTATACAGTTATATTGGGATTTTTTTTTTGCCTGTATTCACTACCCTTTTGTGATCCAGATAAATCTCCAGCAGAGCCACATTCCTTTTTCTCCAGCTGCAATTTTATCTTATAAGAAGAGCACCCAAAATACCGAGTTGCGTGCAAGTCCTGGTGGTTTTAAGCCAGGTTAATGCATCACGCAGTAGAAGAAAATTTCAGGCCCATTTTCAGCACACCTGGAATTACAAAGGCTGGATTTCAGACTTCTTGGGAAAGGATTTAGCAAGAGAAGTGCTGACATAATAATAGCACAGGCGGCTGAGATGCTCTGAAACCTCCCTGGAGAGCAGTGGGGGACATTCAGCAGGTGCCAGAACAGAAAGTTACATCCCCCTTTGAAATCCACTCTTTTTTTTCCTCAGAGATAGCTGGGAAGCATTACACCCCAGGGGTGCTGGTGATTTTCCTTCCTATTCAGAGCATTTTTATCTGGTGGGCTGCTCTGCAATTTTGTGTTTGCCCTGGAAGGAGCAATAGCACTGTCACTGCTCCTCAATTCCTGTGCTGCCTTGTGGGCTCTCCTGTGGTGGGGTCAGATGAAAAGGAGGCAGATGTCCTTCACTGTCAAGGGTAATGAGAGAGGGAAACTACAGGACAAGGGTTGCTTTTAAATTTACATGGAGTTTGCAGGATGATATAATAGATACGTATTGGAAGTAAAGTCACTGGGTGATGTTCTGCCTTCAGGAACACAAGGGAAGTGAGCAAGAGCATTGTTCACTCTGATAATCCATGGGGGTGAATAAACACCTCTTTTATCCCTCTTAGTTTCTGTAGTAAGTTCCCTGTGGAAGGAGAAGAGGGAAGGCCACTGCCCCTGGATGCCAAACACAAATACTTGCTTTCATCCCTCTCTTTCTGTTAAGTCTTAAATTTCAGGTACCGGCAGATCCTTGCTTAGTACAAAAACAAGTGCCTGTAAAAGTTGTCTTCCCAAATGAGACTCCTGTACTCCTGCCCTTCCTGGTGGATGCTCTGTGTGCTCAGCATGTGGCAGCCCCTGTGTCAGGGGATCCCAGGGACTGGAACAGCATCTCCCGAGGTGCTCCCAGCACCCGCTGGCAATCCTGGAATTACAGCAGTGCCCCTTCTGTCCTTACATTGTAGCATCCTATCTCTCTGTGCTGTTAATGCTTCCTAATCCTTTGTGGTTCCCATCCTCATCCCACGTCATGGTACTCCCAGTGGAACAGGCAGCAGCATTCCTGCTGGCTTGAAAGGCAGCGCTGTGAATAGGTGAGGCAGAACACTAATTAGTTTGAGTGCCCTGACATTTAAAGCAAATAAGAAGTCTGGGTATCTAAAAATATTGCATATGGCTCCCAGCCCTGGCTCTGCATAGCTCAAAGTACTTTTTTTTTTCTTTTCAGATAGTCAAAATATGGATTTGAATCCAACTTTTTTTTATTATGTCCTTGCTTTTAAAAAGGCTGAGTTGGTTTGTAAAAGGTTTTATGCGCAGCCTTCTGCGATCTTTAATTAGCCAAATGCTTTCCTGTGAGTGATAGAGGAATTTGGAAGTATTTTAAAGTGTAAGGCACGTGTGAGCATAACCTGTGCATGCGTAAGGCTCAGTGCTGAGCAGTGCTGGGAGTGCAGTAATGAGGAAGTTCAGGTTTGATGAGGAGAAGAGAAGACATTGCCGCATGCAGGAGCTGCAGAGGGGGGAGAGTGAAAGGAATAAGTAGGAAAGAAGCCAGCATCCACAGCTGTGAAAGGCTTTGCTGCCTGCATCTCAGTAAAAGGTGAGGGCAGCACTGCCAGGGAGCTTTTCTGAAAGGCAGACCCTGTGTGTGACACCCGTGGGCAGGACAGAAAAGCAAAGCAGGGAGAGAGAAAAGCCAGCAGAGCTGATCCGTGCTCTCAGCTGGGCCAGGTCTGCGTGCGGAGCGTTAATCAAAGTTTGCTTTTGGAGGTTTCAATTAGCAGCAGAAGACTAAAACCAAACATTCATCCTGCTTTACATGAAAATGAGCAGGGAAGAAACAACTCTGGGCATTAATGGGAGCTGTAGGGATCTCTATTGGAAGGTGCCAGGGCAGAGATTAAAAACAGTCTCCACTGCCTGACTTGAAATGCAGAACTCTTGGAACCAAGGGCAGCTTCGGCAATTCCTACCTTGGGATAATGCAAGGGGAAAAGAAAAAGAAAATAGAGCAAAAAAATTACCTGCGAGTTCTTTATTCTGCTTCAGAGTCTCTTTGAGGTTTTGCCTTTTATGTTCTATTTTATTCTTATCTTAGGGCTCAAGTACTGCACACACACTTGTCATGTTGCTACGGATGGTTTATATCCGAGGTGAAGTGTCTGTTGTGGGACCTGAACAAATGAAGGATTTATTGATGAATGATCCCATTTATGGGATGGTCTGAAGCTTGTTTATATGTGCAATTGTAACTCAGAGGAAAAGGCCTCCTCTCTTTTTTTCCTGTAGGAAAACTGAAAAGAAAATGGTTTGGTCTTTATGACCAGGATTGGTCGTTCATGATGCTGTTTCTGAATTGTAAAGTTCATCACTACAGGGTCATCTTTTGGTGATGTGCAAGCACCCCAAGTCCATCACCAGCCACTGAAACCAGTCTATCCTCGTGGAACACAGGACTTCTTACTTCTATACCTTGGTTAATCATACCTGGTTATGAAATCACTTCTATATTTGAACAATACCAAGGTTGTGTCATGTGAAATTGTCAACTGTTTTGCATCATTTTCAACTGCCTCATGAACACAACATACTGGTTACACACAGCTTGGGAATTCACAGAATCCTTTTCTGCTCTTGTTCTTTCCTGTTCCTGTGGTTTCTCTCAGCCCCCTTTAAAGTCTTACTAAATCAGGGACAGTATCTGGGAGATAGATAAATATAAAATAAATCCCTCTTGTCCTTTTTCCCCTTCTCTAGTAAAGTTTCTTACATTGTGCAAGTGGATTTATGGTCCAAGGAAGTTTCTGTTTGATGACTATCCAGTGCAACTTAAATTTGAGTATGGTTTTTGTGATCTTCTCAAGCTCTGCTTTATAGGGGTTGCATGAGAAATCAAGAGAATCAGCGTCTGCCTCTCACTGAGGAGTTTGTCAAATCACAGGCTACAAGAAGAGGGTGGCTGGTAATGCTTGCTGAATCTGAAGCAGTTAAGATCTGAGACAGCCAAAGCCAAAAAAATTACTTCCAAATCTCCTAGGAGTTGTACGAAGGAATTGCTTGTGCTGTTCATGTAAATCAAAAGCGTTTCGGGAGGGTGAGGAATATTGGTGTATAGGAACAAAAGAACCTTGTAAAAAGTAAGGGCTGCTCAAAGGACATTCACAAGCTGTAAAGAGGAACATAGTAAAAATATGGAGAGATTCAGTGATGCTGTTGCAAACTGTCTCATTGCTGAATATTGTGCTCTTTCCAATTCAAGATTTAATCATTGAGTCTCACGGAGTCTATCAGAAAAAAATAAAAGGCTGCTGCACTTGAGCTGTATGGAAGCTTTGGCTTGAGAGCAGGGGCAATACCGGCATATTTATGGCTGTTTAGATCCACTGACCATTTTGCAGAGGGTGGTGAGGTGGGAGCTCAGGGGGAATACACTCAGATGTGTGTTACAGCCCCGGGAGTCCCACAGTGACCACCAAGCAGCTGCCATCCCAAAGACTGTCATAATAACTTACAGGCAAGTGCTGTTCCTTGTACAGCACACTGAAACAGCGAAATGGCAACATAAAACCATGTACTGCAGCCTGTAGATGATCCTTGCAGGTGGAATTAGGGGCACGTTGCATTGCTGAGCTGATTAGGGCCATTGACTTCAGTATCAAGGATCAGGTCTGCTGCTTCTTGGTTTTGCTGTGCAAATCCTTGGCTTTAACCATCCTGATAGAGCAATGGCTGTGTCAGATGCAGAACAACAGGAAAATAGTACAAGACTCATGGGAGGCCCAGCATCTCAGCTTCAGTGTAGCACATCTGTCTTTCCAAAGCTCTCTGAGCATGTTTCCTTGCCCTTTAGAATATTCTTTGTCCTGGAACAAAACTTACAAGTGCATATTTAAAATGTAATTTGGGCTTCATAGTAATTGGACAAGAGTTTTGAGTTTAACTAGCTGCTTTCACTCCAGGTACAATAAAAAATTTGAAAAGCCTTTGAAGTGAAGATGGGAAATTGGCCATATGTGCATTCCAGATTTGTTTTGCCCCTTTCCAAATTCATATATCTAATAAATGGATCTTCTGCATGAGCAGCTTAGCATTTGCTTCTGAAGACAATGACCAATAACTAAATTCAAATCTGGTCTTTGTCAGACATTATTACAAATTATGAGAGCTGGACAGAAGTTTATTACCTTAGTGCTGTTCTCTCTCACAAATTAGGTTCTTGGAGCATCCAGCCAGCTCAGTATCAGAGATCCATTCGTCACAATTAGGCTGCTGTGCTGGCAGAACCATGTCCTGCTGCCTTAATTGACTCTGGGGTTGGGGACAGGGCCACACCAGCTGAGAGCATCACTGGGTGTGTCTGTCACAGAGGCACCCACAGGGGCCCTCGCCTTTGCTCTCTTAAGAATTTCCCACTCTTGCTCCCCAGATGAGATAAAGGCAGCAGCAGGATGCTGTTTTCATCAAGCAAAGGGAATGGTGAGGATTAATTTGGATTTTAGATGTGGCTCAAGTACCCTTTTATGCTTTTACCCCTTTTCCTGAGTGCAACCAAGCAGGCTCTTACCTGGGGCGCTCCTGGGAAGTGCTTGCCTTTATTTAGCATAGAGTGCACAGGTAGAGCTTAGTGTAACCCTAGACTTGGGCAGGTTCTTATCCTCACACAGGATCTTGCTCACTGGCTCTGCTCCCTCCTGGCTCAGCTGCACGTTGCCATGCGAGCTCAGGAAGTCACATAATCTGGAGTCTTTTTGCTTCAGTCTCCTCGGCTGCAGGAAAAGAATGGCTCTTACGAGTTTGTTATTGTTATTAAAAGGAAATTAAATTTACACTTCTCTGGGTGCTGCGCTGTGTCACAGCCAGACGGCTGCCCCCCTGGAGGGACTGAGTCTGCAAGAGCTGGGGCTAAATCTGTTTTGATTCTTCTCTTTATCAGCACCATATTTCATGTGCCCCTTTGTGCTACACAGACCAAGCTTTGATCTGCATATAATCTCAAAGTGAGCTTTTTTGTGCCAAGTGTTTTTATTGCAGAGCTCGTGCACTGAGACGCCTTTTAGTAGCTGGCACTTGGAAAAGTCTTTCCTCAGGTTATTGTCTGCAAAATCAGTGTGTGTGGAGGAAGCACGGGGATTAGACAGATTTATTTTCTTCTCATTGTGAAGCCACGCTTACAGGCTGCCATCTCAGAGGGCCCTTCAGGCTTGGAGAACTCTCCAGAGGTTACATTTTCCTTTTCTGCCCCTATTCTTGGGGTGGGATATTTTTGCAGAAGGAAAGTCCGTAATCTGTTGTTCAGCCTACATTGCACGAGTGGCTCTGGCTCAAACCGATTCATTTTCAGTCTCCTTCAAAGAGGAAAGGTTCAGCCCCCACTTCATGGTTTTATGTTCAATTTATACTCTTTTATGACCAAAACTGATCGTCTTTTACCAGTGCTGGGAAATGCCTCCCAATACTGAAATCTCCATAACTGCAAGAGGTTTCCAGTGGGGTTTGCTTTTCAGGTTTCCATATGTGACATTCCTTTTTGGAAGCTGACTTGGACTGATGCTTTGTTCCAGAACTCCATGCTCTTCTTGCAGGAATCCAGTATTTTGATAATTTGCTAAGCTTTAACTCCACAGCTCTCTTCCTTTCCTAGATCAAACCTGATAAAATTTTCCACATGTTGCAGTAAATGTTTATATAACAGATTTTTTGGGGCTATCAAGTGCTTCCTCACACTAAGCACTATCACATTTAAGGAAGATTATTGTGATCTGCAATATATTGTTTGTTCTGTCCCCTCTCCATGGGCATGTGACTAAAGTGTTCATGACAGTAGGGAAGGGCTGTCAGATGGGAAATAAGATGTTTCTCAGTCACCCTGTGCTGTGTCCAGTAGTAATTTGCAGGGAGTTTGAAGCTGTTGGCAGCTGTAGCTCTGAAATAACACTGAGCTGTCTCCTCTCTGGTATTTCACATGAAACTGAGAATTTTTGCAGTGGTTGTTTCATTTCCCCATCTGCTCATCCCCTGCCTTATCTCATGAGGCTGATGTCTTGCCACCCCATCTGCCATCCAAACACCAAGTTCCAGGAAACAGCACGAGAAAGTTTGTGATGCAAATGCAATTTATTGGTGTGTTTTTCATTTCACTCTGACATTTGAGACTGTTGACTTTTCCTCCAGATTGTGTGTACACAGTCCCACTGAAATGCACTTTTCTCTAGAGGGAGGGGAAGTGGAAGGGTTCACAACTGCTTGACAGGTATCCACTCACCTTAGTGGGTACCAGGGAAAAGTCTGTGTCAGGAGGCGGTTTGGGGGGTTTGGGTGGTGTGTGTTTTAGCTGTCTGCATACAGTCACTGCTGTCCATCTCTTAAAGCTTTCAGAAGCTACAAGACCAGACCAGTGTGGGATTTGAATGTGCAGTAGAGAATTCAGGTGTTTGATGTCATGGAATGGTTTGGGTTGGAAGGGGCCTTAAAGATCATCTGATTCCAACCCTGCTGCCGTGGGCACCTCTAGTACTGTGGGATGTTTATGATGGGGATGAGCAGCTCCACTCCACCTCTGCTAAGTGCATTTTAAGGGAACAGCAGAGAAGCATTGCAGCACAAACACAGCCATTAAGGAAATGCTTGTGGCGTGTTGTTATCCCCATTATCCCTGCAAATATCAGCTAAAACAAACAGGAATTGTAAGGTAATGGCTGTGGAGAGCCTTGGACCAGTTTGCTGCGTGTTGAGCCCTGTTAAGGAGCACAGCAGCCTCCTGCGTGCAGTGAAGGAGAACCATCTGTGCCGCCCAGTGTTTTCTTGCAGCAGGGAAATAAAATTAATCTCAGAGGCACTCAGGTGTTTTGCAGTGCACTCTTTTCACTATGTGCTGCAGTAAGTAATGGTCGATGTCCTGGCACACTTTGGGCTTGCTGAGCTTCTTGGTAAGGTTTTGCCATTCATTTTCCATATTAAGTTCAGTTTCTGTGATTTTTTTTTCCCATCGTCTTTCTAAACAGACAGGGCCTGGTTTCCTTATGTGCTGCTGAGCAATCCCAGTTGGGATACAGGGGACTTGCAGCACGGCTGAAACCATGCTCCATGAAGTCATTTTATTATGAATCCCTTAAAGACTTTGCAGTTTTGTGGGTAAATGAGGTGTTCAGGGAGTTTATAGAGGCAAAATGGGCAGGAATAGGCTTGGTCCATCTGTATCCCCCATCCCAGCATCCATAGTGGAGCTCCCAGTTGATCCCACTTCTCTGAGCCCAGGCTCAGCCTGCAGTTCCTGGAGGTGAGAGGCTGTGCAAGCCAAATCCCTGGGAGACTTGTCCTGGTGGATGTAATACTGCGTGGAACAAGCCTCCTGCTTTCGGTGGGGCAGCTTTTCCAGCAGGATTTGCAGCTTGCAGGATTTTTTTGTTGTTGTTGTTGTGGCTCCTAACAGTGTGCCCCAGGCTCCACTAAATAGACAACCTCATTAAAAGAGAAATAGCGATAGTAAAGCAGTGACTTTCTCATGCCATCTAACTCACATTTTTGACATGATTGCTGGACCCTCCAAGTACTTAATTGATTGACTTAATTGATTTAGTGGCACTGGAGGCTACAGCATGGAAATAAAGGGGCAAGATGAGGATAAGGGGTGAAAAAATTTATGATAGGTGCCAAGCAGCCTGAGGGAAATTAGAAATGCTACAGATCTCAGAGGCAGCTAAATCAATTCAGTGTGATGTACAGGGAGTGACCTGGGGGAAGAGGAGAAGCAGGAGATGGAATGGAGGAAAGGAGAGGAAACAATGGCTGGTGGGAGAGAGCAGAGTAACTTAAAGGGAAGAGGAAAGGCAGCAGGCTTGGTGCAGATGGATATTTTGGACTTTGGAGTTTAACACCAGGCAAAATCTTCTTAGTATATTAAAAAAATACAATAATGCCATTATGTTTAGCCTAAAAAAAAGAACTCATGCATCACAAGAATGTCTTGGTACCCAGTTTGAGACTTTATCTGTGCTTCCATTTAAAATCTCCAACATTTGCAACAGTGACTAAAGTCACAGGAGACCTAAAATAATTTGGAGGCTGTGGGTTTTGTTAACAACTGAAACTTAAATGTTAAATTACTTGCTAATCTCTGCAATATGTAATTGACTGTGTTGAACCATAATACAAATTAAGTCTTCTCTATAATTTGTTCTGTCGTGCTGCAGTGCTCCTAAACAATTTGGTACCTCACTTAAGGATTGGTAAATGGTTTGTAGCAGCTCTCAGCACAGAAAGAGTAAAAACTTCAGATAGTGTGCGATGGGATCTATCAGCATTGGCATACAGGGGTGTCAGAAACATCTCTGAGTTGAGAAATAATTCTTTTATGTGCTTGTGGTCACTAGAGGCAGGATTCTGATATTGCATTTTATGGAGGTGAATCTCTCCTGACTGCAACAGGAGCCTCATTTCTGCTGGGCAGGAAGAAAAAGTCAGACACTCAGTAAATAATGCTTAGAATGGAGCCTTGGAATATGTAGAAAGGACACATGAGGTGAACTGAGTGCTTTGAAAACACAGGTGTGTTTATATCTGTATTTGAATACAGGTGTGTGTGTGCAACGTTGCATTTCACGTATGTGTTCCAATTCACTGTCCCTCAAACAAGTGAAAAGCTTTCCCTAAACACTCCATCCAGTAAAATACGTGAGGGTAATTGCAGTCACCTTTGCCTAATTTCTATTTCTAATGTGTAAAATGTCATAACCAATGGAAATGTAACGAATTTTGAACAGTGAATTTGGATTCCCAAATAAGTTGGAGTGTCTCCATGTCCTCTCTTACCTTGTGAGGGATGCTCTTCCATGGTAGAACAATCTTCACATTTAATTCCACGAGGAAGGCATCTGATCACAGTTTAATTTCAGTGCAAAATGCCGCCTGGCAATCAATAAAGCAATGTCAGAGAACTTTGATTTAATAGGAGCCAGAGATAACGTTCCCTGTCATATGCAGAATAGAGAGATGAGAACATTTCATTTCATCGTAACAGATAGCATGTAACTTGGTTCTCAAAAAAACCTAATAAATCAATATCCCTGTATTATCTAAGTAAGATCCCATCATTAATTTTAAACGCTCAACACGTCGGGGAGAGTCTGAAGTGCACCTTCAGCTGAGCCACGTTCTGCCTGCAGTCACTGGCAGCACAGCCCTGCCACGAGCAAGCAGTCTTGATATGGGGACATTAAGAGCCATTTACTGTGAAATGAAAATGAAACATGTCCAGTCTCTTGTTTTATATGGGGCCATCCATCTCTTGCCTCTTCTTTCAGGTCCCATTCCCTGCCCTACAGAAGTCCCATCACTCTCCCTGCACACCCTCAGCCTTTTCCCTGCCACACACACACATCCTCCCTGCTTCTGAATTTTAAAACTTTTACTTGTTTTTTTTTTTTTTTTTTTTTTAAACTCTAAAAATAACTGGTTGTTTAGAGATTGCCTGGATATCATGCTGGTTTTCAAAATGTGCTTTTCTCAAAGCCAGCAGGAATTTGGACCTCCAAAGAATTCTCTGTGAGGCTTTGCCTGCTCTCAGAAATAGCATTATCCCTAGATGATACGAGAGCAGGTCAATGTATCAGAAGGTAGAAATTGAAACTAATAGATTGTTTTAGATAAGCTTTCCAAGGAAATTATTTTAAGTGGAAATACTTCTCTATTACTTTGATAATAAAATGCTGTTTAGTCCAAAGTGAGAAAGATTCTGGCACTACATTCTGGCATGCATTACTACTGATGCTTCTAAGAGCCTCAGATTCATGTCCTGACTCTGGGCAGAGCTTTGCTCACACAGTTAAAATTAAGTCTTTTTATTATTACAATTCACCAAAGTGGGATTGTAAGTAAAATGTGGACTTTAGCATTCAGCATTGATTTGCAGTTGAATAATTACATTTGCATTCATTTTCTGAGGAAAATAAATATTTGGAGCTGTGTTACTGCTTGAAGTGAAATCTCTCACACTGGCTGATGCTGATTTTTGTGGAGATGTGGCAGGTCCGGTACTGATTCCTAGAGGTGTTGGAGACCTCAGCTGTAGCTCTGAAGGTCAGCCTGGCCTGAAGCTCCAGGTTTCTGCAGCCCCTGCTTACATATGTACCTGGAAATACTGATTCTATGCCTGGGATGCTGTGTAGGTAGTAGCTAGGTGATGCATTTTCTATTTAATTATATTTCACTTAAAGATACCAAGAAAAATCTTCAATGGAAGCTTTTAGTCAACCTCCTAAAGCAAGTCAAGTTTGGGTAGATTTTGAGGGAAAAAAAGAGGCTTAAAGGAGTTCAGATATTAATTGGTTTTCATATCAGGATGTGTTGAGATCCAGATAAAGTGGCGAAGGAGAAATTATGCTGCTTTTTAATCAAACATTCTGATGGATATTCTCTACTGTTTCTTGGTGTTTTTTAGCTACTCCAGCATCACCACGCAGTTCATGAAATTTCCTACATTGCAAAGGATATCACAGACCACCGAGCGTTTGGATATGTGTGTGGAAAGGAGGGAAATCATAGATTTGTGGCAATAAAAACAGCCCAGGCAGTAAGTATCAAATCACTGTCATTTTCTGCCATGTAACTCAGCTGAAAAGCCGTTTGTAAGAAGCTGGTCTTGGGTTGTTTATGGTTGTGCTCAACTGGTCACAAGTGTCTGTGTAGATCTTAAATAGCAAATTAATGGAACCAGCTTGGGCAGGAGGGAATGTGTTTCATTGTTCCCAGTTTTTTATTATGTGTTTTGTTATAATTAGTTATTGTTTACCTTTCTAGCTAAGCTAGACTGGATGAAGATAAATTTGCTTCTGTTCCTATACTCATGGACACCCACATTGTGTGTAGTCTACTGTAATTTCAGTGGATGAGAAACCACTAATAAATATGCCTTTACATTCACCCATGTGCCTTTTATATTTATAATGCTTTTTATATTCATAACTATAATTATCATTAATTTTCAAGCACAGTTAGTTCAGTAGGAATTAACCCAGGCCTGGGTGCTGAGATAGAAATTAATTCTATGTGAAGTTTAATTGTGGAGGTGCTCTAACTGCTCTGTCAGGAGGATGGGATAAGAGGTGTTTATTTTCTCCCAGAGAAATTCTCCACCCTGTTTTTGCTTCCATAGGCTGAACCTGTAATCCTGGACTTGAGAGACCTGTTTCAGCTCATCTACGAACTGAAACAAAGGGAAGAAATGGAAAAAAAGGCACAAAAGGACAAACAGTGTGAGCAGGCTGTATACCAGGTACACCAATAAGCTTAGACTACTGCCCACGAAAAGTTTGGGTTTGGAGTTTGCCCCCAAGTTGCTCCAGTGAGGCTCTGAGCATCCTCAGCACTTCTGACAGCAGTGGGTTTGAGCAGTGCTGGCTTCCAAAGGACCAGCGTGAGCCCAGCAGCCATCCTGAGCCCAGACTAGGATTAAATTGAGCTGAATCCCAGACTAGGATTAAACCCCAAAATGTCACTGGGGTGTGGTGAACCTGGTTAGCAGCTGGAAACGATCCTCTCATTTTCTGCTTAGTGTTTCTTCTAATTCAGAAGGAAAACTTTAATGAAGGGTCAGTGGTGTAAGTCAGGTCTTAAGTGTTGTAAGTCAGGTTTTAAGTGCTGTAAGTCAGGATTTAAGTGTCTCATACTTTAGGGGAGATTCAATATACTTCTGAATGTGTGTGTTTGAATCAAGTCAAACAAGGTGCAGATTGTTAAAACTCGGATGGAACTTGAATAAAGTTACTTTGTACCATAATGTGACTTTATCTGTATCCTAAAGAAAGAAAACTATAAACTTACCTGCCCGTTTTGCTTATTCCTTTGCTGTCCTTTAATTTCTGAATACAGTTCTTTTATCTCTGCTGTTTATGTTCTTTGCTTTTACTGCCTGTCCTCTTACTTTGCTGTAGACAATTTTGGAAGAAGATGTAGAAGATCCTGTATACCAGGTAATTTCTGAAGCTGTATGGCCTTGGAGTTTCAGAAATGACTAGATACATGTTATCTTCAAACACAGCCAAAACCTTGAACAAGATGTTTTGAAATGTACTGAGAGAGGTCTTGTGAGAAACCTTTAAAACCTCCACAGAAAGTAGCATATTTAGAGATTAGGCTGTAAGTAATAGCACAATATGTCTGTATAGAATGGAATGTTTCAGTTGGAGTATAGAAATATTAAATGAAATATGTCATAAATACTACTTAAAATGTGGCTTTTGTGTCCAGATTTTAAGTTTCAAAATGAGATTTGTCATCATTTTTTAATGCAAACTCATAACTGAAAAGGGAGCTGCTCTGAGAATGAGGGAAGGGGACATCTTGTTCTCACAGTAATAAGTTGTAATTTTGTTTTTGTTTTCTGTGGAGCCAGAGTTAAAATCAGAGGGTGAATATTTGGAAAAAGAAAACCAACAGTAGCGTTGATGTTGTAACACACTCCCTTGTTGGCGTTTGAGCTATGATTTAATAATAGATCTGAAATTTAAGTCTTGCTTCATCCAAGAAAAATGTCTGGGAGCAAAGATGATTATCAGAAATGTGTCAATATATTCATGTCCAATACCCTGCTGAGTGTGAAGAAGAAAAAGATGTAATTTCATTCTCGTGTTTTTGTGCTGAAACGAAATATGTGATAGTTTACTTCTTTTTTTTTTTCCTGGGGATTTTGTGTTCTTCCACTTAGGCATATCAGTGGGAGTCACGCTGAAAGGAGCCAATGCAGCCATTAGTGAATATTGAACAGTGCCTAAGGTGCAGCAAGAAAGATGATAAGAGTCAGGATGCCCTAAATTACTGTTCAGCTATTATAATGTCAGGAGTTTTGTTCTGTACTCTTCACAATAAAGCGAAAACCTGAAAAAGAAAAAAGTGTTGTGACAGCCTTTTGCCATGTGGCCTGTTCCACGCACACCAGCCTGTTCTCCCAGCTTGGATTTAGCACTTTTATTCATAGCTAATAAATATATGTGGAATTAATTGCCATTATGTGAAAGAGGCAAAATTCGTGTTGCCTTCAGAAAATTAATACTGGGCCACAGGCAGTCTCCCTGGCGAGGAAGAATTAGGGAGTTGCTCTAATGATCATTAAGAGGAGATTTAGGCCTGTTCATTGCCGGTTTATGAAATATGAGACAACCTTTCCTGGTGCTTCCCAACAAACCGGTTGTCCTGCTGCCAGCCTTGTGCTTTGAAGTTGTTTCTTTAATGCCTGCCTTTGTTTTGACTGTTGGAATTCCAAACGGCCTTTTTCCCTTCTGTTTCATCTCTGACTGTCCCTCTCTGGCGCTGGTGCCATAGTACATTGTGTTTGAGGCTGGACACGAGCCCATCCGTGAGCCTGAAACGGAGGAAAACATTTATCAGGTATAAAACCTCTCCCCTCGCTGTTCCCATCGCAACGACCCCGCCAGCGTTCGATGAAAGTGCATTTCATACATAGCTCGCTTTTAGTTTCCATCCATCACCAAAAATGTCTTGGCATTCCATTCTGGTGACATTATCTGCCCAGTCACAATGTGATTTTTTTTTCCCTGTTGTTTGTCGTATCAGCTTCTGCAAATTTATATTGACTTTGTCAACTCGCAAAGTTTTGAGTACGCCATATGAGGTGATAAATGGAGATTTTCCTTTTTTTTTTCCTGTTAAATTTTTGAAATTTTTTACACCTATTCTGAGAAACATGCTGAAGATGTTTTGTTGGCAGACCATCCAAGCAATTCCTAGAAATTTCAGTGGTGCTGCTCTTGTTTCTGTCTAACCAAGGAAATGGCTGAGCAAAACCTCAGAGTTCTCGAGGGATATCCCCCCCAGACCAGGGAAACTATTTTCAGAGTGCATATGTTATGTTAAAGCCCAAGCTCACATCCTTCACACTGACAAAAAACTGCATTGAAAGCAATATAAAATAATCTTTTGTCGTTCAATTTGTCCCCAAGGGATCAGTACGAAGTTTATTAAAATATAATGTAATTCATTTTGTATCACATACTAGAGGCAAATCTGAGGATAGGCAGAGATCTTTGTGCGCTGTGAGAAAATTATGATTCGAGGAAATCGTTCAGTGAGGAGGGGAAGGAGTTTCAAGCAGTGATTAAGCATTTCATCCAGCTGGACTAGAGGTTGATCTGTTTATAGGAGAAGATTGTAAGGTAGGCAGGAGCAAGGATAGAACAAAAAGGGAAAGAAAAAAAAAAGGCATTAAGTAGTGAGAAAGTGTAGGAAGATAACAGAAAAAATGAGAGGCTAGTGTAGCTGTAAGGTAAAATAAAAAGGAGCTGGGTGGGAAAGGGAAATGCAAGTTAAACATTAGAAAGTGACATCTTATAGATGCCATCAGAGGGTCATTAATTTGAGATTCATTTAATCTCTCCCTGCTGCTCCCCTGGCACCACACAAACTCAAAAATGCAGCTTTTTGCAGCTCCAGACCAAGACATGCAAAGCTCTCAAGGTGAGAGTCTGCCTAAGGCTGAACATTTTCAGTGTTGAAAGTTTGACTCTTCTCAGCAAATGTTAAAAAATTTGCTAGTCTAGTTGTCAGGTTTGTGCTAGAAACAAAAATCCCATGAGAACTACATTCAAGGAAAAAAAAGGTGATTTTTTGTTCATCAAAGTCTGGAGCTTTTAGTGACACTTCAAAGAATTACTGGTGGAAGGAAGGAAGGAAAATGGGGCTCTTGCTCCCAGTGTTCGTAGATCTTCCAGCAGACTTTGGTGGGTAGGGAAGAAGTTGGAACTGTGTTCTGGGGAACGGCCCAGAGAACTGGAGGACTCCTTGGGCGGTTTCTTTTTCCGTAAAATGGAAATCAAGGTGGTAAGCCGGTAGCGAGGCCTGGCCTCATCTCAGGGTACTGCTGTTACTGTCCTCTAAGTCACCAGAGAATTGCTCAAGGCCTCATTTGACAGCATCTGGATGTGATGAAGTGTTTCCTCCCACAGTGGTCAGAGAAAACGCCTGTGATTAATGTGCCATACTCTGGATATTCACAGTCTGGCATTGTCCTCTGTGTTTACTGCAGGCCGTACCTGAGTGCAGCAAATGCTGATTTGAGGAGTTAGGAGTCATTTTTTGGTCTGTCTGCAATTGATGGATGCTGAGGTGTCCCAGCTGTAGCCATGAGCTTCCCAGTTCCCACGGGCTTCCTGAGCTCCTGGCTTCCACAAATCTGGGTCTCCACACCTCAGATTTTACACTCAGATCACTGACAAAATTGTTTCTCTTACAAGATCCTGGTAATCTCAGAACCATCAGGCTATTACTAAAAATAAAATCGGAAAAGATCCTCTTCTATATTTTTTTTTGTTCTTTTGGTTGATTGGTTTGTTTTTCATTTTTTTTTTATTTCATGCATATTTGTGGCATCTTCTGTCATTTACTGCGAAGCCTTCCCCCTACTAGACATTGCTAAACATGTATCTGCTCAATAACCTCACACAGCCTTGCTTCAGCCTCACCAAACTTTTCTGCTGGTGCTGCTCTGGCTTTTCATTTGCTGGCGTGCCACAAATTCACTTCTCCCTTGGTGGAAGAGATTCCCACCCCGTGGGGAATTGCAGATGAAAGACACGTGCAGAAAGTGACAATTTCTATTTCTTCTTAGCATAATAGAGGTCACAACTTTCTTTTTAAGCATTCTTTCTTCTGTCTGTCACCTTTCTTTGATACATTACCCCAAAGACTGTCTATGTCTGTCCTTTAGTATTAGCTACGTAAGTTGCTGTAATTTGTTAGGCAAGGACTCAATCACTGAGCACACACACCAACCCTCAGATTGTTTAATACCATCTCCTCTGCTGCCAGGTGTTCTGGTGAGGTGGAGCTGGGATTTTGGGAGGTGGTTTGGTGTTTGTGTGGCAGCACTGGTCTCTGTGGAGAGGCAAGTTCTGCTCCGTGAGGAGCTGACAATCCGAGGTGGGGGTTTCTGAATTGTGGTGCTTTTATTGCCGCAAGATGCAAAGACATCCAGATGGTTCACAGCCTGTCACAGAGACAGAGCTGACAGCAGAAATAGTGCTGGTACCTCTTACTGGTACTGCTAATCAAAGGAAAAGCAGCAATTCCTTGCAGCCCCCCCCAAGTGTAAGCAGAGATGCAAACAAATGTGGTGGTGCACAGCAAGAAAAGACAGCAGGTCAGGCAGCAGAGTGGGGAGGGAGAAATGGCTTTCAGGAAAATTTCTCTGTCTTCACGTGAGATGCAAGGAGCTCTTTGAGTGGAGATTGGAGTAGAAAAAGGGGGATTGATAGTGCAGAGAAATGCTCAGTCCACAGTCAGCTCTGGATGTGGGTGCAATTTGGGATGACGTCACAGAAAGGTTGGAAGGAGGAAGAGGAGGATGGCTGAAAGGGAAACATTCCAGAGAAAACAGAAAAAAATGCACCCTAATGAAAGTTTAGGAACAGTCTATCTTTCCATATTTCCCCTCCTTTTGTGAAGACTCAGCTTTCCAGCGACTTCCTAAATTGACCATTCCTGATTCCTGCTCTCAGACTGTCACCTACAGCTCTCTCTCTCTTTCCACACTGTTAACTGCCATGGCACTGAATTTTTACCTGTTTCACATATCTGATGTGACACTGGCTTTAGTGGAAGTGGCCAGGGAAAACCAAGGTTAAGAATAGAAGAGATCTTCCACAAAGTTCATTCAGTTTCTTTGAGAGTTCTTGACAAACTTCTTCAATTCAAATTGAAGACACACAGTTTCTTGTGAAGGCTGTGATGGGGTGAGAGAACAGTGGGGACAACAGTACAGAGAGGTTTTTATACAGAATAAGAGATGATAGCACATCTCAATGAATAAGTAACATTTCTTCAGCTTCCGCTAGACCAGTCTGAGTTTAATATCTGAACCTTAAGATACTTGTTGTCTTAGAGAACAAAAAGGTCTTAATTTTATCATATTTGCAGTATCATCTCATTGACCTGTGAGGTTTCATTGTCTGAAAGGTAACTTTTGTTCTCCGAATGCCTTGTTTGGTGGAAAAGCACCACCTGATTGCAACAGGTTCCTGTTGTTTTTGCTTTTGTCATTTACAATGAGCACTCAGTGCTTCTAGGCAGGAAAGGAAATATAATCACAGATTGTAAGTGTGCAAACAAGTGGTCCTTGGGCAAGCACAACCCAGTACTACAAAGCAGCTGAGTCTGCATGAGCAGGTTATAAATCCCCTGGGTAGAAATCATGACTGGTGGCTCAACTAAAGGCTCACACAAAGTTTGAGTGCATTGTCCCCTGCCCATCTCTCCTTTGTCAGGCTTCAAGTGGCCTTAATTCCATAGGAAAATTGCACTATGACCAAATAGTTCATAGAGCAGCCACAAGGCCCCATCACTGCAGTATTAGGACTCTTTTTAGATGATTAAATGAATTGGGAGGAAGAAATCTGACACAAGGTAAGAACATCTCTTACCCTCACCTTGGTAACTGCTCTGTGTCTCTTCATCTGGGGAGATGATGAACTCACCTGACCGTAACTTCCATTGCACATCTCTAACCCCCAAGCTAAAGGAAAAAACAACCATTTAAGTAGCAATGAACTCAAAGTACATCTGGAGTTCATGCAGCCAAAGTTGTCTGAGAATGGAAATCTCCTTTTTGAACACTGCTGGGCTGTAAAAAATTCAGATAGGTGTTTATTTCTTCAGTATTTTCTCCATTAATAGTCCTACTTGGATAAGAAGGGAACCATCCTCGATTTCATTAGTATTAAAAATCAGCATTAAATAAACTACTCATTTATGTACACCCTGTGCATAAACACCAGTTGCTCTTTTCGGTTTTTCATCCCCGCTGCTTTTGCAGTGACCTCAGTTTTCCTTTGCTGTTGCAGGTTCCTACCAGCCAAAAGAAGGAAGGTGTTTATGATGTGCCAAAAAGTCAACCTGTAAGTGTAAGTATCTTCCCTATTTATATACAGTAAAGGAAGTGTGGCTTTTAGCTCCTGTGACTTTTGTAATTGTCTGTAACATTTGATGCCTTCCTCGTGGTGTGGCTTTTGTCAGTGACATGTTGTGGGTTGGTTGGGATTGTGATGTCACTTGTACCCATCTCGTTCATTGCTTCTATCTCCTTTCTGTCTTCTCTGACTCATTTTTAGGCAAGTCACCATTTGTAAATGTGTTATTTGTGGTTAGGAGTTGACAGGAAGCCTTCTGCCTGTCAATACTTGAGGTGCTGCCTGGTTTAGAAGGGTTCCTCTGGCACCCAAATGTGTATTATTTCTGTAGTGCTCTAAGTATACGAGAAACTAAGCACAGTTCAGCTGAATTTTTTCTGTCCTGTTCCTTGCATGGGCAGGAAAACATTAAAAAATAGAGGTAATATGCTGTTGTTGCCAAAAAAACACCATTCCTGTTCTGTGTATTGGCATTTTGAAAAGGTGAAGCAGCATTTATCCCCAAAATATGTAAGGAATGGTAACAATTGATTGAGAGAAATGACAGATGCTTTAGAACAAGGTGTGCATTTACTGGAGGGTGGGTTATGCTGTTCAGTATAAATTTGTCCTATAAACGCCTCAAGGAATTGTTGGATTACTTTGGTTACACAAAAAAAAAAATTAGTATTTCTGAGGATCTGTGTAAGAGGGGAGAACAAACAAGGAAAAGGTCAGGAATTTCAGTGTGGTGTAAGTATGGGGAAGATTCCTGTGTTCAAGAGGAGACTTTTTTACACCAGGATGTGGGGACTTGCACAGCTGGGGCTGACCAAGATGTGGAATAAAGAAAGAAAAATGCTGTGGAGGGACCTGGACTGTGACACTTCTGGGCTTTGCACAAACAAACAAACCAACCCTGCCAGAAATATTTCATGAGGAGCCAGTAGGAGCAGGAAGGCATCTTCATGTTGCCTGCAAAAATCTGCTGAAGCAACTCATCTCACTGATTGAGGTCTTTTGGGGCATGGAGTAGCTGTTGATTTTTCACTTACTTTTCATGTAGTTTTTCATGTAGTTCAGTGTTACAATTTTTCTGCTGTGCTTTTCCTGTGACTCTTTTATTATCCTTTCAGTGATGCTCCAATTTCACTCAGGGTACAGTGTGTAATTTAGGTTGTTGCAGTGTGACTGGTTGTGCAGTGCTTGCAATCATGTCTGCAGACACTCTGGTACTACTCTGTCCTGTAAATAGCGGATGTGAGATACAGGACTCATGGTACCTACTCTGTAATCATCAAATACATTTAATCTGCCATCTCCATGAAGCTAGTTCCACCTTATCTTTTTTTTTTTTTTTTTTGCTAGTCCATGGTTAAATTTAAAGGGATTAAAGCTTTTTCTCTAATCAACTTCTGTACATTAATTAATGAGGAAAAGGAGAAGAGGAAGAAAGACGTAGCTGAGATCCTGTTTCACCTTTTTTATATTCGTATGTATTAAAAGAGAAAAGAAAAGAGCAATAGCTCTTAAAATTAGCAATTTAATATTCCACTGCCCATCTGATTTATTGCTCACCCTTCCACATGTGAGACTCTCTGTCATTGAGACACTTGCCATAATTTTGTTTTCAATTTATAGCTGTCATTACTATCTAAACCTCTAAAATTCAATCTGAGGGCAAATCATCAAGCTCATGTGCCTGGTTTAAACGTGTAAGGACACTTCCTTTATGGGGAGGTCTTGATTTCAGTAACTTCATAATGGATGAATGAAGTGAAAAACTTCTTTGTGGCTCCTGATCGGTCTCAGAAGTCTGAATTCTCTCTGCTGATGATACATTCAGATTTTAATAACAATGCAGGAAGTTCTGGTTGAATTCAAGCTGAATTGCCCACAGTCCCTGGACAGAGATGGGGTTTCCATCTTGGGATTGTTTTCCTCTGATGTGTTCCCAGGCGGGTTTAGTCTCTGAACAGAAAAGTGAGGGATATTGAAGTGGTCATCCAGGTGCCCTCCAGCCTTGTCTCTCTGTAGCCATTGGAGAGAATT
This sequence comes from Chamaea fasciata, assembly GCF_029207755.1. Classification (NCBI taxonomy): domain Eukaryota; kingdom Metazoa; phylum Chordata; class Aves; order Passeriformes; family Sylviidae; genus Chamaea; species Chamaea fasciata. Next base: position 28,688,503 of record NW_027094095.1, on the reverse strand, counting down.
TGCCACTCCTCAGGCTGGATTGGCCTTGGAACAACCTGCTCCACTGGGAGAATTCCCTGCCTATGGCAGGGGGTTAGAATGAAATGATTTTTTAAGGCCCCTTCCAACCCAAACTATTCAGTGATTCTCTGGTTCTGTGAAATTCATCCCGTCTGTCCCTCTCAGATGGAAATGAATGTACATCTGCATGTGGTTCTCTTGTGCCTGCAGATGAATTTTAAATGAGCTGCAGGTATGATGGCTTCTAAAAGTTAGGCTTAGGTGGGGTGAGATCCACCACAGTGTAAAGGCTTGAGGGCAGAATCCCCATTTGAGAGGCTGCTTTGAAACTGGGCAGTGCAATTCACAGTGGTTTTCAGTAAGATCCAGCTTCCTAAGGCACCACAACTATTTGGGCAAATATTTCTCCATGGATCCCACTGAGGCTGAAGGTGTGAAGCATCTCCCTGGTGGTGCCAGGGAGGAGCAGGAGAGTTCAAAACTGTGTGTTCATGTACTTGACAATGCTGTGCCATTGTGTGGGGCCGTTTGCCAGCAGGTGTCAGAGTGCTTTACAGCCTGGCTCCTCATGATCTCTGATATCAAATAATGTAAATACGGAGCAAATGAGGCGGAAAGGAATGAGCCTGGCGTCCCAGGATTGGGGAACAGGACCCACTGAACTCAATTATCAGCAGTGGCTGCTTGCCAAGTCACTTCTCTGACATTGGGATGAAAAGATTGCTTACTCAATGTGATTCTTCTATTTCCCCATCTCTCTGCTGCATCCCTTCCCAGCAGATCCTGCTCTCCTGTGGTTTTCTTCTGCTGGGTGTGCAGCTGAGCTCCAGACACACACTTTTCCTGGAATTCAGTTCTCTCCCAGTACCTCTCCCTTCCCCTAGATTAACTCACACTTCTTGAATTCATTCTTACTTTCTCTCTGCTCTGTCCTTAGAGCGTTCTCCTATTCCCCATTTACTGAGAGCAGACATCAAGACAAAGCAGGCTTACCCTAAAATCTTCTGTTAAGTGGTGCATGCTCCACTTAGAGATTCTAGTTCTGTGTGTGAAATTAACTGTTCTTAAAAAAGGGAAATGTTTAATGAGCTCTTTTTGTCATAATTTCCCTTCGTCTCCCCATTAAACAACCACATCAAGTTCTACCTGTCACGGTGTTTTTAGTAATAAGAGTTAGACTGTAAATACCTTTCACGGAGACTGTCAGTCACGTCACAATAAAACCTTCTCTCCTCATCAGAATGTCTAAACTATCTGCTTAACAATTTCATGAAGGCTTTCAAACAACTCATCTCGCTGCTGTATGAAGATCCAAGGCGTCAGAGCTGGTGCCTTACAGTGCAGGCAGGGATTTGGCTGGTGCCAGATACATTGAGAATATCAAACCAGGCTGGAACAGACAGGGAGAAATTCCACTGTCTCAGGGCAGGCACGGTCTGGGAGGAGCAGATGAAGCTGGACCTGAGCACAGTTGGGTTTAGAAGCCACAAGACCTTCCTGGTGGTTCTGGTGTGGTTTTGGGAAAGCTCAGCTTTGGTTCTGGCTGGGATTGCAGTGCCGTTCCCACGTCTGGCGTCTCCCAAAGTTTACATGACTGGCTCTGCAGTGGCAACTTGCAGGCTGGTGATGTTGACTTCAGCCTCCACAGTCAGGCTTCCAGGATCAAATTCTGAGACATGAGGAGAAAGGGAGTGCACAGTCCTGGTCTCTGGCCATCTGTGCTGGGAAAACTGTCCAGTTTTATTTACATTTGCTGAAGAGACACCTGTGTTCAAATGTCTTGACTTAGTCACACTCAATTAAACCCCATGTATGAGGTTTAATGGTGCAGTGTGGGGCGTGCATTTTTAACAGGAACAGCTACTTGTTGCAAAATGGGAAAAGATACTATTGTGTTGGGAGAATGTCTTGTGGCCTGGGTTGATGTTTTGGTGGGCCTTTGTTTTTTAGGCAGAATTACAGAATAGAAGTCATAAAATTACTTGGATTGAAAGGGACGTTAAAGACCTTCTGCTTCAGCCCCCTGCCATGGGCAGGAACACCTTTCACTAGACCAGGTTGCTCCAAGCCCCATCCTACCGGGGTTTTTTTGAGCTATCTTTTCTAAGATATTTTCTGGTTTATTCGTTGTTAAAGCATCAATGGCACAGGAAGCAGAAGCCAGGTCCTTGAAAAACTGTTTATGCACTGCCAGGTAGAGCAAGACAATTCAGAAAGCTGCTAGCCTGAATTCAGAGTCTGATTTCCAGCAGTCAGAAGGGGTTGGATGTTAGAATTAATCCATTGTTAATGTACAGACAAGTAGAGATAATCTGGATAGTTTCTGAGCTTTGAAAATTGCCCATGCAAACTTCATGTTTCAGACCATCCCTGATTTTATATCTGGCATATCAAATAGCAGGTTTTAACAGTGAAGGAATGCTGTTTCACAGATAGGAATAAAATGTCCTCATTTAATTGTTCTTTTATGCCATATGGACATTGTGGACTGCATTTTGAGCTGATTTTAATCTGTTGGAGTTGTCCTGCTAGCAGGTTTTCCATCCTGCATGGATAATACCATTCCCCCAATGTGATCCTAAACCCTGCTCCACCAGCAGAATGATTACATGCTATCAAAGCTTTGAATTCACTTCCTAGTGCAATCCTTTAGGATTTGGAGACATAATCACATGGTGTGGGACAGCTGTAATCCAGCAGCACCACCCTTGATCAGTTTGTAACTGTTCTCTCTCTGTGCTGTTCAGACAGCAAGAAGAAAAAAACAAAATAAAAATAAATAAAAAAGCCACAAAGATGCAGGCTTCGCCTCAGTGACACAGTTTTCTTGGTAGATATGGGGCACGTGGGTGCTGCCATGTGTGTGGCAGTTTAGATTTGTGTTTTTAATCCAGAACTTGGGCAATGTAAATTAGTGGTAAACATTTCAGTGGCCCCCTCTCCTTTATGCAATCTGCTGAATCACGTGTCTAAAGGCTACATGTGTGTTTGCATTCCTAAACTTCCCTGGGTGCCTGGGCAGTTTTTTGGGAAATATTCTGCACCTTTTGATATTCTCCAAAGTGGAGAAAAGAGTGTAGTTGAACTATAGATGGAGCTCATTGTTTGTGGCACAACATTCTGTCACATACAGTGAATTTTGTCTTTTATTTAATATGACCCATGCAGATTTTTTCTCATGGAAGCTGATACATTAAACTGACAGCTGCACCTTGTCTTGATTCACTACTTTTGGATTTGCTCAGAGCCCTGCAGCTCAGAGTAATTTGCTAAAACGTTTATTTACAACCTGCTTTCTAAGTAGTGAAGTTTGCAGCTTTACCTGGTCTGCATGACTTCATGCCTTAAATTACACCATTTGCACAATTAGAGGTGTAATTTTTGCAGATTCACTCAGTGCTACCCCACATCATTAGGTACAGAAGTACACAAGTCTTGGCTTTTCTGCCTTCTGAGACTCATGGGATTTCAAAGTTTGGAAAATACCATGATGACAAGGTATGTAGTAATGGAGGTAGAAATAGCTTGTTTCTGAAGTTTGGTTAGAGTTCCAGTCGCGTGTTGTTTTGAAAAGCAGTAGATACGCCTGTCAAACGGTGCCTTGCAAGTATTTTAAATAATAAAAATGTGCCTTATTCCCTTCCACTGTTAAGTTTGTTCTCTGCAAGCATCCTGTCTTAATCCAGAAGTGAAGTTTGGCTCTCACGTGGAAGTCTGAGTTCTCATCATCTCTTGTTTCTCCCACCTGCAGTTAAGGTTCTCACCATCTCTTGTGTCTCCCACCCCTTGTCCCCAGGCTGTGATCCTGACATTAAAAGGTTCCTCTTTCCCTGTCCTGACCACGTGTCTGGGACCTTTGCACCAGCACCCTCTGTGCCTGGGAAGTTCCATTGTCTTGGGAATGTGTAGCCTGGGAGCAGTGTGGGCCTGGCTCTAAGCTGGAGTCACTCTGGTGGACTCTTGATTTATTAGAGTCTTGTAGGAGAAAAGTGATAATTGAAGCATTTTAAATACCATTTCCTGTAAGAGTAAATACCCCAAGTACACAGGGAATTCAGAATTAAGTTCCCTGCAAACGAAGAGAAAATAAACAAATGAGTAAGCGTCTGTTTTGATCATATGAAGAGTTCCTTAATTTAAAGGAAGCTATCGAGCAACAGTGGAGCAATTCAATTCCCTCAACACGCCTCGGTAATCTGGGATGTCAATTATATCCAACAGTCCCAATTCTTCAACTGTGCAGGATTGACTAACAGGAGGTTTAACCAACACATCCAGGGCTTCCCAGTCACCAAACAAAGGAAACTGGACACTTGGGGAATGCAGTGAAGCTCGAGACTGCCTTGTAATTGGGTACATCACACCCAGGACTTGGGGCTATGGCTTCAGGAGAATTCTCTGATGGAGAATGGTCGTGATCACTAATTCAGAGTTACCCTGCGAAACTGAAAAGAGGAACTTCAAACAGGAGAATTCCCACGTCCCATGGGATTCTGAGCACTGGATTTTTACCCTGTGCAGTGTCAGATGCCCCAAATGCCTGCATTTTGGATAAAAATCCGTCAGTGGGTTTATGGCAGCTCATGTTGCTGACATGACCTGCACTGGTTGGGAATTGCCTCCATCACTGGAATGTTCAAGGCCAGGCTGGATGGGGCTCTGAGCAGCCTGCCCTCGTGGAAGGTGTCCCTGCCCACGGCAGAGAGTGGAACTCAATGAGCTTTAAGGTCCCTTCCATCTCAAACCATTCTTGATTCCACAATGAAATGTTCACAGCTGCCTTAAGGAAAGGGTTGTGCTCAGCTGGTAAATCTGGGATGGTAGCAGCAGTCTGTAACTGGGAAAGTTCGTGGCATTTGAGGATCTTTAGGATCTGTAGGAAGCTGAGATTGCAAAGACATTGACAGGGTTTTTTTGACACACATTCTTCTGTGTATTCTCTTTAATTGGGAAATAATTGAGTAGTTCTTTGTTGAGTTCCCATGCCACTTCATTAATTCAGCAGTAGTTTTGCAGGAAAGCAATGTCTGTGGGATGTTTTTGGTGTGTCTCAGCCTACCAGACGTGGTTTGACTGATGATGGGTTTAGTCACGATGCCGATGTGCTCCTTTATTGTGGTTCTAATTGTTTTTTTAGCATGAATTGTAGTTAATTAGCAAGCTGCTTACAGCTCATGGAGCTTGTAGCAATGTCAACAGTTGTGGTGTAAGGTGCAAACAACTGGGGCTTTGCACAATAACCATTTGAACCATCAGAAAAGCTCTCTGTCATAGCCAAAATATTTACATGTTCACCTGAAATGAGATAGAAAATCTTTAGTTTGACCAACCGTTTGACTTGTCATTAGACTTCCGTGTAAAATCCATGTCAGAAAAAGGGAATTGGAGATGCAGAGAGGCTGCGGTTGGGTGACTCCTCTTTTGTCTGCTGGGCTGTGTGGTATTAACACTCACCCTGAGTGCAGGAAACCACGTTTCAATCCCTCTGCTGCCTTAAAAGAGTGGAATAGCAAATATCCAGCTCAAAGGTTAATTACTAATTGCTGGTTATTTGCTATATTTAGTATCCTTCATACTCTTTTTTTCTTGCTGAGCTGTGTAGCAGAGTACAAGTTAATTACCATGGGTTTTTTTCATGCTTTTAAGCACCATCTTTGCTCCATTCTCTGAGATTACAAAACCACATTTTGTGAGATGCTACTTTTATCATCTCGTTTGCAAAAGTACAGCAGTATTAAGCAGGTTTTCTCGTGCCATATGTCAGTGTAGATCCCTTGCTGCTGGTGAAAAACAGACTGAGTAGCAGAAGTTGGATATTCTGTCTTGATACGTGTATGGGAGTGAAAGAAAAAGGTGCTTCGCACTCATGTGAGCACAAGAGCTCTGTTTTAGATTTCCCTTTTTAATTCTGAACTTCTGCATTGCTTAGAAAAGGTGTTTTTCAGAGGACTTGGTGATCAGAGGGAGTACTGGAGTGGAAGTGGATCAGTTTTATGTGGTTTATGAAAACTGGAATTCACTTGTCTCTTATCCTTATGGGTGCCTTCCAGCTCAGGAGATTCTGTGATTCTGTGACTCCCATTACTCGTGCCCTCAGGAGTTTTCTCCAGCTCCTGGATAAGAAGTTATTTTTTAGTGAACAGTGTCATGAGGAATTCCACTACCAACTAGGAGTGGTTTGAAACTGCTCCTGGCTTGGAGTGGTGCTGCTGCTTTAAGGTGCCAGATTTACATATTTCGCGTCTGAAAGATTTACAGGGCGTCTCACGTGCCTGTATAGGAAGATGGAGCTTTCATGACAGGTTTAATGTCACGGGGATACAAGGATTAATTCTCCTTCCCCCGCCCCAGCCTGCGCGGCCGCTGGTGGGGGCTTGCTGAGGTGGAGGGGGGTTTCACACTCAACACCGTGCCTTTCTGAATAATTAAACCAAGCTTTTGTGTAGGAGAATAGGTAAGAGATGAAGTGGGGAGCACGGTGGAGCTTGTGGACTGAGATGTCTTAGCCTTGGCTGGGTACAGGCCGTGGTGTAGAGAGACCACAGATACGAAACAGAACTAAGAGGAGAGCTGCATATGTCAACTGTCAAGGTGTTTAAAACGATGTAATTTTGTAAAAACTGCCAAATAATATGAACAATAGGCTCTAGTTTGTGGGGGAAATCTTGTGACTGTTTCGGGCTGTGGCCTATTTTGAGCTGTAACAAGTATATAACACTGTACTGTGAAAATAATACCTGATTTCAATAACTTCAATGACTTCAACTTAGACTTCAACTCCTTTTACCCTGACTTCAGCTTAGACTTCAAGAAACTTTAACTTCAGCTCGAATTCTGACCTATTTTTGCTCAAGCTTTGACTTAAAGCTCCCTGCTTAGATTACTTTTGCAGCCCCTCTTTGAAGTCCCAACTGTTGCCCCCCGCGTGAGGAAGGGAAGACTGCCTAATCTGTGCAGGCAGCATTCAAACGCTCCCAGAAATGAAATGCTGCTGGAAGAAGCAGAATTGGGCCCAACACAATCCCTGATGCGACAATTTCCATCCCTCTGTGGAGGAATCCTCACGTGGAGAAAGACCAAAGGCTGGAGCATCTCTCCAGGCTTCTGGTGCTGGAGGGTGGGGGGCAGACAGGGGGGCTGCCAGAGCACAAAGTGATGAATTGCTGGCCAAAAGTGGGCCCTCTGAAAGCCTTCTGCTTTCATTTAAAGAGCATTTGCAAAGTTTCTGGAATTCTCGGAGTAGATGGACACAGCTTTTCTCACACTTTCCTCACCTGGGGCTGGGGGAACACAGGCTCAGCTCCAGGAAGGTACAGGACTGTATCTGTTCCTGATGGTGCACAGTGACATTATGTTACTTTGGCTTTGCCTTTTCCCACTCTTTTTTTTTTCTCTCTTCAGTTCTGTGATGGGTTAAGGCGGGGGGAAGAAAGCATTCTAGGCTGTTTGTGAGATTTTAAAGTGACATGGAATTACTGGTTGGTTCCTTGTGTGAAGTTTCTCAGTCATCTTAGACTTGATTTTCAGCAGCTTGATATTGTTTGTGTCTGCAGAAATGAAGTCTCCAACGCTACAATAAATATTACCTGAAATTTAGCATTCTGAAATGATCGTATGTGCTAAGTGTGTGGATAGATACAGATATGTACAGATGTGAGTGAGGGCAGTATATTCCCACAAATATTTACATACACAAACTATAAATTTAAATATGACTTCAATTGATTCATGTAATTTTCAAAATTGCTATGGAAAGAAAAGAATTATCTTAATTATGTTTACATTGACATTATAGTTTCCCTAGTTAGAGAAATGGTGTGGGTTTTTTTCTGAAGATACTTGATTTTAGAGCTTTTGTCATCCAAAACGCAATCATTCTTTTTTCCCCTGAGGATGTTAAATCCCTTCTTTCACCAAGCCAGGGAAAAGTTCCATTAATATAAGCAGGATCAGAGCTCACTGGGTATGCTTACTGCTGAATTAATAAATATTTTGGAAAATAAATAGGCGTGTCACCAGTGGTAAAATTGCTTTATACACCAGAAGATGAAATTTAGCACAAATGAAGTGTATGTTTTCCCCACATCCCAGCAGCATTCGGACTCACTGTTTTGACTGCCTGATTTCATGTCTGTGCTCACAGCAAGATGGAAAGGGTTTTCATTTCAATGCTGAAGTCAATAATTATGGAGGTTATCATTTTCATGCTCAGAAATTCATGTCATTTTCATAAATCATTCATCTCATTTCATAAATCATGCTTTACAGCTGGAGAATGGAAACTTATTGCTGGACATTGATGAAAATCTTGTTTCAGTCACTCAGGTAAGGTTGTGACACTAAAAAATATTTTAAGGAAATATAGCTGAAATCATCTATAGGAACAGTGCAATTGGAAAATGTTCAGCTGGGGATTAATTTCACTGGAACGTAGCTAATATCAGATGTGAATAATCTTAATGAAGCATAAGGGGTGAAATCAGTTCTGTAGTGACAGTGAAATCACAGAAATAAAAGATAAGTGCTTGGTGTCCAGGATCTCGTGTGCTGCAAGTCGATAAAGGCAGCTCTGTGTCAGAGAAGATGCATTCATTTGTTCAGGCTGAGAACTGGGTTGTAGAAAAAAGACTCCTGAACCATTTGGGACTTTAAAATCCATCTCCCAAGGGTTTCTGTTTAAAGCTGCCTCCAGTCCGTAAATGAAGGTGTTGTGTTCTCACTAAATTTGTGTTTACATTCTCTGATGTGGTTCTGTAGCTCCTGCTGCATTTGAGGTTGCTATTCTGTAAAAAAAAAAAAATAAAATAAAATAAAAAAAAAATCCCCTGTAAATATATTTCCTTTTCCTGGGGAATATTGTGAGTGAGGGTTTATTATAACGAAATGCTGTTGACTTTCCTATCACTCTCTCCAGCTGCCTGTTTGGAAATATGTCTGCAAAGCTTTAACAGAATTATATCTGTGAAGAGTATCCAAAGATCCATCACCTCGAAGCACTCTGAAAAGTATTACTATTCCCATTATCCAGGAGTATGGAGGCACAGGGATCTGAGTTACCACCTTTCAAATGCATGTCATATAATCCAGAGTTCAAAAGTATACTTGCTATCAATTTCCAGTGTTTCTGCGAAACCTAGACTTATTTTTTCCCACTTAAAAAAAAAAAAAATACAGTTTTGCACACAGCTGTGTGTACCCTGCCCTTCCCCATCCTCTCTGACTTGCTCCTCTGCTCCCACAGATGGGGTGGAGGCACGGGGAAGGTTTTCTTCATGGAAAGGACACTAGTGTTTCTGAGGAGCAAACAGTGGATAGGGCAGGAGAGGGGCAGGTTTGGGGTGCCTGCTAAACAAGCAGCTTGGAGAGATGAGAAGGAAGTGGCTCTTGGAGTATTTCAGTGTCGCCCAACACCTCTTGAGTCGGTACAGGAGGCTTGAAGTGATTTCCAAAGGAGTGCTGCTGTTGCCATTATTCCCACTTTCCTGGGCATTTTAACAACCCTTGCCTAATGTGTTTGTGCACACTGCAGAAGGGACTTAGGCTGGGTCTGTTGCTTATTTGGGTTTTTTTTTTTTCAAAACTACTCCTGGCAGTATTTTTTTAGTACAGAGCATTAGAATTGGTGTACCCTGAAGAAAATGTGGCTTTCCCTCTTTCTCCCTTCTGCATTTCCATGCAGATACTTAGAGGGATATATAAGCCAATAAGAAGAAAATGCACTTTTATAGCACTAAAGCAATGTGATCTTTTAAATATAAAACAACATGTGAGAAAATATGAGATAATTCATCCCTGGGTACATTGTGACGTGAAACTGAGAATCATCCAAGCTGCTTAGACAAATTCCAGTTCTGAGTTATTGTGGTGTTGCTTTCATGTGTGGGAATAGAGACTGGATTGGAAAAAAAAAAAAGTATAAACTTTTGATATGTGTAGTCTTACTCCTTAAGGGATAATCTGTAATGGAAGGTTAAAGGCAGAAAAAATCTTGGGGTGATCTTGGTCTCTTGGAAGAGAGACCACTGACGACTGACACGCCAGTTTGGTCACTGTCCAAAGCATTCAGGGGCTGCTTTTGCAGAACAAGACTCAACTGAATGTCGAACCTGCCTGTGTGATAGGAGGATCCAAGGTTTATAAGGTACCTAAGATGGGGAGGAGATTCAATGAGCTAAAAACTACGATTTTCATTAAATCTTGTTCGTAATGAGAATTGTGCCTTCCCACATTTTGTGGGTGTGATAGTGGGAAAACCAGTGAGAAGGGTAGTGAGAAGGAGAAGTTCTGCGTTCTCACCAAAGCTTTTCAGTACAACCACCCTGACAAAGGTGGTGGATGGGGTTTAGGGTTCCTGCGGAGCTCTGCGGGTTCTGTGCTTTAACATCCCTGAACTCCAGCTGACCTCATTTGCAGGTGGGTGGAAGGGAGTAAATTTGCTCTAGAAGATGTGAAAGAGCTTTGATTATGCAGCCACTCAAGTTGCTTCTTATAATAAAGTGTGTTTTCTCTTCTGGTCCAGTTAGCCAGGCCTGCATGGGTGACCTGTTTTGAGCTCCCAGTGAAAGGCGTCCTGAGGAAATATTTCTAACAAGAATTAAATGTAGAGCCACAAACTCGCAATAACCCAGTTGTGCGTCCTCCTTCAAGTCCACTTATCCAGGTCACACCTGTCCCATGGGCAAGGGGAAATCAGGCAGCACTTTAGAAGCCCCTCCCTTCTGTATCCTTCTGGCACTCCATGTGCTGCTGCCATGCTTCAAGACCTCGAAGTGAGGGTTTAGATAAGGAGCCAGGGAAAAGGACTGGCCATAAATCATGCTTGGAGCTCACTGATGTTGAAGGCAAAGCAGTAATGCATCCAGTCTTGTTCCGGATAGTTGTTTCATGTTTTATTCATTTTTTTTCATTTTGGGGGATTCCCTACAGAATTATTTTGTAGTGAGTTGTTGGCTATTTGGGTCCATTAGCAATGTTACAATCCCGCAGCTTTGAGCCTGTGTGCTTCCTCCATGTGAGACTTCACAGTTGAAGCCTGCAGGACTTTGGGGAGGTTTATCCTGTTTGCTGTTACCAGACAATTTTACAAGTTATAACTCCTTAACTCACAGTTTCTTCTTTTCAAAAAGATAAATGATTTTTTTTTTTTTTTCTCTTTACAGGCTGTTACCCAACTAGAGCTTTTTGGGGACATGTCCACTCCTCCTGATGTAACCTCTCCCCCAGTGAGTACCCAGGGAAGCTGCACTGTGTTTTTCCCTGCATTCTATTTCCAGCACATTTATTGAGCACATTTGCAATTTGTGTCCTCAACCTTTCCAGTGGGGAGGATTTCAAAGTTTTTAGGTTGCAGGAAAATAAAAGTGAAGTAAATTGAACGTGCAGTCCCTGTTTGATGGCGACGTGCAAAAATACCTTCGATTTTTATTCTTCTGCTGTAGTGTTAAGTGTCACATAGAGTGCAGGCTGAGCTGCAGATCTGCTTCCCTGGTGTTTGTCAGAGGGAAATGCTTCACTGCACTCTCACTGCACTGCAGAAGATCCAGTTACAGCCTCATATTTCATGTCTCTGGATCCACCAAGTGCAGATCCCAGAACTGCTGTTAAAGGAGGGAAGTAGCGAGAGAGAGAGAGAGAGAAAGGGCTGGATGTATTTAAGGGCAAAAACAATGTCTCAGCATGTTTTTCAGCATTATAAGATGACAAAAAATAAAAAAAATCATGTAAGGCTTTTGTGCCTTACATTACACTGTAGGGAAGTGTGAATATACTGAGAAAATTCAAGTGCTGTGAGGTCAGGAGCCTCAGATCTCCAGTATATTCTGTATCATGTCTGGGACTAGATGTTCCAAGCCCTTTCTGCTCATCCTCAGCTTACTCAGTTGGATTTGGCTTCTCCTTTAACGTAGATCTATGATTCTGGTCCTGTTGGTTAATTAGAAGCAATATTTATTCAGTTTCCCATAAATCCTGTAAATATTTCATTTACCTTAACTGTTAATAATAACTTAAAAGTTAATGCCTTGGTCACTGCCTTTCCCTTTTGTCACCTAACATCTAAAATCACAAGTCTGTATGTTCTGGAGAAAGGAATTATGTCAATATTTTGTGTGTGATGTATTCCAGGCAAATTTCACCTCCATTTTTTTTTTTCCTCTGATAGGTTTCTCCATTTCTTTCTTTTTCTCCCATCCCCAGCACATTCTAGTATTTTTATTTCTATTTCTTCTTTCCTTCTACATCTTTCCATTCTTTCTTCATTCTCATTCTTCACTCCAAACCTGGATTTTTAGATTCCCAGCTGATGTGACAGCAATGTGCAGCAGAAGCTGCAGCTGATACATCACCCTTGTGTTTTCTCCCTGTCTCCCTGCAGACTCCTGCTACTCCAGGTGATGCCTTTATCCCATCTTCATCCCAGTCACTCCCTGCTAGTACAGACATGTTTGGTTCTGTACCTTTCAGCACTGCTGCCGTACCCTCAGGTAAGAAATGCACTGGAATTGTCGTCAGGAATCAGATTTGGGGATCTGTGCCCAGCTCTGGTTTGCATTTCAGTACTCAGGGCATTGATTTTAGCAGGGTGGAAGTGGGGAAGGGACTTGAGGTCAGTGCTTCAGGGCAAGGCAAAGCAAGTCTTTTACAAGCAGGGAGGACATGAGTTTGAATTTGCCTACATTTTTTAAAGCAGAAGCCAAAAAGTCACTGGGAGTTCAAGCATAGTTCAGCCATCTGGAAAACAGAACTTGTAGGTACAGGAGCAGGAGAGGAAACAGCATTTAGTTTGGGTTTGGGGGTTCTGCGGTAGCAGTCAGTATCCTCTGTTGTCTCCAATAAACAGAGGCTGAGAATTTGATTGCACTTCAAAGGTTTTCCACTTTGTCAAATCCTGGAATGTCCTCTAGACTTCCCTGTGTTCCTCAGAGTGCCCAGAGTTCAAAAGCTGGGTGCATTCTGCACGGACACTGTGGTTTGATTGCTGACCTCTCCCAGTGCTCCCAGCCCCACTTAGGAAAAGAAAGGAGGAAGAGAAGGAGTGCCTTGAATCATTCAGCAGTGACTTTCTAATTGGTAACCTCCTCTGATGGCCCCAGATTAGCCACTGCACCTCAGACAGGTTACAGTGGCAGTGAAGTGTTTGGGGATAATGTCAGATGGAAACCTTCTCTGCTGGGATGAGGGCACAGCAGGGGTGAGGTCAGAGAACCTCTGGAGAATCCATCCTGGACATCTGTTGGAACAGGAATGTATCTGAGCTACTGCTCCTTCCATCACTCAGGAATTGCGTCTCTCAACGTTCAATTCCTTATTTTTTAATTTTATTGAGTTTTGGGCTTTTCCCTTTACAAAAAGCAGCCACCCTTATGTTTGTGATTACAAAACAGCCTAGAAATAAAGCAAAGAGGAAAAGGAGCAGGAGGACTGAGGAAACACTCAGGTTGGGAACAAGAGTTTTAAAGCTATAGCAGTACTGAAATTGAGAGAGAAGTTACGTTATGCAAAGTATTAGTGGTAAGTATTGAATTTAAATGTGAAACAGCATATCTGTAAAGCACAATACTTCTATCAGTGAAGCGTAATTATGTTAGGTAGTTTAATTTGTAAAATGTTTTACACGAGTTTTAGTTTCAGAGCATTTTTTGTTGTTGTAAATAAAAAACCACCTGATTCCTACACAGTCAAACTCTTGGTAGCTTTAAAGGAGGCTTCATCTCTGACAGGAAGCAATTAGAATTTTAGTTTTAATCTTTAATTTCCTCCTCAACTGGAGGGGGTTATGTTAGCCTAATACCTGAAGCAGTTTGTTGTTAATAGGTATTTAGTGCAGCAGAAGCTCAAGATCTTTTTGATGTTCTCAAGTAATTGGGTAATAACCGATTGCGAGGGTTTTAATCTGAAATCATCTGGGTTGGATTTTTTTTATTATTAGTAGTAGTAGCATCATTATGATGCAATTTGAGATGATTGCTTTGCAGAGTCCACCAGCCTGTGGTTCTGTCTGCGAGAATTCAGTGTGTTCGGTTTTCTTCCCAAGTGCGCTGCAGCCCTGGGATCGCTGGTGCAGCTTTGCACGTTCCTGATTCCTCGCGTCGCTTTTCCTGCGTGCTCTCCGCAGCGCCACTAAAATCTTTTCATCCCCTTTGTTCCCCCCTTCCTGCTCTCTTTATTCCCTGAAGGTTATGTTGCCATGGGAGCTGTCCTGCCCTCCTTCTGGGGACAGCAACCACTTGTTCAACAGCAGTTGGCCATGGGTGCCCAGCCTCCAGTCGCTCAGGTGATGCAGGGAGGACAGCCCATCGCGTGGGGCCAGCCCGGGATCTTTCCTCCCACCCAGCAGCCGTGGCCATCCGTGGCTGGCCAGTTCCAGCCGACTGCCTTCATGCCAACACAAACTGTTTTGCCTTTACAAGCAGCCATGTTTCAAGGTACCATTGCTCCTATAGCCACCGTCCCGCCCACGAGCGATTCCAACAGATCGAGCCCGCAGACAGACAGGCCCAGACAGAAAATGGGAAAAGAAATGTTCAAAGATTTTCAGATGGCTCAGCCTCCACCAGTGCCATCAAGAAAACCAGATCAGCCTTCCCTCAGTTGTACCTCAGAGGCCTTCTCAAGTTACTTTAACAAAGTTGGGATGGCACAGGAAGCAGATGATTGTGATGACTTTGACATCTCTCAGTTAAATTTGACTCCTGTGACTTCCACGACACCATCTACAAATTCACGTGAGTATTTATGTGCTTTCAGCCATCCCTTTCCTCGGACATGACTGCTCCTCAAAGCACTTCTGTCTCTTTTTAAATTCCAACCCAGATACTGAGAACCTTCATGCATGCTCTGGCTTAAGAAGTATGTTCCGGCCATAAAGGAAAATGTCAGAGAGGAATTTCAGAGGTCGCAGAAATGAACAGCCCAGATAGCTACAGTCTGAAATTTAATTTCTAAAACAGGAATATTTGGTTTTTGATGGGAACATGCAAGCTGGTTGGCAGAAGCCCATGGCATTCAACCTTACAACTGGTTTCACTTATGTCCCATCCATTGCAGAAATTAGGGGATGGGTATTTATTTTAGTAGCTTGACATATTGGACACGTGGGGAAAGAGCTGTAAAATAAGCTTATGGTATTCATAGCATGGCAATGGGGGATTTGCAGATTGCTGAAAAGAGGAATTCATGAGATTCACCAGGGATCAGTCAGAGACTGCTTCACTTACCTGCCACAGGGCAGGCGACTCACACATTCCTAATGTAATGTAGTGGTGTTTTCCCGGTTCATAAAGACATAGGCTAGATGCAACCAAACTTAATTTGGAAGTTGCCAAATGAAATCAAGCACATGGGATTGATAATCACAACTGTGCCTGAATTTACCTCCTGCAGCACCTCGTTAGAGAATGATTCTCGGGGGTGGTGAAAGCTGTGGGATGTGAAAAAGCATAAGCAAATTTTCTGCTGAAGTGTCTTTTTGAAGAAATCAACAGGATAATTGTTGCTGTTGCCTTAATCCTTGTTTAGCTCCAACCCCTGCACCCAGACAGAGTTCTCCATCAAAATCATCAGCATCTCACACGAGTGACCCTGCTGCAGACGACCTCTTTGAGGAGGGGTTTGAAAGCCCAAGCAAAAGTGAGGAGCCAGAGGCTGTGAGTAGCAACAAGGTTTCTAAATCTTCATTGTCTCCTTGTAGATAGAAAAGATAAAAGCTGATTAAATGTTGTTCTGTAGTGTCAGAAATAACTTTTCCAGTAGGGCTGAGTGGTGCTTATGGGGGAGCTGCAGCCAGAATTCCCGTCCTGCTTTGGGTTTGACAGCTGATAGCACAACATTTGTGCTGATGTGCACTAGGAACTGCATACAAGGAACCAAACTCAGAGTTCAAATGCAAGCCTGTACATGTTAGTTGTGTCCAATGTCCTCTTTTGCACACCAGCAATCACTTTACCCCTCATGGTGAGGAAGTTTGGGGTAAAACAACAAACATGCTGAGGCTGCAGAGAAAGATGTGAGAGTTTGTGTGTTAAAAGATGATGGCTGATGTTGTCTTGCACATTCTTGCATCCCAGTTGCTTGCCTAGCTACGTTCCTCAATGTTCTGGCCCTCGATATGTGATTTCTTTGCCTTTATGGACCAAAGCAAGAAATATTATCCAAGCAATGACTGTAAATCACCAGGTGTCTTAGGGAGGTAGGAGCCCGAGTGAGCCGAAGGCAAGAGGGGGTCGGTACAACAAAAAATGCAAAATAACCCAAGCTTGGACTCTTTCTGTTTCACATGGCTTTCAGGGCCTTTTGCAGTTCTGGTTGGCCCGATCCAGTACCTTCTGAAGTCTGTGGCAGCTGCTGCCTGGGCTCCAGCAGGAACTGGTGAGGTCCTTTGGTGCCTGCAGCAGCTGTAGGAAACTGCTACGGCTTTGGAGAGCGGGTCAGCGGCGAGGCCTCGGCCCCTGGTTTTCATGAGATAGGATGTACTTGTTATGCCCACAGCATGAAAATAACCTCGTGTTGACTTTTCACTTTCTATTGTTGAGAAAAAAAGGTGTTATGTTCTTGTATTCTAGCCTGATGGGTCTCAGGCCTCCTCCAACAGTGATCCCTTTGGTGAGCCAACTGGTGATACTATAAGTCCACAGGTCGGTAGCTAGATAGCACAGGTTGGGGTAGGTATCTGTCCTTTTTTTCTCTACACCTTGAGGTGTTCACTTACTCTTCCACCAGTGCCTGCCATTGCTTTCATGGATGCATGGTTTATTTATTTATTTTTTTCCTTCTCATCTCTTCCGTTTTACCTCTCCATCCTCCACAGTGTATTCCTCGTGCTTGGTGGTCTGCATGGCTTTTGCCATTCACTGAGTGTTGCAGCTTATGCAAATATGTGTGTTCCAGCTGCCTGCATGCTTTAAAGAAATGTAGACTTATTTTACCTCGTGTTCGAATTCTGAGGGCAAAGAGGGAAACTGAGCCATTACTAACAACATATTAGGCAGAGCATTTTTTTAATCAAAGCCACCCTGGCCTTCAGTCAGATGTAACATATTAAATGGAATAAGACATCTTACCCATAGACATAACAATCATTAAATAAAATTATGTAATGATACATGAATGTCTCTACCCTAAATCAATGGGATAATCAGCAGAAGAAGCACGTTTATTATCTGCATGTAAAAAATATTGAAATGGGTTTGTGTATTTTTATCTCCAACTGCAAATTAAAAACATCTGAAAATTATCATCATTCATATTACCATTGGCATACTGATGTTTTAAAAATTATTCATCAGTGTAAGTCATTTAAACCCAGACAGACGGGAAAGATGATCTTTTCATCTTTTGTGTTACAGAACACGTAGAAAATGTGGCTGCCTGTGAATGTTCTGTGATTTGTTTCAATACAGTAAATATATTTTGCCAAAAAAAACAGTGAAGCTACAAAGTTTTATGAGTGCTGAGCGTTGTTATTCCATCCAAATACTCTCTAGTGTTGCTGTTTGAAGAATATGTTTCATTATCTTCTCCCCGTCTGCTACTCCTGTTTGGTATTGCCCAAATTCATGATTTGATAAGGCTTCTGTGCTCCAGCACAGAGCTCCTGGAGCAAATCCAGAGCAGTGGGAGAACCCTTCCCATTTTTGTACAGAAATTCCACTGGGTTTGCCAGTGACCTACACATCCTCAGTTTAGTTTCAACTCAAAATTAATAGTTTCATTGGGAGTCAGTTTACTTTGTGCATTAAGTATGATTTTAAAAAACCTTACAGTAACTTACCTTTGATCCACTTGGGGACAATGAGGTTCTCTCTTAATAATACGCTGTGAGAGGGCGTCTCCCCCTTCTGTAGTTTCACCCATGCTCAGCTCCTGGGGGCTGCAGCAAAAGTAGCATTAAGCTTTGTGTCTCCTTGAGTGACAAGTGACAGTGTGAGGAGAAAGTCAAGCTGGGATGAGCTGCTCCAGCAAGAACATTCATTACTTACTCCAGTAAGAGCTGCTGCTGCAGATGGATGGTGCCACATGATAATTTGGCTGTGCTTTTGCCTGACCTTGGCCAGCACTGGCATCCCCAGCTATCCCAGCTTCAGACCACTCCAGGAGTTCTTCTTTACATCATGAAAGAGGATTTGCCCTTTATCTGAGTCCCACGCTCTGGAAACCCACATACGTGTGTTTATTATGGTTTATCACAGTCAGGGTGGTTCTGAAATTCAGAACAAGAACAAGTGTATTACCAATGATTGCATATGGTTTTGCTGCATTTTTTTTTGTTAATCCCTGTAGAACCTCCCATCAAATACGTATAATTCTCAGAAATATATTCTGGGAAACGTTAACTAATGTTTCTGATTATCGTATTACAGTAATTCCTAAAAGCTGTAGGCAGGGACAGGAAGCTGAACAAAAAAAAGAAAGCCTCTCTCCGGTGAAGTTCCACTAATATCATTGTGCCTGTGTGCAGAGGCATTCAGCAACAGTCCATAGGAAATCCACTTCCCAAAGCCAGCCCATCTAATTCTGAAGCCTGGTGTCGTCAGAGCAACGGGAAGTCTAATCTCCATGGAAAATTATCAATTCAGGACTTACTGTGGAGTTGTGTATTGAGCTCTGCATTTGGAGAAAAACTTAATGGGGAGAAACATGTCATGCCAAAGAATCACTGTCTGCATGAAAGCCACTTTTGTGGCTTAGATGGGAGATTACTTTGCTCTTTAGAACGTGGTTCTTACCCCAAGAACAGCACAGTAACAACTCAGCTGAATGGACCTCTCAGGAGCAGACCATTGTGTGCAGAAATGTCAAATCTGTCTGTTCCCAGCATCCCTGAAATCAGCTCTGCCCATAAAATATCTTTATTTATCTTGCTGTATTCAGAATATCCACCTGCCTGGCTTTTTGTACCCTGATCTTTCAAGGTATCACAGCAATTTGGTTTCTTGATGCTTTCTGATAGTCTAAATTGCCATCTAGTTACTATCTTCTTTTCTCCTATTTTTCCTCTCTTCTTTTTGCAACCTTCAACTTCAGCTCTCAAAATCCTCATCCTTCCAGCAGCTGTTCTAGAAATCACCCTTCCAGAAATAGCTATGAGCTCTTAGTAGGTAAATGTGACGTTTTATGGATATATTACATTTTTGTCCCTTTGTGGCTGAAGATAAGAAGCAGAAAGGCCCAACTTCCACAGGTGAAATAAGATTAATTCTTTGCAGAGCTTTTTTATTGTATTTGGTTGTTTCCCCTTTGTTCATGCATGGCATTGAGGACAGGTAGTGATTTTGCAGAAGAGGTGAAGAGAATACAGAATAAGGTGACTGCCATCTTCAGATTATTTCTCTTTAATCCTTACTGCTGTCTTTAGATTGTGGGGAGTAATTGTGGTGAAAGGAGAGAGAGGGAAAGAACTGTTTCTTAGCTGTGATCCTCCCAAATGTCTTAGACATTTCTTATTGTTGACACTTTACATTAAAGCAGGGAGTTTGAACAGAGGAACAAATGCAGCTCTTTTGAGCTGCTGCCCAGCTCAAAACTTGCACTGGCAATCCTTCATGATAGATTCTCAGGAAACCTTCAAAACATTTGTGGCCAGAGCGTATCTCCCTGAAAAAAATTGTTCAGTTGTTGTGAGAAATGTGTGCAGACAATTAGGAGCCCTCAAAATGTGTCACACCCTTCACGATGCCATCAGCACTGTCAGGAGAGCAACAGTTCATTAGAATATTTGTCTATCAGCTTTTGGTGGTGCTTTGGTGGCCCACTGCCATCATCCATCTTGGAGCAAGTGCTGTGCTTGGTGATAAATGTTCCTAAAAATCTTAGTCAGCTCCGGGGTGGACTGCTATAAACTCTTTTATTTGGGCTGGTTTTCGGAAGTGGAGAGAAAACAGCAATTTATGGACAAAGCCTTGGGTTACCTGGGAGCTTAGTGAGCCTCAGGAGGGAATATCAAGCTGATTCTGCATCCTACTCTTACTTCTGCCCCTTTTCTGTTGCACCAGGACTCCAGATAGGCTCAAAACACTAACAACTGTATTTGCAGGACCTGTTCCACTCTTTCACCTGGCTCAGTAGGAATTGGATAGAGTCCAAACAGAAACTGCTAATTACAGGTGACCTGTTCTTGCAGTAGGCTCTAAAGCTGTCATTCTCAAACTAAAGACAGTGTTGAGCAGGGCTGGGAACCTGAGAGAAGTAGTGTTGTGTCTTTGGAAGGGGATCACAGGGCCCTGCTTCATTCCAGAGAAATCCTAAAATTAACATTTCAGGTCTCCTGCTCGGTTGGTTGTTCCTGTTTCCCAGGAAATACAGAGGGGCACGAGCAGAGAAATTCAGGCTGCTCTGTGAACAGGGGCATCCTACAGAGTTGCCCTCATCTCTGCTGCTGCAGTCCTCTTCAAGGACATTTTCATGTGGCCAGCTCATACAAGGGCTTCTCACCTCTTCAGTGTCACCAAGCCCAGCTGAGGTCACCTTGTACCCTTCCCTTTCAGCGACTTCTTCCTCTAAACAAGAGACAACATTCTTTGTAGCTTGTCTGGAGCTGTGTTCTTTCTGATCTGCAGCCCAACAGTTCAATTTAGGGACAAGCTCTCCTCGCTTCCTTTGTGATGAGGTCATTTTAAAGTTCCCTGTCTTTTGCACGACACCTGATTTTAAAAATCTGCTTGTGAAAATTTTAGCATCTTTGAGACTTCTGAAAAATTTGCTTCAAATTGGCCATTAGGTTCAATTGTTACAAAGGAGAATTGACAGATATGTAGATGGAATGATATGTGGATGACAGATCTGTAGACAGATATAATTGTGTGGCTACTGTTTTGGGAGAGGGGCCCAGAAATAATCAGTGTTTCTTGGCTGCAGTTCATTTTTATATCAGGACCAAGATACGGAGCAGGTTTATCTTTCTGAGTAGTTGTCATTACTTTTTCATTTCATGGATGTACAGCATCCATCTCACCACTAAAATGACAGAGATTTTTAGAATGCTAATAATTAAACTGGATATTTGAGACTAGGGAATATTCCTAGGTAGATTTATGGTAAGAACAGAGGCACTCTCCAGGCATAATCCTGAACTAGAAGTTTGCTGTATTTATGCTGCTAATGGAGGCTGTAAGAAAAATAACCAAATATTAGGAAGTAATAATTAGTAATAAATAAAAAACTAGCTGTTAATGGGGCAGTAGGAATGACCTGTCTCATCACCAAAGATATTTAATTTCAACCCCGCTTGCCAACTTTACTCTGTCCTATTTTGCCTACAGGTCAGCATGCAAAAAAACAGAGAAGACGCTTCGCACTCCCACCCCTTCACTTGCATCCCCAGCACAAGATGCTCATTTTGTGTGGCTCTCCAGCACACTTATTTCATGAAACTCTCTATCATTTGAGCCTGCCCTTTCTGATCAGTCAGCCAGGAGAAAAAGTGGCTGTAAAGGGCACGGAAATCTGTGCGGGCCTCACCTCCACAATTGAGAACATCTTGCCTGCAGCTCTGCACAGAGCAGGTGCCTCCTCGCAGTGATCAAAGGGCTGCCAGGGTAAAAATAGTTCCTTCCTAACCCACAGTTATGTTTTGTGAGTGAGTTCACCCCTGCAAGCCCGAGTAGGTGCTGAGTCTTTCAGGAGAAGCTCTCCAGTGATTAGTTCTGCTGGGGAGCAGGTGTTAATATCTTCAAATGCGATGCAAATTTGCTTCTAGCATTTGCATAATTCTATTCTAAAGCATTTAGCACCCTTGTTGCCTCGCACAGTAGTGGGCTGCACCAGGAATGGTGTTTGCTGCTGTCTTGTCCCCCTTAAAATGGGAAGAATAAAGTGTTTTGCAGCATGAAGTATTTCTGGAATACAGCAGCAAGAAAAAAAATTAAAAATTGGTTCCAATTCTTGTCTTGGTTTCTCCCTGTGGGTTGATGAAAGCACATCAGAAGTGATTCTGGGCCAGTTCAGCAAGGAAAACACTGTAAGATTCGAGGGGTTTATGTGAATTAGAAGCCGTGACTGTTATTTTATTTGTTCTTCTCTTTTTGTTCTGACTAAGACCAGTTCTTTCCTTCCCTCTGCGTCTGTTCCTTATGCAGTGGTAGAAGGCAGAAAATGCTGGTGAGATGCTGTGAGAAGAGTTAATGCTCACCTGCCTTTTCATAACATGCCCTGTGACTTTCGTGTGGATTATGTTAAAAAAAAAAGGGGGGAGGGAGGGTAGGGGGGTTCATTTCTGCTTTCAAGACCCTCCAGAATTGTACCTGGCTCTGTGAGAGGAGCTGTTCATGAGGTCAACAGCACTCGACTCTCCCTTTGCCTTCTTCCTGTCCCTTTCTGTTCTGTTTTGCTCTCTTGAGTATCAATATTTTACAGACACCATTTGCATTGTTGGGCTAAAAGCATGCTTGCATTGGCTCAGAATAATACTAGAAAACCAATCTCAGGCATTGACCAAAACCCTCTGACTGGGAAGACTGCGCACAACTACTGCAATTAATTTCTCATTTAGGCATCTGAAGGGAGAAATCAACTGAGAGGAAGAAGTAAGAGCACACTTTTCATGCAGAATGCTCTGGTCTGCTGAAAGAGAAATTAGTCAGATCAGTGAGAAATGCAGGCCTTTGCCACATCAGGTGTTTGTACAGATAAATGTTGGGTACGAATCAAGAAAAGTTTGTCATTGTAAAGGCTGTTTCATGCTTGTTGGAAGTGCTGCTGCTGATGAGGAGCTCCTCCTCCTCTTCCAGGGGTGTGGAGTCCAGTGGCACCTCAGGACACCTGTTACTTCAGCACATCTGCATATCTGAAGGACATTTGAGGACAGCTCTAACAAGCAGACTTGACATTTTGAAAAGCTCTTTTCTTCCCTGAAGGCGTTTGAAAAACTGACATCTTTTGTTCCAAAGGGATGTTCTCCCTCCCTCTCCTTTTCTTCTCCTCCTTCCTTTTCACTTCCCCTTTGCAATGACCTTAGGTTCAGCAACTGCCTGAAGAATGGCCTGGTGTGTGTCAGGTTCACACATTAATTAGTACAGATTTTCTCTGAACTAGCTGTGATAGATCATTCTGCCAGCTTCAAGCTTGCACATGAAAATTGGCATAGGTAGACTTAACTCACGGTGTGTGAAAAGCAGTTATTTACTCTCAGTCATCTCCTTTGATTACCTTCAGTTTTTCAAGGTCACAAAATGTATTTGCTTCTTGCTGGGGATAATTTCAGCAGCATTTATTTGATCATTCCAGAGGATTTCTCTCACTCACAGTGCTCATGGCACTCAGGCTCCACGTGGGCAGGGGGTGGGGTAACAGATTCTTGCAAGCTCCAGAAATGCAGCAGTTTCGGGGAATAAGAGACAAGTTTCCTTGCCGCGGAGGAAACGGGTCCTGTTTTGGATTTGTTGTGTGTTCCTGCACTCTTAAGGCAGGACAGGGCACTGGGATGGGGCAGAGCCTGGAGCACTGGCCGGGCACCCCGAGCACAGAGCACCCTATGGATCCACCTTTGGGCTGTTCTCCTCATCCCCAGCACCACTTGGACCAACAGTGATTAAAGTCCTGTGCCATCCATCCCCAGGCAGGCCTGTCTGTGCTCCCCTGTGATCTGCCAACCATCTGAGGGGTTTTTTTTTGCTCAAAAGTCAGCTCCTGCCAATGCTGCTGCAACACGAGTTGGTTCTAACTCGGTTAAATTCAACGTCATGGCGTGGTATTTGAATATTTATCAAGCTGTGGAGAGTTAATGCGGTGTGGCATTAATTAGCCTTTCTTGCCTGTCTTGTTCCTTTTTTAGATGTCATTCTTAGTTTAATAAATTAGTTTCTGGAAATGAAGTAGAGTTGGTTCCAGGGTCCGTGGATGGTTTGCTAGCCACCGCAGCCGAGATGATCACAGAAAACACAGAGTGTGTCAGCTATGAAGCAACAGCTGAAGAACATGGCAGCTTTTCCCCCTTCCCACATCCAGGAAATTCCCAAGAAAGTATCTGTTAACAGGTTGACGTGCTTTCCTCCCAGCTTTAATGGTTAATGGTTATACTAATGGTTCCACAGACTCCTAATCAAACTGCGCAGGGCTGGCGCTCCTCGTTCTTCATGGGCCGCTCATGTTGTTGTTTTAAATCCCATCACAGCTTCATTAGCTCAGCTTTCCGTGGCGGTTTCTGTTTGCAAGTGGTTTTCTCCTGAGTTGTGCAAAACCCTCAGTTGTGTCCTGCAGTTGTGCTGCTGGGGGGAAACTCAGCCTTGTGCACGGGCTGCAATTCCAGCCTCTGAACGTCCAAACATCCAGCCCTATAAATTATCATTTAATTCCCTCATATGTCCATGCCCAGCAGTGAGGGTCAGTGCATGGCCGGTGCTGGAGGAGGAAACGGATAGAAAGTACTCGTTTCCTGAGATAATTCCCATTTTCTTCACCACAATAGCTCAAGGCAGCACAGAAAGCAAACACTTCCTGTGGGTTTTGCCTCGCAAGGTAACGCTGCTCTCAAGCAGATGTTGTAAAAATGTTCTGAAAATGCTGTCTGGAGACATCTCTGCTCATTTTATTTTTGTTATCCCCAGGAAGCAGAACCTCTCTACGCGCAGATTAACAGACCTAAGAAATAGCATTGTTACAGGCTTGTGGTGCTCCAAGACTCAAAACGAAACCCAACAACCTGGCGGGCCTTTGGCTTTCATGCTTTTTTCCGATTGATTTTGTCTGACAAAGGAGAGAGATTGCCCTCCTGGACTGGCTCTACGAGTGTTCCTGATGTGTGTTTTTTTGGCAACCAATGGCAGATTCCTATGGCAGCACAAAACAAAAAACTCTTCCCTGCTTCTCATCCCACGAGTGCAGCCCTGTCCCCACAAGTGGTGGGTATCCAGACTAGGAAATCTTACTCCTCGGTCTTCTTTTAAACGTTTGTCACCTCCTGTGTGCCACCTATAAATAATGAGCATCTGAAATGTATTGGGCGTTAGACATCGCTTTTTTTTTTCCTTTTCAGCATTGAGCAGAGTCTGTATGTAGCAGTGGCATTATCATTCAGCAGCCTTTGGGGCACGAGTCGGCACTTTTTATGTCACAGTGACATGTTTTTCATCGTCATTTACATCAGGCTGATCCTGACCCTTTTTTTTTCCCCCCCTATGTAGACATATTTAAACAACAACAACAAAATACTGGCAATGTCATTTTTTTCTTTTCTTTTTTTTTTCTTTTTTTTTTTCTTATTTGTATTTCTCACTCTGTAGTTTTGTATGAGTGACAGATCTAACAGCAAAAACGCCTCCTGCGGAAAAGATTCCCAACTTGAAACCACAGAACAGAACTCGGTTCTTTGTCCATCCTTGACTGAAAATGTTGCCAAATGGACCTTTAAGTTCTAGCACATCATGAGGAAGAAATGCTGCTTTCTGTTGGAATGCTCACGTTGTGGGTAGAGAAAGGACATCGAGTCCCACTGAGGAAAGACAAAAGAGTCAGTATTTCCTAGGAAACTCTAAACAAAGTGCAGAAAAGGATTATTTTTATTTCTTCAATATCTTGCTGCTGTAATGCTATGCAGACAAGTGTTTTCTTCTCTGTGTGCCATTTTTGATGAAAAAAAAATCATTTGCCAAATAATACTGGTATGCTTCTGGTTTAGGAGTTTGGATGAAGCGGACTTGAGAAATGGGACAAGGACGGCATGGATTTTGGAATAACAAACTGACTCTGTGATCAAAATTGTTCATCTTTATCACTTTTTGTACATCAGAAAAAAAATCAAATGGGATTTTTATTTTATAACTTGAAAAAAAAATCTTACTGTTAAACTCTTTAAATGTTTAAGGGGAAATGGCTTTAAGGAGTTCGAATGAAAATTGCCATTTTTTTTTTTTTGTAAATATAAATGTTATGAAAATTCTTTTACTAATGCCATTACACAGTAGAGAAGGTAGCAAGTTGCAGTGCTTGGGAGGTGTGGCAAACCCAGTTTGTGGTTCTCACATCACATATGTTTTTTCACATGCTTAACAATAATGGGCTGAAGCTCAAGTGCATTTGCCAAAAGCAGTCAGCTTGTCAGCAACCAGTGAAATTAATGGGAACACATGATTTTATGGTCTAGAGTTATCACACGGACATAATTCCACTTACAAGAGATCACTTTCCATTGACATTCCTTTGAACCTCTGCATAGAAGTCATCCAACTGTTTACACGCAGAACGAAAAGAATTTAAAACTTCCTTTTTTTACATTTATGAAGCAAAAAGTGCAGTGTTTGGGTTCATATGTTTAGCACATGATTTTCATAAAGAATCTATATATTTTTGCCCTACAGAGAATTGTTATACAGCTCAAATGTGTTTTCCTGATGTTCCTATGCAGTTACAGTATATTGAATTTAGTGGTTTAACACTAAAAAGAAAAAAAAAATAGAAGAAAAAAAAAAAAGAAAAATAGAAAAAGGAAAAAACGTTAAAGAAATAAAAGGATTAATCAGTCTTTAGGGTTATTGTGCAGATTTTGTTTTAAAATTGACACATTAGGATTTACGTTTTTGTCATAATTAAAATAGGCCTGGAGTTATAAGTGTTTTACTTTCTTTCATCTCTGTTATAAGCTAAAAAGGGTTTAGAAGGCAGAATAACTGGGATGGTGATTGTTGGTATGTGCAACCAAATCTCACAACACGATCCCATTCTTTTATTTTGGATTAGAGAAATTAGAGAAATGTGCGTTGCAGAATGTATGTGAATGAGAAATTAGCTGTGAATAGACCTAATGAACCTGCAGAGAGGAGAATTTTATCCCCATCCACGGTCATTTGATGCTTGTTCCTTAGTCATGTGCAAACAGCTTTGTAGCAAATCGTATTTTCCCATTGGAAGATCAAGTTCTCCAACTGGAGAAGATAATTTAAAACTTGGTGGATCGAGCGTTTCAGGATTAAAAGCAGAGGTAAAGGCATTTCTGGAGGACATTTCTGTCAGAATATTTTCCTGATTTGCACAGTGGTGCTACTTTCTTCCTCAGCCACTTTTTTTTTTTTTTGGGGGGGAGGGGTTTTGTCCAGCACATGGAACCACAAACCCAGTTTTGGTTCATCACAGACATTTGGAGGTTTAGTGTCATCAGTGCATTTCCAGTTATGGGGTGAAACACAGAGAAAAGAAGAGGTTGATGTCTCAGAGGATCACATTTGTAGGAAGCAGATCACTCACGAGTAGGTGCCGAGGGAATGAGGCTGGAATTCTGGCGTCTCTCCCGGGAGACAGCTGGGCCAACACCACAGACCTTGGTCTTACCTTTGCCAACGCTCATGAGTACAAACAGATTCTGGATTGTCTCGTCATAGAATCGTCCTTGTCGTGGCTGGGATGCTGAGCTGAGAGGGCTGCAGGGCCTCTGCACTGTACCAGTATTGTAGATAACTCAAATATCCAGCTTGTGCAATTGTTTAATCCCTCATCCTTCACTAGCACTAAATTCGTCACTTTAAATTTACAAACCAGGGAACCCCACCAGCCATCCTGTTACCATCCTCCCCCCGTAGGTTCTTGATCTTTGCCTGTCATGAAAAGATATTTTGATAGATCGTAGTCATCCAAGTGTCTGATGAAACCTTTCATCTCAATAACGTACTGGGCACCTTCTTTGCAAAAATGTTTACTCCGTGGTTTTCATTCATTTTTATTTCTGCATTCTGACACTTATTTTTTTAATAAAGATGAGAAAGATAAAATGACTGTTGCAGTACATTTCTAAACCTACTTTAACTTTACCTCAGATAACGACCATTTGTTAACATATACGGACACATTATTTTTAACTTTATGTGTAACGCATTCAGCAACAACAGCAGAAACCAACAAATTTTTAGAGATTTTCCATTAATTTCTGTAACACACCATGTAATACTGTTATGAATAAAACCATTAAAAAAAAGGTGTCATTTCAGTAAGTTTTGTTTCATAGCTTGTGCTCCTCTGGGATAATTCTGCCAGACTTATAGTGCAGTGTTGGTGTCTGGCATGGTCTTTATTTTTGACAGTGGAAATACGTGGGAAAGGAGAAAATCCTCAGTTTGGGGAATAACTAATCTTTAACACTAAGTGTTGCTTATCTTGCAAATGCGTAACTTGGTGATTTTAATTGCTGCCTCCACTTTATTCTCCTCTTTTTGGGTGTTTTAGGATGAGTATCCCGAACCAGGGGGTAATTGTATCATCTCCTGCAAAATCCCGTGTTCCTGGGACAGCTTAGGCTGTGTGATGCCTCCAAAGCTGGTGTATCTTTGTGGCATAAGAAGCTGAAATTAATTTTGCTTGCTTTTTTCATTCAAGTGGGATTTGAAATTAAAGATGTGCATTTAAACAAGACAGTTTTGAAAGCAGAACCCCCTCAAAATTTCCAGTAATGTGCACAGAACTGATAATAAAACTCAGCTGAGAGGGAATTTTCCCATTCTCTGTCAAGAGAGTAATGCAGTAAAATTTAAGTGTAAGAAATACACATTTTATGTACAGGGAGAAGAGAAGTGTGGATGTGTGCACATATATTTTATTGTATTTCTACTTTTTGATGTCTCATGCCTTCCTTGAAATGCCCAGTAGGTCATGGTGAAACATTCCTTGCCTTTGTCAATCAACATTGTTGAAATACTTGGATCCCACTTGAGAATAAAGGTTATTCTGCTGTGGTGAAAGCACACCAGTGTTAATGGCATTTTGATTTGTGTGTAGGTAACTGTACCCAGGTGTCCTTGGAAGGACGAATGTGATCTCTGGTTTTCAACCAGCCACAAAACATCAGCTTAAATAAGCCGCAGCTAAGCATGGATTTAAACTAAAATGCATTTTTACAGTGAAGACTAAATCTGGTCTTGTTGATCCTCTTCTGGTACCCTCACGGTGACGTTGGTTGAAAAATTGGCTCATGTTGTACAGCTGTTGTGTAAACTCAGTTTAAAAATTCACAGTGAGCAGGGTTGAGGTGTCACCTGGCAATGGTGAGGAAGAGGAATCCCAGGGAGGGAGGGAAGGGCCTGGTCTGTGTGTTCAGAAGGGATAAGAATGTATTCTCTACTGTGCTGTTTGTGTGCTGTATCACATTAATACTGCTGTAACTCAGTCTCTGTTCTGTATATGAGAATTGCCAGCTCAGACATGACCACTTCAAGAAATGGTCCCAATTTAACCAATGCTAATTAAGGCCATGATCTGCTGCAGTAATGAGGATTTCATTAGCCAACGGTTTGCAGAATCAGCCTGTGGTTTTACAGCAGTGAGAACGCTGGCAGATCCCTCCTTTCCATGTCAGTGGCTTCTGGGAAAGCAACTGCTTGTATGGACTGGGAATATGCAATTTTCACTCCCTCACGTTGGATTAAAGGCAATGTTTTCTGTGCTTTAATCACTGCTCACTGACAGTTGCTGCAACAGAGAAGGTAACTTTTTCTGGCTGTTTTTTAGGTTCTGAAATACATTTTCATGCACTGTTTCCTTTTTTCTTTCTTTGCTGTCTGAAGAACTCCTGTCCTGTCAGGTTCATATTTATTGCTTTCCTGGCAAATGCTGCTCTCAGTCAGAAGAATATCATGTCAAAGAAATGAAAGGGGATCTCTGTTGGCAGTTTTCCACAGAGGTTTGAATCTGTTCTCTTCAATTCCCTCCCTGAGCCAACGTGGGATGCACACAGTGGTGAAAGTCCATCTGAGCAGCAGCTCCTGGCTTCTCCTTCTGCTCCTGTTTGTGCCATCCTGGGACTCCTGCTCCTGGCTCTGGTTTGATGTTACTGCTGCAAAAGTCATGATTTGTAAGAGTATTTCTCTTGTGCTGAGGTCTTCTGCCAATTGATCTTCTCACACTGATTTGCTTTTTAGGATCAGCCCCATTAAAAACCTTTATTATGTTGTTTTTAAATACCTGAGGTAAGACTAGCATGGGGAAGAATAAAGGTGTGGGTTTGGTGTGGGGTTTTTTTCTGGTTTTATTTCTGTCTGAAAGGGGGGACGAAACTGAATTACACATTTCAGCTCATGACAGTGAGGAATATGGAGAGATATCCTGATAGGATTTCCTGAGTACCTGGAACATGGCCTGTCTCTTTCTGAAATTATCCTACTGGAGGCAGGAAATATCAGGTCTATTAGTGAAACAGCTCTCCAGCTATTAGTTTTTAGAGCTCTAAATAGTCTTATCTCAACGGATGTGTTTGCCCTGTGGCTCATCTATCAACCTAAAATGTTTTATCAGCACCTGAAAAAGTCTGAATGAGAAGAATAGCCTCAGATGTTGCCCATTCAAGGGGCTTTTAGATACAGAATGGGGTTTTAAAAAAAAATCTTCTAAGATCTGATATTATTTGCTGGCTTTTCAACCCTGTATCATGGCTCCTGTAGCACCACTTCTATAAATACTCCTCACCTCAAAGAAAGGAAATCACAATAGATTAAAGGAAAAATCAGGTTAACAGGCAGCAATCTCTGCCCATTCAGCCTCAGACATTTGTGAAAATAAAGGATTAGGAAGAATTACTGCCAGGTACTAGCTGCAAAAAAGCCCTTTTGTGGCATCTTTGTCTTCTCTAACAGTCATTAGAGGTGTAAGAACAGCGCTGTGTCAGAAGTGAGCTGTACTTGAAATGAGCAGAAGTTGAAGTGCTGTGAGAAATGTGCATTTTCTGTAAATTTTGTACCGTTTATTTGACATACAGATGATGAGGATCTTCTTTTTTCCCCTTTAAAAATGCTGTTTCTAGTTTGAAAACAAGTTTGTGTGTGTGTTGTCTTGAGGTCTAATGGAGAGGAGATGGAGTCAAGGGATGGGACATGGAGGGGATTTCTTTGTTCATCTTTTTTCACAGGATTTTAGAGCTTTCAGAGTAGGTGAGCCTATGCCAGACTTGGCCTCAGTCACAATGAGACATTATTTCTAGTGGATCAAAAGCCAGAAGAGGAGAATTAAGTTCAGCAAAGTGAGGGGGTTTTTTATGTCCAGGGCTTTCCAGAGACCAGCCTCACACCAGAAAATAACAGTGTTAGTTACAAAAATGGGGATGCAGTGGGGTTCGTCGTAAAAATCCGGAAGTATTCTTTGGTTGTAAATTTTACCATATATTTGCCACCTTATGTTCTTCACAATTAAAATTAGTGGGAAGCTTCCTTTTACCTTTGAAGGAGTTTTTCAACAGAAGGAAATGCGTTCTGAGTTCTGAAGCAGGGAATAAAAGTTTTCCCAGAGGGGAAAAAAGAAACTTTTTGAGAAGTGCACTGATAATTCTGTAAACAGCTGCTTGCTGGCTCCACTCTGATCTTTCCCAGGGAAGGCCTTTCAGCTCTGATGTGTTTCAGTTTTTCTTTTAACAGGAAACTGCCATTTAAAGAACCACCGTGTTTGGTGGAACTGTAGAGGATTTATTTACAGGGAGCAAAGGCTCACAAAACTCGGGATATGAACTCTGCAGAAGACGTGTCGCGTTTGCAGGCTCCATTTGCCTGGTGGGCATTTGATTTTCGAGTGTGATGAATCCTAATTCAGCAACGTAGAGAGTTGGTTTGGGACTTCAGCTCATCAGGAAGCCACAGCTGCTGCAGAAACGAATGGAGAAGGAGCAGCAATGGAAAAGAGGACACAGAGCATGTTAGGAGGCAGAATTCCTCCTGATCCATGGACTTGAGGAAGCAGAAAATGACCTGGTGTTGCTGCCATGAATTTCATGTGTTAGACCTACCTCTAATTAAATCAAATTGTTAATTATGTGCAAAACCTGATGGTGCTTTTTGGCTCTCAAAGGTGTGTTGAGCTGCAGGAAATTCTGCCCTGCTCCTGTTTTAGCCTCACTTCTGGTAATTGACCACTCCTGCACGTTCATCACTGAGATGTGAGTGGTCAGAGGCAGCAAAACCAAGACAGCAGAGAGAAGCTTGAAAATTCCACATGCTGGGATCACTGTCATGGTTTGAAGTTATATCTAGAGCGTGCTCTGAGGTTATAATCTTGGTTTATCTTTTACTGCTGTTGAAATATTGGATGTGTGCTGTATTCCGAGCCAGCAAAGGTCCCGTGGATGGAGCGGTCTTCCTGTAAGTGAGGTTTTTTTTGTGGTCTGTTGGTTTGTTTGGTAGGTTTTTTGTTGTTGTTCTTTGTGTTTTTTGAGTTGTTTTGTTGGGGTTTTTTTTGTTTGTTTGTTTTGTCATGGACAAATGATTAACAGCTGAATCAATAGCGCCAGAGGTTGAGCAACCTATATCACACAGGCACATCTTGGGTTCAGGCTGGGGCAAAGTCATTTGTTAGGAAAAAAAATCAAGCAAAAAAGACAAACAGAAAGCTTTGCACGGCCTGAATCATCTCCCCTAACAGTTTGTCCTCCATATCTAGAGGTCAGTTTATCACTGTGCTCAGTAACTCTGGGTTAAAAAGGGGCTGCCTGAAATAGAATCTTTTCTTTGGGGCAGATTCCTACAAGCATTTGGTTCATGTGCCTCTCTGTGTTAAGTTGTTAACTGCAGGCTGGCAAACCAGAAAGATGTCTCGGCCAGCTGCTTATTTTGCAGCAGTGTGGCTCCACAGGCAGAGTAATGTAATTAGTAAGGTAACTGTGACACCTTAAGGTGTAACACTTGACCAGGTAATGGCACTGAGGTTGTTGCGTTTGTTTGGTATTAGGGAATATGAATAATTTTATGTATAGCACCCATCGCTGCCATCATGAGCAAATTAAATTGTGTTTACTCTTTGCATCACCAAAGCACTCAGGGATGTCCCAGGGTGAGAGATTGTGCTGCTAAAAGCCAGAGTTGCACAGAGTCAGGCTCTTGTCTTCCCAAAGATGTTGTCCAGCAAGGGGAAGGGTGGGAAAACACAATGACATTCCTCATTTTGTGCAGGGAACCATAGATTCAGAGAACTTTGCTCTCTCTAAGATGCTTGCTGTAGGCTGAGACTAATAGGAAAATTAAGGGAAAGGCTCTTGGGTCTCGGGAATCAAAAAGCTGTACCTGGAAGGAGAAGCAGCAAGATGTGAAGGCTCAACAGGCAGCCAAAGAAAAACTCTTCCAGGTTGTGTCTTGATCTGCCTTTGAAAGCCCAGCTGAACTGATGACAACCAGCCCATGGTAAGTTCTCAGCCTAGTCAGGACCATTTAAGAGAGGGAATGACTCTCTCAGTGCAGTAGCAAGAAAACACTGCGTTTGATACCCTGACAGGTCCTGCTTTCATGGGCTCAAGACTCTGGGCATGAGGAGCAGAGAATCTCTGAGGAATGGCCCAGCCAGGGCTGGGGCTCTTGTCCTCCCCAGCAGCAGGAGAGACAGAGAAGGGCACTCTCAGGGATAAGGCTTTCCCTGAAGCATGAGAGTAAGTGCTTACACCTCGTGTCTGACCTTCCTCTGGAAGACAGACATGGAAAGCAGCAATAAATAAATGATTCTGCACTCTATTCCTAGAAAGCTGACTTGAGTTTACTTATCACTTCCTCCTTGCCAAGACTCAAATATGTTTCCTTCGTTGAAATATTCATTTTCCCCATCCCTTGAAAGGAGCATTACAAACGAAAGTGCAAATTGCTCCTGGGCAGAGCTTTGCTCCCTCCCCGCTCGCCTCGGGAAAGCCGTGTGCTAACAACTGCAGCGTTTACCTTGTGAGCCTGCCAGGTGCTGGTCAGCTGCTGTTTACAGGGTGGCAGAGCAGCTCGGCAGTTCCTCTTTTTTTTGTGCCTGAACCCTGTTGGAACACAGGGTGGGAGTGTTGGTGGTGCGGGATCGCCAGTGGTGCCTCAGCGTGATGAGTGTCCTACTGCTGCTGCTCTGTGCTGTGCTGGGCACCCAGGCTGCTCATGGCTTTGGGTGAGTGAGAGTTTCTGAGGCCGCATGCACGGGAGGACACGAGAAACCATCAGGATCAGCACAGGCTCTGGTGTTGTACCCTAATTGCTGTCGTGAGTGATTTCTGGGTCTCTAATGAATGGCAAAAGGCGTCGCTCTGAAGCCAGCGTAGGGCGGCGTTTTCCGCCTTCCTGGTGATGAATTGGAGCTGACAAATTGCCACGCTCGTGTTGTAACGTGGAATTGTTTGAACATGCAGCCTCCTCCCGTGCTGGCTGCCCCACAGAGCGCTGGGCGCACAGGGGGTTGTTTCCTTCGAGTGCAGAAAGGGTGAGAACGTGGCTGAGAGCTGTTCCTTTCTCGGCTGGTGTAATAGATTTTGCTGTTTCAGAGAACTGCGTCTTGTAATCTTTCCAATCTAACTATGTTTTTGTGCTGTTCTCTGAACTTTGAGCTTTGATTTCATGCCTCAGCAAGCTGATGAGGTTTTGTAATTCCTTTATTCCATGTGATTTTTAATATGCTATAATGGGAACCCCATGCTAGGCACTAAATCATACTTAAAGCTTCAGCTGATGCTGTTCCTTGTCTGGGTGGAAGAATTGGGAACATCGCTGTGGTAGTTTCCTTGTCAAACTGAGTATGAAAAGAAACTAATTGTCAACATTTTCCTAAAGCTCCCCACTTGAAGGAGGTACAACAAGGGAGCATTTGTCCGGGCAAGGATTTAATCAGAAATCCTGAATCCACCAAAAGAGGAGGCAGCATTTTAACTGTGGCATTGTGGAAACCTTGGAGACAGCTGTCACGTGAGGGAGCGAGATAGCGGCTGGGGTTAAGAGTAAAGTCTCACACTTGGGGTTCAGGGTTGTTACTGGGTTGAAAGGAATTAATGGGTTAATGACTAGTGAACTGAGAGTAGAATCTAAGACTAGTGGCTTGGCCAGCTTGGGGGAAAATGGGCTGCTGGGCAAGGAGAGACACTTCAGCCTGGTTTTCAGAAACGCTGAGTGCATGCCAGGCCTTTCCTTGGGACTGATGTTTGTTGTGGAGGTGTCTGACCTTGGAGCCACGAAGCGAGGGCAGCAACTGGTGGTGGAGGTTTTACTGCTTGCACAGCTTGAGGTGAAGCTCAGATTGGTGGAAACTAAACCCATGGTTTAGTTTCCCAGCGGAGAGTGGATCAGGTTTCACGCAGAATCAGTGCCAGTGGAAATCAGTGCCATCAGGATGAGGACTGAAATCCAGAGGTTGCATGCAAGGCGTGGTGAGTGTTCGTTCTCCTTGGTGTGTGGTTTCACATGGGCATAGGCTGAGATGCCAGGTCCTCGCAGCTCACAGTTTCACAGCCTGAAGCTCTCGTGTTGTTGGGCACAGTGGCCAGGAGTCCCCAGGCCCCAGGGACAGGCACATCCGCTCTGTGAGTGTCCTGCCGCAGCCCCGCAACTGCGCCCTCTCCTCCTGGTCCTCCTGGAGCAAGTGTGACCCCTGCCAGAAGAAAAGGGTGAGTGTCTGAGGTCTGGGGACCACCCCAAAACC
The DNA here is from genome assembly GCF_029207755.1 of Chamaea fasciata. Lineage (NCBI taxonomy): Eukaryota > Metazoa > Chordata > Aves > Passeriformes > Sylviidae > Chamaea > Chamaea fasciata. The sequence goes on along the minus strand of NW_027094095.1, from coordinate 28,653,190 downwards.
AGGAGGTGGGACCTCCTTCGAGCCTTGTCCTCTTTGTCCGTGGGGTTGGGCAAACCAAGGGGGGCTGCCGAGAAAAGCCCTGTACAGGTGAGGCTGAGGGTTTTGCTTTCAGGTGGTTTTCAGCTCACCCACCCCCAGTAATTCCAGTGTTTCCAGGGTGCCTCACTGTCCTGAGAAGGTGTAAGGCCAGGCTTTGCAGGGACTTACCAACAGTCCTGTCCTTCCACCATCAGTGCGAGGCACCTTCCCCGCTTAATGGTCCCCTGTGGGACCTGGAGACACTCGGTGCCTCTGAGGATTAAGATGCTTTTTCTTGTCTGCCAGCCAGAATTTTCCACCCGAGAAGCCCCATCAAATGAAAGTAATGATCCCAACAGTGTGAAAAGCAAAATCCCCGTTGCTGGAGAGACCTCTGCTAACAAGTTGGAGAAGGTGTTCCCAGGCTTAAGCAGAAATAACCAGTGATGGGAGCTGGGGGGAGAGTGAAGCTTCGTATCAAAGAGTTAATCTCAGAAGCCGGGGAAAAAAGGAGGGCTAACATATTGGACAGAGTAATTGACTGCTTCACAGCAGTGTTGTGGGCGGAAAAAAGTCCCTAATGATACAGAGGGACAAGTAAATACACTGACAGAAAATAACAAGGGATGTCGTTACCAGCACTAATTGAAAGAGAGGAGATGGAACTGAATCCTTCCTTACTCTTGCAAAGTCCCGCACTGCACTGTCAGGCTCATTTAAACAAACTGTCAAAGAAAAGCAAACTTTCCTTCATCCCTCCCAATCCTCAACCCTCCCTCAGTAAAATTAAAACTGTCGCAGATCAGAAACCTTTGAAACGAGGCAAATTACCAGCACCACACTTCTGTGCTGACACTTTTCTCTTTTAATATGACAGAGTGCGCTTAGATCAGATCTCGGCGACACCGAGTTTGTTTTTCAACCAGAGAGGCGTAAAATTCACCATTTCTGTGCACTTGAGTCAATATTTTTTATTTCATCACAGTACAGGTTTGCCCGCCTGGAACAGCCCTCTCAGTTCAGTGGAGATCCCTGTGATGACTCTGACAGAGAAGCTGAGGAGTGTGACACCAGCAGCCCTTGCAGGAATAGGGTTCGGTGTGATGGGTTTGTGTGTGCAGTCACAGGTGAGGATTTGGGGACTGGGGAGTGCTGCTGCTCAGGCAATCAGGTGTCACTTCTGATGCCTCTCTGCTGAACTTTGTGCTCCTACAAGAGTTTGCTGGGCCAGAGGGATGCCAGGAATTGACCTGGCTCCTTCCACGCTTGTGTTTGTGTCAGTGGCTTTGAGTGAGTCTATTAGCCATCTTCAGAATCCCCAAATAGGGAATTACGACCTGGTTATATCAGCAAAATCTGTAGCACAAGTGACAGCAACAGCAGCTCAGCACCTGAGATGGGGCAAGGAAAAGCCTCTGCTCTCCATCTTCCAGTGTTTTGGTGACACTGAAAACACTCAGTAATTGTGGACATGGGAAGAGAGAGGAAAAAAAAAACATATACAAGGCCTGCTGAAACACCATCTTCATCCTCTCAAAATGAAAAAAAATTCTAAAAACACTCTATTTTATTTTCTTTTTTTTTTAATACTTTTAATTATTGTGGATTTTTTCCTAAGATGAGCAAGGAATTTTAAGATTATGATGCTTCTGAGTGAAACAGAGCAGATGGATTTGGGAATCCATGCAGATAGAGAAGAATTTTTTTTTTTCCAGCTAGATTTGAACCATTAATTCCAGGAATTTCCTGTTTTGCTCCTAGACTCCATGTCAGGGAGTGTGATCACAGATTGTTTTATGAGTGGCTTTCCCCTTCCATCCCAGGGAGATGCATTGCTCGGAGGCTGCTCTGCAATGGGGACGACGACTGTGGGGACCAGTCAGATGAGAAAAACTGCAAAAAAGTGTTCAGGAAATGTGACCAGAAGATGGAAGAGTACTGGGGAATAGAGAATCTGGCAAAAGGGTAAGCCTGTGACTTTGGTGAGGTGCTCTCTTCCTTAAGGCTGAGAATGATCCGATGTGACTTCAGACAAACACTGAACAGAGAAAAGCTGGAGCAGTTGCTGTATCCAGGAGTGAGTTGGGATCCAGGAACCTGACCCAAAGCCTGGGGGACAGTGACCTGCTGGAGCAAGTCCAGAGGAGAGTCACCAAGTTGATCAGAGGGATGGAGCAGCTCTGTTGAGAGGAAAGGCTGAGAGAATTGGGATTGTTCAGCCTGGAGAAGAGAAGGCTCCGGGTTGAGCTCAATGCAGCCTTTCAGTACCTGAGGGAGTCAACAGGAAAGATGGAGAGAGATGATTTACAAGGACCTGGAGTGACAGAACAAGAGGAAATGTCTTCCCATTGCCAGAGGACAGGGTTAAATGGGATACTGGGAATAAATTCACTCCTGTGAGGGTGGTAAGGCCCTGGCACAGGGTGCCCAGAGAAGCTGTGGCTGCCCCATCCCTGGAAGTGTCCAAGGCCAGGATGGGTGGGGCTTGGAGCAACCTGGGATAGTGGAAGGTGTCTCTGTTCATGGCAGGGGGTGAGACTAAATGACCTTTAAAGATCCTTCCTACCCCGAGTCATTCCATGATTCCTTGGCTTTGTGTTCTTACACCCTGTGTTGGTTTGGTGGGGAGGGGGAAAGGTGTTCAAATTCCTTTGATTTCTTCCATAGCATAGACAGTTGGTGGAATATTTGTGCTTCGTGTGAGCGGGGTGGGGTAAACCTGCATATTAGCAGCTCTGTGGGGATTAAAATCTAAGTCTGAATTGATTCAGCTTTTGCAGGCTAAGATTGTGACAACTTTCTGTAAGATCAGACTGTGTGAAAAGAGGGGTTTTTTTTTCTTACTCTGCAGGGAAAAAATTGCTTTTTACATTAAAAAAAAGAAAAAGGAAATCATATTGCAAGGAAAAAATATAATTTTCTCATTATTCTCTGGAGATATGGCTTCTGCACATGTCATTGCTAATGCTTTGTACTTCTGAGTTTAATCAAAATTAAAAATAATGTTGGACAATTATAGGAACATGCTTCTCATCTCTTTGAAGCTACAACTGCTCACTAATTTGCTTTTAGTGGACTTCCCTTTTTTTTTTTCCCTGATAGTTCTAAAATTAGAGTTAATTTTTTTACAGCTTCGGAGTCATTATCATGCAGCTTCTCTCCCCAAAATCAGGAAAGGCAGATCCAACAGAGTCCTGGAGTGCTGGTAGTTTTTGGTGGGTTTTTTTAATGAAGTTTCATCCCACCAGCAGCAATGGGAAAAGCGAGTGATGGGGTTTAATCTCCTCATCTCCACAAACTGAAGTGTTATTTCTTGGAGCAGACAGGTTAAGGTGTCTGTCCATCATCCACTGAAATAAAAGGAAAACTCCCTGTGGTTTCAAGGATTAGTTGAGCTGCTGCTTGAGTACCTCTTTTCTTGTTCCCCAACAATTTTTACTCTTATCTACTGGCCTCTGGCTGACCCTTGACCAACCTGGCAAAGGTTTTGGCTGATAAACCAGAATGAAGAAGTGTGAATTAAAAATCAGTCTGGATCGATGGCATGGATTGGCAAACCTGCCGTTGAAGGTTCTGATGGACACTGTGGATATTTGGGGATGAGCAGCCTCGTGGGGTCGGGGTTTGGCTGCTCCAGTTTGTTCTGCCTCTCCTGGAGAGTTCCAGTAAAGGCCACAAAGCTGCCAGTGCTGGTGGCAGTAACACTGGTGTCATTCACAGCTGGGGGATGCAAATTGCCATTTATATTCATCAGCTGTCAAAATTCAACTCTGTCTTTTGCTTTCTCATTAGTCAGGTTCTTCTGCAGCACCTGGGTTGGTTGGACAGTGAAAGAGGCCAAGCTTTTTTTTGGAGTTTCAAAATAAAGAAGTGTGAAACAAAGAGCCTGTGGCCAAATAAAACACTCTTTTGCCTTTCTCAGCCAAGGCATTTGGTGTTTAGCTCTGAATTGATGGTACCATAAAATATTGCTGTGCTGCTTCACCTACAGGTTGAATATCTTCACAAACAGCTTGGAAGGGCTGGTCCTTGACCACAGGTACTATGCTGGGGGATGTTCTCCCCATTACATCACGGACACGAGGTTCAGGAAGCCGTACAACATAGAGAGCTACACACCAGAGGTACGTGCCAGGTGTGCCTGCAGATGGACTTACACACACATGTTCCCATGCCTTTACTCCCCAAAGCTTCACTGCTGGATCGTTTTGTAAAAAAAACCTCACAAAATTCTGGACACCCAGGAGGATCAGGCTGATTTTTACCCTATTCTAGAACATCCTCATACCCCGCTGCACTCCACGATGTTGAACGCAGCACATGCTTTGTGTGAAAAGCTGTTCCTGTCATGCATCAAAGCTGCATTCCAAATATTATTTATTTGACCTTAGTGCTTCTGGTGACATGATGTTTTTGAGCGCTGCCCACTAGGAAACCTTTTCCTTTCAGAATTCGTACTTTAATTGGTGCTTGTGTTGAAGATTTCACCTTCTTTGCATAAGATTGACATATTAAGTGAAAGCCTGAGGACCTTGCAGTATGGAGGAGATAGGAGCTTTCCTGCTGCTGTAAATGAAGTATTCTTGAAGTACCTGTGTTAATAATAATAGTGCTTTGCAATTATACAAGGCTTTTCATCTTCAAAGTGCAAGCATTAATTCACAAGTATGTTTGTGTCTGCATTCCTTCCCCACGCTTCAGGTGTACAATCACTGTGCAGGAAATGAGACGTGTTGTTTTTCCTTTCTGTTTAGACCAAAGGCAAATATGAATTTACAATGACGGAATATGACTCCTACTCAAATTATGAAAGCAGTGTCCTGAAGGCAAAAGCTTCACAGACAAGCTTCGGCATCGGTATAAACATACCAAAAGTGTTTGAACTTGGTTACAATTCAAATGACATGAGGTTCAAGAAGTTCATGCGGAGGATGAAAAGATTTTCCTCAAGTGTAAGCACTGCTCCACTTAATTCCCTGCTAACGTGTTCCCTGTAAGTGTGTGTGTGTGTGTTGAAGCTCCTCCTCAGGTCAGCAGCCAGGACTGGGATAAATCAAATCCTTTCCCCAGCTGGATTCTGCCATTTGTTCAAGTCTTGACTATCCGCACCATGCCTTCCTCTGTGTTTGCAACATCCAGGAGCTTTTCCATTCAGCTCTCAGCCAGGATCTGGGCTGCTTGGCCTTTGAAATCAGCCACAGCTTGTTGAGGGGACTCAGTGGTCCTTGTGGGTCCCTTCCAGCTGAGGATATTCTCTCATTCTCAGTGTGGTCTGTCCACTGCCCTGCTGGGCATCCGCCTTTGAATGTCTATAGTTAAAACTAACTTTTTTTTAATTGAAAAATTGAAGCTAAGAAGCTTGTTCAACTTGAATCTATAACTCCTACGACTTCCATAATTTATTTTCTTTTTTTTTTTTCATCTGTTATTACCATAAACAAAGGTAGCTCCTATCAGTGGTGTAATAGTATCAGCAATCTGTGTGTCCTTTCAGTATAAAGGGTACTCAGGAATGGCAAAGTATTCCTTGCATTTGCTTCCTGCATAGTGGGAATTCTCACAACAAGATCAGAGGTTGATGAAAAGCATTTGCAACAGATATCCATAAAGAAAACCAAATATTAAGTCCTGATTTCATTATTTAAGCTGCAGCATTCTATACTGATCCCTCCCTGATGTGGTGGTCCTGCTGGCCCAGACAGCTGAACACTAAATCCTTTGAACATAATGAAAGACATTTTCTGTTCCAGACTTTAATGCCAGAAAGGGAAAAGAAAATAATTATCCATGTTTACATATTTATCTACACAGAGACATATAAATATGTGTGTGTATGTGAGAGAGAGGGAGAGTGTTGGTGTTTTCTTCTTTCTTTTCAGTTTTGATAAGGGCATATTCTGTGAAATACAAATATGAATCTGGCTCAGCCAGAGAATGACCATTTCCCATACAAATCGTGATTTCAGATGTCAGAACTTTTCAGGTGAGAGCATGTGAGAGGTAAAGTTCTGTTAGGGGTAAGGCCGTCCTGCAGGGTGCTGAGGTGTCCTTGCATTCTGGATGTGCCACATCAGAACCTGGACCCTGCCTTTTCCTGTGTCCCAGCCATGGCCTGACACTCAGGAACTTTTACTACTAAAAGTTTTGCTTTAGCAGAAGTTAGGACAGTTCCAGTTGTGAGATTCCCAGTCGGAAACTGTGAGAAGAATAAATCCTGACCAGCGCTGATAATAATAACTGCAAATAACAAATTCCCGTTGCCATGAGAGTGACATCCCTGACTCCTCCTGGCTCCTGCTGTGCCTTTCCCGCAGTCCAGCAAGTTCATCCATGCCCGTTCTGAGCTGGCTGTTGGTGTTTACAAGCTGAAGCCCCGGGCCCTGATGCTGCACCACGAGTTCCTGCGGCGCCTGCGGCAGCTTCCCGCCGAGTACAGCTACGGGGAGTACCGGGAGCTCCTCAGGGATTTTGGGACACACTTCATCAAGGAGGCCACTGTTGGAGGCATCTATGAGTACACCTTGGTCATGAACAGCGACGAGCTGCGCAAGGCAGGTGTGTCTGATGGTGGGGAAGGAGCTTTGGGGATGGGTTTTGGGGTGGGAAAACCTCCCCGCGGGCACACAGGGATGGCTCAGCTCTGAGGTCAGGAGACGGGAGAAGGAATCCACAGCATCTCAAATAAATCCTGCAGGAAATGTGGGAGTAGAGGTGCTCGTTGGCAGTGAGTAAAGAGGTTTTCAAGGCATGCTCAGCGTCACGGGCTGGGTTTAGTTCGCAAAGAAAGGCCCTGTGGCAAGCATTTTAGACAACACGTTTTAGAGGCTGACAAGATGTTGAGATGAATGAGAATCGCGGATCTTAACAGTTCTGTTAGCTTTGAAAACCTTCACCCAAGTCCTTTTTCCACTGCCTTTCAAATGGCAGTTTTGAAACACCTTTAGCCTGGAGAGCTTTTCCAGCACGTAGGAAACAGTAAATAATTTGCTGGGTGACTCTTGTGCCTGACATTGCTCCTGCTCTTTGGCTCTGGCTCTTTCTTGTGAGAAATGATGATTGTTGTGTAGGACAGAGCGAGCAGTGTGACATTAATCAATAGCTGCACTCTCAATTATTTATTCATTGGCAGGGGAGTGAGGAACTGCCTCTGCTGTCTGTTTGCAGAGGCATTTACTGGACTCTGCTTTGTGTAATACTCTGTTTGTTCTTCTGCTGTGTGGGAAGTTCCTTACCCTAGAGTCAGAGGGAGGGACAGAATTTAGGTTCACATTTCAGGTATTCAGATTCTAACAGAGTTTCCCAGTTTCTCTGCTGTTGCTGTGGGCTCATCACAAGCCACGCTGGTTTGAACTAAAGTGTATTGTTGTTTGCATCAAAATGGTCAGTGTCTGCTGACCCAGATCAGGATCCTGCCGCAATAACAACATTTTCACACAAGTGCTGAACTGGGCTGTAAGTTCTCAGCAGGATTTTGTAGGCCCAGTCTGAGAATTCAGGTTTTTCCCTTCAAATCCCTCATTATGTTTGTACTGTCTGTGCTGGAACTGGAATTTCCTTTTGCAGATCTGGTGTCACACACTGTGTGACATGGTTGGCACTTGCTCTGCTCTCACTCAGAATCCAATCTGCCACATCTTAGACTCATGGAATCCTTTAGGTTGGGAAAGCTCTCTAAGATCATGGAGTCTGACTTAACCCAGCACTGCCAAGGCCACCACTAAACCGTGTCCCCAAGTGCCACATCCACTTGTCCTGTGAATCCCTCTGGGGTTGGTGACTCCACCCTTGCCCTGGGAAACTTCTTCCAGGGCTTGAAAACCCTTTGGGTGAAGAAATGTTTCCTGATATCCAGTCTAAATTTCCATGAAGCACTTAAGGTTCTTCTGGCAGCAGAGGTTTGGAGATGTGAGCTGGTAAAAGGAGGAAAAGCTGTTTCATCTATTCCTCTTAAAAAACCTGGATCCTGGGGATGGGGAGGGGTGATGGGTAGTCTGTGGTTAGACATCCACTGTTTTCCTACCCACTGCAGCTCTGCTTAACCCAGTACAGCTGGATGGGTGCATAAAATCCTCCTCTTCCAGCATTTACCTTGCATTTCCACTTGGCTTCAGAGTTCTGTAAAACCCAGAGATTTCATTTCATATGGTTCTGTTAAGTATTTAAAAAAAAAAAAAACCACAAAAATAATGTTCTTCATCATATCTTTTTTTCTTTTCCTTAAGCAAAAATACTTCTCAACTCTCAATTTCTGCGTACGCGGACATAAAACATGGAACATTTGTATTAAAACCTTCCAATTTTTGTGTATTGAAGATTTTTCTCTGAGCGATGTCCAGAAATGTGCACAGAAGGGCTTTAACATTGCTGTGAATCTTCGTATGGTCTCTGTGGGGCTTGGAGTAGATTCAGCTGGCTGTAAAGCCCTTCTGAAAGAGATTGGAGGTAAGCATGAAGCACTTCTGCCCTTTCATTTCTTTGTCACAGTGGAAGAAAGATTTTGTGATCTTGCCTGCCTGAAATATTTCCCCACTCCCTCACAGCCACTTTTGAGTCTGCTGGCTAACCCCAGCCAGGCTTAAAAGAGGGGGAAATATCTCAGAGCTCGGGGTTTTCCCAAGATTTTCTGTGCAGAGAGTAAATATCTGCTCAGCATCCCAAGGAGAAACAGGGACAGATCAACCATTACCCACCTGCTGTGTTAAATATCAACCCCCACCTCTCAGCAGGGCAACCCAGCAGGGCTCTTTCTGCATCCTGATGGGGAGAGCAGGGAGGTGATGGTGTTGTGGGAGCCTCTGGGGGTGTGCAGGGGAGGAAGGTGCACCTGGAAATATGTGGACAAGAACAGAGAATGTTCCTGGGGCTGAGGAGCATCGGGCTGTGGGAGGACCCGTGAACTTAAAACCGTGGGGAAGGAACTCAGGGGAGGGATGCAGGGTGGGGAATTCCTGCAAGGGAGCAGCAGGGACACAGGGCACACTTTGCAGGGAACCAGGTGAGCAACACCTGTGGCCTTTCTCCCTTGCCCTCTGAGTGGGGCAGGTCCTGTGTGGGAGCATTTTTGCTGTGAGCTGATAACTGCAGCCCACAGAGGCACAGCCTGGGCACTTCTCCGAGTGCATTTTTTTGCAGACAGCACTGCCAGGAAACAGTTTGTGGAGGATTTCCTGGTGCTGGTCCGTGGTGGAGGGAGTGAAGACATCACCACTCTGGCCCACAAGGACCTGCCCACGGCCCAGCTCATGCAGCAGTGGGGAGATGCTGTGCAGTACAACCCTGAGATCATAAAGCTGAAGGTACTGCACCCTCCACTCTCTCCATCCCCAGCTGAGCCCCCTTTGGAAAGCTCTGTGCTTAAAGAAACAGGATTCAGAGAAAGATAAAACCCCCAGGAATAGCAGACCTTATTGTGCAGCGTAGCTTCTGGAAGTGAGTGCTCAGAAATGCAAAGGTGAGATGCTTTAAAGGGACTGTGGTTGGAAATACACAAAGTAATCAGCTTTAACCCTTTAATTTGGCTGTGCAGGTGTCATTTCTTGCTGCCTGCCAGGCACATCAGATGATCCACCTTCTGTTTTACCAATGTATAACTTACTAAAAGTTGTATCTGGCAGGATATATTTTATAAGGACTTCTGTTCTCCTTGATGGTTATCAAATTCTGGGAGCACCAGTGACTGTTCTTTCTGGTTCAGAAGGTCAGGTGGTTCATTGTGCAGCTTTAGCTGAACCTTAAAACCAGGAGTCAGGCTTTGAAGAGTCAAGGATTTTTGATCCTGGATAGTTTTAGAAATGGAGAAAAGCAAGCAGAAGTGTGCATCAATTCTGCCTCGTCATCTTTAGTGTCAAAATGAGTGAATAGTACAAAGGTGCAAGGGAACATCCTTTTAAACAGGAGTTTGGACTTGTAGAGGTGGAAGTTGATTTACAGTTGTTTTTTCATTGTGAAATTTAATTTTAGGCAAAAAATCTCTACATTTGTAGAAGGGGGTTGTTTCACAAGAAAGAGGTGAATTCTAAAAAAGGTGAAGCAAGCAAAAATCAGCAATTTGGAAATACTGCCAGTGCCCATCTGGCACTTGCTGCAGCCCCTGGTGTGCTGTGGATTGACCTCCCAGAAATGCCCTGGGAGGTCTCAGGGCAGGAGGCAAGAGAAATACAGCTCTCTGCACCAAATCCCACGCACAGAAAAACCTCCCATGAGGAGCTGAGGTGTTCTTTGTCTTGCCTGGCATCACTGACCAGGCTGCCCAGTGAAAAACCTCAGGCGGATGTGATTTGGATTTGGTATCTTCATTTCCATATCAATATCCCTGTGGGGCTTGAAGATCAAAAGTACCAGTGGAGTGTGACTAAATGTCAGCCCAAGAATGCTTAGTTAGGGAAAACTAAAGCAAATCAGTTCATAAATCATCTGCTGGAGGGACTTGGCAGGTCACTCTTAGTGTATTTCCTCATTTGTATGGTCTGAATTCAGAAAAGCAAAGTATGGATCACAGATAATTGATGAAGAGTGGATGTACAGCAGCAGGAAATGAGCTTTTTTTTATTATTGTTGGAACATTCTTTAGGTCGTGTAGTTTGAGCCTGTGATAGCAGGAGGGTGATCTTTCTTGCTTCCTGTGTGTGCCCTGCATGGCAGCATCTCTGCAGTGAGGATGGGAATTTGGGATGGATCCTCTGATGGCACATGGATCATCCCACTGGCAGCAGTGGGTGACTGGCACTACTGACACCCCACTTTAACTTTCCCTTGTTCTCAGGAGGAAAATTAATGAGTGAGCCAAAGTCTCCTCAGTCCCTGCACTGTGCTGTCACTGTGCTGTGCGCACCTTTGTCTGCTCTCCCTGACCCCATCTGCAGGTAGAGATTAAATCCTCTCCCTCTGGGAGGCAGTGAAACCCTGATCTGGGCTCCATAAGGATGGAAACCAGCCTTGAAATGCAGGAGTGGTGAAGGTGGAAGTGCTGATGCGAATCCCTGTGGCTGGTGCCTCTGGCTGTAGGGGGAGATTTTTTGTGGACGGTTTTTAGGGGATGTTTTTAAAAACACAGTAGGAGATCACTCAGAAAATGTAAGTTCGAGCAAATCTGATCTCCAAATGTCTGTACCAGAAAAATGGATGAGAAAGGATTTTATGAAACTCCTGTGCAACTTCACCTGTTTCTTATCCAACAGTTTGGCTGCTGTATTTTGTTACACATTTCCAAGTGCTCTGGTGTTGGAAAGCAAGGGGAGCATCCTTGGGAGTGTTCCTGGTGCCGTGGCCTTGTTGTGCACAAGGTTTTAGCAAATAGCAGTGGGAAACCTGGAGATTTTAACCACACAGCCTCCATTTCCCCTTCCAGCTGTGCCACCTCTGAACCTTGGGATGTTCATGGCCTTTTGAGCTTGGGAAATAATCCAGTTTCTCCCCTCCCTTTAGGCAGAGCCACTCTATGAGCTGGTGGCTCCCTCTGACGTGGCTGACTCCACCAAAATTAAGGAGAATCTGCGCCGGGCTCTGGAAGAGTTCCAGCAGGAGACCAGTTCCTGTCGCTGTGCTCCATGCCAGGGGAATGGCATCCCCTTCCTCAGAGGTACAGGGCTCCCTGCTCCTCCTTTCTACCATCTGGATTGAAATTAGTTGGGGAATTTGTGGGGAGCACGTGGCAAGCAAGGTGCTCTTTAGTTTTCTCCTGTCGTTTCTTTATCAGGGAATTACTCCGTGTTTTTAAAGTTGCTCTGCTTGTAGAGTCCTGGTAAGTAAAGACAGTAAAATCCCTTTATTTTTCAAGGGATGTCCTTGTCATGGGAGTGACCATTATCTGTATCAGTTTTACAGAAGAATTTGTCACTTGTCAATTATGCATTTAAAAAAAAAGTCCTTGACATCTTTAAGTCTCCTCCTTTTGCTTTTAAGATTGCTTCCACCCTCCTGGAGAAGTGACTACTGTCTCAGCATCAATTAGTGTTTGTAAAAGGGGTTTTGAAGATGAAAAGCACCATATAAGTGCCAAGCACAGTGATCACCACCTCCCCCTGTTTCTGATAGAAGCTATCCTCCTCTGTAAGCAGCCTGTGATTTAGAAAAAAAAACGAAGGGGAAAAATAATCAAATTAAATGAAAACCGCTCTGCCTAAACAAGAGATATATGATGTGATGAGAGCTTCTAACAAAGGGACCATTTTGTCAAGTGCCTAATTTCAATCTGCATCCGCAAAAGTCCTGATGAGAATTGTTATCATCAAATTGTATCTAATGCAGAAGGCATCACTTCAGGTACCAGCCAGCTGATTGTAGCATTTCAAGCATTTGTCTCATGGTGACCTCTGTTTAAATAACTTTGTAGGAGCTGAGTCCAGTGTTCCATTTAGGATCTTCTCAGCAAAGGTTTTAAATGACCATGTGTTTTCCTAAGCGGGAACACTTCTCCAGGTTCCTGACGTGGGATGCACATCCCTGGGTAGCCAGAGCAGGAATATTGGGCTTTTCCTCTGCCACAAAGCAAGGTTAGAATATTCCTGTCCTGCTCGCTCTTTCTTGATGCTGCAGTTTGTTCTTTATGAGCTTAACCAAGAGCTCTCTCCAGAGACCCCACCTGCAGTGCTGTGTCCAGGTCTGAAACCCCAGATTCTAAAAGGACATGGAGCTGCTGGAGTGAGTCCAGAGGAGGCCACAGGGAAGGCAGGGTTAGATGAGATGCTGGGAAGGAATTCCTGGCTGTGAGGAGGGTGAGGCCCTGGCACAGGGTGCCCAGAGAAGCTGTGGCTGCCCCTGGATCCCTGGAAGTGTCCGAGGCCAGGTTGGATGGGGTTTGGAGCAGCCTGGGATAGTGAAAGGTGTCCCTGCCCATGGCAGGGGATGAGATGAGAAGAGTTTTAGGGTCCTCCCCAACCCAAACCATCCCAGGATCCTGTGATCTCCTTTGGAGAAGAGCAGGAGGACTCTGTGGTCCCCTGTGGAATCGCCCCAGCGAGTCTGAGGTTGAGCTGCGGGGCAGGAACAAATCTCTAGGCAAGTGAGAGGGGGAGCAGGGCAGTCACAGCTCCCCTCTTTATTGGTATTGATCCCTTCAGCAGTGGAGAAAAATTACGACATTTCACCCACTGTCCCTTCCTCCCAGAAGATGAAGTGCTGGAGGGAAGTGGCTGCCTGCTGGGAAATGTGTCCCCAGGTCTGTAATTCCCACCATCTGTGCTTCCTTTCAGGAACAGAGTGTGAGTGCCTGTGTCCCCTCGGCTACAGCGGCACCGCCTGTGAGATCAGCAGGAGGAAAGGTGAGAGACAGCCATCTCCTGTCCAGGGGACAATCCCAGCTGTGCTAGGAGTGTCCAGGGATGGCAGGTCATTTGTGGGGAGTGATGCCAGCCCTGGCTGTCCCCAGTCTACCCAGCCCAGTGCACCCAGCTGGGCCCCTGCAAGGGGGACAGATGTATTTTCCCTGTCCTCCTCTGAATTCCCCCTTGAGGAGGGGGGTTTGGTTTTTTGCATGTACATGCCTTGCAATTGTACCAAAATAGGAATTCCTGCTTAGTTCACAATCCCTGGAAAGCCTCAGGTCTCCTCCTTAGGAAACAGCTCTGTTTCCTCAGTTTTTCCCTTTGATAAAAGCAGCATGTTGCAAACTGTTCTTCCCCAGATACGCCACCGTGCATTTTAATCTTAAAATCTTATTATGCTGTTTTGAAGCATTTATTAATGCTCCGTGGTCACTTCATGTCTCCGCTGTCTCCTGACTGATGTTCTTAACTCCTTCCAGTTTAGGATCATCTATGAATTTAATCATTTTGTTTACTTCTTCCAGCTCATTAATTTAGATGCTAAATAATACCAGATCCCAGGCACCCGGAGCTCTGGCACCAACCCACAATTTGATGCACTGCATTTATCACTGGCTTTGTTTACAGCCTCACCCACTACTCATTCTGCATGGCTGTGTCCAAACTGAGCCAGGCTGAAATGCACTTTGGGCCAAGATTTCACTGAGCAGGGGCTCATTTTTTGGGTATTTCTATGGCAGTCCATGGAGCCTTGAATGGTGGAATCACTGACACCTTAGTCCAGTCTGTTTTACTCACTCATAGTCACATCCAGCCCTCCCAAAGCTCACATCCATCCATTTGTCAACACTATAACTTCATTTCTCACTTGCATTTCCTCCTTTTATGTGTTGCCTCCGTGATTCTTAGGATTTTGAATTTATGTCACTCACATGCTCAGGGTCCAGAAGAATCAGTGTAATAGGAAAAGCAATGGAGGGAAAGCTGAATAGTCAGGCTGTTGTTCACTGAACTGCTAACACTGCCCCTACCACCTTGAAATGTGGCTAAGTTTAGTTGGTCTGTTTCCTATCTAGGCTTGGACTAAAACAGAGAAACATCCTTCAAACAAATATAAAGCTAATTGCCTTTTCTTTTTCCCCCCTTTCATGTCTTCCTGAAGTTCAGTTTGAACAAACACCAGAAATGCTGAACAGGGAATTAACATCTCTGAAACAATCACTCGTCGTTAATGACTCCAGTAGACTGTTGGTGATGTGGACAGGGGCTGAGCTGTTTGTGCTCAAATACGATTCATGGGAGCTGGCATCTTCTCCTGTGGAAAGAGCGGCTTGTTTCTGATGGTCCTTTCCTGCTTTGTTGTTTTTTCTTTTCCAGATGCTGCTGTTAATGGAAACTGGGGGTGCTGGGCCAGCTGGTCCCCGTGTTCAGGAGGCCAGAGGACAAGAAGGCGACAGTGCAACAACCCTGCCCCACAGAAGGGTGGCTCCTCCTGCTCAGGGCCAGACTCTGAGACTGTTCCTTGCTAGAGGGAATCAGCAGGAGCTCACACAGAACTGATGGGCACTTGGCAGACTCCTTGGGAAGACATCACCTCCCTGCCTTTCCGAGCTGGCCTTGCTCTGCCCATGGGTCTCATCCAAATCAGAAACATTTCAGAAGGCACTGGGAGCTGGGAGGGTGTTGGGAGCTACACCTTTGGACATGCAGCTATCCCATGGGATTGAATGTGCTTACTGACCTCAATATTATGCCTTTTCCCTGTCTTTATTGCAATGGGCTATATGAGACAAGCTTTATCTCTGTCTGTATTTGGTAGCTGCATGATTTCAAATTACACTGTCTTGTTGCTGAAGGTTCCTTTGAGATAAGAAGAGACGCTTTGATCTTACGTGCAGCAGGATGTGCACTGATGCACAGCTTCTGTGAAGGCAGCTGTGTCATGTGGAGCAAAATCCAGCACATTAAAGCCTAAATCTCAATGAGCACAACAGTATCTAACGTGACATTCAGAGCCCCCGTGCCTCACTACCCTGCTTCCCCAATTTATTGTGTTGTTCCCACCCCTGCCATGGGCAGGGCCACCTTCCACTATCCCAGGTGGCTCCAAGCCCTCTCCAGCCTGGCCTTGGACACTTCCAGGGATCCAGGGGCAGCCACAGCTTCCCTAGGACCAGTGGAACATTTTGAAAAAGCTGTCTGCACATCCCCTGAGCTCTTCTGCCCTTAGTAGCTGTGTTTTTCCCAGACAAGCTCTGGTTAATAAGTTTGATCCCATGAAATCCAGTATTCCAGCTGCTGCTGGGTCCACCCAGGGTGGGACATCTAACCCAGAGAGAGTTCACTATGAAGAGAAATTGGTTTGCCTGTTATTACCATCCCTGGAGCTGTGCACCAGAGGAACTTTAAAACTGTGCACCATTTAATGAGCCCGCATCCTTCCAGAGACTCGCCTCCTACAGCTTTGTTGGTGGCAAATGATTTTTGCCAAGACATTTGCTTGGTCCTGCTGCAAAATAACCAGCAGTAGAAGTTATTTTGGCAATTCCACCAGTGCAAAAGTTGTTCGTGAGGGCCGTGAGTCTTTCCAACATCTGCAAGGTCAAACTCTTCCTCTGAGGGAATTTTTAGCAGAGCTGGTGATGGTGGGCTGGTATGGCCCGTTCCTTTCCTTTCAGACTGACGTTGTCTGAATGCAATTCCTGTGAGAGCAGCTCAGGCTCCCTGACACCTGAACAATGGAACATGCATTTAGCTGTAGCCCTCACGCCGCCTCCACGCTTATCGACAGGGCTCCTGTGACAGCTGTAAGAAAGGCAGAGCACGTTGCATATGTAAAACAAGAGGGCTCTGTGCTCATTATGGGCTTCATCATTAAGCTGCCAACCCAAAACATTTCCCTTTCCCACTCTGTAGCTGCAATATCTTTTGTGTGATGGAAATTTGCCAAGAGGTTCTTTTTTGCGGGGGTCATGGTCAAAGAGGTCACTGCTTGTGTGGAGTGGGATATTCCTCCAGGTTTTTTGCAGGGTCTCTGTAGAAGCTCTGGAGGTGAGGGCCCTGAGCATGGTTCACTTCTGAGGACACAAACTGCAGTGTCATTGCCTGCCCTTCTTGAGAATCATCGGTGTAATCTGATTAAGTACATTTCCCAGATGAGTCAAGTGGCTTTTGGAAATTTAACCACCTTTCCTGCTCGTCCAGCTGGTTAAACACACAGCAGTGGTGCCTCTCTCCACTGCCGTGGCAAGGACAGCCAAGTGCAGTGACCTGACTTGGGACTGTTGTTCCCAAACCAGAAAAACGCAGACTTTTTGAAGTGATGACAGTACCTGAGTTTGTATATTTGGGTTTGGGGGGTTTTTTTGGAGGAAGAGAGGAGAGATTTGACAGTCACCAAGATCATCAGGATAGTCTGAATGAAGTATGAGTTCAGCAGTGGCTGAAGAGTCAGCCTGTAGGTTTAGAAGCCTCCCATAAAGGGCATAACTTCATCTTGTCCTTGTGATTTTGTGCTTTGATTCGCCTAACTAATGATTTATTATAAACCCGGAGGGTCATAAAAAATACTACGCTGAAGCTTTTATTGTTTCATTTTGGTTGGCATTAAATTTTGGTACCATCTTTTTTACTGGTGTTCCTAATTCTCACTGCCTGTGTAAGTTCAGATTAATAACCCACGTGTGAGGGCTCGGGAGGGCTGCAGGCAGCTGTGCACGTGTTCAGCACTGCTGCTGCTGCTCTAGCCCATTCCTCTGCATAAGATTCTCATCTCACTGGGCTCTCCTACATCCCATGTTGTATTTTCACCAGTTTTCTTGAGGAAAAAGGAGAGGATAAACACAGAGAGGCTGTATTTGTTTGTACCTCACTGCTTGAAGTCGTTGCTGCTGGAGTGTGGTGGTACTCAGGAGCTCCCAGAAGGGTATTTCAGGTGAGCTGTAATTGCCTCCTCCAGCTTTCCCAGGACAAAACCAGCTGGAATTTTGCCACCCCTAATATCTCCATCAGCAGTGGGAAACTGGACTGCTTTCCAGGCTGGATTCACGTGCTCCCTGTTGTGTTGTGTCACGCAGACACTTCACCTGTGAGGCTGGGACCTCGTCCAGGCTTGCAGGCTTGCAAACTCAGTATTGCCAAATCACTTTATCACACTGCTGTTTCTCCCACTTTGGGATGGATGTTGTTGTTCCTGCCCAGGTTCTCTGCCACATCTAGATGTTTTGTTGAAAGAAACTCAGAAAAGGCCATGCAAAGGTATTAGCAGTCCCCAGATTTCAAACTCCTGGCTTTACCCTGGTGGCTGCAGAGCCCAGTGAGCCACCCAACACAACTGCCAGATTTCAGGTCAAATCATGCCTGCAGATACATCAGACTTTTACATCCTGTTTTGATACCTCCTGTTTCTGTAAATCAAAAAGCTTGAGTTGAATACAGTAATTATTACCATTATAAACAAATATTTTTACTTATTTGTCATGTAGCAACACAGATCCCACTGTGGTGGACGTGATAGGGCAGCACCATCGAACTCACCAACACCAGTCCCTCCCCAAACTCACCAGAACCTGGAATTTCTTTTGTTTCCGGTTTTTCTGGTGGGATTAAGTGCTTTGTATCTGCCTGTGGCCGTGCATTCCTCTGTATAAAATGGGAAGGCAACAATTTTTGAGCTGCCCCCGGCAGGGAATTTCTGCCTGCTCTAAACTCCCAGGCTCAGAGGGACGCAGGCGTTGGGGCAGCTGATCTGACTTTGACCCTGAGGTAGAAAACAGCTCTGTCTCAAGCACTGCCCTTATCTCCTCTCCTGTTAGCTGGTTATCTGGAGCCTACACCTTGCAACCTCAGGTGTATTGTCATCAATCATTTCCTATTTTCTTCTGCGTGCTGGTTCCTCTCTGCCCTTCCTTTGTTAATAACCCGGTTTGCCTATATCCATAAAAATATCTGATTGTGATACCATTTATCCAAAGCGCCATACATCCATCATGTGCTTATGAGCGAGATAAACAAGGTCTCCTGGGAAATATGCCGCCAGAAATATATAGGATAAATAACTATATCAAATGTATGTCAGCGTGCAAGAGGGGGAAAATCCATTCATTAAAACCCGGCTGGAACTGCGGTGTTTTATTGTACCCTCCAAGCTTTTAGTTTAACTAAGAAACATACATTTTTGCTGCTTATCTCATCTTGCACAACTCTCCTGCTGCCCACTTCAGCACGAGATATATTAGCTTCTTCCACTGCCATTGTAAATGTGTAATTGCTCATAATCTTTTCTTCTTTTTTTTTTTTTTTTTTTCTCCTAGACCTTACAGGCAGCTTCTTCCTTTCTTCTGACTTCAGCTTTGCTGCTCATGGCATTCAGCATGTGGATGTTTGAGCTCTGGGGTGGAGGGAGAGGAGAGAGAGGGGCACTGCCCACCTGCCTTTGGTGTTTGAAGGAAGCCCATGGGTTTGTGTCTCAGTGCCTTGGGCTGTGAAGTGAGTGACGAGGATGAACAATTGAAGGTAAAACATTGTTTTTCTACTCTTATTTATGTGTTTCATGGTCGGATTTTGCATGCAGTTCCTTTAATCACTTGGATTTATTCTTTTTTTTTTTTTTTTTTTTTTTTTAAATTTTTGTGGTTCTTCTGTGATTTATCCTTCTGGAAGCAGCTCTAAAAACTGAGGATGCAGGTTGTTTTCCTGCAGGCCCCATCTTTTCCCAGCCTCCAAGGCATCAGATCTTTCTGTTCATTAATTTCTCCCCTCTGGTCAAAAAAAGAAGCGCACTTGGTTTTCTGACTGAGGTGACTTTGTATTCATTTACTTGCAGGTATTTTCCTGAGTCCTAAGAAGTCAATGTAAAGGTAAGAATTGCTTGTGAGCCAAACTGGGGCTTGGTGTAGGAGCCCTGTCTCGTGTTTCCACATAACCTGGCAGCCAATGCCAAACAACATTCATTAAATCATCTGTTGTGATCCTACATTTCACTTTCCTTTGGATGTCTAAGTCACACTGATCCATGGGTGCTTCGTGCTGCTGCATTTCCCAACACAGAAGACATCAAATTCAAGCTCTAGGGAGCAAATTCCACTATGGGTGAACAGCTCCTTCACCTGGAATAGCAAGGTTGGCCCAAAAGGCCACAGCTTTGCCCCCCAGCAAAGGGATTTTTCACAGAACAATCCATCTCAGGGTTTGAGACAACATGGTTTGTTGTTTTCAGCCTGTGGTTTCATTTACAAGCAAAAAAAAAAAAAAAAGTGGTGAAAAATTCGGCCTTTGGCAAACATGCCCACAAAAGAAAATATGGGGCCAGATCTTCAGGTGCCATAAATCAGCTGCAGTGAAGGAGCAACACTGATTTACATCAGCTGAGTGTCAGCCTGTAAATCCCCACTGACACACAGTTGAAAAACAAATATTTCCAAGCACCTGAGCAATTTCTTTCACTAAACCACGAATTCCTTTCTACTCCCTCTCTCCATTCAAATGTCTACAGAAGGGCTGCTTTGTGCTTTGAGGTTTTGGTGCTGTTGTTGTTCATAATGCCTGATTCCTTCTCAGGGCTTTTTTTTCCCCCCCTTTCTCCCCCTGCAATGAAAAGCTCAGTAAAATGAAGTGCCATTTGCCTTCCGTCCATCCCGGGTTTTTGTGGCAGTTCATTAAGGAGAGGGAGCTGCAGGCTCTCGCCGTGGTCTCTGGACACAGTTCAATACTGTGTGCATTCTTGTGCTGAGATTTACGTCTCACATTCAAAAAAGCCCCTTAAATCAAGCAGCCTGTTAGCATCTTCTCAGGCTCTGTGTGCCTGGGAGATAAAATGCCTGCGTGCTAATAGTCAATTTATCACTGATCTTACAGAGGAAAAGCCTTTGCTTGTGTGGGAACATCCTCTGCCCAACGGTTGCGCTCGAGCCTCCCCATTTATCGCTTTACTTATTTATTTAAAACCCCTCACCAGCTCGGGCTTACATTTTGCAAGGATGCCTGGGCATCTTTCGGCTGAGGCCTTCTCCATGCAGAGCAGCATATGGCTTTGCTGCAAACGCAGCCCTGGCCAATATGCTGGACTTACAGATCTGACAGCGCCAACTCACAAAAGTTTCCTGCTACATATGTCAATACCAACTGCGTGGATCGTGAGCTTTTCCTGTGTCTCCCAAAGGAAAACACATGAACTCCCTGAGAGTCACGCTCAGCTATGTAAACACTCGCAGTGAGTTTATTTCATGACACGCTGCAAGCCCCAGGGTCACCCAGCAGCTGCACCTCCTTTGGGTGCTATCTCCTGGGCTGCAGCAGCCTTGCTGGACACTGGTGGGGCTCCCATCACGTCTGGTGGGGCTCCCATCATGTTTGGTGGGGCTCCCACCCCATCCTCTGGGGCAAAGCCACAGGAGCAGTTGGTCAGGTTTTACACAGCAAATCCAGCACATGTAGAATTGACGCATCACCGGGCAACTATTTCTCCCCGGGGGTAATTCCGTTGCATTCCTGGAGTATCCATGGCCCAGCTTGGGTTCCAAACCTTGCTGTCCCAGGCAGCTTGGTCTTTCAGCAGGCTCTGCTCTGGAGGTCTCTGCCAGCACAGGGCTGCCCCCCGTGTTGCGGGGCAGGGTTGGAGCAGTGCCGGCTGCGCCGTGACGTCCCCGCCTGGCACGGGGACCAGCCCGACCAGCAGCTCCAGCGCCCGTCCGTCTCACCGCCTGGGAACACAGAAAAGAAAAGGGGAAAACGAACAAAAAAAAAGAGGATTTCAAGTCTGGCTGAAACTTCTCTGGATATGGACTCCCTGCTCTCTCCCAGCCATGGTCAGGCTGTTAAGATCAAGGCGCTTTGAAGCCAGAGTGGATGAATCAGCATCACCCCGAACGCCAAGAGCTGTTTCTTGCCCAGCTCATCTGAAACCCGCTGCCTTTCCTTTCACAGCTCTCTCTGCAGCAACTTTTCTCCTCTGACCAAGGCAAAAGTCTCCTAACGTTGTGGGGATGTTGTGAGAAGTCCTTTTGGAGATGGGGCATTTCAAAGCTTTTTCATTACAGGACAGACTGAGTTGTCAGGAGCGGTCGATACTATGGATTATGGCTGTGCTCCTGAATGATGGGAATGCTTGATGGCTGTCATTTACTGTCGTTTTTTATTTACTCATCTGGCCTTCATGCCTGGCTCGGGCACTTTATTAATCCAGACAGCACAAATGGATGCGTGTGCTCTTGCTTGGTGCTGGCTGGGAAAGCTGCGTTTTCCATCTGCTGGAACATTGTGCTTTTTTTTTTTAAAAAAAAAAAATAGATTAGTGTGGTCTTCAATGAGTGTTGGAACTGAAAATTTGAAACTAAAAATTGCCCATGAGTTAGAAGTGTGCCTGTCCCCACTGTTGCTAAAATCAAGGAGCACAGGGCTGGCTGGTCCAGTGCTCTGCTTTGGTGGCAGGTCCTGGGCTTCCCAAGCAAATTCCTGAGATTTGGAGGCAACTTAAAGAACCTGAACTTTTTTAATAAATCTACTTTGCAGTCACTGAAGCAAAGCTTTGGAATCCAGCCTCCTAAACCATCTTTGCTCCAACTCCTTATCTTGTAACAGCTTTGATTTTCCACTGGTGAGACCCCAGTGATGAGCCCATGGTTGGAGGCCTGGAGCTCTGCCTGGTGGAACTGCTCTGAAGATGGATTTTTCTGCCAGCTTCATGTGCTGAGATTTAGATATTTTTTTCCTTTTTTCCTTTTTTTCTTCTTTTTTTTTTTTTTTTTTTTTGTCAGCATGAATCAGGACAAAAATATTCATCCAGAACTGCAACTTTTTTTAGAAATGAAAGAGCCTGTTCCGACCTCGGCTTTTTTTGCTACCCACTTAACTTTCAGGATAGTATAGAAAGTGACAAAGAAAACATAAATATAAGCCTGTCACTTTGGAAAAACATATTTTTCCACCCCAAAATAGACACTCTAGTCAAAATGCATTCTGGGAGGGGGTGGGAAATCTGGCAGTGTAGCAATTTTTTACTAAAACAGCTTTTTTGGTGGTACGTTTTGTGAGCAGTTGCTTCACCTGAGCCTTTCCCCTTCCCTCCCCTCCGTGCCTGCTGAGGTTTGTGCTCTCCCCCTTGGAGCAGCCATCCTTAGTGGGATGCTATGAGCCCTCCAGAGGATTAATCCAGCAATTAAACACACCCTCATTTCCACCACCCAATTTATAGTAATAATAGAATACAGAACGGTTTGGGTTGGAAGGGAACATCTCATTCCAACCCCTCTGCCATGGGCAGGGACACCTTCCACTATCCCAGGCTGCTCCAAGCCCTGTCCAACCTGGCCTTGGACACTGCCTCACCACCCTCACAGGGAAGATTTTCTTCCTCCTACCTAGTCTAACCCTGCTCTTTTTCAATTTAAAGCCATTCCTCCATCTCCTGAGCTGCTAATCTCAGTCTCTTGCAGGGCTGCTCGGCATCACACGGCAACAAAACACAGAAGGGAAGGTGAGATCGAGGTGTGGGTGCCAGGAGCTGTTGGTTTAGCCACGTGGAGAGGGAAATGCATCCCCTTGGCTGCCTCTCCCCCTGCCCTGCTGCAGCCTGGGCTCTCACCTGGGCGCTCACCCTGCTCACAGGCAGAGCCCCTGTAGCCGGGGCGGCACTGGCAGGAGCAGGTGTCCCCCACCAGGATGGGCTCCCCGTTGTTGTGGCACTTCCCGCAGCGGCAGGGGCTGAATTCCAGCAGGAATTCCTCCAGAGCCCTCTTCAGGTTCTGCCTTTTGGTCTCCACGTGGCCGAGGAGGTCGCTCCTGCCGAGGATTTCATGGATGGGCTGCAGCTGTGGGGGGAATGGAGATGGATGGTGTGGAAACAATTTCAGCTGGGCATCAACTTGGGATGCTGTGACATTGCTGGATGAATTCAGGACTGGGGGAAAAACTCATTTGTCTTCCTCGACAGCTGCATGTACATCATGCAAATGTGTTGCTGCCCCAGCGAGGAGCCACCGGTCCAAAACCTTCCTCATCTTGGAGGTTTGTGTGGGATTGGCTTTTCTGGACATGCTTTGGAGTTTTAGCACGGATTGGAATGATAAGTTAAAACACCCCAGTAAGCCTGGGGGGTTTTTTTGACTGATTTCTTAGTGCTGTCACAGTCTCTGAGATTTTTTTGCATGCTTTTTGCCTTTTTGAAGAAAATGTTTTGGTAAGAGCTTTGGACAGAGGGTATCATCAAAATTTATTGCCATCCTATCGCTTGCAGTGGCCAGATTGTAAAATATCCAGTAAATGCTGAGAATGAGGATTTTTGCCTATATATTTTTTGCCCTTTGATGTAGTGAAATAATACTGTCATCTACAGCTTTGGGGATGTAACTCGCTCATCATATTTTCCAGCAGCAAAATACAGTTCCTATATATACCAGTCAGCAAAAATAGTCCAGTCTGGGCAGCAATTAAAACTTGCCCAACTGAATATTAATATTCAATGGGTAGTAAAGCTAAGAACTTGGGACTGTGTGAGGACACTTGTTTACACCTGTGCAAACACTCCCTGTCTAGGCCAGGAATTTGTTCCAGAAAAGCCCTGGGTGTCAGCTCACTGTGCAAGGCACTGTGAGAGTGATTCGTGGGGAGGATCAGGATCAGCTGGGCTTTGGGACGAGCTCTTAGACAAATTTGCACAAGCCTGTTTGACAAACTGAGGGGGCTGCAGATAAGAGCTGCTGAAGTGGGCGGTGGTTGCAGGGTGACTGCTCAGCTCTGGAGCAGCCAGCAGAGAGGTCGGGGCATGGCTTACTGGAAAAGGGCAAGAAATTCTGCCCAGAATTGATGGGAACTTGTGCGAAAAGGTGAATAACCTGCAGCTGGAACTGAAAGCACTTCTGTGTTATCAGATCTTTCTGTCACCAGGTGCTGCCCAGGAAGGCTTGCACAGTCCTTCTTGCCCTGCCAATAACACAGATAATTCCCAAATCCATTTTCCCTTCTCCCACTCTCTGTCAGAGCTTTCAGACCTGCTTTCAAATGAAGACAAGAGGGATAGAAAAGGCATGACAGAGATCCTTCCCCCAGCATCCAGTGAAACCAAAGGGAGACTGGAGCCTTGCTCATTTTTATGGCCACAGACCTTCTTTTTGGAGTGTGGAGAAAGGACCCACCTGCCAAAGCAGCCAGGAGCTCCCTGCTCCGAGAACTCCTGGAGGGGGCCTGTAACGAAACACCTTCCCCAGCCCTCAGTGAGTCCCCTGCTTACACAGGAGGGCAGACAGCATCAGGGAGAATACCAGGGGTGAATAAAACTGCAATTCATTGTGAAGCTGTTGGGGAACACATCAGAAACTTAACCTGGCACTAATCCAGCATTAAGCTCCTTGTCCATCTCCCTGTGGATGCAGTCGGTGGGAGATGTACTCCCCATTGTGAAATGAATAAGAGGTTACCAGATCAGTGGCCCATTACATTTAATCTTGTTCTGTGATGGGATCACAATAAAAATACGAAATGATCTGCTCGACTACACTTTCATTCCTTAGAGCGGCAGAGTTTCTTGGACTGCAGAAAAGCCTTACCTGGAAATCAATAACTGCAGGATTATATTTTAATGACCTGCCCCAGTGACGATACATTTTGCCATCCCAGCTGTTCAGGAGCCCTCCACTGTAGCTGGTATCTCCCCCTCTAACCCGGGGAATAATATCTTCCACAACTGCACTGTGGCTCCCAGCATCTGCAAAGTTGAATTGCACACGTGTTACTCAGCTGCTGTGTCCACACAGGCTCCAGGAACTGCCAAATGGAGCTGAGATCGGGGCTGTCAGGGAGCTGCCTCCTGGGATCAATGTGAGCTCAGTGCTCCCTGCTTGTGGGGTGAGCCCTGCCACCTTATCACAAGGTGACAAGTTGAGCATCCCAAATCCTCTAAGCTGATAAGGCCTGAAGAGGCTGAATTCCTGCAGCCTTGGTTTCTGGGTAGGTCATGGGCAATAGATCCCACTGTCTATAGCTCATTATGAAATGTACAAATCTGGGGGTTCCACCCTCTCTGAGTACTTTTTAAAGTAAATTTTGACTTTCTATCATTACTGAGGACTACCGCCTCCCAGCCTTCCCAGAGCCTCTGCTTCTAATCCAGATACTTGCTACAATAATTCCGCTCTTTTAAGAGGAGTCAGTGCTCCTGGAGACATGGACCCAAAGTTTCTGTGGTCCCACCTTGTCTGGGGGATGGCACTAGAGCTCATCACACCTTGTGTGACCCTACACAAATCTCTGTGCCCAAGTGACCAAAACAAGCGACCCAAGGAGCCTCAACAGCCCCCTGCCCTGCTGCTGTACCAGTTTCCAGGAATCCTTTCTTTCTGCAGTCAGAGTGTGTCACAGTCGCACCCAGTTGCAGCATCTCCTTGCTGGCTGTAATCCCAAGGGACAGACCAACACAGGCACTTATCTCCTCGGTGCTGATGGCTGCAAACCAGAAAGCAAACAGGTAAATTCTGTGACTCGTGGTCTTCATTTTTCCTACTTCTTTTTTCTATCATTGAAGAAAACATTCAGTTATTTTCATGGCTTGTGTTTCAAAGCCAAAAGCTATTCTGGGCAGAGGACAGTGGAAAACCCCAATATTTTGTTGGGGTAAATTGGGCCTTTCATATAATAGGTGTAATGTTTTTTTCCTTAGAAAATATTAGAAGAAAGTAAAAATCTTAAGGCTTCAGGCACAAATGTCCCTGTTTGATCTATATATTTAACAACAAACCTCTGGGTTTTTTACAGACTAACTCATAGCTACAGTAAAGCCAGGAACAGCAGCTGAAATCAGTAGATCCTCACTAATTTTCCTAAATTCATTTTCTGACCCACCTATTAATGGCCTAAGCAGCACCTTAAGGAGTAACTAAGAAAAGGCCTGTGTGCTGAGAGCTGCCAGAGCTTTCCTGCCTGCTGCTGCCAGCACCACCACATACATCATGAAAATATGTAACTGGAGAGCCATGAAGCGACTGCAGAGGGGAGAAGGGAACTAATGAGGTGGTTTCACCAAGGTAAGCAATGTGCATATTTCATACAGCCTGGTTTTATGTAAGCACTTCAGTGTACTGCAAATATAAGGCTGTCCTCTTTAGTAGTTAAAAAGTCCATTGATTTCAGTAAATGCGGGTACTGTAAGTAATAGGTAACTTTTATGTTGCTCTTTGTTGTCAGAGGACCTTAAAGTGTTTTCCAGAGGGGCCTGGTGATCAATACCATGGTACTGGAAGGAGGCACCGAGGTCAGCAGGGTTTGTGTGTTGTGGTTTAATGGTCTGAAGTTTAAACCTCTGCCTCAGTCCCACCCTGGAGCATTGTCCGCTGAACAGCTCTCACCTCAGCTCCGGGGAGCAGGGCCTTGCCTTGCTTGTGTTTAAAATATTGCTCAAACATGCACGGTTCTGGTTTCGTGCAGTTATGGAATGGTTTGGGTTAAAAGGAACTTTTTATGGGCCAGCTGGTCCAGCCCTTCTCCCTCCTGGGCAGGGGAATCTTCAACTACACGAGTTTGTTCAGAGCCCCATCCAACCTGGCCTTGAATATGTCCAGGGATGATGCTCCTACCACCTCTTTAGGCAACTTCTGCCAGTGTTGCCCCATCCTCACTGTAAAAACTTCCTTCTTTAGTCTGCATTGACCCTCTTTTAGTTGAAAACCATCACCCCTTGTCCTATCACAACAGGCCCTGATTAAATCCTGTCTTTCTAACAGGCCCCTTTTGAGTACTGGAAGGTTGCAGTGAAGTCTCTCTCCTTTTCTCACAGGAGAGGTTCTCCACTCCTCAAATCAGCTTTGTGGCCTTTTCTGGGCTTGCCCCAACAAGTTCCATGGGGACCCCAGAGCTGGATGCAACACTGCACATGGGGCCTCACCAGAGGGGCAGAATCCCCTCCCTTCACCTGCACGTGGCTTTGTTGGACCTCATGAGGTTCCCAGAGCTTGTCCAGATCCCTCTGGGGTGTCACCTGCAAACTTGTTCCCTTCTGCACACCCTACAGGAGAGGCTCACTGGAGCCAGCTGGGATCTGCTCCTTGGCTTGGTGGATCCAAACCCTGCTTAGGTCCTCAGCATCCTGAGAAAGGGGTGCAATCCTGGCTTCAGACTGGTGAAGGAGACCTGCAACATGCTCCAGACTTGAGTGGGAACTGCATCCCACTGCAAAACTGGGCCCTTGAGGAAGATTAAACGTGTAGCACTCAATTACTCGCACTAAACTGTTCAACAGTTGTAAACACAGTGGGTAAAGTTCATTCACCCAAAGCAACATGAGCGATTGCTTATCTTGGTGCTGGAGTGCCATAAAATTAAACTTGAGGAACGCCCTGATTAATTGATTTGCCATGGTTCCCGTTGAGTAATTATGTTCAGTGAGGGGCTGTCGATACCGTTCGCTATTGGTCTCAGCCAGATCTGGTCCTGATAAATGAAAAGTGGTGATCACTGCAGAAGGGTGGCCTCAGTAAATATTGGCGCTTGGAGGGGGGGGGAGCTCTGATAGGGTTTATTTTTTTATTTTTTCATGTGATATAATTTGCGATAGTTAAAAAGCTCGAGTGATAAGATTTACTGCTGCGTTTTGAATTAATCAGAATATACGAAGACCCTTTCTAATTTACTCCGCGCATAATGTTCCTCCCATAAATGTTCTTGTAATGTGTGAACACATTATACTGTTTTCTGCTAAATAATAGAACCATAACAATCTATTTTAAAAACAAGTAATGAAAAATATTGATGGCAGAGCAACCAGGGACCTCGTTCTGACACATGTATTTATTTCACTCATGACCACATCCATATAAGCCCTTGCAGCCCTGGAAGCTGGGAATGGGTCTGGCAGCAAAACTGCAGCCCTAAGCTCTGCAGCGAGCTGTGGGTATCTAAACAGAGAGGGTGCTTTCATTTTCAAAACTCGGGTTTCCTAAATGCTCGAAAGTCCAGCTCTGTGCTCAGTGCCCACCTAAGCTGGGTCTCATTTAGGGAGGACTCAACCAAGGGATCTTTCTCCTGAGTTTGTGCTTTAGGCACTGCTCTATAGAAAAATGAATCTTCTCTGTTGCAGAGCGTTTAGCAAACAGCCTCGTGGGCTGGGTGGGCCCTCAGGATGCAGTGGCTGATCTAAAGCAGCTCCATGCTCAGCCCTGTGGGGACTCAGTGATGCATCTGCAGAGCTTCAGACTCATCTTAGGAAGCTCTGATTTTAAGACTTGAGCACTCACATCCTGATCCTAACCATTCCTCAGGGAAGGAGGATAATCCTCTTGCAAACACAGCCTCCAAGCATGGCTGTGATCAACATTAGAGAAATCAGGGGGGGTTTTTGCTAAATGCTTTTAGACAGTGGCATATCAGACACTGCAGGTGGGTCCTTCTGGGTCAGCGTTGTGTGACACAGAGCACTGCTGGCTTGGGAAGGGTGGACTTCCTGACAGAGCCTGGATTAGATGAAAATTACGGAATGGTGCTGCATTAGAATGAAAATTGCATCTCTACTGGGCGCATTTTTGTCTTTTGCTGGACTTCAGCATCTTTCTTTCCTAAGATAAGGCATCTCCTAGCAGTAAATCTCCTTACATACACAGCAAGCACAAGATAAAGCAAAATAATAGCCTCCCTCCACATGCTCTTGATTAATTCTTCCTCTGAAATTGGCAGTCTGCTTCCTGAAGACTTGCTTGCCAAGACCTTGTTCACTTCTATATCACTCACCCTTCAAAGTGAAGAAGTAATTTGAAAAAGCATCATGTTTCCAAACATTAGGGGTGCAGGAACTTGATGAAAATTCTCTCAATCAGTAATTTCTTGTGGAAAAATTGGCGTGGTTAATGTGCACTATGGAGTGCATAGTTATCCTAATGCTGATGGGGCCAAACCATTTCGGACCAGAGGCAGAATCTGGGGCAGCACCGTGAAAATTATGGAAATTCCTGAAATAACAGGAATTTGCACCTGTTGTCCAAGATCACAATTTCCTTCTGCATCAGTGTCTGGCCAATGCAGTGGTACCCTCAGCACAGCAGAGTGATGGCCCTTAGGGGGAATGGGATCTATTGCATTATTGACACCTTTACAGAAGTTGGCAACCTGGTTATTGAGCTAAAATCCCATATTATTGCTCTGCATCCCATGTTTTTGATTAGGAAGAATGTTATGCTTTTGACTTGCCAGCAATGGCAAGTCTCACGCTCTCGGCATCTGCAGTGGGTGTTCTGTATAACTGAGATTTAGAGGTAGGGCTCTCCAGCCTCATACACTCCAATTTGTTGAGAACTGGAGCTAACAGGGGTCTGTTAGTCTCCAGATGTGGCACTAAGCAGAGTAAAGTGGCAGAGGTATTGCCAAGTGCACTGTGATATTTCCATTTACAGAAAATTGTGCTGTGAACAGGCTGGAACGTGAGAGGGCTGATTTGCTGAGCTCTGGGTGCCTTTGCAGCCTTCAAGCATTCATGGTGAACAAAGATGACAAGAAATAGGAGAAGATTAGCAAGTGACACTGAAAAAATTGTGAAAATAATGCTCAGGTTCCTTCCTTAATGACCAAACCCTCACCCAGGCACTTCTGAAATCAGAGCAGGAAGCATATTTGGTGACACTCAAGCTAATCCCAAGCCACGTGGCCAGTAGTGCCAGCAGGCTGAAAATGCCAGGTTTAAAGCAGAAAGCTGAGAACAGAGAATACATTTTGATTTTTCTGACCTTTTCTTCTCATTTCCTCCTTATTGATGACGAGGATGTACTCAAAGACACCCCCCATGGTGCCAGATGTCATGAAGTGGGTGCCGTAGTCGTTGATGAATTTGGCATACATGCCATAGTTGTAGGTGTCTGGGAGGTCCTGCAGGGACAGCAGCACATCTTCATCCAGAACAATGTTGTCCCTTCTCATCTTGAAGCGGGCTGTCTGCACCTTGGTCACAGCTCTAAAGAATCCAACATCCTGCAGGTAAAGGAGAGAGGAGCTGCAGTCAAAGTTAATTTAAACAAATGAATTTCTAGTCTTTAGGCTTGCAGGGGAGTCTCTGACTGTCAGTGCATGTATGAAAACAAGCCAAATTTTAAATGAAATAATGGTAATTCTTTTTTTAAAGTCTCTTTCTGGTGTGCTGTGGAGGTGGAGAGCCTTGGGGGGTTGGATACTGCGGGGGTTTTATTGATGTGTGAATATGATCAGAGCTGGGCTCCACACGATTCCCCTCCATTCTCTGTTTCTGCGATTTCTTTTTCTGGTTTCCTTTCCATACTGTTTATTCCCTTTTTGCTTTTTTCACAAACTCCATGAGTGACAAAGGGTCAATCCCAGCCCAGCAGAGGAGAGATTCCCTGGCCGGAAGAGGCTGATGGATGGAGAATTTCCTGGATATACCACTAGCTCCAAGGCTCCACCTCTGTATTTGCTATTGCTTTGGACAAGTCTCCACTGCAACATGAGCAGCCCTTTAAATGATTCCTTCAATAACCGATCATCATTTAGCTGCAAACATCATGTGAGTCTGGACAAGGGCACAGTAAATACTATAATGGTGCTCATTTCAAACAGCTTTTAAGGGCATTTTAACTCGGAACACCACCAAAGTAATTCTTCTTTATTGTTTTCTGTCAGCAGCCGGGAGAGAAGTGGAGATGGGGCACGGTAAATGTGGGAAATACCAGCACTCATGTTATTAGATTGGAAAGAGGTCAGCACAGCCAGTCCATGATGTAAACCCTCTGTGAGAAGTACACCCTATTATCAGGTACTATTTTTTCAGCGTGGTATTTTAACCTCCTGTAAAAAGTAGCCTATTTCCCCGTCACGAGGCAGCTCGTATTAATTTGAGCAAGATATATTTGCTACCAGAGATCATTCCTCGAGGATAATTGTTTTGATCAGCATCTTGATATTCCCTCCTCCCTCATCGTCACTTTTTAAGCATTTTTTTATTTATGTGCTTTATGTAGCCATGAAACAGGATGGGGTGAGATGACATGTGCCGTGGCACTCCGTAATTCAATTTTATTCCCACTCCCTGTTTGCTGAAACATACCAAGAACAGCAAACAGGATTACTAACGATCATACACTTGCAATTACGTGAACAAATTAAGGTACAATTACCCTGTGTTAAAAAATGCAATTGAGAGAATAAACTGACATAAGTTACAGCCACACCATGTGATGCGCAGATGATGCGACTGGAGCAGATGCAGCACTGATTTGGTTGGGGTTTTTTTTGGTGGGTTTTTTTTTACCTTTGCATCATATTGTGTGAAATTCTTCAGGGATCCTTTGCCACCTGATAATGTGAGGCCCAGGTTTAGCATGAAATCTGCACCTCCAGGCCCAATTCCAATGGTGAAGCCTGTGGTTTTGGATTCATCTCTTTTAAGGGCGTCAAGCAGGTCCTTTGAATCGTCATAAAACTCAAAAGTAAATCCAGAATCAGCATGAGCCTAAAATGCAAGGAGCAGACATTAATTTTTCAGGTGCTTCCCTTCCTTTTTAATCTCTATTTCTTGAAGCAATACCTCTGTTAAAACCCATGATGCTCCTGACAGCACCAGCACTGACTTCAGTGAATGTGGAATAAGGAATTACGTCCCGTGCCATTTCATTTGGAAATATGTGAGAAATGTGGATGAAACCAAACATTTTGCTTCATCCATCTCCAGGCAGGGGAGAGGTTTGTGTTTAGCCACTCAAAGCCAGAGCTGGTAATGGTACCTATTAAGACAGCCTGACACTTCCCGTTATAAAACCCTCTTTCCAGTTCTTTACAGCTCCGCCAAATCCCAACAATTTGGACTGAATTTTTTTCTCTCCAGCCTGCTTCTGGATGAATTTATTTAGGTAAAGAAAAATTCAACATCTATTTACAATGGCAAGGCTAGAAAACAAACACTGTTTTGCCTGTGTTTTAGAGAAGTGACCTTTTCCTTGACAGCTCTACTTTGCTGGCACGTGGAATCAAGCAGCTCTGCTGAGTCTGGGCTGTGCCATTTGCCAGCTGTGTAAAAACCCAGCCCCAGTGTTCAAACTGGGGGCTAAGGGACTCTGCCTGCTGGGTGGACATGAAAGCTACTTGCATTGAGTAATATTTCCCAGGAATAATGTGTCTTTATTCACTCATTCATGTCAAAAAACACGGTAAACGCTTAACAGTGTGGCCAAGGCATCCACTTACGATGTGGGAGACCCAAATGAATCCTTGCTGTGCTTGGATCAGTGCCTAGCATCAGACATGACCGTATGGACTGTAGGTGTTGTGATCCCTGGTGATGGGTTTCAGGATCCCTGTCTCACTCAGAATTTGGATTTATGCTCCTTGTAGCCATGCCACAGACGTCAAATGCTTTCAACGATTGAACCAGCAGCATTGTTACCATTTTACACGTGGCCAGCTCCATCCCTAGAGAGGCAAAAGGCTTGTACAAGCTCTATAGCTCATTAATAACAGAATTTAGAGAAAACACCTTGCTCTTGGCTCTGGCTGGGCCAGAGGAAGCAGTGGGGATGCCTGGATGATAAAGCGAGTGAGTTCCTTGACGTGCCATAAACCAGCATTTCCACCATTGACTGCCTGTTGAGCTACCTTAAAAACAACCTGTGCTTGGTTTCTTTGTGGGAAGTTGGGCTTTTTCTTTTTTTTTTTTTTTTCAGGAAATCGCTGCTGTGTTTGTCTTCCCAAAGCACCCACCAGGAACTGGAAGACGTGGAAGTTGTAAGGCTTGCGGAAATACTTCTCGTCGTCCCTGTAGTGCAGGCGCTCGCAGGCGGCGTCATAGTGCAGCTCCCGCCACTCCCCGTTGTACACGTACTCACAGAGCCCTCCAAAAAACCCAGGGTCGTAGATGTTCTGCCTCCCTTCCTGCGTCAGGATGTTGTACCTTGGAAAGGATCAACAGTTTGGGAGGCTGAACTCTATTTCAACCCCCCATAGCTTATCCATAGGTTATCCATAGCTCTGAGGTTTTATTTCCTCGGTCGCTGTCACGGGGTTCTCCTGACACTACAGGTTATCTATGCTCAGGCCTCTTGAGGAGCTGGAAAAGAGCTTAAAGCTGGGTTGGGTTTGTTGTCTCATTGTTGTCTCCTTCCCAAAGCTACCAGGAGACAAACAGCCATTTTATTTCTAAGGCATTAGTTTGGACTCGACATGCGAGAAATGGAAGAAATCAGGGAAGTTGCCCAGCCCCTCCCAGCAAGTGCAGCCATGAAAGTCTCAACGTCCTGGAATTCCTCCAGGTTCCTCTTTAGCCTAATGCATCTCATTGTCACAAAGTGCTTCCTGGCATTCTCTGCAATTATTTTCTATCTTAATTTCATCTCTTTCTTTTTAATAATGGTCCCCTTTCTCAGGGTAGTTAA
The DNA here is from genome assembly GCF_029207755.1 of Chamaea fasciata. Taxonomy (NCBI): domain Eukaryota; kingdom Metazoa; phylum Chordata; class Aves; order Passeriformes; family Sylviidae; genus Chamaea; species Chamaea fasciata. The sequence goes on along the minus strand of NW_027094095.1, from coordinate 28,619,565 downwards.
CACCCTCCCTAGACATGAAGCCTGTGCTTTGCCAAGTCTGTCACTTATTATTTCCTTATTCCTCCTTCTTCCTGCTCTCCAGCCCTCACAGCTGCTGCCCTCTGAAATCCCTCCTATTACTTAATATTCCATGTAATTCCGTAGCCCAAAAAGAAAGCATTATTCAAACTAGACAGCAGCACTGCTCTTCTCAACAGGGAACCATCTTTTAGGACTAAGAGAGCAAATGCCTTTGCTTCTGTGTGTTCTGCAGGAGAAACACTTCAGAGAGCAGAATTAAACAGGGTTCTCACTGAAGATTAATGCATGCCTTGTAAGACTTTTGATGGACCCTCCCAGGCCCTGGGCCAGAGGGTCATTTATCTCGGGGACTCCAGCGAGTGTTGGATTGAGCTGATGGGAAAATTACACAATGGCTGGCTCCATTCTCATCCTGTAGCCCATGTTCATAAAATCCTAGAATGGTTTGGGCTGGGAGGGACCTTAAAGATCATCTCATTCCAACCCCTCTGCCACAGGCAGGGCCATGCTCTCCAAGGGAAACTGAGCAGTAGCTTGGTTAAAATACAAGGTCTTCAACAAGAGTGTCACAGTCACAATTTGCCTTTCAGTTTCATTTTATTCTGGGTTTCTCTTTTGCCTGTATTACTTAATAAAAGTTTGAAAATGAACGGGGAAACACTTTTCATGGATAGGAGTATTTACTTATACTCGTGTGGAGCTCAGGCTGTCTGCCTTGAATCTGTGCTCGGAAGTCCTAAATCCTGGAGTTAAATCTCCTTAAGGATGAGTGCCAGTAGGGTGCTGCACCTCCAAAGTCTGCTGTTTGCTTTAGTCTATTGCTTTTAACAACAGGAGAAAGCTGTGAGATAACTGGAATCTACTTTTTCAGGAGTATAACAAAGGGCATCACAAGTGCTGTGGTCAGGTAATAGATCCGAGACAGAATTTGAAACAAAAGCTTGAATGAACCCATGGGACATGGGACGGCTCCTCCCCTTTGGGTTTTGCACAGCCCCATATCAATTCATGGATCACCGCTATTACTAAGGAAGAGCAATGGAAGAAACATAATCCTGTTTTGATTGCTAGAGGAGCGGCTATTGATTAATTACTCACCCTTGGACTGCTTTTTCCACCCCTGGGATTGGGAACAGATGTTCACAAGGGCTTTCAATATCTTCATCCTCACAGTTATCCTCATCAGACCCATCTCTGCAGTCTCTGTCCCCGTTGCACACAAGATGCCGTTTAATGCAGCGCCCTAAAGTGCACAGATGCAGGCGGTGGCTTATCCGCCCTCCAGAAATCCTGGCTGGCAGCTCGCATTGATTGTGCTGTTTTTCACCCACCGCTCAGGGCCACAAGGACTCATGCTGGGTGTTAAACATGGCGTTATTCCATGGGGAGTTTGCTTTTCCAAACTTCTGGGACCTAAACACAGCACAGAGTCCAAGCTGGCCACTCCCATGGGCTTCTATCAGCTGGGAATCAAGGAGAGGTCACCTCACTGTCCTGACTTTTATTTTCTAAAATCACACTCTTGGAAAGTTGCTATAGGAATAGCTTCACCCTTTGCCTTAAGGGAGTCAACTCCATCTTATTAAAGTGCAAGTTTCCCTCTTCCCATTGTGGGAGGCATTTGGGAAGTTTATTGCAATAAGAATGGATATTTGCAGGAAAGGCAGTGTGGAAGGGCTTTTGCTTCTGGGAGCGTGCAGAAAGCCTTAAGGAGGGAACTGGCACTGCTGAGATTAGCCCAGTGGAGTGATGATAACCTGCTCCAGCTGATGAGCTGGTCACAGAGCTGACCTGTGGCTCCAAATTTCGATAGAATTTTTGTGAAATGCTCGGGAAAGAAGTTTGAGCCATTTGTGTAGAAACAAAAATCTGTCAAGGCTAGTCAAAGTTTCAGAGAACAGCCGTTTTATATAGTAATCCTCAGAGCTGGAGGTGGCTAAAAATAACTAAATCACCCCAACAGATTGCTGGTTGGATTGATGATTGAACTCTGTCTCTAGCAGGGGAGAAAGCAGCGCGTTGTGGGAGCGCTGTGCCCGCCGAGGGGAGTGTGAGCGCACAGCAGTTGGAGCAGAATATTCCCACTCTCTTTGTTCCACTGAAAAATTCACATTCTCCATGCCACACAGCCTTCCTTTCTACCCAAATCTGAGCGCAACATGGATGGATTTCTGTAAAAGCGGGGGAAAACACTGAAGAGGGGAAAAAAATTCCTGCTTTCTCTTGTACCAGTTCACCTTCCTGCTGCCTGGGGCAGGGGACTGATACCCCCAGGGACCAAAAAAAACCTCTGTGGCAGGGGTTTGTGCCTGGCTCACTCACCTGTTTCCTCGCACTGGAAGTCCTGCCCACACCCTGGTGGCCCTGTGCACGCTGTCTCAGCTTGGCAGGCTTGTTCATCCCAGAGGTGCCCCGCGCAGCGTCGTCCTCCAAACTGTGCCGGCTGCTCCAGCCGCCGGTACCGGTGCTGCACAGAGACACAACCACCTGTATCCCCCACAGGCATCCCCTCCAAGGGCCATAAAGCCACCAAAACTATCCTTTTAATACACATTGCTATTCTTATGTGTGTGTGTGGCTTGAAGACTTTGTACCTGATAAAGGCAGGGGGGTCAGCAGAGAGTTGGGGGCTCAGATTTGCCTGGAGTTCATCCATGTGAACTTAAAGGGGGCTGGAATGGCCGTTTTAAGAATGTCTCTATTTTATATCTTGGGAAAATACGGCATTTTTCCAGCTGCACGTGCTTTGTCCTGCAATGCACCAGGCTCAGATGGACACAGACACTAATTACGAGACTGATCCTGCAACATTTCTGATGGATTATTAATGAGAATCGCTGCTCTTTAAACTAGGAAGGGGGAAAAAAAAGGAAGGGAGAAGAGCCATATTATTTACTGATAATATACTGTCTGTAAGCACAGGAACAATAAAGGAAGGGATAAAATAAACTCAGTAGAAAGCAGAAATATGTCAGGTATTTGAAAATAAATTCTCCAACTATGAAGACATATGTGAAATGATATAAAAATATGAGAACAGGAGCTGATGCATGAAGGCTGCTCCTAATTTCTTTTCACTGGACTATTTGCATTAAGAATCGGGGGATACTTAATTAAATCTGAGACAGAAAATGAAGAAAGTCTTGGGCAAGTACTCTGGCCTGATTCTTCCACCATTTGCCTTGATTTTGCTTTTCCTGTTTTGCTGCCTCGAATAAATTTATTCCCCAGTTTACACCAGGGTAAATAAGAGCCTCTCTAGCAGAGGAGCATTTCCATCATATTTGGATGAGTTTACTGGATGCTTCAGAATGATGAATATGTATAATATATATAATTAATGTGTGTACATCCTCATCACAGACACATCTGAAGATAAATGAATACATTACAGTGGATCCTTACTTTTTTCTCTTGGCAGGGGAAGCAATCAGTCCATCCTGACCACTGGCTCAGATGACAGTCGACAGGGGCTGGAGAATTAACTTCTCTGCTGCTTCTTCTAGGGAGGGGAAGAAAGAGTGGTCTAAGGTCTTTGAAGCTGTGTTTTGAGAGGGGCTGGAGGCTGGAAGGGAGAAAATTATCTCTCTGTGTGTGTTTTTCCACCAGGAAGATGGTTTGTAGGAAATGGGAAGCATCCCAAGATGTCCCATCCAAATATTCACCATCAGAATTGAGCAGGGCCTGCAGGTGCTATACCTCGGGATTTTTTCTTGGGATTCCTGTTCTTCCAAGATATCTTTGCCTTTTCCAACAGGTAGATTGCAATTTTATATATATATATATATATATATATAACCAATCATCCTTAGTAAACAGAAGTAATGTTGTGAAGGGACAGGTTTTAAAGAGAAGCTAATTTTTTTGCCTTTCTTTTCAGAAGCACATCACAATCTCCAGGAGCAGGGATGTTTATCATTACTGAGCCTGTTTTGAGTTCACACTTTCTTTACACCAGTGTGAACTCGTGGTCAGGATTTTTCCTGGTGAGTTTGAGATCAGATCCTGGTTTCTGTGGGGTTTGTGGAGGGGTGGGAATGGCTGCACCAGCAGTGCTGAGAGAACAAGGTACAAAGCACCTTGACTAGGAATCTGTTGGCTATTTCTGAAGCAAACTACACAAATTCTGAGAAGAAGAAAATAACTCAAGGAATATTATAAGGAGAAGAGGGCAAAGGTAAGATATTGTAGTGGCTCTTGGATCAGAATCTCTGCACATACTCCAAATATCACTACACAACAGCCAGAAAATACTTCTCCTTCCTCTCAGCCCAGTCATTACAATCTCTAGTTCTGTCTCCACTCCTAAAACCTCAATTCGTATGAGCCATTTCTTCGTCTTGAGGAGCAAACTGTGGCATGCAAATACAACCCTGCTTTTGCCACAGCCTTTGAAGCATTTTGAGGGTTTATTCTGAGCCAGAACATTATTATTTTTATTATTATTTTGGTGATTAACTAATGAGCAGTCTGTTTTACTTCCAAGACTGCAGTCCAGAGAGAAATATTGATAATTAGCAGAGGTATATAACTCATGGGAGATTCATCAGAGGCTGGGGAAGAGAGATTTACTAAATGAAAGCCACAGCAGCTCAGTAAGGGAGGCTGTGGGTGCAGATCCCTGTGTGAGATGGAAACCCAGGAGCCTGCAGATGAGCCCAGAGCTGGAGGACACGCAAGTATTGATGCCTTTTTTGCTCTGACAGGAGAGGATTTGTGGGCTGCATCCTTCAGCACTTCGCAAAGTAGTTAATTGGCTCACCTTCGATTGGATTTTACATTTACCTCTTCATTATTCTGCCTTGTTTGATAAGTTCATCAAACATCAAAAATCTCGTCTTTGTTCATTTTCAAAAGGGATTATCGGAATAAGCCCTCATAATTAAGTGTATCACTACCACAGTTTTTTTTCCTTTCTGCCTTCTCCTTGTCTCCATATTCCAATTATCACCGATACCTTTTTTTGATCCTCCTAAATCATATTTGCCTTTACAACAAGCTTGAAATTAATAGCTCTAGAAAAAAAAAAATAAATCCACCCATTTCCCCATCATGACACTGTAGCTTTAGAAAAAATGTAACTTGTTTATTCCTTTCCTTCAAAGCCCAAGTGACACTCAGATAGGTTAATAATATTGTTCATGGGGAAAAAAAAACCTGAGGTATGAGGATCTGGCTGGGACTGAAAACTGGGTTATTCACATGCACTTGTTAGCTTCATGTTGTAGAGTGTAAAATAATTATAATGCAAAAGAATATGAAAGATATTAACACATAAATCATCCTGTATAGAGAATTCATTTCAAGTGCCCAAACCCAGCCTAGGTAATTTCAGTAAGGGACTTTAAGAAGGCTTAATAGTCATCTGTAAAAGGAAAACCGTTGTGCAAACAGTTCCTTTAAGAAGGAATTACAATGCCTGGCTTGGGCTTTGGACAGCTGCCAATTTTTAATTTTTTCTTTTTTCCCCTGGTAGCTTTGTGCACATGCCTCAAAAAGTCAGGACAAAACTGACGGGCTGATTGACGTGCTGGTAAAATTCCTGTATGGAAACCTGGGGAAGGGAACAGACTTACCTGTGGGAAGGCAGTGCCTGGAGCTCCCCGCACGCCGTGGCCTGGACTGGTGTTAAAGCCAGTGAGCACATAGACAGGATCAAGGCACAGAGCTGAGCCAGGCCCCACCACATTGCTTTGCCATATGTAAATGTTTGCTATAGATCAGCTGCAAACCAAAGCTTTTAAGTTTTCAGGGCTGCTGGAAGGAGCAGGGAGCCCACCAGGCTCCGAAATGCTGCAGTAAATCATTGACAGCAGCACAGATCGAATCACAAAGAATCAGGACACATCCCAGAGGCCTTTGCCCTTTTGGAAACAAATTCCCAGTTTTCTGGCAAGGAAATATATTAAACTGTGCAACTGTTTCCACATTAAAGTCAATCAACTCCTATTGCAGCAGTGTGTTTCTTCTCCACCCCGCGCCCTCTTTTAATTTGAAGGAGGAGGAAACTCGTGTTATTTCCCACAGTGACTTCACTGTAATTTTGATGTGTCTGGTTGCTGACCAGGGAAAAGCCTCCCAGTACAGCAAATTGAAGATTAGCACAAAATTGTGTTAGGAGGAACGTGTACCTTCCAGATACATGAAGGAAATGTCAGTTCAGCTTCCCGCCCTCGCCAGCCCCACGAGGCAGTTTCCAACCTCTTAAAGCTGATGTGAGTTATCACCTGGCTTTTGGATGGCCCTACACGGCCACTGCAACATGAAAATCAAATTCCTTGTGCTCTAAAGTGATTTGGGGGGAGGAAGACACCCCCTACATCTGAAATTTTTGTGGCCATACCTTGTGCAAACCCATCTGCTCGTGGTGGCTCCAAGGCTTTTAGCTGGGTGGCATCTGAGTGCATGTGCACAGGTGTAGGACAGCAATACCAGAGAAAGCAAGAACACCACAGGTTATTTCCTTTTAAGATAATGGTCACAAGATGACAATATTAAATTCTGTCATGTTAGAAGAAAGTAAAAACGGCCATGGGAGAGACACTTGGTCACAGCTCAAGTTGCCTCATAGCTGTTTCTTCAAGCTTTTACAGCCTCCAAAGTGCCCCTAAGGGCCCTGGGCAGGCACAAAAATGCACAAGGAATCTGTATCTTCATTAGGTGTCAGTTAAAAAAGGAGTAAGAGGTATATGGAGACAGACAAGTGCCTGTTTCTCCCTGCTTTTTCTTCTGCATAAGCAGGCTGAGCTGCTTCGTGCATAAATGAAGTGTTCCCAGCAGACAACTGGAAGTTTGAACCTCAATAAATTCAAGAGAAAGTGTAATTATTGTAGGAAAGTCTGGTCTTGGGATATTATAACTGTTAAATAGACAGTGAATTGTCCTGTGTCCACAAAAGGCAGGGCTGGAAGTGTCATTTTGTGTATTTCCCAAATCAATTGCAAAGCTCATTTCAATAGCTGGCATTGTGAATTATCGAAATGAAAGGACCTCTTAGCAAGTTATTTTCATGTAATTAAAGGTCAGACTGACCCTGGGGCTTGTCTTTGCAAACCACTAAGAAATGTAGCACAGGGGTAAACTCAGTATTGAGATGAAATGAGCAGTGCCCTTGTGTGACCTTGGGGAGTACCTTAATGCAATCCTTCACCTACTAATGCACTGCAGATGGGCTCAGAAAGTCCTTCTCCTCTCTTTGCCTGTGCTAGAAGAACTCCAATAAGGGGTTTAATATTTTTTTAATATACTATTAAACCTAAATTGCTTTTGCCTGGGAGAAAAAGTAGGGAATTGTAACTGGCCTGAGGCGATCCTCCTCGTCACCTCCCTGTTGCACATCACAGCCTCTCTGCAGGTGGCTGGTAAGGCAGAATGACACAAAAAGGTTCTGGCCATGCTTATAGAGGTCTGGTGGGGATGCACCCCACTGATTTCCATCCCAGCCTGGGCTGTCCTGTGATACAAATGGCTGTTCTGCACAGCCAAGTGCCTCCTCAGCATCTGAGCAAGGCTGTCGAAGCATTAAATCTTTTTTTTTTTTTTTCCCCCTGATAGCAGCATCAGAAACACCCCCCCTGTATATAATGGAAGTTGTTTGTGGCACATCTCCCAGGTAAAAGGCTGGGCAGGTTTGTGCAATCAGGCACAACACCAATTTCTCACTGATAGGTGAGGTCGTCTGGGGGAGAGGCGTTCAGGAGAGATTTAAGCAGCCAGCAAGGCACTCCATGCCAGAGGTGAAATTAAAGAACCTTTCTCAGAGGTGTTATGTTCCAAAAGTGAGATATATAGAGATATACAGATATGAAACCTATGGTTCCATTTAGAAGGTTTTGGGTTGAATGTGTCTAAAATGTTTGTGTTGGATCCTTCACTCCAAACCTGAATTAAATTCTGGACCTCTGGCTTGCAGTGCTGGCTGTGCTGTCCATGGTGATGCAGTCACCTTCAGGAGGATGGAAAAAGGGCTGTGAGCAGCCTGGGGTGGGCAGTGAGCTCACATCATCACTTTGTGGCTCTTCCCACCACCCTGACACTGCAGAACCCTTTTTAATTAAAAGACACACAATTCCTTTCTCACAACTCTTAGGTAACTAAAATCAGAGCAGATTAGCTAAGTGTAAACCAACTCCATGATAGCAACACAGGATTTTGTTCCACTTCAAAAAAGTCTCCACTTCAAATGTGTTTGGCCCAACAAAGGGAATTCATTTCTGCCTGAAGAGTGCATTGATCTTTTCGGTATCACCTGAGCAGCCCGTGGGTAATGAGGCTGGCTGCACAAGCCTAGCCCCAGGGTGAAGTTATACAGAATATAACATATCCCTTACGTTATTGTTATCCAGCAATTTGCATTTGTTCCTTCTTCCTCATATCTGGATTTTTATTTTTAGTATATTCGTATAGCTTTTGCTGCAGGCAATACAGTTACGTTTTAAAAAAATTCCTCCTTTTTTAATTCTAATATTCTATTTATATTTTTGGTAGTGTATTATTCACTCGGTACTTTAAATCTGAATTTTGTTCCTACTTGAGGACCATGAACACCTAAAGGCAGAGAGGCCTGCTCTTTTTTATTCTGCTCAAGCCATCCTGCCCACAAAGTCTGATGTGACTGACACATGCCACGTGCTGTTCGCTCTCTCGTGGTTCACCAGGGAAAAGGGCAGAGCAGGCAGCCTTTTGTTCAGGGGTGGTGGGGATTTTTTTGAACAATACAGAGGTTGTTGCAATGTGCAGAGGTTACACAGGGCTATGGCAAGATCAAGAAGCTGTGCCTTGCAGTTGGAGCTCTGCCCTTAAAAAGTTTGCTGTTTCACACGTGCTTTTGCAGCACACATGGGCTTTTCTCAGCTCATCCCCTCTCTCCCTGCACAGCAGCTGGGTGAAAGAACTTCTGCTTTGCCAAGGAAGCCAAGCTGGCTACTGAGGTGTTCATCCCTGAACTTCAAAAATCAGAATCCCAGCACAGATGTCACCAAGAGAAGGACTGAGATTCAGAGATGGCTTTATATTGTGGAGCAAGCAGGAGACCTGAGTAGAAGGACGAGATGTTTGGTGTAGTTCACCCTGCAGGTGCTGGGATGATGCTCCTGCAGTTTGAAAAGCTGCATTACAGCAGGAAAAAGCTGCTGCAGGCTGTGCCTGATCCTGCTCAGTACTGGTGTCAGAGAGGGGACAGCAAACGCTCCTGCCCAGTGTTGGGAAAATTAATCCACCAACGCCAGAGGTTTATGTCCAAATAGGAGACAGAGTCCTTTTACTTTATTCAAATAAAGGGAAAAGCCATGGGGCATTTCCCCTGGAGTCTCTCAGATTTTTGGAGGATGCAGTGTCCTATTTATCCCAATTTCCCGGCCACATTTCCCTCTCTCTTTCACCATTGGCTGAGGTACTTGAGAGGTACAGACTTCCCAGAGTGCCTAATACCTAAAATTCCCCTTTAATGTATAACCCCCTTTTTAATTTTCAATTCTTATGGATTTTACGGGGTTTCCCCATTGTTTCTTTCATCTTTCCATATCCAATTTCATTTATCAGCAAACCTACAGTTTGTTTGTAAAGGCAAGTATCTTCTTTTCCATTCATCAATCAGTGGGAATCCTTCCCATTGTTTCTTTTATCTCTCATTGCTGGTTTTGTCTACCAGCAGTCGCACTGCTTGTTTGTAAAGACAAGTCTGTCATTCCTCTCACCACCCCCTTACCACCACACTTTTCCCCTGTGCACCACTGCTGCACCCCAATTCCTCAGGTACATCTGGTTTTCATCCCCAGCTTAAATTCTCTGTGCAACACTGAGTTTGTCTCTCCGTTACTGAGACTGGCTCAGCGGAGATATGTGGAAAAGGTCCACCCAAGGGCCAGCAGATGACCACAGTCCCCTGGCTGGACCTGCCAGTCCTCACTTGGTGCTGCTGAACCCAGAACTGCTCTGATGAGGGATCTTCCACCAGGGCAAACACCTAGCTGCAAACACTCAAGGGATTTTATGGGCTATATTGCTACAAGAAGGTGTGCACTTAAGTGTGGGGTCAGGGCCATACTGCAGAGACAACCGTGTGGCTTGGACAGATAGAACACCTGGCACTTTGCAAGGCTTTTAAATTAATTTTCTTGAGTCCTACAGCGCTTTGATGGGGCTGATCTTAAAACTTTTGATGGAACCGTGTGAGTGCCTCCACGGACTCCCAAACAACGCTTGTCCTATCCAGCCACAGCGAGTGTTGGCTTTTGGAATGCGAGGATCAATAATAACACTGCGTTTTCCGAAATCCCTCGTTCCTGCCAGGAATGAAAGGGCAGGCAGCTCGATGGTGGAACAAGCGGTCCTATTTCCCCCTCTGCTGGAAAACCGGGATATCACCGCCTGACAGGAGAAGGGTGAGATCCCAGCCATCACCGTCCCTGCCCATGGGGTGGGAATTTGTTGATTTTAGCGTCCCTTCCAACCCAAACCATTCTAGAATTCTGCGAGATGTGGAGGGAGCCAGGTTGGGGGGAGTGTCCTGGCCCTCCTGGGATCAGAATAAGGCATTAAAACCGAGCCAAATCCTTCCCTAGCACAAGGCTGTGCTCCCCTTTCCATTTCCCCCATTCTGGGAGGTTTTGAGGTGTTTTTTTTCAGAGATATGGACCCTACTGCCTTTTCCCAGTGTTGTCCCACATGTGGGGCCACAGTTTTTTCTGTGACAAAGGAAAACAGCTTGTCCAGCCATCCCCAATGTAAAATATCTTAACACTGGGCTAATGTTTTCACCAATTATGTCATGGGCAATACCTAAATCTTGGTATCTTCCAAAAAAGACAGGATTGCCACAACATTGGTCTCATCTTCAGTCACCAGTCATGCTGTCCTATCTTTCTAAAAAGCTGAAATATTAAGAATAAAGCATATTCCCAAGATCTGCTGTTGTTCTTGGCTTCCAGTAGCACCTCTGTAAAATACAAAAATGATAAATAAATTGAAAAAAAAAATCCCAAATCTCTATAACAGGTTTATATACAAACTCCACCAGTCCACTAAGTAGTTGAAAAGAATAATTCAGGGAAAATAAGTCAGCTGGATGCTGCGCTTGCAGCCTTCTGACTGATGCAACAACACAATGTACTAAATGCTTCACTGCAGGGAAAAAAACAAACAAACACCCAAGAAATGAAATTTAAAGCTTTTAAACAGGCTGAAATTGTTTGTTCTGGGGTGGCTGTGCCTGTGCAGGGAGTGTTTGGGGCTGCTGCTCTCAGTCGTGGTGTTTGGGTTTATTCCTCTTGGGGCTGTGCCTGGGAATTCCCATCCTGGGTCAGTGCCTCGGAGATGCAATCCCAGGGCAAGCCCCAAGCTCCTGCCCGAAGGAGGGCATCACTGTGTTTCACTGCGACATCAGAAAAAGATTTGGCTTCTGCTTGTGCGGTGTCTGATGCTCACAGCACCGTGGCTGCCCCGTGCTCCCTGTGCAGTTGTTGGAGCCCAGTGTGATTTATTGGCAGCCCTGGTGGGGCGAGTGGGGTCCCACGGGGCTAGCACTCACAAAATGCATGTTTTAAAGAAACTCCTGGCATTTTACTTTAATTTTAGAGTGCATCTAGAGGAATCTACCCTGTCCTTTTCCTCGGGACTGCAGCTCTGGAGTCAGAACCTCCTGATTCTCCAACAGTGCTTTAATTCATGGTCTGTGTTCACACCACTGGGCGGGTCATAAATCCTCCCCAGCTACCTGTACACAAAGCTGGCATTGATTCCCATCACACTGGGACTCCAGCACTGGCCTGGGAGACTTCCCTGCCGGCTTCCAGCTCGGCAGGATCCTCCTTTCTTCTCCCAGACCTCCACACAGCAGCAGCAGCAGCAGGGCTTTTCATGTGGTGAGGAGCCAGACTCATGCTTCCAGTCATGTCTCTGACAAATCAGCCTTTTTCTTTTCCTCAAGTTTCCCTGCCTGTTATTTTTCAGCTCCCCTCACATTTGGCTCTGGAAGGCAGGGTCAGTTCCTGAAGGCAGCAGGGATGCTCGGGGCAAGGATTTGCTCAATGCCCATGTGCAGAGGGGGACAGGACACAGGGGAATGGCTTCAGACTGAAAGGGGGCAGGTTTATTAGGGCAGAGATTTGGAAAATAAATCTTCCCTGTAAAGTGGTGATGCCCTGGCACAGGCTGCCCAGAGAAGCTGTGGCTGCCCCTGGATCACTGGAAGTGTCCAAGCCCAGGCTGGACAGGGCTTGGAGCAACCTGGGACAGTGGAAAGTGTCCCTGCCCATGGCAGGGGGTTGGAACTGGATGATTTTTTAGGTCTCTTTATCATTTCTTTTCCAGGCATCTTACTGGGAAAGATCTATAGGAAAGGGGCTGAGTCTTGGTATGTGGGATTAGGGTCAGCTCATGAGTATTGCTCAGGCTGTCTGTGGCTCCTTGCCCTCCCAAACCCCATCAACAGCCACCTCTGGATGCCACCAGCACCCAGGCTCCGTGCAGCAGCTGTCCCTGCTCCAAGGAAAACACCAAGCGCTCCTGAAGAGAGAGATGAAATAATATTTGACCAGTTACAGAGGGAAAAAGGAAGTCCTGGGGCTCTCAGCTCTCCTCTTGCCAAACCAATCAGCCTTGCTTTTCCTGGGAGACATGCTCTGTAAAAACATGGGCTCAGTGTTTGGACAGATGCTCTCAGTCTGTTCTCCAGGGCAGAAATACCCAATGATAGGAGAAGTCTTGTTCGCCCTGATTTAACTGGCCTGTCCTTAGGACCCTGAGGAACAGCTTGCCGTGGAGAGGAGCTGCTTCACCAGGGAGCGTGTGAGCTGCAGCAGGGACAGCTGGCTTTGGGTGTCCAGAGATGAAGGAAACACTTGGTTGCTCTGGGGAAATGTCTGCTTTAATCACTCTGAGGTCTCTGGCATCGCTGTGGGATGTGTTGGTACAGCAGGGTGGGTGTCACCTATGGGAAGACCTGAAATTTGGGGTAAGGATTACTGCTGGGCATGGTGGAGCTCCTCATCTCTCCTCAGTTTTGCTTGCCCCAGGCCTGAGAAGGGACCTGAGAACACACTGGGGGGGTGGAACTGGACAATCTTTACAGACCCTTCTTCCCCAAACCACTCCAAGATTCTATAAACCTCCACGGAAGTTTTTATGGACATCATATGGACACATGGGGTGCTGTGAGGGCACCTATGCCAAGGGCAAGGGCCATTCTTTCCCTCAGAAAGGGAACCAAAGCTGATCTCTCCCTTTCCCATCCCTCTCCCATCCCAAGCCTGCCGCGGTGCTGACATTTGCGGGAATGCTCAGGGAACGGCGGGGCGGGCTGAACCCTGCCCAGGTGATGCTCTCCCCGCCCCGGGGGCAGAGCCAGCCCCAGCCCAGGTGTGTTCAGGGCTGGCTCCGCCTGGACTGGCTCCGGGACGGGCATTGGAGCGGGAGCAGCTGTGGGACACGGGGCACACGGAACATGCTGGGCTGAGCCGCTGGAGCTGGCACGGAGCAGCGAGGGATGGACCTGGTAACTGCTGGGGATCTGTCTCCTCTGCACCTGGGGAAGGATTTCTGCTTGGTTTTCTGCTGCTGGTTCATAGCTTGGGGGGTTGTTTTTTCCATGGAGTGCCGGGAGCGTTTTCTCCTGGGAGTGAGGTGCTCCTGCTCTGTGTGTGCAGAACACACAGATACTGCTCTGCTGCCCCAAAGCAGCGCCTGCTTTCTTCCCGTCTCGCTCTGCCATGAGCTGCAGTTGTGCCTCTTAGTGTAACAAAAAGTAGAGTGGGTGTTTTTTACATTTATTTATTTTGGGAGAATAAGTTTTACAAATATTTATTTCATTTGTCGGGTTAATGAGTCGATGATATCTGCAGCCCTCCCTCCTCAGCCTGCCCGAGGTGCCTGGGCTTGGCTCCAGCCAAGTCCCACGCCAGGGCAGAGGGCAGCACAGATTAAACATTTACCCACCAGAGCTCCCCTGGGAATCAAGATAAAGAATGGAGGAAACCAGAAAAATTCCAGGAGGGGAACAGGCAGTGCTTCCTCTCGGCTGTCCGGTGTGTCACGTCTTGAATGGGGTTTATCTTCCTGTGTTGCTTCATTTTAGAGAAGCAACTTTAGGAAACTAATGAGAATTCATTCGATTTAGTTAATTAATTGAGAAGGCTTTGGGGTGACCTTACTGCAGCACTTCAGTATCTGAAGGGGCAACAGGGGAGCTGGAAAGAGGCTTTTGGCAAAGCCCTGGAAGGACAGGGTAAGGGCAATGGCTTCAAACTGAAAGAGGACAGGGTTGGATCAGATATTAGGATTAAATTCTTCACTTTGAGTTGGGAGGCCCTGGCACAGGTTGCCCAGAGAAGCTGGGGCTGCCCCACCCCTGTAAGTGTCCAAGGCCAGCTTGGATGGGGCTATGAGCAACTTGGTCAGTGTCCCTGCTCACGGCAGGGGGTTGGAATAATCTGGTCTTTAAGGTCCATTGCAATCCAAACCATTCTGGGATTCTGTAATTCAGATTCCTTTTGGCTAGTCCGAGGTATCAGCACAAACCTCCTGCTGGTGCTCCTTCTAAAAGGCGCCCTTATCATAGGCTTAAGCTGAGCTTCATTCTGCTTCCTAGACTGATCTTGATGTTAGAGGAGCATTTTATTTATAGGGAGAAAATATGGAAAGTTTCACTGCCCCCTGACTCCTTAATGCTCACAGCTTTCCGGCCAGTGGAAGTTTGTTTCCTTTTTTCTCTCTTCCCCTCTCATCCTGCGTGGGCTCTTGCCAAATGTAGTATTATTCACAGTCAATTATTTGGCCAGATGTGGCTGTAATACACATTGTGAGCTTTTGGCAGGTCTTTAAATTTACGAGTGTATTCTCCCTGCCTGTCAGCTGCTCTGATTTTCAGGGGACCTGAGCCCTCCCTGGGCTCCTGGGACACTGGGACTCCACGTGTGTCCTGTCCAGCACTGTGTTTAGGCTGAGCATCTCCCTGGGCCAGCTGAAGGTGCGTGGATGAAACAGGAGAGCTGCTTGGATGGGTCTGTGGTTTGAAACAGACCCAGCTCTGATGGGGAATCATCCCTGCAGAGTCCGGGAGAACTCACTGCACCTTGGAGGGTCTGGCTAAGCTCGGCCCTGTGGAAGGAAACAGCATTTACAGGAGCTTTCTGCGGAGGGATGGATTGCCCAGCTGGGTGTGGGTGTGCAGGAGGGGGCCATGGGGTGTAATTTAACCCCATCCACCCCAGCAGTTCTCTGCATTTGGCTGGGGGCTGTACTTGTCCCTCCTTCCCATGAGCATCCCATCGGGCTGCGCTTTGGAGGAACCATGTCCTAGTGAGGGGCCCTGGGAGTGCATTGAGCACAGACAAGCTCCCTCTTAATTAGGCAAATCGGTTGTTTCAAGGCAAGAAGAATAACAGTTTAAGGGTGGGAAAGGAAAGCTTGTATCCATCCCTCTTAAATTCAACTCAGCGCAGAGCTCGTGACTGTCACAGCCCATTGCTGTCACAGCCAGTGCCAGGGAGAGGCCTGACCAAAAACCCCGTGTCTGCCTCTCCTGGGGCACCCTGAGACAAGCAGGTTATTTTTTTTTCCGTTCTCTTTTCTTTGTCTCTGAGGGCGCTGATGAGGAACTGCTTTCTCAATAAAGAAAATCAGCAAGGGGAGGTAAACAGCGCTGAACTCTTCAACCACTGCTGCAGCACATGCAGCAGCTCCCTGCAATTGCATTAGGGCACCTCACTGCTTTATTTCCTGTCTGGCATCGCTGGAGGCATTGGGTGCATGTAGCATTTTTTTTTAAATTTTTTTTTTCCCCCCAAAATCTGATTCATCCTCTGTGTGCCTCTGGAAGCTCCCATTCCCGTGGCTCGCCGCTAGGTTAGCCTGTCTGGGCAGCTCACACTGCATCAGGCTGCTGACCACTAATATGAAATATAATTGGAGCAATTCAAACCTCTCCCCCAAGGGCTGCTTCTTTACATCATGTACTACCCTGTGAAAGTAATAAAGTCAGTGAAAGGGGTTATTCAAGAGAAATTGTCAGTGTTTAATAAATCGTGCAATTAAATGCAATAAAACCTCAGTATGCTATTCATCTGTTCTGTCTTAACACTTAAGGCTGGAGCTTTTTTCAGAATAACGAAGTTCTGTCCTAGATAATTTTTTCCAATTTCCTCATTAGACAGGTTCTCGTGAAGCCTTGCGCTGAACTAAGCTGCCAGAGTAGAGCACCTAATGTAATCATGGCATATAAAAAGTTATAGAGCAGTTCAAGGACTTAAGTAGCTCATAAATTTTTCTTCATATTTTCTCCCTAGTTCAGTTCAGGGCTGAATTTAAGCCATGGCACTTCAGGCAAAAACTGTGGTCCCTTTTCTCCAGCGTGGGATGGTGGGAGGCAGGGGAATGAGGGACTGAAACAAAATGTTAAGTGCCCTTTTAAACTGCACTGTCACTGATTTTCTCCTTTTCTTCAAGAACCTGGGGTCCGGTGACTGTGCGGGAGAGGAATTGAGTGTCATGGCCAGTATCCATCACTGCACTGGGAGATGCTCTTGGTGTCTCTGGGTGCCACGTGTTTGGGTTGTGTGTGCTCTGCTTCCTGGAGTGGCGTTAAAGGCAAGGGGAGAAGCATCCAAAGATCCCTGGGGACCTGGGCTCAACCAGCACCATGGAGGGAGAGCATTTTGTCCCAGGGTTCATTAGGACCAAGCAGCGCCAAGGAGGATATTTCATGCTTCTCTTCTCGCGGTGGAGTTTTCTCAAAGGAGGATGGGGATGGGCTGGGCATGTCTGGAGCAGCACTGGCCTCTCCCCTGTTTGGTGCTTGTGTACTGAAAATAAAGTGCAGCTTTCATACCCAGCAGGTGCATAAACAGCATTGCAGCACCTCTGCCAGGAAAGCTCTAACATTCAGTTCAGTGTTTGCCAGATCCTCGTGAGGGAAATTCTCCATCACTGGGCAACATTGAGGAGCTGGAGGCATTTCCCCTGGCCACACAGGTCCTGCTTGGTCTCTGTGCTGTGCTCCTTAATTTCCCTCCTCTTTTTAGCTCTTTTGTCTTCACCAGAAGTGATTTGTGAACCTTTGGAGTTTCCTTTGAAAGAGCAAGTTCTCCCCCACTGCTTCTAAATTTTCACCAGGATCGGCATATCCTTTGTGACCGAGGTTGAGTGTGCAGCCAGTTTCTCTCTGAAAACAGTATGACTGTTTGAATTGCCTGTTGCCACCTCTGTAAGCAGCTGTTCTGTGCTCTCCTCTCTCCCCTCACCCAGGAAGGTGTGACTGACTTCAAAGCCCTCCGAGCAAAATTTCAGAATGACTCCAACTTGGCCAACAAGCTGCTGCAGAAACCTCCCACGGAGATCAGCCCCAAGCCTGGCTCTGCAGGGAGCACCCCATCCAGCCCTCTGCCCCTGACTAAGAGAGAGGTCAAAGTGTCCAAACCTGCCCATCCCACTTCCCAGTCCCCTGTGCTCACCCAGCACAAGCCCTTGGCACGGCCTCAGGGTTGGACGGGGCACAACAAAGAGCACAAGGACAGCGCCTCGGAGAAAGGGCTGAGTTCTCCCAAGAGCAGCCCAGAAAAGCCTCTCCTATCCCATGGCACTGACCAGCAAGGATCAAGCCAAACAACTCCGGAGGACCCTTCTCTCCAGGATTCTTTCCAGCACATCCTGCAGATCTGGGAAGAGACTTTATCCCACAAGGAGAAAACAAGCCCAAGAGTCCCAACCCCGCGGGCAGCAAACCCAGCTCCTGCTGCATCAGGCAGTGACAGGATGCCACCCTCTGGGAGCTCCCCTGTGCTGAACTGGCATTCCCAGAGGAAGGATGCTCTGCATGGCAGTGGGATAGCTCCTCCTCAGGCTCCCAGAGGACACAGGAGCTGTGATGGAGCAGGTGCTGAGGGTGTGGTGGCATCTGAGCCCTGCCAGTCGGGTCATCGTGCACCAAGAGAGCCACCTCAGCACCAGGAAGGTATGCTGGGGTGTGTTCTTCACACTGAATATATAAATATAGGAGTCTATAGGGGATCTGGGAGTGCAGGATACAGCAGCAGGAGAGAAAAGCTCCTAAGGGCTGGGACCCTCAAACGAGAGGGCAAACTGGCCCATTGGCATGCTCTGTTCTTGCTCTGGAGGTCCTGGAGAGAAGAAATGGGTCTCAAACTGCTGCTCCACTTGGGGAAGGGGAGCATTCCCTGTATCCAACCTTTTTTTAAAAAACTCACTCTAAGAAATTGTTCACGTTTTGAGTAGGATGAAAACTGCGTACAGGAGACTATCTCAGCTGTAGTATGCTCTGGCTGTTTGCAGTCCCAAGGTAAATGTGACTTCACACAGATGTGAAAGGCTTGGCTGGTCTGCAAAGACAGTTTAATTCTAATTAAAAGAGCTTAAACCTGAATCCCACCCCTCCCCCCCATCTCCCCCCTGCACCCTCCCAGCTTTGCAAAAGGTCATATTC
This sequence comes from Chamaea fasciata, assembly GCF_029207755.1. Classification (NCBI taxonomy): domain Eukaryota; kingdom Metazoa; phylum Chordata; class Aves; order Passeriformes; family Sylviidae; genus Chamaea; species Chamaea fasciata. Next base: position 28,601,111 of record NW_027094095.1, on the reverse strand, counting down.
AAGATCTGAGAAGATATTTCTTAGAGAAAATGGTGCTGGGAAACTCAAAGGCTGTGAAGTTCCCCTTGCTGACGTGACAGGGCACTGAAAACCTTAAGTCTTTGTTTACCCTGGAAAGCCACCTCACCTGGACTGAGCACTGCAAACAGCCACGGCCCTAAATCCTGGTGGATTAAGCTGTTATCAGCACAGAAAATTGGGCTGGTATTTTATAATCCAGAGGAAGGGAGCTGTGGAGAGCTGAGACCCCAGCACGGCTCACGTGGTAAAAATCTGGAGAAATGGATATTTCCTTTTCTTCTGCCAGTCTGGTAGCGTGGTGAGAGACCTGCTGTGTGATGGGGACACTCAAACTGGGAGGAGGCAGAGCTGGTTGGAAATGTCAGCATAACAACTAATGATCCTACATGGATTTTTGCTTAAATCAGGGCTAATTGCTGCCTGTCCTTGTGCTTCTCTGGAGCAGAATTGGAACCTCCCTTCTGGCAGCCTGGAGCAGGAAAATGGTCTTACAGCCCTGGGAGCAAGTGGCCAAGGATTAAACAGATTAAACCTCTCCCTTCAGCTGAATCCCTGGGTCCTGCCCCTGGGAAGCCTCCAAGACCCCCAAAGGTTGATCTCAGTGCTTTCCAAAGCACCATGCCTTTGGTCCACAGAGGAAATGAAACAAGTAAGAGATATTTAGTATTTTTTTTTTCCCCAGGTCTGTTCTACAGAAAATGAATTAAAATGTGCAGTTTATTGAGGTCTGTAAGGCCGTGATTTCCAGCACGGAGAAATCAGGCTTTGTTACTTGTTTATAACTTCTCCCCCAAACATTAACAGGAGCCCAGCAGTTTCAGTGGGGCCGATTTTAGCTCTTGATCTGGAAAAGGGATCTGGTTTTCCAGGCTGGACGCCATCCCATGCTCAGAAACCCATGCTGAGAGCAGTTTACAGCTGGCTGTAAAGCAGCAGCAGCTGCCTGTGAGCTGGGCTGATCTTTATCACTCCTCTTCAATGGGAAATGCCTTGACTCTGGAGCACACAACTGTGGGAAGGCACAATAAAATTGTTAGAAAATAGTCTGCTAATCCCCCCCCCCCACACACACACTTCTGTTTTGAATACAACCAAGGGCAATGTCGTTAAGTGTTCCGACATCAAGAAATGCAAAAGTTCAGTTTCCCATAATAAAACCTTATTGATGTTGCATAATACAATATTCTGGACCACTTATTAAGCTGCTAAGTGGTGTTTCTTTGTAGATACAGCCTTAATTATAGCCAGATCTTTAGGCACAACTTTTGATGAATTTAAAGGGAGCTGCTTTTGTGAGTAGGGCTCTGCTAAAGTCTCTTTGGCTTTACGGTGCCAGGGCTTATTGGTGTGCCCAGGCTTTGATAAGAATGAGAGGGAAAGAGAGTTTTTCACTGAAAAACTTTTTTTTTTTTTTTTAGGCTACGGTTTTTTAGCCCACTTGCCTTTTCTAAATATAATAATACATTTATCGGATGGGAGAGAACTAGTTACATTTACTACTACATGCCATCATCTCCATGCCCTCCCAGTATTATGCATCTCTAGAAAGCCTGAGGTTTTTGCCTGGAAATGTGAAATAATAATGATATAATAATGTGAAAGAATGGAAATATGAAATAATAATGGCTTATTAATGGAGCCAGGTCCCCAGTTTGTGCTGGCAGTGCTGTGTCACGCCTGCCTTTGTGTGCAGCCAGAAGGACTGTCCCTGCCACACCTCCCATGTGCTCTGTGAGGCCGTGGGCTTCCCTCCCAGCACTAATCCTCTGTGTGTTTGTGTGCAGCTGCTGGAGAAGAGGATTACCTGACCCCTGAAAGGTGAGCCTGGGGAGAGCCGAGGTGTGGCTCACAGCTGATGGGAACTTCCCCATCCCATTTCTTGCTCAGCCTGGAGGGAATGTCCCACTCCTGGAGGCAGCAGCTTGCTCCAGGGGCTTTGTTCAAGGAAGTGGGAGTGTGCAAGGCCAGGTTGGATGGGATCCTGAGCAACCTGGTCTAGTGGGAGGTGTCCCTGCTTGTGGGAGAGGGAGGGTTTGGAACCGGATCATCTTTAAGGTTCCTTCCAACCCAAGCCATTCTAGGATTCTGTGGCTGTGTGAACCTACATGGCAAACTCAAAGCTGGCTGGGGTGACCCTCTCCTAATGGAGAAAACTTCACTCCTCTTTGCTCTTGCGGGCTCTTAAAGCCTCATGGAGAAACATATCCATGTGTCTTTAGGTGTGGTTTAGCTGGGGGAAGTAGAGCAGTGCCATGGCTTTAGTGGCACAGTCACCACTCCCCCGTGTGTTTTTTGCTTCCTGTTTGCTGTGTACTCAAGTTCTGTGTTTTTAGAAAAGAAATGCTTTGGAAAACTGTTGCTGAAACAAAGCCCTGGCATAACCAGCAGGTGTTGGGGCTCTCTTTGCCAGCAGCAAAGGAATTTGTGTTCCTGCACGATCCTGTGATGCTGTGTTTGTGCAGCCAGCACAACCAGGGCACAGGAGCCACTGCCCTCCCTCACCATCCCGGCCCTTCAGCTGCCTCCACATGCTGAAGTGAGGTTTTTATGGAGTGGTGGTCCAAAATCACTTGAGTTTTTCTGAAACAGCTCAAAAATCCTGCAGGCACAATTCTTTTTTGTGCAGGGAGATCCTGACTTTTTCTGGTCTCTGACTTGTCAAGAGTGGTGGTGCAGCAGCCTGGGTTTTGTACAACAAGAACAGCAAAAGTGGAGGAAAACATTCATACACAGGTTTTGTCATAGTTGTGAAAAGGGAAAATGGAACAGCTGAAGCACAGCAAAGAGAGGGGAATTCTTCAAATACTTTCTGTGCCCAAACAAGTCCTCCAGCTATCCACAGCAAGTTGTTCTTGACATCGTGAGGTGCTCCTGCCAGCGTGGGCTGGTGTTAACTTTTAACCTGTACTGGTCAGAAGAGAGCTGGTCAAAAAAATAACCCCCTCCAAAGCTGTCCTGCACTGCAAGGAGCTGTTCTAGCAATGTAATGCAGCAGGATCAGCTGTTCTTGCTCCAACACTTGTGATACGGTCTTTACAGTAGGTCACTTGTTAAATATTAACTGTCTGATAACGGGGGAAATTAATTAAGTAACTCTGGCATAAGGGCAAAATAACAGCAGTCTGGGGACAGGAATTCCCCTCCTCGAAGCCTCACCTGGAATGAAATCTGGTCTCTTAGAAACTCCTGGCATAGTTTCTTGTGCTGAGTGTTCTTGAGCTCTGATTGCTTGTGTGGGACCAGCGGGACCAGCAGGGCAGTGTCCCCAGTGCTGGGGGGCTGCAGGGGACACCAGGGGGGCTGGGGCAGCCCCTGCTCTCAGCACAGCCTCCTGCTTGGCTTTAGGGCTTGTTTCTTTCTCTGATTTCACTGCTGTCAAAGTGCACCTTGAGTTTCTTGTTCTGGTTTGCCCTTAGTCCTTTCCCTGTCGAAGCTGAGTTGTGTCAGCGGGGTGATTCCAGGAAAAACGGACCCTCCCTGAGGTTTTCTACAGACTTTCAGTTAGGAGAGAGAAGTTCCTGCTAGGATTTTTCCCGGTGCTCTCTCCCCACCTTACCCTGTCCCCCACGCGTGTTACAAGCTGTGTCTTGTGCGTTTGGAGCTTCCTGGTGCATTCCTAAAATGCCAAAAACTGGGCGGAGGGGAAGGCTGGTGGATCCGCCTGGGTAATTCAGGAATGCTGGGTTTTCCCTCTGCATCTACTCCCAAACGACACCGATTTCTGGAGGAGGGAAGGAAAAAGGAGGATGGGGAGACGGGAAAAGGACTGGGGGCTGTGTGGAGCCCCCAGCACTTGAGGCTGCCTGGAGCTGGAGCTGTGGTGCTTTCCCTCCTCCTGTGGCTGGCACGTGCCACTCACGGTGTTGGCATGGAGTGGGCAGCTTGATCAGCTCAGGAGCAGGACCTTTAAACCTCCCCTCTGCTGTCTCTGCTTTCCCTTTTGCTCCCTTCCATGAGAAGCCACGTGCCAAGCAGTGCAAGTGGGAATTGTTATCAGTTTCAAAGTACCTGAGTAGGCTTGAAAAGTGCTGCACTCCGATTTCCTTGAGTTTTGTTTTTTGTTCTGTTTCTACTTGAGGGATTATTGTAGGCAGGAGACTCCAACCCTGGTAGGAAGTCTCCTGATGTGCTTTGAGCCCTCCAAAAGCAGCCTGGCCTCCCAAAGGACAAGCAGTGGGAGCGTGGAGTCAGGGGGGAAGGTTCAGCTGAGCCCTGCATCTGCCACAGGTCTCCTCTCCCTCCCAGGAATTCCTGATTTCACTTTGGTTTTTTGTAGGCTCACTATCAAAGCACTTGATTTCCTTGTCCTTAAGATGATTTTTTTTTTCTTCATACTGCTAAAAGGGACAGGAAAAAAAATTAAATCTTTTCTCTCTTTTTCATCTTCTCAGCGCTCAGCTTGAAGAGGAGAATAATTATGAAGAAACCCCGATGTACCTGAATCAGTCTGGGGACACCACAACCTTGTGTGTCATTGAAGGTACTTTGAAAGGCAGGACTGTGAGGTGAATTCCGTGCTAGCTGGGGGGAAAAAAGCCTTTAAAATAGGAAATAATGCAGTTTCTTGTTGAGGAAAGTAGTTGAGAAAAGCCGTTGCACAGTGGTCTGGGAGAACAAGAACTGTCCTGTCTCTCTGTGCAGCGTGAGGACTCTGGGGCAATGACAAAAAAAAGTTAAAATTGTGGGGGTAAGATGATGCTTATAGTAAAACTCAGTGGGGAATACCATAAGACATTAGCCATGTAGAGGAGAATAAAAAGAAGACAGTGAGGCAAACCTCAGCATCTTCTTGGGAACAGAAGGGCACAGGCTGCAAGACTTTTCCAGGTCCATCAATATTTTTTCCCAGTAAAATTTTCTCTATCAAAGGTGCCACTGCTCTGCTTTTACATTTTCCAGTGTTGCCACTTTTGGGGAGGTTATTTCTGCCACGTGCACAGATTTTGTCTCCCAGTGGGAAAGGAGCCAAGCAGCTCCCTTCTGGGGGACTGCCACAGCCCCCTGGGATTCCACAGATCCCTCAAAACTGTGGCCAGTCAGGCTGGGTGCTGCAGCTCCCTGCATGTAAACCGATGCTCAAATAGCAGAGGGAAGGAGCTGCAGGCCATGGTGAATGTCCATGTGAATGTGTGCCTGGATGCTGAGCATCCCAACTGAAGCTGAGTTTTGGACCTAAAAGTGCAGTAACTTTAACATGGACTAAAAATTAATACCTGTTCATAAATATCTTTCCTAGTACCTAAGGCAGAGCCTCAAAAACACAAGGTAAGCGTCTTGAAAACTCCCAATATCTGTATTTCTTATCTGCCAAGAATTTCTCTGTGTGTTGTCTGTGAAGACTCTCAAAAAAAATAAATGAGAAGTTGCAGAGGGGACACAAAGACTAATGAGATTCCCAAACATACCAGTGGGAAGTGTCAATTCCCTTGACTTCCTCTGCAGAAATGTAAGGAAGTGATAACATCAGCTGGGTGGATGTTGGTGGTAGACCAAGTGTTAAGCACCAAACATCAAGAATGTGAAATTTTGGAGAGAAAAAAAAAATCCACTGAAATGTTCTAGAATTTCCTACTGAGGGTGAGCTGCTGCTGGTAACCCCTCTGTGAAGATGCAGAAGCAAGATCGAGCCAGGCTGCTTGGCTTGGCAGCACACTTGGAGCTCTGGCTTGTAAGTAAGGACAAGTGTGGTGGGCACAGCTGTAGGGGCTTTCACCCCTGCTGCAGGGAAGTCTCTGCTGCAGATCACCCTTTTCACATCCCCCTGGCTGCAGGGGTGGCAGTTTCCCCTGGCAGCGGGGACATCCTGCAGGGAAGGCAGGGTCCTGCAGGGCACAGGGCTGGAAGTGCTGAAGCTGTTCCTAGGGAAGCCCAGCTTGGCTGAGCTCAGCTGAGAGCACACGTCACCTCGTGCCAGGAGATGTCCATGTCCTGCTGGCTACCAGCTCTGGCCCTGCTGAAACAGGGGACATTTTACTCTTTGTAAAATGCCAAACTCCACTTTCAAGCCCGGGCTTGCAGAGCCATCAAACTGCCTGGTAAATAGTACAGCTTTCCAAACTTATTTATCTCTCTGTGATTTGCAGAGAGATTCTCTGGCTTGGCTTGAGTCTCATTTTATGGCAGGCTGGGAAATCTTTATTTAAATTTTAAAAACTTCCTCCTCCTCCTCCTCTGCAAGCTCTCCTTTCTGTAATAGCTTCCATGCTGACCAGTAGCTTCACTGGTCCAACCCTGGCACTGTTTTATTATCCCTGTATAGTTTGTCAGTGTGTGCATTCCCTGTCCTGCAGAGTAGCTGAAATATCCTTAGTCTGATGACTATTCCAAACATAAAATACTTCTGGGCTTTCTAAAGAAATATTTCTTTAAATGCTAGTTGACAGTTGAGGCCTTGTATGAAAGCTTGACTGCTGAGAAAATCACAGTGGCTGAAGGCTTTCCTCTTCTTTATTCTAGAAACAGAAGATTTTTCCTTTTGCCAAATCCAGGTAATTTCCTTTCCTCTCTCTCAGACTTCTCTTAGCCCCACAACTGATTCGGGTTAGGAATTGAATATTGTAACACTCAGTAAATAGAAAGAAATTTCATATATTTCATGACCAAGACAGCACGGATGATGCTTTTTTTATGCCAGCACTCATGGTTTCTAAGATTCTTTTTATTCTAAAGCATATCTGGAGGGGAGACTGTGAAAAACACTGTCTATTCCTTCTGAAACCTGAGCAGTGTAAACAGGGAGAGCTATGAGGCTCTCAAACTCGGGCACCTGGTTCTAGGTCCGAGGCAAGGCAAGGTCCATCCTGAATTTCACCCTACAAATGTCACACTTTGAGCTCCTTGTGGTGTGTGTTTATGGTCACTGTCTGAAGACCGGGTTTTTTGGGGGTGATGGAAGAGTTATGTGATAAAAAGGGGTCATTTCTGTGGGAAATGTTGTGGTGCTGGGAAGGAAAGTTATCAAGTCCTGCATCCTCTTGCTGTTTCTTCTTCCCTAAATCTCAGTGCAGCATGGTGAGAGGCACATCCTGTGATCCAGGTGCCTCTCACCACAAATGGATCTATTTTGTCCTTTCCTGCTATGAGGAAACAATCCTATTAATTTGTCTTTCTTTCAAGAATGATTTGTAGTATCCCTGAGTGACCGCTATATCCTTTAAATTTGGATTTGCCCTTACTTTACTGGTGGTCATTTGGGCATCTCCCTCATTCAGAGGGAAAATGAGCTACTTGTTTGGGCACTGTCATAAGGCAATGTGTTTGTGTCTTTGCTGAAGTGTCTGTGTGCTGAGATCTCTCCCATTTCTGAACATTTCAGCCCAGAAAGAGCTCTAACAGAGGATGAAAAAGAGGGAAAACCAAGTCATGAAAGAACAAAACTGGAAGAGAACGAAATTTTCAAGGTATTGTATCCTTGAGGTTAATTTTAATAATTATTCTAGGATGTCCCTTCTCCTTCTGTCCTCCCACTCTTTGGGTAACAGTTGAAACTTGAGCCCTTAATCCCAGGGGGTTTCCACCTTCTCTTTTGCCTGTTCATCACTCAGCTGCTTCAGCTTCAGCCTGAAAGGTTGATGGAGAAGGGTGTGAAACTGTTTTAAGCCCACAGATCATTTATACTCTGATGGATGGAGAGATGTATAATAGAAATATGCATTAGAAAGCTGTTCCTAAGGACTGCACTGACCAACCCAAACGTTTGATCCCAGACAGGTGGAAATGAGTACATGTGTCCCACCAGCCATGCCCGGGCAGATGGCAGAGGTGGGCTGGAGGTTCTGCAAGGGCAGCAGGATGTGACCAGCCCCCAAACTGCAACATATCCAACCCCACCAGGGCTGGCAAAAGACAGAGCAGAGCACTGTGAGTATCTCGTTGCACCACTGAGTGTTTCCTCAAGCCCCAGCCCCATCTGCTGCCCAAATGTCTCTTCCATATGGGAAATAATGTTAAATTTGGATGCAACTCTTGAACCAATTCAGTTAAACCAGGGCAAAAGGTTGCATGAGCGTTTGCATTCTGGTCTGAATCATTTATTTTGGCTTTGCAAATCGCTTCCTAAGTTGGTTAACCATCTGCATAACTCGGGCGGAGGTGTTTGTTTTTCTAGCAGATTGCCCTTATCCGTGAGAGCTGAAATCCATCTCCTCTGCTCCTTGTAATTTATGGAGTCTCAGGAAAGGGGCTTGGCTAAGGCTTGGGGTGGAAATGCACATGAGCAGGATGAGAGCCTGAAGTCTCCCTCTGTCCCTCACTGAGGTGGATGATGGCTTCTTGTTCCATCCCCTCGTGGTGCCAGGCTGACTCTGGGCTCCTTCTCTCAGGATACTCTGAGGCAGAGACCAGAGCTGCTGACAGGCACCTCAGCTGCACAATTAAACCAAATCCCATCCCCTCTGTAAGCACAGGTTTGCAACTTCAGCTAGAAATGTTCATGGGCTCACCATTCTGCAAAGGCTCTGGAAGCCACTGGTGTTATATGGCAGCATTTCAAAGATGAAAGAGAGAAAAGTAGCTCTTTTGGGCTCTGGGGACAGACCAGGAGTGAGAAGGAGAAAGTGCAAATTGACTGTGACCGTGGTTATTTTTATTGGTGTGGTTCTCAGGTTTTTCTCCCTTTTTTTTTTTAATTTTTTTTATTATTTTAAACCACCTCATAATAAATTTCTGGTTTGGTTGGTGTCTGTTTCTGTAAAAGATCTTGCTGGTTTTCTTGACCTTCAAACAGCTGGAGGTAATTTCTGTTGGGATTTTTTTTCCCAAAGTACTCCTGGTGAGCCTCCTGCTTCAACAGAGAGGCTGATTTGGAGCATTGTTTGGTCCAGCCCTGCCTGCTTTTCTAATTCACTGAATTTGGAGGTTTTGCAGAAGTTTTGGTCTTTAGCTGGACCATACTGAGGTGGTGCCTGTGTCCAGCAAGATCTACTGCATGAATCAGAATGGTTTGGGTTGGAGGGACCTTAAAGATCCTCTCCTTCCACCCCCTGCCATCGGCAGGGACATTTTGCACTATCCTAGCAACTATTCTAACCCTAGCTCAATTTGCTCCAAGCCCTGCCCATCTGGCCTTGCACACTCCCCACGTTCATTTACAAACACTGTCTGCTTTTATTTGTGTGGCTGTATTTCTGCATTGCTCCAACCCTCTTAAATCAATTTTAAGGTTTTGACGTTGCCACTTAAGAGTTCTTCAGTAATAATCTGTTTCTAACCTCATGAGGTGCAACTCCCAGGCTTGATTCCAGCCCTCAGTGAAATCCATCCCAGGGATGCTCATCCTCCTTGGGTCCTTTCCAAGGTGCTGATTTACAGGTGTGTTCCAATGGACTGGTTCATTATTTGGATCTTAACATTTCCACCAACCACGCCAAGCTTTCCCTCCAATCGCTTCTCTGGAGATCCAAGAATAATCTCTTGGATGCTTTTAGGTGAGGAAGATTTGGGTCAGAGCTGCCACAACTGAAAAAAATCGACAGACATTTTGAGTTTTTTAAACATAAAATATTTTTATGACTTTTAAAAGTTTTAAAGCTAAAAGCTTTGAAAATGGTTCACTTTTGTTTCTTGAAGTGTCTTAGAGCAGAGTTTCCTGGACTCCTGGAATGGAAAATACATCTGGAGGCTCTTATTTGTTTTTTTGCCCTCAACAGTTGTCTTTTCTCTGGGAGAAGTGTTTCAGAAAAGCTCCTAAAGCACAGGTCCTTTCTCATTTCCAGGGCACAGCGTGGGTGTTGGTGCTCCACAGGCAGAAGGAACAGCCTTGGGCCAAACCCCTTGGCAGCCTCTGCAGGCATCAGAGGACATCTATGATGACATTGAGGAGCTGCAGGACAGACTGTGAGTGTGGACCTTGCAGTGCCTGTGTCTGTGAAATGCCATTTTAAATCTCTCCTGCAGCAATGTCACACTTGTGTCTTCCAGCAGCCATGGCTCCGATGCCTCAAGTTCCTTCACTTCAGACAGCAGTAAGTGGGGAAACTCAAACAGAAGCTGCTTTTAATTTGAGCTGGTCCCTGGGAGATGCTGGGAATGGTTTCGTTTCACTTTCAGCATCTACAGTGTCTCTTTCTGGCCGGGTTGTTCTGAATTCGCTTTAAAACCAGTGGGGAGTAGCGTCCATGTCTAGGATGGAATTCATTTGAGCAGCCCTGAAGCCTCTGTAAGAGCAAAATGTAAAAGGCCTGGGTGCAATTTGTCCTGCAAACCTCACCTTATTGCCGCTGAACAGGGTTTGTCTTAATGGCTTGCCTTGGTTTTAAGTTTCAGGAAACAGCAACGAGGAAACATACGAAGATGTTGAGATTGGGGGTGATAACCCAGCAAAACCAGAGTAAGTTGCAATTTCTTAGGCTGTAATTTGAAATTCTGACCATTCAGCCTTGATCTCACATGCCAGGTACTGGCTGGAAGCCTTTTTTTTTCTTTTTTTTAACCTGACTCAACTGCAGAGAAGTTGTTGTGTGGGTGGGTGTCCTCCCTTCTTCCTCCCTCTTTCCCCTTTGGCTAACACTTAGGGAGCAAAAGGTCGTTACCAAAATGAAATCCCAAAGCAGTGAGGGGGATTTTTCTTCCTGTAAAAAAGGAAAAAAAACCCCCTCCATCCTTTGGAAGTACTGCCTTCCCAGACCTCTTCCTGCATCAAGCACAGAGGACAGTCTCACTTGATGAAAAGTGTTTTCTCTTGATGAAAAGTGTTGCTCAGCTGAAGCTGAGAACTGGCACCTTTTCTGTGCGTGCCAAAAGAGGTGACGCTCGAGGGACAAATCGTCCCTGGAAAAACAGGACAAAACGCTCACAATTTGAAATCACAGAAGGCTGGAGAAGAACCTGATGTGCTGTAACTAACTTGCAACCTGCTCTTTCCTGTGTAGCCTCTCAGGATATTTGCTTCCAGGGGGTGTGTTATAAAACCAATGAGTTTTGCAGCCTCGGGTTTGTGCGTTGCCGGCGCTTCCCAAACGGATTAAGAGGTGTAACGTGGAGTGGAGTTGTGTTTTGTGCGGTTCCCTACCCTCGTGCAGTAAAAAGTTGCCTTTGTGAGGAGTGGAGACAGCCTTTGGGGAAGGCATATGTGGCACGCAGTTGCTTGGAGTGCAGCTGGTGGCTCTCTCCTGAGAGGCAGCGTGGGAGGAGCAACAAGGTGTTGCAGTGCTTCTGCTTCTCCCTTATGGATGGGAGGCTTGCGCTGGAAAACTGCATCTGCATCCCAGTCCAGCTTCCATGTGGATGCAGAGCCTGCGTGTGTGACAGAGAAGGAGGAAAAAGGGGGAAAGCTGAACCCCTGGAGGTGACAGGATGGTTATTAAAAGAAGGAAGCGTCATTTCTCTGCAAATTATCTGTGGGGGTTGCGTGGTGGGGCTTCTCCATCCAGAGGGAAGCACATTCCCAGATGGATCATTCACATCCCCACCCTCTGGGAAGCACATCTGTGCCTCTTCTTCACCCCTCTGCGCATGGGTGCAGAAATTAAACCCTCTTGCTGACTCCCAAGGGGAGCAGTGCATCATGCTGGGGCTGCAAAGGCATTTCAAGACCTTTTGGGACCAAATTCACGGGTTCCAGAGGTCGGGGTCTTAATCCCCACACCAGCCTTTCTGTGATCTCTTTATTGATCCCACGTGCAGGATTAGGTGTGCTGAGACACATAAAGGGTTTTTAATGGTCCTTGTGCAGGGGTAATGACCTCCAGGGGAGTATCTTGGTTGCTTGCAGACACTTTACAAGAAAATCGCTGTGTAGATTCGCAACCCTTTGTAAACTTCAGAGAGAAGTGTGTGCCATGGACCGTTCTCCCCAAGGACACACACAGTAGAAATGTTTGATGGAGGGTGGTTCAGAAAGTGCCCCTGATGTCTCCTTTAATGGTCACTGCAGTGCTTCTGGGTAATGCTGCCCTTTCCTCAGGAAATTTCACTCCAAAGAAACCTGGATCACCCTCTAGTTGTTGGGTTAGAGGAGAACAGCTTCAATTAACACAGAAAAGTTTAAAGCTAATCAAATATATGAGCTTGGGTTTAATAATTAAGCACCTTTTGCTGTGCTGGTGCTTATCCCAGTGAGTCTGTCAGCCATATGATGCTATTAATGCTTAAATTCTTCTTCTGAGCTGAGGTCTGGGGTCTGCTGCCCTTCCTTTCCCTGCCTCAAGATCTCTGGGGCTGCTTCTGCACCTTGTGTCACTTTTAATTTAAAACCTGTTTCTCTTTTGGACAGAACAGAAAAACAAAAGAGATTTGGAAACCTGTTTAAGATAGAAAAGTTGAAGCTGAACAATTTCAGGCTCAAGGACAACCTACGGTAAGAAAACGTTGGTGGTCCCACCCCTTTCCCTTTCAAACCTGAGCATTCCTCCTGGCAATTATCTGAGAGCAGGAGATCTAGTAGTAAAGAATACAGCATTTTTGGGGAAATTGGGCCAAAAGTTCTTCTATCAACTCACTAGGAGCTACTAGGGCAGATGTGGCCAAGGGTCCATCTGTGCAGCCTCTCCAGAATCTCTGGCACCAGGAATCTCCAGGAGCTGGTCCTACAGCAGTTTTCAGGTCTTCATAGATTTTCTGCTGCCTTTGGTACCTTTCTGATACCTCAGCATGACACAAGATGCACAAAGGAATGTAGAAAAGTGGTACCTCCTGCCTTGACCTGCCAACCAGGATTAGGGACAGCCTTGCTGATGTTGGGTTTTATTCCAAGTTCCATTCAAAGCCAAGCTGGCAAGAGCATCTGCTGAAGAGGTTTAACAGTGAGTTTTCATTCTAACAGAGCAGAGAATATTGTGTAACTCCCTACAGCGCCTTTTTGGGTACTCTAGTATTCAAAACCATCTGAAAGTTTCCAGGGAAATTTCCTTTTCCTCAAGTGTGCAGAACCTGTCCTCCAGTGCTGCCAGTGAGGGCCTCACGCTATGCACAGTGCCTGAACTCCAGGAAAGTGCTGCCTTTTCTCATTTCTTTGGAAATTCCAGGTCAAACCTTTCCTCTTTTATGTCAGGAAAGGTTTGTTTTCTGTACAAACCATTTTCACACGAGATGCCCTGCAGTGGCTCCTTCAAATATAAATGTCCTTATAGTGAAATCCCCTCCGGGCTTTGTGCCATTCTCCTGCCTCAAAGAACCCTTAAAGCTCCTGAAATCATCTTAGATGTCTACAGACATTGTCACCTTTGAATTCCTGGACAACCCCTGATGTTTGCAGACTTGCAGGAAGGAATTACTACTGACTAAAAATTCCAACTATCCAGCAACCCCCTTGCTGTTGGGAAGGGCAGCAGGAGTTTGGGCCGCTCTTTGGATGCAGTTTAGATCTTTCCTGTTTGATGAACACATGGCTGTTGTTGCTGTCAGGATGAAAATGCTTATTTAGCAAGGGATATCATCTTGGGAAATGCTGTTGTTGCCATGAAGCCCACACACCTTGACCTGTCTCTGTCACTTGAGCAGCACCACTGACAGCTTTTTGGGGCTCCTCATGGCTTTTTGGGCATTGCTGATGCGCAGATTTGTTTCTAAAAGCCTTTTTTTCTATCCACAGACTGATTTCCATTTCAGTACCAAATTTAGGTAAGCACATACCTGGACCTGACTCCTGGGGGTTTGTGTGTGTTCTGAGAGGCAAGTGTTTTGTACAATCAGTTTGGTGCACTGTGCCTTTCTGAAATTCATGTATTGTGGCAGCAGGGGCTTGGAGGACTTGATAGAGATTTGTGTTTCATTTGAGGGTGGGGGTTTTGCCCATTTTTGGGTGGTTTTGGTTTAAAGTAGAGCATTCCTCCTGCAGATCTGGAGATATCCAGGAAGGTAACGTGTGAAACAATCCATGCAGGACCACTGCTCCCAGGCTGGCAGTGGTGTGTGAGCCCAGGGCACTCTAGCAGCTCTTTGAAAAACTCTTCATTCCTGCCTGCTGGAGGGTCAAGTTCATCCTTTACATAAATGGGGTGGATATAACCTCAGCCTTGAGGAGGTGCTGGAGTGAACATACCCAAGTCCTTGTGTTGGGAACCCTGCCGGTGCTGGCTGCAGTGCAAAGCTGGGGCTTTCCTGCTGCTCCTGCCCCATCCGTGGGGCTGGATGGCCAAACCCACGCAGAAAACCGCCCATAAACACAACTGACCAACCCAAGCATCATTCACTGTGCTGGACCTTTGCTGGATGTTTGGGAGCCCTGGGGCTCTTTTTGCATTTCCTTGGCCCCTTTGGGTTGAGTGATGAGCAGCAGCCCAAATTTTCCTCTGTAATAGATTATTTGGAGTGCCAGGCTCAGAGTGACATCTCCTAATCATTTTCTGTCCTGCTTTTTGATTGACAGCAGCTGTGTCCCAGGAGGACAACGTGTATGATGATGTCGAGGTGGGGCAGAGAGAGACCAGGTGAGGAGGGTGCCCTGTCCTGGGGTTGTCCTCAACCCAAAGAGATTTCCCTCCTGGCACAAACCTGTGCCTGGTGCTGTGCTTGAGGGCTATGAGCTGGTTGGGATTCAGTCCTCTGGAGACAGTCCAGGTGCCCTCCCCGTGTGTGTTTAATTTGGCAGGATGTTTCCTCGCTGCTACCCCGTTAGTGCCAGAGGCGTGAAAAGGAGAGAGCAGCTCCCTGAGACACATGAAAAATTCAGATCTTTTTCCTAAGGAAGGAAAACTCCATCTCCCAGATCCGACCATCAGCCCAGTCCTGGCAGGCTCCTTGTCAGAAAAATTGCTTTTAATGGGAACAGCGTGTCCTGGTGTGCTGCTGCCAGATGATTGCGGTGGCCGCGCGTGCTGGTGTAAATCACTGCACGTGTTTGCATTTCAGGGCAGGCTGTGCAGGGAAAAGGGAGGAAAATCACAGGCCTGGGGAGGGGACACGATCTGCTGGGAAAAACCTGAATTCCTGCATGTCTGTTCCCCTCAGAGGGAAGGATGAGAAGTACAGAGTCCGGATGCCAAGACTTCGGATGATGAGGGAGTACAAGGACAAAAGGAAAAGCATCGACGACGTGGACAGGTCTTGATTTCCATTCTGTGTTCCCATTTTGTCTGACTTTGTACATGTCTCTGAGTGGTTTCAGGAGCAGTTGATATTCCAGGGCCCTTTCCTTTTGAACCCATATTTCAGGAATCTTTGCAGAAAATACCTCAAGGGTGAAACAAAACTCTTATATCTGAGCTGAAAGCAAGGGGGGGATACCCAGAGGTCTTAGCCTGAAGTCCTGTCATGACTTTCCACTGAGCTGAGACAAAAAGTTGCTACTTGCTGTATATTTGGCTCCTTTTTACTATTTTAATAGGTTTAGATTAGATTTTAGGAAGGAATTCCTGGCTGTGAGGATGGAGAGGCCCCAGCACAGGTTGTCCAAAGAAGCTGTGGCTGCCCCTGGATCCCTGGAAGTGTCCAAGACCAGGCTGGATGGGGCTTGGAGCAACCCATTCTGTAATTCTGTAATTTTGGCAAGAGCCTTTCATTTTAAAGTATCGCTTATTTGCCTGATTGCATTGACTCTTGCTGTGCCATTTTTGCATAAAAGCAATTTTTTAAAAATTTTTTGTTGTTGTTACTGATACTGCAAAAATTCACGTGGGAGTGGGAGATTTCCTTTCCCTTTTTAGATCACAAAAACGTGCACCACAACGTTTTTCATGACCTAATACCTGGGCCCTTCGAATGTAAATCAGAGACCCATTTTTCAGGTTCTCACCACGGAGATCCTGTATGGGGCTGCTCTAACACCACTGGCTGTGCTGTGCAAAGTCACAGGTACAGCTTTACAGACCATCAGGGAGTCCGTGCAATTTCAACTTTCCCTTAGAGATCACAGGTCCTGCCCAAGGAGGAATCTCTTCACAGCTTAAAAGTCCCTAATTTCAGCTCTTGTTTCCCTTCCTCCTTAATTTTAAGCACATCAAAACGAGCCAAGGATGAATAATTTATTACAAATATGGGTAGGGGATTTTTTTTTTTTTGGTGTTTGTTTCTTGTCTTAGTTTTAAAATGAATGCTACAGCTGTAATTTTGTGTATCAGAAAGAGTGGCATCCCCATATGCAGGGAATGCCCCACTCCCTTTAAGTGGGTTATAAGAACTTGTTTTCCACTTTACAGTGCCATATAAATGTCCGCTTGGGAGACTTTCTCCTCCATGTGCTAAAAAACCCAAAGAACATCTGCAGAGTTGTGTCAAACCCCACTTCTATAAATGACTCAGGATGAGAGTTATCTGGGGACCCTTTATTTCTGAGTATAAATAAAACCAGAAGGAGACAAACTGCTGGGGGAAAAGTGAATTGTTGACTTCCATAAAAATGGGGCTGATTTGAAACACTCAACAGAGAGTTTATTTGTTCCCACGCTGCTTACAGGCCAAAATAAAAAAAAAAAATCCCAAATGGAGATACAAAATGGCTCAAGTTGTGCCTCACTAACTAATTTGAGTTGTCTATTCACCCTTTTCTGAGAAATAGGGATGTGAATAGTGTGTTTTGCTATTCCAAGGGTTCCTTGCAGACAAGGCTGGAATTAGGCTCTGGGTTGCAATTTCAGATGTGCCAGGGATTGTTTTAATGGAGCTCAGCAGTGTATATGTGTGTGTGTGTCTCTCTCTCTTGTTGCAGAAATATCTTCAAATTTAAGAAGAGCAGTGAAGAAAAGAGCAAGAAGATGGACAAAGAAGAGAAGCTCTTTAGGGAGACATTCATGGTGTGTGTCTTTCTGACTGTGTCAGGGGAGGAAAGCAGCTCTGTGGCTTGTTTAAAATCAAATATTGTTGATCCTCAGCTATGCTGGGAAAGTTGTCCCCTGACCTGTTGCCTTCTCACCTAATCTGGGGTTTCCAGAAGAGAAAAGCAGCTCCATGGTTTGCTTAAAAGACGCCTGGTGGAACCTTCTTGGTCCTCGGCTCTGCTGGGAGAGTTGTCCTGATGCCTTAGGATTTAGCTTTTATATTTTTCAAATCCTGTACTGCATTACTGTATATCTCTAAATTCCATATGGAGTGTTAGTTACTGTCTTCACATTTTGGTCAGACAAAACACCCCCTCTAGACCTGATATTCAAGGACACCTCACTGCCTCAGGCCCCAAAAGTATAAACAAAAGTGAATTGAGGGGGAGCAGACTGGGGGAATATGATTCCATTACCCGAAGCTGTAATTGGAGGATTAACCCCTGATATGTAAATGGGCCAAACTTATAATTCCCTGAAAAACTTGTGACCACTGTCCAGCTTGGGTGTAGCCTCTGGGAGGGTTCTGACTGCTCGAGGTGTGCCTACTGAAGTCCTTCAATAAATACTCACTTTTATTCTCTTAAATTTGTCTAGCCACCAGTGGTTTTAGGAAGCCACTTCAAGGCATCAGTCCCACTCACCTGTTGCCTTCTTCCCTAATGTGGATCTTCATCAGGGGCCTTGCTGGGGTTTTTCTCCCCAATGCCTCACAAACACAAGGAAGGACGTTGAGATGCTCCAATGAGTCCAGAGGAGGCAACGAGGCTGGTGAGGGGCTTGGAGCACAAACGCTGTGAGGAACAACTGAGGGAGCTGGGGTTGTTCAGCCTGGAGAGAAGGAGACTCAGGGGTGACCTTATCACTCTCTGTAACTTCCTGAAAGGTGGTTGTAGCCAGGTGGGGTTGGTCTCTTTCTCCAGGCAGAACGAGAGGACACAGTCTTAAGCTGCACCAAGGGAAATATAGGTTGGATCTTAGGAAAAAGATTTTTATGGAAGAGATGATGAAGTACTGCAATGGTCTGCCCGGGTAGGTGGTGGAGTCACCATCCTGGATGATGCCTTGGGAAGGCCAATCTGGAACAGAGACTAGACAGAGCTAGAGAATAAAGTAGATATTTATTGAAAGGCCTTTGGGGTACACCTTGGGCAGGACAAGAGCCTGATCAGGGCTACACCCAAGGTGGACTAAGAATGGTCACAAAATGGACAACTGGTCACGAGGTCTTACATTTTTATAAGTTTTGGTCCATTTGTATATTGAGGTTTAATTGTCCAATTACAGCTTCAGGTTGTGAGGTCTCATCCTTCTTGTTTCTCTCTTCAGTCCACCGTTGTTTGTACTTTTGAGCCTGAAAGTTGTACTCATTGTCCTTGGTCTTCAGCAGGAAAAGGATTTGTTTTGTCTACCTACTTTGTGAAGAGAGCTGGCTGACACTTAATATGAAGCTCGGAACTACACCCCTAGGCAGCACAGAATCTAAAAACCATGAAAGTTAAAACTTAAGGCATCAGGATGAGTCCAAAACAAGACAGGATGTGGCAGTAGGTGCCATGGTTTAGTTGAGGTGTTGGGGCATGGGTTGCACTCGATGATCTCGGAGGTCTCTTCCAACCTGATGATTCTGTGATGACCCATCCTGAAATCCCTTCCCTCCCTCCCTCCCTCCTACTGCCCTTGGAGAGGTTGCACACCCACACAGACTAACTGCTGGCTCCCCCCTGTCCTGCAGTATGACAAGGAGATCCGTGTGCTGGCCACAGCCAGCGCCCAGCACTCGGTGCCCAGCCAGCGGCGCGCCGACCTCCCGCTCACAGCTGGGGAACAGCTGGATGTCATCGACGTCCTGCATGGCCACGCCGTCATCTGCCGCAACGCCCAGGGCAGATGTGAGTCTGCAGCCTAGTCCTGGGTGACAAATCACCTCCTAAACCACAGCACGCTCTTGGTGCTCAGCCACATTCGCTCAGATTTTAATTCCGTTCCTCTTTCCCTCTTCCCTCAGATGGGTACGTTCTGGTGGAGCACTTGAACTTCAGGTAAACTCGGGTTTTTATTTATTGTGGTGTGTGTTTTCCTCTCTTTCCTGTGTGGAGATAGCTTAGAACTACTACTACTTAGAACTTCTGAAGGCATTTTAACACGTGGCCAGAGTGTTATGAGCCACGTGTAAACGCATCAATCTCTGAGGGTCCAGCCCTTGCAGATTGGCTTAAAAAATTTAGGGAGACTGCTCTTCAGAGGTGTTTTGTACAGTAAAAGGTTTAATAAGTGAAAAATAACAAACGTTTCAGAAAGCAAAAAGAAAAGCTGTGCACAGGCGTCTGAGAAAACCTCTGACACCCTGCTAGAAACACTCCAAAAAGGCCTCTTAGTTCCTTTGTGCTCCTTCCTAAATGCTTAATGTTTTAGGAGGGACAGTTTGGCTTGCTGCCAGTAGGGAGAGGTGCAGGACTTGAAGGACAGTGACAAGGTCCAACAGGCTCTCCTCTCTTGGCCCTGAGAAGGGCAATGAGAATGGACAATGAGAAGAGCGCAGAACTTCCTAGTTAAACTTCCTAAAATGTCTAAAGGTAAACTGAAACTCTTTTCTTATACAGAGATGCTTAACTCAGGGGTGGGGGATGCTTTACTACAAGGGGGAGTTTATGTAAACAGCCAGTATTAAATATTAAATAAGTATTTCCAGTTTTGCTCTGCTGCTGGAGAAGTTTCCAAGTCCAACTGCAGCTAAAAAAAGCCCTGTCCAGTCATGACTTGTGTAAATTGGAGATTCCTGACTTGCCTTCAGAAGTGCCATATTAATCCACATCTGCTGCAAACATGGGCCACTCCGTGTGCTTTGCCTTGCCAAAACACACCCTTAAATTCCCTGCTGCAGCATTTCCTTGCATGCTCATGCATAATTCATGGGAATGAGCCTCCTCTTACCCAGGTGGCCCTTGCTGGGAAAATTTCTTTTTTTTTTTTCTCTTTGAGACAGACAATACTAACTGCCCTGAGAGCTGCTCTCCCCTGGAGCATCCCTGAAGGTCTCTTCGGTGCTTCCTGCATCCGTGACAGCCCATGTTGGTCAGCTGTGGGGTGATGATGGGAATGTAAATAAAGCTGGGGTTTTTTTACACTGTTTAATGTGCAAGAGATGTTTCCTTTTTTTTTAATTTTTATTTTATTTTAATTTTATTTTTCCTGCCATTTAAAGCATGTCTTCACTGATTATTAGTTACTTTCAGTATGTCTAACTTTTTGGAGTACCTTGTTGGTCAGCTCTGAAACAGTCATTGCATTATTAAGAAAAAGAATAGTGCAGTTTTCTTGCTCAGTCCCACTGCCGTCAGAATTGCAAGTTCCCCCGAAAGGTTTGCTCCTTGAAAAGCAAACCATATAAATTGGAACTGGATTTGGCCTTAAAAGTATTGGGAGAAGTAGTACGTATCACCACTCTTGCTGTGTTAAATATATAAAATAGTGGAAAAGTTGACTCATTTCTTTGCAAGAAAAAAATATGAAAAAAGAGTAAATAAAGCATTCAGTCAAAAATTACTTTATTTTTGTAAGCTAACTTAGGCATCCCAGATATGTAAAGGCTGACTCCTGGCTCCCAAGGACTCTCAGCAACAGGGAATTACCCAACAGTTGCCCCTGTGTTCAGGCTGTTCTCTCTCCACTGTGGGCCTGGAGGATGATTACTTATTTTCAGAAAAATGCTCCTAAATGTAGGAAGAGAAATATAAATTGCTAATGGCTTCTCCTCCATGTGTTCAGTAGATACCTTTTCAAAAGCGAAAAAAAAATGTGGATAAAGTTTTTACGTGACTTTGAAAGAAAAAACCCTTTAAATCTGACTTTGGTGTACAACTTTTACCCCCTTCCTGGCACATTTTAGGAGCCCGTATCAGTTTGCTCATAAATATCCTAAAAATGTAAGATGTTTTAATTAGAAATTATTAAATGTTCCAGGCTTAAGAAAAATAAAAGCGCTCTTTGCCACAGGGCCATTTCAAAGCTGGTATAGGAGACATCAGTAAAAAAACCAGAGCAAATATTTAACATTTACTTTTAAGTCTATACAGGCATTCTTATTTATTTTACCATGTGGTTACTATTAAGTGCATTGGCCTGCATCCATCCTTGCAGGAAAAAAAAAAAATAAAATAAAATAAAGCACTCCCCTGTAAGCATGCGCAGCTTTGCAGCCCTGCCAGCCCAAATATTTGGATTTTTCTGGTGGAGAGTTTGGGGAGCTGGAGTGTTTGGCTTTTGGCACAGCCTGGGACATGCTCCGTGCCCTTCACCTCCATCCCTTTGCAGGGAACCGGCCCCAGGGAAGTGCTGGAGATGCTTTCTCCACAGCTTTGTTTTTTTGTTGTTTTTCCATGGTGATGTTTAGGATTAAAACCTTGAAGAAAACACGCCCTTCCCCCACTCCTTCCTCATCCTCCTCCCCACCAGCACTCCTTCACAACTCATGAGGTCTATTCATCGCCCCTTCAGTAAACACTATGGGCAAATCCTATATTAACCACATGCACAAGCTCTTTTTTTTTTTTGCCTCCCAAGGAAGTTATTTAACAAGTTTGCCTTATTTTAAAGGAAGGGCTTTTTAGGAATCTCCCCCTGCATCCTGTGACAGACGTGATGCAGCCCCGATCCCGGCGTGGTGACGCACAGTCCTTGTGGGGTTGTGCCCCAAATCCCTGTGAAACACAAACTTCTGCAGCTGATTTAATGCAAGCATGCTTTGCAATACCCTTAAAAATGGGGTTTTTTTGCCCTCATGGACACATTCCAGTGCATGCAACGAAGAAAAGAGCTTGCTATGGGCTGACTCCAGATAATACAAAAATTCTTTAGATACAGCAACTTAAATTTCCTCAAATTCAACCACAGGTTGAATTTAGGTCAGGAGAGTGGTCCGGAAATTAATCTCATCCTTTTTTTTTTTTTCCCTTCTCTTTTATAGTTGTATTGGTACATCCTAACCACATCAAAACTTAAAATAATTCCCATGTGAGTGCTAAGCCCTGTTCCTCCACGTTTCTCCTCAGAGGGGAAATAATCATGGTAACAGCTGTGAGTTGATGAGTCTGGGGGAGAACTGAAATTGTGTGAAGAGGGGATAGGACAGGGACAAATCTGGAGCACTCCCTGCAGCTGTGTGCTTGAACTGGAGTTACATCCTCCTGCCTCACAGGCACAGAGGAAACAGGTGCCTGAGTTCTGTCCCTAACACTTTTTCTGCAGTGCAAGGTTATTTCTGCATGATGTCTTTCTTTAAAATACTTCTCTCTCTCTTTACTCCTTGCTGGAAGGAGTCAAGGTCTGAGTCAGCACATGTAAATGCATGGGCCTGGCTCCCGGCACGAATTTTGGGTTGGGGAAGTTGTTTAAATTACTCACATAGAAATTTTAACTCCATCCCTTGCCCCTTTGCCCCCCACCAAGCCCTGAGGGCATCTGTGCTCCCCCAGCTGGGACGTGCAAGGATCTCCAGAGGGAAACTCCACCAGCCAACCCCAGGCTGCAGAAAGGGACTGTGCAGGAAGGAAACACGAAGGATTTGCTGCTTTTATGTCTTTTCATCTCTGAGTTTATTAAAGTGCAAATGTCAACCATGGAGACAGCTATCACATGCAGTGCAGTACACCGAGAAACACTTTCCACGCCATAAATGGAAGGAAAAAGGCTCTGTTGTGATTATCTAATGCACAAAGGACAAAACTGAACCAGGGCTCTGTGCCCTTCCATAACATAAAGTACTACAGCCATGAATTGGAGAACAAAACCTTCTCCAGGCCCTCAATTGACAAAATAGAAAATATCGAGAAGGATGGAGTGTTTATAGAGCTCTGGGGTTTTTTTCCTGAGCTTCATGTTAATGATATGTTTGAAGAGATGCTTCTATTCAGAACTTTTAAAAGTTCAGCATCTTTTCCTTAAAATCCTAAATACATAATATTATAAATCATAAATACTCTTTAGAGTATGATTTTAGGAATTACAGTGGACAAGTCCAGTTCACCTTTCTCATTCTGTCTGCCCAAAGATGCTGGGCCACGGACACCACAGAAATCCTGGGATTCAGTTTTGCTTTGTGCTCTAAAAGAAAAAAAACAAAACAAAACAAATGCATTGAGGTACAAACCACGTGAATATAACATGATACAGAACACATGAACATGCTTTCAGCAACAAGAATAAATATTACCATGGCTACAGGATCTACTTCACAGCTTTGTGAGATGAGGATAAATAAACTATTTCCAAACTTGAAAAAAAAAAAAATCAGAGATGAGTCTTACAAATAAACTTGGATTTTTAAATTAAGGCAGCTTCAGCAGGAACTTCAAGGCTTTTGTTGAAAACAGACTTTTTCTAACACCAAAAGTGTACTCGTGCTTGCAGGTAGAGCTCGGATTCACAGTCCAGTTCTCCTAATTTTGATAATTAAAACCCAGCAAAGATCTGTGCATCAAATACCAAGTGTGCTCTCTGCAAAAGTCAGTGTTCCATCAGTAGGTGTCATGTGGGAACTCTGAAACCCAGTTCATCTCTCAGGCATGGGAGTGAGGTACCTCTGGCTGAATCAGTAACTCCACGGCCCAGAGGCAGACTGGGAATTCAGAATTACGAGAAGCTGTTGCATTTTTTTTAATAAGTGAATGATGAAAAAGGGATAAATAAGGGGAAGGCTAAAGAAGCCAAAGGAAAGCACTAAATGAAAAAGCCCATACCAAAGTAAGACCTTAAGCAAGGTGACTCTAGTAAGGTACATCATATACCTGGAACAAAACCAGATCCTAAAACTTTCCAGGAAAGAAACAGCAGGAGCTCGAGCGGGGGTTGGTTTGGCTCATCCAGATGTGCGATTCCTCTTCCCTCTCTCCTCTCAGCTAATAAAAAGGGTGAAGCCAAATAATTGCACAACAAATGGTACTTCAAGTATTTAGAAACACGGCCTGCATGTCTCAGCGGGGGGATCCTGCGTGAGCTGGGGAAATTGTGCACCTCGTGAAACAAAGCTGCCACTTCCAGCAGCCCCAACGCGCAGCGAAGGCACGAGTTCACGTCCTGCACACAGCTCCCTCTTCCTCCTACAGGGGTGCATGCTGACAGTAAAGAGCAGTGAAATGAAAAGGAGTAGACAGAAGGGTTATTTTGTTCAAACCTCATCAATTCCAACACGAATGCCACTATAATCACACACAGCAACGTACACACAACACGCACGAACCAGCCGGTTCACGTTTTTTACAACACTGCCCATATATTCCCCTGTGCTTGTACACACCTCATGAAATGCTAAACTGGACACGCAGCTGAAGATGCATTTCTGACCCGTTAAAGGGGAAAAAAAAAAAAAAATCCTGCTGCCTTTACCTGCTCAGCTCCAGCTCCTGAAAATAAACCTGCCCCAAACCCCATCGGCACCAGGGCTTTGGTCAGGGGGGTGGAAGGGCAGGATTCTCGCAGCTCCTGATGCCACTTCCCCTCCCATCCCTGGCCAAGGCCATGCTGAGCCTGATGGGGTCAGCTAAGCTACTCATGAGCTTTACACTTAAAAGAGGGTGTAAAAACAGCATCCCCTTTGTCCAGGTCCTCTCAGAGGCTGGGATTAGTGAGTGGTGGCAGTGTCCAGGGCAAACACCTGCCCTGCTGGAAGAATAAAGCTGAGAGGCCAACAACAGGGATGCCACCTACATTATATATATATGCATATATAATATTTACATATATATAACTTTCAACAAGAACAGCACAAGGTATTTCTGAATTAACTCATCCAGGAGCTGGAGGTTTCTGTTGGAGCCCATCTGAACTCTCTATCCTTTGCATTTTGTCTCTCTCCCACTTGGGCTGAAGCAAAATTTGGGTGAGTTTGTGGCTTGCAAAGCGCAGCTGTCCAGTGGCTTCTGAAAAAATTGCACTTGGAGTAATTCAAGTTTCTGTAGGTCAAATATTGTCTACCCTGCTTTCCCCGACGCTTGTGCATGTACCAGCAAAACTCAAAAAAGAGCTGACCACAGTGTAACAGTGTCAAAGTTAAACTCTTGCTCTGGAAAATGTAACTGGAGGTCAGCAGCTCCTCTGCAGCTGGGAAACAGAACACAGCCTTATTTGAAGGTAAAATAAATAATAAAAAGAAGTTAAAGTCCTCAGAGTGTTTCAAAGTGCAGCACAGATTTGGGTAAGGCTGTGATGGACTGTTCAGACCATCAATGTGGTCACTGAGGAGGTGCTTCCACCAGTCCTGCTCCCTCCACTGTCTCTGCTGACCCTGAGCAGGGAAGTGCTTCATCTCCTTGTGTCTCTCCGCATGGAAAGCCAAGTAATTCTGACTTGCCCTCCAGGCAGGACTGTTTTTGCAGATCCACACAGCAGTTAATGCTTGCACGGGTCTGAGAAGATGCCAAATGCCACAAGGGGCTTATTCTACAACCCAGAAATCCCTCCTGCCTCCAGGAAGCAAATATTTCCTCCCAAGGGCATTTGCTGCTGCTAAATACTGTTAGTTCTGCTGGGGAGGAAATCCCAGAGGACAAGAGTCAATTTAAAATAAGACATCAGTACATCTACCTGCTCCTGAGCCCCAGATCGTAACACACCAGCCCCTTATCAAGGGGGCTACAGGTGCTGCCAGGATTTTGGCAAGATGCTCAGTTGGCAGTGAAGATTTGAAAAGCCTTTAACAGTTCAAACACATTTCACTCACTGCTGTTTTCTGGATGGGAATTAATGCCTGACCCTACAGCTGCTCCTTTGCAAAGGGGTTTCTCTCCATCACCCCAAACCATTCAGGGCTCTTTGCTCATCTCCGGCTTGATCCAAAAGCTGCTGAAGGGCTGGGTGCTCCTCAGCTTTGACTCTGGGGTGAGGTGTGGTTTTTGGGGGGTTTTTTTTGCATGCAGGAGTTTGGATTCTCCACCCAAACTCACACCACAGCACTGGGGACACAAATCACCTGGCAGCCACCAGGCACAGCACCAAAGCCATCCTCCACCCCAGAGTATTTATTTAATAATCATAATATAATAAAAGGCTTGTTACAAAACCTAGGAGCACTACAAATATTTCCAGTATTTCTTTTAAAAACAGAGCTGTTCTGCTGTGGGCTTACAGTCCAACCACTGCTGTGTTGGATTTAGTGTTCAAGAGCTTAACAGCAAAACTGATTTTTTTTTTCTTTTTTTTTTTTTTTCTTTGGAAGCTTTCTACTTTGTGCGGCTTCTGGAAAAATTGGAGCTGTAAAGTCACGTTAGTGAGGATCCAAGCACAATCTGTAACAAAAGTAAGGCAATTTTGTGGTTCTTTTTTTTTTAAAAAAAAGGACTTCAAGCTGAAAAGGTCTATTTAACTGCCAGTAGATGGCAAAAATATCCTGTGTTTGTCTTGATTACCTTAAATGATTAGTAAAAAAAGGCTTAATGTGTTCTCTTCCTTGCTTCTCATACAAACTTGCAGAAAGTATAAATTAAAGTGCAACTGTACAAAAAAAAACAACCTAGGAAAAAACCTCAAGGGGTCATAAGAAGCTATCAAAAAGACAGATTAATTTTTTTTTTTTCAAGTTGAATGACTGCATAACTGGGACCAGCAGAAGTTCTTTGCTTTGTTTCTTGAAACAGAACACCAAAAAAAGAAAATCCAGGACAAAACCAAACCTCCCACCCAGGATTTTTTTGGCAAAGCTTTCATAAAGCATTTGTTCCTTGATTAGACTATTACTTCATAATCAAGTAAATGGAATTAAATACCATGTCAAAGCCAAGGAGATGCCAACGCTGCCCATTAGATTAATCCCGTGTAATAAAAAAATAACAACCCTTTTAAACAAAGAAATCACATGCGTTAAGGGTTTACCCTTGGGTAACAAGAATTTAACCTTAAAAATCCCCGTGGTTCATCTTAAAAAATAAAATCCCATCCTTCAGACAGCCAGTAGCAAAGAACAGTAAAATTCCAGGTTGGGATTTGCCTGCCTGGTCAGCGGTGTGGCGAAGGTCACAGTCCAGTGGGCAGCAGCAGGACGGGAGAGCCTTTGGGCAGGGGCAGTGAGTGTCCAGCAGCAGGGAAGGCAGATTTGGCAGTGATTTTGGGGAAGGTGACAGCAGGCAGAGCTTCCTAGGGGAGAGGTGAGAGGTGAGTGCTCCAGAGCTGTGCGCTGCTGACGGCTCCTGCCCATCAGGGATGATCCCAACCCTCGGGTGAAGCGCTGGGTTTTCAGGTGGGTGATCCACATCCTGTCCTCTGCTCACCCTGTTTGGGATTCAGCCCCTGGAGCCTGTGGTGAGGCAGGGGAGGGGGAGCAGGCTGGGGGGAGGTGGTGATTAAGGGCTGGGGAAAAGGCAATCTGCCTTCAGCTCCGAGCATGGTGAGCAGGTCAGCGCTGTCCGGAGCTCTTGGGAGGAAATAAAGCACCTTAGGGACACTCCTCTGCCAAGGCTGGACATGGGGAGGCCTCCCGCCAGTAGGTTTGCGCCAGGACCTTTGCACATCCCACCTTCCCTCCCCAACTTAACAGAGGGAAAAAGAGAGGGGAGGGAGGTCATATTGCACTAGAGCAGAAGCATCCCAGCAGCTGCTGCTTTGGGGAGGAAAGTGTCAGAGAGGCTGGTGCCTGGGTGTGAACACTGCAGAGCCGCTTCATCACCCTCCACTCCATTTCACAGAGCTCCTGGTCAACCCCTCTGCCCTGGCTCAGCCCATCCTGCTCCTGCTCTGCAGAGCATCAGGGAAACACCAAACTCCCTGCAGGAAGCTTGGCTATGGCTCCACTACCTCAGGATGAACCAGGGGGGAGGTGTTTCCCAAAAACTCAGTGATACCTTTGTTACTTTACAGCCTTGACATTTCCCATGGGGTTCACAAGGAAAGAAAAAAAAAAGAGGGTATCGGATACATTTCGCCAGGCACAAGGAGAGAAATGAAGTTAATTTCCTTGGTGCCTTGCTAGAGGGGGGGCACGTTTTGGGTCTGGACTTGGCTCTGCGCCACGGGCTGTGGGGTGGTGAGAGGAGGAAGAACAAGGACGCGAAAGAGAGGAGGGGCGGACGAGTCAGCGCGGATCCTCACAGCAGAGGCGGCCGTCAGCGGGCCAGGGCCATGATGAGGCTGGCACACATCTCGAAGAAGTCCATGGTGTGGCTGCCCAGGCGTGGGGGCACCGAGGGGATGCTGCCCACGAAGGAGCCGCTCAGGGAGCCCATCAGCGACTGGCACTCGGTGGCCGCGGCCGCGTCGATGCTCAGGCGCGGCCGGTGCAAGCCCGCGGCCGAGCAGGAGCGCTGGGGCGTGGAGGAGCCAGACCTCTGCTCCATCACTTCGTCTTGAAAAGCCCAAAGGAAAAAAAAAAAAAAAAAAAGAAGAGAAGAGAAGAGAAGAGAAAAATTTGGATTAGTTTGGCCGCTGGAGCGCAGGTGTGGTAATGAAATGGGGATGGCAGCAGAGATGGACGGCTTGAAAGCGTTTTTGCTGAAATGACACAGGTGTTGAGCGCTTCAAGATGCTTCTTAAACTTCCAGCCTTGCCTCCCTGCTCTCCATCTACTCACCATCGATGCTCTTGAAGTCCAGCAGGTAGCTGCGGTTGTCCACCTGGTAGAGCTGCAGGCTCATCTTCACGTAGTTGCCGGTGACGGGGTTCTTGCGGCGCACCCGCAGGTGGTAGGCGTTCACCACCTGCAAGGGGAAAGCTGCCCTCAGCAGGGACACTCCAGCCAGCAAGAGGAACACTTATTTCCTTACTTGTTCTACATACCAGCAAGACGTCTTCTGGGAAAAAAAACAGTTTCTCAAAAGGACAACGCCTATAAAACGAAGCAAACGGCTTCATTTCCTCCTATCTTTAAATATTCTTCTTAAGGCTGTGATTCACCAGCTGCTGGCTGAGGAAGCTGCAGTGACCCATCTGCCAGGCACAAAAATGATGTTTGCTCCTCCCTCACCAGCAGCCATGGCCACATGAACCAAAAAGGCCACTGGTGGACCCACGTACATGGACAGTGCTCATGAAATCAGGGCAAGCTGGGCAGAGCACAGCTCTCCCACCAGCACAGCTGAACCCACTGCTTGTAGATCAGCCTCAAGCTGAGTATTCCCCCTGGCTGCTTCCCACCTCACAATCTGCTGCATCTCATTTACAATGAGATCTTTTCTCGGAGCTATATTTGTGAAGCAACTGCGTGGATGGGAGAGTTAATTCTGATGAAGAGTCACATCTGAAGTTATTCTTAGGGTGGGAAAGGCTATTGTGAAACCTCCTCGTATGAAAAAAGCTCCACTGCCTACACAGAGATGTTGGGCTGAGTTGGTTTTTGAGGCTGTACCAGAAATACAGCAGGTTTGTTCACTCCCTGTAAAACCATGCAGCTAACAAATGTCTGGCTGGTGTGGGCAAATGCACCTGGCCACGGTCCATCTCCTCCCTGGTGCAGGGAAATGAGGTTTCTGGAAGCTACTTGGCTTTAAAGACATAATAATATCAAAAATAAGGAGGAGTCAGGAGGTTTTAAAAAAGCAGCGCAGTGAAATTCACACAGTACAACGCTTGGGAGCTGGAGGGAGGAGGGGAGCTCCTCTGGTGATGAAGATCTGGGCTGAAATTCGCCTTACCTGGCTCCCAATGCTCACATGATGCTGCTGCCAAAGGCCACGAGCCAGGAGAGCTCACCTCAGGGGCTGCACCAGGATTTGGGGAGTCAGGCACAGCAGCAGAGATCCAGGGCTGACTTAAGGATTTATTATTCCAACTTTGAAAACGACTGTGACTAAATGTTACACAGCCCTGGAGAAATACCTGCAGTGAGTACTGTCAACTAAAACATCTGGGTTTAAATCAAGAAGCTGAGCCCTAATTTGAGGGAGCAATAAGTGTCTGAAAACACATCTGGTCTGTGAGCACTGCTTCATCTCCATCAAGGAAAAGGCCACCTCATCAATGATACAAACCCAGCACCCAAGGCCCCCTGCCCCTCATCTGGGCATCCTTTGGGACAGCTTGTACTGTGCCACTTCAGTCCTGACAGGACCAGGCAGAAATAATGAGAGTTCCTCTGCTCAGGAGCACTGGAGATGACCTCGCAAGGAATTAGCCACTAAAATTAGCAATGTGAACAGCTCCTCTTATCCCTGCAGCTAAACGAGGCAGAGTCATCGAGCACTCAGGAAGAAACCCCTCATTTCAACGCCATGAATAAACACTGAAGCACACAGCTGGCACCTTAATTCAGTGAGTTTGCCTTGACAAGGAATAGCAGGGATGACTGCAAGGTGGGGGCATTTATCAGGAAACAAGCGAGGCTGTAACCACACTTAAAACTGTGGGCCTGATATTTCTGGGTCTGAGAGATTTTAGCCTGCTAGCAGCTGCTAACTTTTTCCCAAGGAAAAATTTCTCAAGAAAGCTTCTTCTCAAAACAATCTTGGCAGACAACTCTCCTTTCTCAAAACAATCTTTCTCCTTCTCCAAGTGGTGTTTTGCTCTTTCTCTAGTCAACCAATAAGACTGGAAAGGTGTTATTCCTATTCACCCACCATGTTAAGTCTGTATCGGAACACCTTATAAAAGGTAGTAAGAATTAAAAAATAAAGCCTTTTTTTTCTATGCTCTTTGCCTTCTGAAGTACTTGGAGTCTTTCTTTCCTGTCCTACAGCAACAATAAACCTCCCTGAGTTTATGGGATTAAGGATGCTGGGGCACCAACACCCCCTTACCTTCCACTCAAAGTCCAGCTGCTTCATAGCCCGGTACACCTCGGCCATAATGTCATAGGGTTTGCTCTGGCTGCGGATCCCCAGGTGCCACTTGGCCTTTTTGACAGTCAGGGGCTTTGGCTTGGTGGTGTTGAGGGCGTCCAGGGGGCAGCGGGCCTTGGGGCTGTCGGCGATGAGCGGCGGCATGCGCTCGGGGTGCGGCTTCACGCCGGGAGGGATGTGCAGGGCGCTGTCGTCCATGAAGGAGCCGGTGGGGGGGCTGGAGGCCAGGTAGAACTCGCTGGCCTGGTTCATGATGCGGCGGTTGTCGATGACCAGGTGGTAGGCCACGGCCAGCTGGTCCTGGGGGTCACCGCTGTACAGGCTGTTCATCACCTCCGACTCGGTGCACTCGAACTTCTCGCACACCTCGCGCACCGCGTCGTCGTCGATGACCGTGGCGTCGTAGGAAGGGTCCTCCGGGAACAGGTAGCTGGGCAGCTCCTCCTTGAACCACTCGTGTTCCCTGGGGGAAGGCAGAGGGGAGGCTCTGTGTGAGAGGCAAGGTGGGGAACCAGGGCCAGGCAAGGATAAATCTCAGCTGATGAGCTGGGAGCACAACCCAGCCCGGTACAGGGACGGCGATGGCACCCTGTGTGGACTCGATATTTCCTGAGCTTGAGAAGAGCTAGCTCTTCTCAAGAGAAACCTTTCAACAGTTTTTCTCTTTCCCAAAACAACCTTGTGTAAACAATATTGCTTTCCCATAACAACAGGGAATATGTTGTTTGCTAATTTTGTTACTTAGCCAATGGGAGAGGTCTCAGTCCTATGGACCAATAATGTCTTCTTAGCGCAGCACGTTACAAAAGCGCTGAATGAATTGTAAATAAAACCTGATTTCTACTGCCTTCTGACTGGAGTCATCTTTATTTCGTGTCCTATTGTGACAACCCTGCACATTGGGCTTTGAAGTAAGAGCTCAGCACTTCCAAGATCCTCACACTTTGGGATTCCCATGGGGCTGATGGACATACACAGCACCAAACCTACCCAATTTACAATGATAATTAATTGTCTAAAACTCATACACTGTCTTGTCTATAGGTTCTATGCATTTGCAGCAATTTCGACACATGTGCTGCCTCTCTACCACGTAATTAATCTAATTAACTAATTACTAAATGAATTACTAATTAATCTAATTCTAAGGAATTAAGGAAAAAAAAGGAAGTTTGAATGGGTTTGCTTGAAGGGTAGAATTAAGGCTGTCCATTGAAAATGCATTAAAAACCTGAGAACTCCTGGAAGCCCTAGTGACATTTATGTTGAAGCTTAGCACACCAGCTAGATGTAATACATCCAATATTTACATATTAAGTTAGTAATTCTTGGGTTTCTCCTCCTTTTCTTTTGGATATACAGCAAGTACAGATTACCCTATTCATCTGGTACCCATAGGGGTGTGGTCTTGTAATAAAGTAATGAAAAATGGCTGTTGGATATTAAGTTCTTGGAATGACTTCATGCTGTAGCTGGTTTTGCTGAGTGCTGTTAAGAGATTTTTAAGGCTATTTTATAATGCAATAAAACAGAATTTTAAATATTTGTGTATATATATATATATAAAAATGCTCATCCTGTCCATCATCACGCACTTCCAGCCAGCACAGAAGGGGTGCAGGGCTGCTCCTTGAATCACTTGGGACAAAAACCATCTGGATTAGCTGACTACTCCTGAAAACCACCCTGCCCAGGACAGTCACCAGGGGCCCCCAGAGTCAGCCAGCCCACCCCAGCCCACCCGAGCTGACCTGATGTCCTTGATGGTGGCTCGTTTGAGGGGGTCCACCTGCAGCATGTGCATGAGGAGTGTGGCCACGGAGCGGTTGAGGTACTCAGGGATGTAAAACACTCCCCCACGGATCTTCTTGAACAGGGTGGGGACGTGCTCGTCATCAAAAGGCAGAGTGCCACACAGGAGGGCGTAGAGGATGACACCACAGCTCCAGATGTCCACCTCTGGGCCAGCATAGAGCCTGCAATGAGGACAAGGGCAGGGGAAAGCTGTCACCCCCATCCTGTCCTCAGTCAGGGAGCAGGTTCTGTGTCACCCTCACCCTCTCCTCAGTCAGGGGGCAGGTGGGGGGACCCCCTGCCAGCTCCACCAGGGACAGAGCTCCGGCCCACGCCAGGGCTGCTCACGTGGTTGCCCCCAAACCAAATCTGCCTCAGCCCAAACTGCTCAGGAGAAGGAATGCCAAGGCTGGCATGGCTGCCCACACTCCTGTGTACAACCCTGCCTCCACCAAACTCTCCAAAAAGCCAAACCCCACATTTCCAAGAGCCCTGCCTGGCTGTTTGCTCTTCTGCCCTGAGGGCTAAGCCAAAAATTTCTGCTCATTGAATGAGGCAGATCAAACAGCAACAGGTAATTCTATCTCTGAGTGTTTATTTTTGGTGTGCTGGTATGTAAGTGCTCCTGCTTCCGACAAGCTGCCAAATGTGTTCTCTGCCATCACCAACTCGGGACACCCCAAATATACAGTTTTGCTGCTCCTGTTCATCTCTTTTTTTGCTACAACTGACGTCTCCTCAGAGACTCTGGGAGGCAACACTTGCCCTTGGGCTGTGAGGCCCAACCGAAATACAGAAGTTGAAATGCAGCTACAGAAGTCTCTTCATGAAACCTCAGCATCCTGCACTTGCTCCTCCTGAAAAGCATCACTGCAGACATATCAGTGTGGAAATCGTGCTGGTCATGCGTGTGCCCATTCTCTGAACACCCCCAAAACACTTGTCTGCTTCTCCCTGGGTGAGATTTTCCCTGCTGAGGCCAGGGGCAGCAGCAAAGCCATTTTGGACAGGCAGAGGCTCGGCTGGATGCCCCCTCAGCCCTGCCTCCATGCCCAACTCCCACAGATCAGAAACCTGATTCTTTTGCTGATAAGTGCACTGCCTGAACAGTCTTTTGGGCCTTTAAGCCCAAATGAGATACACTTTTATGGCTTTGAAACCTGAGCTGTCACGCTCTACTACTTCTGTGCTCTAGCAGGGAAGGCAGCAGGAGCCAGGAGTCAGCTCCCCGCACCCCACACAGCCACCAGCAAAGCAGGGAGGGTGGATTGTGCCTTTCCCCCTCAAATGCAGCTCTGAGAAAAGGCCAGCTTGGCATATTGAGCAGGGGCATGAAACTCAGGCAGCCCTGAGCCTGTAGGTGGGAGTGATGAGAGAGGGATGCAGCTGCTGCCAGCAAAAAAGTGCAACATGTGGGCTTGGTTTTGGTTTTCCTTCTTACTTTTGCTGTTACTAAGCTGCATTGCCTGTACCCCTGGAACACTCAGGGACTAAATCCTTCCTGCTGATCTGCCATGTACCTCGCCTCCTATACAAACTGAAAAACATGTGTCTGGCCCTCACTGAGATGGAAATACTATTAATATTTTTTTGGAATCCCAGTAGTTTCTGGCTTTGTCCCCTTCTTGACAATGAGGATTTACTTGGTCTCATTTCACACACAGAGCTGTAGTCACAACAGGGTTTTTGGATGCTAGTCTAATTCCTAGGACGCTCTGCCAACGCTTGCTCTGGTGTAAACAGGGATAAAATAATCATAAGCACAGCAAACACGTTATGAACAAAATGTTCTATTTTGAAGTTACAGATATAGGCAAAAAGACATTGGATTAGGAAAAGTAAAGCTCGTGGCAAAGGGAGATTAGAAAAAAAAGGGGGGCAGATAATGAGATGGGCAGTTTGAAGGACCATTCAGAGGACTGAAAATTGGAAATCTATATTTGCAATCTTTGCTAAGGTATTACAGAGAGAATCAGGGGGAAAATGTACATTCTATGTCATTTCTGTTCCTGACAGCAAAATATAGGAGACAACACTTCTACATCAACACATGGAAGTCCAATTCAACCTTGTGGGGTGTGTTCAACACTCCATATGCTCTACAGATGTTTCATGCTGAGAGATGCAACCACAGAAGAAGTTTGTCAATTCAATGAATCAGTTCAAAACAAAGCTCTGAAGGTTGAACAGACTGCCACAGCCAAAACCCCAGGCTTAAGGAACCAGAAGACAAGTATTTTCATTACACGTGTTGGGAAGTGATTAAAGACCTTCCTGGTTCTTTTGTTAGTGAATGGTTTTCCTCATTAACACTGTGTTTTATATTACAGGTGGGCAGGAGAGGAGGGGGTGGCCTGGAAAAGCCTTTCCACCTGGAACCTCAGTATTTGCATCCAAAGAGTCATTTTCACCCTCTTTAATTAGCAATATAAACAGTCAACATCTGGTATTAATAATTCCTCCAAAGTAAACACCTGTAGCAAAGCACAGTTTGTTATTACAGCTACTGAGAAGTAAAATAACCAAGAAAACCCTCAAATCTTTGCCAACAGATTCACCCAAACATAAAATCCAGGTTGGAAGGATTCAGCTGCTTTTACTAGATGTGCAGAGCTGCTTCCAATACCAAGAACAAATTTAAACTCCATGTGCTCACACAGACTCTGATGAGAAATGGAATGCCTTACCTTCCAGAGATGACTTCAGGGGCTGCATAATTTGGGGAACCACAGCTGGTGCGTAGAAATTCACCATCTGACATCATGTTGGACAGCCCTAAAAACAAAATGCCTATTAGACACTGATGTTTGATCTGAAGGTCCAGACACGCTGGACCCCAGATGAAAGGCAGGGAAGTGGAGTGGGATATTTGGAAGGAGACTGTTGATGCAATTTAGATAAACTTCTCTGAACTGATTGGAAAATTATTACTTTTGTTATTGTCGTTGTTTTTGTTATTTTTTAGTTGTTGTTCTCTTTTTCATGCCCAACCAAGGAATATTCACTCCAGGCTAATTTTGCTCCTCTAAGTTGCAAATCCCAGAGCATGGAGGAGAAGAGACATAATTCATCCCAGAGCACTTACTTCATCTGGCAATTGTGTGGGGCTGTGAAATGAGTAAATCTTCAGAAGGATTTACATTGCTAGAAAGGACTCACCAGGACAGAGTTGGTAGCCCGGGTATTTTAATGGATTTCAATCCCTAATGCCACTTAAGAGACTCCTGTTACTGCTTGTTGTAAAATGAACTGAGGCCAAGAGCACATGGCCAAACAGAGGGAGAACATGCACGAAAATAAACACACACAGCCAGCTCACCCTGAATTAGCTGAGCCTGCCTCAAACACAAATTAGGTAAATTTTATGTCACTAAAACACTAAAACACAGCAGAGATTTACAAATTACTTTGCTGCTCCATTCTCAGTGCCAGTGCAGGAGCAGCCTGCAACAAGTAAATCCCTGCTGCTGCAGGAAGGGCAGTGTTTGGAAGGGTGGGATTTCCAGGTGGAGCAGCTGGTGGTGGTGGCTGGGGCAGCAGGCTCTGGGTTTTGTACGGCTGCTCCGCAGCCACGCTCCGGCGGCGCTGGCTGCGCCTCTGGAATGCTGCTGAGGGGTCACATACCAAAATCTGCTATCTTTGCATTCATGTGTGCATCCAGCAGCACGTTCTCTGGCTTCAGGTCCCTGTGCACCACCATGTGCCTGTGGCAGTAATCCACAGCAGAGAGGATCTGCTGGAAAAGGCGCCGAGCTTCTGCCTCCTCGACCTGCGGGAAGAGCGGAGGGAACAGCGCTGGGGGTTGGTGGGCACGCAGAGCTGCCAGGGGAAGGTTTGACTTAGCAAGGAGCCAAAAAGGCTTCCAGAGTGCACAGAGGAAAATCCCAGCTTGCCTGTGACCAAAGGCAGCAAATAAAGCAGGTTTCTCACCCTTGCATTTTTATAACGTGGCAGTGTTTGAAAATGATACGGCCCAGAGATGAAAGGTGAGACCTCAATTTAGCTGAGGTGTCAAGAATTTAAAGGTGGCACCTATCACACAATAAATGGCCTGCTGTCCCAGTGGGACTGGTACAGATCCAGGCTGGACAAAACACCACAGAGGATGTTGCTGGGAGCGATTCCTCATGGACTTCCTCTGGAAGCAACAGGTGAAGCAGGAATATCGTGGTGATTTTAATAACCTGCATAGCTATAAAGTTGTATGAGCTGTATCAGAGAAACTGTATTTTCAATTATTGCTTTTACTGATGAATTTCAAAGACTGCCTTCATGAAAAACTGAATTTATGAATGCAGAAGCTCAGGAAAGGTCCAAATCAGTCACTGAAAAGATCTAGATGGGTAAAATAGAAAAGAAAATTGAGTCAGCTCCATTGACCACTATACTAACCTAACCCAATTTGCTGTAAATGTGTTAATTTTGTAGCACACAGAGGGAACATGTGACAGGCTGATCCTTCACATGAACCCTTATTCTGGATGTCCACTTTGGCCCATTTTTACCTCCTTGCCCTGCAACTGCTCCACGGGGCAGACACCAGCGATTTTCCTTGTAACCAAAATCTCACATTTCACGGGCTCAACCCACACCTCAGGTGATTTACACCCAGTGGGACTGCTGGCATCTGAAAATGTTGTTCAGATAAGCCACATCCTTGAAAAGTCTTCAAAGAACTTGACATGGAACCAAGAGGGGGGTCTGGGAGAGGTGAATGACTGGGGCAGAGACCACACCAAGTGGTCTCCCCCTCCCATGCCATAAATTTGCTGCTGATCCATGGCGGTTTTGACAGGCAACCCATAGCTAAAAATCACAAAAATAAGCCAGTTTTCCAAATATTTGCCCTAAGAAACACGTTACCTTGGATATTTTGGTTTGAGGATTGAAAATACACCAGAGAACGCTACGAAAAATCACACACAAGTTTCGTGCGAGCCGCTACGAGACACCCCAGATGGGGTTGCTGTGAAGCAACTTCTATTTTGGGCCTTAACCTTAAGTGTGCTCCCTTGAGCAGTCACTTTGCTCCTGAACACCATCCTCTTCCCACACAAGTGTCTGGGCTGACTTGGGACTGGCACTTACACGTCCGTGCTTACAGATGTAATCGAACAATTCCCCGCCCGACACGTACTCCATGACCATGAAGAAGTCTGTTGGTGTGCTGATGACCTGGTACCTTCAAAAACACAAGCAGATGTAGAAAAAAATAAGTAATCAGGAACAGGGAAAGGCTTTTAAACAGATTATTAATTCCACATCAACACTTCAAATAAGAATTTGTTTGGATCTTGCACTTGTAACTGCTTTCCACTTCTGAAAAGCCGTCTCTTGTTTCCAGTATAAACTTTCACTTGTCTGTGAAAGGACCTCTTTTCCAGACCTATGATCTTCCTTCAGCCCTTTAAATAATCCTCTGAAATATCTGCCAGGCAACCTCATCACATTTAGAACTGCCCTTTGAAATTTCCATTTTGGGTAAGATCTGCAACAACAACTTTAGAAATGAAGCCCTGGTTAGCTGGGGGCAAGGAGAGGATCCATCTGGTTTCCCTCACATCAAGAAAAACGAAGATAAAGAGCTCTAGGCACTAGAGACAGCTTCCTCTGGGCAGGTACAGAAATGAAAAGCAGACCCCCAAAAGCTGTCTTTCCAAATATTCTCTCTAGAACGGGGGGAAAATCCTTCTAGAATGGGGGGAAAAACCCAAAACATCACCTTCAGCTTGCAGATTTATTCTCCATTTTCCTTCAAAACGACCCCTCAGTGCTGCAAAGGCATTTCAGTGTCCCAGCTGGAATAAACTTCAAGTGATCAGTTGAGGTCAATGCAGCCCCAGGAATTCACAGCAGCACCAGCTGGGACCTCCCTCTCTTTTATTTCAGATTCATTGTTTTGTTGTTGTTTGCCTTTTTTTTTTTTTTTCAGATGAATTTAATGAATTTTTACAGGGCTGTAATTTGAAACAAAGAGATTTCAGCAATTTTCAGAGCCTGGCAAGGGCACGTGGGATACTCCCATAAAGATCAATAGCATCAACCTCATTTTTCTGAAGAGCTTTGGACCCAGACATCTAAGTTACTGTTAAATGCCCCAATATTTCTTTTATATACATTTAAAAACTTATTGAAAGGTTTGTGTGCCCCAGTCTCCTCACATCTTTGTCACTGTATTTCATGAATGCAACATGTATCACAGGACACAGATATTGTCAAACTGGATTTAATTTTTATTGCTTTGACAAATGTGTGAACAGGATTTGACTTGCAGGATGCTGGGCACACAGTTGAGGAGTCTCGCTGGCGCTTTTCTCGTGAAATAATACCAATCTGTTCTCCAATAAATCCATGGAACTGTGAAGTTACTCTAAAGTCAACAGTTGCTGCATGGTTAGTTATTTAACTGTAGAGAGAATTTGTTTTCCCTTGCCTCTAAGTCCCAGGTATTTGCTATATCTCATGCCAGTTTTAAGGCTGACCTAAATGTCAACTTACCCTTGCAGTTACCATTCAACAGCTTTCTTTTATAGGAATGCCAAAGATATTATCGAGTGCCTCATTAATGTGGGCTGGCTGCACAAACTGGGGATTGAGCAGGAATCCCAGAGCCTGCAGTGCAGGTGCTGATTTACGACCCCAACTCAGGTTCATCAAAGTGGCGACTTTCAAAACTTATGTCTGAATAATAAATTTCGGGGAAAAAAAGAAAAAAAAAAAGTGTTCTTTTAAGCTCTGGATAATCAGTCCATTAAAACATAAATCCTATTGACTGGAGGCCGAGGTTTCGCTCTCAGAGCCTGACCATGCTGCAGTTCATGGAATCACAGAATGGTTTGGGTTGGAAGGGACATTAAAGACCATCCAATTCCAACCTCTGCCACGGGCAGGGACACCTTCCACTACCCCAGGTTGTTTGAAGACCCATCCATCCTTGCCTTGAATGCTTCCAAGGACGGGGAAGCCACAGCTTCTCTGCAAAACCTATTCCAGTGGATCACCTAATACACAAAAACTCAACCACATTTTTTACTGCTCCAATCCATCTCCTGGAAGCCAGCAGGCTGTGCCTGAGAGCCCTTTGTGGCCAGAGGAGCAGCTGAGCACCTGGCAGGGAGGGTACTCACAGTTTGATAATGTGAGGGTGCCGGAAGAGCTTCAGGTTTTGAATTTCCCTTTTGATCTTCCCCACCACATCCAGGCTGCGGATTTTCTGCCTGTTCAGTATTTTCACTGCTACTTTGTGCCCTGTCAGCTGGTGTTCACCAACTATTGGAGAGAGGGAGAGAGAGAGAAAGCATTGCAAAGTCACTAAACAGTGCAGCAGGGTTCACACGAGCAGTTTAGGGCACTATAAGCAAAAAGCCACTTCTGAAGGGGGAAAAAAGCAAAGAGGAGGGTGTGAAATATTTCAAAGGTTTTGTCTCTTCACTGTTTTCCCAGTGGAGTCATAGAAGGGAGAAGAGAGGGGACTAATCTGCCAAAACCACTCCACTAAATAAAACAGAGTTGAGTTGCTGGAGGAGGTCATACCCCAAGCTAATTTGCAAGGATTTATAGCATGTAAAAGCTAGATTAATCAGAACCAGATATATTTAAATGGCAGAGGAGAATCTCCACCATAACACACTGGTAGACAAAATCCCTCATAAAACCCAGTCTTAAAACTAGACCATCACACTTCTGTTTTAAAAAAAATGGTATGGGGATTTTCCCTGCCCAAAATAGGACTGCGGGATTTGCATTACTAAAATGAATTTCTATTTATACTTCCTCCAGCGTGCTTCTTGCTTTGATGACAAGCTGCAGGAACACTGCTGGACTGCAAACTCTGCTTTTAGGAAGGATGCAAACTTCAACGTGCTTTTTTTTTTTTTTTTTTTTTTTAAATGCACTTGGTGCATTGAGATGCTGATGTTTATCTCCTGTGTTCAGGGAAAAAAACCATAACCATAAACTGGGAGGAGCAGCCCCACTGTCACTGGGGGAATTGTACTTAATGATATGAAACGAATTCAGCATGGGATCCATTTGTTATCAACAAACAGACCACACAAAAAAACCAAAAAGCTCCCAGGAAGCAAGATTTATACTGAATTTGAGAGCAGAAAGAGCTTGAAAACAGGATGTTTACACCCAAAAAGGGTTCTCAGAACGAGCAGCCCCTTCTCAGTGTTTTCTAATGTGATATTCAACAGGGTGACACACAGATGGTTTCCTAAAGCCTGCAGAGAAAAAAAACCTGCTTACAGTAAATATTTGTGCTCTCTAATTACCAACGTCGCCCTTCCAGTAATAACACGCGGTGCAAGGAGTTAATTATTGTGAGCAAACCTTGTTATTACATT
Organism: Chamaea fasciata; assembly: GCF_029207755.1. Classification (NCBI taxonomy): domain Eukaryota; kingdom Metazoa; phylum Chordata; class Aves; order Passeriformes; family Sylviidae; genus Chamaea; species Chamaea fasciata. Next base: position 28,560,500 of record NW_027094095.1, on the reverse strand, counting down.
ATTAGAGCCTGTAATTTTGGCAGTCCTAATGAGCTGATCAGAAGCACCCGGGGTAAGCAGGAGGCATGAGAAGGGCAGGGCAGCAGCACTCAGGGCACACCAGGTCACTATTATTAGCCACCAGATAAGACCTGCCAGAGATTCTTTCCTCAATAAGAGCATCCTAAAAATAAAACACTTTACTGCCCTTGAAAATTAAAGCACCACTTTGCATGTCCATTTTATTCCTCGTAATACTGAAAACTACTAGATGATGGAATGAAAATAAACTCAGCTTTGCAGCAGAGATGCAATTTAGGGATTAGCTGAGGGCTGGAGGAGGCAGATAATTCCTCTGGTGCAGTGCAAGGAGAGTGCTGTAAATAGTCCAGGGAGGCATTTTCCCTGGTGAATCCTTGGGGAGAGGAGAGCAGGGCAGTGCTGCAGGGAGGTAAAGCAAAGTTTTTTCACTGAACTAAGAGGAAAACCCTGATTTGTGCCACCCTTTGTTTCAGGACAACTCTTTCTGGCCTTGCCTCAGCATACGCTTTGAAAAATTTTTATTATACACTAGGGGGAAAAAAAAAAAAGGCCATGCCCAGAATGAATAATTACTGTTTTTAATACTATTGCCAAATAGTTCATCCCCTTTCCCATCCGTGACAAACAATGTGTAACTCTGCGAAGGTTTGCTAGCACAAACACATTAATAATTAAAAATAAACAGCCTATTTTGTAATCCATCTTTTGCTTACAGTAAGCATTAGATACAGAGATATTATTGTTTCTGTCCCCAGTGACTTGTTAAGCCTCCTTGAACTCGGTGAGAGAGAGAGACAAAGAGGGAACACAATTTCCTATGTGGTGGGAGACTTTTAAGCCTTTGAGGGCTCTTTGTAGCTGCAGGAATTTGGACACAGGCAGTAAGGACAACCCTCCCTCTGCTCACAGGGTCACTGTCCCTGAACCTCAGATCATCCCAGAAGTGAGGGGCAGGTCCCAGGTCTCCCACAGGCATGGAAGAGGATCCTCACCCCAAAGGCGGCCTTGGCTGGTGGTGAGGACACCTCCTTCCCTCTCACTGCCTCCCCGGATTAAAAAAGTGGAAAGGAGGCTCCTGACATTTACTTATCTTTATAGAAGAAAAAAAAAATGAGGAGGAACAGTGATTTTGGCACCATGAGCAGAGATAATAATGAAAACCCCTTGACAGGATGGGATTTTACATCACTTTCTTTATCCTACCAGCTCAGGCAGCACAAGCAGTTAACATTTTTGCAAATGCTTCAGGGCAACGTAGAAGCTCATGGAGGGGTGAGGAAACTCCTTTCCTATCAGCTCTGCTGGCCCTCATCTCAGCCCAAAGTTAAGATGAAATCCATCCAAAACATATGTTTAGCAACGCAGCATTAATTCTGCCCCAGTGCCACTTGCTGGTGTGTTGTATCAGCCTTTCCCCGCCCTTCATCTGCTCAGTCTCCTTTAGTTTATCTTCCCTCTGACACAGAGTTTGTCTTTCAGCAGCAAGGCCATGGTGCCTGGGAAAAATGGGATCTGCCCCCGACTGGAGCCCGTGGAGGTGACAGAAACACAAACCAAGCGCTGCCAGTCCTCCAGGGACCACAGATTTGCCATTTTTGTGGCAAACAAGCGAGGGAAAGGAGCCACCAAGGCCCCCAGGGATGCTGTGGGTGGCATCACAGGGAAAAAAAACATTTGGGTTACTCTGCTGGATTTTGACTGAGGCTCTCCAGGCAGCAGCCACTGTGAACCTCGCTGTGTGAGGGCTGTGGTCACAGGAGAGCTTTTGGGGACACACAGGGTGGGAGGAGCCCACGGCACACACAGTTTGTCTCATCTGTTCTTGCCAACCTCCAGGGAAGGAGATGCCACCTCCTTCCTCCAAGGCTTTGCTGAACTCCAAATCCAAGACCTTCTCCACAGTCCTGTTTCTGCAAATTATTCTGATCTTTGGCCCGGAGGACAGGGAAAACAATGCTATTTGGTAAAAATGCTGCATGGTAACTTCAAGGCTTGACATGGCACCTCCAATCCATCTACCACACCAGCTCCTTCCACCCTCCTCTCTTCTAACAGATGCTGTGTCCTCATCACAGAAGGACAGAATTTCTACAGATGGAATTTCAGTATTATCACCAAAATCCTGCCCTCATCTGCCAACCTGTTTGCTCCCCTCTGTGCCTTGTGTGGAGTTTCTCTAAATGAGATCAAGAAACTGAATGGGCTTAAAACAAGACAGTTTCTTGCAGAGTTCAGGCAGTTTTTTAAGAGATCAGTTCCCTGATGACCCAGGCAGTCAGGGACTTTTTCCATCCTGTGTCCAGCTTCTGATGACTCAAAATGACTACTCAGCTCCAGCCATGAGTTCAAGCTCTGGTTTGTACCCCATGTCACCAAATCCTCCCTCTCGTTGCCAATTCTTTTTTCTTTAATAACAACAGCCCTGAACAACTGTAAATTATGATTTCTAAACTTTGACGAGTAAGGCAGGAAAAAGTGCCAGAACCAAAACCTTGTGCAAGGCAGAATTTGAAGACAACACACCAGCAACAAGAAATGTCACTGATGGCACCTGACTTTTCCCTGAAAAAGCAATTATTATACCCAACACACAACGCTTGAATCAATCAAAAAACCTCCTATTTTTCTCATGGAAATACAAATTTTCCTAAAGCTCATTCGATTAAAATGCTGTAATTCTGTATAAATGGGAGATTCCTTTCCTTCATTTTAGTTCCCAGTCTCAAACACAAACTTCACCTGCCAGTTGTAGGTAAAATATTAAGGGGAAAAAAAAAAACATATAAAGGGTACTACTCACCTATAAAGTATTTTGAGCTAGGAAATCTCTTTTATGTTATTTGAAATATTTCTTTGGAAAATGTCCATTTTCCCCAAACTCGGGTCATACGTAAGGTAGGGGGTATTTGTGCTAGTTAAGGAAAAAAAGGCTATTGATGGCAGCTTTAAATTGGTCTGCAAGGAAAAAACCTGCCTTTGGAGGAGTTTTGAGGTCTGCTAGTACACATCAGTGATTTAAATGGTCCTCACTGTTAGAAGTATTTATTCTGATAATTCTTTAGACAGTGAATTTGTGGTTTGGGATTAAACACAGCAATATATTTTTAGGGGCGTGATTAATGGCCACAGGTGGACTTAGCTGCAGTGGTTGTGGTGGTTTCTTTCATCTGCTGTCAATTTGGGTTTATTTTAAAACTCCAGGCACTGAGGGCAGGCACAGCACCCCGTTGCCCAGCCACATCCCAGTGGGGTGGGGGGACACTGAGTGGGACAGCTGCTACCCCAGCTCCAGCGAAACCCACTTCCTACTGAGAAACACAGCTTAGACACTGAAATTTGTTGGTTTTCTGTTTTTCCAGTATCATGTTTAAAAAAAAAAATGAAATTTGCAAGTAATGGCAGAATTCACAGGAAAAAGAAATACAAACATTTGCAAACCTCACAGCCAGGTAAAGCAAAGCCTTCAGGGTGTGAGTTGGCTGCCTTGTAATGACCGGCCAAGGAATCCCTGTGTGGAGCCCCAACCTGACACAATCCCCCCATCCTGGAATGGTTTGGGATGGAAGAGACCTTAAAGCTCATCTCATCCCACCCCCTACCATGGGCAGGAACACCTCCCACTGTCCCAGGCTGCTCCAAGCCCCATCCAACCTGGCCTCGGACACTTCCAGGGACGGGGCAGCCCCAGCTTCTCTGGGCAACCTGAGCCTCACCACCCTCTCAGGGAAGGATTTTCCCCCAGTATTTCAGCTAACCCTGCCCTCTGTCAGCACGAAGGCATTCCCCGTCGCCCCGCCACTCCACGCCCTGCCCCAAGCCCCTCTCCAGCTCTCCTGCAGCCCCTTTAGGCGCTGGAAGGTGCTCTGAGCTCGCCCTGGAGCCTTCCCTTCCCCGGGTGACGGCGGAGCCGGCTCATCCCCGCCCGCCGCGGTCCCTCCATCCCCGCGGGAGCCGCTCGGGGGCTGCGGGGCGATGCTCGGAGGGGCGGCAGCACGAACCCCCTTCGCTGCCCGCTCCAGGAGCCCCCGGAGCACCTGCCGCCCCTCGGGAAGGAAAGGAGCGAGGAGCGCATTCCCGGGAGCGAAGGGCAGGATGCCGCTGCGCGCTCCAGCCTCCCCATCGCCTCCCTCCGAGCGCGGCAGCGAAGTTTTGGTGGGTCCCGCCCGCAGCACGGGCTCCGGGGGCTGGGACAGCCCGGAGCACCGAGGGGCGAGCGCTGCATCTCCCACCAGCCGCCCGCCGCCGCCGCATCCCCGCCGCGGGCAGCGGCCGCCTCCCCGCCCGTGTGCCCCGGGCACGGCTCCGCCAGCCGCTCCCCCGGGGATGCTGAGAGGAGCCGCCGAGGCAGCGGAGCGGAGGGAAGGGAGGAGATGCCGGCGCGGAGGCCGCGGGAGCGGCGGGAGGGAGGCGGCGGCGAGGGGCGCACCCGGCCCGGCCCGGCCCCGCCCGCGGCCGCGGTACTCAGCTCTTGACTTTGCCGAAGGTGCCGACCCCCAGCGTGTCCCCCAGCACGTAGTGGCCGATCTTCACCCGCCCATCGTGCTTCTGCTTCTCGGCCATGTTCGCCCCCCGCCGCCGGACCACAATGCACAGGGCCGGGCCGGCGGGGCGGGGAGCGGAGCGGAGCGCGGCGGGCCCGGCCGCGGAGGGGCGGGGAGCGCCCGCCGCCAGGTGCGAGCGGCGGGGAGGGGACAGCGACCGCGGCGGGGGCACCTGCCGGGCACACCCCTGGGGGCGGCACCTGCCGGGGTGACGCCCTCCCCGGGTGACACTGTGTTCGGGGTGCATTCTGTATTGCCGTGCACCTGCCTGGGGTGACGCCCTCCCCGAGTGACACTGTGTTCGGGGTGCATTCTGTATTGCCGTGCACCTGCCTGGGGTGACGCCCTCACCGGGTGACACTGTGTTCGGGGGTTACATTCTGTATTGCCACCCATCTGCCAGGGTGACGCCCTCCCCGAGTGACACTGTGTTCGGGGTGCATTCTCTCTTGCCACCCACCTGCTGGAGGTGACAGCCTTTTAGAGAGGCACCTGCAGGAGGTGACACCCTCTCCGAGTGACACTGTTCGGGAGGTACATTCTCTATTGCCACGCACCTGCCGGGGGTGACACCCCTTGGGGGCAGCATCTGCCACAAAGGACATCTTCCTCTGGTGGCCCTGTCCTCCGTGTACACCTTCAATTGCCATGCACCTGCCTGGGGGTGACAGCCTCCTTTGGTGGCACTGTCCTCGGGGTACACTCTCTCTGCCTGCAGCGACACCCTCCTAGGGGTGGTGCCACCCTTAGGCTCCTCTCTCTTCGTGGGTAAACCTGCCTGATGTGGGGACACGGCCCTTTAGAGTGCACCCTCCTTTTGGGGCACCCTCCTTGTGGTGTGCCTAACTTGGTGTGGCACACGTCAGAGAAGTGCTGGTGGCACCCTCCTTGGAGTGACACCCACATGAGGTTCACACTGTCCTTGGGGTGCACCCTCCTCTGCCTGTGAGGGATGTCACACCTGCCCAGGGACGTGCCCATCAGAGGGTGGCACTGTCCTTGGGATGTGCCCTGCTTTTGAAGCTGCTTCCTTGGGTTGATCCCTGCTTTTGGTGACACTGCTCACCAGCCAGGGGAGCTGCTTTTGGCACAAAGAGCAAATCCCCACAGGAGAGATGCTGGGTGTGAGGGGCAGGTGTCCAATTGCACCCTCTGAGGCCCAGCTGTGCCTTGGGCTGGGAGACAAGGAGCACTCAATGGACAGTTTCAGCCAGAATTCCAAAAGATTCAACAGTGAAAGCAGGATGTTCTCCCTCATCTCCTACACAGAACATAAACTTTGTCTGCACCACATTTTATGCTTACATAAAAAAAGGATGGATTCTCATCCCAAAAGATAGCATGATTGAACACCAAAATCGGCACCTAGCGTATCTGAAAAGTGGTCCTGCCGCATTTTAATAGTGTTAATTTGTAGCTCTTTGTTTCTAATTCATCTGCACCAAGTAGCAGAAGGCAGTCACAAATGCAATCCGTGCTCCAAGGTAAAAAAGAGCTGTTTGGGAGGCTGGAACAGTATGTGTAAACACAAGGTCCCTGATAAAATAATGGCTAGCCAATGCAACTGTGCTATCATAAATAATAAAGCGGCAACTTAATTCGAGAAATCCAATAACATAAATAACTAGAATAACAAGCTGGGGGTAGAACAGGAAGGTTGCTGTAACACAAAGCCGTTTGTAGTATAATGAAACCATCTCTGCTCAACCAGAACAACTGATGTACGTGAAGGCATAAGAGAAACAGCTTTTACAAACAGTAAGCTTTGGATAAGATACCAAGCTACAATCTCCTGGAACGCCTGAGAAAGCTCTGCCTTCTTCAGGCAGCCGCAAAGCTGTCAGCCCATGCAAAGCCTTTACCCTGCAAGCTCTGGGCAGCTCTGCTCTGTCTTTGGGGTTTGTTTGATCTCCTCTTCCAGTCCTGGCAAGCCCTGGCTCTTGCCTGAATGAAACACCAGACAATGAGGTGTGAACTCGAGTGGTGTTTGTTTAATGGTTAAACTAATATGTTTAACAAGAGCTGCTGCATGGAGATGCACTGTTCTGCTGTCCTGCATGTTTCCTGAAAGCTGGTCACTAAATCTCAGAGCAAGCTGATGTCACGTGTGTTTCCACTGCCTGTTGACACACAGAAGCTGTCTACTAGAAACATCAAATTAATCAGGTTTTGAACTTACAGGATATATTTTGGGGACTTAAGGTTTGCAGGAGACTCACAGAAAGGCCTTTGCTTGGCAGCAAGGATGTCCCCAGGTGGGTCAGTGCCTTCCACCCTGTCCACTGTCGGTGAGAGCTGAGCCTGGGATGCTCCTGGAAAGCAGTGCCAGGGCTCAGGCTTGAGAAGGTTTACTTAATTTCCCTCTGGCTTTTAAGAGCATACATATATGTGTGTGTATCTCTCATGGGTACCTCATTTCCAGACACGGGGGAAGGGAGCTGTGCTGGCAGGCAGGAGCTGAAGGGTCTCAAGGAAAAGGCTGGGTGGGGCGTGTTGCTAGGAGATGGAGACTCCAGTGTCTGGCAAAGTGGCGTTTTTATTTTTGGTGCAGATCGCACAAAATGGTATTTGACTGTGAAGCAGGGTAGAAATCTCTTCTCCGTGCTTACATTCATCTCTGAATGATCTGTTTTGTGTAGTAGCGTTGCAGCTCATTTAAAACACAAATCAAATGTAGACTGTATGTCGTGCAGTCCAGCTGGAGGTTGGGTGTTTGCAATCTCCAAGAAGTTTTTCTTTTTCTATTTTCTTTTTCCCTGCTCATTGAGAAATCCCTTGTCTGAGAGCAGAATATATGTCTCTCTTTAGGGGAGGGCATCCTCCAATGCCTCTGGTTCCTTTGTGGCCAGTTGTCTCCTGTTTTTTCAGACACTGCGAGTTAGCGGTCAGGTTTTCTGGGTTTGAGCTGATTAAATCCATCCTGCCAGGGCTTGTTCTCTCTTGCTTTGCTGCCTGTGCCTCCTGTTTCACCCCAGTGCCAGCCAGGAGCCCCCCCAGTCCAGCTGGCTGCATATCCACCCTGCTCACAGACAGGGATTGTGCGATGGCACAGGGAAAGCTGCCATGGAATACCTGGCCCTTCCCTCTCCCTGCTCTGCTGCCAGGGCTGGATTTACAGGACAAATTACGTCTGAGTGCTAAAAGATGGAAATTTTTTGCACCCTTTTGTAGGATGCAGGAGTCCTGGGCAGAAACACAGATCCCTTGCAGCTCCCACAGAGGCTTTGGCTCATGCTGACATTTTGCTGGTGATCCTCTCAGGCACTAAACTGCCTTCACTGGATATTCAAAAGGAATTTTTTTTGAAATGCAGGGTGCTGATGGGCTGGGAGGGCACCAAGGAACAGCTGTGTGCTGCCTGTTGCAGCACTGACTTCAGCCACCATCATGAACCTACAGAAGGGTTTGTAGCTGAATATCTCCAGTTGTGTTCAGCTCCCACCTGAGCACCCTGCCCCTGTCACCACATTTGGGTGCTGTATTTTTCCAGTTCAATGTCACCAAAAAGAAATTCCAGGGATGCTGTACATCTGTTAACACAAAAGCTCAACTTCTGGGACATGCCATCCAACCCTTGTAAGTGCCCTAAATCTGTGGATTTTCAGTAGGATTTGCATTCCCAGTCTGTTTTGGGAGGAGATAGTTAATGAGATAATGCAGCAGTGGGTAAACTGTGACACGTGAAATGGGTTTGGTTTTTTTTTTTGAATGTTGGAGAAACTGCATGCATCAGAGGTAGCTTATGCACATTAGATTTGTAACCAAGCAATTCCCATTTATATTATGTAAGTGATGTCATTTATCAAATGCCCATGTAGCAGCCAAGAGCAGATGTTGAACCATTTGCGCTACAGTGTTGGAAATTAACTTTTCTGGGGTTTATTAAAATTATTGGTTATTCAAATACAATCTTGTGAGAGTGTAATATAATGGAACAAGCAGCATTATTCAAAAAAAATGTAATGGGTGTGGGTCCAGAACCTATTATGGCCTCTTGGTATTGGCTGAAAATCTGCGTGGTGATGCTCTGGTGGGGATGTGAGCTGAAAACTCTGTATGAGAGTGGGGAAGGAGGACGGTGATACTTGCATTGAGAATAGAACATTTTAAGCATGCACATCATAAACACCCATTTCATGAGGAGGCTGCTGAGGAGACACTGCCTGCCTGTGCAAGCACTGGGTGCACAACACTCTAACCAGCAGCAAGAGAAGGACATTATTTCTGAGAGGATTACTCCTACACGAGAATGAGACTTGTGGATAAGATTTTTATGAAGGGCACAAATGAGTAATTGGATTCCTCAACCCATTATAATGTAACAGTGATGAACTCCTGTTATCTTTTTATATGCCCTGTGACTAGTGTGATGATTTGGTTGGGGGGTTATTTTTAAAGCAGATAGCTGTGGTTGGGCTCTATGATCCTAGAGGTCTTTTCCAACCTTAAAAATTCTATTATTCTCTATGCTCTAGTCCCTTTAGTGCAATCATGCAATCAATCTTTTAGGACTTATCCCCAAATACAAAGCCCAATATGGGTATGAGGTGAACTATATGGAAAAGTCAGGGTGGTTTTTTTTTTTTACTTTCATGCTGTTTTACCCCCCTTTTTTTGCAAGTTGTGGGCAGTACAGTTCCTGCAGAAACTTTGTAGCCTCAGCAGCACATCCTGGAAGACAACTTGTGAAGGGTGAAGGCAAAATCAGAGACTCTGTGAGTTGCTTGTAGTAGCATTTTTTGGCTCGCCAAGTATGTTTTCTTTTTGGGCATAATCTATGAGATAATCCCAGCTCCACTGGAAAAGCACTTGCTGCTGAGGAGTTTGAAGTTTATCCTCATCCTTCACTTTGCACCCATGAACATCTATTCCAAGGACAGACTGAGGAAGAGTTTAGACCTGTACAGTAGACCCAGCCTTTTTTGACCTTGATATGAAATGCTGTTTAAAGATCTGTGACCTTGCAGCCTCAGGCACTATTTCCTTGCCCCATCTGAAGGATTTTCTGTATCAAACAGGGAGGAACAGCATGTTCTCCACGTCCACAATGGCCAGGACAAGAATAGGGCTAAAATTAAACCACACACAGATGGCATGAGATGAAGAAATACTTGAAGTGGGGTTCACTGAAGTGTCAAAATCTGTTATTTGGACGGGGCTGTGGAGTGCAGATGTTCCTGCCTGGGGTGGAGGGATGCTGTCAGCTCAGTCCCTGCACGTCCAGTGCCTGGTTCATGTCTCAGCCAAGACCTCAGGATTTGAGTTCAGCCCCTGTGGGATGCTGGGCAAGTTCTCAAGGGTTACGTGCAGTTAAGGTTTGGAGTGCCCAAAGTAGGAGAAGTGGAGCTGAGCTAAAGTCAAAAAATCCCCATCCAAACCTTCCACTTGACTGCTGCCAAGCCTTAAATGTTTCAGTGGCTTTTGTTGGGGAAGATGTTATTTTGTTTTTGCTTTCAAGCTCCCCATCTGGGAATCAGCCAAAAGTCAGACCTCTCTTATTAACCCAAACTGCTCCACTTTTAACAGGGTTGAGCTGGGAAGTCACTAAGCCCAGAACAGCCCATGGAGCTGATATTCCTCTGCATCTTAGGAGCATCTTTTGTGCCTTGTGGTACCTGCAGCTCAGGACAAAGCTTTACCTGGGGGAAATCAGGAGTTCTAGTTCCCATTTCCAGTTGTGTCAACATATCACCTCCAATCACCATTTTTTAAGTAAACCTAGGTATTATATTATTTTTATTTAGCTCTCAATCTGTCTGCATTTCAGTTCCCCATCCTCGTAACTCATTCCACCTCCCTGCCTGTGTCTGAGAGGGCATTTTAGGCTGGAAACTCTCAGACCTGTTCTGAAAAATGTCTGTATTTATGGCAGGGCATTACCCTTGGTGGCAGGCTGTGAGTATGATGGGTTGGCTGTACCTTTGACAGATTTGTCCCCGCTGTTGTCCCTGGGCTGGGCTGTAGCACATAGTCCTGTTTGTGTGTGTGTGTGTGTGTGTTTTTAATAACCGTGTTGTTTTAACTGAAATGCCTCTCTCTGCCTGGCCCTGGCACTCTCAGGGAATCGCTCTCACCCTCTCTCATCACAGTGGCAAACTGAGAAAGGTTTCCTTCAGTCAGCTGGGGGAGAGGAGGAGGATTTATGAATCGGAGAAACACATTCCTGATGTGGAATAGGCACATTTCCCCTTCTCCCCCCCCCCCACCACCACCACTGCCCCCTGCTCAATAAAAGCACCATTTGTGTGGCAAATAGCCAAGGGTTTTATGAATACAGCTCTTACTTTGCCCAGCTGCTAGAAACCTTTCTCAAATATGAATTAAAATAAAAAGACTTGCTAGACACTTTTAACGCTCATAATTCTGCTATTTTTGGTCTGCGGTGGGGAGTTCTTGCATCAGAAATCTTGGTTGGAGAGGCTTGAGTGGCTTCTTTCAAATATTATTAAATTGGAAAAAAAATCTGGAAGATGGATGACTTTAAATAATCCCCCACATTATAAGGATCATCAGGAACTCGATGTGATTATGTCCCTAGATTTGATGCTTCCCTCGCTGTTATGGCTGTGAAATTCTGTCTCTGATATTTTATGGAGGCTTCCCCTTCCTTCAGAAGCCATTGGGGTGAGTTCTTGAGGAACTGGTCCAGTTGAGATTAAGTAATTTTAATAAATCAGCTACTGGGGAAAAAAAGATTGAGAGATTCCATGCATAAGAATATCTTACAGGTTTTAAGAAAAGCATTTTAGGTTCCATCCTGGGAATGAGTTTTGGTAGGAGATGTGGGAAACCACAGTAGCATTAGCAAGATGGTTGATTAAAAATCAAATTAAAAATCCATTTCTGACAGCTGAAGTTTTTCCCCCTCCCCCTTCCCCCCTGAATATACTTTTGAGAGAGCAGCCTGAATAACTTTGGATATCCACAATCAGTGACAGAGGGATCACCTTCCAGGAGGGAAGGGGCTCACACTGTGGCCATGGGTTCATCAGGACCTTCCCAAACATTTTGTGCATCTGTATTCCTGCCATGTGGCAGCCAGCAAGGCAGGGGAAAAAAGTCTGGACAAATATAAAATCTCACTCACTCAGATTTTGAACATGAATCAAGAAAATGTGTCCGGGGAGTGGAATCTAGCTGTGTGTAGGTTGCAGTGGCATGAAGATGGAGTGGGTGTAAGTTGCAGACATTCATTGAATGGTCTCTCATATATTCCTAGACCTGTGCACAGCAAGGAGAGGTGGAACTGAGAGCAAATCTTGCCTTATGAATTAGGATGGCATGGCAACAGGATGGCTCGATTTATTTGCAGGTTTATTTACAAGAGAAGTAGAGATTTTCCCCTTCTGTTGCATCAGCCTGAAACTCAACCAGATCGGAAATAAATTGCAGAGCCTCTCAGAGATGGAAAATCAGCCAAGAGGGTTTTTGCATTGGGATGTACACTCAGAAATTCAGATTTTTTTTTTTGACTGGTTGAAAAGTGTGTGTTCCCCTCATTGCACATCAATCCTGGCAGGATCATCTTTGAGGACGACAAGTGCCATGTCTGTAATGGCCTTCAGAGGCTGCCACAAACCAGATTTTGGTTCCATGAGTGGCATGTTAGTGTGGCTGTGAGCTGGAGGCTCATCCCAGGCTGCAGCAGCACTGTTTATGTGGGTCACTGAGCTCGGCACGGCCGTAGTGGGGAACGTGCGGGAGCTGTCGCACTCATTTGGAGAGGAGCCTTAATTATCCAGCAGCTCTGATGAGAAATAATTGCTAAAGGCTTTAGCACAAGTTGCCATTGTCCAAGAACTTGTTGACCCTCGGCTGCTCTGCAGGAATTTTGTGCACCCAGGCTTTCCCTGGCATCGATGTGCTTCCATGGGGAGGTGAGACCTCTTCCATGGGCAGTGGTGATCCATCAGCTAAAGCGGGGGAACACTTCACAGCACAGCAACCTGGCTGTGTACAAAACCCTCTAAAATGTCTGTACCAACACCAACTTGCAGCATTCCTAATTTCCTAATTGGAAATTCCCCTCCAACCCGTGTGTCCTACTGCCATGGAAAAATCACAATGAGTTAGGGCTGAAGGGCCAAAGAATTGTCACCAAAAGGACGTTTCTCTTACTTTTACCAATCAGAAGATAAACCACAAGCCCCACATATTAAAGGCTGTCTTCCCTGTTTCCCAGGCTTCTGAGTTAACCTCTCCCCAGTTCTTTCTTTACTAACCCAGCAGTGTATTGGGAAAATAAACATACATTTAACCATCCATGTTAAAAACAAGCAACCCAAAACCTCCTCCATGAGAAATAACAATCTTTTGTCTCTATTTTGTGTTCCTAAGCAGCAGCCTCATGACACCCTAACTGGATGTGTGCAGCAGTAGAGCTAGATAGTCAGGGATATCATATTTTGCTTAGGCTGTATTGTGTGTTTGTCCATCAGTTTTAATTTTACAGTCTTGCTATGGCTGCTTTTATAAGCAGGGATATCATTTTACTTGTGTCCTATTACAAGCCTGTGCATTAGGATAATTTTCCACTTTTTTTTTTTCCCCAATGCCTGCTGAATGCAGTTGGCTTTTCCCATGGACTTCAGTGTATGTTGTGTCAGGAATTTACTGATTGATTGGAGAAACGCTATATTGTAATAATCCCGCAAATATTTTCTAACCCACTCATGTGATACCAGACATCATCCTACAGTAGCATTTTTGGCCCATTCTCGTGCCTTGTGTAAATGAAAGCGATTTTCACAGCTGGCCTTCCCATCAGTTGCTCCTGCTGCCTCGAGATTAGATCTCCTAATCTGGTTTTATCATTTCTGTCAGTCAGCCATCCTGGTTTAATCCCTCCTGCTCTGCTGAGGCCGTGGAATGCTTCCAGCCTGAGGATGCCCTCTGGGATGGGAGCCTTGGGGCTGGCGTGGCTGTGGGAGCCGTGCTCGCATCCTCTGCACAAGTCTTTGGAGACCTGCTCTCAGATGAGAATCTTCATTTTTTCACAGCCCACTTGAGGAGAAGTCAAAATGTCTTTGCCAAGTTTCCTGGGCCAGGAGGGAAAATCTGGAAGGCGCAGATGGAGGTGGAATCTTGTGGGCTTCCCCTGAGAGCCCTACACCAGCACGTATTGCTGTGCAGGAATTACAGTGACAAAGCTTAATTAGCACAAAATGAGGTCCCGTTGAGTAATTCAGTGACATATATGGACCAGGCTGGGGTGTGTAACAAGTAGGAAACAGCAGATGACTTTGGGCCTTGTAAGCCTTGCACGTGCAAATGGAGCCTTGCTGTGTTCCCCCACCATCTGAGTCGCACATGTTCAGTGAAGGTGCCTGGGATTTGGCTCTTATCTCTGCATGGGAGGAGTGGGAGATAAATCTGAAGGGTTTTCCAGACAAAAGGAACTTATCAAGTAATACCGAAAGCAGAGGGCGCAGAGCCAGGCTCGGATTTGGCCCTTGCTTTGAGCAGAGTGGAAAGAAACTGTGGCCAAGGATCAGCTGGAAAACCATTTAACCCTCCTTGAGACTCAACAGCAGCTTTGCTGAGGAAGTCTGATTTGGAATACAAGCATGAGAAAAACAAAGAGAGCAATGATTGATACAGTGATTGGCAGCGTGTCTTGTAGGACAACCTGCAAACCTGGCTGCTGAAGGTTATCCCATGTGTGATCATGGGCTCTGATGAGGTAGAGCTGTAAAATACAAGAGGTTATAGTGGAAAAAATGCTGCTCCTGATCCTTTTCACCTCTTTTGATGTGCCTTTAACTTGCCCTGACTGCATCTCAAATTCTGGTTTAGGCATTAAATAAGTTAGGGTGAGTAGAAGCAGAGAGATTAGCTGAACAAATTAATGCATCCTAGTATTGAGGGCTTTTTTATTTATTGACATCCTCATTGTATGTTACATCTCAATTGTCTCATGCTCTACGTTCACTTGACCATATTTGCTGTGAGTCTTTATTCTCAGTTTATAAAGTGTCCAGTCTGACTAATTTCCCTTTTTTTTTAGATGTCCTGCTCCTTCTGAAGATCCTTGAATGCATCCAGAGGAGGTAACAAAGCTGGAAGACATGTCCTGGGAGGAAGGGCTAAGGATGCTGGGCTTGTCTCATTTGGAATCAAGTCCCTGGGACATGGAGAGGAAGGTGCTGAGCTCTTCTCCCTGGTATCCAGTGATAGGACATGTGGGAATGGCTCAAAGCTACACCACAGGAGGTTTAGGGGTAAGTATTTCATTACCAGGAGTGTAATTGTGTTGAGGAATGGTATTCACAATAATAATTGATAAATAAACGCTGTCTGTTGCTTTTTCTCCTTTCTAAAGTGATTGTAGCTACACCGGTAGGGAATGGTAGATGGGATTTTTGGCTAATGGCTGCTTATGCAGTTTAAGCCAGGTTTGGGCTCTTGCACAGGGATGCTTTTGGGTCTCCACGTGCAGAAGGAGCAATTTTTACTCTTAAGGCCGCCCTGGTGCTTCTTGAGCCATAATGAAGAAAGCCTGTGTTTTTTGGGGTTTTTTTGTGGAACTCACAGCTCGAAGTCTGGATTCTTGCTGCTTATCCTTCATTTGGAGTCCAATGCTTTCCTTTTTTTTATGAAGGATGAGGCTCTGTATTATCAACACAGTTTTCAGCACAATCCAAAACACAGCTCCATACTAACTCCTACGAAGAAAATTAACTCTACCTCAGCCAAAGCCAGCACAGAATCCTAAGAAAAAAATCCCACAAGAACTAACCTCATATCCCATCCTACTCCAGCTGCAAAGCAGAGGTTTTTGGTCTGCCTTCTCTGACATAAACACTGAGCAGCGTCTATTAAGACAGCTTTCCAAAACAAAACCCCCATCAAAACAGAAGGAATTGTGTATAATATTTCCAAGGGCAAAAATGAGACTCATTGCTTAGTGAGAATTATTTCAGTATTCAAGAGATGCGAACCTGTGGGACATGTACTTATGATTACTTGATATTTCCCAGTTATTTTTAACTGATGTATCATCTGATGTAAATCTCTTTTTTATAAAATGCAAAGTAGCTTGAAGAATAGAGCACCTCAAATCTTTGGAATTCAGCAAAAAGCTATGAAGAAATTAGGGATCTGTGTCAGAAAAATTGGGCATGTAAACAGCTGCCCGGTCTGCCTTTTGCATCCTGTAGGGAGTTCATCTGCTTTTCATGGCAGCTCTTGTCACCTAACACAGAGGGACTTTGAGCCATAGCTTGCGATCCCTCAGCACTGTTGCACAGCAGTTAGCTAATAGAAAACATTGTTCCCTGTAATGTAATGCTATTATTGTTTCAACTGTTTTGTTCAAGTTCTTTAATCTCTCCTCATCATCATCTCCTCCTGCATTTTTAATTATCAATGCTTTACATGAAGAAATGGTGAAGTGTGAAAGATTAGATAAGGGAACATCCAGCAGCCCTCTGCTCAGAGGGGCTGTGATCAGGGCTGTTGCACTGATTTGTTAAACCACAGCCTGTGTTTTATCAGCAGCACACACATCAAACACACTGAGCACAAATAAATACAGCTTCTAACAGGAAAAGGGACCCCTTTCAGCACGGTGCTTCTGCTTTCTGGCTCATGTGAGAGAGCAAAAAGAGTGAGTGTTTTTCTGTTAATGAGGAATGATGGAAGAGGTCTATGAGAACAAGACTGGGCTCATTTCAGATCTGGGGGTGGCTGGTTTGCTCCTGATTCAGAGTGATTCCTGAGCTGTCACACATAAGATGGCCTCAGCCAGTACCCAAGGGAGAGGGCAGTGCTCAGGGCTTGCCTTGGGACCCCGTTCTAAGGGGGAGCTGACTCTGATCCAGCTAGGACAGCCTTAGGATATTCTCCTGTTCTCCCAGGCTGGGGATTTCAACCATGCCATGTAGACCACACTTACCTTCCAATGTAACTGCTGAGACTGGCTCTGCCCATACCCTGTTGCTTTCCTGCCCAGAATTGCTGTGCAGAAATGCACCTGTTTCTGACAGATTTGGTTTCATTTTCTTGTTGAACAGTTCCGAAACCATTTAAGCCAAGCTTTACTAGGGCAGGTCTAAGCCAAAATGAAGTCTCACTACCCTTCTGTGCAGGTTCACCTGAGGTTAATCTTCACAGTTTGACCAGGTACAGGTTGTGCTGTTCCTGATGTGTTGAATGAGGTTGGGCAACATCTACCAGCATCTCCAGCTGCCTGGGAGGTCTGTTCTACCTTAAATGGGGACCTCAAAAAGTGAAGAGGAAAGACATTTTTGCAGGGCCTGTTGTGACAGGACAAGGAGCAGTGGTTTCTAATTAAAAGAGGGGTGATTCAGACTCGATATAAGGAAGAAATCTTTTTATGGTGTGGGTGGTAAAACACTGGCCCAGGTTGCCCAGAGAGGTGGTGGATGCTCCATCCCTGGAAATGTTCAAGGCCAGGTTGGACTGGGCTCTGAGCAACCTGGGCCAGTGGAAGGTGTCCCTGTTCATTGCAGGGGGGTTTGAAGCAGATGGTCTTAAAGTTCAATTTAAACTATTTCATGGTTCTGTGATAGCCACAGCCCCATTTAAAATCCTCCTGTCCTGCAGAAGCGAGGGGGGAAAGGGCGCATGCGAAACTGTTGGTAATATGTCGAAGAAACAAGACAGAGTGTGCACAACATCTTTAAACAAATCGCAGCTGCGTATTGCTCCAGGAGCCCAACACAAACATCCCACATGCTGGTGGGAGATGGAGCAGCCCCCTGCCTTGCGTCCTGCCCTCTGTTTGTCCATTCAGGACACTCTCCAGCTACTCCTGCTCTCCTCAGGTCAGGGCTATTCCAGGTATTCCACAGGCAGCACTATGCAGTGGGTTCTCTTCAATACACTGCAGGGCCTGACCAAGATCACTCAGGCAGGTATGTTCTTCCCACATTAAAGCCAATTAACTCTGGACGGGGATGAGTGAGAGCAGCATTTAGTCCAGTTTTGCCTTCTCCGCGGGTCGGCTCACGCTGGCTGGGGCCGAGTCTCACCTCTCGGCTGGAGGCAGGGCCTCCCGTGCGGGTGAAGGCCGAGCCATTAGAGCAGGGCAAGGCTTTGATCTCAAAATTGCCCCGCTTGAAGCTGCAGATGAAAAAAAAAAAAAAAGAAAAAAGAAGAGCTAATAAAGCAGCAGGCAAGGCTGCAAGTGAATCATTTCAGCTTCTCCCAGAGCAGGCTCAGTCCCTCTGTGCCCCTGAAATGAGGCGGGAGCCACGCACGACCCAGAGGTGCTGGAATGGCCTCATTGCAGAAAGAGCAGGGACATGCCAGCTCTGGGAGGGCAAAATGCCAGTGGAAGCAGAGGAAAGCAGGAGGATGGGTGGGTGGGAGCGTGCCACAGCCCATGGGGAGCTGTGGAGGAGCAGGAGGCTGTGGAGGGGCAGCTCTGTGCAGCCTCCTGCCCTGGCCCCGAGCTGTGGAGCCGCTGCGGCAGTGCCCAGGCTAATTCGGCTGGCTCTGCACCCCAGAGCCATCCAGCAGCTCCCAAACCAGACCTGACTTGCTCCCTGCCAGCTCCAGAGCAGCCTGAGCGGGGTGGATAGACGTGCCCTGAGGGTATGTCTGCATTGCAGTGCAGAGGTGAGACCTGGGCTGGGTGAGACGGAGCTGGGCTGCTCCCTGGGAGCACCCAGAACATGGGAGGTGTGGAGGAGGAGGGAGGGGTTTCACCTCAAAGAGCCTCATGATGCTTTTGGGAACTGAGTGTGGGTGGTGGAAGGACTTCATGGACTGGCATGTGTTGTGGTCACCAGTGGGGTGGCCATTCTGTAGAGATCACATGGAAAAATCATTAAATTATGGAATAATTTAGGTCAGAAAAGCCCTTTGAGGTCATTGAGTCCAGCTCCTAGCCCTGGACCACCAAGGTCACCACCAAGCCATGTCCCCAAGTGCCACATCAACACATCCTTTAAATCCCTCCAGGGATGGTGACTGCATCACTGCCTCGGGCAGCCTATTCCAACACCTGATAAACCTTTTGGTGAAGAAAGTTTTCCTAATATCCAGTGTAAACCTCCCAACCAGCAGCACTGGGAAATGGACAAATCGATAGTGCTGAAATTGGGAAAAATACACTGCCCTCTTCCTCAGAGTGCCTGGATCTTGGGGTTTGACTGAGGATCCTCAGCCCCTGCAACCTGGCAATGGGACCAACCCCAGCCCTTCAGCTGGTTGGTTCATCTCCAGGGAACCAAAACCATCCAAACAGATTTTGGATGACTCCAGAAAATATTTCCTTTTAAAGGTATCCCATCTCCTGAGTCTGTGCTGCAAATGTGGTTGCTTATTCCTGAAATTCTTCTGAATTAGAGAAAAAAACAAAATAAGGTAGATAAAGAGGTGGTTAGAAGAAATTTTATCACTCCAAATCACAGGTGATTTTCAGTGGGGTCTTGGGAAATAAAGTCTGGAACCAGCCAGGAGACCCTGGAAGAGGAGTGGAGATGATTTTCCTCCTGGCAGCTCCAGGCACCTTGGGAATTTCCTCTGCTCTCAGCACTCAGCACTAGATGGCATCCAAGGTGGGAATTTGGGCTCCCAAATGCAATCCTGGACTCTGAAATTATAATGGCACCTGGATTAAAAAATGAGGATCCCATCTGGATGAGGGGGGAAATCGAAGGGCTGAGGAGTTGGGAGTTTTTCCATCTCCTGCTGCCATCTCACTGTGCTGCAGCCCCCTCCAAGGTCTGTTCCACCACCTCAGCTGAGTGCTGGGCTGCCAGGACAGGAAAAAAATTGTGACAGAGGGAAAAGCAAAGGCACCATCCAGAAGTCAAGCCTGCAGGGATGCACTCACCCATCCTCTTTTTCCTTTGAATGCTGCCAGCCCTGTGGGTGCTTGGACACACAGCAGACTGCACACGTTGCTCTCTGCTTGTGTGGTGTCCCCCAAGGTGTGCAGCCTGGGGTGACTGGAAATGCAGCTGCTCTGAGCTGGAAAACATTTCCCACTGAGGGAATTACCTTTGCATCCTCCACCTTGTTTACTAAATAAGCCAAACAGTCCCTAGGCCATTGATGGGATTTGGGTGAAAGCAGAAGCACCATGAGAGACAACTCTTGCCTGGGAGATTTTTCCTCCTCTTTCTTTACCTTGCAGGTGTCTTCCTGCTGATGTGAGATAAGCATTTCTCCCTGTCACCCATCTGTGTTCTGCTGGGTGGGATTAGCCCCCCCCAGCCCTCCAGCTTGAGTAGAAATTTGTTCTTATCACCTCTCAACCAAGCCATGGACATGAACAGGTTCCTCAGGAGAGGCAGCTGTGCTTGACCCCTGGCTCAGGGCAGTGGCACTAAGGGCCAGCATCCAGGAAGGGGCTCAAAAGCACACGAAGGTGTGAGGAGCAGACAGGTAATGGTTACGTGGCCGTGGCCGTGGGTGGCTGCCTGGAGGTGCAGGAGCCACAGGAGGGACACCAGGCTCCCTCCCTGCCCTCTTTGCACTCTGCAGGTGACCTTAACAGCTTAATGAGCACTGGGTGATTGCCAGCATCATTTCCTGTGCTCTGGCCCTGCTGAGGAGGGTGCCCAGGACCAGATCCTGGAGGTGACTTTACAGCCACCTCTCCTGAGCCTTTCTACTCTGTCTCCAGCTTTATCTCAGGTCTGAGTATCTCACCACTGCCCAGAAACCATTCTCCCTCTGAAACACCTCTGTGTCCATACCTTTTGTTTTTCTTTTCCTTGTGCTTTCCTGGTGCGAACACAGCATCAAGCAGGGATGCAGGAGAGCTTTATTGAGGTTCTGCTGGAGTTTGAAATACTTCTCTTCCCAAAAGTATATGTACCTACAAGAAATAGCTTCAACCCAAGCCCTGAGCAGGCAGAGGCACTACAGACTGCTGTTTGTGTGCCCATTCCCTGTGCCTGCAATTACGGGGAAATTGCCATCATGTAAGCAGCAGCTGTATGAATAACTCTATTATTTGTTATTATTAGTCCTAGATGTGTGTTTTTCTTGAGATCATATCTGCACAAGAAGGCACATTAATAATAGCCTTTTGAACTGGCCCAGTTTAATTTCTATGGATCGTGAAACTTTTGAAGCAAGGTGCTGTTTATTGCTTTCTTCTGAAATCAAAGGTCTTAAGCCGCAGCAGAGAGAGCTCTGTGTTGTCCAGGCTGAGTTCTTGTAAGGGCAGGCGGTCATGTTGAGCTCACTCTCCTCATCTGGCATCAGCTAAAGGGTCTCGTGTTACAGCCTGGTGCCAGCCTATTTTAGGAAGCAAGATTCCCCTTTTATGCAATTATTTTTCATGCGAGTTTAAGTTCTGTTCTCCTTTGCTCTTCTTCTGTTTTGCTCTGTTCCCTCTCCTGCCTTCAGGTGGGGTATGTGATACAGGGAACAACAGCTGCTCAGCCACCGAGGTGCTGTCTGAGTGTGGAAAACATGAGCAAGAATGGGTCAAGAAATAGGAAAAAACCATGTGGAGTGTCCATAAAAAGACACGGAGCTGCTGCAGTGAGTCCAGCCACAAAGATCATCTGAGGGCTGCAGAACACTGTGGTGTTCAGCCTGGCGATGGTTCCAAACAGACTTTAGAGCCCCTTCCAGTGCATAAAGAGCCTCCAAGAAAGCTGGAGAGGGACTTTGGACAAGGATACGGAGGGGACAAGGGGCAGTCGCTTCACACTGACTGAGGGCAGGGGTAGATTAGGTAGAAGGAAGAAATTGTTCCCTGTGAGGGTGCTGAGGTCCTAGCACAGGTTGCCCAGGGAAGCTGTGGGTGCCCCATCCCTGGAAGTGTCTCAGGCCAGGCTGGACAAGGCTTGGACCAACCTGGGCCAGTGGAAGGTGTCCCTGCCCATGGCAGGGGCTGAAACAAGATGATCTTTACTATCCCCTCCAACCCAAACCATTTTGTGTTTCGTGTTTTCTCTTTGAGGGCCATTATGAGGAGCTTTTCACCCAAGTACGGTAGAAAAGAGTAAAATCAGGGCCAGGTTCCTTAATGCCTGTCATGACCTACCAGTATTTTTTGGGCTGCTTGTCAGGTGCCCACAGAAGCACACGCAGTCACAGAGCCACCCAGGCTGGCGGTCCTTGAAGAGCAGATAAAAACAAACCCAAATGAACACAGTGCCTTCTCAGACTTGTGTGATTTGTGCTTTTGCAGTTGGGGTTGTCACCCCAAAAAGCATTTTGCCCCATTTTCCCAGCAGCCTGTGGCACGAGAATTTGCTGCAGTCAGGAGGGTGTAAAGGTGGGAGTGTGCCTGGTGAAAGGTGGGCAGGTGAGGACGGGTAAAATGAGAACCCAAAATGCATCATTTTGAGGGGGGGAGGTTCTTTTTCTTTCATTTTTGAATACCAGCGTTTCAAAATAGTCTCGTGGTTTGGAAGCAGGAGGGTTTTGACATTCAGTGTTTGATGTTGGCAATTCTGATAAAGGAGATAAAGGGTCCTTGATGGAGCACTCGAGTTATTTGTGGACTGTTGGGCAATGACAGTCAGTGAACCTGTGTCTTTGTGTGTTTAAAGTGTAGTCCCTGACATTTGCTGCCAATTTTAGAGGGATTTACTCTTTGCTATTTCATAATCCCTGATTCAGAGCAAATTTGCAGATTTTGAAGATCAGAAGAGACCATTAATGCCATGGTCTGAGTCTCCGGATAGCTGAAGCCACCTAATTTCATCTTCTCCTGTACTGAGCCAAATACTTTGTGTTCAGCTGCACCACAAAGCAAGACATGAAGGTAGAAAGATCGACCACTAACCCAATACTCAAAAAAGTGTTCCAAGGTTTGATCATTGTCACTATTTAAAATAAAGTGGGCAATGTGCTTCTCATTTTTCTTAGTCCATCTTTGGGGGGAAGAGTAATTTATGCCCAAAAATTTATATAAAAGCAAGTATTTCTTCATCCCGTTCAAAATAAAGGAAAAGATAGGCTGGATATATATCCCAGGGAATCTGCTTGGCTTTACAGGGAAAATAGCCTCCTTCTAGTGGTTTGATGCTATGGTCTGCAAGGCAACTTTGTGTGCATTTGTAAAGTCATTTGAGCTGCATTAAGGTCAATATCATTACCTGAACAGATTTTTTTTTCTTCTTTACAGACATTTCTTCAGCCTCTGCAAATCCACTGTCCCAAGTAAAATTAAACTGGCACAGAAAACTGAAGCCAGAAGGGAAGTTTGGGCACTTAGAGGGAAAATGAAAAAGTTTTTTAACTGGAAATGTGTGTGACAAGTGTGACAAGGCTTGAGTATTAAAATGTTGTGTTGCAAGAAAATTTTTGGGGAAAGAATTGCAGCTAGAATGGGGGTGTGAAACAACTGGTTCATGCTGAGTCAGTAATTGGAGTGCTGTAGTTTTGTAATGCTCTACTAACCCACACTGTGGATCCTACCACTCCTCAGTTTTTGGGCCTGGCTCTTATCACGGAAGCAAACAGCCTCTGTGAAAGGGTTCAGAATACAAATGGGAGAGCAAATCCTTTTCAGAGCTATAAAAACCCTCTTGTGTTTTAAGGAGCCTGATCGTTTCTGGCAAGACTTTCAAAGGAAACAGTGTCTAGATCCTCTCGATGAATAGCGACATTAATATATTAGGTGTGTATTATGTAAATCTGTGCTTCAGTGGAGCACTGGATAAGATAAATGGGAGCAAAAAGCGGGCTTTGAAGGCTGCTGGTGAGATTTTGTGTGTGTGCTGTGCCCCTTGAAGGCCTGGTGCAGAACTCAGAGCCCAGTGAGGTCCTGCCCTCCCCTCAAGGAGCTGCTGCCATGGAACCCTTAAATTTTGTCACCACATGGCAAAACCTTGCTCAGCCACAGCACTGCAGGGCTGTGCCTGAAAAACTTCTTTTCTCCGTGTTTTGGTGCAGAGGCAGGGAAATTCCTCCATGGCAGAACTGGGCTGTGTATCTTCTTTACATCCCCCTGGCACTGCATGGCACAGATAGATGACCAGCAAACCCAGTCTGTGTGCTGGAGCAAATATTTGGGGAGGGTCCAGCCTGGCCCTGGCAAACACATTGAGATTCTTGAGGCTGGTGGACAATGACTTCTCAAGATAGAGAGACTTGGGAGCAGATAAGCCCAGGGACTCGTGCATTGTATACAAATACCTGGGCTGGCCCTTGCAGGTCATGTGTGGAGTGATGCTGGAGCTCTGCCCTGGTGAAACTCCATTTCTTGTTGTATAATTGTGCAAGACAGGATGGACAGAGGGTCCCCACATGTGGGACCACGTGCTTCACTTTTTTCTTGTGCTGCTTCATCACTTGATGAACCCCAATCTTACCAATCACACTTTTTTCTTTTATTTTTTTTTTCCTTGTCATGTCTTTCAAAAGCCTTTCCCTGCTTCCCCAGTTACACACACACACACACACATCCCTCCAGTACCATCCCACCAAAGCAGAGTCTTGATTCACTTTGGGAAGGCACAGCCTCATGTTCAGCATCACTTTTCCTGCTGCCCCACGGTGGCCACCACACACCTGCCCCACCAACACCCGTGTTCATCGTCAGGGCTTCACCCCTTGAAGGTGGTGCCAAAAGCTGCGGGGTGGCCCATAAAAACGGCTTGGTCTAGACGTGGAAAAAAGATATTAATTTTTCTTTCGCTTTTCACTTGGATGCGGAGCATTTTCAACCAGGTCATTGAGACGGTTTGCGACCAGAAATAAATCCAAGCCGAAAAAATGTCGGCGGACCTGTTTACTTTATAAACCACAAATGTTTGTATCCTGCAACAAATACCTGGGAAGTGCCCGGACCAGACATTACAAACGTGTTAACTACCCCGAGTTAACCAGTAATCAATTGGGGGAGAAAAACCCGAGCGTGGACCTCTCCTCTGAGACTGCTCTTTATAACGGAGCTTTCATTTAGACTCTGGCCTAGCAGCGTAATTAAACCGTGGCACATTCTTGACTTTCAAACAAACTCCTGGGAGCTGGCCAGCCCCGAGCACAGACCCGGATTTTACCAGGCTGGAAACCAGGGTGATGTTCCACCTCTTTCATGAGCTGTTGTTGACGGTGAAAATGCCTGCCCGCGGTAGAAATCGGGAATTCTACAGACAGCCCTTCAAGGCTACGCTAATAAACACGTGAAAGGATTTGGGGGAAATATATCAAAACACTGCTCTGTTGAAATGCTTTTTTCAATGCCACAGCTATGGGGGGGAGGTGTGTTACTGAGGCCTGAAATTTTTCATAATTAGCACGCATCAGTAATAATTGAGACTGTTGATTTTTGATTTTTGCAGTCCAAGTTTGGTCGTTTCTCTGTCAATACTGGGCCATGACCTGCCGAGGCGCCTCGATGGAGCTGGAGTTTGGCATTTCCAAGCGAATGCTGTGAAATGACAGTAGATGGTGCTGTTATTCTCCTTTTCGAAGACAGGGATGGTAGACGAAAGACAGGCACAACCGTGACTGTACACAAGGTGTTACCAGTCCCCAGGGTCCCCAAATTATAAGTCAGGCTCCTTCAAATCATGGGATTTGGTCTTTAGAAAATCTTAAATCAAATAACGTCCTTTATTACAGCTTCTATGTTTTGATCTTTCGGATGAGATTTCGAGCTCGCATTTTCAAGCTTTTTTTGTTGTGATCATGTCATTTGAAATTTATTTCCTTTTTTCATTTCTGCAATAATGCGAATTGAAATCCTCCAGTCATGTCAAGAGCCAGCAAGATTTAGGGGAACTAAATTAAATTAGGGAGAAACTTCAGGGTTGTGAAACTTGGCAGGAATAGAGATGCTGGTTTCAAAACAGGCTGGACTTTAAGTTGTTGGCAAATTGAATGTTGCTGACCCGGAGTGATTTGCGATGCCAGGAACGGGTCCGTGACCACACAATGTCCCACCCTCGGGTCACTGAGGCACGTGCCTGAGGGCTGACCCTCCTGGCCTGCATCAGCCTGGATCTCCAACTTCCTGAGCAGCACCAAACGCCGCATCAGCATGACATTTATCAGCTAATTCTTTTTAATGACCTGGAGGTTTATGAGGCTTGATCCTTCCCAGCCGCCCTGGGGAGGGCAGAACTGGGCCCCCTTTGGATTTCACTTTTATTTGCCTTTCTCTGCAATGACAGGTCTGACCGCAGCCTTTGTAAAAATTTAACAGGGCAGTGTTGACTGTGCAGGTTGGACAACCTGGCGCCGGTGTCCAGCATGGGGACACGGGCAGGGGACACGGCAGGTGTCCTGCCCTCAACCTCCTCCTGCCACGGGGTGAGCAGGGCAATGCCCCCACTCGCCGCCCCTCTGAGGGTGTTTTCTCCAAGCAGCAGCAGCTGGTGATGCTAAAAATACCCCTGAACAGGGTAGCGGTGGTTGAGCTTCGGACTTTTCAGAAGTTTACTGGTATTTCTGCCTTGTGACTCCAGTTCAGGCCACCTGGTGTTGCAGCACGTAACTGTGCTCCGATTTCCCCCTTCGGTGGGGAACAATCTCAGATAACGGATAACAATCAGCTCGCTTTCTTATTTTAGGATTGCTGTAGCCACGGTCATTAGCAGCTCCTAGAAATACAATAGGCAGGGCCTGGTCCTCCCACACTGCGTGTCCCCTCTCCCAGAAGAGCTGCTGCCAAAATCCTCCCTGTGACAGAAAAGCAAAGCGGGTTCCCAAGGAAGACCTGGCTGTAGGTCTGAGGGGGAAGGGGGGGCTTGGAACTGGGCAGCGCATCAAACTGAGCATCCCACCGGGCACACTTCAGGCATCAAACTGCTCTGCAGCAGCATCCACATCAGGAAGAGCAGAAGGGTTGCAACCTGGAGAAGAGAAGGCTCCAGGGAAACCTTAGAACCCCTTCCAGTACCTAAAGGAGAAGTGGAGAGGGACTTTGGACAAGGACACTGAGTGATAGAAGGGGGAATAGCTTTGAACTGAGAGAGGGCAGGGTTACATTAGGTATGAGGAAGAAATTCTTTCTTGTGAGGGTGGAGAAGCCCTGGCACAGAGAAGCTGTGGCTGCCTCATCCCTGGAAGTGCCATGGTGGAAGGTGCCCATGGGGAATGAGATGATCTTGAAGATCCCTTCCATCCCAAACCATTCCAGGATTCTGGGGTACTCTACACTTGTAAGTGGAGCAGCCCAGAGCACCAGGGCCATGTCCTGCCTGGCCAAGGAGCATTCCCAGGAGCTGGCCAAGGGCAGTGCTGCTGCCCGGCTGTCTCTGCACCCCAGAACTAATGCTGGACTGATGGAACACGTTGTGGGGACACCTTAAAGCTGTCCTGGGCCAAGGGGAGCAGTGTGGGGTAAGCAGGAGCATAAGGGCAGGCTACAGGTTCATGCCCTGCTCCAATAAATGGTTATTTTACATTAAATAATGTGTGGTATAAACTACTTCTGCAAGCTTCAGAGCAGAATTTGGAGCCTCCTCCCTTCCCTTCTCTCTCCCCACACCAACCCTGTGCAGCTGGTGGAAACACAAGCTCTCACAACCTCTCAAGCAAGAGGTTTGGGCTCCTCTTGCCCCAAACCAAACCTTACTGTCCTACTTGAGCACCCTCTTCTATGGAGAAGAAAGAAAAAAGGGAAATACAAGAACATTTTTACTGTTGTTTTTTGGTTTGGGTTTTTTGGTTTTGTTTTTTTTTCTTTTGGCAGATACCCTTTGGCCGGGATTATGTTGACTGGTCATGGTAAGTAAGTAACTAAAACCTCCTCTCAATTTTTAAGTTCTTGACTCGTCATGAACAGGTTTCCACATAGTTCTGTCCCACTAATACAATGACAAAGGGCCAGCAACAAGTTCCTGCCCCTTTGCCCATTCCAGGAGTAGCCTTAAAGAGATGATTCTCTTAAAATGACAAGACTGAATGAATAGAACTCAATTCCCTTTTTCAAATCCCAGTTGGACTGGGAAATAGATCAGGGAAAGAACAAGTGGTACAACAATTTTTGATCTTCCCTGAAATTTTATCAGTGTATTCCTTGCTCACCAGAGGTTTGGTCCAGTTGGGGTAGGAAGATGGTGAAAATCAGTCCTTCTTCAAAAATGCAGAGAAAAATTCACTAGAAATACAAACTCAGTTAGTTCAAATAATTAATATAAAACAAAACCTCAGTCCACAGTGAGAATTTCAAGACTGACTGAAAGGAAATGCTGAAGTCTTGAAGGATACTGTTGCATGGTGTATTTGATAATTCCATTTATGAATAAACAATTAATTATTACCAACGAATCTCTTGCATATTATTGACAAAGGCACAGAAGCTGCTTTTTGGCACTGCTGACTTACCCAATGTCAGATGTGAACTGGGCAGTTGTGGCTACTGCTCCCTTAAGAAATTGCCCAAGATTCAGATTTGTGTGCCCTGGCTTGCATCAATTAACAGCACAATCTTTTTGTTATGAAAATGCAAACATAAGTAGCCTGAGGGGTCTTGTAAATGCAAATACAAAACCCATAATTTCAATTTCCATGAAAGTACAAGAAAGCCTCTTTTTTTATTTTTATTTGCTGTTACAATGATAAGTCTCAATTTTTGTTTATTTTTTTTTCCTCCTTGCTTTGAACGCAAAATGGAATTTAAACCAGGGAATCGGGAGATTTGGGGATGTGGGGAGGCTGGAGCCAGCCGCTGGAATCTGTGGGCTCCCCTAGGCAGGGCCAGGCACTGAAGGGTGAGGGGAAGGTGGATGCTTGGCCCCACAGTGGACATGAGCTGAGCTGGGCAGTGTGCCCACAGCTGGGGCAGAATTCCCACGTGGAGATTCTTTCCGCTTGCTCCAGCCATCCAAGGAGCCTAAATTAGGCACCCACACCTCTGCCACGCACAGGGAAAATACAGAGAGACTTAGAGATGTCTCCTTCTTGGGCAGCTCGGCCCCCTGGGTGGGTGATTGGCACCATTTTGGGCCAAAAGTGATGCTTTTGTGTTCAGTGCCATGGGGTGATAACGGGCAAAAGAGTCCCTCAACGACAAGGGGAGAGGTGGCGTCTGATTTCACCTCACTGAGGCATCAATGAGGCTTTAATGAAAGAACTGGGGGAAGGTCTAAGATCTGTCCCCCCCCCCCCCCTTTTTTTTTTTACACCGCACATATAAAAGTAAAATTTGAAAACAGCCGGTTCACTTTCTTCCTCCCTCCCGGGCTGGCCTCAGTGTGCCCATGGATGTGTCTAAACAGATTCCTGGAAAACCTGCCCATGCCCAGGCAAGGGCACTCTCCAGCGCTCGGGTTATAGTCCGCAGCTCCGGGAGGAGCAGCAGGGAAGGGGGGCCTTGATGGGGGGCTCTCCTTGCCTGGAAAACACCAAGGGATGTAGCAGGATGTGTGCCAGCACACAGGTGAGAGCCTGAGGTCAAATGCACGACCCAAAAATAAGAGAAGTGGTAAACACTGTCCTGAGGTAGCAGCTCTCTCCCCACCTCCTGCACCCCTGCTCGGAGCAGAGCATTGCCCTCCTGCCAGCTCGGGAAACCTTTCCTTAACTTCCTTGATGATTTTTAATTAGCCCAAACGAGCGATTAACCAACAGAACAATCCCTCACCCAGCTCTCTCGTTACACTCATTTGATGGAGGTGGTGCTGCTGCTGCGGGAGGGCAAAGCCGCCACGGTTCGGAGACGGCACCTGGCAGGGTGGCACAGCCAAAAACTTCAGCCCGGGGTCGCCCCGCTGGGGTCTGCCAGGGTCTGCGGGCACCACACACATCATGTCCCGTCCCCTGTCTCAGCACAAGGAACAGAGCAAGAGGGCAGGAAGAAAAACAAACATGAGAAAAATGTTTATGAAGTTATTTGTTGTCAGTATTCTGCCCCTTGCACCGTTCCCAGCTTTCGGGAGTCCTCCAGCCTTGGATCGGCTGGTTGTTTTCCTTTCCCCCCTGCACTCCTGTATGAACGAACGCTAGAGGCTCCCTCCTTCTGGTTTGCGAGAGAAAACTTTAGTTCCTAACTCCTTTTTTTTTTTTTTTCTTTTTAAACTTCCCTCAGGAAAAAAATGTGGAGTTAATTATCTATGTAAAATGTCAGATGCAGGAAAGGGGCTGTGCTTACTTGGATATCCCATCCGAGGCGAAGTGACTGATTTTTTGCCCCCCCCCTCCTTTTTTTTTTTTTTCTTTTTTTTTTTTTTTTCCTGAGGGGTGGAAAGCCTCGCGAAATAAAAGTGCAGAACCGAGCCGGTGGCTCCCAGAGCGGCCGGGGCGGGCGCGGCGGGAGCCCCCAGCGCAGCGCAGCGGAGCCCAGCGCGGAGCCCACCTGCCCCCGGGGCAGCATCCCCCGCACCTTCTCCCGGACTGAGACCTTGATACTTACACATATACACACACACACATACATAGAGAGAGATATATAAATATATATATATATATACACACACTTTTTTTTTTTTTTTAAATCCTTCCCCCCGGCTTTTCCTCCAGGACTTTTCCACCGCCTTTGGGACAACCCGCAAACTTCTCGCTCGCTGCCCCTTTCGCTGCTTTCCTGGTGGTTTTGTGTTTTTTTGGGGCTTGTTTTGGTTTTTTTGTTTTGCTACTTTGATTTTTTTTTTTTTTTTTTAAAACTCGTCTCTCCTTGGGAAGACCCGCCTGCCTCTCTCGCCTCCCGTGCCCCACCGGAGAGGCCGGGAGCGGCTCCGGCGGCGCGGGCAGCACCTCCCCGGCGCACGGCGTGCGAGCCCGGCGGCGGCGCGGCTCAGCTCGGCTCGGCTCGGCTCCGAGCAGGCTCCCTGCGGCCCGGCACGGCCCGGCTCGGCTCGGCACGGCTCGTCCCGGGCGCTCGCCCCCGATAATGCAGAGCTACAAGTACGACAAGGCGATCCCGCCGGAGAGCAAGAATGGGGGCAGCCCGGCGCTCAACAACAACCCGGCCAAGAGCAGCAGCAAGAAAGCCCTGCTCATCTGCCTCGACTGCCTCTGCCTCGTCATGGGTGAGCACCGCGGGCTCCGCGCCCCTTCTCCCTGCTCCCGCACCCACCCCCCACCACCGCTCCCCGGGAAAAAAAAAAAAAAACTTTTGGGAAAGTTCGGCGGCGGGCGGGCAGAGCTCGGCCGTGCCCCGGCCGCGCCGCTTCACAAACAAAAGCGGAGCGGGGCCGCCGGGAGAGCCGGGCCGGGCAGCGAGCGGGGGAGCCGGGGAGCGGCCGGGCCGGGCCGGGGAGCGCGGGGGGCGGCCGGGGGTCCCCGCGGGGAGAGCCGGGCACGGCACCCCCGCACCCCGAGACGCTCATTTCTCGGTGATTTGCTCTCATTTGTGCCTGGCTGCCGGCGCGGCCCCGCTGCCCGAGGCGGGGAGCAGCCCGGGCGGTGCGCAGGGGGCACTGTGGGCTCGGGGATGCGCCCCGGGGGTGCCCCCGGCACGGGCCCCGCTCCCGGCGCTGGCTCGGCGGCGCCGGGGCCAGCTCCAGGTGGAGGCAGCGCTCTACGGGCAGCCCCGGCTCGTGTGTTTAGTTAATAATGGAAAATAGCAACTCTGGCCGCTCTGGTTGCTGTGTCGCTCTGCTGGCGGCTTTACCAGCGCTCCTCTCTTTCTCCCATCTCGCTGAACTCATTCCTTTGCAAGTCCGGAGCGCTCTCGCAGCCCCCGGCAGAGGTTTGGGTTTGCCTGCCTTGCTCGGCTTTTGGAGATGCGATGGCTTTTTTGGAGATGCTGTGGCATGGAAGGGAACTGTCAACAGCGCGTCTCAAAAAAAAAACAACAACTTTTCGCATTCCAAAACATCAACCCTTCCATTGTGGCTGCGATGCTGAATATTTAATTGACAGACACAGGCAGGGGAAATCAACTGGCTTCCAACAAAGAGATTAATAACACAACAGCACGTGAGTTTAATACTCCAGACACCACAGTCTTTAAAACAATTGTTTCTGCTTAGAGCCCATTTTTAAAAGACTGTCAGTTTGATTTAATTTTTATGCAGTTTATTGATCATCTGGTGTATATTAGGGGGCACTAATACATTAGTGGAGAGGCATGGTTTTCTCTTTATATTCCCACAAGAACAGGGGCCAGTGCAGAAAGCTTCATCTTCTCGGATCTGGAAAAAATAAAAATACTTGATGTCCCATATATGAAACTAATAAAAGTAGAAACCTAACTAGCTGGACTTACCTCACTTATTTGAGCAGAAAGTCGAATTCCTAGTAAAGCAGCTCCTAGGAGTCAGAACTTTTAAACTTTTATTTACTCAAGTTTTTCTTAACTTGAGGCATTCCTGGCATGAGTAGGTGCTGTTTGAATGGGGAAAGGGTTTTGCTTCCCCTTCTCTGGACTAAGGGTCCTAAATGAAAAAGCAGTTGGTTGACATGTGTTATTCTACTTGTGCTACTTTGGGTAAACAGGACTTATCAAGCATCACTGGAAAGTATTGTTAGCAGGGAATAATGTGATGCAGCAAAACTCTGATTGTTGCTTTGTTTCAGGTTGCTACAGGTGGAAATCGGGAAGTAAACACCAGAGTTTGGCTTCTTTAAGGGTTTTTGTTGGGTTTCTTCGTTGTTGTTTCGTTGGGGTTTTTTAGGGTGAGGAGCATTTTAAAAAAAGCATGAATGCAGTAGCTAAAGGAGAGTTTAGATCTGGCTGATCACTGGCAAGTGAAGAGCATGGGTGAGGGAGGTGATTATGGGATGGAGAGCCCAGGATGTGTGTTTGGGGATGGATAGCTCACGATGTGTGTTTGGGGATGGGCTTTCCAAATACACCCGGACCAGGACCAGGAGTATCAGACCTGCTGGTGGATGACTGGACATGAGTTGCTGTGAAAGCTGCCCCACTCACAGGAGGCTTGGCTTGCTCTTCCCTCTCCTTTTGCTGGGGAAGACTATGAGTTTATAGTTTCCAAGCACTTGATTCCCATTTTCTTTTAAAAAAAATCTCACGAAAAACCACTTGGAAAGTGGGAAAAAGGTGCCCTAGCTTAACCCTTCCT
Source organism: Chamaea fasciata (assembly GCF_029207755.1). Taxonomy (NCBI): domain Eukaryota; kingdom Metazoa; phylum Chordata; class Aves; order Passeriformes; family Sylviidae; genus Chamaea; species Chamaea fasciata. The sequence goes on along the minus strand of NW_027094095.1, from coordinate 28,528,078 downwards.
GTAAGAGAAAGGTGAACAGGTACAAGTTGATGGATATTTACATATTCACTGGGGAAGAAAAAAAAAAGGGTTCTTTTTAAGGTAATGAGGAGCAGAATTGGGCGAAGTGACCTTTTTTGGGGTGGAGGGACCAGCAGAGGTCTTCTGCTGGTGCATGTGGGCACATGGCTAGTGGCCTCCAGTGCAGTCAAACTGAGTTACGCCTCTTGAGCAGCTGCCCGAAGACTTTCAGAGAAGCAGGGGAACAGAAGGCTTTTTCTCATCTGAGGACCACTTTAGGAAATACTAAAACTGGCCATTTGATTTGCAGAAACCTGTGACGCTGCACTGGCTCCTTCTGCAGGTAATGCCATAATTCGGCCTTGAACTGGTTTCCTCTGAGGGGAAAAGGAAAAGAGTGAACTATGGCTGAAATGTTTTTCAGAAATGACACACGCTCTCTGAGGCTGTAGATGTCTACAAACCCTTTGTTTACACATAAATTTAAACAAATTACCCAGAAGACAATTACCATAAACATCTGAGAAAGTCTGAATTAGTAAAGCTGAGCTATCAGGAGCTTCCTTCAGCTTTAATTTGGTGAGAGTAGTTAGAAAGATCCACTTTTGCCTTTCATCCTTAAGCAGTATAATGGTTATCTTGATAGCAAATGCGTAAGAGGAAGATGTGTATCTTCTTTTCTTGGGAGCCATGGGCAGGTGAAGTGGGTTGGATGAAGATCCACTGGACCAGACCTTCTGTTTCTTCTGCATTTCCAGCTTGAGCTGAGTTGGCAGGGAGCTGGATGTTACTGAATGACCAACCCACTCCTCTAATGAGTGCACTTGGCACTCATAAATCCCTGGGCTCTTACATGAACAAGAGGTTTGATCGCCGTCACTGTGAACTTCCCAGAAATTCCATGCCTGTGCCTAACTCAGTAAAAAAAGGCAGAAAAGAACTGAGTGTGCATTTATTAAAGCAGGTCATGCAAGGGGGGAAAATAACTTTCCCCATCTGCTTCCTCCTCTTGGGAGGGCTCTGTTTTGAGAATTGGAAGATGCTTCCTGAAATTGTTAGGGCCACGGGCGAGCTTGGTGGTGTGGAAGAGTCCCTGCTGCCCTGTCCCTGTCTCCTGATCACTGCAAAACATCTGAAAATGTGATTGAGGGCATCTGAAGTTCCTCCTGCTGAGCTGGTTGGTGTCTTCACTTTGTAGAACAGCGGGGAACTCTGAGCAGCAAAACAAGAGGTGTGATGAGTGGACCTCACTCCATCTGATCATCCTCAGCCCATCCCTCTGCCAGGAGTCTCCTGCACCTCCTACCTGGAGCTTAGAGTTGTTACTGAGGGGAACTGGGGTCATCCTGTCTGGGACAGATCTTGGGGGGGGGGGCAACCTTCCTTGGTGCCATGGGGTTTTGCTGTCCTGCAGCAGCCACCAAACCTCCTCCTGATGCAGGAGATGTGGCCAGGTGGGGAAAAACCTCCTGCCCTGACCCTTGAGGTGGGATGTTCTGGAGCCTGGCCCCAGAGATGCAGCGTCTAGGGTTAAATTTACTCCTCTCAGACCTGCTGTTTTCCCTTGGCAGGGACTCCTGGTGTTCAGCAAGCTCTGAGCAGCCACCTGTGCTCTGCTGACGGGTGCTAAGTCAAGCATTTAATCTCGGAAGAGGGGAAGGCTGTGTCAGCAAGGGTGATAGGGCAGATGAGGGTCTTCAGTAGCTTGTATTTGTGCAGCTTGTGCAGGTAAAACAGCTTCCAAAAAGTCCTGCTTGTGCCATAAAATAGAAGGATTTCATCTGGCATACCTGCTTCTGAGGCTTGTGGAAATTGGGTTTATGGGAGCATATGTTTCAGGCTGGTGGGATGTAAACTGCACATAATTTACTGCCCTTCTTCTTTTCTGCCTCTAATTTAATTTTCTCTCTTCTGTCAGTCCCAGTTAATCTGTACAACACAAGTTTTACTGCCTTGGGGAGGTTATTTGAAGCAGCAGACGGATAGACCTCTTGCAACCTTAATATCTCTGCAGCTTTCTCACAAATTTGGCATCTCCTGTAGGGAGCTTGATGCTAAAATGAACTTTGAAAGTAAATATTTATGCTAGCTGGACCTTGACATGTTTATGTAAGTGAGGATATAATCTTATAATTTGGGCTAACAGTTTAGATTACTCTTGACTTTCCTCTTCTGTGCAGAAAATTGTGTAGTCCTCCAGCTCTCAGAAGCAAAAAGGATTTGAGCTCTGCCAGGGGCCCTGTCGCTTCATCACAAAAATTGCTGCAAACAGGCCTGGGATTGTCATTTAAGTGTAAGGAGTGGGAGGAATTGAAGATGAGGGGTGAGGTTAGAGCTATTTGGATGGTGTAAAGCTGGATGTGATGAGCTAAGCAACTTTGCTTTGTTTGGGTTGGGGCTGTTGTTTTTACTTTTAGGACTACCCCACTGCGCAGCACTCACTTGTCGCATGGGTAGCATCTGTCTGTGCACCTGAAGAAGACGCTGAGCCAACCATTTCTTGTTTTCTGCAAGGGAGAGCTAGACCTGGCTGTGCCAAACCAGCTGGACAGTCCCAACCCCTCGGTGTTGCCTTCTCCACGCTGTGCCAGGGAGGACTGAGCCCTCACCACACGGGAGAAGCTGTGTGGGTGGAGAGTCATCATTGTGTTTTGAGCATCCCTAGGTGGGGTTTGGTCGTTAATGTTTATGTATCACTCCAAACCTGCAGGATCTCCTGGTGGCAGCGAGCTCCTGGCCAGGGATGGCTGCTCTGGAGGTGGTCTGGCAAAGGCAGGTTGGCAGAAGTGGCACCTTGGCATGGGGTTGTTGTGCAGGTGGACTCTGCCATAACTTGGAAGTAAAGGAGCTTTTTTTTTTTTTTTTTGAGTCTGGAAAAGCTTATTGAACCAACAGTCAGCACCTAAAGTGTGATACCCATCTGTTGTGCCTCCCTTGAAAGACCAAAGGAGCCAGAGATGACTGGAAGTAAAGGCGAGAGAAATATTTTGGAGGTGTTTGAAATCCACTTTTTCTGCATTTGCTTTGTGAATACAAACAAACAAACAAAAAAAGACAGCCGACCTATCAAAAAGAGATTATTAGTGACAATTATACTTGAGGTGTTAATTGCAGAACAAGGAAATGCTGTACCTATGGCAGACCAAGTCCTCAGGGGTATAAATCTGTTGGCTTTCCCGAGTTGGTGGAACTTGGCCAGCCTGAAGATGTGTCTCCAGGAAGAGCAGAATTACGTGCAACTGCTTCATGGCCAGGAGTGCTTTGAATCCCGTGTACCTGCTGCTGAGACAGGCAGGAGATGGGAATCACAATTACAGCAGATGACATTTTTTTAATTGTCTGTTTGTAGTGAGCACAGAAAATAATATAAACATCGCTCCCAGATCAAACGGATTATTTTTATACCCTTTAAATCTCGATTTAATATGCATGCCTTTCCTGGGCTGCTCTGGTCTGACTCTGTTTGTCTGGATACAGGCTGGTGGTGTCTCTCCAGATGTGTGTGCTCCGTGTACCACCCAAAAAATGGTTTGCATACCACAGCTGGGGGAACCTCTGGCAAACCAGGGCCCCTCTTCAGCCTCTGAGATAGGCAGGGTGTTTGTGTGGCTCCATCTCTGCCTGAAATGCCTTCAAAGAGGGGGAGGCAAAGGCCCAGCTCTGCTGCATGGCTCGCTCCGGCGGAGCAGGCTCCATCCTCCCCGTTCCCTTCATACAATGCTCCCACTTCATCCATAGTAATCCAGAAGGGACCCTTGTGGTCTCCCGGCCTGCCTGTGCCTGGAACAAGGGCCTGCCTGTTGAAGGCAGCGTGGGGAAAGGCAGCAGCCTTCAAACCCTCCTATCCCAGCGTCCACACAGCCGGCGCTGGGAACAGCAGCGTCCCTGGTATCCCAAGGGGCTGTCTCCCAGTGGGGGAAGGAAATGGGGAAACCCCCTCCCAGGATGTGGCTTTCCCCCCTGCCAGCTGGGGTTTTGTATGAGCACTGTCATAAATATATATATTTGTTTTATTTTTTTACATTTCTTCCTTTTTGTTCTGTCTTAGGGCCTTGTTCGGCTCTTCCGATAGGTCGGGTTTCGTATTTCAAACAAACAAACGAAAAAAAAAAGGCTCAGAGTTGAGAATGATAAAACCTCAATGAAAGAGGTGAATTAAAGTAATCCTGCGCTTATCCTGTAATTACAAAAGTCTGAAGTCAGAATGTCTGAATGCACTTCTGTGCTTCCCCCCTTGCCAATGTGTCTGGAGGCCCAGCCTGTGGCCAACCTTCCATCTGCCTTTCCAGATACCTCAGCTGGGTTGGTTTTGCCAAAAGCTGGGAGGAGGGTGCCCTGTCTTTCACATTTCCTTATGGATCAGTGGGCTCCTGTCTCAGAAGGGCATTTGCATCCCTTTCAAAGCCACCCCAACTTCGTTTCACTCTCTCCCATGACCATCCACCTTGGAGGGGCACTACCTGCTCCACAGCTTTAGAGCAGGTGGAAAGTTCCTTCGTGTGGATCGGTTGTCTGTGCCCAGGTTGTCTGTGCCCAGTTGGAGCAGCTGTTGGGAAACTGGAGAACCCCTTCTTGCCTCTCTGCTGCACGCAAGGGCTCAGTTGCAACAGTGGGATCGTGATCAGCAGAAGCTGCTCCTCCAGTTTGACCTGCGGAAGCAGAATGCCACGAAAACTAGGGAATTTGCAGTGTTTTAGTTTGGAGTTTGATGCAAACAGTTTGAAAGTGAGCCTTAAGCATAAGTTTGTTACCAAGAGAATGCATGAACGAGTTTGAAAACTAGCTTTGTCCTGGCAGGTTTGGAAGTATCAGAAATTCCTGTGGAACTCCATCCTTTGGAGTCAGTCATGTAAGTGGGCTTGTTTTTCACATGTGTTGGATGTTTTGGAGACAGAGGGTTGAAAACAGACTCTGCATCAAGTCAAGTCATCAGCAGAGCATGTAATTTAACTCCAGAGCTTGTGATGCTCCGAAAATGCCTGTGCTCTTCGTGCTGTGTGTTCCTGTTCCAGCCCTGGAACAGGATTGCATCCACACACGTCCTTGTCTCCTCTGAGCACATGGTGCCCTCCATCAGGGCCAGGCTGGGGCTGCCAGCCAGAGCCCAGATGGAGCTGCAGCTGCTCTGGGAGGGGTGGTGTCACTGAGTCAATGGGCACTGCTCACAAGCCTCTACTACTTTCCCATGGTTTTGCGTCTCTTGGCCAGAAGGGTGTGAAAGTTCGTTGATCACAGCTCTGAGAAGCTTGGGAGGTGCCTCCAGGCTTTCTGATAGAACACACCAGTGGGCATAGCCTGTGATGCTTGGAAAACACAACAAATTGAGGCTGGAGCAGTTGGCATTGCTGGGTTCACCAACACCTTTGGTGGGTGGCTTTGGGACAGAGCCGCCCTTCACTGCCTTGGGAGCTTGCAGATGTCAGACTGCACCTCTTGGAGCCTCATCACCTTTGCTGGAGCTGAGAGCAGCGTGGTTCTTCCCTCCATGGCTTTAAAGAGAAGAAGTGAAAGTTACTGGTGGGATGTTCTGAGCAGCGATCCCTCCTGAAGGAAATGATACTCCTTCAGAGAGGGAGCTTCTGTCTCCCAGCAGTGTCAGTCCGGTGCTGCGCAAAAGAAGAAAGGAGCTGCTTTCACCTGTGAAATCACAAAAAAGGACTGCCATTTTTGACCAGCCAGCAGTGCCCCTGTGTCTGACCATGCAGGCACTGCACGCAGATATTAATCACATTTCTGTTAATTCAGTATGTGTTCCTATGAAGCTGAGACTTCACCACATCCTCCAAGTGCCCGGCCACTGAATTTGAAAGCCAATGTGCCAAATGGGGTCGGGGCTTCCTGTCTTCTTGACACTCAGCAGGTTATTCATGACTTTTTTGGGGTGGTGTGGTGTGATGGGTTTTCCTTTAAGCCTGGAGGGAGCAGCCAGCCCAGTCCTGGTTATCATTCCCACCCAGCGGACAGCACGGTCTTCGCTCTGGTCTTCGTTGCAGCGCAGCAGCCGTGGCAACCAGTCCCACATCCCAAGCATTTTGAGGGCTTCCAAGGCTTTTCTGCAAGGCCCACCACCCTTCAAAGTGCTGGTTTCCAAAGGGAAAGTCACAAACAGCGTGGTAAAATGCTGATAAGCAGGTCTGGTCAGTAACCACTGGCTGCATTTGTGTTCTGAGTGATGCTCAGGGAGTAATTTCAGATGGCTGGTGAGCTGATGGCAGGCAGCAAAAGTCCTTTGAAGTCGATAGCTGTGAATCAGTTTGGTGTTAGCAGGTTTCTGGGGCGGCTCTTTGATCACTGATCAGATGGCCCTTTGCTTTTTTTGGGGCAGCTGCTTCTCCCTGAATTCAAGTGCTGGGCCGAGGATCCCTGTGCCAGGCTGTGCTGCCCTTGGTCCTGCCCGGGCACGTCACGGGAGGTTTGTGCCTCTGGGAGTTTCTAATCTAGGGAGACAGGGAGCAGAAGGAGCAGCATCACCTCGGTGCGTGGGCAGGCGCTGGAGCCCGGCGAGGGCTCACTTTGAAGGCAGTGTTTCCAGTACAGAGGCACCCAGGTGCCCAGTGGGGCTTTCAGAGCTGCTGAAGTACCTCTTAATTCCTTCCTGAACTTCCCCATTGAAGCTGAAAACTTCAGTGCTTCTGCCAGTCCTGCCAGGCCTCCCCAAAGAATCTTGAAATCAGATTCCCAGCGACTGTGGGGGAGTCTGTGACTGCCGGGGCTTGGGCTGAAGTGTGTCCCTAGGACATGCATGCACCTGTCCTGGAGCTTCCCACCTGAATTCCTGTGAAAGCTCGCCCAGGTGCCTCTGTTCTGGTGCTTCCATGTTCTGCAGAAATGGGAAACGACCTTGGATTCACTCACTGCAGCAGGAGCTGGCTTGTCCTTTTCCCAGAATACGAGCTGGAGTTTTTCAGGTTAAGGATATGGAGGAAAAGGTGCACTAAGGCATCTGCCAGTTGATAACACAAAACGAAAATGGATGATTCTCAAAGGGAAGGGCTTGGAGGGGCTTTTATCCTACTCATACTTGCCAGGCTGAGAGAAAGTTCCCTTTCCTGCCTGACCACAAGAGGCTGTGGGTTTTGTAGAGAACTGAGGAGTTTTTGTTGTTGTTGATTTTTTTTTTAATATGAACTCTCATAAAAATTTGCAGCATCAGTTACTATCCCCTCAAAAAATCCCATTTTCCCCCCCCACATAATCTGGGCCAGATATTTTTTCATCCAGCACTCCTGGATTCTTGACCATCCCTGCAGCTTTAGCATGCAGCTGTCATTCTGCTGCAGCTCCCACAAAGCGGCTGAAAACCAAGGTAACAGCAACATTTTGAGTGAAGGGGATGAAATGTGGGATAGGTTCAGCGTATTTCTTTGTCATTGTTGGAGTCCTATTCAGTTCCAGACTGAATAGGAGGCTGATTAGCATGTGGAAGCATTTCTAAAGCATTGGGCTCTGAGGGTTGGGTGGTTTGGGTTTTTGTTTTTTGTTTTTTTTTTTCCTTAAAGGAGAAGTTTTGTGGCATTTATGTTTCTGACTGACGCGGTATGAATCTTTGTCAAATGCAAAACAAACGCATGGAAAAGCTGGATAGCATTTTGGAGAGAGCCTGTTTTGATAAATTACCATGGGCACAAAGAAGTTTCCCAGTGTGTAAAACTCTCAGAGCCACTGCAGAATCTAGGCAGGCAGCATGTTTGAAATTGCCAGACAAGTGGGATAGTGTTTGGGATACATCAGGATTGTGGATATAACAACAGGTACTTTGCTGAAGTTTTCTGCCACAAGTGGGTATTGGGTCCACAGCCTGAAAATCCACCTGCTTAAATCTCAGTGTTTTGCTTTTACAGGGAAAGATGTAACACTGAGGTAAATTAAAGCTGCCTGCAAGTGAAAACCATCATCTTCCCCTGTGAAATTGCTTCAAGTCCTGGGCCTGAGGCTGGTTTTGGAGAAGAGGGTTTTCCCTTTAGTGTCAGGGTGAGGTGTCGGGCTGGTGTTCTCATTAACACCCCCTTGCTGCAAGATCTGCTGTTTTCTCTGAGGGGGGAAATGACTGCCTCGGTGCTTTTTGTGGGTCTCAGCTGGGTCAGTGCTAGAGCAGAGATCCTGCCCTGGGAGTGCTGTACCTCTGCCTTCTGTGGGAACACAGGATTTCGGGGCAAGCCCCAGGGGACACGGGAGACCCCTGCTGCCTGTCAGGGGCTGTGTGGATGTAGCAGAGTTGTGCCCTGAGCTCGCAGGCGGAGTGGGCAGTGCAAGAAAATGCATTTTATTTCTGTGTGCAGTGAGTGCTGGGCTTGAGGTCTGTCTTGAAGGCCTCGGTGAGTGATGGCCTCGGGGTTGCCTGGAAAGCTCAGGGCAGTGCTTGGAGTCAGACCCTCCTGGTGATGGGTGCATGGTGCAGACCTCGTGGCTGGGTTTCTTCGATGCCTCGTCTGGTTTCCTTTCATTTATGCCACTTTAAGAAATACAAAAGGGTCAGCTCACTGGTGTGCCTTGATGTCACACAATGGAATGGTTTCAGCGGGAGGAGACCTTAAAACTCACCTTGTCCCACCCCCCTGCCATGGGCAGGGACGCCTTCCACTAGCCCAGGTTGCTCCAAGCCCTTTCCAGCCTGGGCTGGGACACTTCCAGGGATGGGGCAGCCACAACTTCTCTGGGCACCCCGTGCCAGGGCCTCACCACCCTCTGAGTAATGCCAGCTATTGAAGGCTGATTAAAGCTATTGTTTAATTAAGGAGAACTCAGCTCCTCTGCTCACAATTCATGATTAAAGGATCTTTTGAAGTAATTCTGCAATACTTTCTTGCTCGCTGCCTTCCTCTCCTTTATCGTGGAGAAAGTTCCTCGTGCTGAGTTGTGCCCCGGCTCCGCGGGCTGAGCGCGATTACGGGACCGCAAACCTGCTGGCAGACCTGGCTGCTGCCAAAGGCATCCCAACATTAAAAAGCCCTGCAGAGGGGTGGAAGGGAGTTCAATCTCAGGATACGCTGCTTTGGAAAGGGAATCCAAACAAAGAGGCTTTTCAGCAGAGGCTGAGGCTTGGCTTCTCTCAAGGGCAGTTTGGGCTTGGGGAAGCATCCGGGAGGCGGCGAGCGGAGCAGGAGTACATGAGCTGGATGCTGCGTGGTGTAAGGTTTCCCAGCACAGCCTGGTTTTGTGTTACAGGCTGGGGACCTGGCTCTAAGCTCTCCTCTCCTTTCTTTTCCTTTTTTTTTTTACCCCCTTTTCTTTTATTTCTGTTGGAAACAAAGGAGAGGTTTAGGGGGGTTTTTTTGTTGTTTTGGTTTTTTGTTTTTAATAAAGGTTCCCACCCCCTGCAGGTTTGGCGGTGCCTCTCGCTGTTGATGCTGGAGGGGGACCCGTTGGTGACTGTGACCTGGAGAAACCCTTCGCAGGGTCCCACGCAGGCCTCACGGGGATGTTTTATTTTGCTCAGAAAGCTCAGCCCTCGCAGGGGCTCACCCAGGGCACTCTGGCAGGAGCTGGCGTCCCTGAGGGGACAGGCACCTCGTAAAGAAGTTCTGGCTCAGATAAGAAGTGAAATGGGGTGGATGCTGGGGCACCTTCTTTGCAGCAGGAAGGGTGCAGGGTGGAGGGGGTGTCTGCCAAGGCTCCCTGTTCCCATGGCAGCCCCGTCCCTCGCTGTGACACCTCTGGTGCCACCGCGTTCCCGCGAGGTGCCAGGAAGAGCCGAGTGGGGAGGAGGTGCTACCAACCATCCCAACCAACCAGTTGGGGTTTTTTATAGGCACCAGATGGTTTTAATAGAGGAAAGCTGAACTTCTTATGACCCTTCCCCACAGACGTTGTTTGTTGTTTTGTAATTGTGGCCAGGACAAAACCCTGTTCCAGAACCTGCAGTGAATCGAGAGCTTGGTGCCTTCTTCTCCATCCCACCATAAACCCCCCGCTGTCCCCACGCTCCTCTGCCTGCCCCGACTCCAGATGATCCAGGGGATGCTGCTGGGTATGGAAAACTTGAGGCTTTCCACTGATCTCTGGCTAAAGAGATTAGCAAGAGTACAAGCTGGAAGAAACCGAAACATCTAAAAGCAAAGCACAAGGAAGCAATAAAATGTCAGGCCATGTTTTCCCTGCTGGTTGATTAAAAATTCTCCTGATAAGCAGGAAAGCTTTCATGGCTGGACAAGACCTGTATCGTGTCAAATGCAGTGAAAGGTTTATTAGAGGAGGATAAGGCGGTGCGAGCGTTGGGTTGTACTTGCAGCCCTCCTGGAATTGTTATCCCCCAGGGCTGAGGAGCAGTGGTTTTTTTTGGAAAACAGAAAGTCAAGCAGGACGAGATGAGGCCTGGGTCTCCATGCTCCCCATGGGAAAACCATCAGCAGTGGCAAACCAGTGAGCTTGGAGACCTGTGCCCAGTCAGTGCCAAGATGCTGCACTGGGCCCATGGTTTCTCTCTAGCCTGAGAAATCTTGGGATCAAACATAAGACAAGAATGACAAAACAGGAGAACAAAAGGCTCACTTCCATGCTGTTGTGTTTGACTTCCCAAGGTTTTAATTGCCAAGGGCTACACTGGGAGCCAGCTGGCTGCAAAGGGATGCAGATCCCCAGTAAGAGAGGCAAAGGGATGCAGATTTCAAGTAAGAGAAGAAAGGCTCTTTTTTGTTGTGGGTTTCTTTCTTAATCTTTTGTCAGAGAAACGAACAACTGTTATGTTTTCTTACAGGAGTTGCAGTTTTGTGTACATTTCCCCTTCAAAAAATAAATTATCACTTTTAGTTACCTGCTTCCTCAGCTCCCCCAGCTGCTCTTGAAGCTTCTGCTGTTATTGTTTTGCTACCCGTAGGAGTAAGAGGGTGCAAGCAGCAGGAAAGCCAAGTATAAAGTGCAAACGGTGCCTCAATTTTGTAATTTTTCTCCCTGCAGCAGAAAACCTCTGCTTTTTACAAAGGGGAAATCACAGTAGGTGGTTTAACTTGCAAGCCCATGGCCCTTGCTCCAAGGGATCTGCATTTCCCTGCAGACGTGGTGCGCAGTGTCAGCAGCCCACCAGTGTGTGGCCCTGGGAACAGGCTGGACAATCCCAATTTTACTGCCAAAACCTTGTTTTTTATACCATAACTTGAAAAGAGGGGGGGAAAGGCCAGCTTAAAATAATAATAATAATAATACTGATAATATTAATAACAAAAAAGCACGGGCTATTCGGCCCGCCGGATGCATAAATCTCAACATTAGCTACCTGTGAATCATCCAGCAGCACGTTAATTGGTACCCCTCAGTAGATGAGGATTTGGCACCGGGTCTGCATGTAATTACAAGCCACACACAGAAGGACACAGGCAGCTAATGAACTCCTGCCAAACTCCAGCTCCGCTCCTGCGGCTTTTGAAGTCCGCTGGTCTTTCAGCGTTTTGTATGGTGAGCACTGAAAGGCATCAAATCACTCCTTTGACAAGTGTTTAGAAAGGGCTGGTTTGTTGAATAACCCAGTCCCTCCAAAGTCCCAAATCTGAGAACTGGAGCATCTATAGGCTCCTTTCTCAACAGAGCAGTAAATAGGCTGGAAATAGAGGACACCCCTGAGGAGCTCCTGCCTCGCTGACAGGAGCCAGAGGGCTCCGGTTGCCACGACGGGCTGCAAGAAAAGAAACTATTTCCACTTAAAAAATACTTCAAAACAATCCCACCAATGAGATGCCCTTTTTTTTTTTTCCCCCCAAGCCTCAGTGTTTCAAACTGAGGCTGTGAACTGCACCTCTCGTGGGTTTACAGTTGCGCTGGTGTTCTGAGTGAGGTGGTGAAAGGGTTTTTGGAGGGTTTCTGCCCTGTTGGGAGGGCAGGTTTTCATGGTGCTGGGTTTGGAAGGTCGTGGTGCTTTTTCACGGATGCTTTGTTGCTGGTATGGGATTTGAGCCTGAGCCCTTCTCCTCCTCTTTCCACGTCTGAGGTGACAAAGGGAGTAGTTGTTGAGATAAAAACAATTTCCATGAAAACCTGTGATTTTCAGGCAAACATACCAGGAGGGTTTCATGGCAGTACCATGGTGAAGAGGAATAATGCAGCTTGGCACAAAGCCCTTCCAGAAAAATAAGAGGGGAGGAGAAGAGGAAACAGAAGAGCCTTTGTCAAAATTAACTGCAATAAAGAAAAAGGGACTCCTATTCCCTTGGGCTCCTTTAACCTTCTTTCCTCAATTTATTCACACGTTCCTTGACAGCAGGGCACAGCATTGTTGCAGGAGACTGGAAATGGGAATTGGGAGTTCTCCATTTTTGGCTTTAAAAGGCATGGTACATGTTGTGTCCCTCGAGTCAGTGTGAATGGAGCCTTGGCCCTTGCCTGTGCCATTCAGATGTGGCCCAATTCATCCTGTCCCTTAAAGAAACAGGGTTATGGGATGTCACCTGGCTGCAGAACGCAGCTGTTACGGGCAGGTTTGGGCTGTGCATGGGAAAGGGGCTGGGGTGACAAGGTGGCTGTGCCCACCCTGCCTGGCGCTGTGCTTGCAGAACACGGTGGTGAAGTTTCCAGTGTTACTATTACACTGGATTTGCAGAATTTTCAGTTTCATAGAGGGATAAAAGCACCCAGAAGTCCAAGGTGGTGTGCAGCACGGAACCACGCTGTCCCAAAAAAATCTGTTTGGCTTTCAGGGGCACAAATAATTCACAGGGTCTCATCCAGGGGCAGATGGGCCAGGGTAGGTAAGTCCTTGTGTGCAGCATGGGGTGGACACCTCTGTCACTGCAGGTGATGTCTTGCCTCCAAAATACGCCATTCCCAGCTGCTTTCCACCAAAGTAACAAACTTCTGTGGGCAGGGAGGTGTCAGCATGGCCAAGGCAGCCGCTGTCATACCTCCTCCTTCCCCTGCAAAATCTCCTTTCCCTGTAATACAAAGCTGTTTTAATTAGGAGCACGATTTTCATTTATTTTTTTTTTTAATATTACCAGCACAATCTCAGTTGCACCATGTATTGCTGTGCAATAGGATGCCACTCCTGTGCAGTCAAAATAACAGAGGAACAAGAAGAATGGTAACATTGCACTTTTTTAACCCATTGATAAATAGGCAAAGCTTTACAGAGCTCTGCTCTGGGGACCACCAAGATCAACCCCCATCACTTTAAGGGCCTTTGGATCACTTCCACCCACATCTCTCTGCCTTTCAGCACTCTGGGCCGTGCTTTATGTCCTGGAAATTCTACCAAATCGCGACTACCGAGGGGGAAAAGCTTCATTTCCAGTTAATCAAGGGAGTTGTGTAATACCATTTTCTCCTGGGGAACTTCCAGAAAAAAGAAAGGAGAGGAAGGGGGGGGTGGAGAAAGGGGGGCATTACATAAAGCAAGTATATTAAGAGGAAATAAATTATGAATTAAAAGTGATTAGTGAACTTTTAAGGAAGAGGTCAGAAGTGCTTTTTGGAATACAAACTTTTTAAGCTTCCAGTGCTTGTATTGGGTTACAGAGTTATAACCCAGCCTTATTTGTGCAGGTGGCTGCTGCTTCAAATCCGAAGAAGGATTTTGCATTTACAATAGGTACATTGACAGAACTGGGTCAAAAAGCTACTGGTGGCAGGCTCAGGGCTATGGCCAGGGGCTCTGCTGCCTTCCTGCACAGGGGCACTTGCTCCCAAAAACGTGCTTAATTACAGTGGCACTGCCTGGCCGTGGTGCTCAGGAAGATGTTTGGGAAGCTCAGTGGCAAAGTTTGATGAATTTTTATTTAAGAGACCTAATGTTGACTAGGCTAACCGGCTTTATTTTTGCTTCATATGCTTTGTGTCTTTACTGAGTTAAAAATAGTAGAATTTTGTTGGCTGCGTTACACTGGCTGCAGTTTTATATTTCTACCTGTTCTTGTTATGGTTTGGGGTGTCTGTGCAAAGAGGAGGAACCAGGGCTTCTGTGTTGGTGTGTTTGGGGGCAAGAAGCTGAGATAAGGAATTTTTGCTTCCTGTTTTATGTTTTAAAACAGCACCTACAGCTCAAAATTTTTTAAAATTTTTTTTTTTTTTTTGAGTAGAGGGTGATGAATTGGTTGGATGGGGACTTGAGTGACCTAATCTAGTGGGTGACATTCCTGTGCACGAGTTGCAACTGGGTGATGTTTAAGGTTCCATCAAACCCAACCTTTTCTGTCATTCTGTGATTCTATATGAGTAGAGCAGAGTTGTGATGTTAGTGTTCACCCAGCTAGTGGGATGTTGAGGACGCAGGGGAGCAACTGCTTTTCTCATCCATCGGTTTGGCAGAAATCTCCTAGATTGCCCCCGAAAGGGACGGGGTGTTGAGTGTTGCTGGGGCTGGGCAGTGGCCCGAGCCCTTCCTCGAAGGCAGAGCCCAGAGGAGTGGTGGTGAGAGGCTCGTTCCAAACCTTCCAAACCCTGCTGACCAGCAGAACAAACCCTGCTAGCTCCATTTGTAATTGAAAACATAGTAGTCACCACAGTGTGTTCTTCACACCAGCTGGTTGCCTTCACCATTGCAGAGTCCACAGGCACATCTTCGTTTTTTAAAATTTTTTCCCCCTCTCTTCTAGCTGGGTCATCCTAGGTCAGGCTTGTCATATCTGTGAGACTTCCAAAGCACATGGGTGTGCAGAGGGTGCCTCAAAAGGTGTTGACACTTCGGGGTTTCCATGGGTGTTGCATTTTATCCCTTGCTGTGGACAATGTGAAATGATGGCTTTGTTTCCATCAAGTTTGGCTGGAGCTGGCTCTGGATTCCTGTTGGTAATGTCTTTTATATTCACCCTCTCCAAATTTGCTGGTTGGCCAGTCTGGTTTAAATCTGTTTTACCCCACAAATGCAGATTTTTATATGGACCTACATATTGTGGCTTGGATAAGACTTTTTGTTCCTATTAATGAATTCTGAGGTATTGCAAATAAATGTGCACTTTAATATAAAGGTTTTTTAATGAATCAGCTCACGCCAAACTCCCACGAGGAACAACTTGACACTCTTTGTAGAACTCCCTTCTCTTTCTTCCTTTGTTTGTTGTCCTTACCTTTGAAAATAGGTGGCAGCTACTTACTAAAAGCACTTTTTCTCCCAGAAAAAAGCCAGTGGCAGCATTCCTGTTCATCTGCAGCTCTTGTAGCGTGAGGCTGGCACATTGTGCTCCGGCCACATGAGGAAGTATGTCTACTCTTGGTTTCAAATCCAGAGGAATTTGCAGTGCAAGAGGATAATTTGGCATTTGGCTTAAAGTATCTGTGACCAAGAACCTTTTTGTAATAATACCCTCCCAGGATGGCTGGGTTAATGAATATGCTCCAGGTTGCATGGGGGAGTATTAACCACAAAGGATGAATATTGTGGAATCATGAAATGATTTGGGTTGGAAGGGATTTTAAAGCTTGTCTTTTTCATGGACGGGGGCACTTTTCCACTAGACCCGGTTGCTCAAAGTCCCATCCAGCCTGGCCTTGAACACTTCCAGGGATGAGGAACACTTCCTTTGGGCAGCAGGTAGAGACAGCTGTCACTTCTGACACCACCTTTGGTTCCTTTGAAAGGCACTTCTCAAATCCCTCTGCAGCCTGGGGTCATCAGTGTTATGGGGTTGTCCATACAGAAAATATTTTTTTTTCCTTTTTTCTTGTTTGCCATTGCACTAACAGGCAGGAGAAGATGTTTTGCCCAGTGTTCCTGATTAACCAGTTCATACTAACAACAAAGAAACGCACCCCAAAAAAGTAAGAACACAGAAAATAATCATCTAAGTCAAAATGAACCTCTATCTGCCACTAGGAAGTCTTTTGGAATCTGTAGCATCTGGTGGACCTAAAATGGTGAGGTTTGCTTTGAAGTTACTACAATTTAGCTGAAAAATAAAAATAAGAAAATGGACAACAAATGTCACTCTCTTCATAGGAAGGATGCCAGACAAATTAACATAGGTGGGGCAAATGTTCATGGGAGTTACATGAACAAACCAGCAAGTGGAAAAGTAACTAATTTTTAAATTTCTTTTTTTTTTTTTTCCTTTTTTCTTTTTTTTTTTTTTTTGGTGGAAATCAACCCATTGTGCCCAAGAACTTTTCCAAACAGGTCAAATCAGAGGAATGCGATATATACTGATCCTTGTTTATAGATTCTTTAGTACTCTAAAGCAGGTACCTGTTTTACAGTAAAGTCTAGGGTTTGTTTGTGTGGAGAATTTTCTCTCCTCATGTGTCTGTGTAGCTGAGAGCAGTGGAACTGTAATCGAGCTGAATGGGAATCTGTTTTGCAAACAAAGATATTAGATGTGTTTCCAAAATACAGGCAGATGCACAGATCAGTCTGCTGGACTGCTGGAATCAAGGTGAAGAACAATTGAGACTGTACAGGTAATGAAATAGCAGAGCTGATGGTTAGCCCAGTTGTCTCCTGGTTCTGGTGAATATGAGGTCCTCAAATATCCAGATTCCGTCAAAAAACATTGGGATGGAGGCACATCACTGATGCTTTCAAGACCTTAAAAAATCTGAATCTAATAACTTGATCCAGTCTGCAGTAGGATCCTTATTTTGGCTGATACTGGGCTGAGGATCTGGTCCCTTAAGATTATTTTTTAGCTGACCACACTCTGACCATTCCTTCAGATACACCCAGTGCTGGTGCACAGCTGAGTTCTGTTTTGGTTGACAGCACATACCTGATATGGCAGAAATGTAGAAATACTTCTATCCTTTGGGTTATTAAATTTTATTTACATTTTTTAATATATATTTATACACGTACAGTGTAAGTTGGCTTCAAGAGTTGCTCGCTCTTGCAGCGGTTGCCAAGGCTGGCCTTGCAGTGCTGCAGTTCTCCTCTGAAAGTCTTGGGAAGCCAACTTTTAAAGCCCCAATAAAAGCCTACCATAGGCTAATCTAGTTTATATGAATTCTTAAATATGTACAAATATTGTAAACCAAATAAGGTTTATATGTACCCAAGATCAGCCACTAAGTACTTCAAATAGAAAGCCTGTCTCTCGTAGGTACCCAAATATTTACAGAGTCTGACTTGAGTAAGGAATTAGATACCCCACTCAGCCCTGCCAAATTAATTAATGGTCGTTTTCACTTATTTAGGTAGATGTCTAATCTAGTGAAACCCTAAGAGCATTCAGGGCCTGGACAGTGACAGGCAAAAGCATCATGGAACACTTGTTAGAAATTACCATTGCTTTGTTGAGACAGCCAGCAACATCCCACTGACCTGCAGGGTTAAAGAACAAAGATTTAATGGGGAAAAAAAACCCCTAAACTCCATCAAAACCAGAAGTTTAAAAAGTAAGAGGTGGTGATGGTGCTTAATTTGGTGCAAAGGTTGGGCTGGGAAGATGAGAGTGGCCTGCGTGGATCACTGCACAAATGCCTCTTGCCTTCCGCTCCATCCACTTCTTGATGAGTAGCCAGTGAAAGCTTATCCCCTTTTAAAGTTTTTTTCCTCCCATTAAATCTGCAGAAGTGTTAACTTTTCAAAGACTGTGAGATTCAAAGTGCTGTACCCAACACAGAGCCCTTTTTTCTCCTGCCTTTGATTTTTATGCACATTTCAAGCTGGTCAGAGAGTACACGGGGGTTTTGTTTAGGCTTGGTGGTGGGGTTTTAGCTTTCAAGCTGCCAGCCTTCCCAGGATTATTGCCTATTAACTGCCCCTTAATAAAGGTGCTGACCAAAGAAAGGAATACTTTTTCCTTGGTGCTAGATTTCCAAACTCGATGGGCTTTATTAAATGGAAAGACAAATAAATGTAAACCCTGTCCTGAAATACCTTAGCGCAGGACACCAGCAGTTAGAGGTCACCAAGTCACTTGGACTTCCTCCCAACAAAAGCAACATCATTCCTCAATGTCCAGCCCCACAGCATCCCGCAGTGCCTCACACAATTTCTCAGTGTCCACACCTGCTCCATTTGGATGGGGCAAGATCAGTCCCTGAGAGAATTTTATTATGCTCATAGTTTGGAGCCCTGTTTGATCTCCTACAGCATAGCTGGATAAAAGCTTGTGGTTGGGATTTCCTTGTTTTTTATTAAAGCAAAAAAATCCCCGTTGTACCAGCAAAAGAAACTTTCCTTCACCTAGTGAGGGATGTTACAGGTCAGAAGGTAATTTCAGCGCCATTTACCTTTATTGCATGGAAGTAGAAAATCCCTCTGTTTTTTGCTTTAGTTTCCCATGAGATGGGGATATGCAGCCCTTCTGCCGTGCACAGGTCCCTTTGGATGTGCCAGTGTTGTGTCCATGCTTTAGGACATGGGGCACAGGCTTCTGTGCCATTACTCAGCGTGGAGATACCAGTATTAAGGAGGATGTGAGGCCCTTGTGCAGCGTTCCTAAAGATTTTGCAGTCGGTGTGCACACGCAGGTGAGTTGTACCCACAGACAGAATGACCAGATAGTGCCATTTTTGGAGAAAAGTGAGCATCCCCAAAATCAGTGTAATTTTTTTGGCTGCCCTGTACATCTGTCATTCACTTCAGTGCGAGTCACTGTTTCCTGAAATGAACCTCTTGCATCCTTAATAGTTTGGTACTGTGTGTAGGGATGGGAAGTGGTGGAGGTCCACCTTTATGGGGTCCAGCTGTTGAATCTGTAGATCCAAACCACTGCAGCCAGGGGTGCAGAATCTGAATACCCCTGTTAAAATGCTGACTCAGAGAGGCGGACTGAGGTCAGATGTCCCATCCTCACAGTACAGCCCTACTCTGCTCGCCTTCCATTTCCAAGGTGTGTGGGCTGTAAGCCCCACTTCTGGATCCTTTTGCCTCAGGCAGATCTCCTAGTGTGAATAATGTCTCTGTGGTGTTTTGTTTGAGGGATCCCAAAGGCATCTCTCTCTGCATTTAATTTTCTATCTTCTCCCAGACTTCCCTCTGCAGTGTTTTTTCTGCAAAGCCCATGCTCTGGCAGCCTTTTGGCACCACTACAGGTTTCTCCGTGCTTTAACCCCCTTGCCAAAAAAAATGTGGGTGGTGACCTAGTCCCCCAGACAACCCATCCTCCAAGAAATAACCTTGTGGAAGAAGAGTCATTCTTGAGCACAGTTTATTGTTTGCCATGGGCTGGGGTCTTCTATTCCTTGGGTGAAGGAGCAGCCTCTCACCCAGCCCTCAAAATCCAGCACATGTTATGTCTTCTAAGTAATACTCATTCAGTTATAGGGAATGTGTTTATGTTTCTCATGTTAAAAAAAGGGGAAGGAAAAAAAAAAAAAAAAGGGGGAATCTGAGGTTAGTGTTTTGCTGGAAAAATATCAAGACTTGATTGGCAATATCCCACTAAACCACAAATTTGTAGAAGAGAAAACAAACCCATTGGATTTTCCAAACTATGCCTATGTGCTTTATGAAAATGCGTCCCATATAGGTCACTTACGCTCTTATTATAGCTGTGGCAAGTGTACATATAATTGAAACACGGAAATACTACCCCATGCTGCTCAGTGAATGAAGGAGAAACAAATCTTTATTACTCCTGGGTTCACAGAATATATAGGAACACCATTGTCTCTCTTTCTTTTTTTTTTTTAATTTTTTTTTCAATTTTTTTTTTTTTTAGGGCCGGTTTTAGCTTTCAGATGTATTTTATTGTCTGTGGGAACATGTGTTTTACAGACCTGTCATGTGAAAGCCATTAACAAGAGGAACTGGAGGAATAACAATGAGCCACGTAACCCCGTGGTGTGTCTGCTCCCCGAGTTCAACCCTGCACGGGGCGCGCGCAAAACCGGATCGTGCCCAGCGCTCTCTCCTCCCCCTGCCATCCCTCACAGGGACACCTAAGGATTTTTTAAGTGGCCCATTAAAATGGGATTGCTGGCACCAGAGGCAGGCTTCTGGGGCCGAGCTGACTGGGCATCGAAATGGTTAAGTGGTGGAATGAGGATGAGCTGGATTTGCGTGAGATGTCCGGTGTTATTTACCGAATCTGAGCTGGGCGGGCAGTTCTGAAACTCTTCCTCGCTGGTTCACACGTGTGGTGGAAACTGTCCCGCCTTGCCAAGCAACGCGGGGCCTAGAACTTGCAATTAACCCATTTTTCCAGAGTTTTTGAGAGGATCTGTAAGGGGTCCTGAGCAGTGGACTAACCACTATTGAGTACCTGAAAATTTTACTTCATTATGTGCTGTTCCTGCTCACAGGTGGTGGAGTTTTTCCTTAGGACTAACAAAACCCTGTAGTAATCCTGGCTTAGGCAAACCCATTAACATGTAGAAGAAGGAGCCAAAGTTGATTGCACAAAGTGAAATCCAGAGAGTGGTTCATGTGGAGAACATGGGGAACATTATTTTGGTGACACTTCTGAACAACGTGGATCGTGCTGCTCACATCTAGCAGGTGGTGTTCACTACAAATGCCTTGTGGACAACTTTGGGTCAGACCCAACAGCGCTTCATTTTTTTTATTTAATATTTTCATTCATTCTAGAAGGAAAAACCCTCTGATGTCTTTGACTGCTAGCTGTGTAAACAAACCCACAGATACTTAAGCGAGTTAGTGGTCGGCAAGTATTCCCTAATGCCTTCTGTAGGATCGGGGTGTGAGACCTGTTGTCTTGGCCCAAGGACAGCTGGAACCACTGTGCATTTGTTTTTCCCCTTACCTGGGTTTCGCTCTGCAAGTGGGAGGAGGGTTTCCTGTGCCTTGTGGCTTGTGATTTACTCTGAACATGGGTTTCAGGGAATTTGGGGCTTGGTTTTGTGGGGATGTAGTGCTCCTCTCGATGATGGGCTTAACAGCAAAGATGGATGGGGAAACTGAGGCAAAGGGAAGGAAGATGCCCTGCCCAAGGTGACATTGTGGCTGGGAAACACCCTTCTACGTTTTAGGCAGTGCTGTATTTGTCTGAAAAACTTTAAAAAGTATGGAGCTATGGACATGCACAATTTTCCCTCCATGCTGTGTGTCCCGACCCACGTTCTTGAGCAGATCAGCTCCCTGCCTGGTGCAAAGATCCAGCCAAGCTGTACTGACACAGGAATCCTGCAGAGGGTCCACAGAAAGTATTTAAACTCCAGATTTCACGTGGCTTTATTGTGATTGAAGGTGAACAGGCCGTGATGGGAGTTCATCGGCTTTTGTGGATGCTCTGGTCCTTGCATGGAAGGGCGTCCCAACAGGTGCTCAAAGCACATGGTTGATGCAGTAGCAGGTACAAACACCCGCAGAAAACTGTCAATACTCCCTGTAAATACAAAGAGGAGTGAGCCAAGGAAGGCTCTAAAGTCAGGGAAGGGATGGGGATGGAGAGTAGCTGGGCTGGCCAGGTAGGAGAGAAGCCCTGCGGATATTCGATCCTGCCGTGTTTGTTTGCACAGCCCCGGGCTGCTCTGCCCGGCACACTGGGAACAGCATCGGGCCCTCCCTGGAGAAAAGTGCCAGATTGGTTTTCATGGCGTTTTGCAGAGGGATTGCTCCAGGGGTCTGTTCCTGTAAGTTAATATTTGCAGCACACAGGGCTTAACTGGAACCAGGCTGCACAGACATCTGATAACCATAACAGAGGGGATGCTTTTTTCCCTGCAAGGCCAGCTTGGAAAAACAAATCCCAATGCTATTCCCTTTGGAAAGATAGCGGTATGGAAAGAAAAGCACCAGGAACGGTCATGTGTGCTTTGCAAGGGGTTTTCTAGTTGAATCTTGGTGGGGGGGGGGAGGTTGTGAGCTGCTCGTTTTTGCCTGTATCACTGATGGGTTTGGTCGTTGTCTCCCCTTCCTTGTAGCCGGGTTGCCGTTCCTCATCATCGAGACAAGCACAATCCAGCCCTACCAGAGGGGCTTCTACTGTGACGACGACAGCATCAGGTACCCGCAGAAGAACGTGGAAACCATCAACGACGCGGTGCTGTGTGCTGCGGGCATCCTCATCGCCATCCTGGCGGTAAGTGCCACCTCCAGAACCTCCTCCTCTGTCCCGGGAGGGGCTTCTTGGCACCTCTTTGTCCTGCTAATGCTGCCATGATATTGACCGGGTGCGGGTGCGTATCTCCTCTGTGATTGTTTGACTTTTGTAAGCGCGGAGTTGCAAACATTTATAAATGAAAGCTTGTAATGAGAGGAATGAGATTTGCTCTTGGAGCCTGTAAACAGGCCCGAAGCTGTTTGGGCAAGTCTGTGAGCTGCACAAGAACTTTTTCACCCTCCAGTAGGAGTTCAGAGTAGAGGCAAGAGCACTTGAGTGTCAGTACAGACTTGGCATGGTTTGTCCCTATTCAAATAACTCATGGTATTTGCCTACTTTATAAGGTTTAAAAAACAAAGAAAGGATACATCTTTTCAGCTAACCAGTGCCTGGAAAATTTAACAGGTTAGCATTAGATTTTTAAGAGATTGCATATTGCAGGCCGTTTTTAAAAGACAATTAAAACATTCCATGGGGAGCATACTCCCAGAATCCTCGCTGTAAAATGTAGTTAATGTCCCACCTTCCCAATACCTCTTCATTTTCCTTCTGCCAGTTTTTCTAGAGCTGTGCTAGGAAATGATTGCATGGCCAGAGCTTTGTTTGTCAACCAAAAAGCTGAACTCAGCCCATGAGTTGAGCCTCCAGATGCCCACGTGTGCCTGGTCTGGGGCAGAAGACAAGAGCTGTCTCCTGGTTGTTGCTTAAACACTTCCAGCTAAGATGACATTCCTCTATGAAAAGTGCCTGTATTTTCCTTCTCACCTGCTGCCAGAACAGCTCAGGTGCTTTCCCAGAGGTGCCACCTTCCTCTTGCTCCTTCAGTTGAGAGGGATGGATATGGAGAGGTCAGGAGCACTTGTTCCCCTTTCAGCTTTCCTCACAGATGGAATGTCATGAGCAATGGGTATTATAGGATGGCACAGTGCCTGCTTTGATGATATCCCAAAATACTCCCAGTATCCTCAGCCTTGCTGCTTTGTGATGTGAATATCTCCATCATTTTCTCATCTCTCCATCATTCCCTGACCACATACATGCACTCAGCAAAGCAGGTCCCCAAAATTGCCCCGTCCCTCTGCCCCCTCCCTCCCCAAAACAATCCCAAAAGGTGCCAGGCCCCCAGTTCTATAAACACAGCAGAATTTCACCCTGCAGGTGAGTGACCCCTGAGTGTGGAAAAGCCATAAAAATGAAATGAAAAAGCCTCTCATTTTCGCATTACTGCCGGAGCTATCGGAACGCCAGCTCCATGCAGAGTGTGCTTCTGATCCCTATTGAGGCAGTGGCAAATACAGGAGTTGGAACAGAAACTGGAAACATAATCAGCTGCCTGTGTGATCCATCAACTCTCTACCACGAAAATAGCAGGTCAATTAAAAGAGAAGGAAAATCCCCAAAGAACTGGATGTTTCTGCCCCGGTTTCACTGTGCCCACAACAAATGTAACTTAATAAGGTAAATTCAAAAGCTCAGTTATTTGCTGTTGAGTGACACAAATGGCTAACGAGGAACTGAAGCAACAGATTTCTTTGCTATGGCAGCCTGCGTGGAAAATTCAAGTCAGCCTGACCTCCTTTTTCAGATGTAACTCAGATACCAGAATTACTGTAGCATAATAGGAATTCCTTCCAAATCCACAGAGCACTGACTCCGCTCCTTTCGCTCACATCGTTTGCCTTTGGAAGGCAGGGCAGTGGTTGTGAGGACTTCCAGGGAGCTGGCTTTTGGGAAGGAGCAGCCAAAATTTCATTCCCTCGCTTTACGTGGCGTCACAGGCAGTCTAGCCTGGGGTAAAAAGGTCCAGGTCATGTTTTAAGTGGCTTGAGGACACCCAGAGAGTTTGTTAAGTAAACGGCAGAGGCGAGACCTTTGCTTCCATCAGGATGGGAGAGGATTATGCGTTTGGTTTTAATGTCTGTGTGTTTACTGACTTCAGGCAGATTTCCATGCAGATGACACTGGGGAAGCTCGTGCCCCTGAGCTGTGCACTCTCGCCTCTCTCCTGACTGCTCTACCTGCTAGAAGGTGGTTGATGTGATGTTGGTAGTCCCTTGGGTGGCCAGGGGAAGGTGACATTCCTCTTCTTGAGCCTTGTAGGGGTAGCACTGCTATTGGGACTGTGTCCCCCCACCTGATAGGTCTTGAAGGGCTATGAAAAATTCCCTAATAAAATTAATTTGCTAGGTGATCTAAGTTACACACCTGGATTGGCTGGCTGTTTTACAGTTGAAGGTGATACGCTGCAGTGTGATTAGCACAGCGGATGTTACACCAAAAGCAAGTGGCTAGAAAAGCTCTAGAAGTTATTACAGCTACTTGGATTGCTGGTGATACTTTATAATGACAACAAAATGGACTTGACAACTGAAAGTCTGCAAAAAGCATTCACAGACTAAAGTCTGATGTTGGCTTCTCTCTAGTGACCAGCTTTTTAAGATATGTGTGCCAGGGAATTGTGCCCATCACCTGGGAATGGCACATGTCCCATGTGGATGGTTTGCCAGGAGTGCAAGTCATGAGAAGGGCTTGATATCTTTAAAACTTGTTTTCTTTTCAGGATGTCCTTCCAGTCTGTGCACATCTGTGCTGCATTAGTTTTTCACCGTACTACTTTATCTGGGACAGCACTGCCAAAAAAACAAGTTTACCCAATTTTTATCTTCTCATTAAGTTGATCCATGGCTTTCACTAACTGGGGAGGGTTCCTGGGTACCCAGCAGCACTTTAGTGAGGGAATGAAGGCTCCAATTTACAGTCTGCTACATGTGTGCAATTACCCAGACCACCAACAGTGAGAGAAAAATATTAATCCCCAGACTTTTGTTGGTCCCTGTTTAAAATGGTCACATGCCTTTCCCCAAGCCAAGAGCCTCAGGTTTGCATGGATCTGCCTGTGAGTTTGCAGTAATGGCACATCTCCCGGTATCAGATGTCGTCCTTAATCTGTCTGCTCTTCACTCTGTGAAAACCATGAGGTTTGAGCCTCAGAGCTCCTCTTCTTGTGAATTTAGGCTTTGGGGAGTGGATCTGCCCTTGTGCAGGAGCCTCTGTGTCCATCCAGGACAACCTCCCTCTGCAGGCCTCACTCGGGTAGATTTCCTGGCTGGCAGCTTGTGCTGGAAAGTGATTCAAAATGGAGATAAACCATGGTCTTTGGGGACTGTGAGGATAAAAAGGATGCAGCTCCCTAAACAAGCCTTGGCCGCTACCACATTTCCAAGAGGAAATCTCAGCTGTGACATGTAAACCCCAAACGGTGGTGGAGCCACCCAAAGCATTTCTGTGCATGGTAGAAGAGCCTGCTCTGGTTTGGTATTTATTTTCTGTTATTACGGTTGTATCTCTCTTTGATAAAGCCTGCTTAGCTGCAGTTTCAGCTGCCTTAGGTCAACCTTTGTTTTTGCAAGCCCTGGTTCGAGTGAGTTCAAACAATGATACAGCTTCAACTCTTCTTAGTCTAATTGCCATACTTTTCCAGTTTATTAGTTTCCAAAGGTTGTGCCAAGCTTTTAAACAAGGTAGGCAGGGGAGCCTCGTCTCCTGCCTATGGCTGGCAGGTTGCCACGCCGGGAGGAATATTGCTGGCTGCTCCAGAAAGGGATTAACATGAAGGCATTTTTCCTGACAGTTAATTTTACATATCACAGTCCCCATGACTACAGAGAGGCAGGGACAAGGGGGCATCCAAAAAAAAAAAAAAAAGAAAAACCAACCAAAACCTCTGCCTCGATTTATTACTCAGGTATGAAAACATTTGGAGTAATGAATGAAATCCTAAAGCTGTAAATCTGGAGCTTAAAATTTAGGTGTGTAGCGTGACGGAGAACAATTTAAACCTTTGGCTCTTTGGGAGAGGTGAGACATTTGGACTTCATTTCACAGCCTGATTTTCATTAACCTGCCTTTTAAGAGTCATGAGTGTGAGAAGTTGGATCCTCTGCTCCCTGACAGTGATTTATGGCTGTATTGTCAAACCTCAGCACCCCTGACACAAGGAAAACATAATCTGCTGCCATGTAATAGCAATACCCCCTGAAATGCCCCCTAAGTAGCTGGGCTTTATGGAGGCCTTGAAAGCTCTGGATTGGGTCTGCTGGCAGCAAGTTTTGGGCCAGAATCTGAAAAGTTTGGGGCTTTCTGTTTCTTCCCCTGTTGTGTTAATGATTTTAAGAGAGGAAGATAAGCAGGCTGTGGGTTTATTTTCCTCCAAAATCAGTTTGATAAGAGGGTAGTGGGTCTGGCCTCTCCTTCCCAACACACACTAATTCTTTATCTGGTTCATGTCAATTTTCTTTTCCCACTACGCTGGGGTGTTATTTCGCTTTTGTAAAGATATGCCAACGTACTAACCCAAAACCTAGCCTTCTTTGTTTTGTTTATTGGATTTTTCCATAAGCGACATTCCGAGCACTGGGAGGGAAGAGGGGGGAGGATGGAGAGACAACTGGGCCGTGGCTTTCCCATCCTCACCACAGAAGCAGATTCCTGGTTTGAGATGCCAGGGCTGGCTCAGCCCTGCGCTCACACCCACCCTTGACTTTTGCAGAACGTTTTCGCTGCTCTCTGACCCCTCTGCTGTGCTTCCTTCACAGATTATCACGGGAGAGCTCTACCGCATCCACTACCTGAAGGAGAAATCCCGCTCCTTCATCCAGAACCCCTACGTGGCAGCTCTCTACAAGCAAGTGGGCTGCTTTGTTTTCGGCTGTGCCATCAGCCAGTCCTTCACAGACATTGCCAAAGTGTCCGTCGGGCGCTTGCGGCCGCACTTCCTGGCGGTCTGCGACTTGGATTTCTCCACCATCAACTGCGCCAAGGGAGTTTACATCCAGAACTACACCTGCAGGGGAAGTGACAGCAGGGTGCAGGAAGCCAGGTGAGAGCCCCTGGCACCAAAGGGTTGCTAATGTGCTGCTAAATGCGTCTCCGGTTTCTCTGTCAGCTTGAATCTGAAACTGGGAGTGGGGTTAGTTTGGATATCAGCATGAAATTCTTCCCTGTGAGGGTCGTGAGGCACTGGAACAGATTGCCCGGAGAAGCTGTGGATAGATGTCCCATCCCTAGAAGGCCATCTTAGATGGGGATTTAAACGACCTGGTCTAGTGAAAGCTGTCCCTACCCATGGCAGGGGGGTGGAATGAGTTGGTCTTTGATGTCCCTTGCAGCACAAAGCATTTTAGGATTCTGTGAAATGCTGCTTTTTCTGCGAAGGCCATAAATCTGTTTTGCAGTGAGCAGCAGTTTCCCTTGGGAAGTGTGGCACCCAGCTGAATAATACTTCTTTTCCTTTCTCTTTACTCCTACACTATTGTTTCCCTGAGCTGCTGCTCTGTGTGGGAATTCACCCCCAGAGCTGAGCTCATGGTGAGCAGCCCAAGCTGTCCCGTGTGGCAGAGCAGAGCTTCTCCTCAGGAAAGGCTCCACCACACAGGCAGGGCTGCCAGTGCCTCCCCTTGGCGCTCTGTCACATCCATCAGATGCCCAGTTTTGACTTTTCCAAGGGCACATTCCTCATGCTGCAGTGAAGCGACTGGAGAAGTTGCACTCTTCTCAGTTCTTTCGGGTTTCCCGGTTATTTGAGGCGAGATGATGAGTTATTGGGTTATCCTGGAAATAACTGCTGCCCCATGAGTAGGCCAGGAAGGGACAAACAATGCGAGCATCCTGTCCATCCGTTTGCTTTCTGCCTCAGCAGCAAGCAGGGCGGATAACAGAGGTTTTATAACCCAAAGAGTTGGGGGTTGTGAGTTCCTCTGGTCCGGCACCCTCAGATGCCACAGGCGTGTCACCATATTACAGGGAGAATTATCATATTGAGGATTATACTGGCTGGTTCTGAGCACCTGCTTTGTTTTGCAGGAAATCCTTCTTCTCCGGGCACGCGTCCTTCTCCCTGTACACCATGCTGTATTTGGTGGTAAGTGACCTCACTGAGCTGATTGATCCCCTGTCCCACATTCCATGGCAGTAATGGCAGGATGAGTGCTGGACGTGGGAAGTTGGTTGAAAAAGAAGAGTCTGAGCTGTTGGTGGGAGGATCCACCCTCAGCTGCTGTGGTGTTACTTAGGACAGAGACTCCTGGGATGATAGCTGAGCTGTGTGTGCAGCTTTGGGATGTGGCCAAGGTGGCAATTAAATCCAAATCCTGCTAAATTTGTGGACGACCTGTGCAATTTTGTTTGCCCCACATTGTGGTTTCCGCTGAGGAGAGTTTGGGGCGAGCGAAAACGTTTCCTGGATGGAGGAGGAGGATGTGATGCCTTGGCCATGTCAGGAGGTGATGCCTGGCTCCGAAATGTGCCAGAGGAGCAGGTGGAGCAGCCTCTGCCCGCCTGGTTCCGGAGGGGAGGGCTGGGACTGGTTTTCCTTTGTCAGTGAGAAATGGCTCTGCCCTTCCTGCGCCGGGGCTGGGGCCGGGGTAGCTGCCAAGGTGCTTCCTGCCGGGACTGCGGGAGGCAGAGCTGCCCACAGGGGCTGGACACACACACAAGCCCTTCTAGGGGGGGCTCAGAGGGGTTTGTGTCCGGTTTTCCTTCTTTATAAGTTTTTTATTTCATTTAAAAACTCAAGTTTTGTGTTGCTTTTAAGATTTGTGCTCCTCCTCCATCCCTGGTAATCTCGGACTTGCAGCACAGCGCTGATAAAAACATGAAACATGAGCTTTTATCTATGAGCAGTGCTCCCCCCGTCCCTTACCCTCTGGAAAGATAAGTGACCGCTGCTCCCTCCTGCTTTTTTCAGCCTTGGATCCTCCCTTCTCCGTGAGCAACTCCAGTAACTGAATGACTGAGCTTTCCAGGCAGTTGTGGGCGGCATATTAAATTCTTTCTTTGTTTTCCCTCTTATTTTGTTCTTGGAAAACTTTTTGAATTTCTTCAACGAGAGTTCTGGCCATTTCCTCCCAGCTGTATTACAATGAAGAGCTGCCTTGGTGGTGCTTCACAGGAGGCTCAGCCCATCGTAAAACTTTCTGAGCTGAGTTTGGACTGCTCGCACAGGCAGTCATTTATTTCTGGAAAGGTCTGTGGGCAGTCAGAAAAGTCAGCCCTGAGGTATTTTCAAGCTCAGCATCTGGGGACAGCAAGGAGTGCCAGTCCCTATTAAGATGGTGATGGTTTCTCTACCAGGGCTTGACCCATTTTCTGCAGGTTGCTGAGCAAGCTTTCTTTTTTCGTGTGTTTTTCTGAAAATCCAGCTCTTGTGGAGCAGGTGAGAAACAAATGGGGATACAGAGCTTGGGGGGCTGGTGGCAGAGACCCCAAAACTGCAGAGTGGGTTCCAAGTTCTCACAGGATGCACAGAAAACCTGTGTGGCTCATTTTCCATTGCTGCTTTGCACCAATGCCTGCTGCCTGATGTTCTTTTAAACTTTGCCAAAGGCTTTAGAAGTGGTGTTTAGCTCCTGTGTGATGCTTCAGAGCACAGAGATGCCTCTGGTCTCTCTTTGCTGCCCTTCCCTGTCGCCATATGGGAGCACTTGAGCTGTCAGCACTCACCAGACTTTGCCCCACACCCCCTGACCCAGGACAACTGGCTGCTCCAATTACCCCTCTCTATGGAGGGGGCAATCCCTTTAAAATTATTTTATTTTTAATTTTCACCTTGTCCCAAAACTGTGATATGGCTGGCCGCAGACTCTGTCTGACCAGCTGAGCAGTTGCCTTGTGCCTTAAGAAGTCAGGAAAAATTACACCAAGTATTTGGTGATGAATTGAAGGGAGAAAGAGGCAACTTGAGCAATGATTCTGTGATTCCAGCTTGTCTATCAGCACCCTGCTCTCCATCACTCCAGCTCCCTGGTCACTGCCAGAGCCTGACAGAGAAATCTCGTAGAAAAAGGGAGGCAGAAAATCTGACACATTGGAGAGGCTGATAGTAATCAAAAAATAATTACAAGAAAAAAGAGATTATAGTAAGCCAGAGGGATTTCATTTGATGCAAGATAAACCCCTGCTGTCTTGCTCACCTCAAAGAATGAGCTGGGGTTTTGAAAGCATGGTTAGAAATGTGGCATCCACCACACCAGTGCCTGCAGGAGGTGTGTTTGATGGATTTAATCAGGGAATCATCCCAATCAAGACAAAACAAGTGCTCCCCTGTTCCTGGGAAGTGAGGGCTGTGCTGCAGCAGGTTGCTGCCTACACTTTGGATGCCAGGAGTGTGCCGGGAGCTTCTGCAGAGTGGGGGATCTGTGGGGCTGAGCGTGTCCTGCAGAGCCCTGGCAGATCGGCCATGTCCCGAGCGTGTTCCTGATTGAACAATACTTCATATTTCATGGATAAGTCACTTCCCGTCTTTCCTGGCGTCCCCTGGCTTCACTCTCAGAGCCCATTCTGAATTAAAATGTTTTCAAGTTTGCTTCACCTGGTGGAGACGCGTGCCAGAAAATTCCCGTCAGTCTATTAAAAGATCCATGGATTCCCACGCACCCCACAGGGCTCTGCCTGCAGCGTGGGGCTGGATTTGTCCAGATATTTGGTGAACAGTGGATGAGTGACCACAGCTTCCCCATTTCCAGCAGAGCCCTGTGCTGTCCATGGGCTCCTAGTAGGAAAACACTGATGGATGCCAAGCCCTGGAGGGCTTTGAGGGAAAAGCCCCAGGGAGAGGCACTTGCAACACAATAGAATCCCCTGGGATTTAGTTCCAAATGCTGACACTTAAGGGCTAAGTTTCTCCCAGCCTTCTTGTCACCAGGAATACTCAATTAACATCAGGCCTTTGTATAAAAAATTTTAAAGGGGAAATAACTCTTGGGTAATCCTCTTTGTCCTAATTTTCCTTGCTTTGTTACTCCTTGGCTGAGCGAGCTGTAATACGTATTTATAGCAGGCTGAGGAAAGAGGAGGTATGGAACGAGCTTATTCCATGCAGCCCTCTGGAGCTGACCCACAACTCTTTGTTTTGTTTCTGTGGATGTGGAGGAGCCTTTGCAGGGAGCAATGGATGCTTTCCACTCCCCTTGAGCATGTGAGACAGTATTGCTGATTTATTCATGGCATGAAGTTGCCTAAAATCACACAAAGGGAAAAGCTAAATTTATCAGAAAAGCTGAATTAGTATCCCTCAGCAAGGTTGGCTGATTCTGGATAAAAGGCAAGCAAACCTTGTGTATTTAATATGTGTCAGTGGGTGAGGCAGAAGACTTTAGAATGGGCTGTGGTGTGTTCTAGTGATGTAAATGGAAAATGAGAGATGGTGCTGGGTTTATGTGTCGGGGAGTGTGAGGTTTCTCCCTGGAAGAAGGGTGGAGAAGGTGCCCTGGTACAGCTGAGCAGTGATGTGCCCTTGTGAAGGAACCTCTGTGGTGGTTGTGGACTTGGAGTTGAGTTCAGTGGTGACCTAAGGAAGAGGATAAAATGGAATTACATCAGAGGCCAAGGCTGAGCTGTGAACTGAGCTGCTGAGCTGCTGGGGGTATTTTTGATGGGGTGAGAGGGTGCTGTGCACTCAGCAAAGACAGGGAAGAGATAAACAGCACTTGCTGAGAGGTCTTTACCCATCTCCCGTCCTTTCCTTCTGGCCAGCTTGGTCAGAAGAGGCAAATTCTGCATTCCCCAGCCTCCAGCTGGCTTTGTCCAGCCAGGGCAGTGCGTTACACTGGGATGAGTTTGGGCTGGAGAGGTTTGTAGCACTTTGGGTACCACTCTGCTTGCAGATGGGGCTGGAGAAGGAGGTCACTTGGGGTCAGGCAGCCAGGAACAAGCCCAGCTGTTTCCCAGAAGGAAACTTTAGGTGTGACTAAGGGCTGTGGTTGGTGGAGTCCAGCCCTGCGGCGGGGACAGTGTGAAGGGTTTGGGATTTCTGGAGAGCAGAAAACCCCGGGAGGCTGGAGGTGATGCTCTGAGCCTGTGTCCCCTGCCAGCTCCTCCTGGGTTTGCTCAGAGGCTGTGTGTGGCTGTGGGCTGTCCCCACCAGCCCCGTGGAAGTCCCCTGGCACAGGGAGAATGATGGGACGTCCCTCCAGCCATCTGCTTTGTGGTAACTCAGCCTGTGCCAGGAGACAGCGGATGGGAACTCCAAACAACTCCCACTCTGTGTGATCCCATTTCACCCACCCTTGCTCCTGTTGGTGCTCCTGGTTTTTGCTGCCCTGTGATGATCTGTGGTGGAATTAACCCCAGTTGTGGTCTTGCTTTTCCACCCCCTCCCGGGAAGGGCTCCATTCCAGCTCCACATTCCCACCCAAATCTGTCAGTCCGTAGCAGGCAGCATTTCAGTTTTGCTCCCAGGAGCAAAAAAATGAAAACCAAACACCAAAACAACATAAACACCTTGATAAGCAGATTTTCAGATAAATTTCCAGGAACTTCCTATTTCTTGGTAATAGCACTAATTCTTGCTTTAGGGAAAATCTGATCCTTTCAGCCCCTAAATTCTACTTTCACTTTTTGACCTTGTCTTACTAACTGGCGTTTTCTTTCTTACTGAGGGCAGAGGCAAAGTTTGGAGCACCCCATGTCTTACCTTGAAAGTATTTAGGGATTCCTGGTGTTTGAGAGCAGCTTTTGTAACACTGCATGTTCATAAAATGCCTGTGGAGTATGAGGAGTGCTGTCATCCTCTTTTTTTCTCCTTATGAATGGGGAATAAAGAGTAATTTTTCCATGGCCTTTATTGTGGCAGTAAAAGGAACTCAGCTGAGATCCTCACACTGGTGTCGCAGTGTCTGAGGGGCACCTGTTCAGGTGGGTTTTAGTCCTCCAAGACACACAGGTGTGGGTGTAAGTTGGGTGCTGGGGAATTGGGGGACACCCAGCACACCCCCTATGGTGCCACACTGCTTTTTACTCCTTTTCCAGGGCTAAAGATTGCACACGAGGGACACAGTCCAGCCCCAGAAGTGCCTACTTTATTGTGTCTTCAAAGTTGCTGTTGGCTTTTAATTGCTAATTTTTTACTGATACTTTGCACCCTCACCTCTGGAGGACTTTTTTAGTCCAGGCTTGTGGGATGGAAAGATTTGAGAACATGTCCAGACTTTGCAAAAATGGCAAATGTCAGATTATACAGCAGTAGATTTCCTTCTTAAGGGACTTGATGGGACAAAGACAGAAGATTAAAATAAGACATCAGGTCTCAAGTCTTCCTGGTAGAACTGAGAGTGTTGGTTTATATTATATAATACTTGGAGCTCCTTTTGCTCTGCAGTGGCAGCAGCACACTGGAAGCTGAGTTTTGCACTGTCACCTGGGCTGAGCTGAGGCTCCTGAACGTGAAAATAGAATCGTGGAACGGTTTGGGATGGAAGGGACCGTGGTGTGGGGTGTGCTCCATGGGGCCGTGGCTCCGTTCCCAGGCTCTGGCTGGTTTGCAGATATATTCCCCAGAATCACCATGTGCATTAGCCAGCACCGAGCTGTTTTGGTGCTGCTCCCTTCCATGTTAATTGGCTAACAATCTGGATAATTTGGAGCATCTGCTCCATTCAGACTATGCCATGTTTCATTTCTTCTGAAGAGCCCAGTGTGTGTTCTTTCCAAAAAGGGGTAGATACAGCATTTATGCAACAGCCAAACATACTAAATTGGCCAAAATGATGCTTCCCTCTTATCAGGGGGAGAATTATTCCCCCTTCCCAATCAGTTCTGCTTTTACAGATCATTTTATGCTTTTATGTTGTCAATAAGTTACTTGTGGTCTCAGGGAACCCAGTGACAGCTCCATTCCCTTTCATACCAAGGCAGTGCAAACTGCTCTGGGTGTGTGAAAGGGATCATAAACGGGGAGTAAACCCCTTTTGCAGCCCTCTGATGTAGCAGAGCCCCTGGAGGACTCCGGGTCTGACTCCAGTGCTTCCTTTAGGAGCAGGCAGGGCAGAGCTGCCAGGCTGGGCTGCAGGAGCTGAGCAGCTTTTGCCTCTTTCACACCCGTGGAGCCTCTCTGCTCCCCGAGCCTGGAGGCTGCTCCCTCCCTTCCCGCAGCCTTCCTGAAGCCCTGCGCTCATCCAGGGCAGGAGTTGCTGCTTTCCTGCCCTCTCTTCCCACCCAGCTTCCCGTTTCCCACAGGAACCGGCCGTGCCCGGCAGCCGCAGCGGAAACGGGCCAGATAGTCACGGCAGGGCTGCAATGTCTGCTTGACATCACCCCAGCGGAGTCTTTTTGGGCTGAGCCAGGCTTTTGCTTGTCATTCCCACCCAGGGAGGGAATTCCCAGGCTGTGCAGTGGGGCAGCTGCTCTCTGTGTCCCTGAAAACCCCCGAGGCTGGGGCTGGGAAACACAATGGGAGTGTTGGAGGGTGGCATTGTGCACATTGCCGGTGGTTGTGGCCGTGTCTGGGAGACCTTGGGATGGCTCTGAAGGTTTAGCATGCTGCATTGGCTCTTCTTTTCCCTCTGAGGGATGGTATGAGTCCTAAATACCCCAGATTTGGGCCTTGCTCTTGTTGTGCATTAATGAAGCTGGGGAGGAATTTCTTTACTCGGATGCAGTGTTGTGTGGAGGCTGAAGCAGAGCTGGGGCGCAGGGGATCCCAATCCCCTGGTCCTGGCTCACTGTGGAAGGGCTGTGCCCATCCACCTCTGACCTCGTCCCCTCCATGGGTTAAAAATCCAAAACATCTTTGGACACTCCTGGGCCTGTATGAATTGGGCCCGGGGGGATTTGTACCCCAACATCTCCCCCCTCTCCTTGAGCCCTGAAGCCTCCTTTAATTGCTTTATTAATCATTTGTTGAATACATTGGAGTAAACAAGTCATCAGCAGCAGCACAATCACTATGATGACTAATATGTATAGACTCATTCTTAAAAAACTCTTTCACCCATGATGTTAAATTCCATCTCTCCAATAGCCTATCTATCCAAATCCCATTATCAATTCCAGTTTTGACACAGCCTCCTTAAGTTGCTGTACGCTTATAATGGGTGGATTCTGAGTGATTACATAAATTCATACCACACATCCCTTCAAAATCCAGCGGCCACACAGGTGCGCGGAGCATCCTTCCTTTTTGTCAACTCCCCTTCCCTGAGCCACGGTGGATGCCCCACAGCCACCCCCGCAGAGCAGCTGCCTGCTGCATTTTGGGCGAATTCAGGCGAATTAACGCAACTTCTTTTGTTGTTTTTTGTTTGTTCATTTCCCTCTCTCCCCACAGTTCTATCTGCAGGCCAGATTCACGTGGAAGGGAGCCCGCCTGCTGCGTCCCCTGCTGCAGTTCACCCTCATCATGATGGCCTTTTACACCGGGCTGTCCCGCGTGTCCGACCACAAGCACCACCCCACCGACGTGCTGGCAGGCTTTGCACAGGGAGCCCTGGTGGCTTACTGCGTGGTGAGTGTGGAAAACAGGGCTGGGAACGGTGCTGGGGAACTCCTGTGGGAATAACAGTGCCTTTGCAACCCATCAGTTCAGCTCAGGTGGTTCCCTGTCCCAGCTGGGAGGCACTGTGCTCCAAAGGCTTGGTCCAGGCAGCCTGGGGCACTGGGAAGATGTTCAGTCATGGAGGGTATTTCCCTCTCCACCAGCAGTTTGGGTTCTCCAGCTGTTCTAGTTAGCAATGTTTTACTCCAGGAGCTGAGCAGGGAGTCTGGGGTGCTTGGGATTATGGCTCTTTCACACACAATCCATCCAAAAAACTGGTGTCAGCCTGGTGAGGGGAGGCTGCCTGATGGCTGGTGGATTTTCACGGAGCAAAAGGGCCCATGAGAAAGTGGCCAACAAAAGCTGTGCCCACTTCTCTTCAGCTGCTGGGCTGCTTCTCGTGCCACTTGCTCTCCAAAGGGTGAGCTGACTGCACAGCCCTGTAACTCCAAGTGACACATGAAGATGTTTTAAGTTGGCAGGATGGGGAGCACCAGGTCAGGAGCTGGGGTCTCTGGTGCTTTCTGTGTCTGTGTGAACTCCTGAAAGCAAGATTTTTACAGCTCACCACTTTTTACGGGGTTTTTTTGTTGCTGTTGTTGTTTTTTTGGTGTTTTTTTTTAAACTGTTCTAAAAGTAAATCAGCCTTGGGAACAAGGAGTTAAGTTCACCAATATTGCATTTTGCAGGGAGAGAAAATAGGTTATTTATGTACTTCCCACTCGTTGATAGTATTCCAAAGCCAAAACAAAAATGTCATTGTTGGGAAGCCTTTATGGAGTATTATTAACTCTGTGAGCAGCAGCTGCTGGGTTTTGCCACTGCCTGGTGCCTGTGTCCCAGGCAGGGCTGGCAGATCCCGGGGGGGAGGTGGGAGAAGTGTGTGTCTTCATGCTGGGAGGTGGGATAACAGCCATGGGGAAGGGGAGTGAGGACCAGGCAGTGCATCTCTGGATCCCAGCAGCGGTTCCAGAAGGACAATAGCTCTCCGGATGCTTGGGATGGGTGTCCGGATGCTTCCTGGCTGGGACCAGCAGCAGGCCTGGCTGTCCCCTCCCAGCCTTCAGGCAGCTGGAAGCTGTGCTGGGAAGGGGAGGCTGTGGCAGGGCTGGGATAGTTTTCCTGTGTCATAGGAAGCAGCTGCCTGGAGTTTCCCAGGCAGGCTCGGGTTTGCCTGCGAGCCTGGGGCAGCCTGAGCTGCTCTCCCAGCCCGCTGCTGGAAGGGGCAGTTGTGTCCAAATGCTTTGCAGGAATGGCTCAGTAACCTGGAACATCTCAGGACTCAGGGAGGGTTTGAACCCAGCCCTTGTCCCATTCCATCAGCCTGCAGAGAACCAGCAATGTGCTGTTTTCCAGAACCTGGCATAGCTGGTGGGGTTCTTTGCCTAGTAGGGCCTGGCAGACTTTCCTCTGTTTTGGGAGGTGGCAGCAAGGGACAAGAGGAAGAGTCATCCCAAAACACCCTAGAGTTTGCACTGAAGGAGCACTTCAGCAGCTTTTTGCTGAAATTCCTGGTGTGTCCTGGGGGTTCTTGCCCAGCTCTCCTGCACGGGCTGCTCTGAAACAGAGGGAGGGACCTGAAAACTCATCACCTCTGACCCTGGGTGCTCCAAGCCACCCCTTCCCCTAGCAAAGCCTTCAGGGTCCACCCTGGTGATGGTCAAGGGCTGTAAAAACACCACAGTTATCAGACCATAATTTTCAGTAGAAACCAATTGTGGATTTCATCCGCGAAGGCTGCCCGAGCTTAAACCCAGGTCGTGCTGCAGCAGACACGTTTGTCTTCCAGTGCCTGAAATAACAAGCAGAAGACATTAATGTCAAGCACTTCCAGCTGATGAAACACTCAGACTTGGACCCAGGGTGAAACACAACGAGAATTTCTCGAATAGAAATAGTTTCTGTGCGCCTTGTAGGCAGCTTGCTGTGTGTTGTGTGGTTTATGTCTCATCTGAGGGAGAGGGAGAAGGGGAGATGTCAGAAGGACACGCTCCCAGTGTTGCTCTGGTTAGCTCAGAGGAGTTGTTTTAACCTCCCTCTGTATATGATTAAAAATTGCCTCATGTAGGATGAAAAGTAATAGGAATTGTTAAGTGGGAATGTGAGATATTGGCTTAAAACGCTCTCAGTCTTCTCCCATCAAGTTTTCTTTATGGGTGGAGAGCACCTTCTACAGGAAATGGAGCTAATCCAAGTGAAAAACTTAGCACGTTTATTAGTCCTTTTTTCTGTTAAACAGTTCGAGCATTAGGAGGATTTAACACACTTTTAACCCCCAAAGATCACGTTTCATGATTCCTATAAATGTTTATATAACCTCCAGCCATGTTAAAGTGAAATACAGTTTAAAAAGAAATGAAACCTCTTAACTGGTCTCTGAATGAAACCCTGAAAAGCAGCACAGTAAAAGCAAAAACACCCAGGATGACACTCCACCGTAACTCATTCCTGTCAAAAGTAAGGACCAGACTCAAAGCAATCCCCAGATGCTTCTTGAACTCAGCAGTCTCCTCCCATAAATTGATTTGTCATGGCTAGCTCGGTGCAGAAGTTGGACACCTTTTTGATTGAATCCAGCTCTCAGAGGTGGGCAAATGAGCGAGATGGCACCAGAAATGCACCAAACCAGACAAATGGGGGTTACAGTTATTAACAACCCAAAAGAAAACCAGTGCCAGAGCAGTTCAGCGTGGTTTTACACTGGGATGCTGCAGCAAGGGGCCAGACTCCAGCTTGTGACCCTTGGGAGCATCAGCTGGATCCTGTTATTTACCCAAACATACAAATGCTGC
Organism: Chamaea fasciata; assembly: GCF_029207755.1. Lineage (NCBI taxonomy): Eukaryota > Metazoa > Chordata > Aves > Passeriformes > Sylviidae > Chamaea > Chamaea fasciata. The sequence continues at coordinate 28,490,114 of NW_027094095.1, read as the reverse complement.
CACTTGGATGCCCTGTAAACAACTTTATCAGCTCTGTCACACAACCAAACAGCCAGACACCAGCACGTAAATCAAGAAAAGAGCTGTTGTGTACATCAGCTCCTTCTCCTCTATTCCACAAAGTAACACCAGCTCAGCTTCCTTCATCGCTGGTTGCAATTGTAGGAGTAAATTGCTGCTTACAGGAGCTTTGCTGCCTGTCCAAATTGAGTCTTATCTGCTGTGCTGATAGGGACTTGAAAAAATTATTTCCAAGGACAACTTGCCCTGCTGCACAAGGCTCTGGGTAGTTAGAAAATGTGGAGATGCAGGTAGGCCAAACCTTTGCTTTCTCCCTGTGTTACCCGGCCTGGAAGTTGTGATCTAATATTATTTCTTTAAGCACCTTGGAATTATTTTTCCCCCTGATTTATCTGGGTGCTTAAATGCTGCATTTGAGTAGTGTGGGAGAAAAAACAAATGTACTGCTGATTCCTACAGCCATGTGCTGCTCATCCTGGGAATTCAGCTCAGCAAACCCATGGCTTTAGTCCAGATTATTTGGGTTTAAGGATTTCTGAGATGAGAAATGATTGAGCTGGCAGAAGCAGTCGGTGGCAGGACATAAGTTTGGGGCTGTGGCGCCAGGTGACAAAATGATGAATCCTTGCCACTTCTTGCTCCATCCAGAGGATCTGTGCTGTCTGACTCTTTTCCCTTCTGGAACGGGGCTGAGGTTTGGCAAGGGTGAAAGTGCCCCGGTCCTGGAGGACTGATAAGCTTTGTGCTGCTGCTGCCAAAGGAGGATGTGGAAGTTTCCTCCCAGCACTTTGTTTCTTATTGTGTTGCTGCCTTCCGAAATTGCCAGGCTCTGGCTTTTTCACATCCGGGAGAGGGGTTACATCACGGGATATTTAGGAAGAAGGAATCAGGAATAGCTCCTCCTCTCCTTAGCCTTTGGCTTCCACCAGACCCCTGGTGCTCTGTACTGGTGCCTTGGTGGGCCTGAGGAGCATGCTCACCACTGACTCACTGCTGATAGCTTTTAACAGCTTTGACTTGAAAGCTTTTAATTGCCTACCTGATGTCTGGCTGAATGAACTGTTTCACACCAACTCCATCCCTGAAACCACTCAGGATGAGTCAGGCCAGCCCTTTGGAGACCTTTGTTATTTTATTGGAGTGCAGGCAGTGGATCTGTTTCCTGGCTTTTCAGACGGTTCAGCAGAGGTCTGGGTGTTGCACTCGGTGATTACGCAGTGAGAAATTAGGTTGTCCTCTCATGTTTTTACAGTTTTGAGAGGTCTGAGCCTTTTGCTGCGCTGTACAGAAAGGTGGTAGCAGGCGCTTGAGATTTCTCAGCTGTTACGGGCAGGCATTCAAAAAGTGCTATTTTTGCGGCTTAAAGATGTGTATATACCCTGTAAACCAACTTTTTGAACAAAGCATCTCCCACTGTGGCTAAGTTTGCCTTTTCCACTTATTCCTACAGGTGTTTTACGTCTCAGATCTCTTCAAGCCCAAGACAAAGACTTGCCTGCCTCCACCTCCCATCCGGAAGGAGATCCTTTCACCTGTGGACATCATTGAGAGGAATAACCATCACAACATGGTGTAGAACTTCGAGGAATCAGATGGGTGTTGTATCTTAAACCTTTTTTTTTTTTTTTGCGAAAAAAAAAAGTGACTGCTGACAGCAACTACCTGCTGCTCTCAAATCTCATCAGACAGTAGAATGTAGGGAGAGACTTTCTTGCCCGATCAGTAAAGTCTTACTCTGTGGTCTTTTCAACTTGCGACATTTGGATGAAAGGGGTGGTGGTGGTCAACTAAGGCAAAGGCGACAATGAGAAAGGAAAAAAAAAAACAAAACCCCACACAACACAAAAAGCCGAACAAACAAAGAGAGGTGCCGGAGTTCTGGATGTGCAATTGGTTTGAGTGTTCATGTTGTAGTGAACGCCAAATTGTTCCTAGTCCCGTGAACACTAAGGGATTTTTGGAAAGCTGGCCATCCTAGATTTTTTTTTTCCGACTACGAAGATTTCCAATGCCCGCGAGGAAAAAAACAAAAACAACTCACGACTAAATTGTATAGCACTATGTATGAGCAACAGCACTGAGACAAGATCTGGGATTGGTTTGTAAGAGTTGCCTTTTTTTCTCTTTTTGATCCTAGTTTATTTTTGCCTCCTCTCTTCCATACTGTGACTTAATTTAGAAGAAGCTTGCCCAGCCCAAGATCTCCGAAGGGTCTCTGTTCTCTCTGCTCACAGTACACGCCTTTAACGAGCGGCCCCGAGACGCGCAGTGAGGCCGGAGAGCTCCTTCCTCCGTGCAGAGAAGCCACATTTCTTCCTCCCCGCTCGCTCCCTGGCCAGGGCTCATCCCACCCGAGCCCCAGAGCATCCTCCACTTCCCAGCCATCCCTTTTGTCCCCTCCAAAAGCAATCCCAGCAGGTTTTGTGTGCGGTGGTTTGCGCCAGGGGAGCGGCGGCTCTGCCGAAGACTCGTTCGCACTACGACCCCGGGGCTGAGTCCTGGGGAAACTTTTATTTCTGCAGTTTTGGGACGGGCTGCTGGGCGGCACGTCCCGGCCTGGGTGTCAGTCGGTTTGTGCATCCCCTCCTCTCCTCCTCCTCCTCCTCCCTGGGGCACCCCGAGGTGCGCCATGGCAGTACCAGGTCCTGTGCTCCGCTGGGTCGCTCCGGTGGGAAATCAGCTGTGCCTCTCTGGGGCGTGATGATGAAATTTTTTTGGGTTTTTTTTGCCCAGAAGCCACAGGTGCTTGGTTTGCAGCCCCTCCCACGAAGCGCGTTTGCAAAGGGATCCCGCAGAACACGCAGAACGGCCATTTGCACATCCTTCTCACAGAATCCGTCCTATCATTTCAACTTATAGCAAGCTATGTTTTTTTTTTTATATTATAAATATTATATAAATAATGTATAAAACCTTAAAAATTAACTATGTAAAATATTATTTCTGAAACAATTTTAGATATATCCACTATGACTATAAACTGTGTCCTGACCTGTGTTATTTACATTTTGCTGCTTAAAAAAGCATTGAATTAATTTTTTTATAGTCGACTAAAATATTGTAGTTCTGTGGTAGTAATATTTTAATGAAAATAACTACAATTAGAGACATTTGTATAAAAAAAACATATTAAATTGTCTGTATTTTTGTAATGTTCCATTTTGTAAAGAGAAGAATATTCAAAGACTTTTGTAGAATACAAAATTGAAGTTTGTATCTGCGAAATTATTGCTGTATAAATGTGCTTTTTAAATAAAAGCTCATAACACAACTAAACATCCTGGTGCAAGCTGCATTCTGTCTTTGGGTTGCCCTTTCCTTGCCAGAAAAAGAGGGTCCTTCCCCAGTGGGACAGTTGGATGTGTGATGTGGATGTTGGGATGGCATTTTGGGATGTGATGATGCAGGAGGGCAGCTGGATAAAAAGGATCCGATGCCATTTTTGATGGGAGTGATGAGAAGATCCCATCAGCTCCTGGCTGGGGGAATTCATGGGTTTGCATTGATCTTCTCTATTCTATGTCCAGTCTTAAAGCAAATCCCATTTTACTGAAGGCATCCTTTTTTCTTTAACAATCTCATAAGCTTTAAAGAAATATTATTGAGGTAAAATAAGGTCTGAAGAGCCACAGCCCAGCTGCTGGTTGTCCTGGACAGCCCCTGCCTAGGAGGGCTCCCTGCTATGCTCTGCAGAAACACCTTTCCCATGAAAAGCAGGCACTTGGCAGCTGAGCCAAAATCTTGCAGCTTGCTAGGTAGAAAATGTGGGCAGAAGGGGAAAGAAGAAAAAAGAAAAAAATCTCACAACAGCATGGGCTCCGAGAGGCACATGTGCACAGCACAGTTATGAGACAGCCTGGATTTTTTTTATTATTATTATTATTTTTTATTATTATTGTTATTTTCCTCCTCCTACAGAGGCAGATGAATTTGTTGGTGGTGACACACGGTCAGAGCCGCGTTTCAACCACTCCTTGAGTGAACCACATCAGCGAGATAACACGGCACAGAAATAATATGCAAGAATGCATGACAGGAAGCAAATACCACATCAAACTGCAAAGAAAGAGCAGGTGGAAATTAAGCCAGCAGAACTGAGCTAGCACTTGCTATTATTATCCTAATTAGGAGTACAATTTTATTACGCGTGGAAAAACTTCGTAAACCCGCACCTGTCCCAAATGCAAAGGGAGTTTTCATGGTGCCACGTGTGATCCGAGCCTGAGCGTTTGGGGGTTGAGTGTGTTGCAAAGGTGAGACTTCAGCTTTGGGGCAATGGCTGTGAGGACAGGCTCTTAATCCCCAGTTTATCTCCAAAATGCATTGCCTGGGTCTAAGTAACCCCCACGGGAGAAGGAAAGATGGCCCTGTCTGCTGTGGAGCCCTCCATGTGCTGAGCCAGCCCCAGTGCAGCAAAGCACTGGCCTCAGAAAAGTGTTTGCTTGCATCTTAACACCAGCTACTTGGAAAAAAACAGGAATACAGATGTCTGGGTGAAAGAGGAGGGCTTGGAGAAGGGTCAGAGGGCAAGTGGCACAGGAGGCAGTAAGAGCCCGGGCAGGGCAGCAGGGCTGGCAAGTCACAGGATCTCACTCAGGATGTGTGGGTCAGCCTGGGGAGAGGGAGAAAAGGCTCCTAGGATTCCATAGGATAAACCTATGGAAGGCAACAGGGTTGAACTCTATAATGTGGGGCTGTGCATCAGCGGTGCCAAGTCCTATTTGTGGCTGAGAGATGGTTGTTTCCTCCTCTGCTTCCTGCCTGCCTCTCCTGTGCTGTCCCATTCCATCCCATCCTGGGGGGATAAGGGCAGCTTTGCACAACAGCTGGGAGGGTGAGTGGATGCAACTGTGCTGGATCTCACCACTCACTGCCTGGGGATTAAGGGAAGTGATCATTTCTGGCAGCATGGGTGGGAAAAGGCAGGGTCCACGAAGACCTTGGGCTAGCCTAGCACAGAGCAACGTCCCAGTGCTACAGGAGGAACAAGGACTGGTTTTAAACAAGCATTTCAATGCAACCCCACAGAGAAGTGAAACCCAAAGGAGCAGAGCTGTAGGTACCACAAACCACGAGTATGGTGACAGGGTGTATCTACTGCCATTGCTTCCCAAAGGGCAGGAAGGAAGAGAAAATAAATAGGTGAAGTGGAAAAAACCCAAACTCAAATCCGTATGAGCGCTGGGGTGCTAAGACTATCACTTCCTGCAGTGTCTGCAGGTGCAGCTGGAGCTTGCACCTCGCACTGCTGTGCTGCTTGGTCCTTCCTGCTGGGATGCTGAGCAGCCGGGACACTTCGGGGTTTGCATGCTGCAGCTCTCCTGAGGAGCCAGACGGGTGCACAGACCCAGATGCACTCATGCTAACAAGACCTGTTGCTGGAGCCTGGGGCTGGGTGCTGGTTGTGGCCTTTAGTGCTGCAAAGACTGGGCTCTGCTCATGCTGATGCTAATCAGGGGCTGCGGAGCACCCAGCTGTCTGCCTTTGATGCTGGGGCCTGGCTGGCAGAGCCTCTCTGCACAAGGGGACATTCTGGTCAAACCTGTCTTTTTTTGCACAGGGGACCGGTTGAACCCGTTTTCAAAGGCGGGGATTCGTGCGTGCACCTGACTGCCATGGGAGCAGGTCTTTTGTTCCAGGGAAAGGGAGGTTTACGCAAGCCCCGGGTCCGGCCGTGTCTGGGTGCACCTAAACAGCTTCACTCAGCAAGAATGCCTTGGCAGCCTGCAGAGGCTGGGGCTGTTGTACTTCTGCTCAATGATTTTCGGATATGAAGCCTCCCGATCAAGGGAGGGGGAGGGAGGAGATTGGCCCCACAAGCAGAGACCTGTTTTTCTCATGCTCCAAGCCTGCCTTGTTTTGGTTGTCCAGAGGTTTCACCCGGCTCTTTGTAAAGCCGAAACCAGCGTTGAGCCATGGAGCCAGAGGGTGTGTTGGGCTGAGGTCCTGCTGCACAGGAGGGTTGGTGTCAAGCCCACATCCATGGCTGGGGTGTGGCACAGCTGTCCCTGGAGCCAGCACCCCACTTCAGCTGCATTTCCCCCCCCCCCCCCATCTTTGCCTTGGCACCCCTTGCCTTCATCTACTGTTCTCTCAAAAGGCAAGCGATTCCTCCCATGTCTTTACCTTTTTCTCTGGACACCAGATCAGAGGTTCAGATTTTTAGGAATGAAGTGAATCACTTGCCTCCTGGCTTCTGTAAACATGGTCCATGCACCTGCCCACAGATAGGAGCTACTGCCCATCTCCTCCAGACTTCCCTGCCCTGGTTCCCTGGATGCCAGGTGATGCTCCGGGCACAGCCCTGACAGCTTGGATTACCCAGCAAAACTGAACAGAAACTGTCACCTTCACCCGAGGAAGCAGAAGGTAGAAAACAACCTCCTGTTGACTCAGCAGGGGGGGGGAAAAAAAGACACACAAACAAACCCCAAAACCCAACAACTTTCAATTATCACCTTTGCACGCCACCCCCACTGGCACCAGCCGGCGCAGGAGTGCCTGCGTTAGCTTGTCTCGAGTTACAATTTCCTCGGGGCACAGACTACACCTATGTGTGTGTTTGGGTAATAATGACCCGACTGGTTGTGATGAATCCACGCCTCATCCTATCTGTAGCTAGAAGGGAGCGAAGTCACCCGGGAACATCTCCCAGTTTCCTTAGAAAGTCTCGTTCTGCGAGTTCCTGCCCCGCCGGAGCCGCCGAGTGCCACCGTGGCGGCACCTCGCAGGCAGTGCTGCTTTTAATATATAGTGCTGTGGCCTCGTGGAGAGTTTAATTCTTGTCTTGAACCCAGAAAATAACCGTCTTGGCTTCTTTATTTGGTTTTTTCCCCACCCCCAGTTTCATGTCAGGTGACTCTGAGAGCTGAGTTTTGGGACCCGTGAAGCGCCAGGCCGCCCGGTAATTCAGCGCTGGTGGCAAAGGGTGTCTGAAGGCACGAACTCTGCGGGGTTTGACCTGGCTTTGTGCAGAGGGTTCATAACCAGCAGGAACAATGGGCTGTTATTTAGGAAAAATACCTTTTTAGTGTTCCCACGTGTCAGCAGAAAGTCGAAGAACAGAACTGCCAAGACGCCAAACAGTGTACACGCACATCCACGGATGGGATGATTCAGCTCATGTGGTGGATTCAGCTCATGTGGTGGATTCAGCTCGCTCCTGAATCATCTGAAATGATTCAAAATGTACCAAAACTTGAAATAAAATATCACTTCTCCTTCCCGTCTGAAAAATGAATAAATTGAAACAAAGCCATCTGCTCGTTTGGGCAGGAACTGGTGTGAGAAGCTGGGCTTTCCCACCACACTTTGACGTCTCCATTTCCAGGTGTGTGGTGTCAGTGCATGCGAGCTGAGGTCAGCCTGAGATATAAATTAAATAAAGGAGCATTTAATTCTTCCTAGGCCGATCTTTCCCCTGGAGAAACACTGTGAATAGAACAGAAAGAATGGTGCTGTTTCAATAAGGAACTCAGAAAGGAAACAAAATGTTAAAAAAGAGAAGAAAATCTAAAAAAGAAATGCTCTTTTTATCCAAAGAAGAAAGGGAGCCACATCTCCTGTGAGCACCATCCTTTCAAAGGGATCTGCCTTCTGCACAAATGCGTAATTTGCTTATTTTCAAAGAAATTTTAGTGGTGTTGAAGGCAAATTAATAACACTGCTCCAGCCTCCCAGGGCTTGTCTGAACAAGAAAAGTTGTTAATGTTTAATATGAGGTAAAATTTTAATCCATTTCATTAAACTGAGTAGATATTCTTAGTTCATTTTTAAGCAGGATTAGCAGTGTTTACCTCAAGTCAAGTAAGCACAAGTATAACCTCAACTGATACAAGCCTTGCTTAAATTAAAGGAAGAATAACTACCAAGGCTTAGGGGAGGGAGGGAGGGAAAAGCCCGCTGAAGTTTTCATTTAAAACAAAAAAAATTGGGATTTTTTTTTTTCTCTTTACAAGGTATTTCTTTCCATGGGAAAACAATAAAACCCAGAAAAAGCCTATGAAAGTTTTGCTTGTAAATGATGAGACGATTGCAGCTGAAAAAACACTGCTTAATTCAGGAGAGGTAATTCTTTTCAGCAGGGCCAGCCTAAGCATCCCCTTGAATGGATCTGGGCCTGTTGGACGTAGCTGCTCCAGCTCACCCATCTAAGAGTCACCAACACTGTCCATCAGCAAATTAATGATGCTCCAGCCCTCTCTGAGGAATCATCCAGCAGCTCTTAGATTTAGATTTGTAGCCTTTGTAGCCAAGGTACTGCAAGTCCTTTAGGAAGAAATCCAGGCTCAGTGTGAAGGTGCCAGATTAAATGGGATTTACCACATCCCTTGGCCAGCTGTCCCACCAGCTCATTGGCCTCACTGTTAAAAACATGTTAATACTTCCCTTGGTTTTCATTAATTACTGCTTCTGTGTTCCCATGCCCCATATCCCTTTCCTTTTATTTATCAAAAAAGATTTTTAAAAAGGAAAAAAAAAAAGAAAGTCTTTTTATTATTAAATTGTGCTATTTTCCCAGCGCTGAATCCCCTGGTTAATTTTTCATGGGGTTTCCTCACAAATAATGTTTCTCAGTTTAAAACTTGCTCACGTTTTTTGCTTCCCCTACAAGAACATAAGAAATGCTGCAAGTTAACACAAAGTCAGTGAGGGAGGGACCAGCTGGGGACCAATTTTCCTTTGTACAAGCAATTAAGCAGGAATACCTTCTTGTAGGTCAGATTTAATCTGATGCTCTTCTAAAGGAGAGATTCCTTATCAGGTCTTAACCCCTCCACCTTCCAGGCCCTGGGAGAATAAAGGCTTGACTTTAGAATAAAGAATTCGCCTTCCCTCAGTCTTCCTCAGTCAGGCACCTTATCTGCCAGACCTGGGGGTACTTCTGAACTCAGGGTACCCCTGAGCAGCAAATGACCCTCCCCATGGGGTTTTCTGTAGCTGCAGAAAAATCCCCTTTTAAAAGTGAACATTAACGACTTCCAGTGTGTAAGATGAGTTTGTCCAAGCAGTGTTGAGGGTGGGCAGCGTTTCCAAGCTGGTGTGGGGTGAGATAAATCACATTGTACTTGGCATAAATTTGGTATGACACTGTTAGGCAGGTACACTGGGCTGCTACGAGTTAGGCTAGGGTGTCTTTAACAAAAATCTTTGAGGTTTGGAGGAGACTCCTTGGGGTGATGTGAAGTTGCAGAGTTAAGTCATGGGAAGAAGGTTCCGTATGGACTGACAGGCACCTTGCACCTTAAAACTCACACAGCACAGCTGTCTCTAACCACCTCAGCTTTCCAAGGGAGCTACAAAGGAACTGGAAGTTACCTCTGTGCTAAATTCTTGCACTGCAGCTGATGTTCCAGCAGAGACAAATGCAGATGTGACCTCGCAGTGAGCACAGAGCAGCACCCTGGGCTGAGGGTGAATAACTGCACAGGCACCAATGAATGTGAGCTGAACAAAAGCCTGCAGGACACTTTCCACCCACCCCGTGCTGCCAGGCTGGAGGGGTAAGAGGAGGGATGGCTAAACACAGGGTTACATCTTCGCTTTTATTTATTATGGACAGAATATTCAAATAACTGTGTGCCTGCTCCCTGCCTGAACTGGCATGAAAAGTAGGAAGACAATTGCCTGGCTGAGCTCTTGGAGGAAGATTTGAATAAAGGCAAGTTGACTGGAGGCACCAAGCCATGCAGGTCTTATCTTGCAGCGAAGCCCTGCAGAAGCAGCTGGGTTAGGCACCCAGCAGGTGGATTAACTGTTCAGGGGAAAGACATGGAAAGCAGCTTTCTTGCAGAGCAGGTCTCCATACAAATAAGTCCGAGGCAGCCGTAGATTAGTGCTTTAAACTAATGAACCAGCCTCCAGACCTCACTGGGAGAAGATATTAGCACATAGCGGGACAGCCTTCGACAGGCTGGCACCTCTGCAAGCAGCCAGAGGCTCTGGGAGGGAGCAGCCTGCCTGTAGCCAACCTCCCAAAAACACACATTGTGCTTTAATGGGAACCTAACACAAACATCGACAGCCCAGGACCTGTAATGAGCTTCCAGTTTGCCCCAGGACGTTTTCTCCCAGTTTGGTTGTATTTATGAGCAGCTATTTTTTGCTTAAGTGGAGAAAGAAGGGGGGGGGGGGGGGGGGGGAAGTGGCATGGGCAGAGTTCCACTTACCCCTGCACCCACAGTGGTAGAGGGGTGACCTTTTTGGGTCCACTCATCACCTGTTGTGCTTTTTTTCTTTTTTTCTTTTTTTTTTTTTTTTTTGGGGGGGGGGGGGGGGAATATATACATTTTCACAGATAAAAGCCAGGCAATCAAGGGGTTTATTGAACAGAAAATGAACTTAAGAACAAAGAGAGGCAAAATTAAGGTGCCAAGGTGAACAGGAGTGGGTTGAGGTTGGGGCATGGAGGTGGGTTTGGGTGTAAAGCAGTCATCCTGCTCCACCCGTGGAAAACCTTTGGTGGGTGGGTTTGAGTTCTCCAGGAAACAGGGGCGGGTGGCAGGAGTCAGAAGGGAAGTGGATCCTCAGGGGACATCCCTGTGGCATTTCCCCCCATCTGCATTATCAGCCAAGGTAGGTAACCTTGTGAGGGGGAAGCCAATCTGCTGGTTTCTCTACTGACCAAAAATGCCTGGGGATTCTCCTCACCATCCTCACATAATTAGGGCAGTTATGAGTTTGGGGTTTTCCCAGTATTTCACTGTGTGTCTTCCTTCTGTATTGAGTCAGAAAATCAAAATATTAACCTTTTTTATTTTCTTTTTTTTTCTTTTTTTTTCTTTTTTTTTTTTGTTGTTGTTGTTGTTGTTGTTGTTGTTGTTGTTGTTGTTGTTTTTCCCATGGAATGGGAAATTCCAAACAATCCTTGTTGGGAAATATTAAACTTTTTTTTTTTTTTTTGTCCAAATATATTTGCCCATCTAGTGCAGTCCCACATAGCTCCAGACACCACAGAAGAAGTGTCCTTGACTCCGACATCACTTACAACCTCAAAACACTGAAGGAACACATTTTTTTCTTTCCTTCAGTGCTTCAAGACGTGGTACGAGCAGGAAAAGAAGATTAATTAGTTTAAAGTGTGGTGAGCTCGTGTTCACCCGACAGCAGCTGTGCGAGTGCATTTGCTTACCACCAACCATCCTGTGAGACATTGCCTGGAGTGTCAATCCTGAGCCCAGGAAAGCTTGGTCCTCCTGGCACAGCCGCTGGGTGCCTCAGCAGGGATTACCTGCCTCCTTCTCCCCTCGAGCTGTGCTAACCCATCCTCAGGGATTTATCCATCCATCCATCCTTTAGGGGATGCTCAGCAGTGGTGAGGCCCCTACAAAGCCTCCGGGCAAGGTGCTTTTGTTGTTGTAAGGACCCATTTCCTCTCCCTAGAGCAACGCAGGGAGGTAACGTGGGAGCAAATATTCCAACAGGAAAGAAGTGATGGGGTTAAAATGACTCCTGCAGTAACACAAGTCGCCGGGCTCTGGTTTCACGTGTAGTTTGCTGTGTAGCATCTGCCCAGCACCTAAAGATCTCAGCGAATCCCGGTGGTGTTCTGTGAGGTTGTTCAGTCACTCTGCTCTTTCAGATTTTAACAGGAGCTGAAGCTAACTGGGCTAAAGGGATCCAAACAACCTTTTATGTCCAAGCAACCTTTTATACACAGAGCCCAAGTCCTGAGCATGAGCCCTGCACGCTGCACCCATGCCCTGCTGCCATTAATGGCACGAATCATATGACACTTAGCTGCACGAACCCATGAATAATCTGATAAAAGTCAAGCAAAACATCCTTCACTCTCCTGCAAATAACTCAGGTCGGAGTCAAAATAAGTGCCAGCAGAAAGAGCGTGTTCTTGCAGCAACGGGATTTCCAGGAATGCTGCTTTCCTCACCCAAAATCCTCCCTTGTCCGAGGGCTCTCGGTGTTCGAGGCAGCCGGGGCTGAGCCCAAGTGCTGGGGCACAGCAGCACGTTTCACATTAAGGACCTGTTTGAGGGGCTGTTTGTGGCTCAGTGGATAAATCATCAGGTTTGTCCCCTTGCAGCTCATGTGTCCAGAATAGCCTGTGGTCCTAAAGGAGGAAAAAACCCTCAGCCTAAGCTCTGGAGCTTCCCATCGCAGGGGTTCTGCTCTGGTGTGAAACAGCCCGTGGTGAGGAGACCAAGTCTGGGTGGACCCGTGGGAAACCCCAGCCTCACTGTCACATCCTAAAACTTCTCCCAAGGTTCCTTGGTGGGGACCATGGGAGAAGCTTTAGGATGTGACAGTGCCAGTCCTGCCATCCACGGCTCCTCTGTGGGCCCCCTCCTCCATCCATCCACAACCCTCTGGAGCAAACGGAAACCTGGGGAAAGCGATGATGAAAACTCATTGGAACACGAACTCGAGGATCTAGCACATAAATAGCAAAGGAAGGAGAGATAAATACCATTATAGTCTTTAAATATCTGCGAAGGAAACCAGCCAGGAGCCAGTTTGGCTACAGGGGGACGGCTGAAAGCTGAGGATGGGTGATCCCTATCTTAGCCAGTGGCTAAGTGGAGTCCTAACCACAGTTTTCACCCAAAAAAAAAAAAAAAAAAAAAAAAAAAAAAAAAAAAAAGGTGAATGATCCGGGTTCATTTTCCTGGGTGGGGGAAAGAACTGCTAAAAGCCTTTAATAGCTCCTGTTCAGGCAATCGTGATTATGAGCAGCTGGGAGGAAGCCGGGCCTGAAGTATGAGATGCCAGAGTTGAAGGTGGTAGACAGGGGCAGGGGAATATTTGTTTTGACAGCACGCTGAGTACACAGGAAACATCGAGCAATGAGAGGGACGGCTCTGCACAGGAGTTGCCAGTCCTATATTTAAGAGCAAATCAAACTTAGGGAGGACCCTGCAAATTACAGACATCTACAAATAACCCCAGACCTTTTTTCTGAGCTGTGGGAAGATCCAGAGGACACTGATAACAGACACGGCATTGCACAACCTTGGGAAAGAGGGGGCCTGGTGGTGTGTCCACTCTGCCCAGGATCTTGGCTCTGGTTACAGGCTGCAGGGAAAGGTGGAGAAAGCCCAGGAGAGGATAATTATGGAACTACCTGTTGATGGAGGAAGTGGCTTCCCAACCTCCCTTTACTTAGGGCCCGAGTTCTGCTCTAAAGCAGGAAGATTTATAGCCCTCCCCGTGGTTGTGTTGTGTTCTCCTTCTGGCCAGATTAGTTTAATAAATGAGAGGTAGGGGAAAAAACCTGCTGAAAAGCAAATCCCCTACAGCCATGCTGTGTCACATCATTAAATAAGGACACTTTTTACTTAAGAGGAGTTGTTTGACCCGTAATTACAGCTAAACTCCCATTTGGCTTTTGGTCTATGGGGGCTTCTCCTGTAATTTTTAACTGCGTGCAGCCTTTGAATCCTCACCCTCTATTTTCCAGGGCAGCAAAAAGTGATTATATAATATTAAACAGCAGCTGTTTCTCAGGCTGGAAGGGGCTCTTCACTGCTGTTATCCACAGCCCCTCTCTGAAATCAAACACTGTCTGTGAATGTCAAATAGGTGTGCACACAACTCGTTGTGACAAAGCACAGGCTGAAAACTGACCTGACTTGTGTGACACAGTGAGTATCGACTGGGAATTTCCAGATCCCAGCATCACTGGGGCACCTGGAGCTCCGAAGATTGTGAAGGTGTCCCAGTGCCCTGAAACATGGGTTAACAGCAGTATTTACTGTCCCCCGAGACTGGATTGGGCATAGCAAGAATGCAGTGGCATGTTTAGCCTTGTTGCCTCATCACCATTTTGATCTAAACCAATTATGAATCTATAAATCATCTCTGAGGTCAGCAGGCAGCTTCTTTGGTGATAATAATAATTACATTCCTTGCGTTTGCACTGTATTTTTCACTTGTAGATCACAGGAGACTTTATCAAAGCAGGCAGCAGTCATTGCTTCCCTATATTAGCAGCAGGGAAAATGAGGTGCAGGGATGGTAAACACCAGGTTTGTCCCAAACTCGGGGTCAGGTGAGGGGGGGTGGCAGCAATTTGGAGCTCTGTGGGACCTTATTCAAAGGAGAAGCCGCAGCTGCTGACCCACTCTTTCAAGTGGATTATCATGGACTGCTCAAAATCTAATGGTGAGAAGCCAAATGGGAAGTCCTGGCTTAAATACTTCAGCCTTGTCCTTTATTCTTGTTTTATTCCAAAAGAAACATTTCATGACAACCAGCTCTTTCTAACTGACCTCCCCTGAAGAAAGGTTTCTTGGCACCACAAGCTGCTTTGTGGTCCAAAAATTTGTGTATTTGACCACAAAGGCCTTTGGTGGAGATGCGGGAACCCCAGACCTGTGTCAGAATTTGTGGCCACATCTCCCCATCCCTGACAAAACTTCCAGTCTCACCAGATTGGTGCAGCTGGTCTGGTTCATCCAGCCAAAATAATTTCATTCCTGCTTTAGCTATTGCTTAAAAAAAAAAAAAAAAAAAAAAAGTATTTAAAATTATTTGATCCCCCAGTGTTTGGATTGTGACCATTTGTGGGACAAGACACGAGCTGTCTTCCTATCTGGAAGCTTTGAAAGGTGTTGGTCTCACATCCACTTCCCGGAGAGCAGGGCCATGTTTTGAAGCCTCAGCAAATTTTTCTGCCTGTCCTCATGTGGGAAATTTCCTGTCCATATTTAAGCCTTGCACAGCCTCTTTCTGCTGTCACTCCCTCTAACAATAGAGTTGCAAGAAAGGGAGTAGAACCCAAAAAGACAAGCCTGTAAAAATGTCCCCTGCATTAGACCCTTAAGAAAAACATTAATAGTGCATTATCCAATTGAACGTTTTCCTTTCACATCACTTTTAATCAGAACTGCAGACTCATTTCAAATTTGAGGTCTGGGAAAAATAACAATGTTTTAAAATAAGAAAATGTTGTGTTCTTGGTGGGAAAAAAGCCCACCCAACCACCAGAAAAACTCTTCTCGATTCCTTCTGAGCAATTCTGCAGTACTTGATCTGGAGTGGCTTACAACACATAAAGGCATTTGTATTTTGCATGCACCCATCTTTGGTCTTTTGCCTGTAGTTGTACCAAGTTCTGACAAAAATATCCCCAGCAAGAGTTATTTCAGTTTTTGATTCACATTTTGGTGTCAGCAAGGGACTGAGATCTCAAAGATGGAAAGAAGTAATTTCTCATAATTTTGCAAGTCTACATGTAATTTATTTGTCTGAATCAATTCTATGAAAGCTTTATTGCTATTACTGTCCTGGCCTCCTTCACTGGAACAGGGTATTCCCTAAGAAATGAGGAGACAAAGAGGCCAATTTGAGACAAGAGAAAGCCTGACACCCCAACTTCTTTTATACACAAAGGTTCACTCTGCAACTTTAATTCTTCTAGGTTTGTTTCTACTTGTTCAGTGTTGCATTTGAGGAGAGGCAGGTTCACAACAAAAGCCAAATAAGCTCCGTAGTGCTCTGTGCATCGGTTTGATTTTTCTTCTCCCCCCAAAAACCAGGTAATCCACTGCAAAGCGAAGAGTTGCGGACTCACAAACTCCAAACAAAACCCTGGTCTGGAGGTGAGACCCCCTCGTGTCCCGCAGAAGCAGCAGAGCATTTTATGGCGAGGTGGAGCAGCGATTTTTGTGCTTGCTGGCAGCTCCCAGGACAGATTTGTGTCTCCACTGAGTTTTGTGCAACCCTCGCCAAGCTTTGTGTCCCCAGAGGACCTGAAGTGAGCGTTGTTTTCTGCTTTCCTTGTGAGAGGAACCAAACCCCATCCTCTGCAGGGCAGCTTGCCCTCAGTGGAGGAGGATCCGGCATGGAGGTGCTAATGTGCTGAATAAAATCATCACGGTGGGAAAGAAAGCCCCTTTGTCGGTGAAGCCCATCTAAATACCAGTTCTCCACGACATTCTTAGGCTGTATAAACTAGCAAAGAGAAGGATCTTTGCATTGATTTCACTTCCCTACAGAATATTCCCCATATTCCAGCTGAGGAGCATCAGCAGCTGCCCAGGGAACCCATGCTGGAACTGGAGGAGAGCACAGTGTCGTGCAAAGCAACCACCAACTCCTCTAGAATCTGATATGGAGGCAGAAGGGAGAAGAGGAGCCAGATTTTCTTGGGAGATAGGACTGGCAGACCCGGGAGGAGGAGGGGGACAAATCTTCCTGACCTGGTAGATGATTGCCATCCTTGGAGGAGGCTGCAAAGAGGAGCCCCCGAGAGCCAAGCAGGACCAGCCTCCCTCCACTTCCAAGCAGATAAAACCAGCCTGTGGACAGCGTAAGTTTAAGCTGATTTAGACACAGCTGGTGTGCTGGGAGCCGAAGGTAATTTATTTCTCTTGGCTGGTGACCCGCTCCCTTCCAGGGCTGCGTTTTCCAAGCGCTCTCCGCTTGGCCGCAACGTTTGTACCTCTGGCAGTTATTGTTATTTTAATATTAGGCTAAAGAGCTAATGTATTAGGCTAATATATTAAGCTGGTAAACTCTTTAGCCATCCTGTCCTGGTGACACATGAAGGAGATTTTATAGATAGGCTTTTCAAACCCGGCTCAGCCCTGGTCTGGCATTTAACCACAGCTTGCAGAGTAGAATGGCTGAATGCACTTCGCCCGTGCCCACAATGACTCTCTTTGACGGCAGGAGAAGTTCCAATAAACATGTCATTCAAACGCGGATGTGTTTCGGTAAAAATCAGTGAAACTGATGCTATGAATAACCTGCAGTGCAGTTTCTATTGCTCTCCCATCAGTCGGGACCGAGATGATTAACACCGGGCCAGCCACGATATTTATATTGCTCGGATCATGGTGTGTCGTAAGCAAATGTGATATTGGGCACTCTATCAGAACAGCAGGGACGGGAAGAGCCACGTAATGAGCCTGTTTCACAGGGAGAAACAAATGGGATTGTAACACAACCCTGGAAACAAGGGAGGGCTTCAGGAGGGCTGGGGGAGCAGGACAGCGGTGTGTGAGAGCAGCTCTGAGGATGATTTTGGGGTTAAATCAAGTAATTTATATAAAGAGAGGTGTTGGGTGTTTTCTTTTCTTGCCACGACATAGCGCACATTTGAAAGAATGCTGTGAACAACATATTCCCAGACCTGACCACCTCGGGACAGCATTTTATTAAGTCAATTATTTTTGTCTATTTCTGCTGAAATAATCCCCTGCCTTTTTTCTTTTTTTCTTTTTTCTTTCTTTTTTCTTTTTTTTTTTCCCCCCTCTATTACCCTCTCTCCATCCCTTCTATTTCATCCATGATGGGGCTCCTGTGAATCTGCCCCTGCAAGCAGCGAGTCCCTCCCCCACCTGCGGCCCCTTTCCACCGAGTGCTATTTTGTAAGATCTCTTGTCACCAGGACTCTGCGAAGACTTAGGCATGTAATGGGAAACATGTGTCTTTCTCTGGCGCTTGCAATCTTACCCCGAGGAGCTCCAGCGAGGGCTGAAATGGGAGTGCTCTCTGTGGAGCCAGGGAGCTGATGGTGGGAGGGGGAAAAAGTTTGGAGCCAGAGACGGCGACTTGGGTGATTTTTTGTTGTTTGCTCCCAGAAGTGTGGGATTTCGCACCAAAATGACAGTGGCAAACGGTGGTTTCTGCTGAGGAGGAGGTGGGGGGATTGTTGGGCAACAGTGCTTTGCGACAGCCAGCCCAGACAAAAGGGAGCAAGGGACACATAAATGGCTTTTTTGGAAGATGGCAACAGCAAAATGATGGGAAAACAACCCCCAGATTGGAGCCTCAGCCCGCCACAGTTTTGCACATTTTCCCGAGCAAGAGAAAAACACAGGAAGGAGCTGAAGAAGATACAGAGAGGTTGGGAAATCATCGGGGTTGTAAAATAATGTTTTTGTGAATCATCACCATTAAAAAGAAAAGTGGCCATCACTATACTGCATGAATGGTATATGACATATATCATACACATAATATATGGGATAGCTGGCCTCACTCCTCATTGTTATTCCTTCTGGGTGACTTAATCTGTACTCTTCTGGACAAAGTTGATCCTGCAGAGAAAGTGGTGCGTGCACAAGGATGTCAGGCTCAAAGTAGATGAGGTTTGCTCCACTGATTAAAACTACTCATCACCTCGGCCTCCTCCCTCTATTTTTCTGGGGTGCCAGCCAGAAATACAGTCCGGAGCAATCAGGACCCAGACCCAATTGTCATATCTAAAATCTGAGTGTGACTTGGCCTCATCTGGGATCAAACACCAGAATAACAAAGCACGCAGGATCTGGCTGGTGTCTGACAGCCGGTGCTTCTGGGTTTGCGACAGCCAAATTCATTCTGAGGGAAAAAAAACAAAACAAAAAAAACCCAAAAACCAAAAAACCAAAAAAAAAAAAAAACTCAGGCTAAGGCTGAGGCACGTTGTTGTTTCCTTAGAGTTCACTTGCAAAGGTCACTGCTCCTCTCCCCCTCCCCAGTCTCTCTCTCTTTCTCTGCAACTCTTTTGTTTGTGCAAGGCTTCAGGAATTAAAACCTCATTTCAAGGGTTATGAGTAGACCACAGCAGCGATACATTGCCCTGATTATCAGCAGCAGGCGAGCTTTTCCCCGGCAGCCCTTCAGCTGTGCAAGTTCTCTGTGGCTTACACTGATTTTTCCTGCGTGTAAATTTTTCTTTAGAGTTAACAGGGACTCCATTGCACAGACTTACCGTGATAAATTACATGGGATTATATTGTTACAGAGAATTGCCATCACTTCAGCAGTAATAGAAAGGAAAGGTTAAAAAAAAAAAAGATAAGTAGATAAAGAATAGCAAGATGGCTGGGAGTACAGTGAGAAGAGAAATGGCCCTGGTGGGGAAGCTGATAGATGTCTTCCTCAGGTGAAAAGATTCATTTATGGACAGAGCACTCTGGGAAATCTTTGGATGGAAGAGCCAAACTATAGGAAAGTCATTGTCTTTATAAAAAAAAACTTGGAGATTTAAGGGTTCCTAGGGGCTTGAGTTTTCTAGGTCTGGAGTTCATGTTTTGGTGCAGTGATGGGAACACCATTTTCAGAAGTGAACAGCAATTGTCAGTGGCCTAACATCTGGACAGATAGAGGGAGAAGCCTTGGAAGATGCTGGATTTCCCAAAAGAATCTGTTCCCTCCCCTGGGAAATTCAGACTTCCTGCAGCAGGACCCCTGAAAACCAAGGGAGCCCCAAATCATTCAGTGCTTTTGCAATGGGCACATCATTGATTAAAGAACTGGCAGAAATGTTATCTTCCCTGGCCTCTTGCATAAGACAGGCTAGATAATTAAATTGTATAATCTTTGCATCAAGCCTGTAATTCCCTGATTGCATTAGAGTCTGTCTTGGAGAAAAAGCCCCAACCTAAATGCCCCCAGAAGCATTTTGCCTCCCTGAGCAGTCTTTACATTAGAAGGGGTCAGACTGGAGGTGATTTCCGCCTCCCATTCGCACTGATTTTATCTGGGCTCAGCTTCCAGCCCTGGCACCATTTCTGATGGCTCAGAGAAAAACTGATTTGCCACCAGCACCCCTTTCCCTTCTGTGACCACCATCCCGCTGCGATGGAGACACCTCCTGCCCTCCCCGGGGTACCTCAGTGGGTCTGAGATGCTCACCCCCAGGCAGGTTTTCAAACATCTTTTTCCAGGCATGCTTTCCTAAACCCTCAGTGGTTCACTGATGTCCTCTGCAAAGCCCAGCTGAGGCAGGCACGTTCCCAGCCGCTCCACACAGGAGCAGTGACGCTTGCATGCTTGTAACACCAACCTCTGCCTCTCTTTTATTTCTCTGTATCATTATGGTGATGTAATAAATATGCAGAGGAGCTCCAGGCGCTGGCTGTCTCCTTTTGTTGGAAACTCTGCCCCACGTTCTCCCAACTGGATATTATCCTCTGATTATACACATGCCAGAGGAATGGCTCCCGATGTCCGCGCAGCTTTTACACCGTGTCCTTCCCTTTGCACTTCCCATCCCACATTCACACGCTCCCATTACATGCCAAGCCTGTATTTTGCTCCCTCTGTTCTTGCTGCAGCCCTTCTTGGTAAGGGAAGTCTTGATTATACGTTTGGCCAAGTGACTTAAATCATAGAAGAAGGAAAAAAATAAAAGAACACGCAGTAGCGTTGCCTTGAGGTCAAAATCCATCAGGATTTAACCTCCATCCCAGGAAACTCCAACCCCCCCTGCTCCAAGCCAGCCCAGGGTGAACTGGGTGGAGAGCAAAATCTTCCACATGGGCTGCAAACTTCAGGCACTGGGAAGATTCCTGCCTATTTCCAGCAGTGGGAAAATGTACGAGCGGGGAAGTCGTATTTACATAAGTCAAGGAAAACACTGTTTCCTTCTTCGGCAGGAAACAGAAGTTATTCTCAGAGCTTCGGCAAGAGAACGAGAAATTAAATAAAGTGCTGGCAGCCTGAACTTGTTTTATTCCTGTGGTTTTACAATCTCTGAGTAAAAATAAACACATTTTCAATCTCAGGAGAATTATTAGGGTAATAATGGCGTGGGGGGGGCTGTTATTTACAGGCTCCAATGGAATCACTCAATGAATCATGTGAACTGTAACAACAGATCCAAGGCAAGGAAATTCACATTTATGCAACTGTCTGGTTTGAGTCTTCTGTACTGGGTGCTCTGATGCAGCAGTACAACATTGGGCAAACCTTTGGGTGCTCCCAGCAGGAGTTTTGCCTGGGAGAAGGGTTATGATCAATACTTCAGCTCCCAGCTTCTGTCATTTTGAGTTTTAATGGATTTTAATGGTCTTGGCCCTCCTTCAGCCTGAGATGGATTCCTGTTGGTGGGTACCAGAGCAAAGTTCCTGGGTGAAGGCTCCTATCCCAGGCATAATATGGTGCTAATTTACATTGCCTTATAATATCCAAAGATCAAATGAGGAATTTGAATGCTCGCACCTTGTACTTAACATCTCAGCTATTAAAAAATACCCCAGATTGGCATTGTTTACCCTCAGAACAAGAGGCCTATAGTCCATATAGTCCTTCATCTTCTCTTCTGCCTGGAACAGTTGTGTTTGCCCAGGATACGGCGAAGACATCGCTATGGGCAGCACCTTCCCATGTCCTCCAATTTGTGCTTTTCCCATGAAATTCTATGGTATTGCAAAGACAGTTCTTTTTTTGGTTGAATTTCTGTCTACCACTGTTTGTTTCCTACATGCCCAAAACATTGTGAATGAATGAGTTAAGCGTCCATCCATCTATCTATCTATCTATCTATCTATCTATCTATCCATCCATCCATCCATCCATCCATCCATCCATCTATCCATCCTCACAATATATAATATAAAATATACTAAAGCCTATCACAGGCTTAAAGATGAACAGCACCATTAATACATATATTTATATAAAAATAACATATATTTACACTGCGTGGTTTAGGCATTTAGACATAAATATATTTATCATAGGCATCACATAATCTGTCTACAGCCAGCAAGAGCTGCAGGTACAAGGGCAACCCAAAGCAATCACAAAAAATAGCTACAAGAGGTGGTTACAAGGGAAACTATAAGAGGTAAGTACAAGGGTAAGTACCAGAAGCAGGCTTAAGGCTCTCAGCCCTGGGAGCATGAAGGGCACAGGAAAAGGAGCCTGGTTTTGGATGCCAGGATGTGAATGATGCAATCAGAGAGCCCTGCAGCTCTTTGCAAAGCTCTCACCTTTCTCTGGAATCCCGGGAGGCAAAAGCAGATAGCAGCTAAGTGAGAAAATCTTCAATTGCTCACACCTCTCCAGCCCGAAGGAGCAGCTTGCCCTGCACAAAGCAGCTCCTAAGCTTAGGCTGCTGCTCAAAGGGCCGGGGTTAAACTCGGATGCAAGCCTGTAATTTTTATAAACAAGGCTCATGTTTCCCTTTTGGCAAAACATGTATGGAAACCCACGCACGCATGGAGCCCGGGACACGCACGGGAGGACCATTGAAGCCTCGTTATCTTTGCTTTTGTTCCGCTTTCCTGGTGCTTTTCTTTTTTTAAATCCCCGCACCGGCACTGCCTTGGGATCGACTCCCTTCTCCAGGACAGGCTTTTCACAGGGCTGAAGGGCTCTTTGTTCTCCTCGGCTGCCCCTCGGCGCTGTTTGTTGTGCCGTCCCTGGGGTGTGCTTTGCTCTTCCAGAGGGCCAGGAGTGCAGAGGAAGAGGCAGAGGATGTGAACTCCCGTGTTGGAACACAAAGAGAGAGAAAGGAGGACCTGTTTATCCTTCTGCTAAACGCTCCCTTAGCAGACAGCGAGGCTTCCTCGTGATCAAGGGTAAAACACAAGAGAAAAAAAAAAAATGGGGCAAGGGAGAGGGGGATGTGAGTTGGTGCTCTGGTGCTGGACTCCTCCCCATGGGTGAGCTTCTGGGCCTTGCTGGTTCTGCCATCATTCCAGTGCTTGGGTTGATACCTGGGGAAGGCTGACCTGAAACAGACACCGGACAGAGCTAAAAATAAAGTAGGTATTTATTGAAAGGTGTCTAGGATCCACCTTGGGCAGGACAAGAGCCAGGCCAGGGCTACACCCAAGGTGGACTAAGAATGGTCACAAAATGGCTGACCAGTCATGAGATCTTACGTTTTTGTAAGTTTTGGTCCATTTGCCTATTGGGGTTTTAATTGTCCAGTTACAGCTTCAGGTTGTGAGGTCTCATCCTTCTTGTTCCTCCCTTCAGCTGTCGTCGTTTGTGCTTTTGGGCTTGAAAGTTGTCCTTGGTCTCCAACAGGGAAAGGATTTGTTTTGCCTACCTACTCTGTGAAGAGAGCTTGCTAGCACTTAATATGAGGCTGAGAACTACATTTCTAGGCAGCACAGAATCTGAAAATATGAAAGCTAAAGCTTAAGGCATCAGGGTGAGCCCTTCAGACTTGTGTGGGAGTCACCTGTGGGACTTCCAGGTACAAAACCTGCTGGCTCCAGCAGAGCTGCTGCACATGCCACGGCAGGGAAAGGTAAATCCATCCGTGCCTTTGGCCTGGGAGGGAGGCACGGCCATTCCCAGGCAGGCAGGGCTGGAAGGGACCACCTGCACCACGGGGCTCAGTCACCAGCTCCTCACAAACACCTTCCTCAAGCTGGGCAAGCCCCAGCTCCTCGGTGATTTCCTGGTTAGTCCTGCAGCTGCTGCCCCTCACTTATTAAAAGCTTGGCATAAATATTGGAGCCCTTCAGTTTGCCTCAACATTTTTTTTTTCAAACTGAAGTCCTCAAATACTTTTTTTTTTTTTTTTTTTGAGGAGCATCCTGACTCTACCATCCACGTGCCATCACCTTTTTTTTTTTTCTTTTATTTTTTTTTAGAAAACGAGAAAAATACAGCTAGGATGCATGCTCACTTGTTGCACTGTTTTATGGGTTGGTTGGGGTTTTTTTCCCTGCACTCTTGAGAGCTAATACCTGGCGAGGATTTTGTGTTTGGTTGTCCACCATAGGGAGGAAAGTCGTCAATCATTTCACAGCCCTCCTCTCCAGGCCTTACGGCCCTGGTGGTCCACAGCTGAAGCCTGAGGACTGTGGGGTTGGTGGTTAGACCAGCCAAGTGCTCTTGTGCTCCTCCCAGCAGGTTGTCGTGACTGATTGAATCATTAAAGTGAGTAATTTGTTGTAACACAAGAACAGCTGAAACACCTTCTGCATCTTCACAATGGTGTTGCTCCACCATCCCCCTTGCCCAAACTGCACAGCCAAGGTGTGAGTCAGATCTTGGAGGGGATATGGGCTATAAACAATATTTTAGAGGGAGAAAGAATTAGTTTCAGTGGGGGCAATTTCTCCACAGCCCAACTTGCAGTTGGGAGAACTGGCAAGCCCTCGACCCCAGGAAAGGGCAGGAAGGAGTTTCTTACTTTGGTTCTATTTGCAGGCAGGGCCACCATGAAACCATAACCAAAAAAAAGGTATTTCAGGGGAAATAGATATGTGTATTTTCGGGATTGAGCTCGAGATGCTGTCCAGTGAGGCAGCCCTGCACAAATGTCATCCCAGGATAACAGTGATGAGACTTGGGGGTTCTCAGGACTCAGTGAAACTGGAGTTCCCTTGCATTTATTGTGGACCAAGGTGAGGACATGGATAATTAGTCCATTACAAATTGGTGCTGTCCCTGCCTGGTGGGAACCTGCTGGAGACGCTGTACCCGTGGAGGGAGTGGACAGTGGTTATCTCAAGGTCAGGCAGGCAGGAAACAACCAGGAGGACGTGAACATTGTGTAGGTGGGAGCTGCTGGTGAGGCTATCAGAGCTTCCCGGGTCAGGCAGGACACACAGGGAGTCACCCCGTCCCAAAAAAAAGCAGGAAGGAGTGAAGATGGCGCCAAAAAGCCTGGAGAGAAGGTTCAAAGTCTGGTCAGGCAACCAGAGAGAGACACAAGCTGAGCAATACCCATCACCCTTGCAGGGTGTCCCTGTCTTGCAGAACCTGCCCTGCTGAGGCTGGAATTGCAGAATATTTTGGTGTCTCCTTGCTTGATATTTATTTATTCCTTCATCTGAGAGTATCATGGTCCACGGAGGAGCTCACAAGCAAAAAGCAACAGGAATGGTAATAAATCCACCAACAGCAGCAATTGGACCTCCTCGAGACCATGATGTGGCTGCACAGCCATAAAATCAACAGCAGCTCCCAAAAAAAGCCTGAGGACAAGGACTTTGCTGGAGCACCAGGCATCAGGAATGTCTTTAAGGGTTAAAGCAGAAAGCTGACAAAACCCTTAATGTTTTTACAGCACACAGACATGTAACATACAATACAGGACAATTCGTTCTATTGATGTCTAAAAATTCTTAATGGAGAAACAGGCTGTTAAAATACAGGATACTTTATAGGTTAGCTCTTCTCCATACTTCATCCTCAGGTATTTGCCAAGTTAGCAGAGGATCAGACTTCAAGTCACATTTAGGCTTCTTTAGAGCAGTTTTTCCACTAAAAGCTTAGTTCAAAGACATACATATTAATGAAAAAAAAAGAGCCATTCATTCTTGTCACACATTTTGTCCTCAGAACAGTTGCAAATCCTGCATATAATTTTTTTTTTCTAATCAAAGGGAAATAAAACATCTTTTATATAGTTAGACAACTGTCCACAGTCTTTCCCAAGAATGGAAAAATGCCCTAAAAATGGAAAGCAGGTGGTGTTTCTCAGCAGCAAGTTTCTTCTTCTGCACCAGAACAAGAAGGCTGCATCCCTGTTTTCTGTTTAAAAAATTCCACAATCCATGTGGCTACAAAAGAGTCTTGTGAGCTGGGGTTCTCTTGGAAGTGCTTTTTGGTGCCAGTATTAGCTGTATTTGTCTACAGCTCCTTTAACCAGATGGAGAAAACTTTCCTGCTTTCCTACTGTACCACAGCAACCTTGGCCTCCCGCCTTTCCTTTCCACTGCTACTGACTTGGGAAGCTCTGCAGATTTCTTTGATGTTGCTGTTGGCTTGGCAGTGTCACAGCTGAAGAAAAAAACAGGGGACATCATCAGTGATTGTTGGTGGGGCTGGGGGAGAAGAAGCAGTTTTGGGTTTTGCTTTAAAGACACCAGAGAAATGCAGAGTATAAGGTATATAATATATATAATCCCCACTGCAGAACCTGGGGTCTGAATCTCACTGGTATTTCGCTGAGGATTTGCTTCATTACATCTAAAGGTCTTCAAGAACTCAGAAGCCTCCTCGGTAGGAACAGAGATGTCAAAATTGCACCCCTCTGGCAAATCCTTTTTTCCACACCCAGGTGGATCCCAACGAGTCATACCGTTATTTCAGACATGGGTTATCAGCAACACACACAAAAATGCAGGGTTAGAGGAGCAACTTCCAGAATAAAAGCTGCTGATAAACCTGGAAATACTCTCAGACCTCCCGTAGCACAGGAACAGCCAGGAATAGTTAAGTGAGTGGCAAAGCAAAACCCTTGACCTGACCAACTGCATATCTCAGAGACATTTAAAACAAAATCTCGGGCTGAACTCAGAGGCATGAGAACAGGATAGAAAATTGAGATTATATTAATGAGGCACAAAAATGGGTCAGAGTTTATTTTGGGGTCAAATTTTGGGACCTTCCTGGTATTTCTGGATTTTTTTTTTTAATGTTTGAATGCTCTAACTGGGTGGGAAGTACTCAAGGAACACCTTCAGCTTGTTTTGCATTCAGCAGCACAGCATCCCTCCCAGATAAACCAGTCTGAACCACCCTTGCTGCCTGTGTCAGCTAATGGAGGGAAAAAGGCGGTGAGATGGTTCCATTTCGGTTTTTTCCTCCCACCTTTCTTCTCCACTGCCTGTCACCGATTCCCTTTCCTCCTCCTCTCCTCCCCCCTTATTAAAACAAAACATCTGCCACAATTTTAAGATGCTTTGGGCCTTTTCAGGCTTCTACCAGCAAGGACAGGACTTGGCAGGGAGGGGAGCTGAGCGAGAGCCACAGCAGGTGAAGGATTTTCATTCCCCCGTTACTTCCATCAGCTGCCAGGGCCACGGAGCATCCACGGGAGGCAAAAGTAATGATTTCCAAACCAAAAAAGAGAGCCCTGGCAGGCTGGACTGGGGCTTGGCCCCATCCCTCAGAGCTCTGCAGAGCTCAGCTGGTGACTAGTCGCTGCGTCACTCCTTTCTGATTAAATTCCCGTTAAGTTTAAAATAATAACATGTCCTTAGTGGAATAAGAGACTCTGGAAGAAGAAAGAAACAAGCCTTTGTGGGGTTTTTTTGGCTAACAGTGAACTAAGGGCCAGCCCTGAAGAATCATATGGGAAAAATGGCTCTTTGGACCGTGTTTTTCTTCTGTAAAGGCACAGGGCTTATCCTTGCATTTTCTGTGACCACAGAATCCAGATCCACCGGTGAACTAAGACCCTTTATACGATTACGACAGGGGAAAAAATGCTGGACAAGGCACAGAAATTATGATGTGTGAACTATGAGGCACAGAAGCGCCCAAGTCTTTCACCAGACAATTTCTCAGAGGGGTTGATCAGAACAACCTGCACATTTCTGTCCAAGATATTTGGTCTGACATTCTGTTCTCCCAGCTCCCTGACCCTTTTTTTTTTTTTTTTCATTATCTGTCTGCTTGCCGTCCTGTGAAGGAGCCAAGCAGATGGAGTAGAGGGGTCACCAGCTATTTTGGCATGCCCAGTCACATTCCCTGAAGGAAAATAGGTCCATGCCACTGGATCCCACGTCAGGGAGGTCCCACCACTTTTACCACCAGGAAAATCATTATAAAAAGTTATTACAGCGGCAATATTGATAATTATATTAATAATCAATCACCTTGGGTTATGTTTCTTCTTTAGTTCTTACAGTCCTGCTAGGGAGGGATTATTATTGGGCTAGACACTAGTTTGTGTCTAGCCCAATGATAATACCTTACTTGTTTTAGCACTGAAATGGAAGAAACAATCCTAGAAACTTTCATTAGTGGGTCAAAATGAATTTTTTTGGCTAGACCTGAGATAAAACTTTTAACTTCATTTGGGGGCCATATAATCTTTTTGGATAACCTTCTCCTTCGGTTCAAGTTAATTTTTGAAACTGAAGCATGATGAAAAGCAGATCTGAAGCAGGTGAACACTCAGAAAAAAACAACAAAATGAAACATTGCAGCATTTCCATGGCCAACCTTTGCATTTCAGGAACACTGACAGAAAAGTAGAGATGCTTTCCAGGGCTCTCTCTTTTCACCGGAACTACTCATCAGATTTGAATCCATTCACTGTCCTTCTCTTCCCAAAGCCTCATTTGGAGGGATGAACTTATGGTAGAATTTCCCTAGGAGCAGATGTTGCTGAGGAACTTTGGGTCAGCCCTGCCTCCCCATCCTGGACCAACACCCCACACAGAACCCCTGAATTTTGCATGATGAGTGGCCATGTGCACCATATTCCTAGTGGAAAGTGGAGGAGCTGCTGAAATTGTGGAATTCATGTGAATAGTAACACCATGCTCGGCTAATTACACCAAGTGCTTGGTCCAAGGTGTGTAAAACAGGCAGAGGAAGTATAAGACACTGGCAAATACTCATTTTTGCTTGTGATTGCTCACATGACTTCCCTACTCAGAGCTCATTCACATCAAAATCAGGTTACTTTTAAAAAGCAAAAGAAGAAGCTGTGGATCCTCTGGAGGTCAGGTTGGGTTCCTCAGGACCACAGGGTTTGGGGCCAAAGTCAGGAATGCAGCATTTAATGGCCTTGCTCATCCCCTCAGTGCTGTATCCCAGGGGTCATCATGGTGTGCAGTGACAGTAACTCCAGCTTGAGGGACAACACAATAAAAGAGGGTCCCTGCTCCAGGCAGCACAGCCAGGTCACACCAAGGCATCACAACCTCATCCCTGCTGCCCAAAGACATCCCTGCTCATCTGTTACTCCCACCCTGTGTCTCCTCTGGACACTGGTGGCTCCCAGGATAATTTGGCTCAGATTATTAAGGAATTAGAAAGCCAAAGAGAGCTCCTCAAAATCTTGGGGAACTCTACCTGGCATGCACAGAGGGGCTGGTAACACCACCCTCTGCACATGCAGGCAGGGGGGAGAAGGAGCAGAACTATTAATCTTGTGTATTCTAGCTGGAATTAAGTGACAGTGATGGAGTGCTTTGTAATGGACTTCCTGAATCCTCATACAAACGGAGGAAGTGACCACCCTTGACCAGGTTTCTGCTCATGCTGCCTGTTTCCCTGCCTGCATTACACATTTTCCCTTCTGCAATCAGCTGCGACCCCTGCTTGAGCAAGGCCAGTGAGTCAGTGCTCAGCCAGCCTGTGGGAATGGCTTCTGGAGGGGCCCTGGGGAGTGGTGTGCAGGGTGCCATGGAGCTGAAAGCCTCAGAAAAAGCCACGCTGTGTACCAGGAAGGCAGCTCTGGGATAGCCAGCCTCCAGTCCCCACTGCCTGAGGAAATCTGGCCAGTCCCGCTGGGCTCTCCTGGGCACACCAAGAAATGCAGTCCTTGGGCTGTCCCTGTGACATGGAGAATGTGTGGCATTCCTGGTGCCTCTGGTCCCTCCTCAGCAGCAGAGACATGTCCAACAGAGCCACCAGCACAGGAGGTGTTGGAGCCTTTCAAGCCTTTCTGGGGGAGAGGATGGCTTTATTTTTGGGAAGCAACATTTTGTCTTCATTGTCCCGGCATATCCGTGTCACAAAGTCCATGCTGGGGACACCTCCCCGCCTCACGCTGGGCTTGCACAACCCTCCTTGGTGCTGACAAGGGACCGTGACCTTCCCTTTGAGGAGCAGTGCTGCCCTGCCAGCTGGGAGCTCTGGCAGACAGGCTCTGGCAGGGTTGTGAATTCCCTGCCTCCCACCCAACCAGCCGGCCATGGAGAGACCCCGAAGGCTCCTGTAGAGGAGTCAGTGTGAAACAAAAAAGAGACCACAGCTCACAGCCCCCGGGAACTCCCAGCCACGCCAAAGGGAAGAGCCTGGGGATGCTGCAGCCACAGAAGGGAATATTTGGAGTCTGTTCCCAGCATCCCAACCTTGGGCTCGACACAGTCTGGCAGTCTGTGTGGGCCCTGCCTCTGGCATCAGGGCTGGCAGGAGGAGGGAACTGCGGGAGAAATGGAGCTTGGAGAAATAAATCCCTTTTCCAGTCCAGCCCTGGGAGTCTCACAGGCACAGGGACAAAGAGAGGGATGCAGAGAGGGAGCAGAAGTGACCTCACGAGGACAACAAGCAGCACAGGGAGATGTCTCACCAGCCAGCCCAACCCTCATTAATGTCACCCCCAAGAACAACAGCTGGTCCACCACACCTCAGCTCAGGTGTGGGCTTTGATTTTTACATCTTTTCCCACATCAAACTCCCAGGCACGCTGAGCAGGAGGGAGTTTGAGAGAAGCACCCCTTGACACCAGCTCTGGATTTGGCCCCTTGGCCCTGAGATGTTCCAAAACAAAAGTTCTGTTATCAGTGGGATTTTGCCCCTCTCCTGCAGCCTATCACTCAGCACAGAGCCACCTCTGATCTCCACAAATGTGGATTCACTCCAGGGGAGGGTCAGAATCAGGCACTCAGTTTAGAGTCCTTTGTTCTCTTTCTTCCTTTTTCATCTTCTTTTGGTCTTCCCTCAGCTGATTAAACCCCCACTCACTTACTGCCTGAATCAGGAAGGTCTAAAGGCTTAGTAAAGAGTTCAGCCTAGGGTCCAGTGGTTTTTTTGTCACTTACTTGTCTAAATAATGCAGGAAAGGCTCCAGCTTTGCAAGCCAGGCGCTCCATGAAAGGTGTAGAAGAGCAGAGGTGCAAATGGAAACCTTGGTGGCATTAGGTGCTGTTTTTCTAAACATTCCCCATCAGTAAGCACACAGTCTCTCAGCGCTGCACGGCCCCACCGAGGTCTTTAAATTGTATTTCTAGGATTTCTCTGAAACAGGGGCCTCAAGCTTTTAAATACAAAGGGAGCTGGGGAATGGTTTCTTTAGCAAGAGATTTGAGCAAATCAGTGCTTTTTGTCTCTCTCTCTTTTTTTCCTTTTTTTTCTTTTTTTTTTTTTTTTAATGGACATCTGCTGGGATTTGGTCGGTTGTTTTTTTTTTGGTTTTTTTTTTTTTTTTTTTTTTTGAGTTGTGGGGGTGAAGGAGGTTGAGGGCAAAAGAGAGGTTTGCAGACAGGGTGAGCACAACACATACTGGAAAAAATCCCGGATGCTATAAATGGGAGCCCCCTAACAGTGCAGCTCATCTGAAGCAAAATGAAAATATCAGGATCAGGCATCCAAGAAACATATGTGCAGATGGCTTGGAGCCCAGTCTCCTTACTAGGGCTCTGCATTAAATAAAATGCACCAGGTCATGTTGCTATAGATATAAGAGATTACTGGGTGCAATGTGCACTTCGCTGTGAAGCTGCAGGTTTTCAAACAATTGCAAATACAGACCTTGTTTATGGATGAAGTAAATGGCTTCAGTCAAGCAGGGCTTCAGTCAAACTTTTTTGAGGTTTTTTGGGTTTTTTTTCCTTGCCAGGGTTGGGGTCAGGAGGCTCCTGCTCTGTGAGGTTGTGCTGCAGTCTCTGCTCAGGAGGAGCAGCCTCACCACTCACGTGAGAAGCTGCATCCAAGAGGGCTCTTGACTGTGACCTGTATTTTTGAGGGATGATATGAATCAACCCAGAGCCTTGGCAAGACCTCTCTGCTGGGGCTTTTGCTTTCAGCCAATGTCAATTATGTCATTACTGAGCCTGCAGAAGCTATTACTAATGTTACTTTTACAGTTCACTGCCGACCAGAGAAAAGAGTTTTTCACACTGTTGTCGTTTTGTTGGAGCAGGACTATACGAATCACAGATGGCTTCCCTGCCAGATGTAGCCTC
The DNA here is from genome assembly GCF_029207755.1 of Chamaea fasciata. Classification (NCBI taxonomy): domain Eukaryota; kingdom Metazoa; phylum Chordata; class Aves; order Passeriformes; family Sylviidae; genus Chamaea; species Chamaea fasciata. The sequence goes on along the minus strand of NW_027094095.1, from coordinate 28,458,801 downwards.
GCAGGACGGCAGTTTGGGGTTTACAAGAGGTTTAATGAAAACTTGGCACTTGACCAACTTTTGGCAAATACTCTTGGGCTGTCAACTCAAGCACACAAGCAAATCAAGATCCTAAAAAAAAAAAAAAAGAAATGTCTAATGACTTGTTCTCGCCGAACGAGGAGGTGAAAAGTTTTACCTGAGGAACAAAACCCAAATGAGCAAACCAAGAGTCTATCACACTGGGCCTGAGCTCATGATCACTGAGGTTACTGAAAGCTCTCACTGCACTCTGGATCTGTTCCCAAGTCCTTGCTGTTCGCACTTGAGGGGTCCAACATATTTCTGCTGACACGGAACACGGATGGTGAGCTGGGGGGAGGAAGTGACATCCAGGTGTGTGTTGAAAATCACCTCATCCTTTCTTTGATGTCTGCTGCTCCTTTTTTGTTGAGTTATGACTTCGCTGCTCTGCCCTGGCTGAGAGTTCCTTTGCTGGCCTTTCTGCTTGGTTGGTTTCTTCCTTGATGACATGAGCAGTTCATTAAAAGTGTGCTAAAAGAAATTCTCAGGTGTGTGCCTTCGGATGTAGGACTCGTCCTCTACTAAGCATGCTGAAATTGTGCAGAAATAACCAACATCTCCGGATGCAAGCTGGAAACTGCGCTTTTTTTTGAGTTTTCAGTCATAGTGCTTCCTTTTCTCCATTAATGAAAGTGTGTGCTAAGTGAACTTGCCATAGCACAGTGTCACTTTAGGCACAGCTTTTCTTTATGAGTCTCCACATTTATCCACTCTCATCACTCTGGACCAAATTTCATCCTGATCCCAATGGCCAAATTGAGTCAGCTGCAGTGATTTGGCTGTGAAGCTCCTTCAGTTATGGTCTGGATGAGAAATTAGTTCTTAAATCCCAGTAGCCCCAAAGTGCTGCCTCATGGGTGCAGCTTGTGCACCAGTGGGATGGAGGAGAAAGGTGCCTGGACATATAAAAAATGCATTTGAACCATTGAAAAAATCATCTCCAAACCCTGAAGCATTATTCACACCACAATTCGAGGCAGTCAGCCTGTCTCATCTGTGGGCCTTTAGCAGTCTCCCAGAACCAACTGCCTTTGCCTCAGCCTGTCTGCCTGCCTGCCTTTAAATATCTTCATCCTGAGCCTTACTTGAATGGTAGATCTTTTTATCACCACTGGTGCACAAACCAGATGACTGAATTCTCTGGAGGGAGGAGGAAGTAGCGCTTTACATCCAGGTGGCAAAGGAATTAATAAAAGGGCTGGAGAAACATAATCACAGAGATGTCATCCTTTTTCCACTGGCTGAGGTTTGGATGCAAACCTGATACTTAACCCTCCTTAGAGTCCCTGTGGATTCATCTCCTTCAGAATCTCTTTTAAACAGAGTTATTCTGACTTTTTCTGGGTCGGGTGCTCTGAAAGTTTACAGAAATGAAGTCAGTTTATAAGATGCAGATTGAATCCCTTCCTTCCTTCCTTCCTTCCTTCCTTCCTTCCTTCCTTCCTTCCTTCCATCCATCCATCCATCCATCCATGAGCCAGTAAGATGGCCATGGTAAATATCAACATCCAAGAGTGCATGATTGCTAATGTTTAACATTCCCCAGTAAAATCAGGGCATTATTAATTTTCCTGCTTTATATACCTCTGGAATGGCAAAAAGCAAGAGGAGAAACCTGGCCCAGTGATCCATCATCTGAGGCTTTGAAATAGAGCCAACTTCAGTGAAATTTGAGTGAGCCCTCAGAAACACAAGGAGGGCTGGAGCAACAAGTGCATTCAGTGGGCTATGATATCACCCTCTGCTCCTTTCTGGAGGGGAAACTGTTCCTCGGATGTGTAAGGGAGAAGAAAGAAGCAGAAAAGCACACACATACATTTAAATATTAAAAAAGCTGCCCCAGAAAAGAACTTAAAATATGAGGTCATTTCCTCGATGAGCTTAAAGCATTATTTGTCATCCACGCTGAAAGAGGAGAGAAAGGGAAATAAAAGAAGGACAGGAAAAGCACCCTGGGCATTTGTGGTTTGAAGGGAAGGTGCTGGGTTACACCAAGAGCTGAGACGGCCTCGAGGGTGCCCCTTGGATCTGCTCCTGGCTGGCTCTGAGCACCACGGGGGCAGAATTCCTGCCAGGGAACAGATGAGCCTTGGCAAAGGCTTGGCAGCACCTGGGCCTGGTTTACATTTCCTTACCACGCAGGCATTTGTCAGAGCCTCCAGCCAAACGGCCTCAGAGGAATGAACTTTCCTGTGGCCAGTCTGGGCTGTGGATAGCAAATCCCACCACCCCCCTGGAGACTGCCTGAGCAGCTTTAGCCCTGGATTAAGGGGTATCTTACTGGGTTCTGGGCTGGATTTAGTAGATTCCCCTGCATGTCAGAGCAAATTGGGTGCAATAAGGCGCCGTTACATAAGTGGAAATTTTAAAAGTGCCATGCAGGGGGCTGTTGTGACCCAAGTGCAGGATGCAGCTCTTGGCCTTGCTGAACCTGACTACAGGCACACTCTCCATGATTTGTGCTTTCTTCTGCTCTTGCTGAACTCCCCACAGAAGCTCTGGGCAGCCCCTGTGGTGGCAGAGCAGCAGGATGTGAGCAGTGTAAAAGTGCAGACTGGCACAGGCACCTGTGGGATGCTTGGCTCTGCTCCTGCTTCATTTTTTGGCATGGATGCAGCTGAGATGTCCTGGAGAGGATCATAAAATCATGAAACCAAAGCATGGTTTGGGATGGAAGGGAATTGAAGGCTTATCTCATTCCACTCCCTGCCATGGGCAGGGACACCTTCTGCTATTCCAGGTTGCTCCAAGCCCCGTCCAACCTGACCTTGGACACTTCCAGGGATCCTGAGACACCCACAGCTTCTCTGGGATCCTGTGCCAGGGCCTTACCACCTTCACAAGGAGGATGAAACCATGGAGAAGGCCTCTGGAAGGGGCCCTGGAAACTTTCTGCTTCCATTTGATCTGCCCCTGAACAACAGAGCAAGAGTTGCTCCACGAGGAGCCTGTGGTCTGCCCAGCAGCACTGAGCTGCCCTTTGGAACCAGTGATTTCTCTGGAGCTGAGCAATCCAGCTGCTGTTTGGCCTCTGGATTGTGCAGCTCCAAACACAGCTTTGGTTCCCTGTTATCAAGGGCTCTGACTCAGAGCTCAGGGAAACATTGCCATTCCAACCTCTGGGAGCAATCTCAGGGGATGTTTTTTCCCCTGGCAAATTTGGCTTGAGCCACACCAGTTATGTGTAAAAATCAGGATGTCTGAGAAAAGAGGAGTTAATTTTTGCATATTTGCCTATTGTAAAAGCTGCACTTCCAGCATCTTGTGACTTAGCTGAGGGAAAACTTCAACATTTCTTTTTTCTCCAAAGAAGAAAATAAAAATGGTGAAGATAGCAGCTACGTGAAGTATTTCTCTTTGTTGAAACTTGGATGAAGAACCAAAGGATGCTGACACAAATTCGCTAAGCAGTGTTTGTGCTTGGGACAGCAGCAAGTGCCATCTTTTCCATTTCTTGTGTTGGACATCCCAACACAAGCTTGGCAGCACAGCTGAGTGGATCTCCTGGCAGTGCCCTTCCCTGGAAGCTGGAGCAGCCTCTTCTCAGCCCTGCTCTGAACAAGTACCTCACATACTGGGGAACAGCACATTTTAGTGGGGTTTTTTGACAGCCTGGCCATACCCTAAGCAAAAGCTGCCCTGCCAGGGAGACACTCAGGCCTCTGAGTGCACCCTTGGTGCTGCACAAATCACAGAATTAAATGCAGGGTGCCTGCTGGAATTCTGGAAACTTAGGATTTTAGGCTTTCTGTGCTGACAGGCACTGACCCTCAAGCAAGCACTACATGTGACCTGAGGCTGTGGAAGAGGCTTCCCAAATTGAGTGATAGCCCTGGGGTTATGGGTGTGTAGTTTGAGTAGAAGTGTGTAATGTCACAGGCTGCAAAACTTAGGATTTAAGGTTATAGTATAGAGTAATATATATAAGGCAAGATGGAGAATTTAAGGTGTTGGTTAAGTTCTTCTTTCACCTTCTTCTTCATGGGTTTGGGTGGTGTTTTCTAATTGGGTGAAAAGGTCTGCATTGCAGACCTCGGGTGGTTGGTTACTGGGTTAAAAGTGGAAATAATATAGGTGTCATCTTGTTATTGGACAAATTATGCTTAAAAGACCTGGGAAAGAGACAGAGCCATTTTCTACTTTGATAGCTAGAGCTCACAACTCATGAGACTGTAATAGAGATAAGAATTAATAAAGACTAAGTCCAAACACGAAACTACGACTCCCATGTATTATTCCCGGCTCTAACACGAAGAAAAGAAGATAAAAACCCCACAGGTGCCCATGCCTAAATACAGCAGAGGGGCCTCGAGTGTCTCTGCAGCCCCTCTGCACCAGGGGAATGTCACACCCTTGCTGGCAATAAGGGGATGAACAATTCCTGTTTGTCTGTGTGCAGCAGATGGGCAAACAGCAGGGAAGAAGTGTCCAGCGAGGCAGCAAGGGGTCCACAGCAAGTCAGCACCTGCAGCTCCACAGACATTGCTCTGAAGCAATAAATGCTGCCAGTTTAGTACTGCACAACCCCATAGGGATGTGAATGCTCCCTGAGCACTCCCCGAGTTCATTTCAGCTCACTCCAGCTTCTCCTAATGCACATTTTAAAAAATAATATTTTTGAAGGGTTATTAATCCGTTTTTTGGGGCAGAAGGACCCTGCAGTGCAGCCACCTGTTTTACATGGATCATAGGGATCATCCAGCTTCAATTAGCAGCATCAGCATCACAAGAGCAAAGGTCATTTTCATCAAATACATAATCTTTTTTTTTCTTTTTTTGTTTTGGTATTTGAATTTAAAAATAACAGAGTGGATTTGTTATACACTTAAAATTGTTATACATTTAAAAATATACGCTACAAAACCAAATAATTGCTCAGCAGGATGAACTTCAACACGAACCACAAACACAGACCTGGCTGCAGGAAGCAGTGAGCTTGGAGGGCATCACCACTCTTTTAGTGTTAAAAGCAAGAAATGGTGAGGAAAATCTGTTCCCTGCTCGCTCCAAGTGTGCTGATCTCTGGCCAGCCTTCCCAGCCTGGTAGCGTGAAAATCAGCAGTGCCCAGCCAGCCATTCAAGCATAAAGAGGGAAGGGTGGATTTTCAACGGCACGTCACTAGGAATGATGGCATTGCCACAGTGAAAACCTGCTGAGCCTTCTTTCCGTGCTCAGAGCCAAATGAAGGCTGATGGAGGCAGGTTTGGTGAGGCTGAGAAGCAGATTTTCATGACTTGTGACAACAGGCAAGTGTATGTTTGAGCACCTGAACTCTGGACTTTCCTTGCTCACCTCCCTGCTGTCCCCTAAGTGTCCCCAGGAAGGTGTCAGAGGCACTCAGATTTCAGGGCATCCTGCCTTACATCCCCTGCCACTTCTAAAGGACAAAAGGACTCGGTTCACCTGGCACTTGGCACGATGCTTTGCTGCAGGAGCATCCATGGGGAAGCAATTCCCCAAAGAAAACTCACTCGGTGCCTTCCAGATTTCCATTGGCCTCCCTTTGCCTCCTTTTATTACAGACACCAAGTTGTTATTGATATTTTTTCTTCTTTGCTTCTGCAAAAGGTCACCGGGCTAAATCAGCTGTGTCCCACTCCAGCAGCCTTTCACTCACAGTAAGTGACAATTCCCTGCAAAATGCCTCAGTCTCCAGCCCTGGAGCTGAGAGGGTTGTCAGTCCAGAGAAAGCAATTTTAGCTTATGTTAAGGCTTGCAGACCTGGGAGCAGGAAGGTGAGCGCTGAGTAGTGACTTTCTGCATCATCCTGAGCAAACAGGACCTCTGAGAGTCCCATGTCTGCCTCTAGATTTCCTATGGGCCTCCTCCTTCTCCCTTTCGCCCCTTTCTTACCAGACCTTGCACCCTGACACGTGTGCTTTTCTTGATCCCAACAGATCCCAGCTTTTGCAGGCAATTTCCCCCCCACCCCATTTATTTTTTTTCTGACACCTGGATGAAAACGCATTTTTTAAAATCGATTTTCAGTTTTTGTTCTTGATTCTTCTGTGAGAAGGACAGGTTCCCTGATCATCCCTCACTGCAGCCAGCCTGTGGCCACCACAGTTGCTCAGGACACTCTGAGGCCATGCCTGTGGTCCCCTCACTGCTGTGCCCTTCTGAGATCCCCCGTGCAATACTGTCCGTGCTTTGGTTTGACTTTTCTGTCAATAACCTTGCTGGAACGGATCTGGGATTTGTCAGGAGAAGGATGTTTTCCTCACACACAGCTCAGTGCCCAGTTTGGGCCGTTTGTGATCCATCTCTGCCTGACATTTTTCTGCACTCTGGGAAACCCACAGGGCCTCGATAACCCTTTAATGGTGCTGTGGGCAGCAAAGCGATGGGGTAGGGGTGAAAAATGTCAGAAGTCAATTTCAACAATAAAAACAGCTGCTTTGAACCAAAGCAGGGCTTGTTTATATCACAACACAAGGTTCACCCAGGTTAGGTGTACTGGAGAGCGGAGCACTGCACTCCTCCTCAGCTTATCAGCAGAGGAGATTTTATTCATTCCTCAGACAAGCCCTTGGACCCAGTCAGGGCTCCCCAGAGGAGACACTCCTCAGACTATGTCAGATTTCAGAAAAACACGACAACAACAGCCTTGCTTCGCAGATACTGATATTTCAGAGAGGAAAGTGCATTTTTTCAAGGCAGAAGGCAGCAGCCTGGAGTTCAGTTACATTGTCTGGGTGATTAATGTGTTATTTAGGGAGCAGGCAGAAGCAAGGAGCCTGAGAGAGACCTCCTCCCCTCTATGCCTGCCTTCAAGTGCTGAAAAAAACCCACGGACCAAAAAAAGAAAAAAAGGCAAATTAACTCAGGCAGACACTGTTTTCTGACTATCTAAGGAGCATTTGAGGTACCTTGTGTGTATAACAGGAATGACCCAGACTGGTGCCAGCTGAAGGAAAATTCTCATGTTTAATTCCTTAACAGACACAGTTTATCAGAACACCCAGGCTAACAACAAGCAAAAGCAACACTGCAAACAAAAATCCCAAAGGAAACGAGCTATGTCTGGTTTATCCTTTTAGACATGTGAGAAGCAGGACCCAAACTGGTGTGAGTTTCATAGCAGAGCCACCAAATCTTCTTCCCCGTCTCCTCTCCTTTGTGTGATAGATGTGGCTGAAAGGAGAAGGAAATTTATCCCAAATATGAAGACCCTTTAATGACAGAGATTCAGTGGAACTTCTCAGCTTTAGGGTCACAGGGGTAGAGAATTTGCTGTCCACCTGGGGGTGTGCTGAGTGATGGAGGTGGGTGCCGGACAGAGTGTGGCATCTGACATCCACATCCAGGGATGGATTCAAGGTGTAAGGATCTCATTTTCCTCCTGGGTACCAGACAGAACCAAAATTCTCTGCACCAACTCAGAGCTGTCAGCCTCTGATTCCTGAGCGGGAAGCATCTGGGCATCTCCTGGGAGATTTTCTCCCTGGAATTCCGTGTCCATGTCTCAGATGTGCAGCCCTAGCACGTGGATTTTGCAGGGTATATTTTTCATCACATGGTTTGCCCTCTCTCCTCCCCTCCCCTCCCAGGGAATACAGCACAGTGCATGCGTTTGGTGCATGCCGAAATGTATAAATAAACCAACATTTTGCTGGGTCAGCCCTCTGTTGGCAACCTCCTTGTACTTTGTCACTGCAGGCCACAACTCCACTTACAGTGACCATCTTGTCTTGGCAGGACTCGTTTGCTTATTCACTCCCTCCTCAGCTCTGCTGCTTGGTGCCAGAGCACACCAAGAGCCCCTCAATTGCCTTTGGCTTCTCCTCTGCAAAGGAATGCTGAGCTGTGGGGACAGCCCCTGCCATAGGAAAGGAAAAGGGATAAAAATGTTACTCGCCAGTGTCCAAGGAAAGGGAGGAGCTCTCTGCTGTCAGGTCCTACTCCAATACGGTCCGTAGGGAAAATCGAAGGAGGTGTTTATGGCTCCCACCACTGGCTTCCACATGGGTTTTCAGACACCCTCACACAGTAATTAGGATAAATATCCCTTGGCCTTGATGAAGAGAGACATTTTACAGAACACAGAATCATTCAAGTTGGAAAAGACCCCTAAGATCATCTCTTCTATTCATTCCCCCAACACTGCCATGTCCACCACCAAACCATGTCCCCACGTGTCACATCCACACGCTTTTTGAACACTTACAGGGGTGGCAACTCCCCCACTTCCCTGGGCAGCCTGTTCCAATGCCTCACCACCCTTTCAGTGAAGAAATTTTTCCTAATATCCAACCTACTCCTCCCCTGGCACAACTTGAACCACAACTGCTGACAAAATTTCCCAGGTGGGTATCGTTCCTCTCTTTTTTTGTCCAGAAATGGAACCATCTCATCCCTTTTCCTGCAATTAAGATTAGAATTGCTTTTCACATCCTAACTCTTATATGGGTTTGATCTTTTTCAGTGCTGTTTCCAAGGTGCAAACTGTCTGGAAATGGAAAAGAAGGAAGTCATGGGTACCTGGCTGCCTGCCAGACAAGGACAACAGGCTGTTCATCACTGGAAGGGGGCTGCTGTGGGCACAGCATCCCTAGCTATACATGAGGTATTTAAAGAGGGAGGTTGTAATTTGGAAAACAGGCTGTCAGTTCCAGATGTACAACCTCAAAGTAGCCTCATTCTTTGAGGACAGTTCTCTCAAAAAAATCACCCTGATCCCAAGCTGGACATTGCTCTGGAAAACATCAAAAATTTTGTGTGGCATTTCAGAGCCACGTCCAAACCCTTTGTGTTTTGTAAACAGGAAGTCACTTTGTCTGGAGAGGACATTTTCCCCCCTTCAATAGCCGCATGCAGCCTTTTTACATAACCCCTTTTTGCAGTATTTTGGGACTGAAAAGCTCATTTCCCTCTCACAAGCACAGAGGAGAATGCAGCTGCCACCCAGACATCCTTTAAATGGGACCACATGTAAGCCACTTAGTCTCCAAAAATGAAAGCAAAACACAGAGCTGTCATCACTGCACGGCACCGTCAATCAGAGCTGCTCATAATGTGCTGTGCCATGTACATCTTACACCACGTTCATTATGAGCTTAGCCTAGTGTGGAATAGTGCAGGAGAACATTAGAAACCCTAGAAATTCTGCTTCAGTAAGTGAGGGATAAGCAGGAACAAAAAAGTTCTGACCCAGTCTTTTTTTTCCCTGGCTGCGAGCATTGGTGAGCACAAATCCCTCTGATTTTTTATTTTTTTCTCAGCTTCACCCTGACCAGGTTGGGTGCAATCTCCCAAAAAAGGACATTTTTTGTTCGTGGCACTCCACTGAACAATCCCAATCCAATAATTTTGTTTGCAAGTTCAGCCAAATGCTCTTGCCAGGGTCAGTCCCAGTGGTGTGGATGGGAGACACCAGGGTGGGTCATGCCCAGATGGTTTCATCTTCTCCCTTGTCCTCTTGGTCCCATCACTTTTCTTCAGGATGCAAAAAAGCCACAATGGGTTGTGCTGGGAGGGCAGATGGTGCCTGTCACCCCAAGGACCAGGAGAACAGACAGTGTCTACAGATAGGCCTGGGGCTTTGGGCTGCTGCTGGGACTGCCAGGGAAAATCACCTGGAAAACACATCCTATGCCATGACATGGTTGGTCCAGGTCAAATCCCTGTATCTCAAAACTGCTGAATGCTGGGAAGGCAAAGTTGCCCATATAGTACATTGGGGAAAAAAAAAAAAAAAGGGGGGGGAAAAAGGTGGCATCAAGGCTCTTGCCTTGTTTAGAGGCATGAAAGGCTGAGATGGAAAAGGATGTGTGCTTCCATGGGTGGAAAGAATGCATAAAAACGCTCACAAAAGTAAAAGTTATTGATAATTGGGCCTTTCCTGTAGCTGCACGCCTCCTAAGACTTCTTAAAGGCCAAATAGAAAAAGCCATTATTTTTTCCTGCTTAGCATCATTGCTGGGATCCCAGGCTTGGCATTGAAAAATAAATATCTGGGGGCAACAGACAACAGGAGAACAGTCATCAGAGAACAGGAGGAAGAGGACAAGGAGATGAGTCCAGTTGAATGCATGTGCAGTGGAAAAATATCTTCAAGGGAGGAGCAAAACCAGAGGAAAAACGGCTCAGTTCATAGCATGGTAGATCTATCGGAAGTATTGTTCAAAAAACACAAGGAAATTATTAAAATCTATTTGGTCATTTGTGTGAAGCTCTTCAAGTACCTTACCATCATCTGTAAAGTGCCTGAAAGAGTGAGGAGAGTTCATTAAGAAGGAGGGTAGGGAAAGAGGAGCCAAGGCTCTCTGGTGGGGACTGGTGGGTGGGTTGGTTTCACCGTGGGAAGGCGTTTCCACTCCTTTCAACATGCCCTGGCTGCAGAAGCAGTTACAGTCTTAAACAAACCAGCTGGCACAGGCTGAAAATTGTGTTGTTATTCATATGCGTCCAAGTATAAAACAAGGACTGTATGAGCTGAATAAATAAACAGACTCGCTGGTCTCTGGTGAGGAGGTCTGTGTCGTTTTATTCACACTTTTTGCCATGTACTCTGGGGTCATTTGCCAGACTGGGAATAAATGGCATCTGGTTCTTTAGCCCAGGCTTGATCTGCTCTCTCATATAAAGACTTTTCTTTACTGGCTTCTGGGATGCAAAAACCAGGTGAAATGGAAGGAAAATCTAGCCAGAAAGTGTCTAAAATATATAATAAACTTTTGGGCCTGATTCTGGCTGTGTTTATTCCCTTTTTCCTGCCATCATAACAGGGCAGAGAATACAACACCCTTGGTTTCATTTAAATTCAGCAAGAAATTAATGAGATACTTGCTATAAACTTGCTAAATCTCAATAGAACTAATTCAACTAAATCAGCTGCTTTCAAAAACTCAGCACATCTACAATCAACCGCCAAGCGTGCTTCAGTGGGAGGTTGTAACGAAAGTGATTTTAGAGAAGGAAAAATGCCATTTGCAGGCAGAAGAAAACCACCCATTTCAAGTCAAGTTTTTCAACTGCCACACAGAATTCACACCAGTTCACCCCAATCTGATTTTGCTCAAGCTGCTCTGTGTCAATGCCTCTGAGAAAGGCAAGTTGGCCCTAACGAGCTGCCTTCATGGGGATTGTTGGACTCTATTCTTTCAACAAACCCATTTTATTGCTTCATGATGGGGTTTGAAATGAGAGACAATTCAGATCTGGCTGCAGCTGTGCAGACATCCCCTGGTCATGTCCTCCTGTGGAAGGCCAGAAGTAGGAAAAGGAATGGGTTTGTTCATTAAACCAAATTCTACAAATATTGCTATATTTTGAAAATAATATGAAGGGGAAGGGAAGGGAAGGGAAGGGAAGGGAAGGGAAGGGAAGGGAAGGGAAGGGAAGGGAAGGGAAGGGAAGGGAAGGGAAGGGAAGGGAAGGGAAGGGAAGGGAAGGGAAGGGAAGGGAAGGGAAGGGAAGGGAAGGGAAGGGAAGGGAAGGGAAGGGAAGGGAAGGGAAGGGAAGGGAAGGGAAGGGAAGGGAAGGGAAGGGAAGGGAAGGGAAGGGAAGGGAAGGGAAGGGAAGGGAAGGGAAGGGAAGGGAAGGGAAGGGAAGGGAAGGGAAGGGAAGGGAAGGGAAGGGAAGGGAAGGGAAGGGAAGGGAAGGGAAGGGAAGGGAAGGGAAGAACAAGAAAAGAGTGTAAACTGACATTGCAGGTTACCAGGGAGCAGCAAGGTGGTTTGGATTGAGACGTGGGAGCCTGAAGACCATGGTCAGAGCTTTGACCGCCATCCCTTGTGCCAAACACTCACTTGCTGCCACCTGAAACCAGAGAGATTCCTTAAAACACAGAACAGAAGTAAAGGGGACATCTGTGAACGCTGCTGCTGGCAGTGCTGGATGGCCACAGCAGGAGAAAATTGTGGGCACACTGATCACCCACATCAAAGCCAGGGTGGCAAACTTTGGGCTCAGGCTGGTTTTCAGCGGAGTTGCTGGAAAATGCAGCACACTGCTGGTTCCATCCCAAACCTTCCCCGTGTCATTAATGCTGGAAACCCCTCATTATACTCCCATTAAACCTCCCTTAAAATGCCCTCTCTTGCATTTTCGTGCTGAGGGCTGTGCATGGCACGTGCAGTGGCTCTTGCTGGCGTTTCAGGTGCAAATCTTTGGCTGCCTGGCAGGGGAAGGAATAGAGCAAAACCAGAGGCAGAGCAGCTTCAACTCTCCCATGTGCTGAAGGCAGGGTGAAGGTGGGTATTTGTGTTCCAGTCCTGCTGTTGAAATGAATGGCAGCCATGTCTGAGGGAGCAGGATTAGGCTGGGGATGCAGGCCTGGAATCAGAGCAGGGCCCCACTGCATCCATTAGCGGGTGGTTCGTGGAAAAGCCAACCCCCAGCAGCACAGATTATTTAGTGGTGGAGCAACGTGGGTTCATGACTTCTGCTCCTGGGCTGCTCTCATCCCGTGTTCTGCCCTGGCCTCCCAAAAATGCTTTTGTCCTGTGTGAGAACACGGCACGCAAAGGCATTCCCGATGACAGCGCTGTGGCTGGCTTGACACAGAGTTTTCAAGGATGGTGACAGGGGAAGAAAGGCTCGTGCATGCCACAGATGTATCTTTGAAGACAGAACATGGGTCATGTCTTGGAATTTAGGGGCTGTCATATGGGAATGGTTCACTGGGCTGATAGAGTTTATTTGTGTTTCCTAGCAGGATGGATCCTCACCTGCTGCCCTTCACACAGACCTAATTGTGCATGTCATACCACGGGGGAGCATCTTTTTTGTCTTGATCTTGCCTCTTTGCCTGGTATTTTTCTCCCACAGTTGCAGGTGCAATCTTTATTCTTATGGGTGCTTCCATCTGTGCATCAGCCTCTCCCGTCATCCTAAAAGCATCCCACCTTGGTGAATCCCAAAATTCAGCTTCAGTCTTCAGGTATTTCCTTGTGCTGTGTGCTCTGCCATGCAGGGGAGGCCAGGCAGGGCTGAGGCAGCTGAGCACCCAGCCGTTGTGCACTTGAGTGCCTCAGCAGGGTTTTCCCTCCCATGTCCATGCTTGCAGGACTCAGAATCTCCTTTCTGACATGCCCCAGCAGCATTTGAGGTGTCTAAGGCACAGGGAGCACCCAGGAGAAGCCCCAGCCCAGAAGGCTGTGCCCACAGCAGGTTTCACTGAGCAGCACATTAATAGCTGCTGAGACGAATGTCCTTCCAGATATGCACATGGAATTAATGAATTCAATTAAGAATTTTTTTTGTTGCTGTTTCCTGGAAGCAAACATGGCTTTTAGCTCTGGGATATACTACTATTACACAAAGGGATTAAAAATAAAAACCAAAATCAAGGGGATGATTTTTGTGTGTGTGGTAAAGAGTGAAGCTTTTAAAGTGGATTAGTGTTATTGCTGGGTGCTGGGAAACATGGGACTCACCCGAGTACAGCTTGGAGTTCACTGTGATTGCAAACAGGCAAACCTGGGTTATGGCTGTGCATCAAAACACGGCAAGGGCTTGCTGGGCCCTGGCTGGTGCTCCAGGAAAGCAGGAGAGTTTGGCTGGGACATGCTCCAGTTTGGGTTAATAACACACATGACAGATGCTGAGACATGTATGTGGCCACTCAGTGCTGTGGACACTGTGCCCAACTCTGAGGAGCTCCAGTGGCAGACTAGGTTCCTTTGTTTTGGAAAAGTTCATTCCAAATGCAGTATTGTGTAATATTTACTCCTCTGTGTATTTACTCCCACAGTGTAGCAGTGATTCACAAGAGTAGTATTACATTATTTACTTTTTTCCCTCGATTTTTCTCTTCCCAGATGCTGCTCTAGAGCTGCTTCTGCTGTGTCACGAGGCTGAAATGCCCACTGCCTGCTGGCACATGACCCCTTTCACAAACAGACCTGATTTTATTTTAAAAGCAGGTTTTCAGAAATGATTCTCCTGGCCGTGAGGTTCCCCTCGACCTCGGTGCCCTCGTGGTTGCAGAAGAGCTGAAGGGAATTTGCCCAGAGCCCCAGATGGTTTGGACAAGGGGTTTGATCAGGGTTTGGAAGCTCTCAGGGGGCTGGGTGGTTTGTGCTGTGATAGCCAAGGACTATTGTCTGTCTGGGCACACGTGGGACTCGTTTAGAACCAGCAGTGGGAAGTCCTCCTTCATCCTCACACTCATCCAGGGAGGTTGCAGCAGCTCCAATTCCTCAGGGTAAACCCAGGCTTGAAATAAAGGCACATTTTCCTATCATCAGGACCAATTATTCAGGGAATGATCAGATGAAGCCAAAGCCTGGAGGTGCTGGGTAAGTTTTGGGAAAATCTCCCCATGTCACTGTCGACATTGAACACTGGAGGTGGTTTGGAAAGCCAGAAGGGGGTTTTTTGGGTTTTCTCTTTGCTGGTTTATTAATAAAATCCAACAATAACAACAAAGCAAAATAAATTTCCCTCATACCAAGAGTAATTTCAAACAACCAGGCTTAGGTGGTGACAAGGCAAGAGGTGCTGTAAACCTTCCTGTGGACAAAATTAGAGCCACAACCTGAACAAAGTGAGCTTCCTTCTGAAATATAAAGAACAGGATTTTTTGTGGGAAAAGGTAGACCCTGACATTCTCTAGGACAGTTGGGGAGAGTGGGAAAGAAACTTGGAGTCTACAGGAACAGACAATGATGAGAGGTCAAGAAATTTTGATTTCTGCAGGGAGATGACAAGAACCAAGCTCATCCTGTCCTGAGCAGGGAGGCTGGAGGGTGAAGACACAACATTGTAACTCAAATATTTAGATAAAGAAGAAATTCATAAACTGGTTTTGTGTCCACTGAGCAATGAGGAAAGAAATCGTAGGCTTAATCATAGGCAGCAAAAGAGCCTTAGGTTAAAATCTGTAAAAGAGACTTAGGGATGCTCTGGCATGGATTTTGCAGGCAGACTGCATTTGCCACTGCTGCAATTCCACACAGGGCACCTGCACCTCCCAGGCATGGCTCAGAGAGCTTTTGGCACCCATGTAAACTCACAACCTCCCTTCCAGCTCCATTTTCTCTGATTTTGAAATAACAGCAAAATTACAGCCTGGCAGCATGAGAGCTGGGATTATTTGTTTTAGGATTAACGTAATTAGGCTAAGCATAAATCAGATGTTTTGGCAATTTGCAATTAAAGCACACAGGAGAGATGTGGCTCTGTCTCTCTGCTACTGAAAGATCTACAGGCAGAAAGGAAGTGCTGACAGACACCTTCCTCTCACCTTCACACTTGCCAGGTAGGGCTGCAGGAAGGATTAGGCATCACCTTTTAATCCTGCTGTACGGTGCCAGGCTGAGCCCTGCTTGTATAACCATGGCCTTCCTGCAGTCAGACCTTCAGTGCCTTAGTTAACATCAATAAATGTTAACACTCGCTGGATTTGCTGGGAAGATTGGAACTTCCAGCTTAAGTCAGTGCTGACACATCAACGCTTGAACTCAGAGATCAGATCCCTCCTGGAGCTGCCTGTTTTAAGATCACAAGGGATTGCTCTTGGCTGCCTGCACCTCCTGCAGTGTGGAGCCCACGTGCAGGAGCAGAACGACGCTCTGGGACTGACACCCCATCTTGGCTGGAAACCTTTGATGAGAGTCAACCACATCCCTTGGGACAGCCCCAGTGGATAATTACACTCAGTTCAAAACGTGCCTGTTTTTATGGCTGGAAGAGCTTTAACTCCGTCTGCTGGATGTACCTGGGGTTCTCTTTATCTGATAAGTGACTGTATCAGTGGACAGATCAGGAAGGAGATGCTTATCCCCCGTGGGTGCACACAGCAGGAAGTGATCAAGCCAGGAATTTTCAGAGGGGTATTATAATAATATTCTATATAATAATAATAATAATAATCTAGAGATTATTCCAGCCTCTTTCAGACAGGCAAGGCATGAAGGCTTTTCCAGTTTTCCCCAGTTTTCCTCCTGCCAGCAAGCTGTTTGCTCATTACACCTCGCCCCTGGCAATGAGTTGGGTTCAGGGAAACTCCATCCATCCTTGCTGTGCATGAGCAAGGGAATAACATTGGGTTCTGACTGCTGTTGAGGGATTTATTTTATTTTGGTGACTGTTTGAATGCAATGTTAACCGGCAGTGCAGGGAGAGGGGCTGGTGCTCTTCAAACACATGCTGTGGTGCCTTTGGTGGGACCTGAATAGAAAACTTCTTAAGCCCAAAAATGTCCCCATTGTTGTTATGCCCCTGTTTTGAAATCAGCATCACCCTTCATGTCTGTGGCAGTGGATAAACGAAATGATGCAGCAACACAGACTCAGGAGAGTGGAAGCCCAACAACGCGATGTATTTTAGAGGCACCTGGACCTATCCATCCCTCCAAACTCTGTGCACACAAGTCTTTCTTCTCCTGAATCCCAGCACTAAAAGTCCAGAGGGCTCAATTTTATCCCATCCATCACACTTCTGGCACAATCTCCTCTCAGGAGAGGACACTGTGCTGCAAACTCTCCCAGTAGCAAAAACCATAGAAGGTTTTTGGAGGATTATATTTAAATGTACCAGCCCACAGCTCAGCAACACCACTGGTTTACTGGGAATCTCTCTCCCACTTTGTTCAGCATCTGCTATAAAAAAGATGCAGAGACATGGGCATTTCTCTGAAAATAATGGTTCATTTCTTTAAGGAAGAAGTGTCTACAGAAGGTTTGAAATCAGGCTGGAGTTCCTAAAGTTTAAAAAAAAAAAGAAAAGAAAAAAAAGCGGCCAAGCTTGGATCCCAACATCAAACTCCACTGAAAATCCTGGTTGGAGACAGGGACATGCAATCTCAAGGTCCAGGCTGCTGTTTGCAGACCAATTTAGCAGCATGCCTGCTCGACCCCTGGCTACAGTGGTACCATCTGTGGTCTATTACTGGGGATTTTGTACCAGCTGGGCAGCAGGAGCTTGTCTGAAATCCACCGCAGCTCTGGAGCTGATGAGCTATTTAGCTACTGCTTGTATTTGTCTTATAAAAGTAATAACACCATGTTCTGTTGCCATTAAGGTCTGACATTAAATGCATTAATTTCCTAATAGATCTCAAGTAAGAGCTAGGACGGCCTTTTATTTTTAATGAACTGAAGACTGCTGTGATCCCATTCATCCACCCATGAAATCCACTGACTGACAAGGTCCCATTTCTGGGCAGCGGGGTTAAATGTGCTTCAGACAAAAGCCAGATTTTCCTTTCTTCTGCATGCCATGGACAGGATCAAAGGAGTGGGGAAATGGACATTAAAGCACTTGTAATCAGGGACACAGACTGCATCCCAGCATGGGCCAGCCCCCTCCCAGGCTTATGGGAATGCTGCTGTGGGTTATTGCATGGGAAGCCTGGGAGCTCTGGGGAGAAAACAGGGCAGGTAAATGAGTCTGGGGGCAAGAGCTGCGTGGACCAGGCTCAGATGTCCTCACCAGGAGCTTCTCCACATGGGAGGGAATATCCCTTGCAGCTCTGGGGCTTCCTCCCTGTCCAAGGCTTTCTTAAGGAGCTTGTAGTAACGCTGGGACTCAGCAGATGGTGCTGCTATGGATAACCCTGGAATGGGATGGATGGACAGATGGGCAAGCAGGTCGGGGGCAGGGGGGAAAGGAAAGCAGGAATACCAGTCTGATTACATTTCTCTTTAAGAGCTGTGCTAATACACCAGAAAAGCTGTTCTCACTAATCACACCTCTCTGCAACCAGAACAACACTGTAGGAAATCCACCTAACTGTGGGATGGAGACCTGGATGGGTGGCAGGGCCATTCCCTTTGGCTTGCTAGGCAGACCACAGGAACTTAGAGGTGAGGATGAAGGTCACCTTCAGAGAAGTTGTGGAGTCACCCCCCTCTTGCCTTCAAGGCACCGTTTTTCAAGCAACCCTCTCAAATGGTCTCGAAAGGATCAGGGCAGAGACTGCTGATGTCTCCCAAAAGACAGCAAACTGGCAGTGGTTTGTTTTCCAAGCACATATGAGTTCATTTTCTTTCCCAAAATTTGCATTTATTTTTAACTGGATTAACATGCAGCTAATGGGGATGTCAACCAGTTGGAATGCAATTTTGGGAATTATGGAGGAATTTAGCACTGTTGATATAAACCATGTGATGGAGTTGGAAAGCACATGATGTTTATCTGCATGGGCTTGGTGTCATTAGTATGCTCGGTGTTTCTCCTAGGTTAACTCTTCAGTGATCCAAATGGGAAGAAATATTTCTACCACAGCTCCCATATGGCTAAAGCGAGAGAGTGAATTACTAAGTTTGGGATTTAAAAGAAATAATAGAGAGATTATTAGTCATATCTTTCTCCTAACAGGAGCAGATAATGGCACTATATATATAAAGTGGTTTTTTACTTGTTGGGCTGGGTGTTTTTTTCCATTTGTCGATGTTTGAATTATTGCAGTGCATGATGATTTGTAAGCAGATATGTATGAGCATAAGCAGGAGCTCTCCTCATCCTGCATCTATTTCAGGCATGTTCAGAGGAGTTACTGTGGCATGTGCTGAAACTTGAAGCTGAAAAGTCAGGAGAGGACTTAAACATCTTCAAGTCTGTACCACAAAAGGGGAACCACCTTCCCTTTAAATGGATGAGCCCCAGTGGCCTTTTCAGGGCTGAAATCCTGCCCCCAGGAAACAGGGACCAGGAAGCATCAAAGCAGGCAGGACGAGCTGTTCCTTAATGAAAATATTGTGAAACTGTGGTTCTGCCAATGATTTGGTGCTCGGGGTTTTTTAGATATGTAGGATGATTGGGGAGCTTCAAAGAAAGATGTCAACCAAATGTTTCCCCGAGTCACATGCACGGCAGAAGGAAATGTGCTTCCTAAAGGTCCTACCGGCAGATGAATTATCTTTTTGCAGTCATTAAAGCTGTAAAGTCATCCCCCGCCCCCCTCCCTACACACACATGAAAGATGAGGGGATTTGCATCCCAGACAAAGCCAGATTTGGGATCTGGACGTTTCCCTTCGAAGGAGCAGCACATGGATCTTGCAGTGGAGTGGTGGGGGGAAGCACAGCAAGGACCTGGTCGTGTTGGGCAGCTTTTTATGATCTGCTGTTGTGCTGCTGTGCCCCAACACCTGCTGGCATCTCTGTGCAGGGACTCCACCATAGACACAGGCCAGCCCTGGGATACAGGGCCACTCCTGGCCACTGCTTTGCTGTCTCCTCCCACACATGTGGTGGAAAATCGATGGAAGAGAGCTTTGGTTGGAACTGTCTCCAAAACCCCGCATTTATTGTGTGGAAGAATATTTCCTGACCTGTCCCTGCTCCACAGAGGGCTCATCACAGCACAGAATTCACTGTAAATCGTGTCAGAGTGGCCTTTCTTCAGGATGCTCCAGAACACCTGATTAGAGGATGCTCCCTGCTGACAAAGGTGGGAGGATTTCCATGTGGTAGCATTGCTCCCTCCTTCTCCCTGGGCACAGCCTCTCCCACAGGACATGATCCTGGACAGCTGCCTTCTTCACTACTCCATCATCCATCTGCATTCCTCATGAGGAAAAAAAATCATTTGGGAATGGTGAGGCTGACAGAGGCTTCTCACGTCTCTATTTCCATACAGTTGTGTTCACCCAGCTGTACTTTCTCGCCCCCAAAAATGCCCGGCAAGATGGAAACTCCTTTCATAAGAGGACAGGAACATGAGGGATGAGTTTGAGACCGCCAGCAATGAGATAAAGGGATGATAAAATCATAGTGGTGGTCTTTGGGCTCACACCTCTCTCATGTAGGGTCTGTAGTATCAATGGCAGGTGCTTTGATGAATGTGGGTTGGAATAGAGCTCCCAGTTTCTCAATTCAGGCCAAATTTTACTTCTACTTGATGGTCCCTGGGAATGCAGAAAGCGGATTTATGAATGGCACCATTGGGAAAATGACTTAAATTCATCCTTCTCCTCCTGATAACTCCTACCCTCCCTGAGTTTGCAGGAAGCTTGAGTCATCATGGCACTGTGACACCTTTAGTGTAAGGTTGAATCCAAGGTTACTCTTATTTTATTATTTATGCCTAATTCCTTAGAATTGCAGGCCTTTGGAGAGATATTACTTCTGCAACACAGAGCAGCTGAGCTGTGGTGGTGGCACTCTTCAAGATATCACATATCACTCTTTACTCATCTTGCAATTAACAGAACTGTTCCCTATTACATCCCACGAATGGCTAGAGGGCATTAAAAAGTCTCTTATCACCAACTAATTTCATAATTTTTAGAAACAGAACCCCCATGTGTTTTTTCAATAAGCTCTTCTCCTTCTGACAGTGCTACATCTTTCACAGGCACAGCAAGAGTAACCTCTGGACTTTGCCTGCAGCAGTGAAGTATGAAATTTTGAATTCCATGGGTCACTGTTTTTGCTGCAGCCAGATGTGGATAAAAGGCAAAGGGTGTTTTATTGTTGTTTTTTCAAGAAACAGAGAAAGGTTTGTGCTAAGGTACACCCTCTACCCCAAAAACAAGTGGCTAACATGTGGCTTGAATATCACCAATTGGCATTTCAAAAGATGAAACTTTTAAAAAAAAAAAATTGAATTTAAATACTCTATCTGCAGCTAATAGGATACATTATGACTTTAAATCGGATTTAGGAAAACATACAGGATAGCTACAACCTTGATGCCAAGCTGTGCTTTAGTTGGTTGTTTCATTGGCATCACAGGTACCAATGAGTTGTGATGGATATAAAAAGAAGATACTCAATGGCTCAGACCTTCCTTTAGCTCTGAACAGATTGGGTTATCCATTGGAAATAAATTAACAGATGTATCCAATCCCTGCGTGCAGTGATGGATGAGTCTATGAAAGCCCTCTTTATTGGTATGCATTTTATGCAAACTCTTCTGGCGACTGAGGCGTGTTAAAAAACTGCTTAGTTTAATTTCTCTGAAGCCCCAGTGTGCCACTGATGATTTAAACCCTCTGTTTCCTGCTTGGGGAGCTGAATATTGAGCAACCAGGAATGAATATCTCACTTCTGGAATTTTATGAGGAAAGCTATCTTCGTGGTAAAATTTCAGTGGATCTCTTGGAAACACTTTCAGAGAATAGTTGAAGCTATGAAACCCATAAATAACAAGCTGAGGAGTTCACTGTTTGTTTGTGGGGGGAAAAAGAAAATTGTATTTTTTATTATTTGATCCAGCCCTCCCAGTCTCACAGACATTGGACAATATTTGGGTTCCCAGCCACGGCCTGTGCAGCCCAGCAGAGAGACATGATTTTGGCTTCCAGCAGTTTCCCTGCTGTCTCCTGAAGTGCTCTGTTATGAAACAAAAAGATAAAAATGGTGATCACAATGAAACACAAACCAGAAATATTTGATCATCCTCCAGCTTTGATTACTGCTGCTTTTAGCCTGGTGCTCGACAGCACACTCGCCAGATGCACAAGTAGCAAGGTTGTGACAACCCTGAGATTTTACTGCTGCACTACACTTTTAGGATGATGTTCTCTAAATGTTAACAGCTGTAAGTCGGGGTTTTGGCAAGGGGGAAAATTCTGTAGAAAGTTTGATTTTTCTTTGTCTTTCTGCCCAAGTTCCTTTTGTCAGAGGGATGGAGCATCTCTTCCATGAAGATGGGCTGAGAGAGTTGGGGTTTTTCAGCCTGGAGAGGTGAAGGTCGATGTTGTTACAGCCTTTAAGTACTTAAAGAGAACAAATGTTTTAGAGGACAAATTTTTCAGCAGGGCCTGTTGTGACCAGGACAAAGAGTGATGGTTTTAAACTAAAACAGGGTCGATTGAGACTGGATATAAAGAAGAAATTTTTTTACAATGAGAGAGGTCAAACACTGGCACAGGTTGCTCAGAGAGGTAGTGGCTGCCCCAGCCCTAGAAATGTTCAAGGCCAGTTTGGATGGAGCCAGTTTGGACTGAGAAAGCTGATCTAGTTAAAGATGTCCCTGCCGTTGCAGGGGGTTTTGACTAGATGACCCTTAAAGATCCCTCCCAACCCAAATTACTCTGTGATTCTCTAACAATGGGAAGAAAAATGGGAAGCTGTCTATTTGTACCTGTTGAGAGCATTCATCTTTTATCCAAATTTTGTGATTTCTTTGCTTATGCCTTTACAATGTTTTCCCCCTGTGTGTGTTGCACACAGAGCTTCAGCAGCCAGACCATATTTAGCAGGAAATATGTGGCCCCACCTTGGATGAAATTTATACGACCATAGAGTGGTTTGGATTGGAAGGGGCTTTAAAGATCACCTGGTACAACTCTGCCACTGTGAGCAGGGACACCTTCAACCAGAGCAGCCTCCTCAGGCCCCACCCAGCCCAGTCTGATCACAAAAATAGCTGATGGAGGAGCAGATGAAAGCAGAGTAGGAAAAAATGTGGGCTATTCCAGATGGAAGCATAGAATAGGGGAGGCAGGAAAAGGATTTGGTGACAGGAGCCTTCCCCTTTTGGTGGCAGGAGGAGAGAGGACTCCCACAACCATCTGAGGGGGCACAGCTGGCCTCATGCATGTCCCTGCTCCCTGTGTGGAAGAGGCAGGTGAAGGAGAATCATCTTTCCCTGCCTCCTCCTGAACTGTGGGGTCAGACTCACCCTTTCAGATTTACCACCTCGTGGTCCCGCTCCGAGCAAAACCGCTGGAGCAGCAACTGCACCACGCAGGATCAGAGAAACTCAGTCTCACCCCTGGTAGCCTAATGACCTCAACAACTGAAGCCCTTTGAGGAGCAGGTATTTTCATCCCTTTCTAATTTGCAGTTGGGACCTAGGGCAATTTTTTGTTCCTGAAACTTTGGAGTTCCTTCAGCATCCTAAAGCCGCGGAACGACTGCTCATGTTCTCGCTCACACATTTGAAGTCTCCCCATGAAACAGCTGGTCTCTGATGTGCAAGATACCTGCTTCCCACTATTTGGCTTCCAACAGCAAGAAGATGACTTATGGCCGTGAACTATCCCTTAATTTAACACATCAAAACCGAGCAAAAACAAACAGAGCAGAGTGAAGAACACATGTAGACCATGAACTCACATTCTGCACCTTGCACTTTTGCCCAGAGCACATGTTTTTGCAGCTTATCTCCCTAGGTATCTGTGATGGTGCCTTCTTGTGTGTTTGTTTTCTTTGTGTGGGGATTCTTGGCAAGAAACTGTTTCTCTGGGAGAAAAAGCAGGTTTTGCTTCTCTCCGGCCATGGACCAAACAAAGACCTTAACTGGACACTTCACCACGAGCTTGCTGCAAAACCTGTCCTGACACATGAAATGGCTTGCACTGATTCCAGAGGCTCTTGAGGAAGGTTATGTCCTGACTACTTTGTCCTTTTGAGCTACATTTTCCTTCACTTACAACAGCTTCCTGTAATTTCTCTCTCTGTGATCTCAAAAAGCCCTTCTGCAGCCCCAAAATGCAATGTAATGTCGCAGCAGCAACTTCGTTTGAGTTTTACCTCGGTCTGAAATGGGGCAAAGATCCATCCATGGGTGTAGCCTTTGGAAGCTGGGATTTATCCCACATTGTGACAGGCAATGATCATCACCTCTTACCCTTAAGAGACTGTAAAAAGCTACTAGGATGCGTCCAACCAAAAACGATCCATTAATTCTTATTTTTATTTCCATGGACTGCTTTTTTCTCTACTGCTTTTAAGTGAAAGGTTCCTGAGGTGTCTCACTCGTAATATCAATAATATTAATATCAATGCATGCCTCTTGGAAAAAAAGATTGTGTTACTTGCAAAGACAAAGCTCAGATATGCTTTAGACCAGAGGTTCCCACCATGGACTCCAAGTCCTGCAGCTGATTTTTCAGCTGGAAAACAGACCTGGGACGCTCAGCTTCAAGTTGACTGAAAGAGACTGTCACACTTCCTGAAAACACTTTTAACTGCCTTCTAAATTTGTACTCCTCTTTGTACTGGAATAAGTGCCATTTAAAAAAGACAGTGAGGAAAAGAGTCCCAGTTTCTTCTGGCCAGCAGAAAGGCAGAGCTCTTCCTGTCAGTGCTGGGTTTGTGCTACAGCTGGCAGATGTTGTCCCTCACTAAACACAAAAATTCAAGGCTTCAACTGGCCTTGCAGGGTCCCAAAACTTGCTCAGAAACTGCTTTATTATCAGCAGGGATCTGCATGGATTTGTGGATACAAAACCACGCACATACAGCCAAGAAGGTGCCACATCCAGAACGTTCCCACTGCTGACAGAGTGAAAATACAGCCTTTCCTGTCTTCCCTGTGATGAATGCAGAATGAAAGGGTCAAATCCAAAAGCTAATGGCTGGCCGGAGATTCAGCTGGGCGAGGGTTAAGATCAAATCTTGTGGAGTCAGGAAAGAGAAAGGCCCCAAGTGTCCTCAAAATTTCCATATGACATTTAGGTATCAATAATGGCATTGTTCGGGAGCAAGAGCTCGTTTTCTGAGGAAGGCAGCCTGCTCCTTGCAGACCATGCTCCCTGTGGCTGGGGATGCCAGGCTGCTGCTTGGCAAAGGGCTTGTTGGTTCATTTAAAAAATGCCCAAGTTAAACGAGGTATAAATCAACTCCATCCCACTCGCATTAAGACACACCAACTTAATCCTGCCGAGGACACTGAACTGAAAATGTTTAACAAAGTCAACATTTCTAGGGAAAACTTTTCCTGTGCGGAATTTCCAAAGGCTTTTGGTTTTTTTGGTAGTTTATTTTTCATCTAAAAATCCATTTGCCGTATTTAATTTTTTTTTTTTAAGGATTATCTCTTAATCTTACCCTGTTACAAAATGTATTCATAATCCTCGTGGCAGTTACTTAGCAAGTCTTAAACCTGTCATTAAAATACCTCCTCTTGTTACTACAATCAGCAGCCTTAATCCACTGCAAGTCTCTCCTTTTTCCTTTTTTTTCTCTTCTCACTTTGTTCCCAAATGGCTTAAACCAAGGTATGACAGGTAGCAAACAATCCCCCCTCTAATTACTTGGAAGAAACAAATAAAGGGAAGGAATACGTTTGTGTGGCAAATTCCTGAGAGCTTGGAAACTAGAGGCTGTAGGAATGTGCCCTGGGAAATTTTAAACCCACTCCAAAGTTGTGGGTTTGAACAGTGGTGGATTTAGTCCCTGGAAGGCATGGATGGGCAGAGGAACTGCCAAAAGAGGGGGTGGCTCTGAGCAGTCCCAGTCCTGGGGCGAAAATGAAGAATCAAGGTCCTGTGCAGGAGGATGTGCAATGACTGGATGCAGGGAAATATACCTTGAGCTCTACCTGGAAGGGCTCAACAGCCTGGTGAGGCTCAGCAGCGCCTGAATCTCTCCCAGCACCAAATCCCCTGGGAAAGCTCAAGCTTGGGAGCTCTGGGAATAGTTGGACACCGCTGAGGAGGAGGGCAAGCAGTGGGAAACAAAGGGACCACATTGCTGGAGAAGTGGGTGTGAATATCAGGGAAAGGAAGGCTGGAAGCAGGATGTCTGATTCATGGGAGGGAAAAAAAAAACAGCTCCTGAACTGGAGAGGAGCAGAGGAAGTGCTGCAGCTCTGCAGTGCACATCACTGGAAGGGGGAGGATTGAGGAGTCATTTGGTCAGTGCTTCAGCAGGATGTAGCCCTAAGCACAGGCTAAATGCATCAGGCAGCTCCCACTTGTTGGAAACTCAGAGCTGGTTTCATACCCAGCCCCATCCCAGACCTGCACCTCTGCAGGGGTGGTGTCCAAAATTGCTGCCAGCCTGTGCTTTCTGTGAAGGTTTTTAGGGGAAAACACGAGCTCATGTTCAGAGTCCCCGGAGACCCCACGCTGTCCTGGGAGCCGCCGGGTAAACACAGCGCTGGTTTGAAATCAGATACTGCCTGCACGAAACTCCTCACAAGACAATCAGGCTCAACTGGGATTTTTTAAAAAGGCATTAACTCCATGAACTCTTCAATCTAAAACAATGACCACAATGACCACGCTGGGAATAAAGCATTCTGGCCCTTCTTGGGGATCGTGTGTTGAAGTTGTCTTGTTAGTAGGGAGGCGTTAATGCAATAAAGGAAAGCATTGTGGTCTGGAACAGCTGGGCTTTTCTAACTGCTTGCCTAAATGTGGATGATTAATGACCAAAATGCATCCTTGCTGAATGGCATTGAGAGGCTGGAGGTATTTCATGGCATTTTCCTTTTTCAATTTTTGTAAGAGATTTCTGGCAAACAAAGCTCCATTGATGTGGGTCCATTACAGATATGCAAAGTGAATTCCAAATTATTGCCTATCTGATGGATGACAATAATGTTACATTGTTGTTGCATGTTTCAGGCTGCAGGATCTGAAGATGCTCAAAAAGCCACTTTGGTGCTTTTAGAGACTGGAGCTACTCAAACATTTTAATGAGATTTGTTGTCACTGTTGTTGGAAAATGCTGCTTCATCCAAACCAGAACATCTTGCAGTGAAGTAGTCCCATTAACAACATTTTCATGGGAAAGTGTTCAGATTTTCTGGGGTCAATTTATAAGCAGAGAAGAATCTAAATGAGAACCCCGATCATCTCAGTCTGAAAGCAGATGTTTCAAATGGCAACAACGACAACAACAAAAAACATTTTGGGGAAGCGTTTGAAAAGTTTGGTTCTTTCTCAACGCCAGAAAGAAAACAGATTTCCAGACCTCAAAGACCTTTTTGGAAGTGCACTGCAGATCTCTGGCTGCCCCAACCAGAAACCTCTTGGCCCATCAGGAAAGGAGCTGGCAATGAAGTCCTTTGCTAGTCCAGCCATGGCATGGCCACCCCTCCCCACCCTTGGACGTGGGTGGGGATGTCACCCATCTGCTGCTGTCTGTGCTTCTCTCCATCTGCCCAGAAGCCTCTGGAAATGCAGCAGAGAATTTTGCTTGCCTTGCTTTTATTCATCTGTGGAAATGTGCAACGTGGTTCACAAAGAGTAGGAAGAGTTCTTCGGATGCGTGAGCAGCCGTCTGGGGGAGAGGCAGCACTGTGGTACCACGAGATGTGAAATACTGTCACCAAATAAAAGCACAGAGTAGGTTTATAACATAGCTGGTTTATAACATAGTAGGTTTATAACAAGTCTGCAAGGGATGTCCTAATTTCCCAGTGGCACCCTCAGTGTTGCTATCCAACACCATCCCATGGCTGCCAGAGTGCAGGTTTGAGTGTCACCCATCAGTACTGCACCAGCACTGGCTTGGGCACTCCTGGCTGGCAGGAGGTACCCAGCTAGGATGGGTGAGTATATATCCATGTGGGTCCCTTTAGGGTGGGACAGGCAGTTTTTAGTTTCTTGCTGACACTGTGTGCATGGTTGCAGGTTGGTAGGGAGGAAAGGACAACATTTTGACACCAGTTCTGCTGGCTGACCCTTCTGTGCCTGCAAGAAACACGTGTGAATGACAATTTCCTTCACCTAAAGCCATTGCTGCAGCCAGGCAAGGTATATAATGCATTTATCCAAGGCACTTAAAGGCATTTTTTTTCTTCCTCAGCCAGCATGTTGGCTTTTATCATTCAACAGGCCATGGAATTGTTTTCCCTAACATCCCCTTAAGAAGGATGTATTTTTCAAAATACTGCCATTCCCTTCTCTAAAACAGGTTTTGATGTGGCTACTTCAAATCAAAACCATGAGCTTTCCTCTCCTCACGCCCACTGACTTAAAACCTGCCCCCAATGCCAGTGGTTCAGAACTATCCAAATAAAGCAGTTGCTTTAAGGAGTGTTTGCTTTTCCTCTCAGCCTCCTTCTCCTGACGCTATATTGTTTGTGGAAAAAGAGTTCTCTGGGTGGGTCATTGAGCTGTCGTGGTTAAGGAGCTGTATTTGAAGTCTGGTTCAGTGTAGAAGAAAAACATGTCAAAACAGCCTTGAAAGTACAGCTCCCTTTTTTCCCCTCCTCCATGTCAGGATGTTACCTTTTCCCCCTCCGTGTAGCTGCTCTTTCCCATGAAAAAACAGCTTCTTGAGGATATTTGCTGGGTGGCTCCAAAATGCAGTGAAAATAACACTCTTTTCATGGCAGGAAAAAAAAATGCTTCTGGAATAAAACTGGGCCTAAACATCTCTGCATTTTAACTTTGCTTGAATGCTCACTCCTGAATATCTTTGTATCAGGGAAACATGCTTAATTATTCCTGAGTAATTTTGCCTGCTGGACTGCAATTCCTCAAATAAATGCTATGTGGGATTTTCCTGATGATGTTGTTCTTTCTGTTTGAAAGGATGCCAAGGAGCAGGTCTCCCTCTTCCATCTTCCCCCTCTACCTTTTGACTTTAAAGCAGATTCTTAGTGCTCCTTAAATAAACACTCCTCTGAGGTACTTTTTCATGGAGTGGCATGAATGCCACGAGCCCAAAAATGGCATTAATGCTTTTTTCTTCTGTGGCTTTGGAATGACGTGCATCTAATGTGGATGTGTGTTGCCTCGGAGAAGGCTCTGTTTTCTATTCCTTTATTTGATTCTCTGCAGCTGGGGAGCCACGTTTCACAGGTGGTTGGGAAGCTTATTAGATTATTCATAACTGGGTTTATTTCTTTTTTTTTCCTTTATTTTTCTTTTTTTTTTTTCCTCTAAGCAATTAAAAACATGTGTCAAAGGAGGCCTGAGATGATTAGAAGCACTGCTAACATCTCTTTCCCATTTACCTTTTGCTGTTTTCACTTGGGTTACACAGAGCCTGGTGCTGGTACTCACAGCCGTAAAGGAGAGAGAACTGAGAGTTTTTCCCATTAGAAATAGTTAAAATAAAAAAGATTTGCTGCTGGTTTATCAGGGACTCCTGTGTGAGAAAGCTCTGCTGCTTTCCTGGGAATGAGCAGCAATCACAGTCATAATTATCATAATGATGATGAATGTTTTCAGGCAGTTTTTCTGCCGGTGACCACAGAGCAGTGACAGACTCTGGGCAAGCAGCAGTTCATCTGAAGATGAATTCCCAATCCATGGCAGTCTTAGAGGAGGCACATACACCAGGCAGGGGAAAAGTACTGAGGGAGTCATTTAGGGGAGAATTCTCTGAGCCACCAGAAAAGCTGTTACTACACGAATCCCCAGCTGAAATTCGGTGTGGATGGTGAGGCTTTGCAAGCCTCCATCAGGATGGTCCAGACCATGTGTGAGCCAGATGCCAGCTTGGCATCCCCTCCACGGGAGGACTCTGGTGGCTCTCACGTGGCCTGTTCACCTCCTGATTCCCAGAGGAGCCCAGGATGACTTTTCAGATGTGTTGAGCTCTGACTGGCTCAGGCTCAGGCTGTGCTTGTGAATAGTCAGACCTCAAAAAGGTGAGCTGATTTTCAGGGAAGAGCTTCAAGCAAAGGAAATTAATTCAATGTTGTACATTGTACACAGGCTTTTTAAAGGACTTTTGTTAAAAATAATGATTTTTAAAAAAAGGTAGGATTCATATTTGTTTGAAACTGCTGGATTCTTAAAGGATTCATACATGCAATGGAAGGAGAAGGGGTAAAAAGATCAGTATCGGAAGTAGCAGTGTATAAGCAGAGATCATGAAATCATGGAATCATACAATGGTTTGGGTGGGAAGGGACCTTAAAGCTCATCCAGTCCCACCCCCTGGCATGGGCAGGGACACCTTACACTAGACCAAGTTGCTCAAAACTCCATCCAGCCTGGCCTTGGACACTCCCAGGAATGGGGGGTCCTGCCTGGGGAGATGGGAGAGGTGCCCAGCATACGTGTGGGTTGTGGTGATGGGCCAGAAACATCTCCTCACATGTCTCAAGTTAAGCTAGTCACCAGCTATTCACCCTTCTCCAGAACACCTCCCATCCCTGGGAACCCTGGAGTGGTTCCCACCAAAACCTGTCAGGCAGAAATTCTTTGTCTTCCTCTTCCTCCTCTTCTCTATATGTAAATGACAACTACATCTCCACAGTGCAGCCACCTGTTTTCACCATCAGCCAGCAACTCCCTCCTCACCTCCAACTCTTCTGCTGCTAAATAATTCAGATACTGAAAAGTTTCCTTTTAAAATGCTCCTGGCTTACATGTACCCCTCATGCCTCATGATTTCCTGCATTATGTCCTCCTCTGCCTTCAGGTAATTTCTTATACACAGGAAACGAGAACAGGATGGCAAAGCTTGCGTGAAATATCCATCCTTGTGTGGGAGAAAATGCAGACAGCTGAGTCAGGCCATGCTCACAAACAGTCCAAACACTGCAAAACATCCAGCCCCACCACTCCTCCAGCTGCAGGTTTTCCCAGTCCAACATCCACCACCACTCATGTCTACAGTCAGCCTCTTTGGAAATCGCCCACCTCGAGGAGCTGCTCTTTGGAAATACCAGGGTGAAATCGACTTTACAAACAGCTTGGACAGCAGTGGGTGTCTGAGGTTGAGCCTGGATTTACACCTAACCTCACCCTAACTCGAGGTGGAGCTGTGGAATGTGCTGCCTGCACAGAAAATGTCCCTGGCTGCAGGCTGCTGTCATGTTCAGTGGCACATCCACACTGCCATCAGCTGTGCTCCTCGGTGACCTTTCCTTCACAGACGGAAATGAACTTCTTCTTCTTCTCTTCATCCTGACATCTGCCAGCAATCTGAGGCTGCTCCATCCCGCACAGCTTGGTTTCCTAACGTTTTGGTGAGGAAAGGTCACGTGGGATGAGCGTAATAATATTTTCCAGTTAACCCATGGGTCTCACCTCTCGTTCTAATCACCTCTTGGCGTGGAAACCAACAGCATGTCTACGGCATCTGATCAGAGGAGAAGCCAGGTCCATCCAGCTTTTATTTTTTTTCCCCCCCACAGACCATTCAAACTTGTCTAAATTCCAAGAGAGGAGTTAGTGGGAAGGCTTCATTCAGTAGCCACGGAAACACACAAAGAAAAGAAGCAACCTAACAGCTGACTTACATGGAAGTAACAGAACAAACCTAGTGTCCATCAGGGGAATCTGGAGTCATTCTGGGATTTTATCGTGCAAAATACCAGTTCTTCTTTTCCCAGAAGTCACCCATTTTCCTGTCCAGAGGTCTGTTCCTCTCAGGCACTTTTCAGCTTTTCCACTTGCAGGTTTTGCCCTCTGACGTCCTGTGCAGCCTGTGGAGGTCACCAGCAATGTCACTCCTCAGAACTTGCTTTTCCAGCTTAATCAAGGCCAGATTCCCTGGGAGGGCTGTCATCCAGGAGACAACGCTTCCCGTCGCATCCGCTCAGGCAGCGCTGCCTGATGCTGCACAGCCCCGGCTGGGATTGCCCCCAGTGATGATCTTCCTCCAATTAACCTCAGTGAGATCAGACCTCGTTCAGCTCAAGAGTGATTCTGAAAATCCCATTTGCCTCATCTTCTTGGTCCACGGGTTCCCCCAGGATGATATCACTTCCTCTGCCTGCACCTGAGGTGGAAATGTCTTGCTGCTTGCTTATGTTCCTGTAGGGTCGCTCAGCAGCACCAGGAGACACAAATAAATAACAGTGTACAGCACCCCCTGAAGTTTGTTGGAGCTGAGATTGGGGGGTTAACTGCCTACAGCAAGGATAGGTTGGGTTTTTGGGATGGCTGGATTCCACAGTGAAGCAAGAAACCCCCATCCTACCAACAGCTGTGCCAGGGCTTATCTCCTTTCCTCCTGGTCTACTAACGTTAGGTGCTGATGAGCTGAGCTGCCAGCAATGCCTGTGCTTCCCTGCTCACATTGCTTTCACAAATGGTGTGACCTCTTCTTTCTCTGGTTACTCTGCAAATATCATTTTATACCAGGATGTGTTCCAGCCTGCCCAGCTGCAGCAAAGTGATGACTTTTGGAGGAAGAATTCAGTCCAAGGTGTTGATGAAGCCTAGCTGGACCTACAGGGAGCTCTCAGACTACACATTTTCTTACTTTTTCTGCAGCTTGTACTCTTTATTTTTCTCATGTGGACCCTACCTGTGCATTTCCTAGGGTTCAGCAAAGCCCCCCATCACTTCAGAGCTGGGAAAAGATGCTACTCTTCCCTTAAACCTAAAAAGAGTAGTTGGTGGCACAAACTGCAGAAAACCAGCTTTTTCTTCCTCCAGCTCCTCCTCCCATCCTCCCCATGGGTGCTGCTGCTCACCCAGATTTTCCGAGCACTTTCTCTGCTTTATTTTCATGGAGTCAAGGAAGCAGCTGGTTCTTTGGGATTTATATGCCTTTGGGTTTTGGGGATTTACATGCCTGCGATAAAGGCCTAGCAGCTTTGAGACTTGACTCCTCCTCTCTGCTACCTGCTTTGTGGCTGGCACTACAAACCATGGGAGAGGGATTTTCCCCAAACTTTGCAGCTTTTCACATTGCTCTCTGAGCTGACACCTTTCCTTTGAAACGGGGAACATGACAAGCACTTTTTGCTGAATGTATTGAATCTTAACCCAATTTTCGCTAGGGATTAAAGAATTTTGTGGGCAGGTGCTTTTTTTTTTTTTTTTTTATTCCTCCCCTCACCAACTTTGCTGCTGTGCTTGGACAAATAACTTCTGCCGAGAAGGAAGTGCAGCCAAAGCAAGTAGTTTATTGTCTTTTCTCAGTAAAACAATAAGAAAAATTATCAGTCTCAGATTTATTTTGACACAAAATTAAAACTATGTTCAGACACAACAGAAAAAATATCACAAGTAAAAACTGCACCAAGACCCTGTCTCCAAAGTGGTTGGTTCCTTCCTGAGTTACTTTACGCAGTAAAATTGTGATTTCAGTGGGAATATAAACGCAAAGGCTGGTGTTAAATCTGGAACTGGTTTGCACCCAAGCTTTGCCTGGTGGCCTCATCAATCTTGTTTGATCGATTCTTCCCATGTTGTCCCGGTAGGGCTGAATGCAAAATGGAGCAACAGAGGGGTTTTGTTTTGATACCATATCAGGTTATCCCTGAGAGAATCCTACAAGGCCAGCGGAGGGATGTTCCTCCCTGCTAATCCAGGCTGTTTACAGGCTGGAATCTCTCAGGATTTGCGTTTGAAAGTCCCTGCAGTGAGCGTGCCTCTCACAGCCAGAGGCACAGCTCAGCTCCTGAGACACCAGGATTTCCCTTTAGCACTGAAATTCAAGAATGAGAAGTGCAGCTCAGAGCCTCCCTAGGAGAGAGACCTCGTGGGTTTTGGCCTCTCACAGGAGGAGTGATGGGATTCCTCTTTGGATACTTTGGTAGCTCCTCCTGCGGCCAAACAATGGAACGTGTTCTTAAAAGGACTTTGCAGCAAGAAAATTATCAAGACATGGCCAAATCTGAAATATGGAGGCACCCAGTGTACTCTTTTTTCCATCCCTCTGGTATTTTTTTTTTTCCATTTGGTCAGTAGGTGATGCCATCACAAGGAAAGATTGGGATTTTCCCTGTCACCAGACACCCAGATCCCGCAGGGCAGATACCTGATCGTGCCTGCACACACTGCCAGCACTCCAAAGGAGCCCATCTGTAGATCTTAAAAAGCCTGAAGTTATGTCTTTGCTGGCTTCAGATAATCATGTAAAGCTTTATCCACGCCCCAAGGACAGACAATAAAATAAACAGAGAAATTCTGGAGGCAAAACATCACCTCAAGCTCACATTTGGTTAATGTAAATAAAGGTGACATTTTTTACTGTCATTACATTTCAGCGGAGTCCGTGTGCTGTCCCACCTTGCCTGCATGGCATTAAGGACCATTGCAGAGATTTTTTTTAGTACCTTCAAGCAATCTGGTAAGGTAATTTCATTTCTTCCCAGTACGCCTGTGATTAAAACACTCCCTTCCATTGTGGAAAAGACTGTGAAACATGTACTCATCTTCCCCAATAAAAGCCTTTATGGGGTTGAAGGGGGAAAGTAATGTTTTCCAGTACTCACCAAAGCTAGAATTTCATATGAAATTTTAATTCATGGTGTATTTTTAACCCTGGAAACCTGATCTGGGTAGGATGGTGTTTGTATATCATGTAACACGCACGCACACACACATCGCTTGCCAGAGATTATTTTGCACTTGGCAATGTGTTCCATCCACATATTGACATATTAATGTACTTATTTATGGGATTAATAGGATGAACTCCTGCCAAGAGCAGAGTGCACTGCATGGTGGATCAGCACATTCTGCTGCTGTCCCTCCACCTGGGATTGCCACAGGAAGAATTCCACACAGACTCTGGTGTCCCAGTCCTCCCCATAAAGCACCAGTGTTGGGCTGAGTGGCTGCTCTGAGGTCTCCTTTGGGTTTTACACCTCCTCTCTTGAGTCCAGCACACTTTTGACTCCTTGAGGATTCGGGTTTTGTGGTTCCCTGTGTGAAAATGATGCGTGGCAAGCACAGTTCAGGCAGGTGCACAGCTCGGTGGCCTTGAGCTCGACGCCAGCTCTTCTCTTCTCTTCTCTTCTCTTCTCTTCTCTTCTCTTCTCTTCTCTTCTCTTCTCTTCTCTTCTCTTCTCTTCTCTTCTCTTCTCTTCTCTTCACGACTGCTTGCTCACTGCTCCATCAGCACAGATTTATTTCCATGCTCGATTTGTAGGAATAAAAGAGCCAGATAAGAAATATGTTTTTAATAGTCATGTCACCAGTAAATGCCGAGCATCTCGATATCAACCATTAAGTAAAAGCAGGGGAGGAATGAGTATCATTTGTCTGTTGCCAGCTTCTCTCAACTGGCTTTCATTTGGAGGAGAAAAAATCCCCAATCATTTCTATCCAGGTAATAGTGAAATATATTCTTTGTCAGCAGCAGGTCAAAATGCAGAGATATGTTATTCACAGCAAGCTGACTTCACATTTTCTAACCTAAATGCTGGATTGCTTTCCTCAATTATTCACATATGTTTTCTGGTTTGATAATAACCCACATGCTGTCCCCTAAAGAAAACTACAGACTTCATGATGTTTCGGCTAGAACACATAAGTCAGCTCAGCCATTTCTTGTTCCAGAAGCTGAACCAGCCAGTCCCAGAGATGAAATTGAGAGAGGTGCCAGTTTAAAATACATCCTGTTAAAATGTAAAAATATGCAGTTTGCCCACCAAAGAATTGGAAGTAAGGAAAGTTCTAATAAGACAGTGACTTAAAAAAGAGGCAAAACAAGCCTCATGGTCACACTGTAATTGCCAGCCCATGTGTTCTCTGTTCCAGGCCTTCTGCAAAGGAAATTTATTTTCTGCTCACATAGATCTGGACATTTTCTATCAGTTCAGCAGCTGCAGTTTCTTACTCCTGGAATTCTGTGGGGTTGCAAGGGTCCATTCACCGTGGAACTGCACAGACAGAGTTAAAATAGCAAGTGTGAGGTGGCATTGTGCAATGCCTTCTTGCACACTGCTTTGGAGCTACATGTAAGTAATGATCAGAGCCATGGGCACGTTCTGCAGCTGCTGCTTCATGATGAAATTATGATCTATTACCCCATAAGGATACTGAAGGTGAAGTCCATCTAGGAAAAAACAGGGCAAAGAGCATGGTTGGCCCTTGATAAGAAGTAATTTGAGCAGCCAGGGATGTGCTAGACAAGAAATGAGAGGTGGAAACAGTCACAGTCAGGAAGTCCCCCTCCTGAAATCTGCTCATGTCATCATTCATTGAATCAGAGAATCAGGGAATGGTTTGGATGGGAAGGGACCTTAAAGATCATCGAGCTCCAAGCCAATGCACTTCCCACTAGACCTGGCTGCTCAAAGATCCATCCAACCTGGCCGTGGACTCTTCCAGGGATGGGGCAGCCACAGCTTCTCTGGGCAACCTGTGCCAGGGCCTCACCACCCTCACAGGGAAGAATTTCTTCTTAATATCCTTCCTAAACCTACTCTGTTGAGTTTAAAGCCATTCTCCCTTATCCCAGCACTACATTCCAGCCTCATTTTCAGCACTGTGGCAGCAGGGAGGTGCCAGCTCAGGAAAATATCACCAGGGTGGGTAATGCTGTGCTCATCACTGTTCCAAATCCCCTTGCAGGTGTTGGATGGGAGAACTGGGCTGCTCACCAGTGGGCGTTTCCATTTCCAGTAGAAAAACCCGAAATGTTCTGAGAACACAGATGGCGTTGACATAACCAAACACCATGTTCTCCCTGGAAAAAAAAGTATAGTGGGAGATTTTTGACCAGCACCAAAGACACTTTCAACCCAGAGAGCTCAGTGATCCCCACAAAGATGAAAGACTGAGGAGTTTCAGATTCCCTTCCTGCCAGGCATCAGCTCTGGGTGATGCCTCAGCAGTCTGGCATTAAACACTGCCCTGCGTTCCTCAAGAGATCGCTTTCAAGTGTAGTGCACTAAAACCTCATATGATTTCCATATGTCCTGCTGCCTGAATACTTTGCAATTGGTTCACAATGGGAAAAAAAAAACAACACACACACACACAAAAAAAAACCCTCACCAACTTATAAAAACATTACCTTGACAGGAACAATTCCTGAAGTTACAGGAGATCCGACAGCAGGGACTTTGAAAGGCGATCGTTATTATCCAGTAGCGTTTTCCCTCTGTAGTCTAAGAAATTTATGTCAGTGAGTCACATCCTTTCAAAGCAAAGAATGAAAAGTGCCCTGTAGGACAGGTGAGCTCCTCCCCAAGCCTCTCCATGACTGTTTAGCTCCGGAGCTGCTCGCAGCACTGCCAGCAAGGCTATTAGCTGAACAAGCCACAGAGCCAGATGCCTTGGCTGGGAGAGAAAATGCTCCAAACTTCCACATATGGGGTTTGCTGCAGCTGTAGCCACAAATGCTGACTCCTCTGCTGGAGGACACAGAGGGGCCAGATGGAGAGAAAAGCAGTCCTGCCACTGCTGCCCCCCAACATAGACGCTTTGAGGCAGAACAGCCTGCACTATGTTTTGGTGGAACAGCCACTGACAGTACAAAACCATCCTTAGAAGCGTGGCTCAGGAGGAGACATGACTCTTGTGAGCACCAAGTGCTGTGCCCAGCATGCAAAAGCCTCAAGGTGTGCCAGTCTGGGCCCTCCCCAGCATTCCCTATGAGGCTGGAAGTTGGGTCTTTTTAAGCCTTGGACATCTCAATCCTCTGTGCTGATTTTGTGTGATTGGACCTGTCTGCCTGCTAATGCTTTACGGGTTCATTTAACCCCTCCCCAACTCCTTCCCCACTTTATTTTCTCAAAAAAGAAGCAAATGTTCCTCTCTGCATCTGACTTCAAATATAAGAGATGCTCAATCTTTTCAGACCAAGATTTTTCAAATTCTTCTGCAGTGCCCAACCTGAAATTATCCGCAAAGCGGGGTCCTAGTGTTAGGAATA
This sequence comes from Chamaea fasciata, assembly GCF_029207755.1. NCBI lineage: Eukaryota > Metazoa > Chordata > Aves > Passeriformes > Sylviidae > Chamaea > Chamaea fasciata. The sequence continues at coordinate 28,421,634 of NW_027094095.1, read as the reverse complement.
GTTGCAGTGACAGGTTGACAGAGTTAGCCTGGAAAGCCCATACTCCCACCCTAGTAGGGTGACATCTGGATGATCCAAATACTCACGTAGATGGAGGACTTCAAAATTCAAAGCAGAAGGGTAATAACAAACCTTTGACCTTAGCCACTGATCCAGAGAGTTTCTCCTGGTGCACCAGTGGAAACAGCTCTCGTACATGGACATCCCATGACCTGCCTGAGACAGCTCACAGGAGCTCAGCTGGCCTCTGCAGATCTCTTGGATTCCCACGTGGAAACTTCGGGTTAAATCAATGAATCCGTGAGAAGAGCCCTCATTTATCTCTCCTTCCCCTGAAGTGCATCCCCGCTTTTAACAGGGAATTGGAAGGATAGCTAATGTCATTGGGGGAATAATGTCGTGTTAACTGCTGAAAGCCCCTGGGAGGAGGCGGTCAGATGAACCTGTTTTCAGCGTGAAGGCTGGTTCAGCTCTCTGTGAATTTGCAGTAAATCAGCACTTCATAATAAGAACAAATGTTTCATTCTCACTTAAAAATTACCACGGTCAGAGCCTTGTAATGTGCAGTTTTCATGCAGGGCTTACATGACGGGAACTTAAGTCTGCCCCATTTTCATCTGTAATTTAAAACGTGTTATTTTGATCGATGAATTAGTAAAGGAACCCGGGATAATTTTGAAACTACCAGCTTAGTAAAGTTGCCTGACCTTGCAAATAACCTTTCCAGTTTAGAAGATTTTAATAGCTTAACTATTAGCTAATCTCCTGGGAAACGTTTTCCCTGGGCAAAACTAGTATGGAAATACAACACCAGTAATAAGGTTTCCATCTTTCTTCTATCTTGATCTTTTTAATTAATTGCCGCGCAGTAAAAACACAAGATTGGGAGGCAGGGGGTAAAAATCCTTGCAGGGGGAGGGCAGGAGTTAACTATAGGCTGTTTCTAGGCTTTACCTACCTTTTTTTGCATAGATTCATTAGGTGCTGAAATATATTAGCAATTGTTAAGGCAAAACTGCTGCTTGATTGCTTGTCACTCTGGGCTGAAAGCTGTGAAATAGATCACTTTGTAATGGAAAAAAGCTGCTCCTGCTTATAATGAATAAACATTAAAACCCAGAAAAGCTTGCAGGGCACCTCAACGAGCCCCGGAGAGCTCTTGTGTTGCAGTTGTGATGTAGTTGATTCTTGAGGTTTGTGGGTTATTTCTTTCTGTGGAAGGGCAGGGTTATTTCCGAGGGCAATGAAGGACTGCAAATACGGGATTATTTACGGGAAAAAACAGAGTCGTGTACAGGTGAAGGGGATGGGATGGAAATTCATGGCTCAGGTGGCATGTGGACTGAAATATTGGATAAAATATCAGCATCCTGGTTAATTGATTTCCCCGAAGTTTCTAGTGTCCTTTTATCTAACGGTCCTCTAACACAAACACTGTGCTGGATTGAGGAGAGGATCTCCCTGTGGTCTTACCTGGCTGATAAAGGGGTTCTCATTTTATTTCACCCGTGTTTTGCACTGCGTTTTTCGATGCTGTCTGGGGAAAAAAAAAAAAAAATTAAAAAATTCTGCTTTCTAGGCTAGCAGCATGTGACTTTTTCACTTCTGTAGCTCTCCAGCAGCACAGCTCCAGGTACAGCTGAGGGCAGCCCCAGAGAGGATAAGAGCAAGGACAGGGACATCACTCTGCCCAGCTCCCAGTGGGTGTTTTCATTGCTTCAGGTGCTGTTTCACCTTCCAAACCCCATTAACTGTTACTGTTCCAGTCACGGGAAACCAGGGACAAGCATGAAATGAAAGGTCCTTTTAAACCACAAATATGAATGTTTCCATTTTAAAGAGAGGTCTTTTTTTTTTTTTTTTTCTTCACTTTTTATGTGTTGGCGAAGAGTTTGCTGAGATCTACACTTTTCTGCAAACACTCTGCATCTTTAGCTGGGACAAAGATCCCCCACCTGTGCAGGTGAAGGCACAGTTTAGGCAAGGAATAAGGAATACTCCTTCCTGAATAAAGACAGTGTTTCGGTGCAAGGGAATGGGACCATGGGGGTTTATTTTACAGGTCTTCATTTCAACAGGTTTGCTACGTGAGTGAAGATGAATCCCCATCTCAGCGTGGTGACACCAGCAGCACCTGCCCTGGCACCACCAATTCCAGGTTGTTGATCTCCAAACCTCTCCTCCTCCGCCAAGGGCTGTGAGGGACTGAGCCCAGGGTGCTGCCCCGAGGGCTCTGTTTGCAGTGAAAATGAGCTTGGTCCTTGCTCAGCTGTGAGGTGACCTCTGAACCAGCACTTCAAGCCCCTGGAGCACAGAAATGAGACTTCAGCCTGGAGAGCCCTGGGCTGCAACAGATGACCTGTTGTTTTATCTTGAGCAGGATGAGCGTTGGCACATGGCTTTTAGAGCTAATCACTCAGGCCCTTTGAGGAGAGCAGGAATTTCCCTCCCTCCAGCAACCTGGGGCTTTATTGTGTGTCTGGATCGGTTCAGGCTGATCCTTCCTGAGCGTTTCCCATTTATTTCCCCCAGGTTCAAACTTCTGGACCTCTCTGGCACGTGTGATGGAGGCTCTTTGCTCGAGCCCACTGAACCCAACCCTTCCCTGCTGCAGGTCCCTGTTATCCCCCTCCAGGAGCCACCTACTGCGTTTTTCATCCTGCTTGGATCTCCCCGCTGAACCCTGTGTCTCTCATACCAAAAATCCTCCTTTTTTGCCTCTTTCACTATCAACATTCATCCTTGATGATGCACGGGAGGCAATCCAAGGAAGAGGTGAGAAACAGCAGCACTCTCCTGTTTCCTTTCTCTCCTATCAAGTCTGTAGGGAAAGCCTGAGGCTACAAACAAAATAGAGAAGGGAAGTTCCTTTTTTCTTTTCATGCCCTGAAGCTCCTAAATATTTGTTGTTTGCTCAGCCCAGTTTTGCTCTACTGAAGAAGGGCTCCCTGCAGGGACTGGAGTGCAGGGTAGCACCGCACAGGGCTGTGCCAGGAGGAAATGGCAAAGGTCAGAGGGGCTGACATTCAAACCAAGAGCCCTTGGGATTAAATCGTGGGCAGTCATTGGTGATGTGCCCAAACTGCCTCCAAAACTTCCATGGGAGCCGTGGTGAGCAGAGCAAGCCCCATGGCTGCTTCAGCCTCCCTCCTGACACCTCCTCCTCTAAGTGACCACCTTCAGGGTGACCCTGCACTACTGTCCATGGGTTATCCCCAAACCATTCCCATTCCAAGGCATGCGCACGGCCCAAACACTGGATGCACACACAGAGCTTTCCTGGAGGTCCCTGAGCTAGTGTGACTGTACCTGTCCCCAGAGCAAACTGCCCTGGAACGCACAGAAAAGTCATTTAATGCAAATGCTGCACTGTAAAGCTCCTGTCTGCTTTGGCACACTGCAACTGCAGAACAGAATCCGTGGCCTCTCGCAGAGGACTGTGCTCAAAGTAAATAATATTATTTCAGAAAACAAAATTCATTTTGCAGCCCGAGACCAACTGCAACAGGATACAAAGCAGGGGGAAAAAAAAGTAAAAATGCCTTGCCCCCGGGGCTATTTATTATTTATACACCACTGTGCCTAGATAAACTCCTCCTTGAAAGAGTAAGACGAAAATAATTCTGCAATGTGGAAACAAACTACCTATTTAAAGTGATTTTATGCCTGAATGGCCTCATTATAAAAACAGCCTGCATGCAATAACTTTTTACCTTTTTCTACAATATCCAATGAACTGCTTTTTGTCACTCTCACCAGTCTCAGTGCTTTCATGCAACCACCTTGGTGGAAAGCCTCCGTGGTTTCCTTAGAAACGTCTTCCTTCCTGGATGTTGACCCATGGTGGTTGAGGCAGCTAAAACCCTGGAGAGGTCCTGTTCAAACAGGAAAGAGCAGACAGTTTAATGGCCAGCATTGCAGCTCTGCTCCTCCACAGTTTACAGTAGTTGGGAGCTTTAAAAGAAAAAAAATATCACAAGGAAGGTTTCTTTATTTTAGAGTCAGCTCTGTGGGGGTGTTTCTTGACAAAAGCTGCATCTGCAGCTCACAGGCTGTTGTTGGGCAGTGGTGGGGTGGAGATGGTTCACTTGCAAAGTGCTGGTGCTCAGGAGATGGCTCCTCATGTGCAAATGGGCTTTGTCCTTCCGAAAAAAATACATCCTGTGTCCTTCTTAAGTGCATCCCTAACTCACTGGCACAAGGGGCAGTCTGACAAGCCATAAATAATGTCGCCTTTCAAGTGTTTTGCAGTGAATGCTCTGCACTGTCAGAGCAGGGACTCTGAGAGGCCAGAGTCCAGCAGCCCTTGAGAGAGGTGAGAAAAACACTTGTCAGGCTGTGACGTTTGTCAAACCAGGCCTATCTCCAGCTCTGCTCGTGGCCAGACAGTCATTCCTGGGGACAGGGACCCACCTCACAAGTTGGCCACTGCCACTGGCATTTCTGGAGACTTCAGGGTGCTCCTCAGGTGAAGGCACCTGGTGAGACCTTCCTACCTGCACCTCCCACAGAAACACTCCCATCAGCAAGAGTAAGAGCATGGGTAGGTCATGCAGGTGTTTTAGATTTGCTGCTTCCTTTCATTTTTAGTCACTTCCAGGGGAACTCGTGAAACCTTTCAACTATACTAAAACCTGCACAATTGTGTGTGTGCTTGTTTGTTTGTTTAGGTTTTGTTGGGTCATTTTTTGGTTTTTTGTTTGTTTTTTTGCTGCCTTAATAGTGATTCTCCAAGAAAGCTGGAGAGAAAGTGTTTCCAAGGACATGGAGTAATAGGACAGGTTTAGATTAGGGGTTAGGAAGAAATTCTTCCCTGTGAGGGTGGTGAGGCCCTGGCACAGGGTGCCCAGAGAAGCTGTGGCTGCCCCATCACTGGAAGTGTCCAAGGCCAGGTTGGATAGGGCTTGGAGCAATCCTGGGACAGTGTAAGGTGTCCCTGCCCACGGCAGGGGGTGGAACCAGATGGTTTTTAAGGCCCCTTCAAGCCAACCATTCTCTGATTCTATGATAACATTTTCCAAGTGCTGCTTGTTCTCCAGGTTTTGCTACCTTTCCATAAAGAATGGAAAAACCAATGGCAGTTCCATTACCAGCTCTGAGGTGTGTGACACTCCAGTGTCCACTCTCCAATCTTGTTCCAAATCTTGCTCCATGTAGCAGCTACAGGCTTGGAAAATCCATGGTATGAAGCAAAGCAAAATATCCTCAGGCTATTCACAGTCCAAGCTGCCCAGGAGCTCTGTGGTGAGCATGGCACTCATCCTGTCCCCATGCAAAGGAGCAGAAATATCTGTCAGCTCCAGTGCAGTGCAGTGCTTGTGCTGGTGCACCAGGTCAGAGAGCGAAAACCTGGAGAACTGTAATTAACAACAACAAAAATAAATTACGCAAGAGCGTTTCTCTTAAAGTTTTTAATAGCAAACGTTAGAGAGAGCAGGTTTTTCAAGCCAAACAGGAAGGAAAACAAATAAACAACTGCAGTCAGTGAATTCACAGGCTTTTAGAAGTCAGGTTATCAACCAGGGACCCACAGACAGGAACTGATGAAGCAGAAATCTTCAGGGAAACAGATGAGGTTTTCAAAGAACACAAACACATAAACCCCTGAGATGTGCATTTATAAATAAGTCCAGGGAGGAGCCGGGCATACAATTCCCAGGCTGAGGGTTATGAGCTGGAAGAAGAGAGCTGGTGTACACAAGTAAAATCTGTAAATGGTTGGGGAGGTATTCTGGGCACATACAAATTTGGAGAAGTTGGATAATCTAGTGAAAGTCACTGCTGCTGGTGTGGGTGTGACATCAGAAGGGAAGGGCAAAGAAAAGCAGAAGGAAAACTAGAAGAAGCTCCATCCTCTCCAAAGGACAGTGACAGCTGTGGAAAAGCTCTGCACAGGATTACACACAATCCTCAGGGCTGAAACACTGCCATGGAGTCACATCAGGAAACAAAAAGCTCTTGGGGATCTCAGGCTCTCTTTAGGATGACCTGCTGTGGGCCGAGCTGCTCTTATTCCAAACATCTCTCAACCTCCAGGCAGTTTATATTTTCAGTGGCACAGTAATGGATAGGGTTAATACCTACAGGAAAAGGTTCAGTGGCCTCTTGGTGATGTGTAAATTAGCAAGTGGACAGTTCCCCCAGAGAGAAATGGCAAACAAATATTTATTAGTTGTTTCAAAGAACCACAGCCATAAAACTTTGCCATTTGACTGCAGAAGTGTTTGTGTTTTTACTGAAACCAATGCTAAAGGTGATGGCTTTATTCCTAACTGAGGCAACCTCTGTAACCCTGTGATTTACTGCCTTCAGGTAAGAGAAAAAGCAACCTAGAATGTGTTTTAATGTACACTGCTCTCGCAGTGTGACAGCAAGATGCCAAGAATGAATTTGAATACCATTTTAACCTTATGAATGTGGATAAACACCTGATGGGGCAGCCTGGAGGAGGTTGAGCCAGGCTCTTCTCAGTGACACCCAGAGACGAAGCCAGAGGCAATACAGAAAAACAGAAAATTCCATTTATATGTAAAAAAATAAAAGCTTTTTATAGAGTGAGGGTGGTTGAACACTGGACCAGGTTGCCCAGAGAAGTTTTATGGGGACCCATCCCTATGTATTTTCCAGACTATCTCACTGACTATTTAAACTCAATAAAAAATATGTTTAGACACACACTTACATAGCAGGATATTTAGAAGTATTTAGCTTCAGTAGAAACCACATGTAAAGTGAAGCCCTGTCTAACAGGACTGGAGTCCTCAAAATCTATGGATACATATAAATTATTGTATAGGTACCTTAAACATATTAATGTGGAGATATATAGAAATATATATGGAGGTATATAGATATGGACATAGATATATAGATATAAATATAGATATATATGTAGATATAGAGATCTATAGATAGGTATATAGATATAGATATATAGATATAAAAACCAGATCTATTTCCTAAATTACACTAACGTCTAATAGGGTTTATGTTTAACAATGAGCAGTTTAACATTCAATTCAATTCAAGTAATTTCAATTCAATTATGAGTTAATTTTTTTTTCTTGAGTTTTTAAGATGTCACCAAAATGCTCTGGCCCTTGGTCAAGGTTAATTTATAGAAAAAACCCCTTCAGTTTCTAAACCCACATATAGGTTTCTAGGTTGGAGCTTAGACAGAAAGGCACCGTGAAGGATGAGGAAATGTTGAAGGCACCTGGGTGTGTGCCACAGCTGAAATCTCTGAGTTTGCCTCAGCGCATCATCAATAAGTGCTTGAATGGATGAATGGCTTGAGCAAATGCTCAGTGTCAGAGCGTGCGTAAATTTTGAGCTGAACTGCAAAAGTTATGGAGAGGCCAGAAATCCACTCCTGTCACTGTGTGCCGTTTTCTCATGAGCCCCCAGAGACCACCATAACCACCCCTGATCCGAGGGCTGCGGTTTAATTTGGATTTATAGAAGATCATGGCATGTACACTTTGGTCCAGCCTTTGAAATGACTTGTGTTTCAGTGACCCCAGCATCCTGAGTCAGCTTGGTTAAGGAAATATGCACTGAGAGGTCATAAAAGGGGCCAGGCCCTCTGTAACTCTGTGGAGACTCCTCAGTGCCTGTGAAAAGCCATGCCAGGGCTCTGCCTTCCTACCCTTTCTCTCCTATCTCCATGGGCAGCACAGTCACTCTGCAAATGGGTACTACTTTTTAAAATAGATGGTCTCTGAATGTTTTGAAGACTGCAGCAAAACTCAGGGAGAATATTCTGATGATCTCCAAAGACAAAAGGAAGTTTGATGATAATTATTGTCTGCAAGAATTTCCCTGTTTTGCAGGGAAGCTGTTTATTAACTGTCTGCAGAGGGAAAAGATGTAGCAACCAATGTGTTTACAGAGGGAAAAATACATTATTTTCAGTATGTATGAGTGAATTGTGACTAAAGTATTTCACTGCTCATTCTTGCTAATTCAGTTTTCAGGGGACTCTATGACAAACAAAAGCCATCCTCAGAGGAAGACTTGATTTCCTTGGGAAGAGAGGAATTAGCACAAATTAAAATTCTATTTGCCTAATTCACTTGGAATTCTAATTGAAATACTTTTGCAATCTTAATGACACCACTTGTTCCCCGCTTCTTGCGTAAGTTAAAAAGAAAAAGCTGCTGCATGACTTTCTTATGGGACACCTAAGCCTGAGTGAACTGTTCCTGGGAAGCTTTGAGTGTGTGTCATCAGGCAGCTGGTCCCAGCCTCCTGGGGCCATGTATCCACTCTCCCTCCTTAGGACATGAGAATATTAACTTGGAGAATCCCTCCGTGCCCCACCAAAAGCCAAAATCACCCAGGTGCCTTCAAGGAAGATTTTGCAAAATGAGAGGAAAAAGAAGGGCAGGAAGAAAAATAACTCCAGGAGGAATTTAGATGAGCTGTTCTTAATGATGAAAATTCCTTTATTAACCCCGCTCCAGCTTTGCTTCTGCTGTGGCAGGAAGGGGAAAGTTGTAAAGATAGTGAAAGGTGCTCCTGCCCATGGCAGTGGGATTTGGAAGTGGATGATCTTTAAGGTCCCTTCCCAAAACCCAAACCTTTCCATCTTTCTATAAGGGAAATACATTAAAGGGGTGAACTCCACAGTTTGTATTAAAAGCTGTGACACATCAGAAAAATCCCCGTGGACTCTGCACGTTTATGCTGCATTTATATCAAATAACTGCACTGTCACCCACAGAGCACTCTGCTTTCCAGGAGTGCCAAATCCAGAGCTGAGTGATTTGGCCTGAAAGTCAGATCTTTTTTACAGGGTCTCTAATCCCCACAGATTACTCTGCTCCATGAAGACTACTGCTCCATTGGTGCAGGAGGTGGATTTTATAGCAGCACCAAAATCCCTTCTCATCTGTTATCTTTGCCTGGAGAATCAGACTTTTGACATAAACCTGGAAGGTAGTTCAAAGCCTTGCTGCATAAACACACATCCATTTTTTGTACTTTAGGAATAGGTAATGTAAGAGTTGAAAGGTGAAGGTTATGGCAGTTCGTGTTTATTTCACCAAGAGCCAAGAGATGGGAAACATCTGGCACTTACACACCAAGCAAGTCTTAAAAACAAAGAGATCTAGACTTTAGTCCGGCTGAGCAAGCACTGGGATAAAAGCTAATGACAGGCTGCTTATTTAAAGGGATCATAATACAGAGCAGCCATGTAGGGAACCAGGGAGGATTCAGGAGGGGGAAAATGAGGGGAAAATTCAGCTTTGTGTTTCCAAGTTAAGGGTCAAAGCCTGACTTCAGTTACACTGCAGTGTCAATCCTGACCTGCAGGCCTCATACAGCACGTAGGGCCCTCCAGAGTTCACTTTGCCCTGATTTCCAACGTGAACAAACATCCAAAGCAGTGCTCAGAAGTGCTGCTGGTGTGTTTCAAGTGTGACGATGTAGGAGTCCTCAGGACCAACCATTTTTGTGAAGGTGAGAGGACGGCTGAGCACAGAAGTGACTTGCAGTGAGGTGAGTTGGGTTCATGTGAAACGCTCATCAGCAATTCTTGGGAATGATGGAGGTGCTCAAGCATGTTGATGCAGCTCCCCTGGAGCAGATCTTCACATGCTTTGCATCTTCTTGCAGAGGTTTATCCTGAAAAAGGTGTTTTGTAGAGTGGGGCTGTATCCTTTTGAAAAATCCCTGGATGAACTTGTTCATCCATTGTGGCAGCTCCTCTTCTGAACACATCCATCACCTCTCATCTCCCATCTTCATTGCTCAGTCCCCAGAATAAATTGGTCCCTTTAGCAGGATCCATTTTGCAAGCAGAGATTTACCCAGAAAATGAAGAGTGAAGACTCTTTTGCCCCTTTTCCCATTGATATTGTACAGGCCAAGCTCCCACACCAGCTCAGTGGATGGGATATATGGTGACATCCTGTCTTCCCAGTCTCCTGACTTTACATGATGTCCTCTCCCCATCCTAACTGTTATGTGAGAGCTTCATCTCCCACCACAAAAAAGCAGAAAAAAAAAAAAAACCCAAACCCCCAAAATACAAACCCCAAAACAACACCAAAAAAACCCCCAAACAAACAAAAAAAAAAACTGTAAAAGGGAAAAATAGGATTATTTGTAGTCCCTTAGCTGCTGCTCCATGACCTTGAAACTAATGAGAACTCCACTTTTTGCTTTTGGCAAGGTAAGTTTCCAATCCCAACCCCTCAACCAGACCAAGAATTAATGTTTAACCTATCTCCAGAGTAATGGGGAAATGTGGACTCCTCCTAAGATTTTAAAGCTCCCTGTTGAAACCAGCATTGTCTGCACTGCAGCAAACATGCATGAGAGTCCTCAGTAAGCTGGTTTTTCAAGAGAAAAGGCCTGTCACGGGCATACAAGAGGCTATCATAAAAACCTCTTGCTCTCAATAAGATGTGATAAGGAAACAATGGTTACTACCCTGGAAAGAGATTTCCAAGGGCAGCTACGTGACAGGAGCTCAAGTGCTAATTCTTAAGGCTGTAGTTTGCAGCCAGCTGTAAGATTTGTGGTATCACACCGCCAGTGCCATGTGTCAGATGAGCAACACACTGCTAGAGCACAAAAAAATCTCCAGTCAGTGGCTCACATTTGTCAAAACAACAACAACAACAAAAAAAAACCCCTTTATAACAGCAGGTTTTTGGTGTATCAGTATTTTTTAACTTTGTGTTGGACCAGCAATCTCCTGCCTTTCCACAGCAGGAGTGCAGCTAGCACAGGAGGATAAAGCTGGTATAAATTCCATATCATGTCCCTTGGCTAATTTGACAAAACACAATCATGTGTCCATGCCTGATTCACATTAGATTTATAGTCCTGGGTGAGCTGGCAGTGCACAGATCTGGTATTAATAATCCTGGAACCACAGCCTAAATCTATTAGCTGGAAGCAGTTATATGATTCTTAATCCTATTTGTGTCAGAGCAGATGACTGCAACCAAGATGGAGCAGAAATTACATGGTTTTGCATGGCAAACTTGCCCTGAGCTGAGCTTTCAGATCCAGGTACTGATCTTAAAACTGATGTTTTGGGGGTACTTTCTGGGAACTGAACCTGGAAATCCAAGAGCCCAAAGTGTGAAGCTTTGTCCTGTAAGAAATAAACTACTTTTATTTGAAAGATGCTTAAATCCCAAGCAAGAAATGTCATCCATGCTTGAGAACCCACTGCTGGAGCAGGATGAAAGCTCAACAGTTTAACAAAATTTGGAAGCACGGTAAAGATTTGGAACAGTATTCTTTGAAAACTTAATGAGACTCGTACAGCAAGGCTCCACCATAAAAACACAGCTCCCTTGCTTAGAATGATTTTCCCATTCTAAATAACTGAAAATCATAATCATGCTGTTTCCTCAGCAATTAGACATTTTTTATATACTGCGTTTCTTTAATAATACTAAAACTCTTTTTTTAATTATTTGTAAAAGCTGTCCCCTGACAAGCACATTATTAAATTACAGTTTATAGCTCTTGCAGTGGGGTAAATTATAGTTGTTTTATTAAAGTATTTTAAAGACTGGAGTTTTACCAACATCTTGCTCCTATAGTTGGCCAAACCCACGTATGCTGTGAGGTTGCAAGTTGCTTCTCACAGAGTCCTTCTGCACACCAAGAGGGAATTTAGGTTTGATTTTCCAAAGGATGGGATACCACAGGAAGCAAGTCTCATCAGACTCCAAACCTCTGGTGTTTAACTCCCATTATCTGTGTTGGGGTGTTGCATTTTCTCTCTCTCGAGCACTGAGAGGTGGTTAGATCCAAGGAGGAGCAGGCTGGGGCCTGTTGGTGCTGTTATTATTTTATAAGTTTATTCTTATTCCATTGGTTTGTTTACTTCTTCGCAGAGGACCCTGTTTTTCCACAGGTGCTCCTCAAATGGAAGAGCTCCGCAAGTTTACCCACCTGAAAAGAAGAAATAAAAGATTGGCAACATCCAGGCTGCATAAATACGCCATGAAAATGTAGACATGTGCCACTAGGACAAAGGGCAGGATCCAGGATCCACTTTTCCTGTGGGTTACCCTCCCTGGAATTTCGCTGATGTCGTATCAATGGAATTTTGCATTCCAGGTGTTATGTGGATCTCCTGAGCCTTGTCTGGAGCCTGTGGGAGTTTGGCAACCAGGGACCATGAGCGGGTTGGCCCTGGTCGACAACGAAGTGGGCATCAATCTAAGGCCATGGGAGAAGGGATGCTAGGAAGGGAAATATCTGGTTAGATTATGGAGATCAGAACGGGATTATGGGAATGGTTATGTTAATGTAGTTGATCCAAATAAGGCAATGTTCTGAGTTCTTGTCAATGATTGGTTGGCAACGTTTTACATATATGGTCATGCAGTTGTTCATTGGCTCGGGGTTCTGTTACAAAAGCTATACATTGTTATGTTTACGCTATTGTCAGGTCTTTGAAGATGATCCCATACAGTTTATGGTTTATTCTTTTGTTGGCTCCTTTATTAAAATTGTTTTTTGGACAACCTCTGTCGTACCCATCGCTGTTCAACTGCCACCCCAGCTGGTCCAGTTGAGTTGCATCACCAGCAACAAAAGCCACCAGTGTTTTCCCTTCCACAGGCCTGTGTCAGTAATGGATCACTGTGTGCTCGTGGCACTGTGTTTTCTGCTGGCACTGTGGGAGCAGAGCTGCACACAGCGAAGCTCCAGGGGCTCATCCCAGGGGAAAGGCTCCCTCGTCCCCAGCTCCCAGCGGCTCCTGCGCACGGCGCTTGGCACTGCAACAGGAAATTAAGGGCTGTAGGAAAGCAACCTTTGGCCTTTAATTCACTTTTTAATAAAATCATTAAAAGAAACCTACTCCCTGCCAGACATTATGGGAAATTGCTTTAATGATACTTTGGAGCAGAACACGTTCTCTCAGCTGCATGCGTGGCTTGCTCCGTAGCTCTGTGCGCTTGCAGCATGAAAATGGTTTCAATTACAAAGCCAGGCTAGAAAATTTTATATGAACCAGGCCGTGATAACAACCAGGGGCCAGACTCTGTCCACTGCACATCTTACACACAGACAACAATTAGGAAGTTCTGGTAGAAGTGATCAATACGTTTGAGCCGAAGATGAGCACCAACAAAAGGACAAAGAAAGCAGAGGGAATTTGTGCTGTTCCAGTCTCTCCTGGGAACAAAATAGGTGCCATTACCTGCAAAAGTTATGAGCACACAGCAAAGCAGACCCGCAGTTTGTGAGAGCACAAACCCATCTAAAAGCATAAGGGTGTAGCTCCTAATCACTCTGTTCTCTCGTAGATTTTAGAGTTTGCCGTTGCATTTTTGCAATGTTCTTGTGAAGAAATTTTATGGCCTTTTTGTCCTAGAGAAGGGGCAAACCTTGCTTTATCATTTTAAATTCATAACTTTCCACTCGGGCAAGTAGAAATCTAGCTAGGAAATTTTATTAATTGAACAAAGCCTTTGGATAGGTAGATGGTTACTGAGGACACCTTAAAATTACAGGAAAGACCTGTGCTAGAACAAATCCATTGTTTAGTTACAGCAGTGAAATTTTAAGAGACTGAATAACTTCTGCCTAATACAAAATTTGCCCTTATGTACTTTGATTCGCTCTCTCTTTCCCATTGTATAAAACAAACCTTAATCAACAAACCTGGTAGTCAGTTTTCTACAATCAATAAATTCTACGTCCAAGCCACAGTAGCTTTTATGTCTGTACGTTGTAAAAGTAAATTTACATCATATGTCAAACATTACACACGAAGAGAAAAACAAGGCTGATTTCTAGTCCTAAAAGATATATGTGTATCCATAAAATCAGCAAGCTGTGTCCTGAATACAGCTGGATGATCATACTCTGACCAAATGGCTTTTTGTCTCAGCCTGGAGATCTGTCAGGCTCAACTGTTTTCCAGAACTGCATCTGTTTCAGGGAGCTCTGGGGAAAGGCAGGACAAGCCCCTGCTTTACTACCAGTCCTGTGGGAACCAAATTTTCCTGCTGCCTGGGCTGTGGAGCAGTCTGGGTCGTGCCAGGTTCCCAGAGGCTCCAGGGTGGCAAGAATTGAGCCCAAATTGGAGCTGAGAGCCAGGCAGCCCAGTGGAGTTTGGTCACCAGAAGGAAATGAAAAAGGAGGAAAAGATACAGCTGTGCTAATTAATCACAGGGTGACTCCAGAGCACCAGCTTTTGTTGGGAAGAGCAGATCTGATCTTGGGAAAGGGGACTGAGCAGACACAAGGGAGCAGGGAAGCCTTTGCAAGAGGCATTGACAGGAACCCAGCATTGCTGGGCACTTTCCAGGGAAGGGAAATCCCAGCCAGAAAAAGTGCAGGGAAAGGACAACCAGAAACACCAGGGAATATGTGACCTTCTTACAAAATGAAACTCAAAACCTGTGCTACCTCTAGCCTACTAAATGACCTCTAAGATGAAAACAATACCTGTCTATAAATATATTGGAGGAGAGGGGCGGGCAGGAGGAAAATGCTGCTTTAATTTAAAGACCAAATGTGGCACAAGAAGGATGGAATATAATCTCTGCCCATAATTACATAAACATTCAGGGAGTTCCACTGACTAAGAAGTGATCAGCCAGATTTAATGGTCATGTTGGAGGTCATTGCAATGACCATAATAATTTCTTCTTTTTTTCCCTCCAAGAATTAAGAAATATTTCTACTCATCTTCCTAACTCCAGAAGCTCACACCTTGGTAGCTGGGGGTGACAGCGGAAAGAGAAAAGGTGGAACCAGCAGAGAAGACTTTTTCACAGGCTCTTTGTCAGTGGGAACATCCTCTATGAAAAAACTCTGCTGCTGCTGGAGAACACGACATGAGTATTTCCAGAACGTTTTCCACTGTTTTCCAGTGACATGACATTACTTTATTTGGGTGAGCTCCTTACTTTGGCTAGTTGTGTCCCTGTTTTTTGGCTGGAAATCTCCATGGATGAATTGGAAAGAAATGCTCCCTACTCCCACAAGTAGTGTTTTGAGCTGCAGTCTCTAACAAACTATACCTTTCTTATGAACGGAATTTATTAGAAAATCCCTACTGAAAATTAATACATCTCTGAAATGAGCTCTTTATCTAACAGCTCACCAACTTCCTGGGAAGTGATGAGGTGGATGCAGTTCAATTTCAGGGTGGATCTGGTTAATATAAACTGCCACCTGATGAATGCTAAAGAGTATTTTTGCATTCACTAGGCGTGGTCTGGTTTAGGAGGAAATCTTCAGATACTCATGTTGTACCATTAGGAGTTACAACACAAATATGAAATGAAATCACTGCATGACTCTCTTCCAGCCACACTGCACAGAGGGGTTTTTTTTTTAACACAGTGGTTCCTTCTAGAGTCCCCAGGCCAGAGCAAGCTGAAATCAGGCATTTACAGTTCCAGCTAATCATTCCAGGTAACTTCTTCCTCCCAGACAAGAAATAGTCACCCTGCTTAACCTGTGCTGCCTGTTGGTAACTCAGAAATGACACTGCTTCCTTACAGAAGGATGCTGAGGGCAATGCACAAAGTGTCCAGATCCTGTGGGTATGAGTTCACAGCCCTGTCCAGAGGAGTTTGGAGATGCCAGGCTGCAGCAGCTCCTTTCACACAGCTCGTGGCATCACAAACCTGTTCCCAAGCCTGTGGATACTGCAGGACTCCTACTGGCTTTTATCAGCTTTGGCTCACATCCTTGGCATCTGGTTCATGCCTCTTTATTTATAAGGTCATGCATATCAGGAACAGCCTCCCAGGGAAAACAGGCCAACTCATCTCCTCGCTCAAAGAAGCCATTTAGCTGTGATTATAATCTGTGATTTCATTGCTAGCCCCTCTTTGCCTTCACAGTCGGGCTCTCCAGGGAGGGAATTTTATTTCTTTGGCACAGCCTAAGCATTGAGCTGAGCAATTCTGTCTATTTATCTCATGCATACCTATATAATAAGCATGGATGTGATGAATAATAAGCACATAGGTGCTACGGGTCTCCTTTATATTTCTTTGGCACTATTAATAGCCTTTAAAAGTGGGAATAGCTCTCATTTGTGCCAGCTCTAAGCTGTCTTGATACAGTCCAAGCATTGTAAGGGAGTTTTATTTTAAACAGAACATTTCTGAATAATTAATCACTCCGATATAAGATACACATAACAATTCCAAATAACCTCAGCATGTGTTCTTAGTTGAAAGGGGCAAATGAAAGATGGGGGGAAAATACAGTCAAAACAAGGAGCTGAGATGCAGAATCCAGCCAGGAAAGCACAGATGAGGTTTTTTCCCCCCTCCTTACTCAAGCAATTCAGAACATATTTTCCCTATAAAGTAAATGTTTAGGATGTCCAAGTGTACCTCTGACAGTATCTCAGCTGCATGTGCAACAGTGGGGTGGAAGGATGGGGTGCTGGACAGCATCATCTGCTCCAAACCACTGAGCAAGGTCCCAAAAAAGTAAGTGCCAAGCCCTTGGCACTGCAAACATAGATGTACATCCTGTCAGGCCGCCCAGAGCCATCTGTGTGCATAAGCTGGTGCAGCCAGTCACTTGTTTCACTTTCAAAAACGCAAACAATCACAAACACAGGCACTTATTAGCTTTCTGCTGCAGCTGCAGCAGAACTCACCAGGGTGGGATGGTCAAGGAATTCGTGGGAGGCAGGAAGTTTGGTGGCTGCTCTTTCTTTCAGTGGATGTTTGCACTCTGGGATTTTTTTCAGTACCAGAGTGGATTGCTGAGTGCCACACCCTGCCAGAGGAGCATAAAGCCCATGAGGACACATCCTACAGAATAACTCACTACTGTCTACTCACTGTCCAGCTCATGTTGCTGTCTCTCAAAGCCAGTCTTGCCCTGCCTCAGTCTTCATTATCGTATGGAAAGAGTGTTGTGGGATGGGCTTTGTATGGCAGTGAACTCACCCTGAGTCTTTAAACGTACCAGGAGCCCATAGGATGTGTTATTTTTGCTGGATTCTTCTTCAGAATGAGAGCTAATTTCTGCTTTTTCCAGTTATCTCATATGCTTTCCCTCCTGCCCTCTCAAATCCAGCCAATCGCATCTTTAGTAAATCAATGTTGAAATAACTTTGTTTTGCAGCCATGTAACATAAAATTACGTGTAATACATGAAGCAAAAAAACCCCAAACGAACAAAAATTGGAGTGGTTTGGGTGAACAACACATTTCTCCTCTGACTCATGCAAAAAGGTTTTGTCAGAGCATTCCCAGCATCTACAAATGGCCTCAACCTTTGAAATCCTGCTGCCATGTATTTCTAAAACCTGGATACCTTCCGTGCCATGAGATGTGGAATGAGAGTCTGAAGGAAATTTCTCTCTCACTCCTGCCAGGTGATGGTTTCAGGCAGAGCAGAAAATCACAGAGATTTATCATAATACACCTGTCCATGGCCAGAACAACACTTTTCTTGGAACTCAGATCCAGTCTGGGCTTCCAAACAGCCATTGGATAGTGTGATTTGGATTATCCTGTTCATTTCTGCTCTAACTAAGCTGCACAGAGACATGAATATTGCTGAACCTGTCAGAGGAGGCACATGAAGACCCCAAGATACTGGAGTTTAGACAGCACTCCCTCAGATTTTAGTAGCAATTGTGGGGTTTTACACAATAATTTCTTTTCCTTAATGGTTTCAGTTGGAAGGGACCTTAAATGTCATTTAGTTCCAGCCTTCCTGTTGTGGGCAGGGATGCCACCAGCTACCAAAGTTAATTTTCTGTGTTTTTTTAAAGTAGAGAATTCTTTACGATGACTTTAATGGGGAGGTAAATTGAGTATCTGACTTTACAGCTTTCTTTTGGGATTTGGAAGGAATTGTTTCCCTACTAGGAATCAGGAGGAACTAGGAATTTACTACAAATCAGCTCCAAACCCCATCCAGCTCCCCTTGTCACTGGGATACCATGTCTGAACCATGCTTTGTGCATCCTTAGGGCCCTCTAGACCTTAACACCCTGGTCCCTGGTGCTGAGCAACTGGCAAGAAAAATCTTGTTTAATGCCACAACAGCAGGGCAGCTTCTTACCACAGAGAAACTCACAGAAGCTCTGTGTGGCAAGGTTATAAATCAGCCCCACTTACACAAGTGGACAAGTTCAAGTTGAAGTTATCGAGTGTGACGGCTCAAGTGGCATCCTGTACGTCAGACCCAGGGCTGGGTGACCCCTCTTTTCCTTTTGCCAAAGAGACAAATGGTGAGAACGTGTCAGACTTTATCTCCAACCCACATTTTTAGCTGGGGACATAGGAAATTTTAAGCCGAAAATAATGTCTCGTTCTTGGGGTGTGTTGCAACCTTTTCCTGAGGAGGTCTTTATTTTTAAAAGCAGGGCAGTAAACAGGACAACACCCAAATGATGACAAGATTGAGGTACGCAGATGATCTTAAGCATTTGTCATCAAAGAGACACTGAGCTGCTCGTCTCCAGAGGGCTGTTCATGAATGGCTTTCCTTGCAGCAGGACAGCAGAGCACACCTTGACCTGTGTCACCACCCTGGCTGAGATATGCCCCTGACAGATCTTTCATCCTTGTCCCACTGACAGAAGGTCCCTGGGGATGGCTCTCCTGTTGGAATATCAAAGCACTGATGGCATGTTACACTCAATCTCTCACCATGAGCCTCCCCAGCACCACGACTGTGACATCTTATAGAAATCATCATTTTCTGTGGCATCAAAATGGGTCTGGGGCTGGGTTGGAGAAGCAATATCTTCTAGGGTGCTGTAAATAGGTTGCAGCCTGGTGGAAGAGGGAAATCTTCAGTCTTCATGTTCTCCTTGGCCAAGAAAGCTCCCTCACATCAAAAGAAAGCTACCTAAAAATAATGAAAACTCCCAGTTCTTTACTTCAGAGCAGTCAGATTATGTAATGTTAGTACACACATCTCGAGCAGAGACACACTGCCCTTTCCCTTTGCATTAGATAAACAACAGCTTTCCTTTTTCCTTTTTTTTTTTTTTTCTGATGGAAATCACAACTCTGAAACCGGCTGTGTTACTTAGAGCCTGAATTGCTAACAGCCTTCAGAATCCTGTTCATTAGGAAGCAACCAAACAAACTTGACAGGACTGCCATGTACTCTGTCACTTTTGCTAAACTGTGTTTATGTTATTTTTAAAGTAGATTTAGTATTCACAAGACTGCACCACTTGTTGAGATGAAGGCAACAAAAGCTCTTGTTATTCACAGGAAAGGGACAGGAGAGGTTCTTCGGGCACCCTTGAAAGCTCTCTGCTGCTCTTGTGACTCTAGAGCCAAAAGTGCAGTCAGATCTCACATGCAGCCATGCAAGTCCCACAGAAATCACCAAAAACATGCCCAGAATATTGACTGGTCCCAAGAAAATGACTGGGAAGGTCAATCCCATTGACTCACTCCACAAAAATTGGTTGACAGCCTTGTGGTGGTGACTGCCATCACCCCCAACCTGGACTTGATTCATTTGAGCACTTCTTCTTCCTGCAGTGGGAATTTTACCAGTGGCTTTGGTGGTCCAGCCTTTATAGGGGAAAAAAAAAAGACAGCCAGAAGCCTTACAGCCACCAAGCTTAAATCCTGTATCAACAGAAAACACGGGGAATTCTGCTTGGTTTCCTATCTGCAACTGGACCTACCACAGCGGCTCATGACAGCCATGTGCCACATCTCATCTCTGGGTTATCCTCCACAAAGCCACTGGGATTTCATCCAGAGAAATTCTGCACAGTGTGGTGAGTGGTAGCAGTAGCATTCTGTAAAATGTTTCATTTCATACAATTAACTTCTTAGTGAGTATGTGAGAGAATTCCCGTTTGTCTACTGTGCAGCAAAGCTAATTCATTTCCCCTGACAATATTGCATTTTCAAGCTGGAAATCTCCCTTTTTTAAAGAAAAGCTTTCTGATCAACCAGACCCATGGTGAAGCAGCACTTATTGTTCCTTGGTTGGGAGAAACTTTGTGCCATGTGCAGATAAAAATGTGATCATTAACCCTAATTCCTCCACCAAACACCTCACCAGTCCTGAAAACAGCACTCCAATTCCAATAGGGAAGGAAAATATCAATGCAAAATTTATTGGTCACCAGGCAGCATATTGTGGCTGGAATTTTCCAACGAGCTCAGTGTCTTTAGCAGTGGCCAAACATTTGAAAGAAGCTCTTCATAGTCCAAAATAAATGTCTACATTTTCAGAAGACAGGCGGTGATTAGGCACTGTCTGGGAAGAGATTCCATTTTTTTTTTAATCACTTCCAAGTTTTATTTTTGCACATGGATTTTGTCCTCGGTTCTGGCTGATCTGGAAGAGGCACGTGGTGCTCTGTGTCTCAGAAGGGTCAGCCAAGCATGGGCGCTGCTGTGAGCTGGATGCACTGCTCAGTGGCACTGGAAATTCGGAAAATGCTGCCCCTGCAAGCAACTTCAGAGTGGTCTGGCCACATCCTCCATGTCTGGGCCAGTCCAGGAGTGATGCAGAGTTGGTGTAATCCTAAATCAGGAAGACTGACCAACTCTGCGTTCTTGAACGTAAGAGAAAAGCCTGGCAAATGCTCCCCCCCAGAAAAGCACACACTAATCAGATCATTTTGCCTACTGCAATGCAAGAGAAACGAGGAATCAAAGACACTGGAGACTTTTATTGTTCTTTTTAAGCCCTCTCCCAGCAAATAAGGTGCCCATATTTTATAAGGCTACAACACAATAATCTGCCACCACTGCTTTAACGACCAAGCAGTTGCAGAGTTGATCTATAAACTGATGTTGCCATTTAATGTGGTTTCCAGTGAACTGTAAAATTTATAGCTGTAACTAACACCCCCCCCTGCCCCTCTCTCTTTTATGTTCTCAAAAAACAAGCTGCTCCACAGCTCCAAAAGGCAACATGCAGAAAATCAATGTGTAACCTGAAGTCAGCTAATTAGGATCATATTCACATACCATGGATCTGCAGCCTTCTGGTCAATTAAACAAAGATTAATGTCTAACACTGGGTAGATGAATACCACCAAAAGGCAGGGAGAGAAATGTTCAGATACATTGTTGTTGCACAATGTGAATAGTGGCAAAGCTGCTGTGCAGAGCAGAGACCCTCTGTGATGTTTCTTCCGTGGTTTTCCCACTCTTTTCCATGCAAACTTCTCAGCCTCACCACTATTTCCACCCTAGCATGATAAGAGCAGCTGTAAGGTGAATTCCACCTCTGCTCAGTGAGCCTGGCCCATCTCCCGTCCTCTTTGTAGTGACTGATGGGATTTAAATGGGCTTCACATCAAGTCCACCACATGGGGAGAACCTGGTCCCAAACAAACGTAATGTTGGAAAATCTTCTTGGGCCCTTCAAGCGCATGGACTGATTTAAGCTCACTGTTGTGAAAGCTTGGAATAAAAACTGAGGGCCTGATCCCAAAGCCCATTAGCCTTTGGAAAGGCTTCCTATGATGTCAGTGGATTTTGGAACAAGCTTTTGATGCTTTCTGGTAAGGGCTGATGGAAAAAAGTCTCCCAGCTTAATTGGAGTGAGGAGGAACCTGGTTAGGAAAATGTTTTTAGATGAACACCTCTCTTGTGGGGGATGCATGTCCTTGCTTGAGCTCCACTGATGCTTTCTGCAGAAAACTCATTGCTGCTGGCTGTTTGTTTATAAGGTGTAATTTCTTCAGTGCGGGGAGAGAATGTATTAACTTCCTGGCCTCATGTAAGATCACATTTAATATTTTAATGTCCTCAGCAACTTCCTGATGGGAAGAAGGATCTTTTATCTGGATGGTGAATCAAAACTTTGGCTTTGACTTCATAGGTTGATCAGAGAAGTCGGGCGTCCTGAACCTCATGGTTGCAAGAGTTTTTTAATCACAGATTTGCTTTAAGGTGGGTTTATCTGGAGCCAGAATGTGAGGGGTGATTTGGCTGCTTTACAGCGGTTTTATTAAGCGCATGTTGGTGGTGCCATGTTTTTTTATCTAAGGACAGAGCAACACAAAACCAGAGGGCCAGATTCTGATGTAATTTTTGCTAGGAGAACCAGGCATAAACCAAGGGGTAAGAAACCTGCTGCTGGGGGACCACAGTGAGGTGCCATGTAATTATGGTCAGGCCCATAAAAACTGGTGGAGGTGGAAATCGAAGAGAGACGTTACTTAGGGAAAAAGAAATTAGGAACTCTAATAAAAGGGGAAAAAAAGGAGGGGTAAGAAAAGAGGATCCAAAACCCTGGTTAGGGATGTTCAGAAGTGTTAGATTATTATTTTTTCCCTTTAACTTGATGCCTAAGTTCACCAGTTGGGCTGTCTACTGGAATTCTCCCTACTCAACACAGTGAAATTATACCAAGATATTCATATAATCATAAATTATCTTGAGTTGGAAGGGACTCACAAGGAGGATCACCAACACATTGTTGTGCAAACGTGCAGAGACACAAGGACCTGGTGTTTCCTCACAGGGATAAATGTAGAAACACAAAGAAACTTGTGCAAACAATTTTGCAGAACTGTAGGGTACTGATAGAGCATTCCTCCAGTGTGCAACAAGCAGTCCAAAAAGCAGGAACAACAAAAGAAATAGCAACAGGAATTATCTCTGAGAATTTGCTCTGGACACTTTACAGCAGGGAGAGCTCAACACTAGTTTTACAAAACAGCCTGGCAGCTGTGCTATTTATATGTTCACCACCAAGCTTTCATTAATTTTAACATGTGTTAATGGACCCCCTGTATTATTTTGGGAGGCTAAACGTGAGATTTGTTTAATTTCCTTAAATATCAAATATGGGTCAAGTAAAATAAACCGTGGATTGTATTTTTTTCTAAGGAGAAAAAAAAGCGTCAGTGTAACAGAATTCAGACAGAGCAATGTCTGATCATATTTACAGCATTTATAGGTTTGGAAATCTCCAAAGAAATCTAAGGAAACCTAAAGGCTGCCTGAGTACATTGAGTGAAATTCTTCTTGGTAATGAATAAATTACTCCACAGGTCTTTACAAGAACACCTTTTTAACTACATGTAAATATTCCACAATCTTTCAGAAAATCTCCCATTTAAAGGTGATTCTTAAAACAGGTTGGGGTTTTTTTTTAATAGTAATTTTTTAAAATGCCATTTGCAGATCCTATAATTTCTCTCAGATTTCTTCCCTTTGCTAAAAACATCAGTATTTCCAAACAGGCATACAAAGACTTTGGAAAGAGAGTCCTTGTGTTGTTCAAAAGAAGTTCTCAAATAAGAACTATATGGACCTAAATCAAATTGCAGCTAGAAGAAAATTTATTTCTCACCTCATCTTGCTCCTCAGGATTTAATGGAAAACTGGTATAAAGCGTGGCAACAGGAAAAAAAAATACCTGCCACAAAAAATAAATCTGTCAGACTTCAGAAAATCCATTCATCAAAGGAGGGAAAAATACAACGAAATCACGAGAAGTTTATGGAATAAATCTGCAACTGATTTGGTTATAATATTTAATCTCCTTCTGCTACCTTGTAGTGCGAGGTTGTGTTCACCCTGCATAGCTTGAACATGACAATGGGTTTTTAGTACCAAATGTATAACTTAATCTGGATATTGCCAGTGTGGTAGGACAAAGCCAGTGTTTTCTGAGTGTTTCTGATTCTGACCAGAGGGACAGATGCTTGGGGAGCTGAATCAGACAGATTTTGACTGGTAACACATGACTCTGTAGAAGCGCCATTGATTTACACCACCGAGGAGCCTGGCTCTAATCTGTACTGGAAAGGGCACCTTCAAAGCAAAACCTGTCCCTGGTTCCAGTTAAACAAAACCGTGCTCTGTCCTGAGAGCCAGGTTTGCAGCAAACAAGAAAAAGCTCCAGGAAAAACGCCCTTTAGCACAATAAACCCCTTTCCCTCACACCCCACGACAGCGATGCCGAGCTCGCTGACACCCCAGGCTTCAAAGGGAGCTGAGGGGCGGCTGTGAGGGAGCTGACCTTGCACAGAGGGTTGTTTATTGGCACAAAACGGTGCCCTCCTGCAGCCCAGCAGCCAGCTGGGTCAAACAGCTCCTGTTGGAGCCCAGAAACTGCGGGAAGCTGGAGAGCCCATGAGAGGGCTGCAGCGCCCATCCGGAGATTTGACTTTCTTGAGTGACAGCTTGATGAACTCAGGCATGGGGAGCTGGCCCTTTGAAGAAGTAATTATGATGCTAGTCGAGAAAAAAACAGCTCTGGGTTGTGCTTGTGCGTGTTTACGCAATGCCAAAGGGACGGGTGCCACAACAGGGAAGACGCATTTCAAAGAGTTATTTATTCACCGGAGATCCTGAGAGGATGTTTGTTGGATCATGCAGGAGAGTGGAAGCTCCTGAAATCCAGGATGCCGTAAGTTCAAGTAGGAGCAGGCAGCAGATTTATCTCTCTGGGCTGCTGGGAGCTTGTCAAGTGCCATAATTACTATTTGTTCTCATCCCACCCATAACTCCTCTGTGGCAGTGACCTTTGGAACAGCGATTATTTATGTCATGGAAACAACATATGCTGGCACAGTCATTCTTCCCCACTTTTTGATTCACCAGCTTCTCACTGAGTTTTGCAAAAGCAAAGGGAGTGGGAAGGAAAATGGTCAGTGCTGAGCAAGCCAAGGGGTTTGTCTGGATTCTGCGCCTTGATGAGGAAGAATGAGAGTCTCTGTGTAGAGTCTGCACAGTAGTATCCACTGTGTTGCTGGGGTACCTAGCCTGGCCTTGTCCCCTGGGATGCTGATGGCTCCCACTGCTCCTCAGGACATCATTCAGCACAAAACCAGTAAAAAAGTGCATATGTGGCTATTTTTAGAACAAAGCACCAACCTTCTGCCTTCCTGCGCTTGCCCTGAGGTGGATGCCTCCCTTTGGCCAGCCCTTTGCCGGCAGCCTGCTCCTGGATCCCCCTTGTTTTGTCTGCTCCCTGATAAAGGCCTGCATTAGTGCACTGCATTGTTTTAATTCCAGCCACCAGCCAGATAAGGCTATCAGCATATCACAACTTTTGCTGGGGATAATCTGCTGGAGCTCTTGTGAAAGGAATGCTCTGTCACGCCAGGGGGGCAGTGCTGGGTGTACCCAAGGGATGCTCATCAGCCACGGCCTTGCTGCACAACCTGAAGCAAATCTCTGTTTTTCCATTTTGACACCATCTGTCTGCATATTTTTGAGAGTAAAACTGACTTTTAATCCAGATTGACAGACACTAAGCATGGGCTGGACCGTGACTGGATCTCTGCTGGCTACTGTAATCTAAATCACATTGTAATGGACAATATGTTGTCTTACATCCAGCTTATAGGCAAGTATTTGTGTGTAGATAAGCTGACATTTTGTTTAGTACATGCTCTCTAATTTCCAATAAAACCTCCAGTAAAGAATTACAAAGTGAATTTATTGCTTTGCTTCAAAGCAAGGACATGGTGCCACTTTGAAAGGGTATTTGAAGTGTTAAATCCATTTCTATGATGCTTTAATACATTTTCTGTAAATTTCTTTTTTTAAAGTTATTTTAATATTATTGTGCCACCCTGTTAAAAGGCCATAAAATATTTTAAAGAGCAATAAAAGTAAACACAAATGCTAGAAAGCCCATTCTTCTCTCTCCAGCCCACTGAGAGAGGAAGAGACAGAGGATTTAGGCATAACAAAATTCATGGCAGCTGTGTAAATAAAATAAAAGAACGCACTGTTTTTCTGTTGATGATGATTCTTAACATCTTGCTATCAAGTAGGAGCCCAAGGCAAGCCATGGGAAGGAAGCAGAAACACTGAGGGAGAGCTTGCAAAGGAGGGCAGGCTTTGCATCCTTCCTGAAAATGGGAACTGAAATTAAGGAACAACAGAGGAAGCTTTCCAAGGCAAAGCCTTCATCCAGCAGGCTTCACCTGCTGCAGGCATGAACCAGCTGAAGGATGTTATTACAACCAGCAGTAATAAGGATGTGCTCCTTGCCAAGCCAGAGTAGGCTTTGGTAGGACTGACCCCCTGGGACAACCTCCCTCCTCCTGCCTGGCTTTCATTTGCTTTCTGCAAAGTTTAGCTCTGTGTGAGGTACCTGCTTATGGTTCACTGAAGTTTTAGAAAAGAGGGTTTAAGGAAGATGTAACTCGATGAACTATATGGTCCTTCTCAGCCCACCCATGGATTTCTCCTGGTGTGGGAAGAGGGAAGTCTGGTCTAGCTGCAAAACTGAAGCTGAAGAAGGATGAAAATGGTCGAAGTCGTTCAAAAATTTGAATAATGACTGTTGATGCTAAGAATAGAGAGACAAAAGCCCCTGCCAAAATGGGCTTATCTCGGGGAAATTGGATTCTCAATGTCGATGGTCTCTGCAGAAATTTACAACAGTTCTCATAAAAGAAAATAATAGATTTTTAGCCAACATCTCTCCTTCCTGTGAAATATTCCTGACAAAAGTGATTCTTTTATTTCCCAGCCTGGGCCAGTGCCGGGAGCCCAGCACCTCCCCAGGCTGCATCTGACTGAAGCAGATCCTGCCAGCTCCCTGGGTCACAGAATCATAGAATCACAGAATCCTTTAGGCTGGAAAAGACTCCCAGGATCATCGAGTTCAACCTTCGACTGATCTCCCGCCTGTCAACCACACCAGAGCATTGAGTGCCATGTCCGGGAGTTCCTGGAAAACTTCCAGGGGTGGGGACTCCACCACCAACCTGGACAGCCCCTTCCAGTGCCTGACCACCTTTTCAGTGAAGAAATTCTTCCTGATGTCCAACGTGAGCCTCCCCAGGGGCAGCTTGAGGCCATTTCCTCTTGTTCTGTCCCTTGTTCCCAGGGAGCAGAACCTGACCCCCACCTGGCTGCGCCCTCCTGCCAGGGAGATTTGGAGAGTGAAAAGGATCCCCTTGAGCTTCCTTTTCTCCAGGCTAAACAACCCCACAGGCACCAAGGAGCTGGCAGAGCCACGGCCAGATGTCAGCCCTCCTGCTTTTTTAAAAAAATAATAGATCTGCTGGGTGATTCTCTTTAGAGCATGTTAAAATCTAAATTTGTAGCTGGGTCTCCAGGTACAACCTCAAGCCCTGGTTTATCTCTCAGGATGAGCACAAAGCCCCAAACTACAGCTTATGTTTAGCATGCAGCAACAATTACACAACTAAACCTCCCAATCTGCCACGCTGGAGATTTTGGAGATGTCAAGAACATCATGGAGACACTGTTTATTTTGCAAGATGCTGCTACAAACCTTCCTTGCCTTGAAGACTGTTTCACCAACAAGCTCTTAGAAATGCAGTGCTTCACAGGCGACAGCCATTGGGGTGATGGTAGCAGTGAAAAGAAATTAGACTGCACAAATAGACTTTCCAGGGTGTGAAAGGAGGGTAAAATAAATGTGGGAGAAGTGAGGATTCAGAAAGCTTAGTGGAGAAAAAAATCGTGACTAATGATCAAGTTGGTCCAACAGGTAATGAGCACTTCCTTCAAGAGCCAGAGATGTCTTGGCTCATGTTGGAAAGGTTTCCCAGGTAGGGAAGTGCAGCAGGACCCTGCCCTCGGCAAGCACCCCAGGCCCTGCTCAGTCTGGGAACTTCCGAGAAGATACCATGCAGGGACCAAGAAGATACCATGCAGGGACTCTGCCACCCCATTGTACACCAAACTGTCCCACCCTGGGCAGGGCACCAGGCTCTCCTATCCCTGAGGGGATAGGAGATAGTCTGCTGCAGGCTGTAATCACAGCACAGACCCATGCCTTCCACGAGCACAGCTCTCCACAATGTTTCTCTGGAAGTGACTTCATTTGGTCTGAGATCCTCAAGCAGGATTTGGTTGTATTTATTTATCTTTCCCTGTGTTTTCTTGTCCTAGACAACACACAGGCAGCTGCAAAGTGCTGATGACTCCCTTTGCTGGGTTTCTCCTGAGAGCCTCCTTTCTGCAGTCTCCATTACAAAGATCTGGGTTTCGCATTCCCAACAAATGGAGTCCCGGCTCCTGGAGCCACTACAATGAGCCTGGGGTGGGAATCACAGCCAAATCCACCGGCACAGCTCGCTGGACACTGATTTATTTCCCTCGGTGACCTCCGCGTGGCTGCGGGCCAGGCGCGAGCCCACGTCCTGCTGGAACCCTGCTGGAATCCTGCTGGAATCCTGCTGGAATCCTGCTGGAACCCTGCTGGAATCCTGCTGGAACCCTGCACATCGTCTAGGGGACTTTGCTCATGGTTTACTGATGGTGCTCTCCGAGTCCTC
Source organism: Chamaea fasciata (assembly GCF_029207755.1). Classification (NCBI taxonomy): domain Eukaryota; kingdom Metazoa; phylum Chordata; class Aves; order Passeriformes; family Sylviidae; genus Chamaea; species Chamaea fasciata. The sequence goes on along the minus strand of NW_027094095.1, from coordinate 28,393,442 downwards.
AGCTGGGTTTCCAGGAGGGAGAGGCTTTGGTTGTGCTCAGCGGGGATTTGGCCGCAGTTTTTCTGGAAGGACGGGAATACCGAAAATCCTGACGTCCTCCAACTTACTCACCCCGGTGTGTCTGCGTGTGGAAAGTTATTCGTCATTTCCTTGCAGACACAATTTTCAAAGGGGAGATGGATCACCCTGGCAAGAGTGCAGCACTGTGATTTAAGGGTTTATTTATCTCTCAGCCCAGCTCTGCTGCTTAAGTACATGAGTTTAGTCCTGTCCCTTCTTCCTCTCCTTTTTTGTTAGGCAGCGACACAGCTCTGGTCCAATAAGGCTTGCTCATGGAACAAGATCCACCGACATGAATGAACCCTGGCTACCAAGGGAAATGAGGTTTTGCAGCACTCAGAGCTTCATCCAGAGGGATGCAGTAATTTGAAAACCTAGAGTGACTCCAAGAGCTAGAGGAATTTAGGGATGGGAATTCATCAAAATATTTCTCTAGTGAGACACAGCCACAGCGTTGGGGTGTAGAGGTGTTGGAGGGGAGCATTGCTGTGGGAGAAGCTTTCTGGGGTAAAGAAATGATGGAAATTATTCTCTTCATTCCTACTTATTAAGGGAATAAGTATAGAAAAGGGATATGAATAGGGTTTATTTGTAAGGTTTCAGACCAACCCTGGACCTTACCATCCACCCTGATAATGGGCATCCCTTGACATCCCTTATACCCAGCCAGCCCAGCGGTTTCAACCTCTAAACTGTGGGCACAAGAACACTTAAATTTCCATATAATTTCAGGATGTTCTGAGCACTGAGAACTTTCTCTCGTTTTGCTCTTATTTTATAAAAGGGGGAGAACACTTCATTTTCTGTGTTTTATAAGCATCAAAATTACAAGGGGCCTGACCTCGTGAAGGCTTGAGGGCACTTGGCTCTGCTGGAGTTTGGCCCCAACATGTACATAGAGCCCAAAGATTGCTTTGAATAGAAGTTGAAGCGCCTGTCAGTTCTGGCTGCAGAAAAACCGTGGATGTAGTCAGACCTCTTGCAGGAGAAGTCAAATTACATCCTTGGAATGGGAACCAGACATTTTAGAGCTGAGACAGAAATTCATTAGAAATAAAGACGGAAGACCATGAAGTCCAGGACTGTGACTGGAAGAAGTTAAATAACCTCCTGAAGCTTTGACAGGCCAGCAACCTCCTCCACCAAAACATTATAGATGTCTCTTCACAAAATAAAATAAAAAAAAAAAAAAGTGGATTTGAGGGCTTGAGAGAGGTCTGCCTTCAGGAATCCCTTTGTCCATTTGCCCAAAAGTCTCAGTATCAGTTACAGCCTGTGAAACACTCAAAGCTTTCTGGGGTCTCTTGGCCAGCAGATTCCCTCTCTCTGCTTCCAAGGATTATTTTTTCCCCCATTAGAATACAAATTTTGGACAATTTCCCTCTCATCGTGCACAAGCATAACAGATGATCTCTCACTGAATTATTTTAAAAATGCATTTATGGAGTCTGTTGTCTGGGGTATAGAAGCTCCATCTTTCCTACACTATATATTATCAAACACTATTAACACGGTCCAAAGCATGGAAGACTGGCTTTGCAAAAGGGAAAAACCTTCCACCAGTCTACCCAGACACTGTGATGCATCTCCACTGGGCTTTGTGTCTCTCTCAGGGGCCTCTTGCACGTGGAGGACAGAAAGCTGCTACTGACACCAGCTGAGGGAGCTGCTACCAGAGCTCAGGTGACAACAGCTCACACATTTTGGTGACAGAGATACCATGCCTGCTTGGGATGTGTGGATCCCATGCACTGTTGTGAGGCTGCCTGCTGGCCTGGTGACATCTTTGGAAAAGGGATGGCTTTCAGCAAAATGATGTGATGGAAGAGGAGGGCCCTGGCTGCGTGTGTGCTTACTCTCTGCTCTCTGGGTGCTCAGCTTGGCTGTGTCCTGGCTCCTCGTTGGGAAGCGACCTGAGCTCGAGCTGTCTCCCCCATTTCCTTGGGAAAGAAGGGACCTGTGGGACATTTCATGAGGTCCCTTGGCACTGAGAAGCTACAGACACGGGCTATGGACCTCACCATGCTGAATCATCACTGTTGCTTGTGTCATTGGCTGTGCTGGAATCAGATACGGGAAAGTCATTACGAGGATTTATTTACAAAGAAAACAAAAAGAAATCACAGCCCCACTGCTGTACAATGGGTAACATGGAAAAAACACTGCCCTGAGCCAACTGAGTATTTGAGCTGATATTTAGTGTTCTCTTTGTTTTTTAAAACTGTGCATGTTCAGGCGTCTGGCCCTGGCCACTGAGCATCTTGGGCAATTCAGCCCCCAGCACTGCTCAGGACATTCTTTTGGGTTTACAAGGAATCTTTATTGAAGCAGCACACAACGATAAGCATTAATAGAAAGGGCATTCCTCTCCCATAGCTTTAAAGAGAAGCCATTAATTCCCTTTGCAGAAATGTGTGCAATGTGAATTCCTGGAAGGGTGCGGCTGGAGGGAGAAAGGTCTGAGAGATGAAAACCTGGAGGAACAGTGTCAAGAATAAAATGCAAAGCTGTACATGTACATTGCACTATGCAGATTTAGAGAAATATTGTGCCTTGCGGGAAAAAAGAGCTGGTCAGACACTAATAGTGTCCAACTTGATCACCCTGTCCTCAGCTAATGTTCCAAGTGCTGCTGCCGTGGTCACCCTGTTCTCTCCCCCACTCTTGTCCACTGTGGTGTCCCAGCTCTGTGCCCGTGTCTCACCCCTGTCTGTCAGCTCCTGCCCTCTCCTCTTGGACAGGCTGAGGCTGACCATAACTACGGTGGGCAGAGAGCACATGGAGAACGAGGAAATGCTGACAAACTTGGTGTGGTGGGAATGGGAACATTGTCCCTGCATCAATTTTCTGCTTTTGCAAGGAGAACCACTCCTGCAGATCGTGCTATGAGCGCTGGTCCTGAAGTGCTGATGCGCTGCCATGCACAGGGTTAATCCCAGGCTGTGGATGTTCAGATGAGTGCTCCTTGCCACCACCCTGTGACAGCCACTCCATGGGGCAGGAAGGGAAGAGAGGAGCTGGAGATGTGAGCAATCAGAAAGGCAATTAACCACTGCCCCAGATAAGAGTAAAATATTCCATCTGCCTTTGTTTTAATGGCATTGATCTAAAGCAGAGACGCAACGATTTCCAGTGCAGCAGTTTATGGTCTGTGCTTGGTGGTGGGAATGGCTCTCTGTCCTTGAGAGTGGGAGTGCGCCATGTTGGTGCAGTTTATCTGCTGGTGGCTTAAGGACTTGAAGGAGATTGCTTTAATGAGGGGTTAGCAAACTTCACAGTTGTCTGCGATATTTTATTGGAGGTTGGGGAGTCTCTGCTCAAACATCTGTTCAGGAGAATAAACAAACAGCCCTGCCACGTTAGTTATAGCTGAGCCACGGGTTTTGGGAAGGAGGTGATTGATGGGCTCCAATTACAGGCCCAGCCTGGCTCCTGGGGTGTGTCCTATAAGGCAACTGAGAGGAAGAGGAGCCTGCAGAGCCTCCCTGAGATCAAGTCCTGGCCCTCTCCATTGCATTGGTACTTTAATATTGCATCCCAGAGGGGAGATGTGGTCGGTGGTGGTTGTTTTTCAGAATAAACATTGTGGGTTGGGAGCAATGATTAATTCAGCAGAGATCTGGGGAAATATACCTCTGTAAACAACAATGTTTTATAGCATGGCTATTCACAGAAAGGAACTGTGTGTACCTCTGCCTGTATGCCAGTGTAGCCTCCTCACAGAAACAAATCAACAGGGAATTCCCTCACCTGGAGGAAAGTATTCTGTTGATTTCATTTGGACAATAAATTTCACATAATCCATATTTCCTTAGAATGAAGGGACAGAATATGGACTGTGGTAGGAAATTAAATGCAAGAGGAATCAAAGCAGGAGGCAGTGAGGTTTCTTATGTGGACGACTTAATGAAATACATTAGGAAACCTTAACTTTGGTATCAGCCACAGAAGAGACAGTTTAAAACCCAGATCGCGCCTGTCACAAATTTCCAATGCGATGTTGTTGTAAGAATGTTGGACAAATATATCTATATCTGTCTATCTCACTATATATATCTCTCTCTCCACAGAAATACAGACATTTGACACTGAAAAAATGCGTGTCATACAAAAGAAACAGTGAAACAAGCAGGGTGCAAAGGCACTGGTGATGTTATCTCTTATCCAAGTGCCAGCCCTGCCAGCAGCTGGGAACACAAGCTCTGTGGGGGTTTGAGGTCAACAGAAGAAGCCCATATGGGTAACCTAATAGCACAGTATGGGCAGGAATGATTTTCACTGTACAAAGGGCAATTTCATGGTCATCTCCCTCAGAGAGCTGGTGGGAGTTGGAAGCTGAACTGCTATTTGTGTGTTCGAAAACCTCTCCTGTAATATTTAGATGGAATGGTAACAGGGTTTTATAAAAACACCCCAAACCAGATACCTGTATTTCTCTTTGTGGGGGTGACTTTGCTCACTGCCCTAGAAAAATCAGACATGCAAAATCCTTTTTTTATTGTACTTATTCTCTCTTTCAACAGATTTCATCACACACAGGAATCTTACTTATTTACAGAATCAGAGAATATCCTGTGTTGGAAGGGACCAACACGAATCAACAAGTCCAAATCTGAAAGGACTAGCCCATATAGGGATCAAACCCACAACCTTAGTGATATCATCACCATGCTCTTAAACCAATTTATTCTAGGTACATGGTTTTGCAAATAAAACAAGGTTTTTTCTTTAAAAAGACTGTCTCTGTCAGAGAAAAAATGTTGGGTTTTTTTTCTAAGGAAAAATAAGTCTTGTGATGTGGCATCATTTCCTCCAGGAAATATTGGGGCTGATTCCTTCTTCTGGTTGCCTCTGGTGCCAGGAGTCTCCTGCAGCTCCCCATTGCATGAATTTCCACAGTGCTCAAAGACAGGAAGGTCCGTAAACCCAGGAAAGGAGGAGGAATAGAAGGAGGAGGAAAAGGTGATAATCATCCTTGCTGGGTGAACGTCAACCCTATGGTTTTAAATTACTGTCTCAAATATTTATGAAAATTAAACAATTGGCTTAATAACAGGAAGTTAGGAGCTGGCAAATTACCATTCTTATAATCGGAACAGGAGGTTGAGAGAAGGGATTATGTTTTGGCAGTGACAGCTAATTTCCACGTCTCATTAAAGTGATGTGGCTTAATCATTTATATTTAAGGCTGCTTTTCTTTGAAAGGATAAAGGATAATGTCTTTTATTAGACATTAATCTGTTTTGTCTGAGTCATTTGTATTGATGGAGGAAGGCGGGTAAACACAGTACCAGGCTTGTGTCCCTCTGATATCTCTCAGTTACTGGAAAAGACATGGAACACGTCACTTCCATGGTGTCAGTCTGGGCTTAGCTCTGGATCAGCACAGGGACTGTCCCAGGAGCAGTTTCATGTCTCTGTGTTAGTTTTTTTTCCCCCCAGAAGAGACTCAATGTTTTGATGTGGGTAGGACTAAAAAGGTATCAAAAGGATAAATATGGACTCATATTGTCAGGGTCCAGGCAGGTACCTGACCACTGCATCTGGCCCAGTCTCCAGCCTCCATCCCATCTGTGCAGAGCGATGTTTTGTCACCAATAACATAAATAATAATGTCAGTCATAGAATCACAGAATACTGGAATGATTTGTGTTCGAAGGGGCCTTAAAAGCTCATCTCAATCTGCCCCCTGCATGGGCAGGGACACCTTCCACTATCCCAGGGTGCTCCAAGCCCTGTCCAGCCTGCTCTTGGACACTTCCAGGAATGAGGCATCCACAGCTTCTCTGGGCAATCTGTCCTGGGCCTCATCACCAGTCCAATCTTTTCCTATATCTCAGGCAGTTTAAGGGTATTTCAAGTCTACAGAGTTGTTTCTGCTTTCCTTGATAAAGTCCCTACCTATGAGGGCAAAAGAATTGGTCATGCAGAAAGAGAACATATAATAAATCACATTTCTTAGTGACGTTTCCCAACAGAAATGCTCGTCAGTGGAACTCTCTTCTTCCTACCTGGTGCAACCCTCCCAAGCAGGGGGATGTGGTGGGCAGCAAGGGCTCTGCACATCTCCCAGGGTGTTTTGCAAAGCCAGCTCAAAGGTCTGTGCAGAGACACAACAGTGATAAAACAGAAATAAGGGTCACCCACAGTCCAGGCTGTCAAAGGTGTGGGTCATAATGAGCCCACAGCAACATTTGCACGCACTTCTGGAGCACAGCCTTCGAAGGGACAAGGCTGTATTTTGACTGAATTCTGGCTGAATTTTGGCTGAGTTTTGACTGAGGGCTTCAAGGTACATTTCTCTGCTATGGCCCCAGAATCAATGGTTAGGCCAGAAACCTCTTGCTGCAAAACAGCAGGACTTTAAGCAGTGCAAACTGCACAGTAGAAAGATTAAAAAAAAAAAAACAAACCCAGAAAAATGGGTATCATGTTCATCCAAATAGAGGTTTTATCCTTTGAATTATATTTAAAGATACGTAAAGACCAAACATGTGTCTTAATCACTTCCATAATGTGATCTGATGCAAAATAAAGTTTGGGTTGAGCAATTTAGGAGAAAGGAGAAAATCCTGAAAATCAGATTTCTCCAGTTTTATATATGAGCTAAAGAGCCTAGAACAGAAGGGAGCCTGGTCTCTGAGGTCCAGCACCTTTTGCTAGATGACAGATTGGCTGTCTGTACAATGCCGTAAAATATCCTGTCTCCTTTATCTTGGGTGGAGCAATAAAGGAAGGAAAGTCACAATAGCTCTCCTCCCTTTATCAAAATAGTCTGTGCCTATCTAAGAATCAAGGATAAATTAATCACAGGGCTCCTCTGGGATTTGGGCTGCTGCTAGAAGCCAGCAGGGTGACATGGTGAATGTGCATGTCTGAATATCATCCAAGCATTTAACACCCTCCAATCCGGACCACGTGTCTGTGCAGCATCGCTCCAATCAGCTCATCTGTAGCCCCATCAAATATGTAAACACTGCATTCCTTTTTTTGGAAAGCCTCTCCTTCCTCTCATATCCGTTTTTCACAGCCCTCACCTCCTCCACCACACTTCTCCCGTGGAAGATCCAGCAGCTCCCAGCCCTGCAGCCTCCCAGAGTCCCCAGTGCAGGCAGGGATTATTTGGGGTCATTTGTAGCTGATACTATCTGACCCTAATTCACTATGAAGTTGTAACTTGTGTTCGGTCAAAGGTTAGACTTGGTGATCTTGGAGGTCTTTTCCAACCTTAATGATTCCATGGTTTTATGAACTTGCCCATTGCCTTCTCCAGCACTCTCAGGGAAAGGAGTGGAGGTGACAAATCCTGCATTTAAACAGGGACATCCACACAAGGGCATGTTTAAGGGGGACAGCATCTCCAGAAGGAGAGAAGGAAAAAAAATCACATTTTCTCATGATTTATAGAACTGATACAAAATATTTGTTATACATTTCCTTTGGGATGTGTTTTGGTTCCAAACCTGTGATACTGGCTGATAATGAGTTACACATTTATTTTGAAACAGCACAGACCGATGCTAATTGGAAGCACGTTCTGTTTGACTAAGCAGGTACAAGAACTCTGAAATATTCACTGCCATTTAACAGGCTTCTGCAATGGTATTAATCAAAGCACTTTTTCTAAGCTAAGAAAAAGTCATTGCAAAAGTGATCAGGTATGATACAGGGTAAAGCAACAATCGACCAGGACCAGCCAGGCAGATTTTTCTTTTCTAGGACTGTTATGTTTTCATTAAAAAAAAAAAAAAAAAAATAAAAAGCTTTCTACTGGGAATAGTAAATTTTTCATTGCCAGATGAAAACTTCTGTTGATTTCAGGAAGTGTCAGGTTCTTTCCTCCACAGAAATCAGGTCTTATTTTTGGAAAAAAAAAAATTAAAAAGAAAGAGAAAAGGATGATTTACATTATAAGCCTGGCTTGAAATTTGTGACTATTTCTTATATATGTTCTTTCTGGGTTCTCTATCACATTGTATCCACATTAACTCGTGCCGTGGCCCAATGACAACTGAGATGCAGAAATGGAGACACAACCAAGTTTTGGCAGCTACTGCTACAAATCCAGAGCAGCTGAAAGCCTGAAAACTCTGTTTTTCTTCATTATCATCATCATCATCATCATCATCATCATCATCATCATCATTTGCATGACATTATCCTGCACAATCACACAAACTGCAACAGCCTATTCTATCTCTTGGGACAGGATTTAGTATCTCCTAAAGCAAATCTGTGTCCACAATCATTAAGCAGAAAAATAATTAACATTCATGGCCAGGAAAGTGACGAAACCAACCCTTGGGGTGGCACAGTAAGTGTATAAAACTGTGACAGTGCTGTGCTAAAAGGACACTCAGCCCTTGAAGTTTTAAAGCCTTGAGAATCTAGATTTTTTTTTTTAAGAAAGCAGAGGGATCTGCCTTTTATCACTCTGCTATTTATATAGATAAATGGACAAAAATAATATACATGAGTGTGGAGGATGTAGGAAGCTTTTCCATGGTGAAAATGGATTCAGAGAACCACTTGATAAACATTACTGCAGGCAGCAAAAGCTGCTCTGAAAATCAGGTTGCTATGATGAGGGAGAGGAAATGAGCAGAATAAGACTTTTGCTGGCAGATCTTACAATCACATTCCTGACACCCCAAGATGTTCATGTCGATTGAAGTTACCCATCCCTGTCACAGAAATGTGGCTTTTGTGGTGGCATTCCACGTGGGGAATTATCTGCTCATTTCAAAGCTACAGCTGGGTTTTTCCTATTGCCACATCTTGTCGAACACTTGTGGAGAAAAAAAGTAAAGGGATGTTCCCAAACAGATTTATCTTAATTTTTCAGGTGTTAGACAATATTTCCTTCTCCAAATATATGAAAATTGTGGTGGTTTCTTTTCTTTGCTCTTGCAGGAAAAGAGTTCAGCAAAGTTTCACTCCAGCAGGAAACTTTCCTACCTGTCTAAGTTGCAAAAAGGGCCTTTCCTCTCTACTATGAGGAGATTTTAATAAACCAGTGAAACCTTTAACCGCAGAGGTTGGAGAAAGAAGCCAACAAAGAGGGATTTAAGGGGGAACCAGGGCAGAATGTGCTGGCACAAACACACATGCAGGGATATTAAATAAACAGGGAAAAAAAGCTATGCAGAGGCATAATTTGGTCCTGCATACATCTATGGCCAGGGATCCACTGACTGTAAAAAATCCAGGTTGCTTGGTACTGCTGGGCTGGCTCCAAGCCTTGCAGAAACACAGAGAGATCTCCAGTGAGGGAAATTTCCACGAAACAGCTCTGTGAGGACATCCTGCGCTGGCTCCACCACATTTTTTTTCCAAGAAAAGCAGCCAGCAGCCCAAACCAAGTGCCAAACAACCTCAGAAACGTAAATAAAAACAAACAGGAGAAAGAAGCCTTCGGAAATTTGGGGAAAGCAGGGAGAGGAGCAGCCCATTGGAAGGCACCACAACGTTTGAAGACGTCCAGTCTGCTATTTGTCCGTTGCACCAGAGTAAATGCAATGAAACTGTCCCTAGGAGCAAGACACTTGGCTGGCACAAGGATGCTCCTGTTTGTCAGAATGGGATAAAACAGAAACAAGGTTGGTGTGGACTTCATCACCAGGCAGCAGGAACTTTCCATTTGAAAGCAAACTGGGAGGTTGACCATGATGGTGGAAGTCCTTCCTGAAGAAATGACTGTGCACTCCCAGTCCCTTGGGTGAAGGATGCAAGCCCGTGGGATAAAGTGTCTATTTCCAGACTCCACATAAAGACACTCCAAACCAAGGGACCTCTCGGTGTCACACACGTGGCACTGCACAACTGGACATGCAGCTGACATCAGAACAGAGCAGCCTCCAAGAAAAGCACCACAGGCTCAAGTACTGTGCCTTTAAATAATAACTTCTTCTCTACCAGATGATTTTAATAAGCCCAGGCACATGTGTTGTAACCCCTTGATGCAGTACAATATGAATAACCAAATAAAAGATCTCTCCAGATTTTAAGATTTACTGTTTGCAATGGGAAGAGGCCAACCAGATGACATCATTATATTTCAAATGTGAAATACTGCCAAGTTTGGTAATTCTAAACTGGAGAAATTGATCCTCTATGTTTTTGCAGAAAAACGATTTTTGGATTTGGGGGTGATTTTTTCTCTTGTTATTTATGTAACTATAACGTTCATGTTGAGCAAACTTGAATTCGACTTAAAACTAAAGCCAGAGTACCTTATCTTACAGATTATTTATTTTCAGCTATCTGCTTAGCTGGAAATAATTGAGTTTGACAATTTATGGGTTAAAGAGTCAATGGATTGTGTTGGATAATTCACAAAGAGCCAATTTCTAGCTCAGGCAAAACCATACTTGGCTTAGGTGGGAGTCTGCCTGATGAGGATGCCAGGATCTTGGTCCCTGTCTGGAAGATGCTGCTTTGTTTGCCTCTAAGGAACTTAAATCCATACATACATAGCAAAAACACCCTTTTCATCTAAGCCATCTGGATTTCTGGGGGGATAAAGCCATGATAATACTATATTATATTTACATGCCATCTTTCTTCAGGGGCTCTGCATCTTCTCATGTCTCATGGCTATTTCAAACAGCCCCTTATTTGAGGTCCCCTGAATGCTGTTCAGCCACTGCAGAGCTGCACATATCGAGCCCCCACAAGGTTAAACCACTTGCCCAAGACTGCAAAGTGATTCACAGGCAGAGCTGAAACAGAAAACCACAAAGCTCTTTTCCCACACCCCTGCACACCACTTCTTTTAGAGTGTTTGTTGACCATGTGAATAATAACAGTTGCAAAGTTTTGCACTGCAGACAACTCCAGGAACTGGTTTACTTTTTTTTTTCTTTTAAATCAGATACTTAAAATCTTCTCTTTTCCACTGCAGCAACGGATTCTGAAATTTCATGTCACAGCAATGCTTGCAGACAAATCCATACCCTGAGGGCCAGGAAAATATTCTATTTTTACAGCACACATAAGTATATTTATTAAAGTAGCCACATATACATGGAATTATGTTGGGTCTGTTTTCTTCAGAGAGGAACATCCAAGTGGAACTCACATGGTTCACCCAACACAACAAAACAGCTCCTACTTTAATCTCAGTGCTGTGACTGCTTTGGTGCATTTTATGCCATGTCTGACCCTTAAATACCAACCCTCCATCCTGGCTGCCAATCCAGGAGGTGGAACACACCAGGTCCTGCTCATCCCGAAATCCAGCAGTGCTGCACTGGATGGTTTTCCTTGCTGACATCCATTGCCAAGGGGCAACGTGGTGGAAAATGGTTTCTCTGTGGTGGAAAATGGTTACCTCAGCACTGAGGATGGGTTGGTCTGGGGTGACCTTCTCTGGCAGGACCCTGAACTCCATCCCATCACGGACAGGGGGATAAGTTCCTGGTGGACGTGGCGCTGGGAAGAGTGCCTGGAGCGTGCCCACAGCTTGGAAGCAGCAGCAGCAGCAGCAGAAGACGAGGCCAGAATAAGCACAGGAACTGAGAAGCTCGAAAGGGAAGCTTTTGGGGCCAAGAGCTGGTTGGGAACGGCTCCTGGAGGCAGAGGAGCCTTTCCGGCCCTTTGATTCCTGGAGGGAAGCGGGCCTTCATGGCCTCACACGGAAGGAGCGGCCCACACCACCCCCGGCCCCACTTCCAGAGAATCATTCCTCTTCCCACCAGCCAAACTGGGAAAGAAAGGAAGGCTGCAGAGGGAAAACAAGAAGTGCTAAGCCCTGAGTTTTGGAGAGCTACTTCAGCCAAAAAAAAAAAAAAGAAAAAAAGAAAAAAAAAGAGAAGTTAGAAAGGCTCTCTGGTTACAGCAAAAACCACTGCTGGCACCGTGGGCGAGTTCAGGCCCAGGGGAGGTTTTTGCAAGACCAGTTCTGAGGGGTTTGGGGTGGTGCAGCTCACACACCTCAGGGACCAGTGCCTGGGAAGGAGCTGGGCCAGTTTCAGTCACAGTGGCTGGTATGGAGGCATCCAGGGAATCTTGTGTGGTTCTGCTTTGCTCCCTTAGATCCTCTTGATCTTAGAAGCTGATTTGACAGAAGCACACAAGCAGGCCCAAAGGTCTTGCTGTTGTCAAAACCATTCCTAGGGGGTGAAGTTCAGGAATGCCCAGCTCTTGGGCATGGAAAGAAACTCAAATATTTGCTGCCTTTTTTTTTTTCTTTTAACATGGATTTTTTTTTTTTTTAACATGGATTTTTTTTTTTTCTGCCCAGATACATGGAAGTGTTCCACAGATCTCAACAGTGGATTGAGATTCAGGATGGGAGAAGCAGAAAAAATCTCTGTTCCTGCACTCCTTGTGCACTCCCGGGTCCTTTCTAGTTAAATTGTTGGTAGATATGATAACCTGGCAAGTTCACCCACTGCCACATGCTTTAACCAGAGTGTGAAGGCAATTAGGTACTTCACAGCACTCAGAATCTACTGCTGGCTTGGGCAGAAAGGTTCCCAGGAGGCAAAAGAGGGAGGAATACAGAAAATCCTGAATTCACTCATCCAAATGAACTGGAACACAACCCCGGAAAGTAGAAACTAAAGAATTAAAACACAACATTTAGTAAAAGGACTTACAAAAAAAAAAAAAAAGGCATTAAGAGACATCAGGGAAACATTCTGCCCCACAGCTTTATTTTTAAGTGGATGTGTGGAGGAAGGAGGTCAGGTTTGCTGGAATACCAGACTGGGAAAGGCCATCCCACTGGGAAAAGTCCTCCCAGTGAGGGGAAAGATGAAGGAGCTACAGCAAAGCCCTCAGAGAAATCATTGTTCCTTTCCAATAGCAGGGCCTTTATTTGTCCTCCTTCTACCCAGACATAGATCCCGGTGCACTCCATGAAAAACCAAGATGTTGCCTTCAAGTGCTGCCCAAACCAAAACACAGCAGGAAAGATGAAGGAAGGAAAGGCGGGACAACCCTGCATCCCAAGCCAAAGTCCTCATGACCCAAATTCTGTCTGTGTCACAAAGGGAGAGTAAATCTTAGGATAAATGGGTCAGGGACCACCGTGGGAGGGTGTTTACAGCCAGGAGGATGCTCCCATTTACCACTGCATTCTTGTTTATGACAACTTTCAGATTAATTTTATTTTGCAAATAATCATGGCTGGTTGCCCAGCTTTTAACTTGGGTCGGGTGGTGTTTTGCATTTCAGCAGGAGCCTTGTATTTCGCGGTGTCCAACTAAAACATGTAATGTGGTCAGAAATGTGTTTTCCCTGTTTTAAGAGGAGCAGCAGAAGGAAACTTGGAGGAGCTTCTGTTCCCTTTTTTCCCCTGCTCTATTGGATGACTTAGAAAATGAAAGAGAACCAGTTTCTGTGTGAATTTATCTCTTTGGAGTATTTCTGGAGCACAATATTTAGAGCCGTGCAAAGAATTTTTTAAATTTGGCTGACAAACCAGACAAATAAGGAAAACCAGTTAATTTCAGATTGACTAATCTGCTTTGTATGACTGCAAATTAATGATTCTGTTTCATTTTCACATTTGGATTGTTATTTTCTTAGCCTTTGGAAAAGAGTTGGGGTTGTTTGTTCAGGGGAAAAAAAATCTCCAAGTGGAACAGGGAAAAAAATCTATTTAAACAAGGCAAATGTAATATATGAAAGTTATTCCACTTCCTCCCTGAGTTACAGGTGAAACTATCTGGAAGTTGCCTGACTAATTTATCATCTCAAAAGATTATTTGAGCAAATTTTCTTCTCAGACAAAACTCCAGTAAATTTCCAATAATGAGAAGATGGATGTAGTGTTGTTTTCAAGATAAATGTCCCATTTTAGGATTAATAGGATAACACAAAACAATTTTTCACTGTTTCCTTAACTAGTGATGTCAAAATATTGAAACCACACATTCAGGGCTGAGTAGTGAACCTCCAGCAAAATCTCACCAGCTTGAAACAAAAACACAGCCAGAGTGCAAAACCTTTCTGCAATTCAATTTCCTTTTTGGGGCACTCACAAATCAGTCACAGATGCAGCCACGTCTCCTCATTTTTCAGGTGTGGAGCTGTGTGTGACTGCAGTGGACATTCACAGCCCACCTTGACTGCAAAGAACTCCAACCCTTGAGGCTCAGCAGGATCATCTGCTTCTCTTTCTGCTCTTCCTGCTGTTGTCCGAGCTGTGCACTTTGGAAAAAAAATAAGAGGAAAATGGTATAGAACCTCATTGAAATTAAATAATGGTGTGTACTGAACTCCAGCTTGCCAAATAAGGATTTCTTGGAGGTCCCTCACCCAAGCCATGCCCCAGATGCCTCTTACTTTTCCCTCAGGACATCACAGCCCAGGCTGGAATATTCTATACCCTCCCCATCAAGGTGCTTAGGAGAAAAAAATGAGCCCTCTGGACATTTTTAAGCTGTTAGAACAGGATTTGGGGAAGCAGGGCAGGCTTTTATGAAGCCAGGGGACTGCATTTGAGGAATGAAAACACCAGAAACACTTCTTCAAATTGTCTCCATTCCAGCACCCAGATCCCTGTCAAAGCACCAACATTCTGGAACATCATCTGCTCGCGTGAGGTTCGAGTTAAATCTTTCCAACACGTTCTTCCTGTCAGCAGTTGCACACAGCCAGAAATGAATATCTAGAGAGTGCACGAGAAGAAGCTAACCACAATTGGTGTTAATTTGGAGGTGTTAGATTTTAGGGTCCATGAGATTAAACTCCCCTAAATGGACCTCAGTTGTGGCACCAAGTCAAACGCAGCACTTTGTGTGAGGTGTGTGAACTTGAGGAATTTGAACCAAGAGTCACGAAGACACTGAGACACACAAACCCCCCCCATAAATGGCTTAAATAATTTTTTAAATCCCTCCTCTTTTTCCACATTATTTCAGTGAGTATTTTAATGGAATTTTGGATTACATTCAGCTAATGCTTGGAAAGGTTTTTGGATGTTTTACTGTCTTAACCATATGTCAGTACTGCAGTCCTTCTCTGTTAGATTCAGGTTGTCTACAAACCAGTAAAAAGTCCAGTCAAGTGTGACCAGAAAGGGACAAACCCTGCAGTATGTGACCAACACAGTCCCTTTTTAGCTCCTTTTTAAATTTTAACTTCCTGGTGTGCTAATACAATTATTGTCCATGGACACGGAGTTTTTATTTTAGGGAAATCTTGGAATGGATTGAAAACACGGTCCTCATCTTCTCCCTGAGCAAACATTTATGCTTATTTTATGGTTGGGTAATTGTTCAAATGCCCATGCAATGCATCCAAGGGGGGGATGGTGTGTGGGAAGAGCAAGCCGAGCTGTTCAGGAAATTCTCCCTGTGCAAATTGTTATGGAGTGGGCAGGGTGGGGTGGCAGAAATTCACAGTCCTCACCTCCCCCAGAGGGGCTTTTCAGTTTGAAAAAGAAGAAGCAGCTCCCCTTGATTTCTTTTTTTTTTTTTTTTTTTTTTTTTTTTTTTTCCTCCTGGAGGATCCTGGCACAGCTTTCTTTCTCTTTACCTCTCCTTTGCAATTTTCAATAAATTAATACAGCTACTACTATTATTGAAATGACGTTTGAGCAGCCCGGGGAGGCTATTTAAGAGGAGCTGGCGACATCCTGAGTCTCACACAACCTTTCACCCTCACATCTGTGCCTTTTCATCAGCCGAACTGGGAGTGAGTGGAAAGACTCACACAATTACAAACTTTTATGTATGAAACGACCCACGTTAGCTAGTCCTGTGCCAATTAGCTGAGGCACAGCAGAGTGGTTCCAGCTCATCCACACAGCACAGAAGCACTTCATCCTCTCAGCCCTTCCCCTCTAATCAGGGCTTGTGATTTGGCCACAGAGTTTGGTCACGATTTGTAAACAGAGCACGTTGCAACGTGAAAATCTGGTTGCCATCTTCCCACCTGATTTTTGGGGGCACGATATTTCACTCTTAAGGAAGGGGATGAGGGGAATTTTTTTTCTGGCAGGTTGTGAGTATCTAAACACCTTTGTGCGTGCAGCAGGGTGATGTCCCAGTGAACCCAGCAGCACCATGCTGGGAAGGCCTGAGCCCATCTACCTTGGGGATTGATGGCAAAGAACTCCAGAGTCAGTGCATTGCACCCAAGATTTAACCAAAACACATCCAGGCTGCTTTGATACTCCCCATGGAGCAGCTGCTTTGCAAAAGGTCCCATGCAGTTCCCTCTGTCAGAAATGTGCAATTAAAAAATAGTAATGCCCTCACTAAAAAAAAAAAATTAAAAAAAAAAAAATTGATGGATCTCCTGCACTTCCATAGGATCTCTGTCCCTGAACTGCCCCCTCATTGTGATGCCTTAAGTTTTAGCTTTCATGTTTTTCAGATTCTGTGCTGCCTAGGGGTGCAGCTCTGAGCCTCATATTAGGTGCTAGTAAGCTCTCTTCCCAGAGTAGGAGACAAAACAAATCCTTTTCCTGCTGAAGACCAAGGACAACTTTCCGGCCTAAAAGCACAAACAAGGGTGGGCTGAAGGGAGGAACAAGAAGGATGAGACCTCACAACCTGAAGCTGTAATTGGACAATTAAACCCCAATATACAAATGAACCAAAACTTATAAAAGTGTAAGACCTTGTGACTACCATTTTGTGACCATTCTAAGTCCACCTTGGGTGTAGCCCTGGTCAGGCTCTTGTCCCACCCAAGGTGTACCCTAAAGGCCTTTCAATAAATACCTACTTTATTCTCCAGCTCTGTCCAGTCTCTGTTTCAGGTCAGCCTTCCCAAGGCATCAATTGCTACTGTTCATCTGACACTTCCTTGCGCAGTTGTGAAGCACCTTGACTAGCCGCTGCCTGTCCTCAGACACACCATCTCTGAGGATGACACCATCAGGATGCTCACCCTTGGCTGCTAGAAAAGAACTGGAAAGGGTTCAGCTGCTTCCTGCACAGTGACCACTCCGTCAGCAGAAAGTGTGATGTGAGACATATTCCAGAGAACTGCTGTGCTCTGGGAGGCAGCAGAACATCCTCCATCCTGCAGAGCTCAAACGCAATCCATCTGCTCCCTCTGACATTCCTGTGCTGCCTTTTGCAAAGACACATTCCCCAGCATCTCTGTGCTTGCCAAATTCTCTGTGACTCATGTTCTTCCCAGGTAAGGCAGAGTTGTGAATTCCCCTCAGGCACTACAGGGGTTCTCCTGTTTTGATGGTCTCCTGCTCCAGTAGCCTTAGCAGGGTTTGATAAATGGAGTTACCGGTGTGAGGAGGAAAACAGATGTTTTGCTTTGTTTTCCAGCAAACAATGATGTTATTTCTACAGAACGACCTGACAAGAAAGAAAAATCCTTCCAAATCTCTGAGCACTAACATGCAGCTCTAGCAGTGTGTGGCTTTCCCTTTAACCCACTATGAGCCAGAAAAATAAATGTGTCGAGGAAACACAGGTAAAACTGGCAGATGTGATGAATGAGATCTTTGTCCATGGATCCACTTCCCTGCTCCTTAACAATACACAAGGAATACTTGCACATGGTGAGAGGTTCATGGTGCGTCCCTCTTAAATCCATGGGGAGAAACAGGAGAATTTAAGGTGTGGTGGCTACTGAAGAGGAAGTAGTTGTGGTCCTTTAGATTCCTGTTTCCTTTACTGACTCCAAGGACTGTCAGCTCAGATTTTGACATCAGCACACAGTTTAAGGTTGAGGGGCAGGCTGTGTTCTGGGGAGAGCTTTCTGCCTCATCACTACAAATTTTGCTGGAAGAAATGGTTCGCCCCTTTTTTAAACCACAGAAAATGATACCATGGCAGAGTGGCATCTCTTCCTGATGACTGAGCTGATAGCATAAAATATGGCAGAAAGAACAAAGTCTGAGATTTAATACAAATGAAATATAACAGAGCAGTAAGTCCTGGTCTTTTTTGTGTGCAGCCATAACTTGTGTGTGTGATTACACAGGTGACAGAAGATGTATTGGTCCCTGACTGCTGAACTGATGCAATGCATGAATCTGTAACAAAACTTTAAATTTATGACACCAAAGTAGGATGAAGCCTCTCATTGTCTCAGGTGTTATTTAACCTGCTGTAAATAAGTTCCTTTGTTCTACACCTGCAGTTCTTCAATGCCTTTCACTCCAGATGGGTCTAAACCAGAGAAATTTAAGGTGGAATCATGGCCTTCTAATCCAGTTGTGAGGTTCTATTTGAATGTTTCCTGTAGTCCCAACTGGTGATGATTTCCTGATTCCAGCATCTTTGTTCCAGTATGGAACAAAGTTAAATTGCATTTCCTATCAAAACAGTTGCTGAAAGCGACTCATAGATAGCAGGTGATGATGAGAGGAGAGAAGAAGAAGGTGAAGGTCCTTGGTCCAGTTGTGATACCTGCAATAAAATGCCTGAGCTCTCTTTGCCCTGTTAACTTTCCTCTGCAAACAGGGAGGGAAAAGGCATTTCTTTGCAATTTGTCTTGGGTTTCTTTTCCATCTGAGGAACGGATATGAAAATACAAAGCTTGCCACCAAGGACGGATGTACATTTAGGCTCTCTCAAATAATCACTCCTCTCAGGTTACCGAAAGAACACAGATAGTTGAGCTTTGCTGTTTGAAAAGGGTCACATTTTCAAACAAAATTGCTTCCAATTCTGCTCTTAACCAGCTGCTGATTTCTGTGCTTACAAACAGAGACGAGGTTTCTCAGATAAACCAAGCAACTGAGTTATATTCCCAGGCAGGGAAGATGTTGTTATTGAATTACGTCTTGCCAAACAGTGTCCAGTCTTGCAGTCTCTGGGCTAAATGAACAAGGATTTCCATGGAAAATGACCTAGGTTCCTTCTCTCCCTGAGCTTACTGTAGAGCTGTCCATTGGAAGACGTACGGCTGGGAAAATACTACAAAAAAGGTTCCCAGGAATACTCATTTTAATGCCTTATTGAATGCACTGTAACTGGTCTTACGTTCTTTTAAAGTTTCTCTTTCCAGTAATGAACACATTTACTGACAAGAACAATTATAGAAGCAACAAATTAAGGGAAAGATATTTTTATAACGTTTATATTGGAAACTTGGCACTAAGTGGCGTGTTCCTTTGATCATGGAATGAAGTTGTGTTACGCTCTCCTGTAAATCTGGCGGCTAATAAAAACAAAACTAAAACCTCAGATGGTACTGTAACATTGATAAGAAAAATTAGCAGGTGAACAATTATTTGTGAAGAAAATTTTGTACTGATTAAGAAGGGCAATGCTGTTCTTTGATTATTCCAGATAAGGAAAAAAAGAAAAAAGGATTATTCCGTGGATGAATGATTTGATTGCTGCTGTTTGTATCTGATGAAGAGACTTTTGGGGCCAGGAGCAGAGTGTGCTGTGCCTATCTGGAACACTACCACAGTAGTTATGGTGAATTCAGAGATGAACTTTCAACATCAGAAAACATAAAGAAATTTTAGCTTCTGCTCTATAAGGGCTCCTACATTAGTCAGAGTGTCTCCGCTGATTCAGATGGAAATAGGGCTGTTTATGGTCATTATGACTAATCATGTGAATAGGGGAAAAAAGATCCCACTAAACCAAGCAAAAAAAACCCCAAAAAACCGCTTGGTTCAATCCAATTACCACCAACGGTGTAAAGGATAAAAACTAAGACTTAACACCTTGGAAACGGCAATCCAGACAATTTGGTTAATGTGGACACAGTGATGACTTCTCAAAACAAAAGAAAACAAAACAAACCCCAAACTGTATAATTAAATTTGAACAGGGGAAAAGTATTTTAAAATCTGCCCCATCTATGCAGTGTAATTAAAAATCTGGCCAAAAAGCCACTTAAACCAGCTTGGTTGTTGTATCAGTAATTACTGAACTCAGCTGGTTATCCCCTAGTCCAGCAAGGGTGAAAAGAAAGGCACCTACTTGAATTGACAGGAAAAATCTCAATTAAGGTTTTTCTGATTTAAGTTTTCTTTTGCAGGGCCAGTCAGATCTCTGCATTAAATCAATGATAGGAAATGCGAAAAAGGAAAAAAAAAAAAGGCAAATACTTATTGCTGTTAAAAATGCTGTAGCAACTCAGCTGGGCAGATGGGAATTATCCATTGGAAAAATTGTCTGGTCAGCAGTGGTTAAACAAGAAATATGGCAGTGAGTAACAGGGGATGCTCCTGACTTGTTTTCAGATGATGTTGAACTCTGTGGGCAGCACATCAGGCTGATCAAACACAGAGATGGTCCAGACCTAAATTCCAAACCCTACCTAAAACCAGCACAGGCCTTGGCTGTGTTGAAGAGCTGGTGAGGGAGTGCAGGGGTGGAGAGGAAGGGTAAGGAACCATTCACGAGGGCAGCTGAAGCTTTCCCCCTCTTCCTATTTGAAAGCTGCTTCTCCTCAGACACAACAAAACTGGAGAGAGGTTAAGTTGACTAATTTCAGAGGGAATGTGGCCAGAAATTCCAATGAATGCTTAGCACCACCTTGTCAGCTCCACTTCATACTTATAGTCAACAATTTTTCATGGGACATGCTGAGATTGTTCAAGTGCTTCATTTTTCTCTGTGGAGTGGAAAACAATCTTTCTGTGTAATAGGCTGGCTTTTCAAACACTTGGGCCTGATCTGAAAACAGGCCACTATTTTCTCTCTCAGCAGATGAGGAGATGCTTTTGCTCAGTCTTTATCTTCCATCTTACCCTGACCTGGTGGCACATGAAGTGGGGTGTAGAAAAATGTGAGGCCAGAGGGAAATTAAAACCTATTTTGTGGCAGCCCAAAGGTATTATATGCCCACCTTTTATATTCTGAGACTGACAAGTGAAGGTGCAGTTGCTTTTCTGATGTTGTCTGCCCAGAATCTCCCCCTCCCTGCATTCCTGAGCAATACAAACCTCACAAAACTGGTTTTCCAGTCATCTTTTTGTGATGCAAGGCTGGGACTCCTAGGTCCCAGCCTAGGGATTGCACACAAAGCCTTTAACCTTTTTACCTCCTCCTGATGTTTTTATATAGCTTTAGAGTGACCTTAAAATACAAGAGGAAAAGGGCACAATCTTGAAGAAGACCTCATGCATGATTACGGTGCTTTCTCCGAAGGGAATCGACACAGAAAGTCCCTGTATCATTTCTGCCCTACTTAATTTCCTCAGATTTCCCTGAGATTACCTGAGACTGGAGTCATAAGTCTTTCCCTTCCCCCTTTATACTTCTCCCTCACTGAAGTATTTATTTCTCCAGAGTTTGGGACTTGGTGGCTATGGCATCTTCAAAAGTGGAGCCAATTTCCCACGAAGAACCCACCAACTATCAGGCTGATGTGGATGGCTACATTTCTTTTCAATATTTGGATAAACTCTCATTCAACTTACTTTTTTAGCATTTTTACAATGTAGTTGTTTGGAAAACAGAATGTTGTATCTTACCAGCAACATCTGAAAATAGAGATTGAGCAATAAGTGCATTATAGGACTTGATTTCAAAAGAATGCAAGCAGTAATTACTCCAGGCTGCATTAAATTACAAAAATTGAGAAAAGCTGTGACCTAGATATTTCTTCTCTTCAAATATTTCTGCGTTTCAAGACTCTACCTCTTTTTTTCCCCCAGCCTCCATTTTGTAATGAAAGAAGTATTATTTTATTGGTGAGGTTTTTATCTTTGCAAACCCATTATGCTGTATTAACAGGTTGCAGGGGATAGTTAAATACAACAGAGACATGTGGTCCCAGCAGAGCAGAGAAACAGATTTTGAAACAAAGATACCCTATAAACCATTGGGAGTTATACAAAACAGACAGGGGAGCTATTTAAGTGAGGAAATCTGATCTGGATCCAGAGCTGGAATTGAAAGGCTGGAAAGCTCAAAGAGCAAAATTTGAGTATGAAATGTTATCTGTGCAGGAGGGGATTAGCTATGAGTTGAATTATATTAAAGCACACTCTATGCTAAGGAAAAGTTCTGATACACATCTTTTTTCACAGCAAAAGCAGTCACTTCTCAGAGATTCGGAGCTCAAAAAGCAACATCATGCACTTCAAATAAAAGAATTGTTCCATATATTCAGAAACAGATTTTTTGGTGCAATTGAGTGCTTTAGAAAGGGAAAAAATACTCAGGCAAAATTTAACATCATTTCACAATAGTGAGCAAAACTGATTGAAAAACACCAAACACAAGGACATTGTAACTGGAATAATTACTCTGGATCCGTACTGGCTGGGAAATTATGTGGTGAGTCATATTTTTTTTTAATCTGTTCCTTAATAGTGTTTAGCAACATAGGCCTAAATTCATCTGTAGATTAATCACTACAGGATAATGACTGCTGACTTAAAAATCTCAGTAAATTTCAATTTACTGAAGCGTTACTCATGTCTACAACAGAACTGAGTACTCACTGTCTGTACACAAACTGCTTTGCCTGAGCTGGCTTATCAGAAATCATTAATAATTCTCCTATCGTTTCTCCTGCATCCTGTTGAAACTGTTTTGCCAATGCCTCATTGCACCACCTCCGTTCAAAAGCAATTTTCTCTGGGATTTTATTGCCTCTTTGAAGTGTTAACTGAGGGAAACACTACTCCTTGCACCACACCTAGCAAGGTCAAGGTCCAGCAGATATGTTGCTGTGTATTTGGGGTGAAGACACTCAGATGGGGGCTTTGAGAGAGGCTTCAAGCCTTGCACTCCTTTCCCAGAGCCAGAAGTGTCCTTGGCTGCTCCCTCTGTGGCTCAGGGGTCCCAAGCTGCAGGTCCTGTGCTCCGTGGGCACAGCAGGAATGTATGGAGCTTCCTCACCTGCCTTTGCAGACAAGAGGAGGTAGAAGAGCTAATCCCTGAAAATTTAATCCCTAAATTGGATGAACCAATTTCCTTCCAGCCTACCCCTGGCTAAAGAAGCCCTTAATCAGTGACAGCAAGAGAAACTGGCAGCAAAAAAAAGAAATATTTGTGATTTCCACAGAAACCCAGCCATTAAAAACAGTTGGTCTTTACCAGAAATCTTGGGTAAGAGGAGAAAGATGCCCAAGGATCAACAATGTTCCAGCAGGAAGCATTGTCCTTGTGCCACCAGGATTTACCCTAAAGCTGAGCTACATGTGACTGTGACCTGCCTGGGGCAAGTGGGAATCTGTGGTGATTTGCACTGGGAGGAAAGGAAAATCATTCTATGGGGTTGATTTCTGGAGATCAGAAGATCCCAGCCCTGTGCCCACAGCTCCCCCAGAGCTCGGCAGCTGCAGGTAGGAAATAGTTTCCTACCTCCTGGAAAAACGGCTTTACCCACTCAAAATAGATTTTCAGAGCAAATATGTCCTACACAAACCGAAAGCACTTAGGCTTGAAAGAGCCATTCACGTCTATTAAGTCAGACAAATGATTGAAATTTAACATTAAAAGTGCAACTCCACACCTTGTACCATTTATCGACAGGAAATTAGGAACAATTAGATCTCTGTAAAACAAGGCAAAACCATGATTGCTGAAGGTCAGGCTCCAGGAAAACCCTGCAGAAAGCTGCGCAGCAGAAATCCTTTGCAGGTATGTTCCTTTACACTTATATTGTTCATATGGTTTCAGCGACGATCAGGTAAAATGGACAAAACCAGATTCCCCCACCAGCTGCAATAAATTCAACCCCTTCCCTCCCCCAGCCTCCTGTTACAAACAAGTAGAAATGTTGCACTGAACAGACACTCTTCTGCTCTTTTATGGGTGCTGCTGTGCTCTGGAATGGAAAGAGGACTGGCAAAGATTCCTTGCAAGTACCAAAATGAAAGCAAGAGAATTAATTTTATGCAACTTGCTCATTGTATTTCTGGGGTTTTAATGCTTTCCCATTCTGAGGGCTCACAATGAAACACCTTGTGTAAATATTGTAAGCTCCTATCTGGAACTCTCACAATGAGCTGTCAGCAGATAAACTTTCACCCATAACTTTCTGTAAATGGATAAAGCTGAGAACACACACACACACACAGAGTCAGACCTCTTGACTGCTTTTCTTTCAAATGGACTGAAATTCTGACTCCTAGTAAGTTTGTATATGCTAGGTTAGAAATGAGGAGCCACTTTCCAAAATGTTGTGTCCAACTCAGCCAAATTTTGAATAAAGCTTCGTGAGGGTTCTGAGGGTTTGAAGTTTTTGGACACATACGCAGACATAAAATACATTAGGTAGGTAGGTAGGTAGGTAGGTAGGTAGATAGATAGATAGATAGATAGATAGATAGATAGATAGACAGATAGATAATTTTTCTTCCAACTTCCAGTTCTGGCTAGCACTAGAGCCAACCATGCCAAAACATAGCAAAGAGGACTATTCTCCTGATACTCCCAGCTGTGGCCAGAAGAAATTGTGCCTGAAATGGCGTGAGAAAATTTCAAGACAAATGAGCTTTGGCTGGTTCCTCTGCAAACGTTTGGATGCTTATTTAAAGTCAAGTGACCCCAAACTGCAAAGCACTGGATGTTCACTCGTCACTAATTTGTAATAGTCACTCTGAGACCAGGTGGAAGAGCCAAGAAAGGGCCACGGGCTCCTTGCTTGCACAGAGGATTGAAGGGATGGAGGAAATGAAAAGTCTCTGGGGTCTGTACGCTGTGTTGGCTGGGGAAGTTGTTTTTCCTTGGTGTTATGCAGGAGTTTTGATGTTTGAACAGCACCAGAGTGATGGCAAACATCAGGGTGACATCATGTCCGTGCAGACAAGCCAACATCTTTTGCTGTGGTCTGGTCTTTCATCTCCCACAGGACAGACAGGACAATCCCACTCTTGTTCCTCTGCCACCCCCTCATCCCCAAGATGCTTTTTCTGCTGCATGTTGGGCCACCTCCATGCAGCCTTGAGCAAGGCTGAAGTGCTAGAGAAAAATATTGTGTGACTCCCTTGGAAAATCTTGGGTTTGAGGTTGGGGACAATGAGAGGTATAAGGAGAACTTGCATTGTGGGAAGTCAGGGAACCTTTATTGTCACTGGTCCCTCAGATGAGTGCAACTGAGATGAGTATGTGCTTTTACAAGCAATAATTTTAAAGTGTGCCCAGAGGATGCAATAGTCAGGCTTTATTGGATATGTAATACACACCATGACAGTATATGGTGGCCAAAATTACAATTCTGGGACCTTGTAGCCTGCAGCTGTTCAGTGAAACAAAGGAAATTCCACTAAAAGAAAAAAGGGAGGGAGGTTAACTTGCTTTTAAGCCAAATCCAAAACATAGATTATATGACTTCCCTCATTTCAGAGCTTTTCTGTGCCTCTGGGGGCAGCTGGAGGAAATATGAAAGAGCATCTTCCCTAGAGCTTTCCCTAAAGAGAGGAGGGGGGCACAGGCACACTTAATCTTTGCACATCTCATGCCTGGGAGGGGCACTGGCATCAGAGGGGCCACAGCTGATGGTGGCCCTTGCTCTGGTGATGTCAGGACTGTGATGTCACCATGGGTTCCTCAGAGCAGCTTTCCAGGATCAGCCATGGTTCAGTCCCAGTGTTCATTCACTTGTCATTGGTCAGAGCAGAGGAGCATCCAGCAGGTCAAATATCTGCCCAGATGGAAGCAAAAGAAATTGTCTTTTGGGAGAGGTTGGAGCAGACCAGAGCAGGACAGTGCCTTGGGAACAGAGACGGCCGAGGACACAGACTGTGGGACATCTGTCTCACCACAGGAACCACATGTCAGCCTTTCTCTTTCATGGTGCTTATTATGACCCTAACCTGATTAGCGAGAGACAGATTGTTCTGCACTCTAAATCGCTTCCCATGAATAATTTTTGTTTGTTAGTTTGTTTGTTATTCTGGTTTGGGGAAACTTTGTCGCTGTGGTCCAGAAATCAGGCTAAAAGTTTGCCTTCCAGAATAGAGTGTTCTGGAAGACGCTGGCAGGACAACCTCAAGATAAACTGGGATCTGATCAACCACTCCTGCAACCAGAACAATCGACACAATTGCAGAGATACAAAAGCCGATTATGTGATTCAAATCTCAGATAAGGTATGCAAGGCCTAAGAGAGCAGTGGAGCATAGAAAGGGGCTGGTTAAGCATTTTTGAGTGCCCTGGGAAGGGACAGCAGGTTCTTTGTGATTTACATGATAAGCAAAGTGACCAGAGCCTGAAGAAACCATCCCACAGCTCTAATGGCAAAAGTGAGGCACGGACCAGGTGGAGCTTGGGCTTTATTTCATCACAGCAGTTTTGCTGGGAGTGTACTTCCAGATGACAAGTGTTGCTCAGCTGCTGGGCTTCAGCTATTTCTTACCTCAAGGCCCTTCCTGGAAAGAAATGTGCAGAATTTTCTGAACCACTGCCCACACCAGCCGCACATCACACACTCCAGAGGATCCACAGAACAGAAGATGATGGCACTTGTTTGGGAAGAGCTGCTGCAGTGCATGAATCCACTGTGTTTATGGGAGGCAGCAGACGTGGAAAGAGGATTTGGGGTCCAGGTGAGTTGGTCTCTCCCTGGGATCATACACCTGTGCACTCCAGGCAGCATCCTGGAGGCATCAGGGAGGACACGTCAGGATACAGCACTGAGGCCTCACCCAGAGACGGGCTCAGCACTCTGCAGTCCAGAAAGACACCTAAGGACTAAGCGAAGGCTTTCCAGACCTGTTAACTCAGATCCTGGATTCAGAGTTCGGAAGTCTGAAGTAATATATGAAGTCAAAAACTCCATTAACTCAACCCGAACAAAAACACCACCGCTAAGCGCTGTCCGAGCTTAACACAAAACCCCTCTGGCTCCCTAGTTTGGGCAGTTTTATCAACACTTGATCTCCTCTGACATCAGAGCTGGCTTCTGTCTGCAGATGATTTTGTCTGGACTCGATGTTTACAGGAGGCTTACCCAGGTTGGCACCGTGTGCTTGGCAGCCTCTCCGCGGTCGCTCCCGGCAGCTTTGTTTGCGCAGCCTCCCGCAGAGCCTGTGACCAAAAACAAACACGGGATGGATTCAGCCTGAGCAGCACTCAGTGGGACACTGAACGTGTTTCGTGCAGCTTGCCCACGAAGCAAAGGGTATGAAGTGATTTTCAGACATCTACAAAGGGCCCTAATCGATCCCAGATTGTCAGACAACAGCAATTGGTCAGGTGGGCTCAATTTCTGCTGTTTTTTACCATTGGAACAATTACCCAAACCTCAGTCATGTTCAATATGTAAAGGGGCAGCAAAACCCAACCTCAAAAAATTTTCAGGGCAGCTTTTTCTGTGTATAAATGCATCAGCCTAAGGCCAGCAAGAGTCAGTGAAAAGCTGCAGAGTCCAGTGGGCTTTGAATAAGAGCTGTAATGATGTTAGTAAAAGAGGCATTTCACAGCTCATGGTGGCTGGAGGGAGTTATTCCACCCAGGAATCAGCAGCTTATGTTCAGCTTCTTAAAATCCTCAGGAAAATGCTTTTTTTTTAATGAGAGGATACATAGAGTCGTAGATCTGAAAGCCAGAAAGAGCTTTTACAACTACCCAGCTGCCCTCCTGCAAAAACCCTGTGATATTTCCAAAGGTAATACAGATGTGTATGGCTGAGTCACAGTGTCCTCTAGACAAACATCTGTCCTCTAGACAAACATCTGTCCTCTAGACCAACATCTGTCCTTCATTCAAAGTGCCTGAAGACTTCAGCTGAACTTCTTCCTCCATCATTACGTTTTGTTTGTTCTTGGCAAGAAGAACAAAAGATTAATCATAACTATAAACCCAATATTTGGTCAACGTTTCTATCCAGGTCTTGAAAAGAGTAAACAATGTGAACATGTAGGGTAAGAGCAGAACTCAGCCAGGGAGCAGAGGAGTTCATGGGAAACAGCAGCACTGTTTGCTTTCACCCCAAACCTCCCAAACTTTGCATTTCGTTCTCTGTAATTATTATTAATCACTCCAATCAAGTTAATTATCAAGGTTTTGGGTAGTCCTTGCTTCTAAGTGTCCCTTCCTGCTCATGTTCCCATGACACACACTCTGGCCACAGCTTGGCAGTTCATTTCTAGGAAAAGAGACTGCAAAGGAGTATTGGGACGAAATTTGGTCCAGTCAGAAAGGAACAGCCCAGAGAACAGAGGCACTAGTTCCAAAATGCTTCAATTTACTTAGTAAAGAAGTTATTCACACCAGGGCTGAGCTTTCTGAAATTTGCACCCAACGCTTGAAAAGGTAGGATTTGCAGCAGATCCCCATTTGGGATTGCTCCTGGGCTGCTCTGTAGGGCTTTTATTGATTTTCTCAGACTCATTTGTCCCTCTGGCCGTCAGATGTACATGACCTCCGTGGCTGATGGCAGATCTGGAAACAAGGCAGCTGGACTGGCACACTTGAGGTATGCACGTATTCATGGCTGCAGAAAAAGCAGCTCCTGAGCCAACCTAACAAGTACAAGAGACAGCTGAGCTGATAGGGATGCCTGCTTGGATGTCAATTTTCAGCCAATAGTGAAGTGTCAGGACACAATTGTTTGGCAAGTCCTTTGCCCTTTATGTGTCCAAGCAGCAGTTGATGTCTTTGTACAACAGAGGGCTCTGGATCTCACAGGGTGCATTCCTTGCTGCTTCTCATTCACTTGAAAAAAAAAAAAAAATCCACCCCAATAACTGCCAAACCTTCCAAAATTAGAAGTGAATCACAGGTCATTTCTATTGCAAAATCCCAGAGATAAACCCTGATAGCTGAAATCGTCCTTTTCACATTCAATGGCATCTTATGAGCTGTGGTGTGATGTTCCCCTCACGGAGATGGAGTAAGAAGAGATGACTCACACCTTTTCCCAGTTGTTGTGCAGACAGCCCTTCCTGTGTAACACTGTGATATATATCTGATGATGCCGATAAGAGGTTCAAGCATGTTTTAGCTCCTTGTGTAATTTCCAGCCTGAGTTCTGGAAATAAAACAACCAGAAAAATCTCAGCTTGTTCCATCAGTCTTAAAATGAAGCATATTGTGGGCATCAGTAGGAAAAGTGCAGGCCAAGTTTATTAGAAGTATGAACTTAGAAACCTATAAAGGAAATTTAATGTCAAAATTAATGTGCAGAATCTGGAGAAAACCTTGCTGGTGTCAAGATATGCAGAATAACTGAATAAATTTGCTCAGATCCTCACACAATCTTACCTCTAATTAGAGTTGCCTGAGGCAGAATCTGTCAGTGCAGGGACGGAAATATCAAACTGGGGACAGGCTGCCTGCCCTCACACTGCTTGGGAGCTCACAGGCTGCTTTTCCATGGCTCTACAGCATTTAATTCATGGGCATTAGGATACAAAATAAGGCTGGAAAAGTTATTCTGCAGAGTCAGGTCGGAGGCAGGTAGAGCTGAGGAGTGATTTTGCAATGGAAATCTGGCAACTGCTGTACATGAAACCCCCTCCTGTTCATCTGGCCACTGATTCCAGGGAGCTCAGGAGAAATGAAGCATGGATTTAAACTGAAAGAGGGTAGATTTAGATGGGATATTAGGAAGAAATTCTCCCCTGTGAGGGTGGTGAGGCCCTGGCACAGGTTGCCAAAAGAAGTTATGGCTGCCTCATCCCTGGAAGTGTCCAAGGCCAAGTTGGATGAGGCTTGGAGCAACCTGGGATAGGGGAAGGTGTCCCTGCCCATGGCAGGGAGCTGGAATGAGATCTTTAAGGCCCCTTCAAACCCAAACTGTTCTGTGATTCTTAGACCAATTCAGCATTATGATTCCAGGAACAGTAATTCCCAGGTTATTTATTTCAGGCTAGCTAAGCTTCCCAGGAAGCCTCCAAGGAACCCTGCCAAGGTTTCCTAGCCATGGGTGAGCAGTCACCTTGCCTGCACATTAAGTCATTGTCTGTCATTCCCACCTCACCACTGCAACGTGCTTTTCCAGGAACCTCCCACAGAGAGTTTTCAGGCAGATAAGGATTCGTTTTTCTTGACCAGGAGCCATAGTTTGTACAATAGCAATCATCACCACCATCTCCTGTGCCAATGAGGGCCACAAGCTAACTATAGGATGCCTGAGGAGCTATTTCCTGCTATTCTTTCACTTTCCACCAGCTGTTGTTGTTATTATTTAACTTACTATTAGTTTCAAGTATGATGCAGCATCAAGCAGTTGTTCTTATTACGGAAAAATAATTGGCTGTCTGGCCCTCACTTGGATGAGAGCTCATTTCTCTCTGGGGAGTTTTCAGCATTAGCCCATCTCCTGCAACAAAAGCTGTGATTTTAGCATCCTCCAAAACACGGGATTACAGTAAAAGTGGAAATGGGGCAGTGAATGAAAGTTCTGAATTAAAAGTTCTTCATATGGACAGTTAGCAGGACGGTCACTTCTGTGTACAAAAGAATTCTAGTAAAATAAACACACCCTCCAAACTTCCTGGGCTCTAAATCATCCTGCTAAATTTGATTATCACTTAAGTGATTTAGAAAGCAAGATGTTCTCTGCATTATGAGAGTTTATTCACAACGTCAGCTAAAACTGATAGACACTGCAGTAATTCAAACCAGAGGGGGGGGGAGGGAGGAAAATGAGTTATGAAAACTTGGCTTAGGGTAGAGACCAGAGAAGAAATTGAAGGAAGAGCAGCATTTTTGAGGGAAGGGCGAATTGAAGGAATGAAGTTTTGAAATTCCTGTCTTTCCTGCCTCCCCAGTAAGCAGGAGGATCTAACGTTCCCTGCCTTCATGGGGAACAAAGCAGAGCTTGAAGCTTTCAGCTCCACTGCTCCCACTGGCTGTGGGTCCCTGCCTGCCCAGCCCCAGCCCCAGCTCTTGTGTGCACACAAACCAGCCTGTGGCTTGCTCCAAGCTTGAACCTGGTGAAAGAAAGGCTCTCCAGAGTGCTGGGCCATGCTGGCACTCAACACTGAGCCCCCTGGGTGTCAGGAATCCCAGTGCTTGAGTGCTGAGCAGAGGAGGGTCTCCAGCCCTGCTCCTGGGGTCACTGCAGCTCCAGTTCTCACAGGCTCTGAGTTAAACCACCTGTGGGTCTCTGCAGCTCTGTCCCTTCTGCTGACCCTGATGCAACCCCTGTTCCAAAAGATGCACATCCTCTGCCTATGGCACAGGGCTAAATTAGGAACGGGAAGGAGTTTTCCAAGCTGGTGCTGACATCCCGGCTGGGAAGATGACACAGCCTGGCAGCAGCCACCACAACAAAGAGGTGGCAGGAGAAGATGCCACCTCTCCTGCACAGGAACTGCTGAGCCACACAGCTCTGCACCAAATGCCTCAGGAGACCTCCAGAAAGCCTCCAATAATTAACAGCATGAAGTCAACCCTATGTCAAACATTTCACGGCAGATATCCAGACTGTAAATGAGTATCTGTTAGAATTTTACTTGGAGAAGAAAAACAATAGAGGAAGATTTATTTTGTATTAATGCTCTAGCATACTTCCTTACCTATTGCCCTATCCAAGAACTTTTTTCAGTTCAGTATCCCATCTGGGCTCAGCACCACCTCTGTTATATCCCATTTGCCTCTCCTGAGCTTCCAATAAATTTTGAAGCAAATCAACAAAAGGGGGAGAGGCTCTCAGCATTTTACGTAGCTGGGATAAAAGTGGGAACAGAGGCATCTGTGTGACTTCCTTCCATCCTGGTGAAAAAATCAGAGCATGAGAGTAGACCTAGAGACGTACCTGCCATTCAGGAGGCAGAGGAATGTTTGTGAAAGCCTGGGCAGCACTGAGCCTGTGCCTTGCTGCCCTAAGGTTCCCAACAGCAGATCCAATCCACAACAACAGACTCAAGCCACAGCATGGAAATAATAAAAAATGTGGACATTAACTAGTAAACATGGGAGAGAGAAAAGAATTTCAAGTGCAACCCCAGGAACGGTATGAACCAGGGACCCTATGTATGGGTTATCTGGGAGTTTAAAACCTTCAAGAAGGGAGATTTACACTCATCCAGAACAAGATATGTGGACCCATCATGTCCAGCCTCAGAGATTTAAACACCTCAGATGTAAACTCCCTGGGAGTTTGGGTCTTGGTCAAGAAAAACATTCGTTCTTTTGTAGCATTTCTTCCAAATTTTCTGTGTGAGACAGAGAAATGGGCAACCTGATTAATCTGTCCTCAGAAATGTCTTTATTGAGATGTTGTGGAAGGGCCTGGCAGTGAACATGGACGGGTACACAGTTGCCAACCCTGGACATGCCCAGGTGTCAGGGGTTACCTGCCAGCCCTGGCACCAGCCCAGCCCCGACATCACGTCCTGACTGTTCTCCAGAATGGGAACTGCAGGGAGCAAAGGCTGGCACTGCCAAACTCAGCTTTGTGTCTTTTATTGTAAAGGCCTGACTCCTTTTTCCTGCAGTTCTTAAGTGTGGCCCTTTGAGCATAATTGAATGAGACAGAAGCAAAAATTGAGAGGTTTCTGCTTTGGAAAGAGACGTGACGCTGCTTTATTGTTAACCACAAAACACGGGCCTCTTTTCTTTCTTCTTTTTCCTTTTACTTGGTGTCAACTTCACAGCTTTTGTTACTTCAAAATAACTTGGGGTTTAAAAGAGCCTAAGGCCCCAAAATGTCCTCATCAGCATGTTGGACTGCCCCTTCTTCAAGGATTGGAGCCAGCAAGCATCCTGAAATTTTGGCTGCCACTGGAGCAGAACCAGTCAAGCAGAGCCTCATTTTTACCTGCACCAAACACCTCATTTATTCCACTTTTTATAACCCCTTTCCACCTCCCACACCGTACTGCTTTCCAGAGGCTGCAGCAGAATTTCCTTGTTTTCCAGAACATTTCTCTGCAGAGGAAAGCTTCTGTCACCTGCGTGAGAACTGAGATTTGAAGTGCATGCTGTCAATAATTACCTACTTCATGCAATTTTGTGATTTTAAGTTCGGAGTGGGCTGTAATGATGGTCTTTTGTCACCTCCTGCACAACCCAGGATGACCCTTGTCCTGAATTTTTCCCTACCCAGTGGTTCCTCTGAGTCATGCTGAGCACCCAGAAGAAAAAAAAAAAAACAATCTTGGCTTGTAGTGATGGAGAATCCTACATGTCCCACCCATAACTCAAATCTTCATGAGGTATCTCATCGTTATCTACTTTCACCATTAAAATTTTGAACTGTGTTTCCAGCCCAGATTTGTCTGGATGTTGTATCTTGTTATATCTCCTTTTGCTATGCAAAGGAGAATCCCATTCCTAAATCAGTTTCACTCAAACTTGAAATTGGTTGGCCAAATACTGTTTTAAAGTAACATTTAAGAATATTGGGCAGCCCATGATGACAACAGGGACAAAAAAATAGGACATTTCCATATTAGTGCTTTGTCCTCAGCAGTGTCCATTCCAAAGTCAAATAGTGATGCTGGAGCAGGATAAAAATTCTGCAAATGTGTGAGCCAGCATTCATCTACTCTTTGGATTTAAGGAGTCACCATTTCCTGAACTCTGAAAGCACCATAAAATAAAACATTTCTTGGATGTTCTCTGACACGAGCAAATCTTTCTCAAAGACAGTGGGAGACTTTCCACTTCTATTAGTGGGCATTTTGTCAAGTTCTGACTTTTTTTTTTGTAAGTGAAGATCCAAATCCTACAATAATTTGAAGTTTATTGCCTATGGAAGAGAAAAGCAGCCAAAAAAACCTCCCAAATAAATGTATGGAAAAGAAACAGCAAAACAAGGTTTCCCCAAACAGCATTCACTGGTAACAATACAGCTTTGTGACTGCTGTCATTTTTTAATGTATTTCCAAGGAAAAACTGAAGGAAATGTATGATTTGTCCACATTTCTGCCAAGAAGGCAGTTCCCAGAGTATACATCTAATGACAGCATCACAGGAAGACAATTTTTCCCATCCTTTTAAGCTCCCTGTCCACTGCAAAAAGAACATCAGCAGGAAGAAATCCCACACAGAAGGGGCTGGGGGTAAGGACACGTCTGATGGAAGTGAAACAATTCTTTGGAGCTGAGCTGGTTTGAAAGGGCTCTGGTGAGCAGCTCGTCATCTACTGGAGATTGCCCAAATCCAAGGTCTCACTGGAACTCATCAAAATAGGCTGTCCATGGATTCAGCTGGCAGGACAGTGCCAAATAGCTGCCCCAGGGGAACTTCTCAGACCTGCTGAGATCATGAGGTTTTTTTCTTGGTTTTATGTTTGTTTGTTTCTTAGGGGGGTCTTTTTATTATTATTTTTGTTTGTTTGTTTCTTGAGTTTTTGGGGGGTTTTGTGGGGTTTTTTTGGGGAGGAGGAAGAGGGATTTTTTTTTTCCCACCAAGTTGAAAATGAAGAATTTTATTTCTCTAGAAGAAGAATTTGCAGAAGGACAGGTTACCTGGGCCCTTGGCCATCAAGCAAAGCCAGGCTCAAGCTGCTCCACAGCACTCAGTGGAAAGTGGCAGTGATTCCTGGCTGCTGGGAGATTAAAGGTGATTTGAAGTGAGGCAAGGACCACCCCAATGCAGCATTTCCAGCTAAACTGAAGTAGAAATGTCAGCTATAAACAATGTAATATATGTAAACCTGCCTTGGACTTAAAACCAGGCTTGAAAAAAAGTACTGGTGGAAGAAGAAACACCAACAAATCAAAAGTGGCAGAGGATAAAAGGTGGATTTTGGAGAGGCCTGAACAAGAGGGCTCCTATGGAAGGGCAGACAGAGCACAGCCATCCCTGAGCTCACAGGAACTTACTCCCCAGCAAGGGAGGACTTAAAGAGCCAAATAAGTCCATGAAATTCACACAGGGCCTTCAGGGATGGAAGACATATTACCTGAAGAGACAAATTCCCCAATCAAGACTACAAAAGCCCTTAAAATTATCACATGTGCTGGTTCAGACTCCCTGGCAGGACTTCTGCAGAGCAGCAGGAGCCTCAGTGTGGAGATCTGATAAATCGCAAGCCACTGCTGTGCTGCTGATGCACAGAAAAGAGATCCATCAGGGACCAGTCAGAACCTGCCCAGGACAGATTTGTGCTGAGACACGGCTGACCAAGACTGGACCTTGGCAATGACCTCTGCAGGGTGATGGAGAGAGGGAAGCTGCCAGGAACTGTGCTCTTGGTGCAGATTTCCTGGGGGGAAATTGGAGAAATCCTTCTGCTAACCTGGTGGAGCACAGTTGTTCCTGCATGGGCTTCCTCAGGGGTTGCTGTTTCTACCCTGCTTTTGGTTAAGCACAGCAAAAGTGCTTCCTAACTCGTGGCAAAGAGCTTTAAACTGAGTGATCACCACTGACTCACTCTAAGTAACACCGTGGCTTCCAGTATCAAAAAGGATGTAGAGGTGGAGGAGTCAGAGCTTGAAGGGCTCAGTGACTGCTGTGATCAAGAGTGTTGGAATTTCTGTTAGGAAACACCAAAAAAATGCTGTCAAATCTACCACCCTGCCAAAGAGAAAGGTCTCCTCCCTGTCCCACGTGGATATCTTAGTGTGGCAGAATCGAGGGAGTCTTATCAAGTGTGCAAAAAGAGCGGCAAAAGCAACAGAGGGGCATCTTGGGGGCTGGGCAGAGGAGAGGTAAAGTAAGAACTGTCAAAATTAACCCAGATGGAAGTTTCGATGAGGAAAACAGTCTCAGATGTTTTCCAGCCACAAACACGGGGAGGGAAAAAGTGTTTGTGGTGCGGTGAAAATGGAGCAGAAATCAGAGAACTGAGGGTTGCTCCAAGCCTGTCATTCCTCCCTGGTGCTCAGCAAAGGGCTGCTTCCGAGCCTGGGATGGAAAATGAGGAGAGGATGTGGAAAGGATGGAGCTGAGAGGGAGTCACAGCCACAGCATCACATGGGGAAGCCGAGAGGGGTGGGAAATCTCCCTGCTGGGGTTTGGAAAGTGTTTGAGAAACTGCACATCAGGAGTGTGGATTTGTAACCCCTGAAGGTGCAATAACTGCATTTAGGGAATGGAGCAAGGAGAAAAGGACAGCTAAGGCACTGTCAGGTCACTGAATATGAATTGACAGCAAGGCAAGCTTTCAAAAGCACTTTTTCAAGAAATATTAAGACATTGTGAATCAGGCTTTGCTTCCATTCCTGTTTCTTCCAAGAAATGGGTCCCAGCTTTTTTTTTCTGGCAGGACATGAATCATCCTGACCACCCTCAGTGAAAGTCTGGCCTGTCTGGGTGGAAAGAAGAAAGCCCCTGGCACACAGAGGTTTCCTTCCTGGGCATCCTCTGGGTAACACACTTTGAGCCTGAGCTGCCATTCATTTTTGGCAAATGACTAATAATGACTTGCAAAATTCACTACTATGTTTTTCATCACAGCTGCTCTGGGAATATGTTTTTGGCACTCAGAGCACTGCTACCATCATGACAAAACCAATTATGCTAGTTATAAAAAAAACCAGGCCAAAAAGATATAAGGTTATTGTTGGGGTAAAGGCAGGGGAATTACTGAGATGAGTTGTCTACAAAATAGCTTAAGAGAGTTGAATTCTTATTATGACATCATGAGTTAGGCTGGCTCAGTTATGATGAGTGATAATCATGACAAAAAGTGCTCTAGCTATGGCCTTGGGAGATGAAAATTGAGGGGAGGAATTAATGGGGGGGTTGAGGGGAAAAAAGAAATAAAATTAAGTCATCTTCAGTATGTATTAAGCCAATAGAAATTGGTTGAAATTACAGTGTGCTAGTGGAGTAGCATGAGAAGTAACTCCACAAAAGCAGGACAAGGATTATCTTATGGTATGCATCTATATAAAGTCAGGCACCCTGAGGGAGGATTAGGGTTTAAAGGGGTCCTGGCAGTGCAAAGAACCCAGAAAAAGTGAATCTGCCTGGTCGCCAGGCAGAGGCACATTTCGGATTGGAACTGCATCCTCGAGTCTTACCCTCATCACATAGCACTTTCCAGAGATCCACCTAACATCACCATAAGACCGAAGGACTTTTATGCCTCCTTAAGTGCTCAGAATCACACAGACCAGGTTGTCAGAAATCTCTCCTTTTCTCCTGAATTTCCTTGTTGTAAAGCTACACCTGGACTTCAGGTGACCTCCCGACACTATCCTTAGGATGCTGCAGAACTGTAATATCCTCACCACCTCCCTTTTGCTAGCATAACCAAGCCAGCATCTCCCAGTTCCTTCACATCCCTTGGCCCTTCCTTTCCCTGTGGCTCTGCGGGCTGCTGAGCATCATCCAGGTGGGAAACCTGACCCCTGGAGGCTCCCTCTGCCCTGGGATTAGGGGGCAGCTGGGTGCTGGGAAACCACCTCTGAGAAAAGGGCTGAAAAACAAATAAAACCCCGGAGAGAGCCAAGGAAAACTGGAAGTAAGGAGATGATTTGTGTAAACTTTAAATTGAGCAAGTTTCGTGGAGGTAGGCTCGGGTTACATTTTGCGGGCGGGGAGAGGCAAACTCCGGCACAACAGCGGCGGCTCCGAGGGAGAACGGACAGGGTTCTGTCGTGGCTACCTCCGTGCCACCCTCCACACCACGGGAAAGGCAGGCACAGGGATCCTTTCAGGTTTGCTCTGTGCTAAAATGAAGGGGGGGAGAACGCCAGAATATCTGAGTTTTGCCTGTCAATCCCGGGCTGTTGGAAACAACCGAGTGTTTGTGACACGGGAGCACAAGCAGGCAAGGAGCAGCCTGCCTGCTCTTGGCAAAGCCTCCCATCTGGGAGCTCCAATTTTACCTGGGGGTTGCACACGAAAGGAAAACACATTTCTGGGTCTTGCAGGACGTTTTTTGCCCGAGCATAGGCGGAGGGCTAAGGCACAGCTCCCCTGCAGACCACCCACCACCTCCTCACAGCCAGCGCTTGTTCTCCCGCTGGTGTCTTTGGGACACCCAGGGACCAAGAGCAATTTGGAAGCTAGAAAAACATAAACAGCTGCAGATTTAGAAAACAAGAGATAGAGATTTTTGTGATAGAGCTGTCGCTCCAAAGAGTCAGACATAACTATGAAGTTAAAATGGAAAACCTGTCTGGCTCAGGAGCATGGAAAATGCGCTGAGGGCGGGAGTTATGCAATGTGGCAAGATGTTTATCACTTCTGGGTTTTTTTCACTTTTTTTTTCCCCCTAAAATTGAAGATGAGAGTTAGAAAATGGGCTGCTGGGGGTGAGAGAGACAACAGGGACACTTCAATTCTTGGGCTGACATTTCAAAAGCATGACACGGTGTAATGACAATGGGGAAGATTTTGAAGGATCCTCTGGTTTGCTCTTCTCTGACAACTTTTGAGGAAGATTCAGATGAGCCAGTGCTGAGGGAAAAGGGATAGACCTTCCCCCACCCAACAGCTCCTGGACATCAGCAGCTCCTTGATACCAACGCCAACAGAGTCAGGGCTCAGTTCAGGAACAGAGTCTGTGCCACACTTAGTGTCATTGGAAACCTCTCCTGTCTCCACACTCAGCAGCACCTCAGAAATGCCTTTCCTAGGAGTTTAAAACCAAACCCAAATGCTGCTGCCTGTCCAAATCCAGAGGAGCTGACAGCCGAGAGGTTCGGGAAGGAAAGTCGGGAAAAGTTCACAAGGAACGCTTGTGGGTGGTAGAGTGATGTAACCCTTTAGGTAGCTCCCAGCATTTTGAGGTCAGCCATCCATTAATTTTCCATTAAAAAACCTGGCGATCCACATGTGAGCACTGCAACATCCGATTTCTGTGTGCTGGAGAGGGTGTGTACCCACGGGCTGCCCCTGCACCCTGCTCCCCTGGGTGCACAGGAGCTGCTCAGGATGTCCTGAGCCGGCATTCCTGGGAAAAATGAGTCAACACAGAGACACATTCCAGTGTCCAGGAAAACAGCTGAAACCTTGAGTGGTCTTGCAACATCCAGCCACTCAACAGAGTGAAGCAATCGCTCACATGAGCTGGTCTTCAGCTCATTCCAGCCACACTGCAGTGCCCAGGAGCAGAATTTGTTCCTCCATGGTTTACGGGTGATGAGTGACCACCAGTGACTTCTCCCAGTCCACCTGTGGGCAGTGGGCTTGTGCTGGGCACCCCTAAAATGCAGAAAGAGCCCTCTCTGGCTGCTCTGTGGGCAGAGACAGGCATCTCAGTCTTCCCGTTTCAGGGATGCAAAACTGTTGCCCTGGGAGGAGGAACCCGCTCCTCATCCTCCATCCCGTGTACACCGAAACAGCAGCAACAGGAGATTTGCATTTCTGACACTTCAACAGTTACAGTAGATTTGGCTGGGTTTTTTCCTTTCTCTTGCAAGCCTGAAAAATGTTTATGGTCTAAGGAAAACATATATAAAAAAAAACTAGCAAAAGTGAGTACAATTTTTCCATGTCGAGGAGGGGGGATTTTAAAATATTTTAAGGTAAAACTTTTGTAGTTACAGTGGTACATTTATATTGCAGAAAAAGTGGTGAAAACCAAACATTTCAGAGGTAAAAGCAGCTCAGCCCTAGCAGGTGTTTTATGATGTTAACAGAGCCAAGTGAGGAAAACATCCCTCCATTACAGATGCAATTATCTGTTTGAACTGAAAACACAGACTTTGGAGAAAAAACAGCGAAACGCTTGGCTTCCAAAATATTTAACTTATTTTGAGCATTTGACCAGTAGGAGGGAGCAAAGCAGGGACAAAACCACTCGTGTGGTGCTTCCAAATGTACATACACTATTCACGCTTTTCATAGCTGAGTGGTTAACAACAAAGACAATCACATTCTTGCTACAGCTGATTAAACAGTTGATCCCACGGACCCCAGGCTTCTCAGACACGGTTGTTTGCTGTAAGCAGAACCAGGAAAACAAAAACAAGGCTGAAGTGGAGATGTTCATCTGCCATGGCTCGGGTTCAGGACAGCAACCCCAGCCAGAGTCCTGCATAAATATGAAACGCGTCCTGTTTACACAAAAATTAATGCAATTTAGCCAGAATTTTACTGGGCTGGGAGTGTGGAGGTGTGGTTTAAATTATGTAGCTGAGCTGGGATCTGAGTTGCGCCTCTCCTGCTATCATCAAAGAGCTGAAGTTGCCAAGTCCTGTGCACAGGACTCCTGGATCCCTGCTTTGTTTATGGGTTAATGTCCCAGTGTTCAATCCATGTTTTCTTGGCTGTACATAGAGTGTCCCACCAGCCCAGCTGGGCAACTTTAGACGATGTCTTAAGCACGCAAACAGCTCTCCATTTGGAAAAGCTTTGATTCCCGTTGAGCCTGTGAATAAACACATCACCCAAGAGTCCATTCCCCACCTACAGCTGCTCCCATGGGGTTTCCTGAATTATGTTACATGGAATATCTGGCTTGTGGAGAAATACATCCCGTTGAACTTAAATGATCTGTCCTTTCAGCAGGCATGCACTCATTCCTAGTTACATACCACAAATTCCTCTCGAAATTATTTTACATCCAGCTTTGTTTTGCGTTTTTGGAAGCACTGGATGCTGTCTCCTTAATGTGCCTTTGTGAGAAACAATTGCATTTGTATTGGCAATCCTTTTCTCTAAGATATTACTAAATCTCCAGTCCTCTCCCTGTGGAATGACAAGTTGGATAAATAAGAAAGCTGGCTTCTCACCACTTTTTTGCAAAAGAGGAAAAAAATGTACTTTACTATGTGGCATAAGAGACAGTATTTCCACATAGCAGCAACCCTCTCTCTGGAAAAAAAAAATCCTGCAAGCCTTTCCCATTTCAG
This sequence comes from Chamaea fasciata, assembly GCF_029207755.1. Lineage (NCBI taxonomy): Eukaryota > Metazoa > Chordata > Aves > Passeriformes > Sylviidae > Chamaea > Chamaea fasciata. Next base: position 28,352,881 of record NW_027094095.1, on the reverse strand, counting down.
CCCAAGCAGAGTATTTGTTCCAAAGCAAAAATGCTCAAAATGTTCTAGAACTGAGTCCACATTAGATATTCAATATTCATTAATTACTTTTGCCCCTGTATCATTTTTATTACAGCAAATCTGAGACCTGAACCCAGCTGACATTTTTTGTATCTCTCCAGTGGTTTTAGGGCTATTAAAAAAAAAAACATTTCCCATATGGATAAAGGAGCTGCAGTAAACTGAAAAGTTTACAAAATGAAAAAAAACAAACCAGGAGAAGCAGCGAGGAAGAGCTGTGAGCACCACAGAGCTGGAAACTTGGATCACAAGACCTGAAACAACATCCCCTTGCAGGAAGCATGTGGAATTTGGAGAAGACCAGCACAAGCACAAGACTAATATCCCTAGTATAGCTCATTATTTTATATATATATATATAAATATGTACACATATATATACATATTTATACATATATATACATATATATATTTTTGAGAGCAATGTTTTAACCTTTGAAGAAATGCCATGTTTTATTTCTTGGTGTGTTTGATGAGGGAATTTTGGCAAGGGTGAAGGGGTTTATTCTTGACCTTGTACTCACTAAACTGAGGTTGAGTTGGTCTTTCCAAGGCTTGGCCTTAAACCTGAGAGAGGTTTTACTGTTCTACAAGTCATAGTCACCCACCACCCAGGGCCATGATCTGTAGGGTCTGGAGTCCTGGGGTTTGTGATTACTGGAGTTTTTCCATAGTTATATGCCTCTGAAGCTGCAGGTCCATTTTATATTTAGTTAATGGAAACCAACTGGAAATATTCCCGTTGACTCCCAAGGGCCATGCCTCAAAACATAGTGTATTAATGGAATAAACCACCCTGTTAAATCACCAGAAGTCATGGACAGGCTCATTCCTCACCCCTAAGCCCCTGTCCAGATGACACAACTTCTCTGCAAGGGAGGAGCAGGAGGAGTTAATCCAGGGACTAAAGTCTGGGCTGCTGAAATGAAAATTTCGCACTCCCTCTGAACAAACACCTCTGGCTATGGGAAATGGGAATTTCAGAGCATGGTCCCCGGGGTCAGACCAGAATGATCCTGTGACACAACTACAGCAGCCAAATCCTTCCCTACCTATCCCAGAGGCTACATAGGTATTAAGGAATGTGCAGGCAAGAAAAGGCTGCCACGGCTCATTAGAGGGTGAGGATGAGAAAAAGAAAACAGAATCAGAGCATCATTTAGTTTGGAAAAGACCTTTGAGATCATCGAGTCCAACCCTTAGCCCAACACTGCCAAGTCCACCACTAACCCGTGTCCCCAAGTGCCACATCCACACGTCTTTAAAATGAGTTTACTCTGGAAAAGGTGGATTTTGCTGCCTGGGATAAATCTCCATACACTCAGCCCAGCTCGGAGCTAGAGAGCCCTGCAGCTCTTGGAACCTTCTGCTGCAACTTTCCATCCAAAAGCTCCACGTGGACTCACTTGTAAATGGCAGGAGATTAGAGAACTTCCCGTCGTCATCGCTTATTCACCAAAAGTTTGGAAAAGTCTTGCTTTCCGCAGGAAAAAAAAAAAAAAAAAAAAAAAAAAGGGAAAGGGATCGGATCTTGAGGGAGGGGGAAAATAAAATGTTTATGGTGTGCATTACCTAAAAAAAAAAATTCATATGATGAATCTTTATCTTAAAAGCCATGGACTAAAAACAAATAAATGAATCATTGAGATTATTGTGGAAGCAGGCATGTTTCGTGTTATTTATGTGTTTAATGTTCCTTTTAGGGTTAGGTTTTTTCCTTCCTATAAAGAAAGGCAGTTTTCTTAGCATTGCTGTGAATACCAATGTCAAATTCTATTTTAACGGTGTTCAGTGATGCATGAGTATCCCAAAGGCAGAATTTTAAAAACACTAAAACCATTTGTTAAAGAGCAACCAGACAAATTGAGCAGTTCTCTTTCCCTGCGAGCTTTAGAAAGACAGGTCAAAATATGGTTCCACATGAAGAGTGCCTGAGGAATATTTTTATTGAGTTTACCTGAACTTTGGATCAGACCCACAAGAGTATTTTTCTGTTGGCAACTGGTCTTTGTGAACTAAATTATTGATAAGATTTTAAGGAACCAAAGCACAGCCTCATCTTCGCTGGTTCCTTCAAGGTTACCTGATCCAGTTGTTCCAATGATATCTCTCTTCCCTCTCCTCATGTGATATTTCTGGCCTCATCCTTGTGTATTAGCTATCAAAACAGGAATTTTCTTCCTTGATTCATGTCTTCTCACCTCTTTTATTATTTCTTTTCCTTTTCACTTCATACCAAGAGTACAATACCATTTATATCCGTGCCTCACCTGACCTCCAGCCCAGTGAGGGACTCACACATAAGCCTAATTTTAAGCACACAAATAGCATATGTGATTTAATGGGTACACTTCATGAGTTTAAAATTGCATATATTTTAGAGCAGTGCTAGCTCAGGGGGAATACTCATGTATTCATTTTGTAGCTTCAAATTCTTCATGACTACATTGCTCCTCCTGCTCTCTTTAGATATTTCCATCTTTCCTCTGTGTCAGGAAGTCTTTCTTTTCACATTTTGTTCACCAGTTTATGATACGGAAGATGAACCCACCAGAGCTGAAGAAATCCATCCTTTCCTAGGATAAGGAGTCAAAATTTCTAAGTACTGAAGAACACACTCCTTTCCCTCTGCTGCCATGATTCACCTGTGATGTTCCTCCAAGGAATACCTGCAGGGAGCTAGCAGGATTTTCCCTCAGCCAGTCACCATAGGCTACATCTTTCCCACAGAGTTATTAGAATTCTTAATTCTTTTACTACTTCTTTTTTGTTCTGCCTTTTTTTTTTTTTTAGGCAGCAGCAAGTTTTCAAAACTACATTTAATAAAAAAAGAAAAAAAATCAGTGGTAAAAGTGTTTTAGGAAGTGGAGGTGATGGCTTACTGATTCTTTTCCATGTAGCAGGAAGACATGTAGTTCTAAAGAAAATCAAAATACAGATTTAAAAAAAGCTTCAAGAAAATCCTAAAAAGAAAATAAATTAAATAAAATTAAAATCCCAGTCTCCCCAATAAGGTAAACGAGGGAAATGAATGCCACCTGGACTGCAGCAGGTATTGGCCTGCTCGGATTTTCCACAAGAGGAAAAGAAATTCACTTTTCTCCCCTCCTGTGTCCCCACTTTTCATCCGTCTTAATTTGCTCACATTATTTTGTCAGCCATCTGCCCTGCTCCAAGTCAAATAACCTTCCTCCTTCTGCCTTCTGCAGGATACAACAGATCCAAGAGCCAGGGAATACAGAGAGTGGATCTGAGCACTCCTGGCACCTGGGATGGATAAACCCCAGTTTAAGCCTCGCTCAGTTCAGGTTTGTAGGTCCCCCCCTCATTTAAAAACCTGCTGAAATGCTTTGAGCAGCTGAAATTAGCCTTGTAAAAACCCTGCTGTCGTGCCCAAAAAAAAGCCACAGAACTTTGATTCCCACAGAAATATTGAAGCGTTTTGTTATTTTCTTATGCTGCTGCTGCCTTTCGAAGAGCAGGTGGCCTTAGCACAGATTAGTTAAACAAACACACGGAAAGGAAGAGTTATTCTGGCAGAGGGGGGGGATGGAAACCAATATTTCTTCTTGCTGAGGTCCAAAGTGTGCGCCTGTGAACTCACAGGCAAAGTGTGCACAGGAATTTGTCACTGCTTTGTGTGTGACATGGTGACAGGGATTTACCAGCTTGAGGGGAAAGTAAAAACAAAACCACATCCAGAGGCAAAGCCTGGTTAAAAGACCAGAACAAATTCTGTCTTTGCCTCAGGCAGATTCTTGTGGAGACAAGAGAAAAACAAAAATGACAATAATTTAAATAAAATAAAATAATTTTTAAAAATCAAATAAAATAATTTTTAAAATTAAATAATTTTAAAATTAAATTTAAAAAAACCACAGGTATCTGGCAAGCAATAATGACTGAAGATACAAATTCACCGTCAGGTGGAAGGGAGATACCAAGTAGTAACTTTCTGATGAGAATAAACAGAAGAAATAGCTATTTTGGGGGGGGTTAGGTGAGAATTAGTGCCCAAAACCTTAGGATCTGCTGCCTAAAGCATGAGTTAGCAACTGCTAAGGGCTGAGGATTTGAATTTCTTTTGAAGGAGCAAAGGATTTCATGCAGTTCTTTGGGTCTTTTTGAGGAGAAAGGGAGGGTGGCAATGGAAAGGAAACAGGGGAAAAGGGGAGAAATAGGTAGTAAAAACATCATGAGGAATATCACAGTAGCGAGGAGAGAAGGCAGCTGAAAAAGTCAAGGATAACTGGAGAAGCACATGAAGCATGACCTTGAAATGAGACTGATGAAGTGAGTTTTTTGGGTTGAGTGCTGCCTGGAAAAGGGGAGTTGGACCACTGCCCAAAGAAACTGCCTCCTGCTATTTAATTCCTAATGAGTTCAGGGAAGAAGGATTTTGCCCAGGCTTTGAAATAAACAGGATTGTGTTAAAGAAATACTTGAGACCATCATTAATATCTACTTCTAGTGGAAAAAAAGCCCTGAGACACCAAATCCTGGCTAATAATTTGGGTCAAAAAGACTAATTCATCAGATGTCAAATTCATCAGATGAATTTCAGCACTATACATTAGTTTTTAGGGCCAAATAATTCCATGTGTTGGCTTCATGGTCTTCAGAAGAGAAGGGTCATTTCTAAGAAATTACTATATTAATTAATACTGTAGGACTTCAGCATTGTTGTTTCTTATTTTCCTTCCTTCCTGTGCCAATTTTTCCATCCCTATAATCATCCTTCCTGTTTATGCAGTCCCATATGCACAGTGGCTACTAAAAGTCAGCTGTTAAAACTGTTTACTGTAAATATTTACACTGTGGCCATTAGTGAAATCTGTATCTCTGCATGGATGATGGATGGCAGAGGGGTCTAATCCGAGAGACACGGAGGGATAAACAGGGGAAAGTCATGTGTGTTGTCTGGGAATGCTGCTTCCCGCCCCCTGGAAGGCAGAAAGTCATGTGCTTGGGACTTTTGCTCTGAAAAATGCTGAGAAGCACAAGGTTATTTGCTGATGTCTGTGATCCAGTTTGGATCCCGTTTTCTCCAGGACATCCTAGGGTCTGGGCTGCCAGTGGGCATCCAGCAGCTTCTGGATGAGCCACGGAATCCATCAAATTCTGGAAAGGATGGATCCTAAGCATCCCTGTTCCTCACATTCTTTGTGTCCTTTCAGAAGCAACTGGTGTGGCAAAGCAGATTTTATCTTGAAAAACTGACACTGAAGAAACAACATAATGAAATGCCCTCCAAACAGTGAATTATTTGGGAAGAGCAGAAACAAAATTATTTGGGAAGAGCAGAAATAAGCAGGCATTTGATGTCAATTAAATATTTGCTGGAGTAAGAGTTTGGGCTTTGTTAATGGGAGTATTTCCACACAGTGCTGTCACATCAAGCTTCAAAGAGGAGTCACCTATGCAGCTCTTCCAGCCAAGCCTGACATCCTAATGGCACAAAAGGAGAGAGTTGGAAAGGTGACATTCCCTGGAAACCTCCAAATAGACAAGTCAATATATCTCAGCACAGAGATCGGTCTTATCCCGTGCTTCTAATCAGAGCTGTGGGAATTATTTATAAATCAGGATAGCACGTAATCCTAAAGCACGTGCTTGAGTTCCTTATTTAAGCCCAGGATGTGTTTAGATGCTGTTCTGCAGGGCTGGGCTCTCCTGATGACCCAGCTGATGCACGTCACAGAGCGTGTCCTACGGGGAAATAACTTGGCAGTTTACCCTGGATTTAAGATAGGACTTGTGAGCACATGGAAAACACGGCATGACTTATGCCTGCACGATGTGAGGGTTTGGGAAATGTTCCACGTGTTACTAAACCCATCTGAGATTCTGAACCCTGCCTCCTTTTGGTTTTGTTTCAATTTGTAGGAAAATGGAAAATCCACAGGGAGATGACCAGGCTAATATTGCTGATGAGTACCTGTTCTTGGGGATTCATCCTAGAGAACATCATTTTCCCTGGTCAACAGCAGGCTGGAGAATAAAGACAGGTATGGGGCTCCTCTGAGAGCTGAGAAGCAGAGGAGCCTGGAGAAAATGGGAAAAAAAAAAAAAAAAGAAAATAAAGAAGGGGAGAAAAGGACTTTCCTTGAAGGGAGGAGGAGCCACATTTTGGTGTTGTTCACATCCTGACCTGTACCTGACGTACAGCAACGTTCCCCTTCCATGTACACACCAGCACACCTGCAACTACAGCTACAAAAATCTCAGTTTTGGTGAAAACACTCTTCTCGGCCAGGTGCATATCCATAAACCTGTGTTTTCCTCCATCCATAAACCTCCGTCTTCCTCCTTGCTTCCCTCTGATCAAAGGGAAAGCAGCTCCTTTTTTCAATGTGCCCTTTCATTTGGCAGAAGCGCCTTCCTTCTCCCGCACCAGAATTAATCTCTGAACAGCTATTTTTCCATTTGTAGCTCAACCTTCTTTGTGGGAAAGTTTATTTTGCTGAGCCCAATTAGGCATTGCTGCAAATGGTCTCTTAATGGTAGCCAGGGTGGGATTAGTCATTCCCAGGTGGGAAGGTTTGCTCCATGTGGCACCTGCCAAGCTCCACACAACCTTCACTGTACAGGAGATGGATGGAGCTGATGGTACCACCTTTGATTTCTCTCTGTAAGATATTTTATTTCTGCTGGCATGCCCAGAGCTCAGGCTAGGATGTGTTTATGACACAGCTTGATGTTAATATGAGTTTTCCACACTCTGCCATTGCATTCTCACCTCTCCTTCCCCCACGTAACTCCACTCTGATCTACTACTTGTATTTACCTTTTCCCCACTTCTTGGCTTTATGGCACAAGCAGAGCAACAGGCAGAAGGATCAGAGCAGAAAAATGCCCTCTGTTTGGCAGAGAGCACAAATATGGTCTCAAAACACCAAGGGCCCACGAGGTTTTATCATCCACATCTCACCTGTCCTCCCTGACTGCTGCTGGAGCATCACAGCAGGGAAGGGGGAGCTCCCTTTTCCCTCTGCCCTGAAACAACTAATTAAACTGAAAGCCATTAATTTCAGCTCAGCAGACCCAAGCTTGTGTCGGGAAGTGTTTCCAGGCCTGGCAGATCACCCTGACCCCGGGTTGTACCGAGGGTTCAGACACAGGTATGGAGGCAAGAGCTGCGTGGGCTCCCGGCGTTTTCTGCAAAGCCACCCTGCTCATCCTGGAATGTGGTGGGGAATCCAAGGACGGCTTCCTTAACCCCTCGTGTCTCAGCCCCTCCACCTCAAACAAAAGCAGCAGTGGCTAACAATGAGTGCCATTGAAGAGATAACCACCTCCACTCCCTGTTATTGACTTTAGAGCGGCATTTCCTCTATCAAGAATGAGCCCCACAACAAGGTATTTGTACCTGGCTGCAAGACAAACTTGCTTTTTACCGGTGCCTGCTGCACATACCGCACCGAGGTGTTGGGAGGATTAATTACTTAGCTCACGCAGAGGACTTTGAAGATAAAATGTGCCAAGTAATTACTATGTGTTTTACTGATTTGGGCATGCACGGACATTTTTTTCGTAATGGTGTGTTGATTTTGTTGACTGGCAGTCCAGGACAAAGCTGCATTTCTTGCGAGGTTTCTTTTTTTTAAATATTATTTTTAATAGGATTTTTAATTGCTGTATTTACTTTAGTCACCTATTAAATAGCTAAATTACTTGTGATCCTGTTTAGGTTTGTGTTTAGCACAGACAACAATTACATCTTTTCTCCCACAGCCCACAGTTACAGCGTTACATGCCGGGCTTGATCTATTTTTTCCCCCTGTAAACAAGACTTTCTGACCGTAATAACTTATTTTCGTGCTTCTCTTCCATAAGTTAGAATGAATCTCAGTAAAGGCTCTCTGCTCTGCCTACAATAAAGGAACCGTGGCCGAAAGCTGTTGTACAAACATGGGAGATTGATCCTTTGTGTCATTAAAAGGTGTAAACGGGATATCAGTGTAAACAGGAGAAACAACGGGGTAGGAACAGAAGATGTATGCGAGGTTGGGTGTTCGGCTGATTGTGAAAAGGTGCCGGTGATGCCGTCTGGGCAGGTCATAGGGTTTTCCTCCCAGGAGAATGAGCAGGGAGACTGGTGGCTCTCACTCATCAAGAGCTTTACGAAAAGCACTGATAGGAGCAGCAGCAGGAAGGTGCTTTGGGTCACCCGTCAACCAGGGTAAACCAAAAAGCTCTCTGAGAGCCTGCCTGGAGGAGAGGAGCCCAACTAGCAACCCCTGCACCTTGTATTTAAACTACCATTATCACTTCCACAAACTCCCAATTAAAGAAAAAGGCTTCGTTAGACAGAGTTTGGCAGATTACATTTGGCAGATTATTTCTGTTCTGCTTCCTCACCACCTCAGGCCAGCACTAACCTCCTCTGCAGCGCTCAGGAATTTGTGAAAAGGTCAAGCCTCGTCAGAAAGAGCCACCAACAACAACCAGACAGGAAAGGTCTCCTTTCTTGTATGCCTTAACCTCCTTTTGCTGCTGCAGGAGGATTTCTAAGATCAGCATCTCAGATCAGATTACTTTTTTTGGCCTGTCTTTAGCCCCAGCCCTGCAGGACTGAGGACCTTCCCAGGAGCAGAAGGTGAACATTATTAGATCTCTTTCTGACAAGATGACCTGTCCCTGTGTGTGTGGAGCCTCTGCCCAGCTCTTCTCTCCAGTCTGAGCAGGCAAAGCCTCTGTCTGCCCCAGGAGATGCTTTTTCCAGCACCTCTCCTTCGAGTTACAATCCAAAATAGTGTTAGCAGATGGAAACTCTGGATTTGCCTCCCTGTGATGCCATCCAGAGGCCAGACAGCTCCAAGGGGGGATCCCGCCACAGGCACAAAAGGAGCTGGTCCCTTACAAGCCTCTCCACTGGGATCTGAGAGAGTCATTCAGCCCTGCCCCTGTATTTACTTTTCACAGGTTTTATGGCAGAGGCCGTGCATTGCAACAACCTTTTTTTTTTTTCTTTTTTTTTTTCCCCCCCAGGAATTCACAGCAGGTGCAGGGTTGTGGAGGATACTTGCAGGAATAAGCCAGGCTCCAGGGGAAAAAAAATTCCAACTCTGCCTATCCTGCTGTCTCCAACTGAGGCCAAGGCAATCCTACTAATTGTTGGATGCATTAAAAGTCTTTACAAGCACAGGAGCCCCTCCAGGAATCCTGCAGTCAGGTTTAGCAGTGCCACGCATCCCAAAGCTTTCAGGGCAGGCAAACTTCAGGGATATCATGTTTTTCCAGGCACAGTACTGAAAGTAATAGGAAAACAACTGTCTCATTGTTTAGAGCATCCCTAAATATTGCCAGTAAAGATCTGGTCAACTTTCCACAGTCTGCGGCTTTTGAGATTTTTCCACCAGGGTGATTTATTTCATCAAAACAGCTCTTGGGCCACCAGCTGTTAAAGCACTTGTGGAAAGGGCCAGCTCCATTCTCATTCCTCACTGCAGGTTTCCCTTAATAGAATCAAACTGGATAATAAGTGCTAATACTGTAATACAGTTCTCTGTACTTTGACCTAAATTCTCCTCCAGCTCCCAAGGGGGTGCACACAGAGGGAATGCTGCAGTATTTCCTCCAGTGCATGGACAGGCAGGATTAACCCACACAGACAATCCTCATCCCCGTGTTTTGGGAACACTTTGAGGTCTAGGCTCTGTTGTATCACATACTGGGCAAAATCCTATCCAGTATCTCTGATCCCAAACTGTTTGAGGTCTGTTAATATCCAAACAGTGCTTGGTCCCAGAGCCTGTTCTCCAGAATGACCTTTCCCTGCTGCATGCAGCCAGATCAGACAGTCACAGCTGGGGTTTTTTTAAGTAAAAAGATAAGATATGGCACAATTTTCTAAGTTTGGTAACTGCACTGCCAGCTTGAGCACACAATAAGAGAGCATATAGCACTGAGATTAATTAATATCATTGAGGGGGAAGGTTTTATTTTCTTGGGGTTTTTGGGGGCGGGCTTTTTTGGGTTTTTTTGTTTGTTTCTTTTTTTCCCCTGAGAGACTATCTAGAAAAATCAGATTGGTGTAAACATCACAAGGGTATTTTGGTCAGGTTCATTTGGCAGGTCAGGTTCCAGTGAAATTGTTCATTTAACTGCTCTCCTTGCTACGTAACCCAAGTTGTAGTTTTAGACACATGAGCCACATGTCCTTCTCTAGGACATGCACAGAGCTATGACAAAACCAACTCACCCAAGCTGTGTGGAGCAGAGCAAGGTGGTTCAGGAATGGGATCTGGGATGGAATGAGGTGACTGGTTCCTCCTGATCCTAATTCCAGCAAAGCACATGTTGTTGCCCAAGAAATTGGACCTAAATAACTTCTCAAGTAGAAATGGGTATCCTGAGACTTCAGGGTTAAGGTTTCAGGGTTAAGGTTGTAGAGCAGGGTGGGTTTACAGCCATTGTAAGGCCTTCTCACACTTCCTCCTGCCAGGTCAGGGACAGCAGGAGGGGCAGCACTGACCTCCCGCGTGGCTCAGCCTGCACTTCCAGAGGAGTTCTGGCAGCCAAGGGGAGGAAGGAAGGAATGCAGACTCTTCCAGTCACCAAGTTAATGGGTTTCAATGCATAATTAGTGTCATTCTTGAAAACCCACGTCTTGTCACCACTCTAAATGTGTTTAGCTTCTGTTTCCTCATTATTTTAGCATCTCGTTTTCCCGCTAGATTAGGGAGATGCTTTTGTTTTCCCCCCCCCAATAAAAAAAAAACAACCCTCTCCCATGTGGGTGTTCATAGATGATTAAGAGATGATTGGAAACCTCTTGGCCTGCTCTTTGCATTAAACATATGCCTGAGGAAGGACAAATATCCACTTATGCAGTTTGGAAGTTTGACAAAATCTGACATATTGAGCAGGGACTAACAAATCCCTAATTTGTATCTCATCCTGGGTACCACAATTCTTTGGGACTACTTATGCATAGCGATCATGAAATGAATTAAAACTAATTTTCCTATATTGCCATAGAAAATTTGGGGAATTTCAGGCTGCCCTGAAAAGCCCTGAGTCAAACACCCCAAGGGAGTTAGTTTAGGAGATTAGTCAAGGGAGAGCAGGGCTGCTCCCTAATGGAAAAGCCAGGAAAACCAAGCAGCAGCCCAGGAACAGGGCAAAAGGCAGACAATCCAGCAGCTCAGGCTGGACTGAGCCCATGTGGGGACCTCTTGCTATCATTGTTAGGGAAAAACAGGTGCCTTGAGATGTTGAGTCAACTTTGAGTAAGTTAGTAGAGACGAACTATCTCCTCTCTTCACTTTCTCTGTCCCTATCAGAGAAAATCCATTTCAACTGATGTAGTGAGAAACATGACTTGATGTCTCTGACCCTAATCAAAACACATGATTTTTTGTTTTAACACCAATGGCACATCAAGGTAAATCCTCCTGCAGACACAATCGTTTCCAAACTCGCTGTGCCTGCAGCCTCTTCCACTCCAGCCAGAATGTGCAGCAGCACATGAGCCTTCAGGCACACCACAGCTGGGCAGGCTGACGAAAAGGGTTGTACTCTGCAAATACAGAGATCTAGAGTTACACGCTACATGTTTCTTATCCTATTTTACTTTTGATTTGATTTTTATTTGCAAGCCAGCACAAATGCAGTGTTCTGCAGAGGGACACACTCTCTTTCCCCTGCCTTGAGACAGACAGAAAGACTTAGGAAATGCCTCAGAAATAAACTCCACACAGAAAATGCAAGAATCAAGCAGTTCAGCTTTCAAGAGTCAGATAATGGCAAACAGAAGGTTGAACTTTTCCCCTCGTGTGCATATGCATCATGATTCATTGCATACTCCTCTTATGCTATTCCTCAGCTATTGCAGCATGCCATAATTTGTCTCCAGAGGCAAACAGTAGTTTGCAGAGCTGCATACTTGTCTCTGCACGGCGGGGCAAGGCGGAGTTCACAGCACATGCCCAAGGCACTGCGCACCGCGGCAAGCGTGCTGGCGTCAGGGAGGAGCACAAGAGCAGGGCTGCTCCCTAAAGGAAAAGTCAGGAAAACCAAGCAAGCATCACAGGAACAGGGCAAAGGGCAGGCAAGCCTGTGATGCAGCTCAGGCTGGGCTGAGCTCAAATGGGGACCATCAAAAGTCCAAGGTGAGGCAGGTCAGGGAATGGGTCAGGTTGGAAGGGACCACAGTGGGGTCATCTGGTCCAACCTCCCTGCTCAAGTGGGGTCATCCCAGAGCAAACAGCACAGGATTGCGTCCAGGTGGTTCTGGAATATCTCCTGTGAGGGAGACTCTCTGAGCAACCTGTTCCAGTGCTCAGTCACTGCACAACAAAGAAATTCTTCCTCATGTTCACGTGGAGTTTCCTGTGCATCCATTTCTGCCCATTGTCTCTTGTCCTATTGCCCAGCACCACAGGGCAGAGCCTGATCCATCCTCCTGGCACTCCCCCTTCAGATATTGATAGGTATTGATAAGGTCAAGATCTGTTAGTGCCCTCAGGGCCCCTAGCTGGGTCATGGATGTCCCTGAGACGTGGCTGCCCTGAAACAATTCCCTGAGGTACAAGAGAGGTTGCATTTCAACGGTGGCTGAATTACACTGGGTTAAGTTGCCTGCCCATGGCTAAATCAAAATCTGCCCCACACACCCAACCATCCAGGATTTGGCCTTGTGAGGCGAGAAGCAGTGGCAGGTTTGAGTCACTTCTGGCAGCAACACAAGTGGAGCTCCTCATCCCCAAAGCACAGCTCAGAAAAAGCTCTGCTAGAAGAGGAGCCTGAAATCATGGCTTTGTGTCCATGTATCCACATCACCGCTTCTCCCCAGCCAGTTTGGACCAGTGGAGTCTGGCAGGCTGGTATCGCAAATTCCTCTGAAAAACATCCCCGAGCTGCCTGCTGAAAGGAGTCCAAGCCCAGTGCTGGTGCTGCTGAAGTCAGCACAACCCTGAGCTCAGGCAAGAACACTGCCCAGGGAGCCTGCCTGTGCACTGGACACGCTTCCCAGCGCTGCACGCTGAGTAATCAGCTATTCCCATGCAGATGAGCCCTGGGAGATGGGCAGCAACCAGCATCAGCTATTCCCATGCAGATGAGCCCTGGGAGATGAGCAGCAACCAGCACTGGGACCCAGAGTTCTGGGAAGCACAGACCTCTGCTTTCCCAAATATCTCACCACGGGAGTGATGCTGCTCGAACCTTGCGAGTAATAAAAAACTAATGGGAAACAGATGCTGCTGTACCTTAGATTAGAATCTATGTTTAGATTTCCAAGATAATTTTTATCTCTGATACTTTGGCTAATGTAAGGCTGATATGATAAATGGATTTTCTGCGGAGTCTGAGAAGAGAGCGCCTGCTGTAGAATGCAACCTGATACGGAGTTGTCTCCAGCAGGGAGACAGAGAAAAGAAACAGAGCTGGCCTGGATGGGTCGGGATGGAGGATGTGTTACATGCACGAGGTCAAAAAACCCTGGACTGGTGCTGGAGAGGGAGTCGTCACATCTCCCCTCCCACCTTCCCTGAGCTGGGTGGGAAGGAGCATCCCACAAGGCTCAGAGTCTTCAAATCCTGAAGGGGACAGGCTCAAACACCCAGTGCACTGGCTGGCTTAAATCACCCACTAATGGAGAGAAGAGGGTACCACATTCCAACAATCCATATTTCCCCAGGCCCATAGTACCAGGATGGGGTATAGACCTCCCTGGGCATCATCATCCTCCTCAGCTCAGCTGAACCCTGTTTTCTGAAACTGATTTTTCCATAAGTCATCTTCCAATATTCCCTGTCTCCATCACCTCTCCTGAGGCCAGGCATGGTTTACTGTCATGCTGTGACTTCGTTTTCACTGTGCCCTTGAAGCAATGGCCACAAACAGTCCATACAGCCTTGCCTTGGTCTGCAGCCACTGGGGCCAAATAGCAAATGCACATGGCAAAAAAAAACAAGGGGGGGGGGGGGGGGGGAAGAGTAAGAGAGATTTTATTTTTTGAGATTATTTTTTTCGTTATTATTTTCCAGCCTGAAAACTCTTGGCAGAGTAAAACTCATCAGATCCTTCTAGCATTGTAAGCGGAGATTATGTAATATTTACAGTGATATTAATGCAATCAATCAGCGTCAGCAAGTGGAGATGTGGGAGCCAGCTATACACATGAGAGAAAAGTGGGGAAAAGGGAAGCACAAAGGGGTCCCTGTAATGGCCAGGGAAAGATGCCAAATAATTTCACTGCTTTCCAAACTAATATGTTACAAAATAACACAATCAGCTTTGGCCCAGTTCATTAAAAATAATTGACTTGACTGCTCAGTGACTTCCCGGCAGACTGGAGATGCCCAAGAGCACCCAGGCGTTCCCATAAACACCTTTCCTCCTACCATTTGAAGCGAAAGGCTTTGCCCAGCCCTGCTCCAGCTCAGCTCCAAATGATGTCAAAGGAGCCCTTGTTGGACTTTGGGCTAGTGGGAATGGCGAAAGAGTCATGGATTAAGAGCCCTCACTGAAGAGAAGGGCTTGGCCACTGTTCCTTCCACTTCCAACAAAATGCCAGTGCCTGAAAGAGGCCGTTCTTCCCAAGGCATGGGCCTTGCAGCATCAGGAAAGGGACTTTGCAACCCAGAAAGCCCCATGGACAGCAACTTTGCTGATTTATTTTATTTTCCTTCTCTTCTTCAGGTGGAAATACTAAGAGGGAATTGTTGCCAGAACTCGATTTCTGAGTCACCACTGGAGAAGTTTTTGGCAGCGGGGAAGAGGCGTTGCTTTGCTGTACAAGGGTGGCAAGTGGGACCTGCAGATGATTCCAGAAAGACCTCAAACCCAACCCTGCCAGCTTCCAGGTAGGCTGCAAAGGGCTCAGCAGTTGGCTTCCAAGGAGCTGGGAATGTGCTGAAGAACAGCAGCAGGGAATGTGTTCTGGTCCCTGATTCCCAGGGTGGAAACAATGCAGGCGTTTCTAAACCATATCTCGGAATAAGCCTTTCCTAATTAGTTGCTACTGATGTTTGGACCCCAGCATACAGTTTGGCAGAGGCCAGTCTTGGGATTCAGGTCTCAATGTGGAGTGTCTCAAGTTCTGATGATGCTGCATTGAGGGATCCCTGCTGCTCTGGCTGGTGGGCCACTCTCACTGGGGGGAATAGGCAAATCAGTTTAGAAGAAAGTCAGGTCACATCCTCTTAAAACCATGAATCCTTCCTTCAAAAGAGGCAGGAAGGGATGAATTGTCTTGTTTTCCTAATTTTAAAATGTTATGTAACTGCTGAGATGCTGGGTCGGATGGTTCTCACATCCCAGTTGAAGATCTGATCTCTGACTTCTGCTAGACCATGGAAGAGTTTCATAGCCAAATATGACTAATCTGAGAAATTCAGGTCTGCTCTGAAGGGGTCACTGCCTTTTGATGTGTTTGCTGAACTGAAAAATTTCAGCTTACAGAATTTACTCTGGCCTGCTACCTAAAGGACAAAACCTGCATTTCTTTAGAAATGTGTCACTTGAGAAACAGAGACAAAGACCCTAAAAATTAAGAAAAACTGAAGTGGTGGAAAGGCCTGAAACCTTACAGCATTTTCTTCAGAGGACATTTTTGACCAAGAATTCAATTTAAGTTCTGGAGTAAGAAATTCCAGTTACGCTTCATTTGGAGAGAGGACAGTCTTCATATTTTAAAACCCATCAATTGCAGTAAAAGAATACTTTTTTCCCCCTAGCATTTTTCCCACGTTCCTATTTGTTATGTTACCCCAAACCCAGAGGCATGCTCAGGCCAAAGTCATAACAGATGCACTCAGGGCAGGTTTCTTTTTCTCTGCTGACCTCCTGCAAGAACACACCTGAGAAAATTCCCACACCTCCAGAAAGATTTGCTGACACTCCCCTGGGTTGAAAGGGAAGGGAGAGCTGAGTGGCAGAGCACTGCTGAGCTCCTGACCCCAGTGCAGATGGAGATAAGGCCAGGGATGATGACTCCTGGAATGCTGGCTTTGAGAAGAGCAATTGGCCTGGCTGTGATTGAGAAATGCCTGCTCTCCAGAGGAGGATCAGCACGTGGGCAGCAGAGAATTTTTGAAGAGCAGCCCTCCCCTCCAGTTTGTTTGGCAGTAAGAGCCACTTGTCTCCGTACAGGCACTCAGCATGTGATCATCTTGGGCTGCTTCCCATCGAGGAGCATGACTCTTGGGGAAAGCTTGACATCAGATCATGCCCTTCTCAGAGAGTACTAAACTCCATTTCAGGCCAAGTTTTGTGCATTTCTGACTCCTGAGCCATGCTCTCACTTCTTCTCTGTCCCAATGAGTCTATTTTGGGCTGAATTCCTAGTGACATGAGCAGAAATTCCTAGAAAAAGACCCTTGTGCGCAGATGGAAGAGCAGACTTTTAACCACAACCACAAACCACTTCCATAAACTCCAACCTTTTGCTCCAGCTTTAGGTTTCCTTGCAGAGACTTGGAAGCTTTCTGGGCAAAGTTCAGTGCTCTTGGGGAAAATGGGGCCCTTTTTTATTGCTGCAGAAACCTGTTCCTTGCACCATGGAGGTGCTCAGCAGATGCCCTAGAAACCTTTGTCACTGGGAGCAAAGGAAAAAGAACATTTGCCCCAGACAACTTTAATCATGTAAGCAACTTAATTAGGTGGCTGATCTGCCTTTGATCTCTTTGTAATCTCTGCAGAGATATTTATTTAAGTGAGTATAGGGCAGGAATTAACCTCCTGTGCAGGGAAGAGCCTTACAGAATAACCTTTGTCTCTTTCCCGTATAAAGGAGCTGTTGAGCAGTTTAGCCAGGCAGCTAAACTTACTTAGAGACTTAAGGACTTAGACAGCTTAAGTAGACACCTGGAGGTGTCATCACCTTCTGGAGATGAGTACTTTTCTGGTACTCTGTCCTCTGTGCCTCCATGGAGTGGGAAATGCTTCATTTGTGCTTCAAAATCTGGACACCACCTTTCCCAGCACTAAACTGACCAAGAATTAATAGTGGATAGAAGGGTGACCTGAAATGTTTGTTCCAGGAGAGCAGCAGTTGCTTTCCCTGGTCTGTGGTGATATTCACAGCTTTCTCTGTGTGTCACACTGAGGCAAAAATTACGCAATGCCCCGACTGTACATTTATCCACACTTCTGGTGCTTTAGCAATCTGGCTTCTCAGCTAGAGGCTGGAGCCAAAGCATATTAAGAAATGAGCCTGTGTTTTGAACATATGCTATCAGCAAAGTCTCATTTTTTTGTTGCCACTTAGTATTTCTTAACAGGAGGAGAATGCACATGGGGCTGTCTTGAGGCAAGAATGATGCGAGGCAAAGCCCTGGATGGCTTTACACCTCCAGGCCACTCACTGCCACTGGTCTGCAGTGCAGAGGTGTCCAATTCTGACCCACCCCTAATGGAAAGAATCATCAACAGCAAAAACACTGCAAGGACCCAAGATGCTGCCAAATCACCCACCAGCTTGTTGCAGGCAAAAATGGAATAAAAAGGGCTGAGCTGCACATGGCTTCAAGATTAAAGATGGACTGGGGAGAGCTGTTCACCCCAGCCCTGGAGAGCCATGGGCTTGGCCGGCAGTCCCTGGCTAAATAATGAGTCCATCCTGTTTGTTACAGACACAGAGCAGCCCTTGGCTGCTGTTCTTGTCTGCATTTCTATTTGTGCCGATAATACACATTTTTAAAGGCCATCTTAATTGCCGCACTAGATTTATTAGCAGGGATATTATCCATCCTTCCTTCCACCCCCTCTAGCTCAATTCATCATTTTTACGAGAGGGCAAGTTGAGGACCACACCTCCTCAGCTTCCCAGGGACAGCACCGTGGACATCAGCTTCACCATCGCCCAAAAATCAAACAGGATGAGTTCACAGAAAGGTGGTAAAGGACTGAATGTGAGCACAGGGAGACCAATTGCATTATTTTCACCCTGAACAACTCGAGGTGCCAGTACCATTGTATCTATTTTGCAGCAGGGTAACAAGAACAAAGAGCTTTTGGGGTAGAATCCAAATCACATCCTCCTATCCAACCCTGCCAGGATGCTGAAATGGCTGAGCCTGCAGCTCGGAGCTATATAAAGCTGCAGGGATAGCAGCCCTTGGCTGGTGCCAGGCTCCAAGCTAAAGTGAAGCCTACAGGAGGGAGGTTACAGGCCTCTAACGGAGTGTAAACTGTGTTTCTGGGTGCAGCAGAAAGCCTGTGGCTGGTGTCTGTGCAGATCCTGGCAATCTGCATCTTTTGATGTAAGCATTGGTGGTGCCAAGCAATTACGATGTTTATAGAAACTGATGGCCTACATCTGTTTAAAATACTTCCCAGTGTTTAGACTGACAGGACAGAAAACATTCTGCAAGGAGTAAGCAGAAATTGGATGGTTTTATGTATATATATGTGTTTTTGGTTTTGGTTGGTTTTTTTTTTTTAACTTAGAAGAACTCACACTAAATTGATTAACTACTCAAATTCATTAGCACTGCAAGCACTGTAGAGTGAGCACAAGCCATAAACCTGCCTTCCTGCATGCTAGAGAATTAA
The DNA here is from genome assembly GCF_029207755.1 of Chamaea fasciata. NCBI lineage: Eukaryota > Metazoa > Chordata > Aves > Passeriformes > Sylviidae > Chamaea > Chamaea fasciata. Next base: position 28,334,317 of record NW_027094095.1, on the reverse strand, counting down.
CAAAATGTAAGAAAACTCCTCCAAAAGGTGAAGCTTGTTTGGAACTAGACTGAGGCAAGAATGTGGTCTCATACCCCAGCAGCTTTATAGCCTTCCTGCTTGATCTTAAGCAAGACCTTTGATCTTAAAACTTTGTCTTCATTGAGAAATCAGCCAGGATGGCTGATCCCAGTCACTCCAACAGAGGTAACAACCATCCTCACTCCATTGTAGCTATTTACAGGTGGAGCAGAAGAGCAAGCTGAGCTCCCAGCATCACCTGCTTGCAGAGGGTGACTGGATCTGTTGCACTGCACAGAGAAGCCTGACCAAAGCCTTATCTTATCTGCCAGTGGTGGCTCCTTATCTCCACCCCAACACTGCCCTTTATTGCTTTGAGTCCTTGCAGGCTTTGACTCCTTCCAGGGGGTTCTGCAGGGTCAGTGGTCCTTCTTCACACCCACACCCTGCTGGAGCCATCGGATGCTCCTTCTTTGATTCAGGAAGCTTTGGCCATGAGTAAAATGTCCAGATGGTTTAGGCATGAAAGAAGCTGAGATTTCATAGGTGGTGACCATGACAGCAAAGAGAGCACAGCTGTACAGTGCTGCAGTCCCACAGCCCTCAGTGACACCAGGGCTCTTCAGAGACCTCAACCAGCCACTGCAAACAGCAGCCACATCCAGAAACCCAAGGACTGCTTCAGAAATGGCCAAACCCCAGGACCCCATGGCCAAGCCCATGAGCTTTGGCAAAGCACCTTCCCTCAGCTGCAGCAACTCTCTAAGCAGAGTGTACAACACAGCAAGACCCAAATTTTCATGCACATACCCAGGGGTTTGTTTGTACAGCCAACCTCATCTTCTTCTTCCTTGAGCATGGGCTGCTGTGCTGCTGTGCTTTGCCACCTGACCACTGAGAGAAGCCTTCCCTCATTAGCAGCTTGGAATCTTGCTGTAAGTCTCGCTGTAGGGCTCACTCCTGGGTGACAATGTCCCAGAACAAAGAGCCCCATTCACCACTGGAGCCTTTGGAGTTCATTTTCCTGTTTTTTAATGTCAGTCCTGGAGGCGGGGTGCAAGTTTTATGTGCAAAGCACACGGAGACCCCAAAAGGGACACCCTGTTCTGGAATTAGTTATAACCAGATCCCCCTTGGGCATGGCTGCTGCTCAGCAAGTGGGAAGGTCTCTCCTCTCTAGTTATACTGAAAACAAATATATGGCAGAAAAAAAAAATCCATCTCTGGAGCTCTCCCTTAGCTCACTGCCAGGATTATTATGGCATCTAGCTTAGTAAAAGACAGTTTCCATTCTCCTTTTCCTCCCACCCAATCCTTTGTACTTTTAAGGCCACTTATGTCACACATGCACACACGTGCAAAACTCCAGCAGGAGAAGGCAGCCACATCAAGCACAACATCACAAAGAAAACAGCCACTGTCCCTTCCAAGCCCTCCTTCCTTCTGCACTGTAAATTAATACTCAAATTATGCAAATCAGAAGCACGTGCAGAGGGGAAGTTGCTCTCCTTGGCACTGGGATGGGAGGGACTGCATCTCCCGTCTCTGGAAGTTCTCTGGGGAACAAGGATGGGGTTAGGGCTGTCCTTCGCACTGATGCTTCATCCTCAAGGACCCACAGGGCTTGTCTGTGCTCCCCCTGGCGTATCCTGCCCTCGCAGCAATGACATCTCTGTGTGTTGCTCTAGCACTGCTGCCTCTGCCCCAGTCCCTGAGCAGAGCTGTGTAAAACATGCAGACGTTTTCATCACTAAACTTATGGCTGCCCTGAGGGCATGTGCATAAGTTTACCCAGTGCTCTTTAAATCAGTCCCAGAACAACCTTTTCCAGCCATTGCCAAACAAAAGCTTTTCCAGAAGAACTCCGTTTTCCTTTTCTCTGTAAGAAAACCTTTTTCTTCAGGTTAGCTCAGCTGTTACACTGGCTGGTGGAAACACACACAAATACCTGCAACCTCACTGAAATTAATGGAAGAAAAACTGCAGTTAAATTCAAAGAGAGTGGAACAAAATTTTACAGTACTTTTTTTCTTTCCCCCCAGGAAGGTAAAAAAAAAAAAAAAAAAAAAAATCAAAAAAGGAAGGAAAAGATCTGTTGAAACCCAGCTTTAGTCCACATTGAAGCAAATCTTTGATGGCTGCCATATTCCCTGTGGAGGACATGTACATGCTGCAGAAGTGAGCTGCTGCTCCACCACAGTGTAAGAGCTGGAAGGATGCAATCTGCGCTAGGCTGAGGCTCCCAAATTGCTCCTCCCTTTGTGTCCAAAACGGCCTGAAATTCCTGCACTGCTGCTACAGAGGTGTAAGCATGGAGCTGGTCACAGGCAGAGCCTGGATATGCTGCTAAGGCAAGCTCAGGGCGGGTGAGCACAACATCCACCATGCAAACTCTCAAGGGGTGGGGTCCTTTCAGACTTTTATTCTCCTACCAAAATAGTCCAGCCACTGACGTCTCCGAGCGGCCTTTACAGGGTGAGGCTGTGCTCTGTTTCCATCTGCTGTGACGATGGCCAGGGAATGCTCTGTGCCACACCCAGTTTGCATCCATGACCACCAGCCCAGAGGACAGCCCAGGCTCCCAGGGAATGACAACTTTTGTGTTTCCCAGAGCTCCCAGGGAATGACAACTTTTGTGTTTCCCAGAAGCAACCCTCTGTTTGAGACCTGCTTGCTCCATCCTCCCTCTCTGATCCTCTCACCCCCAACTGCAGCTTCACACAAGGCAAGTGACTCAGAAATGCCTGTACCACATGTCCCTGGCAGGGAAAGGAGTGCCACGAAGGGACAAACAATTCATGGCTGGTTTATGGCGCTGACATCAGCCAGAGGTTGTTCTCCGCACGGGGGTGGGTAGGAGGGGACTTTTAGGCAGAGCCAACCTAGCAGCTCTGCTGACACCTCTCAGTGTGGCTACACAATCACTCCCAGATATCTGACATGATCCCACACCCTGGACCCTCCAAACCTTCTCTTGGTGTCACCTGGGCCTGAGTAAATCTAAGTCTCATAAGAGGTCATCCAGCGTGACTGTGCACCAGAGCAAGGCCAAGCCTGTCCCTTCCATGGGGACAATCCTGGGGACACCTCTGGCCAGTGCTGAAGGACCTCAGCAGCTCCAAAGGCCACCTCCATCCGAAGGGATACAGCACTGCCCTCTGTGTGGGGACCCACAGCAGGGTCAGGGCTCTGGTTTGGGGTGTCCCCACCCCACAGACAGTGGCTGGATCTGCTACGCGTTGATATTTCTGTACAAACAAGCTTGGAAGCCGCTCACATCAACGCTCAGCTGGAGGAAATCCCAGCCACGAGCCCACCGGGATCAGGGGAATCAAAGTGTTCCTAATAAAGAGCCTTTTCTCACCCTCCCAAATCCACACTCCAAACAGTAGGATGCAAGAGGGAGGATTTCTCCTAAGCTGAACGGCTCCAGCAGGAAATGGCACATTTAGCACTTCTTTTCATGACTTTCTTTTCACCACATTTCCTCCGTGCCCCCTCCCAAGCTCTGTCCATGGCAGAACACTATCTCTGGGAGCAGATCCCTTCATTTTTAAAGCAGCACCGTGCACTCCTGGCACAGCCACGTCTCTCCAATTTATCCCTGCAAATCACAGTGGCACCAGATTAAGCCTTTAGCCGTGCTGTTTCATGAGGTTTGCTCATCACAAATGTTGACAATAAGGATCAGCATTAAGTAACAAACCAGAAAACCAATTCCCTTCCATATATTCGACAAAATCCTGTTGCTTCCTCAGGAGAAAACATGCTGCGCTGCCTTATTGTACAGGCACAGGGGGAAATCACTCTCTGGATTTGGAAAGTCAATATTAATGGGCTCAGACTGCAGTAGAGGTCATGTTCATTTTGCAGTCGAGTTACTCTCCCTGATACTCTCTTGATTCTATTTTCCTGGCAAATTGTGATTGCTAATAAATTGCAATAACTTTGAGTTTACATTATGACTTGCAGAAGATTATTTTGGGCAGTAATGACATTCCCAAAGTGGAGGGTCTCTCCAGTGAAATATCTGGCATATGGAAGCAATTCAGTTTCTACAGATTCAGATGAAACCTACGCATCACTGATGAAGAAACCATGTTTTGATAAGATAATAGGCAGCGGTGTGAGCCGACAGGGAAGAGAATATGAAGTTTCTAATGCCTACAAGGAAATCAGGCTTCTCCCAAAGCTTATTGAAGCCAGTGGACTGAGTCCTCCAGGCTTCACTGGGGTTGAAGATCAAGTCTTCACCCTCCTCACAACAGGAACATGTTCTGGGTCACCTCGTCCCATCCCAGAACACTTTATCCTACAATAATATTCCAGCCTCCCGCTTATTAGATGCTCAAATCTGTTTATTTCCTCTAGTGTCCAAGTCTCTCTCAGTGTCTCCTTTTGAAACCCCCAGGGCAGCCGAAGCGGGAATTTTAATTTTATTGCACTATTTGTCAAACTTCTTTTCCTTTTTTTTTTTTTTTTTGTTTAAACACTGTTTACACAGAGCAGCCTTCCTCCCTGATCCCCTCTGGTTTGTCTTTTGCTTCTCAAGCATTTCCTAGCTGCTGTGCTTGGGCTCCACCTTATCATGTAAATCCAATTTAATTTGCACAGTTCTGCTTGACTGGAGCTGTTTTCTAATAAATTCAAGCTCCGTGAAAAATTCCAACCAGGTGATACACTCAAAGGCAGCAGCTCCTAAAGCAGTATGTGGGAAGGATCTTCAAAACACACTGTAAGAGGAGGCAGGTGGCTTTGGGGGCTGATTGCCCTTTTACTTCTAATATTAACTTTTAATTTCCAACAGCTAAACCTTGTTTTCCTACACGATCCATTGCTGCCTCAAAATCCATTCTGTCCTGGGGTTATTGACACAGTTGGAAAATTTACTATGTTTACTCTTTTGGAGAAAACAGTTTCGTTTTTTATGCATTGATCTCTAACCAAGACTGTGTCCATGCTCATAGTGCAATCTCTAATTTTGCTCTTCTTCACCCTCTATCATTAATAGGGAGGTTTCTGTCTTCAGAAACCTCTGGTGCAGAGATGAAAACATGCAGGAAACAAGGATGAAGAAGAAGCTTTATTTTATGGGTTTATGGTTTTAATACTTCTGCTTATCAGTGAGTGAAAATTGGGGAAGACTCAACAAACTAAAGAGCAAAAAATACTCTTTGCAAAAGGGAGATGTGGAGTCTATAAGCCCCACTTCAACACCCTGAGACCAAAGCAGGGTCAGAACTGGCTGGTAGGAGAAATAATTGAGCTCTGTGCCTTGCCCAGCCTAACATGGGCCAAAAAATCAGAGCCCAGAGATCCCCTTCTGCCATGAGCAGGAGCAGGGAGGTTTCTGAGCAGTGCCTACAAACAGAAAAAAAAGCCCCTTTTCCTCATGCCCCACATCTCAGTGCAGGCTGGTGCCTCCCCTCTAACCTATTTTTGGCTGCAGGCTCAGCTCCAGCACAGGCTGGGTGATGCACCTGGCTTTTTCTGCCAAGCAACCACTGCACCCCCTCACCTCTGAGCTGGGCTTGATCCCCTGTGAAGCACCTCCAAAACCAGCAGCATTTCATACCTCAGGTACAAGAGGCCAGCTGGAGGTTCAAGTGGCATTTATCTACTCTCCCGAGCAAAGGAAACCCCCCCAAAATCCCCAAGAAATCCACAGAATGAAGAATCTCAGCTTTTGTTCCACCTGGTCAGTAAAACCAAAAAAATACTCCTCTAACAGCTTTGTAAATAAATACAGGGCACCACGACAGTGCAGGTGATTTATTGGCACTTAACGTTATGGGGGTGACAGAAAGCACTGCAATAGTCAAGTGCCATGGCCATTATAAACATTTTTTTAAAGGGGTTTATTACCGAGCTGTAAAAGTCAGCTCTAGGCTAGAAGTTGGCATGCGAGTTCTCTCCACCTTTGAAGTGTTTATTGACAGTAGAAATTTGGAAGGGAAAAAAAAAAAAACCCAACTATTTGGAAACTATGGTTTCATCAGGCTTTGAATAGCAAGTGTAAAAAGGAAAGGAGATAAGAAAGGGGGGAAAGAGGAGAAGGAGCAGTGCTGTGAGGATGGATAATGTCCAGCAAATCTTTTGCCAGGGATATCTGTTGGGTTCACCTTTTTCCATCCATGAGTGACTCACAAAGCAATGGTTTCTACTGAGTTTCTCCCCTCTCTCAAAATATTTGCCGAGCCATTTCCATGCAGTTATTGGTGTGTAATTTACAGCTTTTCACAGCAGGGAATGTGAGTCGCCCTGGGGTAACAGATGCCTTTGAGAGCTGCTGGGAGAGCTGCTGCTCTCTGGCTCCCTGCTTTCACCAGAGGAGAGGAGGAGGAATTTCTATCCAAGAGCATCAGCCCTGCCAGGTTACACATTGGCAAGAGCAAGGGGTAAATCCCACCTGGCCCGATTCTCCAGCCAGTGCTGGAGCTTCAGAAGTCTGGTCCAGGTGGAGGGGCTGCTTTTCCATTCCTGCAAGCACATGCCAAATGCAGGTACCTCTCAGATTTCAAACCCAGAAGGGACCACTGTGAGCTTCTCATACAGGAAAGGCAGTCCCATTTTTTGGGTAAATGTCACCTCAGCACTGCTTCTGTTCACCAATCACCTGCACAGCACCACTGTACCACAAACTGGGCACTCTGGAGCATCCCTGGGAAGCCGTGTGCTCTGGGGTACCTTGAAAGCTAATTTTAGCTTTAAAATTTAGCTTTAAAACCCACACAAAACACTTGAGAATGGGTTCATCACCCAGGAGGGACAGTAAGGGAACATTAACTCCTCCACTGGCACCCTCCAGGGGTGCCCTCTGAGCATGGTGAAGCTCAGCACCCCATTTTGATGCCTTGTGTGTGTCCACTTGCACTTGGTGCATCACTGAGCTTGGATCAGAGAGTCAGGAATCAATCCATGAATTGTTTGGCTCCTCCAGGAGAAACCCCACAGTGAGACCTACTTGGATGGGAGAAATGGGCTGGAAAATCAGCTTGGAACATCTCAAAGCAGGCCAGCAAGGTTTGGTGAAGATGAACCACACCTTGAGCAGGCAGAGCAGGAGAGGAGAAACTGATTAACACCCACCAGCAGCCTGGCCTGACTCCCTGGGAAGATGATGCTATTTTTGTCTGCCCTTTTCAGAGCCACATTCACCACTGAAACCCTGCCACATGCTGAATTATGGGCTGGATGGATGACTCCAACGTGGAGCAGATGTTTATCTCATTTGTGTCCACACTTTTTTAAACATTTCACGTGTAGGAAAACGATAAAAGCAAGAAGATTAAAACATGGATGCCCAAAGTCTAATTAACATCCCCCCTGGTGAGCTGGGTGTGTTTTATCTTTAAAGCAGAGTGATTCCGGCTTCCTTTGTAACATGCACGAATCCCAGGGGGAGCAATCAGAAATAACACAATGATGTTGTTAAGAATCATTTATTACTGTTATTATTACTGTGAGATTGGGTGAATCAACTCGGTAAGACCAACACAACCTCTGTGAATAAGTTAAACTCTATTTTAAGGTCTTGAATAATACTTTGATGGGACTGAGTGTAAAAACCTCCATATGGGTGAGATGCAATTATGGAATTTTGACAAGGGCATTTGACCAACCCCCAAAAAATCCATGCATCAAACTGTCATCATCACCAAATGTGCATGCCTCAGATTTTCCAGTTCAGCAAGGTTATAGAACATTACAGCTTTTTATGTATTTAAAAGTGAGAGTTAAAATATAATTATAATATAAAAACATTATAAAATAAAAAGCTTACTTTTTATAAGCTCGCCACACTGGAAAATTTGAGGCACAATAATCTTCTCTATAGCAGTCTCAATATTATGGTTCCAAGTTCCTCACACCTTGTAACATAATTAGGCGTCCTCCCGAACGCTTTGTCGCACTTTGATTTTTGGGGAACATCGCCAGGAATGGTTGGTCGGGCTCCACTCCCTCCAACCATCCTGACACTTGCTGGCTTGGAAGGAGATTGCTCCGAGAGCAAGTAGGAGAAGTGAGCCCTAGGAGTAGTTTTTGCTCTATAAACTAACTGCACACAGCGAAAGAGAGCGGTCAGAAACATTTTCCTCCCAGATGCAAACGTGCACACAGGTGCCAAAGGACTCTCACCACACGACTTTATTTAGCTTGGTGACAAAATAAATCCTTGTGCAGGAAGATACAGCAATAGGTGAGGAGCTTCTTTTTAAGCAGAGCCTAAATAATTTCTTTATCAGAGGGTGACAGCATTAATATATAAACATTCTTTATCAAAATGTTAGCCCTTGAGGTCATGTGAACTGTTTTCTTTTTTTTCTTTCCTGACAGTGCTTTCAGGTGTCCATACCCTGCAGCTGTGGCTCCCGTGTGAGCTTGGTCTCCATGATGCCTCTGGCAAAGGGATATTAGCACCTCATGGCCACTGGTTGGAAATTGGTTACTCCTTGGCTCAAAGGCTCCTGCATCCTGGAACATCTGAGCTGGAGAGGTTCGTGGAGTAAATCAAAACAAGCCACAGGAAATTCTATGCCAAGGTTCCTTGGCTGAATGATTGATTCACAGTTTGCAAGAAGAGTTGTGCTGGTTTTGGCTGGGGTAGAGTTAATTTTATTCATGGTAGCTGGTGTGGGGCTGTGTTTTTGATTTGTGCTGAAGACAGAAAATTTGGAGTGATTGTTGTTTGTCATCCCAAGTCACTGTTACACATAAAGAAGCCCTTTTTTCCTGGGGATTCCTAAACACTTTCCTGCCCATAGGAATGAATTCCTTGGTTTGGTTTGCTTGCACACATGACTTTAGCTTTACCTATTAAACCATCTTTATTTTAGCCCATGAGTTCTCACCTTTCTGCTTCTCTTCCCCATCCCACCATGGAGAGTGGGCGAGGAGCTGTGCGGGGTTTAGTTGCCAGCTGGGGTTAAGCCATAGGCGTCTTACATGTCAAAAAATCTCTCCAGTTACGAGCCTAGACCTTTACAAAAGAAGGATAGAGGATGTTTGGAGTATGGATTAGACCTCTCTGCACCATAAGGACAACACGTCCTCCCTATTTCTTTCTCCTGTTTCTGGCACTGTGGATGGGATTATGCAAGCAGAGCACAGTCACCTCTCAGGACTCATGGTCTACAGTTGTAGATGAAATCACATCTTGAATTCTCAGGGGACTATGAACCTGGGAACCAAGAGATGGAGTGGAGAAAAGACTAGAAATGTTGTGCTGTCCCACCCAAATAAGGAGGAGATAGAATCGGTCTGACTGCAGAGGCAGGCAACCCAGGTAAAAACCCTGTTTATGTGCAGACTCCATGCCATTTCTCAACAGGGTTTGGGTTTTTTTGTGAAGAGATTCAGAAGTGGTCATAGAAGAGCTACAAGAGACCCTATTATGGCCCAAATTCTGGATGATGTGATGCACATTGGCTGTTTCCCTTTTGATTCAGGCCCAGCTGATCCTGAGACAGGAGAGACTACACAGGTAAAGACCCTCCCTATTACATCTCTTGGGACGTCTCACTGGGGGTGGCCACAACACTGCAAAACTGGGCGTACTACAGCAACTTAGGATAGATAAAAATAATCTGCAACGTGTCCAGAACTGACTCTTAGGTGTTAGGGAGGGCCATGAGGAATGATACTCAGATTTTGGAAGACAGAGTGGAACCTTCCAGTTCTTCCCAAAATATACAGTGGAAATATTTGGGCTCAGAGAGAACAGCTACAGCCAGGGCAGCAAGAGAAACATTCCTGGTAGTGCTGGAGGAGCTGAGAGCTGACTCAGAAGGAGGATTGTCTTTCATGCTGCCGATCGCATCCGCATCGTCCTCGCCTGGCCTTTGGGGCTGCACCTCACCCGTGCTCTGAAAGCCAAATCCCGGGGGATTCCAGCCAAAGGATGGCCCTGAACGTGGGGCAGCTGGCACCACAAGAGTTTCTCCAGACACTGATTGAGGCCAGAGGTGAGCTGATCCCTGATTGTTATTGCAGAGGTGTGGTGAGCTTGGCAGCTGCTCTTTCCCTCTGCCTACATGGGCTGGATGGGGGAAAGCAGGGAGGTGAATCCATCCAGGCCACTCTCTCCAGCTGCCCATGGCCTGTCGAGGATCCTTGCCTTCCAAACAGAAAAAACCTCCCAGTGGGACAGTCTGGGACAGCCTTACCTGGTTCTTTGTCCCCTAACTGAGAAGATCAGCAGTTACTGATGGAGTATTTCTCACAGGGACAGTACAACACCACAAATGAAAGATAAGGCTAATGAGACAATTCTTCAAGCACAGTTCTACCACGTCAACCTATACCACAGTTAACTTATACAAAAACAGAAAAACTTGCAGTTTACCCAGAGTTAATCCAGAATGGAGATGCTCAGTTGGGGAGAAAACACGGACCGGATTTCTCACGGAGTCTGGAATGGAATCAGTTGGAGAGAAAACCCGGACCGGATTTCTCATGGAGTCTGGAATGGAATCAGTTGGAGAGAAAACCCGGAAGGGATTTATCCCAGAGTCCGGAATGGAGTCGATTGGAGTAAAAACCCGGATCGGATTTATCCCAGAGTCTGGAATGGCATCGGTTGGGAGGAAAACATGGACTGGATATTGCCCAGAGTATAGAATGGAGTCGATTAGAGGAAAAACCCGGGTTGGATTCCAGCTGGAGTCTGGAATGGAGTTGCCCAGTTCTACAGAAAACCCCGACTGGATTTCTATGGGAATGGAGAGGGAGTGGCTGAGGGAGCTTGGGTTTTTTAGCCTGGAGAAAAGGAGACTCGAAGGTGACCTTATCACTCTCTACAACTTCCTTAAAGGTGGTTGTTGTCAGGTGGGGGTTGGTCTCTTTCTTCAGGCAGCAACTGACAGAACGAGAGGACACAGTCTTAAGCTGCACCAAGGGAAATATAGGCTGGGTATTAGGAAAAATTTTTTTACAGAAAGGGTAATAAGGTATTGGAATGGTCTACCTGGGGAGCTGGTGGATTCACCCTCTTTGGATGTGTTTAAGAAAATACTAGATGTGGCATTTGCTGCCATGGTTTAGTTGAGGTTAGGGTTGGGTTGGACTTGATCCTGGAGGTCTCTTCCAACCTAGTGATTCTGAGACTCTGTGAAATCACAGGAAAGAGAAGTTTCTTTTTTCATTTGCTTATTCTGTTCTACCCAAACCATGATATGGGATTTCTTTGTGTTTTGTTCCAAAGTTTGGACAAAAGACAGTGGACTGCTTCCAGGCTGGCCTGCAGCTGACCATGCACCCCTGCATGGTCTCTGTACATTTCAGGTATCACCATAAAACCATTACCCACAAGAAACCACAAGTTATTAGCAACTAATAATCAGTTAAACTAATAGATTATAGTCAGCATCCCATCAAGGTGCCACCAACTTCCTGGGCACCAAGACCGAGCACATTCTCAGAAATGGACATGAATGAGACTAGTAGCATGAGACTACAGAAGTTATTCCTTCAGTCTTTCAGAATTTAATCCAGGCAGCAGCCCAAAGACAGCCTGGTCCTTTCTTTCTGACCTTTGCCATATCTAAATATGGTTTAGAAAGAAGAATTTTAGACAACTTATTACAAAAGGGGCATATCCCACACATCTTGTCAACTTGAACAATCAACTGAAGAAGAACCAGAGCTGATTTTAGGGCCTTGAATCCCGTTTCTCTTCCCATGGCAACCAGTCATAAAATGGAAAACATCCATTTTAGAGTCATCCGTAAAGAGTCAAACATCCAGGCAGGGCACCCAAGTCCCAATGTGTGGGCACCACCATGGGCTTGCTCCGAACAGATGTGGTGGTAATGCTATTTATGAAATTGATTTCTCCCCACCCTTACTGTAGCATTTTATTATTTTTGAACATCAGGCAGGAAAGCATGAATAAAATACTCCTAGTGTCATAGTCATTTTTAAAGCAGGAAGTGACACAGGTTGACACCCAACCATTAATTTGACATGGGGTAGTAAAATCATTTGATTCTGCTGGCAGAATTTCATAGGAATCAACCCATTTGAAGATTTATTGCCAACACATTGCTTTCACTGTAAAGGCTGGTATGAAAAAGAACCAAAATGGATCATTATTGTAAAAGGGATTTTTTGACTATGGAAACAGAGAAACTTAGAAATCTCTGCTTTCTATAAACATCCTTTTCCCAGTTTTGCTTTTTTCCTGATTAAAAAAAAAAATCACAAAAGGGTATCTTAGGAGAAGTAGTTATTGTAAAGAGACAAAGAAATAGATAGGGTTTACTGGGATGTGATTTTTGTTTCTCCCCAGGAAATGAGTACATGTGCTACAGCCAAGGTGACGGTGGCCATAGTTCATGTCTTCAAGGATTTGGTTTTTCCCACTTATCCAATGAAACCTTAGGAGGTCAGGGAGGCCTTTGGCCTGATGAACACCTTCAGCTGGGCCAGGGAGAAGGAAGGACTGGAAAGGCTGTAGTCTACCTGTCATGCCATAATCCCACAGCTCTCTTAGCACAGCCAAGGCCAAGGGAAGGACTCTTGTGCACCCAGACTCTGGATTTTATCCTCCTGGTCCCATTTTGCAGAGCACACCCCCTCTTTCTTCAGTTAAATAAACCCTTGACAGGCCTGAGGACTCTCCCCCCGAGGAAAAGTTGATAGCTCACGCTCTTGGCAGAGGCATGTTAGGATAACAAACATGGTTGTGTGCATGGGCCGGGGGAGTTCTGCCAGGCAGAAGTCCAGCACATTTTCCTGTGCAGCAGGCTCCAGCCCGGGATGGCAGCAGAGCGGGGCTGTGCTGTCCCCCACCCTGCTGCTGGCCACGACCCTAAAGTTTTCCCTCCAGCTGGGGGGAAGACTGAGGGCAGGAGGAAGCACGTGGAGATCCTCATTAGGCTGCAGTCAGCAGCACCACGTCAGGATCATGCCTGATGTGTTGCGCTACCCTCCTGAGCTGAGCCCCCTGAGCCAAGCCTGTGCTTCCCTGTGCCAGCTCCCCACAGAGTGTCGCTCAGTGCAGGGAGAAGTCCTTGCCCCACCACCCTGCTCCTTCATGCTCAGCCACGGTCTCACTCACTCAGCCCTAATGCTTGTATTCCCAGTATTACTTAAAATCCTGCAGGGAGATCTTTCCAGCACCTCTGGACAGGAATGAAAGCTGGATGCTTGCACAGTCAGTCTGACCAAGAGGTGACCGAAGCACTAATGATCAGCAGATGAAGGATGAGGTTGGAGTTCCTGGGAAGGGGTGGGCTGCCAGAAAAGGAGGGCAGATCCCACAACAGCCATCCTTGTTCCTTGGGCTCTCACCTTCAGTGCAAGGAGCACCACAACCACCACGTCCAAATCTGATTGCTGCAGTGCCTGCACTAACACGGTGAGAGCTGATGTCTATTATTTTGGGCATAGCTGAGCATTAAAAAGCTCTGGTGATCCTGGCTCACATCCCATCACCTTGGAGCAGGACGGAGTCAGTCCTGGATCCACAGGCAGAGCCAAAAGCCGGCTGCTGCTCTGGTGTCTGCCTCACAGCCGAAATTCCTGCACGAACCGACCCACAGCGAGAGGGCCTCTGAACCAGGGAGATTTATAAGCTCAACAGCAGGAGATTTTGGGGGAGCAGATGTAGAGAGGGAGGGTCAAACAAGGTCACGTTGGAAATATATGGCAGAAGCAAAGGCTTATCCCAGTTGAACTGAATTCTTGCTCAATGGCAAAACCATGAGACCATTCTTCCTCTTAAGAGTTTTTCCATGCCCTAACAAGCCTGGTGAGGAACTTATTGACATCTGTGTCTTCTTGCCTGAGCAAGGACCTCTTGATTTGGCTGGGTGCCATGAAGAAAAAAGATGTCCAAAAGTTACAAAAATAAAGGTATTTATCTTCATTGTTAGAGAAAAAAAAAAAAAAAAAAAAGACTGAGCCTTTTATTTCCCTCTCTTGGAGGATTAAGCTCACAGATTTACAAAGAACTGGTTGATTACCAAAATAAATACATCGCCATGCCAATTTATAGGACACAAACGTAGGAAACCCATCCAACCAAATCAGGCAAAGTGTAATTCATGTGAGAGCCCTCAGCATGTGCAAAGGGCACAGTGCATGTGGAACAAAGTACATAGGGAACGCATGCTAGAAACCTCTATCTGCGGGAACAATTCCCTGTGCAGCGTACAATGGAGCTATAAAATAAATGGTTTGGCTCTCCACTGGAAGCAAAGCCCAACTGTTCTCAATGAGAAAGAGGATCATGTATCTTTATAATGAGAATTCAGTCATTTTTAAATGTTGGCTTTGCTCGTATCACCACCAAATCTGTCTGCGGAGCTGACAGGCTGCAGACTTCATTTGGGTTTCTAACTGTGATTATACATGGCAGTGATGGATACCACAGGGTTTTCCAGGGCTTAGGGTTTGGGGCTGGCTTTTGTTTTTCAGTTGTTTGGGGCTTGGGATTGAGAGAGCCGGTGGGGGTATTTTTAGTGTCACTGTCCAATGAGGCTTAGAGGGCTCTTTCCTTATTTTAGTAGCTCTGATAATGCACAGAGATGAAAGCAGCCCCCGAACAAGTTCTTCTTTATATTGGCAAAGCTGCCCCCTCTGCGATGAAACCCAAGAGCAGTTTCTGCTTTCAGTGCTCAGTGAGATGGAGCAGAACATGTTTACTGAGCCTGAACATACCATTGCCCTCAGAGGTGTAAGCACCACCCTTTGCAGCAAAGGTGATCCTCAGAGCACTAAAACATCTGCTTGCTCAGTGGAAAAACAACCCCACAATCATGTTAACATTCATGAGCGTGGCATATTCAGGAGTTAAGGGAACTTCCTTTCCTCCCCGTTGTTTCTTACAAGGCAGAGTCACTTACTGTAGCTGACAGCACACGCAGGAGTAATGCATTTCACAGCCAGAGCAGCTCTTTTCACAGTACAACTTGAAGAAACCTGAAGTTGTCCATTAGAAATGAAGCAGCCTTCACACAAGGCTTAAAGCCCCATTTGGAATCTCTTTTTTCCCAGTCCAACCACAGACTGCAAGGCTACAGACAAGCAAAGCACTTGTATTACAGTGGATGCAAAGCATCTATAGCAGCCCAGAGCTGTCCAAGACTTGACAACAAACTGGCACAGGGAGGGCATTTGCAGTTTAAAAACTTGGTTTCTCCCAATCTTTGCTCCTACTATTAAGACTAAAGAGAAGAAAGTTGTCTGGTTCCTTCTGGGGAAACAAAGTCAACGCTATGATCCATAGGGATTGCAGCCTGGACTAAAATGGGAAAGCCAAAGGGAATAATTTTGTCTTCTACAAGGTGCTTCTCCACATAACCTGGGGAAAACATCCCTGAATTTTTGACATGAGGCATTTGGAAGCAGCATCTTGCATATTTAGCCTAACTGGGGGGCATTGTTAGGCAGAGTGAGACTTTGGTACATATGAGAAAAGTGCCTGACCTGACACTGGAGCAGTGGAGACACTGAACTGACAACATGCACGGAGTTCACAGCATGTTCTTTGCAAGTGGACATGAAGCAGCTCATAAAAGTGTTCAGATCAGTTGCCAAGATCAAATGTTCTCAACTGAGCTGATCTGGCACTTCACAGGGCTGGGTCTCGTCAAAGAGAATCTCTCTGAAACTTCAGAGCATTGTGTGGTCAAACGCATCCCAGCTCTGCACAGGAGCTAGATAACACCTTGGGTTCCAGCCTGCTGTGGCCTTCAGAGCAGCAGTGCATGGCCAGGGAGTGTAAAAGCAGCTCAGGAACCTCTAGATCACACCACAGCCCTTGTGGAACCATAGATTCATTAGGACTGCAAAAGATCTCCAAGACTGTCATGTCCAACCATTAACCGTGATGCTGTTTGTTCTCCATCCAAGCACAGAAAGTCTGGTTGCAAAGTTTCTAGGACTCCCACCCCTGAAAATCATCCTGCCACTACACCGATGGAAAATTTAAAGGTGATATTCACAAGTGTGCCCTTGAAATCAAAAAAAAAGCACAGTTAGCTCAGCAGCACACAGTTGTGCTGCTCCCTGTACCGCAGAGAAGTGCTGCTGTGCCACTGACCAGCTGCAAATTCAATAAAGGGCACAGCAAAGCCAAGCAGAGCTCCAGTTCTCCCCAGCAGCATGCCAACTCCTTCATCCCAGCACTTCTTCCCAAGCTTTAGCCATCTGCCCACAGGCCTCAAGGCCAAAATAAGAGGTGCCTTTCCCAGTTGCAGCTTTTGGAGGAGGCCAAACTCTCTGCATATTATGGTCTGTGAAATATATATGAACTCCCAGGCTCCACATGAGCCTCACTCTCCTGTGCAATATCACATGGCTTTTGGATTTGCCTGCCCTGTCCACCCCTCCCATGTGTTTCCAATAATTGCTTACACATGGAGGGGTTTCTTTTGTTTGCCCTGAGAAGCGACAGGCTGTTGTTCCCCCTTCCTAGATGAGGCTGCAGACGTACACATCATTTTTATTGGTGTGTTTTATTGCCCCCGCTTCTTTACAGCACATGCCACAGGTCTCCCCAGCCTTCCCTTTCAGGCCACTGTTTACCCTCTCCCCTGTTAGGTCTCCTCATTCCCCCATCCTCTCTCAGTCAAAACAGGGGCCCCTAATTAAGAGAATGCCTTATAAATCTCTCTGCATCCAAATAAGATCCAGAGCCTGGCTGGGGAGACGGCCCTGGAGACAGCGGGTAGGTCTGGCATTCCTCATGCTGCACACAAGGCTCTCTTCAGCATCACTGCTTGGCATGTGAGCCTTGGTCCCTGCCCTGGCAGCCAGTGCCAGGACACAGCTCTTGTGCCCACCATTCACAGCCAGCAGGTACCAGAGGGACAGGCTGGATGGACACTGCCCACTTGGATCCACAAACCCTTGGTTATGCAGAGCAAAGACCCAAAATGCTGACCCTGCAGGAGAGGCAGTCCTGTCACCTGAGGGTTCCCTGCAGGACCCCGTGGTGTGCACTGGTAGGAGAGGTGGAGGAGCAATCTCTCTCTCCCCCAAAATGCTGGGGGATTCTGCTCTCTCAGAGATGTGGCCAGCAGACCCTTGGGTCAGGAGGTGAGCTGCATTCAGAGCCTGTTACTCCTCTGTTAGGGCACATCCTACCCTCAACAGCCCCCAAAACAACACAAAAACCAGGATGGAGGTCCCTGCTACCAAGCCCTGCCTGGATATGAGTTTGTGCCCTGTTTAACACCGGCTGGTGCCAGGCGAGCCACAGCTCAGCACATCCATGACCCAAGCCCCCATGGAAGCACCCAAGATCAGAGCTCCTGGGAGGCTGTCCACTCTCTCCAACAGTCCTGTTTGTACAGGGAACACAGGTCTAAATCCAGGCAGGGTGACCCTGCTGAGGCATCACCATTGCACCACCCAAACTGTGTGTGTTTAAAGCACCCTCAAAACTCACAGCAACAGCTGAAATCTTGCTGAAAACCTGCTCCTTGTGGGACAGTGAGGTTGAAGGCCTATAATGCAAAAAAAAACAAAGGATAAGAGCAGCCTGAGACAGAGAAAACCCACCCCACTGTGTCACCACGTTACTTTGTCCATGCTTGCTCACAGCCCTGACTTTTGATCAATACTGTGCCTGCCCAGGGACTTAGGCTCAGCTTGCAGTGGTGTCTCTGCATCACACTCACACACAATAATTTCCTCAGTGTGCACATCTCTGGAAATGCAGCCGGTGCCAGAATTCCTCGATACCAAATCCCTGCTTGGGCTGGTGCCCAGTGTTCTGAAAAGGCTGTCAACATCTGGAAGCTGTGACACTGCATATCTGCATCAGAATTGCAGGATGGAGAGAGAACTACCTACAAGGTCAGTTCTGTTGATAATTAAATCCTAAATAGGAGGGCACTGGGTGTACTCACCTTCCCTAACACTGTAATGCTTGAACTGACTCGTACATGATGCTGCTGCTGCTGTTGTAAACAGGAGGAGAAGCAGATGGACTTTTTCTTGCACTTGTAATAGAAGTGCAGCTGGGGAGGCTGAACAGGTAGGATAAATCTAAAGGAAACATCTCTAATTATCAAGGGAGTGATTTTGATTCTTATTCACACGGAGAATAAAAAAGCAGATTGTTGCGCTTGTTGTCAATATGACTCAGGGGATTAAATCAATGCTTTAAACAGAACCAGGATCTCTAGGACCAAACCAAGATCACACAAAGCTTCTTCAGGCTCCCCACAAACCTGTGCAACACATTTTCCCCTCAGACTTCCCAAGGCTTTTCTGGTACACCCAGCAAGATACCTTCCTGCTTCCAACACACTGGTTTTCTGGATGCCTGCTATGGAGGAGCACAGAATACCTTGTGGTTTTGCTGGAAATATTCCCTGTTTAGAATTCTGGCATCATTTATACCTCAGCATACAAGATACCTTTCTCCAAGCCATGTGACACCATATTTAATGTTTATTTGGGGTTTTTTGATTAGTCGTTTTGTTTTGTTTTGTTTTTGTTTTTGTTTTTTTTAAGTCATTTAGGTTTTTACTAAAGTCCCAATTTCTTGGCAGTGGGGTCAGATTTAGCAGAATGGAAGAGAGGTCAAGAGGGAGTGTGAACCCTCCCTGTGATTCCCCTCTGGGAGGCTCACCAGGCTATGAAGTGGCTGGGATGGGTGACAGGAGTTTTATCAAGTCAACCAAAAGCCAGAGAAGCCAG
Source organism: Chamaea fasciata (assembly GCF_029207755.1). NCBI lineage: Eukaryota > Metazoa > Chordata > Aves > Passeriformes > Sylviidae > Chamaea > Chamaea fasciata. The sequence continues at coordinate 28,315,660 of NW_027094095.1, read as the reverse complement.
GAGAATTTACAAAAGGATTACTTCACCTGCTGTATTTGTGTACTGACACCTCCTGCGTGGCCCCAGGACAATGAAATTTCAAAGGGGCATTCCTTAATTTATGTATATTTTTCTATTACTTTTACTTTTTTTTTTTTTTTTTTAATGTGAAATCCCCCCTTTGAAAGCCAAGATCAGGGATCTGGAGCACCCTGGCTACCCTGGCAGCTCGAGGAAATGTTTCCCCACAGTGATTCTGAACACAGAAGACATCCAGACCAAGAACCCACTGCTGCCACGGGCCATAAAGGAGCAGAAGCCACCTGTACACCCTGCAGGAGCCACACTCTGCGCACAGCACAGACAGCGATTTGCACAAAGGAGAGCATTTGCAACCGTGATTAAACTCCAGGTAATGAGCCTTCCTGACGCTTATCTCTGATCTGAGAATTAGGCTCATTCCACTTGTGTTCTAAGGCATCACAGATAAATACTGCTTTGCATTCCTGGTGACCCCAATCCAAAGCTTTTCCAAAATCAGAAGCTCTCAGGGCAGCAGTGCAGTAGCCTTGAGGAATACGTTTCGGAGAGGGTGGGGCAGATTTTGTTTTTCACTTCTTTGCTAGTGAATAAACCCATTCTGTGGACACCCAGCATCGAAACGATGAGAGATCTGGGTTCAAAAAAGGTTTTTGTTTCGCTGTAAATCCTATTTATGGCTTAGAGTGCAGCTGATACGCCGTTAGCTTTTATTTCATTGATAATTCTGTGATTGTAGTTGAAACCTTGCAACTTAATGAGCTGATGTTATTACTCATACTGTGTGGCCATCTGGAACCAGTTTGGCCAGAGAGCCCAAAGCACCACCAGCCACCTGTAATGCATTAAGCCTCACCCCAGTACCAGCTCCGTGGATTGGAAAAGCCAGGCCTGCATAAATACTAACCTGTGAGAATGTAATTGGAGAAGTGATATTTAAGAACTTAGAGTTTGCCAGAAATGCTCATTCTCAGGGGAGTGCAGGCAGAGGCTTAAAGTTTAAAGCCAAGTGGTTTTTAGTTTCAGCATTGTGAATCAAGGAAAAATCATTGCATATGGATGTTGCTGGAGTGTCCAAACCACCAGGTCTGTCCAAACATACCAGGCTGTACCAGGGCTTTCCAAAACCAAGGTTCCCTCCTCACACCTGAGCCTCACATTGCACATGGTGCTCGTTTACCATCTCCAGAAATCTCTCCAAAGGCACTGAAGAAAGGAGTCAATGCTCCAGGATGCCTTGCTGAACGGGCTACCATGATCATAATAAAAAAAATCACAAGAGATAACACCCAAAAATTTGAGAAGGCACAAAGACAACGTCTGAATATCCTTGCAAAATGTTCTGCTGAATATTGTGAGCAGACATGAGCAGCCTCTGGGTCAGAAAAGAGGAGGAACAACAGCCTTACCTGGAATTCTGTGCTGTGTCCCAGGCAGACCCAGCCTTGGTGGTCTCCTGGAAGAGCTCCTGAGCTGGAGTTACTGGTGAACAGAAAAGGTGGCTGTGTTGGCAGAGACATAACTTAGCATGGTTAATTATCACAACTCATTAGCATGGTTCATTAGTGTGGTTGCTCTCTGCTCATTCTTGATTGGCACTACCTGGGGGTTTGAGTCACTGCTCTGATTTCAGAGATTTGGGTAAAATACAATTCAAGTTAATTTTTTTTTCCCTTATGATTTTTCCAAATCTTTCTGGCATTTCAATGGTAAATATATATATAGGGAATTGCTTCCAGACTTTTCTGACACAAACACTGATGGCTGCAACTCAGACAGGCTGTGACACTGACTAAAAACAGTTTTCCTGTGTGTTTTCCAATGGCTCAAGGACAATAGCTTCTCCTGCTGAGGCTTGTTGGAGTTGGGCTTGATGATCCTTATAGGTCCCATCTAACTTGAAATATTCTATGATTCTAATGCCCCTGGTTCAGTTAAAGACAAACAAAACTCAGACGCTTCCAGGTAGGAATGCTTATCCAAAGAAATAGAGATTGCAGCCCTTGAAAAGGTTTCCATTTCTTTTCTTCCCCTGTTTGTCCTGCACAAGGCAACTCTGCAGAGCAGATAATCAGGATATCCAGTAAATACAGGCCTACACAAAGACTTGACTGGATACTTGAGTATTTTGTCTTAGAAGAGACACGGTAATGTTTCACAAGTTCTGTGTAAACACACAAGCATTGCATTTGTGTGAAAATGACATTTTATTCAGCATCATGTGTGTTTCACACACTCAGGATACATCACAATGGCTCAGCATGGCCAGCATCACACAAAGTTCAACCATCACATCCATATGTCTTGCCTGGATCTAGTTTGTGTTTTATTTATTTATATTTTTAACGCACTTTGGTGACAGAAATGAATCCGTTTTAGATGAAGGCTGCAAGTACCTTTTTCTTTTACCCCTGCCTAATCCTGAAGTGCTTTGAAATTCACACAGAGTCATAAAAGAGAAAGAAAAGAATGGGCCAAGGAGAATTTTTTCTTCTCTGGTTTTGATATAAGTGATGCAGTGCAATATAAAAGAGTGTCTGCGGAAAGCCCACAATAACGGCGGAAAGGTGAAGAGGTTTCATTGCAAACCCCAAAGTGTGGGGGATGTATTGGCCCAAGAGTTGGGGGCAGGTCACGCATTCCTCACGCACAGAGGCTTTCCAATCCCATCCCTGCCAGGAAAACACCCTGATCTTTTCCTGCCCATCCCCATGGCCGGGTGGGAGCTGCAGTGGAGGTGGCACGTGCCAGGGGCCACATCCTTGGAGAAGACGTTGTCCCCTGGCCATGTTGACAAAAGCCCCGGAGACCCACAGCAGAACATGGGGAACAAAAGCAAATCCCAAAAGAAGAGATGAATTTCCATGGCGATGTGCAGAAAATGGATCCAGTGACTTTTTTTCATTTATTTTCTTTATTATGTGTCAGAATATATTATGATACAAATCTTTTTGGCTTGCAGTCTTTTCTTCACGCTTTCGTTTCTTCATGATCCTTAAGACTCTTTTTTTTTTCTTTTCCCCCAAATTTCAGCAGATTTTTCAATATTTTGCGGTGGGGTTTTGAGTAATTCTGTGCATAAAACTGTCCAAGGAATTTTTCTTTGCAATAGTTCTTCGTGGGTTGACTTCCTGCAAACATACTTGAGTGGCAGCTCCATCAAAAATGCTGGTGTCTCTTAAGTTGGGTGAAGAATAGGATGGGAGGATAAAAACCCACAAAAATTTTGTAGCTTTTGCAAAAGCATTTAGAAAAGTTACTGAAAATTCCCCATATTTTCTGGGAAATTATTACTTTGAAAAATACCAGCAATGTTCCTCTTTTTCCCTGAAATGAATTTGTGTCTTGGACTGTGATAAAAATCCTTCTTGCCAAGTTTTTTAGTCTGAGCATCCATAACTCCGCTTATATGGAGGCAACAGGAAGAAATCCCAGAAAACCTGGTCTAGTGGAAGGTGTTGGCTGGGACAGGGAGGTTGGTAGAAGATGATCTTTAAGGTCCCTTCCAACACAAACCATTCTGTGATTTCATGATCATCCCCTGTATTTTATTCTTGTTGTAAATGTGAGGATTCTACCCTAAATTTGCCCCTCCAGATAAGTCCTACTTTTCCCCTACTTTTATTTCAAGTCCGTTATCCCAGGTGTGCATCCAACACATCCATTTGCCATTTTCCTGACCTTGTCACCATCATCCCAACCCCCTCTCTTGCTATTCCACCCGTGTTTCTTTGATATATAAGATCTCTGAGGCTGGGATGGAAAGATTTTTTTTATTCCAAATTTCTTTCACACTTAATCAGCCTTGAGGGGAAAAAAATTAAAAAAGAGAAAAAGAAAACGAGAAAAAATAAAATAAAGCAAGATTCTTGGGAAGCTCAGTTTGGAAAACATCAGTCACAACACCCTGAAATCTTCCCTTTCGCTGATAAATATGAGAGTGGACAGTGGATTTGCTCTAGGAATAGCAAAAATGCTTTGCTGCTCTGCAGTTTTTCCATTCCTAGCTTCGATTTCCCGGAGCTCAGAAGTGTGGGCACGCAGGAGCTGCTCGCAGGCAGCCCAGCATTTGGCTGTCAGGATAAAATTCAACCTACACTCAATGCCTACGAGGAAAGAAAAATAAGGAAACCCATCTAGATTAAGTGGCTCACCCCGGGTCCCACAAGTTTTCATTCACAGCTTTCCCTGCCAGCCTCGCACCGTTACAAACTGAATGGTTCAAAGCTTTGTTCCTCCAGAGGCTTTTCCCTTCATATGAAACCCAGGTTTATTGCAATGCATCCCCGTGGCACCGTGCCAGCCAGGATTGGATGTCTGCACACACCACAGCAAGGAACTTGCTCAAAAAAGGGTGAGGAAAACGTTCCTTCGTCGACTGCGCTGTGTTCAGCGGAGGTGCAAGGGCTGTGTCTGTCCTGGGTGCCTGCTCAGGGTCTTCTCCAAACCTCAGCAGCCTCTGGGCCACCTGACTTAGCTCAAACCTCTCCTGTGGTTCCCCCCAGCTGTCCCAAAAGCAAAAACATCCCCCACTATGTACACAAGTGCCTTTTCTAGTGGCAAAACCAAATTTCTGGGCTTGGGTCTCTACAGAGGAACCAAATCTGGCTCAGCTTTTCTGGCAACAGCTGCCTTCTCCTGTTGTATGACTTGCACCTTGCTTCCATCCCTCATGTGGTGCATGAAAATCTGGAAAACAAACCCATCATGATTCATAAATAATGTCAGGGGGAAAAACAAACAACAAAGCAGAGAGCTTGTTGACACATCCCATCCATGGTTTTGGCCAATCATTTTGGCACCTGACATCTTCAGGTGTCTCTGACCACAGGAGGGGGCCTGGAAAAGGTCCCTTCTCACCAAAACCATTCTAGGATTTTATGATTTAGACTCTGAATCACCCTTTGTGTAAATCACCCCACAAACGAAGTGCAGCCCAGCACCAGAAACTGTGGAGCAGGGCAGGGATCCCCACACTCCTTCCATCAGCACATAAAGCACTTTGATAAAAGTGACAGAAAAGCAATGCAAAGTTACGTCCCCACTGTGAGAAAAGCCAAGCCCCAATGCTGCAGAGCATTTATCCCATTCCTGTTCTTGGCTTACTGCTGCCACACGCTGTCATTTATCTCCCATCAACATCCACTCCCACTCGAACAGAACAGCACAACACCAAGGGAAGAAAGCAGCATTCCACATCCACAAACACATGTTTCTCTCTAAATATTTGGAGAACATGTGAATCCTCAGGAGAGCAGGGCAAAGCAGTGAGAGCGTCAGCAAGGGTTCTCATTTGCCTTCCAAACCCCAAACACGAGCAGTCGTGGTCTTTCTCCATGTCTTTCCTGCAAGGAGGATTAATTCTTAATTTATTCCTGTGGTGTGGGGATGTTGGGCTTCGCCTGGCACTTTATGGGACTTTTAAACAGCAGGTGTGCAAGATGCAACCTCGGGTCAGCCAGTGGGGATCAGAGGCTCCTTCCAGTCAAAGGGAAGAAAACAAAACAAAACAAAACAAAACAAAACAAGACAAAACCCCTCCTTTTCATGCCTTGCAGCTGGCGGTGAGGGTGGTGTCGGGCGGGGAGCGGCTCTGCCCGCCTCTGCCCCCATGGAAGTGCGCATCAAGTGGAAGGAAGTTACAATAAAATTTACTGCAGTTCCGCAAAGTACCGCTGTTGGTGTGTTACGAACCCCTTGCCGGAGGAAGTGGCAGTGATTGATGTGCTGTTTAGATAAGCTGTTATCTGCCGAGGGTGAGCCCTGCCCCGAACACCCGCGGACCCTCCCTCTCACCTTCAAAGCCACCGCGGGCCTTATCAGGGCCACCGCCAAAGCTGTGGCTTTCCAGAGGTGTCCAAAGGCAGCAGCTTTTCCCATCACTGAGATCAAACGCTCCCTCCTGCCTGCAAATAAAAACCTGGCTGGAAAACAAAGCGGCCATGCCCTGCCTTGCGTCCTGAGGGACATCTAGGGCAGGCACGCGACACAGGTCCCATCCTCTGGCCACCCCAGCATGGCACAGTCCCACTGGAATGTTGGTTTTGAAGGGATAGGATGGTTAATGGAAGATGTCTGCGTCCTGTCAGAAAAGGAGCGATATTCGAATGATTTATGTTTTGAAAAAGAAACTCTTTTATTTTAGCTTGTGGCTTTGGTGGGCTCTGTTTGATGCTGGGGTCACACATGGCAGAGCAGCCACTGAGCAGTGCAGGGGGGGGATGGCACTGAAGGGACCAGAAAAGGGACCCTGCTGCTTGCTGGCACTGAGACCCAGTGACCACATCGCCCTCTTCTCTCCCCAGACATTCCTCCAGGAAAGCTTTTCCCACTCACCCTCCCTCACCCTGCATTTGAGGGGCTCTGACTGCTGCTCTGTGCTCCTGCAGGAAGAGATCTTGCTCTGTGGTCCATCTTTGGATGCCCAAAAAAGGACTCGCGGAGTCAACCCTGTCTTCTCTGGGCTGGTTGTGGCTCACTCTCTCCAAAAACCGGCAGAGTTTAGGTTTCTTTTCTTTTTCCCCCACTTGCCTTCTCCCTTTGGTAACTTCAAACCAGCAGCAAGGCCCAATTTCACACATTCAGTCTCTACTAAAACATTATTCTGACCAGGAAAGCGCTCAAATCTCTCTTTCCATCATGAATTTTTTCCCCTGTGATGTGGAAGTTTATGTATCCTTGAAAAATCAATGTCCCTGTTTCTGAGAGAGCCTAGAGGAAGCAGTTCAGAGGACTGGGCAGCAGCATGGCTTGTCTCACTCGCAGCAAAAGGGTTGTTTTTCTTGCCCCTGGTCTCTTCTGTGTATTGCATTTCCTATCTGTTTCATAAATGAGCAAATTTACTGTAGTCATTAGAGTTTTACTTCAAAATTAAAGGCAGGCTAATACAAAACTGTGCACATATTAACTTTGACTTTGCTTTTGTTAAGTCAGATGTTTCTTAATCAAAACCACATTTTATGCAAAATCTGGTAATTTTAGGCACCTCAAGAAAAAAAAAAAAGAAAGAAAAGGAGTTAACCTTCCATTAAATATCAACCTCTCTTCACTGTAAACAACTCAGATCTAGATCAATGATGTGACATTTGCTTTCCCAAATGCAAGTGTTTGTTTCTATCTTTTTATAAATGATAATGCCTCCGTGGCCTTTCCATTTTAGCTGATGCTGAGAAATGGAGTACAAAGACACAGCCCAGACTGCTCTGGCTGCAGTGCTGGCTCTTCTGGAGAGGTTCAGAGTCCCATGCTGAGGGTGGCTCTGAGGTTCAAGTAGAGCTCCATGGATTGGAGTGCTTGAAACCCAGAGAATTCCTCAGCAGTTCATTTGGAACCCCAGCGCTGATATTTTGGCCTCTGCATCGCTCCAGCTGGGGATGCAGAAATGCTGCCATGTGCAGGCTTCAGCCAAGCCCCAGGCAAGCTTGGGACTCTGGACTATGCACTCTGTGGGGCATCAGCCTGGATGACAGAAAACATGATTTCCAAGCAGCAGCAGAGGCTGGAGACAAATGTTGGAGAAAAAAGGCCACCCTGGCTTGCAGGTGTGCTACACCTTTTGTAAGGGGCTGTTCCCTGTGTGCGGGTATGCAGTGCAGGTCTCCCTTCCATCCCAAGTTCCACCCTTCAGTCCCATGAGAAAGGTTTGGGTACCACTAGGGACTTTAGGCAATATTAGATGCCTGTGTTCATCTGGAACAATCCCTTATTTTCTGTGGACTTGCCGCTTGCATCAGCCTCACCCTTTACAAGGTCCTCAATGCCTTTCCAAGGCAGGACCCCATGCAGAGGCAAGGGCAAATCCCCTCAGAGCTCATGGCAGGACTTCTCTTTAAGCCTGGAAACAGCAAGAACACCCTTCCCCCAAGCTGTGGCCTCGGTGGCATGAGTGCTATTTCACTCTGCTCCTCTGGAAACACTGAGGTTCCCCAAACAGGACAATTACTCCTCCTGCTCAGTATCGGGTCTGAGCACACACATTTCCTCTTAGGAGCAACTGCTGTGTTTGCTGGAGCTGCTTTTGCCCTGGCCAGGTCACAGGAAAGGGAAGACAAGCACTGCAAGGTGAAATGTGTCCTCACATGGGTCAGGCCCAGGAGAAATAGGGACAACAATAGGAAGATGCCAGCACTTAATGAAAGGTAGCCTTCCCATTTGCCCCAAAGCCTACTGCAAAAGCTTCCAGTTGCATGCATTTCATGAGTCTCAAAATTAGGGTTTGAACCTGAAGCTGTTGATGCCAATCCCACTTTTCCCATTTTTTCCCCACTATCCCATGCTGGAGCTCTGAGCTGCTGCCTGGCACAGGTATTCAAACTGCCAGAGAAAGGATTTAGCAGCCCAGGAGACTTTATCAGCCGTGGCATCCCTGTCTCTTCTTCAGCCACAGGCTCCACACTGGCCACAGGGCTAAAAATAAATCAGTGGTGTTTAAATCAGAAAGCAAGATGTGCTTTTTCTCTCACCCCTGCAGGTTCGAGTAGTCGCAGCAAAAATAACAGATTTGTTTTGTTTTTTCCCTCAGCCTATTTTAATCCTCGTGTGGATAGTTATGAAATTGTGGTAGCACATTTATTGACTCAAAGTATTCTCTCAGAAGCTTCAGTCCACCGAAACCCACAATTTTACTCAAGAAACAATCCCTCTCCAAACAGCAGCCCCAGTTTCATGCTCATAAATAATAACAGTAGAGAAAGAAGAAAAGTCTAAATAAGATAGAGAGGGTTCAACAACAACCACAGCTCACTTTTCAAAACAGCCTTACAAAAATGCTGTTTGTACCACAGGTCTCAGCTGGACAATATGAGGAATGTCAGGAATCTGATTTCTAGAGACCAGTCTTTGGGGAGAAGGCAGTTTTTAGGACATACTTGATGATACGATCCTGAAAACAGTTCTATAAATCACAGCTGACTCAGCCCAGCAAACAGCTTCTCTGGAGCTCCAGAGCCATGGCAAGGGATGTATATTTATTTGGATTTGTGTCTCTTACATGAAAGTTTATTCCAAAACCCAAGTGCTTTATGAGTATCCTAGTTCTTCCAGCCAACAGGAGGAAGGTGTTTGTGCTGAGCTTGTATGTCCATGGGTTCATTTGGCTGGTGCACCAGAAATGAGAGAAAAATAACATTTTTGTGGTAGCAACTCTAACTTATTTACACCAATGTGAAAAAAATATTTACTTGCAGCACAAATGACCTGCTCGTGGTGATACGAGTGATTTGTGACTTGCCAGTGTCCTCAGCAGCAGCAGTTTGATCCTGTGCTGAACTGGAATTTCTAAGATGTTTTGTGGGCTTGAAAGCTTTTTCTGAAGGTGAGGAAAGAGGGAGGTTTGTCCCCGACCTGCACTCTCCTGAAGGGATTAGGAGCCCTCATCTGCTAAACTGACATGACCCAGCAATGATTTCTCCCCCAACTTTCCTTCCTACTTTCATTCCTCATTTAATTTTCCTCCTCAGCACACAAAGTCGCTGCTTTTCCTCCCTGGCTCATCATCACAGCCCCGTGGGGCAGCAGCGAGCAGGGTCCCCCCCTTTCTTCACCAGCATCCCTGACAACCACGGGAGTGTAGAAACTGCAGGAATTCTGCCCAATTTCCCACGTGGGCACCTCCTAATAGGCAGCACCGAGAGGCAGAGGTGCAAAGGCATCTCCTACCCGTGTGAATTCCCTCAGCCCAGGGATCAGCCGTGTCAGCAAGCCATGAAAAGAGACATCCAGAGGGAATCCAAGATGTGAGCCTCTGTTCATTGTGTGCCTGCAACACAGAGCAGAGATGTGACACACGGACTTCCTGAGGATGGATGGAATAATTAACAGGCTGACTGTCCCCTGGGCATGCCAGTGTGAGGGGAGGTGACTCTGGGAGCTCCATCTCCTTCCTGGAGGAGGGCATGTGCTGGCCACGAAGCCAAGGCTTCTGCAGGCTGGACTGTCAGCCTTGCCCCTTCCCCCAAATGGGGAAAATGAAACAGCATCAATGAAAAACAACTGAACGAAGCTGAGTGTTGGGAGATGTCCCCCTGATGTGTGGGCTGTGCAGGAGGGGCATCACACCACAACTCTGACACTTTCCCCCCTCCTGAGCCTGCCCCACAGCATCTGCAGCAGAGCAGGGAGCAGAGGCTACTTCCCGTGGCAGAACCTCCATTCCGTGGGGAATGGGCACCGAGGGAAAAACCAGCAGGTTCTCCAGACACATTTCATGTCCACAGATGCCACAGAGCTGTTCCCTTGCTCCCTCATCAGCTCTGTGTGAACACCTTTCCCACCCTCCATGGTGGTACCCAAGATCACCCTCCCTGCACCAAAGCCCCAGCTGCAGGACATCAGGGTGTCTTCACTGCTGCTGTCCCATATCTTCAGTCATATCCTGCTGTCCCCAGTGCCAGTGGCTGAATCCCCCCTAATCCAGTGCTACCTTGAGTGATTAACCACCCCTGCACCACCCTGCAGAGGACCAGCTGGATGGGTGACTTGAAAGCAGCTTTGCTCCTGACATGCCTGGTGAGATCGAAGGGTGAAGCTAAAAACATAACTCACTAGAGAGCACATTTTTGCATTTCAAAGAAAAAACAATTTTACTTGCTAATAAATGATTTGTTTATTTACCCTTTCCTCCCAGAGAATGGTTTCGTGGCTGTAAGTCCAGATAACTTATGCTTGTCTTTAACCCGTGCCTGACTTCGGGGTCACCCATTTGGGGAAGTGTAGTATTTCTTACCCTGGTAAGCAGCAAAAATAGGCTGGACTCTTGCCAGATGGGAGGCTTGCTGGAGACACCCAAGTGGCAGTCTGACTGGTGGCCATGCAGAGCAGGGAGGTCAGGGGCCATCCATCAGGTTGGGTCCTTTCTGGGTGAGCAGGCTCGAGTAAATAAGTAGTTAAGCTGCCTGCTGCATCCCTGGAGTTGGAAAAGCCATTGGGAGTGGTGCTTTCAGTACAGCACAAACTGTCAGCCCAGTTTGTTTTGTTTGCTAATGTAGCCCAACAAGGGGCTGGTGGGTAAATGCAATCGGCTTGAGAACACACAGTTCCTGGACAGGTTTTGGGATGTGCCCAGTAGTGACCCCATTCCCCTGGACTGCCATGAGGGCTGGGGTTTGGGTTTGTTTGCTTCCCCTCTGCTTTGTTTCTAATGCAGAGCAGACCTCATTTATTGTAACAGGAAAACCGAGGGCTCTATTAAAGTCATGATTATGCAGCTGCCAAGTATTCAGGGTGTTTGAGTTGGGATTTTTTTTTTTTCAACGAGAAAAATCGCCCCACCCTCGTTCACAGGTAAATCTATTAAATGCTTTTCAAAGGTCAGTTTTTCCTCCCCCCTTGTGCCAGAAACAATTGCCTCATATTTTGGTAATTTTGAGGTGAAAACAGTAACATCTCAGCAATTCAGAACTGAAGTGCCCCTACTCAGGCTCTCAACGGAAAACAAAATTTCCCAGTGAGACATTTCAGTTTCTCCAGGAGCTCCAGCCACCACCCAAGGAAAAGGCTGCAGTGCTCTGGATGCCCTCTGATTAATCCTCCTTGCACCCTCGGTGTACAGAGGGTATTAACCTCAATTTACAGATCAGGAAAATGAGAGAGGAGGGAGATGAGTGACAGCTGTAATGAACACACGGCTTCACTCAGCCAAGGATTACAACTCATGGACCCCCAGCTCCCAATTCCCTAATTAGCAAATGGCATAGCTCCTCCAATGGAGCAGAAATGAGTCTTTCTGGAATAAAACAAAACATTTCCCTTCAGATGCCTGTGTTCCTGCAAAATACCTTGCTGCTGACGGTGATTACAAGCCCTGCTTCTGCCACTGCCACGTCTCCCGGTTTTGTTAGTAACAAATTCATCTTCAGGGAGGAAATATCTGCTGCCACACCACGTCATAGGAGGAAGCATTATAGAAATGCAGCTATTCAACACTCTTGGGGGATCTGGCTGTGCCAGAGGCTGCTCCTCCCAGGCTGATTATGGCTCCCATGCTGGTTTATTTGCTGAGTGTTTAGGTCTTGGTGCCAATGGAAACCCAGTTTTTGGTTTGTTGGGTTTTTTTGGTTTTTTTGGTTTTTTTCTGGCATGAGAGCATAAATTTGATTAGAAATTAATTCAAGCCACCTCAGTAGCACTGGAGAGTTTTGTACGACTCTGACAAGAGCAAACCAACGCTTCTCAGAAGATGGAATAGTTTTGTGCACATGCTGCATGCAAACAATGTGTCTTGGTTCAGGCAGCAATCCCAGCCAGGAAAATCCCAGCGATCCCAAAGCATTGCCCATGACAGCTGATTTCATTGTGTCATTTTTTCTAGTAGTCCAGAAGAACAGCTCGCAGTGCCAAAGAGAAGCTTGAGCATTTATGGCCACACCTTACCCATATCCATTAAATATTTCTTACCTATGCAATTTTAAACCTCAGACTTCCCTAGATGTTTTGGGTTCAGCAGAGCGGTTGGCACATTTTCCAAAAGAAAGCTGTTTGGTTGTTATTTCACTGTTTTGATGGGTTTTCCCCTGAAAAAGAATAATATTCTAGAAAAAATATATTAGCCTCGCAAAACTTATATCAAAAAGAAGCCCCCTTCACAAAATGCATTCTGATTTTCCTGCAATGGAAGGATTGATACAACACTGGCTGGCGCATCTCATCCTTCTCTTTCGTTTGCAATACAATGATGTAATCTTAGAGAAGGAAAAAACACTTTTATTGGTGAAAAGAAATCAGTTTATTTTTGGGTTTGAGATTTTCTTCTCCTCTGGAAAAATGTTTTCTTTCCTGTAATTTCAGAACGTGTTTTCTCTAATTTCAGATTTTTTTTTTCCGTGAATAAAAAGTCTGATTCCTGCCCTGCTCTATTGCATCCTTTATGCAGGATCCTCCCAGGAATGGCATGCCTCAAGGATTAAAGAGATGTAATGTTTGGAGAGAGATAAAGATTAAGTTCCCTCGGTTCCTAGACCTCATGCCGGCTCCGAGCACAAGACTGAATTTCACTTTGTATGAGTTATCACAACTGAAACTGCTCTTCGGTGGAAACCACTCTGCAACCATCCATTTGCAGTTGTAAAAGTCAATATATTTAAGCCTGCGGTGCATAACAATGACCCCTATGGATCCTCCAACGTTTTTCTTGGATCTGTGTAAGCCTGTTTTTAATATATTACTCATCTAAATTGTTCCTGGGACTTGATTATTTGCTGGAGTTAAATATCCAATCTTTAAAGATTTTTAAGCATGTGCGCGCTGAATTCCCCACTGCAATAAGCTTCATTTAGCTCAACTAAAACTGCCTTGCCGTAAAAAAAATGCTTTAAAATATCCCAAACTAACTGCTCTCTTGGTTGGTGGGAGCTCCCCAGGCAGGATTCCTTAGTGATGATAATCTCTGGTTTTGGCTGGCTCTGTTTGGTCCCTGGAAGAATAAAAAAATCCAGTTTTCACCGAGCTGCACATGGAGAGGGCACAGCAACCCACCCCCCCTCTCCCCTGCAACATCCTTCCCACCGTACACGGATACTGGATGCTCCCCCAGGAAAAAAAAAAAAAGGAAAAAAAAAAAAAAAAAAAAAAAAAAAAAAAAAAAAAAAGGTGGCAAGCCAAGCGATCTACAAAACAATATTGATTTATGCAGTGTCTGTGAAAAGCGGATGAAATCACCCCGGTTTGTCGGAGCCAGGGCTCGCCGCATTCCTCGCAGTCACCCCGGCCCTGCAGAGCCCCCCTCGCCATTGAAAGGCAAATCACTGCACGCCCAGCGCAGCGCCGGGTCCCTCCCTTTGTCACCATCGGCTCCCGGGGCAAAGCCCATCAAAGGCTGCTCAGCCTTTGCCTGCTCTGCTTCCCAAGCCCCAGCTCCTTTTCATCGTGCTGGTGCAAATTAGGGAGCAGCCTACTGAAGGAGGTGAAGCCGTAGCAGAGAAGAGCCGGGCCAAAAAAAAAACCAAAATCAGAGTTCAGCAGGCGGCTGTTGTCTCTCTGTTTCTTCCGCAAAAAGGGAGAACTGGGTCATCATGAAAATCACCGTACAAAGCCTGGCATTTTTTCCCCCTCCTCTCCTACATGGAAAGGCAATTGTGCAATCATGCGAAAAACTGCATAAAGTTCAGCAAAATGTGTGGATGTGGGGTGTTTCTCCCCTCCTCCTCCTCCTCTGAATAATCTCCCCTTTTGCTCCACAGCAATGAATACTAACAAGGTGATTCCAGTGTGTTTTCCGGTGCTGTTCAGAGCAAGTGCCAAACATCTATTTCCAAAACTTGAAGTTTTGCAAATTGTTCGCCTTTGTGGCTTTAAAGTCTGGGGGTGGGGGAAAAACACCCTAATTTATGTGCCTTTGATTGATTTTTGTGGAAATGAGGGATGTCTTTATCTCAACCATATAGTCAGATTTCTGTGGGTTTGACCACAGAGCCTCCCTACAGTTTCAACAGCTTGATATGCAGAATTAATAAACCTGATATGTACAGGCTTTCACAACCCCCTTGTCTTATTTCCCCAGGGAAAAATATCATCTGCCCTATTGTTGCCTGCTTGGATTTACCCCCACAATATCTCTCCCATCAACATGTGATTAATCACCCTAATCCAGCAGGCACCTCTCAGGAACTCAAGATCTTTTACAAGCCCTAATTAAGCCTTGCAACATCCCCGTAAAATAGGTTGAAGCCAGGGTTAAATGATTTGCCTGGGGTGACAGAGTAAATCAGAAGCAGGGATAGAAATGAGACGGAAAGCTGCTGCTCCTGGAGCACGTGCTCGGCTCCCAGGATCGATGCAAGATACCAAAATCTTTATATTTCTCTTCGAAGATAAGATGCTGTAGGCACAAAAGCCATGGCAGCCATGCTCTGAGGCTTCCCCAGCTCTCAGGAATCTGCCTCCATCCCTTCAGCCTGAGCATAACCTGCGAGCCCAATGCCTCTGTTTGCCCATGGTCCATGTCTGTGCTTCCCCATCCCATTCCTCATGACTGCTGTGAGCTGACAGCTGCCTTTCCTGAGCCACCTATCCCCATTTGACACCCAAACTGGAGTCAGAGCCTTGTCACTTGGCACATCATCAATCCTAGGGCTCCAACCGGGAATCAGAGCCAGCTGTGAGGATGTTGGGGTCTGGGCCTCTCTCCCCCTTCCTTTGGAGGGGAAAATCACATCAGTGAAGAAGAATCCAGTGACACATTCTGGGAGGCAAAAGCAGCAAGTCGGAGGAAAGATCCATAACTGTTTTTCATGGCCTGGGAGGTCCTGTTACCTTGCCAGGGGTCTTTTTGTGGGATCACTTATTTTCTAGACTCAGTCTCAAGCAGGTGATGGGGAGGGCTGTCCATGTGCTCTCTTCCTCTTCTCCACAGAGTTATGAAATACAGTGTGGGTTTCTGAGGCTGATTTTCTTTCTTCACAAGAAAGGTCTCTCCTTTGTTTTTCCTTAATTTGCCCCAGATTTTCACATCGGAGTCCAACACTAAACAAACAAACCAGCAAGATGAGCTCAGTTGGTTAGAGCATGGTGCTGATGGTGCTAGTGACTCCAAGGGTGTGGGTTTGATCCCTGTTTGGGCCATTTCCTGAAGAGTTGGACTCAATGATTCTTGTGGGGCCCTTCCAAATCAGAATATTCTGTGGTCCTGTGAACTCAAAGTCAATGTTCTCTCAGCTGGTTTAGTGGTTTCCTCAATGACCCAGCAGCAGAAACAGACTGACAGGCGTAGGGAGATCTCCCAGTTGTCCCCACCAAAGTGGGCTCTGTTGGGAAGTTTAAATGCCCACAGCTCCAGGAAAGCATCCCTTTTCCTGGGTAAACAGATTTCCCTTGTCCTTCTGCCCTCTGCTCATGTATATCCTTCAATGTATTCCTAAAGGTCGTCCAAGGAGTTGTCATTCCTAGAAAGTTCTTCCTCCCTCCCCCAGGGCGTTACATCTCCTGTCACAAACTTTACACAGCTTGCCATAATACTGAATAAATAAAACATGACCAGTTTATGAGGAAATGATGGTCTGAAGCCCTTGGCATGCCCGGTCAGCCAGGGACAGTGGGAAGGAGCCAGAGGATCATCCCTGTGTGGCATTACTGAAAACTTTTTTTTGAGCAAGGAAAGCCAGCACATCCCCACTTCTGATTGCATCCATCCCAGCTGTTTTCTTGGGGGTCAGCTCAGATCTTTGGGATTCTATTTTCTCGGGGGCCAGCTCAGATCTTTGGGATATATTTAGGCCAGGGGCCATCCCAGGGATATCTTGCCAAAGAGTTTAATCATTCATGCATAAAATATTATTCACTGCTGTGACCCCCCTGGGCACAAAGCACCTTTTCAGCCTGCTCCACCCCCTGTCCCTTGAGACAGTGCCAACTAACTGATGGGGACAGAAGGCTGGTGGAGCTGGTGGACATCCTTGGGGACAGCCTTGCGTGCCTGCCCGTGTCCCTGCTCCCAGGAACAGCTTGTGTGCAGGTGTGCTCTGCTCCCAGCACAGCACCAACATCTGGGGGAGTGGCACACCACAGCATTCAGGCATCCCTGCCTCGAGAAATCTCCTGGGAGCTGCATCCAAAATCCCCCTCTGCTCTGCAGTTGCAGCACACAGGCTGTGCACCATCAGCACGGGAATTCCAGAGGCTCAGACCATCCCTGTCCAATGCTCCGGGTCTGGAGGCAGTTAATGCACAAGGTGCCAGGAAATGGGGCTAAAAATATGCTGCATGTTTGCTCTGTGGACCATGCCACGCTTTCCACACAGCTTTTTTCGGCAGGATTCTTCAAATCAGCCCTTACAGAAAGTGGGATTTTTTTTTCTTTCCCCTGCACCTATTTCAACATCCCAAACAGAGCCACAGGCAACGGGTGTGTTCTCCCCTATCCTCCTGCAAGGCCAGCGTTCCCAGCTCTCTCACTCCTTCTGGTGAGTTTTGCAACATTTGCTATTTTGAAACCACGATAAATTTCCAGACCCGTGTTTACAGCAAAAGGCTTGAAAGCACAGATCCTAAACCCCGGAAGGCCAATAGACACAACCCTAATTGCAATGTTATTCTAATTCCGACTATTTTAATTAAGCACTTGGATTGGCGATAGGATTGTGCTTTTTTCCCCCCTGCCTTTTGGAAACATTTCCAGAAATATGAATAGTCTCAACAGCTGGGCAGGAAAATCGGAAATCAAAAGTGTGCAGAAAATGCTAATTAAAATGGAACCAATTTGCGGAAAGCTCAGCGTTTTCCACGCCGTGCTTTCCTGTCTGGCTTGGCTGCTCTAAATTCACCTCTCCATGCTGCAGCAGGAGCTGGGCTGGCAGCATCCTGGGGATGAAACTTTGGGAAGAGAGACTATTCCCTTTTCTTCCCTTTTCAAAGACACAGGTCAGAAAGTGCCTCCTACATGGATCTGATGGTTGGGGTACAGCCAGTTCCCTAAGCCAGCTAGGAAGTGTTGCTTTATTAAGGGAGCAAAATAGCACTTGTTCCACAAAAAGCAGCCAGGAAACAGTTAATCCCAATTAGCTCAAACCAGCAGATATCATTCTTTCTATTTTGGCAGTTCTCATTTTGAAGGAAAAAATATGTTTGTGTTCTTGGAGTCTGCCTGGACAATAAAATCAGATGCCAATTTTCTGGTCTAAATTAGGTGAACGACCAGACTTTTTATCATATGTGTGTGTCTGCGTGTGCTGTTGGGTTACATGTTTATTTTACTCCTCAGTGTATTTACCACGGAAATCACAGCCTGCCCTGCACATGGCTCAGCCTGGCAGAGGAGCACCACGGCCTGGTTCATTCACTGAGGCTGGAAATTCAACCTGGCACCGGGAAAAGCCAAGGCACTATCAATTGCACAAGGAGATATTGCCAAAAGATAAACATAATAAAGTCAGTCATTGTCAGCGTATCAAGCTGAAGCCTTTCCAGGGTGGATGAATAAGGGGTTTAAACTTTTGCACTGGTTGAAGTGTTTTCATGTCCTATTTCGGTGGGAGCTGAAAGACATCCAAACCCTGGGCTTCAAAGGGGCTAAAAATCAAAAGGATTAATGAGTGGTAAAATACCATGGGAAAAGAAGTGAAGCTGGCACATCTTCCATGGGACATTGTCCATTGTGAGCACACAGCCAAGGTGCAGGCAGCGCTGCCCCATCAAAGGAGAGGCAAAGGAAAAGGCAAGGAAAATAAGCACGTTTTGAGCTCCATTCCACACACTGCTCCCATCTGCTGGGATCAGCCACGGGGGCCCGACCAGGGGACAACAATGCCATGTCACCACCTCTCTGCGGAGCGTGTCCTGGGCCCTGTGGCCACCAGCTGGCACGCGATGACAGGGGCACAACCCAACCTGTGTGACCCACAAGAAGCCTCAAACACCCATATTTTCCTCCTTCCACATGCAAATGAGCTTCCCATATCTTGCTTTCATCACTCCCTCTCTTCAGATGTCCCTAATTTCCAGGACAGGCGGGAGCATGCCAGACTCGCAGTCAGCACAGACGCCGGCACGCAAGGGAGCAGCCATCCCTGCAGCAGAGCAGGGGATCCAGCACAGCTCAGCCAAAATGGGGCTGATTTGTCAGCCAAACCCAGCCAAATGGGGCAAATTTATCAGCCAGCAGCAGCTCTGCTCACAGCGGGATGCTCCCCATCCAGAGCTCCTCCAAGCCCTCTCCTCTGGGCATCCATGGATCTTGCTGGCATCTCTTTGCTGCTCACTCAGCTGGGAGAGCACCTTGGGCACAGAATCACTGGCACCTCCTTTGACTCCTCCAAGTGTTATCACAACACTAGAGGGAGACAGGATTCAAATCAGGCTTTGCAATCACGAATCCATATTTACCCATCACAGAAACCCTCCCAAAATCCTCACAGACCCCAGTGCTCCCAGGAGAACGTAGGTGCCAATTCCAAGCACCGACCATGTGCCCTTTGCAAAAGGGGATTTGATATTATTTTTGGGATTTTGTTCAAGAGATGCACATAAAACAGACAAAAATTCAGTGCAGGCTTAAATTCAAGCACATGCTTGAGAGCTTGCTGGCACAAGGGCTCAAGCAAGGATTGAGAGCCACACACCACATTACTTTTAATTGAGCTACTGTCTTCCCATATGGTTTTCCCTGGGGAGACCAGTGGCTGGCTTATGAGTTCAAGTAACAATATCGGTTAAAAGAGGATTTGAACAATTGTGGTTGGCAGCTCCCTGAATAATACGAATGTTATGGAGTGTCGGAAAATGTCGTATCATCAATTTTCTGGTTTCCTGCACTCATTGCTTTTGATCTCCACTAAAAGATTTATTGAATGGCTTTTCTTTCTACATTAACCTTTTCCAAATCACACCGATTGAGAGCTAGGGAGTTTTTTAATTTTTTTTAAAAAAATTTTTAACATACAAATCTTTTTAAAACTGAGGTTTTCCATTCCTCCCAGTTTTTATTGTTTGAAGCAAAGGGCTGTTTTGGCAGGTTTATGAGATGGAGTCTGTTTGGCTGACAGACATGCCTGATAGATTGCTTGTCCATGTTTTATTTTTGAAGCCACTGCTGCGTTATCTGCATTTGAAAAACAATTCCATTTGATTAAAATTTAAATCAAATATATGGTAATATCAGCCTTGCTTACCACCAGATCTTACATCTCTCCTGTGGAGCCTCTTGCCCTCAGTGTGAGTGAAGTGTAATGCAGAAGAAGGTGATTCCTTCCCCTCCAGCAATGGCCACATTCTGTCATTATTGCTCACAAATGAGAAATAATTCCTCCCCATGAACCATATGATGTCTTGAAAGGAGAATAAAGACACTTCTTGTGCTGCCTGGATAACCTAGACTTGCCATTGATGAGTGTGAAATTAAAACATTCCTCAAAAAATAAAGTTATAGCAACCAGGACATTTGGCTTGGATGATTTTCTGCAGCAGTGAGTTTTAGAGTGACCACAGAGTGCACAATCAATGATGGATTGGATGGATTGGACATGAAGGACTATAAAGATTATTACCTTTAATTTGTCACATGTATTGAATCATTTGTAGCTTTTAAGGTCTGCCTTGGGATCACATCCCAAGAATTTGTTGTTGTTTAACGAGACCATTTTCACTAATCTGTACCACACCAGAAGTTCGAGGTGGCTTAGAGAAATAAAACTGAGAACTTTTAGTTAGCCAACACTTCTATGCAAGAAAGCAAGACAGTGAATCAGTGAGTCACAGAGCATCCTGAGTTGGAAGGGACCCCCAAGGATCATGGAATCCTACCCTGTGCCTGAGTGTTGTCCAGTGCTCTTCCTGCAGGTTTAAATGATACCTGTTACCATTCTGGGAAGTCTTACAAGCCCTTTTAAGTTGTATAAAACAGAGGTACATCCTGCAACACAGTCACACCTTCAGTGGGAGCTGTGGAAAAAGAAAAAGCAGGAAAAAAACCCCAAACCCAAACTAACAAACAAACAAAAAGGAGTCCATTTTCTTCCACTGTTCTTTGCTTTTAGGCAGCTCAAACATGTTAATTTTGATTTGCCAAGTTTGTTTGGGTTTTTTGGTTTTTTTGGGTGTTTTGTTTTGACTTTTTTGATGAGCCAAGTTCACCCCCTCAAAGTCTGTATGTGACAGCGCTGATGAGCTTGGCCTTGCAGATGCTTCTTGAAATAGCCTTCAGCCCCAAAATAACCCTGCACACACACCAGCACCACTTCCTGAATGGGAATTGCAGGGATGGGGTGAGCAATCTGGGCAGCTCAGGACTCAACAAGAATTGGGGATGGTCCAATTTTCTATAAACACAGCTAAGCAAGGCTGAGTACCCCTCCTCTCCCTCTCAGCACTCTTCTTTTCCCCTCTCCTGTCTCAGCTGAATTTTCCTACCAGCTTCCTGAAGACACTTCCTGATTTCACACCATAAACATCCTCCACTTTTATTTGGCCAACGCTTCGAGCCCTTCCGCCCCGCTCCTCCAGAGCTGCTCCTATGCTTCCCCTATCCTTGATATCTTGGCAATAAATGAAAAACCACCTTTCCTGTGCTGGGTACTGGAATGCTCCAGGCATTTTTATTCCTTCCCTGCTAAGTGCAGGTCACTCCACATCAGGGTTACCCAACAGCTGATTTACAAGAGGTAGCAGCAGTGGTGGAAGGACTTATTGCTCCCAAGTCTAGGCTGAGAATGGCATCAAGCTCAGAGGGAGTTGACGTGGCTCTGGGGGTTGCTCCTGTGCTGTGAGAGTCCTTCCAGCCCCACATCAGTGGGGATACATGAGGAATGGAACTGTCCCCTGGTAGGAGGTCGCAGCCACCATGGTCTCCAAAAGGAGCACTCCCTCCCAGCCACATGCATTGTCCTAGGATCACCTCTGCTGGGAATGCCCAGAGCTCAAGCCATGGCCAGCTGGAGGTGAGGGATGTTTGTGTTGAGCACACGAGGTTTCCTAGCAGAAGAGTTTCCTGGAGAGCCAGCACTGATGGACACAGGGATGCTCTTCTTTGGGACACACTGTTGCCAGCCAGGTAAGGTGCAACCTTCACGCTGCTTCTTCCTCCTCTGGAGAGCTTTAGCCACTGCTGGAGAGCACCCATGCCCTATCATATCATTGCCCTTTTTCAGGCTTTAACTGTGGCACTCAGTAACACAGGAGCTCCCCAGAGCTCCAGCTGTGTACAACACTCTGTGGAGACGTGAGTGAGCAAAAAAGAGAAAGGACACGTCCTCCACTGCAGGAAGCAGAGAATCATAGAATCACTTAGGCTGGAAAAGACCACTGAGCCCAACCATTAACCCAGCACCAAACCGTGTCCCCAAGTGCCACATCTACATTCCATTTAAATCCCTCCGGGGATGGGGACTCCACCCTGGACAGCAGAGTTTGACAACCTGTTTGGTGAAGAAACTTTTCCTGATATCATGTCCTTTTGGCCAGCTGGGGTCAGCTGTCCTAGCTGTGTCTCCTCCCAGCTTTTGTGCCTCTCAGTCCCCTCACTCATCAACTCCCAGGACCCAGTGTTTGGTGTGGTGGGCACAGACTGGGGCTGGCAGAGCAGCGTTCACCCCCGCTGGGACTCAGCCCAACACCAGGGCTGCGGTGGGACATTAAGGGCTAGTAAGTGACTCAGCATTTGGGTGCTCTGGTGGCCTGGCAGGAGGACCTGCAGCAGGCAGAAAGGGCCTGATTTTTGAAAACAGCATCACGTGGAAGGCAGACACATTCCAAAGACAGACACACTCCAAATTGTTCAGCTCTGATTTAAGGAGAGACCGCGTAACCTCAACTTCTGCAAAAGTCTTTACAGAGGCATTTGGCGCTTCAGCAGCAGCTTTGGGAAGGTCTTCTGACACATGAGAAAGCAAAAGATTTTGCCAGGAAAACTAGGTTGAGGAGCAGCAAGGCTTATTTATGGAGAGCCTGCAAACGGGCTGTCTTTATTCCCCACAATCATATCGGAGCCACCGATGGACAAGTGCCCTGCTTCTGATGTAAAAATATGAAAGCAAGGGCTGCTTTGAGAACTTTATATTTTGTTTCAGCCACATTTTGCTGGTATCAGATGCAGCCAGGGATATAATACCCTAACTCAGAGCAGCCAAAGACAACAGGCAAAGCTTTCTAGAAAGGATGGCTATGAAAGATGAGCGAGTGATGAGGAGGAGACCACATCCTGCATTTAACCAGCAGCAGACAGGCACAAAATCCCTGTCCCCTCACCTGTCACCCACTGTCTCTCTCCTCAGGAAGACATATTTTTGCCACCTTGGTGTTCATAACTCTCATGTTTAGATGTCATTTGAGGGCACATAGCATCGTGTCTTTTAACAAATTTTGGGCAGAAGCCAAGAGCATCCTTTGCCTGCTTGCCATTTCTGTATTTTTAACCTGGGAGACAGCAGCTTTTCTGACTGTTCACATAACATAACACAGGAAAACTTGCAAAGAAAGCTTGATGGCTTTAGGTGCACCACTCCTGCATTTACTATTGCAACAAAAGCACATTGTTGAGAAGAGTTTAGAGCCAGAAAGCTCCAGGATGCAGAAAAAAAGTACTGACAATTTTTGTGCTTTACCCTAGTGCTTTTTTCTTAAAGGGAAAGGAAGGTGTTCTCTTTAGGCAAGATCTTAATCCACCTTGCACCACTATGAAAAACAGATTGATGAACAGGAAAAAAAAATAGAAAATGGGCTGGTTCCATAATTTAAATATTTCTAATGCAACATTAGAGCGAGATAAATATTTCTGTAATGCAGCATTAGAGTGAGATAACGAAATTCTCAGTTGTCCTTGTTTAATATTTAAGAGACAACAGTTATGGAGACATTTAGGAGCCAGGACAGCTGCCTGCCCATTGTCCCATCATGGAATTTAGGTGTACACTGCTGGAGGCTTTCTGAGCTTCCAGTGTGATGTATTAAAGAGATGCCATCACCTTCATCCATCTGTGGCTCTTCCAAGCAAAGGAACAGATGCAACACTGACTCTATCCTGACCGGGGTCACCATGTCCCTCATGGCAGGGAAAAGACAGACAACACATGGCATTTGTCAGCAAGCCCAGCCAGAAACACAGAAACTGCCAGAAACACAGAAATTGTCAGAAATACAGAAACTGTCAGAAACACAGTCCAACCCAGCTGGGGCAGGGAGCTCTAGGTGAAGAGAAGCATGCACTGGGTGAGCCTTGATCAGCTCACATCGATTCTGACGATATTGTGCCTCTATCACATGAGCCAAGAGCTTCAAGGAAGGACTTGTAGAGGGGCATCAAGGAACTTGTGCTCACTGAGCCGCTAAAAGCAGCTTGGAGGTCACCTGGAGACCCACACCCTCACAAAACAGAGGCTGCTCTCAGCCTCCCAACACCACACCTGAGCTGACAGCAATGTGAAGCTCGGTCTCAAAGAGCCTCACAAGAAAAAAAACCCAAAAACAAGTCTAAATATTTTTTTCCTCCAAAAAATCTTTCCTTGTGGTGAGAATCACTGGAGAGTTCAGTTATTTTTTCCGATACACAAAATGCAACTGTCCAATGCCTGTGTGATATTTACAAGAACAAAACAAATGAGGGACGAAATTAAGGCTGAGCAGCCCCGGGAATGGGCTGCAGGAATCCTTGGGAACAAAATGCTGCCACACACAGCACACCAGGAGAATCCTGCTAATGAAAAAACAAGGAAAACCATCCATGACAAAATACTGAGGACTCCACCACCTCAGCATCAGTGCTATGTTCAGTACACACCATACCTCAAGGGCTGGCTGAAAACAAGTTATTGACACCCCAAAACAGGCAAGCATGACTTTTTCAAGAAAACAGAAAGACTGGAACTAAAAAACTGAAAGACTCTGGTAAAGAGTCAACAGGTCATGGATTAGTAAAAACAAAACCAGTCTGCATTTTCCAGCTTGTCCTTTTGGGCCAAAGTTTTCCAGGCGCTGCATGAGCCCACTAAATTTATGCCTTGAAAATGGTCAGAGGTTGCATTTTATTTCCTCCAGGGATGGGAGATGGATCTTCAGATGATATTGTCCATCAGAGTCGTAATGGATGGTGGGTGTCCCTCCTTCATGGGTCCTGGGCCTCCATCCCAGCTCTGCAGACCAAGGGGGACCACACTGTAACCACAAGGCTGGTGAGCAAGAGGAATAGCAACACCAAGAGTCTCAGACTGACAGCAAAGACACCTTTCTCCTCCTCATGCCACCTTCATTGGCATTTTCCAGATCATTCATGGCCCTCTTCACCTCTCAGTGAGTTACCGGCCCACACAACAACCCCTCAGAATGTGGAGACTGGGGGAGTCATTAACACCAGTGGGGGTGTAGATCCTCTGGCATCCTTTGGCACAGCAGATTTTGTTCTTCAGTGCAGGCAGCTCATCCCTGTCTGATCCATCATTGCCTTCATGTCCTCCAAAAACCTCCAAGCCCACCATGCTGAGCATATTTGTCCCAGTCTGGCTTTTTGGCTCCCAGCAGCTTTGCTGTAACATTAAAATAACCCCCTTTTGTCATTCAGGCCCTGAACACCTCTCTGGAGCACTTGTGAAAGGACTGAACACCCAAGGGCTTCTTCGAGGGAAGAAGAACTCTCCCTTCTCACAGGAGCTGGGCTGAGGGGGCTGATAATCATCTTGTGATCACAAATTACTTTTCACTAGGTCCATTTATGAGGTAACAGTTGGCACGCGGAAAGCATTTCATTTCGCCAGCAGCTCACTGAAAACGAACCATCGTGAACCCTAAAAAGAAACCTTGAATCAAAGGCTGCATTCTTCTCTCCCACAGTGACCCCTTTGTTTGGATCTGCCCAAAAGTTTCATTACGAAAGTCTGATACAGGAGCTTTATTAAATTGTGATTGAATGACGTGTCCGTGTAGAAGCCTGCTCTCTCTGCTGTTGATGTGGGCTGGATTTCTTAGACTTTGAAAACATACAAGCTTATGAAATAGCTGTAATATCTTTTCCCATGATTTCTAGGGCAAGGAGGGTCTTTGCTCCTGCTCTAGCCGTACCTGGCCTGGCTCCAAAGGATAACATTTTCATTAAAAGTGCATTAGGTGCACAGTTCACCGCGCAGCCGTCCTGACAAAGCATTGACCTGGCTCAGAAGCCTTAATTGGCTCTGGTGAACTTTGCTGGCTTCTGTAAAAAACAGAATCACCCATCACTGGGTTGACTTTGAGCTGTTTTTACCATCATTTGGATCCAGTTTGTTCACCACGCTGCTTCCACCTAACTCTGTCTCTGTTTGGGTATGAAACTGAATCTTGGCTCAGGCCAGATAATGGCTGATTACTGGAGCAGCAGGGCTGACACTGGAGCATCTTAGAAAGGGTTAAACTGGAGAAATTCAAACCCAAAGACCTCCCCATCATTTCTGACCAAGTGTGAGCTCTGAGCCGCCAGCAAACTCGCAGCAGTGATGCATCTTTCCCTTCAGATGACTCACTGTAAATAGTGCCCGGTGATTTACGCACAGAAAAATGCATTTAACACAGAAATGCACAAATTCGTACGTTTGAAGGCCAGAGGAGCCGTCACAAATGTTCAGCCTGGCTCTCTGGAGAGTGCAGCCTCACCCAGAAACTCCTGCCTGAAATGCATGGCTTCCGTTGGAGTGAGAGCACCCACAGGGGAATGCTTGAAACACTTTCTTCTAATACTTGTCATGAGGGAGGTTGTAAAAACAGAATCAAAGGATCACAGAATGGTTTGGGTTGGAAGGGACCTTAAAGATCATCCTGTTCCACCCTCTCCCATGGGTAGGGACACTTTCCACCATCCCAGGTTGCTCCAAGCCCCGTCCAACCCAGCCTTGGACACTTTTTGGGATGGTCATCCACAGCTTCTCTGGGCACCCTGTGCCAAGGGGTCCCCACCCTCACAGGGAAGAATTTCTTCCTAATATTCCATATAATTTGAAGCCATTCCCCCCTTATCCTGTCATTACAAGTTCCTGTAAGAGCAACTGTGTGCTCGTGGAGTAGACAGCAGATCAAGCTACTCAGAGATGTGGCAGAAACTTTGATGGGAACGTGGGTGATTTCTGGGAGATGCTGGCAGCCTTCTGGCTGAATCAGCAGGAATCCTCCATGGGACACATGTCCCAGCCTGGCTGCCTCACAACCCTGGGACCAAAGGGTTGGATCACAGAGGCACCACCTCAATTATCCAGCAAAGGCCATTTAAATCATGCCTCACAAAGTACAAATGTGTGTAAATATTTGTGCAAGATAAGATTGGCGAGTGGCCGAGCAATATTTCAAAGAGCAGAGCCAAGGGCAAACAACAATTTATATGTACTGCTCCAGAAAAATTAAAATTAGGAAATGCAGCGGTGTGTTTATGTTAGGGTAACATTTGCTCTGGAGTGGGTTTCTGTCAGTGGATGTCCCACACATGGGACAGGCAGTGGAAATACGAGGGCAGGGCATGAGAAGAGATTTATCTGAAGAGCAGTCCTGGATCTCCTGAGGGACTCCTAATCAACCAGCCACAGGACATCAAAAGGCTTTCAGGAAAGGTTGGTGGGTCTGTCAGATTGACATACACAAGCACAGGCAGCCGGTTGCTAAGCTGTATTTTATTCAGAGCAAACAGTCAGTGAGCATGAGATAATCTGAGATAATCAATCTTTCTTTATTCAGAAGACAAAGTGTGCTATCTAAAGTAGCTGCAATGCTCTCTGACAAGGATACATTTGAGATTTTCTCCTTTGAAATTAATGCTTTTCATTAATACTTACAGCCCAGAGTCACAACCCTGAGGGCACCACCAAAAACCAGCCTGAACTGGAGAGTCAGAGGTGCTGTCCCACCCTGCCTCCCTTAACAGGCAGACACTGGCCAGGGATGCTGTGACACAAAAGCAGAATCTACTCACAGAGAAGACAGAAGAAAATCTGCACAGTTTATAGGTGGGAAGAAGACACTACCAGCCTCCTTCCAGAGAAGGAATAGCAACTTCCAGCTTTTCATAAAACCCCCTGCGGGTGACCACACTACAGTATCAGGTGACAATGACAATCACTACAACCATTTTTACCAAGACTTTGTGCTCCTCAATTGCATTTCGTATCACAAACCAGATTCTCTGCATCCCTTAATTACTCTAGCACTTTAACTACAGAAGTCAACAGAGCTCCTTGTGCCACAGTCCCCTACATCTTCACACAGGGAGCCAAACACCCTGACCCTTCCCATCACCTGGTGTTCAAGACATGCACAGGCAGCAGGAGCTGGTGGGTAACCACAGTGCAATGATTTGAGCTTTTAATTGTAGCCATCAGGTGTGAAAACATCAGGCTCCATGAGCTGGGCAAGGAATGAGAGAGTTCAGAGAGCCACTGTGTTCCAAGCACCAAACAGCTGCGTCCTTCCCTCCCTCTCTCCACAGCCTCCCTTCTTTTCCCAGATGCTTTGTATTTCCCCCTTTCTTCTGCCAGGTGTTTTTAGCACATCAATGCTAAGAATTTCAGCGTGTCCTAGGATTCCAGCCTGCTTTTAACTAAACTGCCACAGATCTGTCTCCATGGAAGATGTTTCTTGCCAGAAATATTATCTAATTTGTAAGCATTTTATGATTTTCTAAGAGTCATAAAATACAGTATTAGGAAACAAATGGGCAACGGAAAAGATCCCTCCTGGTAGCCAGAGTGACCATATAATTGATTTTTATGAACAGCATCTGAAGAAATGAGTCACAACCCATATGGCTGTTTTGGAATCCAGATATACATCGTGTTTTAAGCCTCTCAGAAGATTTATCCAAGTTTTTCTCACACAATCAGTGGCCATTAGATGAGGACATGAATCACTGCAGCTCCTCAGGCTGAGCACATGTTTGAAGGGTGAAGGCTTCACACATTCTCGCTCTATAAATACCCATCCAAGGCTGTCCAGAGCATGAGCAGCTCAGATGGCAGAAAGCAAAAAGGTATCAGGGAACAAACTGCAGACTCATTACAGAGCTGAGGCCTCCTTCCTCTGATGGGTGTAAATGTTATTAACTTAGGACATGGTTCAAACTCCAGTTGAAGTCAGACGGAAAAACTTTACCTCTAAGTCGGGCTGTGTATCCTCTTTCTCCATGGCTTTAGCCATTTTCTCATAGCTTGGCCCCAGCCGGTGACGAGGTTGGGTTACAAGTTTGCTCACTCAGCTGTGATGTTACACAAATAACACCCACACAGTTCACATGTGCACACTTCCCAGGCACATCTGGGCTGCCCAGAGGTGCAGAGACATCCCACCTGTGGGCCCACATTTGCACAGCCACACATACCTCACACACAACACACCAGCCTCACTCCTGGGTGCCTCGTGCAGCTCCTCCATCTCAGTCCACACTCCCTTCTTCAGTGCCAGAAGATTCACATTCACCCAGAGCTGACACAGGAATGCATGCTGCATCTTCTGAAAGATGCTGAGAGCCCTGTTTGCAATGGCTCCAGACTTTTGCCTTCCAGCAGCAGTGGGAGAATTTTATTTACAATTACTTTAGATGCAACAGGTACAACTGGGTAACTCCTCAAACATGATTGTTAAATTAAATCACTTCACATTGCAGCCTCAGGTGCTGGTCCACAATACCCTTCCTCATGACATGCAGCACTGGAACATTTATATATCACACATTGTGCCAGTTTTCCAGGACTCCCAGAGACAAATGTGTCTCCCAGTACAAAACTGCCCTCTTGTTTCCATGGAAATCTCAGCCAAATAAATATTTTGCACTTTTATTTGCTGCAGAAGAAGTCAGGGCTTATGCACGATGCTTCAGGCACAGCACCCCCAGTGCAATTCTTTCATCCATCAGGCTTCCATGCAGCTGCCCAGGAACACCTGAGGTGTTTGGCCTAAATTGCACATTTTCACCTTTGACAGACTTCTGGATCCAGGCGGGAATGTTATGGTCCCTGTGAAACACAAACCAAACAGTCTCAGATGATGATTTCTGCATCAAGCCCTGTGGCTTCCACTTGAGCTGGCACCAGACGCATTCCCAACGTGCTGCAGCTTCTCTGTCATGTTCCTTACAGCTCCTGTGTTCCTGCAGGTACAGCCAAGGGGAGCAGGGACCTGCAGCCCCTCCTGCTGCCTTTGTGCCCTGATAAATGAGGAAATCAATTGAGTGCCAACAGTATTTTTAAAAGCTGCCTGGTCTTGGGGGCGAGCAAAGCCTCTGCATTCCTCGGAAGCCGACGATGGGGTGGTGGAGAATAGACCAGGGCCCATAATCTGTTACACAGGTTTCACTCCACAGCACCAGCACACATCCAAACCCCACTCTGAAGGGAAGCTGAAGGATTAACATTGGCTCCCAGACCACTCCTGCTGTAACAAAACCCTTGCCTGCAACTCGACAGAGGCACTAACAGGGTCTTTGATGAGGACTGCCAAGGGAAGGCTCCAAGACAGACGAAAATTTTGAGGTTAGAATTTGCAAGGCAGTCAATCTTGCCCTCATATTCGTGTTACAGCACATGATAAACTATTCCAGAGGGAATTCTTACCAGGATGCTAAAAGAAATTTTATGAAGAACTAGAGTCATTCATCCAAAACGAGGATGAAAGAGTGACATGTTACCTAGGAGGAAACAAAGAAAGGGAATATTTTGCCCTCAATTTTATTTTCTGAGTTCCTTAGGCGGTTCAGTCAGATAAAATTTGGAAAGACATCTGAAGATGAAAAGGCCTGTACCAAGAAACAGATCCAGGGGATCATAATTTAAGGAAATACTATGCCAGTTGTAGCAAAAGTAGAAGTTTTCATATTTAAGTTATTTCATACTATTATGAAAGATACCAAGACTAGCATTCTTCCACCAGGAGATTTCCCAGATTTTCCCACCCACATAGAGTCTGAAATATCTCTATAAGGAGTTGCTCCCTACTTCAGAGATCAAAGCAACAGTCCCCATGCTGGCAGCCCAGCTAGAAATAGGGCTGACATGCACTTTTGCATCTTTAGTCTTGACTTTAGTAGATGTGCAGGCCTTTCTGAGCACATGGAGGATGATTTTACCCCTTGAATGTTGGAGGCACCTATCTGGTTGGTTGCCCAGTTATCAGAGACTAATCATCTCTCCAACACGGGTCAGTGCTGATGTGGTCCTGGGGGAATCTGTCCCCTCTGGTGAAACAAGAATCTTTGTGGTGCCAAGGACACTTGAGAACACAGCCAAACCCAGGCTCATGGCCTTGGAAATGCTCCCATGCCAAGAACAACAGTAAATAACCTGCTTTCCAGCAAGAAGCATGAGCATTTCCAAGCTTAGCTGGGGCCTCTTCCCTTTTCTTTTTTTTTTTTTTTTTTTTTTTTTCTGAGAAAAGTCAAAACACTCTGGGATGCCTTGAAAATACAGAACAGCAAGTGCTGCTGAAGGGGATATTTGCAAGGAGCCCTGCCATGACCTCAGCTTTTAAATCATTTCAATCAGAACGACTCAGAAGTCATGCCAATGCCAAATTATCCCCATGCAACACAAGAAAGGAAGCTAATCCCCACTCCTTGATGATAATTGGCACAATGAGAAACACCTTTCTTACATGATTTAGCTCAGAGCCAAAACGCAGGCTGTCTCAGGAGAAAACCTCTTCCAAGGAGCAGATGATGACAAAGTCTTGAGTGGTGCCTTGCCCCACACCAGAGGTGTTCAAGGAAACAAAACACCTGGCCTTCCTGGCTCATCTCTGCCGCTGGCCACCAGCCATGGCTCACCTCCCCGTGGTTTTGGATACAGGGAGGAATTCCTTCTCCTTCCCAGTGGCCAGACATACTTGATTTTCCAGCTATTCCATGGAGGAAATATTCCCCCAGGTGATTATGTGCTATGAGGGTCTGTGTAGTGACTCAGCCTTTGTGGCTTTTAGTGGAGCCAACTTCACAGGGAGATTTTTAGGGGGAGAAAAATAATTCTTAATTAACGTGACAGGGAGTAGAGGTGGTGGTGAAACTCCAGGCAGATGCAGGTGTCCAGGCAGTCCCAGGTGACTTTCCATGCACCTACCCTCATGCCCAGGCCTGAACTGGCTCTTTTTAAGGGAAAAGAAATAACATTTTCCATATAATTCAAAGGGGTGGGTTGAAGTTTTGTCACTGGCACCCACAAGATGACAGGTGGAGGTTTCAACCAGAGTGCTGCCAAAGAACACTGGAGAGAGGATGTACAACGAAACAGAACCACCTCAGCCTCAAAATCTCATTGCTGCTGTTCTCTCAGATGGTTTGAGTCTGGGAATCCAGAGCTCCTTCAGCACCAGCCCTTTGCAGCCATGTCCCAAGGTATGGGGCAGGGAAAGGTGCATTTCCACTCTGGTGACTTGATGACCTCTAACCCTTTAAACTGGTAAAGAACAGCAGGACCAGAAGTTTAAAAAGGTCCTGGGAAGATCTGGGAATGCTTTTTTCATGTGCAAAAAGCCGCAGGTGCTGATGCAACCCAGCACACACATCACCTGCCCCCAAAGGCAGAGAAAGGGATGCATCTTTAGCCCTGTTTTCCCAGCATAAACAATGAGCAGGGGACACTTGCACAGAAATTTAGAAAACAAAAAAACTGGTTTCTGTTCAGAGCCAGTTCTCCTCTGGGAGAGGTAAGATGAGAAAGAGCAAATCACTTGTGACAGATGACAAGGTTGGTGGGGAATGCACTAATGGGAAGCACACACATCCCAGGAAGATGAAAGCAGTATAAAACCTTATTAAAAAAAAACAAAACAACTGCCTGTCTCATTGGGCTGCTCACTGTGGTTCCTTTTACAAAAGATATATTCATTTAAAGGCAAATCTTGATTTCTGCCATGAGCCCAGTATTACAGCAGTGATGTGAATTGACATTAAAGTTACACTAAGTCTCTATGTACACCCACATGTTTGTTATACCCAGATTTATACAGCCTGGAGAAGAGAAGGCTCCAGGAAGACCTTAGAGCCCCTTCCAGTGCCTAAAGGGGCTCCAGGAGAGCTGGAGAAGGACTTAGGGGCACAGAGTGACAGGACATGGGGGAATGGCTTCACACTGACACAGGGCAGGGTTAGATGGGATAATGGGGAAAAATTCTACCCCGTGAGGGTGGGGATGCCCTGGCACAGGTTGCCCAGAGAAGCTGTGGCTGCCCCTGGATCCCTGGGAGTGTCCAAGTCCAGGCTGGGTGGGCTTGGAGCAACCTGGGATAGTGGGAGGTTGTCCCTCTCCATGGCAGGGGGTAGAACTGGATGATCTTTAACGTCCCTCCCAACCCAAACCATTCTGTGATTTATTGTTTGTATCTTGTGACATGAACACCCCCAGTACCTGCTCCCAGGATGTGCAGGCATCCCAGCAGGCTGTGAGGTACAAAAATCTATCAAGGAATACTGCATGGAGAAAATTGCATTCCAGTCCTTAGTCGTTTAAAGGACTGATTTAATTTCCGAGCTGCAGCCCACTGCTTTCCAACAGCACACGCTGCTTTTACGAGATGGTCCAGAGGAAAACATCCAGAACACTTATCAGCTGAAACCACAGGTAGCACATAGGGAAGCAGATTAAGGGAATAACATGTTTTCCACAGGCAGCAGTGCCCCATGCACACATGGAAAGCCCAGGGGGCAGTTAACCCTGAGTGCAGCTGTTGGGTTTAGTACCACAGACCCACGGAAAGATTTATCTCTAACTCTCAAACAGGCAGGAGTTTGGTAGGGATTCAAGGAAAACAGTTAGTGGATCCCCTTTCATTTAGCATCCTGAGGAAGTCTGGGCAGAGGACAAGTTTTGGCATGATACAGCCACAGGTAGGAGCTGCCAATTTCCTGAATGAAGCTCAGACCATGGGAGATCAGCAGCAAACCTTGCCTGTCACCCCGTCCATAACACGTGCAAACCAGCTCAGAGTGCTCAGGAATCTTGGGACATCAGAACCAAAAGGATTTTGTGCCATTGGAGTCAGGAGGTGATGGAGCCACCTTCCACTCTGGGAATTGGAGTTAAGAGGACATAAACAGCTTTTAAGATGGGTCTTGACCAATTTGTGAAAAAAGATCCGAGGTGTGGACTTCTCCAGCAGCACAGGACACTGACCCACCACATCTCTCAATCCCAACATCCAAACATTTGTGCTACTCACAGCAAAACAAATTTGAGTTACATATTTTTGCTGGACCAGCTGCAAACTGTCATCCTAAACAATTTTCTGCTATTCCCAGCTATAACATGTTGCTCATTTTCATTACATCCCGGTTTTCCATCTCAGGGCGTGCCTTACCATGGTGAAATCTGACTCTGCCACTTAATTAATACCATAACTGCAGACTGTGACTGCCTGCCCTGTGCTGAGCACCATCCCCACGCTCCGAGGTATTTGTTGCCGCGATGAGGGAATACAAAGCTTTACACGCAGGAGATGGAAAAGGTTAAAGTCAATATTTTGGCTGGTGGAAATATTTATGGAAAGAACCCGTGAATAAGTGAGCTGTATTCATTCCACTGACATTTCCTAACTGCGTTAACCTTTTATATTTCTTGTGGTTGGCTCCTGTTTAATACGTTCTAATTATATGAGAATCAGGAAGCAAATGAACGGCTGAGATTAAAGTTAAACAACAGCCGTAAATACTGCAGGACAGATTCTCAGCACTGAGCCTGTAGATTTAAGCCTCTGAGCTCAATGCTGAGCAGATGAGACACATAAAGCCATCAGACACATGTGCAGGGCTCAGAATCTCTTGCCCACTCCCTCGTTTGAGGGCAGAACTTGTCCCTTTGATGGCACCGTGCTGATGTTTCATCGCGCATGGAGCAAAGCGCGTCAGTTCGCCCGAAGAGGGTTCACAAAGGACAAATAACTTCTGCAAAAATCACCATTTCCTCTGGCCTTTCTACCAAGGGAAAGGCAGGAAAGGGAAAAAAAGAGATTCAAAATGGTTCAGTAACACTGGGCAGATGCTCTCAGAGGCTCCAGCCAGCCCTCAGCACTGGATGCACCGAGTGCAGCAATTCCACCTCACACGTGGGCAGGCAGGCAGTCCCTCAGCAGAGATTCACCAGCACAGCAATATCTGGTACAAAACACACAGGAGCAGAAGAACTTTCTCCCAGCAGAGCCTGACATCACAGGCAGATGCAGACAGTTGCAAAACTCAGCTCCACACAGGGAAGTTGTTAACAATCTGTCCCAGTTCTGCACGGAAATGCCAGATGGCCAGTCTGCTGCTCACCACCCCAGAGGGGGATGGAGGAGGTTCCTGTGGGCAAGTTGTCCCTTTTTACTGAATACAAGTGAAGCTGGTGATGAAGGGAGCACCAGAAATTTGCTGACACGGCCACAAACTCACACAGTTAAAGCTGGCCAGAGATGCTGACCTGTGGAGAAGCTGAACCTCTGGTGGAGAATTATTTCAGAGGGAGACATTCGACCATCACGTCTGCTTTGGGGGTTAAGAATGGCACCACCAGCTCCACCAGAACTCCAGCATGGCCAGGGTGCTCTCAGTGTGCAGTGCGGACCCCACTGCCATCCATGCCAGCTTCCTCTGACCACTCTGGGATTGAACGGCTCTGATGGATTAAATGTTCAACTTTCCATCAGCCAGCCTTCTGACTCCTCACAGACAAAGCAACAAGGAAAAAGGGCATCATCTTTCATCTCTTTGGCCTGTAATGTCCTCCGAGCTCCTTGCTCCCCTCTCTACCTGTGGCCCATAGGACTGCTCAATATTCCTAATTGTTGTCTTGTAGCACAGCTTCCGATGTGAGACAGCATCAAAGGGACTCGTGCATGTGGTTACAATTAAATCCATGCTTAAACACTTTGCTGAACCCAGGCATTCATTGAGCAGCAGTTGTTCCTGAGGTACGGACCATCTTTCCCCATAAGATGCCTCACACAGACAATTTGACCCCAGGTGGCCTTATCTACCCCACTAAAATAAAAATAAATATCTGGGAGTAATAATAAGAAACGCTGTCACCCTGGTAAAAATTTATTTCTTTTGTGTTTCCAAGAACACTACACAACCTTCAAGGGAGGATGTTGCTGTCTCCTACCATCAACAATGCCAAAAATAAACAGAAATTAAGTTAAAGAGTCACGTTTCAAGAGGTACAAATTCAACCACAGCAAATATTTTGTGTGGATGCAGTGTAGTTTAGACTCCAACATGTTTCCTTTTGGTCTATCTACTTCCTCTAAAAATATCAACTATAATCACTCCAGCTAAGCCTAACACAGGATAGCAATTCAATAAACATCTCCATTCTGCTGTTGCTTAGGGGGCAAAAGGAATCCTAGTAGGGCTGCAAGGGATTTTTGAGAACAAATCTCTCTGCTGATCTATTAAAAATCCCAGTGTTTGTCTTGCACAGCACTAGCAGAATCTGTTCATAGCCGGGACAGTCTCTGCTTTATTTTCAATAACTCTGATTGCCTCCACATGCACTTTTAAAAAAATGAATATTTTTTTTTAAAAAAAAAGTTATTTGATGCAGTGATCCTCGGTATTTTTTGTACATCTGGGAAAGCCTCTGCCCCTCGTCACAGTTTGCCCATTTGTGAAGCTGGTGTCATTAGAGACTTGAAAGGCTTATTGCTTTAACACACTTTGGGATAAATAGTGTTACATTAGCACAGGTGCAAATAGCTTTCTAATTATTATTAATTTAATAATACAGTGCTGCTGGCACAGGCTAATTAGATCCATGTTGTCCTATACGAGGGGAACAACACCAGGAATTCCCACAGCTGTCAGCTGCTGTCTTCTCCCAATTGCTATGGAAAGCAAACAAACCATGAAGGCAATTCATAATTA
The DNA here is from genome assembly GCF_029207755.1 of Chamaea fasciata. Classification (NCBI taxonomy): domain Eukaryota; kingdom Metazoa; phylum Chordata; class Aves; order Passeriformes; family Sylviidae; genus Chamaea; species Chamaea fasciata. The sequence goes on along the minus strand of NW_027094095.1, from coordinate 28,279,398 downwards.
TTACAAACACTCGCTAACCTAAACCACGTTGACATTTCTAAATCAGAGCTGCTTGCTTGCTCTTGTCTGTGGTGTCAGAAAGGGATCAGAGCCAGCTAAAGAATGACAACCAGCTATCAGATAATTTGAGGGCCAAGCAATTCGTTTGGTTTTAACAAGCTCTTTCACCATGAAGGAAGTGCTTCCCCCTTTGTTCTGACCAGCCCATCCCACCTCTCCCTCCATCATGTGCATCTTAACAGAAGACATTTGACTTTCAGCATTTTCTGGACTTTTCCTGCTAGGTTAGTGCTGCCCTGTTTGGAAAAGGCTTTGCCATTGTTATCCACTGGGATTCCTTCCCCCCAGCTAGAAAAAAGGAAGGAGAGCTACAGTTTCCCCTGCCTGCTGCTGAGTCCCTCTGGGTTTTTCTCATAAATTCATTCCAAGAACATGGCTTAAGCTCTTAAGTGATATTCAAAGCCCTCAGCATGAGGTTTATGGCTTTCAACGTCTGCTGAGAATATAGTTATAACTGACAAGTTCTGAGGCAGGTATTTGGATGCTTTTCCACAAATAACATCCTTATAAAATAGATCTCAACTCTGACATTGACCAAGACTTAATTTAAAGTGGTTTAGTGGAAGCAGCTGACAGATGAAAAAAAAACGGTCTACATGCAGAGAAAAGCCTACAGGGCTGAATCTGCAGCTGAATGCCTCTCTGGCAGGACCAGGACTCTCTGACTCTCCTTTGAACTATGTATCACTCACCAATTTTGACTTTTTAAATTTAAATTGCCGGTTCTACCATAAAAGAGAGGAAATCCCTGTTTGCTATTTCTCTCCTATTATGGCTTCATTTAGATTTCATTACAATAATTTGGATTTTGATTTGAGGCACTTCCTGAATGAATTCTTTGTCTTCTGTGAAAGCCCCCTGAGTGCAGTCAGGGCTGAGTCAGAGCTCAGGGTGTGGGGATCAAGAGGCTTTCCCAGGAGACCCACATCCCCATGTTGCATCCTTGATGGATAAACCTGGCTTGGGCAGGGGGATGCAGAGAGAGGAGGCTGCCTGGGTCGGTCTCAACATTGGGGTGGCCCCATTTGTCATCCCCATCAAAGGGCACTACAGAGGACTCCTCAAATCCAGCAGCATGAGAGGGAGGGAGGGAGGAAGGGAACCAGAGAAACATGTCTCAAGAGAAATCAAGTCCAAGCAAGGACTGACGTTTATTCACACATTCCCAACCCTCCCTTCTGCAGAGAGAAAAAATTACCCGCAAAAGAAACCCAAGCTCACCTAGAACCCTTTTGGCTAAAGTGTAATTCTAAACCCCAGGGAGTGTACCTTGACTTACAAGATATTCATAATCTTCAAACCCTTGTTGAATTTGGATGACAGCAAGGGTCATAGAATGGTTTGGGTTGGAAGGGATCTTTAAAAATCATCTCATTCCACCCTCCTGCCATGAGCAGACACCTTGCACTAGACCACGTCACTCAGATCTCCATCCAACCTGGCTTTTTAGATGCAGTAAATCATTCCAAAGTCAGACACACTTTGTACGAAGGTTCTCTGAGAAATAGTGAGAAGCACCAGAGCCCTTTTGCATGGGGAGTAATGGAGCCTCCCAGCCTTGAGGAAATGATGGCTTGATCAGCAGGGAATGCCAACCTGGAAGTCGTTGGTGCAAACATTTACTGGAGTCAGGGCAAAAATTTATTGGCATTTTCCAATCAGCACAACAGCCTCAGATCTCCTGCACACCACCAAGCGTGCACGCTAAAAAGCAAAATCAGCTGCCTCGTTCAGAAGGTTTCCTTTCTTTTAAACTGCACTGGGAAGTTTGAAGCATCATGTTCAAGACCTCCCATCAGTGTGAGGTGTGCTGAGAAAGACATTTCTTCCCCACAGGCTGATTCCCACTTTGAACCAAAAACAAAAAGTAACACGCTTTACCTAGGAAATGGGATATGGACACTCTGCTCACACATTTACTGGGTCTCCACGTGAGCACACAAGCTTGACTTTCCAGCCAAGACCAGGTGGGAAAGTCCTGCTATTAAAACACTGACAGGAAGCTGTGGGGTCATTCAACATCCCTACCCTCAAATGAAAGCTCCTCTTCCACTGACATATTGCTGAGGGCTCTTGCTTGTCTTTCCCAAACCACAAAACTGGCCTGGATGTTAATTGGAAATGGAAAATGTACCCAAACGTGACGACAGTCTATTAAAAAATAAAATAACCTAATGTAGTAAACTCTTTCTGAGTGCAAGAACCGCATGGTATAAACACTGGGCACTCATAAACCTTCAGTTGGTTTTAACAGCTTTTCTTCCAGCCTAGTTTACCCTCAGCAAAAGGGGGTTTTTTCAGTTCATTGTGATCACAGTGAAACATCCTTCTTTAACATTCTCGAAAACTAAAAATTAAAATTAAATAAAAAGTATCTTATAACATTCCTTCAAAAACTCTCCTTACCCAAGGTGACATGATGCCTTTGGGAGCCCAAAATATCTTCCCCTCCAGCCTTTGCATGGGCCAGGGTTCACCTTCAACAATGGAGAGAGGTAGGTGATATTCCTGAACAAAATTTGTGTCAGAACTGTATGTCCTGGCCCAACACTGATTTTTCTTTACCTGCCATAGGGTGGAGTCAAAAATTCATACCACAAAGAAATGTTGCTGACCTTCTTAACCCTGGTTTAGGAATTGGCATCAAACAAGTCAAGTTCAGCCACAGTTTGTTGGATGGAAGAATTTTAATCTTCTGTTTAATACAGGAATATTTATAAGTGGAACATAACTGGTAGAGAAGAGCCCCTTCATTTCAGTGTTTCACATCACCTGCTCATACTGGGCCAAACAATCCTTCTTAAATCAAAATATGGCAGGAGTAAAACGGAGAGAAATGATGCTGAGCAACATTCTCCTGTCAGGGACGGATCATTTTGGGGTGGAATAATTAATCAGCCCCTGTCTAAATGGCTTCTGTCTTAAAGGGCTTCCTTCTCCTCCTGGCATATTCTCAGTGGGTCAGAAATGCCAGTGCAATAATATCATTCTGTCTTTGCATTTGAAATACCAGCTACCACGTTGATGAAACAGACCTTTATTGAACTTCAAAGGCCCATAATTATATATCCTCTCCTTGAGCTTTGATATTTTAATATTCAGCTGGTGAAATTATTATCTATTCCAGCCACAAAGCGTTTATTTATTTTGCTAGCTTTATCTCTGTTATTTCTGCGGTGGCAAGAGGCTGAGGAAGAAGCCCCCCTGCTTATTGGCAGCAGCAGAAAGTGGGAATTGAATGTACCAGGACTTTTATCTCCAGCAGCTGAAGAACGAAGCGTTTGAACTCCTCCTCGAGCCCTCAGAAACCTCTCCCCGCAGCCAGTTCCTCTCATTTATGCTTTTCAAGAGCCAGCCAAATTTCTTTATGTAGGTTTCCCTGTGCCATGAGGGAGCACAGGAGTCGAGGAGACAGCAGTCAGCACTAACGATGGCATGAATTTTTCATCTGAAAAAGGCACTCTGGTTTTTTTGGAAGCTGCAGAAAGAAATCTTTGCTGGCGTTTCCTCAGCTCGAACCCCACCAAGGTGGAAGAGCGTGCAGCAGGGGCAAAAATATTTTATGTATACATCCAGCCCAAATGTAAATACACACAGGTAGAGCAGAGCTCCCTTGCTGGCTGACAAAACAAGGTGGTGTTTCATGGCTCTGCATCCCTCCCTCGCCAGAGAAAGCCCCTGTGAATGTTCTGTGCCCTTCTTCTCGGGTGTCTCAGCAACAGGACTGAGCTGCAAAATTCAGAGCAAAACCTGGATTTTCCAAGCTCAGCTCGCAGATCTGGCCCAAACCTCCAACAAAACTACATGAAAAGTGCATTTACATCAGCAAGAGATTTCAAAATTTGGTAACCCCCCAGACATTTTCAGAGATCTCTGCACCTCATTGAGACAGAGCTGTAGCCAGGAGGTGCTGGAAATCACACCGGAATGATGTTATCAAGACATTGCAGAGCCATTTCTAAACTAAATCCCCTCAGATATGCCTGGATCTCTCTCCTGGTGAAAAAGGATGCTGGTTGATCCTGTGCAGGCATTTCTCAGGAGTCCTCACAAGCCTTCCCTCTCTCCATTGGGTCATTTCCAAACAATCCTGAAATCAAACCTGTCTTAGATGAGCCCAGCATCAGCATATGGCTTTCATCAGGTGATTCCCAAGCTCTTCAGGAACGTGACTTAATTGCCCTTCACAGCAGCCCCTGATGGGATTCAGCAGCTTTTGCTCAGCCTTGATGAGCTGGAAACTGAGAAAAAGGGTCTCTGTCACCTTTCCAAACTTGCAATGTGAAACAGCAGAAGTGATAGAAATGCCCTTGAGAGAGAGGCCTGAGCTCCTTGCCTCACACTTCCTGGGACAGGCTTCCCAAAATCCAGTTCCATTAAGAAAGTATTTCCCCACAAGGGAGACAGGAAAAGCTAGCCAGTTGGAGTAGGACATTAACGTCAAGATGTTCCATATAACTGTAATCCTTCCCTTAATTTTTTTTTTTTTTTAAATGAATGATGGATGCTTACCACGGGTTTTCCCAGCATTTAAGCTGAAGAAGTTCTTGCTGCAAACATATGGGGTGGGTGTCCAGGCCAGAAACTCTTCTCCTTTAGCCCTGGGAGTCCAACCTGATGATAAGGGGGAGGTATTGAGGAAGAGGTTTGAAGAGTCTGGAAGAGCTGCAGGTTTCCCACATCCAGCTTCACACTGGCTCTGTGTTTGGCCGTGTTTGGCAGCTCTGGACGTCTCCTGAGAGGATTCAAACCTGCACCAGAGCTTGCCAGGCAACACTGGTGAACGTGGGCACATCCCCTTCCTACGGAGCTGTGCTGTCCTGCCCACACAGGGAACCTTCCAGAAGCAGAGGGAAATGGCCAGAAGCTGCTCCCTGAGCAGCAGACAGGGCTCAGGGTGCACAAGTCCAGACTATTTGATGCCCCAAACCTCAGTCTTACACCGTCAAACCCCCCACCAAGCATCTCATTTCTCTTTTGCCATCATTTACCCAGCATTTCCCACTCACTGGGGAGTATATTCCTCGTCAGCTGCAAGGAGCCTGCTGTCTCTTTCCAGGATTAAGTTGTTTATTTTCTTACATGGGTCTTTGGGGAAGCTATGATCCTATGTCACAGTCAGTGTTACCATATTCCAGAAACTTTAATGCCTGGAAAAAAAAAAAAAAAAAAAGGCACCATCTGGGAGAATGGGGACATTATTGAAGCTGAGAGGTGACCAGGAGCCAAAGCTCCTCTTCATTGGGCAATGGCTTGGCTTGGTTGTCCAGCTCACAGGGATGCTCAGCACAGGAAAGGCAAAAAGTCCTCTTAAAGCCAGATTGGGTAATTACTTATTTACCAGGAATTTGGGAAGAAGGAACAGGCGGAACCTTGTAGGGCACATTCTGCTTTGCGAATGAAAGGACTCGGTTTCTAGTAGTGCCACGAAATCTTGGGGGGTTTATTTGCAAATTTTCATACAAAAATGACTTTGTATTCGGAAATGTTAACGCCTGAATTTCAGGCCCTGAAAAGATGCAAAGGAAATGGAAATCTAAACGAGTAGCATATGCCATCCCCTTGGCTCCACCAAGGAAAATATTTGGCTTCCACTTACAGCTACCCCAATCAAAAAGGAGTTTGGGTTGCAGGAATGTAAGTCAAAGTGAATGTTAAATTTACATTAGACATTTGTTAATTAGCTGGCAAATGAATCACCCCCGTGGACTGGTATGGTCCACACAATTTTAAAGCAAACACTGTTGTGTCAAGTATAACTGCTGCCTTGGAGTTGACTAAGCAGAAACATTCCAAAATGGAATTATTAATAAGATTTTCTTGTATTATTAAAAACATCATGATTAAAATACCACAGTGGATATTTACAGGCAGGGAAATAGAAGAGAGACTCAGTAGGTGTTTATTAAATCCATTTCCACTTATACCTCCAGCCTGAGTGTGCTCTCCCTTCCCCTGCAAGCAAAAACCGTCTTTTACCTGGCATTTATCCCTGTGGGTACCTCTGGTTATTGCAGCCTGGTCAGCATGATTTGTTGGCTTAATCAATATTCAGGTTAAACACTAATTTCTTTTAGCAGGCAGGAGCTCTGTCACCCTTCTCAGTGTGTCATGCAGGCACATTAAGGTACCAAAATATTTTCCTGGAGTGTTTAAAGAATATTTCTGAGGCTGTGCCTCAGTGGGGACTGGAATAATGCTTAGAGCTGTTGGGTTGGTAGCATACACAAATCTTGGCCACTCAGCCTTCCTCTTCCTCCCAAAGTTGCTGACACCTTAGAAATGGCTTTGGTAGGTGTAGGACTAAGGAACCACTGTGGCCTCAGTTCCTGATCTCACATGGCTTCTGTGCTGGGTTTTCCCCCCAGTGAACAGCCCAACAACCCAAATAAAGTTATCAGGGATCTGGCTTTTCTATTGACACTGGGACCCTGGTTAACTTTCCTGTACACCGACATCTGAGACTCAAGTGCCCCAAGACCTTCAGAAAAGGATATCACTTTTTTTTTCTTTTTTTTTTTTTTTTTTTTACCTTCACTTCCTTTGAGCTTAGGCCAAAAGCCAAAGTCATAAATGGAAACAGTTATTCTGGGCTCAATATCACCTTTTGTGCAATGACAAAAATAATGTGTTGTTGAACTGTTTGGCACAGCTGCCCCAGCATGTGACAAGAAGCTAATTGCTTTTGAAGCCAAATCCACTCGAGAAAACAAGAATCCAACTTATAGCAACTCATATTTTGCCAGTTTTTCTGCTCCAAACTCATATTCTCTTCCGTTTTTCTTCTCTCTCATGACATCCTTTCCTTCTTTTTTTAAGTACTCCTGCACAGTTTGCAGCTGAACTTGCACAGTCTCTGCTGCCCCTCTCTCAGCCTTGCTCAACCCGTGATAACCAAATCCGTCCCGCAGAGCTGAGCTCTTTTTCCACCATCACACAGAACATTAATTCACTCAACACATTTGTTTGCAGCTGTCTTCCATCACCAGCCCCACACCCAGCTGGCTCCTCATAGCAGAGGGAGAACTTAATTTTCCCCTAATGAAGGTATAAAGCAGGTAATTTTTTTTTTTTTTTTTTTTTTTTTTTTTTTTTTTTTTTTTTTTTTTGTCCTTAGGTCCCCCCTCCCAGAAAATTTTGTTTTGTTTTACTAGGAAAACAAAAAGTGCAATAAAATTCTTGAGCTGCTGGTTTTGGTCATAAGGTGGGTGAGCAAGCCTGAGCCTCTTCAGGGAAGGAGCAGATTTCAGATTTTTACGTACGTTTGGCCAAATCAAACAGTGTCTTCATAACACAAGCTGGTCATTCCTGCAGATGTGTGGCTCTTCTAGGGAAGGCACAGCTATGGATTTATTAGGAATTATTATGTGGCTTCTTCTATTGCTCCCCCCAAACCATTCCCTTGTTTGCTTTCACATACAAATGCTAAAGCAAAACAACAACAACAATCTCAACAACCACAAAACAAACCCAAGCAAAACCCCAACAAATGAACAATCAACAAAATCTTGGACTCAGAAGTTTGCAATAAGATTTTCTTTAAGTGATTTCTCCATATCTGAGGCTTCAAACACAGCATGGGGTTTTCTGTCCCATGAAATTTGCTTTGCACCTGATATTTGGGAGGCATTTTCCTTTTTTCTCCCTCACTCTTCAGCTCTTAGTTCTAATGTCAAACACAGGCAGTAGCTTTGAAGCTTTTTCCAAATGAAAACGCCAGAAGAGTCCTGGTTTTCCAGCCAGCCTGCCAACTCCAGCAATCATTAATTTTATGTGCTAATTTTAAAGTTGATTAGTTTTGTGTCTCTGACTTCAAAGGCAAATCCAGTGTAAAACCTGAAATCTACTTAAAAAGGTAGAAATAATTTTGTAAAAATGTCTTTCTTGCGAAAAATTCCATTACTTTTATTTCAAGGAACACAAGTTTCCTTCCTATAGCTTGCGTGCATGTTGCTGAAGATCTCCATACCAAATATTTGGTTTATTCCAAAGAAGTCTTAAAAATTTTTGGAAGGGTTAAATAAATCAGACTGAATGTGTTTTCATTTGTTCCACTGGTGGAACTGTGGATGTTGTTAGCGAAGTGTGCGTGTAACATATGTGCAGAGCAATTATGTTTTGCAGCTACAAAACACTATTCATTAGATTAAATAAAATGACAGAGATTTTGGTCTGGTTCTGCCCTCAGATATTACACAGTCACTTGACTGGAGTACAATTTTGACTATTTTCCCAGCTCATCAGCGCATTAAAACCAGCTGTGTCTCTCGATAAATTGTTTCAGCAGAACCCACTGAAAATATCCGTATTTTCCTTCCTCTCAGCCCAACAAATGAAACTCAGGGGTCATTATGGTAATTTTAATTACGATTTGGTAGGGATGGCCTTCATTGAAATCTGTAGTTCCATAAACAACATGCTTCTTCTGTCATATTAGATTTCTTTATTTCAATTGTAAAGTCACAAAACCATGTGCTTCCTATTTTAGCTCCTGGACCCCCTGCTAAATTTAAACACATGAAGGAGTGGTAGCACAGGGAGAGCAGCAGCCAGGAGTGTCCAGGGCCTTATTCCTGCTTGCAAAAAGATGTTTATTCATTCTGTGAATAACAAAAAGAGGAGAGGAAAGAAAATAAGAAAAAAAACCCACAAAAAACAACAACAAAAAAAAACAGTGCAGGGGGTGTTGGAATTCTGGAAAATGAGAATTTTGGGGTTTGGTATAGAGTAGTGTGTGTGTGAAGCAATATGAAGGATTTGGGGTGTTGTCTAAGTCCTTCTTCTTCACCTTCTTCTTCCTTCTTCTTCATGGGTTTAGGTGGTTTTCTGTAATTGGTTAATAAAGTCCACATTGCGGACTTCAAGTAGTTAGTTATTGGGTTTAAAGTAAAGATAATTTAGGTGGCATTTCATAATTGGACAGATTGTCCTTGAAAAGACCTTGTAGAGCTGGAGAGGTGCTCCATTTTACCTCTGTTTTCTAACTTGCTAGTTAGAGCTCACGACCCATGAGGCTGTAATATAAATAAGAAATAATAAACACCAAGTCCAAACATGAAACTATGACTCCCATGTATTAATCCCGGTTTGAACACGAAGAAGAAGATAAAAACCTCACGAGGGGGTTAAAAAAAAAAAAAAAAAAAAAAAAAAAAGAGAAGAAAACCAAAGCAGAACTCAACAAACTGGGAGCAGGGCGAGGCGGGTGCAAAGGCAGAGCCCCAGAGTGACAGAGGTTTGTAAATGTCTAACAACTGCGTGAGCTGTGAGCCCCTATGCAGCTCCAAAGTGGAACCAGCTGCCAGCGCCTGGCTCACAGCAGAAGCTCTGGGACACGTCACAAAAAAGTTTTCCCCAGCGCTGAAAACAATTACCCTGGGCTCTTGTTTGTGTTCCATTTTATCAGAGGCTCCGGGCTGGAGGAGACAAAAGAGAGGAAAGGAGAAATTTGAATGAAAATAAGAACAAAATAGTTAATTAGGGCTTCGATTGGGTTTGGTTTAGTCTCTCTGGAGTTATCCAAGCAGAGGTTCCTGTATCCCACTCCCACATCTCTCTGCTAGGGAAAATTCAAGTTCCTCCTAAATCTGCAGTAGCACTTAGGCTGTATTTCAACACAGCCCGTAAGCAAGTGCCTAATTTTAAGCATCTGATTTATTCTATTCACTGCAAGCTGAGTGTGCCAGTGGGTGACGCAAAATGTAGATAAACACTGATTTGACTTCACTCAATAACTCAAACAATACCCATAATACAAAGATGTCATTGTACCAGTTTGTTGTTTCTACCATGTGTTTCAGCATCCTGGGCACAACCAAGCAGTAAAAGTCCTGCTGGGGGAGGCCTTTCCCATTAGGGGAACACTGGAAAAACATATTGACAAACAATTGTCTTGAACAAAGCCCAAGCATTCCCTTTGACAATGTGCATTGCATTTGTAAGACAAATTTTGGCTGGAAAAGGGGCATTTTGGCCAGGAATTAAGTATATATGTGGAAGAAAAGTTCCTCTGGAAACCTGAGGAGCTGGGTTTGCACTGAGGAGCTCACCCCATCGTCTCGACCTCATCCTGATTCCATATAATCCCTCACAAACACTTTAATTCTCCCATCACAGACTGGAAGTCGTTTAATGAGGGAAACATTTGTATCTGCCCCACCACGAAGTGTCACTTGTGATAATGAATTTCATGTTTGTCATGGGAAGAGTTTATGGGACCAAATCTGAGTTTGGGAAATATCTCAAAATGTCAAATTTCTCGGGGGGGAAACAAGTTTGTGAAAATCAAAACCAGGAATGAACCAAAGGAGTAGAAACTCCAGTTGAAATTGTTAGACTGGTTCCCTGCCTTTTGTTGACAGTTGGATTTTGGAAAAGAACAATTAGTGTAATAAGTTCTGGGAGCTACTGAGCCAGAAACTGGGAGAAAAATGGAAACCAAGAGAAACAGCTGAAATATCTTCTCATTCTCATTTAGACTGTGGTTGGAGCGGCTGAATGGCTGTTTTTTCTGGTCCACTTGTGTAATACTGAAAACTGGGGAGGGGAGGAATTGTCCCAAGTCGACCTTATGGAACAAAGGGGGAAAACCGTGGGACAAAGAGAAAAAGAGACAGAAAAAAAGAAAAATTTTCTTTGGAAAACTGAAAAGCATGCAGCTTTTTCTGCTGAGATGAATCGATGGCTTTGCTCAGCCCAAAATTAGATTATATATTTTCTTTACAGACTGTTTTTAGAGGGGAGGCAGGAAAGATACTCTTGGTTGTATTAGGAAAATTGAAGGATATTCCAGGAAAAAAAAAGAACAAAACCAAACAAAGAGTTTGGACCGAAAATTAGATTTTTTCAGAGGATTTTTTAAAGAGATGTCTCTAATAGAAAAGAAGAGAAAGCTTTCTGATTCAAACTTGTTGAAATTCAGCTGCTTTTTTTTTTTTTTTACAATTCTGTTTTCACAGGGTAAAAATGAAGGTGTTTGACATAAATTTGCAAAACAACCCCATAAGCAATTAATTAACCTTTTATGAAGGGAAGAAAAGAGAAACCACCGTATCATGCTTGGGGCACAGAGTGGGGTCTGAGCCCCAGCACATCATGGCAGAGCCTCTCTGCCCAGATCTTTCCTGGAGCCAGGATCAGCCCTGAGGCTTAGGCCCACTCCCACCTGCCAATGTGGGATCCAAGGTCTGTGCCAGCAGGACCACAATGCCAGCAGCCCAAGGCAGGAGAAAGTAAACATCCATGAGGTGAGAAATGTAGGATTTGCAGGGTGGGGATGAGCCTTGAGTGAGATCAGCCACTGGATCTCTCCAAAGAGCCAGGAGAGGAAAGGCAGACACAAACCCATTCCAGCAAGCCAGGTGCTGGTGCCACGAAGCCAAGCAATGACAACATCCACCTCTGAAAGCAAGAAGATTTGTTACCTGCTGAGTTGATGGATGCCTGCACTCCTATTTTGAGCACCCAGGCACATTTAAACTATAAAACCCCTTTACACCATCCTGGCTCCAAGAACATTGCTCAAAAGTGTACAGGATTGGGCTTTATCCTTCTAGTATTGGTTTCCTGTAGGACAGGATTGTCCCGTTGAGGGGTCAGGTATCCAAAAGAAATCGGAGTTTAATCTAGACTAGTTGTAATGAATGTCCTTGAGCACAGAATCTGGTCAAGAAGGACTCACAGTCTGAGTCCTTGTTGCTCTCAACTCTTGGGAGCTCAGGTTAGCACCATCCCAAGAGATCTTGTAGCCCCATGGAAAGACTGGGAGCACCATTCCCACAACATTTCACCCCAGAAGTCTTTTACAACATCCTCCAAGATGATGCCCACGTGCCCTGGACCCACATACCTGTACTTTATTTTAGGGTTAAGGCTCCCCTATGACTTGAGGGACTTTCATACACATCTCGTGGGAGCTGGTAGCTTGGTGTCAGGCAGGTAAAGAGCCTAAGAACTTAATTCCAAGCAAAAATGGTGCCTAAATTCCCTTTAAAAAACTGAACTTGCTTGAACAAGTTCCAAAAGTTCCATTGGTGCAAAACTGAACAAGCAGAAAGAGTAATTCACAGCACTGATGTGGGCAGTGCTGGAAAAACCTTACAGGAGAGGGCAGAGTCCTCCCCTCTGCAGAAAATCCAGCTGGCTTCAAGGGCACTAAAAATATCTTTTGTGGCACGAGGAGAGGAATCCAGATCTAATCCTTTGCTCCTGACTAAAAGGCATTACATTATAACATGTTTTCAAATGGTGGTTCCCATGAGCTGCTAAAACTGTCCTGGATAAGAGCCCTAGTGAGGGTCCATAGGTGACACCAGGGACACAGCAGTGGGGCCACCCCTCCCTGCAGCTGCTGCTGTCCCTGATCCCAGCCTTGGGACACCTGTAACTCCAGCCCTCATTCCTTCAAAGAGGGACTTTTCACAGTGGAGAAGAGCCAAACCAGGACCTTCCCAGGGCTGACAAATGGAGAATTCAGCCCCTCTCTGGTTCTCACGGTGGGGTCAGACACAGCTGCGCTCAGCCCGGATCTTGGGCCAAGGGCTTTAAAGCTGTTTGGATACATTGGCCTTCCTGCATCTTTGAAAAGGTTGTCAAAGCTTTCTGTAAAACAGCTGAAAAGATTTATTAAATTCAGCAGAGAGCTCCAGAATTTCAAACAGGGCTATTTCACGTGTATTAAATGGTTCTGTCACTGATTTTTTCCCTGCACTCAATCCCAGCTGACGGCACCAAGGTCTAACATGAGGAGATGCATTTACTGCCTGCACTGAAATCTCCCATGAAATTATCCATTGCTGGTTCAGTTGTACATTTATTTCTCCTTTCATCCCTAAGACACAAATCCCAGGCAACCACCCTGATTGTCCTGCTGTCTTGTGAGGTCATCACTTAGCAGTTGTGACATCACCATCTGGTGAAGCCCAAAGAGAGGCAAAGTCACTCACTCAGGAACTTTTTTCTTCCTCCATGTGGAGCAGGGAGAGGCACAGAGCTGAGAAATCACAGGTGCCTTACAAGACTAACCAGTGATGGTGGAGGAGGCAGGGAAGGGGGTCCTTGGGTTGAGGAGTAAGGGCTGAGGGTTGTTGCCCCTCCCTGCTTTAACACCCTGCCAGGAACAGCTGGTGCCATGCCTGGGAACTTCCCCCTCTGAGCAGCTTCTCACCCCTTCTCCCCAGCTGTGCAGAGGGACAGATATGGACCCCCAGCTGGTGCAGAACTGGACGTGCCAAACCAGGAAATGTCCCAAATGCTTGGCTACACACTCCCCATTATATCTCCCCCACCTCAGCGCTGTGGGATCTCTGCCCTTTGGCAGGAAGCTGTGCTGAGGGGCTGTGAGCCACCAGCCTTCTCCAGCCACATGCACAGGAGATACATCCTTGCTCTGACTCTTAGAAAGACCAAAAACCAGCAAGGCCAAAGACTGAAGGTGTAAAATACATACACAGAGCTCCCCCTGCCCCAACAGGAATGGAAGGCAAATTCCTACAATTGCAAAACAAGAGAATCTAAGTCTCAAAGACAGCTCGAGAGCCAGGGTTATAAAACAAAATTAAGCATTAAATATTCTTAACAAAGGCAATCTGGGCTCACTGTGTTCTGTTTTTGTTATGTTTTCCCCCTGTTTTATGCTGCTTTAACCTTCGGTTGTTGCTGTTGGAATCCTCTTTGCGCTGTTCCACTTGTCATTCTTCTTATTTTTATTAGAGACACTTTGGCAGAAGACTTATCAAAATGCGCTGAGCTTGTCAACAAACGTCATTAGCAACGAGCCGAGGCAGACAGTGTAAGCAGGGAAAGGGCATGGGAAAATATGCAATATAAAATAATTTTATATCTCGAAGAAATGCAGCAGAATAATAATGGCAAAAGCCTCGCTGTAAATTATTTGTGCTGTTACAGGAGTGAATTCCCACTGCAAAGTGATTTCTAGCCGGGCTTCAAGGGATCAGATGCTCTTCTGGAAGAAAATGGTGCAGCTTCCTCGAAATGAAGGGTCTGGCCACTCTTTGTGCAATGTAATCAGGCTGAGACGTTCTACACTCCGCACTGGATAGCTTTAAAATCTTAAATGACAGATTAAGGAGTAGGTCTCCTCCTCTGGAAATCAAAATCAGTCCATTGGCAAAAGTGCAGCTGTACCAACCTGTGCCAGAATCATGCTTTCTTCTGGGCTAATATTACACCCTGCTACATCCAAGACACCCACACACCCAGCACCGTGCTGGGGTTCAATCTCAACATGCCAAGCTGTTTCATTCCAGGGCTAAAAAATCTGCCCTGCTCTCAATCCCCTGCTTTGAAGTTCCCCCAAAGACATTTGCTTACTTAAGCACATGCAAGAGAAGGTGAAGTCTGACCCCACCATCCACGGGTGGTGTCCACTTTCATAAGGGTATGAGAAGAAAAAATAAATCACTGCAAAACGAACGTAAGCGAAGCCGTACGTTGTGCTTACCCGAATTAGGCCTGGGGTTATGCTGCAGGTTGCACAGGGCTCTACAAGAAGGGCTGGAATTCAGTAGGCTCAGGTTAATCAAAATAAATCGTAAGGTCAATGGTAAGGTGAAAGCTGAAAGGCGTCCCACCCACCCACCCAGCACGGCACATCAGCAGCAAGCAGGAAAGTGCACTCCCGGTATTCCAAAGCACAGGGAAGACATCTGAGCCCGTGAGGTTCAGCCCTGATTAGTGCTGATTGCAGCTCTTTGGAGAGCAGCTTCTCATGAGTGAAGAGGTCAGGCAGCTCCTGGCCAAGGCTGATGGTCAGGGGGGTTTCTTTAACCTCGTGGGCTCCATGGGACACCAGTGTGGATGGAAGGGTGATCCCAGAGTGGCTGTCCCCAGAGCCACAGGGACACGGGGGAAGCCCCAAAGAGCCCAAATGGCCACAAGGCTGATCCAGCACTGGCCCTGGAGGCAGGAGGGAGGGAGCACATGGTGGCTCATAACACATCATAAACACTGCTGGAGGGAGGGGGCAGGGTGACAGAGCGAAGGAGGGGAGGCTTGGAAGAAAAAGCTGATTAAAATTTTAAACGTTTTATAATTGATCACACCACTAATCTCAGCAAGATGCCACGAAGCGTGATGGGCTCTGGCAGGCCTCCTAAACCACACACAGGAACTTAAACATCTCAGATTTGGGACTGAAGACTGTGCCCTCCACAGGGTAAGGAACATTCATGTGCACAGCACTGAAGCACATGTATGGAACGAGGACACAAAATGATTTTGCAAACCTGACTCAGTCTTTCTGGAAGCTAATGGGATTTCATTGGGCTGAACTGAGGCTGTGTGTCTTTCATGGGCTATTTTGCCTCAGGGAGTAGTTTTATGGCCAAAATAATACGTGCCATATGGGAAAACCCCACAGAAATTAATAGGAGTGCAACCAGTAGAATTGGAGAGAAATGAAATAATCTATGGAAATGGCTGTGTAATCTTTAAAATTTGATAGAGAATGATCCCCTCTTGCAAAGACTTTTTAAGACATTCTATAGAATTGTAATGATGTAATTCGGTTTTAAATCCTATTCGAAAACCTCCAATGCCTAAGAATGGTTATTGTTTTCTTATTAAATTCTGTAAGACTTTTCCATAAGGAAAGAGCTGGTATTCTCATAACATCTCCACTATGCCAATATGAAGGAATATAAAACCACTGGGTTTAATTATATCAGGCACATAAATGTCTTCCAAACCATTACATGTATCTGCAGACATGAAAACACTCATCCATACAAATTAGGTGCCATTGGAATCAAGAGAGTTGAGCCCAACTCCGAAGGGACCAGCTACTGAAACAACTCCGGGTGGCTGACATGGCTTTTAAAGGCCACAGGAGGGAATGGGCTGGAAAGCTCTTATGAAATGCCTTTAGAGGTGGAAAAATACCAGTGCATTGAGATGGAAACTGTTTGGAGGAACACCATGGGTTTGCTCCCACTTCTGTTTTTGCGAAGGGGAATATTTGGTCGTGCACAGAAAGGGAGTATGTGCTCACCCCAGTCCAGAGCATCCTGCAGCCTGGGGTGGGGAGGCCAGCTGGGATGTGAAAGGCACAGCCTTTAGAGCTGGGAATGGAGCCTAGAGAGCTGGCAGCCCCAGCATTTCCCTCACCAGGGGCCTGTTAGTTATTTGCTCTCCTCCTTTCTCTCTCCCACTCATTCATTTCAAATGAGACCCATTGGTTCACAGCGAGATGGAGAGGGGAAAACAGCCCTGCCATCACAAAGTGGCGTTGTGAGATGGGAAAACTGGGCTTCGCTCACCTCTGCTCCCAAAAAAATGAAGGGAAGAGGTGAGAGTGGCTGCCTGAAGCCTGCCCACAGGTCAGGAGGGGGCTGGTGGAGCATGCCTGGGATTCCTCCACCTCGATGCCAAACGGGCCCTGGCCATCACAGCCAGCGGGAAGTTGCTAAATGTTGTGAAACACAGAAAGGAAAAAAAAAAGAAGTTATATTATAGTAATAAATGAAAGCAAAAGTCCTCTCTGTCAGGGGTCTGGGAGCAGGGGAAATCTCAGTGTGCGGTAGGCCGGTGCAAAATGCATCTTGGCATCGTTTTCTGCACTGGAGGAGAAAAGGACATAAATAGATGCAAAAAAAAAAAAAAATCTTATGGCTGGCTGGTGGAGTGTGCATGTACTTGTCATTAGGGAGCTCCAATCCCTGATTTAGTGGAGTACTTCAGTGGATGTTTAATTTTCAGCATGTTAGTGATGAACTGGGTCATAGAGCACTAATGAAAATGACGGGTGTTGATCTAAAAATTACAAAAAAATAAACAAGAAAGAAAGATATGTATTTCTTTTTAATATTTCTTGGGATTGATATTGTTTGAAAACAAAAAGCCCTTAAATATGTTCTACACAAGCTTTCAAATTTAGATTTCCTATTGAACTCGACTCCTCTTCCCAAAGGAACCCAGAAAAAAATCCAGCAAATTCGGGAATTTTCTTGGAAAATACATGGGTTTGCCATTTCTTTAAACACAAATATATGGCTGTGGATCTTCTGACTGGGGTCAGGGTCATACCAACACGGGGTAGAAACAGCCACGCCAAACATATGAAAAAGCTCAACACAAGCCTTTCACATCTACCCCTGACACGTGGTGAATTTGCCTCAATTTGGCTTTTATTATTCAGTTCAAACGATGATCCCCTGAGGTGGACCAAATTTCAAATAAGTGCTGGCTCTGCTTCAAGGGAGCACGAGCCACTTTATAGCTTCAGGTGCAAAGACTCCGTGATTTTCTTTTTTCACATAAATTTGACAAAGTCAGAATGTGACAATTTTAGTCACACTGCAGGAATCTTCCCAAATCCCTGCCTGCTCCAAGGCCACCTGTCAGGGAATCTCGCCCTGAGCCTTTAGGCTGCTGTGATTTACATTCCATTATTTTGTTGGACATCAGCAAAGAACACAGTTAAGAAATGAAGAATGGATCATCAAGGCAAAACTTTTCCTTTAGTAATCACATTCAGCTGTCTTTTCAACAAAAGCAGTACAGGGTGAGGCAACAATTTTGCTTTATCAGCCTAAATCTTAATTAAAAAATGTATAATAAATGCTCCTTGTTTGGGAACAGAGAGGGCAGAAGAAAGCCAGAAGTCATTTTTCTTTATCTATCCATCAGGAGTGAAAAATCCCAGATTATTCTCTGGATTTCATCACTTGTGTGTAAAACCAACCTACCATCACCGAGCCTGGCACATTGGGTGGTGCCAGAGAAAATCCCTGCAGGAAATAAACGTTCATCTGGGGAGGGCTCAGTGTCTCTGCTGACCCTATCATGGAACAGGAAATATTATTATGGGTAAGGCAAGCAGTTCTGCAGGCACTGTGAAACCTTGGGAATCAGGCTGCTCTGTTTTTCGGGAGAACGCTGAATGATCTTTTTTCTTCCACACTTAGACTGGGCCATGTTCAGGGCTGAACAGGACCCTTCAGTGGTCTGCAAGTCCCTCACCCCCGAGGCAGGGCGTGGGAGCAGCCAAAGGTATTTGTCAGCCTGGGGAGTCTGGTATAAGTGCAAATGGATTTTGGCTTCCCCCTGCCACGAATGACCTCCCAGCTGCCTGGGAACCGTCCTGCTGGCAGAGCCTGCCACAGGTGGCACCATCTGTGCCACCAAGTCCAACCCAAACAGCACATTCCCAGCTGCAGGGAAGGGCCGGGAATGTGATAGTGAATCCCAGGCGGGGCAGAGGGTGCCTCACACACTGGCTCCCTTGTGGAGGAGGAACGGTCAATAATTAGCACCTGTAGGCAACTCCCAGCCCTGGCAATAAACACAAATATGTCTCCTGGCATGGCCTTCTAGGAAAACATCAGCTGAAAAAGGCCCCTGTGCCAGAGACATTCCAGGGTGTGTGTGCGCCACCGCCACATGCCAGCTGCTCACAGAGGGGACGTGAGCTACAGATCCAGAAATCTGGTGGGAAGAGAATCTTTTCCGCTCTGCTCTTTTCACAGTCCATAGCGCGTATGGACTTCAGAGAAACTTTCAGCTTCATGTTTTTGTCTATGACTGAAGGGAAGGTGTGACTCCAATTGGATTTGCATTATTATTTTATGCGCTGTAGGCTTAATTTGTGCTGATACCCCAATAAAGGGGCTGACTGGATGTCCACAAGTGTCATGCACGGCTTTCTACTTCGCTCTCACCCCTCCTGCCACCTGAAAGCACGCACATTGCTGCAACACAGAACTTCTGGCATGCGGAGCAGCAGATGTGCAACAGGCACTTACCAAAAAAAGATGACACCATCCCGAGACATTGAAAGAAACCTCTCACAAGTGGTACAGAATCTTCCCTGATGCCCAGAAAGGGTTTGTGGGATTTAGGAAAGACCTTGCCCATGAGAAGTGTCATTACAGTTGATAGTCCAGGCATGAAGGACAAGCCATCCCTTTGGTGGAGGCAGTGTGGGGAAAACCCGTCCAGGGGGACACTGAGCAGGGTGTGGCCACCAGCAGGCTCCAAGGGGACACTCCAGGCAAAGGGACAAGATGCCCATGACCTCCTGCCACCATCACTCCAAAAGATGAAGTTCTGGACATGGGAAGATGCCCATCGCCATTCCCTGGCCGAGGGGGTCTGTCAGAGGGGCTGGTGCTGCCACCAGCACAGCTGCAGGCACACGAGGCCCAAAAGACAATAAACAAAAGGCCTTCACTCTCAGAGCAGGGGCTGGGCACGGGGTTATGTGATTTTTGGAAGCCTTGCAAGAAGCTGTGTGTGACAGATGGAATTAAAAATCCCTTCACGTTGCAGGGCCGCCCTGGAGCTCCAAGGCAGCTCTTGCTAAGCCCTCTGCTAGGTGGATACCTGCTGTGCAGGAGATCTAATCAGCAACGAGCATCTCCAAAGGAAACAGCACTGAACACTTCCATTGTTTAAACTTTTTTTTGCTCTGGGCTCGCAGAATCCTGGTGCTTGCTCTCTCGAGTATGAAAAGGGAATATAAAGCAGGCTGGACTCAGCTGTGGCTTAGCAGACAGCGTGAGCTGCTCATCAGTGATGGGCTTGCATATAAACCACTTGGCAGAGATTCCAGGACAAGTCAGTTCCTGGAAGGAAAAGCAGCTAATAGGTATGAAACACACTTTGCTTGTACCAATAAGCACCAAGGCCAAGTGTCTGCCTGTCAGATAAGCCAGAAAGTGCTGACTATTGAAAAGCTTTATGCTCCTGGGCAGTCACACCTTGCTCTGCTCAAATTCATCTCCTTGATCAGAACATGCCCTGGGGCTCAGCAGCTGAGATGTCCCATGGCACAGTATCCGTTAGTCACAGTTTAGCTGAAATTCCTGCTTGCTTCCCTGCTGTGCCAATTTGGACCCCAGTTCTACCTGCAACTGGCCCGGGAAAGGGTCTGACTCCTGTTTATGTGTTTTCCCAAATAAAAAGAGCATTTGTATTCCTTTACCGGGTGTGACTTTCAGTTTAGATTCGGGGGAAAAACAAACTTTTCCTAACAGGGGCAAAGAGCGTGTCACCTCCATAACATGCTACATAAACAGAATTTTCCTTCTGGCAAGCAAGACCCACCTGAAATACAGAGGAGCAGCACTGAGAAAACACACTCAAGAGGTGATGGAGCTACTGGGGGCTGCCCAGTAGGCAAAGCCTGTACTCCAGTGCTTCCCTCACCTGCTCTAACAACCAGAAAAGTCCATGTGGACAGGCACAGGTTGACACAAGTGATCATGCATCTGCTCTAATTCCCGGATGTTCAGATGATGCTCCTCAGCACTGCTCCTTTGATATAATACAGGCAAAAGAAGACAGTAGTAACAGATTAATTCTTCCCACTGTGACTTTTTTTTTTTCCTCATTGTCCTTATCACCCAGGATGGAGTTAATCCATCCTTTTAATATCCTTTTTTTCTCTCACTGTCCTTATCACCCAGGATGGAAGTTAGTTCTTATTTTCAACAGCTTTTTCAAGCATCAAGCTGGTGATTAAAATATCCTGCAGAATAAATATGTTGCAAAAGAAACTACAGGAAAGCTCATGCATCAGGGAAAACAACAGGAGTGGCTGTTTCAGCATTTTGAGTTTATTTAAGCTATGTGGTGATTTGAAATCAGATAAATTCGGCCAAGTATGGAACTGGCCTGAGGATTTGAGATGGCAAAATTCATAACTAAAAATGGTGATCTTAATGGTTTTAAAAAAAACCCTCTCTATCACTTGCTGTGATTAATGTTGTGCCATTGCTACGGTCCAGATAATAACCACATCAAAAGGAACCCTTTATTCATGTACAGATAGACATGACCCGTGAAGGTTCTGAGGAAATATCTCCAGGTCACAGTCAGTTTTCTCCCACACTTCCAGCACAAGAATCTTCCCCTTGCCAAGGAAGGATTGCTTTCCCAAGAAAGGAGTGACTGCCCCAGTGACCGTCACGGCTCTGCAGCTGTTTTATGCCACAGCCCATGGCTTATCCAAAATGATGCAAAGGCACAAAAAAGGCAGCTAGTCCTGGCTGTTTGCAGAGAACTCAATGCTAATTCGTGATTCCACCTGGGCTGAAGACTTAAATTTCATTATGTGCTTTATAAACTTCGGAGTTTTAGAAATAACATATAATATTACTGGCTCAGAATGAATTTCCATCTAAAGGAAAAGTCCTGAAAGGGATATATTAAATCCAAGGAAATTCGGCTTCAAAAGCTCCACACAATTCTGAACATAATATCCCAGAGTCATGCTCCAAAGTCAAAATTTGATAAAAACTGGAAATTACTTGGCATCTCAGCATATTTGGAGATCCTGAGTAATAAAAGGGATAAGACCTGTGCCAAGAATAAGATTAATTTTCCCCATTTGTTTAAATATTTAAACTTGACAGAATGAGAAAGGGCTGCTCAGTATTTTAAATGTGGCAGGTTGTTAGTGGCATTAGTTTATATGCCTTTATCTCTCCATTTATTTTCTGAGTTCAGTGTAGTTGACTGAGATCTCATCTCCTGCTAAAATTAAGATTTAGGTGTACAGCCAGAAACATTCATCTAGAAGGCAATTTTAACTATTTTCGTGAATCTGTCAACTACCAGGAGTCTTCTCCATGACGAAGTTCAGAAGAGATGTGTTATTTTTAAGGCACTATTGTTCTTCTGTATCCATAACTTGAAATGCAACTGCAACTGCTTCTTTCACCAGTACAATCAACTCCTTTATGCCATTTCACCTCTCAGAATGTAATTTGGCTTCTTTCTTTTTTTTTTTTTTTTTTGAGCTGCTGTGTTGGGTTTTCCATGTCCAGTCCTCTCTAGGGTGATAAATACCCAACATGCCAGGCACAGGTTATTGAAAACAGAACAAAATAAATACAAGCAGGGGGGAAAATATGTTTGCTTGGGGTTGTTTTGAGGGGGGTTTTGCAACTGGAAGAATGAACACAATGTTGATTTTTTATGAAGACTGCAAACAGTGTTATCTGAAATAAAAAGTTCTGCCTGAAACAAAATGGAGTTTCTTTGGAAATGCCTGCTGAAAATGAAATGCTAAGGAGATGTCATTAGATGTGTTGGACAAGATCTTTTCCTAAGGCCACTTCAGCTAATAAAGACACTCTTGGATTTTAATTGCCACCCTGGGGAAAGGAAAAAAACTATTTGGCTCATCAGCATGTAACAAGAGTAATTAGTGAGTTAGAAATAGGTGTGGCAGAGGAACAAAACTCTGGCCTGACAGAAGGATTTGTACATCAGGAATATAGACTAGCAGGAAATCTGGAGATTTACCAGTGATGCTGAAACAGAGAGTGCAAAAAATGGTTGTGTTCCTAGTCTGCCAGTTAACCCAGAGGTATTTTATGTGTGCTCACAGCAGGGCCCCCTCTAATCCAATTTTCAGAAGCAGGTGGGATTGGCTTGAAGGGAACAACATGGTTCCCTGGTCAGAGGAGCAGTCTGGGGATGTGACCAGTCCTGGCAGAACCCAGGAATCTCTCCCCTTTTGCATCTTGGACATAGTTGAGTTATATTGTTCCTTGGAAGCTCAATTTGGTTCTCTGTAAAGAAAGTGATTTGGATTTAAGTGTCACCTCTGTAGCACCTCATTGGTTTATAAAACACCTCTGAAGGGTAGATGCAAAGAATGGCTGCTAATGAAGAGTCAAAAATCGTAGAAGACAAAAAGTAGACAGTGCCCAGAGCCTAAATTTCGCCGCCAGCATACTCAGATGTCATTGCTCATCACTAAAATTTCAGTCTTTGATTTTTCACAGCACTACTCAATCAACTCATCCAACACAAGCTGTTTTCCCTCCTTAAGAAAAATCCCTAAAACCAGTTTCACACAAATACCACGTTGCTGTGGGCCAGGATCTCCTATTTTAACTCTTTCTCCTCTTCTTAGCTATTTGCAGTGACACTGAAGAGCCATTGACGTAAAAAACCACCTCAAATTTACTCCAGAAATGGAAACAGATGCATTTTATTAGGAGTTTGTACTGCTCTGCAGAGATGAGAAAATATTTACAGATAGCTCAGCTGATCTTTTTAAGTGGCATGATTTGATTGCCGTTGAATAATTACTATGAAAATATTTGAAAGGTTTTTGTTACCTACCTTCCCTTCGCTTTAGGAGATGTCTTTCTGAAAAAGATTTTTCCAAAAGAAAAAAAAAAAAGGGGGGGGGGGGGGTAATGTAATACATGGCTATAACATAGATTGTTAATTTTTAGTGTAGCTGAATCACAGCATGCTTTGATTGAGAGGAGCCAACAAAAACATGCAAAATATGTGCCTCTTTGAACAGGATACACCACATCCTGCATTTGGTAGCCAAAGGTTCCAGTTTGCATCACAAATGCAGTCCAAGATCTCTCTCTCCTCGAGGTATGTACCTCAAAAAGTGCCAAATCTGCAAGACACGCCGCCTCCTTTTTAATTTCTTTCTTTCATTCTTCCCCATTAAAAAAAAAAAAAGAGTTTAATCATTTGCTTGTTTGGGTTTTAGTAGAGACTCAGCAGGTGATTGAAAGAAAGGAGTTTGTCAGGAGGGACTTTGATTAATCAGAGACTTGATCGTTTGATTAATTGTCCCAGAAAGAGCTGACTGCAGCAGAAGTGCCCCAGCCAACGTGTAAACACATCGAAAGAACATTTTCAAAATACGTAAAGACAAATTGCAGTTCAAAGCTCCTCTTACTGGCCTGTTGATTTGACTGCTAGAAACAAAAACCCTTCTGCCTGGCTGATAGAAACCAGACCTTCCACGGGAGGAAACAATCGACTTCAGGTCCTTTCAAATTCTGAGTAAAAAGAGCTTGATGTTTTCTTCTCTAATTGATTTTTTTTTTTTTGGTACTCTCATTCTTGTTTACAGTAATAAATTACAGCCCTTAGTCTTTTTATAAGGAAAGTTAAGTTTCCTCTCATTTTAAAGCAATTTACAACACATGTTTACGGCCTTCAGTTTCACAGAATGTCCCAGCAAAGCACAAATTATGACAGTGAGGTAGCAAACCAAACATCGTGCTGTGCATCACCCAACCACCAGCACATTTTACCTGCCACTTAACGGCACCCAGCAGGAAACCTTGAGCTGGAAAAACACTCCAAAAGCCTGCCTGCTTGCCTAGCAATCTCAACATGTATGGAGGACAAAAAAAAAAAAAGAGATTTGCGGATTCAGCTGGCTCCCAAGTGACTGGAGGTCATAAAAACCCTTTCTTGTCATGGAAACACACGGAGGGCTGGCTGTCATGAGCTCCATGGTGCTCATAAGCCCTTGACAACCTTTCTCCTCAAGTCCAGGCAAGCCCATGGACATGCTGAAGGCCAGTTCTGTTGAGGAAAGCCAGTAAAAAGCAGAAGTAGTATTTTGGGGAGGGCAGGAAACAATTTCCTTCCTGGAGCAAAAATAAAAAAATTTCCTATGGATTGTTCAAATCAGAGATTATGGGCAGAAAATCAAATGTTTCCCATGTTAAAGCCAGCAGAAATGGGTTTGGTCTCCTGGCCACACTACCCGGGGACATCCCTGGTTTTTGGGTGCTGTGCCCTCGCTGGCCTGCCCTTGCAGGGTCTCTCATGGGAAGCCTGGCAGCCACCAGCCCAATTCCCTCATAATCCAATTACTGCAAAGGGCTTAATTATTCCTTCAGTCATGGGTGCCAGCCCAGGGCGAGCCAGCTGGTTTTCCTGTCAGCAGCAACACAAGAAATAATCTGAAAATTGGTTGAAGTCAAACTAAAATGGAGATTTTGCTTTTGCCCGACAATAAGCCTGAGTCAACTGAAAGAATGTGACTGACTCAAAAAGGTGTAGATTTACATTGAATGACATATGTTTTTCAGCCCAAAAGGAAACCTATAAAGAAAAGACAGTTATTTAGCACCTGTTTTAAAATAAATGTGAATTTCGAGACTAAACAAATCAACTAAAGTTAAAATAATTCCTATGCAAAGTTCTGAATAAATACTTTGACACTTCCCAAGTGTTTCATTTTTCAAAATTATGAAATATTGTATCTTGCCTTTTACATTCTTTCCAATGGCCACCATCCATCGTTTTGAGGTCCAAGACTTGATTTTGAAGCAGAATTTGTCTTTCTCAGGCTGCATTTTTTAATACATTTACTATTCCAGCTGCAAGCGTCACAGCTACTTGATCTCATTTCAGCATAGCAAGTGGGGTATGAGTTGGGTGAATTGTCTTGACAGTGCAACAGCACAGAGGAGAAATTTTGGTGAAAGCATTAAGGAAAATCTGTGCAACCAATTTGAAAAGAGTCCACACACTGATAGTGCAGCTGCTTATTAATATTTGCTGAAATACAAACAGACAAAAAACTCTATCCCCAAATGATTAGCTAAAAAGCAGGGGATACACTAAAACATAGTGGATGCTTTTGTTACAATTGATTTGGAATATGTATTTTTGCTTTAGTCTGCTTTATTTTGCTACATCTTATCTTCACTATGTTTTACCTATCATTAATTAACCCAGCTTTTTCAAAGACCTTGGATCTCAACCCTGAATTCTAGCAAAGCACCATGGAGAGCTAAAATTACCATCCTCCCCTTCAGCTACAGAGCCAAGAGATGAAGATCTGCATTACCTCTTACAACTTCGTTAGCGGCAACAGGAATCCAAAGGATATTCCTCCCTTTCTGTATATATCAATCCTAAGTCCTTTGCCTTCCTTCTCGTTCCCTGTCCAGCCGTATTTTAATTAATGAAATCAAAAGACCATCTAGTAAAATAAACCAGATTTAGCGAGGGAAGAAAGTCAAAACAAACAGGCACTGTTTACTTCCTCTGCCCTGATTTGCCAAGAAGTGAGCTCCACGTCTCAGATTATCGATTCCTGTCCGCGATATTAACCTCTCTCAGCAGCATGAAAATGAGCATCTGGATCTAAGGGATTAGGAGGGACAGGCATGCAGTGAAATGAGAGCAAAGAGATTTTTCTGCATGCCTTGGTGGAGGGCTTCATCCCCACAGGTGATGTTTGTGCCCTGCCCATCCATCCTGCAGCTGGAAATGTGACATCCAAGGTCTCACATTTGGCTGTGGCCCCGGTGGTTCCCTGTGGAGCAGGGGTAGGCACAGCCACGTGTTTGTTGTGTCCTCCAGAAAGGGCAGCTCCCTGCCACATCTGGAGTTCCTGGCTGCTCACACGGAAAGGTGTGGTACCATATGAGCAGAAGGACCATATTTCAGCTGTCACCTCCTGCTGACCACCCCCTTAGTGTGAAAGAGCTTGGGTTTGGTGGCCATCACAGGCAAAACATGCCAGCCTTGCATGGGACTGGGTTTGTGAGGAAAGGAGGCATCAGACTTCCCTCAGAGCAGGTGAAATCCTGCAGAAATATCTGTCTGATCTGAGAATCACCTTTGCCAGTTACAGCACTGCACACATACACCTCCAGCCTTTTGGAACATTTTGTGTGAAGGATTTTGTTACTGAAAAATCAGGTTTCCCAAAACTAAAAGATTCAGTCCAAAAGCATCATTTCCAATCATTAAATCTTTTCTCTCACAGAGAAGGATTTTAAACAAAAAACAAACCAGGGTTTACATAAGCTTTGGGTTTTGGAAAAATTGAAGTGTTACAAGCTTTTTCCTCATTTCCTAAATCGATGTTTGTTCCTCTTTCATCCCTGCCCCACCTTCCTTTCACCACTGAATGCACTGACAGGCTGTTTGTCTGTGGGGTTCTCTTTTTCCTTTTCTTTTGACATCTTCACTGTACTCCTCTGACTTCTGCAATACCCAGGGCAGCCATGAGAACCCCTCCAGGACATACCTTCAACCATGGCACCACCCTGGGAAACAGAAGCAACATGAAGATCTGCAATTTTTCTTCATAAAACCCTATTTTCCTCCTTTTCAACCAGCTCTGCAACCATTACAGGCAGATCTTGCCACACTGCTGGATTTCAGCAGCCCCCTTTGTCATCCCCCGTTTGCCCACAAACAAAGAGGGAACTGGATGGTTTCTGCAGGCTGGAGTGGGATATTGGCTCCCCACTCACTGCTTCAGATCTAACAATGAACAATGGTGACACACTGGCTCCCCGTGGCTTCTGTGCTCCATGTGGTGTGAGAATGGGGCCAAGGGCATGGACGTGGCACTGGTACAGCGTATTTTGGTTTCCTGCCTTTTTTGTCCATTGCAAAGCAGGAGCCAGAGCATCCACAGGGGTATTCCCTTACTGCACTTGGTGGCATCTGCCCCTCAGGGGCTGTTTTGTCGCTGAGAATAGAAGGAGTTTGAAGCAGAGGCCAGGGAAGAGAGCGACGTGCAGATGTCCCATTAACTCCATCCCACACGGCCAACTCCCTTCTGCTGACAAACAGCAGCTCAGAGCCACTCCCTGCAGCATCTCAGCCTCACAACCGACCAGAGAATGGTCTTGGCCCCTGGACATGGGCTCAGTGACCTCAGTGTTGCTTCTGGGAGTAAATATCCTGTCAGCCAAAGCACCAGCAGCTCCTCAGTGTCCCTGTGAGCAGTCGGGCGCTGCGGCGGCAGGCTTAGAGGTGGCCTTGTCACTCGGGGCTGAAACCTATTGTCAGTCTGAACCTTTGCAGCCCTGTGGATAAACACAGGACAGCCTGGAGCCAAGCATTAAATCCACGCTCACATGCAGAATAAATAAAGAATTAAACGTGGTGCATAAATAAATACAAATGTTAAGCGGCGCGGAACCTGACACGGACCCTCTGCGTCCTCCCTCTGGATACGCTCCAGCTCCGTGCCAGGCCACTGCCATCAAAGCCCAAATGCCAACCCGCTCTTTAATCCCCTTTTTCTCAGATCTGGTCCCTAAACTCTCACTTTACACGGCTGACAGGGGTCAGCACAAACTGTGCAGAGCCAAGTGTGATGTGTTTGAGCAGAAGCAAAGCCAGCTAGGACAGTCCTCTCATTTAATTAGTCCGACGTGTTGCTAAAATCATGAGGAAAAATGCTGACTCCCTCGCCCTGACACCCTGATTTTTATTCCAGACTATAAGGCACACAGTGATTTCCCTGGGATTCTTATCCATATTGACAGAGACATTTATTTCTTCACTCTTCTTTTTTCATTTTCTTTTCCATTTTTCTTTTCACTCCCTTGACTCCAGCCAGGATGTCAGCCACAAATTATATATATATATATTAAATGTATATAATGTGTGTGTGTGTGTGTATGTATAAAATGTATATAACATGTGTGTGTGTGTATGTATATATGTCTAAAGATCAATATATATATATACATATATATCTTTTCAGTGAGGCCTTTCAAACAGTACTGTCCTCCCAATCCAAACAACTAAAGCAAGCAAGGATCTGGATTTTCTAGTCTTAAACGGATACAAAGAACGGGAATTCCTTGGGAGCTGGATGTGAAGTTGTTCTCTAGTCCTGTGCAGATATGTCCCTTACACTCTGTTCATGGCACAGTTGTTCCCCAAAGGAAAGAGGGCTGACAGTAAGCCTCCAACAAAGTCTGTAAATGCCCCATGGCCAGGAGAGCCACTGGTGCCTTTGGATGGGTAGTGCAGGGTCTCTGGAGAGATGGGAAATCCATGTTGTATCTGCTACTTCCAGCCCAGTTCCTCCAACTCCTCCCCACACTGCTCCAGTATCCCCAAATCCTCACCACACAGGCGCCACTGGGGGACCCCTTCAGTTTGCATGAAGCCATTTGTGGACTTCAGCTGAGGAATTCTGGTTTTCAGCCATCCAGAGGATGACTTTTGCAGCAATTAGCTATCAGATCTGTCTCCATTCCCCTAATTGCCTATGAATTTCACAGTGAGTAACACGAAAGCCATTAGTGGTCAGAGAGTCGCAGCAGATTCGGAACACATTTCCTAGTGAAAGAATTATTAACTAAGATCTCTTTGGGGTGACATCCAAGCTCCGCTAACCACTTCCCAAGCGCTCAGGAAGGGATTAGGTCTGTTTGGAGACACTCAGATTTCAGGGGTGAAGTATCTTGCAGTTGGAAGGGGGGCGGGTTTAGGCCCTTCTAACAGTATCTTAAGCGCTGACTTTAATAAAACTTGGTAGCAATGGAATAAGATGAACTTCCTATTAATTGCAAAGCAGCACGCACAGACCCCATAGGCTCTCAGATCCCATGTCTCCACAGGAATAAGGAGCCTTCCCTTGGATGCTGTGTGATTCCCAGAGTACCAGGCTATGATGTGCACTGCACACCACAGATGGAGGGGACTGGAAAGGCCAAACCTCCTCACTGTAGCAGGGTCCATTTAGTGATTTCGTAACTCCAGCTGGACCTCTTTTGGCAGAGGAGAGGATTTTTATGAGGGAAAATGCTATAAATCTGCTGTCACTGAAAGCCATCAGACACCATGTGGCGTGTTCATGATATCACCAGTGTGCACCAGTTTTAAAACAGGGGTTTTAGCCATAAAGCTGCCAACCAGGAAAATCACATATGAGAGCAAAGCTAAACTTTTAACAGCAAAACTTCCCTTTGAAAACCCTTCTTCTTCCTGCTTCTTCTCAACCCCAAAGCTCTGGAGAGATAGAGAAGGGGAAAATGAAGGGTGTACGCTTCAAAGTGCTGTGATAAACATCCTAGGATTAAAACAAAGCCAAACTTTGTGTCCCGTTTCTGAGCAGAAACAGCTGTCACTCAGCAAAAGCATTTACTTAATGATGAGGAAGCCAATTTAAAAAAAAAAAGTCCTGTAAAGAAAAGGGGTGTATCTGTTTCGTAATGCTCATCTTGCCCTGCCCTAAGTTAAAAATCAGGAGGAATCGGTGCAATGTGCCAGGTAGGAGCCAGTGATGGAAATCCGTCAGGGTAAATGTGAGCCACGCAGCCATAAATTTCTCGCCTTAACTGTTTGTGACAATTGGTAGCAGACAAAAGTTATGTATCTCCAGCAAACGTTTCTGCAGGACACAGCTTTCCGTTCTGCTCCGGTTACCGTGGCCTTTCTCACCACCTCCTTGCAGAGCTGTTCCTTGTGTTTGAAGGAAATGCTGGAGGCTGGGAGGAGAGGGGAGCAGCCAGAGCCGGCCCAGGCCGCTGAAACCCTCTGACATGGGCTATAACAAACAAAGGCAAAACATAAGGAGCCTCAGGGGACTCAGAGCTCCACGAGGCAGAGATTTTGTGCATTGATACCTGCAGACAAAATCCTGATTGTAGACACCAGTTCAGTGCCAGAACACTTTTCCGCTAGGAGACTTCAAATTTATGCTTCAAGCAGGGTTGAGAAGTTCACAGAAAGGTCATATTCATCTGTTTCTTTGCATTGTAATGCAATACCTCTCCCAGTGATTTTAATTAGGACCCTCACAATTAATTTGTTTCCCCATCACATGTGTATTTCACTTCTTGTCACAAGCAGAAGAAAGGCTGCTGCAGTTGCTGCCTTCCCTACCAAAGGAAGAATGAAAGCTCATTACTTCTGCCCACAATTAGGGGTAATTCACCCTACTGCTTCTACACCCTGGTCTTCTTCAAGCAGGTTGAAAATAACTGCACCTTTCAGCTGGCCGCACAATGCCCAAGAATCTTTGCTTTTGGAGGTTTTGCTTTGTTACCCCACAGACTGCTGTTGGGGTCCAAACCAGCTGGCTGTGTGAGTGTGCAGAGCAAATTTTGCACGTGCCAAGGGGGTGGGTGGGTGGGAGAGAGCAGGAGTGAGAGGGGAGAGAAATTTTGCAACATTTATGTCATTTATATGCTGTCACAGCTGAAAAAGACAAGCAGGGAAGTTCACATTTCCCACCAAAGAGGCTGCACAGCTCAGTTTTACTCAACACTTTTGAGTAAAACCTGGGGTGTTTCCAGTTTGGAACAGAAAGATACTGTGATTGGGAAAATCTCTCTTACCAATGAAACACACAGAGGGAATATATCTCTGTTGGATGCAGGATAAGAACATTCAGCTCCTAAAATGCATTCAGGTATTTCTCTGCTACTGTACAGACACTGTGCCTTCTAATTTTCTCCCTTTTTCTGAGTATGTGTGTTTGTACAATATAAATTGTTGAGGGTATTGCAGAATTTGACTCCAAAAGAGCAGAAAAGATTCAAAACAATTTTTTGATCCAGTCACAAACTTCATTTTTTACAATGGCCCTAATGCAGAGGCCACTTGCCAAAGGTTTTCAAGGTGCTTTTAGATAAACTCCACGCACAGCACAAATAGAGGGGCTTTTTGCTCTTGCCACTTTGAATGGACAGGCCACAACTTTTGGACTCAGGTACATGCTCATAAATTTGCTGGCAACATGCAGAGGCCTCCAGCTGATATTTAGGAGCTGCCACGTAGGGGTGGTGATCTGCTCAAGCCCTCTGTGAGTTCCCAAGGTGAGAAGGAACTTTGAATCATTTCAAATTGAGCTGATACAACACTGTCACAACACAGTTTTTCATCATTCTGTCCTGGCCTGTAAAAGCCTTGCTCAGGTTTCTTTCCTTCTCCCAGATGAGCTGTGTTGAGCTACACAGAATGCTTGGATGGCAGCTTGGGATGGGGAACGAGAAATCATAAAAATTATGTGAAGCATGATGCAAATCTCTGAAACGTGGGGGTAAAACAAATAAGCCCTTCTTTTGCATAAGCACCAGGTTCACTCATCTGTTGAAGACTCATAAAAGGCACGAGCTGGATGGATTTAAGGCATCTCCAATGGGGATAAACCTTATGTGAAATCACAGAGAAACTCCTCAGAGTTTTCCAGGAGGTCACTTCAGAGCTGTCCTCACTGGATCAGGAGGATGTATGAATTTTAACACTGCCAGTGTGTTCCTAATCATGCTAAACATGGAATATCCTTAACCCTTCTGTAAAGAGATGTTTCTACGCTGGGCAATGAAGCAAGGAATGACCATGTTTGAGTGCTGTCATCACCAGAAGGCCAGGCAGTTTTGTGTGGGACAATCCCTAAGGCTCTCAGGGGAAGAACAGACCACCTGAAAAAAACTAAGTCATCGTGAATGAGGTTTTTAACACCATATATTTCCATATTTCAGGGATCTGAGGAAGGGAAAGCGATTGAACCTTCAGCAACTTCTTAATCAACCTGCACAGCTTGCTGATTATCCCATCAACGTTCAGAACTGTAGGATCAGTTAGGTTAGAAAAGAGCCTGAGATCATCAAGTCCGACCATAGTTTGACCACAATTTTAAGTTGGGTGGTGGAAAGGAGCAGACTGCAGTCACTGCCCAGCACTGCTCCTGCAGGACAACTGACCCCAGCATTCCCAGCCTGAAACTGGAATTACTCAGCAGCAGAGGCAGTGGGTGCAGATGTATTGTTGGCCTTCAGAATGAAAGCTGACTCCTATTCCTTTGGACCAGCTCTCGCCCATGGCTGCACCTGTGTGCTTTGCTGAGTGGGTCTTCCAAGCCTTTCTTCAGCTTTGGCTCTTTTCCTGCTCCAGAGGCTCTTAAGTCATTGGCCCAGAGAGCTATCCAGTGCCAGAAATATAACAAATTAGCAGACAAAAAATGAGGTGTCAAAGCAAAGAAGAAAAGAAAGAACCAAGGGGGGAAAAAAAAGAGCACTGTGACCAAAGCCAAGGCAGCCCTATGTCAAAGCAGTGGATACAAAAAGAGAGCACTTGTGTTGATGTTTTTACTCCTGCTGATAAACATCAGAGGCCAAATACAAGCACCAATTTTTGAAATACAAGCACCAATTTTTGCAGATGCTGGTCTGCAGCACAGTCCCCCAAGCACTTTCAGGATAAATTCAGCCTTCCTTTATCAGAGGCAGTGAGGATTAAGGATTATCCAAATGAGTTAAAAAAGCAAGTGATACTTACTCATTCTGGACCATCCCACTGACAATCCCACAGGGGAAATCATCTCTCTGCAACTTGCAGTTCTGGTGGTTCCAGGAAGGTTTATTTCCTTTGGTAGAAAATTGCAAACTGCACAACTCAGAGGTGGTCCTGGGTGCTTCCAGACACCAGCTACCTCTGGAAGCACTGGAGCTTCAGGTGGGCTGGTAAGTTCTATAGAATTAAGGTCACTGTTTCAGTAAGACATTTTTTTGTCTGTAGATAAATATATTTTTGAACAGTTCTCTCAGTAAATATTATTTAAAGAGGTCTGTGTTCTGTGCCTGCCTGTCGTGGCAATAAATGTAATTCCAGTGGATGTATTTGCTCAGGTTTGGCATCTCCTGATGGGGTGCCCACGACGGTTGTGCCGCCTTCCTGACAGAAGGCCTGGACTGGGGGCGAAGTGAGTGTGAGGGGCTGGTTTGGCCCACAGCATGACAACTACAGAAGCAATATACTCTCTGCTGTGACACAGAGTAATGACAAGAAGATGGAAAGGATGTGATCTTGTAAAGAAAGAGCTGTTGGAGATCTACATTCCCAAAGTTTTGGAGGACCCAATGTCAACCATCAATCAAGACCAGGGAAAACTCTGAACTTGTAACCTCCAGGCTCAGCCCATAAGCAAATGTTTGCACAAAAAGCACAATAACAATTGTTTAAAGGAAAGATGTAGCAATCCACATGGAACTTTGAGTAGCAGATAAAATTTGTTCCTAAGTATTTGTGGTTCACTTCAGATCTATTGTAACCACTTTATGACCATGAAAAATGGCATGTTGTCAGTACACTAAGCCCTGCAGTCAGATCCTAAAAGCACGATCCATCACTGGAGTTGAAGAAAAATATCTTGTGAGGTTTGGCTCTACAAGATTCATGTCACATCCTGTCTTGGAGAAGATGGTGACAAACACACTCACCAGCCAGTCTACTGCAATATACCAAACAGTCAGACAAAGTATTTTAAGTCTTGATTTTTTCAAGTGTCCAAGCCTGAAAGAGCCCCAGTTGAATGGTTCTTCTAAACTGCTTCTTCCCAAAGTAGTATTCAAGCTACAACAGCAATGTAGCACTCTGACAAATATTATCCTGGTATGATTATTTACAATAGAATCACTCTGTGTGGCCGAAAGGTGACAATGGACAGCAAATAGGGCACTTAGTTGTGTGGGGGGAAGTGACCAGGCAGGGTTTTACTGGTGCAATGGGAACTGAATGGTCTGGTTTAGTGCCTTCAAAGGAGCACAATTTGAGTGCAGGGAAAACATGCAAAATTGGAAGGCAAATTAGTACCAAACCAAATCTAAAATTTTTGGTGTTGGCCAAACTCTCTCTCAAGCTCATTATTGCTGATGGTGCACATTTCTTTTCTCAGGGTGTTCCAAATCATTTAGCATGGTTTCAGTAGGAGACAGCTTTACAATTTCGTAATATCACTGCTTATCTTGCATTGCCAAACTTCTCTCCTCCCTCAACCTCCATTAAAAGAACTTACAAGGACCTGTTTCTTCGAGCTCTCTTAATAGCTCTTTCCAACCAGTAGGAAAATGCCAGGTTTGGAGAGCTGTTTTAAAGGCCAGGTTGGGATGAGATTTGAAGATCAGCATTTGACTGAAGCAAACACAGCAGCACCTCAGGAATTTATTGCTTGGATGGAGAGTTTGTTACTTAGCAAACTCTCATTTGAACATATGCTGCTGAGCAGGAACTTTGGATATATGCCTGAAAAGATAGTGATTTCTGTCCTGGAGTGATTACCAGCACCAAAGGTCATCCAGTGAACTGGATAATCTGCAAGTCCTTGAAAGACAGCATAAAGGGGGGGGAAATGCTCCTTTTGCCTTAAAACAGATCAAATCAAGTAGTACCAACCTTACTAGAAGGGCAGCTAAGTGCCAGCCATGCCTGCCCCCCTTATGGCCCAGCACTACCCGCATTCAGCACCCAGCACAGATTTTGTGGAAGAGGTGTGAGCTGGATTTGGCTCTCAAACCCCACTGGCAGCACAGGATATATCACCTTGTGCAGATCTGCAGTGGCCCCTGACTGGTGATGTCATTTTTTGTGGAATGCATCGTATTGGAGGAGGGCACCGGACATGGCAATGACACTCCCATTCTGCAAGGGCTCAGCATGGAAGGGCCAAGTTTCTCAGGCAGCAGCTGAAAAATAATAACAAGTACTAAGATATTGTTCACAAAGGTCTGCTCTAGCCTGTATCCTGCATTCAACTAAAGAAAGGCAAAGTTTAGCAGTAAAACAAGGACCAAACCATGTCAAAGCTCTCTAGTGAAATGCTTTTCTTTAAGTTGCATTACATGCATGAAAAACCAAATCAGCTCTGAATTCCAACTCCAACTGGATACAAGGCAGGGGAGTAATTAAAAGAGCATAGAACAGTAGACCATGTCAAGAGTAATCAAAGTTTACAAGCTCAGTAGATAAAGATTGTTTGTTATTTTCCTAGAAGCCAAGAGTAAAAAACTATCAGAGCATTAGAGGATATCAACAAAAATCCCTGCATTCTCACTTCTTTTACAGAGGACAGCAGCAGAATTATTTAGAACTACCAAATGCACAGAGAGCTCTGCCCGACCTTCTTGGCAGATGGCCCATTCACCCTGAAAAAGGAATCACACAAAGATCTCAGTGTCCAGAGCCCAGACTGCGATGGTGTGAAGGGGCTGAGCTGGGACAGGGACCCCTGAGACCTGGGTGTCCTTGGGCTGTGTTGCAGCAAGAAAACTGCTCGGGGGGACAGATCAGAGCCCGTGAGAATGAGGAGTCTCTGTCTCCATTTCATGTGTTTGTTCTAAGGCTGAGTTGTACAAACTGTCCCTCTGCTGCCTCCTTGGAGGTGCTGAAGTCAGCCCAGATGAATCAAAGTTAGCTGCAACAGGGCAAAGGGAACATTTGCTGCCTTTTATTGCTGGTTTTTATTACACAAATTAAGTCTTATGAAAGACAGCATCATGCTGAGGATTGAAGATATCAAATGAAGCCAGCCGAAGAAACACGGTTTTCCTAAAACCAGATTTTTCACTTTTAAGTTTTAAAAGAACAAGTTTTGTTTTGTTGCTTTAATTAAAAATTCCATTTTATTAAGGATTCCTTTTTTTCCAGGGGAAAAAAAGCACCCAAAATGTAAACCAGAAAGAAAGTGCAGTAGAAGAATACAGAGCAGATCTATCACGTATATTTTTGTTCCCAGATCTAATATATATATATTTGTTTCCTATTTGCTTCCTCGTTGCATGTATTTGAGGAGAACCTCTTCCATACTCCAAGGTGGATCCAAACAAATAGGAAGGCATGAACAGGGTTAGACATAGAGCAAAAATAACCATGGAATATAGATGGTATTCCTCTCCAGATATAAGGCTGAGAAGAAGCTTTTTTGGAAGTGATTCTTTTGCCAACAAACCTTCTGCTGGTCTCCATACCAGGTTCACCACTGAAATCTGGTTTTTACTACACTGAGGATGTCACCCTAGAAAAGGTCCAAGCTTTCATTTTAGTCCTAAATTCTATGATTCTATGACCTATGGATGAACCATTTGAGAGGAGTGAGATGTGAACTCACAGTTCCAGTGGCTCACTAGGGAAGCTGTGGGTGCCCCATCCCTGGAAGTGTTTGAGGCTGGACAGGGCTTGGAGCAGCCTGATCTAGTGGAAAGTGTCCCTGCCCAGCATGAGATGATCTTTGCTGTCCCTTTCAATCAATGCTTCTTTCAATGCAGCAATACTTCACAACTTACCTTTATCTTCAGGGCTTTCACTGACAGTTGGTGGCCAAAAGCATAATTCCCTTGTGCAGTCAGTGCTCCCCCATATTTCATCCTGAGCTGCAGGAAGTGGAGTCCTCCTCCAAGCCCTTTTCTCTGGGGTTCAGTTCCTGGGAGAGGTTGTTTGAGCCTCATCACAGCACCCAATACTCCTCATTCCCAAGGCTCGCCAGGCCATCCCCTCAGCAGCTCAGAATGGGCATCACCAGAGGTACAGAAACATCCTGAGCTCCATGCTGAACTCCCAGATTTTGGCTGGCTCCATTTAACCATCACTGCCTCTGTGTTGCAGTAGCACCTAGTGGCCAGGGCTATGAAAACACACAGAAAAAGGAAGAATTCCTGCCAAAAAACCCCTAAATACTGCTGAGCTCAACCAAGAAACAACAGGTGGTCATGTATGACTGCTGCAGCCAGCAGAAGGTAACTCAAGTTGACTCTAAAGGCCTAATTCTCATGTGAAAGTGAGAGTAAAAATAATTTACATCCTGTACTTGTTGGCTCAAGAGACCTCAGTATAAATGAGAATCCAGTCCTAAATCCTCAATGGGATCCAGGCTTCAAGCAGGATTTCAGCTCAAGAAGGGGTCTGGGTTCTACTTTGCAGTGTGTGAACAGCTGAATGGGCAATTCATATTATTCTAAGAAATGTCCTGATGGGTTTGGTATGGTTTTGTTTTTTCCTTTAATAATTACACCCCACTTATTAGGCTATAACCAGGGGACCCATAAAGCCTGTTGAGCTAAGATCAGCACAAATCATCCCACCAGGAACACACGGTGGAAAACTGAGAATGCAGGAGGACGAGGTGCTGCTGAAGTGTGTGAATCATGCAAGGAGAACTACTTCTGGGAATCACACCTGTTGTATCCTTCCTTTAAAAGAAAAAAAAAAAAAAAAAAAAAAGAAAAAGAAAAAGAAGAATAAAAGAGGAGGTGGTTCTTTCTTACTGGCAGTCCAGCTGTCTAATTCAGGAGTGCAGAGTCTAAAAGCAAACTGATCTCAAATAGCAACAAGACAAAAAAATATCTGATGGCTAAATTTCCCTTTGCCTTTTCACTGTTTAATCAGAACTCAGGGAAACAAATGTCATGCTGCAATTCTTGGAAGCAGGTCCTGAAGTTCCTTCTCTGAACTCCAAATATGTCCTGCTGAACAGGAACTGGATTGAAACATCAGGAAGTTTTCCAAGACAGTGCATGGTTCACTTGGCACTGGGAGCTTAGTCTATGCTCTTGGGTCAGCTCAGGGCTGGAAATAACATTCGGGTCCAACACAGCCCGACTGTCCATACTGCCATATTTTGCCTTCCTGTTAGGATGCTTCCT
Source organism: Chamaea fasciata (assembly GCF_029207755.1). NCBI lineage: Eukaryota > Metazoa > Chordata > Aves > Passeriformes > Sylviidae > Chamaea > Chamaea fasciata. The sequence goes on along the minus strand of NW_027094095.1, from coordinate 28,241,413 downwards.
GGATTAACCAGCTTGCTCTTGGCTGTGAAATCCATGTCACTTTCTCTGTCCTCATGAAAGGAAGGGACAGGAGCCACTGGCAAATCCAAGCTCAGAAACATCTACCAAGAGGGGAAAGCTGCAGACAGGGATGAGAAAGCCATCCCTCCATGCCATGCCTTGCATCAACCTGTAGCAGGAGGAACTATAGGAGTTATGTGAAATGGGCCATCACTGAGATATCTGGAAAATATACTCCTGAGATTATTGCAAGAACTTATTCTCTTTTTCCCTGGTTACATACTTTTCATAGAAAAAAAATGAGAGGGACAAAACTCCACATTTCTTGTAGGAGTTCTTTGGTTTAAGATTTTTTTATTATTATTATTATTATTATTATTATTATTAGGGATGAAAGAAATGATCAGAGGAAAAATGAGCTCGGTTCTGTCATCTGCTGCCACCATCTGCAAACCCAGCAGCAACATCTTTGAAATAGAGGAATAAATCCACCCACTTTCTTGTTTCTGCCTTCACTCCCAGTGTGGTGGGTGGTATGAGCCAGTAAGAGGGAAGCTGGCCTGGAAATAAGGATGCAAAAAGGGCCAGTACAGACCCAAGCTCCCCCCCCCCATTGCTGTCATCAGGCTGCCCCACCAAATAAATTCATTTTTCTGCCCTTTCTCCTTCTGTATGTTGGCTAAATTAACTCTTCCTCTGTGCAAGGATGTTGTGCTACTTTAGAAAGGTTGGTGCCCCAGGAACTGTGGGGGGACAGAGCACAGGAGCAGAGCAGATCCCGTTTTCCCCTGATGATCAGGGCTTTCTGACACTTGAGTTGCTCTGCTTCTGAGTGCAGAGCTTGAGGAAGACAAGAGCGATCACGTAACACTATGAATAGCCAGCCTAGGTTGAATCCTCCCGTAAAGGTTTCAAAACAAATAATGGTAATGCAGCGTGGTTTTTTGTGCCCCAGTGGTTCCAGCCACGACTGGGACCAGATGTGCCAGTTTTCAAAAAGAAAGGCTACTCATGCTATTCTTGGCAGGGCTTGAAGCAGAAAGTACCACAAATCCTATTTAATATAGTGCCTAAATGCCAGAGACCTATTTGTTCTCTGGGTTTTTCAAGCTCAGCTGGTTCTGATAACCATCTGACCTCCAGGGCCCAGCTCAGCCCCAACCCCAACTCCCACCCCTCACGACTGCACCCATCGCTAATGTTTTCCTTCTGGAAATGGGTTTCTTCCTATGGCTAAAGACTGCCTTGCAAATAAAGTTTACAGAACAAAGTGAGGCACGCCACAATTTAAATTGCATCACGTTTTTAGTGGTGGGATACAGATTTGGTAGGGTTGGCACTCCAAATTAGCAAGATGGGCACGGGTGCTACTGACAGATGTTTAGAAAACTGTTCACAGAGCTGGAGATAAGGGGCTTACTGCTCAAAATATCCATGAAAATAAGACCAGATACAAGCATATCAAAGTTGCATGGAGAATTCATCCTCCCTTGGGTTCTCACTATATGAGACTGATCTGCCGGAACTCAGATATTGAGCAAAGCAAATCCCTGCCTCACACTGAGCTCTGGATGATTACAACATCTTACCCTGCAGTCCCATTAACCAGTTCAAATGGAAAATTTGTCATTTCTGTGGCAGACAACCTCCTGACAGCCACCACTTTCAGTCTGAAAAAATCCAAAGTACTAAATATCCTTTTTTTCTCCCTCTGTCTTCACCAGTAAATCTTCCTCCTAGACCTCAGCACAAACCAGAATTGCTTGGGAAAGAAAGGAACAGCCAACAGTGGAAGAGCAACAAGTTTGAGGCAACACAGGATTTAAATCCATGGAGATGGGTGGGTTTCACCTCAGGGTACTGAAGGAGCTGGATGATGTGTAAGACCAGTGTTTTAACACCAAAAAAAGATCACAGTGATCAAGACAAGTCCTTGATGGCAGGAAAAAAACTGATCCATCTATCAGAAAGATAGAAAAAGGGTCTGAGGCAGCTGGGTTCCCTCCATCCCTGGAAGGACAATGGAACACATGTTCTGGAGCCCATTTTCACACAGGGGAAGTTCTGGAAGATAGATAGGGAATAGCCAACACAGATCTACTTAGAGCAGATCAGTTTGATTGCCTTGTGTGATGAGATGACTGGCTGCAGAGACAAGGTGAGGAGCAGTGCTATACTTTGCTTTTAGGAAGGCTTCTGACCCTATTTCTCATGGTTGTGGGTTTGCAATTTGAGGAAGCATGGACTGGACAAATGGATGATTGTATGGGTGAAAAAGCGGCTGGACAGCTGGACCCAGAGCATGGCAATTGATAATGCAGCAGTTCATTGCCAGCTGCGGGAAAAGCCAGGGCACAGCAGCAGGGCTTGTGCAGCCTGGTGGAGAGGAGGCAAGAGGGGAAACCCACATCTCCAGCAGCTGTGTAGAGGGAGGTCACAGTGGTCATGCAGAAAAACACTCTAGGTAAGGAGAGAAAGTTAATCAAAGGTGCAACACAGATTGCAATATGAGAAGTGTATAAGTGTAGTGCAAAAACTTTTTATGTAGCTGGGTAATCCAGCTCTGGAAGGCATTATCTAAGGGTGATCTTGCATCTGCTTCCATGGTTGTTTGCAAGCCATGGCTCATCTGATCTAAATTTGATTACAGTCCTGATCTAGCTGAGAGATCTCCTGCAACCAGTTTTTTTTATAACTGTGTGATTCAGAGAAGTACCTCCACTGAGAAGGGAGCTGAGTTAGGAGGCAAGAAAGAAAAACCTTGTCAGGAGTGATCTTGCCTCTAATTGCTGATCTATTGCTCAGTCCCCCACACAGAAACAGGACAGACCACAGCTACTCCCAGCACCAGGGGAGGATGGGACATTATCCGGGGGGAGATGGTCACCTGCCTGGTTAATGTTAATGAAGACACCGAGCTATTAAGTCCATTCTGCCTCACTATGCCTCCCCTTGACCTCTTCCTCCCCCCAAACCTGGTCTTGATCGTTTGCTGGAAAGAAACAGGCGAGAGGAGCTCTGCTGCTACTGACACGAGATGAATAATTTACAGAGCAGAGAGCCAAGGCCAGACCAGCTTTCATAGTAAATAAAAACAGCTCTTTGTTGTCAAAAGGAGAACTGGATCCTTGGCACGGTCTGGTGACAAAGCAAAGCTCCATATGTGGGGAGACAGCCGCAAGAGGCTGAAAGCATCTGCTGGGATATGCCCGAGGAATAACTCTCCTGGAGCAGTGACCACTCAGGACAGAGCACCCCAAGGAGCACCTTGGTTCGCTCTGGGTGGAGGGGCCTCTGAGATGCAGAGCTTTGTACCCATGTGATTTCAATCTCTTTTCTGGCACTCGTATTTTGTCCTCTGCTGGCAGAGCAGTGGCTCAGGGAGCCTGGCTCTGGTTAAGGCCTCCCTTCCCACTCCCCCACCCCTCGTTGTTACTAAGCAGGGCTTTTCTGTTTCGTCTCACTTCTCTTTTATTATGGCAAAGCCACTATAAAACTATCAAGTAGAACTGGCCGAAAAACGGTGTTTCCAGTGCCTTGAAAATGTACAGATTTAAATGTGTATATACATATATATAACATTTGGGTTTTATCCAAATTGAACAGAAACTTTTTTCAGGTTTTTTGAAAGGAGAGCAGTTTCCAGGAAGCCAGAAGCTCCCCAGACTCTGCTGCAGCCTCCCAGTGAAACTCGTGTCAGAGCTCGTCAGGCTCAGCGGGCAGCTGCAGAGCTCCCAGCATCCCTGGCCTTGGGGCAAATCCACCAGCTGCATCCGCTCGGGAGCCAGGGACTTGTGCACACCGTGCTTCTCCTGTCCTGGAAGAGATCTGCCAGGAGTACAGGTGGGTTTCCTTAAGCTCTCTTCCTCAGGCATGGGGGGAAAGTCAACTGTGCTCAGCGCCGTTCCAGCAAAATAAGCCAGGCTTAATGAAGGATGTTTCATGGGAACATTTCTGACCAGCTCAATTCTCTGCGATAAACCATCAAAGAAGGAACTTGTTGGCTGGATGAGCATTTTCTTTGCAGGGATATCTGATCCATATGCAACCTGACTTCCCTCTCAGGAGCATCCAGTCCCAGTGATCCTTCCTTGTTGGAGCTGGCTGCCAACAAATACAGCTCCATGTGGAAATGACAAGACCACGACCACCCCACCAGTGCTAATGGTTTCTGGGGTGATGTCAGATGGAGACAATCCCAAACATCTAAACTGCTGCTTTTAAAAGCAGAAAGAAGATGCTGGTACCACCTTATGACCTTGCTGGGTGTATCTTCCCTTCACACACTCGGGCCCGGTGATGAGAACATCCATAAATTAATAGTTTGGATTACCTTAAAACAGATTCCTCTGAGTCAGCCCATATGGTTGTGACGAGCTGGTGAAGCATACAGCATGCTACAGCTTGGCATCGTGCCTGCAGTTCCTTCCTGTAAAATGGGCAGCTTTTAGAGCCATTTAATCACACTTAAACAAGCTTTTTATCTCATTTGTTCTGCGTCATAACTCTCCCTCCAAACACTATAAACTGCTGTGGCAATACCATGAAGTACAGACCAGCCTCACATTTTAGAGTCATCTGCCTGGCTCTCAGAGTTTGTTTAAATCAGTGTTTCATGACAAATATCTGTTTTCTGCAGATTTTTTTTTTTAATGCAGCTCTTTTTCCACACACAGCCCTAAGTTCATTTTCTCGTGGTGAAGTCATCACCCTTTTCAGCCACCACATCCTCAGGCTGCAGGTGCAATTCCAATGCCTCCAGCTGTCTGGCAATGGTACCTATAGGAACATGTCAGGATTCCCACTGCCCAAACCCCCAAACATGGCACAGATGGCTCTGTGTCACCTGCTGCTCTGCACAGAGGGGATGGGTAAGATGTTTTCTTCTCTTTCTTTTCATGTTCAGCCTCACTGTGCAGCCCAAATGTCTCAGCCCTTACATGGGGCAATTCCTGCTAATTGTTTGGATGCCAGGTGTGATATACAAAAGCCCCATAGTGATGGGTACAGAAATACACTTCGTGTTGGTAAGCAAACCAAGCAAGCAACTCCATGAAGAGTGTCTGCCATGGGGGCTTCAGAAAGGGACAATGACCCAGCCACGTGGGTATTTACAGGCTGCCTTTTACCCTTCATTTACATTAAAAAACCTCAACAGTGGCAAAACTTCCCTTCCACATTTTTCACACTCTGTTTCACCCTGTGATAAATCCCAAGAGCAAACCAGGATTAACTGGGTGCCCAACCTTGCACCTGAGCATGCCAGCTCCCTCTATCCAACAGAAGTTGCCTGTCACAGAACCTCAAGAGTTAAAATACCCTGATAGGCTTTAACCTCCTGAGTGAGAAGGAGAAGGACATCTGCTTTTTATATTCACAGCCCAGCATCTCTGTGCTCCAGTTCTGAAAAATCTGCATTCCATATCAACAGAGAAGTCCTCATAATTTATGCAATGATATACCAACATATTTAAAGGATTATATTTTACTCTAATGAGAGAAATAAGATATCATTTCCTTCACATGAGGAAGGAAGGGTTCTTGTAATAAACACCAAAAGGGCACGTCTTAATTTTTTTTTTTTAAGAGCAAGGATATTATGACAGCAAAGACTTTGAGCTTTAGCTACCTACCAAACAAATCTTCACCTAAACAGACCTGGACTCTGTAAGAAAATCCTGGGAACTAAAGGATGCAAATTGATTTCAATAAGGCCAACCAGTAGAAAAGCAAGACTGAGAATTTGTTGTGTGTCTCTCTGCATCTTTGGGTAAGTGAGGTTGTGCCCAGTGAAGCTGAATTAACCTTATTTGCTTGTGCTGCCCTTTCTGTAGTCATCATCCTTCCCACATTCTCAAAATAAAACTTTTTCTTGGCAGAGGAAGGACCAAAATCTCCAATGAGAAAGGCAGAAAGGGTTCCCATCTATAGAAAGATTCAAAATTGCAAAAGATCTGTGTAAATACAAATAGTAGAAGAGCCTAGAGGTGAAGGAGAGAGACCAAACAGCAGCAGCAATGTAGGAGAGGAGGTTCTGTTCTTTGGATGGTTTCCCACTGGGAAAATATAACTTTTAGACAGCAAAAATAAATGGAGATCTTCATTTCTGCTGCAGTGCTAAATGGCTTTTAGCTGCAGATGAGACACGCAGGGAACCAAAAGGAAAAGGCATGTGTGAAGAGAGGGAACAAAACAAATGAAGTGGAAATCACCCCAAAAATACCCTGTTCATGCTGGAGATCCTGTCCAGCTGTAAAAGACATAACAGCCTTTCTGTGTAAGGCAGCATTTGTTCACATACTTGAGCATTTAAATAATTTACCTAAACAATACTAATTTATTAATTTTAGAATTATTTGTACTGACCCACAAAACCAAACAACTTAAAGCATAGAAAAGTCAGAAGACTAAAAAGAAAAATCATTTTAGAAATTGTTAAAAATACCCAAATAAGGCAATAAAGGCAAGACGAAATTCCAGTTCCACTCTGTGCCATTGTCTTAGAGACAGTTACAAAGGTCCATTCAACTCAAGATCACACTTGCATAGGAGGAAGTTCTCTTTATGCACTGATAATTGCTTCAACAATCTATAAAATTAATGGCTAAATGAACCACATTTACAGTGGTTGTATTCCAGATATTATTTGCATTTAACAGAATGCCCTTTGTTGGCAAACCCCAGACTCATGAACTGTTTGGGACAAAGCAGGACATACACCAGGGAATGTGCCTTGATCCCACAACTGCACCACACACAGGGATACACATCCCTCATTCAGAGGCTGCAGAGCTTCTTGGGGACTGAGGCCTTTCACCACCCTGTTGTTCCTAAATCCTGCATTTTTTGTGCTCCTGAGAAGGAGGCAAGGGAGGGCAGGGCAGCCAAGCTCCCTCCCCAGGGCTGGTGGAAGTAGTCCTTGCCCCTGGCTGTGATGCACCCTCAGCTCTCCCAGCCTGACACAACTCACTGTTCCCACTTGGCATGCAAGGAACACCCAAAACAAAGATAGGGACAACTCAGATTTGCTGACAAACACTTCTCTGTCAAACACCAGAGCCCAAGCCAAGACACATCTCCATATTCACCCTAATAATTCACCACCCATTTCAGTTCAAGTTATTGATTTTTTTAAAGGGGGAAAGAAATGTCTTCCTTTTGACTAGAAATTTTCAAGGTATTAAGTTCTTATTTTGCTATCTCTTCTCCCATCTGTGATATAGAAGTAAATCTTCCTTAAATCTTTCCCTCTCCCTTGACTCATCTCATACATTCCTTCACTTGAAAATCCAGATTCTCATCCATTCCAGGCCTCTTTCCATGCCAGATTCTTGGGGAAGAATTTTCTTTTCTTAGTAGGGAGCTGGATTTCTCTCTCCTTTTCTCATTGCTTACTTTCCCAGGTCAAATCCACATCTTCCTGTTGCATGCACTAATTACCATTCTGTTGCCACTCTCCGTGCACGTTCCCATTTCCCTTCTGTTGCAGTCAGGTTTCCACCTACCTGTTTCTCATTTCTGCTGAGTTTATTTAGGCTCTTTTTATTCTTTATCCATGTTATCCCTCCTCCTCTCTTTTGGCTGGTATTTTTCAGATCGGACAAAGTACCCATTTCTTTTATTGCAAGCACAGGCAGGTGTTTTGCATGTTTTAGATAAAGCTGTGGGCAAGTGACTGAGTTTGAACAAATATAGATGTAAATACAAGCCAAAACTTGTGTTTCCAAGCAGGAGCAAAAGCATGACAATAAATTTCCCCTTTCCAGAAGAAACTCCATTTAAAGAACAATAATTTAGGAAGCCAATGCATAAACCAATTCCAGTTTCTTCTCATGATGAGCAAGTGGGGAAAGGGGACAAATAAAATCTGGGCAGAAAATGCCACGGAGAAACGTGACCCACATATCGTTATTTGTCTGAGAACCACCAAGGGGAATGACAGCTCTTCTAATGCCTTCTGTGGCCCAGGATCCCACTTGGAATGCTGGGACCTGACCCTTAAATGTCCAGATGCCTCTGGAAACCTGCAGGTTCTACTCACTATGGACAGGATTCAGTAGGCAGGTTGGTTACCTGCTCTCCAAAGGCTTGCAAGCCCCACCCCAGAAAAGTATCAGCTGCATCAAGATTCCCTTTTGTTCAAAGATTATAAATAGCAGCAGGCAAATCAGTTGCCATTAATCATTTCTAATAGCACACAAGGCTTTAAAACAGCAGTCAAAGGAAAGAGTAATTAAAGATGTAAGTATATATGGGAACTGGGATGGAGTACAACTTTGGGATTTGCCAGACAGATATTCATTTCCTCTGGCTTATTTGCTAGAGATTTCCTAGAGGACATACAGTGAATCCAATTGATCTGGACTTCAGTAAAGTATGTCACACAGGGCCACATGGAAAATGGCTTTTTACAGGAAAAAATAGGAATTTGTACAAGTTCTGAAAAAGTACATGAAGTGTTGATTTGTATGAAAGGAAACACATTATGTGAAAAGGAAATTCTTTGACTAAAGGGAATTACTCATGGAGCTCTTCAGTGCTAGGTATTGGGAATGTTGCAGGGAATTCTCATTAGTGACCATGGCATGTAATGTAAGAAATGTGCTAATGAAGGTTGCTGATGACCCCAGGTTCATAAATGCTCCAGAGAGGAGAATAAGATTAACACTAACTAGATGATCTTGAGGCAAGAAGTCACAGAAAATGGGCAGAAATTTGTGGTGAGGCACCATATCACTGCAACATCTCTGAGGAGGAAAGATTGGGAGCACTGGATAACAACATCTGAAAGGAAGGACTCTGAGATTAGCAGAAAAGAAAACCATTTTCAGGAGCAGAAACCAGAAGAGGATGGCCTAATTTGTACCCCAAATCAAATCTGGTTGAAATGAAACAAGGGGCTCAAAGCACATAGGCCAGAAAACCTTGAAGAGCTTCATGCCAATCCTGAGAATAATAAGGCAAAAGCTCCAACAGGCTGCTAGACCTAAAGATACTTGTTTTTATCATCAGCCATCAGTGAAGGACCAGGATCTCCTTCCCCCGACATCAGCTTTCACTGATGGCATTTTCATGGCCACCTGCACCCAGGCATTCTCTGCACATAACCTGCCTGCCAGAAATGCCCCGGACTTCAAAGGGGAGAGGCAGCTCTGGGGTGGGACTTGCAGCATGCGGAGAGGAGGTGCAGCCTGGGAAGTGGGAAATGTTGCAGACCTGGATTTTAGAAGGCTTTGCAAATGGTCAGTGAGATGTGGCAACAACAGGGAACTCTCTGGGGCTGTGTGTTGGGAAGTACCCAACGTCCACTGAACATTCACAGGGGAGGGTGACAGCAAGCACAAGGTGCCCTCAAAAGCCATGGAGCACTTCAGCACCAGAAGGGTGTTAAAATCAAGTGAGCAGTCTCATGAAAGAGGTGGTAAGAAGCCAAAATAGGGTGAGGTTTCTACAAAACTCCCATCTTTCTGTGATTTGACATCTTTGAGAGAAACAGACTTTTTTTCTGCTTTTAAAGTAAAAACATTCTCTGCAGTGAACACAGCCTAAATATTCCAGCATCCTGTTGTTGTATCCAGTCCAGGAAGTGAAACCAAGGCCCTGGGTCTGTAATTGGGGCCACATGGATGTCCCTGTGCTCACGCTGGAATGTTCTGACTCCACCAGCCCAGCCATGTGGGTCCAGGTGACAGCTGACTCAGGGTATACCCAAGTTGCTTCACCATGACCCTGGACAAGTCATGATGAGCCTTTAGCTCAGTTCCCCATCTGCCAGCCTGAGGTGGTCATCCAACTCTCACCTGCTTAAAGCCCATCAGGGTAGGGAATGTGTTTTCTAGATGAATATGCAAGAGGGCTTTGATTTTGGCTAAGGCAACCAAGTGCTACAGTAATTATAGATATCAGAGCAATAGAGCCATCTTATATAAATTATTATAATGAAGAAGCAGTGGCTATTCTCCTGAAAAGTCCCAGCACTTAGGGTTTTCATGTTTTTGTTTTTGGAACAGACTAATCACTTTCACATCATAAACAAATAATGGTTTTAATAGATTCCATACTTGTGGAACTTTTACAACTAACATGCAGCAAAGCTCTTGCCCTTCACAGGCTTGCTTTTTTTTTTTTTTTCTGAAATAGCAAAGTATATTCTGCAGCAAATTAAGTGTGATTCACGTGGCATTTTGTACGAGCGCACTGTGGACGTGGCCTATGAAACAAGCTTTGTTAGAATTCTGTAGCCCTTATGTTCCTTTTTTTTGTGTGTGTGTGTGTGTGCTTATAATTCTAAATATGTTTTTGCTGCAGTTTCATCTAGGGAACAACAGGGGAGCCTTTCTCTGTCCAGGATAACACCTATGAATTCCCACCAGTGCAATAACAGATGGGAGGAGTCGGATGCTGTCCTGTCACCCACGCAGGCCCTGTGCTTCCATCCTGCCCCAGGGCAGAGTCAGTGAGAGCAGAACCAGCCTTCATAAAGGCACATGTGAGCTTCCACAGGTGAGTTCAGCTCCTCATGAACCTCTAGGATTCACAGATTAATGTCTGCTTTCCCAGATTACTCCGAATTTCTTGTTGTGCTCATACCGATTGTGTTTTTAGGCAGCAGCTGAGGCAGTGATAATCCCATGGGATGAAGCTTGGGGAATTCCCATGGCTGAGGTGGCATCACCACCACAGAGACCCCTTATTACTTTTTTGCTGTATTCAGTATCTCTGCATCTGTTTGAAAAACTCAGTTCTCTGGAGAAAAGCTCAGCTTAGAGTGGCCCAGGCTAAAGAAAGGCTCTGTTGAGTCACCTTACTTATCAAGCCCAGAAATTCCAGCTACAGAACCTCTGCTGGCATGAAAAAAAAAATAACCCCAGCACTTATGTGCCTAACATAAAACATACTGGACTGAGAGGCCCAGAGAAAGGTGGTGGAGACAAGATTAATGGTTTTAACTGGGAGTGAAATCCAGTAATTAAGTAGTGACCCATGACACTTGAGAAGCAGTAACAGTTTGTTGACCACAAGAATGATTGCTCAGAGCACCTTCTTAATGTTGTAAATGTGAAAATGATTTACAACATGACCAACAGGGAAAAAAAAAAAACAACAAGTTAACAGGCAGATAGGATTGACAGTGGTAATTGTTCCTGACTGCATACACATGTGGAGGTAGGAAAGTAGAAATACTTCTGCTGTGTAGCATGGTAACTATATATCAAAATTACCAACAGCAAGGGACTCAAACTCCTTGAGCTGAGGTGATTAAAAAGTGTGCAAACACCACTCACAACACCACAACAAACAAGAAGCCTGGAAGGGGTGAAGGCTTCACTCTGGATTTCAGCAGGGCTGGTTTGCCTTGCATCTGGAGTTGTGACAGTATCAGTGTCTTGGGGACAGAGCAAACAAACCAAATTGGTAGTATCCAAAATAAGCCTCAGTACACAAATGGCTCTTCTTCTGAAGAAGTAGGTAGAAACTCAGGAGATTTCAGCAGCATCTGAAAGCAAAAATTGATTCAGATTTAGCAACAGTGAGATCTAACTGGAAGCCAACAGAGAACTAGCCAAGTGTTTAGGAAGAACACGACACTTGTCTTGCAGTGAACTTTTGCTCACTGGCACACTGAGGGTGGTGATTTCCAGCCTTGCAGAGGCACCTTTTGTGGTCCTGAGAGAAAATAATATCAGAATGCCTGTAAAACAGGAAGGCAATTGAGTCTTCTGCCCCTTGGCCTCAGCTGGACTCACCGGCCATTCTCTGGGCGAGGGATGGTCTTCTGCAGCATAGCCTAAGGTCTGACTGTCTCATAAAGCAGGATGAAGTCTTCATGTTACCATCAGAAAAAAGAATGCTTTGTGCTGCCCAAGTTTGGAAATGTTCCCTTTATTTAATGTCAGAGAAATGGCTCTGCATCTTACAAGAGGGTTTGGTAAAATGGTCACAGAAAGGGATGGAGAGCTGGAGAACAGTCTCCTTTCCAGATATTTCTTCTTTGGCACCTGAACCTCAGCTTTGTTTTCCTTTTGTGAATGATCACAGCTTGCTGGGTCAAGGCAAAGAGGTTTTCTGAGCAGAGCAGAGATACTCAGTTCACCCCAGGGAGACACCAAACATCCCACCCACACCAGGCACCTCAGCCACCAGCTCTTGGGATGACCTGGATTGCCACTCAGCAACCCCAGCACAAAGCTGCTCTTTTCCCCTCTCCAAACGGAAAGACAGTGAAGGAGATGTAGAAGTAACAGGAGCACAGGTCACCATGAAGCTGAGCAGAAGAAAGAGCAGGGTCTTATTTCAAATGTAATTATTTTTATGCTTAGCTTTTTCGGCATCTCTCAAGGCCTCAGTTCCACCATCTCCTGTTAAAAGCTGCTTGGTTTTGTTGTGTTTTTTAATATGGCCATAACCCCATTTTATGTAGAAGGGGAAATGCTGGCTCCCTGTGGCTTTCATGGATTTTCATATTGGTGTAATTCAAACAATATGATGGCTCAACTTGACGTCGTTTCCTGGCTGCAGTGGGGCTCGTGGTAAGCCAAAGTTTAAACTTTATTGGGGCATGTGATGGAGCAGCAGCCAGCACCACAGAGAGCCCTGGGGAAGGCAAACAGTGGCCAGGCTGGTCAGCTCAACCCAGCAAGGACATTTTGTTCTCCAGGTCAGTGCCTTCTGCCCAGTTGAGCCACCCAAAAATCTTCCATCTCCATCCAATGAAATGCAAACATGCAAAGGGCCACAAGCACGTGTACAGAGACTAAAAACACCAACTCCATTCCCACTGCAACAGGCAAGAAGAAATCACAGGTACAAAATGTCTGTACTACATTCCCAGTACCTGCAAGTTGGCTTTTTGTGACCCCAAAGCCAGTCAGAATTCTCCTCTTAGAGTCCTCAGAGTGTCAGGAGAGTTGGTGTTTTGTTCCAGTGAGGACGAGAAACATTTGCACTCTGGTTTTAATTACAATTGGAGGTGGAAAGACAACCAAAATCAAGAATCAAGGTTGAGAAGAAAGAGGTGAACAAAAATGGTGTTGTGGCATTTGTGCCTGTCTCCAGTCGTAAGCATTTTAAACAAGTGCCTGTCTTTGTGTCGGGTGTTTGCACATCCCTGTACATGAACACATCTAAGAGGCAGGGCTGGTAGCACAACCTCTTACTCAGCTTGCCAAACATTTCCAATTATAAAGTCCTGTTTTCAATTGCTAATAACTTTGTTAAACTTAAACCACTTGGGCTTCAATTTTCCATGCCAAGTGTCTGCCTTGGGCTGAATTTTTTGTTATCCCTTCTTTTTTTTCTTTTTCTTTTTTTTTTTTCTTTTAAGCTGTCGGCCAATAAAAAGGTTCAGCTGTTTCAAAGAAGACGGTTAGGGAAAATACAGGGGCTTGCAACACAGAAACATCCTAGGAAATTTGTCTTGCAAAATTCTGGAATCTTCCTGTTGTGGGGAAAGAACTAGAAATCTGAAATATTGAAAAACCTTATCAAATCTGAAACAGCAAAATTGCTCTGAAAACCCTTTTTATACCCAAGCAGTACCTCTTACATCTCTGCAACTCCATCTTTCCTGGACACGTTTTAGCCTTTTGCCCTGCTGGCCATGGCAGAACAGTTTGACCACTCCATCACCACCCAGCTGCACTCAGATTAGGGCCAGAGAACCTGGTTTTCTTTCATTCCAACTCTTCTATTAGCCACCATCCTTCCCTTCCCAAAGGCAGCTATCCTTGCTTTAACCTGCCACCTCTCCCTCTGCATCCCTGCGTTTTCCAGTTCCAGCAGGGAATGCAAAGCAAGGTACAGTGTAAAAATATAGCCCCTTCTTATAAAACCCACATGATAGCAAAGATGTGCCTTTTCCCCTTCTCCCCCCGTGCAGCAGTACCTTCAGGATCCCTGGAGTCTGCCCGCTTATTAATATCCCCAACACTCACATCTGTTTCCGATCGCTTTATGTGGATGGGATTTAATAACAAATATGTTCCCCATCAATCCTGGCCCTTGCTGTGCCTACAGTCCCTAACAGGCTTACGTATTTTCTGATCAGATCAGATGTTCTCTGTGGTTTGTTTGTCAGATTTTGCTGTTTGGTGACTTTCTTCTGGCAAATGGGCTCTGAAATGTAAAATGTGTTGGGAAGTAGCGTGGAGCCACCAGCACTGCTGGGTTCAGGGAAAGCACAGTGAGACAGGCATCCTGCAGCCCCACGTTTCCTGGATTTAGATTCCTGGCCTGATACACAGATATTCCAAATGGGAGGTTCACATTCCTCCTTGTATCACGCTCCTGGGAGATGTTGGCCACGTGGCAAATGATACTTGTGCACCTCTGGGACCCGGAGGTCCCCCCCATGGCATCAAAATGCAGCTGAAAAAGTCATTCATACAGGCAGGTGTGGGAGGATTTCAGCCTGACTAAACAGAGGGTGCAGAGCTCTCTGCTGTCATGTTTCTTAAAAGGTGGAGGAACCACTGAAATAATCCAGGTCCAGCTCGCCTAACATCCACTTAAAAGATCTAGGAGAAATGCTACAGTTCAGAGGGTTGTGAAACTGGAGATTCTGTGAAAAGCACTGAAAAGGAGGAAAAGAAAACAGTTTAATGCGCTTTTCAGGTGGTCCTTCCCATGCACAGGTCTGGAAATAGGGCTGGACTAGAATGCCAGTGTGGTGGTTGCTGATATCAGGTGGGGGTTGGGAGCCTCAATATAGCTCAGGAATATTCAAGAGATGAAAGAGGCCAGAGATGGGAAAATCAGAAGCCCTGCAGTGGGGCTGTAGGCTGGGAGATAGGAAGTGGGAATGCAAACACAGTGGCTTCCAGCAAGGCTGACATGCTCTTAGTGATGAAGAATAGCACACTGGTGGGCCAAAAGACAGGTACAGAAACACAGGAGCTATTGCACTGCAATAAAGATTAAATTCCAATGTTTGTTCTGCTTTCTGGGGAAAATGCATCAGTTTGTGATGTTCTAAAATTACAAATCCTCCTGGTAAAGATTATTTTGAGACACACCACCACATACTCCAACTGTCCCTTTCCTATAGACAATTCCATTTAATTGTTGAGAAGATAAATTTTGTATTAGGGACAAAAAGCCCAAACCCATGTTTTCGGTAAAAACTCACTAAATTTTGGGGGGAAAGTGGCAGCCCAAAGCCTATCATCCCAGCCAGGGACACACAGCTCCAGTACAGTAGCAGCAGAATTCAGTCTGAGGCATAGCCATCAACTCCCACCTCATACATTCAAGAGGCCCAGAGGGAAACCCAGAGTAGTTTAAGACACTGAAATATTGTCTGAAAAAGATGGGGGTTTTCTTTTCTTCATGGTGAAAGCTGCTCTGCCCCCAGACTAGGTGTGTTCAGAGTCAGCCAGCAGGCTTCATGGAAGATAACAGCACCATTGACCCTGCAGAACACAGCCTGTGAACATTTCTTTTTCTGTTTTGCCTTCAAACAGCTCTTGCAGCACTGAGCAGGCTCAGAGGCAGAGACTGCACATGGATTGGAGCTGCTCAGCTTGGGGGCAACCCAAGAGAAGGAACTGGAGTATCTTGGAGATAGTTTGCTTTGTTTGCACAGGCAAGAGCAAATTGTCTCCTCTCACCTTTTGGGTTGACCAAACACAGGCTGAATAATCTAAAACCCTAATAGCCATCATGCCTTGGACACTGTCCCAGCTGACCATCTCTGGCCAGACCTGGCTATGGACAGGTTCACATTCCCTGGTCAAAGTTGTGCTGATCCCCAATTTCAGAATCCCAATGAGTGTGCTGGAAATCTGGGAGAGCTGCTGTCCCCTCTACAGCCTTTTCAGCTGGAGACCTTGCAGGGTGCAAGGTTGAGACCAGGAGAGGCTGAAATAATTACTCAGACCAGATTATGGGCTCTAACGAGGAGCCAGCAGAGTGCTGGGCAGTGGGGTGTGTGCATGGATGCTCCTATTAAATCCATGTGCTCTGCCTCTTGCTCCCAGGGGAAGCTCCAGTCGTGAAGACTGAAGAATGTGCATCACCACAAGGGAGAATTTAACCCACCCTCATCCTTCAAATGCCAGGTGGGAGGTTTGACCTTGGGCAGCAGACTCAGGGCCTGTCCCACGGCACAGACACACAAGTGCACAGAGCAGAGGAAGATGAAGTGCTTTTGCAGGTGACCCCAGGCAAAGTGGCAATCCCCAGTCAGCCAGGGTATCCCAATATCCACTTTGAGTCTGCAAGCTGTCCCCTGGGTAGTATTTTCAGGCACACAGGGTCGTATCTTTCACACTTCTGGAGCAGAGCTATAAATTATGGCAGAGGAACTTTAGTATGCTCACTCCGTGCTCCTGGCGCCTGCTGGGAGGGTTGCTGTTGTTACAGCTCGAAATGGGGAACGTGTGATGTAGGGCTGGGAAGGGACTTCCCTAACAGCTCCATGAAGTGGTCACAAATAGGAAGAAACTGCAGTTTCCTACAATATTTAGCATTATATAGGCCCTCAGCAGTGCCACACTTTACTTCTTCATTTCTAGCATCCCCTTTTGAGAGTTCTACCCCACTTCATCATCATAAACATGTCAACAATCAGTCCCTGTGGAGGGCTCTGCTGTTTGTTCTTTGGCTCACATGGAGAAAGCATGTCCCTGCTCCAGCCCCCGGCACACATTTCTGTATCCTCAAAGGGGCTGGAGTTGGAACGGGGCCATCTTGTGGCTCCCGGACCTTGATCGTTAAGGAAAAAAAAAAAAATTAAAAAAAAATTAAGGAAAAAAAAAGAAAGAAAGAAAAAGAAAAAGCAAGAAACATGAACTTGATAAATACGATCAGCTGCCGGGAACGTGCCTGCAGCCTCCTGCTGCTGTTGTTGACATCAGAAAGCTGCGGAGCCTGGGAGACGGGAGGAAATTTTATTGTCTCGCTCCTACCAGGAGCACGCGATGCTGCTGCAGCTGCCTGGTGCTGCCCCAGCCACCCGCCTGTCACTGAGCAAAAAGGACATCCCTTCCCACCTCCTGCACCCCACAGCTTCCCCCCTACCTCTTCCAGAACCTCCCAGAACCTTCTCATGGAAACCAACACTGGCACAACGTTTCCCCAGACTAATTTTTTATTACACCTGAAGTTTCCTGTCAGCCACCTGACAGCTCCCCAGCCTCCAGGGCTGCTAATTGGGCTAAATTTGTGGCCAGACAGCTGAGCCCAGGGAGAGGTGCCCCTCCAGGATGCAGCTGTGTGTTGGTGTTTTTTCTAGAGTGGCTGCGCCTGGTGGAGCTGGGCTGCCCCAGCTAAAAGTGGTTTCATGTTTTAGGAAGAAAGAGGATCCAAAACTCGGCTTGTTGCTTTGAGTCTGTGTTCCCCATCAGAGCTTAGCAAGGAAGTTCAGGTTTCCTTAAACTTCACCAACACAGCAAGTTGGTCTATCAAAGGACCAGGAGTGAATTTCATTAATATTGATGGGGAAGAAAGAAAGCCCATAGTAGTTAATACATATATTATCTAAATAGTAATTCAAGCAACTGAGCTGAAAAGAGACAAAAACTCCTTGGGGAAAAGGAAATCTGAAGCAGTGTGGTATTTCAGCAGGGGCATGGTGAATAATTTTGCAGTGGCAACTCATGAATATATGTGATGAAGACAGAAATACCTGAGAAGTTCCTACACAAATGCACTTTCAGAGCTTTTTCATCCTTTTATTTTCTTCCAGGGCCCAATGCTCCCTCACTCTTTCAGGTCCGTGACATTTGGCATAGGACGGGAGGGAATTATTTTCTTTCATATGCAGAGTTTAGGCCCCTTGAAAGGGGCTAGCTGGACAGTTATGAAGATGTAAACAGTCTGCATAGACCCAGAACAAACTTTCCCAGTGCTTTGCTAAAAATATATGGTGCAGTGCTTGGCTGGATGAAGCACGGTGAGAGCTCAGTTTTCATGGCTCATTTAGTCAGGGACTTTTCTTCAGGGACAGCCAGCAGGAGCACTGAGTTTGATCACTTTTTTCAGATGCAGGCAACATGTTTCTGGGGTTTGAACTGAAATTGGCTTAATTTACAGGACTTTTAAGAGGCTTCAAAGTGGTCACCTGGAGAAGAGTTTCCAAATCTGCCCCACTGCAAGACAGCCAAATCCTTTCTCACATGAACTTAAAGCACTAAAGTCTTTGAAAAAGAACACTTCTGTTCAGAAATACTTTTTTTAAAAATTGCTTGTCATTCAGCTATGGCTGAGTGGGAATGTCTCCTGGCCTCAGGTTTCCAACCCTTTTGTAGAAAATGTTCAGATCTCCCTGCAAAGTAAAAGAAAATAATTTTTTTCCTTAAAAAAAACACCAAAAAACATTGCGTTTGGCAGAAACAGAGTTCCTTATGAACACTCTGGGTTCTTAATGGCCAAAGCCCTCTGGCAACAGTGTCCAAGCAGCCCTGCTGTAGGATTGTCAGGGGCACTCAGGTGTGAAGGTGCTGAGAGATCTGTAAGTATCTGGACCAAGAGATGGAAAGAAAATGCAAGATGAAACTTTCCTGAGTAGCCCAAGGGCTCCTCTTCCAAAATCACTAGAAAAACTTTAGTACAAACTCCTCCTCCTCCCTGATTAACCCAGAGACAGATTTAAGTAGCACTGTGCTTTGGTAGGGAGCTGTAAGGAGCCCTGGAGGCAGCCAGCTGAGATAAAACACCACAGGGATAAAATCCCACAATGAGGGTTTCTGTGGAGACCAGAGTTGTACCACGAGGCAGATATTTTGTTATATTGGTATGACATGGCACGTGGAAATGGGAGGAAAGGTGTCTTTGAGCACAGTCAGGGCTCTTCCCCTGCTGGGCTGTGGGACACACAGGGATGTAGGACACCTGCTCCCTGACACAGGCAGGAAAATGAAAGGCACAACCATCTCACCTGTGAGCACCCAGCCTCTCACTGCTGTCACCAGACTCTGTGAGGATCAAGGAGGGAAATGCAGCCCTGTGCTGCTTCATACCCCAGGTGCACAACCCTTCCCATCACAGCTTTATTACTGATGACCCCTCCGTGCCCCAGCAGCACATCTGGGGAGCATTCCCTGCTCCCTGCATGCTTTAATCCCTGTCTCTCCACTCAACACTGCCCTGACTGGCCATGGGTGATCTCCTGAGGGACAGTCCTGAGCACACACCAGCCCAGGCAGAAGCACCTACCCTTTTGCATTAGCCCCTGCAGAACCTGCATCTAGAGCTCTTTCACCCCACAAACACCTGCTCCTTAAATTTTCTCCTAGTTCTTGAAACAGCCTTTCCTATCATTAAGCAGCTGAAAGAAAATAAACTTTCACGACCATTTTTATTATTCCATTTAAAACTTGTTTACCACCTGTTTCGTTTCTCTGTTAAAACATGACAGACTAACCCCTCCCTTGTCAACAAATCATTGCGCTTAGATTAATCAAGACAAAGACTTTTTATTTCTTTCCTATGTAAATCTACTTCTCCGTGCTAGACATGACTCTTGGCAAAGATGCTGGAGAGAGGAGCTTGGAGGAAATGAATAATATTTTTGGTTCTAGAGAAACAAATGTCAAAAGTCAATCTTGAAAAGATAATACAGCTTCAATTGATTCATATGTTTGTCATGATGCTGTGAGTCCACGGAGCCCCAGAGAAAGGAAGAAGCTGTGATTTTAAGCTGCACAAACTGTTGATCTTTTGCATTGTTTGGACTTTTGCAATCAGATCTGTATTTCAGTTAATAAAAATAGGGCAGTTACTCAACATTTTTTATATTCAGGGCAGCAAGCAGACCCTGGGAGACACCAGCCAAGTGCCTCCAGTTAAATGCAATCACATGCAACCACTCTCCTCCCTCTGACAAGGCAGCATTCCTGCAAAAGGGGCTCTCCCTCACTAATCCTGTCATTAAACCTGAAAACCAGATGCTATTATTTTAATATTAATTTAATTCATCTGGCAGTAGCTCACCCCACTCTCATTGCACACCAGGACAAATCGATGTCGCTTCATTCCAGGCGAGGGGAGCCCCTCAGACCTGAAACCAGAAACACACACAGGGCAAGTGCTCCACAACCCTGTGACATGTTCTGTGTTATACCTGTGCTCCAGGCCTTCCCTGAGCACGCCTGCAGGATGCTAGAAGGGTTTAAGGTCTCCCTGATAAAAGCTCTATTTTCCCCCTGGGAAATCCCACACAGGGTATTATTTTAGTGGTCTGTCAACACAAAGCTTCAGCCTGGCTGGGGTTGTGCCATCCCAGGCATATATTAATGAATCACTCCAGCAGAAGCATCTTAGTGCAACCACCCTTTTAAAAAATCAATCAGAACTAAATGTAAACCGCAAAACCAGTGAGTGGATGTATTGTTAAGAGGTTTTGATTAAAGCTTTTGAAATTAAAAGGATCAGACCGAGGATCACAGAAACATACCGCAAAATCATCAAAAGAAGATGAGGAGCAGATTTTGTAGCCCTTGCTCTTGAGGGAGATAAATCAGTTCTTTATAATTCATGTAAGGAAAGAGTTGAAAAACTTGGCCTTTGATACACAGAAAATCTTCTTAACTGATCCTGAGTCCTTGAAGCCTGTTCATCCTTTGTTGTCCCCCCTACGAGGAGTCTCTGGTGGCAGGACAGCTGCCCCAAACAGAGGTTTCTCTCCTGTCACTTGGCTGGATGTGCCAGGGTGAATTTTGGGACACCACCAGCACGGTGACAAGCAGCAGATGCTGCAGCTCAGCCACCACTAATTGCTGGAAGCAGAGAAAGCTTTTATAAAAGCAGTGATATCACCAAGTGAGAGAACAGCTTGTGTTGCCTGATGGGTACAATTTAATGTTTTTATGTCATAAAGCTCCTTGCATTGCCTTGCTTATGGAATAAGCACTGTGCCATATCCTGTTTTTTACAGGAAACCTTAAACATTGACATGAAGTTTTGCTTCCAATCACACTAAAAATGAGTGAAGAGCACTCAAAGGCACTAAAGGGCCTGTAGGCACTTTAACATGGTCAAGCCTTCATCCACCCAAAATCCCTTCTGAAATTCCATTCTTCTATTATCTACCAAGCCTTCTCTTTCTATCTTAATTTCATCTAAAATTGACCCCTTGCTTGGATGTGCAGGTATAAAAATTGAGTGTTGGATACAGCTTCTGGATATGAGTCTGAATGTGCACTATGTGAGCTGAAGGCAGAGAGATGTAACTGGCCTCCTGCAGTTACAATGAGTCAGCAATTCCAGCACAGCTTGTGCAGTGAATAGAGCCCTAAATCCAGATGCCAGTTCACAGATAGTCCTTCTGTTTAATTACACCCAACTTCTCATTTTTAGGCTACCCAAAAGCCACAGAAATTATTCTGCTTTGCAGTGTGTCTCTGCCAAACTAAAACCTGGTTAAACACATGCTTGAGGAAGCTACCTGATTTTTTCTATATTTACCACACATTTAAAAGTCGTATTTGTAAGTGACAGAGCAAAACAAAACCAAAACAAACACAAAAATAGGTGCTCTGCTGAGAATTTACGTGGCAAGCTTTGCCCCAGAGTATGTTTTTATGGGCAGGTTGTAAACCTCTGGAAACAGAAGGGTACATAATGAAAACATTGACAGATCCTTACCTAGGATATTGCAAATGAGCACACCATAAAAATGACTAATTACAGTTATTGTAAAACTCAGCTCTCAGACCCAGCTGCTGAGCTTGACAGGGAGATGCAGACAGTGATAACAGAGGGTTTGGCCTCTGTTCCTGCTGGATTTTCCTACATACAGACAGGCAGCTTCTTGTTTTGACCCTAATGAAGGGTCAAATAAATGGCCATGACCACAACAGGAAATACATTTAATAATGTTGTCAGTTTGATGGCAAGAAGAGTGTTTGCCGGTTAACTGCCCTGAAAAAATCCTGCCCTTTTTCACTGCCTGCAACAAGTCCACTCATAGTCCCAAGCTTGGTAAACCTCACCTGTCTAATTCAAGTGGGATTTGAGGATGTGTTAGACCCTATACCAAACCTCCAAGCTGTCTAAGTGGTTTTGTCTGGTTTGTGAGAGTGGAAGGAGGTCTCTCAGAGGCTCTGAAGAGTAGCAGAGGGATGAGGTGTGGAGGTGGGAGCTGCCTGGATGAAGTCCACCCTCATGAGGACACATGGGAATTAGGTAGTTGGTGCACTGGTAGTTGGGTAAGCTTCACCAAAAAAAAAAAAATGGCCAAAAATAAATGGAGATTAGATGACAGGAGTACCCATGCATCAGAAGGGGTAGTAAATTTTGTGTACACATTTGGAGAGGTGTAGTTATTGCAAACAACAATTTCTGCATGGCAGCAGGGATGGTGCACACTCTGCATGTCCTGGGAAGGGCTCTGCTGGAGTGGGAGACTGCTCAGACCAGGCTCCACAATTCCAGCACTGAGGGGTTGAGGAAAAGCCTTGCATCCTTTCCATCCATGCTAGAAAAGCTAATGTCAGCTGGCAGAAATAGCAGGAAGATGACTCTGGGTCTAGGGGAGGTTTTGGAGAGAGAGAACCTCCAGCATTTCCGTTTCTCCCTGTCTTTCTTCATCTCCCTCTGAGCCTGGGTACCTCACCTTCTGCTCTGAGCTGGGCAGGGCACAGATCCCCGCAGTGCTTTCAGAAACCCCATCCCCAAGGTCAGAGCAAGCTGCTGTGCCTGAGGAACTGGCACTGCATCCATTAGGAAACTGCAGTGGAGCCACTCAGCTTTACGAGGGATGGTGGAATATTTCTTACTGTTGCAATAAAGGCCTCAGCAACAACCAGGGGACAGAGCCTGGCCATGGACACCCCGAAGGCCTAAAGATAAAGGGTTGGATTACACAAAGCAGCCTCTCATTATCCACTCCTTGATACTGGTTGGTAACAGTGTTTCTTAAGGAATCCCTTAATTAGGTTTTACAGTGCATAGGTTAGGCATTTTCCAGCAAGGGCTTTATTGTAATGGGTTACACATGTTCTCATACTGTACACCAAAATGAAACTTAGCTACAGGGCATTTCCTTCCGCTGCTCTTGCTGGGGAGCAGCTTTAACCTCCTTGCAGACACAAAGCCATATTTCACTCCTGAGAGGCCACAGCCACTCCCCTCTCCCATCACTTGGGTCAGCTCAGCCCTGAACTCTGCGAGGGAACTTGCCAAGGTGCCACGGGGAGCAATCCTGGGGAGGTGGGGGAGAGGTGAGGCAGAGATGGAGGAGTCCCAGGAGGCTGAAACCAGCAGAGGCTGACTGCCAGCAAAGCCCAGGAGTCTCCAAGGAGGAGCCCAGAGCTGACCACTGCCAGACTGCCATGGGAATCACCTGGGAGCCTCCTCCAGCCCCAGCAATGCTGCGTGGCTGTGCCACACCTCAGTGCAGCACAGTCAGGACTGCCGGGAAAAAGGTGGGGGAAAAAAAAAAAAAAAGAAAAAAAAAAAAAAAGAAAAAAAAAAAAAAAGGCAGTTTCATGGAAATGAAGACTGAATTAATCAGTAAAAGAGAAACCCCAGGTAGGAATGGCCAGATATTTGAATTTGCCCACAGTCATCACCTGTGGTGAGATGTTCTCCTGACCCTGGGCTCTGAATATGGCTTACACAAAGCCTCCAGAGGTGCCTTTTTGGCCTGTAGGGTTTTTTTTCATCTGGAGATTGCTGTGAGACTAAAGAAATGAAAACTGTATTGGGAGATGAACACTGCTGGGTCACAGGACAAACCTGTAGATTTCTCTGCTCCTCCCTAATGATGCAGCATGACCATCAGGAAAAATCTCCAGCTATGACTTAAGTGTGCAGAATTCACTCCAGATTTTGTGAACTAGCCAAAACTTGAAAATTTCTGATCACCTTCCTTTTTGAAAATGGGGGACTTCCATATGGCAGATTCAGATCAGGCTAAAAAAGACACATTTGTGCACAGCTTACAGGGAAGCAGTGGAACTCATTGCCATGGGATGTAATAGAAAAAATATGTTTACATTGATTCAGCAGGCAAGTGGACAAATTCTTGGAAGAAAAAATCCTTCAAGTCATCTTAAACACCTAAGTAACCACACCGTGTGTGGTGTTCCTGCAAGGCCATGGCATCATTTAGGCACCAGGGCTTCTGAAAGACTTTCTGTGGAAGGTCCTGTGAGAAGAGGCTGACAACCTGCACAGCTCAGTGCACCTCAGCCCTGCCTGACAAGTGTGGGCCCTGTTCTGTAGATCTCCAAAACCTCAGCCTGCAGCAGGGACCTGCTGATCCACCGAGCAGCCAAAATCCACGTTCCCCTTAGAGCTGCTATGGAGGGATTAAATCTCAGTCCCACACAGAGCCAGGGATGTGACAGCTCTGTGCATACCAGGAGCCTGGCTGGAATGACATCTGTGAGTGTTTCTGGGAACTGGAATTTGCAGCTGAGCTTTCCATGGCACCCACTCCTGTTTGCACTTGGACCTTTGAAAACCAGCCTGTTAGTATGCTCACACTGAAGAAAGGAATTTATGTTGTCTTTATGCTTTAAGCCTGAATTTGTCCTGAGGGAACAGTAGCAGAAAAAACAGCCATTTATTTTTAATAGACACCAGCATCGTTACTTAGGTCTGGTGAGCTTAAAGGATTGAGAGGTGAATGATATCATCAAGGAAACAATTTCTTCCTTCACTTTTTTTTTTTTTTTTTCCCCCCCACTCATCTAAGGAAGGAAAATCCTGCACAGGAATACAAGGGCCAGGCTTTTCAGCACTGCAGACCTAGTTCATCTTGTCTGCTGGCCCTTCCCCAAGGCACAAAGTTCCCTTTTTGTGCTGTCCCTTCATCACACTCACCAAGAGATGAACCAGGTGACGGCAGAGGCGCCTGCAAAACCCCACATTCCTCCCTCCCCAAAAGAGGGGGAGGCTGCTTCTCCAAAGGAGAAGTAGGGATTTATCTATAGTGACAGCCCCCCGCCCTTGGACACCTTGGGGTCACCACAGGCCGACCAGAGCACCTCGACTTGGCTGTGACCTTGAGGGAGCCCTGGCAAATCACATCTGGAATGTGTTTCAGCTTCCAGAGCAATAAATGAAAACACTGAGCACAACAGGGCCTGAGCAATGCTGTTTGAGAGAAAAGGTAATGCTTTGACCCTTCTTTGGCCCATGACATGTCTGGTTATTCCACCATAAGTTGTGGAAGTGTGGCTTGGGATGGGGAAAGGATAATAAGGTATTTTATCATCAAATAGTACAATTCGTTTCGAGCTTCAGTGGCTACCAAGGATGGGAAATGTGACTTCCCCGCACTCCACCCCACTCCTTTTCTTTTGTCTCCAGATACTCAACAAGCAGGGGATTCACAGAGAAACAATCAAGATCAGAAAAGTTCATGCCATTTTTCAAGCAGTTTGGCAAATCCTGATTGTGGAAAAATTATAAAACAAGTCTAATTTGTAAACCATCAACAAATGGAAATTCAACTTATAGGCACAGCGTCAGCATTAAAATGGCACCTGACCTTTCCGTCATTTTTCCTTTACTTTTCACCACGGAAGTGTGATTCCAGCACCCTGCTCCCTAAAATAAATGGGTCCCTTTGAAGGGTGAGGCAGGGCTGGCTGCAGAGACCCCCATACCTCCCTCTCAAGCAATGCCTGCTCCCCTTTCTCAGCATTCCTGGTCATGTGGCCACCTCCAAGAGCTGTTATCTGGGCCACAAGGAAAAGCACAAGTGCTCACATAATTTCTATGAGAAAATTCATAATCAGAGGGTATTTTCCATTCCCTGTTGTGGCAAAATCCGATCTTTTCCTTGCACATGAAGTGAACAGCATCTTTCTAGATGAGGCAATGCTAGTTTATTTTCAAAAAACAACTTGAGTAAAGTTTCTTGAACCTAAAAAGTTCTGAGATTGCAGGGCTAGATTTGGAAGTTGGCCCTTGCCCAGCTGATGCTGCTTATGTTTCCATTTATACTTCACTGTCAGCGCTGACAGACAATCTCTTCTATCAGGTCCATTAATTTATTGCTTGAATGAATAGTTTGCCCTTTGGAAAGGCATCATCTCCAAAGTGAGTTCTCCTTTTAGAGCTCTCTGCCCTTCCTGGATCCATCCTGGAGGTTTCTGATATTTCTCTTTGGGCTCTTTTGGAGGCCTCACCCACCTCACATCACATCAGTGAGATACAGGGAATTTGAGCCAGGAAATTCTATCAGAAGGGCTGGGGGGTTAACTCAGAATATATCAGTGCTGTGGCTGAGAGTCCTGTGTCCCAAAGAGCTGATGGGAGCAGAGAGAGGGAACAACTGGTGCTGGAGCCACCATACCATGGCACCATCCAGCTGCAGGGGACAGTCCCTGTCCCTCCTTTTCACAGACTACTGTTGCTAGGTGCTGCCAAGAAAGACATTCTCCAGCATTTAAGTTTTTGGATCCTTATGCCGTGGACCCTGGGTAGTCACGAGTTTCCATGATACCATTCCCACCATTGTTCATAGCCATGTAGCCTTCCTCACTCCATGTCTGCTGGAATTTCACTGTATCCATGCTGCAGTGTCGTGTTTGGTTATCATTTTAGAGAAGGATTTTACATTTTGCCCTTCCCGCCTGGTTTGTTACCACGTGTAGGGATGGGAGGGAGAAGACAAATGGCTTGACAAAGGATTTCACAGAGGCTGCAGGGAAAACACAACACACCACAGAAACCAGCTTCCCATTTTCATTGCAGCAGTTTTCAGGTAGTACCTCACTGGCTTTTTCTGCTTGATTTTGAAATTTAAAAAGCCCCCCTCCAGAAAAAAAAAAGGAACAAAAAAAAAAAAAAGAAAGAAAGAAAGAAAAAAAAAAGGGCCCGACCACCCTCTTGCTGAATAACTGACTCACAGAAAGCTGTTGCTTTTTCTCTGAAAGCACTGAGAAACAGGGGCCTTCAATAGCTTCTTTGTGCAGTTTTATTTTGCAGCTCCCAGCCCAAGACAGCATTTCCTGACCTGTGAGGATATGCTGCCCTCTTCCCGCCCGGGATGCTGCAGCTCAGCAGTTCCATGGAGACACATCTCCACGGATCTGCAGGATTAACCCCGAGAATCAGCAATCCTCCACTTCCACAGGGACAGCTTCTCTGAGTAGTTAGGTAAAGGGTTAGGCAGGATTTATTAAATTGTAAGGGATAGGATGGTGTTCAAGCAGGCTCATCCTGACCTTACATTCCCATCCATCCTCCCTCCTGCCCAGGCTGCAATGCCGTTCCCCTCCACCACCACACACTTTTCCCTGACACCTGTCCTCACCTTCCCCATCATCCAGGAAGGAGATCTCCTTCTACATGTAACATAGCCTATAAAAACCAAGAAAATTTCCAACTGTCTTGTACTAAAATGTCATCATCTGTGAGACTCCACCAGGAATTCGAATGTTTTGAGGCAGACAGTATTGATGAGTGAGCAAGAGAGAGCACCAGGAGCCTGGTCACCCAGTTAAGAGCTGCAAGCCTTTACCTTCCCTTCGTGCAAGGAGGACAGATGAGGACTTTCCACCCCCAGGTTGTGACTCTGGGTTGTCACACCTGCTGCTCCCACAGGTGCCTGTGTGACGGGAGATCCCCTCCAGCAATTCCCCTGTGATTGCTTTTATCGGCTGCTGAAGATTAGAGGTACCTTGGAATAGAAACTTCAAGGAAATAGGGAATGGGGTAATTGCATTTCAAAGAAAGTGCTTGAAAGAAACCTTTGAAGGACCCTATTCAAAGGTTCATTACTTGATAGAACTGTTTTAAAAAGACATAAATTCCTGTTTGGGTTTGGGATTGGCTCCCACCCCAGTAGGACAGAAAAGCTGCCTTCTTTGTAGGAACACAGTCCCAGCACAGCACAGGAGATGAAATCCATGTGATAACATCTGAAATGGCTTTCAACTGAAAAGTCCAAAGGTAATACATTAAGGTAAGGCCTGCTCTGAGCTATGCATGAATAACTTCCTTAAGAAGACCTAAGCTCGTGCCCATGAGCTTTTAGGTAGCATCAAGTGAGTTAAATGTTTGTTGTGCTGGCTGTATATCAGATATCCCAGTGCAAACCCACAGCCAACATTTACATCCCTTACTGCTGCAGTGTTTCCACCTGACTAAAACATGTCAGCCACCTCCCAGACAGGAGAGCAGCTGAATTCCATGGCCATCCTGAGCTGCTGGCCAGACAGAGGCAAACCTTGGGCACAGCTTAACTTTGTGCTGCTCCCTGAGGGCACCCAGTCCTCCCCTCTTGTCCCAAATATTCACCTTCCTGGCAGTAGCATCTCCACACAGCAGTCACCAGGCCTGACAGCACCAAGATACATTCAGACTGACGAATTGTTATTAACGGCTCAAATCAGCCCACAAGCACAAAAATATTCTGTCTGTCCAATTTCCTGGTACAGTTTCCTGCTGGACTTTTTCCTTACATTTGGAATTTTATTTCCCTTGGAAAAAAAAGTATTATATTTCTAGATGTACTGAGGAAATAACTGATCTTATCTCCTCCATTATAGGTGACTTCAAAAATAACACTTCTAATTATGCACAAGCCTCCATTTACGCAAGCCTGGGTTCAGCTAAGCCCTTAGCCCATGAGCAGCATGAAGAGTGTGTTTAACAGGATTCAGCAGGATGGGTTTTTAAGGATATTCTCAACCAATTTGCTGATATGGGGTCAGAGCTCTTAGCAGTTCCACTCTCAGCCTTGTTTTGCTATTTTGCATCATGGCTCCAGTTTGGTCACATCTGAACCTGCATGGGGGGACCCTCCTTGACCCTTTCACTTTCCCCAGCAGCAGCCGCTCATCCTGGCTCTGGGCTCTGCCTGTTCCTGAAATTCCTGAGGGCAAACACAGGAGTGCCCCAAGGATGCTGGGCAATGACCCCACAGGGAGGAGAAAGTCAGACTGTAATGTCCAGCATGAAGAACCTGAGGTCCCTGCTCCAGCCTTTGGAGACAGAACAGTAAAAGCATGCCCAGTGCCCAAATTCTGGTGGAGAATTCCTGTTGAGGTGCTGGGATACAGTGGCAGCACCAAGGAAGGAGTGCAGGCTGCCTCAGCAGGAGCCTGACTGTGTCTGCTGTGACAAGGAGCAGGCAGAGAGTGCTTCAGCCTCTCCCCTGCAGCACCAGCATCTCACAGGGCTGCACAAGTAGAGAACCAGGCAGAAAGCCAGGAAAGCTTGAGTTATATTCCTGATGCTGCCATTAATTTCTTATATGGCCTTGGGCAACTTGTATCACCTGCCAGTTTGGGTTTTTCCTTAGATAAAGTAGGGAGAACAGTTAACATCGTGGATTTATGGAGCTTAAAGCTCTACAAAGAAGAGTCTGGTCTGGCTTCTCTATATCAAAAAAACCTTTAATTTCTCTCAGTTGTGCCTGAATCAAGGCCAATTGCCTATGTTTGACCAATATATATCTCTCCATCTTTTACAGAAGAGCAACTTATCTTCATCTGAAACATCAAGAGATGGAGAAAAGCCAGCACTTCCCTTGGTATTTTTCCCCCTGTGATTAATTCCCATCCCTACTGAGCATTCAAGTTTCATTTCCCATTCGAATTTTTTGGGATTCTTCTTTCAGCCACTACTTCTAAAAATGCTTTTTTCTGCTAAATGAAAGTGTTTGCTTGATTCGGTATTTCTCCCCATGGCTTACCCACACTCGTTGGTGGGCCGAGGGCAATAATGGCAAAGATAATTAAAATCTGCCCTGTGCTTTGAAATATTAAGCCCATCTCTAAGTCCCATTATCCTGCTCAGTGTCAGAGGTACCACTGACAAGTACTTGACTTCAGCCTTTCAGGCGGCGCGCGGCTGCCAGAGAAAACCAAGAGTGGAAAAGTACTATCCCTTCAGAAAAACAGATGTTGCAGCTCCAATTTGTCTTCTGCCAAGACAAAGGAGATGCACTAAATTGATCTTTTGTCAGGGATTTTGTTTGCTTCCAAGATTAATATCACAACAAACTGGGAGGCACCGTTCCTCAGGGTGCAATGCTGTATTGCAGTGAGCCTAAATACCCACACTGAGCATAATTTAGTGAGTCTGAAACTTTGCAAAGGGGGAGATAAACTTTTTTCATCCAGTAGCACATTATCTAAATAACCCCACTGTCTCAGCATACAGATGCTGACCACTCAGTTTCAAAGCCAGGGAGCACCTTTTAGGCTTGATGATGCTCACCACAGAGTGCCTGTGGTGGTCCTTAGAGCCCTGCCTGGTGGCCTTCAAGGGGCTGCTTGGACACACAAAAGGAAGGAAGGAGTGAAGGACAAACTGGGACCTCCTGTGAGGTGGTTGGAGGGCTCTGGTTGGAAACAACCACTTTTACCAGCCAGAAAAACCCCTCTCAAGTCATGCAGCTGGATAAGGGACACGCAACACACGATGTCCATGAAGTGCAGAAGGTTCCAGGACATTCTCTTTATCCACAGACCAGATACAAGCTGGCTTGTCCCCAAGTATCTGCTTGTCTTCATGGATGGCATTCTCCTGTGGTACTTTCTGCTCCATACACAAAGTGACAAACCCATTTCCCAAATAAACCCATCCCAGACGTAGATATTCTTCCCTGCTGATGTGAAACTTCATACATCTTCGCCAGCCACTGCTGTGTTTTCAGCAAAAGGACTAAAAATCCTCACTTGTACAGCTCCCTCAGGATGAAGGGCAGCACGTAATTTAAACACATTGATTCAATGCTCCTAGAACAACAAGTTGCTCCAGATTTTTTTACATGGCATATCTAATTAAGAAATTGAGACAAGCAGAATCACCAGATTGGGATGTTCTTTCCACACTTCTTCATCCACCTAACTGCAAGAAAATGTCACCAATGCCTAAATCTCTGCTGCAGCAATTTTTGAGCAAGTTCTACACATATAATCAAGGTATAACAGATCAACAGAAGTAACTGGACAAACCAGAGATTTTAGGCTTGCTTTTTTCTCTGTGCTGTGGGAAATCTTTTACAAAGGTGGAAAGCATTGCTGCACTACCTCAAGACAAGAGCAATTCTCACTGGTGCATGGAAATGCTCCTGAAGCAAGTTGACTCTTTTTCTGCTAGGGCTAGACTGCACAAGGAAGTTTTTTAAGCTTAATTATGCCAGCTAGGAGTGTGGAAAAACAAATACATCATCCCTACAAGAGAGCGAGCTGTGCCAACAAAAAGCCCCTGGTGTGGATGCAGCACTACAAAAGGAGGGGTTTATTTTTTTCTTCCTAGTATAGTTAATTTTGTTTGGGTAGCTCTGATAAACTACACCAGCAAAAAAAACCTCTTGGCTTGAACAACTGTGTTTCCAGAGTAGGCTGCCAGTCAGTGATATCTGTGTGTCAGCACATTCCTCCTGCTGGAGAGGAGAGACCTCACACCGAATTCCCTGGAGTCTTTACCTGGGATAGAGGAAAGCTATGAGAAGGATCAGAATATTCAATATCTAAAAGGAGGCTGAGACACAGTGTGGTGAGGGGAAAGCTCTGGCTGCTCTGAGCCTTTCCAAAAGCGCATTCCTGCCTGGCACATGTCCTCTCGCGTGCAAAGTGAATTTCTTGTCAGAGATGACCCCCAGCCAGACAGGCAGCCATTCCTGTGATTCTGGAACGACCTGCTGCCCACATCCACGGCAAGTTCCTGCTTTGTGTGGGGGTTTATAGTTGGGTCTCAAGGGTTTCGGTCCTGCCTGTTGTGGGCCCAGCGAGCTTTGAGGTGGGTACCCAAGGTTGTAGCTATACCACACTCTGGGGATGGGATGGCAGAAAATGTTTCTTTTAACTTAAGAAACTCCCTGGGTTTACCTGGAGGCTGCAGGCAAGGTATATTTAGGCAATCCACCTTTTTCTTCCAGTGCTACTGAGCCTAATGTTTGCCCCATGGAATCCTGAAGTGTTCACACGGACTGGCTGACCTGCTGTCGTCATGGGGCTGGCTGCAACCCTGAGCAGAGACAGAGCTGCCTCACAGGGAAGGTTTACCTGGACAACCCCGTGCCAAGTGTCTGCCACCCCTCACCGCAAACGGGCACCTGTGGGGGCAAGCTGCACGCCCCTGCCCTGCCCTTTTCTGCGGGCTTGGGTCAGCAACGTGTAGGTAAACTCAGGCAGGATGGTCTGAGAACCTCTCCATCCTTCCTGCTCCGATTCTCCATCGATCTCCTCTCCAACACACGGGCAAATCCAGAGCTCTGTAGCAGAGCTTCCAGCCTGCGGCCTGGGCCCCTTCCTTCGCATCCTCTGGAGCAGCGAGTCCCACCTTTTCCTTCTTGCAGAGCTGCGTTGGCCCATTGCCCTCTCTAATCCGGAGGGAGGTCGTTTGTTGGGCTTTTCTTCCTCAATCAACCCACAGAAATGCGATTGCACGAGGCTTTGTGTTTCTGCGGAGCGAATTCCACGAGCAAGGTGTAAAAGTAATTAAAGGCGCCAGGCCGCAGCGCCCCGCCACTGCCACCAGCGAGAGGTCCCCCGGCAGCCACCTGCACAATGAAAGCACTGCAAGGGGGGAATCTAAAATCTACAGCTTTTAGAAAGCCACGTCGTTTCTCAGCCCAGCTCTCTGGGGGACAACAGATAAACAGCACTGCCCCGAGGAATTTCCTTCCTCCAAAGGTGGGAACTGCCCGAGAGGAGCTGCGGCCTCCCATCCTCTGATGACATCAGCTTCCTCGGGCCTGGGGTGAGGGGACTTCAAAGGAGGAGTTAGGGGAAAAAGCCCTCCTGGGAGAATGGAGAAGGTTTGATTCCTGGCCTGAAGGCCATCAGGCAGAGCCTGGTTGCCAGTGGTTCACCCCAGCACTCCCAGGGAGACCATAAAAAGGACAGGAAAACTTTAGCACAGCAGAGGAAGCCACGCAACCGCGATCAGCGAGAAGCTGCTGCTCCAGAAAAATGGTCCCTGCACAGCCCAATCTCCACCAACATCTCAGCTAATCAATCCATGGACCTGCCTTGCCAGAAGGCCAACAGTTTCCCGGGACTCACTGTAGATTTTTGTGTGTTAAACCCAGGTTTATTCAGAGCAGTCTCTGTCTAATGATGGGACATGCCACTTCCTTCCTGCTACAGCTTGCTCTACTCTTAGATCTTGAAGAACTGAAATATCTTTTTAGTCCCCAGCCCTATCCTAAGTTTTGTTGAAATGTTCCCAAGAACTTCCTGGGGGAAGAGGAAAAAATGAAGGGACTGGCAGGCAGACACAGTGACACTATGTTCACATAAGTTTCATTTCCTTAGGAAACCAGGCTAAAAATAATAGTCAAAAATCTTGGGTAATTGCCTTCAACTCAACATCTCTCTCTAGACAGGAAGAAAGGAAGGAATTAGCAGGCTGTAGGTTGTATTTCAAGGTTTGTCTACATGATTTGAAGCATAGAAATTAGAAATGAAATTAAGAAGATATATTAGGTTGTCTTGCCCCTCCCTGGGGGAACAAACCTACAGCTGTTTCCCTTAGCTTAGCATATATTTTAGTGAAGTGTGCAGCCCAAATGATCCAAATGATGGAGCTTCCATCAGTTTTCAACAGGGACCTTTTCCTTTCCTAACATATCTTTCCTTTTTTTTTTTTTCCCCTTTTTTTTTTAAAACAATTTCAACCTTTTTATCTATTGCCCATGTTTCATCTCATAACTTCCAGCACACCTCTTAATTGTTTTATAAACCCACTGGAGTAGAAAGGTAAATAGTTCTATGCATGCCACCGACATACTTCAAATAGCATCACAGGGTTCATTTCATGCTTTTGGCTGACTTAGACTGTTCTTATTCTCTACAGCTTCATGTTTTTAACTGTGTTTTTCCTGGAAAGGAAAAAAAAAAAAAGGGGGGGGGGGGTGGCTTTGATTAATAAATTCCAGGGTTTTTTTCAAATCTGAGTTCTTCAGCCTCCCCACCCTGGCCAGGTTTCAGCTTGAATTTGAAAGGCCCAGCCCACTCAAAATATCCTCAAGAGGTTTTTTCTCATTCCCCTTGACTTTTCAACTTAGTTTTCTGTTATATAATTAAAAAATCATCAAAAGGAAAGCGTTACTTTAATATGATATTATTTTTAAAAATTAAGTCTATTTTCTTGGCCACAGTGCTTCTTCTGTTGTAGAAGAGACTTGCTTTTTGGCTGAGTGGGCCCTGTAGATTTTTGTGACATTTATCTCAAGTTGCTGAAGGGAGAGGGTTGAACCTGTGCTGACTATCAGAGTTTTCTGGAAAATCTAGGGCAAACCATATTTCCCAGTAAATTAACTTTTTCTCTCCAAGATATGTCCTTTGAGCAGGTCTGAATATGAGAGTAAAAATTCAGCCACTGATCCAGCACAAAACCGAGAAGGTACCCAAGGATGAATTAGCACTGTCATATATGCACGACAGAGAACTATATTTCTTTTTGCTCCTTTGCAGGTATATAACATGAAAAACTGTTGTGAGATGTAAACAGCTTCACCCAAAGCACAAACACACAGAGGCTTTGACCAAAACCTCCATCTTTAACATGCCTGTTCCACAGTCAGAAGCAGAAGATGTGAAAATGTGTGAGTAGATGTAGTTTTCTTGGCCAAACTGAACTTGTCAAGAGCCAGTTTCAGAGAATTTTATGAAAACAAGATTTCCCATCTCACAACTGCCTGACTCTGTAGAGGTGCTGGTTTCTGGTATTCTCACACCTGCCTGATGCAGAGCAGCACCTCCACAGCTGCCTGCAGACAGTGAGGAAATGTGCACATATTTGGGATTCATCTCTCAGCAACCCTTGACTTCCTCATGCACCCCACAACCCACAAGAAGCACCAGAGCACCAATGTTTCTGTGCCTGATCCCCTACTTACAAATGCTCCTTGTAACTGGGAACTGCTGGGAGGACAGAAAGCCTGGCTCTCTGGATGAGATGAAGAATACTGGGAATATTTTATGGGTCTTGAGACCTCCACAGCCCTGCAGAGCAGGAGTTTCATATCCCTTCTCCATTCATACGTCTGTCCCGAGACTAACTCTACTGATGCCTGAAACTCCAGCCTTACAGAGCCTGATGCCACACACATTTCCCATAAAACCAAAAAATAGATTCAAGGCCATATTAGGCATACTTAGAAATACTAAAAGAAGGTTCCAAGAAGTCTAAGCCCTTTCCTGAGTGCTGACAGATGTGTCTGAGTCACCTTGTTCCCTGCCATTCTCTGCTGAGTCACTTTTATCCTGAAGCATCGGCAGCAAGAGGAGAGCGAGGAGAAGGAGGGGGCACAAGCAGCAGAGGGTACGCAACAGGAGCAGAGGGCACCAGGCTGGACCTCATCCCTACTCCTCTGACGTCTGTTCCTCGTGGGAAAAGTACTCTGGGAACACAGCTTTTATGAGGGTCAGGCAGTGATGGGAGAGAGAAGGATGTTGGTACCCAAACCCAAGCAGGATACTGGGAAAGCAACAATATTGTACCAAACTGGGGTTGTATTTCAGAGTGGCCTCGTGCCAGAGTGTGTGAGAGGGCATGTGTGCACATGTGTACCAGCACTGTGTGCACATCCACACACTCCACACAGTTTTGTTTGGATGAGCCAGGTTTCAGTAAAGTTAACAACAGCAAATTGCAAACTGAACTTTTATTCAGCCCCCAAACCAGCTGCTTTCAAGGCTGTACCAGTGGGAAATAAAAGCATCACTGGCTGTTGCTACATGACCCAGTAACTTCAGATGCTGTACCTTCTGTTCCATCACAGTGCTTTCCATTTTCTGGCCAAAATGAACACTGAGGTGCTGAGAGTCCATTCATCTACTTATTCAGGGCTCAGCACCACTTTTCAGGAGCACTATATAAATTCAGAAGTTGCCTGAAATAATAAATAACTGTGACAGGTACAGAAACAAAGCCTGTAGCTCTAAGGCTAGTGTTTCTCCCTCCAGAGAGGTTTTCGTTCCCCTGTGTCTGCAGGACAGAACATTCCAGTGATGTTTCAGCACTGATGGGCCCTCGAGCCTCAGCCAGGAGAAAAGTCAGCTTTCTGGCAGAAAACCCTGCATAGCTCCTGGAACCGAGTGAAGAAAAGGAGAAAAGATGAAATACTTTGTTTACCATTTCATGACATCATCTTCATCACTGGAGAAAAATGCAAGTTCATCCTTCTTCCCAGGGATGGTCCATATGACCCGAGTGATTATCCCTGCTGGATAGCGCGGCATTGTCCTTCCCCTGCACACCAGTACACACAGACGTGTTTGACCTCGTGGCCACCAGCTTCAGCAGGGTGCAGATGCAACCCACAAAGCTCCCAGTGCTGAATTCTCTTTGCAAGATGTGATGTTTTCTCCTCTTGGTTGAGCCCGAAAGCGCACCCAGAGCTGCTGATTGTGGCAAGCTGTGCCGTCCCCTGGGACAGCCTTTGGGCTCTGTGGAGTCAGGGAAGGATTTCTGCCCAGAAAGGCTTTGTGTTGCCCACTGCTTTAACTATCAGCATGTGCTGGCACCCAGAGCAGGGCAGAACATGCCCAGGCCTTTACAGAAAGCAAACCATTTCCTCCATAGGAAACAGTCACTTCAGCTGGCATCCGTCACTCAGGTGCACCGAGGAGTTGTGGTTCGCTGGAAAACACGTTGTTCTGAGGAAATGTTTGGCTTAATTCAAACATGTCTAGGTTAGCAAAAACTAAATCTTTTTCATACAGGATTTCTTCTCCCTCCTGCTTTCACTTCCCTTCTAACCCTGTCTCCACAAACTCCAGTTATTTGCAAGGGCTCTGCTATTCACTATATATGTGTTCCTGTCCTCTGGTAACCAAGCAGTGTTTGAAGATCTCACAGGACAGGTAAAGCCAGGTATCCCATTTTACTTTTTTATTTCTTCCTGGTTCTGCTCTCTGGGCCTCCCAACAAATCTGGTCCATCAAAACCAGTTCTAGGCTTCATGACAAAGGGAAAAGGGTCAGTTTTCTACTGGAAAGAGGTGCCATTGCTGGTTTCTGGGTACAAGGAGTGTCTGAAAGTGTGCAGAACTGTGTGACAACCAGAAATGCATTAAAAACACAGTGGTAAATGGCACTGTAGTCAGCTGAGATGTCCCTGCAGTGAGGATTTCTTCCACCTAACTAGAACTCAGATTGAGTTGTCAGGAAACTCCAGTAAATCTTCCTACTCACACCAGACCAGAGCCAGGGGAGTACTTTACTGCCCTGAGATGAAATGGAAAACCAGACCTCCAAAATACTTGCAAAGGGATCATCTCAGGAGGGGAAATGGTGTGCATCAGCTGAAATGTTCATTTTGTTTTTAATGCTACAGGCAACAGCAAAGCAAGATAAAACTGTGAAAAAAAAAATCCAGATCTCATGCTTTCCATATTTGAAACCACTTGGACGTGTTTACAGGACTGGGAGATTTACTGAACTGGCCCTTGTACGTACAAACACAGCCAGGTTATCTTAGATTAACATTTTCTGATTACAAAAACCTAGTCAGAAAATTCCTTACCAAACATTTTACATAATTATAGCTGCAAGAAAATGCCAAAAGAAAGCATAAATAAAAAAACCCTGGCAGGTTCCCACCTGAATAAAAAATATTGTTTCAAAACAGTAGTTCATTAAGGCACTGCTCCTGTGGAAGTCAGAGATCACCCATCTCAAGGCACTGGTAGGAGCCCAGGCAAAACCGTGTTCAGGGGTAATAGCACCCAGTGAAGAATTGCCACATCCCTAAGCTGCATGTGCCAGATGGACTAAAGATCACTTAGCCTGAAGCAGCCTCTTTTTTCATTGTTATCTTGAGAAAAAAAAAGCTCTGCTATGTGGAGCTTTGTCCTGGAAGTGAGCAGAGCACCCAGACCTGGAGACGCTCAAGTGATCTCATCAGGCACTGCTGCACACCCTCCCTGGACACAGCCTTGCACCAGCCCCAAACAGCCCAAAATCACCTGGGTCTGTGCATGGGGACAGGCAGAATAAATCAGAAACACCAGCTGAAAAGGCCATTCCTTTGTGTGAATTCAAGGGACTTCAAGGGACACTAATTCATTTAAACGTTGACTCGTTACTGGGCTGTCCTTCACAATTGTGTCAAGAGTAATTTTGACCTCAACAATTTCTTTGATTGAATCCGATTTAGATGGGAGTCCACCAGCACTTCATTTTTATTCGAATTTTATGATTCAGTTTAGCATTTAGTTTCAGTTGCAATCTGATTTTATTATACTTGTTCCTGGTGGAAAATGTATCCACCTATTACCAGCACCACATGAATTCAGATGCTGTCTCAAGGAACATTCTCACACGTATGAGAGCCTACAATTCTTATATAATGTGCCTACTTGTTGATAAGGCTCGTTGCACAACTCAGTGCCATAACCTTTCCAGAGGAAGTATTGTTTCAGTGCACAGTATGTCACAAAGGCAGAGGACTGTGACTTTTCCTGCTGCTGTAACTCGTGGTGTCTTTGGGGCTCATCCTCAGGGAGGTGGAGAGGCTTCAACCACACACTGGGTACTTACCCCAGTACAAGAGTTGATTTGAGAATGTTCCTTCTCCGAAGAACTGATATTCACATGTCGCCAGGGCTTCTTTTTGTATGAATAAAGGGCTCTGTCTCATAGATCTGTTTTCCCCTCCCATGTGGATTATAGATGCTGAAATAGTCTAGCAGTGGTTGCAATATTTGCTCCCTGAAGGCATTCAGAAGAGCTGCAATATTTCCAGAAGGACTGAGTATTCCTGCTGGAGTACCACCACATCCACTGCACTTTCAAAAAGCACACTGAAGCCAGAAAGGCTGTGACTGTACCGTGGGGGATACTTTCCAGGCAGTGGGGATAGGGCAGGGTTGCCTCAGAGTCCCCATCACCAGCTGGTTTTGCTCCATGTGTGACAGAACAAGAGGAGGAGGTGACTCTTTAGGAGGCTTTTCTAGACCTGTGATTTCACATTCACACCCAGGATTTGAGTTTTGGGATCTGTCTGCAGACAGGGTGAGTTATCAGACACATCTGTGTTGCTGCACCTCAACAGCTACCTCTCCCTGAGCTGCCTTACCTGATGCACAGCCTGGTTTCCTGTGCCACAGTGAGCTCCACACTCCTGTGATTAGACAGAGCTGCCTGGCTTCAAGTCAGGTTCACTGCAATAGGAAACAAGTAGATCATTCCAGATTCCAAGGCCTGCAGGCCAGATCACTTTTGAACACTAACAAATTAAGAAGAAATTCCAATGTAATTAATTCTCTTTTGTCCCCCGATGTAATCCAAGAGCTTTTGTAACATCTGAAACTTTTATCAGAATTGACAATGGTAAAAATACCTCCCTGCCAGCTCCTAGAGTGCTAGCAAACAATCTTTCATCAGGCAAATGAACTCTTACAGACGGAGCAAGATATAAACACCCATATGTAAAGCACATTCTCTGGACTGGGTCCACCATGAGCAAAACCCTCCTGCTTCCCTGGAACCAGCAACACAAATTCCCTTTATACATCTTAAGTGTCCACAGTCCAAACAATAACACATTAGCATGCTCTTGACACTGCTGTCAAAATAAACAGCTATTTATTAACATTCTACAAGGCATTATTTTTAAAAGAAATCAATCGAGCAATAATGTCAGAAAATAATATATATGCCTCTGTTGCAGAAAACACCATCTCCTTTTTACTTAAGACAACATCTGGTCCAGATAACAGCTGCCAAGGGTAGAGCTAAGAGTCACTGT
Organism: Chamaea fasciata; assembly: GCF_029207755.1. Taxonomy (NCBI): domain Eukaryota; kingdom Metazoa; phylum Chordata; class Aves; order Passeriformes; family Sylviidae; genus Chamaea; species Chamaea fasciata. The sequence continues at coordinate 28,201,798 of NW_027094095.1, read as the reverse complement.
GATTGCTGTTGCTTGGTGGTTGCTCGAGTATTTTTGAGAACAGCATTTTTTCACTATATGGTATTACTGCCAACTATTCCCTGGGATCCCAGGAGGACAATGCATTCCCTTTCTGCTCTCACTGGGTAAACGAATAAAGGCTGAACATGGTGTTTGCTCTCACCCGTCAAACCTGCACTAAATATAAAAAGATATTAAAAGCTGCCTCCTCCTTCTCTCTTTCTGAGGTGAAAACCTCCCATCTTCACACAGGGAGACTTTTGCTGCCTTTTGTTCCTGTTGGTCAAGCAAATTTAAAGATTTCAAGGAACCTCTTGAGAAAACCAAGAGAGGAAACGTGAATGCAAAGTGAACTTACAAACAAAAAGCTATTTTTAGTGCTGGGGGGAAGCTCTTAGCATTGGACAAACAATACAAGGAAGTTTCAGACACTGACTGCTAAGGAGAGCTAATATCCCCTTGTTGCTGCCCCACCTAGTCTGGATACAGGAATGCTGCTGTATTCTCAGGCTTCCCACCATCCCCAAATTATCCACCTTCCCCTTAGCATGGTGCAAAAGTTCAGGGCTTGGGATGAGAGCACCTGGTTGGCTCAAACACACACAGAACCTCACCCTCCTGCTGGCACAGGTGATTCAAGGTCACAGTGTGGCCCCAGCGTGGGCTCTGTAGCATTGGTGGGGGTGGCTGGTGGGACTTTCATTTCCAGTGCCACCAGACGTTGTAGCAAAGCACAGCTGGAAGCACCCACAAGGCTGAGGCCAAAGAGCAAAGCAAGTCTTGTGTACCCCAAGCACAGGATTAGGACAGAGCAGCTGGACAGAAGAAGGAGGAACAACATGGATAGCCTTGGGACAACCCAAAAAGGACTTTCCTAAACATGGAGCAAAATGTGTTTCAGTGGAGTCTCACTGGTGTTCAGCAGCTGTAGATTCAGGACACAACAATGTCAGTTTGGGAGCCCCCACAGACTCCCCTTTTCCTCCTAGAGCTTCAGCTCTCCCCCTCCACAGGCACCACAAAGAGTATATTTGTCAATCAGTTATCAATGTGCAGGTCCTTTGGGGTGGAAACTTGTACACAGGAGTTTGTCCGGTCTGTTTGGTCCTTGCTCCAGGTGCATTCCTGTTTATTTATTCATTTGCAACCAGAGTGAGTACTCAGTGGTCAAGAACAGCCAGATTTCCAAGATCAGTGAAATAAGACTACGCATGAAGGACGTTGTTTCCCTTGAGACCTCTCCCAGATCTTTCCATTTCTCAGAGACCTGAACCAGTGTTCAGGAAACAAGAGATCCTGGGACAGAAATTTCAAGGAGCAGACAAGTTTTTACTTTTGCTGTGAGCTTACAAACCCTTAAAGCCAGGCTTTGATGACAGGGTCCATCAGAGGCTGGATGCAACATGGAACTGCACAAAAATAATAGAAGCTATACAGGATTGCTCAAGTCCTTATGTGGCCCTGGTACTTACATAGGCTCACAGGAGGTCAGTCAGGGACGTTTTGCAGATCTGCCTGCCAGAGGGAGAGAGGGATATTTATTGCATTGCAACTAAGCCTCACTCAATGTGCCCTTCCAGGGACAAAATTCAGCTTTGTACTGGGCCACAATAGAGAGAGTGTAACCAGCAGGTTGAAGGAAGTGGTTCTGCCCCTGTATCCAGCACTGGGGAGCCCCAAGTCTGGATACTGCATCCAGCTTTGGAATTCCCAGGACACAACCCTGAGGAAGGGGAGGGAGCCAGTGAGGGCAAAGCACATGCCATGAGACAGCAGTGGGGAATCGTAGCTTCCATGAGACTATGAGCTAAGAGAGAAGATCAAACCTGCTTTCTAAAAGTGCACACCTAAAGATAAGTTGTAGCACGGGAGATTCAGATCAGCTACAAGGAAAAGACAAGTTTACCATAAGAATAGTAAAACACTTGGACAAAAACTCAGAAATTTTATATCCATATATTCCTTCAGTGAATCTTTATCAGTTACATAGGGAAGGTCTTCTACACCCATCAAGCAATCAACTCTCTGACTTCCCAAGGTGTGTCTGGCCTGCTCCAGGAAATCTGCTTGGTTTTTTTTCAAATGGCACTTCTGACACTGAATTAAACACCTTGGTCAGTTTTCAAAGAAAGTCACCTCTGATTTTGGATTCTAACCCTCTCCTAGAGGTTTTTAAATCACTTCATTCCACAGATATTTTGTCCTTAAATATCACCTGAGGGAGAGGAGAGGGCTGTTGGTTGCTGCTTCTTTCTAAATGATTTTCACATGGTTTTTAGTGGTGGGGGGTAATAGTGATTGCAAAAGTCCTCCAAAGAAAAAATATAAAGAATTTATTTCTGATCTGGCTCTTGGTTCCAGTGCAGGGTTGATCTGTATCTGCAAAGGGTTAAGGATTAGCTAATGGAAAACATTTGAGCAGCTCTGATAACAGAGTATAGCAAACAGTGGGATCAAACTCACAGCGCTGCTGGTCACACATTGCAAATCACAGGCAGTACCAGCCTCATACCCTGCGTGTTTCTGCCTCTGGGCTGCACTGGCTCCTGCAATAACTCACCTACCATTCCTGAGAATGCTTTGAAAGCCCCTTTCCACCCACCAGCTGACAAATCTGCTGTCATGCACCAGTGTTGCCCCAAACCTCTGCCCACTGTTACCACACAAAAAGGGGAAGCTGCTGCTTCAGAGCAGGCACTCCAAACTCCAGCAGTGAGGAGGTTTAGTGGAAACTGTGCACTGACTCTGAAACATTCTGGCTGAGGTTTTGTTCAGCTTTCTGAGAAGAGAGATTGCTTGGTAGGGAAGCATGAGTGAGCTCTCTAAGTATAGTAAGGAGTGGTGCTCAAGCACAAAGGTGCTGCAGCTTAAAAACTAAAATACACTGTGAAAGACAAGACATTCACAGAATCATACAGTTCTAGGATGTTGTCTGTCTTTTATCCTCATTGTTTTCTGCCCAGTTCCATGGGTCTGTAATGCAGCACTGGCTTGAGGCAGAGCACTGTTCCCCATGCACACCTGGGGCTGCTCCCGGCAAAAGCATCTTTGCACAGCCAGGACCAGCCTCACATCCAGGGGAGCCCAGATGTTGGGCACAGCTGGCACCCACGTTAGGAGAGGCTCTTGAAGTGGAATTTGACCACTGTTGAAGCCAAGAGTGGAGTGGAAAAACGCCTTCTGCTCTGTCTTGTGTTTAAATTCCGAAGCTGCACCTCACTCCTCTCTGTTCCAAAAAGAAACAGCAGTGCCACAACCATAATTCAGTGCAGCTGCTGTTGAACATGCTGGGGAGATGTAAAAACTGGTGTTACTATGAACACATACTTCACCTCTGGGATTAAGCTGCCTGGTTTCCTTCCACTAACATGCAAAACTTGCTCTTTCCCATTTTCCTCCAAAGATGAACACAGCCAATGGTGCAGGTACAAAAGAACCCAATGGCACTGATGTCAATAGGAAAACCCTGACCCCCACAGCACTTTGCTGATTCTCCGGGGCTCACTGAGCTGTGCATCACACCCAAGAGCACACAGAGTCCCTCTGACAGTGACATGACACCTGATCTCCCATGACACCATTTGCTTCTTATCCCCAGTGGTACCTCCAGGTCCGTGCCTACAGAAAGTGATGAGGCAGCTGCTGCCACAAGTCTCTTGGGGTAAGGAAGTGGGAATTTTAGTGTGGATCAGGCCCACAGCCCCATCTCAGACGTTGGCCAGCACCACTGGGTCAGGGGAAGGTGTGAGGCACCCACGTGAGGCAGCTGTGGTGCCTCCTGCAGCCTGCCTGCCTTAGGAAAAGATGAAAACAAATGAGTTTATAACCTTTTGTCAGCCTGTCCCAAGGATGTAACTTCACAAATATTTAGGTCAAATGGGGCACACCCTGTGCTGCACAGAAAGAGAAGGGAAGAAAACCCAGGGCTTCAGCTCTCAAATGCCACACTCTGTGTGCTAGATAAGATAAACTGGTGACAATCACTTGCTATCGCTGTGGCTGCTGCCCTGCTGGCTCAGTCCAGGAGCTGAAGGTGACTTAGGACAAAAGTGAGGTGAATACTTGCCAGAGCAAGCCATCATTTTCAACATGACAGTCACAAAAAAATCTGTATTTAGTCAAAGAAAAACAAGGATGAACGTAAGCTAAACTAAGCTGATGTTTTTAAACTCAATACGGTTTATAATGAGGGATTCACCAGAGGGAAAATCTTGCCTGGATTCATGGGAGTGCACCCACTTTAACCATCAGTGCCCAAAAGGTCACAACTATGTCCCCACAAGTATGTTATAGAGGTGAAAACCAGCTGGAGAGGCTTGTGGGTCCTGTCTTATCCTGGGTTCCTTTCTTATCCCAGGCTGCTCCTCATTGGGACAGGAGCTGATGAGTTCTGCCAGGTCCCCAGCCAGAGCCAAGAACCACTGACAGCCACAGGCTGCTTCTTACTAAGTCATGACAGGTTTCTCAGGTATCACAGAAAGTATCACTAAGGCTCCTAATTAGCCTCATGGCAAAGCCTGATTGGGATAAATCTCTGTCTCAGCAGTGCCTGGGGCTCTCATCCTGCTGCTGGATATGGGTGTCCGCTGCCCATACACGATGGAGGGAGGATATAAGCTGGCCACAGGGATTAGTCCAGAACTGTCCCGAGGGCAGGGAACCAGGCTGGCTGCAGCTTCCCTGCACTGCTGCTCCCTGCACTGCAAATCCTGATCTGAGCACAGGGCAGGGCAGAAATCTGTCCTTGCCCCAAGGCCACGTCCTGTCAGCAAGGTGGGATAGAGGCAAAAGCAGATGAAAGCTCCTGCTCTGCCCCCGCCTGAGCAAGGGGGCAGAGAAGGTTTTTGGCACAGAAGGGTGTCCAGTGTCATCAGGGTGGCATCAGGGCTGGCACATGAGCACAGCAGATACCACACAGCTCTGTGGAAGGGGACAAAGGCCGGCTCAGAGGCAGCCCTGAGAGCTGGCAGCCTGGCCCATGGCTCTTTTCCTCCATCAGCTGTTCATCATTTGCCTCGACTGTGTTAATTCACACATTTGTCTGTCCCAGCTCCCATTGTTTCCGAGCAGGGCATTGTCATGGGGCCAGTTCTATATTTACAACAGGATGTCAGCCTACGCTTGCAGTTGCCTCCTTTGAACTGGATACTTTTACCTTCTATGTTGGCAAGGATGCAATTCAACAGAAAGGTAGAAAAATAAACATATGTTTATTTAAGACACCCTTGGTTGTATCGAAACGCACAAGTGGCACTTCTCCCTATTGGCCCTTCCACCCTCCCAGCCAGGAGAGCACAGGTTTTTTCATGACATAAACAAAAGATTGTTTCCTAAGAAGATTGAGAGTTTCCTTTAAAGGAAAACAAAAAAAAAAAAAATTAAAAAAAAAAAGAAAGGAGGAAGGAATCTGCAGAATAGACCTTAGGAAGCTGCAACTCTAGAAGTCCTTTAGTCCTTCACCAGTAAAACACATTTAAATATAGCATGGTCTGCCCAGAGCACAGCCTGAAAAATGCCATGTGCCCAGCAAAGAAACCACTCTGCAGCCAGGGCCAGGGGGTGCCAGGCTTCAGGCTGGTGCCCCTTACCCTGACAAGGGCCCAGGATCTGCAACCAGGCCCAAGGGCTGCATCTTTGAGTTGGCTGCTTCGAAAGGTTCGAATATGATTTATTACATTTTAATTTGCACAAGCTGCCTAATTTTTTGTTTGTGCAGCACAGCAGTCAAAGCAGGCATGCAAAAGCCTTTATCCACTGAAAGATCACACCAGCCAACTTCAAACCAGACTCAGGAAATGAAGCACCCACCTCCTCTGCCCCTCACCCTAGGACCACCAGGCTCTCTCTATGCTCTTCAGGAAAGGAGATGATTCCAGGAGATTTGAAAAGCTCCAACCTCACACTCCTTGCAGTGCTTTCTCAAGACTGCTCTCAGCTATGAATAATTTCTGTCTGTTATTTCTTGGACAATCAGAGCTCTGTGAAGTTATGCTTGTGTGAACCCCCTCACCTTGCTGAGATCATGAACCTTCATGGTCAAAAGCAGCAGGTTAGAAAGTGGGTCAGAAACTTCTCAAAATAACAATTTTTTGAGGCAAAACTGTTTCATAGCCCAAGTGCTGTTCATGCCTCATGGGCGATGCAGATCTGTATCACATCCCTGGTTTTGCAATGGGTGAGGAGTAAACTACATTTCCTCTGACACATTGTGATCTCCCCAAGCAGGGAAAAGGGTGATGCACCAGTGACAGGAATGGCTGGGAATCTACCCAAGCCGCCTGGCCACTGATGGGAATAGGGACATGTGCACAACTGGAAAACCCATGAATGGGAATTTCAAGACACAAAAGTTTCATCCCGGTCAAGATCACTGTCATAGTATTCCCACTCCAATGGGATCAGCACACTTCCTGGATTGAATTTACCTCTTTCCCCTTAATCTCCCTGGAAAGTGGCTCACTGTGTGATGGTGGAATTAGCCAAAACAGCCTTCCAGGCAGAACTTCCAGCCAGGAGTGTTTAGTCCAACGTTAGTTTGGAGCTGTCCCCAGTCACTGCAGTCTCCATTTTCCACCTGCTGTGGAGCCACACGGTGACTTTGTGCTCCAGGACACTCTGACCTGTCTCCAACACACTTTCCAGAGCACACACAAGTATTAAATGCATTCAGCTGTAATGAGAAGCTCTGAAATAACTCAGGCTCTCTGGCAAGAGACTTCTGTTGTAACAACAGGCTTTGGCTGTGGATTTATCTGCCATGGATCCTGCATCCCATACAGCACAGGGCAGCTGCAGCAGGATGAACCCTAGAATGCCATCATATAGGCAGGAAGGGCTGTAATTTGAAAACCTTCCCACAAGAAGTAAGTAAAACAATCTCCTCTTTCAGAAGGCAACATACTTCTTGCATAAGGGTCCTTTAAAACAATATACAGAGCTGCTGAACAGGAGTCATGGGGGGACCCTCTCTGATCCTCAGTTCATTCTCAGATTTAGCTGATAGTTTCCCTCTGACTGCTCTAATTCATACAGAGGAGCTCCAGGTTTTACTTGCAAATGCAGAAAAGGCTGCACATCCCACTGGCTGTTTCCTGACCCGTTTGCAAGGATAATGGTACCGACATAGAACATGTGAGTTTGCTCCTTGTTTCCAAATAATTGGTGTCCTGGTACCTCAGTGTCCCCTCTCCAGATGGAAGCTCCAGCTCAAGCTGCATTTCCCATCCAGAAGGACACCTGGGGAATTCTCTTCAGATATCAAAGATCAGTATTAGAACAAGCTGCAGCTGTATCAGATGAGCTTCAATAAATTACAGAAAACACCAGGACAGACATTTGTCATTTCTCTGTCCAGGCTTCATATCTGAGATCCAAAACTAACTCTGGAAAAGGCAGAAAGCCAGTTTATATTATGTCAGGCTAGCTGTTTTCCCTAGATTCAGGGCAAATAGACTTACTTTATGGAAAGAAACACTATTCTCAGCCCTCTACTGCAGTTTGTTCACTATTTCCTGCTGTCTTCAGACCTGGCCATCTTTTAAACATCCCAAAAAATCTGGGCAACAATGAGAGACTAGGAGACCATGAAAAAAAAAAGGTTAATAGTGACATAATCTAGATATGAAGACACACCAGTAAATGGCTACTACTGTATTTTGCAATTACGTTGCTAAGGCAATATCTAATACCAAAGCCCCGCTTCTAACTTCAGAAAAAGGCTTTCAGTGTACAAGAAACCTTTGTTAACCTCTCACCCTGAGGAAATCACTACTGGTGTTCAGGGAGATGTGCTACACAGAAAACCCTCTGAGGATTACATGTCACAAGAGCTTTGGAAACCTCTGTTGCAGCTGTGGGGGGTTCTAGCACAGGGACAGTGACAAGAACCTACCTTTGTTTGTTGCCTAAGTCCTAAATATTGTTAGTCTGCTGCAACAGCCAGAGATGCTGCAGGTCATGACAGAAGTAGGAAGACTCAGGGCTTTGTGGATGGGATCACAGTGTCCAAGGAAAACCACAAGGCCCACCCAGATTGAGTCTCACTGTGTTAATCCTGTGTAGTGTGGCTCGGGAAAGGGATGTTTCTCAAGTGGAAAAGGGATCTTTCAGCACTGGGTTAAAGATGATTCGACTGTCCATAGGTGAGCTAGACTGTAGAAAAGCATTTCTCACTCACTCACATGATGGTTTGGGTTGGGAGAGACCTGCCACAGCCAGGTGACTTCAATCCCCATCCAACCTGGCCTTGAGCACTTACCTTTAACAGGGACTAAAAAATCATAATGCTTGGCAGAGTGCAAGTAGCAGAAATGGAGTAGGAAATAACAAGACCCAGCACTTCTACAGAGCTGTATTTCATTGCTGCACACCAAGTTTGGAGCAGTGGAAACAACACAAGCTGTGCAGCAGAGATCAGTCACCATGGGCGCTCCTACTTCAGAGAAATTTATGGCTAATCAGGAGCATGACATTACTGTGCCCAGCCAAGTACAGATGTGGGCTTGCATAAACCTTTCCTTATCACTCCTGAAAGGGATGTGCTGCAGTCTGTCACTGTTCAATAAACAATCCCACGGCCAAGATCACAAGCGCTGCCTCATCATGTCCTGATGATCTGCATTTCCCTTGCGGAGCGTCAGAGAAAGATGCAACAACAAACACGGAACAAACACATGGCCACAGCCCTTTTGGGCTGATGGGTTTCCAAAAAGGGGCAAATGTTGATTGCTCATGTGTATTATTTTGCCTACAGAGTTAGGAGTCATCCAAAGTCTAAATAACCCAGTGGAAAACCTCCCGCTGGATTCACTGGCCTTTGCATCTGCCTTAAGGACATTAGACAAATTTAAACTACCACCCAAGCATAGGCTGTGTTTTGGGGAAAGACAGACAGCTAGAAAACATTCTAATTCACCAGTCTTGTGATTTTGCTTTATATTTTTGTTAACAAATTTTCTCAGTTATTAAAAAAAAATAAGATTGAACAACTGGTCCACTGAAGTTTCCTCTTCATTTTTTATAAAAAAAATAGTTGCTGGGGTACAGGTGCATTGCCTTTACAGCCATTTTTCCTGATTGCACATTTCTCCAAGCCCTTGTTTTCCCCGTCTCTCATGTTTGGCTGGTCATCAGACTGGCTTTTCTGGGATGCCGCACTGAGCATTCCCCATTTAGACACAGGGAGGGGCTGGAGAAGACATCTGGTGATTTTTCTTCCTGCAGATTTAACATGAAAAGGGAATTGGGAAAAGAAAAGGTAACCTTTCTCAGGCCATATCCTGCAGCAGCCAGGGACCCACCTGGTCCCTGGAGAGCATTAGAAAATCCTCAATGTTTTGCCAACTTGTGAGCTGCCTCACACGGCCCCTGAACAGCAGGGAAGAGCCAGAGCAGAGTTAACTTCAGTTAGCTACTCCCTGACTCTCATAGCTCCAGTGGTCTGCTCCAAGTGAAAGCAGAGAAGCTTCCCAGGGCATCCATCAGCCCTGGGGCAGGGAATAGAACCAGATCTCCCTTCTCTCCACTGCTGGAGCTTGAACTGACTGGAGGGAGGGCAGTCGGAGCTGAATGCATCTCAACTCCCTCTGTGTGTGCTCAGAGCTCAGGGAGGTGTGGGCAGGGGGAGCAGGACCAGGCCAGGAGCACATCTTGGAGGCTAGAAGGGCTTCTTTTGTGCTGACCCCATCTCACCAAACTCCATCCAACCCAAACAAAATACTCATTTTGCCATGGAGGAGTAAACTCAACTGTTACAGGGCTTAAATCTCTTTCTACCCTTTCCTTCTTAGACAAAGGTCCAATGCCGCATACATGGACTGGAAACCTTTTGTGGATGATTTCAGAGACTCAGTCTGGAGAAAGTTAGAGCTCTGTTAGGAATATTTCTCTTCCCTGAAAGTTTATTCAGCTGTAGCTCTGAAAGTTATGTAAGGGAACAAGACAAAATTAGAATATTGGATAAAAATAGCACTAAAAGAAATGTTCATCTTCTTCCAGCATTTTGAGGCCACTTTGGGGTCTTTTCTGGTTCTTCACCTAAAGCAGCCCTTGCTCTAAGCTGGCATCTGGCTGATTGCCATGGCATTTGCAATGCCCAGGCAAAAAAAGGCACCTAGGATGGTAACAGCCTGGTTTCACATCCATTTGTGGCAATGTCCATGGCTGTGCTTCCCAGCCCTCAGTGCTTTACTACAGAGCTTCAACCCAGGTCCTGACAGTGAGTCAGCACCGAGCTGTCAAACCAAGCTGAAACCTGCAGGAAGCAGAATGTTCTCTCTGCATACTTTTTGTACCACTCAGTACATTACATAAACTCCCAATGGGGAGAACCATAGCAATGCTTTGGAAGGATGAATTTATTCCAGCAGTTATTCTAGCATTTAAACTTTCTGACAGCTGCTGTGGACAAATATGCAATAAAAATCAAAGCCAATTCGAAGCTGGTATTCAGAGGTAGGAGAGTGCATAAGCATTTGTGTTCTGGGCCATGCTGTGCTTTGTTTAGCATTCAGACAGTGTAGAGGACTGCAGCATCCCTTTTCCACACGCAAGTCAAGCCCAAGTCACTTTGGCTTCACTTTCCAAACTTGGCTGTGTAAAGCTAGAGCTCTGTCTCCCATTATCTGAGCATTTGGCTGCCATGGTCTAAAACATGACTGGCCCACGACAAGCAGCTTGTAGGAACAAGCAATTTGAGCATCCTCAGCTGCTCCAGTTCACACCTTCCCTGCTGCTGCAAGCACCAGATCCTCTCTGAGAGACAGTGACCAAGAGCTGAGGCCAGTGAAAGCTCCAGTCACTGCCAGGGCCAGTCTGTCAGGACCCTTGGGTACCCACACAATGCTCCTATTCACGTTCAGTAGAAATAAAAGTAGCCTGTGCTGTAGAGGTCCTGAGCTCGCTGCCATTCCATCCCGGAATCACAGGAAAACATAGGTCGGGAGAGACCCCTGGAGGTCAGCTAAGCCGGTCTTCCACAAGGACAACCTGACACTTCTTTAGTTCACGATGACACGCTATTCCAAACCTGAGTCAGGTTACACGAGGCCGGGAGACAGACCCTACAACCATCCCACGGGTTCCTGTGGAGAAGCCACAGCCTCCCTTACAAGTTCCCCAAAGCAGAGATGGCAGCAGAACTTCCTCTGCTCAGAGCTTTTGGGGGAAGTCAGGGACATTTGCCACAAGCCACATGCCCACATGAAGTGGTAAAAGAGACCCCACGTGTCCAGGAGCCTTACTGACTTTGGGGAGTTATATATGACCGGCTCATTTAGCGAGATTACATCGAATCGCTGCTGTACACAGCACTCAGGAGGGAATTCAATGATTCCTCCCTCAAAAGAGCTGAAAGTGTGGTGTGTCCACAGCCAGCAAAGTGGTTTTTGAAGCAATCATCTCTCCACGGCTGTGCACTGCCCCCTTCAAGCATGGTTGTTCCTACCCTCAGTAGGGTACCCTTTGAAGGGTCTGTGTTACCTGCAGTAAATAAGGGTTCATACACAGAAAGTCTGGATATTTTGTTAAGTAACAGGAAGTTTGTACCTTACAGCCACCGAGACGGACAATTTGACCCCTTGCTTTTGAAACCCTTTTGTCATTTACAGCAAGCATCGAGACTGCTTATGCCAGAAGTCCAATTAATTGGTTTTCTAGAGAGATCTATAAAAACTGGTTTCAGGACCTGCCAGGACACATGCACTGCAGCTGGTCAGCTGTGGAAAGACTTTACTGTCTTTGACAGAAAATGCCATTTTTATCTGTAATCTTCTGTTACACTTTGTCTCAACAACCTGTGAAGGAAGAAAGAATTTGTACAAGATCTCTTACTGTTCTGAGCTGTCTTGCCAGTTTTCAGTACTTTTGCTGAGCAAGTTGTAAGAAAAATATACACAGCAAAAAAGGATCCGTCAGTAGAACGAGGAGGAAATTGCATCCTGGAGCAGAGAAGGCTTTGAGTGATGTTGTCTTCAGACTCCTGTGAAGCCAGGAAATTCATGACCCTTCCCAAGCCCAAATTTTGCCCACCTAAGCTATCAGACCATATTATAGTTGCCATCAGTTTTGCTCTGATCTGGTTCTTCCCATGATGTTTTCAGCTCTCCCTTGTCATTTCAGCCTTCTCTTGGATTCCCAGTATTTGATACTGGGCCTGTTTCATTTTTACAATACAATTAGAAGAACCAAATAACTACACCAAAAAAACCCCTGGAAACTCGCAAAGGCAGCTGACGTATTGCCTGCGTTAGATTTCAAAATTCTTTGCAATTATAGAACAAAGGTCCTTGCTGAAATGTTCACAGTGGTGTGCCTTCTGGGACTGAGATTGTTTCAGAAGCTTCTGGAGGAACTGAATTCATCTGTGGTTTGGGGCAAGATAAGCACAGCAGGTGTATTCCCTGTCTCCAGCGTCTTGGATCCTCTCCAAGCTGATTTCCATCCTCCCCGTTCCAACAAAACAGTGATCACAAGGGTCACAATGATGACATTTTCTTGGCCAATTATCTATTCTCTTCCACTTCAGCCTCTGTTTGTGACACCCTTACATCTTGTCTCAGCTTTCATGATCTCCTTCTCCAACATTTCTTTCCTGGGGATGCTTTGCATATTGAGCAAATTAAGGGACCTTCCCTCTGGGAATTGGATTCAAATCAAAGAGGGGTGGGGGTGTGTTAGTTCATCATTTTCTACTTTGAACCAAACTGCCATAGGAACTTCTGACGGTGTATTCTGGATTATCAGACCGAAAATAGCAGAGTGATCCCAGACCCACATTCTACACGTGATTAAGATGAGGGACAGAATACAGCAGCACTGGAGGTACAGTTCAGATCTCTGTACTTGCTGCCCTTGCTCCAGGAAGCCACCAGGCTGAGCAGGACTATTGACCAGAGGGAAATTCCTTCCAAAGCTGAGCTTGCACAGTCTGTTCTCAGTCAGAAATTAAGGTTTTCCACTCACTGCAGGTTCCAGAGACACATCTCTGATCAAATGAGACAGCTCAGAGGAAAGTCTAGCAGGTAGCAGCCAGACAGGTAATCTTAAGGGACTCCCAAAACCCCCTAAAACTGCAGTCTAAGTTTCCAAAGAGACCAGATAATAGAGGAATGATGTGCAAACAGCACAGATTCACTCAGCAGGAACTGAATGGCAGTGACACCCAGCCACCAACATGTTGATGAACAAAAAACCACAGAACAGGTTGGAAGAGACCCCAAAAGATCATCTGCTTCAAGCTTCGGTGGGAAAGGGAGCCCAGACAAGATCATGTAGCACCTCAAACACTTCCCTGGGGAAGTTTGACTGGTTATCCTTCTGATTTTTTCTTCTTACTCTGCAATATTCCTTTCTTATATCAAGGTGACGCGATCACCCTGCCAACAAGGAAGGCCTTTTCCACTCCCTGGCATTTATTACTGGCAATCCAGACAATGTGAGGGATTGTCTCATTTTTCTTCTGCTTTTTCCTACTGTCCATTTCAAGGCTATGGAGCAAGATCCACCCAGGTGCAGATGTCAAAAGCAATATGAAGAAGGTCATTTCTGGTCACAGGCAGCTCCAATTGCCAGTGGTAGAGGGATGCAGTCTTTTCCTTAGTCTGAAAGCACACCACTTGAAATATCCTGTAGGATGAAAACAATGCCTGCTACAGCATTTCTCCCCTAATTTTTGGGAAGAGGGCCAGACAATCACCACAATTAGTCATACATTCCAGATGCAGTCCCCATTCTTAGTTTCAGCCTCGGGTCTCTCCTTGTGTTAAGGATGAGGCTACAATCTCCACCCCAAAGAGGGTCTTTTCCTCAGTCACACACTATCAATCAGTCTGGCTCTCAGTAATGAGGAAAGATGCTTTCCTTCCTTCCACCTTCTATTTGGACCTTCACCTTCCCAGTGGGATCATTTTACTGGGTAGAGGAAGACAGAAATAGACAGAAAGAAACATGTCAATATATGTGCATTGAAGAGGAATTAAAAACAAAACATAATGAAATACCTGAAAGCACAAGGGAATTTGCTGGAAACTAGAGGAGAGAGGAAAAGAAGCAGCTATCACGCCTTTTACTGCTGCACATGGAGTTAGTTTTGAAAAGTTTCTTCTCCCTATCCTGCTTGCCCACTCCCCTGGGGAGGGGAAGGTAAAGAAGGTATCATTACAATATTAATCACCTTGAAAAGGGTAAAAACCCAAGATTTTAAAACCACTGCAAGAGGGAGAAGTATCTGTAGGGGAAAGTTCAAACAGCTTCTTTTGCTTGAAGGCTGCTGGAAACAATATGGCAATCATTAGTTTCTCTCTCTCCAGTTCAGGGTCGTTCATTTAATTCACACATGATGAACAACAGACATGCACATAGGTCCAACAGCAATATTAAGGTTGTTTCTCTTGCCAAGAATCATGCCACTAAAATCACATGTGTGAACACATGTGGGTCTGGAAAGGGTTAATGGGCTGCTGGGGGCTCTTTTCTTGCACAGAGGAAAAGGAGGGACAGTGGCTCAGATGGAGAACATGCTTCACTCTCACTGTGGGACTATCCATGGACATGGCAAGAGGAGTTGTCTGGGAGGGTGGAGGGCCCTGTCACCTTCAGCTGAGCCAGCTGCCCTCACTGTGGCTGTGCAAAGGCCTCCTGGAATGCATTTGAGAGGACAGCATCAGACCTGGTGTGGAGGCACAAGAATCCACAAGTGCAGCCTGGTCTTTTGGGTAAACCCTGAAGCCTCAGAAGAATGTTAAGCTTAGGCTTCACTGCCCATTCTTGAACGACTCCACGAAAACTGGGTCATTTTTCACCCTTATGTGGGAGCATCTCTGGTGACAAGCAGCCTTTGCTCCCCTCAGACAGGGTAGCTTTCCAAAATGACACCTCCCTTTCTACATGGACCACCAAACACTTGGAGCAGTCTGCAGGGTTTTCAGGATAACCCTGACTGCCAGCAGCTGGCTCTGCACTCTGCAGCAGAGTTAAAATGAAACATGTCATCCAGCCAGAGAGTCTCCTATCCTCTGGCATCAGACAGGTCACTACAGAAACAGAGGCTGCTGTCTGACCTGAATTCTTTCTTACATCTTCCCAGTGCTATGTGCCGTTTCTCCACACAAACAGTCCGTGCCACTGAATTCTTGGTGTCGTTCTGACCTGGAGCAGCGAGCCCTGCAGCATAAAGGTGATTTGATTTTAACCAGAAGCCACTGCATACTGGAGGAGGATATTTCCCACTCTGGCTCTGGCACTGTCTGCTTCGTGACCTTGAACAGGTAGTGTTATCTTTCTCCATCTCTTTGTTAAACAGAGACACTGGCACTGATGACTCCTGTAAAGCACTTTTGACATCTACCAGCAATAAAAAGCCAGGTGCTGACATTATTGTGCAGCGGGCATTTACTCTCATCTGCTTTAGATCTCTGCCTCCTTCATTTTCCTTGAATAACCCCTTTGTTCCTGTATTATGAAACACTGTAAGTAGACTCACAAGTGCTCACAGGAGTGGAAAGTGGACACAGACTGATGGCGAGCCCCTCCTGCAGAGCAGGACTTCCAGGGGTGAAACCCCGGCCCCGTGATCCCAGTGGGAATGCTGCCAAGGGGGTGACTACTTTATTGCTGATTCACAGCAAATGATAGCAGGAGAAGCATTTCATAGCACTTTCTAATCTGCTTCTTGAGGGTTTAGTCATCCGAGAAGTCACTAAGAGTAAGGATTACTTTTCTCTCATGTAAAACTCTGCCCAGTTAACGGTTCCTTCACTGCATGGTGAGGATTTTTGTTTTTCTGGTGAAGTTACCACCATCCGTGGCCAAACAACACACTCAAGCCCAGTAACCTCTCAGAAAGATGACAGATGATGTCTGCTCCTCGTTTCATGTGTTTTTTGCCCAGTACAGTCTCTGAGGAAAGGAAGAAGGTGCCAAAACTGAAATAAGAAAGATAACATTGGTAAATGTCAGAGCTCCCTGGTGAATGCAGAGACCTCAGAGACTTGGGAATGCTGAACAGATGACTCACTGGGAAGGGTTGCCACACGTCCTGTTTTTGACAGATGGGACACTGACTTATTGTATTTAGGATCCTAATGGCATTATAGTAGCATCGAGGGGCCTTGATAGTGAAGGTGATGACTCTTGGGGCTTTGTGGGGTAGAAATCATCACGCAGGATGAGGAAACTGGATTTAATGTAAGACTTTGAGGCCAAATCCTTGCATGACTGTTTTGGAGCTGTTTACATCCAGGGCCTGGTTTACAGGTGCTGAAAGGCCTTGCTGAAAAGACAGATTTTGTCATAGTTATACATGCAAACATACCAGTTCTCTATTGAAATGGTATATATATATGTATTTCACATTTCTTATAGAGCCTGCTACATCTCCCAGTCATTTGGACCCACACTCCACACCTGTCCTGAGCTTAACTGGACAATGCAGAGATTTTGCCTGAGTCCCAAGGACAGATTTCAGAATTATTTCGGTTCAGGTCAGTCCAAAAGCAATTTTTTTTTTTTAATTTTATTTCTGGCATTGAAAAATATGTCATGTTGAAAAATTAGATATCATTTCCAAGTGAATAGGCAATGTATCCTCTATGTGAAACGGTGAAAACACAGTCCAACTTTCCCATGTTTCCCTCTGCAATTTCAGCCAAAACCACTGGCTGAACGCAAAAGTACGTGAACAGTCCTAAATCCCACCCTATTCCTAATTGAGTTCACTATTCAACAAATAAATAAAGCCATGCAGCTCTAACGTACTGATGCTTGTGATGACATTTTCCACATTCTGCTCCAGATCTCTATGTCATTTATCCCACCACAAACTGGTGTAATATGCCCTATGGCAGGATGAAGAGTTTGGAGTCTGCTACTGTCTGTGAATTAAAACAGACCTGGAGTGAAATCCTGACCTCAGACAATAGCAGCTTTGCCACCAGCAGAAGTGGGACCAGTTTATCAGCCCAGGATTTCTAACCCAGGCATTAGAGGCTTGCATTTTTGACAGTTTTAATCCAGAAGCCCTGAGCTCACTGCCATCATCAGTGGGTGTGATTACATGGGCAGACAGGATAAAGCTGGAGTACCCAGAGTATTTCTGCTCCACTTCTGCTCCCAAATTTGAATCTGTCACTCAGGTGGTCCTGTCCAGCCAAATAATTGCTCTTTTGGGGACAAAGTCCCATGATGAGCACACCCCAGTGCCCTCCCATTTAACATGGTGCTGAAGGAATACTAATTTGTCCAATCCCCCCTCCCCTTCTTATCCAGTTGAAATAATAAATATTTTACTCATGATTTATTGGATTTCAGTTTGTTGAAAAGATCCTCCAAACAAATGAAGTTTTAATGGCAACAAACACCAGCCGTAGTGCATTAGAAAATATAAACAGCAGCGGAGACCATTAAACAAAAACCACTTTGGATACAGCTGACACAGTGCTCAGCAATCTTCACCTCCTGAGGCCAGGCCCTGAGACAGAGGGTCACAGCCAGTCCCTCACTGGAAAAGAAATCTGTAAGGATCACAGATTTGAGTCCTTTGGATGCTGAGGGCTTCAAGAGAGACTTTTGGAGTGACCAGTCCAGAATTTGGGCTACTCAGGACCATAGGTAAGACCTCAAACATTGAATCCCAGAATGGTTTGGGTTGGAAGAGACTTTAAGGACTATTCAGCTCCAATTCCCCCTGCCGTGGGCAGGGAGCTTTGCACTAGGATCAGGCTGCTCAGAGCCCCACCCAGCCTGGCCCTGATGAAGGGATTCATTCTAGAGAGGGAGAGCCAGGGCAGCCCCCACACTCTGTTCTCTTCCTTCTGCTGTGCCCACTGCGCACCACTTTGTGTTCTCCTCCTAATAAATGGGCTCAGGCTGGAGTTCCATTCCTGCATGGACACCTGCACAGCACTGCCACACAGAGAAGCACGTTGCCCTGAATGACCCTCACTGCAAGAAGGGCTGATGTGCACCTCTGCAGGGAGAAGAAATTCAGGTGATTCTACCCTGCTGTGGAAGGTGGATGCTCCACCTGTGCACAGGTAAGAGGAGTCAGCACACCGCAGAGCAGTTGTCACCCACTCCAAGACACATCCAGTGTGATCACAGCCTGTCCTGTCTCCTTCTCACATCTGTCACATCTATCTCTGCATGAGGTAGAAGCAAGTGAGTTCTGTGTGCCTGGGTTTATTCTCAGTACACCCCCAGTTACTCCCCTGCCCTCCCATCACACTGGCCAGCACAACTGGTTGTGCAATCACCCTTAGAGCCAATTCTGTCAAAACAAACAGATCCCTCAACTACTTCTAGCAGGATGATTTTTTTCTGACACATTTTGAGTAGAGAGTGAGTACTGGCATGGCTACATCTGCATGCTCGAGGCTGGAGCAGGGAGAGATCAGGTGGAGAGACAAAACACTCTATTCCTTCAGAGCAACCACAGCAAAGTCCAAGCGGAAAGGGATTAAGAAGAGTTGTCCAACAACACAATATTTGTCTAGTCAAGTCCGAGGATGTTTCTGCACAAATCCTAGGGTCTCATCTATCCACAGCCTTTTCTTAACTCATAGATGCTATTCAAAACAGCCTTGATGAGTGCACAGCTGGGTTTGCCACCTTTTATTCAAACAGGGGAAGCATGGACCAGTAATGTGTTCCAGAGACTGGAAATCAGGATGTTTTGATTTGAGATAAAGTACAAAACATGTGTGAGTGACCAAAGACACCCTGCCTGAGCCTTTCAGGAAATAAGTGATTTAAGACATTTTACCATAAGAGCAAGAGTTTACTGTCAATAAACCATTGTTTACTGTCTACACAAGAGCTGTGGCTACTACTTTATTCAAACATTCATATTTTGTCTACTCAATCCATTCCAAGTCACTGCAAACAATTTCCCTTTCATCAGCCTGGGATGCCTGGGAAAGGATCCTGTCTGTCTCTATGGAATCCATGCTGCACCTTGACATTCCCAGCATGTCCAGGGCTCCAACCTGCCCCTCCAGCCCTGCATGTGCGCTGACCTGAGCAGTCACCTCTCTCCTGCTCCCTTCCCAGCTCCAAGGGCAATCAGCAGGATTCACACAGCACTTTTGCAAGGCCATGAAATGAATTCTACCTTCCAGGAGTGTGGCCCTTGCCCATACAGTTCATGCATACTTCACACTTCAGCGCCTCTCTGGAGCTCCCAGTCTAAACCCATGTAGCACCAGCATGGTTCAGATGCCAAGTAATGAAAAATAATGGGTTTCATTTAAATAAAAACAACCATAAAGCCCACAACAGTCCACAGCAAAATTCTTGTTCTACTCCAACCTGTGGGGTCATCACAGAAAGGCTGACCCCACTGGGAAAAGTCATAATCCAGCTGATTGTAAACCACATACCAAATAGTCACAATCAGATTTATTTCATGGTTTAGAAAATCACAGAGTCATCACCATGAGCACCACGCTGAGCTGTGAACTGAAACACATCATAATTAAACTGCAGCAGACCAGAATTGTTCCAGGAATGAACAATGTCAGGAGCACAAAGTGGCCAATGTGGATTTGCAAGGGATCGTGCAACAGTGGTTGCAGGACAAAAAACATTCATTTGTTTGAATTATAAGCACATTAATTTCATTTGTAGCTAAAGATCAGGACAGGTTTCAGGTTAAGGAGAAGGCAGCAAGAAGGATGAGGTAGGAAAATGAAGTTATCAAAAATAATCCCTTATAATAGCAAGGGAGAAAAATAGAGAAATCAAAATACATTCACTGAGGAATATGTAGACATAACCAGAAACAGCTCAAGGTTCTGTGATGAACAATCCCACACCGGTAATGAGCCTAATCCAGAGCCCATCAAAATCAAGGTCTTTCCACTGACTTTGTCCTTTGTGACTGCATGACAAGCAAAACTTTTCCCATTACAGATTGTCTGCTACAAAATCTTTTCTGTTTCTCTAGACATTTTTCCACTGATCTTAATAAAGTCATTTTGTTACATTATGTTAATATTAAAAAAAAAGAAAAGAGAAACCCTTCATAAATACACAATCAAGCCTGAGGTAATTTTCCTAAAATAATTTTTTTAAATAAACTGCTTTGTACAAACTTCAGTCACTTCAAAATGCGCTTTGAAACTGAAGACTGTGGAAAAGTTAAAGAAGTGATTGCTGATAAATAGTTCCATATGATTTATTGAATATAATATCCTTCCCCCCACAACAGAGTGATTTTTCAGATCTCAGGGCATGGACTTTTTGCCTGCTAAGAGATGTGTGCTGAGGCTTAATAAGGTATTTATATGCTAAAGAGCTTCCCCCTGTTCCTGTATCGAGCATCAGCAGTATTCTCCTAAATAGAAACATCCCTTAGGACAAAATTGAGCTAAACTGGTGGAGTTGTATAGAAGTCACGTCTAAAAAATACTTCAAATGTTCCTCTTTGTTGTTAGAGCAGGAAGGATGCCCTGCTTTGGTTAGGTTGTGGCGACACCCAAAAGTTTATCCTATTAGACGTAATAAAATGTGATAACATCACATTTAGATGTCCGGCTAAATTCCACAGAGATATTCCTGGGGTCTGAGGGAGAATGGGAGTGGTCACTGCCTGATAATATGATCAAACAGCAGATGGAGAGCTTTTGATGGTAAGATTACAGGGTACCATCTCTAGATAGCTACTTGGAGAAGCCAGAACCCTTTCCCCTCTTTCAGAACAGGTAATCTCATTATATTGCACTGGGCCTTAAGAATATGTGATTTGGAAAGACTCAGTGTGGAAAAAAAAGCCCCAAACTGGACACCTTTTCAGTTTCTCTCTGTTGCACCAGTTGCCTCACAAAGCAATTGAAGCACCTCCCTGGGTGCACCTTTTACACCTCACACTGGTGTAAAAGATTAGTACTTTCTGCCAGAAATTACCCAGGTTTAAACAGACCCAGGCACACCCCTGTGCAAAATCCTCAGGTGTAAGCATCCCCCTTCTCTCCTGCCAGAGCAGCATGAATCCAAGCGTGGGAAATGCACGAAAACAAACGGGGCAGGAACCCAAACTTTGTGCTTCGGTTATTGCTAATCATGTGAGGAGCTGGAGTACGAGGACTCCAAATTGCTTTTTCTTAGGACTTGTGTAAACCAACAGAGCCCTGCTGTCTGTTCCACAGAGGGACAGAAGCTCCAGGCCACATTCCTTGGTGGGGTGAAATCATGCATGTGTTAACCCAGCTTTTCACAGCCTTGGATCTGGCCAAAATCCCCAGCCCCACTCGGGCAGAACACGGGCAGGAACAGGCAGATCCATCTGTACCCATTTTTCAGATGTGAACTCAGACATCTTCAGAGTGCTTGGAAGGACATAAAGAGTGTTCCTTTCCAAAAGCCTTGGCAAGGAAATGGCTGGGCTGAGCTCTCGGAGCTCTAAACAGGAAACAGGTTCTTCACTCTCAAGTGGCTCAATGAAAAATATCATCCAGAAGTGACAGTAATGCCTCTGCTCACATGCAGCCAGAGGATGCCAGAAATTCAGGTGAGAACACACAAGAGCCCCAGAGGCAAAATACTGACACTGAGCAGAGTGGGGCAGCTGAGTTCAGGTACCCCTGGATCAGCACAGCTGATATCCAGCCTCTAGGATCTTCCAAATGTACCAAATTCTGGGCATTTAGGAGAGTCTAGAAGGTAAAAATGAGAGGGCAGCAAAAAATACTGCAAGTGTTCACGCTAAAACTTCCAGAACTACAACCAGCATGAAAACTTTTTCTGTAAGAAGATTGGACAAAGGTGCATTTGGATGGGGAATGTTGCCTGATTGTGCCACACATCTCTGCAAAGTCACATAAATGTCCCCAGGTGCCCCAATAGACCCAGGACATGGCTACAAAATACTCTTCCAGATGAAAATGGGGAGCTGGAACAAAATGATCTTTAAGGTCCTCCCAAACCCAAACTATTCTGTGATTCTGTGGACAGCAATGGTCACAGGGGTGAGGAAGAAGTCAGCTCAGTGTGAACACGTGGGACTCACTCACATGTTCAGTGTTCTTGTGTTTGTTGTAGGGAAAAAAGGCTGAGTGTGGGTGGGCTGAGAGCCCCCCCTCACACAATGTGGAAACAATAAATCACAGGAAGCCCTGGAAAGCCACCTGTGATTTTCACGTGTGAAAAACCCTCTTTCTCTTGACTCTGTCATTCTGCCATCCATCCTATTCTCAGCCCAGCACAGGTTTCTTGGGAAGGGTCTCACAGCCCACTGGGCAGGGAAGCCCCTTGGTCTGAGATAACTGAGTGAACCCCTCAGGTCCTGTCTTGCTGGGTTTTAGTGGTTTTGTGGTCTTGACCCCACACAGACTTTGTCCCTTGACCATTGCACCACCACATCCTGCTTTGGCTCTCCCAGATCTCCACGACACTCAGCAAGGAATGTCACATCTTTCAGCACCCTGGTTCTGCTTCACTGACTACAGCAGGCTTCCTTCGAGGCAGCTCTTGTCTCACCCTTCCTTGGCACTTTTTACCTTCCTCTGTGTTTCACATTTCTCTTTCCTCCCGAGACTTCCCAGTGTGGACTCCTGAAAATCCTAAATGCCCAGCACAAAGCAGGGACAGGGGAGTTCCCATCATGGCCAGTCTTCAGGCAGCAGTTTCTGTAATTCCTCAGCCTTTCCTCCATCCTCTGGAAAAGGGGTCACCGTGTTGATTTATTAACTTAGGAACAAAATGCCTCTCCCAGGCCTGGTGGGTAAACAGGCCCAGCCTCCCCAGCAGCCCTGTACAGCTACATATGGCAAGCAGAGCTTCACAAAGGCTTTTGTCCACATTTCCCATCAGGCAGACTCTAGGAAGACAAACTATGGCCAAAGTTACCTTATCAGTGACCCCCAGCCTCTGGCCCTGCCTCAGTAGACCCCAGAGGTCCCAGTGCCCATTCCCAGCCACACACAGATGCTCTCCCCTGCCAGGTTTTCTGTCCTGGGAAACATTTCAGTCCTTTTCCCTGGGAATGGGGGCTGCAGAGCATGGAATTAGCAGCATTAACCTCAGGAGCACACCCAGGGGGAGAATATTAATCTGAAATTAGACATTTTTCAGCTTTTCTCTAGGCTGCAGACTTTTCCAAGACAGTTTGGTCTCAGTGTCCAAGGAGGAGTATGGCATCCCATTGTCTCCATCACCAAGACAGGTAGGAAATGTCCTACATGCACAGTCAGGGACAGGGGGCATCACCCTGTGCACTTCTACCAGGAATAACAACCTTTCCTTGGCTCTCCTCTCTGCCTGCCCCAGAAGAAGTCTGCTCTTGGTTACTGCTTCCAAAAGTCCCCTCTGCTATCCTTATAAATATGAAATATGTGCTGCTATGTTTGCAATTATGGATGTTTAAATGAAATCTTAATTGCAAGAAGAAAGTATTTTTACTCGTATTTACACTACCTAGAATGAACAATGACAATCCATATTATGTCAGATGTCAGAGCGTTTGTTGTTGTTGTTACTCTTTTGACCAGCTCTTAAGCCATAATTGAAGCCATTTATAGAAAAAAAAAATTACACACTGTAGTCTCTCTTCTTCTCATTTTTTTTGCGATAAAAATCAACAAGCTAAACTCTGCCTTAGCTACAAAAGAGTTAATGTAAAGAATAACAGTGGGAACCATGCTCTTCTCAAAGGGATATTTATTTGGTTTTAAAGAACTCGTTCTTCATGCAAAGAAAATGAAGGTTGGAAACAGAAGAGAAACATCTGCATTCTCCAAAGTTATGCGAAACCTTGTTGCACATTCCTAACCTTTCTCCTGTCCCTTTGGCCAAAAATCAATTACCTTTCTTTTAAAGTAGAGTATTCATATTGGGCAAGTGGGCAACCAAGCACGTAAGAACCACTCTTCAGACACAGACAGAAATGGGCTGACTAAAAAGAAAGGGCAGAATGTATTTTCACTTCTGGGAATAAATTTTTCAGTTACCAGAGATACAACTTTCTGGATGAAAGATCTTAGCAAAAGATTTCAAATTTGTACCCATTTCTGCTAGGACTGGGAGGGGCCCTAGCAACACAGGTTTGAACCCTGCTCTGAGTCATTTGGGCTGCAGTGTCCACTTCGATATGACAAGAAATGTGGAGGAAACTGGACACCAGCTCATGTTATTTGCTAAATTCTATGGCCTTAGCCAGTTTGGCGAGGGAAGACTAGAATAAAAGACTGTTGAGAAATTCTAGCGTACCCAAAATGTATTACCAAAATATTTTTATGCTTTCAACAGGTCAAACTGAATGGATATTTTCATTTAATCAAACAGCTTTTCCATCTTTTCAGCTGCCTTTCCTATCTATTTAGGGGCATTTTTCTTGACTGGCTGAATTCAACTGTAAAAACATCAGGCTAAAGCACTTAAAGACACCAAATAATGCTTTTGAGAACAGGTAGCTTTACAGAGTCCAGAAGGAAATAGCTGAAAGCTAAAATGTTTAGTTTATTCTGCAGAAGTGGGGCATAATGAAAACAGCTGGAAACAATTTCGATGGCAAGCTTCTTTTATACATCTCAACATCTCCCTAACTTCAGCGTTCACCTTGAGTACAAATTGCCCCAGCAACTTGCAGTCCAGGATTAAGAAACTATTGCTTATTTAAATACAGATTTGCTGGGGATATCCACAGGAAATTTGAGGAGCTACTTACTGAATGCAGACCATTGTTTGCATTGCAGCAGCTCAGAGCAGACTCCAGCAAACCAAGCACGGTGTGCAGGGCACAGTACAAATTCTGGAGGTGCCCTCCTGAGCTCAAATTGCCATAATTTTCCACCATTACTACATCACCTAAGCACTCAGATCTTCATGTTGAGTTGAAAAGCTCCTTTTTCCCCCCAAATCTGTCCCAATGCCATGCAGCTAATACCCAAAAAAAGGGTTCAAATCAGCTGTAGCAGATAGGAGCTGTGGTCACAGAAGTGAATGTGACTGGTTCAAGGTTATACAGACAAGTTCTGGCAGAGCCAGGAGTAAATCCACATCTCTGGCACCAGAGCCCGTGTCACAACCAAACCCAGTGAGTCTCTCTGATCTTAATTCTCTCTTGCTCGCGTAAATATTTGCATGGCCAGAATAAAACCACATTGCATTTTTGTCCCCTTAGGAAAAACAACAAGCACTTAAAATATTTCTGCAGTTTCCCCCCCTCAACCTTTTTAAGGAGTTGGTGGGGAGAATATATTTTTGTTTTTATTGGCAAAGAAGAAAAGAAGGAGCAGCCCAGGTGGAGTCAGACTCCCTGAAAGCCCTTCATTCTTCAGCTCTGCCTGCCCTGGCATCACTGCAGGACAGCACAAGCACAGCTTGAGACCCAGATCAGGTGAAGGGAGCGGGTCAGCAGCAGCAGGAGGGTTTTTGTGAGTGAGTCACTGGAACATTTTCATGGGAAAGTTGTGCAATCCATGCTGGATTACCCATGCCAACTACAGTTCACTTAAATTGACCCACATCTGATTTCACTACAAGCAAACCCTGAATGTCCAAGGCAGGGTTGTCACGGAGGATGAACGTGATTAATCCATGCCTCTCTGTCCTTCCCAGGAGCAGTGAGAACAACTCACTCCCTTGAAAAACCATCCAGAGTCATCTCTGCCTCTGCCAGAGGAATTTCACCTGCCTGTGCCAGCAGCATGCTCAGCTCTAGTACAAGCACCAGAACATGCTCACACCCACATGGAACAGCACAAGGTGGGAAAACTCCACACTGCTCCAAGCCTGCCTGACCCCTCTCCTCCAAGGACAACTGGTTGATTTTGCAGGAAAACCAAGCCCCCATCCCAGAAAGAAGAGACAGGAGAGGTGTTTCCCTCCTGCTTCCCTGCAAGGAACAGAGGGGGAGAGGGAAGGCGTGGATGTCTTCAATATGTTTGCCCATTTCAGGCCTTTATCCCTAACACATGTTTCTTCCTTTATGCAAAACATGTCTCCTCTGTTTTCTGTCTCCTTAATTTCATTTTAAAATGCAATATTTTTATGGTATGGAGAGATAAAGATATGAGGAGGGGAGGGAAAGTGGTACAAAAAGCAATTAAGTGTGGTGGCTTGTTATTGTAATGCACTAAGGACAACCAAAACCATTCCCTTTGGAAAGGGGGGGTGCATTTCTCCTGCTGATATGCACAGGATTTTCACAGCTCCCATTAACAAAACTGGAAACTACCCAGGTAACATTCTTGTCTCTGTCAAAGATTAGTCTATCATGTCTGAGATGAATGGAAACTTTTCAGAGGAAGAAACAGAATCACTGCTGGATTGCTCCAGCCTTGTCAACCACTTATTTAATTTACATTTGTGCTCTAAATTTCTTGTATTAATACATGAAGGTTCATAACTGAAGCAATAATCTGCTTTAAGCAGCTTTATTGAGTACATCTCTGCTGAACAGCTGAGCAGAAAGAAGTGCAGGGAGGCCATGGAAGTTCTGCTCTGGAGTAAATGGGTCACACAGTTTGGTTTTTATAAAATGTGTTTTGGAGTTTTCTGAGATTTCAGGATATTCACATCCGTCCATTGATCCAAGCCCTGGGGCAAATACTATGGCACAACCCTTCCAGGATGTTCCTGTCCTCTGCTGTCCAACACATCTGGTTCTGCAGAAGTTCCCATAAATTGAATATTTTGTCAGAAATCGAAAAGTCCAGGTCCACAAAATTGTTTTGGTGAAGCATGGGTTGTACAGAAGAACCCTGTCTGAAAACTGAGATCAGGCTTTCTCAGGGAAAGCACTGCAAGCTGGGAGGGTGAGATACCACCCTTCCTCCACAGGACAAATTTTTCTTGCCAAGCTGCAGGCAGCTCCCGCTGGGAATGCACACCTGTATCCATGTGCATTTTTGACTCAGGTTCAGTCCAAGGCCTCCTACACTGGCTCAGACCTTGACACACCTCAAAAAGGCTCTGAGCCACCCCAGTTCCCTCTGTGCAGGAGATTTCAGCTGCTCCTGCTTCCGAAAGCAGCAGAACCAAGAGCTTCCTCAGCACTCAGGAATCACGCTATGCCAGACCCTTCTCTCTGGCACCAGGGTCATCTCCCAAAAACCCTGCTGAGCTCACCATCAGGTCCTATCCGTGTCAGGAAGGATTTGGGAGGCACAGCTCCCTGCACACCCTGGGCCACGAGCACATTCCTGAGCACAGACAAGCACCTCGACCCTGGTGATGGAAGTTAACACGAACTGCTGCAAGCTGGGACTCCTTCCCACACTAATCTGGTCACATAACATTAAAACAAACTATTTCCGGGCTGCAATTATTGCACCTCATAGAGAAATTGCACAACACTGGAATTAACAACTGCTCGAGTGCATTTAATTACTAACAGATACCTTTAAACTTGTGGTTAGGAAACTGTTAGCCATTCCCAGAGCATGTGCCCCACCATCCAGTCCCGCTCTGAAGCATTTTCAGAATCTGCTGATCCATAAAATGTACCATTGGAGAAGGTTTGTTTTGGCAGGGGGCTCGGTTTTGTCCAGCAAACTAATGGTGTCCGTTAACACACCATTACATACCTCGTTAACATACTTGGCAACTGGGATTTCCCCTCAAGAATAAAGAAATCACATGTAAATCATAATTATTGTCCGCCTGGCAGTATCAATCATCACACACAAGGCACTTGTTCTAATTCTCTGCCCACAAAAATTGTTCCTTGCAAATGCAACTGGGGCTGTCCTTGCCCGTGGCACCTTACAAGGAAATCACTGGCCAAGCCCATGTACTGTGAGTTTGTAACAGGCAATTCCTATCAGGATGCCGAGCCATGGATCAGGATGGACTTGTTTTCTTTGCTCAGGCCATGGAGTCTTTTGGGATGCCTTTGGGGAAACGTTGCAGAGAAGGTTCTTTTGTTAGAGGGGTTAGTCACTTGATTTTTGAATGAGTTCAGCTCCACGCTGTGACACCCAAGTTAAAAGCTGGAGTTTCAGCAGAGCTCAGAGCTGTTCCTTTAAAGCTCTGCTGAGAGTCACTAAAAAAGGTGTCTGAGAGGTGACAGCATAAATTAGTCCTTCTTTAAGTGTGTACACAGGAGGTTTGGTCCCCATTCCTAGCACTAAGATCCAGGACTGGTGGGTAAGATTTCATTCCTTGAGTTGATACATCAATTCAGGTGACAAAGGTTTTCTCACATCCAAAATCATTCTCCAACCTGTGGCTTGGACATTTTAAAAAAACAGCAGTGATAAAATAATAATCCCAACAATGTCGCCAGCAGATGTGGCTGCCAAGGAACATTATCTACTTTATGGTTTATGACATAAACCGTGATAGAAAACACTTGTAGCAAGAGAGATTGGCATTACAGCCAAGGAAAAATTCCACTGTGCAGTTAGAACAAATAGAGCATTGGAATCTCAAGCACTGCAATTTGTTGGGAATGGGAAAGAATAACTATTGTCACACACCCCTCAGCTCTGACACTGCCCTGGAGCAGAGTCAGTGGGGACAATCTTGTGCTCCTGCTGTCTAGGACTCTGTGAATTCCACTCTCTAACACAAAATCATGAATTGCACGACTCACTGCCCCATTCATCCTTTCCTGAACAGGAAGGGTTGGATGAGCATTCCCATCAGATGATGGAACAGCATTCCCAGCACACTGCTGAGACGCCCTGCCGTTCAGGGAGGAAAGTGAAGAAGCCTGGACTCACCACCTCCATTGCTTTTGCATTTTCCAAAGAAAGAGCATTTCAACACAATTTGTGCTTCCCCCACCACCCCTTGCCCTGCTGGTAATTTGGAGGGAGTACTTAGTTACAAAAAGAACAACAATTAAAAAAAAAAAAAAAAAAAAAAAAGAACTGGGATTTCACACTAGAAAGATAAAACTTCTTTGACAATTGCAACTTGGGAGTCTCATGACAGTAAAGAACATATTTATTTTCTGTGTTTGCATTTGCACTTCATCTCTGATTCCTTCCCAATACTCCAAGCCTGTATTGCTGATAGAAAAAGAGATGTACTAGAGACTACGACAACAGACTGTAGTATTTTCAGGCCTTGCTGGAAATCTGCAGTGTATTTTCCAGGCTCGTAAATCTCCAGAGAAGTGTTTCATTATTCTGTTCAGGCAGCGCGGAATAGCTGAGCTACAGATCCTCTCGGATGTTTCCTTTCTGGGCCATTCCATAGACAGGCAACATTCATTTCAGAAGTGCCCTTAAATTCTTTCACCAGCCCATTCCTCTTAAAACAAGTTAGGACTGAGAATTCCTCTTTCAAGTCCCGCACGATAAATTGCAACCTCAACATTCCAGCCTGGAAGGAGCATTTTTCCTCTTCAAGCACTTTGCCTTGTAGGTAGATGAGGACAAAAGCCATGACCTTCTTCAGCAAATCCAGGACACCAGAAGCCAAAGCAAACAGCTTTTACAGTGTTTTCTTGTGCTTAGGAGTAACAGGCACAGTTTTCTTTGAGAAAAAGCAGAATTAATTCTGATACCTTCACGGATTTGTTGCAATTAATGTCTTTATTAACTTACAGTGAAGTTCAAATATGGATCCAAATTAGCCTTGCATTTGGTAATCCTCAGTTCAGGACCACCTCATCCAGGCTCAAGAATCTGTGAGATCCTTTAATACTTTTATATAAGTGCAAAGGATATTCAATCAGTTTGTTATTAAGCCGTCTGGCAAATGTAAGCTGCATTTTAGGAGTGACTGCATGAATTGTCCAAATACAATGCATTTTTCCACGCTATTCACACTGAGGAAACAAAGGAGACATAGAAATACCTCAGAGGGGAAAGAAAAGCCCTCTCTGCTGACCTAAAAATCACAAGAGTAGCGGCTTTCCTCAAAGAAGACCAAGAAGGTGGTGCAGAAACCAGACTCCTCTCTCAGTGCAATCCATACTCTCAGGAGCAGCTTTGGAGGGTCCACGTTGTTGGCAGAACCGTCCTCCTTCTTTTGCCAGTGCCACGGAAAGGCATTTCAACCTGGAAGGAAAGTGTTTCCACTCAGATCTCCTCTCACCTTTTAAAGCACTGAGACGTCCCCAGAAAAGAGCCGAAAAGGTCAGCCTGAAGTGAGTGGTCATAAAGCAACTTGCACTGTGGTCCAGTTCAGTCTTGGATGTGCAAAGATTCCAACTTCAATCATTCCTAGGGAACTTGGAGGCCAACAGGGAGCAGGAGCAGTGCCAGTCTGCTCACAGAGTAGCACCAGTGAGACAAGACTTGTCTCATTTGTCTTTTCTGTCCTCGCTGTAAAGCTTCTGTCAGAAGAAGGGAAGCAGGGGAAAGCAGGGTAAACAAATCAGGTCTAATCATCAAGCAGTAGATGAAGATTTGCTACACCTTCTCCATCTGTCTTTTCAGAGAAGAGTAGGCCTATATTGAAAGATGAAGTCTTTGACCTTAAGTGATGAATGAAAACATTACTGATAATTCAAACCTGCCATGGGGGAAGTTTAAAGAAGGGTTGCCCCAAATGGCTTCAGTATGTTCAAAAGCTACTGCCAGGAACATGGATGTTTTTTTCCTGTGTTTGTTGGTTGCTCTGCATTTAAAACATCTCTGTATGTTTGTTTTTCTTCCGGTCTTTTGTGGTTGCTTTGTAAACATCTGGGTTGGGTTTTTAGTCCTTTGTACAAGAAGCTTGTGTGTGTGTTAGTTTTGCCGATGGTTCTTATGTAACATTTGTGGGGATGAAGGAATTGGTTAAATCAGCTCCTTTGAAAAGCCATCCCAACACAAAACTACTCCAGGAGCATCTCGTGAAATGTCCTCTTCCCCCTTCCATAATGTACCATCAGTTTTTCCTAACTAGGTTAAGAACAGAGCCCTCTCTTTCAGCAGTAATTACTCAACCTGACATTTACTCCTTGCGATCCCATATTCCTGCTGAGCTTTGTGGTGGGTTTAAGTCACCAAAGGGCCCATGTGCACTTTTAGTACAAGAGAACTGCCACAGGGGAGTGCATTTCCCAAAAACGTGGCCCTTGCATTTTTTCTCTAAGGTATGGAACACCTTAATCCAGCATAAAAAATGTTAACCCCTCCCAGAAGGGCAAGAGTGAAATTTAGCAGCAGAAAATAAATTCTTCCACTGCATTTTCCTGCAATAGATATGATGGGCTATTTGACAGCTAAGTTCCTAACTTTTAAGCTCCTCTGAAAGCCCCTGCAGTTAGCATTTTTATATTACCTCACACTAATTCTCTTCCAATAAATGAAGAGTTTTGTAGCTTTTAAGACCCAAGGAAACACTTTGTCTGTCAAACTCTATTTTCCTCTACAATCCAGACCATAAATTTTTTTACCTAGCATTTCCTACTGTAAACTCTGGGATTTGAGTTGTTCCATCACAAGTTTTCAGCAAACATTTGGTTTGACTAAGACCTCTCTTGTTGGTGCAGAGGGGCAGCCCACCCTGCCCTGTACCCAATTGCTGATCCCTTCCCCACTGCCTGAAGTGACAGCTGTCTATTTTCCAACCTGAGGTGAGAGCCTACATCCGTTTTTTTGGGAGATCACAGGGAGATGGATTTTAAAGGAGAACCCCTCTCCTCATTTCCCTCGTGCTCCAAATGGAGGAAAAGCTGAGGAGATGAGAGAGATAAAAACAGAGGAGAATCCATGAAAGGAGAGCTATAAACACTGAAGGAGAAAGCTCTGCAGAAAAATGGGAGCTGAACAGGCTGACAGTAGAGAGGTCAATGTTATGGTGCTACGTGGCTTGTACATTAAGATCCCTTAATGGGCTCTTTTCCTCAGGAAAAAAAAATCTCTTTTCACAGCCTTTTATGATTACAAGGTTCTCCCCTCCTCCATTCAAAAATGCCCCCACAAAGCTCAGTCTTCTTAATATGTTTGGTCACAAATGGGAACAAGCTGCACTTTCTAAATAAATATTTTATGGGTTTTTTTCCCCTTCACTTCAACAACGGAGTTCATGTAACAGATTATCTGAACCAAATGGGTTTACAGTTTCCTACTTCCCCAGTTCCTCACCAGTAAAACTACCACAGCAGAGGCAGACCACACTTCAATACCAGCAGTGTAGCTGAAAGCAAATGTGGGGTTTGCTCCATTTTGAATTTGGGTCAGTTTACCCAGATTTTATTCACCACTTGTCAGTACCAGATACAGCTCTGCTTCTCAGGAGTGACCCATCCTTTCAATTTTCACCCATATCCCAAACATTAGCCAGGCAGGTACAGTTTTAGGGAGAGGGATGGGTTGCTAAAAATCCTAATCTTAGAGGACAAGTGTGGACAAAGGGCTCTGAGACAAACCTGTGGTTACCCAAGCATAGCCACAGCTCAATGTCTTACATTTTTCTGCCTCCCTGGGGCCATGGTTGCAAGTTGTGTTTGTCCAGTTACACAGGGGAATGAAGAAGTGAAAGCAAGAAAGGAGAAAAATTGTGCTGTCACCAAGAAAATGTCATTCCAACTGTTACTAGAGTCAGAGGTAGCAGATAAATCTGTAATGATGAGGAAGGACAGTGATGGAGCACTACAGCCCTGACCTGAAATTTCCTGAGTTCATACAACATCTTAAGCTTTTTTCCAGGTCACCAGGTGATGCAGGAGGTATCTATTCTGGTTTCTTCCATCATTTCCCCTTCTATGCCCTAATAACTGACTGTCTAACGAACGAACGAACGAAAGAAAGAAAGAAAGAAAGAAAGAAAGAAAGAAAGAAAGAAAGAAAGTTATGATTTTGACTGAATATTGATAATGGAGTTCCATTGAACAGGGAGGTTGAAAGGTTGGACCAGACGACTTACTGTGGCCTCTTCCAATCTTACCCATTCTGTGATTACAAGATTTTGAAATATTCCAGCCAACATTCAGGGCTTGCCCATAAAAGACTACATGACTTAATATCACATCTATGCCTGCCATGTGTGCATGAATCTAAGCCTTATGTCTTCTTTCTCACTGTGCTAGAAGAATTCACTAAATAATTTCAGGATCGTTGGAAGAAAGCAGAGGTGGAGAAGCCAAAACTTCTGTTTCTGTCTCAAATTAACATTGTTTCTGTTCTTTGACTTCATGCAGGTGAAAAGGCAGTTTTAGACAGCCAGAAATTTCTCAGTTTCTCTGAATGACGAGTAAAACCACACTGGCTGTGAAGGGGGAAATAACACACATTGGCAAGGACCACACAAGACTAAGACAGCAAATATTGCAAGAGAACAATCCCCCCCAGCCCCCTCCATGATGCTCTGTCCTGTTCATGCCATAGATGCCATCACACAGAGTGACAAACACACTATTGTAACTCCCCCATGATGGAGGTTCTCACTCTGTTTTGAAAATCCTTGGATGATAAACATGATGGGTGACAAGCACCCCACCAGTGACCCCTGCAGAACTCCATCCCCAAGGTTAAAAAAACATCCTTTCGTAATTATGGGGTGAGAATGATCTGGTAAACAGCCATCAATCCCTCCAGCATCTTGCTCAGCAGATCTTTACCTTCCCTAGTGAAGGTACCTCACAAATCCAGAGCCACTGGCTGGTTTGGTGATGGCTTGATCTGCTCATGTGCTGACCACAAAATAATGTGGCATTCATACAGGCAGAAAGGAAAATCTCTGAAGGGATTAATCATAGAGCAACCAAGAAATACATTTAAATGAACACAGTAATAAACTACAGGAGATTTAAGGGCTGCTAAAACCAAAGATCTGAAATTTGGAGAGTGCTGGTCACAAATGCTAAGCAATGATCTTGTAGACCAGACACGGGGGGGGGGGGGGGGGGGGTCGTAGCTCAACAATATGATGCAAAAGAATCATGAAGAAGAAGAACTTAATGAAGTAATAATAGAAGCAGTGGCAAAACCCCTAAACTCTCTGAGCCAAAATGGGAAATTTACTCCCATACACTCAAATTTCTAAAAAAAAATATATGGAAGTAACTAAGCCATGCTCATAGCTTGAAGAGCGAAGGCTTCTTAAGCAGGAAACCTGTTGGACTCCCCTCCTAGAGAACATTTGAACCTCTCCACCTCAAACAAGGTCTTGAGGGAAGCTCAACCTGTAAAGTCTTGGTTTCTGCTTGCCTTAATATTAGATCCATTTCAAAAACATTCATAGGTCAAATGCAGAGCAGCACCCAATCACAAGAGTATCATTCCAGTTCTTCTGTCTGTACATAAATCCAAACTTCAACAAAATCTGGTGGAGCCACATACTTAACTTTTGTCCATCTCTGAACAGACAAAATCTCCAGAATAGAAAAAACCCTGTGTGTTCAGGGTCTGGAGTGTGTCCATAGCTCCAGAAATGAGGAGAAAATCTCTCTGTGTCCAAGGGGATCTGGATGTTTGTCAGTAGGAGAAAAATTATGAAATTCCAAAATGTGATTTTTTTTTAAACTTGCTTTTAGGCTGAAACATGAATGGCAATAAACTACTGTAACAACTAAGCACAGGTTTGTTGTTTTAAAAAGAAGCAACAAAACTTTTTAATCAGAGCTTTTGCACATAAACTCTGTTCCCACAGAAGAGAACTGGTTTTTTGAAAGCCAAGCG
The DNA here is from genome assembly GCF_029207755.1 of Chamaea fasciata. Classification (NCBI taxonomy): domain Eukaryota; kingdom Metazoa; phylum Chordata; class Aves; order Passeriformes; family Sylviidae; genus Chamaea; species Chamaea fasciata. The sequence goes on along the minus strand of NW_027094095.1, from coordinate 28,167,302 downwards.
AGTACCAAACCAAAAGTCTGGATTACAACAAGAGGTTCTCACTGAATAACTTGTCAAAGCTGATCAGATTAGACCTGTTCTTTCTTATCTGGAGACAGTCTGCACAGACAGTGCAGACTCCAAATAAGGCCTGAAATATTCACAAGAGGACCCAGCACCTGCAGGTAACCAATACAGAGTCATTCACATGGACACAACTTTTTTTCTCCTGGGGGGGACACCAGGACCCTGCTAATCTTCCCACTTCCACCGTGGCTTTCTGAGTCATTCCTGATGTGCATGGGCCCACCTTTGGCCAACTGTTACAAATAACGTGGCTGTACAAGGGTAACAGAACAAATCTGGCCAGAGGCAACTGAATAAAACATGACTTCAGACAGAGTCCCTCTTGGTTTTGCATTGTCAAGCAGCCAAGGCTACAGCTTGTAGCTGCATGAGGTGCATAGCTGAGATAAACAACCACTGGTGACATTTCAGGCCAGCTGAGGTAATAAATGAACATTGACCTCCATCACTATCTCAGATGAGTGGAAAACATTGGTCAATTAGCAGCAAGTTTCCACGAGCTGACTTTGGATAACAGACCGTGCCCTGCTTTTTCTGTGTTTTCATTCTGAGTTTTGAATAGCTTTTTGTCACAGAAAACCTTTAAACCAGAGAGCACACACAGACCTCCAAGGCATCAGAGCCAGAACTCAGGTCAGGAATGCTCTGACTTTGATACAGGACAGATATGGTGGCTGAAGATTACCTTTTCTTTTTCCATGCCAAAATGAGTTCTCCATGCCTTGGAAGAGAGGAAGCCATGATAAGCAATGTTTACATGTGGTGTAAATCTCTTTAATATGAGGGCATGCCCAGGGACTGGCACCATTGTCTGACCCAGCAGAGACCAGTTCCAGAGGTGCTGGAGGGACCATTACAAGGCAATTTTCCCTGAGGGATGTAATGGACTTCTTGATGGAGCTTGCCTAAACCAACCTCCCTTAAAGTCAGCACATCCTCTGGCTCTGCAGACCAGGGTTGACCAGAAGAAAACTCTGTTGATGTTCACCTGCTGCAGGTCTGCACAACAGCTCTGACAGTGGAAGACAAAACCTAAGTTCATCCAGATGAAGTCAGAGGGACAAAAAGGCAGCATTTGTCAACAGGGCTGCCAACAGTAGATCAGATACTGGAGTAGGAATGGGAGTCCTTAGGTACAAAGACACCCTTGAGGTGAAAGAACCAGGCTAAAGAAATCTGGTCCAAAAGGATCTTTCAAGATGTGGCCCTGCAGACATCAAACAGTGATGGAGTTTGTCTTTAGGTTTATGGGTTAGACAAGAGTTTCACAACATGGCTGTGCTCAATGCTCTCTTACCTGGTCTGCATAAAACATTATTTCTGCAATGGTGGGCCAAAGTGTTGTCTGTGCCTCTCTGCTCCAAACTCCTTCAAAGAAGGGAATATTTCCTGCAGATCCAGGCTTTCTTTTCATTTTGAAGTCAGAGAAACGTGAGTTTCTTTGGCAAAGTTTCTTGGTTTGCCTTGCTGCAGTTGGAGTAACCAAAGCAAATGAATCAGGAGCAAGATGAGTAAGTCCATATCTATCCAGTTGATAACCATCTTACAAAGCTGTTTGAGGGCAAAAACGTACATTCTCCTGCATTGAATCAGGACATCAAAACTAAGAAGTGTTCCAAGTTAAACACATTCAAAAACTGTTTGACTCATGTTTCACATTTAATTCTAGATCTCTAAAAAAGTTTACAATAGCAAAGCTTGCCTGGACTAAACAACAGAACTGCATGAGGCACGTGGCATTAGCTCAGGCTTCTCTGGCCAGCTTTCTAAATGAAGTGTTTGGAAAGAAGAGAAACACACAGATTTGGAAGTGGAATGGATAAGAGATTTAGTTTCTCCTTTTATAACAGGGTCCTGGGCAAATCTGAAAGAGCCTGCAAAGCTTCAACAAGACATGCCTTAAAAGCAGCAGCAGCTCTGTCCACATAGACTGGAATTATTAAAAGCAGGGCAAAAGAGAAAGATTCAACACAGTGCTGGAGAGCTGCCGAAAAGCCCACATTTGTGATGTAGTGTTTGGACTCAAATCATGTTAACAGGGCAAAATAAATCTGCAGAAAGTAAGAAAGTCTGAATAGAATGGACGTAGCCAAGGTCCAAAACTGGTCACAAATTCAAGTGGTGGGTAGTTCAAAAGGGAAGTATTTGAAACTCCAATTCTGTGTAGCAAAAAGCTGGCTCTGCTGCCATGCTCGGGGTTTACTTTGAAGGTCACACATGCATTGGGGTACCGAGGGAGCAAAATCTGAGTGATCAGATCTGAGACAGAGCAAAGAACACCATAAAGACTCCATTTCCCTCACAGGTTCTAAATGGGCAGCTCAGTTACTGGCAGTGAGGATGTTATTCCTAATGTAAATATTTCGCTTTCAGCGCAGCTGAGCTGGGAGGGATTATAACCAGTAATGAATGAACTTCCAAATACCTCTCCAAGCCAAAAACCCCAGTGATGGCATGCAGAGCTGAATCCTTTCAATCATCCAGAAAGAGATGGAGAGGATTTTGCATGGCTCTTAGTAATTACTACCTCCAAAACTGCCAGGGATGCCTTTTCCCACCCGTCTTGGTCAAGGCAATTATTCTTCCAGGTCCTCACTCTTGGCCCACACCTCCATTGTCAAGTCAATGGAAGAATGACAACATCCACCAGCTGCCTGGACAACATCCAGCCTGGATTATTTCAATGAGCTTGCATGAGAAACAGGATTAGAAAAGCAGGGAAAGTCTACTGATAAAGCTGCCCTGTTTGTTTTGGTTCAAGATATTGAAGTTGTTGGGTAAATATCTGTGGTACGTGGGAGACTTCCCTGCACCCTGAACAGCTCCACGGGGTTTGATCAACTTCTGCTTTATTGCAAAATCAGAGAGCTGGGGGGTGTTAGCTGGGTCAGATTCCATGAAGATATTCTGGGTTTAGCTTTTGTACCATTTTCTCCTTGAAACAGAAGAAATTATTCCTAGGAATTGCCTGCAATGTGGTCAGGATGGAAAGTTCTTTGTGCAGGACATTGCTGTTTAATTTAACACACATCATAACGTTCCCATTCCTCCTAATAACATAAGTTAGCATCCATACTATTAAAATATGGTCCAGCCAGATGGGTTTGCATATTTACAAGTCTAGCAGTGAAATATTCAATGCAGCAATTGCTTATATCACATCAATTTTGTTAAAAGACACCCTGGAGTATTATTCTGAAAACTAAAAGGACCACCCTGTGCTGAAATTGCAGGATATCACTGGACTGTGCAAACTGACTTGGGCTTGAAGAATTTATGAATGAAATTGCAGAGCGTGGCTGTCCATCCTGCAGTGTGCAGAGAGGGAAATCCCTCCCTGTGAGCACTGCACGTTCACCTGCCCACTGGGTTCATGCAGAATCACACCCAAGGGCTCAGCCAGTGCTGGTGTGTCTCTGGAAATCTCACACCAATAGATCTGAGGTGAACAGGCCACTCAGACCTCTCTGGAAGGTGACAAATGACACAGCAGCAAAGAACCTGTTGCTGTCATAACACAACCATCTCTCTGGCCTTGTGACCATCTCCTTGGCCTGATTTTAAAACCTTTGTGGTGTTGATATCACTGATGTCACATCCAGGCAGAACCTGGACTCAGGAACTCCTCTTTTCTATTCTGTTTGGCTTCTCCCTCTTATTTGCTTGCCGGCTCTTAGGAAAACAAATTCTGAGGAGCAAATTTTGTATGGTTAGATGTGAAAAAAGGACACAACATAAGAAATTAGTTTTGAAGAAAACCATAGTGCTTAGCTGACCAAGAACCCTCACACAGCTCACAGTACTCTGTGAGATAACAGAGATAGTTTCTACTGTCTTCCAAAACAAGGAGTTTTCTGTTCTCCATGATCCTGTGACTGATGTCTCTTTTGTTTCCACGCAAATAAAGCCTTTAATCCTCTCCTTTAGCCTTGGTTTTGGTTACAAGGCGGATGAAAAACCAAAACTTTGATTACAAACTTTTCCCTGTTCTGGGCAGAATAATGGCTGCAGAAAACACAATCCCAAGTGCCAAGCAAAATGGCTAAGGTTAATGTTATTTGTCATTACAAGTGTAGATGGAATACTAACTGCCAGAAGCTCTGTGCAGGGATGTGAAATCCCTTTTTTTTTTTTTTTTTTTTCTGTTTTCATAACTAGGAATAATATTTTTCAATTGCTAGATCAACCCAAAAGGTGTGGCAAAGCAGCTTTAAAAGGCTTCAGAGCCTGCAGGAGCAGCAGAGAGACAAGGATTTGTGAGCAGCTCCACACACTAACTTTGACCATTCCTGCGGATCCTGGGCCAGGCCCTGACCTCATTCAGATCCAGATAAATCCACAGCCATTTCAGTGGGGCTGTGGGGATGTGAGATCAGCCTTTGGCGGGTTGTGCTGGCTGAGCTGCGGCAGGTGGGCACTTGCCAAAAGAGCTCTGTAATGGATGGTGTAAACACCAGGATTGCTCACAGCCATTATGTAACCTGCTGCTTTAGAGAGGGGTTTACAAAAGGCTCTGGTCTCCATGGCTCCCTCCGTGCCATCACAGAGATCCTGTGTCAGGCCCACCCTTGCTGAGCACAGGTGGGGTTGTTTCTGGAATTTCACATGGACACTCTGTCTCTTTGCAGAAAGGGCAGTGCAGAATTCACATAAACAACAAGCCCAGAATGAAGCAGGCCTGGGCTTACTTAGCTTTTACTCTTTCCAGCTCCTCACCTTGTGCCTACTCATCCCTCCTGGGTAGCATGGAGCTGCAGGGTTTGGGAAGAGCAATCAGTGCTGTGCTCTCTGGAGTCAGCTCAACTCAGCCTGAGACAGCAAGGGAGAAAATGCCTCATGGAAAATAGAGACAAAATAAATGTTCGGGCCACTGGGCACACAGGTCAGCAGGAAGTGAAAGGAATGAGAGTGGGGAGGGTAATTCTTGAGTGTGGCCTCAACAGCCACCCTCGTTCAGCCCCCACATCAGCAAATTCCTAAATACCCAATCCTTGCATACCTGCTCTCCCTCCCATCCATACACATCCTTACCCCCACTCCAGTCTTCTTCCCTCCCAGTTCCTGTCCCATTAAGCCGTGGCTGGTGACAATAACTATAAAAATAGCTCAAATTAAGGAAAACAATATTCTATTCTGAAAGAAAACTGTCCACAATCCACAGTTTAGTCTGGTCTCCCACTCTTTTGCATGCTTTAAGAAACATGGCCATGCTGTAACATACTAAAAGATTTATTTCTAATATGAAACCCATATTTAGTATTGGTTTGGCAGTGGTAGGAAGGAAACCACAGGCAGCTGGCATGGATTTAGTGTTAGTTGCTTGATAAACCTGGAGCTGTCAGAACTTCCAACTTCCCTACTGATTCTGCTGCCATCCAGAGCTAAATATTTGAGAAGGGTGCCTTTGGATGAGCAGGGCTTTGTTCTTAACATCTTAGCTGCAGGGATACCAACGAGAAATATATGTTTGCACACATAAAATTTCTATTAAAAACAAGAACTGCCTGTAGCTTCTCTAACATTCTCTCTGTCAGCTCCCTGGGAACAGCTTTAGATGCACCAGCAGTATCCTTCTGGATCCTTCCAAATTATGAATATTACAAACACAGTAGCTCACTGTTTCCTGGAATAGCTTCACTATCTGAAATTTCCACTGTTTTGAGTTAGAGAATTCTGAGTCTTTTTCCTCTGAGTGCCAGAGCCTGTTTATTGACTAATATTCAACTGTTCTCTAAGGGAATTGGAAAAAAACCCTCAGGTTTAAGATGCTGCCACCTGAATGACTGCAGTGCTTAACACAGTGCAAAATCTGAATTAGATATCCCAAATTACTAAATTCACTTCCAGTGACTCACTGGAAGTTGGAGCTTTAAAATCTTCATTTGGTAGTAAAACACTGGCACCCAAGTGTTTCCACAAGGCTGACATGGGAGGCTTTTGAACACAGGCCAAACAAATTAATTTTGGAATTTGAAATAACATCCATAAAGATTTTTTCCTATTTGTTCAGTTCTAGTCACTGCCCCTTACTGACATACCTTCTGACTTGAAGTAGAAGTGAAGACTCTTTAAAATGTCTCACAGTTATTCATTTATGAAGTGTGGGACAAGAACACTGAAAATTGAGATTATTGCCTTAAAAATGTCAGTGCCGGTGTCTTGACATTCTCCATTCTCTACCATGTGCCCCAGGAACAGGGGTTTGCTCTCCCTCCACTCCATGGAGGACTGCTCCCTCAGCCTTGGAAACTCCAAGCACTCAAGTGTCAGGACACTCAATCCTTCTGCAACTCCCAAAGAAATTATTCCGTGTACAGACCAACCAAAACTAATAACCACCATATTCCCAATACTTGCCTTTTGTTACATATGGCTCACATGGTTTTAAGCATTTTCCTGTAACTTGCAGTTCCACAAACCTTTAATTCCAAAAGCACCACAGGATCCCTTGATTCCAGGAGACGGTGCTTTAAGGGGAAAAAACTCCAGAAGCATAAAGGAGATCCAAACCGTTGCCAGTAGGACTGGGGTGTGTCCTTTACATTTCACAGCATCATCAGGAGTTTATGTGCCCTTCTTCAATGAAGGGAAAATGCAGATTTACCTTGGGCAAAGTCACCTCTGACAGCCATTTGTCACAAAGCAAAGATGATTAAACAAAACCGTCTTCGGGGCTGGTTCCTAACAGGGCACCCCGTTTGCTTGTCATGGGAGGAACATGTCAGAAAACAGGCTTATGCTGAGCAAGTAATCTTGGATTTCACAGCTCTAAATGCAATTTTATGCCAGGTTTTTGTCGCCCAACCTCCCATTAAAGCTCAGATATTAACAGTGTCAGATGCCAGGCGACCTCCCACGACCCCTTGGAAAGTGGCTGCCACTGAGCAAACAGTTTGCTTTTCTTGGCAGCGTTACAAAGTGATTCCCAGGAGAATGGGGCTGCTTTGAGCTCATCCACAGCAGCTCCAGTACACCAAAGGCCAGCGAGGAATCCTCCACACAGGACTAATTTTGCACAGGAACCTATAAAAGGACCATGAACTGAGCACAGCTTGGTTATAAAGCCTCTTGCAGCCTGCCTTCTGTGCGTGGACAAGACTTCACCCACCCCCAGCTGCCAAGGCAGCCCAGAGGAGGTTGGTTCCATGGACATCCCTTGGTTCTTCAGGTGTGTTTCCAACGGTGAAGTCACTGCACCAATTCCTCCTGCAATTATTTCAGCCTCTGGCTCACTTTCCCCACATACCCCCTCCAAATGCCACTAAAGGAGAAGTGAAAAATAGGGCTTGGAGAGCACACTTAACATAAGTAAAGAGATTAAGGGGTTTATCTGTCAACACTGGATTCCAGATGTTTTTAAATTAAAAGAAAAAAACAGGAGACTAAGAGAGATGTTAATTATAAGCTCTTTTCTTCCCTTTAAAATGCTTTAAAATGCTGCTTAAAATACCTAACTTTTTCTGTAGGTTTTGGAGAGGGTTTAAAAAATATATCAGCATACATTTCAGACTAAACTTCAGTGTCTGCACTGAAGCTCAAATATGTTTCTCCTGGTACATAACATCAGAGTTTCTTGCATGACCAACATTCACAGACGAGTTATTTCATAGAAATTTCATAGAAATTTCACAGAAATCTCCAGTGCCAAAGCTCAGGCTCAGAAAGATTTTGAATTTTGGTATTTTTCACCCTTGACTCTCAATTTCCTTCCCTAGTCCACTTCTAGGAGCAATGAAATTATGGACCCACAGCAATCTCCTGTGACACAGTGAGTAAGTTTTAAAAAAAATCTGGAAAGGGGATGGGACTAATTTAAAAACAAGCAAATCCTAATAGTGGTTAAATTCAGAATTAAACCCATTATAAATAGGGGAGCCAGCCCCTTCTGTTTTACCCATCTTCCAGGTGGAGGACATCTATTTTAATGTTCCTTGGGGCTGTACCAGAGGTTTCTGGGACTTAATTGATCAGTTCGTTCTGAATTGTTACTGCCAGTTTCTCCAAGAGGATATCTTTATTAATGTCCCATATCTAATACAGATTCTGCTCCAGTCGGCTTCATATCCTCTGAAAGGCAAAAGAGAAGACAGGAGTGAAAAGTTACTTCACTGGGATTTCCTTGTGGAGGAACCCCTATATCAAGTCCATCAGATGGCACTTACCATATTCCTCTTGGATGTGAGTGCCATGCATCAACCTGATAAAAATGGTGGGAAAAGCTTGTGCCAAGTGACCATTTCATAGTTGAAAGGATCTGATGCTGCAGCACTGGGGCAGATGGCTTTGGATAAAAATAAAAGAGCTCAGACCAGTGGGTTCTTCTAGCACAGCAATTCCACTGAGACTGGGTGTTCTGCAAGAGCAATCATTAATTCCATGACAATACCACGCAATTTTGAGCAGCTAATGACCTGATATGAAACAGCTGAGAAGTTAATGTGTTTGGGGTTTTTTTATTGCAATAATTAATTTCAACAGGAAAGAGCCCATTTTGTTTCCTAACTCTAGGTTTGGATGCTAATCCCCAAATTTGGGGTGTGTAAAGAGAGATAAAAGCTGATTCATTATAACATTCTGCAGAGATTATATGGAAGACAAAGACATAACCCCGATGCATGATTCCTGTGAAGACATGCCTTGAAAAATGTTGGGATTTCTCACAGGATTTTAAGATGTTTTCTAAATTTCTACTCACACAAGTCAAACCTGCCACCCACTGCTCTTGTTGGCTCTGTTATTTGTTCCAGAATCACAAATTCTTGGAAAACTTAACTATATTCTGAGTCCTTTCCTCTTACCTTTGGATCTCCTTCCTGGTGCCATATTCTTTTCCACAAATCAAGTAACTCTACCGTTCTCCTTGGCCACGGGCAGTTATTGATTTTCTCTATGAGCAGCAGCACACTCAAAGGTTTGATAAAAAAAAAATCTGATCAGCAGAATTGATGAGAGGTGACTGCAGAGAGCCCCCAAACCAGGTGACACAACAGCACCTGCCCTGGAAGAAGGGATGGCAACACCAAGGGCACTTCCCAGGAAGTCCTAAGCAATTCATAGATATTCCAGAATTCAGGATTCATTCTCTCAAGAAGGAGCTCCATTTACAGAAGACAATCAATGTCACTTCTTACTGTTGATGGTACCCCAGAGTAAACCTGAACATCCTTCATCTGTTCCTTAATGGAGTATCTTTAACTGGGCCAAAATCCATCTTCCTTTTTCCACAAAGCCAGATGACATCTTGAGTTCATATGAGGCATACTGTGTTTTCTCTGGCATATCCCTGAGCCTTACTTCATTATTTTATATTTATGTGACAGCAAAAAAAAAAAAAGCACTTATGCCATATGGATGCGTTGGGGCAGGAGAAAGCAACGAAAGTCTGATGAAATCAATGGAGTTAACTGGAATATAGCACTGTGTATGAAGCTGTGGATCACTCTAGGAAGATGAACTCGCAGTGAAGACTGAGAGCTGTGCAAGCTGCTTTATGAGGAGCTTTGGATGGAGTACAAGCACCTCTTTGTGTGTTCTCATGCCTGATAAATCTGTAAGTGGATCTGCCTCTCACACATGTACAGCTGGAAGAGCGCTCAGTTTTTAAATCTTCACTCATTACAAAGCATGGTGATCCTTCTTGCGATCCCTAAACACGTCCATATGCTACAACAATTTCAAACTGAACTGAAGGAAGATCTTATTCTCCTCAAGAGCTCAGGCTAGAATGAGAAATGGGAGGATCATTTTGAGAGTGATGCCTCAAGTTCAAGCTAAATCAATGTGTTGGCTCCTGCCCTTTTTAGCCAGATGCACTAAAACAAAACCAAACCAAAATCTTGAACCACGTCCCCTGGACAAAGAACATCCTGTGGGCTGGAGGCACAGCACATCTGGGGGCCTCATGTTGCTGCTGAGTAATGCATGACCTGGGGGACACTGCCATTTTGTGCTTAACAAGTCTCCAGGGGGAAAGCTGACATTTGAAAGGGACCAAAAAGCTTCTTCATGTGATGCCAAGGCACCCTCTCCTGTTTCACTGGAAAGTGGGAGCATGTGAACTGCACAGACATGAGCTCATGTAGCTGTGTTGAGGCACAGCCTCCCAGCCTCAGTGCCAAAAGCCTGTGCCAAGACACATGGCACCTCACAGCACCTTTCATTTTCTATTTCTGTCCTGCCCAGATTTCCATCAACTTCTGGATTGAAATATCAGTCAAGGAAGAGGGACAATCAGAGAAGCTTCACAGTCACTGCTTGGGACTAGTTCATTAGTCTCAAAAACTCATGGTGAACACAAATGAACTCATTAACTCCTTTTTAAAATCAAGAAATTCCCTGAAAGCCATTCTTTGCAATCTACTCACCAAAGAGGTAACAGGTGTTTCTTGAACACTTCCAGGGATGATGACTCCATCACTTCCCAGGGAAGCCCATTCCAGTGCCTCACCACCCTTTCAGTGAAGAAATTAAATTGCCTGAAGCTAAACGCAGAAAAAATACCTGTCTCTTCAATACCTAAGGGCAGGCACACAGAGACTGTGTGGGGATGATCCATTACCACCAGAATTCCGTCACATCTTCCTTAAAACTATCTTCCGTATCTTTGGGAGTGTTCTAGATCACTGAGACCCTTCTTTCCATCTCTGCACATTGGAAAATGTCCAAGCAGATGTTTAGACCTGGATTTTGCTTACAGTCTGTGGCATCCACGTTGAGTGACCTAATTACTACCGTGACCCCTTCAAGAAGGCTGCCTTGGCTGCTTGCATGGAGAACTGAAAAACTTTCTGGAGCAGAGAAATCATCCCCAAGACCAGCTAAAATTGTTTTCTGTCCTTGCCACTTCCAGATGAAGCGCTGCTGAGAAGAGGTTTCACTTTTTAAAAGGAAACATGTTCTCAGCATGGTTTTTATAAATGAAACCACATCACTCCTTCAAAAGACGACAAAGGAACTTGCATGCATGATTGATGAAATATCCAAACACTCTTACAGGGGAAAATGTAACAAGCACCCGGGCAGATCATAAGCAACATGTCCCAGAACAAGGCCTGACAAACAGCACACAGCAGTAATTCACATTTAGAACTTGACAGTGCATATTTACTTAATACGTGTTTATTTTAATTGGAAATAAAGGAAAGTCGGTGATGAGTCTTTACATACTGGTACAGACATTTTCAAGTGTCACACAGGCCATGGAAGGCTAATTATTATTTGGTGTAAAGCATGGGAGCCCCCTGGATGTGACTGTGGAGGAAGAGAACCATTGCTTTGGTTACAAAACTCATTTTGAGGAGACAGGTTTCAGCAGTGCTGCGCAGACTCCCTGTGGCTCACTGGCCTGTGTGTCACAGTCAAAGCTGTGAGGTGCTTTGTCCCATGCAAGGGTGGGAGGCTGCCAATCTTAAAAAGATAATCTGTTATTATTTGCAAAGCAAAAATTGCTCTGTGCTTGCTGGGCGTGCCAAAGCCTTGATCAAAATTATGTCCCTTTCATGGGGACAAAAACATATGTTCACATTATCCCGAAAAGAAACAAGGGGGCATGGCGGAGAACAAGGAGGGGATCTTTTTATCTTGGTTTAGTATGAAAATACCATGCATGGCTGCCAGTTGTTTATCGGCTTTTCCAGATCAACAATATGTTCTTCCTTAAGGCTTTTCATTGAAGAGCTTTCTGTTAATCTAACTTGTATTAAATAACCAAAACCAAATGGGGAACAGTCTCAGGCTCTGCACTTGTCACATGACACTGCTGTTTAAAGAGCTTTTTTGGTCACCAACTCACAGCAAGAGTGTTCTGGAGAATCTAATTCATAAATTCTCACTGGGTTTGCTTTGAGAGACTTCCCATGTGATTCCCTTCTTCTTTTTTTCCTGTGCCAGAGGAAGGAGCACAATTTTTGCTTGGATCAATCATGTCCACTTCTCCACTGGGTAGTCCTGCTCCCTCTTTGCATGGTTGGTCCCTTCTTTACATTGCATGCCCAAATAAGTGAATAAAAACTCAAAAAAAATATAACAGGGAAGATTTCAAGTCATGCCAAGAAAACCTGATCTTGAGAGAAGAAGCACCAGGGAGAGAGAGAAATCAGAGAGAGGTCAGGGACCTCTCTTTCAGCATTGGAATCAGGGAAAACAGCTAAGCAAAGAAAAACAAGGTGTCCTTATCTCCTGAAAAACACACCTATCCCTCAGCTTCAGAAGATCTTTGGTGAACGAACACCGTGGGGGAAAAGACAGCGGTTTGCACAGGGAGAGGAGTGAATCAAAGCAGGGTTTTAACGACTCTCTCCTCTGTCCCAGTGAAGGCAGAAAACACCAAATACAAACACAAAGGATGTATCCCAGTGGGGGGTAGGACAGAAAAGCACACAGGATATCAGCCTGTGTGGCTGTGGTCACAGGGGCTCTGTCAATCATTAAGGCAAAGTGTCTGGTATTCCTTCCTGCCCAGGTGAGTTCTCACACTGCACCGTGGCAGGTCTTTCCAGATGGATGAGCCCTAAATGGCCACAGGCAAAGGAAGCCATCCCTGCTGTTAAACTGATGCTGAGATGGGGCAGGATAAGGCTGTGGAGGGCTGGCATTTGGAGTGACAACAGCAATCAGGACACTAAAAAAGGAGAAAGCCATCAGTCATCTCTGTTTCCCTCCTAACATCATCCTCCAGGTGGTCCCAAGCTTTAGGCACCTTTATAATTTAAGGGTCTCTGGTATGTGTTCTTTTATACTCCCCATCCTTCTGGCAGGGGCTTCACCTGATAACAGCCACAGATAACACGGGCAAAGCACCTCCAGTTCCTGCCAACACCTGCTCTGCACAGGGAGGTGTCAGAGCTCCAGGCAGGGCACTGTCGGCACGTGCAGGGCTGAGCCCTGAAATTCTGCTCTCAGCTACACAAGTTTTGAGTCCTGTGACCACTTCCAAGGTACTGAACTTTGCTGTTATAAATTTACATTTACTCACCAAACTTACTCCAGCATATTCTGACCAGCCAGCAGTGCAGCAGTCCAGCAACATTATACATTTTAAATCATCATATATCATTTATTTGAGGTTTGAAACCGTCCATCGTTTCAACATCCTCTCAGGTATTTTTCCAATATGGTTAACTGAGAAAAAGATTTGCCAGGCACAATATCTGCCTCCTGACAAAAATGACTGAAAGTTGCCAGTGTTCAATTATCTGAAAGAAACAAACCACGCTGAATTGCAGCAAGTGAGGAAGTTAGTTCATGTTTTGAGCTCCTTTTATCCTTATCACCAGAGCTGTGGCTTTTTTTGTCCTTACAAGCTGTCTGTCAGCAGTGCTCCAACAGAGGGCACTCCCATAAATTTCAATTAAATCTCCTTTTTCTTGAGAGAATTTGAAATACACTATTTAAAAATAAATAGCCAAAGAAGTATTTAGAGTCAGTGCAATTGAAATGAGCTCACATAAAATAAGGATGATGGAGAGACAAGTGTTTTAAAAAGGAAGATTTACCACGTCTTAGAAAACAGATGGAAGCCAAAGGACCTGCAGTTCTTACTCTGCATTTCTCACTCCCCGGTGTTTCTATGCCCAAGTACTTGCTAGCAGAGTGAACAGCTTTCTTTGGGCCTTCTTCAGCTTTGGACTTGGCTCTCAGTCTGCTGGTGAGAATATGAGGAATCATAACTCCTACTTAGGTCAGAAATTGCAGCAAGTCTAACTATGGGACAGTTCAAAATATTGAAAGCCAGTTATTTCTCTATCATTTTATCAGCCACCAGCATGGAGGGGAAATGTGAACAGTCTCCATAAGGAACAGGATGGATGGACACTTCATAACTCTGATTTCCAGCTGAAGTCACTACAGTAGATATACTCGAGTTACTAACATGGTGTTTTCCAGCAGAGCAATAATCCACCTTTAACATCAGGTGCAGACACGGGTTTCATTTCTCATCACAGGAACTGAAGAAAGGATAGACTAAATGGATCTTTGCCCTCTGTCCCTGTATAAGGCTATAAAAAGAAGTATCAGAGAAGGATGAGCAATAAAGCTGTGGAACAATGTCAGCAAAGGATGCCCAGTTGAGAAATGTTTCTTACCCTAAAAGTAGCCTGAAATGCTCAAGAGAAATTGTCCCATCAAATCATGAGGGCTGGACAATATGAGGACAGTGATCAGAGGCCCTTTTAGATCCTGTTTGTGGTTCCTGCATCTTTGCTGCCACAGCACCACTTCGTGGAGGTGTCAGCTCTCAGCCTGCAGAGAGGGGTGGTGAGCAGCACAGGGGGAGTTTACACATCCCCTCCTTCCCAGCCCAGTCCAGAGATGCTATTTTCTTACTCCAGGCACTCACTGCTCTGATAGACAACTGATGGAACCCCACAAAAATGCTGGATGGTGGCTGATATTCTGGCTTTCATTCCTGCAGCCCTTCTGGGCAGATCATCAGCCTTATCTTTGAGCTTCCTGCCTCATGTCACAGCCCTACTGTTATTCAAACATAGTTTTGTATTTAATTTAATTTCCTTGTTTTTGTTTAGCTTTGATAAAGGAAAGGAAATCTTTTTCTAATCAGCTCAAAACAAGACCATTGACTCAAGACCAAGTTCAGTGAGCTATCAGGGGCAGCAGGATGCTAATGGCTAAGGCAACAGTCTGAGAAAGAGTCATGGGAACAAAGGCCACTGGAGGGAGAACAACTTGTCCTTTGGATCCATAAGGAGGAAGTGGGATGTGGAGAACAGTTCTGAGTTGAAAAGCAACTGCAAGAGGGGCAGAGCTTGAGCAAAGAGCCAGGGTGAGCTCAGACGGGAGTCACAAAATGCAGTGAGCTGAGCTTTTTGTGCAGTTACGTAGGTATGAAAATGTTTGTATATGTACTTAATACATGCAAGTGTCATAAATACATAAATACATGTGTTAGTGGGGGTTTATTTTTGCCAGGCGAGACTTACCTACACAATCACATCAAGAAATTTAACACAAAGTATTTTTGGAGTTGGCAAATGTCCCCATTATCTCCCCCAAATGTAGTCACATATTCTCAGGATTCAAACAATCAATTAATGATAATTTGGTTGCACGTCAGTGTAGAATAAAAAGGGTTGAGAAATTGAAAATATTAAGGGGTCATTTCTACCAATCTAGGTCAGCACCTAGAGTTTGAACGTGGCAGAGGACTGTGAATACCTTCAGACCTGACGAACAGCCATATATGACAGAGCCTCATCCACAAGTGTTTCCAGGAGCCTCAGAGAACTTTGGCTCATATCCCAGAATCCCTGCAATTTTCAGGCTAGCTAAGGACAGAAGTTCTCCTACAAGTGAACTGCATAAAGAGTAAGTCCAAGTCATAAAAATATTGTGCTAGTAGTTGGGAAGGTTAGAATACAAATGCAAGTGAAGAAACAGATTAAGGTCAAACAGTCATATCAGAATTACCCCAGCGTGGTGCATTTACAGCTCCTTATCTCCAGCTGAGACTTTTTTTTTAATGTAAGAATTCACATGCAAACCAAAGCTGCAGCCATCAGAACCCTTCTAAATAATCATCAACCACACTTCCAGCCAAATTGCTTCCTTTCACAGTTCTTGGTTCAATAGTCTTAACTCTTTTAAATCGTCCCAAGCAGATTTGCCCTCATTTTCTCATCTTCATTGATGTATAATATTTGGGTTAATTCTACCTTCTGACCTACTCCATGCAAAATTCCCATTGCACTTTAACTGCATCATATCTGCCACTATAGAAACCCTGTTATGACATCCAGCTTTAATGCAGTGCTAGTTACTTATTTACTAGTTCTACAGGCCCAAAAATTCCCTGGCTCTTTCCATAGTTTGCTAAGATTGTCAAGGGCATTTTTTTATTCCATTACGGCTTTTTTTTCCTCCATTGTTACTAATTCACATTAAGGGCCCTTGGTCATGCTCAGTCATGCTGTGTCTTTGATCAGCACCCAGGTCAAATACCATGAGAACAGCCTTTCAAGAAATGTTTGGCTGTTCTGTCTTCCATCATCCTAAATGCTGGCTCTGCCAACACACTGGCCAGGAATTTCATTACCTTGACTGGATTAGGTTCTTTACAGACTACAAGCTCACCTTTATTAAATCTTCTCCACACATTTTCCCCTACCTTCTCCAAAAACCTATCCCAGGTCTTTGTTCAAGTTATTTAATGACCACTCTTCCATCTAAGTAGAGAGCCAACAACTTGAAGCCCTGCAGCTTGGTTTCTCTTACTCTTTTGGACCTAAATATTACCTGCAGAAAAAGTAACATCATTATCACTCTTCACAAGCCTTAGTTTCCTCTGAGGTGTTCAAACCCTTTAACATGAACATAATCTAGAGCATTTATTGACTCCCAGAAAAGCGTTCCTAAGATGATCCTAAGCTAACAACCGGGTTTTATTGCCAAATTTAAGCACTGTTTGGAGTTTGGTTTTTTATTTGCAGTACCTTCTGGTCTACAACTCTCTTCTGAGCTGTATTTCTTCTCTCTCATGACAGTTAACTCACCACAATGGTCAAAAAGGAAATGTAAACCATTCAAATTCACACCATTCTGAGAGTTTCACAATGACTGTATTAATCTCACCCAGTCATATTGAAAGTTACAGGAATGGTACTTAAGCATCTCTCTGACTTAACCCTTCACTGAGGTCAAACAGAGCAGAATGCTTGCCATTACAATCAATTTGCATTTGCCCCTTTCTAATTAGTTTTTCAAGCTGTGCCAGACCCCCTTTCTGCTGGAAGTCAATTTGTGAAAAATACACAAGATATCTTATACCTCCCTAAAAGCTAGAGAGAAAACATACACATAGATATCTATAGATATATAGATCTATATAGAGATAGAGATATATATTCTGATCACATTCCTATCCTCTCCTGAGCTCTAAATGGATGAAGTCTCTCCTCTCTGTGAGCAAAAATAGGGTTTTTTATAAAGCTGTTTGGACATATTAGGCTGTACAAAGAAGGGAAAATGCTGCAACATTTCTTCCATTCTGGTTTCTCCCTTCTAGAGAATTGGGCATATTCACTCGGAATTTATTCAAGCTTCCAAACCAAATCAGTTTCCAAAGCCTTTGAGGCTGTGTAGGCCCTCCTGTTTTCAATAATGCAGCAGGAATACTATCAGCCCCTGGTGCTTTATTGGTCCTGAGAATTGTAACTGTCTCTCAAAGCTCCTCAAAATGTGGCATTTCTACAAAACAGCTGAGCTGCCTGGATTACAGCCAGTATCTCTTTTTTCCACCTCACTGTTGAAGAGACCACAGCATTTGCTCTATTTCTTTATTTCTTTAAAGTTACACTGTAATTTCCACTTTCATCCTTAGTCCTGCTCACTCATTACTCCACACATGGATATTCTTGTAAAGTGCATTCACATTATCAATATCTCTCCTCTCCCCTGTCATCTCTATTGGGGTTTATTATCTGACATGTCATTTAACTCGTCCTCCACCTGTACTGTAATTCTCAGCACAAGGTGCCTTCTCAGACAAACAGTTGTCTCTGCAACAGGCCTCTCAGCCCCTATACACAAAGTTTCAGCTGTGAATTCCCTCTCTATGTCTCTAAAATAAAATCTCTCATTCACTATCAACAGGTTTCTAAAACCTCAAACCTGATCTCAGCAGCATCTGGGGTTTCTGGGACATGTCAATTATTTTGTCTTGTCTGATGGGCTCACGAATTTTGTAGTACTGTTTGCTTCTTTGAGGTCATACACTGAGCAACAGTCTCAAGACTCTTTGGATATAACCTTGTCCTTTGAATAAATAAAAGTGTCAGACTGACTGACATCAGGTCCATTTAATCTTAAAAATGTTCTACTGTTCTTCACAGCTGTTAAATATTGCTGAAATAACTCATCTGTAGTATTTAACAGCATTAGAAGATCACCTAGAATTCCTGCAATTCCACATAGGATGCAGTTTTAATTTCATCAGAAGGCAATTATTTCTAATGTAAGTTCACCAAAATCATTACTAACAAAACAAACTGTGTGTTATCCTTCTATTCTGGGGGAAAAAAAAAAAAAAAGAGAGAGAGACATTCACTCTTCATTCACTCTTCTTGATAACTTCAAAACCAAGAACTTCTGAATCCTGTCCCTCATGACAAAAACTTTAGCCATTTCATGCTTTGACCTTTGAGTCTTTTCAACTCAGGGTATTTCTGCAGACAATTTTGCACTTTGGTTTTTTGCAATGACAGGATGCTGTGGAGGTCCAGCCCTTTGTCTTAACACTTCTTGCCTGTATGATAAAAATTAGTTGAAGATACTAATTTTTTGAACAATCAAGGCAATGTGGGAGACTTACTCATTTCATATGATTTGGAGGCTTTCTGGCCACATCAGCTCAGAAGTTCCATGCTTCCAAGTCCCTGTCCTCTCCCTGAGGTCCTCTGTCCACAGACCTGACTTACTGGCGATTTGTTTGTTTGGAGGTTTTTTCCAGTGTTTAACTGAGCTTTATTTGTCCTTTGTCCTACAAAATATCTGCCCTAAGAAACACTTCTAGCCCCATCTCTCCTACCAACATTGTTCTCGCAGTCACAGAAGCACCTTCCAGAGCATCACAGATAAGAAATGCATCTTTAAAGAGTTTGATGCCAAGTGTTTGTGAAAGCCAACCTGGATATAGGCTGAAATGCAAAGTGTTTGAGCCAAGGTTCACAAAATGTTTGAACATTAAATAGGCTGGAGCAAGAAAGTGACAACCTTGATCCAAAGATATTTTCACACCATTCTCCTTGGATGCCAGAAGTACACCAAGATTCCTTTATTCTCCCTTAGTGGAAAAGGCACAGGTCTGCAGGAGTATCCCACAAGGAAGAGAGGGGATGTTTCAGAAAACTTCATACATTAATCTGGGTTTAGAAACACCATTACAATGAACAACCAGTCCACGCCTATACCATAGTGCTCAGCTGAATGCAAGCAGATCAGTTCGTTTCAGTATCATATTAGATCCTCTAACGTTCGTTGCTGAAGTAGCTGTTTCTAATTCACAGGACAAATTCCTATAATTTCAGAGATAGTTTAATCCTGGCATTGAGAAGTTCAAAACATTAGTTTTCAACCTGCCCATTTTCTTAGTACGATCATGTTTGGACCAATGAGAAACATATGAAATCCTACAGTTTATTTCCTTTTCTTTATAGGATTTTTTTTTTTTTTTTTTTTTTTTTTTTTTTTTTTGGCTGTCCTGGTGCTTCAAATAAGACAACTTGTGTGAACCTTGTTTGGAAAGAGAGACCATGTGCTTACACATCCCAGGAGTCCAAATTGTTCTGATGTTACACTTAAGGTTCTTCATTAAAAACAGCTGAACATAAATGCAAGGGATTAACTTCTTTGTTCCTTAATTATTTGATCGGTATCTGTGTATAGCTGAGATCATTAAAGTGGGAAAAAGGCAATACTTTTTTTAAATGCTAAAAATGTTTTTAAGACTAAATTCATGTAAGCAGGGATGCTAACAAACTAATTTGAACAACTTCTGTTTATAGTTGGTGGCTCCTCTTAGTCCCTGAGTTTTGGGAAAGCAGCACTTACCGCGAGAGGACAGTGCCCCCAAAACGTTCAAAACACTCTAAAAATACAGTTCTCTGAGAGCCTTATGCTGAGGAAAAGCTCCAGAACAACGATTTTCAATTGTGTATTTCACCTAAAAAAGACTGGGCAAGACCCTTTGAACACTTCCTCCCCTTTCATCAAGATACAAAGCAGAATTAATATCTGACCTATTTGTACGAAAACAATAGAAAGGGAGCAATTCTTTGCTCTCCTCCAAAAAAGGCAGCCTGGGATCCCAGCACAGCCAAGGGGTAACTCACAGTGATCTCATCGGCTGAACTGCACTGAGGCTTTTTCTGCCAAGAGCAATTCTCTGCAAAGGGACTTCCTGCACAGATAAGGGTAGAGGAGCCCACTGAGCATGTTGTTATTCCAAAGACTAACTGGTGAAACTCACGGATGCTGAACAGCTCCTGGAGACCAGCTCAAGAGCAGGAGGCAGCTGGAAGGAGAGATCTTTAGAGTTGGCACTTCAAGGTTTTGTTCTGAGCCCATGCAACAAATTCACATTTTCTCCCTTCTCAGGAATTTTTTTTACCTTACAAATCCATCTCCCTGATACATGATGAGAGCTCCTATAAGCAGGCTTGGACAAGATGAAGTACATATTGATTGAAGTAATAGTGTTGGTACAATCACTCCTATATATATTTTAAGGGTGCCCGAGCAAGGCTGTATAATGAAAAACTGACTTATAAAAGTGCCATCCAAGAGGTCTGTCTTCACAGTTGTGATCCATGTTAAGCCCTTGACAAAGACAGAACCGAAACGCTGCGGATGCTTTGTGCCTAGAGCCAGTAGTTTTCTTTAAAAGTTGTTTTTGTTTAGAAGAGTAGCCAGGAACAAAAGGGAGGCTGAGAAAAGTTGCAGTAGTTGCTTGAATAGAAAAGTGTTTTTTACTTCTAGAAAGTTCCTAAACAACATTTTCATAAAAAACTGTAGAGTCTATTAAAAGTTTAACAGGACTTCAGACAGCATTTACGAATGCCTGTGAGGGTTCACTATCTGCCTAGATTTGAGGGATTCTGGGACGCTTCTTGCTCTTTTCAAGTTTCCATCCCCAAGCTTGCTAAGGATGGCTTTGTCCTTCCCAAAGCCCCCTCTCTGTAAATCCAGCTAGCCTCCATTTGCTTCTGCAAGCATCATTTTCCTATTAGAAATGATGTTTTTATTGCTCTCCTATCACGCTGAGCAGGGGGGGATATTCCTTCTCCAGCAGCTGCAGTGCAAAACCTCTTGCCCTGTGGGGATTTGGCAAACCAGTTGCAAACCCAGTGGAGCAGGGAGCGAGAGCTGCAGAGAGGATGTCTTGACTGTAATAGCACACAGATCGCTCCATTCCTGCAGAACGAAAACCAGCCCACTGTTTTGCTTTTTAAGAGACAATAGGTCTCTTTCTCCCCTCCTCCCAAACAGGCCAGGCACAATAGGCTCCAAAATGAAAACCTCTTGTGAGTGCACATTATTTGGTTTCAAGCTGCCTGGAGTATAATGATGATTTTTTCAGCTCCTTGCAGCAGCTGCCAGCGTTTCTGTGCAAGGAGATGGGAGTACTCTGTGTGTGTAGTTTGCCATTATTTTTAATTTATTTATTTTAAAAAACTTTCAAAAGGCTGTTTAGGAAATTGCTGCCAGCCCTCCTGGTAACCCCAATGTGTTTTCCTTATGGAAGGAAGTTCAGCAAGGAAAGCCACCACTTAGGTTTAGAGAACACTGACCTATTCTGTGCTACAACAGAAACTTGCAAAGTCCAGGGAGAACTCTGGAGAAAGAATGAGGAGCGAGGGAAAAAACCTCCCAGAAACAATGGAAAGGCTCTTCTCAGACTCATACAAGAAATATTGTTATTCAGAAAAGAGTAAAACTCACAATTGATTTGTCTCCCTCTCAACCTTTTTTCCCCATCTCAGTCCTCTTCCAAGAGAGGAGCTCCTGGAACTGACTTCTTCTGCATTCCTTGGCTGGGGTTATAGCCAAGTGTAAGCACTAATGCAGCTCCAGGTATCTGGCTACATAACTGGTTCTGCAAGGCTTAAATTACTTTTTTGGGGGTAAGGAGAGCAGTGTCATTCCTCTTTTGACATCTTCAGTAAGTACTAGCTAGGAGAGAAATAAAATATAGTGATTTTCTTTTGCTGTTGTTTATTTTTGTTCAAGTTTTTTTTTTTTTCATTGTACCACATTTTTATAGAGATTTTTCTAGCAACTGAATTGCTTCACTCCCAGACAGAACACAACAGAGCAGGGACTTCACTGACTCACTTTTCCGCCATGCCAGGTGTGATTTCGGTTTCTGGCACATGAATCCTTAGTCAAAGGTTTTGTTCTGCCTTACAGGTTGCTGACCACTGAACCCAAGGGCTGCCACTCAACCATATCTGCAAAGGCTGAATAAGAATCCCTCAGTAGTCAATACTTTTGAATAAATTCTCTCATTTGACTACAAAAAAAACTTTACAGCAAAACTAAGGCCATACTTAGAGCATGGAATAGAGATCAGAATTCTGCCTTGAGGTGAGGCGGACCCAGGCTGATGATGGAATGCACCCCTAGAAAACACACAGCTGCATTTTTTTGGCACTAAAACTTATGGCTTGCCCTGCAAATACGGTTTATAAACCTGTTGCCTCGATTTGGTATATGAAAGTGAAGCAGAACTGGTTCAACCTGGGGAAAGGAAGAAGAAGCTTGCAAAGGATTTTTAGTTCTAGGTTCATCCTGCTTGGAGAGGAGAAAGGAGAGAATGCAAACCCAGAGTGTTGCAATGCCCCATCTTTCACAGCAAGAATGGGATCAGAGTGTGTTCTGGCTCCGGGCACTGCAGTCAAACTCTCTCAACCTTGTCAGGTCCCAGCCTGTGGTGGATTTTAGCTCAAGCTTATCCCCAGCAGCCATTCGCAGTGCTGGCAAGCAAGGGAGCAGGGCTGCCACTATTCACTGTCACAGCCTCAGCCACGGGCCTCCTGCCTTGTGATTGCTGATTTCACTTCGTTTCTCTGATTTACAGTTTCCTGATTTGCAGGTTGTTAAAATACTTGTAAAATACACCAGTCTGGAAAATGTTCCTAAATAATTATGTTGATGACTAAAAATCAGGCTGAAAGGGCTTTAATTCATAGCAGCTTATACAAAAAGGGAGATTTAGGGAGAGCTTTTATTCTCGACCCATATTTTTAGTGTTTCATTCATGTTCATATCCTGTACTATAGACCCCAAAGAGAGTTTAAATGGCTAAACTCTCATTCTACAGTCAGGAACTACTTCATTCTCTGGAAAAGCTTTCTTAGGCAAGTAACTTTTTCTGTCTGAAGGTTAGTGCTGTGTTTATGTCCTGGAGGGCTTGTGAGGAATTAGAGTATTTTCCTCTTTGGAAGAGGACTGTGGGAATTGGAAGGTTGGTGTTTAAATAGGGTGTCTAAGCACCAGTGAGAAACTGAGGTGGAGAGGTGCCCCATTTAATTATGCAAATAAAAGTCACACACAAATAAAGGCTGTGCTCAGGGATTTGTGCACTACAGCCTGACACATCCTGGATCTGCAAATGTGCAAGACACAGCCCAGACTACTTTGAGTTTTACCTTTGGTGTTGAGAGGGGAGAGATCTGTTGCCATTAGCCAGGATAATGTTTAGGCCTGCAATGGTGTCATCTCGAGTTTCTTGTTTAACCAACCCCAGCTGTGTGAAATTCTTCCTGCAGTGGAGCTGGAAGTTGGAATTAACCATCAAACCTCTCAAAATGTATGACTGATTGGCTTTGTTGTAAGGTCTGGTTAGGACCATTTTGACATGTCTTCTGCTGGAAAATGTCTTGGTTAAAACTCTTCAGAAATGCATCTGTTACTTAATACCAAGACAACCTATAATATCCTCAGTGAGGCCTGGCCATGTTGGAAGATGGGCTTTACCACATCCCAGGGGAATAAGTTCAGGCTATTGTGAGCTTTATCTGGTTTTGTAATGACTCCCAGCAGGGGAAAAGCTTGAGATTCACAATTTTTCACCAACGAGATAAACATTCTCTGCTCAACTCCGTCTGCAAGCCTTGCATTACTTAAAGACCTCAAAGAAGCTGACACAAGAACAAGACCACGTTGAAACGAATTTCTGAGGTGGGATGGAGCAGTTTCTGCATTAAGGGAATGTGGATTACAGGGGTTTGCCCATGAGGTGCAGTCAAAAATATCTTCATGCAGCTTTGCAGGCCAAGGATGTTTGTGAGCTCCCATCAAGTGCACAGCGCTGCCCCAAGGTGCCAGGGGCTCAGGTGGGAGTTCACTCCTTTGGAGAGAAACACAACTTCTGGAAGCCTTGCTAATACAGGATTCCTAAAAGTTTGGAACTTTCTTAGCAGCTTAATGTATTCACAGAAGCTTTAAAATTTTTTTTTAAAAAGGCCTCTGTTAGTTAGTGCAGGTGCCTGGTCTGCCAAGAGGCAGTTCTGAGGGAGAGCGCTGATTTCAGCTGAGACAAATTACCATGAGAAGTGAAGCAAGGAGAGCAGTGAAAACAGTGTCTCCTGGTATATTGGAAAGTTAAATGTGCCCAACATGGGCTTTTGTCAGGATGGAGCTAAGTGACATGACCTGCTCTGACTTGCCAGATTCCTCTCTGCAGGATGGAGCATCTTCCTTGTCCTGCTCCCAGGAAACATTTGTCAGGCAATGTTTGCTTTGTTTCACCCTTCTACATCTCATCACACATCCTTGTGCACAAAAAGGACCTGCTAGAATACTGTGTTAACCATCAGCTTGGAAAATGGCACCTTGAAGGGATGTCCTTTAGCACTGTATTCCCTTACTGAGAAAAAAATAATTCATCTACTAGAGGAGATGATGAAGCAAAGAAGAAACAACATCTTGATCAAAAGTTTTCATTGGATTTTAGGATATAAGACAGTAAAATGGTGGAAGGTGACCTAATCTTGAGAATGGAGAAAGGAATTGGTATATCATGGCCTCATGGTTATAATGGTTACAGAATGGAAGAGAAGAGCAACAGCTTACCATTAACTCAAGGTGAATTTGCAAACTAGATGCACAAATTTCCAAGGGACAGGCACGTAATATGTGATATTTGTAGTGCCAAATAAACTGATCTGCTCAAACACTCTGAGATCAGCAAATTCTGCCCTCCCCTTTAGCAACTTCCGCAGCAGCAAGCAGTTTAATTTACAGTTATCTCCTTGTGTGAAGGGGTGAGAATATGGAACCAGTCAGTTTTAAGGATGGAAGCTGAGGGTTTTGCCAGTGAAGAGAAGTCTACTCCAGTCTACCACAACTTTTGCCACTTATATCCCTTAAGGGAGCCCTTAAGGAACTCCCAAGGATACAGCACAGATGGAGGTAGAGAGTTTTTTAAAGCCATTTCCACTTTGTTAATAACATGTGTGAATATTGGATTTTATTATTTCCTCTTTGATTTTATTACTATTGCAGATTACTCAAGAAGCAAACTGAAAAAGTCATTTATTGCCTGGGTTTGTTTTGTTTTTTAAACCTGTTACACTTTAAAGCATCGTGAAGAGTTCCAGATCATACTCATAACAACAAGAATGCTTTATGAATTAAAAGAACTTGACTGCAAGTCTGAACACCACTATAAATGGAGGGGTGGGAGTCCATGTGGAGCTGTAAGGGTCAAGCACCCAGTGAAATTTTCCTGTAACTGCCAACTGAAGCACCTCAAGGGTCTGCCAGCTTCGCTACAACTTCCTGCCCTCTCCAAATGACCTTCCATAACTGGACTGATGATCCCCCGATAAAAAGATATCAGGATAATATCTCCCTCATACTTTGGAAAAGTACTTCCTAGAAAACAGATGTTCTTGGAGTACCTGACAGTCTCACTTTGAACACTGCAGGATATAGATATTGGAAAACACAGAAATAAGAAACCTTTTTTTGTTGTTTTTTTAATTGCACCTGATCATTCTAGAGGCATGATACTGGGGACTAAGATCTGGGCAAGGATTCAAAGTGGCTCTTCCTCATGAAATCTGTCCTCCTATTCCCACATGCACGTTAAGGTGAGCCTTAAATCTGAAGTTTTGGTTTTAAATCTCAATTCCCTTACTTAGGTTCTGAGCCAAACATTTCCTGAGGGAGAGACAGGCACAGAGGATGAGAATCCTTCTTCCAGAGTACTTGTTCACAGTAAATGTGTGATGAAATTACAGATCATACAGAGTGGTTCTGGCTGTTTTGTCCAGGACACCCGCTAATTAAGCTGCAATGTGTCCCCACCTTGACCAAGTGCATGGTTTTTGTACAGCAATCTTCATTAAATACTGCCAAAGTGCAGGTAGCACCATGACCTAAAACTAATGCCTATGACACCTGCATTTCAGACAGCCATTTCTTCAGGTCACAGACTAGGTCTGGTAAAGTCACCATTTTTCTTCCCTGGTGGCTCTCTGGTTTAATTTAAACCAAAGGGTTTAGGTTCAAAATTTACTGTAAATATTTAAGCACTTCTTCTCCATGCCATGCTCCTCCAAATAACCCCATTGAGCTTTTCCACCCAGAGGCAACTGCATTTGACTTTTTACATGATGTTTGACAACTTAAAATGCACATTTTGTGCTGGTTTTCCTGTGCAGTTGCTGCTAAGCCAGCTTTTTATGACTTCAAGGATCATCTTATCAATGAAAGAAAAAAAAAAAGACAGTTAAGTACACAAATCATAGTAACTTCAGATAATTGTAATTTGAGTAACTGTGAAACAGTCAATCAAACAGATTGCACCTGTTTAATGTTAGCAAATATTCTTTAGAAAGACTATTCTTAAAACATGGTGCTTCTGGACCTGAAAGAAGTGTTAATCCACAGGTATTCATATCTCTGCCCCTGACCACTTCAATATGAACTGAACACACAATCCAAACAAGGATTGGATTTGCCAGTCAGGTAAAGTGGCAGTAAAATTCTGAAGTATAAGTACTTCCAATGTGTTAGGCCACTCCTGCGATGGGAATTCTGCATAAATCATGGCAGTGCTCTGTGTCAAATATTCTGTAGGAATAAAAGCCAAACTAAGTAGTAAGTAACTTAAATAAGGCTACTGGCTTGCTTCAAATTATTCCAAATTAAGTCATTTTTGAACTTAAAACCTTTGGCTTAAAATAAACCAGAGAGCCATCAGGGAAGAAAAACCTGAGTGCCATGAAAAGTGAGCTCTGAGCTTCATGGAGATGATTCATTTTCCCCTTTTCCTTTCCATCCACTCAGGGGGGAAGCCAAATGCATCTCTTACCTGGCCTTTCTTTACCCTGAAACTCAGAGTAATGGGAGGAACAGAGGAGCTGATGTGGCAGGATGTTTGTAGAAGGTTCTGCTGTGAGTGTCCTGTGAAAAAATATACATATATATATATATTTATACAGGTATAGTGTAGTGATAGAGAACCTGGGCCTAAACAATAAGTCTGGCTGGTATTAATATGGGATTTGCACAAAATCACATCTTTCCATTTCTTCTAAGCTGGGGCTGGAGAGATCCCTCACACACACACATCCATACACATCCACATAACCCTCTCAGAGTATGGCACCAACATCTGAAGCCCCCATGACTCCAATTTTCGTTGTTGATGCTCACTTTCATCACATTTAATATTTGCCCTGAACTGACTGCTCCTAAGGACGTCACTCTTCACAACATGTGTGGATATTAATCCTCAAAAAGAGGAATTTAAATGGCAGAGTGGACCCTTCAGGCTAATGCAGGGGAGGTGATGCCCCTGTCTGTTTTTAATTAGAGCCAGCTTGTTTAATGAGGTAATGCTCTGTTGTGCTGGGTTATCTCCTGGAAGACAGGGCAGCAGGCAAGCTGCTGGGGAGGGACACTTGAAAAACATCACAGGCAGGCTGTTTAATGTTAGCACCATCATTCATCACCCGGGCTCTTTGCAGAGCCTGACAGACGGAGCACGTCCTGTGGGGACTCCATCAGCCTCTGGCGTGCTGCTCCACGCAATTTAGCCAGATGTATCAAAGCAGCAGGAGAGACCCTGATATTTGGACAGCATTTACAGCATCCTGGGCAAATAGTCAGGAAATGTTCAATAATGTGCCTTGCACAAGTGTGGCAAGAAGCAGATTCTTAGAGGGACGGGTTGCCAAGAGAAATCCTGGCAGTGCCTCACTCCAGCTTTTCGTCACATGCTGGATTTGTTGTTATTGTTTGAGGGCTTATTTTTTGTAAGGGCTCTCCGAGTCTGAGGTTTCCAAAGGCCGGATTTAAGGTGTCTTGAACACGCCCATCTGGTTCCTGATCAAGAGGATGAATGTGAGCAGCAGGATCCCTGGAGTGCTCCTGGATCTGGGCACGAGGACTGCTGGAGGGCTGGGGCTCCCTCCCAGCAGGCAGAGCAGGGCAGAGCTGAATTCTGCAGCAGCCCAAACACTCTGCTCCCCGTGCAAAAGGGATCAGTGGTGTTTGGGCAGCCACAGAGCAAATGCCAGTACAGACAGAGAACTTAGTGGGGCCTCTGGCTACATCTCCAGGCTACAGAATTCAGTCTGGTGTGCTGACGGCCTCTGTTTTGGAATCTAAGAAGGGTTCTGCAGAGTATAGTTCAAGTACACCTAACTGTTCGACATTGAAATAATAATAATTCCCAAATTTTGCCTTTGGACCTCTTCCAGAAAACTTGAATATACCCACAGACCTGTCTTTGGTTCTCAGTGTGGAATACTGTGTCTGTGGGATCTCTCCATCAGTTACACAGCTGGAAGATTGCTCCCTCAGGAGAGCATGGAATAGGGACAACGGATACTCTGGGGAAAACAGGTTTCTGCTCTTTCTGCTCCAAATCCTGCTGCCCAGACAGGTTGCCACTGCCACCAGCTGCCAGAGAAACCCTTGCCATGATTTGTGTGGGTGCTGAGAGCAGATGGGGTTTGTGGCACTGGTGTTTTGCTATTTTAAGTCTACAGCTTCTTTGCCAGCAAAGGAAGAAAAGAGCATGGTTAATGCACTGCTCCATGGGCTGCTGGCGGAAGATGTTTAACTTCTAGAGGGGGGAAAGTTCCAGTGGGCCTGGAAAAAGAATAGTTGTGGTGTGTATTTTCAGCCTTAAGGCTAAAGCCTCATTAAATTCCCAACACAGAAGCAAAGCTGTCTCTTGCACCAATTTTTAAAATTATTATTATTATTGATAATTTTTTGCTAATTATTATTAGCAAAGCTCTACCCAAAAGCACTTTTCTGAGGAGATCCCCCACTCCTGGCTCTCCCAGGAGCCAGAAAGCAGCTGGGGTGAGGGACAGACACATAACCCAGACACCTCCCCGTGTGCTATGGTGTCAGCTTCACCTGTGAATTCAGCTTTGGCTCAGGGCTGGTGCATGAGGATGTAAAATCCATCTGGGCCTTGCAGTCTTGGAAAGCTCTTTGATGGTGTTTCCAGCAACAGAAATGTAGCATGTGCAGAGCCTCGCATCCTGTTGCTAATACGTCTGCTTTTACACCACTCGGCTACACTTATTAACTTTCATTTACATATTTTTCCAATAATCTTTTAAACAAGTGACTAGATGACCATAAATCCTGGAGAGTGAGGAGTGCAGGGTATGTTGGAAGAACAAGTGCTTGGGGCTCAGTTTAACCCTTCAGTCCCCACTAGAAGAGCCAGGGCCAGAGCAGCAGCACCCTGTCCTGTGCCCAGCAGAAAAGGTTGGCAGGGAAGGGTGAATGCTTCAAAAGCAACAGAATTTCTTCTTGTGCTATCCCAAAACAAATACAAAATCTGATGCTGCTGCCAAGCCCCAAAATGCAAATTAATGCAGAATGGGGAATTTGAAATGTTCCGGTACCAAGTACTCGCCATGGTCCTGCATCGATATTCAGCTGTTGGTGAAATCCCATCCGGGATTTAGCAACCAGGTTCACTAAACCAAAAGGCCTCCCCTATTTGATGATATATGATGAGGCAAAGGAAATCTGGTATGGCGTTTTAAGGCAGGACAGAATAGGGACAGCTGGGTGGAGCGTGTCAAGCAACAGCACTATCCAGAGCCACAGACTCCTATGACAAAATAGGGGATTATTGGGCTGGGAGGGTACCACCCCTGAATTTCTAGGTTTGAGTTCTTCCCCCTATTACCCCTGGAATTCGGCCTCCTCACTGAGAGAATCGGTGACAGCTTGAAAGATTGTCCAATATATATTATTATTTTTTATACATATATACACATAGTTGCTTCCAATTACCCAGGAATAACTGTTTCCTCTACTGAGCCAGCTGCATAGATGGCTGGACAATCTGTCTGTTCAAACACGCTTCAGTCAACTTTCTCTAGCTGATTTGGCAAGAATTTTTCTTCCTACGACTGGACCTCCTCCAGTAACAACTTAGACAGCCTTTTGACTCTGGGTCATGGCTGCATGACACTGGATCCTTTCATTTATCTCTCTGCGAGTAATGATGGGAAAGCCAAAGCACTGCCAGGCCTCTGGTTCAATTCTTTGTGCCACCCATCCAGGTGTCAGCTGGTTTTACACCACCAAGCAGGATGGATTATCTCAAAAACAGGGATTTGGACTGGCACTCAGAGGTTCAAGTCCTGACACACGTCCTGGATAATCACCCATTTTTCGCATCTGCATGTATGGAAGTAACTTCTCACCTCAAAAGGTTTCTGTAAGGGATGATATCCTGTTATGGCTGGAGGGCTCAGTGTAATGATGAGCATCAGGGGAAAGAAATCTCAGTTTCAGGCAACCAGGAAAGGTCTGGAAAAAATCTGCCAGCAGCAGCAAGGGTGAGCAGGAAGGGACAGTGCTGTCACCAGCTTGTTCCACCTTTCCCAGTTCCACCTTTCCCAGTCCCACCCCCTTGTGACAGTTCTACTTAGGCTGTGGCTGTAAAGGCTATGAAAACTTCTAGGCAGGTAACAGCACATGCATTTTACATGTGCAAATTTACCCTGCTCTCTCTAAAAGTTCAGCTTGGAATGACAGCCATTCATAAATATTTCACATGCCTCAACTGAGAGGGGCTAGAAGAAAATGTGGCCTTGATTAGCAACTGTTAATCAATTTCCCTTTCAATTAAATCTTGTTGTTCCAAATACAGAGCGAGACCACTCAGTCTGCAATGTTCCCAAACCTTATGTTGCTGCCTGGCATGAGGAAACCAGACCCCAAGCCTCCAAGGCTGTCATCCTAGGAACTTTCACAAACTGTGAAATGCTGTTTTGACAAAATCAGCACTTTTCTGCAGCCATTTCCCTGATGACTTAGGGCAATCTGCTGGGACTGAGTTTGATAAGGGCCCCTGATCTTAGCAATGCAGCTTAATCTCCAAAAGCTGGATTTCAGCACTACCTAATCACATCGGGCTCCTTTGCCTTTGACAATCCATTATGTTGCTGCAGGCTTCAAAGATTTTGGTGGCATAATGACATCTTCAGACCTACCTTTATGTATTTCCAAAATTTCCATCCAATCCCATGTGCCAAAGCATATCATATTATTTTAATTGCCAGCTCGCTACTTTAGGGACACCTTCCTTCATAACTTCTACTGTGCTTGTAATGATGAGATCTCTTGCAGATGCAGTTAATCAAAAAGATTACAATCACTCCAGAAACACCTGCATTAGAAATAAGTCTGGCTTTTATTACTATGAATTCCTACTGCTGACAAGCTCTGGGAGGAGAGAATGGGGGAAAACCCAAGATCCCTTTGCACAGCTGGAATATAAATGCGAAATTTTCTTTCCATTTATTTTTCTTCTGTAAATGGTTTAGCTGCTATTGATCAAGATTACCACCAAATAAAAATCAGAATCTACTAGCTTGTGGTGCTTTGTATAACACACTCATAAAACAAATTTATTCCTTTACCACTGGAACAGGCCATACTTCTTGCTAAGATATGTGCAGAGCTGGAAATAGTGTTCATTGTCAGGGCTCAGCAAACAGACATTCAGGAGCAGGAAGGATCCTGTATTGGGATTTCACATTGCATATGGAAGACCAAATACTTTAGTTGTTCCCACAGCCTGCATCCTCTTTACCCTTATGAAATTAAGGATAATTATAAAAGAGGTCATTAATTGTGATGGATAGGTACAACAGGAAGCAGAGAAGTCAGAAGTATTAAGGGAGCAGGACAAAGATGTGTAATTCACTGGACTCTAAAAAGGCATTCTTAAATCTGTTGCAAACTCTTCAATTAATATCCCTATTCCTGTGAATCTCTTCTCTCTAACTGTTGGGTAGGTGCCAGCACAGTTTTTCCGAAAAATAGGAAGCTTTCAACCTTTAGCCTACGGTGGTAAAGGTGACACAGTGTTTCAAAATTCCAAGGTTCAGATAATCAAAGATCTTGGGATCCTGAAAACTGGCAAAACAAGAAATAAAATGTACTGGAAGTGGAAGGACATCCATGTCCACCAAAGACAGAATGGCAACAGTCTAAGAAACAGCTCAAGGCACATTTATTAAGGAATATTAATTTATTGAAGTCTGCAATAGTCCCAGCCTCTGGACACAGAACTTTTTAAAAATTAAATATTGCATTTAAAAGCCATAGAGGATGTTCAGAATTTTTGTAGTTTTTTAAGTAGCTGCTAAGTGCTGCTTCTACAGTGATCTTCTAGCACAGGAAAAAGAAAAATCAAAGTGTCCCCCTGTTTTTTAGGACTGAATTCTCACTGCATACGGAGTCAATATGAAATGGTTCAAATCCACCACACCCTGCTCTGTCTCACTGAATAACAGCTCAAGCCCAATAAATGCACAAAGGAATGATTTAGTGGGGATAGTCTGTCCCACTGCTTCTGCAAGAGCTACAGGAAAGAATCTCTAACACAAAAGCAGCAAATGTAGCCCCTTTACTGGCTCTTGATAACAATATTTTCTTTTACCTTCTATAGGTTCTTAGCTACCTTTTCAGATTCATAAACCATCAGAGGCTGTGCTGGCACAGTTACTGGTTGGTTTTAAGTGGATGTATTTGCCGTGCATATCCATGTAACTTCATTTAAATAGCCTGGAATTGGTAGTAGACAACTAAGGAAAGTAATGGCCCTATCAGAGAAGATGCTCCATTAATAACAAGGTGACACCTCATATTTTGCGCAGAAGAAATATTTAGGGCCAGATCCAGCAAACCACTTAGCTACCTACAGTTCAAGCTGCATGTGTTACAGATATCAGAATCCAAGAAGACAAGACACAAACTCCGTGTAACCTGACAGTTTCTGAATTTTGCATTAAAGACACACCAAGTAAAATATGCATAGAGTTTTAAGACCATTGGAAAACAAGGGAATGCCTTCTGTGACAAGAATAATGTTCCTTCTGGTCCTGGCAGCTTCAACAGGAGAGCTGAAGAATCCCCTTCCCTCATCCTAAGTTGTCTTCCAGTATGAAATTGGAAGAGGTGGCTCAGAAGGGCTAAAGGAGGATTAAAGAAGGTTTAACCCTGGGCAAAAGAAGGTTTAAAGTGTACTTCTCCCACTTCATCAGGTTTTATCCCTGTGGTCTGCTGCAGAGGAGGCTGTCCCTGCCGTGACCCCTTGGCTGCCTTTAGGAGCAGGCCTGGCCAAAGGAGCAGAGCAGCACCATGGCACTGCAGGACACTTTGGGCTGCGGAGCACAACCTCAGCAGGCTGGTTAAATCCAGCCTGCAGGAACCTTGAGTAATCTGAGGTGACAAGAAGGGAAGTACTTCAGACACCCTTTCCTCTTTGCCATTTCTCCTGGCAGCCTTTCAGAGCCCTCAGCAAGCTGGTCGGTGCAGGGGTTGAGTGACCAACTCTTCACTCAGTGCCCAACACACGTTAGAAATGGCAACACAGGGGTACTCACAACATTAAGAAGTGTTCAGCTGTCACAAATAACCACTCATCCACTCACAACCAAGCTCCATTTTTTCCTTCCAGAGCACTGTCAAGGTTGCATTACTGAGGGGTGTCTAAAGACGGGCTGCAGGAGCAGAAGGACTTTGCCTAACAGGACATAGGAGAGCACTGAAGTAACAAGTCGTGGCTGACTTCAGTGTACTTATGTCAGACTTAGCCTGTGGTTAAATATACAAGTCCTCTGCCCTTTAAGGCTTAGAATAAATTTGCCTCAAACTACTGCATTGGCTTATGTTACAAGATAAATTATGAAAAATAAGTTGGCCTCAAAGCATAGTTTTGCTTAGCTGCTCTGGGCATGAACCGTTTCACTTGGCCTCTGTTTTCCAGACCACCTATCTCCCTCACCAGGAGGATGAAGAGAAAATAATCAAGAGGGGCTGGAGCCTATTTAGACACCTGGTCAGCTCCTTGCAAAGGGCTCCTTCTCGGGTAGAAGACAGAAGATCCACCACAGAGGAAAAACAAAGCCTGCTAATGGCTGATCATGGTGCTGATTCACTGCTCAGATGATGCTGGACACAAAGAACCAGGTTCATGGGTTTGATCAGGAGTGTGGTCAGGATCTGTGCCTCCCTTTTCCCTCTCTCCTCCTCTTCCTCCTCTCTTTCTCTGCCTCTCGCCTTCTCCCTCATCTTTATTGCTACATTTATGTAAGGGCTGAACGCACACAGAGTCTTGCACACTACAACTCTCATCACACCAATCATTTGACAGTGATGATCCCAGCACCCTTTATGAGATCTGTAACCAATTACAGCTGAAATCAATATGAATCCATCAATATAAGCTCTTAAGCTTTACAACCATAGAACAATGACAGGCATAGCCTATATCTTTTCTAATAACACAATCTAGATGACTCAAAAGGGGAACTGTATTAAAATACAGTACTGCTACAGTATGTCATGTATAAAATGCCATATATAACAAGTGGGAACAAACTACAAAGACATCTTTGTGAAGACATCATTGCACTGCTATTGAGCAGTGCCTTTCAACAGCAAATCAAGCACCAGTTCCCTTAAATGTATTTAGCTACTGAATTACTGCGTTTCTAATTTCTATTCCCAATGTTGGCCTAGACTGTGCTGCCTTCCCAAGCTTTATGACAGCTCTGCAAAGGTGACCCACTTCTTCTGATCTCATCAGCAACTCTCAGTGGCTGCCTTGCTGCTGCCTCTGTTGGCCAGTCCAGGAAACTCTGAAACAGCAGGCAGGGCTGACTGCACCTCAGTCACATTTCATGTGTGCCCTGCACTGGGTTCATGCCTAGACTTGAAATATCCAAAAAAAGAAAAATTAAAAAAGAATTTATGATCTCATGAACCTTGAGAGCAGAGGCCCTTGAGCATCTTGTGAATGACAGCAGCACTCTTAAGTCTGGATCCCAGCCCGTGTTTTCCATCCAAGAGGACTGAGAGATGTTTGGAATTACATAGCGAGGAATCTAAACTAAACCAGGTGTCTTCACAGTTTTGCCAAAAAAATAGTTTGACACATACTAGCTTATAAATAGATGGTTCTGCCAGATCAAACAATGATATATTACACTGACCACTCAAACAGCCCAACAATGAAGCAATTTTCATGAGGATGCGATACTTTTTTACTTTTTTAAATTGAAAATAATAAACAGATTGGTTTGTATTATCGTGAAAAATGTGCTAAAGGGTAAGGTCTGTGAAGAAAAATCTGACAAGTCATAGGTCATAAAAGTTTCAGTTCAAGCTTGTTCATATTATAGTGAAATAAATTATTGCTGAAAACTTCTTTCAAAGAGTTCCTTTTTGATTGGGTCTTGGTTTTAAGATGAGCAAGCGCTTTAAATGTGAGCTATTTCCATTGTTTGTGAGCAATAAACATCAGGCTGAATAAAAAAGCAGAGACCAGAAGTTTTTCCCAGTGATATAAAAGAAAAGCTGAACAGTGTTTCCTTCCAACCACAGAACACCCTTTAGCCTTTATCTAACTGTGATTGTCCAGAGCACCTGTCCAGACAAGGGCACCTGGACAGGGAGTTCTCAGCATCATATGAGGCTTTTCTTTCTCCTACAGGTACAACCCATAAACCCAGCTGGCACTTGGGAAAACTCAATTCTGATGTGACTGATTCCAGCACAACCTTACTCCATTTCTAATATTTAATTACTGAAATTATTTGCCATTTGATTCTCATTTTGTTCATTTTAGAATGAGACTGTTTCAATCATGATGGGCAGGGTCTCACTCAGGACAAAAGAGATTTTGAGGGCAGATGTGATGTAGAACAGGGTAGCTGCAGAGGACCAAAGAGTATCTTGCAGAGATGGTGTCTGCAGCAGAATTACTCAGTGTAAATGACTCATGGAGAAACCTCTTTTTGGTGATAGGTTCTGGAGAGATGCCTGAATACAGTGATAAGGAGCTGACAGGGAACCAGCCATGCTCAAATGCCTTTCAGTTCATCTAAAGCTGCAGAGAAAATCTCCTCCCACATTTAAGTCTTTGGGACCCTTCCAGTCATGTCTTTCCCTTCTGACAGTTTTCCAGCTCCCTGGGACTTTCTGGCCCTTCTTAGCATCCTCTTTTGTCTTCTTCTGCTCCCCTAAGGACAGTTCTGTTCTTTTTTCAGCTCATTCCACTTCTACACAGGAAGTTCCTGGGGAAGAGGCAGTTCCTGGTGGAGCAGCCTGTGCTGGGACAAGCTGCCATCAGTTGTTCCTTGTCCTCACTCAAGACTCACTGGACCCTTTCAGAACAAGGTTTAGACCTCATGTAATCCAACACAGCAGACTCAGCTCGCCCCCAGTGTTAGTTTCTAGCACAGCTCTGTGCTCCAGCATGTGAGAGTGCTCTAACACATATCACAGATTTTTCCAGGCTCCACCACAGTGTCGGGCTTAATGAAACACTTAATTATTAGACCTCAGAACTTGGGATTCCCCAGCCAGACAAATGCATCAGGGCCTGGCTGTGCAATCCTTCCTCTGCCCAACACTTGCTCCTGGGGACAGGTAAAACCAACAGGCTGAGAAACAAAGAGGCTGCATGGCTATGGATAGGGAATGAGCTCATGATGGTAACTTGTTCTGCCAGCCTAAGGAAAGCCTGGTTACAGGATCCAAAGTGCTACTTGGCACCTGGGAGGCAAGGAACTAAATCAGAGGCCAGACACCTAAACATTAGTCCAAGAGTGAGAATAGGAAAAATCAAAATCACTGCATTCCTTGCCTAGAAAAGGTGGATCTGGCTGGAAAGAGAGAGTCTGGTGCAATGGGACACAAACAAAGGATGGAGACAAGAAGACACCCCTGAAACAACCCTGCTGAAACTTTGGGGTTTTGTCCCTGTTTCT
Source organism: Chamaea fasciata (assembly GCF_029207755.1). Lineage (NCBI taxonomy): Eukaryota > Metazoa > Chordata > Aves > Passeriformes > Sylviidae > Chamaea > Chamaea fasciata. The sequence goes on along the minus strand of NW_027094095.1, from coordinate 28,130,442 downwards.
GCTTTCAGAGAAGCTCAGTGAAGTCCTTCCAGCCCTACCCTAGCTCTGAGATAAGGGACCAGCACTCTGAATTCTAAGGTACCACAAAGATTTGCATCTTCTGGGCCAAAGAACAAACACTTCCAACTGCAGTGGCAGCATGAAGGTTTCACAGTGCCCACATCACAGAGAAGCTTTTGGGCTTTTGCAGCACAGATCATTTGTTTTGTACTGAGCACAACAATTCGCTCAGGAGTCATTTCTCCCTCCCAGCCTGCCAGGCACAAAATATTCACCAGCTTCCTTTTCCATAACAAAGTTAAGATCTACCTGCAAAATATAAGAAGTCTGCAGCATGACAAGCATGCAGAGTAAGAGAAAGAGAGCTCATGTCTGTCACCACTGTCTGTAAATCTCTTTGGTAGCTGGGAAGTTGTGAGGTGGCAGGTTTTCAGTACTGATCAACTGTTATCTGACAGGGATTCTCGGGCTCTCTGGGTTTTTTGGGGCTTTTTTTGACAAATCTGTAAAGCCGCTGAAACAATAGCTCTGGTTATAAGAACTCTTTCAGGGTGGAGTGTAAAACAAGAAACCATTGCTGGAGAGTATCTGGTGTTGATCACAAAGAGAATAAGTACTATTTGCCCAGAGAAAACAAGATTTTTCCACTAACTTCTTATTTTGCTTTCTCAGCACTTTTTTCTGTTTTCTCTAGTCTGCAGCCCTTCTCTAGCCAGTAAATTCAATATCTTGTGAGATTTAGAGAGAACAAAGTGAGAGTTAGACAGACAAACAAGGAAGGGGTCAATTATTGTATTAAAATCCCCAAGTGCATTGTTCTAGCACAAATTTCACATTTGCTTGTGCATGCTTTTAACTGATTCCTTACTTTGTACCTTATAAATAGGCACCAGATGCCAGAGAGAATGATCAAAATTGCAGTGAAACTCAAGATCAAATAAGTTTTTCCCTAAACTAAACCTATTTTTAAACTAACCTACATGCTTTCCCCTCCAAAGATTTAACAAGAAAAACAGCCTTTCTCCTAATCTGTCACCTAAAGAACTGTGCACACAAGTTGCAAAATCTCAAAGACTTTGTGACTCCCTCCCAATCACTCCCCTCTTGAGGCACTGGAAGGACTGGAATTATCCTTGTCTCAAACCCACGAATCAGCTTTCCTTTCCCAAACACAAACATCCAACAGCTGTAAAAATGGCATCCAATCAACTGCTGACTCTGCCAGTTCTGCAGTGTTCCTGCTCACGTCCATCTGTCTCCTCCTGCCACGCTGCAGCACATCAGAGAGCGCTGAGGAGGTAGGGCAGAAGTTGACTTGCTACCCATGTGTGTGGGCCAGTAGCCAAGTGATTGCACTTTACAAGCTGGCCACAGATCCACCTTTCATGTCGAAACATGGGGAGAATTAGGCAACTTTTTAAATTAAATAATTCTTCAATCGATGTTCTTCTGTTGTTTGCTTTTTTTCGTCTTGAAAAGTTCACCCTTTTTTTCAGTTTTTTAATTAGAAACACCTTATTTCTCTCCTTTTAAAACCCTCCTGGATCAAGTTAGGTCAAAGAACAGCAAGTTCTACTAACAAGCAAGATCATGTTAAGTTACTGAATCTTTTTGTGAACTATCTGGCTGCCTGCAGTGTGGCCAGAATACTTTTTCCCAGCATATGAACAGAAGAGAGTTTGCAAGTCTTTCATCAGACACTGCCTTTTAAGAAGAAAGTCCTTTTAGATATAACCTGTTGCCTCAGATTTACTTCATGGCCCTTCAAAGTGTATCCCTATCTATATTTTTAAACATTTGGGATGTTAGAACCAATTTTCTGTTCTAAGAGAGTTCTGTCAGGAAGCTGAGCCTGTCCCCCCAAGCAAGGCCCACACAGCTTTCTAGAAGTTGTCACCTCTGTCTTGCTGCAAAGCAAAGAGCCACAGGTTTCTCCTCTCTGGAATGTTGTGGGAGTTTCCTTTCCCACACCTTGAACCTTAAAAATCACTCTCTGATTTTTCTCCCTAGTGTAATAGGAACTGAGCCCCTCTTTAAAGTGCACTAATTATAAACTTTAAACCAAATGTGACAATTCCAGAACCTGGATTAGTTTGGCTGATCATACAGACATCTTCCAGCTCTGACTCTCCTTGAAGGACAGGAGCATCCAGTGGTTGAGTGAGCATCCATCCAACCCTTACGGACATGAACAAATGCTGCAGATTGTGTTATTCCAAGCTGAGAGAACCTGCAGAAAACCACCACCATGGGTCTTTTTCCCTTAGGAAAATGGGATATCAAATGGGCTCATCCTCATCAGTCAGGAAAACGGGAAGAAGAAATGGTATATGGGCATCAAACTTACAATTCCAGTACTGGTCTATGACAGAAATCTCCCCTCCTTTCTGTAAGGACAAAATAATTTGAAAGAAAGGAACAGAAGGATCAAGAGAAGTTAGAGGAGATGGAAATTGCAGCATCTCAGGACTCTGACTCAGAAATCATAAGTGATTGCAACAAACCACCACACGGCAGCTTCCCTCAGTCCACACGCACAGTCATGTCCCTGGGGAGCCTTTTTTTCAAATATAGGGTAGCTTTCTCACGAGTTACAGACTAAAACACTAAATCTAATTGTTTCCCATTAATTGTGGACTGTCACAGGGTCAGAATACACCAACAGCAAGTTATTACTGGGCAGGAGACAGATGCTTACTCCTGTGTCAAACTCTTTAGATCAGAAGCTGAGCTGAGTCCTGCTCCTTTTTAAGTCAACAGAACTCCTCTGAGATCTTTCACTATGTCCTAACTAACACTGCTCCTTATGGCAACTATGAAACACCAGGGACTGCCTAAATCAGACACCTGGCTCTATATTGATTTCACATTAACACAGGCCTCAAAATGGGGGCGGGGAGCTAAATGCCTTTGGAAAGCCTGCTCTACGTTTTTCCATATATTTGGACGGTGCAGAAGCACAGGGAGTAAGTTTGGAAAGTCACTTGTGTGATCGCTCACTAAAACTCCAAGGTATTATTCAAAAATCCAGCCTTTTGGAAATTTTTGCACGCTGCTTACAGGACACTAATCATTCTTTTGACGTAAACAGGAAAAGTTTTTTGCATCAAAGCTTGATAGGTTGGAAGCAGTCTTCTTTCTACATATAATACAGAACAGCTTCCAGAGCTGAAGTTGCTGTGGGCCAAACCCTACCAGTGGGAGCTTTGCCATTTGCTTTGATAAAACCCCAGTGTGGCCCTACAGGAACAGTATATACTTTATAACTGCAATTTGAATTCAGCGTTGTTGTATGAAATATCCTCTCTTCAACTGGCAACACGGGGAAATTTTGCCCTCTGCTGCACCTCAATATTTGTGTTCCACATGAAAGTCTTTCAGGCCACACTGTCTTTGTCAGCTGGTGGGCTCAATCCACAACTGGACTCAGCCCAATTTGTCAGCCCACAGTTTTGCAGGTGAGAGTGATGAGTTTACCACTCAATATTAACAAACACGTGAATTCCACCCCCTGTTAAAAGAGCTCTTTGTTCTCCTCCTTGAAGTTTTGGAGAGGCCCTCGTGGGATCAAACTCTTCCATCACTTTGATGACAATTAATGGTGTGCACCGTCAGGAGCTGAATTTAGCATGGAAAATGTCCTTGGGTGACCCAGCAGCAAGAGGTCATCACTGTATGGAGTGCACTTAATCCAACACTACACCTCCTGTACGCCTTGAACTTGGCATTTCACTCCAGTGTGCAAAATGTTTGGACTCTCTGGAATTCAGACCATTCAACTTCAAAGTTCAGGCTCATTTGGCTGGTGGTGGGTAGTCTCACCGAGTCACCCGTGCTTATTCCTAAACAGTCTGCTCCATATCCTGTTTTCTGGGATGTTTATAAGCACTCTTGGGATGCTGATTGTGTGTCCCCAATTCAGACAGAACAAATTAAGTTTTTCCCTGGGTTGACACACTGGGAACCAAGGGCTGGAGCACCTCTCCTATGGAGACAGACTGAGCAGCCAGGAGAAGAGAAGGCTCTAGGAGACCTTAGGGCACTCTCCAGTGCCTAGAGGGGATCCAAGAGAAGTGGAGAGGGACTTTGGACAAGGGCCTGGATTGACAAGACAAACGGAAATGGCTTTGAACTGACAGAGAACAGGTTTAGATTGGATATTAGGAAGAAATTCTTGGCTGTGAGGGTGGCGAGACACTGGCACTGCCCAGAGATGACGTGAATGCTCCATCTCTGAGGTGTTCAAGGCCAGGATGGAGCCCCGAGCAAGCTGGGACAGTGGAAGGTGTCCCTGCCCATGGCAGCAGGTTGGAATGAGATCATCTGGAAGGTCCCTGTCAACCCAGCCATGATTCTATGACTTGGAAGCTGGACAACATGTCATTACAGCTCTGTGGATGCACTTTAAGCTCCCTGATGGCCAAAATATTGTAGATTAATTGTCATTGACTAGGTTTTTGGTGAGGATTTTACTACATGCTTAACCCCCACAATACCACAGCTGGACTGGTATCAGTCCCTAGATTTGTCCAGCTGAAGCTACTCCCGATATATCTGCAGTCACAGCACAACCGTGACTGCTGCCACATCTTGCTGTAATTGGATCAACCCAGGCTATAACCCTGATGCAAATCAGCTACTGCAAATAATTTCATTCTCCAGTTAGCCACAGCACCCCACTGGTGTTTATAACCAAGGCCAGTGTAGGCACTAGCAAGCAGGCAGGTTCCTATGGCAGCTCTCTTCTGAAGGGCAGCAGAATAGTCTTTGCTCCCTGTGGCTTAATTTGCCTATGTGGAGCCCTAGAAAACCAGGGCTGCTGGGAAAAGGGTAGGGAAAAAGCCAGTGCAAGAGCATTTTGAATGGATTGAAAGGAGGGAGGGAGAACAGGGGTCTGAACAGCCAGAGGCAAGGAAGCAGCAGCACTCGGATGAGTGAATCCTGGACAAAGGTAACCACCAGGAACAGTTAATAATAATCCAACACACACAAGGGCATGTCAGAGGCAAGCACTCCCATCCCAAATCCTGCTCACAGAAATCTGCAAATGAGCTGACACTAATGAAAACAAGGGGCTTGGAAACTGGATGGTGGCGGGAGGAAAGGAGAGGCTGTTGTATAACTTTGCCCTTCCTGCCCAGACCTGCCAATGCAGCTGGATTCTGACTTGCAGCATCATCACTTTTCCTGCCTTGGCCTCCTGAACCTTCGAGCAGCCCCTCGCAGTGACCTGCCAAACCTTTGCTATCCAAACTTTTCTCCCTTTGAACAGCTTGATAAGGGGCCAACCTGTGCAGTAGCTTCTCACTATGCCCCGAAGGGAGAATACAAGGAGGCCTAAAAAGCCAATTGCACTTGTTACCCGAGGCAGTTTTTGAACTCTGCATGGAGAGGCTGGAATGCCCCCTTCCACTTAGCAGAACAAAGGGCAGCCAACCTGCAGGGGTTTAAATCTGAAAGTTAAACATGAATGTGATTAATGTGTAGCTTTGAATTTCATGTATTATTGAATTGTATACATTACTCCAGGCTCAGAGGTTTTTCCCTTTTATACTGCAACACAACTGTAAGTTCTGTTTGGGAGAGGTGCAGAGCAGAGAACACCAGGCAAAAGTATTTCCATATGTATTCCACAAATTCTCTGCCTGAAGGACTTGAGCGAGCTGGGATTTATGCTGTGTTCCACTGACCCCGAAAAAACAACTTGAAACAGATTTACAGAAGATGCACTGGAGCTCATTGCAATTGAAACACTGGATAGTTATTTGACAGCCTCCAGGAATCGTTCCAGGTCCACCCTTTCCTGTGAATCTGCTAAAGCTCCGGAAGATTATCAGGGTTAAGTGAATGTGCGGGACGCTGGGGTTTAGGAGATGGGTTGCCTCTCTTAAGACCCATAAAAATGATCATCTCATGTAGCCAGTGCTCCCACTCCAAAGTCTGAGTCCTTGATCCCATTTAAGCCATAATCTGCTGATAGGAGGCAGAAAGCTGGACCACACCACTCCCGTGTGATCCTCCCGGCTTTGCTGCATGACCGGAGCCGTATCCCATCTCTCACTGCTGGGGAAGCCTTTAGCATGTTTTTAGAAACAGGTAATTAACTCCATTTGTTGCATACAAGGGGCAACTCTAAAGCACACCTGGACACTTCCAGTTTGGAGTTTTTCATTCTCTGTCTGGCTCTTGGGCAAGCTTCCTCACTGCAGCACAACATAACATGAGGCTAACAAAGGTCCTGAGAAAAACTTGGAAGTTTTATTTTAGGGAATACAGTTCTTCTTTGATTGGAGGGTTTCCCCTGGGGAGATCTTAAACAGAGTGTCAAATGGTCACTACCAGACAGGCACTACCTGCCTTTCTGTGGCAATGGATCTCCTCCTGCAGGTCCTGTGCATTTCCACTCACCCATCCAGTCTGTGCTGTGCTGGGTGCAGCTCTCATTGCACTGGTGATTCCCCATGGAATTGAACAACACACCTGCATAAATAATGAACCTACACAACTCCTTGGCCTGGCATTGCTAGCCAGTGTTACGATTTTGATGCCCTGAGAAACACCTTCAGCTTTGCCTCAAAGACAAGGCACTGGTTTCTCTCCCAACTCAGCCAAATAATGTTGAACCCATCGGTGCAATCACAGGCCCCAGCATGGCAAGTTTGTGCAGAATATTCTACAGCATGTAGACAGATCTCCAGAGGACTGTTTTCACTTGGATAAGACCATTGAAAAGAGGGGTCTTCTATTCTATCACACACCACCACTCAGGTCACTATGATTACCTCTACAAGGACCATCATTAAGACATCCAGTGAGCCTGCCTTCTGTGGGACGCCTCTCACACTGGGCTGGGCAGGGAGGATCTGGAAGAAATGAGACTGTGTGAAGAATTCCCATTTTCAAAGCTCAGATCTAGATGGCTTCTCATAATTCTCCATGCCAGCTTACATCTGGAACTTCATTTGCTTGTGGAATGGAGGATGACTACTGCAGCAGGGGAGCTCTCTCTCCAGGAACAATTTCTGGCTCAGGAGGATGGCTGACCTTTGTTTTGGACAGGAATTTGAACTCTGTTGCCGTTGGACACCTTTGAAGCCTTGTCTCCTATGCTTTAGCCATTACTTTAGCCCATTACTAGCCAGGACATGGATATAGTTTCTCCTAACAGCACTAATAACTGTCCTGGCTTGCCAAGCTTGTTACAGAGTAATGCTTCTTTAATTCTTTACTTCCCATTCAAAAGGTCCAGACAGCGGATGTGGGAATTGGAGCAGTGATTCTTAGACCTGATATATGTCCAGTCCTAAGTTTCCTAGAGTGTCCCTGAAATACATATAGAAAAATTATTGACCACTGAGGACATTTTGGGAGCAGGGAAGCCCAGAATATCTACCATTATCCATGGCCAGAGACCAGCCCTGCAACTTCATCCTCAGTCTGAAATCTGGCAAATGCTGTGCACTTTCACTGGCATGGAATTTACAGAATCCAACTGCATCTCTGAGCTCTGAACTGCAAAGACTAAACCTGCTGCATCTCCTGCTCATCTTGTTGCAGCACAGATACAAACCAGACAAAACATGACAGCCACATTTCTGTCAAACGTGTGAAAATTCAATTAATGCTTGGGACAGAAGAGCAAATAAGTTTTGAACAGGAGGCTGGACAGGAACGCTCTTGCAGTCCTGTGATTCTCAAACTGGCCATAAAACACATACCACTGTATCCGTCAAAAATAGCAAAAATATCAAATACCTTTTGGGCCAGCCCCCAGAAACAAAATTTTAAAAATCTCTCTATGTCCTCTGCAAAATGGTACTTACAACCCTCACATACTGCTCCCAGCCCAGAGAGCTGCTGGTTTGCTGGGCATATCTGCCTCACTTTTGCTATTGTTTGGCAGCAAGGCCTGCCCCACATCTGAAATCATGCAGATATTTCAATAAATCTGCAGTTTCCCCATAAGTCCAAAAGTCCTTGGTTGGGACACCCCTGTCCTGTGCAAAACAAACCAGTTCTCCCTGTTTTATTTTGGCATGGCTGGTCCTCCTCCAATCTCTTAATTAACACAAGAAGAAAAAATAGAAAGTGTGACAAGACCCACCAGTGGCCTTTCTCTGTGTGCTCCTGTGTCTCCATTCTTGGGGGCTGACCCAGGGCACAACTCTGCTCTTCCACATGTATTTTCCAGTGGAAGCATTTCTTCTTTCCTTCCTTGGATTTATTCAGGCTCCAAACTTCAAATTCATCAAAACTGTCACGAACCATTTGCAGGACGGGAAGATATTGTGGGTCCAATCAGCGTTGGTGTCACAAACAATTATCCTCTGAGGAGTGATCCCAATTAGTAAACACCCCGCTAACAGGCCACCTCCCCAAGGACACTGATTGCCTGTGACAGTGTATTTTCAGGATGTCTGCAGGAAAACTACGACTCAAGCCTTTGTGGCCTGGCTCCTGGCAAATTCCTCGTTAACCCTACAAAAGAATCTACACATGAATAATTAAAAATAGATTGGGGTAGAAATTTAAATTACATTTAGCTTTGTCACCCAACCCCTTTATAACAAGGCCTACTTCTCATGTGGAATAAAATAGAAATTCTATTCCCTGTCTTGGCTTGTGTGAGGCACTCTGTGTTTTGATGCTTTGCTCTAGGCTTTTGGAACTAAATAAAGATTTCAATATAAACACTCCCTTCCACTTTCCCCTTTCTTCTCTCCTTTTCAATTGGTGCAAAATTCTCAAAGAGTTGCCTGAAGGACCAGCTCAGTGAGTGTTTGAAACCCAGCTGCTTACCCCTTGCTTAACAAATACAGTCTTTAACAACCTGATAGCTGCTTTGAGAGAAGGAAATCACAAGGACAGGAACAAAATAAAGATACAAAACTAAGTATTTTCAAAAGTAACTTTTTGACCACCCAATTATCTCCTGGAATGGACTGGCTGTGATGCTAGGATGAGGTAGGAAGACAGATTTGGTCAGCAAGGCTGCCTCCCAGCCAGCCCTCTTGATCCCAAGGAATGGGCTTTAGTGCCATACTCCACTTCCTTTCGAGTGTGCCAAGTCTTCCCACACTGCTCAGTAATACTCCCACACCTCGGAGATTTTGGCAAGATCCCGCACAGCCTCTCTACTTCTCCTCTTGCCTGGAATAAGCAGACTCCAGTCTTTAATGTGTGGGGGCAAGTAGATTTATTTAACTCATCCCTCATACTTTCAGGTCTGATTTCAAACCAGTTGATTGGTAATTTCTTGACAGTAAATTCTACCCCAGCTGTATCTTCAGCAGGGATAAACTGCCAAATCTCTGTCATTTCCATGGAGCTGTGCCACTTTCCCCAGTCCCAGTCCAGCCCAATAGCCTGACTCCAGTTATCTTGCTGTCAGTCTGTCACACACACCCAAGGGCTCACTTTGCTGTCTCTCACACTAAAGCTTTAAGGGTTCCTCCTTCCTAAAGAATTTTTGCTTTCAGATGTTTCTCTCATCTAGAAAAACTACTTTTTCTCCTCTAACATTCCATCACTTTCCCACCAAAGTGACCAAACTTCCTGGTTTCTGCCATGCTTCACGTACAAGGTACTCAGTAATGTTTGATAAACATCGCACCTAAAACTGTCATTAAAATGCTCTTTACTGCTTTGCTAATGCACAGGAGGAGCCCTCAGTGAAATGGATGAATCAAAAACTTTCATCAGTCACATTGGTTGAAAATCTGCATTACCAGAGCCATGTATCATTTGTCATTTCTACTAATCCACACAACTGAGTACCTATTCAAAACAAGCCAAACAACCTCGGAGGGAGGGCAAGACCCTGTATTAAATGCTCTACTAGGCTCCAAGTGCAATATATCTAAGGCAATCCCTTTGTCCAGTACTTTGCATGACTGAGGGTGAAATTGCATAACCATTCCCCCCCTGTCTCCCCCAGGCACAGCACTCTGTGGTTTGGAGCAATTTAAGACTTAGTTCAAAAATTTGTCTCACTTTTCTCCCATCTTGGTAGTCCACACTAAATCCCAACTCGTTCTCCTTTGCTTTCTTACTCCTTTTTTCCTGACCAGTTGTGGTGCCAGCATCCAGAGCTTCACCATTCTTTCCCTCCACCTCCAAACTGCAAAGTCACAGCGACAAAACGTGAGAGAAGATCTCTGGTGTGACCAATTCAGTTTACAAATCCTTGACACTGGCACTACTGCTTTCTGATCCACCATCCTCTTTCCAAAAGAGGTTAAGAAACACTCCAAATTCCTGTCTCAGTTGAGGAGACTGTTCAGCCCTCTGTAAAACTGCGAGAGGTATGGATACTTGTGAATTTGGGAGAAAAAAGAAGGCTGGCTCTCTCCCAGGGGAAGGCTTTGCACATCAAGATGCAGACAGAGAATCTGGCCCTGCTTTAAAGAGGAGGGACACAGTTCTATTTCTAGCAGGGACATTGTGTGAGCAACTCCCTCTGAAGTCAAAGGATTTTTGCCCCCAGATATCCAAGGGCAGAAACCAGGAGCCAGAATCAGCCCTGGTGCCAGCTGATGGAACAAGCACCCTCCAGCTGCAGAAAAATAACTCCCAACACTAGGATAAAGCTGGAGCCACTCGAAGTGCCCTTGCAGATGTAAACAGATTTATGATCCAAAAATTCAAACAGAAATTATCATTGCAACCACTGCTAATGCCAGGAGCCATTTATTCCCTGCCTATCCATCCTGCTTGGCTCACAGATCCCAGTGGTCCTCCCTAGGACAGCCACACAGTCTATGTGAAAGCACTGGGCTTCTGGGGATGCCACGAATTTTCTGCGTTCCCTACTGCACACACTTGCCAAGTAAGCCTTGATTTAGCTACAGTAATCTCTGATGCCTGTTCCCACAGAGAGAGCTGTTTATTTTATGGTATCTCAAATGGATGGTAATAAACTGCCTGCGTCTGCATCAGAACAAGGTCGCTGACCCAATCTGCTGCCCAGCAGATGTGTATAAATTCAGCATGCCCCAACTGAGAGCCGAGCCTGCCCCATCACCCTGGGCTGCCAAGCTGGCTGCCCTGTGTTGGTGTAGCACAGGTAGAGAAACCTGGCCTCCAAATGTGGCTTGAGAGAGGCTGGGGCATCAGGGAATTGCACCCTTGGAAGGACAGCAGTCCCTAAATGCAGATCCAATATAAACTACACAACCAAAAGGGAAAGATTTCACAGTTTGGCCAGCAGCAGCTTCCAGAGCTTTGGAGGAGAAACAGCACATTGGCCTAAGAGGGAAGCACCCACACGCAAGCTGGAGTGGCTTGAGGCACTTCTCCTTCACTGGAAAAGGCCACTGACTATGTGGTGCACTGCAGACCAGCTTGAGGAACAGGAATGTTCTGGAGGAACCCACTTTCTGGCCAAGACACTTCCAGGCCAGAGGACTCTGATGTATGTCCAAGCTGGTATTGAAGGGTTTTACTGCAAATGGCCTCTTTGACACCACAGCACATGCATAAACTGACGGGTTTTACAGGAGGGCTTGTGGCACTTCCAAAGCCAGCAGCTTCCCAAAGCCTCACCTCCAGCCAGCCAACAATTTGGCATGTGGTCACTGTGCCTTCAGCAGCAGCTCCCTGACCCCAAATTCCTGAGATCTTTGGGGCTCTGGTGTGGGACTGTGGTCTCATTTCTGCCCACTTAGCCAGAACACAGGCAGTGGAATTTTGACCAGTTTTGTGAGCCTGCATCACAAAGGGGGCAGGTAACACCTGGCCCAGCATAAATCCTATCACTAACAAGGGAGTCTTCCAGGATGGTCTGAACCAGCAGAGAGAGCTTATACCAAACCAGCATGATCTCTCGTGTGGCTGCAGTGTTTTGGATCCAGTACTAACACCCTAAAGACAGTTTTATGGTATCACTGTGTGAGGACTCCGTTTGAACTCCTCTGGTTTAAGCCTTGATTTAAGCTAATGCATAATTCATAATGGGGATGATAACAGATGGCAACTTGTGAAGCCACAGGAACTCAATCAGTTGTGATCACATGACAACACCCTAAATAATTTAAATCACGTCTTACTGCAAGAGCTGCTCTGCTGGGGCCCTGTCACAGAGATGCTGATGCCACACTGTGGGAATCACCCTGCAAAGCAGGATCTGTTACCAGATCTCCCTTTGCAAAGGGAGAAACTGAGGCTCAGAGTGGGGGGCTTCCATCTGCTGGCTCCATGAAAGCAGATTCCTGGTGTCTTCCTGCTCCTCTGCCCCAGATCACAGCCATGAGGCCCTGGTATCTCCTTCTCTGCATATTGCACATGTCTACAAGGATATTGGCAAATACAATTTTTCACCTTGCAAAAGGTAAATTCAGACAAAAAGCATTACTTTAAAAAACAGCCTGTCTTCCACAGCACGGTTTCTTACTCCAAGAAAACTCTCCAGAGAAGTTTACCCTCAGACCAGATGCTCTCACGTCAGAATATCTATTTCTTCTTTAACTACAGGAGGAAGCTACCTTTCCAACACATGGCCCAAACCTCAGTGACATGGAGACCCTTCAGTGTCTCTGTGAGAGCCAGGAGGCCCTGCCAAACATCTTGGCCTCTTCAGGAAGCAATGTGGGATGCAGGGAAGCAGGAGAGCTTCTCTTATGAGTTTCAGCACCTTCCTTTTCTTTCCATCAATTTCCAGGTGGCCACATGCACATGAAATCTGGGGCTCTGCAGGAAGGTTTTTGCTTCCAGTGGCTTGAAACAGTTTTCTGAGTAAAAACACTCTTTATGAAAGAAATGTTCTAGGAATAATCCAACGTGCTCTGGATTGCAGAAATGCTTCTACTGTCACAAGGGACAAAGCACCATAAAGAATATAAAACTTTAATGAGTTCTTATCATCATCTCAGCATACTTTGAGAAGACACACTGAGTTTGAGCCTTCTCTGGAATTCCAATCAATCATAACCAGCACAGTCAGTCCCAGCTGAAGCACTGGCTGCTCACCATAAGCATAATTAACACAGACTGCTGCCTCCTGCCTCCTGACATATTACTGGGGAATAAGGAACACTGCCTACACCACATTCATCCTTAACCATCAGCTGACTGCCAGACATTTTTACTTTTCATTTCTAAATCACCATCCTTTTTTTTTTAAACACTGGAAGTATAAAAGCACTCGTGAGCTGAAATTCTCCTGCAGTAACTGTTGTGGACACTTTCTGAAGAGAACATCTCCCAAACAGAAAGGAAACTGCCACCTAAAAACATTTCACAGATGTGTTTGAAGCCCTGTTGGTCTAAGCACAAGGCATGGAGTTTTCCAGCACCCTGGTTCTCACCAGAGCACAAGCGTGTACTTCCTTTCTCGTGCAATATTAGCACCTGGTGAAGGTGTTTGGAGAAATACCACTAGATAAAACAAAGCCCTGCGTGTACAAGATGGACCAAATTCTCAGGTGGACTAGAGTCTGAATTCCAGGCAACTATGCCAAGTGACATGAGCAGAGATACAGAATTATGTGTCCTCTAAACCTGTGTGTGTTAGCAGTGAAAGACAGAACAGTGGATGGTAACAACACTGTTCTGATCTTCAGGCAAGGATGCAAATCATGCCTTGGGGGATCCTAGAAAAAATTATAATAATCCCAAAAATTCTCACAGACCAAGCAGTTTTACACTCAGAATCAGGCCCTACAAAATGTCTCTGTGCTGCCTGGAGCAGGGACAATTCTCCATCACTTTGCTGGGTGACTGCAAGGGCCAAGAGCAGCTGCACTGAGGCAGGCCCCAAGCAAAGTGCCAACCACAGGTCTAACTCTAGAGGCTCAAGAGTGGTTTTGTCCATTTGTGTTTGGATCTAAGGAAGCTCTGACTTTGTAAGGAGCAAAATCCATTTTTGCCACCATGAGTGGCCAGCCCCAGACAAGGCTTTCAGTCTCTCTTCCATTCCCCTCTCCCCAAGGCTGCCTGTATTAGAGCCAGCACAGACAAACTGCTCTTCCTGGGGTGGGATGCTGAGAGAAACCTCCTCCCAGCAGCAATGGATGCTGCCCTCCCAAAGTGACATTCTCTGAGAGGAGGCACTTGAACACAACCACTCCCCAACTTGCTTTTCTCAGAAGGAAGAGAACCACAACACTCACATACCCATCTGCTCAGGCTCCTTAAGGAATGCCTCTTTCCATCCGAAAAAAAAACAATCTGACACCTTTATTATTATTATTATTATTATTATTATTATTATTATTATTATTATTATTATTATTTATTTCAAGCAAGTAAGGACATGTCAGTCTTATTGCACAAACCATCAGGACACTAACTTCAAAAGCAGTGAACCTTACACTTCATGCTTTTTAAAACAGGGAATAAAATTATAGGACTTTTTTTCTTTCTTTCTTTTTTTAACATGGAGAACTGGAGTGATCTGAACCCAGACTGAACTTAATCTCCTAAACAGGCCCATACCCAAATCTCTACACCGAGTGCTTCCAAACTTCAGGGCAGGTTGTGCCTGGGTTATGTCTCGGTCCCGAGCATGCCAGGTGCTGCAGCTCCCCGCAGGTCCTTGACATGCTCCCAGCAAATCGGTGCCTCGGCTACCTGCCCCTGGGGACAGAGACAGAGCAAAGCTCCAGATACTGCAACACGGTGACCTTGGGCGATAAAACTGCCCGGGGAAAATGGATAGTCGGGGCTGCAGGGAGCGACTCCAGAGGAACCAGAGCCAGAGCGAGGAGCGCCAAGGACAGAGCGCTCGGCGGGCGGAGGGCGGCGGAGAGAGGGAGGCTGGCGCTGGGGGTGCGGGACGATGAAGTTGAGACCGGCCTGAGAGGGAAGGCGCCCTGCCGTGCTGGGAAGGCTCCATAGGCTATCCAAGAGTGTCCTCTGGTGGCAGCAGCGGTGGCCCCGGGAACGCGCCTTCCCTTATCTCCTAATTACGCGAGTGACTAATGGAAGTGAATAAACAACTGAGTTTGCTAGGTCATTTTGATCTTGCCCGCAGCTATAAGGTCCGGGTGTGGGTTTGGTCAAGCTGAGGCGTGAGAACTGCAGATCAAATTGTCTGGATTTCCCCGAGGTTACCTGGGGGCTTGTCCAGGCTGCCACCCACAGCCGGAGCTGAGCAAGGGAGCAGGGAGACTGCCACAGTGCCCTCTGCCAGCAGCGATCCGAGGCAGTCTTCAAATCCTACCTGGCTGCTTTGGGGGAAGGAAAAGGAAAAGAAAAAGGGAAAGGGAATAAAGAGAAGAGAGGGAAACCACTCTTAGGATGGTTTTCCAGCTTTCCCTTTTCATTACAGTTTTAAAGAAAGTTCTGGTTCAAATGCCCAACCTCAGAAACTGTAAATCACTAGAAAGATACCAAGTGGAGATTAGGAATGATCCCAGGCTTGGAGAGTGCCTTTCCCTCATGCTTGCACAGTCAGACAGCAACAGCACAGAGCAGCATCACCAGCAGTGAGTGAGCAAGGCCACAGAAAGAAGCACCTAGGCTGGCCGTGGAGGCAGGAACTTCCCACTTTCATACAGCCGGTTCCTCACCTGAACAGGGGTCAGGACATCACCTCTAGTACAGGTGAGCGTTCTCTGCATGGCAGACTCCCAAAGAAGATGCAACAAAACTTACAGAGCAGCGAGGTCACACAGACACTGCCCAAAAAGGAGGGATGGTAGAGCAGAGGCAGGGAGGTCTAGTGGCAGAGTAGGCATTTCTTCCCATGATGGCAAAACTGTGCTGAAGTTTTTTCATGGCACTTTCCCTTCCTGACACTTCAATTCTTCCCATCATAATCTGACTTCTGGTGGTCCACGGGCTGAGACACCAGGTCTAGGTCCCGGCTTGAGAAAACCTGTAGACTGACAGAGGAAAAGGCAGACTCCAGAAATGGGCATGGGGAGCCTCTCCTGCTCACCAAACCCACATGCCAAGGGTGTTGCCAGTCTGACTGCCCCATGTACCCCAGCATCATGGAGGCTCCAGATGAGCCCTGTTAGCCTTTACTAGCCCAGCATAGGTTTTCATACCCTAATTCTGTGTTTTAGCTGTCACAGGACAACAAGAGTAGGTCAGGTAACTGGTTCCGTGTTAACCCAATGTCTCTCTGCACCTGCTGGCCCCCCAAGATTGCCAGAAAACAAAATTAGGCACCTCAGGCCCATCTGTAAGAATTAGGTACAAAGAATGTAATTTTTTGAGAAGAAATTGCCAAAGGCAAGCAAAGTGAGACATCATTTGAACATCCCTTGTCTGAGCACTGTGTGCAGTCAGGGTTCTTTACATCTGGGGCTGGGAATGTTTTTCAAGGACAGGCACTCTCTGCTGTGTGGTGCTGTAGATCAGAAGTGGTTTGGTTTTGGGGGTTTTTTGGTTTTGTTTTTGTTTTTGTTTTCTTCCTTTAAAATGCATAAGAAAGAGTACCAGCCTGACAGAGTGCTGAGCAGGTGTCCTGTGCCCCAGGTCAGTGAGTTTCTAAAGAGAGAGATGTCAGGATTTTTTCCAAAGCAAACTGAGAGCAAGCCTGCTCCTCCTGTTTGAGCACGTAAAGCTTTTCCATGTGGGTAACTCTGCCCTGCTCTTCCCCTCTGCTTCCAAGGGAGAGTTCCCTGAGCCCTCCCTCAGCCTGCCCAGGCCTCCTCCAGCAGCTCATGGATCCAGTCAGTTCCTGGGAGATGTGTATGTGTACGTGTTAAGATTTTGATTTTGCCTAGAGCTTGACATGCTGCGGGCATAATCCCTGGGGGCTTCCGAGAGCTACAAGCACACAGGGTGATTTTCAGCCCACGTTTGTGTGCACAGTGAGGGGACCTGACCCCATGAGTAAGGAAGGTAAGAGAGATGAGATATTTGGGATTACAGTTTCTTTTTTTTTTTTTTTTAGAACTTGCCCTGTGACTACATGTGAATATAGAGATATCCATCAATCTGTGCAGCCTTAGGATAGTGACTGTTCTGCTGTTCTGAGACACTCTGACCCAAGCACTGCCTGTTTCCAGCTCCTGCGCCTCCCAGGGTATGTGCTGTGAGTACATGCACTTCCAAGTCACAGAGAGTTTTCTTGCTGACAGTAATTATTTTGATAAAAGACAAAATAGAAGAACACAATCATACTGAAAAGCAGCTAGCTTTTCCTCCCCCTCACCTCCATCCTGATGTAACATGAAATTTCAGTGATCTAAAGAAGAGCAAGAGAATGTTAATGAGGTTCTCCAGGCCGTGGAAAAGGTTAAATACAATGTCAGACTCTGCCAGGACAACATAACCCACGCAAGGGCAAGAAGAAGAAAAACATGTAGCAGAAATGGGAAAATGTGGGACCATTACATTCCAATTGTTGGAATACCTATATGGACCAGTGCAAAGTTCAGCCTGACACTGAGTCACAGCACCAGGGACAGGCTCTGTGTGAGCATAACCTCAAAAAGGGTAAACTCAGAGACATCTCTTTCGAGCAAGTCTCTGTTGCCAGATTGCTCCCACATCTCCATGACATCTGGAAGCACAAATTCTCTGAAAAGTCTACATCATAATTATGATTCTCCAAAATTTACATAAAATTCTCATTAACAAGCAAAAACCAAATGAAAGTCTTCCATTGCACGGTCAAAAATCAGTCTAGCAGATTTCTGTGGTTTCTTACATCACTTTCTTTCATACAACAATAAAATCACACCTAAGCTATTTTTCTCACAGCTGATTTCACACAGTGCTGAAGCTTCACATTAATCTCGTCATGAACTCCTGGAGGGAATGTTGGAATCACCTGCAAAGTCTGCACCCCTGACCGTGTTTATAAATCACGGCACACACCAGGTTCCAGTAATCATCCCTTGGCCAAGGGATGCTCAGGAAGGGCAGGCTCCTCGGTGCAGATCCACAGCCCATCCACGGCCAAGGGAGGGCAGTGTGTCCTGCAGATCCAGTCAGCAGGCCAGCAGCTCTCAAGGAGAGAGTCTCATTTCCTCACTACAGCCACAAAACATTCACCTTCTTACAGCAGTTAGGCTGTTGGGATGCATGCATGTGATCCTACCTGAGCCTTTTGGATATTGAGATGCAGGCCTCAAAGGTAGATAATTTCCCTCTGCTACATAAAATCACAGAATCTCAGAATATTCTGAGTTGGAAGGGACCCACAAGGATCATCAAATTCCAGTTCCTGGGTTTAGTGAAATTTTAAGTCCAAAAATGTTAACATTCCCTGATGTTAACAGGGAATGACTGTTAACAGGTATGAAAACAATTTTTTTTCTGGAAATAACATTAATCAGCATCCTTAAGCTGAATGCAAGGTGTTTCCAAACAAGTGTATGAAAGCAAGAAAAGACAACGTCACAAACAAAACCTGGGAGTCAGGAAGAAGGATCATGTTCCCACTCCAGGCAGGATGAGAAGCCTCTCTTAGCCATCAACAACTCTTCGTGTGGAAAGGCAAAAGACAATCAGATGCACTAACAGTCTTGCTACATTAATTTTGATCTTCAGGAAACTGCATGCTTTAAAAGGTGAGGTCATTTGCAGCTTGAAGGAGAGGAATAATGGAAGAAAATGGCTGTATCTACTTTCAGAAGAATTTTTGAGGAGTACAGACACCAACTCCTGCGTGCCTGTGTCTGGAGTGCTCCGGGAAAAGGGCCATTCCCTCCTGCACACCGGGCTGAATCTGCTCCAGAAAGGAAAAGTAAAAGCAAGTGAAGGCTGAGGTTGGATGCAGCCCAGGAGGGAGCTGAGTGCATTTGCTGTGTAGAATGATTAGAGAACAGGAGAGGGGGCTGTGCAGCAGGAAAAGTGCTTCTCTCTGCCCTGAAGCTGGGAGATCACACTGGAACAGACAGAGCTAGTGGGGAAACAACATGCCGCTTCTCTGTTTCCTCATCTGCCCCCAGAAATCCACCCCATCCTACAGGCAACGCTGTGGCTCACAAGTGGTGGATTATTTCCAGCTCTGCCACTACCTTTGTAACACTGGACAGATTCTCCCCTCCTGCTGAGGATCTTAAATCAGAGCACAAGCTAGAGATGTAGAATCTCTCTGCACACTTATAAATAGCCCACCTACACATTTCTCGGTGGTTACTGTGAAAGGGCAAATGCCAATAAGCAGCTTTAATGGCAGCCCTGACAATGACAGTGGCAGCAGCAAAAACACTGCCACCTTTCTCCAGCGTGTCCTTTCTTCCCACATCCATCATACTAATAGGGACAATTAAAACCTGGGAGAAGCCCCAGGACACAGACAATTAGTGTCTGTAGGCCAGGCCTGAAACATAGTCAAGGATCAGTAGTTACAAGCTTGTGAAACAGGCTGGGCAAGTCATGAACTGAGCACACAAATGACACCTCAGGGCCTCGCCCCATCCTCCTCACAAGCCTGGACCACATCTCACACATTTTCTGCACCACGCTGTGGCCCTTCTCCTGCCCACGCAGCAGGCAGAGCTTTTAGCTTGCCAAACAGTTTGGCAGCGATCACAGTGTAGGGGAGAGGAGAGGTTTCAAGGCATAAACAAAACAAGCCCAACCTGGCCAGTGGAAGGAGAGCGATTCATCACTGTTAAATCACACTGTGGTCAAGACTCCCAGAGCTTGGGACGTGCTGCAGATCAGGGCTGTGCCACTTGTCTGTGAGCAGACAAACACAGAGCCACAGCCTTCCCTGTGCGTGTCCTAGTGCAGCAAACACTTCTGTCTGTCTGTCTGTCTGTCTGTCCTCCACCTCATAGCACAGCCAATGCCCACCCCTGAGTGCAGAGCTGGATCACTGATCTGCAACCACATCAGCAAGATTTGGCTGCTCAGAAGGCTCTCAGAGGAATGTGCTTGTTGTGCTGGAGTTTCTGCCCCAAATCCTACAAGCCAGCAAGGTCTTGCTAGGTCATCTGATAAGCACCATCTCCAGCAGAACCAGCTCAGGTGCTGCTACTGGTTTCTTCCAGCATTACTATGAATTTAACTGATTTTAAGCAAATACATTTTACATTATTGTGTGTCTCTGCCTTTGCCCATTTGCCACTCTAAAAAGAAAAAAAAAAAAAAAAACCAACTGTGAAACACAGAAAGCTCTTTCAGTCCTTCAGCACACAGAGCACCTTTCTTTCCACTGGGGTCTCTAGCTTTGACAGAATCGGCCTTGAATTAAACTAGATCCAGCCTGGCCAGCAAACGGGGACTTCTGCTGGAAGACAGGATTCAGGACTGCTCAGTAACATTAGGATTTACAGACTGGTCAGAGCCCACAGCACCAGGTGCTGTAAAGATGAAGTAAACAGCCTCTGCTCCATAGGTTTTTAAAAGCAGCAGCTAAATGCAGCAGGGAGAAGCAAGGGAATAATTAACCATATCATTACACCACCATGTAGTGCCTGATGGAAATTGCCACCTTGAAGCAAACTGATTTCCACAATGATTATTTGAGGGCTGAGGGGAATGAGAGTTTTATTTCACGCTTTCAAGAAAAAAGCCTGGATGAACTTGTGAGAGCAGCGTGCAGGCAGCAGAGATTGCAGCATCTGGGGAGGGCTGATGGCCCTGCAGAGTGTAATGAAGCATTAAAAAACAAGAAAAGCTGTTGCTGCAGTCCGGGAACAGATCAAAGGCCGGGAGCACCCCAGGACCGAAAAGAGTAGCTGATAAGAGGGTACAGTAACAGGGCTGATACATGGGTGCGACTCAGCCCTGAAGCACCTTGCTGGTGCAGATAGCGAGCCTGGGAATGAGTCACTGACAGATCAAATGCCTCGTAAGTGGGACAACAGGGCTGTGCGTGCCAGCAGGCAGAGGAGGCAGGAGAAATCCAAGGCTTTAGGCTCTCACAGCCTTGAAGAACCTCTCCGTGCTTCTAAAAAATTAAGCCTTGTGATGGAACTAAATATATTCACATGCTTCATGCAAGTCCCACCTGCAGATCCCGAAGTACTGCATTGAGGCCTCTCGCTGGCACGGGACAGCTGCTGCCTCCCACCCAGAGCTGAGTCCCTGTTCCAGCTGCCCTTCGGCCAGCACTTCATAATCTGCATAAAATGTCAGAATCTGCCTGAATGAGAAATGGAGAAATCCTGCGAAAACGCAGCCGAAGCAGCGGTAATGTTAAAAACATTCAAAAAGGGAAAGAGGTTCTTCCATCACAGCCCCTCTGCCTAAACACCTCCAGATTTTTAGTCAGGATAATGGTTTTCACCTCTCTCACCTCCAAACTCCTGCTGGTGCCAAGCAGCTGCAGTGTTCTAGTACAAAACCCTGCCAGCAGGAGCACAACTTTGGGTTTCCAAATCACTGAGGGCAAATAAGGTGGTATTTTGATCATTTTGCTGCCCTTTAACAGCAGGAGAGGGTTAGGAACCAGCCTTTAATATCAACCATATTTTGGTGCTGATTTAAGCCCAGCACCACACACATCCCCATACTGTTGTGCAATGGAGAGAGGAAAAAAAAAAAAAAAAAAAAAAAAAAAAAAAAAAAAAAAAGGGCACCAGATCTGTAAAATGGTTTCCATTTGGTGATTCTCTCCCTCACGCTCCTTCCAACCTATTCCGTGTTTCACTAATTAGAGCTTAAAAAAAAAATCCTGCAGCTTCACAGACTTGTTTCTCAAGCTTCAGTGCAGAATTTAAACAATGAGAAACTGAAGAAGCAGGTCTTGCTTTAAAGGTCAGCACCTAATTCAGAAAGAATCTGCAGAGGGCAAGAAGCCAGCAAGGAGTTCCCTGTTGCTCTATCACATTGCACCCCATTTCAGTCTGCACCAAGGAAACACCAGCTGCTTTTGTTCCTGGATATCAGATACACACTCACCCCAAGGAGAGCAACCTTCACCCTTAGAGCACTGCGTGTCACTACAGGCTCTGTCACTACACCACACACCCTCAGCCAGGCTTTGGGAGGGAGTCTTTGAGTATTTCCCATCAGAGCTGGATTTGCTGTGCTGTTTTCTACCTGCCTCAACAGCCTCCATGCTGTTCCCCACCAGTCAATGTGTGTTTGCAGTGATTTCATGCTCTTAATCACAGCTTTACTGATTAGAAGACTGCAAAGCCTGTAAGTGTTGGGCTGGGATCACAACAGCCAGGACATTCCCAGTGTCACACGTCCCCCTGCAGCAGTGTGTCAACATCACTGGCTCTGTGACAGCATTGAGGGATCCCTTCAAGGGGACCAGCAAGCAAGGCTGGGACAACTTGAGCACAAAACAAAAGCACCCAAAGGCTACCCTGTAAAATTGCGTGGTGCCCCGCAGACTTGTTCAGTGCAACAGCAAGCTTCAGTTTCCGACTGATTCGCTTCTAAAATGCCACTGCCTGGGCTCGTCCCTGCACAACTTGGCTTCAGGAGAGTGAGCATTCGAGTGCCTGCCCCTGGGTGGGTCTCTCGGGGTGCTGCTGCAGCTTGACACTGAATATCCTGTTTGTATCATTTCTCCCATTCACCAGCAGCTCAGCCAGAGCCTCTCCAGCATCAGAAATAATTCTGTCCTTGCAGTCCATCTGTAACTGAACTCACATGTCAACACATCATTTATCTAAAATGACGGTAAAGAGCTGAAACCAATACAGGGGGAGAAATGATCTTTTAAAGAAGTGATTTTACCTACAACCACACACATTAAAAATGGATTAGTCATAACTGCAGGTTTTTCTCAGGGCTCTGCTCCAAATCTGACTCTACTGAGTGGCTTCACTCTGCACTTCCGTATCTGAGTGCTTTCAGCTTGTTTAAAGTTCAGCCTTAGCTTTCATTTCCCATAGGCTGTGAAGCTTGTTTCAGGAAGAGGGAACAACCTCCTTGCAGTTGTTTCATTTTCCTGCCCAGAGCTGTGGAGATGTGTTGCGAGACCCACAAGCTGGTCTGAGCTGAAAACAAACCCACACAGTGAAGCAGAGGGGGCAGATCTGCTCAGCCCCTGGAGTCAGCTGTTCCCTCCTTTCAGTCCTGTTTCCCTCAACGTACTGTTCCACTCTTTCCACGCTCATGTCATGCTGTTTCCATTCAAGGGAAACAGTATGAAACTTCACTTTTGTATTCAGGAGGCCAGCGGGTACCCAGCTTCTGCTGCAGAAAAACGGTCATGGTTCAGCTCCTGTTCCCTTTGGACACTGGAATAAAAACAGGGACAGACTTGCTGGAGGAGGCACAGCCACACCACAAGATCTATTCACCTTCCTTCCCTTTCAGCCCCACGATGGTTTGTAGCTGTTGCAAAAATTAATACACGTCAAGGAGCTAATGGTATCCCTCCATTCTCCAAAAGGCTTGTTAGATATCCATCTTAAAGGCATTGTGTTTGAGCTAAATATTGTAATTATGGCTACTAGTGTGCATGAGTCCCAGCTTGGAACCACGGGAAGCTGCCTCTTTGCAAATCATTGCTGACAGCAGGCAAAGCCTTGGTGGCTGCCCCAGCTCAAATCTCCTTTCTCAATGGGCAAAAGCTGTGAAGGCAACAAAAATTCCTACCACAGACAAAGTCTAGAAGTGCATGGCAGGAATCTGTCAGCTGGCGCTTGTGAACAGACTCACACACTTCCTGTGCTTGCTAAATTCTGTTTTCAGTGAGGCTGCACAGCTACCTGAGGAGTCAAAAGCATCTGTGCATCTACTTTATTTCTCCATTGCAACTGTACCTCGGAGGGGGGTTATGAAGTTTTTCTCTACACAAACACTTTGAATCCCTCTGCTAAAGGCAACCAAACACAGTTCATCAAGATCTACATATAAGAAATGTGATTTTCAATAACTCAGGGGGGTTTTCACTATATATTTCACTATCTAGTTCCTGAGACACTTGTTTAAAATCCACCTATTACATCAAGCTATAAATAAACTAGAAACAGGAAACTGGAAGAGACTGGGTGGGACAAGGAATACAAGGAAGGAAGGAAAGATAAAATCATTCAGAAAAACTAAATTAATTCTTTTCAATACTATACAAATACTTGGTTCTGCAATATCCCAGATAGTCTTTTTTCAGATAGTAAAGATATCCTTTGCCCCAACAGCTACACTGAACAGCAAGTGCCTTGCCCATCCAAAATGTAAGATTAGGGAGATCTCTGTAAACATTGTTTACAAATGTTCCTCTCATCAGTGTTTGGTATCTTTAGGGGTACAGGGACAAGACATTTCTCCCCAGCAAGTTACCTTCTTGCCTCTAGTGGGTGATGAGATTTCCTGCAAGACACCAATTGCTCTGTCATCTCTCTGGTTAATCTAATTCAAGTCTACAAAAAAGCATTTACCCTGCAGCCTGTGGAGAGTGTTTCTGTTCATGTGGCAGGCAGGACAGAAGCCCCTTCTGAAAATCCTGAGATCCAGCTATATCAGCATCCCAAACCATTAACATCAGTCAGGAAAAGAATGTTCTTCTCTTCCAAACACGGGAATTTGGATTCATCCAGGCTCACGCACACTCCTCACTCATGCAACAACTGCAAAGGAATTTTTTTCTAACTACCGTAGCCCCAGTTTTCATACAACTCCTTTTGTGCTTAAGTAATGCAGAGTGGTAGAATTCTATCATTAAATTTTGCCTTGATTTCCCACATTTGGCCATAATTTATCAACAGCAAGTTTTAGCTCACACTAAGCTTCCCTTGGTAATATATTCCTCTGATACCTCTAACAAAATATGAGAAAGATACTTTTTAATGCTGAGTAAAACACACATGAAATTGAAGATTTGGTGGCAATATAATTAATTTTATGTCCCTTCTATAATAATCTCTGAATATTTATATAACAATCATGGCTAGGACAGTACAAGAAAGAGGGAAACAAAATCAGGGTGGCATTGGTGTTTTCCAAGTACCAAGTATGGGGTTTTGGGTGGAATTTCTCAACAGTTTTAAACAAGGAAACCTCCAAGTTCAATAAGGCAGAGTCACTTAGTTTGGCTGTGAGTGTGTGTTCCACCAGAACAATAGAGCTGCTTCTCTTTGAGGGGAAACACTGCATTCATTGTTTAAATAGCAAAAGAGCTGTAAACACAGGACTGGCTTTAAAACAAGTTCATGGAAAAAAGCATAAAAGCATTCCCATTAAAAAGGCAAATTAGTCAAACACACCTATTGTAATATCGCTGCAGAAGTCTTATTGCAATTCTCCATCACACTCTGTTTTCATTCTACCTGGACACACCATGATCAACCCGTAAGGCCAGGTTCGATGTCACAGCATGACCTCTTACCAAAACAGTGGTTTCTCTTCAAAAAAGGTTTCTCATGTCAGACATGCCTCAGGATACACAATATGACACAGTCAGTAGAAGGTAACTACTTTCCACATGGTAAGGCAATGAAATAACCTGTAACTGTGTGTAATAACCAACTACACAGGCACAAACTCCAAGTTATCTAAAGACAGATCTTGGGGAGATTTGTTCCCCCCCTTCAGTCTATTTCCTCCCCTTTTCCCCTTGCATCTCCTGGTGCCCCACAGAGAATCACTCACTGTTCCCTTTCGTTGTTCTCAGACAAGCTTGCTCTGCTTCTCCCTGCAACTTTTCTAGAAGTGGCAATGCATAAAAAACATTTGCAAGCTGGGACTTCCAGGCTGAATAACTAGAAAAGGATGCGCCCATTCCCTCACTAAGCTGGAATGTGTGATCTTGTCCTTCAAGCAGACTCAAGAGAGGTGCTGTCAGTGAAGTCTGTAAAAAATGCTTTGAGGGCCAGCACACCACACTGTCAGTTATGTTGAGCTGCTGTGTCCAAGTGTTATTCCCACCTACTGGTAAATTCAAATTCCCCCGAAACTTCTTTCAGGACAGCTGGACTACAGAGCTATTAAATGAGTAATTTAATGGCAGAGCATCCTCTTCTTCCTTTGTCACTTGGGATTTACAATTAGTTCCTTCATCACTTGTGTAGTTTTCATCAATTAGCTCAGCACAAATTTACAGGAGTACTTCCCTGAAATAATTCTAAAAGCAATCATGACATCTAATACATTTCTTACTTTTTCTACGAAGTTTTTTTTTTTTGCATTAGTAGGGGAAAATTATGCCAACTGACTTCATCAGGCTGTGAGGATTAACCCATCATTTATAATACCCTTTAAAAATGAGAAAGTGTCATTTAAATGTTAGTCACATGAGTAAGCAGTGAGTCAATATTCCGCATATTAACTGAATGCCTGTGAAGTGCTGGAGTTTTTCTGATGCTTGCCAAGACTGAACCATAACAATTTCTTTTATAGCTGGAGATCAGCCTGAATAAAAGACCTTCCTAAGATCCAGAAGGTGAAGATCAGAGTCATATGCACATTATCTCCATTCCACTGATTGTAAGCTTAGAGAAAAAAAAAATCAGAGAGAACTGAGCAAGAAGAAGGAGCTGTGATTACTTTTCAGGAAAGTAAACAAGGAAAATGAGATACTGGTGCCATACTGCAATCTAAAAATTAATCCAAAATCTGCCAGTCCAACAGAGTGATCCACCAGTTTGTCTCTTTCCAAGACCAACACCAAGCTCTGAAAGTTCGTGTTAGAGATCTAAATACTGCTTGTATCCCCTACAGTTGAAATTTTCCTTTATGCTGAATGTGATTTGTATCTGAGGCATCAGGCAGGGGTTTCAGGATTCCTAACCCCGGAGTCAGTCACTGTTGACACAAAATAGTTTGCCTGAAAACATGAGCCTCCAAAACCGAATGTTTATATACAGATACCAGCACTGATCTTGACAAATGTTTTATCTGCTTCCTCCTTCCTCCTCTTCTCTGGACACAGAAAATACATTCTTACAATGAGGTAATGAACTGTGCTGTTTATACTGGGAGAGCGCCAGGAGATCCAGATCTGCTGACTTCTGTGCAGAACAGGAGTTCACCAAGGGTGTTTAAGGAATATATATAACTTTCTCTCTGCTTTGGGCACTAGAATTATTTTTTTCATGACTGTACTCTGCTTCGTTGTGTATATACAGAATGGCTTGGGTTGGAAGGTACTTTAAATAAAGATCATCTAGATCCACCCTCTGCCATGGGCAGGGACACCTTCCACTGTCCCAGGTTGCTTCAAGCCCCGTCCAACCTGGCCTCGGACACTTCCAGGGATTGGGGCAGCCACAGCTTCTCTCGGGGCACCCTGTGCCAGGGCCTCACCACCCTCACAGGGCTGAATTTCCTCCTAATATTATATGCTTAAAGAATGTAACGCCAAGTAACTCCACGACGTGCTCCTGGGAGCCAAAGCATCCTCCCAGCACATCCACTGCACTCCCAGCCGCCGCTCCAGGGGCAGGAGCTGTCGGGAGTTGGCTTGGCCATAGAACCGACCCCATTCCCTCAGCCCAGGGAGGGGCGCAGATGCCCCCGGCAGCCCCGCCGCTCGCTCCTGCCCTCAAGCTCCCACCGGCGGCGCTTTGGCCTGTCGTGCTCCGCTGTCACCGCGCCACCGGCACCTTTCCCCGGATGGGAGCCGGAATTAGCGGCGGCACCACCTGCAGGGGCAGGAGGCCGGGCCTGGTAGCCTGTCCTGGGTTGCCCATCCCGGACATCCCATCCCGTACAGCCCACCCCCAGCAGTCCGTGAGGCACCGCCAGGTCCTGGCACCGGTCCCCGTCCTGATTCCGATCGCGGTCCTGGTCCCCATCCCGGGTCCACATCCTGGTCCACATCCTCCTCCCGGTCCCCATCTCCGTTCCCGTTCCCATCTCCATCGCCACCTCCGTTCCCGTTCCCATCCTGGTCCCCATCCCCGTCCCCGTTCCCATCCCTGTCCGAGTCCCCGCACCCCTCACAACGCCGCCCGCCCTCACGCGCCCCCTCGGCCACGCCCCTTTCCCACGCCGGTCCATTCATCCCCCCCGCCTCCCCCCGGTCACGTGACGCGGGCCCGGCGGGCGCTCCCCGGCCGCGGCTTCGCCGCCGCTTCCGGGCCGGGCCGGGGGCGTGGCCGGGGCGTGGCCGGGGCGCGCGCGGGGGGGCGGGGCGGGGCGGGGCGGGGCGGCCGCCGCGGCGGCGGCGGCGGGAGGGGAGCGGCGCTCCCGGCAACATGGCGGCGCGCGGGGCGGGCAGCGCCTGAGCCCGGCGCCTCTCGGTCCGCGGGGGTTCCCCCCCGGCCCTGGCTTTCTCTTCTTCCTCCTTCTCCTTCCTTCTCCTCCTCCTCGTCCTTCTTCTCCTCCTCCTCCTGCCCCGCTCCCCGGCGCGGCCATGGAGAGCGAGGAGGAGCAGCACATGACCACGCTGCTCTGCATGGGCTTCTCGGACGCGGCCGCCATCCGCAAGGCCCTGCGCCTGGCCAAGAACGACATCAACGAGGCCGTGGCGCTGCTCACCAACGAGCGGCCCGGCCTCCACTACGGCGGCTACGAGCCCATGGAGAGCGGGCAGGGCCCGCCGGGCGGGCACGGCTCCCCCGCCGGCGGGCAGGGCCCCCGCGGCGGCGACGGGGACGGCGGAGGCAGCGGGGGCGGCTTCGACCCGCCGCCCGCCTACCACGAAGTGGTGGAGACCGAGGTGAGCTGCGGGCGGACGGTCCCGGGGCGGCGGGAGCCTCCCCGCTGCCGGGGCCCCGCGGGCGGCGGTCGGCCGGGCAGGGGACCGGCGGGAGGTGTCCGGGGACCCCCCGTCACTCCCCGGGCCGGGGGCTCCTCGGCCCCCCGCATTCCCTGCCTGCCGCCCGCCCGGCGCGCTCCCGAGTCCGTTCCCTGCGATCGCTGCAAGGTGAAGCGCACCCAGGGTTTTCCTTGGCATTCCAGGAATGTGTGGCTACCGTAGAGTTCTGCTTTTCGCTCCCCCTCTTGTGCCTTCTTGCATAATCCCGGTGACTAAGGTCTGTCTATTTTTTTTTAACAGTTTGCACAATGTGAAGGAAAGCGCAGTGTGGGTATGACTTTACGTACAGTTTTATTTGGATAAGCTGAGCGTAAGTTCTGAAATAGGAACGCAGTGAGGTCAAATGTTTTTCAGAACAGAGCTTAAACTCATAACTTAGGGCTGTGATCTAAAATAAAACTGAAGTAGATCGAAGTGCTGGAGAATGTCAGCCTTTCTCAGGTTCTGTCCTTCCTCCTTGTTTGCTTTTCTCTCTCTTCCATCCTCTTCCAGAACTCTGAACCCTTCAGCCAGCAGATACACTCATGGTGCTCTCCTTGCTGGCTGGAACAGTCTTGTAATGCTTTCCTATAAAGCCTTCTCCTCCTCCTCCTGGTCTTTTTCCCAGAACTTCACAGAGTGCTCATAGGAAAAGAGCTAGTTAGTAGTGTCCAGACCGTGGGATTCGTGGGGGTGAGAGCAGCAGAAAGCCCCTCTGCGTGATACCAAAGGGCCACCTTGCGCAGCCTCTGTCTCAAGTGGTGAAGAGCAGATGTTTAAGCTCGTGAATAAAACCAGGGAACCTCGTGTACCCTCCCAGGCTCCAGTGAAGAGTATCCTGAGGGTTTTCTGTGCCAGAAAAGTGCTCCTTTTCCTTGCATGCATGTGTACGTGTCTATAAATACATTCATGAAGAATCCATGGGCGTATCTGGTGCGTAACTACACTTGCACAGATCATCCGTATCCGTAGCCTCGGCGTATTGACGTCCAGCCCCACGGAATAAAGATAGGTGATCCTGCTCACTGAGTTAACTGGGTTACATCCTGAGCTCCTCTAAGCTGCTGATGTGTGCTTGTGGAGTAAGGTGATCCGTGGGATGGCACGTGTGCCACACAGAAGCAAAGCCGCTCTGTAACTTCCTTGATTGAAGTGCCAGGGAACCGGTTTGCAGCCTTTACTTGTGAAGGATTGAGAGTGAATGAGAGTTCTTGTTGGCATTTGGATTGGATGTAGTTATAGCTGGGACGGTCTGGCTTGTCAGTGTGACGTTTCAAGAGAAGCTGTCAGTGTAAACTTCAGAGAGGCACTTTTTTCCCTGCTCTCATTCCCATTACAAATGGCACTTTGACAACTCTCAGAGGATTCTCCCCCATTATTTCATCCTGTATTTCTGATCAAATTTACTTACGCTTTATAATAGTTTCCTTTGCCACTCATGTTCTTGTTTGCTCTGGCTTGTGTTCTTTTTAACCCACAGGAGGGATGTCAAAACATTGCGGTGTAGGTAAATCACTGCACAGAGCAGGCGTTTCAGAAAGAATACGGTGTCTTTCTGCATGAAACTTTATATAAAGTCATGCCTCAATTTAGTAATTGGATTCATTTGCATATGAGCATCTGTCAACTTCTGCACGTGTATGCAATACAGTATTTTTGTAATAAAAGAGTTACATCTACAGAAGTCATGAGATTGGAATTGTTACCTGTGCATATTTGTCTAACGCTGCAGTACAATTTAACACCTTTTCACATACGTTTTATGAAAGGAGGAAAGTGATATATGATCAGTTCTTGGGGTTTTTTTATTTGTCAGCTGTAATCTAGCATTGCATTTAATAAGCTGCAGCTATTCTTTAAGTGGTTAATCAGTAATTAATCAGGATAATCAGTAGTTTTCCATTCAGCAGAAGTTTATGGCATATGAAGCTGTACAGAAAGCCATTGCAGAAGCAGCTATATTATTCATTGTAGTCATACACATTATGGTGAAACATATTGTACCCCATGCTGTCTTGTGGTAATTCAGATGTTATTTCTGGTTTTCTTCCTCTCAGTATCATCTCTCTTCCTAACAGCTCTTCGAATGTGTATTCTTCCTTCTCTTCATAATACCAGTTTTAATTTTTATTCAGTGGGGAGGAAGTGGTGTGTTAGATTTTTGGGTTTTATATATCAGCAACAGGAGATAAAGAGGAGATAAATCACAGGAGAAGAATTCTTAGAAATTTTCCCTCGAGTAAAATGTTCCAGTCTAACGCTTCATGAACAAAAGTTAGGATTAGATGTTATAATTTAAAAATAACAAGAATGCTTCAGTCATTCTTCAAGGCACGTATAACAGGTCTGTGCTTTGAATTTACATGGTTTTTTTGGCTGAGCACACTTTAGCATGCATATAAGAATAGGTCTATGAATGATTAAACACTTTACATTTTCCCTAATCAGTAATGAATCCATTATGTTTGCATATGCTTATTTGGTCTCTATTACATAATGTTAGAATCTGTTCAGCATTCATGTGGATCAAAGAAAGGCTTGTCTAGTGGTTTTCTTTGAGAGGAGTGCAGCAACCAGATACATATCATACTAGTTAAAACATGTTTTGTTTAGATAAGGTTTTAAAAATCAGTGTGAATCCTCTTTCAGAGGTCCAGACTGCTGGTCTTCAGGGCTGTCTGAAAGTGTTAAAGAAGCCTGAATTTGGAGTAACTGGCTCAGAAGGAAGATAGCTGCTGTGAGCTGGCCCAACATATGCCCTGTGCGTTCTGTATGAGGCTTGAGGTGAAGATGTGTGTAAATTTCAATTTCATGAGGTTAAAACTTCAGTTTCAGGGAGCTGGTGTTTCCCCATTGCTTCAGTTTTAGGTTAATAGCTGTGCTGTGCCTTTGGCATTGATGCTGGTAGCATGATCACACTTAACTCATCAAAAGGAAAAGGCCAGACAAACTTGGAGGTGCAAAAGGGGCTTCGGTTCATTTGCAGTCTTCTGAAGCCGCAGGGAAGTTCAGCTTGAGGTTTACAGCTGCTTGGAAATTTTGCCCTTCATTGCACCAAACCACACTGATAGACTGGGGTCACCTGCTTTTCCAAGAGGTGACTCTGTGTGTTTGACATAACTTCTATGTTTATGTCTGTTGGCAGAAGTAAATCTTGCCATTTGGCAAGAATGTGGCGTTTCTGTGTTTATTCCTTAGGCAGCATGCAGATTGTCACGGTGTGATTCTGTGCTGAGGGAGGCGGGTGAAGGATGCTATGCTCATCTCTTCATCTGACTGACAGATAAGCTGCTTTATGAACTGCTGCTAAATCCTTATAATTTAAGACAAGACTATAAATGAGTGCGATGACAACGTCTGTCAGTGTGTCCAAGAATTGCCACAAGTGCCACAATTCCTGGCTTTAATGAGTTTGAGAGGAATGAGGTGGAGAAGACGAGGCTAAACGAATGTGGGGATTGTGACCAGAGAACTTGAAATTGTGGGGAGGGGCAGGTAAAAATACTAAACATATACCAATGGTTTGTATAACCTTCACTAAAACAATCTTAATTTGCTTTTAAAACAGCTTCTGAGAGCCATTACTATGACCTTTTGGCTAAATTGTGATGAACAGATTATATTACCCCCCGGCTATTCCTGTCCCCTTCAGCATGTGCTCTTTTGATTTATGTCTTTTTAGTTGAACTGGATCAAAAGCTCATACATGCCAGATTTCACTAGGTAAGGTTTATGATAAATCTTGTCCAGGATTGCTTTTGAGGTGCTGTTTGACTGCAAGAGAAGGGATTTTGGGGAGGAAAAAAACCAAAAAAAACCCCAGGCCAGCGACTGTAGTGACTGCCAGTGCCAGGAACATTCTCACTAGTCATGCTGCAGAACTGTGGTGTTCAAACCCTACCTCTCCTCATTATTAAAGCTCAGGGCTGAAAGCAGTTCTGCCACAGATGTGCTGCGTCACGGTGGGTGTGTAACTTAACCTCTGGTTTAGCTTCTAATGTGTAAAATGAGGATAATGGGGTGTGCTTTATTAGGAGAACCATGGACGTTAAGCTTGTGAAGTTCTTTGATCTTTGAATGGAAGGAGCTGTATTTGTTTAAAGACAAAGAAGGTATTTAGCCTTCACGCAAATGAGATGGATTTCACACTACAATTCTGCACATTTAAAGTCAGTCTCCTCTCTTGTAAGTAGTCTTGAGCTTTGCAAAAGTGAGTATTTCTTGCATTCTCATGTGGAAGCTTTACAGTGTGGCTTGTCAACGAATGGGCCTTGTAAAACAATTAAGCAATCAAATAAAGCTCTGTGGTGGATTCTGGCATCGAGTCCTTGGCTGGATGCCATTAGAGTGTCAAGTGGAATTAGTATTTTAGCACTCCTGGTTTTCAGCATCACTGTTTTCAAAAATGAGTGGCCCTGGTGTGGAACCTCTTTCTATATTCTGATTCCATTAACACTTCTTTGAAAGCATTTGAAAGAAAATACTCTGGGTTTCATTCTTGGTGTAACACGGACTAATAAAGATGCTACATGAAGTTAGGGAAGTAGGGGTGATACTGAGAGGTGCAGCTGGTTAATTTTAAATGTAAGCTTTGTTTTGAATAACTCACAAAGTCATTATCATGTAATGTGATCGTTAGAGTAATTGCTGGATTGAGAGGAGCGGTCTGTAATTACTGGTTCATTGGTGAAGGTGATGCCTGCAGGGTCAGTGAAGGTGGGAGACAGCTCTGTACAGCCAAATTCTCAGCTGGGCAGGAAGTGTCTCTGGTATAATGTCCTCTGGAAGCATTTTTTGGTCATCTTCCCAGTTTACAGTGCTATTCTGTGGCAGCTGTTTAATAAGGAAGTGAAATACTGAGGAAGAATGAGAATAAAAACAAATTAGCCAGTGTTAGAAGTTAATTCCAGCAAATCATTTGGATTGCTTTTGGATTAAGGAACAGTAGCTCTTTGTATGAGGAGGGCAAAGAGGAAGTGCCTGTTTCTTTTGTAAGCCTTTATTCTGAAAAAACCACGTATTTGTGCTGCTGTAGGAATAGCCTTTGGTATATATGTTTCAGGGGCCAAATTAAAAATATATTTTAAAAGCCAATGTTCCCAGTGTTTCTTGCCACTTGATCTTCCTCCCACTGCTTTACAACAGTTCTGGCTTTTCTGATGCCCAGCAGAACGATCTTGAGAGGCATTTAAAGATTTTTTCATATTAGCACAATTTTGGAATTACACGTTGTCAGAATCAGCTGCTCTATCAGTTCTGGTTTCTGTTTCACTATGCATCAGTAGAACAGAAGTATAGATGACTGTTTAGCAGCATTATTGAATTAATTTTCCTTTCCAGAGCTTGACCTTTGGTCACTAAAATGTTACAGTAAATACTCTATGTTGTGGTTCTGCAGCACTTCTCTATTAATTCCTGGTGTTTTGGCAAAGGGAGATACAAGTATTGACTTAATTTTAAGTACTGAAATGTTAAGCGTTTGTGATTCATTGTTTTATTGTTTTAAAGCACAATGTTTTTATCTGATACCACACCAAGTTATCCTGAGTTATTTGGGAACAAGCATGAGGTTTTGTGCTGGTGAAAACTCAGAGGTTGGGAGGCATCATGGTGTTGACTCTGAGTCTGGCTGTTTGTAGTTACACTAATGGAATAAGTTTTTTAATATATCTACAGACGATAGTGAAAACACATGGAAGATAAGTGTTTTCCTTGGTTCCTCGTGAATGGCATTCCTAACAGTGCTTTCCATGACCTCCCCTCACCTACAACTTATCAAATACTTATCACCTACAACTTAGTCAAAATATGTTGCCAAAAGTGGTTGTAGTGAATCTCTGCCTCGGATTTCACTGAATACTGTGCTCACAGCAGTATAAAAGGGCAAAGAGGCTCCTTGTATTTTTGAAGTTAAATGGAGGTTTTAATTCAAGTGCTGTGTTTACAGAGCCTCGGTTGTTTTGTTTTGCTGTGATGCTCAGGACTATGTTTATCTTTGAACAAGTAGGCAAGTACATCAGGGAATATTGCCTGGTAACATCACACCATCACCCTGGAAATCAGAGAGAGAGTACAACCCATGTTTTCAGAAACTCTTAAATTAATTCTCAGCTTTGCTGAACTTGTTTTTATTTTTCAAATTCGTATTGTGTTCTTATTCCCAGTGTTACACAGTTCTTGCTTGTGAGACACGGGAGGCAAAGGGAAGGCAAAGCCATAGGGTTTTTGTAGTTATAATTTGTTACTATCCTTTACAGCTACTGAGGGTTTAGTCTAAACAGAAATCCTTGATGGTGACCTTGTGCAACTCGCAGTTAAGGTCAGTGTCTAAAACGTTCTGTGAGAAAGTTCACTAAATAAATTGGGGTTTTTTTAGGGCATCTCTGTGATGGGATGAGAGTCCAGATCAATTTCCGTTAGGTGGTGTCTGTAAAGGAGGATTTATTTTCCTTTAGTAGTAGACTGGTATCCTTCTTTTATATTAGCATAACAAAATGCCAGCATTTTTTTCTTGTGACAAGGCTGCATTTGTTTGTGTAAAGTAGTCCATAGTAGAAATGTTGAGAGCTTCGTTTCTACGAAAAGAGAACAAAACAAAACATTTGTGTACCTCACCAACAAGCTTATGTTCTCTTAGCAGAATATAAACAAAAACCATTCCTATCTGTTGCTGCACTTAAAAGTTTTGCACTCAGATATGTTTCTCTGTGTGAAAATTCAAGCTGTATCTCTTTAGGACTTAAAACAGTTAAAAACTGTGACAATACTTTGCAAGTAAATGTCTGTTTGTCAGTAAAACATTCTGGAAATCACAGTGGGTTTTCTTATTGCCAGATAAGAAACATAATGTGGAAATTCCATACATGACACCATTTTTTGAGTCTTACTAATACTGACATATTCACAAGAGGATACCAAGCTTGCTCTTAGAAGTGTGGTGGGTCCAGTGGGTTCAATCTGAGTGCAGGAGCAGGCAGCTGGGAAATACTCTGCAATTTTGTTCCCACATCTGCCACTTAACAAGAGTTGAAATTCTTTAACCATCTGGAATACCAGTTTATAAAAAGCAAATAGGTTACAGGTATGAAAGTGTGACAATTTTTTAAAACATTCAATAGCTTGTTCTTATGCTGATGTTCTTGTTCTTGTGTTTCTGTGTAAGTGCAGGGTGGTGGCTTTGAGTTATTTGAAAGGCTTTGAATTTTTACCCTCGTGTTTCAGTTCTAAGTAACAGAATATCCCTCTGTTAGGAGTTAATTAGAAGAAGAAAAGGTTTGACATCCAGGCGTGAAAGTAAGAGTTGCTTTAATCAATAGTCTGGCAGGTGGAGGAACTGTCAGGTCATGGCTTGAGGATTCATAGCTTCTCCCACAAATTCATGGGCACAGTACATCAGAGCAGAGAAATGCTCTGTTTTTATGGGTTTTTTACAGTATTTCTCTCGCCTTGCCTCCACCTGAGCATTGCAGTGCTCTGCAAACACTTGTGAGTGGTACAGCAGTGCTGTGGCACAGAAGAGCATCCCTGCTGACACCTGGCAGCTGGAAAAGCTGTAGCATTGGAAGATTGATTTCTTTGTGTTGACTATGTCTGTGATAAAAACTGAAAGGTGGACCTAAAATTGTTGTCTGCTAGTTCTGGCTGTATTCTTTTCATTATTACTCTTCAGAGCGGTTAAACTTTGTCCTGTTTGTGGGTACATAGGAACAAGGTTTTGTGGGTTGTTTTTTTTTTTTTTTTTAAATAATGCAATGAGACTTCAAAAGTCTGCTTTCTTGGCTATAAAATGATGGTTATTTTGTGAAAATCACTTATTAGAGAGCCACGAGGTGGAGGTAACTGCTTGGTCTGCTGGTGTCTTAGAAAGTCTGATCCTGTTGCTTGTTGAAAGAATCGTGACTTTGGGGTTTTGTTTCCTGAGTTGTACTGGATTCAAGAGCACATAATGTGACTTTGCTATGGTGATAATAGATTCTGTTGGTAGCCTCCTATCAAAATCAAATTAACGAATTTATATTATAATTTGACTGTAATTTCATTATTAAGGCTGCCAATTAGAATCAAAACAAGTCTAAACTCCTTGTTATTTTATGTAAAGTGACTGGTATGGGAACTGTCAGTGGCTTTAGTTAAACAGGGTTTGATGAGTTAATTAGCTGAATACTGCATGAATACATTTTGAAGCTTTAAACTGTGACCTTTTGGCAATTACAGTTAATTCATATTTCACTTTTTGTGCTAATCTTTGTTCTATGTTACTCTTCAATAGAAAGTTTTATGCTACAGATTTAAGCAATGCTTTATTGATCAGATGTTGAACAGTTTTTGTTTATTCAGCCTTGCAGGCAAATCTGGGAGGTGCCAGGTCCCCAGAGAGGGAATCTTGAGCTTGTGCCTGCTCCTGTGAGGGTTTTTCTCCTGGGAGCCTGTGTGTGTGTTTAGCCATAACTGCATTTTCACACCTTGAAAATAAGTCAGAGGAGCCAAGACTGTTAGAATGAGGGGATCTTCAGGGCTTTTGTGCAATAAGAGATATATCAGAAGGCGTGAAAAACTATATTAAAGGTTTGTCAGCGAAAGTTTGTTGGTCTCAGTATTTCAACTACAGAAATAGTCACAGATTTATGGTGTGCATCATGGTTTCCACTGCAGAAATGAGTGATTCTAACAGCCTTTTAGGCAGTTTATCTTTGTGTGACGCATTGGTTACCAGGAATAGGACTGGGGGGGTTTTGTTGTTTTTTTGCTCTTCTGTGGAAGAACATCCCTACCAATCCTTATCATGTTGGGGGCCAGTCCAGTGCTAAGTCTGTTCAGCCAGAATTGCAGAGTCCTGATACAGATCATCATCAACTGGCAGACACCATTCTGAAGTCACCTGTTTGAGGGGAGGGAGGTAGCTTTGTATATATATTTATTTATAAACAAACAAACCCCATGTAATTCCCCTAAGCCAAGATTCAGAAAACCACTTTTTGGGAAGCTGACATGCCTTTTATCCTATTTACTTTCACATATGCCTTAATTTTTCTTCAAAATTTTTTATTTCCTCCATGGACCTTTGTCAGTAAAGTTTGCAGAGACAATCCCTGAGCTCCTCAGTTACAGAACATTAATTGTGGATACGTGTTCAGGGCTGTGAATGTCAGCAGAGAAGTGAGTTCTCCAGGCTGTGTTGGAGTATGAGATCTGTGTGCAGATCTCCAGCCAACAAAAGATGATGCAAGAACTGAGCTGACGTTTCACCTTGCTGCTGCAGCTGCTGGTAATAAATCCCTCACTTTAAAGAGCAGTGCCCTAATTGATTTAAAAATTGGGTGGGGAACAGTCTGCCCTTTTTCGTGTACAGAAAGACACTAATTATGAAAGAGCAGCAGAAAGTCTTTAAAGAGACTGTTTCTTGTATTAGATTTGTTTTAAGAAACACAACTCAGTCTGCACTAATAAAATATGAACATAGCTGTAATCTCCCAGAAATGCAGACTGTTAGATTTATTAATGGTTTGGAGGGGAATTTGGGTTTTAAACTGCCTGGGTGTATGTTTGAGACTGTCACAGGTTTCACAGTAGCTGTGAAGCTATGTGGATGTGTTCTAAAATTAATAAATGAACTTGATACTTTCTGCACATGATTTTAGTAGCAGAGCACTTTCAAGCAAGAAGCCTCATTGCCTCTAATTCTTGGAAAGTGCCAAAAGCGTGCTCCTTCAATGCAAATAGTTCCCATTATTATTAGGGCAATATTCCAAATACCACAGTCATTTTTTTTTTGTGTAAAACCGTCTTTTCACTGCACTGTTGGTAGACTAGATCTAGCAATAGTCCAGATGTGTTCTGAGCATAATTTATGATAATGTGGGAGCTGAATGTACAGTGAAGAACGTGCGTTATTTCACTTTCCATATGAATTTCTGTGTCACGGATCCTGGCAATCCCTTGTGTGGAAACAGGTAACTAATGAGCAGCATTGCTTGGTTGCAGATGGGAAAGCAGAACAACAAGTGGAGTTTTTCAGCTACAGTTGAAGGTCTGCATTGCTATTCTGTACCTTTTAAGATACCAGTTACTGCTGTCACTGCGTTTATTTAATGTGCATTTTCCTCCAGGGAATGAAGCAACTCTTGCTCTGTTTCTGTAACATTTGTTGAAATGTTGCTTTCCTTGGCTACAATTGGAGGCTGAACTGTAGTCCTTGAAGGCCCAGCAATTGGTTGTTTAAGTTATACTCAGTCTGCCTTTATTATACTAAAAGTTCACTCCCGCTCTGTTACTGTGAGCACTTTCTTTGTAACTGCACACTTGTTTTCTGGGGAAATGCTTTGGTTTTCTGCATGGGTGTTCTTTACAGAAGCTGTATAATTAACAGTTTCGTTCCTAGAAAATACTTCTGTGTAATTTCAGTGTCTTTTCATGTAGACTTTCAAACATCCCTTCTCCCAAACCTGAAGTATTTAAACAGGGCATGATTTGCTAGAAGGGAATTATATTCGGCTTCCATGCACAGTGCTGGATCAGGTGACCACAGTTTCAGCAGCTGATATTCAGGTCTGCTAAAGTGCAACTTCCCATAAAGTCATACTGAGGACTAAGTGTTTAGTAGGGGGTTGGAGAAAGGTGGCACTTTATTTCCCAAACACCAATATGTGGTTTTTTTCTAAGCAGTGTTCTGTTCCTATAAATTGTCCTGCTGCTCTCCAGAACATTAGTAAGTCCAGCCCACGTGCTGTCCATGAACTTTAAAGGTTAAGCTCTGTACAATTGCTGTTCCCTTGGCTTAATAGTTTGAACCATTATGAAAGTGAATGACACATTTACTTTTTAAAGAGGGATCTAATCCTACAAATAGCAAATGCAGTGAGAGAGCTGGAAGCACACTTGTGTGCCTACATTGATTTCGTTCTTGGTATACCATCTCCTCCAGAGTTCAATTCTTTCTTTTGGTTTATTACTTTCTGGTTGCTCCATTCACTTTCCTGACACTGTCTGGTTTTTACTTTTGAGTGTGTTTTCCGCTTGTCCTTCCTGCCTCCATGTCCCTGGCTTCTTTCCCTCCTTCAGTGGGATCTTGTTACCATCGCTGCTCTTGTTTTCCACTGTCTCCGACCGTGGCTCATGCTCGCTGCCAGACCTGGTCCAGACATTCTGTCCTTTCTCCTGCTGGCTTTGCCTGCTGTTGTGGAGGCAGGGAAAGGTAGTCCATGTGAACTCTTTGACACACTGGGTACCTGGCATCTACGGGAGGTTAAAAAATAAACAAAAGCAAATAAATGAATAACTTGTCTACTCTTTCTTTGGCGCTGCTGAGGCAGTTACCTCATATGGCACTTGGTGGAGAGCAGGGGGTAATTCTGCGTCCTGTACACAGAAATAGCTGCTCTTCAGTGCCACTAGCAAGGAAACCTGTAAAGCTTAGCTGCAGTCACCTGCTTGCCTGTTCCCTCTTACCTTCCAGAGTATTTGCCAGTAACTCATTATGGCTTCAGGGGAAGGATAATTATATTACCTTGTTGGACAACTATATTTGATGTAGATTTTTCTTTAGATTGTTAGTAAAAGAAAATCTTGATGTACTGAAACAGTGTCCCGTGTTTCTAATGTGATGGGATGAAATGGACTTCCGTTAAACTATTGTCATATTCTACGGAGGATTAATGTGCAGATCTATGGAGATCAAAACTTGTACTCTAGAGTCTCCCAGGGACTGGAAGTACTTAT
Organism: Chamaea fasciata; assembly: GCF_029207755.1. Lineage (NCBI taxonomy): Eukaryota > Metazoa > Chordata > Aves > Passeriformes > Sylviidae > Chamaea > Chamaea fasciata. Next base: position 28,090,232 of record NW_027094095.1, on the reverse strand, counting down.
CACCTGGCTCTAGGATCTGATATGCTATGAAACAAGATTTGCTGCTTAAATAGGCAATTAGTTAGCAATTAGTTATGTAAACATAGTAGTTATCACCTACACAAAATACATCCAGGTATGTAATCCCTTCAATTCAAGTTGAAATATTAAATTCTACCTTGAAAAACACAAGCAGCCTCGGGGTTGAGAATTTGACATGCTTGTTACAAGCACGGCTGCCTTTTCTAAACCCTTTAATGTGTCTAGGAAACTGTTCCACTTGAAATTTTTTTTTTTCACCCATAGAAAAATGATGAAAATGGGAATTGCTCTGGTGAAGGGATTGAGTTTCCAACAACCAACTTGTATGAACTGGAGAGCAGAGTTTTGACAGATCACTGGTCCATACCCTACAAGCGGGAGGAGTCTCTAGGCAAGTGCCTAATTGCATCCACCTACCTGGCAAGACTGGGTAAGTTCCCTTCCACAATTTCACAGATTGTCTGTTCAGAGGGTGTCACAGACAGAATGTTGGCCAGGTGTGTCTTTCGCTTTAATCTTGCTGCTGTTTATTTGCACCCTGCACAACAATCACATCTCTGGGAAAGGGGTTAACAGTTTACTGTTCTACCCAATGCTGTAAAAACAACATTGATCTCTTTTCTTTCTCTCCAAAGTAATTTGTTTACTTAATTTTTTTTTCAAAAAGTGGTGCACATGCTTCTTTATGTTCTAATAATTGTGGGAATAACATCTTTTCAGAGCTAAATTACTGACTCTTTTTTTCCTTGTGCTGGTTATTTTCCTTTCATAAAAGCAAGCTGTCATCTCAATCTCTGCTGTACCATGCTTGTATAAGTGGTTGTTTTTCCCTGGTGAAATGCTTATATTGCATTAGATCTGGATTTGACTCTTCTTATTCAGTTCTTTGGCTGGGGTTAGGAGTGCTATGGAGGCACCACACCCAACAACTGCTGTATAATTGAGAGTACAAGACAGTTTTTCAGTCATGCCTGATGGCAGACTAAAGGAATGTTGTAATCTCTTGGAAGAATAGAAGTTGTTAAGTGGTTTGCTTCTCTGTTTCCAATCTGTGCTTTAATTTGGTTTTCAAGGGAGGCTGTGAAGCATCAGTTATGTATAAATTGTAAACTCTGAAGTTTACAAGTTGCTTATGGTGCTAATAATGCTTGAAGAAGCTGTAAAAGGTATTGGGAAATTAATTCTTAGTTCTGAAGGGCAGATTCTCTCAAGTCATGCTTTTTGTGGCTTAAAATGCATGCTAGTTATGAAGGAACAGTAGCAGTTTACTACTGCAGGTTTGGGTTGGTGTTCCCTCAAATTTGCAACAGGGTCCCTGAGGTCATCTTAAAAAGTATTTTCTTTTAAATACTGTTAAAAAGCACTCTTTTTTTCTGTAAAGGTCTTTCTGATTCCGATGAGAATTGCAAGAGGTTTATGGACAGATGCATGCCTGAAGCATTTAAAAAGGTAAGTAGGTACAGGAGGCCAGTTCAATGTTTCTTTGTTGTTTGTGGTGGAAACAGTGTTTTGTAATCCAGACTTCAGGTAACTACTGAATGGGTTCTTAGATTAAAATCACACTCAATTTATTTTCCTAGATTAAAATCATAGAAATTTAAATGTAAATCATAAAAGGTCCCAATTCAGTAACTCCGGCCAACTTTAGCACTTAGCTTTTTTCTTTTTTTTTTTTTTTTCCTCTTAAATGAAGAGCCCTGTACTAATTACCAGAGCCCAAAGAGAGGTTTAGAGACCCTTGAATATGACCACTAGTGGCAGGTTCATGGACAGATTTCCATTAACTATTCTTTCCGTTACTTCTTCAGAGGGTTGCTAAATTCTTTCCACAATCCATTTAGAGTTTTGTCTTTCACTTCAGTTCTCAATGCCCTGTGCTTCTCTGGGCTGTTGTGAATTTTCTCTATAGAGCTCACCAAACTAATTGACTTCCCACTGTTCCATCAACTTTATTTCCTGCCCAGTTATTGGACCATATGTATAAAAACACATACATACCCTTTTAAAAGTTACTCTGTTCTGGTGTTCAAGTACTGAGAATATAATTCCATTTAAGGAATACAAAAATTTAAGAGAAAAATTCTTTTTCCATTTAGTTATCAGGGTACTAATCTTACATACAACAGTTTTGTATCACTTGGTGTTTTTTGCCTATGAAATAAACAGTGTATATTGTTCCTCCAAAAGGATAATCTGTGGAAATCTAAGTTCAGGATGCGCTGAATTACAATTTGCTGAAATTTTTACAAGAAACCCTATTAATTTTACAAAAAGTGATTGTATTTAAACTATTAAGTTTTTTATCTGCTTCTGTTCAGACACAGCAGAAATTAAATGAAATTTGCAGATGGCAGCCGAGTGTCCTTTACAAACAACCATGAAACCAGATTTAAAGAACATGTTTCAGTAGGTGGAAGCAGCATTGAATACCTCTCTCTCCTGGTACATGTGCTTTGTTTTCCAATAGAAGCTGCTCAAAAAGTGTGAATTGGTAAATGGTTACCTCTGCTGAATCAGTGCAGCTTTATGGCTGCCTGTTTCAAGATTTAATAGTTGTGTGTTCAATCTGCGAACAGATTAGTTTCATATTAGTTGCTCTTTGCAAAGGTTACGGTCTCTACTAGTGCATGCAAATGGAAAACACTTTGATAGATTTTATTTTCTGTCATAAGCTGTGATTTAAGGTGTTCTTCCACAGAATTACAGATTGAATTAACTCCTAAGCCAGTAGTGCAGAAAGAACATCTGAAAAACACACCAGACGGTGATGAGTGCATTCCAAGGAAACATTTATTCTGAAAAAAGTCTCAGGAGTTTATAAATTTGCCCTTGTTTGTGATTGTGCTCAAACTTCTTAAAAATTAGGGGTTTTCTTCTTTGTTAGCTGTTGACATCCAGTGCTGTTCACAAGTGGGGAACTGAAATCCATGAAGGAATCTACAACATGCTCATGCTGCTGGTGGACCTGGTTGCGGAAAGAGTAAAACAAGATCCTATCCCTGTGGGCCTGCTTGGTGTGCTTACAATGGTATTTGACTCTCTGATGCAGTTTCTAACATCTGGGTATTTGGCATTTTGTATTTATGCAGCTGATGCTTTTTCCAACTGTTTAAGTTGTAGTTCATTGTCTTAAAATCTGCAGCCATTGCTTGCTGCAGATATTTTGCATCCAGTAGGCAATTCAAAGGGGTGGGTGCTGTTCAGAACTTCTGAAAACCTAGCAGTTTAAAAAAAATCACATTTTTGTCACTTTGCTATTTATTTTTAAAAACTGATACTTTGTGTTCGGTTCTCTGTTTTATTGACCTCTGGCTCACATAATTATTGGATATTGTCTGTACAGAATAAAGGCTTCAAAATGCTTTATATGGTGAGAACTGAGAGGCAGGAGCTGGGGGGTTGTATGCAGCTTTATTTTTTTCTAGATCTTTTAACTGTCAGCCAGGAGAATGCTCAGCTGAAATGGTCAAATATTATCGATATGTTTTGAAACTGGCATAAGACACCTGTTCATTGCCATGGGCTTTTCTTTCAAGGCATTTAACCCCGACAATGAATATCATTTCAAGAATCGAATGAAGGTGTGCCAGAGAAACTGGGCAGAAGTCTTTGGGGAGGGGAACATGCATGCTGTCTCACCCATGTCCACTTTTCAGAAGGTAAGCATGACCATGCCCTAAAAACTAATTTTAGGGTGGATGTCTTTGTTTCAAGATAAGATTATTTGTTTAGTAGGTATTTGTAACGCAAAGTTTAAATATGTCACCTAGAATTATTGCAAATAGATGTGGAGTGTATGTTGGTCTGTAGGCATTAGTTTGTGCTCTCAAATTGTTCCAATTCTCTGTTAGAGGCTACATTTAGAAATGGGTGCACTTTCATGTCTGAAGTAGCAGAACAATCTGTGTGTTGCTTTAGACATGGAGCACACAACGGGTGGGCCTCTGTATCTAAGGACTGGCATCTGTTTGGTTGTTGGGTGTGAAATGACCAGGGTAACTCCAAGTGTTCAGTTCTAGTAGAGGATTCAGGCTTTTCTGACCGCCAAGGATAAAATATCTGCAACTCAAACTCACTGGCAAGGAGGCAGTTTTTGAGGTTTGCATTGTCTTGTCACCATTGTTCCAGATGAGTGGGTCCAAAACAGCATCAGTGGAGTTGATTTCTCCTTCAGGAGAAAACAAGTTAGTGGCCATAGAAAGAAAATTCTACATCTGCTGCTTTAGGAAAGTAATGTTCCACAGTGCTATAAATACAGTTGCTTGTGAGTCAGCAGCCACAATGTGATCTGTTGCCACAGCACATGGGCAGTGATGTCAGGCAGAGTCCAAAACAGGATGATGCTCATGAGAACCGACCAGAGCTCCAGCTACACTTTGTACAGGAGCTGTTACAAACATTGTTTTATTTGTGTAATAGTGTATCCATTTGTGGGTTAATGGGCTGAAAGTGTCTGTCCAAATGTCCGTTTCAAAAGACAAATGTTTAGCATTGATGTTGCAGCTGCTAATTTTTTCCTGTTCTTATTGTTCAAGGAACCTCATGGGTGGCTGGTGGATCTGGTAAACAGGGTAGGTAAATATAAACCAGAATTATTGTTTGTCACTTGAATTCATTGGTCTTCAGAGATAATTTCTTCTCCCCCCACTTCACCTTGCCCTGACTTGTTTGTTCACTCCTCACTTTTCTGACGACCACAAAAAAATAGTTTGAGATTTTAATCCTGCCTTGTAAAATAAAGCTTGTTGAGTTGCTGCCTTCTCCCTTGAGCACCTTTACCCTAATGTGGTATCTATGACTAGAGGAATTTGAGAGCCCAGCTGAGGCTGCAATCAAAGGTCCCCCAAGAAAAAGTGCCAGTCCAGTCAGCTGTTGCTATATGTGTTCTACCTTTCTTCCCTATGTCCATTTTTACTCAAGACAAAATTTCTAGCTTGATGCTTAAACCCTGCTATTGTGTATAATTGCATTGCATTCCCCGGTGTGCCCCTGAATTCCCATGAAAATATAAAGTTTTTTAGATGGGATGTTCCATTGTAAAGGACACTTGTTGGCATTTCAGGAATTGTCAGTGGAGTATTTTCTATAGTCTCTTATTTAAAGATAAAATACTGTAATTTGCTGTGTAATACTGATTATTTTATTTCAGTTTGCAGAGTTGGGTGGATTTTCAGCAATTCAGTCCAAACTCAATTCTGAAGATATTGAACTTGGGGTAAGTCCACCTTCTGTCACGAGACTTCTCCCTTTCCATTTTATCCTTCATGAAGAACCAGCAGTGTCCCTTTTGGCAGTGCTTTTACCTTTTCTTTGGTACCAGAGCAACACTCCCACAGAGCCCTGGAAATGTGCTGTCAGGCTGGAGGTCAAATGAGGTTGTACGTAAGAATTCTGATTGAAGAGCAATTAAGCCTTCACAGAAAAGAGGAGAAATTAGTGTACCTTTCTGCTAGCACTCAGCCTTCTGGTTAGACATCAATCAAAGTAGTTTCATTGTATGTTCACCAGTATGTCCCTGGTTTTCTGTTTACTGCACCCGTAGCTGCATTTAGCTGCAAGTGAATTGACTTCTGTCATTTATTACAGAGATCACTCTTTAAAGAAAAAAATCCTTAGGAAGACAGACAGTGTCTAATCCTAAACAACTTTTCAAGAGCAGTGTCTTAAAACTGACTGGTTCAACAGAGCTAAACTATTTTTGGTGTGAAGTCTAACTTGGTTAGTTTTAGCTTCCTAACCTATATTCAGGAGGCTTCCAATTCTTTCGAGCTTTGGAGAATGAGGAGGCTAAAGGAAAACTGTCATCTGGAACCTTGTCCCCCAGTACAAAATCAGTCTGATTTCAGTGACGTGCCACTTGGAGGGAATTCAACTTCTTTACTTGGGGTATCAATATTTTCTGCTTTATATAGAGATAGGTTCGTATGTGAGCTTGACAGAAGAATAAGGAAAACCTTGATTTACATGCCAGTTCTGTAATAGAAACTTTGACTTGACTTTGTTTAATGATTATTAACTGCTTGCTTAGGAAGGGAATCTAGGTCAGTGTCACTTAATTTGGGCTTTGGGTTGCACTGCTACACACTCAGTTCCACAGTTCTTGATCCAACGTGAAAAGAAACTGATTTTGATATTATTTACTGGCAAACAAATGCTTTTATACATTTAATTTCTTGACAATAGATACCACTTTAAAGTCATGCATTGAAGAGATCTTGACATGTATATGACACATTTACAAAAGCTTTCTCCCACGTATTGCTTTGGGAAAGAAATTTGCCATATGGCTTTAACCTTAAATTTTGCATTCACACTTCTGATTGCTGTAGAGAGCAAGCAAAATGTGATATGTTCCTTTCCGTCTGTTTATTTCTGTGACTGAAACAGGATCCGTCAGAGAACACTGAACAGAGTGATGAGAGGACCAAGATTAGTGAAAACTGGGAAGGCATTTTTTATTTCAGACAAAAATATGTAACACATACTGTATGCCATATATCATATATAGCACATACTCTACTGTGTGCCATGGAGTAAATCTTTCTTAAACCATGTGTTGTTGTAAAAGACTTGCACGCCAAAAACAATCATAGCAAATGACTGGAAATATATGATATAAATAATACTTGTTCATCTTCATTTGCCTTTTAAGCTATGGATTGCTAATGGAAAAATTTCTTAAATATGCATCTAAATACTTGCTGTCTTTCTTTCAGGCAATCTCTGCATTAGTTCAACCCTTTGGAGTCTGTGCAGAATATCTTAACTCCTCTGTAGTACAGGTAAAATGTCTTTGTTATGACTTGTAAGAGGACTGAAAATTAATTTCCAAGTGTGTTGGTGTGAAACTGGTGACTAATTTGAAAATCCTTCAAAGCTCACGTTGCAGAAAGTACAAGAACCATTTTGAGCATCCTGAAGTGATGAATAAAAGGCTCAGACAATGTTCAGATTCATTTTCCAAGCAATCATCTGTAGTCATGTATCTACATCTGCAGCAGTGAGAAGCTTTACCACTGCCATTAGTAAGTTTCAGCAGTAGAAACCATGTGGGAAAAGAATCCAGCCTGAAGGATGAATTTTGCTTTTAGTTTAACTTCCTGGCTGACATCAAGCACATGGATATGAGAGTTTACGCTGCAGAAATTGAGGTACAGGAAAAAAGTTCACCAGGATCTCTTTGTATGTGCAAACGTACTCCAGGCTTCACTCCTGCCCCCACCACCAAAAACTGTTGATTTAAGTGACTGGAAGACTTCATTTGAAGAGGAGGATGTAGTTTAGAAGCCCCTGGGAGTAAGAGGCACATGCACCTAATAACTGAGGTGTTTTTAGAGGGCAATCAGTCTGTATCTTTTTGCAAACCTGCATTACAGTGGTCTGAAATGGGTTCTTACTCTAATTGCTTTTTTTTTCCCTGGGCATACCAGGATCATTTTATCTTTGTTGTAGGCGTTGCTTTATCTCTAAGGTAATGGTGAGCTTTCAGCTGAGTATTTCCTTTTGCTGCAGTCACGTCTTTCGAGTAATTCAGTTGATTTCAGGAAACATTAAAATGATTGTCATGCCTTTTCTCACATTCTTTAGCCCATGCTGGATCCAGTCATTCATAAAATGATTAAATACGTACAGAACGTAGAAGAGAAGGACTTGAAAGACAAGGTAATGTTTAACATATTAAATATTTAGGAAGAACTTCCTGCATGTCTTGGAAATGCTGTCAATGTAAACTAGAGCAAGAGCTTTCTTCTCACTGGCAAGAATACAGCCTGTTCTGAATTCTGACTGAATGACATAATGAAAATGCACTTACTCCATTCCATTCAATACCCTTTTCAGTAAATACCTTGTTTATGACCCTTTTTAAAATATTTTGCCACTGTTGCTATCAAATTTTTGGTTTTGTTGGTCCCCTTGTGCAGCATGCTGAATGCTCACTTCTCTGACTCAAAAGATATTTACTGTCTTGCAGTCTCTTAAATTCATATTGCTGTTGCATTAGCTGTTTGCTTCTGAGAATTTGGTAGTAAAGTGTCTGTGTAAGTTGTGGCTATTTCCTGCATTACCCTGAATTTTGCATTCAGTTCTATTAAATTGTGTTGACTTTTTACGTGGTAATAAATCGTTAATTTTAAACAAGAAAGTATTCATAAGTTGGTGAACCAAAGGAGAGTAACTTACCAAATCTGGAGCTTTAACAAAAGGTTTCATTATCTTAAAATTTCTACTGTACATGTAATACTTTCAGATGTACCAGGTTCTGTGTTTTGATTAAACATTCTCTATTTGGTCACTAAACCTACTCTTTGTGAGTCACTGACGTCTCTAGCAGAGTAACAAAAATACCAATACCTCTGTTTGTCCCTTTTTTGTTGTTGTTGTTTTGTTTCAAACAGAGACTGGTGAGTATCCCTGAGCTCTTGTCTGGGATCAAACTGCTGTGTATGCGCTTCCAACCTGACCTGGTGACGGCGGTCGATGACTTGCGGCTGGACATTCTGCTGCGCATGTTGAAATCCCCCCACTTCAGTGCAAAAATGAATTCCCTCAAAGAAGTAGGTTGGCTTTTTGGCTGTCTGTATGCGTGCAGGAGAGCATGTGTTTAGGTGGGATGGGTTGTTAATAAGCCACTGAAACCACAGCCTTAAAAAAAAGAGATGGCGCAATATCGCCTTGCGAGTTATGTTGCCTTAGCAAAAGCTCAGTTCAAAAGAAACACCAAAACAAGTTAATGTAACAGGAGTTGTTTATAGTATTAGTAGCCACTGCAAGGCCTCCCAGTTAGACACAGTTTGAGAAGAGCACTATTCTAAGAAATGCAATTTTAGATTGATTTATGAGCAGTGGTCTATGCTATTCATTGAATATTCACTCTGGGATAATCCTGAGCATCCTGTGGTATATCCTATTTTTCTCCTTTCACTGAAAGGAAACAGAAAAAAACACAAATGGGACTTAAACCTATATCAATGTCTTAGTCCACTCATATCAGGTCATTGCACTACATAATTGTAGAATTTTATATTGTATTTTTTATTACACTAGTATATGGACACTGTAGTGTTTTAGAGTCCATCTTTTCTGCTTTTCTCCTTCTCTATTTATGAGACTATTGAGATGTTAAACCTCGTTGCTGTTTGGTTCTTAATCATAAATGCTGTGTATCCGTGGTGAATTTATAAAACTGCAGCTTTTGAAGATTTTAGCAGAAATGTGCTCTTTCTCCCTCGAGTGAGGAGCCTGTATCAGTTCAGTATTGGATAAAAAGTAGGACACTGATTTGAGTGTAACAAGCAGAAGAAGCCTGAGATAACCTACTTCTGGCATATCTGTAGAAAAATACCTGGCAGCACAGGCCAGCTTTTCTGTGTCAGGCTGAGAATAAGATTCTGCTGCATCAGAGACTGATGACATGGTCTTTCTGGTTAGGAATTTGCCTTTGAACAGCTTATTTAAAAAAAAAAAAAAAAAAAAAAAAAAATTAAAAACCAGCACCCCCCAACAATCAACTGACCCAAAAAATCCCAAACACCTTCTGTACTCAAAATATTTCAGGATTCACACTTAAGCTTCATCATGAGCCTTTTTGAGTAGATTTCACTCTGTGTTTGTGTGTATGATGCAGGTGGGAATTTTTTGTTAAAATCTTACATTTTGCAATTTTTAGGTAACGAAATTAATAGAAGACAGCACTGTGTCCAAGTCAGTGAAGAATGCAATAGACACAGACCGACTGCTAAATTGGCTCGTGGAGAATTCAGTCCTATCGATTGCTCTGGAAGGTAAGAATTCTCACAAAGCCTTTTGGCACATGCTTTGAACGACTTAAATTTAAAAATCTCATCTCTCCCTTTCAATACATTTTAATGAGCGTTATTAACCAAAGAGTTCAAGATTTTTGTTTTCTCCAAACTAAAGTAAGATCCTACAAATTCTGTAATGATCATCTAGTCCTCTGTTTGACATCTGTGCAAATGTCTTCTGCTTTACCTGGGGCCTTTTACTCTCAGTTTGTGTATTGTTAGCCTCTAAAAAAGAGAGAAAAGAGGTATTTTTCTCCCCCAGGAGTAACATTCTGTAGGTGTGCTATCAGATGTATGAAACGAAATAAAATAAAAATGGGAGCAGCCTTGTTCTTTTTCTTTGTACTGATACTTGTCTTGTAACAGGAGAGAAAGACTTTCCAAATGAAGACAGCTTTGTTCTCTCTTTTAAAAGAATTAGTTTTAAAAGAATTCTTTTAAAAGAATTTTAAAGAATTAGAATATTTTATATTGTATATTATTTTATATTAGTTCAATGTATCTAATAGTGTTTGAAATATATTCATTAGGTTGCCTTTCTTTGTTTCACAGGTAATATAGATCAAGCGCAATACTGTGATCGTATAAAGGGAATTATTGAACTGCTGGGCAGTAAATTATCTTTAGATGAGCTTACTAAAATTTGGAGAATTCAGGTAAGCAATTAAGACTAGGCAGGTGCTTTTAGACTGTGTTACAAAAGCAAACATTCCAGTGGAGGGATTTTTATAAATAATCTATCCATCTCTATTGCAATGTGGAGGTGTTGAGATTTTAACAGTGTAATTAATGCAAAGACTTCCTTCTACTTCTTCCCTTGTCATGTAAAATCAATTGTTCTGGCAGTTTCTTGTATAACAGCTGTTAAATCCTGTGATGAAGTTCAGTTCTTTGCAACAAGTGTTAAGGGACTCCAAAAGTATTTGACTTGGCATAAGAGGTTGTCAGCCTGAAACAGGTGACAAGAATATTTGTCCAGGCCAAATTAGGATATAATGTTCGTGGTTGGAGATATGGATTTAAAGTCAGAGTGTGACTTTAAAGGGAGTGGGCTCCAACTGTATGAATTCCCATTTACCTTCCTGTACAGATATATAATTGACTGACAAGTCATCTTTTGGCCTTCACTTTAAGGGTATTCAACTTAATACTGTGTGGGGAAGGTGGTTTGAGTGTTTATGCAAATGACACATGGAAACTTTGACAAGAAACTATTCTTCCACTGCAGGAAATGGTTTTCTTCTCTGTGCAAATCTTGATCTTTTAGACTAAACTCATTGAACACTGTCAGCTCTGAAGTTTGTGTGGCGTGGTAGCAAGTCTTTAATGCTTAGCAGAGCTGTAATGTGATTCTAGCTCCCTCACTTTTATTCTTTAATAAAAAGCAATACTTCCTCCCCCTCTCTGGCTGTTGTTACCATGGTGCTCCCATCCATGTAGGAGGAGATTTTGTATTGCTCATTTTTGAGTAAAGCCTGGGAGAGTTTCAAAGATTCAACACCTCACACGTGAACCTCACCAAGCAATAGAAAAGGTGGTGTTTGTGCTGCTGCCACTGCAGCAGCTTGAAGCTCCTGTAATGATGGCAGACTTGTAGTTTCCTGCTTTAGAATTACTTCCAAAGACTTCTCAGCCAGGGAAATGAGGAGCACAGTTTACTCTCAACTTGTGTTTCTACCATGCAAAAGCTGCTATTCTTCCTCATTAGTATGAATAGTAATAATGCTTACATGAAGGTTTTTTTCTGGCTTGTTTGGGTTAAAGACCTACCTTGTGTTTTTCTCCTTTTCAGTCAGGACAATCTTCCACTGTGATTGAGAACATACATACCATTATTGCTGCAGCTGCTGTGAAGTTTAGCTCTGATCAGCTCAATCATTTATTTGTTCTAATCCAAAAGGTAAGTTTTCACATGAATTTACATTCCTTAGGAAGAGAGTTGATGAGATGTACTTGTGCATCCAGCCTACTGAAAGGCAAATGCCTTGAATACATTTATATTTTTTATATAAATGTAAAATTTGCTATTAGTAAAACACTTTTACTACTAACTTTTATGTTAACCCAGAAGCCTAATCTGCTACTGTATTGCTAATTTACTTATTATAAGTACATTAGGTAGCCAGTCCTAAGAGACTGAAAGAGAGATTTTATTATGAAATTTAATCCCCAATAGTATTTGAAAAAGAGTTGAGCAAATTAGTGCTCGAACTCCCCGCAACAGAAATAAGGAAATACTTACGGTGGAAACATACTTGTTTGTATTTTGATTTTCCTGCAGTAAGGCAATAGTGGGTTATATTTTTGTGTACACTTGAGATGTAGCAGCCTGACAGAGGTGCTCTAACATTGATTTCTTTGCTCTCCAGAGCTGGGAGACAGAGAGTGACCGTGTGAGGCAGAAGCTGCTGAGCCTCATTGGGCGCATTGGCCGAGAAGCACGAGTGGAAACAACCACTGGCAAGGCAAGGGGATGGTTTTCCTTTGGATTTTTGATTTATTAAATGTAGAGTTGCTAGCCTCTGTACTCCCTAGGTCCTGACTATCCTTGCCCTTCTTCCTCCAGGTTCTGGAGGTACTTTGGGAGCTGGCTCATCTTCCAACGTTACCGTGTAGTCTTATCCAGCAGGCCTTGGAGGAGCACCTGACAATCCTCAGTGATGCTTATGCAGTGAAAGAGGCAATCAAAAGGAGCTACATCATCAAATGCATAGAGGATATTAAGAGGGTTGGTTTATTATTTTATCTTTTCCAAAATGAAATCTTATCTAGCCTCGATGTTGCCCTTTTCTTTCAAGATGCACAAATTGTGTGTCCCATCTGTAAGTTCTTACCTTGGGGAGTCCTCGAGAGGGGTAGGCTTTGTGTGAGCCACTTTGTTGATCATGAGACTCATAGTAAGTCTCTTGCCTTTGTTTTAAGCAAATTTTCAGCACAAGGAGTGATCAGTTTATGGGAAACTACCAGGATGGGCCCAAGGTTAGAATTTGCAAATGGAACCACTGTAAAGGTATGTCAGTATTTTAACTGTCCCTTTCATGTGAAAGCCTAGATTAGTTTGTTTTTTTTCAGTAAAGCATGTGTTCTGGCATGACCGTTAAGTCTCAAAATGCAAATCGATATTTCAATCGTAGTAGTTTTTGTATTTTAGTAAAATACTTAACTCCTTTCCTGTAACATAAAGAAGCCATTCCCAAAGCTGCCTGTACTGTTTCCTGGCAGCAGCCGAGATGTGCATGGCTTAAAAGAACTGCATATATTCTCTCCTGCACTGTTCACATAGCAGGCAGTTTTTCTTGAGGCCTGCAGGAATGCTCCTGTCTTCTTTTTTTTTTTTTAGCCTGAAGTATGCCATAAATAAGGAAAAAGGCTTGTACTTTTTTGTTTGTTTCTTTCATGGTAAATTAGGTTTTGTCTGTGTTACAGCATCTGTAGAGGATTTTAGATGTTTAGGAGGTGTAGTATGTTGGTTCTTGATATTGATCACACTCTTGTGTGTGTGTTCACGAATATGAATTTCAAATCTTAGGTTCTCAATGTCTGTGAAAGTTGTAGGTTTTGGTTTTGGTTTTTTTTTTGTGGTTTTTTTTTTTCTTTTGGATCTTCTCTTATGCTTTCCTAATCTCATCCCTTTTAATTATATTCTGGCACGGGCTTTTACAGAGGTGCTGCAGTGGGAAACACTAACAAAAGCTGTAATTGTAAACTAGAAGGGGTTGGGGTAAGCATACAACAGACTTCTGAAATACACAGTGTTCTTATTTCCCTTCATTAGGGAAATGAAGACATAAACTGGGAGGGAATGTAATGTTAAGGCAGCTTTCTCAAATTTGTGAAGGAGTCTTCAATGGAGAGCTCTCTGGTATGGGCAGGTTCCTTCAACCTCTCTGAGTTTGTAGGTGGTATTTGGGTGTTGTCAGTATTTAAACCAGACATCACTTCTCTGAACAAGCAACCTCAGTACTGGTCTGTGTGGTCAAACTTTACAGAAAATGAAGCCTCCCAGAAAAGTGATGAGCAGTTCTAAAAATGAGGTAGGAGGGTTATTCTTTGTAGGATCTCTTTCAAAATGCAGCTTTGCTTCCTATCAGGGAGCTCCTTGCAGCACCAATCAGAAATTTCTTGTCTCTTAAGCCTCAGTAGCATTTAAAATTCTTTCTTCTGTTGCTCTTGCTTTAGCAGTAAATAACATCATTTGACTGGATTTGCCCTTTTATGCCCTTTCAGACCTGCTTCATCTCCCATAATTGAGGAAGGTGGTGGTTATCATCTCTCCCTGGGGCAACTGAGTTCTTTTTGGCTACTTAATTTGCATGTTCTTTGGCAAGGAGCTGGTACTTTGGGCTTAATAATAGGGATAGCAAAATGGCATATGTGTGTATCAAGGAACTTCTTGTAGAAAGTGAACAAGGGCACTTGGAGTGTGTTTGAAAAGGAAGGAGGAACAAGTAACTGAAGCCAGCAGAGGTGGTAGCTGCTGTTTTGAAACAGCAGCATTAAACAGATATCAGTAGGCTTCCAGGAGTCTGAGAGGAAAGTTAAGCTGTTGTTGAGCACATACCACATGTGTAATTGTTTTTACCTTTCCTGCTACCAGTCATCCCAGCACAATAATCCTCAGTTTGTGTGGGTGGTGCCAGCCTTGCGTCAGCTCCACGAAATCACGCGTTCATTTATTAAGCAAACGTACCAAAAACAAGACAAGGTAAGGCTATATACTGACAAGAGTTTTGAACCTTTTGTTGTGTCTGTGTAGCTGTGCCAAACATGGAAGTTTGAATTTAGTACAAAATTAAATTAGCTAATGAAGAATTTTAAAAGTAGTTTAGTGTTGTAGCATAAACTGTTGGAGTAGAGGTGCTGTGCTGTCCCTTTGTGATTGTGTGTGTGTGTATGTATAAATCTGTTTGCCGTGTCAGGACTAATTTATTTTATTCTCAGCTTTTCATAGAATAATTAACAAGCGTGTTTGTGTTAAGGAATGAACAATGGCTAATGTTTAGACCAACTGCTTTGTAATTGAATTGACATTGACCCTTGGAAAACAAACTAAACTACCAGCAATCGTATGTGCTGTAGAGTAGCTGTGTGGAGGTGTGGGACTTTGCAATCTGCAGCACTTGTGTTTCAGCACATGCTGAAAACACCAACATCAGGGGGGTTAGGTTCTTGGAAAGGGAACATGACACCTTCTGGCAAGAGATGTGTGTCTGTAGAAGAGCAAATTGCTGTACACACATCCCTGTTTTGCTACTGTTTCCAAAACATCTTTTCTCTCTTTTATTTTATTGCCAAGAGCATTATCCAAGATTTAAAGAAAAACTTTGAAATAGTGAAGTTGGTGACAGGAAGCCTGATATCCTGTCACCGTTTGGCTGCATCTGTGGCAGGCCCAGGAGGGCTGGTGGGAGCAACACTGGTGGATGGCCGATACACTTACCGGGAGGTACCGAATTTCTTTACCTTGTTGTTCCATTTTTGAAATTCACTGCTGAATAACGACTGTAGTTTTTATTTATAGTTCTGCTACTGACCTTGTTGTACCCTTGTTATTATATAGAAGAAAGCTGTGTAAACATTACAGAAAATTACAGAAGTTCCTTAGCAAAATCTTTACCTGGTGAAGAGTAGATCTCCCCATCCTAGGATTTGTTGTTGCCAAGCCTGTGCAGCTTCCAGTTGCTTCACCAGCTTCAGTTTCTGGTAGAGGTGATACCCTTGAATGTGTTGTGTAGCTCTTAATACCTGTCACAGATTTGCTAATTAGCACATAGAAGCCACACACACAAATAGTATTTTGTTGCTAATGCTTTGATCATTATTTTTTCCGTGCTGGTTTTGACAAATAGTGGCAAATAATATCACCACCAGCAAAGAGTAAATCCAAGGGGACTTCAGTGTTTGTTTTTAGAAAGGTAGCCATGAAGTATGTTTAAAATAGAAATAAATCTCACAAACAGTTTCTGTTTCTAGGCTTTCAAAGTGTACTGTTGTTTGACAGCTAAATTTACAAAAAGGAAAAAAAAAAGAAATAGAATGCTCAGAGTTGTTGTTTCAGAAAGAAAAGTCTTAAGCTTGAGTTTTTGTTTCCTCTTTCTCAGTATTTGGAGGCACATCTAAAATTTTTGGCATTTTTTCTGCAAGAAGCCACCCTTTATTTGGGCTGGAATCGTGCCAGGGAGATCTGGGAATGCCTTGTAACTGGCCAAGATGTTTGTGAGTTGGATCGAGAGGTAAGAAAAACTTGAAGAGTTGGTTTCTGTGGTTACAGGAAGAATTTTAATGGATCATGAGCAGCATGTGTGTTTGTTGAGACATGTGGAGTGTGAGTAGCAAACACAAACTAGTCATGTATTTTATGCTTTGTGTAGGCTGCAGCAGCCACTGTTAGGAGTTCACTTATGGCCAGGATGCTCTTTGGACATTAAATTTGACTGGAAGAGGGACATTGCCTGGGAGATTAGTTGGAGATACTGGTTTGTAAAGGGTACATGGAGGTTGGTGCAGACACAAGAGACATTCAGCATTATTTGGGTGAAAGAGGACCATGAAGTACCCTAAAGCTGCAATGCAGCCTCTATAACATGTGAGGTTACCAGGAGATGAGATTTTGAACCTCCTGCTGTAGATAAAACTTCTACAAGATGAGTTACTGTGGTGTCTGATATAGTTTGCTGTATAAAACTAAAATATTTGATGTGACAATGGGGTAAAAATTATGTCTGCTTTTCATTCACAGATGTGCTTTGAGTGGTTTACAAAAGGGCAGCATGATCTGGAGAGTGATGTGCAGCAACAGCTCTTCAAAGAGAAAATTCTTAAACTGGAATCTTATGAAATTACTATGAATGGTAAGAAAATGGATTTGGTGAACAGATTTGGGGTTGAAATATATAACCAGAAATTTGCTTCCTAATCCTTCAAATCAAACATCTAACCAGTTCTATAAATCAATGTTAAAAAGGGGTCTATCATTTTGAGCTTTATTAGTCATAGAGGGAAAAGTTCATCTCCTGTATTTGACAACTTTACTTTTTAAACAAAGAAAACTAAGCCTGACCAGCATAAAAAACCTGCACCTTTTTTTTTTCCACTTTCAGGTTTTAGTTTATTTAAGACATTCTTTGAAAATGTGAACCTGTGTGACCATCGATTGAAGAGGCAAGGAACTCAACTGGTGAGTGTGTTCTGGCAAGTTTGTTCCTGTGTCCTACCTGTGTCCTTTTAGGGACAGGAGGAGGTGAGACAAGGATTGTGTAGCAGCTGTTGGACATGGTCATCTTTGTGTTAATGAGCAGATTGTCCTTGCAGCATTAACGTTCTTAAATTCTGAAGCTAAAACTTTGAAATTTCAGCAGTTAAAATTCAGCAATTGAGAGCTGGAAGTTGGTTTGTAGCTTGTAAAACTTTGCAGGAGGAACGGCTGAACTATTTTTTTTAAATAATCATGAATTCTAGTGTGCAATTTTTTCTTCTCCCTAGCAGGGAAAGCCTTCTTAAATTTTTATTTTATTTTATTTTTCTTCTTTGAATGGGAGTTTGACTTACCATATTTAAATTCTAACCTATTATAATTTTTAACTCTGATCCTTCAGTGGTTTTGTTAAATTAATGGTTATATGTTAAGTAGTTTTCCATAGGCATTTTAGATCTTTATCACAGAGAGCGTACTTCAAATGCAGAATTTTTTTGCCAAGTATCTTAGCAAGTTTTGTGATGATTTATTGTGTGGTTAGTTACCATGTTGACTTTTTTGAAACGAATTCCATTCTAGATTAAATTTCTCTATGCTTTTAAATTTTTTAATTTTTCAGTTGGCTTGACTGACATTGTTCTTTGGAACTTGTTTATCCACCAGTAAACAACTTTTTTTTCTTGTATAAACACAGAAATGTACAGCAGTTGGTTTAACTTTGCACTGTGCCAAAGTTTTGGGAGCATGTTGGAAAAGAAAATTTTGAAGTTTTAATCCAAAGGTGCTTTTCCAACAGTTTTGTCCCCGTGGTTCAACTCACTATTATGTAAGAAATCCAGTCATGTTTTACTGTTGTTCTTACTTGTGTAGAGCGTAGAAAAACTGGAATTAATAGGAATGGATTTCATCTGGAAGATTGCAATGGAGTCACCAGATGAAGAAATTGCCAATGAAGCTATTCAACTGATAATTAATTACAGCTATATTAATCTAACTCCCAGATTGAAAAAGGTAGGCTTATATTTGTGTATAAATGTGCTTTGACACCTTTATTCATAAAGTCTTGATACTCTGCATGTTCATCTGTGTGATTTGTTGAGTTCTGTCAGTTTATGAGTAATTCCCATGATTTTAGTGTAAGTTCTAATTAATTTGTGCATTTTATCTTTAGGATTCAGTATCACTGCACAAGAAATTCATTGCTGATTGCTACACGCGATTAGAGGTAAAGGATAAATTTTAATTATTCTCGTGCCTCATCCTTTTGGTTCTGTATCTTACAATAAGAGTACTTGTCTATGGTAATTCCATTTAAAGTAAAAAAAATTCTTTCCACAAATATTTTTTGTCCTCTGAGCTTTCCAGGATGCCCTGACTGTCCTTTGCTCTGCTCTGTGTTGCAGGCAGCCAGCTCTGCGCTCGGCGGTCCAACGTTAACACACGCTGTCACAAGAGCTACAAAAATGCTCACAGCAACTGCCATGCCTACAGTGGCAACATCAGTTCAGTCTCCTTACAGGTAGGCCAGCCTCTCAAGGAATAAATATGACAGTAGACATTTGCTCCCAAATGCTTCCCACAAGATTTTGAGTGCTAATTAAAATTCTTGGTAATTGGTAGCTGTACATTCTGGTGGTTCCTCAGTTGAATATTCCAATTGCTATGCAATTGGAGTTCCAGAGATTTTGAAAAACCTGTGTTTAAAAAAAGAAAACAACAAGGAAACAAAGAAAACCGAAGCCAAACAGGCACTAAAAAACCCCAAAACAACAAATCAAAACCAAAAATACCACCCTGCCTCCAGCCCCCCCAGAAACCAAAACCAGCCAACCAAACTTAAACGAGAACTCCACAGCTTATTACCAGCCTATTAATCATGTAATATTTCTGAGGCAGTGGGATTTAGGTGTGGTTCTTCTTAAATTAGGAGAGAAAAGGTTGTTTTTTTAACCTCAAACCTAATTTAGCCATACCCGAATATGTGTAACTTAAATATAGGAGTAGAGGGTGGGACCTTTAGAGACATGAATCTTCCTCTGAAGCTGGCAACATCTCAAGCAGTACAACACAAGCCTCTTGGCCTGTTCTCCTACTTCATTTCTGCTGAATTAACTCCAAGTTTAAGGAGGTACCTTCAAAACCAGACAATTCATGGTAGTTACCCGTGGGCGTTGGAAATTAATCTGCGAGACAAGTTACTCTTGTTTTCTGTGTTTATCTTTAGGTCAACTAAACTTGTAATAATTGAGAGACTGCTGCTGTTGGCAGAGCGTTACGTGATAACAATAGAGGTAAGATGTCATTTCCTATTAGGCAAGGCTAAGAACACAGCTCCCAGTTTTATTAAAAACAGTAAAAGTTATTTAAACATGCAACCCTAGTTACCCACCATCACAGAAATGTCTTTGTTTTCAAGAGTGATATTTACTGTCATCCTTCTCTTCTTGTAGGACCTTTACTCTGTTCCCCGAACTATTCTACCTCATGGTGCCTCTTTCCATGGACATCTTTTAACCCTTAATGTTACGTATGAGTCTACCAAAGATACCTTCACCATAGAGGTAGGTGTGCCCAGCTTGTGTGTGCCATGGACTCTCTTGGTTATGTAGCCACTCTTGGTGGGTTTTATGCCTGGACTGAATAGAGTAAGGTGGTTATAAAGACTCCAGTGGACTTGAAAACTCTTCTTGAAAATGTTCAAAATATGTATATGGATATGTCTGTGGACCAAATGTATTCTGATCATTAAGTTCCAGAATGGGAAAAATAAATTTTTTGCTCACTGTGGGTGTTGGAGCATTTCTGTGCTGTTCTATCCTGTCACTCTTATGAACAATAGTTTTGCCACTCTATGCAGGAAGAGTCTTTGGGATGATTTTAATTTTTCTTGGCATTTACTGCTTGAGCAGACTTACTGACCCGGTGTTGTTTAATTTCACAGGCTCATAGCAATGAAACTGTAGGAAGTGTGAGGTGGAAGATAGCAAAGATGTTGAATTCACCTGTGGAAAATATACAGATATTTGCCAATGACAGCCTGGTATGTTAACTACAAAGAATCCCCATTCTCTATGAAATCGAGTTTTTTCTAGAACTAAACAATAAATATTTTCTTGCAGCTAACAGTAAACAAAGATCAGAAACTACTCCACCAGCTGGGCTTCTCTGATGAACAAATCCTCACAGTAAAAACATCAGGAAGTGGGACTCCATCAGGGAGCTCTGCAGATTCCTCAACCAGTTCCAGCAACAGCAGCAGTGTATTTAGTTCATCCTATGCAATGGAACAGGTACAGCGTAATATGACCTGAAGCCTTCCCTCAGATTTTTCCTGAAGCAGGGGTAGGTGGGCTCCAATTAAATCATCCAATCTTCAGTAATCTGGTTTTGCTTTCAAACTGCAATTGAAACAAATCATCTAAATACACAGCTGCCTTGAACCTGCAGGTTGGACTTCATAATCTGTACTCTGTCGCTTATGGTAGCCTGCTTGGTGTTTATTCATTTCTACAGGGTCTTTTAAACAAATAGGACACACATGGTTTAATTTTGAGACTGTGTATTTGTTGAGAGTAGGGATTTCCGTATTTTCACTACTAATAAAGCTGCAGTATGAAGGTAAACTAAGAAGTATCAACTGGCATGTTCAGATCACTCCTGGTCTGCTTTGTATTTTGCTTGTCATAACAGCTGACTTCAAAAATTGGCTGTTAAAAGGGAAATGGAATAATGGAAAAATTTAGATGTTGTCTCAGCTTAGAAAGTAGCTGGGATTTCTGCGGGTCAGGTTGGCATGTGGGCCATTTGCTTCCGTGAAGAGCTCTGTTAAATTTATGTGTAACAGAGAAGGGAGAAAAAGATTTTTGTATTTCTGCTTAATTCTCAGGAAAAATCCCTCCCTGGAGTTGTCATGGCTCTCGTGTGTAATGTGTTTGACATGCTTTACCAGCTTGCCAACCTGGAAGAGCCAAGGTAAGCAGATTAAATGGTTACTAAATACTAAAGAATTGCTCACAGTGCCCAGTTTGAATACTCATTCCACTGTGTGCAGGCATCGACCAGGCCAGTGTGGCTGAGCCCTTGTTCTGTGCATGTAACTTCTGATTTCTTTTCAGGATAACACTGCGAGTAAGGAAACTTCTGCTCCTGATTCCCACTGACCCAGCTATTCAGGAGGCTCTTGATCAGCTTGATTCCCTAGGAAGGAAGGTATGGATTAAATAATTGATCATGGTGAGCTACACAAAGAGGATTTTACTACCAAGTTCCTTGAATTCCCTGTCAGATTATTATACGCATTGGGTTTGAAACTACAGCAAAATAATGTTCATGTTAAGTCAATATTCATTATTGACTTATTCCAAGCAGCCAGAGGTGAGAAGGTTATTACAGGGGCTGTAGGAAATGTATTCTCAATTACAGCAAAACACAGGAGTCTCAAAATATTTCTTCTGTGGCTTTTTCCTCCTAGAAAACACTGCTTTCAGAATCCAGTTCTCAGTCCTCAAAATCCCCATCCTTGTCTTCAAAACACCAACATCAGCCCAGTGCCAGTTCAATACTAGAAAGTCTTTTCAGATCTTTTGCTCCAGGCATGTCCACGTTCAGAGTACTCTACAATTTAGAGGTAAGAAAATAAATTTGCCTCCTTCTGTGTTTCTGAGCAGCAAGAGTGAAGTATTTCTAGGTTTTTTGGGCAGGAGTCTGCTGTGATGAGGTCATTATGAAAAATGCAAATATTGTGACAATGTATTTTTATGCTTGTGGTAAATTTTACACAGATTGAAAGGGACAGAAAGTTCCCTTTCAGAGACTTTACTGAGGCCCCTCTTTGTATGATTTGCAAGGTGGAAGAAGTGTTCTCAAGTAAGTGGAGAGGAGCAAAGAAACATCAATTTCTTACTGTTTCGATAAAATTCCTTCCTGCTTGAATTTCTAGATCTCAGAATATGCAATTTTTAGTGTGCATATATATAAAAAATATATATTAAAAAAAAGTTGGCACTTAAAAAATAATGGGAGCTATTTTAAGTTGGATTGGTTTTGCTTGATTAAATTTGTCAGAAAGTTCTGTGCTGCATAAGTCTCCCATTTTCTGTCTGAAGAAGAGTGTTTTCACAGAGCATTCAGCTGGGAAGAATTTTCCAAACTATCCAAACATGCAGGGCTTTTACCAAGAGTCTTCTGGACTGTTTTGGCTGCATAGGTAGAGTGAAATATATAGAACTTTTTTACCCCTGTGCATTCTCCTAAATTCTTCAGGCAAAATGTTAGATTGAGCCCTGTAAAGATTCTTTCCTGGGAGTTCAGTGAATGGATTTTAAGGATTACAGGAGTTCAGCTGGTGTTGTTGGTAGGACACAGTAACCTGCACACTAAAAGCTGGACGGTGTTTAGTTCTACTTGCAGGTCCCACTGTTTATAAGGACCCATGACAAATGTGGTTTGAACAACTTGAAGTTGGAGGACCAATTGCCAACTGCTTCCAGAACATTAGACAATATTCTCTTTCCTTCATGGTGTGTGCCAAGATTACTTGGGGAATTTTCTCGTGGTTGCTTCCCTTTAGGTTTCCACAGTCTAATGTTAGCTCTTCATCTTCCTACACTGTCATCACACTCCTGCCTTAGGATTCCCCCTTTTCTGTACAGCTGGAGTGAAAGATACTTGATTATGTCTTCAGAATATGTTGACAAGTTCCACAACTCGAAGCAAATGGTTTAGGGTGTCTTGTTGAGCTGACAGATTATATTGCAGTAGGATGGGACAGTAATCTGCTGCTTCTGTGCCAGAGAAAATAGTAAAAGCAAGTAATAAATTGCTTGCTTTTCTGGCAAGGGATGAGAAGTAATAATTTGGATTAGATGTGTAGATTATATGAGTGGACTTGTTCCTCCGCTTCAATCAAGCCAACTGGAAGATGGTTTCTCTCAGGAAAAGGAGTATGTAAAGGAAAACAGCTTTTTTATCCCCTCAGCTGGTGATCTGGTGAAAAGATGGGAACCAGCCAGAACTGCTTTCTGAAAAAAAAGTGCACAGGAAATTTGCAGAACATATGTAAGAGATGAAAATTGAATGTTGCAGATGTCCAGGGGGTGATAAGATTTCATGCCTGGGACTCTAAAACATTCTTCTTATCTGTGAACCTGGAAGAGATGTATTTTGTTTGCAGCGTTGTTGGCTGTACATGCCAAGAAGACTTTTCAAGGAAGTAAATAGTATCTGTGGGGTTTTCTGGGTTTTTGGGAAGGGCTGGAGTTTGTTTGGTTGATGGTTTTGGGGTTTTTGTGGGGGGTTTTTTGGTGGGTTTGTTTGGGTGTTGGGGTTTTTTTTTGTGAAGTGAAACGTAAATGAGAACTGACTCACAGAGACCACAGACTTCCTTCTGGCCATGTTTCTGAGTGTATTTCCACTCAGAAGTTTAGTGCTGATTTAAAACAGGAGAGTTGATAGAGTGGTGATGTTCATAATGCCTCT
Source organism: Chamaea fasciata (assembly GCF_029207755.1). Taxonomy (NCBI): domain Eukaryota; kingdom Metazoa; phylum Chordata; class Aves; order Passeriformes; family Sylviidae; genus Chamaea; species Chamaea fasciata. The sequence goes on along the minus strand of NW_027094095.1, from coordinate 28,066,736 downwards.
AGAATTACCTGAGCCATCTTTAATGAAGAAACACCAGAATAATAGTAGTACAATTATATTTCAGAAGGTGTGAATCAATAAGTAAGCCATCTGTAGGGTGTTTTATGGGATACTGTGAATTGAAAATCCAGAACCAAGAAGAATTTGGGCCCCTAAGAAGCACCAAGTGAACCAGAAGATGACGTTCCATATACTCCATCTGTTCCCTTAACATGTAAACTGCAGTGAGAACAAAATGCCCTTTGGTTCATAATAAACATCTGTAGTTGCCATAGTTGTCCTAAATATTTAAGATTTATTGCATGTATGAGCTTTCTCTTACTGACTACAGTTTTGTGTAAGTGTATTATTAATTGCTTCATTTGTAGTGGATATTTTTTCTGTTGCACTTTCAAACTTCAACAGGTAAAGAACACCAAGAGGTTTACATCTGCTTATTTATTTATTGTAGGTGCTGAGCTCCAAGCTGATGCCAACTGCAGATGATGAAATGGCAAGAAACTGTGCCAAGTCTTTCTGTGAAAACTTCCTCAGAGCAGGAGGTTTGAGGTTAGATTTCAAAACCTTGACTCAATTTGTAGCGTTTCATTTAGTCAGCAGTTGTGTGTAGTTTCCTTTTTCCACACTGTAGCACGCTAATACACCTGTCAGCTTCTTTTTCAGGGAAAAAAATCCACCCAAGGCTGTTTTACCACTGTCCAGTAGTTGTCATATTTACCAGAGTACATGTTGTTAAACCTCAAAATCAAGTTTGGCACAAATAAGCTTGTGAAATGGAACTGTAGTAAAGTAGTTGATATTTGGAGAGTTTCATGACATTTAAGTATTTCAATTCAAATTTGCAAGTGTGTACATTGCACTCTTCCATGTAGACTCCAGTGGGCATTTTAAGCAGTCAAAGCATAGGTCATGCAGTGGGAACCAAATTAAATTTGTAATTAGTCTTGAAAATTCAGACTCTTCAGGTAAGAGTTGAGGCACAGTGTGAGTGGTTTGGAAGACCTGACAATACTGATTGTGTGAGATTTATCAAGTATACTTTGCTCTTAGTAATTCTATCCTTGACACTCCTCTGTCCAAGAGATCCTGAAACATTTTCCAGCAGGAGCAGAAAGCTTCCATCTGTAGATATAAAAGGGGAAAATGAGGATGTTGGCCTCCAAAGAAGTCAGTTTGAACTGGGACTCAGCTGAGTGAATTGGAGGAAGGAAAGATAGAGACAAATTAATTGCAGCTTTCCTAATGTGAAACATTGCCAAATGGAGTCTGTCTTATCGATCTGTTTTTAAGTTTGGTGGTGAATGTGATGCAGAGAGATTCCATCCCATCAGAGGTGGACTATGAAACAAGACAAGGAGTCTGTTCCATCTGCCTGCAGCTTGCAAGGTATGTAATTGCTTCTCATTAGACAAAGTGCTGCTTTCTTGGCTTTTAGCACGCAGCTTTTAATATTTAAGATTAATTGGTAGTTCGAGTTCTGTTTCATTCACTCTGCCAGCGTTCAAATCCAAGCCTGATGTTTTCCCTCTGTGACTGCAGGTTCTTGCTGGTTGGCCAGACCATGCCCACGCTGCTGGATGAGGATTTCATTAAGGATGGGGTGGAAGCTCTGTCCTCGCGGCCCTTCCGCAACGTGAGCCGGCAGGCCAGCAGGCAGATGTCCATCTGTGGAACCCCTGAGAAGTCCTCCTACCGCCAGCTCTCTGTGTCTGACAGATCCTCCATCAGGGTAGAAGAAATCATCCCAGCTGCAAGAGTTGCCATACAAGTGAGGAAGTGTTTGATGGCTTTGATGTAGCGGTGTCATCTCCCATGACAGCTGTGTAACGCTGAGATTTTTAATCAGTCTTTTATATGAGTTTTTTGCCCTGGCTGCATTTAAAAGCCGCTGCAAATCTTGCCCATCAGTCTCTCTGCCAGTCTTGATCTGAATTTTAATGTATTCTCATAGATTATTTTGGCACTACAAAGGGAACCAGTACCCCAAAAAGTGCTTACAAGAAATAGATGTACACAGAAATCTTACTTGTGGTTTGTCTTCAGTCAGGCTTAACTCTTGAGATCTTATTCCTATTAATTTTCTGTGAATTGAAAGGAGAAGGTTCCTCCTTGAACTTGTGGCTTTATAATCCATGATACTTTGAATTAGAAAGAATTGGACAAGTTGGGGTTTTTTTTCAAATAGCTCATTAAAAATTAGGTTTGCTTGATGGTACTGTGGAGAAAAAGGATTTTTTTATTTTCAGTACCTTAAAAAAATGTTATTTGAAAGCCCATTGAGTCCAGTTGAAAGAAACTTCATAGTTAATGAGATAAGCATGCTGTGTTAGGTTGTTGGGCAGTGCTTCCCAAATGGACTGAACAATTGAAAACAGCATGCCTGCCTCCAAATAGGTGGTAAGGGTATCTATCCTCGTGGGCAATTAAAAAGTTAATTACTTCTCCTAAGACAGCAATACTAATCTCTCATTGGGAACAAAGACTCTTGGATCCTTGTATAGAGAAGAGAGAGGAAAACAAATGTAAATGTCAGTTTGACACAATCCGGGAGATACATTCCTCTTATCCCTGTGATTAACAAAGGTTGTTGAATATCACAGCAGTAACTGGTGTTTCTTGTTCCTCCAGACCATGGAGGTGAATGATTTCACCTCCACAGTGGCTTGTTTCATGCGCCTCTCCTGGGCTGCTGCTGCAGGACGCCTGGACCTCGTGGGAAGTAGTCAGCCCATCAAAGAGAGCAACACTCTCTTTCCTGCTGGGATTAGAAACAGACTTAGCAGCTCAGGTGGGTTAACTGTGTCCCTAAACCAATCTAAAAGTGTTTAGTTTAATCTTAATTGAACACTTCAGGAGCTTGAAGCTGAATTCATTGGATGTTCATCCTCTCGGGTCTCCTCCAGCTTGGGACGTTATACACTTAAATTACAAAAAATCTCAGCAAATTTATGTACATTACATTCATCAGGCATTCAGAGAAGTTTCTAAATTGCAGAGAACTGACCAAAAGCTGAAAACATCTGAGTAAAACTTAGTGAATTACAGCACTTGTTCCTTTTTTTTGTTTTTGTTTTTTAATCCAGGGAGTAACTGCAGTTCAGGAAGTGAAGGGGAGCCCACGGCACTGCACGCTGGGATCTGTGTGAGGCAGCAGTCTGTGTCCACCAAAGATGCTCTCATTGCTGGGGAAGCCTTGTCTCTCTTAGTAACCTGCCTTCAGCTACGTAGTCAGCAGCTAGGTATGGAAAAAACAATGGATTATTCACTATTTGGGGTATAAGCCAGGTGGGAGGAGGCTTTTGGATACAGTCAAGTAAAAAAAGAATAATGAGAAACTTGTAGCCTTGTTAGCTGAGGCAACTCAAGCTAAAAACACAACTTTTTATTAAAAATTACAGGGATTTTTTTATTTCCAGGACTGAAATAAGGCATGTAGTGCTATGCCTTGGTGAAATGTTTTGGGACAGGTGATTTACTGCCAGAATATAAATATTTGCACTGCCTTTGAAGTCTGTAATTCTGTAAGTGCTGCTGTTTGCATAGCTCCCGTTTAGTATTTGAGTCTTTGCGTACAAGAAGTGTAAACACTGGTGGTGCAGGAAGGCAAGGAAAATGCTGTTAGATCATGGTGTCAGCCTCTGGTGAGGGAAAGAGATCAGGAAATGGCCTTTACTGCTTTTCTGTATTGATGTCCTCTAGGTCCTGTGGTATTTTAATGCAAGACTGTAACTGACTTATTTTAAAATATTATTTTTAGTAAGGTAGGCTGGTACTTTTCTGTTCCAGGATCTTTTTACAATTTGCCTTGTGTTGCTGATTTCATCATTGATATTCTGCTTGGATCACCAAGTGCTGAGGTGAGGGTCTTCCTCCAAAAACTTTCTAAATGCTCCTTCTGAAATGTGTATGTTCTGATAATTTCATATGGTCTGAACATAAAAATGTTCATTGCAAGTATTCCCACAGATTAGTATTTAAATAAATAACCTTTGTGTAATTGTTAGTAATTCCAGTATCTGGTGATGGGTTAGTAGAAATTGCTGTAGTATTACATTTTCTACTCTTGTTTCATCCGTGAGATGCACAGGACTGTGCTGTGATTAGTCTGAAGAAAATAGTCTCATGTTGGCGACACAAATTCTGTAAAACTAGGACTTTAGGGAAAGTTTCAAGTAACTTTGATTTGGATAAAATTTAATGTATTCTTCTGAACTTTTGAAAATTTATTCCAAGTGTCAGAACCCTCCTAAAATTCAGTATTTTTGATTTAAGATTATGTTGGATATTCTAAAATCTATTGACTTTTCTGCTTACTTCATTTCATCATGTGTCATCTATTTTGCATGAAGTCATTTGCATCTTTCCCCTTTATCTGTATTTATAATTAGTGTTTATCAGAGGTTTTCACTCAGGGATGGACAGGGTTTGTTAAATTTCTGGATTTCATTTCTGGCTGGTGGGTGCAGAGCTCATAACCTGGTTTGCACCATTGCAATGTCCATTTTTTTTCTGTTAGATTTCTAACATTACAGGAGTGTGGGGATTTTTTTGCAACCTTTGAGTAACTGCTGGTGTTTGACAATGCCACCGTTGCAGATTCGTCGCGTTGCCTGTGACCAGTTGTACACCCTTAGCCAGACAGACACATCAGCTCACCCAGATGTACAAAAGCCAAACCAGTTCCTCCTGAGCGTTGTTCTTGGGGCCCAGCTGCCTCTTTGGTCACCAACCAGCATCATGAGAGGAATCAATCAGAGGTAAGTCACATGTGTGTTCACTGAGGAAGCAAATCTACACGTTTCGGAATGAGCAGCACTGTGGAAGCTCTGAGGAAAAAGAGATGAGCACTTGGCAAGTTTTGGAAGTAGACATCCTGCAGTTTCTGGAGGAGTAACTGAGAAGTTAAAGCATTTTGTTGCTTTATTGTCAACTGATAATTAACTAGAATTGCTATGAGGTGAGGGAAAAAATGAGGATTAAATATGATTCCTAACTTTCAGAAGTAGCTGTTGGGAAGGAATGTTTTTCTAAAGTTGCAGCATGCAGAAGCACACCTAGATGGTTGTGCAGCTTTTTGGGCTAGATGGACAGAGCACACAGACTTTAAAGACAACTACTTAGAGAAAAGTTTATGACTTTAAATATACCTTTCTTCTATTTATATCTGTTTCAGACTTTTGTCCCAGTGTACAGAATATTTTGACCTGAGATGTCAATTACTGGATGACCTGACATGTAAGTATGTGCAGACACCTGATTCAGTCATTCTGATGGCAGCTTCCAAGCTTATCTTCTTTCTGTAGAAAAGATGTAGAATTGTCTGCAGAAAGGGATTACTACACCTTGAACTCAGAGTGACCTGCCAGTGTGCTGACTGTCCTGTGCTAGTGGCTGGCATGCTCTGTTCTTGGCATTGGGCTGCTGCAGGGCAGCTCATTTCTTCTGGAAAGTGAACTGAGTTCCTTGGTGGAAGGTTTGCTTGATACACATGGGGGCAAAACTAGACTGTTACCAAACTGTTCTTTGAATTTCTTTGAAATTCTTTATATTTATATTCTGCATTTCCAAAGCTGCTAATTTTTACTGTGTTCCTTTTTTTTTTTTCCTTGCAGCATCAGAAATGGAGCAGCTGAAGATAAGCCCAGCTGCCATGTTGGAAGATGAGATCACTTGGCTGGACAATTTCGAGCCCAACCGCACGGCTGAGTGCGAGACGAGTGAGGCTGACAATATCCTGTTAGCAGGACACTTGAGGCTCATCAAGACTCTCCTGTCACTCTGTGGGGCAGAGAAGGAAATGGTTGGTGAGTATTCCTCTTTAAATTGACTAGACTGGTGTGGATTCTGCATTAACACATGACTAGACAGTCATGTGAAAACATCAGTAAAAGTGATACAGAGCTATAAGGACCAATTTTGGCAGTACCTTTAATATTTGATAAAACATTTGTTGATGTGCTGCTAAGTGATTTTTGTTGTCATGAAACACCTTTTTGGCATTTGCAGTGATCATGTAAGTATTTAACAGTAGGTGTGGATTGCTGTGTTTCAGGTTCATCTTTGATTAAGCCATTGTTGGATGATTTCCTGTTCCGAGCATCCCGGATTATTCTGAACAGCCATTCTCCAGCAGGCAGTGCTGCAATCAGTCAGCAAGATTTCCATCCAAAGTAAAAATCCTTTCTTTTTCTTTTTCTTTTTTTTTTTTTTTTGGTGTTGAGTTTTGTCTTGAATGTCATGAATGCAAATGTCAGTATTAAATCCTACAGACAGTAAGATTTAATACCAGTGGTGGAGCATTTCTCCAGTTTTCTACACTTCATACATAAATGCCCAAAGAGCATTTTATACATTTTTGTGTGATCCAATATCCTTGCATTTCTTGCATTTCTGTACTTCAAAGTCTGTGCTTTGTTAGATCAATGATGAACTTCAGGCACAACAAAGTGCTGATTTCATAAGTCCAAAGAATATTCCTTTGGCTCGTTGCTGCTTGGGAAGTTGGCTAAATTGAAGCATGAGCAGGAAATTAACTGCCCAAGCTCCTTGTAAAAGAGAATCTCCAAAGTTCCACTACTTTCTTTATCCCATCTCCCTATCTATTTTGTAAAAATCTAAGCTCATCTCTTGTAGCAAGGATTTTGTCTGGTCTAGCACTTCCCAAGTTTCCCTCCCTGTAACAAAAAGTCATTTTTCTCCATCAGTGTTACATGATGGAGAGTATCAGTGTCTGTTTGTCCTCAGGCATGGAACCAATTCTGTGTCCTTTAGACCACCACCTTTTCTTTGCTATTGAATATTAGCAAGTGTATCCATGTCAGTAAAGGAGGCTTATGTAAAGCAGTCTTGCCACTCTTCTCATTGGATTCTTCCCCATTCTCCTACCCCAAGAAAGAAAAAAAAAATAGCACTCTGCAGTCCCTCAGGAGTGTTTAATCACTCAAAGTGTTCTTTAGAACATTAATTGTTGCTCGTTCTGAGTAATACAGCTTTCTGGAATTAGAAATAATTGAGTCATCTAGCCAGTGGATCTCAGATGTGGTTTTCTTTCCAGGTGCAGTACAGCAGACAGCAGATTAGCTGCTTATGAAGTGCTGGTAATGCTGGCTGATAGCTCACCCTCCAATCTCCAGCTTATTACAAAGGAGCTGCTTTCTATGCACCACCAGTGTGACCCTGCACTCACCAAGGAGTTTGATGTAAGCAAGAAGCCTTTTTTTATTTGTGTTAGCGTGGTTTGGAGTGCTGTTTACTTTGTTGCTTCATTCATGAGATTTCCACGGTCTTCAATTTAAAATGACACAATGCAGCTAAGGGTAAATGCAGATACGTTTGGTCTTCCTCAGAAGCAGATACTCCAGTGTGTCTTTGTCTGTTATTATCTGAGTAAGGAAGAAGCATTTCCTAAATATCACAAATTTTCTCTATTATTACATTTTAGGCCATTTTCAAGAGTGTTATTCAATGTGTTAAATATTTAAATGACCCCATACAATGGTCTTGCAGTCTTTCAGAATTTATATTCCTGGTTCTCCGTTAAATTGTTCTTAACAGCTCATATACAAGGGGGTGTGGTTTTACACTAAAAGGGAGTAGTCTTGGGCTACTTATTAGGAAGAGACTCTTCCCTGTGAGGGTGGGGAGGCCCTGGCACAGGTTGCCCTGAGAAGCTGTGGCTGCCCCATCCTTGGAAGTGTCCAAGGCCAGGTTGGATTGGGTTTGGAGCGACCTGGGGTAGTGGAAGGTATCCCTGCCCATGGCAGAGGGTGGAGCTGCATTAAGGTCCCTTCCAACTCAAACCATTCTCTGATTCTACAATATAAAGGTGGTTATAAAAGCTATAGAATGTTGTTGGAGTCTCATGTTTTTTTATAAGTTATTGAGACAAAAAACGTATTTGTCATTCTAGTACCTTCCGCCAGTGGACAGTCGCTCCATTTCTGGATTTGTGGGACTGAAGAATGGTGGTGCTACTTGTTACATGAACGCTGTTTTCCAGCAGCTGTATATGCAGCCTGGTCTCCCTGAGGTAATTAGTTCAGCATCCAATAAAGTCCTCTTTTTGGAATTACTTGAACTTGAACCACCAATTACCATTTGTGAATGAATTGTAAAATAAAAAGTCAACTGTGTATGTATAAATATGCACAATAACTACATAAATTTTAAGTTGTAGTGCTGTGTGCCATGACAGCTTACAGTAATGATTTTTCCAAAAACCAGTTTAATAAGGTTATTTGTTTCCTTCCAGGCCTTGCTTTCCATTGATGATGATACAGACAATCCTGATGACAATGTGTTCTATCAAGTTCAATCTCTTTTTGGTCATTTGATGGAAAGCAAGTTACAGTATTATGTACCTGAAAACTTTTGGAAGGTATTGCATCTTTTTTTTTTTTTTAAATCTGTAGCTTTTCTACTTAAAAAGTAATCCTTTATTCATCCTTTTCTCACTGCAGAATTGATAAAGTAAGTTCTAATTCAAAAAATCAAAACATGTTAAAATAACAAATTTATATTAAAATGCTTTTCTTAGTGATATATGTATGAAGCAACCACCTTTTGACATATGTTTGTATTCTATATAGATTTTCAAGATGTGGAATAAGGAACTTTATGTTAGAGAGCAACAGGATGCTTATGAGTTCTTCACCAGTCTTATAGATCAAATGGATGAGTACCTCAAGGTAAAAACCTCAGCAATTTCTTTTTTGGTTCATATGCATATCCTTGGTACCTTTTTTTCTCTTTTTGCTTTGATCTTTAGAAAAGAAGGTAGAGAACCATGTGGCTTATTTAATAATCTGCACAATATTCAGGAGTTTAAAATTCCTACTGATTTCTTGGTCTTTCACCCTGCAATATATCCAACTGATGTCTAACTTTACATCTCCAACAGAAAATAGGAAGAGACCAAATATTTAAGAATACTTTTCAAGGAATCTTCTCTGATCAGAAGATCTGCAAGGACTGTCCTCACAGGTAACGTCACATTTAGTGCATCATGTACCAAGATATGTCCTCCCAGAACTATTAAAATGTGCAGGTCAAGGTAGCACTGGAAAGTAGAAAACGCCCCTGTGAGCATCACAGCTTTGGTAGCTGTGGGGCAAATGCAATATTCTTTCCTAAATATATGTCTTTTTCCTGACAGTTGGGTAAGTCCTAATCTGTTTTTCTTCTTGAATTGAGGTATGAGCGTGAGGAAGCCTTCATGGCTCTCAACCTTGGTGTGACTTCGTGCCAAAGCCTGGAAATATCACTGGATCAGTTTGTGAGAGGAGAGGTTCTGGAAGGAAGCAATGCATACTACTGTGAAAAGTGCGAGGAGAAGGTATTGATTCTTAATTTTTGTGAAAGAGGATTCATGTGAAGTTTGATGTTTTCAAAGCATTGCATGGTCATGGAAACCATGCTTAGCTGGTGCTCACTCTTGTTGCATTGAAGACAAAAGATTCAATGCCTGTAACTCACGTAAACTAAAAATTTAGAGGGTTGGTAAAGTTTTGTGTAACGTGTTGAGATGTATCCCAGTCATCCCATGGACAGCCTGCTTCCCGTGGCTGGATATTCACTGTGGATGTCTAGAAGGGTGCTGCAGATTGCCTGGGGTGTCAGATGGAGGTGATATTCTTGTTTCTTTTCAAGAGAACTACAGTGAAGCGTACCTGCATTAAAGTCCTGCCAAGCCTGCTGGTGATTCACCTGATGAGATTTGGCTTTGACTGGGAGAGCGGCCGGTCTATTAAATACGATGAACAAATAAGGGTAAGAAAACCTTTCTTCATGGTGCCTCCCCCAGCTACTTTGTGTAGTGGACTCCCATTATTCCTATTCATTTTTCCTTTTTTCCCCCACATTTTGATGCAGGGATTTTGAGTATGTTGTATACTTACAACATGGTAGTGCTAGGGAAAATAAATGTTTTTTCTTAGAGCCTTCCTTGTTTGCAGCATTCTCAGGATCCTTTCAGAAAGTAAGGCGAAAAAGCTCCTTAAAGAGAGTTTATTATTTAACATCTGTGTAATAAGCATAAGAGGTTGAAGTTCATATTTTCCTTTGGTGTTCCCAACGAGGGGAAGTATTGATAAAATTCTCATAAATTTACACGAAGTGTGTACGCACTGCAATGTCTTGATTCACCCAAAATATCTCTTCAAACAGTTTCCCTGGATGCTGAACATGGAACCTTACACTGTGTCAGGGATGGCTCGTCAGGACTCATCCTCAGAAGTGGGGGAAAATGGCAGGAACACAGACCAGGGAGGAGGAGGCTCCCCAAGGAAGAAAGTTGCCCCTACAGAAAACTATGAGCTGGTCGGTGTGATTGTCCACAGTGGCCAGGCTCATGCAGGGCACTACTACTCCTTCATCAAGGACAGGAGGTAACAGGCAAGAAGGTTCCTGGGGGATGTTTGAGAGCTCTCTAAAGGCTTCTTGTTCTGGGAAGATCCATGGAGCCATCCAGAGCTCTACTGGAACCACTCTTCCCTTTCTCAACGGCCGTCATGAGACAAAGACACAGTGATCTGGGGCATCATAGAATAAAATTCTCATTAATTCTTACGTATTGCAGTTTGAGGGCTTCCTGTGACACTGAGCTTCTCATAGTTTTAATCAAGGTTATTTTTTAAAATGCAACTTTGGCATCAATTGAGCTAAGTTTTCTTCTCACTGTCAAAACAAATGCGAGTTCAGGCTTGTCACTTCTAGGCCATTCAGGGTGGTTTGGTTTTTTTTTACTGAGACGATCAACTGACTTTGTTTCTGTTGTGTTTCTGTTCTGTTTTGATCACAGAGGATGTGGAAAAGGAAAGTGGTATAAATTTAATGACACGGTTGTTGAAGAATTTGATTTGACTGATGAAACCCTGGAATATGAATGTTTTGGTGGAGAGTATAGACCTAAAGTCTACGATCAATGTAAGCAGAAGTACAGACTGATTTATAGTAGCTTCATATTTCATACTGATTTCAGTAGCAGTAGAGCTTAGTCCATTATAGGTACTTTGAGTTACTTGAACTAATAATCCTGAACCATTTTTTCTCTAAAGCCTTCCCTTTACTGAAGGACAAAACAGCTTGTGCATAGCTTAATATGAATTGAGCCGTATTCACTGTTATTTAGCACTTTGTAGAATTAGTAGCAGAGATTGAAAAGCAAAATGGCACCTTGTAAACACTGTTTAAAAAAAAACCCCAACCAAACATAAAACAGCCCTTATTTTAGGCTAGTGAGAATGACTTCATCAAACACCGTGTGGCATCATATTGTTGAACTTTTCAATGCTTTAAGGAATTTATTCCAAGTACATTTCCAATATTCACCTGTTTCATAATTCGGACAGTTTCAATCACTGACACAGGCTGTTGTTTTGACCTGACAAATTTACGCTGCTGCCAGTTCACATTACTCATACCCCCAGTTTGGCTTCCACATAGGAATGGGAAAGGTAGAAAACCTTCAAGGGCCTTCATGGGCTGCCTTTTGTTCCCCCACAGCAAATCCCTACCCCGACGTGCGCCGGCGCTACTGGAACGCCTACATGCTGTTCTACCAGAGAGTGTCTGACCAGAACTCTCCTGTCCTGCCAAAGAAAAGCCGAGTCAGTGTCGTGCGCCAGGAGGCTGAGGACCTCTCCTTGTAAGTTCCTCTTGCCTCCATGGAGGTTTCTCTCATACTGATATCTAAGAATTGAGTCATTCCTGTCCAGCAAAGCAATGGATTCACCCACCCTTCTGTTGTTTTGGTTTGGTTTTCAAGCTGTTGGTTTACTACTGCTATTGCAGCAAGTTCAAGCTGACTGACTGCCTCGAGAAATATTCAGGCTGTCATCAAAATTGCCTCAAGGTCACTCTGGCTGCACTGGTACTTTATACCCGAACTATAGATTTGTGGTATGATTTCTTGATTCACCTTCAGCTTGTTTTTATTTCAGATCTGCTCCCTCTTCACCAGAAATTTCACCCCAGTCATCACCTCGACCCCACAGGCCCAACAGTGACCGTCTGTCCATCTTGACTAAGCTGGTTCGAAAAGGAGAGAAAAAGGGACTCTTTGTAGAGAAAATGCCCGTGAGGATATATCAGGTAGAGCACCCTGAAAGTGGCAACTAAATTCTGCTCATGTAAAATTTGAGCACACTGAGAGAAACACAGTAACTTCTAAAGGGAATTGAAGTAATTCCCTTGTAGCAAAACTAGAAAGCAATTCTGGATTCTGACATAAAGTTACTAACAAGCTATTTAGTGATACCTCATTGTAAGTTTCGCTGTACCTTCTCGCAAAATTGGCCCATCAATTCTTTGCTTTGAAGAAACTGCAGGCAGATGAATCAAACATGAGATCTGGCAGCAGTTAGCATGCAGGCAGGGAGAGACAACAGCAGAGAAGGTGCTTCATTTGGAGTACACTTGAGGAGTAATGGAGATGATGGCAAATTACAGTGATCCTCAAGTTCTTGAGTTCACCAGAATGTAGAAAGAGGAAGAGCAGTGAAGAGAGCCTGCATCACACACACAGGGAGAATAAACTCTGCAGGCTGTGTCTGGCCCCCCACATGGGCTGTTTCGGGCATTAACAGTCAATTTGGGCATTCTTGTTTCTGGGATTGTATTATTACAATGAACAGAGCTTGGCTCAAATTTATTGAGTGTCTTTCAGCAAAATCTCATTTGAAAAAAAGAAGGGCTTGGCATTTAAATACCTCATTGTGGCTGCAGCTTGTAATTACACCAGGACTCCTTGCTCTGTGCATCTCAATTTGTTAGGCAAGCCTTTCTGGTTTAGAGGAATGTTCTCTTGGCTTGTTTGTAAAAAACAAGCAAAAGATACTTATCTGCAATTTCTTCCTTTTCTCCCTTAATGGCCAAATGATGAAGTCCCTCATCTGTTGTTTTGTAATATCTTTGAATCACTGGCTTTATACCAGATCTTCTAAGTCTCCTGTATGTATTTTTCCCTCTGCTGAAGTAGTGATTCAGAAGGAAACAGATTAAATTTGACACTGATTTTTAAACACCACACATTTACATACAAGATGAAGTTTTAGTTAGAGAAGTGTATTTTGACAACATTTTTTTTGCCTTCTCTTACTTTCGTAGATGGTGAGAGATGAAAACTTGAAATTTATGAAGAACAGAGATGTATACAGTAGTGACTACTTCAGTTTTGTTCTGTCATTAGCTTCCCTGAATGCTGTAAGTACCGGGATTTTAATCTTAGAGTGTTCAAAGTATGTTGGGTAAAATGGCCACAAAAGCTATTTGGGTCAAACCAGGAAAACTGGAAGAGAAGAGTTGACATAATTTTGCTTTTCCAGACAAGCTATTCCTTGTCTGCAGTAATTTTTGATGCTGATGATGATATCTATCTCAAAGCAAACTCCAGCCTCCTTTTCTAGTACTGGGAGAAACATTTAGCCCCTGTAAAATTTATTTAATAAACCACACCTATTATAAAGATGCAAACTGAGCTCTACAGGGACAGAAATCCCTCCCCATATGGAAAGTTCAAAAGTTGGTGTTAATTACCTCAAAGTTGGTCGAGTTTAATTGGCAATAGTTTCTTAATTAAGTTTTTCTAAACTGAATCATAGACAAACAGCATTTATTAAATTTTCGAAATGCACTGATCTAGTTGGCCTTACAGCAAGTTTACTCCTGTTTTAGCATATTTATTACGTAGCACAGTCAGCATTGGAGACGGACTTAGCACAGGAAAAATGCTGTGGTTTGTTTTTTCCAAGCGAAGCAAATGACTTGGGTAGAGCATGTTGATGTGTTTAAGAGACAAGCATATGTACTGCAGGCATCCTTCTGCTCTGGAGTGAATTTGATATTTCTTTCAGACTAAGGTAAAGCATCCCTATTATCCCTGTATGGCAAAGGTGAGCTTACAGCTGGCAGTCCAATTCCTCTTCCAAACCTATCTCCGAACCAAGAAGAAACTCAGGTAAGGCAAACAAGAAACGTAGTTTAGTTTCGGGAGGTATTTTTTCCTCCTGGATTACTGATGGTTGTCCCTGTTTCATTGAAGGGCTGATACAGAAGAATGGATTGCCACCATAGATGCACTGCTCTCCAAAAGCATCGATGCTTGTCAGTGGTTGGTTGAGTATTTCGTTGGGCCAGAGGGCCGGGAGCTTGTGAAGTAAGTGCTGGTAATTCTGCCTGAGGTGTTTTGTGTCTCATGTGTGGATAAAGCTTCCTCATAACATGATCTGGCCAATACTGATGTATTCCCAGAGAGTTGACTTTGTTAGCTCTGGTTTGTGCCTGACCTGTTTTGGTTTCTGAAATTCCTTTCCAGGGGAATTTTCTGTGAGCAAAAAACACGTTTTGGTAACAACAAGAATGTTTACATATTTCACCTAGTAGGGGCTTCTCTTGATGTCCCTCTAGTCTGACCAATGTGATTGATGAGTTTTGTCTTCTTGTCACCAATCGAATTGGTCTGTGTAAAATACTATAAAAAGAGAAATATTTTCTGAGAATAAAGGAGCCACCTCTTCAGCCCTCTGAAGTCAGAGTCTTTGTGTCGTTGTAGTGTACAATTGCGACAACTGTGCACATTCTTTAAACAGACACTTTAGATAGTGACTTGCAGTTTTATTTCTAGTATTTTCTCTGTGCAGCTTTCTGAGAGTGTTGAAAATCAAGTTAGATAGTGCAGTGTACATGGAGGAGGATGCAGGTGGTGAATTCAGTGAAGGGACTTGGAATGGGTTTAAGTTTGTGTGGTCAGCCCTACAAGTGGTGGGAAAGGAGAATATGGTGAAAGTGTTTAGGGTAAGGTAAGATAAATACTTACCTGACAAGGATCACAGATAAGCCGGAAAGATTTTCTTCTTGACAAGCTAAGGATCAGCTAACAGGTGCTTTGAAAACAAATTATTGAAGATCTGACATGCTGACAGAAGTGTGTCAGTGCAAAGAAAATGTTATCTTTTAATTTGCATTGAAAAACAGCATCCTATAAGAGCTTTTAGAGCTTTTTTTTATTTAAATTAATAAATATATCAATAGGGATATTGTAGACCTTACTACAACCATGAGTATGTGAATGTAAGTTAAAGTTTACCCAGAAAAGTACAATACAAAATGTATCTGGACTATTAAAATAATAAATACTAAACACCACATTTAATCATAGCAGCTGTGTGTACATGTTGATTCCAGTTCTCTTTGCAGCTTCCCCTTTTGTCTTCCAGGACTTTCCTGCTGGAATGCAGCGTGAGGGAGGTGCGCGTTGCTGTGGCCACTATCCTTGAAAAAACCCTTGACAGTGCCTTGCTTTATCAGGACAAGGTCAGTGAGTGTCACCTCCCCTTGCTTGGCTCTTGCTCTGTGTGAGCTGATCCTGGCTGTAACTCTTTATTGCTGGAGTTAATGCTCATCTCTTCCTGCCCAGGAGGTATTTGAAACACTTTGGGTTTTTAAGCAGTAGACAGCTCTTTACATTCAAAATCTTTTTTTTTTTCTTCACAGTTAAAAACTCTACATCAGTTACTGGAGGTGCTACTTGCTCTACTGGATAAAGATGTACCTGAAAACTGTAAAAACTGTGCTCAGTACTTTTTGCTGTTCAATAACTTTGTACAGAAGGTAAGAAAACATTGTTTTCTCATGGCTATTTAAATTTTAAAGGGCAGTAATAAAGCAGCTAGCAATCCTTATTCATAGAAGGGTTTGCAGCACAGTGAAACTCAGAACTCTTATTAGAAGTAATTGGTTTTGTTTTGATTTGTTTTTAGGATAAAATCACACAAAAATATACCAGCAGAGTATACTAATGAGAGATGTCATTTCCATCTGAATTTTGGTTGTCTGTTTTGAAGGGTTATATGGGTTTTTTTTTTAAAAAAATTAAACATATGTGTATATATATATATATATTAAAAAATCAAGCATTCAGGATTTTACTATTTCTATTCTTTTTGCCTTCTTTTTTCCTTGTAAGACATTTATTGTGCATCTGCTGATTCTGTTCTGGTTTGTGTAATGTGCTCTGTAGAATGAGACAGCTCTTTAGCTGTTCATCTTACTGCTCTGTGTTGGGATATTATGGAAGTTTTTAGAGGGGAAAATGCAGATTTTAGCCTGTATATTTTACTTTTGTTCTCTTGAGCACTAATTCTTCACCTGCACAGGAAGGTAATTTGTTGGTTTTGTCTTCACAGCAGGGAATAAGGGCTAGCAGTCTTCTCCTCAGACACTCTGCCCTGAGGCACATGGTCAACTTTCTCCTCGGCCCCAACCGGCAGAGCAATCAGGTACAGTTGTGTTGTGCTGTACTTTGGCCATCCCCACAGTTTTTTTGATGTTTAAATTATGAATAAATACTTCTCATGTGGTAGAATAGACAACTCCTTCAATTACTCTATAAACCTCGTGCAGTTGTGAGCCCACCTATGTGTAGTCAGCATGGAAATAACCGTTTTGGCAGAAGTGAGCATGGTGTTTTTAATTATAATAAAATCTTTTACCCACTCCAAAGTATTAGACCATGGTGGTGGACTGTAAGAATGTTATTTTGGCTTAACAAAGTGGATTAAATAAACTAAAGTTAATTAAATCTGTCTTTGGCTCAAGCAGAACCGCAGGTGGAGTTCAGCACAGGCGCGTGAGTTTGGATATCTTCACAACACTGTAGCACTACTTGTCTTGCACTCTGACGTCTCCTCACAAAGAAATGTTGGTAAGAATTGTGTTTTTGTCTTTTGGTGACTTGGCAATTCAGTTACATTGACTGGGAGTACCTTAATATTAGTGAGGAAAATACAGTGATTTTGAATAAGGCAGAAATGGTTAATACAAATTTGATTACTTCTGATTTTGCTATAAATATGTTGAGAGGCTGTGGCAAACAGATAGTATTTTGGGGAGATGGAAATCTTGATACTAACAGTTTTGTACCTTCTTCCCTTCCCCGTGTGCCTGAAAGGTCTTTCCTGATGTGAGTGAATTGAGCTGTGTTGTTGGCTGAACAGACTCACAGGCTGTATTTTGTTAAGACTTGTGCTGTCTTTTGCTAATCTAAAGGGGAGTACTTGGACTAAGCTACTGCATAACAAACAATTAAACACTCTCCTAGTTATTTCTTACAAGAGGCAGAAATAGCCAAATAAAGAAAATAAAAGAATAAGTTAAAATATTCAGTTTCCTGAAGGAGGAATTTGATGTTCTCTTTTAAAATAATAACTTAAATTCTGTCTGAAGTTGAAAGCGATCAAAAATCAACAGGTAGCAGGAGAATTATAAATATTCTAGATATAATGAATGTGCAGGAGTGATTGGGAGTAAAACTAAAGCTCAAAGTACTGCTAGTCTGTGGATGTTTTGCTTTGACCTTCCTGCAGTTCTGTCTGCTGTCATTAAAACAAGCGACACTTCAGTGTGCAAGAGTTTTGTTACTTGGAGTGGTAGCACAGGAACTATAAACTAGTCGAGATGAGTGTCATGAGGGGTTTTTCATGGTGCCAAATGAGCAGCAGTGTCTTCCAGGTGTGTTAGAACAAACTAATTTATGAGTGGATTGTTTTTGTATTTGCTATTATAGCTCCTGGTCTCTTTAAGCAGCGTCCACCTCTCAGCATCACCGCTTCAGGGCCGCTTCTGGCACTCCATGAAGAAGTGGAAGCCTTGCTATTCCTGTCTGAGGGAAAACCCTACTTAATGGAGGTATCTGTTCTAAATTCTGCCCTGCTTGAACCTAAAAACTTACCTGATGTATTCCTTTGAGATATTCTTTCATGAAAAACACTGAATATCCAAAAGCAGTGGCCATTTTGAGCCCAAACAAGAGGGCACCTTTAGTTTCTTGACCTCTTCATATTCTGGTATATCCCTAAGCTTTGGGGCCTAGTTTTATGGACATTTTGCAAGGGCCTGTGCAGCTTTTTACCATGTCAAATGCAGGTGCTAACTTGAGTTGATCTGTCTTAATGGATGATGCTTGACCAGGCCCCTGGAGAGGTGGCCATCAGGAGCTGAAAGAGTGCTGTGAGGACGGGGGTTCAGCCTCCAGGGCCATGCAGGCACTGGGGAAAAGAGCTGCATCCTTCCTGGGAAGGACAAACCTTGTGTCACAGTTATTTTCTGTGGAAGACAGCCGTGTGCTGTGTGTGAAGGGTGTGCTGTGCCCACAGGTGATGCACGCGCTGCGGGAGCTCACGGGGTCGCTGTCGGTGCTCATCGAGATGGTGGTGTACTGCTGCTTCTGCAATGAGCACTTCTCCTTCACTGTGCTGCACTTCATCAAGGTACACACTAAACCAGGACAGGCCTGTCCCATTAGGGTTTCTCACAGGCTTTGGTCATCCTGTGTCTTTTGTGTTAAAACAGCACCACAGAACAATCAGTACAGTGTGTTGGATTTGGAGGGGGTGTTGGGATTTAGGTTTTCTTAGGCCTTCACTGTTTAAATTAATAAATTTTCAAAAAATCTGTAAAGCTATCTTGAAGTTCTTTGCTTCATCAGCCTATTTTGCTGTCTGAGTAGCTTTGTTTCTTACACACAGACTCAACTGGAAACTGCTCCGCCTCATGAACTGAAAAACATATTCCAGTTACTCCATGAGATCCTGGTAGGTGAAGGGTAAAGACTTGTACAGGGTAGATTTGGGATTGATGTGTAACAAAAAAAAGTTGGCATTGCATTGGTAATTTCAACATCCACACATTTTAATCCTTCAGTTTGAAGCTTTATTACTTCCTAAATTTCTGTCTTGGTAATCCAGTGACACATGAAACTTCACAGTCTTACTTGTTCTGCATGTGGGGGTGGGTAAAACCATTCCATAGAATAGATACAGCATCACACACAACACCTAAGTTGATATTTTTCTTTCCTAACAGGTTATTGAAGACCCATTACAAGTAGAGCGCATCAAATTTGCATTTGAAACTGAAAATGGATTAATAGGCAAGTAAGCCAGAGGATGAACGCTGCTGTCTCCTACTGACCCCGATGGTGGTGATGGTTCACTCTGTCTCCTGGTTCCTAATCCACCTAAACTGTTCTACTTCTCAGGGAAAAAAAAAAACAAAAAAACTTGACACATTTGATTTAGCCACTGTCACTTCAACAATGCTCCAAGAAAATCCAAAATAAGTATTGGAATCTTGTAGTGACACCAAAAGGAATTGTACTGGGAAAGAGAGCTAACTTCCTTAAGTAAGGGGCAGATCAGGGTGTCTGTGTAATGAGGGAGAAAAAAGTGCCTTTGATTACCATAACAGAGGAACTGTTTGAGTCCTATAGCCTTTAAATTAATTTTTATTTCCTACATATCTCCATAAATTGCCAGTCTTTTTGTTTTGTCAGCATCCTAATTACCATGAAAAGAAAGTGGTTGAGCACAGCAGGATGCTTGCCCTGCTAACTGCAGTCGAGCCTCACAGTGGGACAGGTGGCTCCCGCCTGTTGCTGCTCATGCAAAGTGTTGTTTCTCCATGAGATACAAAACTTTACTGAAGGGAAGTGTCTGAAGCATTCAAAAGCAACAGAAAAATCCCAGAAGTAATGAGAGGTTATTTCATGTGCATCAGGAGAAGCAGCTTTGGTGTGTAAATGAGATGTGGGGTAACACAGAGAGCCCCTCTGATGGGTTAGTGCAGCTCCAGCAGCTCTTTCATGGCTGGGTGAGGAGCTCCTTCAAATTGTGGCTTGCACCTTCAGTTACTTTGGGTTCTGATTTAGTGAGAATGAGTATTTGGCTTTGTTCTTTTTTTCTCTCATCAGTGCTCTCCTGTTTAGTAGTTTCCATGTATGGCTGATGGCAGAGAAGGAAATATGCAGCAGTGTAAGAGAATAACTAAGTGATTATTTTAATTTCTGGGTAAATTGGTCCCAGTTGGACCAATTCTTTGCTGTAACTTGGGCAATACGTGACCTTTTTTCCTCTGCAGAGGAGAAGTGCAAATGTTCAATTGGATTTTTATGTTGAAGGCTTCAAGAACTGCCCTGAGGTTTGGGAGTTAAAGTTGTAGTTTTACCTTGAAGTTTCCTCACAACAGCATTGAACAGCATCCCTCAAATTGACTAGGTTTAATCCAGAATGGGGAAATCTGCAAATAATAGGTTTTGGTGGTCCTTAATAGGATGTTTGTGCATAATTTGTAGTACAGCAGTGATGTAATTTTAATCATCTGCTCTGCTTCAACAGTATTAAAACTGGCAATTTGCAATTCCCAAACAATTTTTGCCAGCCTTGGAGGTTTCACTGCAGTGTTCTTTGCTGACTGCTATGGACAGAGCAACTTCTGAGTAGCAAATCTGATTGGGGCAGCCCTGTGGAAATCTTTGTGCTTCTCCTCAGTCAAAGAATTTTGTTAAAGAGGTGGGAATTCATGGTATAGAAAACTTCCTGGTAGGAATGGCCTGGGGTTTTGCCCGAGTCTCCCATGGAACAGTTTCATGGCTGTTGAATTCTGCTATGCTTGTTTATGTGAAGAAGCTTTAAACATTCCTCTGGCTTTGAAAACTTTGATCCAGGTGGAAGCTGGTGATCTGGTTCATTTATGGGGTTTTCAGACCCTTTTTTTTTTTTTTTTCCTTCAGACCAATGTAACCATAGTGATTATCTAACATAGAATGGATTATAGGGGAAGAAGAACTGCATTAGGGCTGTTTAAAATTCAGGTACTGCATTTGAAAGATCAAAGTGAAAATGCAGCAGTTCTATTTTTAATCCAGTAGAGTTGTGGAAGTACTCAAGACTGCCAGCACTTACAGCAGCGTGCTTAACACAAATACTCATGCTAACATCTGTAGAAACAAAATCTAACTTAAAATTTTAGCTTCAAATCTTTGTTTCCAGACTGGCTGGTACATGGAAATCTGGATTGTGGTTTCTAATCCATGTGTTTCTCCCCGCAGCCTTGATGCACCACAGCAACCACGTGGACAGCAGCCGTTGCTACCAGTGTGTCAAGTTCCTGGTTACTCTGGCTCAGAAGTGAGTAATGAAGGTTTCAGGGTTTAACCTCACCCCTGCCTTAGGTCCCTCTGTGACTATTATAAAACCTGCTACTCCTATTTTTGATCAGTTTTATCCTTTGTTACTGGTGCAAGGTCTTGGTGGTACACGTGCCAGTATGAAGTGAAATCTTTACTGGTTGGTGCCTGAAGGGATTTTTCAGGTAACAAATGGTAATTGCTGTTTATAAAGAAAAAGGCCATTCTGCAGAGCAGGAGAGATTAACATCTGACATTAACACCAGATAAACACAGGGAAACTGTTCCAGATGCCTGAAATATTATGATTCCTAAATTCTCTTTGTTTAGAACTTGACGTATGTCCTGATAAAGCATAATTCTGAAATATGTGAACCTGTGGGGTAGACTGCTTTGGGTAAATTTTACTAGGCATTACTGCTCTTGCTAATTCAATTAACAACAGGGCTGTAGAGTTTAAGTCAGTTTGCAGTGATAACAGTGCACACAGAGGGCAGCAGTGCAAAGAGAGAGGAGTCTTTGTATTTTTTTTCGTGTGTGTGTTGGCCAGAATACCTTGTTCCTGACTAATGAATATAATTTCAATTCCCAAGGTGCCCTACTGCAAAAGATTACTTCAAGGAGAATTCCCACCACTGGAGTTGGGCTGTGCAGTGGCTACAGAAAAAGGTAATTTGGCTATAACAGAGGAATTGTCACTTGTTCACAACAATAAGTATGGATAGAAAATCTCCATCCTCTGCATGGTTCTCTGAGATGGCTCTAAAGGCATAATACTTTATTTTTTACAAGGACTGCTTGGATGCAGCTAAATCTGATGGAATGCCGGAACTTCAGTAGCCCCCCCCCCACGTGTTTCAGGCATAAATGCATTTACAGTGAATAAAACCAAGTGTGAATGGTTGCAGTGATTATTCTTTGCTATGTGGGAAGCTTTCAATGCCACTGTATTCGTGTTGGATGGCTTCGGTTTTTTTTTTAAAAAGCAGTTTTCCATTGCCTGTGTGTTGGTGCAGGAGAATGTTTAAATGATTGGATTCGTTACAGAATCATCACAGCTTTGCACAAAGCACAGCTGTTGACTGATACAGCTTTTCCTCCCACACGTGTGGTGTTTGTTCTTCCCTCTAAACTCAACATAGTTTGGCCAACATATCTTTCATAAATTTCCAAGGACACTTAGGAAACTTGGAGCTCAGCAGAAGTTGGTTACTGGTTTTCAGCTGAGGGGCAAAAATAAAAAAAATAACCTTTGTGGCTGCATTTAAAGTGTCTGTGCCCTAGATCTCCAGCTCGTTGCCAGAGGGTTCATGAAGCCTGTTCTAGTCTTAGTTCACCCACTGTCACAAGTGGTTGAGGCTTTACATAAGTCAAAATCAAATGGCAAATTTATGGCTTTCTTGGCTTTTTATGCAGATGTCTGAACATTACTGGGCTCCCCAGAGTAACGTGTCCAATGAAACATCCACTGCAAAAACCTTCCAGCGAACTATTTCAGCACAGGTATGTGTCAGCCCTGGCAGAGCATGTTCAACTTGCTTACTTCTTTTCTTGGAAGCATCTTTGGATTTGGCAGTTTTAGTCACCATCCCTGGAAGTGTTCAAAAAATATGTGGATACACCACCTGAGGCCATGGTTTAGTGTTGCTAACTGGTGGTTTGGCAGTTGGACTTGATGATCTTAAAAGGTCTCTTCCAACCTTAATGATTCTGTAATTTTTCAATGCACTTCAGGCTGTTTTTCCTTTAGAATCTCAGACCCTGTGGCTGTCCCTGAAAAAAAATTAACCCTTGAGTGATTATTAGTGAATATTCACAATTACCTGTGGTGACTCGGCTGTCTCACTACAGCAGCTATTATTGTTTTAAAACAATAATAATAAAACAGTAAAATTTTTAAAAAACAATAATTGTGAAATGAAGGGATCACCATGACCCTTGACACTCTCTTGGACTGTTTCCACCTCAGGACACTCTGGCTTATGCCACAGCCCTGCTGAACGAGAAGGATCAGTCTGGAAGCAGCAATGGGTCAGAAAGCAGCCCTGCCAATGAGAATGGAGAGAGGCACCTGCAGCAGGTAAAATAAGGGCAGATTTACCCTCTGGTGTGTGGCTCTGTGGGGCAGCTGGCCCCTGGGGCTCAGGTCAGAACCACCACTGACCACACACACAGCAGCTGTGCATCTTACAAAAGTAACTGTGTCCTTC
Source organism: Chamaea fasciata (assembly GCF_029207755.1). NCBI lineage: Eukaryota > Metazoa > Chordata > Aves > Passeriformes > Sylviidae > Chamaea > Chamaea fasciata. The sequence goes on along the minus strand of NW_027094095.1, from coordinate 28,043,567 downwards.
TCTCCCCGTCCCTTGTGTGTTCAAAAGGGCTCAGAGTCTCCTATGATGATTGGGGAGCCTAAAAGTGACCTTGATGATGTTGACCCTTAGAGGAAATCCCTGTGAACACAAGAACCAACTCAAACATTCAATGCCTGGTACCTGCTGGAACTGGAGTCGTGTTGCTTATGCCATTGGAAGTCTGGGGGAGCAGTGGCTTTACAGGACCAGAGGAGATGCTGGAGGAGGTTGTTTCCCTGAGAGATAAAAGCATTTTTTAGCCACAAAGGCTTCAGATCAAAAAATGCTCTAGAAAACTGCATCTTCACCTGCAGTAGCTTGTGACAGTCCAAAACACCGAAACCAAGTTTGTCAAGAAGATTTTATCAAATACACAAACGCTAGTGGTTGAATTTTTATGTGAACATTAAATGAGTGAATGTAAAACTGTTGCTTTTCTGTGATGCTGCAAAAAAAAAAAAATCTTTTGGTTTTTATACAGGAGAAAAAAAAAATAAACAGACTGCCCTTATGTATGGAGGGCAAATTTTTAATCTTTCTGATAATATTGAATAGGAATATTCAAATTTCTGTAAAGATGTGTGATGACTTACATTTCATTGTAAAATATTAGTTAAAGAATGGGTTTACATAGGGACTTCTGTATTTAATATGTCTCCCTGCTAATTTGTAAAGCTCTTGATGAGAAAGATCAGCAGGATTGCTCTGTAAGAAGAGTGATTCCTTACAGAATGATTTGGTAAAGGAGCTCTGGAGTGAGTCATCTTTCCCTGTACCCTTCCAAAAAAACCCTTCAGACAGCTGGGAAGGGCAGTAAAAGAAAAGCTTTGTTCTCTAGGTATGCAAGCATTTATTATTCAAGGATGTTGGTGAATTTAAAAAAAAAAAAAAGTTAATGAGTAGTTTAAAAGAAAAAAAAAAGCACTTTAAGAAGGAATTCTGTTGCAGTTTTACTCATTAAATTTTTTTAACCTTTGGAGACATATTGAATAAAATGGAGTCTCAATCATGAATCTGCAATCACTTGCTTATGCTTTGAAATTACTGAGAAAGTTGGTATTGGTTGTATATGATGAATAATTCCTTGAGTGAGCTGGGAACACTGTTGTGCAGATTTTATAGCAATTTTAACACAGGGAAAGAAAGAATTGGCTTTGTTTGTATTTTCACTTGACCAGGCAACGTTTAAAATATCACAACTCTTTTAATTTGCTCACAAATAACTGGAAACCAGTTGGGATGATTTGAGCACAGTTTTGTTTTCTATGTCGAGTGCAGTTCAGTGATTTCTGGCTCTGGATTCAAGCTTTTGTGCCAACTAACTTCATCTTTTGTACATTTTGTGTTTGTCACATTTCCTGCACTGCTTTTTGCCTTTATTTATGGATTCTGCCTTACTTTAAAAAAAAATTTATATAAACGAACATGCACAGAAACGGGGGACATCTTAAGGAGTGCCTGGGTACCTCCAGAATAGACAAATTTGCCAAGTTAAAAGGCACAACCAGCCAAAAAGTGCCTTTTTTTTTTGTTTGTTTCTTTTCACACTCTGCTGCCAAAACACGAAGCAGCAGACAGCTTTTCACTGTTGTGCACTAATATTGAAAGTAACCAGTCATTTCACTGTTGGAAGTAAGCATGGGATGTGATGTCAGCTGTATACAGCTTTATAATTTATTGTGGGGTAGGAGAGCCGGCGTCAGGGGCAGGGGGGGCACCGTAGGGAATCTCTCACTTCCCTTTTCCCAAACAATGTCTTCACAGACACACGGCAGAGTCAGCATTTTATAAATGTTTCTGATGATGTGCTGGGACGTTTTAAAATTAATTTTGAGCTAATCATTTCTTATGGACACCCCCTTCCTTCCTTCCCCCACCCCCCAAAAGCTTTGGCAATGGGTCACGAATCTTCCCAAGGAGTCAGTACACAGCGGTGATGGTTGATGGGAGAAGCTGGTCATGTTCCTGTGGGTTGGCACCACTTGTCACTTCAGGTTCCTGTTATTTCCTATGGAAACAACATCCTCGATAGCCTCAGGCCCAGGGAAGCATTGGTGGGAATTGCATCAGGATGGCTCATCACCACTGTGTACTTGAAACCAATACAAACTTTTTCATGGTTCTGCTCACGCTTGTACAAAGTCAGTGGTTATAATTTGCAATAAGATGATACTCGGTCACTTATTTTTGTTTCCAGCTGCTGTCATTTGAACCTGCTGAAGATTATTTTTTGGAAAATAGAGTTCAACAAAAAAAAAAGAAGAAAAAAAAAACAAAACTAGTTTTTGTGTAAATTGTGATGCATTTATATGTTGTAATTTTTACTGCCAATCTTTTTTGGATGAAAATGTTTTTATACAGCTTACAAAATGTTCAGCGAGGAGCAGCCACAGCCTGCCTGTGAGCACTCGAGGAGATATCGTCCGATTAATGCGTAGACATTTGGCACTGGAAAAATAGGCAGTCTTGATGAACAGTCTTGGGATTCCTGGTCAATGGAATAAAGTTATTCCTTTCACAGAAAACTAGTGTAATCTTTAGACTGTGCACACACTGCTACACTCAGGTCTTGTTGATCCTCTTATTCTGAACCTCCTTGGGCCAGCCCTGCAGATGCTGAGCTCCTCAAGGGTGCCCTGATTGCTCTTTTGGCTCCTGTCCAGAGTCAGTGGAAGCAGCTGAGTGGCCCTGGAGCTGCCCTGCTGTATATCCTTCTGCCACGGCATGTGCAGGGGCACTGTCACATCTGTACCTCTGTGCAGCTCCTCCTGACCTCAGCAGAGTGATTTACCCTGGCCAGGCTCACAGTGGCGGATTAGAGTGGATTTTGTGTGTCAGATCCAAGATTTGTGGGCAAGCTGGATGTGAATTCCTCCTGCCTCCCACAGGGGCAAGGGGCAGAGAGGTGCACACGGAGCCGGTTTTCCATTACTCACTGATTTGGGAACCAGGAGCTCCAGCCAGGGCTATCCCCACTCTTTCCCCTGCTCTAAGGACAAGGACTTCCACTTTTCACTCTGCTCTTCCCTGGTGGTCCTGGGAGCGTGCACTGGGCATTGCAAACTGCTGCCAGGACTGGGATCAGCGTCCCTGAGATCAGCCGAGCTCTCCTGAATGTGAGAAGCTTTTCCTCCTACCCACGCACAAGGCACAAAGCAAGGGCTAATCTTTTAATATTGTTTTCCTTCCACCAGGCTTATGAAGGCTTGAACTGAGCTGGGAAAGCTCTGCCTGGCTTATCAGGCATGGAATATGCTCACACCTTGTGCTGGATCCTCCCCTCACAGGGAAGGCAGCAGAGCTGAAATCCTGATATGTGTTTTGAGAGGTGACAGCCCAAGGAGTCTGCTGAAAAATCACCCTCGGTGTCAGAGCTGTCCAGGAGCTCTCAGGCTGACATCCCTTTTTCTTTTCTGCCTCTTTGTGCAAAATTCAGGTTCCAGATGATGAAATTGTGGGCTGTAATTATGTCCATGTTATACAATTACATGTTTAGATTAGGGTTGGGCTTTTGCCAGCTTTAGTTAACAAGTTAGAATTAGTTTCAACCTTTCAAAGTGGTGTTTTGTGCTGGGTTTGTCTTCTCTTGCCAATTAAAGCCAGAGTTACAGAGCTGCAGGAGTCTTTTGGATTGGGAGAAACTCCCAACCCAGCCAAGTCTGACAGGTTAACCTGGAGCTTGTGGTATCAAACTGCATTTTTTTTCCGTCTGTCCTCAGATAACACCACAAAAATTATATATTGTAGTACCAGGAGGCTGCTGAACACTGAGAGAAAAGTGAGACCCAGCTTTGGGGGCTTCTGGTGCTTCTCAGCCCTTCCCTGCTGTTGGCATTTCTCCTTCCTGGGGTTCCAGCCCTTCCCAAGTGAAGGAGCAACAGCAACTCCAGTTCAAGGGCACGTTCCCAAAGCTGGGTGGTGTTTGTTTTCATAACTGGAAGCTCTTGCCCTGCACCACTGTTGTTAAAACAAACTTCTGGACTTGTGTGTGTGGACAACACGGTCCCAAAGCACAACCCAGCTGTGGGCAAGGGTGCCTGTGCTGTCTGTGCCAACTTCCAAAGGTGCCAGTTGTCATCTGGGAGCACCTTGGATCCCAGGCAGGGATCAGATCCAACGTGGGGGCACTAACAAAGCAGAGCTCTTTGGGGGAGCAGAATTCCTGCTGGATGGGTCCCCCTTCCCTCTTCCAGACCAGCTCCCCAGGGGGATGTCTATGAAGCCAGACAACGGACCGCAAGAGCACAGGTCTATGAATTTTATTTTAAAAAGACATTTATAAAATGTTCATTTATAAAACTCCAAATAAATATTTAAGGTACAAATGTAAAAACTAAGGTGCTATGAAAGCCTTTTCTTAATTCTTTTTTTTTTTTCAAGGAATTACAGCCTCCTACAGTTCTATGTGTCTTGGAAAGACCTGAAACTGTTAACACATAACACCAGCAGATCATTAACTCTGACTTAACAAAAAAAGCACTAATGAAGCAGTAGCTGACTGTAGCAACGCAGATAAAAATCTAATTAACCAAGCAGGCTGTTTAAACTACAGCCCTTACACTTGACTCGAAAGTAAAGAAGTCTCCTAGGAATACGATTAGGCAATTATAAAACTGCCCAAAAATGGCTAAACTAAGATTTTCCAGGTGCTAAGCAGCATTAGCTGACAACTAATGAGCAACTAAGCAGGAAAGGAAGGAGCAATCCTCACAATACTTTGTTCTTTTAAAAGGTGGTGGATTTTTCCTGTGCTGGGTGACAACACCATGGCTTGTTCTGTCAAGGTGTTTACAGGAGACACCCGGTGCATGGCAGGGAAAGTATGCTGGGATGACCCCGGGGATGGGACAGGGCTCCAGCTGCATGGGAGATGCTTGGAGAGCTCTTGCAGAACCACCCTGGATCTCACACAGATCCTGACCCCGTTTGTGAGAGGGACAGAAAAGTTCATCCCCCACCAGCACAGCAGCCCAGGTGTGGAGGTTATCAGCTGCATGTTAGAGCATGGATTGTTCTGGAAACCCTGGGAAGGCACCAGGCCAGGCACACATGGCTCCAGCAAAGCCTCCATCCCTGCTGTGCCGCAGGAAGCCCCTCTCCTCCCTCCCTCCATCCCTGCTGTGCCCCAGGAAGCCCCTCTCCAGCCCAGGCTGTCCCTACTGCCGGCTCCGGCAGCAGATGGCGATGGCCACGGCCGAGCTGCCGCCAGGGCCAGCGGCTGCCACGCAGGAACTGTCCATGGCGTAGGCTCCCATGGAGCCAGGGCTCTGGGAGAGGGTGTTACAGCCCGTCAGCATCCAGCCAGCATCACAGGACACTGTCACCTAACGGGGAGGAGAGGTCACCATCATCCATGGGTCAGCAAAGGGCCAAGGGCCTGCCCGTCCCCTATGTCCCCACGGTTCAGGGTGAGGTGACTGCTGTCACCCAGCTGGATGAGGTGTCCCATTGCAGGTGGGGACATCAGTGTAGGCTGGGGTTGGGACAGCCACAATGGGCTGAAGCCAACCCAAAATCCATCAGGGTGGCAGAGGGGCAGGCAGAGACAAAGAACACCATGGCAGAGGAGCTTGGCCCATCCCTACCTTCTCCTCCGGTTCCAGGGCCATGTGCTCCTTCAGCTGGCACTCGAGGCTGGCAGTGGGGCAGCACAAGGCATGTGCCATCGCCTCTGTCCTGCTGGCACAGCGGCTGGGCCCCCTCCCCAGCCCCACCTCGGGCCTGCCACCAGCACCCAGCACCACGGATGGGGAGTGGAAACTGCATCCTGCCCAGGAGAGAGGGGATATTGGCACAGGACGGCCATGGCAGCATCCCAGTGCACACACTGCTGCCAAGGATGTCCCGAGAGAGCCCTGAGCCATCCGCCCTCCATGCACACAGCACACGTACCCCTTCCCTGCCACCCCAGCAACCACACCCTCCCTTTTACCCCCAAATCCCAGAGGTTTTCTGGAAGAAACACCCTCGTCCATCAAGCTCAAAGGTCTGTAACCCCGTGCATTGCGTGTTACCAGTCAGCACGTGGTGTCCCGGGGAGCACTCGGCCCCCTGGGCCGCCGGGGAGCCGGCCTTGATCTGGCATTCAGCCCTGGGCCACGTGCAGCACCTGGCGATGGCATAAACCCCCTGGCCGCGGAAAGCGTTGTGGGCCACGCACTGCTTCTGCCCGTCCTTGTCCTGGGGATGGGGCAGCACAGCGTCACCGGGGCCTCGGGGGGCTGGGGACACCGGGGGCAGCGCCTCTGCCTCCGCACGCTCTGCTCACCTCCATGTGCTCCCCCAGCCGGCTGCCGCTGCGGGAGAAGCTGGAGCAGCTGAGCATCTCCTCGGTCCTGGCGCAGCGAGCCACGGCCGTGGCGTGCCGGGCCAGCCCCGAGCGCGCCGACCACACCGAGCGGCAGAGCAGCTGCTCCTCTGCAACGGGACCGGGGTGTCAGCGGCGGGGGACACCCACAGTGACACCCACAGTGTCACCCGCAGTGTCACCCAGCGCCCACACCACCCACCCAGGCTCCATCTCCGCCCATCCATGCAAACGGCTGCGCCCAGGCTCAGCCGTCCCCGGCGCAGGTCAGGGGACATTCCCTGCCCGCACACACTGTGCTTTCACCACAGCACATCTTTCCTGGTAAGGGCAGAGCTCTGCCGAGCACCCGGCGGGCAGCGAGGTCCTCACCTGCTCCCAGCCGGGTGGGCAGCTCGGCCACGCTGTTGGGTGTCTGGAGGCGCTGCTCCTCCGGGAACCACGCCGCGTCCACGGAGTTCTTGGCGGAGAAGTGCAGGAGGCGCTGCCGGAGCTCGGCCGGGCTCAGCCGGGGCTGGGCGCTGAGCAGCACGGCAGCGATGCCTGCGAGAGCCCGGGAGGCCGCAGTGAGAACCAGAGGGGACACAGCCGCCTACTCGCCGCTCCCATGGGGAGCACAACCCCAGAGGCACGGGAGGAGGCATCTCTGCAGCCCGTCGCCCACACGCACGGGCTGCGGGAGCGCTGTGCGGGCTGCAGCGCCCGAAGGAGACAAACCCGACCCACGCAAACACAAAAATGCCCAGGGCTCCGGCATGCCTGAAGCCCTCCTGTGCCAGCATCAGCGAGTGGAGGGCCAGCCCTCCCTGCCCCTCAAAGCGCAGCTCGCCTGCCACATGCGCGGCCGCCTGCGACGTCCCGCTCTGCGCCGTGAAACACGTGCTGCAGTCGCTGGAGGCGCCAATGATGTCGTCCCCAGGGGCAAACAGGTCCACGCAGCGGCCGAAGTTGGTGCCCAGGGTGCCGATGGAGGCGGGCTGGTCCTCGCTGTCGGTGGCACCGACCGTGATGACCTGGCAGTGACAAGGGCGGCACGGTGGGGATGGCACGCCCAGCTCTAGCCCAGGCCGCCGACCCGCAGCTAGAGGGGATGAGGTGGCACCCAAGCTTCAGGGGTCCCCCCCAGCCCGTACCTCCGGCTCGGACGCAGGCGAGTAGAGGCAGGCGTCGTCTTTGTAGTTGCCGGCAGCCGCCACCATCGCTGCTCCCATCCGCGCCATCCGCCGGCAGCCCGCGTTCAGCGCCGGGCTGTGCGCGCCCGCCAAGGGCAGCACCACCACCGGCGGCCCGCTCGGCTGGGCCTCCAGCGTCCTCTTGATGAACTCCAGGGCTGGGAGGGACAAGACACTATGGCAGGAAGCTCCGGGAGGGATCCTGCTCCTCTCCGGGGCGTGGGGTCACTCACCCAGGAGGGTCCCGCTGACGGTGCCCTTCCCCTGGCAGTTCAGCACTCGGAGGCTGCGGATGTTGGCGCCCGTGGCCACGCCGGCGTCGCGCCCGCTCAGCACCCCGGCCACGTGTGTCCCGTGGCTGTCACACCTGCTGGCCTGGCACAGGCACCGCAGTTTCATGCCCCAGCCCGTTGCACCAAAGCAAGTTTGCAATCCCACAGCATCCCCCCTTCCCACCTTGATTCAGTCTTACGTGACACACACCCGGGCTACCCCAGAACACTTTCCTAGAAAGAAGCCCTGCCCGACTCAGCCCTATCTCCAAACAGACCACCTTGAGGGTCCCAATATCCCCCAGGACCACAGCTCTTGTTGCCCGTCCTGCCCAGCATTTTGGTCCAGGCCAAGTGTCTCCCTTGTCCTGGAAAGCCTCACAAGCCTGGCCGGGATTTGATGGTTGCAGGGGAGTGCTCTGGCCAGGATGCAGCACGTGGCAGCTCAGGACTCACCTGCCTGTGGAAGTGGCTGCCATCCTCCTCGGGGATGCTCTCGAAGCCAGTCACAGTCACCCTGTCCTCGATCTCCCGGTGGGTGCTCTGCACGCTGCTGTCCAGCAGGTAAATCTCGGCCAGGTTACCTTTATCTGCCAGGGATGCAGAAGGGGAGGAAGGCAGCCACCATCACGGTCAGCACAGGCCACCCGGGTTGCTCCCAAAGTGCAGCTGCAGACCCGCAGCACCAGGAGGCAGAGGAATATTCCCATGCCTCAAGTTAAGGAGAGGAGACCTGACTCTTCCTCAAGAAGTCGCCCCCCTCACACACCCCAGCGCTTACTGGGAGGGCTGTAGGCGCCTGAGCTGGTCTGTGGCCGCAGGATCCTGCCCAGGTTCCAGGGAATGCTCTGGGCAAAGACGTAGGCATCCTCCTCAATGTACTTCACGTGCGGCAGCTTCAGCGCCTGCAGGGAGGACACAAAGCTGCTGTTGCCCCCCAAGGCTGGGGCTGCCACTCCCACCATTGCCCACCGCAGCTGCTGTCCCCTGCCACGACCCTGTCCCCCACTCCACGTACCGTGTCCAGGACGTCGCTGCTCATCCTCACCAGGAAGGCGGGCAGGAGGTGGAAGACGTGCAGCAGCTCGGCCAGGTGTCCCCGCCGAGCCGCCCGGGCCTGCAGCCGCCGGGCCGTGCCTCGCAGCTCGGCCTCGCTGCCCGCCCGCAGCATCACCACGTAGCGCCCGGGCAGCCGCCACGACGCCTGCGGGGACACGAGCAGCGCGCTGGGGTCCGGGGGACACACACACAGGGGAGCGTGGCTGTCCCCCCCACCCCACGCTCCTCACCTTGGCGGCGCGATGGAAAGCGGCGGGTCCCGGAGGGGCGGCCCCGACGGCGGCTTCCCCCTCCTCGGCCGCCCCCAGGGCCAGAACCAACCGTGCCAGCGCCAGCGCCAGCGCCAGCCCCAGCGCCCGCGGGGACATCCCGCGCCCCGACGGGCAGCGCCGGGAGACGCCGGGACCCTCGGGGACGGCACCGGCGGGACCCCCTGCGCGACCGCCCAGGGGCCGGAGCGCAGCCGAAGGGCTGGAGCGGGGCCGGGGAGCTGGAGCGGAGCCGAGGGGCCGGAGCGCACCCGCGGAGCGCCGGGGCCGGAGTGCACCGGCGGAGCCGATGGCCCGGAGAGCAGCCACGGATCTCAGATCCCGGAGCGAACCCGCGTAGATCCCGGAGCGCACCCGCGGATCTGAGATCCTGGAGCGAACCCGCGCAGATCCCGGAGCGCACCCGCGGATCTGAGATCCCGGAGCGCACCCGCGCGGGTCCCGGAGCGCAGCGGCGGCCGCGGCTCTGCCCGTCTCGCCGGGGCTCAGCGCAGCGGGGCGGGGATCACGCCACGGCCGCCGGCCCCATCGGGCCGGCCGGGCGGGTTAAGCATTAACGGGGCCGCGGGAGGGGGCGCGGGGCTGTGGGGCCGCGGGGAAAGGGCAAATGAGGCCGCTGCTCACCCCGAGTCCCGGCGGATCGCTGGGGGCTCTGGCGAGCAAAGCGCAGCCGCTCAAGGTCTGTTTTCAGAAAGGCTGAAAGCTTTAATGTGCCTCCTACTGCCTCACTCCCCGAATAAATTCCCGTGAAATCCTCTAATCCTGTTTGGGTATTTTTTATAGAGTCGTCACTCCTCGCAAATGCCCTTTTTGCGGGATGATGCCGGCGCTTTCCCGCGGGTCTCCACGCCTGCCTTCCGCCTCTGCCCTCCCGCAGCATCTGGATCCCACACTGCCCCACATCCCCAGTGACCTTCGGCAAACCCCGTCCCTGCCCCCGGCTTTTCGGGGAAATAGGAATATATTTGTGTTTGGACTGGTTATTTATAAGCTTCTCAGAGGTTATCTGTTTAAATGGATGCACATGTTTTATACAGGTGTGTGTGTTTCGTGTGGATGTGTATGGTTTGTACGAATATATGTTTTACATGGGTGTACATGTTATAATTATGCGTATGGTTTGTATGCACATATATGTTTTAAATGGATGAACATTATTACATATAATTATGTATACTATTTGCATGGACATGAATGTTTTATATAGGTGTGTGTGTTTTATGTAGGTGTGTATGTTTTATAAGGATGTAAATGGTTTATATGGATGTGTGTGTCTAATATGGAGAATATTAGACATGTGAACAGTTATGATATGTGTTAGATATGTGAACAGTTAGATATGTGTGTGTCTAATATGTGAACAGTTTGTATGGGTAGTGTTGATTTTTTAATGAGACCTCAGGTGGGTGCCTGAACTCTGGTTTGGGTTAACTGCAGGGTCACCAGACCAGTGCTTGTCACCACTCTGCAGACAGCTGACACTGGAAGGGGTCAGCATTCAGGACACTGATCATGGGGACAAGTCTCACTCCTGATTTTACGCTCAGCTTCCTCAGTGCTGCTAAGTCCCACAGTACAGCACTGGGGCCCCAGGAGACTTCTGAGCCAGCTGAGCACGGGGGGACCCTGTCTCAAGGGGAACAGTCTCCCTCTCCCTGCTGTCTTTCCCTTCATTTTTGCACAGGGGACAATCTGTGTCCCAGGGAAGGATGGAAGGAGCCCAAAGAGGAGGGAGGGGGTGGCAGAGGTCCCCCCAGTTCTACGTGTATCCCCATGTGCTGAGGAACTCAGGGAGGTCTTAGCATAAACATCCGGCCCCAGCCCCTGGGAAGGGACCCGGCCCTACTCTCACACTCCAGGAGTGGATATCTGCAGAAAGGGTATTTTTTTTTTAATTGAGAAAATATTCATAAATAGCCTCAATTTTGCACCTTGTACAGAAGAGCTCTGTTCCAGTCCTGACTCCCTGCGGAGCTTCCAGCGTGTCCGTCTGTGTGATAAGAGGGCTCCAGTTGATGGGGGGAGGAATGAGAGAGCAGAGGAGGCATCAGAGGCGAAGAGTTCCTAAATCCCTGCTGCCGTCCCTCCGCGGGGAGGGATGGGGCCCCGGGCGGTGCGGGCACCGGGCTGGGTGGGCTGCGCCGAGCATCCCGCCGGTAAAAACATACTATTCCGCGAATACCTGGGAGTCGTTTGCCTGTGTAAGCATCCCATCAGAGCGCCACGGCCCCGACACACCGGCGAACACTCGCCCTGCACCAGCCGGGAATCGAACCCGGGTCGCAAGAATGGGAATCTTGCATGATACCACTACACCACTGGTGCTCCGGTGTCACCGGGTCCCGCGGGCCACCAAGAGCTCGGGCCCGACCCCGTCCTGCGTGGGTGGCACTGCCAGCCCTTTCCCCTGTCCCCCGGCTCCCAGCCGCGGGGTCCCCGGGGAGGGTGACACGCGTGGGCGGCGGGCGGGCCGTCCCCCCCTGCACCAGCTGAGCCAGAGCCGGGGCTGCTGGCCGAGCTTAATGCCATGCAGGAATGTCCCCATTCCCACAATGTTTAACCTGGGCCGGCGCGGGAGCCTTGGAGTCCTTCGGCTCAAGGATGCTGTGCCAGGGATGGGGGGGATGCACATCTGTGGCGGAGAGGGTCTCCAGACCCCGTGTCAGCCCCCTCCCCTGACTCTGCCTGGAGAAATGCTTCTCAGAAACAGATTTCTTTTGCCAAAAATGAAAGCGAGTGCCAAGCCATGAGGTAGGAATCTCTTCTGTGAGAAAATTCTGAGAGAGTGTTCAGCCTGGAGAAGAGAAGGGTCCAGATAGACCTTAGAGCCCCTTCCAGTACAGAGACTACAGGAGAGCAGGGAGGGACTTTGTGAAGCCCTGGCACAGTTTTCCCAGGGAAGCTGTGTATGTCCCATCCTTGGGAACATTCAAGACCAGGTTGGACGGGCCCTGGAGCAGCCTGGTCTAGTGGAAGGTGTCCCTGCCCACGGCAGGGGGCTTAGAACAAGATGATCTTCAAGGTCCTTTCCCAGCCCAAACATTCTGTGGTTCTATAGGTAAAAGCTTCTGGGTCTCTACCAGATTCCCACACTCCATAGGAGCAGTGACACAGAGTGACATCCTGCCCCTCTGAAACTCAGTGAGACATCAGCTCATCTCAGTGAGACCATCTGAACAGCATTCCCACAGCCACCACACTGGGAGGGACAGGCAGGAGCTGTGTATATCCAACCAATCTGGAAATTCTTCCTCCTGGAGGGCGTCTCCCTGTCCTGTGGCAATGTTTAGCCAACACTGGAGCCTTCATTCCCCACCCTCCTGTTGGCCATAAACACCCCAAGTACGTAAGTGCTCCCTGCCCTTCTCCCTGGCTGCTTTGGTGACACCAAGGTGAGTGAAGGGTGCAGGAAAAAAAACAGGGATGTTACAGGGCTGTGACCCCTCAGGTACAGCCTGCACTGGACCAGCAAAGCACTCCCTGGGTGGCAAAGGAGCACAGGAACATCCTTCCAGAGCTCTTGTGCTCCCTCCCCCTCGAGTGCTGGAGGACAGCATTCCCCCACTTGGGGGAAAAAACTGCAGGATTTTTAAGCTCCCTTCCAACTCAGCTCTGTGACTCTATGGAATTTGCTGAAGTGCTCCTCTGCCAGCAGACATGTGCTCCCATGCCAGGCACAGGCAGATCCAGCCCAGCTTTCCCAAAACAGAGCAAGGGACTCTCAGCATCCCCATGCTGTTGGATCCACTTTGACCCAAACCCAGCTGCCCTGGGGAGACTCAGCCCCACAGACCCCTGCAGTCCCGAGCAGCCAAAGGTCCCACCAGCACTGCCATCTATCTCTGGAGACAGGCTGTGGAGAGCCCTTGTGCTGTCCCTGTCATGGTGACAAACCAGGCTGAGATCTATCCACGTGGTTTGGGACAAACACTTATTATTCACAGGAAGTTTGGGGATGGTGGGTGCCAGTGTGCAAACCCACCTGCAGCTGTTGACACTGACCCAGCAGACAGTGTGCAAAGCCACCACCTCAGGTGCCATCAGCAGGGGTTTGGCTCAGCTGTGTCCTTCTCCCTGTGCCCCCAAGAGTGCTGGAAGTTGGTCCTTGTGCAGGAGATAGAGGACAGCACAATCTGTCACCTCCATCACCCCTCTCCCAACCTGGAGATATGAATGCTTCCTGCTGCAGGAGACTCAGGATTGAATTTTAATTTCAGCAGAGCTTGGGTAAAGGGGAAAAAGACTTTGAGGACATCTCTGCCTGGTAAACCTACCTGCACTGAGCACGTTTTACCTGCTTAAACCTGATCATGTTCCAAACAGCACAGCCAATCCTTTCCCTTCCCAAGCACAGTATTTAGCCCAGATCCTGCCCAGCCCAGCCTCTCTGTGCCCACCCAAATGCCTTTGGCGAGGGGGCCTTGTCCCATATTTTGTTGAATACAGGAGCTGGGTGTAGCTCCTTTGGGTGTGGGGGAAATGACAGCCCCCTGAGTGTGCACAAGGGGTGCAGCATGGCACAGGAGCAGGCAGGAGCCTGGGGCCACTGCACTTCTGGGGACAGCCCCCTTTCCTCCAGGCTGAGACCTGTGTGTCCCCTCCATGAGGTGAGTCCATACCAAGTGGCCATTCTTTCCAATAAATCAGTTTTCAGGCTCAAAAAGTCCATCACTCTCCTTGAGCAAAGCATCCGACTCCTCCTGGAGCCCGTAGTAGAGATCATCCTCCTCCCTGGGGCCTTTCCGGGGGGACCGGGGGTGCTCTCCCCCCGCCGGGGCGCTGCTCGGGGCGCAGGAGGCGGAGGGCAGGCTCCGGCTCTGTGGCGTGGGGCTGCCGGGCACGGAGCCCTCCAGCGATGGCGTGTCCATCTCCTCCAGCAGGGAGGCCAGCGGGGCATCCCCCGGGGCCGGCCGGGCGGGGCTGCGGGGACAGAGTCACACCAAACACGGCTGGGCAGGAGCTGCGGTTCCCCCCGGAGCTGGAGCGCTGCTCAGGCAGCATCCCAGCATCACCAGTCCCCTTGATGAGGGGCTGGAGCGCCCTGGGATGTCCCTGTCCCAGCCCTCGGTGCCTGCCTTTGTGGAGACACCTGCCTGCCAGGTTCCTGCGGCCCATGGGGTGAAGTAGTGGCTGTCTGTCCTTGCATGTCCTGAATCTACAGGAAAGGGCTGTGCTCATCCCGGCTGTAGCTACATTTTGGCAGGTGCCCAAGTCCTACACCCCGATCCTGAACAGTGATCCCCATCACCTGCAGAGCCCTTTGGGACCTCCCAAACCAATGCTTGGGCATCATGCTGGCATCTACTTTGAGGGTCATGTGCTGGGCATCTCGTTTCTATCAAAGTCTGACCAGGAACTTTGGGGTTATTCTTGTGAGGGAAGCTGTTTGTATCGATAAAATGAAATAAAAGCAAAATGCAAAAACACGAACACCAAAATGCAAATTACAACCAAAGGCCATCTAAATTTCCTCCTGGGAAATAATTTGGTTCAGAGAATCCTTGTGGGTTGAGGCACCATCCAGGCTTCAGTGGGGCCAAGGCTGTGGAGGCTCAGTGTTGTGAGAGCAGCAAAAACCCCTCTGCATCCTCCCCCCCTCCCCACCCCCAAAACTGGGGGTCTGATCCCCCCCCCTTTTCACCCCACATCCCAGCTGTGCCACCCCTACCCCACAGGTACCACGTACCTGCTGCCTGCTGCTATTTCCAGGCGAGGTGCTGGATCTTGGGAGGGGTCTCCAGCCCCACCCATCTCCCGGTGGATCTCTGCTCTGGCCTGCACGGCTGACTGGGAGCAGCTTCGGGATCTGGGCTGTGCCACAGGTGGAGGTGGAGCCGAGCTGACCACCTGCCTCTGTACCTGCTCGTAGGATGGCAGGCTCTTCTCATAGGTGCTGGTGACCTCTTGGTTGGGGCAGGGGGCAATCAAGCTGCAGGCAAAGGGGATAACAGGGTGCTGAGCAGATCTAGATCCCATAGAGGTGGGAGATGCTCAGGCACGTGCACACAGGGCTCCATCACCTGAGCGAGTGGCTTTAGAGGCCACCAAGGCCATGTCACTGCCCACACCGGCAGCAGAGCCAGGGGATGCCTGCAAGAACACCAATGCATCCCCCAGCCTCACTCAGGCTCAGCCCTGGGGGGGCTCAGGCAGCCCTTGCCACTCCCTGCCTGTGCTGCAGTGAGTGCAGCTGTCCCCAGTGTCAGACCCTGCCCTCAGGGCACACACATTGCCCCGTTGTGGGAACCCACCTGGTGTCCTTCTGTGGCAGCAGCGTGGGTTTGTGGTCCAGGAACTGCTGGGCCTCGAGGTCTGCAGGGATGAAGGTTATCTGGGGGGAGAAGAGAGGCAGAGCTCAGGGGCTGGGCTGGGCATCACCAGGACCCTTGACCCTCGTAGTGGGAAAAGGGCCAGTGTCCCTTCAGCTGGGTTTAGAGTCATTTCCCACCACATTTGGATGTTTTCCTTGAAATGTTTTTCGGTTTCTTTTGGTTTATTTGGTTGGTTGGTTGTTGTTGTTGTTGTTGTTGTTGGGGGAAATCAATAAGGAATGAATGAATCCAGCAGAGCCTCGCTCTCAATGCCTTTCCCCCAGTGGAGTCACACATGGCCGCAAGCCCAGAGGAAATCCCAATGCCCGCATCAGAGGTCAGCAGTCAGGGACCACACCGAGGGTGTCCTGTCCTTGAGCCTCAAGCACTGTGGCAAAGCCACATCTCTGTCCTAGCTGGGACTGAGCTCAGCTTTGAGGGGAGCTGGATTCTGCTTCACCCCAACCCCAGAGAACACAGCTGCTCCCAGAGGTCCCAGCTGGTCCTGGGTCCTCAGGTGGCTCCCCCACATTCTGGAGGGCAGCCAGGTTGTTGACAGGCCATCCAGCAGTGCCCAGATCAGTCCTAAAGATGCCCTCTCCTCGGAAAAAACCCTTTTCTGCCAGCCCTGTTTCCCAGGGCAGGGAGTGTCCTCTGCCAAGGAGACTGGCAGGTGAGGGCTGGGTTCAGGGGGGCCAGGACCCTCTGACCTCCATGGCCACAACAGTCCCTTCTTGGAAGTCCTGGGAGCCTGTCAAGCCCCAGACCCCAAGGAAGGGGCTGCAGGGGAGAGATGATCACAAGTTTACTTCCTTGGGATTATTCCCTGCTGCCTGTTTGGAAGCAAAGCCCCAGGCTCAATGGGTGAAGGAGAGGGGGCACATCCTGCAGGCATCAGCAGAGCACAAGCTTCCCCCTCCAAAACAACAATCCCCCCTCCAGATTGCGGCAGCTGGCTTCCCCGAGGAAACTGAGGCACAGCCTGAGGCTGCACATCCACAGCAGCCAAAGTCCCCCAAACCCAGCTGAGCTTTCAAGCCCCCCTAAGGTGGTCAGCAGCAGGGAGGATCCTACCTTTGGGTAGCACTGGCACATGCTCCATGTGATGCCCACAGCTACGAGCAGGACACCCAGGACGCAGAAGGTGATGTAGTACTGGGGCTTCTCCACGCTCATGATGAACATCCCCACCATCACCAGGAAAAAACCCAGGATGATGAACCCATAGCGGAAGGTCTTCTCCTCCGCCATGGGCTCCGGGTGGGAGAGGCAGGAGGAGAGATTTCGGGAATCTCCCCGTTCACCTGCGCCTGCTGCCTGCTGAGCACACCTGCAGCATAAGGCAAGGAGTGGTTTCTCTCTCCAGAGGCTGCCAGGAGCTGAGGATCAGCTGCACGTTGAGCTGGTCCTGCCCAGGGCTGAGCCAGCCAGTTTTTAATGGGTTTGTAATGAATGCAAACACTGCCCCGCCGTTCACACTCCAGTGGAGCCGCCCGGCACGTGTCCGGGTAACCTTCCCTGCAGGCACACTCAGCCAGACCCCACTCCTGGGGAAGGCACAGGAAGGGACAGGGGAGCACGGCTGCAGGGATGGGAACCCAGAGATCAGCTGGTGCTGTTGGGATTTTCCCAGCCCTGGGCACTGGAGCTGGACTTGGTCATAAATCAGAGCTGGCACAGCCCCAGACAAGGGGGATGCCAGGGCCCAGCCTGTTCTCAAAGGCTGCCACAGGAAAAGAGGGAATGCTCCAGGGTCTTTTTGAGGTCAGGGGGTTTGGAACAGACCCTGCCTTGCTCTGACTGAGTGCTAAGGCTGCCTCACTGGGCTGCAAGTGGGCTGTGAAGGAGAAACTAAAGCCAGGAAAGGGTGGAATAAGGTTGGTCCACCCAGGGAAAGACAAAGTATCCCTGTGCCCTGTGTACACTTAAGTTGGAGCTGGGATGTTAAAAGGTGTTTCCTTCCCACTACACATCCAACAGCCAGAGAGTGTTTGTTTTATTCCCTTCATTTATTCCCTCATTTATTCCCTTGATACACCTGGTTTATGACAAATAATTACATTATAAATTGTATGTTAGACTTGGCTGTGGCTCCTCTGCAGCCTTGCAGGGCCACAGGGGATCCAGGGCAGCCCTTGATTTTGGGGGGATGCAGGAACTGGCAGCAGCCCCTGCCACAGCTGGCCTTTCCTCTGGGCAAGGCTGCACACTCACCCGTGGAGGGCAGGCAGGGAGGGGGCTGTGCCACTCAGGATGGCTCTTCTTGGAGGCTGCCTGAAATGCCAAGTGCACTCGGATGCTCTGACCACAGGCACGACCCGCTGAGCATCTCTAACACCAAATGAAGTGAGGCGTGAGGAGTCAGTGTTCAGGGAAGCAAGGTGGAAGGGATGGAGACAGGGCTGGAAGGGGCATTGCAAAGGCAGGGAAGCGAATGGTGCAGATGGAGCTGGGCTTTCTCTGAACGGATTACTTGGTCTTTGCTGCAGATTTATTATTGAGCAGGCAGCCCCCGGCTTGACAGGAGCTCCCCAGGTTGGGCCAGAGCAGGGAACTCAAAGCCTCTGAAACCAGCAGTGGTTTTATTAAAAATATGAAAGCTTCCAAACATGCCAGTTACCCCCGGCGCTCTGAACACACCGCCCGCGGGACCCGCCGTCCCAACAGCGCCGGAGCCAAGGCTCGGACAGCCAGGAAGGAAAGCCAGGCTGACCCTTCCCGCTCCTCGCCCACCCTCCTCTCACCCCCACAACCAAGAGGCTCAGTTTAAAGAGTTAAACCCGCAGAGTCCCGGCCCGGGCTGGCCCAGCTCAGACGCCCCGGACGCTGATGTTCTCGTAGCTGGGCGGAGGCGTTGCCTGCGGCTCCTCGGGCTGCGGCGTGTCCAGCCAGGACGGGCTGGGGCGGAACAAGGCGCTGTCGGAGGAGCTGCGCCGGCGGCCGCCCTGCCAGCTCTCGTCCTCCTCCAGGTAGCGGTACAGGGGCGGCGTGAGCTCCTCCTTCCTCCCCGTCGGCTGCACATAGGCCGGGGCTCCGTGGGCAGGTCTGCAGGTCAGGGCTTCTTCATAGGTGGGGATGGCACTGGCGTCCCAGGTGCTGCGAGGGGAGAGGAAGAAACCCAGCAGTGCACACCGTCAACATCCCAGCACCCAGCTGGAGCATCCCAGCACCCAAAAACTGGAGCACCCCAGCATCCATCAACTGGAGCATCCCAGTGCCCCTTTAACTGGAGCATCCCAACATCCCATCAACGCCATTGTCTGGCGCAGCCCTGAGCATGATTAACATGTGTACTGGGGACAGCACACAGACAGGTTTTGCTGAAGTGTCGTGTGTCATGTGTCCAGGGGTGACAGTGTCAGCTGTTCCCTGGCATCCATGATGTTTTGCAAGAGGGTCCCACGGGCAGAAGAGCATCCTCATCATGCCTGACCCCTAATTCACTCCCTGAAGAGCAGAGGCTGCCAACAGCTGAGGGAGCAGTTTGGCACAAGAGTCTGGACAAGCACCAGTCCACTGTGGTCACATCCCACCCCCCTGCCAGCCAGAGCCCTCCCTGCACTGGTCAAGCCTGGAACCACTTCCAACAGAGTTTTCCTGAGCAAACACAGCTTGTGTACATGGAAAACCTCTGACAACTTTTGCCCTGCACATGGCCCTGCTTGGTACCCTAGAGAATGGTACAGTCCCAAAGCTGGGGGTGCTGTGAAAGCAACTCATGGTTGCAGATGAAACCCAGCCCAGTGTGCTGGGGAGGCAGTGGGCATGGGAGGGCACAGCTGGTCCAAAGGAAAAGCCATGTGCTCCAAAGGGATGCCTCCATCCTGAACTTGGGAGATCTCCGTCCCAGGCAGACTGCCCCAGGCTTCTCTGCCAGGGATTTTGCCAAACAGCCTCATCTTGCACAGGAATGTTACCTTGGGAATGTGGAGAGGGGGATGTATCCCAGCACAGGATGCTTTGCTGGGGCTGGAGGAGCTGCTGCAGCACCAGCACTGCCAGGGTGCTGCATCCCATCCAGCAGAGGAGCTGGGAGCTCAGGGAAAGGGACATTCCCCACAGGAGCACAGCAAAGTCCCTCCCTGGGACAAGGAACCTCCCCCCAGTTAGCCAGACCGGCTCACAGGCTCACAGATATCCAGATGGGCACTGAAATCCCTGGAGAACCAGGAACGTGCTTCCCACTGCAACTGTGTTTTTATGGTTTAATGTTCTTAAGAGTTTCTTTTAGTGCTCCTTTTCCCCAGAGCCCGATTTATGCCAGAGCCAAGATCTTTGCTGTGACCCCGTAAAGCAGCACTGGGAAGGGCAGGCTGGCTCTGCTTCCACAGCAGGCTCCAGGAAAAAAAATACCCCTTTTGATTTAAAAAAAAAAAAAAAAAAAAAAAAAAAAAAAAAAAAAAAAAAAAAAACCAAAACCACCTTTTAAATTAAGAAGTGGGAATAAATCTCAGGCTCACACTGGAAGATTCAGGGAACCTGAAAAGGAACAGTGGTGTTCAAGGCAGGGCAAGGAGTCTTTCTATACCCTGAAACGGAATTCACAAAGTACCTTCTGCCTACATTCCTATCTTGGTGGCATTCCAAGAATTATTTTCCTTATTATTTTTTTCCCATTTAACTCCCTTGCAAAAAAGATTTTTGCATCCATCAAGGATGTTACAAACATCCTCATCCTTACAGAGCATTGCAGACCCGGGAGACCGAGACTGGAGCTCTGACCAGCCCCCACATCCAAACCTTCTGCCAGAAAACCAATGTATTCTTCTGCTTGGTGGCCCTGCTAAGGAGATGTGACCCCGGGCTCGTGATGGCCCTGCAGGGCAAGGAGAGCTGGATGCAGCTGGACACGGAGGGCGTGGGCAGGGAGGGGACAGCGGGGGCTGGGGTTGACATTAATGACCATGAGCATCTGCTCGGGGAGCAGGAGGAGAGCACAGGGCAGCGCTGCTGCCCCTGTGAGTTCGCCAGCCAGCAAAGCTGGGAGCAGGTTTAGCCTCAGGGACAGCCGGACCCATCCTCCACCTCTGCCCACCCAGGCGCCGGCAGGGACGAGGCTCCCACCTGCAGTTCCACTTCTCCGGAGGCTCCGCCGTGAAATACTGCAGGTCCCTGGGGAAATGGTACTGGTAGCGCCGGGACACCACCCTGGCGTTGGCCTTCACGGACCAGAGGAGGCCGAAGATGAGGAGGATGCCGCCGATGCCGCAGCAGAAGAAGCTGACGGAGCGGAGGAGAGCGCTGGAGGAGGAGGAGCTGGGGACGGCCTCGGCTTCCCGGGGAGGCAGGAGGCGAGCCCCGCTGCCGGAGCCCACCTCCCCATCGCTCCACCAGGCAAAGCACAGCGTCCCCGTCACCAGCAGCACGGCCCCCGTGATGGTCAGCCCGTAGCGGAAAGAGGCGGCTGCCATCCTTCAGGAGAAGGTTTTAGGACGGGAGGAGAGTGAGGCAAGGCATGAGAGAGCCCAAGTCCTGTAAGACAAAAGAAGGGTGCCGGGTAGGAGCGGGAGAAGCTCATGGAAGACTTACCAGAGGAGAAAATGACTGAGCGAGGAGGTCTCCGGTGCTTGCAGCCTCTTTAGCCATTATTGTTATCCATCAGAAGGGGCATTTCCACCATCTCAGATGGGAAACCCCTTGGGAAAAGCAAAGTCAGCACCAGGTTGGACCCAACAACTTCCCAACAGCCTCGTAAAAACATCCTAATATTCAAGGAACAACACAGCACTCAGACAAAGGCAGGACAGACACACCAGCTCTGGGTTTTCATAGCTCTCCTCTGGGTTTTATTCCAGACTTCCTCCCAGACTTGGAGGAATGCCAGCTGGGTTTCCTGCATTTTCAAAGCATGGCTTATGGAAGAGGTTGGAGAGAGGGACATAAATTTAAGATGTCATCACTTATGAATTATCAATGTGCCTGTTTTCTCCTCCAGAACTGATTACATAGGGAAAAATCTGCTCAATCTTCATCCACATGAAGTTTGGCACACAAAACCTTGCTTGCCAGGGTCAGCTCCAGCGCAAACCTTCTCAAGTTCCTGTCAAGATCAATCCTGCTGGTGTTATCACCCTCCCTATCAGGGTGATTTGGGGTTGGTTTGACAACAAAACAGGTGAGGTAGGGCCACATGTTCCTGCTGGGTGGCCCTTCTCAGCTAAATGTCACATGAAGAGAGTTTCCCTGGTGCTGGAAAACTTGGGGAGGGGGAACTGGTTTCTGATCTCAGTCCCCATTGCTTTCTCCAGCAAATAGCAAGCATCTGGTCCCTCAGGTTATGCATCCCCAGCCCCCAGCTAAACCAACCAGGGAGGCAGACAGGTCCCACCACGTCCTCTCTGGCCCTGCTCACTGCCCAGCAAGAAGATGCAGGTTCAGCTCCCACTTCTCAATGGACAAAAAGCTTTGGACCATGTGGGAATTAAGCACCAACACCCCCAAAGAGATTCAGTCCTGGGTGACTCCACTGTGAAGGTTTGTCATGGTGGCAGTGCCAGTGGAGAGCCTGCACATGAGGGATGGCCAGGACAGAGGAGGAGCTCAAGCAGAGGTTGGTGGACAGATGGATGACCCACACTCAGCTTTCACCTCTGCCTTCACCACTTTGTGTCAGTAACAAGACGATAATGCGGTGGCTTTGGTCTCCATTCCTTCAGGCAGAGCTCATCTCCTACAGAGGGGTGTCAAATTGTACCCTGAGATCTGGAAGTGCAGAGCCAGAGCTAGGCAGGGAGCACAAGTCCAACATGGACTTGGTGTCATCAAGGTCAGGTGGAATTATGTTATTTCAAGCTGTTATTTATCAGATGGGCCCACTGGATGGAAAGCCAAATTACCTTGTAGTGAAAGAAACACTATCTGATCTCATCAACATTTAATGAAGGAATCTGATGAGAAGTGAGATTTAGGAAAGCTGCAGGAGTGGGAGCCCCAACAGCTCTCTCCAGCTTTTGTTCCAGGATCACAAGCCCAAAATGCTGCCGGGGCTGGCTGTGGCCAGTGGTCATCAGCTGTGGCCACCCCCTGGGAAGGCAGTCATGTTCCTGGGCTGAGAGAGGCAGAGCTTCCCTCAGTAATCGGGGGCATGTTTGGATGCTCGCTCCTGAATGGCAGGGGCTTGGCTGAGCTGAAAAGGAGAGGAAACTGCTGGGGATGGTATTAGATGGTATCAGGAATCAGCATCCCACAAACCATCACTGAACATGAGCAGGACACAACAGAAGAGCTGGACTCAGGTTGCCTTGCAGCAGGAGATGCTCAGAGGAGCACAAGGACCCAATGACCTGTGAACGTAACTCCTTTGGATAGCAATGTGTTCTCATGTAGAAATAAAAAAAAAAACCAAACCAACCAAACAAAAAAACCCACAGCAAAGCCCTCAATCCAACCGTGTGGAAATGTCAGGTCACTCCAAACTGGAACACTGGACTGAACCTGCAGCAAGAGTTGAAATATTCACCTGCTGCAACAAACACTCTCCTCGTTCTGGGGTCAGATGGGTGAGGTTTGGGAGATGCTCTGATTTCAGTGGTGAGATTTAGGAGATGCTGTGATTCCCCTTCCCCGGGCACGGGGAATTTTGCAGCCTCCAGCACTGAGCACATCTGGGAGAGCTGGCAACGAGGGGGAGGCAGAGGGAAGGTGGAGAAGCCTCTGGTGAAGCCTCTGGGAGGTGATGGATTGACAGCTCGAGAGAATAAACTCTTCTCTCTCTTGACAAATCCAGCTCAGGGAGCGCCGCTGAGAGCTCCCCCAGCCTCCCCGCACGTGCTCCCGCAGCGCCTGTGCGGGGGCAGCTCCGCTGCGCTGGGTGACATCGCCACCGCTGGGTGACATTGCCACAGCTGGGTGACATTGCCACCGCACCGGCGCCTTGCCAAGCCCCCTCTCGGGCTGCCACAGCTCTCCTGAGCCTCTCTGAAAGAGCCGCGGGGTTTTCTCAGCACACCAAGCGCTGGAAGAAGAGACTGAAGGAGCAGGGGCAGGGAGCGAGGTATGAGGCTGCGGCAGGACCCGCGGCTCCCGGAGCCTCTCCCGGCTCCGCTCCCGGGGCGCTCAGCATCTGCACAGCAGCTCTCCCTCCCCCATGAGCATCCCCAGCACGAGTTCTCACGGAGCCAAAGCAATTGCCGGCTCTCCAACACCCTTCTCCACTCTCCGAGCCACCCTGACATTTTGTTCTGCCCTGTCTCCTCCTTTGACCCGCTCTGAAATAGTTTTCCAGGGAATAGATTTGCACGTTGCATGTATAAACAGATACGAATGTTGATAGTTTACAGAGTTCCAGTGAGATGCTGAGAATAGCAGCCCCCATATAAAGTTATGCAGATGGTGATTCATAGGGTCTACTAAGCATTACTCAGAAAAACGCTCTTTTCAAGCAACACGAGAAAAGAAAAGAGTTTTGAACATCTCCCACCGCCATCAAGCAGAAATCCACCTCCACACCCATCCCTCCACGGCACTTACAGACCGTCCTTCCGTGCGGGGCTGGAGACCTTTAATCACAGAAGAAGAACGCCGGGCAGGGATGCTCCAAACCGTGAGCATGTCTTTAGGGACATCCCTTCCTGCCTTTATCGAAAATTGCTATTTTCTTATGATGATAGTTATCAGTGAGGGCTTGGTCCCCATTCAAAGCAAAGTAACAGCGATGCCTTGGAAGAGCATCCAAGAACTCGGGTGCGCTCAGCCTCCCGAGGCAGGTGCGGACAGAGGAGAGAGGACAGAGGAGAGCACATGTGTCCTCTCAGGCACCCTTCGGGGCCATGCCTGAGCCCCACGTCCCCTCTGCGGCACCCTCGGGGGTCTGTCCCGCCGCACAGCCCCCGTCCCGCCCGGCACAGCGCCCAGCCGGGGGGTGCCCGTGTCCCCCCGGCGCCCCGGCCCCGCCGCGTACTCACCGCCGCCGGCAGCCCCGCTCCGGCCGAGCGGCTCCGCCGAGCCCGGCCCGCGGGGCGGGCGGGGCCGGGGGCGGGCGGGGGGCGGCGGCGGCTCGGGGCGGGCAGGGGCCGGCGCTCCCTCCCGGCACGGCACAGCCCGCAGGGCGGGATGCTCCCGGCTCCTCGCAGCGCGCTCCCGCTCCCGTTCCGTCCCGTCGGGGCGCGGCGCTCCCGGCACTGAGCGCCGGGATGGGGTCCCCTGCGGCTGGGACAGCCCTGCCCTAGTGACATCGCTGCTGTCCTATGCGTGGGACACCCACGCTGCAGCGCAGGAGGGTCTCTGCCCCAGCCTTGCTTTGGGACCACTTTAGTTCTCCTCACCTCTGTGTCAAACGCTGATACTGTCCCTTTTCCCTCGTTCATGGAATTAGAACTGTTTGGTTTTGGAAGGACCTTTTAAAGGCCATGTAGTCCAACCCCCCTACAAACCAGCAGGGATATCTTCAACTAGATCAGGCTGCTCAGAGCCCCATCTCACCTGGCCTTGAATGTTTTTGGGAATGGAGCATTCACCACCTCTCCGTGCCAGTGTTTCATCAACTTCACCATAAAAACAACTTTTTATAGCTAATCTAGGTCAACTCTTTTTTATTTTAAAACCACTACCCTGCAGCACTCAGGACACCTGGACATTAAACAAGCTGAGGGTGCTGTGATCCAAATTTCAGGATAGTTGGTATGACAGCACCTGGATTCAGGCACAATTCCTCATCACAGAGCTGGAGGGAGATTTGCTCAAGAGCTGCTGTACCGTGCTGTGCTATGGCTGTGCATCTCACACATCCACAGATCCACAGATCCACCACGCTGCTCTTGGCCTACAGCTGAGCATCACTGACAGGCAGAGGCATTTCTATGGATACCCTGGGAGCTCCTCATCTCACCAGCTCAAAACCAGCTCAAGGTTTACCTGCACAGGCTGCAGGGACTGATGCAAAGCCCCGCTGCAGAATTCATATCTGCTTCATACATGATTAGAAGCCACTCAGCCCAGCTGAGAACGTGTGGGTGTACAGCCCCATTTACCTGCAGCCACTGTGGAGTTTTACAAAAGGCAAACTGAGGCACACAGAGGGGTGGCTCACACAGGAGTGGCCCTGCAGCAGGTTGGGTGCCCACCCAAGAGGAGCCTGGGGCAGAAGTCCCCAGGGCCAGCACCCAGTGATGTGGGGGCACTGTGAATCAGCAGTCACCCTGTTGAAGGACAATAAAACAATTTTTCTGCTCCTCACCTGCACAGATATTGTATTTAACTGAAATTTGACTGTCAAGCAGCATCTGAAGCCCTTCAAGGTGGTGTTAGTGCACAGCTCCATGCCATTCCCAGCACAGGGCTGCAGAGTGAGATGGCTTTGTGCCAGCACACTGGTTTTTCAGCCTCATAACCACCCACAACCTTCTGCCTTGCCCAGAGATGTGGCCTACAGACAGCCACAAACCCATGACAAATACTCCACCACAAGGCAGAGGCCGGAAGTGCTGAGTGCTACCAGCACCTCTGTCTGCTTAGCAGCACCTTGGCCAAAATGTGTTTTCCCTCTGAGAACTTTTCTACTGGTGGACAAGGTGCTGCAACACGGGGCACAGGGAAAGGGCTTCTCCAAAATAAAGACTGTGCAAAATATGTAAAACATCCCATGTATGGTGAAACTGCAGTGGAGAAAACAAGGAGATATAAAAGACAGCTACAGCCCCTGCAAGAACAAGAACAAAGGAGGAACGGGGAAAGAGATTGTTCCAGTAATTGCCTCCCCCAGGTAAGGATGCTGAGCCTGAGCAACGCTGCTGGCACAAAAAAAGTGCTGCTTTTTGATTCCCTGTTCACCTAATTTTGCTGCTGCAGCAAATCACATGTAAAATAGTGCATTTCACTGTATAATCAAGATAAATAAGCCAGCTTTTTCATTAGGGGGGGTTGTGTGTGTAGATGCAAGCACTCTCTGCCCTGTCACGACAGGATGGGTGATACCAAGAGCACCAAGTCAAGAGTGAATTTGGATGGACCAAGTCCAGAGCACAGGCTCCCTGGGCCAGGCCACAGGTGTCCACCAGTGATTTGGCACACAGGACACTTATCCCACACTCAGCTTCCCCCAGCAAGCACCTCTGGTCACACCCCCAGTGACAGAGCCATTAAAGAGCCATTGATGTGGCTTCAGGGGTTACATCTCTGCAGGCAAAAGGTGTCCATGTTGTCCAGATCCATGGAGAAACCATTCCCAGGGGCTGGTACACCTCGTGTTTCCCTTAGCATGGGCCATTGGGTACATTGGGTGGAGCCTGCCAGGCTCATAAGGGGCTGCAGCACACAGCCATGAGGATGTGCAGGTGGGAGAGAGTTCCTGCATCCCGCACGTGTAAAGCAAAGGAGAAACCTCCTGCTGTTTATATTTGCCTTAATTTGCATCTTCTTAAAATGCCTAATTAGTTGTGCTAGTTGATATATGGACTCAGGCACTCCTACTTAATCCAGTCAGCAAACCCAGGCTTTGAAAATATTTGTTCTACTTCTTCACATGATGCAACATTCTCCGGTGTCCTTTGGGGTTGAATCTGCAGCTGGACATGGATCTCCCTGTGCTGGTCCTGCTGGAGGGTTTGGGAGCACTTCTCTGTAGTGTCCATCAGGAAAAGCCATGCATTTGGATGTGAAAGGGGATCAGCCCCCTGACCACAAAGTGGTGTGTGGTTTTTTGGCTAGTTCACCTAGAAGTACTCCTTCTGCAGATCAGCTGTGGTTTTGACCCAAGACTTTATTGAATAAGTCCTTTTTGTACCACAATATGTACTTTGTAATATACCTTATTGTTTATTTCCAATGGCTTTACTGAGTTTGAATTATAATAAAAAAACAAGATGTGTATAAAGTTGTTTAGTATCAGTTTCTGATGTGGTTCCTCCACTAGCTATGTCCATCACCTAGCAAGCCACAGGACCCCAAACCTGTGAGCATTTTAAAGCTTAAATATTTCCTTATTCAACTGTAGTGATGTCCCAACCAGCAGCCTGTAAAACTGCACCACACTGAGCAACACAATTGTTGTGGAAAGTTTTGGGAAGGGATTTGGAAAGTACTGATAGCATCATCCGCACAGAGCTTTATGGACAAGCAATGTTCTCAAATTCCTTCAGCTCCTCGACTGGGATTGTGTTAGAACCTGGCTGAGCTGCCAACTTCTCTTGGGGCTGTTGTGTAGAGAAATGGGTATGATTAAGCTTTGGGTTTCCTGTAAGGGAAATTTCTGTTGCAGGTAAGGACAGAAGGAACTTCCTAGGAGCTTTCCAACAAAATCTACAAAGGATTTGAAATCTGCCTAACAAGGGACGGGGGATGAAAAGAGTTAAACCCTGACGTTTCAGCTCAGCCTTTAGTCAGACAAAACTTTTCCCGAGCTCCTGGAGATTTTTGCCTCAGGGAAGCGCCGTGTCTGAGCTTCTTTCTTTCTCCACGAAGAGGCACCACAGTTGTGTTACACGTGGGTAACCCACCATGCGGCATGTTTTACATGCCACAGCTGCTGTAGCTCTGCTGGAGTGTGAGCTGCACTGAGGAAACATTGATTTCCAGCCCTGTAGGCTCCTCAGTCAAGCTTGATGTCAGTCACATCTATCATACCTGAGCTGAGAGAGCTATGGGAGACATGCCCTGGCTGCTGAAACATAGCAGCAGCAGCTTGCTTTACTCCACACACTGGGTATCTGAGCCTAAAGCTCCTGAGTACCCTTGATTCCAAATGCTGATGTTCAAAGAAGCAGCAAGAACCTTGATTAAACACAAAACTGGATAAATTTGCTTCCCAGTGAACTCAACTTTAGGTGTGAGGTGAACTACCAGCTATGCTGACATCCTTGAGACCTGGTGCTTCCTCATGCCTCTGCTGCATGCAGCTATTCCAGAGCTCTCCAGGGAGCAGGGTTGGGTTCTGTTTATTTTTCAGCACAAAAAGTGCAAAAGAGAAGCTGGAAGCAGCATTAATTACAAATTTTAGAGAAAAAGGGTGGAGCAGCTGTCTAGCTCTTCTGGTTGCCACCATGTGTGAAGCCCTCAGTGTTCAATGCACACCTGCCCCAGATGTTCCACAGCTGTTTTTCCTTTTCCAACAGCCCTGCATTATCCCACTGCCTGCCTTGGCATCAGGCTGCCCACAAGCACTTGTGCACATCAGTGTGCTGTGCTAGGAGGTGGCTGAGGGTTATAATGCTGCCAGCAAACCTCGCAAACATTTTGTTGGAAGCATGACAGCCTGGGGAGAGACACAAGCAATGGCTGAGAGGAGGAGGGTTTCAAGGTTTCTCAAAGAATCACCAGCAAAGGTATCAGCAAAACCAGATTTAATATAAAAGTGACAGCACAACGAAGTTTGTTGGCAAGGTTCACTCTATTACTCTATTACTAGATGGTTAAAGTGCAGAGAGAAAAAAGCAAACATAAAATCCAATGTCGATCAGTCTAAACTGATATAAACCCAACATTATCTATGTGAAGGCTGGGCTGGGGTGGGAGACAATAAGATAGGAGAAGGTAAGGATGAAAAGGAATACATCCTAAAGGCACAACGGTTCTTCAACAAACAGCATTTAAACTTAACAGCACTTAAACCTAACAGATTTAACTTACGTTATCAGTTAAGTCAAACAATATAGCAAAGGATTCATACAGGATTTGCTGTACCACACCAGTGACTTACCTACAGGCCTAGCTTCCTTACAAATCTAAAGTACTTAAGAATCCAGGACAGCAGCATTCTCAGGACATTAGCGGTAGCATATGCACACTTGCATGCACACCAACATAGAGTCTGTACAAGATACCTGTAAGAAATTCCCTTCTAATTCGGTGAAATACTCACCTGGGATGCCTTTGGTGCCCTGCTGTGCCCAAAAGCCTGTCTGCTTTCTTCAAAGCTCATCTGCAACATCAGTTGTTGACCCAGTAAGAGCTCAGTGATTTCTGCCTGCACACTTTTGCCTCGCTTTTACCCAGAACATCCACACCTCCTTACATGGGTTTCTAGGTAACTGAAGACAATTTGGAAACTCTGCAAGAAATGACAGGAGGTGAGTTTGGGAAATAACAGGCTGCAGTTTCTCTGTAATGGAATTAAAAGAGTCAGAGGATATCAACACTCATCTCCAGTACCACGGCTCCCTCAATGGGGAATTTGCCTCACACTCTGGTTAGCTCTGTGGTATGAGGCTCTGAGGAGATCCCACTCCTGATGTTCTCCTGACTTCTGCCTGAAAGAAACAGCATCAGCAGGAGATTTCTCCTATGGAGGTGTAAGAGCAGGTTGCTCCCATCTCTTCCCTCGATTTGCCAGAGAAAAACTGACTCTGTAGTGACTTGGAAGAAAGAGGGGGATGTGAATGTGAGTAACAGGCATTGGCAAAGATACATGTGAGGAAACAGCTGGAAGATACTGCCTAAATTAGTTACCTGGAGACTGAAAACAAAGGTCTCCATCTAGCACATGCAGATGACTTACATCAGCACCTCAGACTGTGACAGCAAGCACAGATACCTCTGGACCTCACAGAAAGCACCTGTGAGCAGCATTCCCTGGGACACAGACCTGCCATCCCAGATGGAGAACAAAGGCTTCCCTGCTCTGCCTCCCTGGGATGTCATCCAGGATCCAGAGAGTTAATCTTGCTCCCCAAAATGTATCCTGTCCTTTTCTTTGGCTACTCATCTTATTGGAAAAGGTGTGGTTTCACTTCCCTGGTGCTTCTCCTGTGCCAGAGAAGTGTCAGCTCTTGTTGGCAGATGACTGGTTGCCTCAGAGAGGGATGAAACTCTCCTGCCCTGATTCACTCTGCCAGTTCCAGCAGGAGGGAAAATTCATCCCATCCCTATATCCTGCATTAGCCTGGATGTAAGCAGACACCTCAGTGCAATAAAAGTTCGCAGCTTATTACAGGCTCCGGACTGAAACCACAGATAATGGTAATTAACCACTCTAGGATGACAATGCTTTATTGCTGGCTGATTTCTCAATGTTTTCCTTAAGTATTCTGTAAACAAACGGGCCTTGCCAAGGATGGAGAGGGCAGGAGGAGACAGAAAGTAGCTGTGTGAGTCTGCAGCTCAGCACATGAGGGGCTTGGAAGTGCACCTGGGGTTTAACATGAGCTGGGGGCAGAATCAGTGCATTTACCCATTCTCAGATTTATTTGAGTCACAGGGTTTCTGTGGGAGGGTATTGAAAGGCCACTTTTCCCCATGGGCAGAGTGCTGCAGCAATCATATTTTGATGCTTACTGGAAGTATGAAAAAATTGGAGTTTGTGTCAGAAGGTACTGAAATTGCTGTCTCATTTTACTAGGTATGGCTCCAGCCAAGTCTGCCAAACTGGATTCTACAGAAATTTCCTGTATTTAAGGAAACTGAGCAATCACATCCTCATCACCTTCTGTGCAGACACCTATTCCAGCTGCTGACTTGCAGAGCTGAGGACTGGACAATTTATCCAGTCCTCAGTCTGAAAATCGTTCTGTATCTCCATGAGATGATCCACACATGGGAGCACATCTTGTTCTTCTCCACAGAAAAGGGCAGGAACCTCTTCTCAAAGCCTCCAGATTCCTTCTGCTCAGTTCCATACACGTGGGAGTCGCTTCCAAGGCACAGCTGCTGTTGAAAGGAGCCGAGCAACTTGGAGGGAACAAATACTGGCAATCAGCTTTCGACCTGATTTTATACTGAGTTTTCTAGTGAAAAAAAAGGACATTTGTAGTCTATCAGCATAGCACTGAGCCACGTTAAATACGCCTCCATTTATCTTCAATAAGACCAATACAGTTCCTTATTAATGGAACAATGGTGTATTTTTGTCAGCCTTAATTATTAACTTATCTGGCTGCGATTTCTTCGTTTATTAAAAGGATATTCTAGGTGACTTTAACAGCTATATGACTCTTATATAACCAACATCTTAAACTCTTTTTTTTTTTTTTTTTTTTTTAGCCATTCTTTTCCTTTTCTTTTTGCTTTGCTCACAGCTTTTCTATTTTTCTTTGGCATCGGTAAGTAAACCCAAAGGGCCAGATCCTACAGTTACACTGATGTTTTTGGAGCATAGCTTGGAGTTTTATCAGTTTACATCATCTGGGTGTGGGCCCATGAAATTTTTAAAACGTTGAAATAAATGAAAGCAGACAGGTGACAGAGTGACAGCACCAGACAGAGAGAATGGCTACAGCCAAGGCAGTGCAAGCTTTAGCTTTATTTGGAGGAAAAGGACCTGCAAGTACATCTGGTACTGGGAGACTAAACACACAGGCAGGTTTGCTGGGAGCTGAAAAGGGGAGAAAAAACTTGGCCTGTACGGAAAAACAACTTGTGTTTTCCTCTGGTGACATTGGCAAGGCTTCACCATCACTGAGTGATTCCTGCATGTTCCCACAGCATTTGCCACTCCAAGCAAGAAGATTCCAGAGGCAAGTGATGGGAAAGAGTACCCTGCAGTTACTCCCTACCAGCTGTGATTCACAACTGCCTTCATGACACAGCTCACCCTGAGCGTCCTGGAAGTCACTGGCACTTGTGTCCATTTTGTTACAAGTCTGAAATAATGCATTTATTGCCTTTCAGTGGCTGCAGATCATTTCTGATGCCCAGCACAGTCAGCATCCCCAGGATCTCACTGATAGGAGACAGGGGAGCATCAGAGTTTCTTCAGCCACTTCTCCTCACTCTCAGGGCTGTAAAGCCAACTGATGGTTGCCATGAGCTTGCTGTCCCCCACTGCTCACCCAGAGGAGTCTGGCCTCCCTCAGCCTGTAGTTTGAGTGCTGGAACCCCAAGTTCTTCAGTAACCAGCTCTCCACATCCACTACCATGCCACAGCCATTTAGTTTCAGCCACAGAGGACACTACCCCGGTGACAATGAAGGGAGGGCTGAATTCCTTTCCCAGTCTGGCTCTCTGTTTAGACAAGTGATTCTTTTTATAAATCCCAGACAGGGTATCCTTTCACAGGCAGTTGCAAAGCTGGATTTAATGCACATCACAGAGAATACATGAAAGCTCTGGTACGTTCTGCAGCACTGAGGGTTTTTTTGGTGGCTCTGTGAACGTGCTGACCAGCAGCTGACCTTGCCTTCTGATGCAGAGCACAGCCACTGAAGGATAGGACACACTCTGCCATCGTCAGTATTCCTGATTTCACTCCACATCCTGCATCTGCTTCCCCCCACAGTGGTGATGGGTCCCACCAGCCACTTACGATAGCTCATCACCAGAGGAGTGGGGCCTTGTGACATGATTGGTGTCAGAGCACAAGCGATACAGCCCAGGAATCCTTGATTCCTGCAGCACCAGTTATTCCTTCTCTTGGTGAAGCCCTTTCCAATGTGAACAGAGTGACTGCAGCCTTGAGAGGACAGAGGAAGGAAAGGAAAAAAGAGCAAAGTCATCCCAAGGACTCGGTGTGCTGGACAGGGGGGGATGATCCACATGGAGAGCTTTCCCCACCACAGATGTTAAACAAGTTCTTCCACATTAGGTCCACCTACACCTAAAACAGCCTCATCAGTCTAACCTTGTCTAAGCCTTCAGTTGGTGTTTTGCTTCCCCTGAGAGCTATCTGGAAGTTTCTAAAGTAACTAAAAATGCATTTTTCCTTTTTTTGACCGATTTCCCAAGGGCCACCCCAGCTACAGCTGCTGTAGCAAACCCTCTGCCCTCCTCCTCCTCAAGCCACCACACACATCTACTCCCTCACATGAAACATTTGAGAAATAGGTCCTGGGCAACAGATATCCCATTGATAAATACCTTTCAAAAAAAAAAAAAAAAACATCCGGAAGCTGGTAAATGGAACAACATCAGGTAACCACAGGCACACTACGTTCCCTTGCAGGCTTTTCCTTCAGGGCGACCGAGCATGCTCTGGATTCCTCAGCAGAGGGAGCTTCTCACAAGCAGTTTGAGCACCACCTCCCTCCAGCCCTCAGAAACGCTCCCGTTTCGAACAGCTCCAGCTTTGTACCAAACCAACGTGCAGGAAAACCTGGAAGGTGACACCTAACCTCGAGTAACCTTTGGCTGGTTTGTTTACGGATTTAAGCAGGCTTGCAGTCTTTCCTAAACTCTTCATTAGTTTTCATAACTATTCCTATTAAATGCCTGTCCTTTCAACATCGTGGTACTGCTCAGCAACAGCTCTGTGGCAGTCAGTACCAGGGCTGTGAGAGTTTGTAAGGAAAAAA
The DNA here is from genome assembly GCF_029207755.1 of Chamaea fasciata. Lineage (NCBI taxonomy): Eukaryota > Metazoa > Chordata > Aves > Passeriformes > Sylviidae > Chamaea > Chamaea fasciata. Next base: position 28,010,022 of record NW_027094095.1, on the reverse strand, counting down.
ATGGGCTTTTTAATGCTTTTCAATGCCTTCCTTTGGTGCCACTGAAGGCCTCTTGGTATTATTCTTACGGAGACAGAACTCTTCAGCCTGCTTCTGTGTGCGGCTCAAATGCTCTGTATGTTATGACCATGCAGTGCTGCCAGGAGGATCAGGGCAGTGATTGTCCCCCTGTGCCCAGTGCCGATGAAGCCCCACCTCGAATCCTCTGTGAATTTTGGAGCCTCTCATGACAAGAAAGACATTGAGGGGCTGAGGTGTGTTCAGAGAAGGGCAGCAGAGCTGGGAAAAGGTCTGGAGCACATGTCTGAGGTTGAGGGAGCTGGGGTGAGTTCAGCATGGAGAAAAGGAAGCTCAGAGGGAACTTTCTTAGTCTGAAATGAGCTTGGAGCCAGGTGGGGGTCAGGCTCCTCTCCCAGGGAACAAGGGACAAGACAAGAGGATGCAGCCTCAAGCTGTGCCGGGGAAGTTCAGATTGCATATCAGGAATGATTTCTTCACATAAAGAGTTATCAAACACTGGAACAGGTCGCCCAGGGCAGTGGTGGAATTATCATCCCTAGAGGGGTTTAAAAGCTGTGTGGATGTGGCACTTGGGGTGGTGCCCTTGGCAGTGCTGGGGGAACAGCTGGACTTGATGACCTTAGACAGCTTTTCCAGCCTAAACAATTCTATGATTCCACAACTCTGTGCTCCTTCTTCCTGTCTCCTTGAACAAACAGCTGCATCTTGCATCCAAAAGCCTTTGCATGGGTACCACTGAGCCCTGCTGGGTAAGGAACAGAGTCCTGGCAGGGTTGTCTGGGATGAGCTGTCCCCAAAAGGATGGGGAGCTCTGTCACGGTCAATGCCAGGCCGCTGCTCTGCTCCCAGCACAAGCGTGCGTGGGGTGAGCTGCACCAGGGAGCTGATCCAGGCAGGAAACAAAAATAATTGAAAAAGAAAATGTTTAATTCTTCAGTCAGATCATTTCTCCAACCTGTTTTACTGAGTGACAGCAGAAGCACTTGTACTGCACAGCATGCCCAGAACAGCATGAGTGGGTGGATGGGATGGCAGGAGAGGGAGGGAGGGAGGGAGGAGAGGAGAGGAGAGGAGAGGAAGGGAAAAGGACTGCTTTTTTAAGAAGCACTAACAGCTCAAACACACTTAAAATGTTAATTTAATTGAAGAAATCAAGGATTTTAGTCTCACCAAGCTACCAAGGGAACCTTAGCTCTTCCAACCAGATTTGCAGATGATGTTTTCCTAAGCCTACATAGACCCTTGGATGATGTTTAGCTCGAATAACTAGAATAACTAGGACTGAAAACCAGCAGCATCTCTAATATCTATCTCCCCTTCCCTCAACCCCTTGTCATCCCTGTGTTTTCTATGCCTGGCATTAGTAGGTACAGGAGCAATTTGACTATAATCTGAACAGTGGTTCACTCCTCTGCTTTAAAGTAGTTTCACATCACGACCTTTGAGCTCACCTACCCCCTTCCTGTTGCCGAGGGCCTTACAAAAATAAGGGCAAAACATGAAAAACATTATAAGGACTTCTAATGGTTCTTCATAAAAACAATTTCAAAATAGTATTTACACTGAAGGCATAAATATCCCCTTATGAATAAATGATGCTGTTATTCAATAAGCCCAGTGCTTGATCACATTCAGATCAGAAATAATTATTTAGGTCCTTCAGAGAGGTTAAAATAACCTCTCTTAGGGCATGGGAACCTTCTTTTGCATGAATAATTTCTGTCAGCAAATGAACTGATAAATAAAAGCAGATAACATCAATCAGCTCAGATGTAAGAAGAGCTAGTGAGCAGACTAGGCAAAAGAGCAACAAATATAATTTGGCTATAAATAAATTTAGTCTGGAAATTAGGAGACCCTTTCCAAATATGAGAGCTGTGACGTCTCAGTCTAGTCCTTCAATAAAAGCAGTGGCTCAAAACCCATAAAAGTAGTGTGTTAAAATTTCCGTCCCTGGGATTGTTCCAGGCCAGGTTGCATGGGGACCTGATCAAACTGTTCTAATGGAAGATGACCCTGCCCGTGGCCAAAGGGTTGGGACTAGGTAATCTTTAAGGTACTTCCAACCCAAACTATTCTGTGAATGATTCCAAGAAATCATTAAGTGTAGTTCAAAACAAAGCCTTCAATTTGTCTGCAGACAGCAGAAAGGTGTGGCTGGCCTGCCACAGCTGAGCCTTGATCCCTCCCTGTCTGAAGTTCCCATCTCCCAGCTATCAATCATCTAAATGACAAGGTCAGCATTTCTCCTGCTGGCAAGGAGGAGGGGTCAGCACCTGACACCTGTGCTACATTATCATGGTTGCGTTCTTAGGGAACACCTCGATTCCATGCTCCTCTCTGAACCCAGCGGTGCCATGGCAAAGTCTCTGCCATTCCAGGGTTCCTGACAGCACTGGCTGTGCCAGGACCTCCTGGGGCTGTCATCGAACCTCTGTTACTGTCCTCTAAAGCAGCACATCCCGTGAGGGATTTTAACTTGAAAAAGCAAAAGTCTCATGTTTCTCACAGACTTTATTTATCTTCTGTCACATGGTTCCATCATGGATAGGAATTTCCTGCCAGGGTTTTAGAGAGCAAGCCATGTTTTGGAGGGAGGTGGCCCCTTCTTTATTCTAGAAATGGAACTGCATGACATTTTGGACTTTCTGTCACACACACCGGCACTGCCGGGTTCTCTGGTGCCTACACCACCAGAGGGGTGCACAGGTGAGGGATGTGGAGGCGCTTTGCTCCAGACCCCAACCGAAAAGCACCAGGGTACACCCCCTGCCCGGGAGACACTGGCCACCACAGCAACACCGAGGACCTGTCTGTCCCCCACCCTGACTGGGGGGTCCCCTCTGCCTCAGTCCTTGTCCTCTGCCCCGTACCCCCTCAGCCCCTGTCTCAGGACCAGTGCCTGGCCCTGCCCGGCGGTCCGACCCTGTCCTGGTCCCCATTCCCAGCCCTGCCCAGGGGTCTGACCCAGCTCTCCCAGCCCTTCCCGGGGCTCTGAGCCTGTCCCAGTCCCCATTCCCGGCCCTGCCCGGGGGCCAGACCCTGTCCCGGTCCTCAATCCCGATCCTGCCCAGGGGTCTGACCCTGTCCCGGTCCCCATTCCCGGTCCTGCCCGGGGGTCGGACCCTGTCCAGTCCCCCTTCCCGGCCCTGCCCGGCGGTCGGACCCTGTCCCGGTCCCCATTTCCAGTCCTGCCCGGGGGTCGGACCCTGTCCAGTCCCCATTCCCGGTCCTGCCCGGGGGTCGGACCCTGTCCAGTCCCCCTTTTCGGCCCTGCCCGGCGGTCTGACCCTGTCCAGTCCCCCTTCCCGGCCCTGACCGGCGGTCGGACCCTATCCAGTCCCCATTCCCGGTCCTGCCCGGGGGTCGGACCCTGTCCAGTCCCCATTCCCGGCCCTGACCGGCGGTCGGACCCTGTCCAGTCCCCATTCCCGGTCCTGCCCGGGGGTCTGACCCTATCCAGTCCCCATTCCCGGTCCTGCCCGGGGGTCGGACCCTGTCCAGTCCCCCTTTTCGGCCCTGCCCGGCGGTCTGACCCTGTCCAGTCCCCCTTCCCGGCCCTGACCGGCGGTCGGACCCTGTCCAGTCCCCATTCCCGGTCCTGCCCGGGGGTCGGACCCTGTCTAGTCCCCCTTCCCGGCCCTGCCCGGCGGTCGGACCCTGTCCAGTCCCCATTCCCGGCCCTGGCCGGCGGTCGGACCCTGTCCCGGTCCCCATTCCCAGTCCTGCCCGGGGGTCGGACCCTGTCCCGGTCCCCATTCCCGGCCCAGCCCGGGGCTCTGAGCCGTGCTCCCCGCTGTCCCCAGGCGGTGACACCCCCGCCCCGGGGGGGGCCCCGGTGGCCGCGGCGATGAGGGGGAGCGCGGGGCCGGCCGCCCGCAGCCAATCGGCGCCCTCAGCGCCTGGTCCGATCTCCGCGGAGCTCTCCGATTGGCCGTCGCCCTCCCCTCTCCTCACGTCTCGGCCAATGGGGGTGGAGGGGCGTGGTCCGGGCGGCGAGCGCGCGAGCGGCGGGCGCGGCATGGCGGGGTCCCATAAGGGAGCGCGGCCGTGATGGAGCGCGATCGGGCGGTGGGCGTCATGTCGGCGCTGTGGTCTGTGGGCGCGGGGCTGCTGCTCCTGCTGCTGTGGGTGCGGCACCGCGGGCTGGAGGCCGTGCTGGTGCACCACCGCTGGGTCTTCGTCTGCTTCTTTCTCATGCCACTCTCCATCCTCTTCGACATCTATTACCAGCTGCGCGCATGGGCCGTCCGGCGCCTCCACAGCGCCCCGCGGCAGCACGCCCAGCGCGTCCGGCACATCCAGGAGCAGGTGAGGCTTGACCGGACCGCGGGGCCCCCGGGGTGCCACGGCTTTGTGAGGGCACGGCGTGTCCTTGTCCCGCTCTCTGTCATCCCCTCATCCCTGTCCTCCCCCCCCCCCGCCATTCCGCACCCGGGGCAAAGTCCAACCGGAGCGGGGAAAAGCAAAGGCATAAACGCCGGCGGGGCTTTCAGCCCCCTAGCAGGGTTCTTGTCCCACTGAAACTCCTGTGGAATTGCCTCCCTGCGGCTGTGGCACTGCGGTATCCTCAGGGATGGGCAGTGAGCCGGGCTGGGGCAGCGGGCGCAGGGACACACGTGCGTGCAGCATGGGAACATCAGTCTCGGAACCGCGGGCTCGGGAGCGTGTTCGGATTCCGCCCGCATCCCGCTGCTCCGCACCGCCGGGTCCACCAGGTGCTTCGTGGGGAGATTAAACTTTTCCTCCGCCCAGAAATGCAGATGTCTGTAGTGATTCTCTGCTCCCTGGTGTTCGTGGTAATTCTGTCACGTCCGCTTCTCTTTCCTGCCTTGTCGGTCACATCGCGGATACAGATGGATGTTAATGTGCGTGGCGTTGTTCTCAGAGGGGTTGGGGCTGTTGGTTGAGGGGTTTTTTTGCCAGCTGTAGTAGCAACTCAGCTTTGGAGAAGATGCAATTGTTTGTTCTCTGAGTGTTAACCACTGTGGCTTTGCAGAATTCATGGCTCATACGTATGGCTTACACATTTTCCTTCTCAACTTTTCGTAGAATCCTAGGAGGTTTTGGGTTGGAAGGGACCCTTAAAAATCATCTTACTCCAATCCCACACTGCCATGGGCAGGGATATCTTCCACTAGACCAGGCTGCTCAACGTTGCTTCCACTAGACCAGGTTTTCGCTCTTTGCCTGGTCATTTGCAGGCTTAGGCCACTTTTTGTGTGTTTTGGATTAGAACTAAGATTATAACAGTGATAACACCTCCCTTAGAGGAGTGGTTTATTAACTCTCTGTTAGTGTCTTGTTTGCTTTCTGAATCCCTCCCCGAACAGAAAACCCCAGAGCTACAGGATATTAGAAATGTGTCCTCTACATAATTAACCACTCTGGTCGTATTTTATTTAGAAGTTCAGAGGTCTGCAGAGAGACTTCCAAAGCATCCCTGCTCTGACAGTTACTGGCTCTTGCAGGTCCGGGAATGGAAGAAGGAAGGCAGCAAGAGATACATGTGCACGGGCCGGCCCGGCTGGCTGACTGTGTCACTCCGTGTTGGCAAGTACAAGAAGACTCACAAGAACATCATGATCAATCTAATGGATGTTCTGGAAGTGGACAGTGAAAGACAGGTAACAGATCCCACCACAAAGCGTTCACTGTAATGGATTTTACAGTTTTGACAATGCTCAGAGCTGAAGGGATTAGATCCCACAAAGAGCAAAATTTTGTAGCAGACCTATCAAATTTCAAGGGTTTGCAGTGTGTGCTTGGATTGTTCTATCTGAAGAACCCAGCATATGGAATTGCTTGGCTTTTATGCGCTGAAGTCTAAAAGACCAGATTGATTTATGGGTTTGGGCACTGAGCAACAAGATGTTGAGGCAGAGGAGGAATCACTAAACAGTTCCCACTATTTTTAGTAGCTCTCTTAGGAAAGTGAGTCTCTGAGTTCTGATAACAGATGGAAGTGTATCCGGTTAGCCATATTTTGTCATCATTAATGCTGAACTCTGAATTTATGTTTGTTGAGATCTTGGGGGTGGGTTTGTTTTTTTGGTTTGGTTTTTTTTTCTTTTTAGGTTGTCCGTGTGGAGCCTTTGGTGTCCATGGGCCAGCTGACTGCATACCTGAATCCCATGGGCTGGACTATTCCTGTGGTACCAGAGCTTGATGATCTCACAGTAGGTAAGGGTCGCTGATGACAACAGACTCACTGATTCTGCTGTACTTTCATTAGGGGTTTTTTATGCAGTAAAACATTGCACTGTTTTAAAGGTTCTGGAAATACTCTGTTGAACATTATGTTCTTTGTGGTATTTATGTTATAAGCACTTTTTTTCTTTTTAAATAGTCTTAAATGGGTTTATAAAGTGGGGGTTTGCTGTCATAAATCACCCACATTTCAAGGTGTGTTTCATTTGATTTGTTGTGTGCTCTCTTGATAAGGTGGCCTGATCATGGGAACTGGCATTGAGTCTTCATCCCATATCTATGGACTTTTTCAGCACATTTGTGTGGCTTATGAGCTTGTTCTTGCTGATGGAAGCCTTGTGAGATGTACACCAGTAAGACAAAACGTTACTTTGCTATCATTTACAATGTCATTGACAGTTATTGGTTTGGATATATGATTTAGTATGACGTACTTTTTGCAGACTGAAAACTCAGACCTATTTTATGCAGTGCCTTGGTCTTGTGGTACTCTGGGTTTCCTGGTTGCAGCAGAAATAAAAATGATTCCTGCCAAGAAATATGTCAAAATACATTACCAGCCAGTGAGAGGACTGCAGAAGATTTGTGAGAAGTTCACTGAAGAGTCTAAGAAAAAGGAGAATAGTTTTGTGGAAGGACTTATGTATTCCTTGGATGAAGCAGTCATCATGACAGGACTCTTGACTGATGAAGCTGAGCAAAGCAAGGTAACTAAAGACTCACGGTGAAAAAGTACTCCCAAAGTCTAACTGAAGCTGCACTAGGATAAAACCATTATAAAATTGGAACAATCTCTTAACATAGGATTAAGATTTGGATCAGTCCATCAGAATATTTTAAAGTATTACCCTTTCCTACTATAACAGAGTCTGTTCTCTAAATCTTTCATTGATGAGAAATGACCGACTGATTTCATTGTTCTAGCAAATAATTCAGTCTACAGACTCTTCACTGCAGTACCTGGGGAGGAAGAGAAGGATCTTTTCTCATAGACTGAACAATGCTGCTTTGAACTGCAGTTATCCAGAGTAACTCTCTTCCCAGCAAGCTTTTAATTCTGTTATTATTAATAAAAACATATCAGGGGCATGCTAAGTGCTCATGCAGCCCTCCACCTGGATGTTTCCTCTCTGCCATGTGGGATTTTGGGTTAATGGTGGGTTTAGAGATTGGCACTTTAGGAATTCAGTTCTGTCACAGTCATGGGCTCTTGAATAGCTTGTCAGTGGCAAGCCTTACTTATACCTTAATGGCAAGAAAGGGGAGAAGGAGCCTTGCAGGTGGTGGAGTGAAGGCTCCCTAGATGTCTTGTGACAGTCTTATCCTGAGGGTATAACACAGATTCCTCCCAGGAAAGGAATTTGGGGACCAATTCTGTTGTTTAGCAAGGTGTAACTGTTACCTAATGAATGAATGTTTCCTTTTAGATAAACAGAATTGGCAACTACTACAAGCCCTGGTTCTTTAAGCATGTGGAGAAGTATTTGAAAGCTGACAGGACTGGAGTAGAATACATTCCTTCCAGACATTATTACCACAGACATACTCGCAGCATCTTCTGGGAGCTCCAAGTAAGACCAGTTCCAAAATTCAGATATATCTGCAGGAAGGTACAATGTACCTTCTTCCCCTTGGCAGCAACCTCTGTCTTTCATGGCAGAAAAAAATGGCAAAGTTTGTGGCAAATTTACGTACTAATCCTGCATTTGCATACAGCAAATCCAAAGACACTTCTTCACATATGAGGCGTTGTATCAGAAACTCCTAATTTTTGGTGTAGTGCTTTTCTGAATTTAGACCTTAAGTATGTATTTCAGCATTAAATTTTTGTACTTACTGAGTGATTTTGAAATTCAGATGGTGGAAAAAACATGAATGTGAAATTCTGGCTGAAAACCTGCCCCACCTAAAGTAATTATATAATCTGGTCATTACCTTGAGTTTCATAAATGTGTTTATTGCCGTGTGTACACAAAACTTTATTTGACGTTGTGACATATTCCCATTACTTAATTTTGAATCTCTGGAGTGAGGTACCAGATCCTTTCAGCCACTGCAGAGAAGGTAAACAGGAGTTAGCTGTGAAGGTGGTAATTAAAATTTTACAGCTTTAAAATGCTTTTGAGAAATTTAGTTATTCTTGCAAAACTTCTGTTAGGTTAGCTCCTTGCGCACTCCTCCCTTGGCTGTTGCAATTTAATAGCCTGTTGCTCTCTGAACTTCATTATCTGAAATTATTTGGGGCTGGGTATGTTGTGATTCATAAAACTGAAAATCAGTGGTAACCAGTGGAGGCTTGGGGCAAGGCTCTGTGGCCAAGTGCAGTCCAGGCCCCTCTAATTTGCTAATTTGTATTTTAGTACTTCAGCAAAGCATCAGCAATTAGGTTTATTGAAAATCTGGCTTAATATTGCCCTGAGGACTCTGAAGTGTTTCTTTTTGGTCCACTTACACATTCTTCGGTTAAACTCTCTTTTTTTCTTTCCTCTTTGAAGGACATCATTCCTTTTGGCAACAACCCTGTGTTCCGATACCTGTTTGGCTGGATGGTCCCCCCCAAAATCTCTCTGTTAAAGCTCACCCAAGGAGAAGCCATCAGGAAGCTGTACGAGCAGCACCACGTTGTGCAGGACATGTTGGTGCCAATGAAGAGCCTTGAAAAATCCATCCAGACCTTCCACGTTGACCTGAATGTAAGAACACATCTCCTTAGAGCACAGCAAACCTCGGGGTTGTTTGTGATAAGATCTGTGACTGTTGGATCTTAAGACATAATATCCTGCTTGTGCAAAAGGTAACTGTTGTGTCCTGGGGAGTGCTGTGCTTTGTGAGTCCACGATGCAAGGCTGCAGCAGAAATAAACACAGCTTTCTGAAAAAGAGAAGAATTAAATAAAATATTCGAGCTTTGGTAGAAGCCAACACTTCTAAAAGGTTTTTATCATGTACTAGAATTTGAACTGATCTTCACCTAAAATGATTTGTGGTCTCAGTAAACACCAGCTGTGGAGCTTCATTTCCCTTTCTTGCTTTTATTTCTGAATTTATTTTAGTTAGTGTAGAATTTCAATTTTGATAATTTCAATTGTGGACTGACCTGGAAAAGAAAACACTTCCTCCTCTTTTTGCTCAGAATGTTTATTCAGTTGTTGCTTTGAGATCGGGGGTGGTTTGTTTGTGGGTTTGTTTTGGTTTTTGTTTTTGTTTTTTTTCCTTTTAATTTCAAATATTTAAAGGGAGGAGATGTAATTCTAGGAGGACATTTTCAATTTATTTGTGTTATGGTCATTAGAAAGTCCAGCTAAAAACAACACCAGCACAGCTGGGAAGGAAGAGCTGAAAGCAAGGGTTTCAGTCTGAGACTGGGAGGAAGTTCCCTTAATTTTTCTTTTTGCCACATTTATTAGAGAGCTTAAAGGATGATTGTGTTAAAAAATAACTGATGAAGTGTTTTCCTGCCCCTGCAGGTGTACCCTATTTGGTTATGTCCTTTCATATTGCCCAACAATCCTGGTATGGTCCATCCCAAAGGAAATGAAACCGAACTCTACGTGGATATAGGAGCTTATGGAGAGCCCAAAAGCAAACAGTTTGAAGCCAGGGCTTCAATGAGGCAAATGGAAAAGTTTGTAAGAAGTGTGCACGGGTAAGGACCCCACTCCTCTGAATAGTGATAATGTCATATAATTCACATCCATGTGGTTTAATCACAGTTATTTATCCCACTGAACTTCAATATTTAATATTGCATTAATTTAACTACCACAATAATTGAAAACTAGTTTAAAATTCTAATTTTGGTGAGTTTTTAAATATGATTTCACTTTATTATTTGATTGTGAAACCAGCCAAACAAAAGAACACACTTGTTGAAGTTCTTATGGTGTAGCTGGGAGCTGGGTGACTTCAGATCACCTTTCAGCTCCAGGCTGCTCTGCCAGTAGAGTCTGCTGCTACAAAATACATCCTTGAATACATCATTCAGGAATCCCAAAAGTTTGGACAGCTTCCCTGCCTGCCCTTGGGACTGCTCTCCCTGCAGTCCTTGCAGCATCGTGGAGCAGCTCTGCCCCGTCCTTGCCACCAGGATGTCCTTGCCCAGGGGGCCAGCCTTGGCTGTCCCTGCAGTCAGTCCCCGGGCTGGTGACATTCTTTCATCCCTCAAAACTTGTGCTCCAGAGCTTCCTTTTCCCTGCCTTGGGTTCTTATTACACAGGACCACAGTGGGCGTGAGGCATGTGCCCACCATCTGTCACACACTCGAGCCAGCCTAATTTGCTGGAGCGGTGTCAGTGGAGAAGCAGCCACAGGCTGGTTTCTCAGGAACAAAAAGCAACTACACAGTATTTTTACACCATCAGTATAATTTATCCCCATTTCTGTTTTGACCTACTTCTCAGTCTAACAGTGATCATGTCCCATGTGGCTGAGCAGTAATGGCAAGGCTGCTTCAAGATGATTTGGGGACTGCAAATGACTTGGAGCTGCAAGAAGTGATTTGCCAGAGAACAAAGCAACCCAAAGTTAATTTTAAGCTTTATTTTTTTTTTTTCATTAACTTGAAATTAAACTTTTAATTTAAAGCTCTTTACTGATGAAGTTTGGTCTGTTTTCTACCTGTCACTGGGAAATGAACAATGGACAAAAGCTTAATCTTCCAGTTTTGTAATCACACAGAATAATAGAGCTTCTATGTTAGGTTGTGTTTTGCTGCTGTACTCTGATGATAGCTGCAGCTTGGAGAGCACAGTGTGGAAGTGAGGAAGAGTCCACAGCTGAAGAAGGATTAAATTTGTAAATGGACCTTTGTTGCACCATGCTTTGTTTACACTATGAATTTATCTTGGCCTGGTCTCATTTGGTGGTATCTTGCCTTCCTAGTTCTATTCTCAGTGTCCAGAGAAATGAAAAAGTCAAAGGATGTATTGTTGGCATCTGTCTTGAATGGATATTGTAATGCAGGCAAATATGAGATTCTATGACTGTACCTACATGGATCCTAAGAAAATAGGCAGAAAAAAAAATACTAAATCCACAAAACATAATTGGCTGAGTGTCCCAACATAATCCACATGAGCTGTTGTATTTGCTTGTTTTTAAAATGCATTGTTGATGGTTTTGTTAAGTACTTGCTATTCATAGCTTGCACTGATTTATTTTTTTAATATTCTATATCAAATCTTGTGGCTCAATTAATACTAAATCTCTGTCTCTTCTTTTCCCCTTCTCTCCAGTTTCCAGATGCTGTATGCAGATTGTTACATGACCCGTGAGGAGTTCTGGGATATGTTTGATGGCTCGTTGTACCACAAGCTGAGGGAGGAGATGAATTGCAAGGATGCCTTTCCAGAAGTGTATGACAAAATCTGCAAAGCTGCAAGGCACTGAGCCTGGCTGAGCTCACCAAGCAATCAGGGAAAGAGGAATTTACCTATAGCTAGTCAGTATATCCTTAAAAAAAAAAAAAAAAAAAAAAAAAAAAAAGCTTTATTGCTCTCCAAATAAGCTCATTCTTATTGATGTTTAAAGGTATGAATTCCTGCTTTACACGTTTATGTTTAGTATTTCTTCGTATGTTTTAAAACCAGTTTTCCAAACTCAGAGTGATTGTTTTTAAGAAATCTGAAGTGCTAGCCTTTGTATCTAATGTAGTGACATAGGTGAGTTCACCTATTTCCAAGCAGAAGAAAAATAATGGGAATGGATGAAGACACTGGAGTTACACCAGCTGTGTACCACAGCTATATTTAACATGACTTCTGAAAAACAGGAGGGAGGGCTCAGAAATAGGTGCCAAAGCTGAACACATTGTCTAATTTATCATGATGTTAAAAACATTTGCCTCCAGTCAGTATCCTGTAGAGTAGCTCTGCAGTGGCTCGTCCACACTCCATCATCCTCCAGCTGTGTGATGGCGGTGCTGGGCTGCTCACGTTGTCCTGCATGGCAGCTGAGCTCCCCACGCCTGGCTTCTGCTGGAAAAATGAGCACTGAGGTGTGAAGAAGATGCTTTTTACTTGTGCCTATCAGATTTGTACTGATTTTGATTATGAAGTGCGAATGGATGTAAGTTTTTAGGTGTTTTGTAGTTGGCCGACAGTGCATTGGTTTTCTTTTTTTGCCCCAAAGTATCAATGTTCTGGCTTTGTAGACCACTGAAAAAAAAATTGCTGCTATTTCATATAGCCAAATTTTAATTTCTTTCTGGGTCAGTTTATTTGGGTTTCTTTTGGGTTTGTGTTTTTTGGGGGTTTTTTGGTTGTGGCTTAATTTTAGTGCCTTATAAGTACTCAGTTGGAGGAAGATACGGCTTATCTCAGACTGTTCTGTCCTGGCCTGTAGGAGAAGGAAGTCAAGGCTGTGTTTATAGGAGGTTTGTTAGAGCAAGTGGCTGTGGATAAGAACTATTGACGTGAACTCTTGGTACACACAGGCTTCGGTTCTGACTTGAGTGACATTTTTGCTTTTCATTTTAGCTGGGTTAGGTTGATAGGCTTTGTAAAAGGACTGTTTCAGTCACCTGGAGAGGAAATAACAGCAAGTACTGTTAGTTCCCTCTTCTGCTGCTCGCAGGTGAAAATGGCACAGTCATGGACTTGATACAGTTGAGTGTAGAAGTGTGGAAATGTTTTGACCCTGTAGCCAGAATCAGGGTTCCAAACCAAGCCTGTGTCTTGTCCAAGCAGTACTGAATATTGTTACTTGAAACCTTACTGAGCCTGAGGGAGAGGAAAGTAATTTTCTTGAGGCTTGTGTAGGGGGTAAAATGGAGAACTTCTCAAACAGTTACCAGTGGGAGGTGTAATTTTATTATGCGTGCTAAACCAATGATTTTATTTATTGATAGATGGATGTTTAAGGTCCAGATGAAACCAATGATAAAGCAGTAGCAGGAATAAGCTTGGGCTGTAACTCAGTGATGCACACTGTGTGCAAGTAAGGTACCCCCTGAAATCCTGTGCAAGGGCAGCATTCCGTGGGGAGACACAGCCAGTGCAGAGTGTCCTCAGTGCTGCCCGAGCCGCGGAGCTGTGTCAGTGATCCAGGAGTGCCTGCCACGCCTCCTGGCTGCACCAGGGGTACACAGGAAGGCAAGTGTTGATTCTCAGGGTGTGACCTGCCTTCCTGCCCCTACGAGGAAATTGTCCCTGGGGTGAAGCTATGATTTTAGCCCAGTGCTTGTATGATAGTCTGCACAGAGCAAGAATGGTTTGGTTAGCTTTGAAAGGGCAATGTTAAAACAGCTAGAGGATATGCAAATACTTCTACTTAGGCTGTGTTTCACTTATGTACTGATGATCTTTAGGTATGCACTGTGTTTGTTTTTTCACTCCTTAATTTATTGGCAAACTTTCTATGCCGTGATTGGGTACTGCACTGTATCAATCACACACATCATTGCTGTTGCTCTTGGTTTTTGGTTGTATGGGCTGTTGGAAATAAAGCTCTGGCCGGCGTACTGTTCCAAGGGGTGTCTTTTAATGAGTGACTGCTTGCCTTTCAACAGCTGTTTATCATTTTCTCTCATGCTTCTTGCGTCGTTCCACATGGCCAGCGATTACTGAGAGAAATCTGGGTAAGAGACCCAAGGCATTGTGTGGGAGGTGGTGGGGAGCTGATGTTTGTAGGAATGTCATTGAAGTCTGTGAGCCTTATCTGTGCCCCAAGACACACCTACAGTAAAAGAAACACCTCATAGCTGAGCCTTTAACCCTTCAGTTATTCCCCACTAGTTCTACACAGCTTCATGATGCCAGTTGTCCCAATCTTTTACACACATACACACACACCACTTCATTCTTTCCCTGGGACATTTTATCCAAGGAGGACAAACCCTCATTTTGCATTTAGGTGCTACCCATTGACAATGGGTGGTTAGTTCATTCTTCTCATTTCATGATAATAAATCTAATCCCTGCCTTGAGTGAGCAACCAAGAGTGAGAGCGAGGACTCAGTGCACTCTTCAGCCTGAGGAGTTTTCACACCCACCTCTTCTGTCTCCTTGATAAATATCTTCATGGCAGCTCTGTAGGCTCGGTGGAAGGTGTTTCTGCCCCTCTCTGGTACACAGCTGGTACACCTTCTCTCAGGGTGTACACTGCTCTTTTCCTAGGGAGAAAGCCAGGCTGCCAAGTGCCTCAGCCCTGCTGAAGCTGCAGTTCAAGTGCCAAAGCCCTTCTTTGCTTTAATCACACTCAGTGCTGGCCTTGGCTTAGGCTGCATTTCACAACCCTCCTTTTTTGCCCCAGCAGCATTTCTGTACCCTCCCTCACCCACATCACTGCTCAGGCATTTCCCTTCAGAGACCTCCTCCTTTGGAACAATAGCCAGGATTTCCTTAAATCTCTGCAGTTTTACCTGTGTTCCATTATCTCCCCATACCAAATGATAATTGCAGATTAATTAGCATACTTAATCAGTCACAACTAACTGTAATTACACCTAGATTTAATTATTCCTGTCTGGTCTAAACACTTGTACAAGACCTGATAAAATTAACTCTAGGAGAACCAGCGTGCTCCAAGTACATTTTTAAGGCCAGCTTTTGTTGCTACTGATATTTTCTGCTCATCTCGCTTTCTCCATTGTCTCCAGGTTTTCATTCCCTGCTTATCTTTGCTGTGGTAGCACTTTTTCAGACCCAGTTCTCTGTGGAGTTGTGGTGGACTTGGGGCTACTCAGGTGTGGTAACACCACCCATAACAGGTATGTGCAACTCCTCTAAGTAGTAGCAGAGTTTGAAACTATGTGTTTAACCCTGAGTGAGCTGCGTGTGCCATCACACATTCCTTGGGAGGATGAGCAGGATCTGGCGTCCTCTTCTCATGTATGTAATTTCTCTAAAGTCCCAACTGAAAATAGTTCATTAGTGCTAATTGCAGTGTCATTGCCCCCCTCCTTTAACTCTCTGTGTTCAGCCAGGCAGAGAGAGGACGGGGAATACTCTGTCACGCTTCCTGTTGGCCCTACCAGGGAAGGCATGGTACAATTCCAGCAGTTTCTCTCTCTTGTCCTTTGCTCCTGGGCCTCCCCAGGTCCCATCAGCCACTGTCATGTGAATTGCAGGCCACTGGCTGCTTCTGAGGTTCCCCCAGTTTGAGAAACCCCCTGAGGACCAGGCTGATTGTGCCAGCACCAGAGCCACTCACCTCAGCAAGTGATGCAACAGTGGCACATCTTAACCAAAGGGAGCCCAGGCAGTCTCCTTCAGGAGCAGCTCTGGCCACAGCAGGCCATGAAGAGTTGATTATCCCTGCAGGCTTGAGCACACTCACTAGTCACCTACTGCCAGCTGCAGTGAAGGGCAGCAGTGTCACAACCTCCCCACTCTAGTGTAATCTGAAAGTTCCCCACCAATTACGAAGATGTCTTGACCTCTTTCAAGCTGCCTGTTCCTCACTCAGCTGGATAAAGGAGAGAAGCCATGTGGATCCCTGCTGTTCATCCCTAGACAAGGTGGACTATTTCAGACTAAAGCTTTCCCTGTCTGCTTTGAGCCCTTTAGGCTTTGTTCTGGTTCTCCATGGGGAAGCTGCCACGGTGAATATAGCTCCGGGAATATGGATACTGAGGGAAGGGCTCCTGCCTGCACTGGCTCTGCAATGTGCTGCTGATGCTGCTAGAGGAAAAGCTGACTTTTAAGCAGCAGAGGATGACTTTTTTGAGGATACAAGGAACTCCTGGCACCTAAAAGGACTCAAACCCAGCTGCCCTCAGCCGTGAAGTGCATCTGCTTGCTTGCAGGTGAAACAGAGCAAAACTAATGGGGAGGGTTGTCCAAGCATCCCTTGAAAAGGGCAAAGGCCTGAGGCTGCAGGCAGAGGTAACGTGGTAACTGCTGAGCTCCTGCCAGGCTCACCTGCCTGTGGGCAGCGTGTGCTCTGTGGTCTGTGCTCAGCCCATCCCTTGCTTCCACCCCAGGCTGCTCCCAGCTTGAGCTGGGTGTCCTGGACCATCCTGTGCAAGGAGCTGCTTCCCAGCAGGCACAGACAGTCTGGGAGATGAGAAGAGCTACATCAGCAAGTCCAGCTCCCCCCACACATCCAGCTCTCACCTGGCTGCCCATGTCCCCAGGACTTCCTGCAGCCACATGCTGACAGCTCTGGTCCCCAAGGACCACGGGGTTGGTGGCAGCCCTTGCCATGGCAACCATCACTGTGGCACCCAGCATCTCCATTCCCCAGGGAATGTCCCCGCCCCTGTGCAGACAGGGCTGGAAAACAGCAGGTCCTGGCAGGGAGAAAACAAAATGTTGTCTGCTCAGGAGAAGCTGTCTAAAAGCACCCGAGGGTTACCAGGAGGGGGAGCACCTGCACCTTGGGTAGCTGCAATAATTTTATATTCCCTAGCAACTCCCCCAGGGGCAAATCAAAGGCAGGACCTGCAACCACCACTCCACTGGGCGTAAAAACATTGTCCAGCAGTTACAGTAATATCACTGGAGAGGATCAAATCTGTGAGCCAAGGGTGTGAGCCAGCACTGTGGGGTCACGGACCCTCTAAGCTGTTTAGGAGCACATCCATGGGCAGATGGGATATGCCACCAAACTGCAAATCCTCTGCAGGATGGAGAGAGGTTTGACCACTGAATCACTTAGTCTCTCACCTGCCCTGACTTCTCTGCCCTGGCCTGGTACTACCTAGGGCTGCTGCTGGAAAGGGAAGAACCATTTTCCACCACCCCAGTGGCTACTCTGACACTGACCCCTTGATCTCTTTGGTGCTGTGCCAGGGACTGATTCAAGACAGCTGCTATTGCCTGCTTGGTCTTTCATTTGACTTCTCCCCATCCTTAGCATTTTTCCTCCCGGAAATCCCTGGGGGCAAAGAGGGAGGCCCCAGACAGGAGCTGAGCCCTTCAGTCTCACCATGGGCAGGGCACGCCCCTCTCAGGCCACGCGTTTGGCCCCGATGCCATAAATCAGCCCCAGCAAAGCAGCGGGGGAGCAGTTTGGTGAAAGGCTGCAGGGACAGCGGTACCTTTATTAAGTTCCCCCAGCACAGCTGGAAAAAATAAGGAGCCCAGACAGGCTTTCAGGCACATAACCCCTGAGCTGAGCCCTGCATTCAGTCCTGTCTGCTGATTTAATAAGAGATCAGCTTTCCCCGCAGACCACATCTCCTGTGTAGCCTTAAACCCTCCTGGTTAAAACACTGCCCCGGCGAATCAATCCAAGATGGTTTTGTCCCTTTGATCAGCACAGCAGGTAATAAGTCACCGATGGAAATGTGTTTCACTTCTCTGGCTCCAACAATAGAAACGGAGACAGCCCTGCCGTCCTGAACTGCCTGGTGAAAATCTCACAATTCCTGGGCAAGCAAGAGATGGACAAAGGGATTTGCAGTGTGGCTCTGGAGGTCCCCAGGGACACACAGCAGCACCTGGGTGTGCAAAGTGTGAGCAAATTCCCTTCCCGCAGGGATCCATCCTGGTCCTCCAGCCTCTGAGACAGGCACAGCACCTCTCCCAAACAGCGTTTGCAGTGCCTGTCTAATTGTGACAAACACGGAGGGAGAAGTAATTGCCTGACAAAACCAGTGAAGGCTGGTCTGGGAGGGAAATTGCCCCCTGTCAGCCAGGAAATCTGGGCCAGATCCCAGCTCTAGCACTGAGCTGCTGAGGAGCTCCCCCAAGTCCCTCTGGGCACACAGGGATGTTGAGTCACCTCGCAGAACTGGCTCGACTGTTTAGTGACTTTAATGTTACTAGATAACCTAGAGCATCAAAGACGTGCTCTTTAATTCCTTGCTTTTGCCCATTTCCAGCCCTCTGTAAACAGGAGTGCACATGAGGACTTCACATCGTAGAAGAATTGTGAAGATTTCTTCAAATCTCATTTTTAAAATAAGGATTTCTTCTTATTTCCCTAATACTTAAACAGGATTATTTAACTCTTCCTTGAAGTGCTGTCTCCTCCTCCAATGGAGGACTTTACTGTGTGCTCCAGAGATGTTAAACTCCCTCTGAGCTGAGGGAGGAGGCTGAAAAGTGCAGTGTGGAGATGGTCACTGAGTGTCAGGCAATGTCTATCTACCACACTGGATTGGAGAAAGCTGGGATGAGCTAAGAAGGTGGCTTTTGATCTCTCAGCCCTCCTTCAGGCACCCTCCAAGTGGTTCTGCCCCTGAACACTCAGGACATGCGTTCCTGACACTGAGCCTGGAAGGGGAAACAGATGAGCTCATTGCTGTCAAAGACCCATTTTGTCCTGTCCTGGCTCTGTTTACTATTTTTTACTGTTACATGAGCGTGGACACTGTGCAAGAACTGTTCCTGCTGGATGAAATTCCTGGGCCAAGCTGTGGAGTTTGACCTGGATGATGCCATTCCCAAACTGCAGCTCCTCAGGGACAAACAGAAAACATTTGGCATGGAGTGCTTTGAGCAGGTCATTGACCTGGGCAGTGTGGCTCCACTGAGACCTTGTGGTGCCTCCTGCAGACACCGCTTTGGGCAGGTGAGGCTGGAGAAACGCTGAGGCAGAGATGGAGCAGTGGGTTAAGATGAGGAATTCCCAGTCAGCACCTGTGGAGCTGAGGACTGTCTGCCTTAACCACACTCTGGACATGACCCAGCTGTCCAAAGCCATGACCAGCGGGGGAGGATGGAGCTGGCAAAGGTGCTGTTTGATGTGACGAAGCTCAGTTTTTCCAAGGGCAGGACGGACAAGTGGTCACTGTCCCTCTGAGCCGGTGGGACGCCAGCAAGTTTCACAGTAGCAGCCTGTCCCAAGTACCAGAACCTTCTCAGTTTTCCAAGCCCGTGTTAATTAGGAAGGGACGCCAGAATCCGGATGGTGCCGGTCCTGTGTGAACCCTGTCCCTGTCCCGGTGCCACCCGCCGCCCCCGTGCTGCAGGCACTCCTCCTGGCCGGCAGGCGGCGCCCGCGCCTTCCCCCGGCGGAACCATCGAGAGCGGCGCGCGCCGCCCAGGCGCGCGTGCGTCCGCCCACGTGACAGGGAGGGGCTCCCCATTGGCCGCGCCGGCGGGGCCGGGCGCGCGCCCCCGCGGGTGTAAGTGCGCGCGTGTGAGTGTGCACGTGTGTGAGTGTGCACGTGTGTGAGTGTGCACGTGTGTGAGTGCCCGGGTGTGAGTGTGTGCTCAGGTGTGTGTGGGTGCACTGAGGTGTGTGTGTGTGCTCAGGCCTTGGCCTGCCGCATTCCCACGTGTCCGTGGCCGTGCAGGGGTTACCTGTACGTCCCGGAAAGTGTTCCCGCCTGTGCACCCGGGTGTGTGCGCAGCCCCGTGTGTGTGCAGGTGTGCCCGTGCCGCGTTCGTGCATGTCCGTGTCCGGCTACCTGTGCGTCCCAGAGGGTGTGCGGGGCTGCGTGCGGGTGTGCCTGTGCACATTCACGTGTCCCTGTAGGGTACCTGTACATCCCGGAGAGCGTTCACGCGTGTGCCCCCAGGTGTGTGTGGGTACGTGTGAGCTCTGGTGCACATGCATAGGTGGCCACAGACTCCGTGCTGTGCGGTCAGCGCTGACCCTGCTCTGTCCCGGTTTCCACAGGGACGTCCCCGCCATGGAGGCCTTGCTGAGGAGCTGCCGTCTGCCGGCGCTGGGCGCCCGTCAGCGCGGGGTCAGGGCCCGGCACGGTGACACCCCGGGCCGGGCCAGGCTCCTGCTGCTCTCGAAGCTCTTCCAGCCGCTGGCCCTGCCCGTGGACGGCCAGGCGGGGTCCGAGGGCCGGCCCGGGGAGCCCACCTGCCGCAGCCAGCGGCTGATGCTGCAGGCGGGGCTCATCCATCCCACCAGCCCCGGCTGCTACTGCTACCTGCCGCCCACCGTGCGCGCCATGGAGAAGCTGATCAAGGTGATGGACGAGGAGATGCAGGCCGTGGGCGGGCAGAAGCTGAACATGCCCAGCCTGTGCTCGGCGGAGCTGTGGCGCGCCAGCGGCCGCTGGGACCAGATGGGGCCGGAGCTTTTCCGGCTGGTGGATCGGCACAACCACAGCTACTGCCTGGGGCCCACGCACGAGGAGGTGGTGACGGCGTTGGTGGCCTCGCAGACCGGCCTGTCCTACAAGCAGCTCCCGCTGCGCCTCTACCAGGTGACCAGGAAGTTCCGGGACGAGCCCAAGCCGCGGTTCGGTTTGCTGCGCAGCCGGGAGTTCTACATGAAGGACATGTACACCTTTGACACCTCTGAGGAGGCGGCTCGGCGCACCTATGAGCAGGTGTGCAATGCCTACTGCAGCCTCTTCACCCGCCTGGGGCTGCCCTTTGTCAAGGTGCAGGCGGCCACGGGCAGCATCGGCGGCACCATGTCCCACGAGTTCCAGCTGCCGGCGGACATCGGCGAGGACAGGCTGCTGCTGTGCCCTCAGGGACACTTTGCAGCCAACGTGGAGACCCTAAACGGGGAGCAAACCTCATGCCCCACGTGCGGGGGGAAACTCAACGAGACCAAAGGGATCGAGGTGGGGCACACGTTTTACCTGGGTACCAAGTACTCCTCCATGGCCAACGCCGTCTTCTCCTCGGCCGAGAACAAACCCCAGCTGGCAGAAATGGGCTGCTATGGCCTGGGCATCACCCGCATCCTGGCGGCCTCCATCGAGGTGTTCTCCACGGAGGACAGCATCCGCTGGCCAAGCCTCATCACGCCCTACCAGCTCTGCTTCATCCCCCCCAAGAGGGGCAGCAAGGAGGAGGAGGAGGGAGTGGCGCTGCTGGAGCGGGTGTACGATGACCTGGCCGAAGCGCTGCCTCACCTGGCTGGCGACTCGGTGCTGGATGACAGGACCCAGCTGACCATTGGTAAAAGGCTGAAGGATGCCAAAAGGCTGGGCTATCCCTTCGTGGTTGTGGCTGGGAAGAGGGTCTGTGAGGACCCCCCGGTCTTTGAGGTTTGGAATCAGAACGCCGGCGAGGTTTTGTTCCTCACCAGAGAAGGGGTCATAGAGCTGCTGAGTAAAGTGCGAGTCTCTTAAATGCCTCATCTCTGAATCTGTCATCTCTGCTGCAGTGAGTTTATCTGAGCAGCCCTGGCCATGGCTCTGGGTGAGCAGAGGCAAATTCAGCTCACGTCAGAGCCGGCCACGGTGTCCTGCCGGTGTGCCAGGTGCTGAGGTTGAGCTGGAATCAGCCCACCTTCCCCCACAGAGCTGGACACATCCCACCCTCTGGGTACAGCACTTGTAGCCTCGTGTAGCTGGGGGAGCACTGGCAGGGCCGTCCCCTCACTGCCTGGCAGGGACAGGCTGGCCATGGCCTCTGTCAAGAGCACAGGACAGCCAAGGCTGCACGGGGGACAGGAGGGCTCCCCTCGCTGCTGCTCTCAGCATGTCTCTCTAAGAGAGGGACAAAGGAAGGTGACTTTGCTCTGTTTGCCTCTCTTTGGGCACAGCCAGGTCCCATGAAGGTGGAAGCTTGCCATGGCAGGACCCAGGGCTCCCGTGAGGAGCAGCTTGGTGCCATCCCAGCAGCACTGATGGGATAGGGAGCTCCTTGGGGGGGCTCACCTCACCCTGTGCCAGAGCTCCTCCGTCTGAGATTAAGAGATCATAAACAACAGTGGTGCCACTTTAATAAAATCACAGAACCGTTTAGGTTGGAAAAGGCCTTTAAAGTCATTGAGTCCAACCATTAACCTGAGCTGCCAAGGCCACCACTAACCCACGTCCCCAGGTGCCACATCCACTGCCTGTTAAACCTCTCCAGGGATGGTGACTCCACCACTTCCCTGAGCAGGCTGTACCGATGCCTGACAACCCTTCGGATGAAGAATTTTTCCTAATATCCCCGCTGGGGTGGCGGGGGAGGCGGTGAGTTGAAAGGAGTGGGGCCGGGGCCGGTGCCGGTGAGATGCCGGTGCCGCTCGGAAGGAACGGGGTCGGGATTGAGGCGGGGAACAGTGGGATACCGGTGCCGGTGGGATGCAGGGGCGGGTCGGATGCCGGTGCCGGTGGGATGCCAGGACCGGAGGGAATGCCGGGATGGGTCGGATGCCGATGCCGGTGCCGGTGGGATGCCGGTACCGGTGCGATGCCGGAGCTCATCGGAAGGAGCGGGGCCGGGCCTGATGCGGCGGGGGCGGTCGCAGGCGGGGCCGGGCGGCAGCGGGAGGAGCACCGGGAGCATGGCGGAGGCCGAGCAGGACGGCGTGTCCGGAGCCCCGGCGCCGCCGCGGTACCGGGGAGCGCTGCACCCCGACACGTGGGAGCAGGTGAGGCGGCGGGGCCGGGCGCGGGGCCGAGCTCAGGGCCGAGCTCAGGGCGCTGTGTGTGTGTCCGTCTGTCCGTCCGCAGGAGCTGGAGGCCATCCCCATGTTCATGAAGCGCTGCCCGGCCGAGATCGACGCGGCGCGGCAGCCCGAGCTCGCCTGCCTGCAGTCGCTGCTGTTCGACGAGGAGCGGAGCCCCGCAGGTGCGCACCGGGCCGGGCCGGGGCTCGGGGTGTCCCTGTCCCACCCTGAGCCCGCTGCCTCCCCGCAGAGCTGGCCACGATGTACAAGAACGAAGGGAACGAGTACTTCAAGGAGAAAGACTACGGGAGAGCGGTGGCCGCCTACTCGGAGGGGCTGCGGAGGCGGTGCGGGGACGCCGAGCTGGACGCGGTGCTGCTCACGAACCGGGGGGCTGCACATTTCCACCTGGGTAAGGGCCCTCCGACCGCCTGGGAGCGCGGCTCCGCGCTCCAGAGCTGCTTTTCCTCCCCGTTTGGGGTTTCCTTTTTGTTTGTTACGGTTTTGTGAGTAAGTAGCTTGTCCGTGAGAAAGAGACTCGTTGAGCCCTGAAGATCTGGCTGACTTCAGCACATGGTTGAGTGCAGGGTTTGTTCTCTGTTCCTTCCAGCTGTTACCTGCTGCTCGAGTCTTAGCTCCAGGACAGGGCAAAACCAGTGGTTTTTAGAATCATAGAATAGTTTGGGTTGGCAGGGACCTTTAAAGGCCATCTAGTCCAACCCCTCTGCAAGGAGCAGTGACATCTTCAACTAAACAAGTTTGCTCAGAGCCCTGTCCAACCTGGAACGTTTCCAGGGATGGGGCCCCTACCACCTCTCTGGGCAACTTCTGCCAGTGCCTCACCACTCTCATTGTAAAAAAAAAAATAATCTTCCTTATATCTGGGGTAGATCTACCCTCATTTAGTTTAAAACCATAACTTGACGATCTGGGAGGTGTTTACCAACCTTTATAGACCTGTGACTCTCCTACAGCTACCACCATCCAGCCAACAGCGTCCATGCAGCAGGGAAGGTGTGGGCCTTTTAATGCTGCTGTGTGTTGCAGCAGGGAGGTGGTGTGCTCACACCATGTTATTTACCCCTCACCTGTATGATTGATCCCTGTCCTTTCACTTCTTGTTCTTAGCTTGCTCTTTTTTTTTACCCTCCTCTCACCTCACTGTGATTGTAGGAACAGTGAATTACAGGGTCTCTGCAAAAACTATTTTGCCACCTTGGTATCTGGTTGATAATACTATCCACACTATTAATACTACTAATAATACCTGGTTGGTTAATCTCTCTGATTTTAAATACAAGTGAAAGGTTCTGAGCACTTTTATTTGCTTTACAGGTAACTACCGTTCTGCTCTAAATGATGCCATCCAAGCCAAAAAGCTGAAGCCCACCCATCTCAAAGCCATCATAAGAGGTGAGAGTTAAAGCTGATGTTGCTGCATGAAGCACCAGGGGCATCCTTTCCA
The DNA here is from genome assembly GCF_029207755.1 of Chamaea fasciata. Taxonomy (NCBI): domain Eukaryota; kingdom Metazoa; phylum Chordata; class Aves; order Passeriformes; family Sylviidae; genus Chamaea; species Chamaea fasciata. Next base: position 27,986,136 of record NW_027094095.1, on the reverse strand, counting down.
AACACTGGGCTGGTGTTAACTTTACTGATTGTGCTGTTATTGTTACCAGCCCTGAAACAGGCTGTTGTTACTTGTCGCCTTGTTTCCTTGCCTGTTTCTGGCTGTGTAATAATTGTGTTTATAAAGTTTAAATTATTGTGAGTGGGCATCATACTTTTTTCCTGGACAGAATTCATTTCAGAAGGGGAAAGCAGTTACTGGAAGAGATCTCTTCACTTGTCATTGTTGTTTCTCCCCAAAACAGAGCTCTGGCTTTTGTTTTGCATTTTCAATCAAAATATCATTTTGTTCTTCATCTCCCATATCTGTCAGAGGCACTGGACCTGTTTCTGTGGTGTACAACATAACTTTTCCTGTTTTCCACAATACTGTTTTGGTGTCTGTTCTTTTTTCCCAACCCATAGAAATCCCCCTTTTTATTTTTCCTAACAAGACAAATTCTGAAATGTTAAATACAGTGATAAAATTTTGTTTGTAACAGACACTTTTAGCATAATTCTGCTGATTTCTGTGACTAAGTGATGTAAGAACTGATGAAATATTTTAAATTTTCTTCTCAACTGACCTGCTGGAAGTTTCTGGTTGAACATGACCACGCAAGACAAAAAAGTTTAGTGCAGAAGCACCAGGCCTAATGCTGTCTTTACAATCACCACTTTTGTAGTAGTTGTACACTGATTCTAACACTGGAAACTTAAAATATTAATCCTTCCAGGGGCTCTCTGTCACATGGAGCTAAAGAATTTCTCAGAAGCAATAGCATGGTGTGAGGAAGGCTTGCAGATAGACTCAAAAGAGAAAAAGCTCGTGGAAATGAGAGCTAAAGCTGACAAATTAAAGGTAAATATTAAGGCAGCCTGGCGTCTGCAGTGCTTGTCTCCTTGGGATCCTTGGAGGGAGGGTGCTCCATCCAGGTTTCTGTGCCCCAGACAGGATTCAGTGGTGGCTCCATGTGTTGTGTGTCGAGATGTGCAGGGGAGGGGGGTGGAGGGGACCTCCCTGGGGCCCCAAACTGATTTCTCCACCCTTGGGTTGTCAGGGAAGAGCAGTGATGGGCACTGACCTGCTCTGTGTGACCACAGTGCATCGTTTTCTTGCCTGTAGAGAATTCAGGAGCGGGATGCCAGGAAAGCAAAGGTGATGGAGGGCAAAGAGCAGCGTCAGAAGGAGATTTTGCTTGCAGCAATAAAGGTGAGTCGCTGAGAGGGGCTGGTTTTGTGTGGTTTGGGGTTCTTTTTTAAGAGCTCTCTCATTTTTCTCTACAAGTTGCTTCTCATACTTTGGCTTTTGAGGGCTAGAGCAAAAAAAATTGAGTTAGAACCATGATTATTCAGGTCTGCATGGCTCTAACCCCACCTCCCAGCTTTCTGTATTTCAGGTACCAACTAATGGAAAATACAGACCCAGTGTTAGGGGATGGGCTGAGCTTTGTGAGTGCTCTGGCTGCTGGGCTGTAGCATGACATCAGCCCCATGAACCTGGCTCTCTCTGCTGTCCACAGGCATTAATTCTGTGGAAGATAACCATTCAGTAGGGTAGAGAAGGGAATCCTCTCCTTCCTCAGTGTATGTTTGGGCTACATTCAAATACTTTGGGCTCTTACATGCAGTCAGATCTCTTCTCCTGTTGTCTTTCCAAGGAAAAGAGTGAGCTTTCTTAAATTCTCTGAAAGAGTGGATGTTCTCAGGAGCTGGTGTGTGTAGTTGCACCCTGTGTGTAGTGATGGCTGGCAGGCCCCAGAGAAAAGGATTTTCAATTCATCCCTTTCCACATATTTTCTCAGGGTCTTCTCTGTTTGTGTGGGCTCTTCTGAATTCCCACCTCTCCTCATTTGTTTATGAGAAGTCGGGATATCTGTCTGAGGTTCTTGATTTTACTGGGAAGTCCAGTCACCTGGGTCTGATACTGTGGGAAAGCTTTGGATGACAAGTTTAGGAGCTGACCCATTAACAAGAACAACATCATTTGACCTTTTACTGACTGCTGATTTTTTGTTTTTATTCTCCTCACCATAACTGTTTGATTTTTAGTTGGGTTTTGGTCTTTTCCCTCCCTCCCCCTCAGGAAAGAAATATCAAGCTGGTTCTTGAGCCTTCAGATGAAGAAGAGGAAGTGTCAGATGGCCTGGCTGAGATATCCTTGGATGGGTTCCACTCTGACGGTACCACGGGGGCAAAGGTGCACTTAGATGCTGATGGGAACCTGAACTGGCCCGTCCTCTTCCTGTACCCTGAGCACGAGCAGACAGATTTCACTGTGGCTTTTCATGAGAACTCCAGGTAAATGCACTGCCAGCAGCATTCTTGCATGGAGGGTGTGTTTGAGCAAATGAGAACAGGCAGCAGGTGAAACACTGCCGTGCTGGTGGAGCAGTTCCAGATTTCCAGTCACACAGCTGACCCTGCTTTTGAGCAGGAGGCTGCACTGGATGACCTCCTGAGGTCCTCTCCAACCTGAATTATTCTGTGATTTACATAAATTTATAGTGCAGACAAACACATTTAGCCAGGGTGACTAGAGGGGCTTGCAGTGCAAGCTCAGAGCAGTAATTAATTAGTGGCCAGGGATCCCTGTGACCCATCCACACGTGTGGGTTTTAGGGATTCATTCTGGTGCCGTTTCAAGGCCCTCCAAATATGGTGTATCAGGAAAAAAAAAGGTTTTTATATTTAAAATTTATGAGTTTAAAAGTTTTTAAACTTAAAAATTATGAAAAGCTTTCAGAGGGGATCTCTCATAACCAGCAGTGATCCCAAAGTTCTCCTCAGGGCTTTCAGCAGGTCTGACTGAAGTGCTGCAGACCTTTCAGACTGTGAGTGACTGGCAAGCTCAGAATTCCACTCTCCTTGATGTTAACTTTAATTTCTGATCTTGTAGTGTTAAGCAGACTTGGAATTTGTGACTTTTTGTTTGTTGGAAAACATATTCCTCAGATCTATTAATAAGTTTAGGACTTAAAATTACAGTGCAAACAGGTTAGTAAAGTTGTAGTACTCTTATGGTAGTGTTTACTCTGCCTTTTTGTGACTACAGGAAGTGGAAATGGATTTTTAGAACAAACTGGCCTCCAACACTCCTCAAGTACCAAAAAAAAAATAGCTTTTGACACACAGACATGTTCTCATCACTCTGATCTGGTGAAGCATGGGACTGTGTCAAAGGAAAATCCATTTTAGACAAAATGCAGGGTGTAGATTTTGACATCTTTTTCAATGTGAAAATGTAAAGTTAAAAATAATTTGTTGTTGCACTGCTCAGACTTGAAGCCAATAATCTGAGTTACAGCACAGCCCTGGATTCATTGGGAAAGTGATGAGTTTGAAGGGAAGGAACTATTGGTGATCTAAACTTACTTTCAAGTCTGTTGTTTAATTTGCTAATGTGTTTTTGCCATCATTCAAATGCAAGTATACAAGTTATTGAAGCTGAGCACTTTGTCTAAGCTGACCAAGTGTATTTTGGCTTTTAGGTTTATTGATCATTTAATGGTGATGTTTGCTGAGTTACCTCCTTGGGATTTAGAAAAAAAATACCTTCCCAACAATCTTGAGGTGAGAAGTTTGACTTTCCTTCAATCTCAGGGTGGTTGTGTTGTGGTTTTTTTTTTATTTCTAGAGTGAGAAAGTGCACAGCTCTGAGGGTATGAAAGCCTTGGCATCTGTTTACCATGCACAGATGTGAAACGGGAGCTACCCTCACTTACAAACTCAAACATTGTCCACATGTGCTGACAGAATTCACTTATGAAAATGGAAGTTGTCTTCCACTTACATTGTATTTGACAGAAGGTATTTATAGATATTGCTTAGATTCCATCTTTGTAACAATAATTAAGATTTAAACCATCAGGCTGATAGGTGGCCTGGTTTTTTAATTGCATCGTGGAGTTGCTCAATGCAAATAAGAAAATATTACTTTAAAAATAGTTTATTTTCAGAACTAAGGGGAGTTACTTAAGCACATAATCAGATCAAGATAATATATCTCTAATAACACTTTAGCAAAGGTGGGTTGTGAGTTGGATGTGGCTGCAGCAGGTTTTGAGAATTTTTCTGATGTTGTACATAGAAAGATATGAATGTTTATTTTTCATTTTCCACTTCAGTGTCATCTGTGCCAGGCAGCAGCACAACCCTGTGTACAGTGAGCAGACAGGTCCAGAAGGACAGTGGCTGTGTACTTTTCCAGGTTAAGTCCTGTGTGTATTTACAGTCTAATGCACCATTGCTGGATTTTAATCTCTTAAATCAACTCTCTTTTGTTCAAATACCTCTAAACCCACTCAGTTTATCTCATAATATTGCTGCATTTCACCTGTTGAAAAGCAGCCCTTAGATTTGGATTGATTGCCTGTAAAGCATGGGAACAGCCAGTGTATTTTACCTTCCTGCTGCCACTGCCAGGAGAACCTAAGCTGGTTTATCCAGGGAGAACTTGGAATTCACACAAACCAATTCCTGCATTGCTGAATTTTGCATCCGACAGTCAGGTCAAGCTACAGAGGTTTGATAAGCCCCCAGCTGATAATGGTGTGCTGTTCCTGGGCTTTCAGCAGCGTAGTGCTTTCCTTCGTGTACCTTAGGCATTTAATAACCTCCCCCCAAAATTTTTTTCCAGCTCTATTTTGAAGATGAAGAAAGAGAAGAAATGTATGAGGTGAACCCAGAACACACATTGCTGCAAGTGCTGCAGCACGAAAGGTGAGGTGAACCTGTCCATGTCCAGGGGAAAAAAAGGCAAAAAGTATGAGCTTTAAGTCCAGTTTGTTCTTAAATAGTTCTAACTCTTCTCTGACTTAATAGTCCTGCCTCTTGAAGGTAGAAAGCTGCATGAATTTTGTGCCTGGCTTTAGTGACTTCCATATGTTTTCCCCCCCAAAAATGAACAACACTTTCCAGGACTGGATAGAGATGGTAAAGGGAGCTGAGCAGCACAGAAGGGCTATTCCAGATCCCATCTGCACAATACTACTTTAAAAAAAAAAAAAAAAAAAAGAAAACCAGGCAGCAGCCTATAAAGAGCATGTTGAAGGTTAACAATGCTCTCGCTGTTCATACTGCAGCGTGAGCAGCCCCTGGCGCAGCACGCAGCACTCTTCTGCTCTGAAACTGCCTTGAAAGAGTTGTGCTGTTACTGAGAGAGAAGAATTTGCTGTTTGTGAAGCCAGAAAGTTCCTGTGCAGCCTGTGCTGTGGGGTTGCACCATCTCGTAGCTGGCTGGAGCTGCTGCACAGCGTGGGGGGCTCGGTCTGTCGCAGTGGGAGCGGGATCTCCGTCACCCCATAAAACTCAGCAGTGTCCATAAGCCCTCAGATTTCAGGCTGTAAGGGCAGTTGCAAAAGAACCCTCCTTCCAGAGGGAGAATAACAGCTGCCTTAATTAAAAGAAGCTGTTGGGAGATGAGTTGATTCATAAAACACTCCTCCTCAGATGTGCTTAGCCCTGGCTCCAAGTGGCTCTGCTAATCAGCACAAAAGCTCATCACCAGCCTTTGGGAGGTCAGTCTTTATGGAGCTGGGCAGGAGTCACTTGCTTTCCAGGACACTGGGCCAGCTACAAGGAAGCCAAGGACTCCTTTTAATCTTTGCAGGTATTTTGTAAAGGCTGGGACCCCGACAGTTTTGGTATTTGCCAAGCGTTCTCCATTCTCTAAGAAATACTTCTCTGGCAAGAAAGTGCATCGACTGTAATGAGCAAGAAAGAAGCAAGGAATCCTGTGCAAGAGGCTGCTGTTTGTTAGCCCAGCTCCAGGCTGCAGACTTCTGCTTGGACAAAAATACCTTGCACTCTTCAGGGGAGGAAAATAATCTTGGCACACAGGGAAACTTCCAGGGGAGCAGCACAGGAGAAGGAAGGGCTAACATGAGGGGATTATTTGTTTAAAAGGGAACCCAGCTGGCTTGCAGAAGGTCTCCTCTATGATAGGCTGCATGTGGTTTTGAAATAAACCTGAAGCAGTGCCAAACACTGGCTGTGGTTGCAGTAACAGCAGCTGGGAATGTACTTCCTTACCTGAGGAGAATCACAGATTTGCTCGGAGGTGGGCTGTTCCTGCTGGGGTTTAAACAGCAGTGGCCTGGGGAGATACCTGCCTGTTGCAGCAGGGTGGATGTGGTCAGGTTCCTGCCTGGGCCTCAGCAGCTGCTGTTTTGTCACTGCTTGGCTGTGCTGCTGGCCCAGGGTACAGCAGAGCTCTTTGTTTGGAGCAGTGTGTGACTGACCCTTTTGATACCTTACTGAATATCCTACAGAACCTGGAATAAACATGGCTGTTTTAAGTAGACTGACTTCTGCCTAATGAATGAGACAACGTTTTTTTCTCTCCTTGTGAAATACAAGAGGATGCCAGGCACTGATTGTGAACCCCAACATAACAACACCCTTATCCATTATGTTAACTGGTACGGCCAACATACAGGGTCTTCTGCACTTCTGTATTTGTGTTTGGCTTTTAATTAGAAGTAATTCTCAGTCTCTCATTTCTTTCTCTTCTGCAGTCTCTCTGTGACTGCAGGAACACACTGCAGCTTTAGACACAGCTAATGCATGGGACATTAGAAAGCTGTTCAGCCATAAAACACTCCTGCTTCAAACACAGAGGCTGGCTGCAGGCAGCTGTAGACAAAACATTTCCCTTTCACAATTCCTACATTCTGCACCGTGCACAAACACAGCAAGGGTACCTCCACCCGAGGATGCTGCAGTTTAACGTCCAAAGCTCGGGGTTGCTGTACAGCGCGGCAGCAGAGGCTGGGCTCTGGCCTCAGAGGGCAGAGAGCTGTGCAGCCAGGTGGTGCAGGCTCAGCCCGTTGCACACGATGCAGCAGAGGTTGCAGAGGGAGGACAGAGCGTGGCAGAGGGCGAAGCGCCGGGCCAGCTGCCTGTACCTGGGGCTGGAGGCGCGGAGCTGCCTGCGGGGCTCGCTGCCTGCCCGCCCCGGCTCCTGCCCCAGCCCGTGGCTGCGCTCCAGGAGCTGCAGCTCGGCCACCGTGTCGGAGGTGGCCTGCCCGAAGCACTGCGTGTTCAGCACGGAAGCGGCGATGCAGACGAGGAAGATGATGATCTGCGGGGGAGCAAAGCTCGTCGTGAGCACCTCGCAGGTGTGGAGGGTTAAATTTCCCCCCCCCCTACGGCCCCCTGGCTCGCTGGAATTTGGGTGCTTGCGGGCTTCTTTTAACCAGAGCCTTGCGTGGATCTCCATCGTTTGCAAGCCAGGCAGTGGAGCTCGGCTTGCAAGGAAAGGGTTTGGGCTATGGCCGGCTCATGTGTGGAAGGGGGAGCTTACCTGGGTCATGTGCTCCTCGCCGAGCCGCTCGCTGGTGTGGGACATGGCAAACAGGGTCAGGTTGAGGAAGGCACAGGTGGAGCTGATGTGGAAGTAGTAAGGGAAGAGCTCCCGCTGGATGGAGCCGAAGGTGTGGCGAGGGAGGTGCCTGCTCATCACAAACCCTGCCAGGGGGAGAGCAGGTAAGTCCCGGGGCAAAGCCCCCTCCCCTGTGCCACCCCCCTGGGCAGAGAGCACAGCCCAGCCCAACCTACCGGCCACGAAGGTCACCCAGACCTGCATTCCCCAGGAGGTGGAGAGGAAAAGCAGGTGCAGCAGTTTGATGGTGTTAGAGGGCTCCGTGTCACTTGCCATGGCGTCCTGGATGGGAACCGGTTCCTTCATGTCACCCCGAACTCGGCGCTGAGCTGTGGTTGCTGCTGTCACCTTGCTGCTCGCGGGGCAAATGCTGTTCAGGTTCACAGACCTGCTTACTCAGGAAAAGCTCTGGAGCTGGCACAGCCCCGTTCCAGCCCCACCACCACACACCCCACTGGGCTGCAACCCCGCTGTTCAAACCCCTCGTATCTCAGGGGCAGGGCACTGCGTCAGCACCTGGGAACCAGATGGTTTGGGTGGACTTTTGGCAAAGTCCAGCCAACGCCCCACTGACCCCTGGCAGCAGGAACAAGCAGAAAGTCAATAAAAAAGGGAAGAGAAACTCTGTGACAGGTTCACCTGCCCACTGCCATCAAAGAGGCCTCTTGGCCAGGGGGAAGCCCCCCAGTTTAGAAACAGCAACAGCTTTTGCACTGTTTAACCAAAAGCCTGGGGGCCTGAAGGAGCAGGGGACTCCTGGGCTCACCCCACTGCCCCAGACCCTGCACAAGAGCTCGGGCAGCAGTGGGTGGAAGGAGGCTTTGAAGGAGCTGCCTGATCCACTGCAAGGAGCGCTCTGAAAATTAATTAAAACAAAGCTTCTGGGAGTAGCCCATCAATACTGCTGCCTGCAGAATTCCTCCTCCTCCTCCTCCCCTTGGCTGATCGCCTCGTGGCATGAATTACGGCGGGGCTGGCCTTGAGAGAGACACCGCCGTCTAATTCTATCCCGCTCCTGCAAAGCAGATAAATATACCCTGTATTGTGATATATTAACTCCATGTATTTATTTAGGCATCCATAAAATCAGGTCCTTAAACCTTCTCATGATAGCAGCACGCTGGACAAGACGCCCACATCCAACCTGGAGTGCAGGCCTGTAAATCCCCAGCTGTCTTCGTGGCCTTTTCCTTCGGGGATTTTTCCCTGCTCCATCCTCCAGCAGCCCTGGATGGCAGGGGCCCAGGGAAGGCAGCCGTGGTCCTTAGGTGGGGCTTTGTTCCCTGCATCATCCTGGGCAGGAAGGCAGGGATGGGCTCTGCCAGCAGCCAGCACTCAGCCCTGCTGCTCCCAAGGTCCCAGATCTGCCTCTCCAAATGATTTTCCTCCATGCAGGAATTAGCAGCTGAGAGCTCCAAGGTGTTTTCATGCAAAGAAGCTGCAGGTTGGAAGGTTGCTCAGAGCAGGGGTTGACTCCCTTGTTTTTTTTAAGGGAATAATAAAAATGGTGACTGATTGCTGGATTGGTCCTAGAGCGCTGCATTTGATGGGGACGGCAAAGAAAAGGCTCTGGGAAAGGCTGGTAAGGACAGCCACCAGCAGGTCCCTCCTTCCCTGTGGGATGAGGCAGTGGAGACAGGTGCTCCAGGGATGCTCCAGGCTGCCCAGTCCTGCTGTCCATGCCCCCCTGAGGGCCAGCAGATGCTGTAGGGCTGCAGTTTTCTTCCAGAAGCACAAAGCACACCACGCTGTGCCCCCAGGTCACTCCTGCTCCATCACCCTGCATCCCCAGGGACCCAGCCAGGCTGGAGCCAGGGCTGACCCAGGCCTCCCAGAGGGAAAAAGCACAATACTTAAAGGAGAAGGAGAGGTCAGTTAAAGTTTAATGTTCAGACAAATACATCATCTCCTCCACTTAATCAAGCAGCAGCAATTCCTAACGGTAAGTAGGAAGGATGGCTCTCTTCCTGGTGATAAAAAGGCAGGATTGCTCTGAGTTTTGGGAGATAAGAAGGCTCTACAAAAATTGCATGTTTAGTACTATGTTCAACTTATGTCTTTATCTTTTGGAGGTCAGGGCATAGCCGTGCCAGGCCTTGAGCTGAGATGTTTATGATGAGAGATACAGCAGAGATTAGGGGTTTATGGCCACAGCCAGCTCAGGGGTGGGAGCCACTGGCTGGTGGCCACAGGAGACAGGCAGGAGCTACTTCTATTATAAACTGGGTGGGGAATTTGTGGGGAAAAGGACTGGGTGTTGCAGAGAGACACCTGTGGTCCTGGAAAATACCCTGTGGTCATTTCTGGTACCCCATGGCGTCACCTCACTCCGAGTACAGCATCACTATCACCTGCTCATGGTTGAGCTCTACAAAACCCGTCCTTGGGGTGAAGCACAGGGCTCTGCAGGCAGAGGCAAGGGCACAGCTGGCACCTGTAAAACTTGCTGTGCCCAAAGCTTTGCGTGCCTACGGGCTTCCAGGGCTCACACATTTTCCAGCAGGCAGCAAGCCTTCCAGGAACCTCAGGGCCATCAGAAAACCTCTGGCTGTGTGACCCAGGAAGGCCTGGGAGGGGGTTCTCCACAGGCCTGTGGCTCAGGGCAGATGTCCCCTGTGCTGAGAGTGATGGGTAGCATTTCCACTATCACCCCTGCTTCATTCTGGTGCCTTTCCCAGAGCATGTCAGACTTAGGGGAACAAGGTCTCCATCTTTTCCTTTTTCAGCACCTCTGAGGCAGTTTGGAGTTTACATCTCCAGGTGTTGGTGCACCCAGCAGAGGGGGACACCAGGGAGGGCTGTCCCAGACATAAGAGCAACACCTCCAGGCAGTCCCCAAAAGCCACTTGCATGGAGCACTACCCCTTTCCTGCAGCACAGTCCTGCCTCAAAGGATCCCACCTCCACTTGAGCCTCAGGTGTGCTGTGGGTGCAGGATCCCTGCTGCAAGCTCACCGCACAGCAAGCCCCTGGAGCAGACACTCACCCAGAGCAGATATGGATGCTTTTCCTTTCAAAACACTTTTATTGCTGCTCCTTCCATAGCCCCATGGGGTGGGATTTCAGCCCAGGAGGAGCAGGGGCTGTTTGCCAGCCCTGCCCAGGAAAAGGAGCAGCACTGGGGAGAGTGGGATGTTCCACCAGCCACCCCTACACCAGGGAGGGGTAGAGCACCCACCCCACATCACTGTCCCCTCTCTCCCTTTGCTGCCTCAAAAGGAACCAGTTATGCCCCACCAAGAACTAGTGAAAAAAAAATCGGGTTTGGGAAGATTTTGGGTCATATACAGATTCAAGTAGCGTTAAGTGAACTAGAAAACCAAGTTCTGTACATCAGCTTACAAAATTTCTAAATAAAATTAAAAAAGGAAGAAGAAAAGGTATGACACATCAGTGCAAGGGATGAGGTGGTACAGTAATGCCCCTCCACCCCAGCCCTTGGGACCAGAGTGCCCAGGGAGGCAGGGTCTGGGTGCCACCATCCCACGTTCCCTTCCACCACAGAGGTGTCCCCTCATCAGTCTGTCCATCTGTCAGCAGATGGCTCTAGAAGTCCTGCAGCCGTGAGATCAGGTCATCCTTATTCTTCAGCAGGAACTTCTCACAGGCTTCAAAGGTGGAGCAGATGTCGGAGGACAGTCCCGCCACATTGGTGGTGACATAGTTGAGGTACCCTGGCATAGCCTGGTTGTAGTAAGCCACCTGCGAGGCACAGGACAAGGTCAGCAGGGGCACAGGGGAGGGAGGAGCCTCCCCCATGGGCTGTGGGAACACAGCCACAGCATCCCACCTTGCTCATCTCCTCTGACTCTGGCCAAATGCAGAACCCGGAGCAGAGCGTCTCCCCGCGCGTGAATTCGGCTCTGGCGGGGTGGGTGGGCAGCGTCACCGACCGAAAGGCCACCACGTAGGGGTCCCTGGGGACAAGAGAGAGCCCGGTGAGCTGGCACAGCTTGGGTGACAGGGAGCAGGAGTGGAGCTGGACACTCACCCCTTGCTGCAGGGCTTCCGCTGGGACGCCAGGATGACGAAGTCCTGCGGCTTGTTCTCGTGTCTGAGCTTCTGGCTCACCACGTGGTAGATCATGTCGTCGTCATCGACCTTCTGGACAAGCTCAGCACTCCTGTAAGGGAAGGGGACCAGTCACAGAAACCCTGCTGTGCCCCTGTGGGAAATGGATTTGTTGAGAATTCTCAAAGCCTGACAGAAGGCTCACAAAGCATGCATTTCGAGATAGTAAATGGTGACTTAGAAATGCCATGGAATAGGACAGACGTTGCTAAAAGAGAAATGGAACTTTTGCTACACAAAAGCTAATAGGCCAAGAAACGCTTATAACGTATTGTAATTAAGAAAGAGTTTAGCTTTTGATTGTGATAGCGTAAATTATAACATCTGTACTGTTTCACCCTTCATATGAGACTGAAAATCGAATAAAAGTTTTTAAAACGCCTCTCAGTTTCCCCATCTCTAGGTTAGAAGAAAGTATAATCCAACATGCCCCCTGAATCTGGGCCTTACACATTTACAGCCCACCACCAGACCCAAAATATTTGGGGGGGGACCCAAAACAGGTGTTTACTCCATCAAAACGCAGCCATCAGCCCAGGGACAGGGACACACAGTGAAGGATCTCTAAGAGCAAACAAGGCAACACGCTGTCTCCCAGGAAAACCCAAAGGGGTGCTCAACCACAAGGTTTAAACTTGTGGGTGATGTCTGGGGAGGCCTGCAGCACTCACACGTAGTGGCTGTCCCACTCGTGCCGGCGCCGCAGGTTGGAGAGCAGGGAGAAGGCTCGGCCGGCCGGGATGCAGACGGACATCTCGATGCGGAAGGACAGGAACTTGTCCTCCTCCAGCGTGTACATCCGCACCTCGGGGAGCACAGGGCATAGCTGGGACTCGTTCCCACCGGGATTGCCCACGCTTTGGGGCCGAGGGAGAAGGGACAGGGTGCAGTACCTTGTCTTTTTCTCTGGCAAGCACCCAGTTGGCTTTGGCCACGAGCATCTTGAGCGCAGAGACGTTGTTGTAGCTCAGATAAACCTGGGGCAGGGGCAGCATGTCAGGGGCAGGAGGGGGAGCAGGAGGAGGAGCAGGAGGCAGCAGCTCCCACAGGGGATCATCCTACCTTGTTGCTTTGGTCCCAGGGCACAGAGAGAGGCACCTCAGTCTGTTTGCAGGAGACGACGTATTTTCTGCAGCAAAGGAACAGTTTCCCCTATGAGAGGACACAAACCACCCCCAGACTGTCCCTGCACCCAAATTCTGACCCCCACTTTCCTCCTTCCTCCATCCCCACATCCCACTTGTTTTGCTGCTCACCGGTCCAGCCGAATTTTTTTCCTAGCACTGGCTTCTCTGTACCTCCTTTCTCCATCCTGATAAATGGGAAAAGGCAATTAAGTTAATAGGAAAAGGAGGATGAAAAAAAAATCACATCATTTTGGGAGTGGGAAAAACATCCAGCAGGGAAGGGCTGGAGGGTGAAGCCCCCTTGCTTGCCAGCTGCCACCCTGGCCACACTGCAGTGGTGGTCAGTGATTAATTGTGAGTTATTTCAGCATTGCTCTGATCAAATGATGGGCACTGGCACATTAGGGAAAACCCTTGTGGTGGCTGCAAAGCAGCAAGCAGCTCCTGAAAAAAAATGGTGTACCCTAGCACCTGCAAATGTCCTCTCCTGGGGAAATAAAAGCCAAAATAGCAGCTTATTTTGAAGAAGTGCTAGTGTGGTGTTTTAAAGTGGGTGAGAGAGGTTTCAGGGGGCCTGACTTCAGCCATGAGATGATCTCCATCAGAGTGGGAGACCCTAGTTTTAAGGCATCAAAAAAATTAGGGAGCTGGACAAGGATCAGCCCAGGAGAAGCTGAGACACGAGTGTTTGCTTTACTGCCATGCTCATGTGACCGATTTCCCTAAATATTTGGATCCCAGCAAATCATGGATTAGGATGCTCTGAAAGGTAAAACACAACCTCAACATCCCTTCCCCTAAATTACAGGGAAGATGAGCTGGAATTTGCAGGCAATATTCCGCTAAGCCTTGCGTGGCTAATACATCTCCATCTCTGCACAGGCAAGTGGTTTATTTTATTAGTTATACCGAGCAATCAATTTAATTCACTTGCTATCGAGCAGTTTCACTTCCATCATCGTAAAACTGCGTTTGTTTGGCTGCGAATCCCAGAACCCTTTGGGATTCCCGGGGGGCTACCAGGCTGGGGGAGAAGCCAGCCCTGCTGGTCCTTACCCCTGGCTCGGGTGCCACCATGGGCAGCGTGCGGGGTTGACCCTCCTGGTCCAGCACCACGAAGGTCATGAAGGCGCTGTTGATGTGCCTGCAGCTGACAGACATCTCCTGGCCGTAGGCCTCGGCGCAGACCCCCACCTCCATGCTGCCAGAAAGAAGGGATGAGGGAGCAGAGGGGCCGTGGGGAGGGTGGGGAGGGGGCTCCCAACCACCAGCACCCACCTGTTTTTGAAGGAGTTGTTGACAATGGCTTTGAGCACCAGGCGGTCTCCGACTTGCGACGGTCCCCGAAAGTGGAACATCTCGATGGCCCTCAGCGTGGGGTGGGCGTGGCACAGCCGGCTGTGGGGACAGGTGTCACCCCCCAGCCATGGCACCCTCCCGCTCATGGCACCCTCCCCAACCCAGCCAGAGACAAGGAGACCCCAAAAAATGTCACCCCTGGATTCCAATGGCCAAAGCCACCCATGAGAAGGAACAACAAGCCAACTGCAAGGAGTGTGAACCTTTCCCTGGAGTCCCTCAGCACCACACACCTGTGGGACTTCCAGTGCAGTGTCACCCAAGGGTGGCATGCTGGGGACCATCCCTCCAGAGGGTCCCTACAGTCCAGCTGTGGCCAGACCCAGCCGCATGTGTCCCCTGCAGGCATGTCATCCCCTGACCCTGAACCCTTTGTCGGGTCACCTGGCTGCGATGGTGGCCACGTTCTCCATCCAGGCCATGATCTGCCCACCGAAGGTGTTGCCCTGGTGGTTGGCATGTGGAGGCAGCACCAACTCCACACTCTCCACCCGCGTTCTCTCTGCCGGCACTGCCCCGCTGCCGTCCCGTGTCTCCAGCTCTGTCACAGGGGGATCACAGGGTTCAGTGTGTTATATGGCCAGTAGGATCCATCTCCCTCCACCAGCCCTTGTCCCTCTCCCCACAGCTGCCCTCCCACTGCATCAAGCCTCCCCAAACCTCCAGGTCTGGGAGTCTGGGGTGGTGGAGCTGATATCCCTACCCCGCCATGGCCAGGGCATTTCCAAACCTCCACGTGGTGATCACCACCAGCATCCTGCTGAGGAAGTGGGATGTCAGCAGTGGGCTGTTTCGGGAGCCCGGGCTGCAGGGCACCGTACCGGTTTCCGGGGGGCTGTGGGTCAGGAGGTCCTTGAGGGTGTCCTTGTGCACCAGGCGCATGCGGCGGCGCTCGGCAGCGATGCTGTACTCGATCTTCTCCTCCTCTGTCTGCGGGGTCAGCGGCTTCAGCCTCACCTGCAAAGGAATGGGGCAGGCTGCAGTCCCACTGGGGGATGAGCAGCAGCAGAGAGCAGGTGCCCTCCATGCCCAGAGCCACCCACCCATGCATCCCCCAAGCACAGGAAAAGGGATCACTGACCCATGAAGGAACAGCAGTTGCCATGACAGAAAGCTGAGCCCAGCCCAGCTCCACAGAGGCCGTTTCCTTACTGCCTCTGTGCAGTGGGCAACAGAGTCCCCCCAGCCACCAGCCACTGCTCACCTTGCTGCCCAAGGGGCCCTGTGCCACGAAGGTGGCATATGCCTTGCAGATGCTGCAGTGCTTCCCGCTGCACAGGTCTTCGTAGCTCACCTGGATGCCCACCTGGGAGAGGAGACAGCACCCCTGAGAGCTAGCTCTGCTCCCCAGGGACCCATATCCCACCACACGCCCCTGGCCAGAGCCAGCCAAAAACAACGAACACATGAGATTAAAGCTGGGAACTGTGGGAGGGTTTGGGGATTTTGCTGGTGGGGACAGGCACACAGCAATGGGGACAGGGACAGGGGCACACACCAACCTCCATGCTGGAGTTAAAAGCTCGGTTCACTTTGGCTTTGATGTTGACAACTTGCCCGACACTGAAAAACAGGAAGAGGAGAAAGTGTGTGAGGTTGCTGGGGTACAACAGCCACCAAGCAGCTCCCTCGGAGATGCCACGGCATTCTGGCTCACTGCCCGCTGGTTTAGGCTTCCTGGGGCTGTGGGACATGCCAGATGGCCAGCAGGACACGGGGACAGCCACCCCTGAGACGTGAGAGCAGTGAGATGTCACACCTGAGCAGCTGTGTGCAACTAGGTCCCCAGGTCTGGGGTGCTGCCGGGACACCCGAGGGGTGCAGAGGTGCCCAAGGTTTGCTTGGCACCCCTGCCCATGCAGGCATGCACATTCCTGCCAGAGCAAACAGCTCCTCCAGCCCTGCATCCACTGTCCTGCACAACTGGACCAGCCACAGGGCCTCCCCACAAGCAATGGAGACCTTGGGATGCTGGGAGATGGCAGGAGGCAGGGTCCAGCCAGGGCCACTTTGCTCCATCTCTTAAATGAAACATCTGCTGGCAGCAACCTGCTGCTCTGCTCTGTGCCTTCAGTAGGCTTCAGAGTACACACACAGACAACTCTGGCCCTGCAGCCTGAGCTACTCCAGACTGGCACCTACGGAATGAGCTAATTACACTTTTTAGTGACACCAGCAGCAGTCTTGACGAAATGCATTTTTAAATCAGGAATATTCCTCATTCCCCGACAGAGGCCAGTGCTAGAAAACTCAAGTGGAAAAAATACACCCTGTAACCACCACTTCTCAAAACCAGAAGAGAGGGAGAGCCAGAGCGTGCTCTGACACCAGATTTTTCCCCGTGCCCTCACACGTGACTTCAGGCTTCAAATGAGCTCCACACATGACACGCTCTGCACGTTGGCTCTGGCTGGAGCAGGAGTGGCATGAGCTGGTGCCTCTGGCTGTCCCCCAGCACGGACTCTGGGCTGGTGACATGCCCAAACGTTAGCAGGGTTAGGT
Organism: Chamaea fasciata; assembly: GCF_029207755.1. Classification (NCBI taxonomy): domain Eukaryota; kingdom Metazoa; phylum Chordata; class Aves; order Passeriformes; family Sylviidae; genus Chamaea; species Chamaea fasciata. Next base: position 27,969,715 of record NW_027094095.1, on the reverse strand, counting down.
GAGCAGCCTCTGTTGACATGCCATGCCACGTCAGTGGGGTTAAGGCTCCCAACTCACGGCAGCGCTGTGCTAGGCTGGCTGCTCTAGGGCCAAACACGTCCGTACCCGACACCGCTCCTCCCGTCCCGCTGCCCAGCAGGGCTTACAGACGGCTGGCTGGGGCAGAAAGAGAGAGCAAATGTGGGGAGAGGGTTAGAGGCGATGGCAGCAGCCAGATGGATGCTCTGGATGGGTTTGTGGAGAGGGGCATGCAAGGGCAAGGACCCAGGCAGGCAGACTGGCAGCCCCACATGTCTATATATAGCCCCAAAAATGCTTTATCTTCTGTGTCCTTATCAAACAGCAGAAGCCAGGACCATAAATGCCACACGATGCCCCACTCAAGGGTACGTGTGATCCTCCCCAGAGCTGCACTTCCACACAGCAGGGCAGAGCGACAGGGACAATCTGCTGCTCAGCCAGTGAGTTTTAAGCCAGTGATAATTTGGGGCCTCCTCTGTGCCCTCAAGCACCTACAGCTCCTCCCTGCCTCTCCCCCACAGTGCAAGGGCAGCAGAAAGCACAAACAGCTGGGCGAGGAGATCTGACATAAAACTCCTCTACCTTCCAACAACTCTGCAGGAAATCCTTGCCAGGCCCCTTGCTCAGAGCCTTGAGCTGGACCACAGCAAGTGGGATCTGAGCCAGGAGCAGCTCAAATTCCCTGCCCCCTTGGAGCAGTGCCCAGCTCACCCCCGAGGAGGGACAAATGCTTTGCAGGGCTTGATGTAATGCTGTGGAGTGGGCTTGGGTCTGTTCTTCCCTGTCCCTGAAACCCAGGAGGGCTGGGGAAGGTGTCCCAGGAAAAGCTGCCCCAGGAGCAGGGTATCAACCCCAGTGGTGCCACCTCCGCACCATGGCTATACCACATCCCCACACTGTGGATTTGCCATGGAGCTGAGCCCCAGGGTGATGGGCACCTCATGTGAGAGGGCAAAAGTGTGAGTTCAGCATTTCCTAGGAATGACAGTAAAGCCCAAGAATGAGTCAGACTTCTCAGTGCCAAACAAATCAGCTAACAGCCAGGGACCCCAATGCCAGCCCTTGGTACCCACACTGGTGCCTGGCCCAGCAGGCAGACCTGCACAGCAGGGAGTGGGTGGGCAGTATGGATGCTGTACTGCATGGATCCTACATGGCAAGGCAGGAACTGCTGGGCAGCATGCATCCTATATTGCGAAGATCCTCTATTGCATGGCAACCCCCCAGGGAACCACCTGGAATGGTACCCAGGTGGGAAGAGATGGGCCCAGGGGATGCGGGGGCTCTGAGAGATGAGTAAATGTGGGTGGCAGTACCTGGGCTTACTAGGGGTACAAAAGGAGGAGACTACTTTGGGAATGCTGGATGGGAATGGTTTCAATACTGGGAGCCTGTGGAGCACAAGGGCAGAACCCTGGGAGGGTTTTTGTCCCCTCTGGTCACACCCTTAGCTCAGGAGAAACATTGTCCCCTGACACACGATATCCCAAGGGCTGCCTGAATCAGAGGGGGCACCTTTGTGGGGCAGCACCAGGGGATGCCAGGACCAGCCTGGGATGGAACTTGGACCAGGCAATGCCCAGCCTGATGCATCTCACAAAGCCGGGAGGTCCCACCTCCCCCAGCACCCGCCGGGCGGGTGAGCCCCACCGCGCCTCCGCCACCCACACGGCCGCTACAGAGGCACGATTTGCAAGATTTGACTTTTCCAGAGCACTAAATCAGAGCTGCTTCCTGAACAAAGCCAGGGAGGAGCTGGCGTTGGGGGAAATACCGGGAAGCCGGCGCAGCAGGAGCTCCCCAGGCGACCAGACAGCGGATAAATCAGAGCAGACAGTCCATCCGCAGCCCTGCGGCGCACACCCAGCCTCGCTCCCTGTGAGCCTGGCACTGCCACCGCACCTCCTCCTCTCCCAGGCACGCTGCTCCCTCCTCCAGCCCCTGTCCACGTTGCAGCCGGCAGATGGGAAAAACCCCTGCGTTTCCCCCGCGCATGCCCCGCCGGTGCGCCGAGTATTTACCTAATGGTGTGCTCAAAATAGATATCATCCATGGAAGCTGTGACGCACGGGCAGCCGGCGTGTCTCTCGGCTGGAAAGGAAAAACAAACCGCATCAGCAACCTGCAGCAACGTGCTGAGGGCGCCAGGGGTACGAGGGCTTCTCTGCCCCAGGCTGGTGACACCGGTGACACCCCGCCAAGCGTCCCTTTCTCTGCTGATGCTCATTGCTGGGTGTCCAGGGACCAGAGTGGGGTTTGGGGTTTCTCCTCCCACAGCAGCGCGGGTTTGCAGATGTGTAAAGGTTTGGAGGGTGTGCTGGTGTTTGCCTTCCCTCCATGGGTTGGCAGCTGTGGGGATGCACCAGCAGCTGATTCCATCTCCCCGTACACAGCAAATATTTCAAAGCCGCTCTGCCGGTGGCAACTTTCCCTTGGGACTCCAGGAACCTCAGACTGCAAAACTGCTCTGGGAACCTCATCCGACTGCAGAATTGCACCCATTTCCCTGTCATAACCTCCCCGTACTTGGCTGAGCTGATGAGCTCCACTGCTTCCCGCTGAGTGGAGGAGCTCAGCCCATTCCAGGGGTGCCACCAGCCTGGTCTCCCCATGCCCTGCACACCAGGCAAGGAAAAGGGCAGCATTACAGACGAAGCAGGCACGGATTTTCATCTGTCCCCAAGCCAGCATGCATGCTGCAACGCACGTCTCCTCCCCTCCTTGTCCCGCTCCTGTTTGCTCTCTAATTACTCAGCAAAATGGCATGACGTGGGTCCCCGGCTGGCGTCACTCCGAGGCACGGTGCCGGACTGCCAGGGATGCTGCCGATGAGCTGGCTCCTGTGAGTCCTGCCTGGTGCCTGCCCTGGCAGCCCAGCAGGATGAGGGCTGCAGAGGGAGAGGATGGCTTACCCGAGAGGCAGGCGGCCGTGTCGATCCACTTGAGCAGCTGGCCGGTGCTGAGCTCGCCGCGGTGGTTGGTGTGGCAGGGCAGCACCAGCTGGCTCATCTGCACCTCGGTGGGGTTGCGGGCAGGCGAGGGGCTCGCCATGGCCCCCGGCGCCTCCTCCCGCTCCCCTGGCTCCCGGGCACGTGGTGGAGAGGTCGAGCCCTGTGGGACACGAAAAGCTCCGTTTTACCCCAATGGGAAGCAAAGAGAAGAGTGAGAAGAGTGGCCCGTGAAGACACTCCTCACACAGAGCCGGGAGAACTCCAGCCCCTGCACACCCCCGGACACCACCAAACCCATCCAGCCCTTGCCAAAGACAAGGTGCCCGCAGCCAAAAGGGAAAAAAAAATCCTCTAAAAAAAAACAAAACTCCATAGGAGATTGATTACTCGAGGTTTTCAGGCCATTTCTCACCTAACCCCAGTTCTCCCTCCTGAACAACACAAAAAACCTCTCCCAAAGTTAATCACTGTTCTGGGAAGGAATTTTTCTCCCTGACAGCTTCATTTTTAGGGTGCTGCAGCACAGGGTGGGTTTGCTCTCCTGGGGCTGGACAGCACTCCACACATTCCACCAACACCCCCCCCCCCCTTCACCAAAGGACGCACTGGAAGCTATGTGGCACGAGCAGCAGAGGAGGAGCATCCTCAGTTTGGGGTTGTTTGGGCAGTAAAATCTGTTCCTGGCTGGCTTGTCCATTTGCTGGGCACAGAGCAGCTCCCCTGGCGCCCCGGTGGGAGGCAGGGCAGGAGAGAGAAGAGGCTGAGGCAGTGCTGGCAGGGAAAATAGCTGATGAGAGATGTCAAGTGAGTCGTGTTACACAAGGAGTGAACTCAGTTAGCCTGGTGAGTAACTGAGGAGACACGAGGAGCTGTCTGGGCTTCGTCACAGCCCTTCCTTCCGCTTTCTGCTCCCGCTGCAGCTCCTGCTCTCAGCACTTGTTGCGAGAGTCCCACTGCAGCAGCTTCTCTGCCCTCTGCTTTGCCCGGATTCTTTTAAAGATGGGTTTATGCTGAAATTGAAGCTTTCCCGACTATCCTGAGCTCACTGCCTCTCAGAATAGCATTTTTCTCCAGCGGGTCTAACCTCTGTTTCCATAGCTACTGGTACACGACATCCCGGGAACGGCACAAACCTCTCCTCAGCAGAGACAGCAGCGAGCTCACGGAGCCCAGCCCATGGCAAAGGTCCTCCCATCCCACAGTCAGACCGACCCCCGGCCACCAGAGCCCCTCCAGAAGCCTCCAAACCCCTCTGTGAACCTCCCGGGCTGCTTCCCAGCACGCAGAGGCGCCTACACGAGTACCACAGAGCTATTTTGGGAAGCCAGCAGGCTCTGGGGTATGAGCCAGCAATGCAAAGAGCTCCAAAGCCGCCTGCTGCAGAGCGAGCAGACAGCCTGGCCCGAGATCCCACCGGTCATTTTCCCGGCGTTTGACAATTCTGAATTTTAGGGAAGAAGCTGCTAGCCGTGGGAAGAGCCCTGGCCCTGAGGTAGCCAGCAGGAGGTCGGGGATGCTGATGGGGAGAGGATGCAGCCAGGTCTGGTGCAGGGCTGGGAGCAGCTCCTGGCACAGGGTGGCATCTGCCTGGCACAGCCTGGGTTAGTAGCCGGCGGCACAACAGGCAGCCACGGGTTAGTTGCACGGCATGGGGGGTACCTGGAGGCCATTGCAACAGAAGCTCAAGATGTCTTCAGGGACTATAATATTCCCCTTGACCATTTTTAAGAGACACCTGGAAAGGAGAAGAGTGGCTCTGGTTACAGCAGGACTGGCAGAGATGGGGGTGGCTGCTTCCCAGCAGGAACAAGGCAGCGTGTGTGGCGGGCTGTCACACCCTGGCCCCACATCCCATGCTGACATCCGTCCCCACACCACTGACCCCTTGCCAGCACCTATCAAGGAGCTGTCAGAGCTGAAACGGAGAAGGGCAGACCTGGGGCAGGTGACTGCCATTCCATGGGAGTCAGGTCCCACGCTCACCAGCCTGGATGAAAGAGTCCTAGCTATTTTGGGGAGCTGGACCAAAGCACACGTTGCAGGGCCGTGGCCAACCCCTCAGTCAGTGACGCTGTGTCAGTGCTTCCCATGTTGCTACATGTGACAGAGGACTGTGCCTTGACACTCCCCTGGCCGGAGCGGTGATACCGCTGCAGTCACAAGACAGCCGGGAGCATATTTTTGGCAGCAGGCAGGGCTGAGGCTGCCATGGGTGGTACTGGGGGCAGCAAATGGGAAGCACCCGGCCCCAACAATGCTGCTGCACCCTGCTCCAGCCCCTCTGCCTTCGAAACCCTGGCATTCCACAAGGGCATCGTGTGTCCTTGGGTGCCTGCAGGCTCCCGGGCCATGCGCACAGTGACTGTGTCCCAGCTGGACATCGTGGTGGCATTGCAAGGAACGGCAGTGTGGGAGCTGCAGCAAAAACAAGTGGAAGAAGCTTTATATTTACAGTTTGCATTTCAACACAGCACTGCCAGGCCCTTGGCATACCCCCAACTTCCCAGCACACATCCCTCTCCCATGCAGGTAAAACCAGGCTGCTGGAGGTAGCAGCTCTTTTCTCAAGGTATGGGATTGACTGATTTTGGCACAGGGTTAAAAAAGTGGGAGCTGTAGAATTGCCTTCTGAACCATCAGGAGTTGGGTCATCACACAAGTGCAGTAGTGTGGTCAGTACAAAACAAGACACAAACAGCGCTACCGAGCCTCTCGCAGACTCCCACCCCTGCCCCAGCAGCACCGGGTTTTGCTTTCCCCAGCCCCATGACTTTTCCCCTAGCTCCATGACCCCTCCAGGCTTGTTATTGAGGTTTGGGAGCTTCCTGATGGCTCACCTGCCCTTGCAAGGACCCGGTGCAAGAGTTACTCTCCTGTTCAACAGGACGGGTTTGCTGCCCGATCGCAGACACAAGGCGGTGGCCGGGGGTGTCCTGTTACACCCCACAGTCCCAGCCAACAGCACCAGAGGCACATTCCTTGGAAACACAAACCTGCTGCTGGCTCGGCAATCAGTGTCACCTTGTCCCCTGGGTTGCGTTAGCAGGAGGGGGAAAAACACCCAGCGCTGTCTGCTTTGCATCATCCTCCTGCTAATTCCCGTGCAGCCCCAGCCCACGCTCCCGCCCTGGGGAAGGGGAGAGAGCCGGAACCATGCAGCCGGTGGGTATTTATGGAGTATTTGCTATCGAAACCAAGCGAGCAAGTGTCTGTCCTCATTAAAATCTTCAGCCTCACTCAACTGTCACATTTTTAAAGCTGTTGACTGATGCAGCCCTCGGGTCACCATGGCAACGGGATGCAGTACCCAGGCAATGATGCTCTTACTCTGTCACCCCTCGAGTGACCCACTTCTACCAAAAAAAAAAAAAAAAAAAAAAAAAAAAAAAAGTTTGCATTAGAAAAAAAACCCCTCCCAGCAGAATATTTTCCTTGCCTCCTGCCACGCTCACTTCCTGTGCTGCCGAAGGTGTAAGAAACCCACAGAGCAAAACAGAGAAGACACAGAGAGGAAAACACACCAACAACCCTGCAAATACTGGGAAAAGGGACCCCCACTGCCCCCCACAGCTCTCCTATACCCTGGCAGAGGGGTGTCCCACAGCACCAAAACACCCACAAGCTCCAGGGAAGGTGTTTCTGCTGTGAAATTCAGTGCTGGCCTCTTCAGAAATCACCAGGGGACCACCAGTGTGCATGAACCTTCATTGCAAGCCCTCGTGGGTGCTGCAGCTCCCCGGGATGATGCTAGGCAGTGATGCAGGAGAACAGTTGTTCCCCCCAAAACCTTGAGCCCACTGAAAGCAAGGTCTTTGCTTCAGCCACCCCCAAGACAGTGAATGAGAGGGAGAGACAAGAGTGAAACTGGGGTGGGGGTCCCAAGTGCTGGGATCTGGGGGGGTCTGGGCAGAACAGGGCAGCCTCACACCTTGAGCCGCCGCCGCCACCCACCCTCAGAGCTCTCTCACTGCCTCACTGCCACCCCTCAAATACCTAATCCCCATTTTCCCTCACCCAGCTCTGTCTCCTCCCTCCACCCAAGCTACTCGGTGTAACCTTACCCCTACCTGGACATATTTAAAGAAAAAAAGGGGAAGATAGTGGGGAAGAAAGCAGCGACAATGAAGTTCTCATGGCGGATTATTGGTGTATAATTGAGCAATATCCATGGTAACAAGCAAATCTGCACGCGTTAAAAAAATTAACCTGACCTACTTTGGGAAATTCTGTCATCTCGACAGGGCACTGAGGGCTGTCCCTCCCCTGAGACCCGGCCTGCCAGTCCCACTGCCAGCAGCAGCATTGGAGATGCCCAGCACAGCTCAGCTCCATCAGGCCATGCCCATCAGGATGGAGCAGGGTCCCCAGCATGAGAGCTGCTGCTCAGGATGTGGCCCCCGTGGGACAAGAGGGACTGAATTGCCAGGTCACGGCACAGTGAGGAAACACAGCAGCTCCCTGCACTGGGTCTCAGTGGGACCTCAGGAGGGTGGCCAGCCCAGAAGAAAGGCCAGGACATGCTGCAAGTGGTGTTTCTGGCACCACTAATCATGTTTCCTTAGAGTTCATGGAGTAAAGCAAGGCATGGGGCCAGGAAAGTGCAATCCAAGGGTCAAAGGCAAGAGTGGAACACAGGATGTCTCCTCTTACAAGGGGTAGATGGTTTTCCAGCTATCACCCATGGGAAAGCATCATTTAGAGTGAGCACAGCGGGGACACCTCCAGCACCCTCACATCCCTCACCACCACAGGGTGAAGCATCCCCAGCCCTGGCCGTGCCCACAGCCCCATCCATACCCTTGCTCTGGTGCTCTCTGCAGCTCCCATGAGGCTCCCAGGAAGGCTGGTGCTGATTTGCTGGCCCAGGGGCGAAGTCCCCCAGGAAGTGTCCCAGGGGACAAAGGTCTGGCTCCAATGCAGGGGGAGAACAAAGCCATATGTCACCCCGGTACAGCTGTAAACACTGCCAGGCCCAAAATTCACACGCATGGGGACACCCAACAGCACCGCCTCACCCAGGCACCTTTGCCCTGCCACCCACGGCGTTCCTGGGGAGGAGACTGCCACAACATCAACACAACCACGTTTCAGACCACCACAGCTCAGCCCACCAAGTTGGAAACCACCACAGTGGAGACCAAGCTGGTGCAAAGGTCTACACCCCGGTGGTCTTAACTGTGTGGTCTCCACAAAGGGAGTCACCACGGCTGAGACCGCTGGAGTGGAAAACACAGGTGAACAGCATGGTGATGTGGTCCCCACCGTGGTAGTCACCATGGCCAAGACCACCTCATTTGAGGCTACTGGGGTGGAGACCACCATGGCATCCTGCCACTCACCCAGCCACCCACACTGCCAACACCAGCCCCAGCACATCCCTCTGCCCTCCTCGTGCCGCCACCATTTCCACCAGCCCTTTGCCCATGCTTCCCAAATATCTGCCCCTGCTTTTACTGAAAAGAAGCTGATTCAAGCCAAAGCCCCCTAGCATTCCTCCTGTCACACACAGAAAGGTCTGGGGGGGGGTTTGATGTTCCCAGCTCTCGCCTGCTGTCCCTGCTGCAGCCTGAGGATGCCACGTTCCCATGGACAAGTCGCCAGTGCCGACCACGATGGAGCAGCAGCACAGCTCGCTGCAAACCCCAAAGGCAAGAAAGCATCACCCGGCTGAGCAGGGGGTCACAAGGGGCTCTCACCCCACATCTTCCCCCTGGAAGAACCGCCCAGCGCCGATGCAAGCCGGGACAAGCTGCCGCTCCACCGCCGGGAGTGGAAATCTCCACAGCAGCTCTCGCTCACCCAACCCTGGGCTTCCCCCCCGCTCTTGTCCCCATCGTGCCCAGCTCCCCCCAGCCCTCACCTCAGCCAGAAGAAGCTGAGCATTTGCGGGAGGTGTTGAGGCGACGGCTGGCTCGGAGGAGAAGCGTCCGGACACCTGCGGGCGCGGGCGTCGAGGCCAGGCTGGCGCGGAGCCCTGGGACGGGGCCAGCGCACACCCCCTCCCGCTTCCTTAAATATGGTCACGCATAACTTTTCTTAAGGTAGCGCTTGGCAGATCTGCGCTCGCCTGGAAAATGGCCGGCGCTCGGGAGCTTGGCTCTGGATGCAGGAGGGAATGTGTCGGGCTGGCTGCAGAGCCAGGGAGAGCGGCGGGAGGCACCGGCGCGCTGCCAGCAGCTCCGCGGAGCGGGGTGCTGCCGCTTCCTTCAGCCCTCCCCAGGGAGCAGCTCCTGGGCTGAGGTGCCTTCCCCAGCCCACTCATCATCCTCTTCTCCCCCCATCAGCTCAGCAAGGGGCGCTCAGTTAAACTTACCTGAAAATATCAGCCGCAGGTGCCGACACCAAGCTCGCTGTCCGGAAAAGCCTCGGCAAACTTCTGCAAAGCCCATCCAATCCACACAGCTGCTCCCTGGCCCTGCTGCCTTTGAAGTACCTGTGACAGGGCTTGTCACAAAACCTTTTTTTTTTTTTTTAACAAGGAAATAAAATGCAAATTGCCGTGTCACCTCATTGATGACTATTGGGTTTAGTGGAGATGTTGTTCTATTTGTATTTGATTTACACACTTTTACAAGTGAGTCTTGGTAATCAACCTACAAGAGTTTGATCAAAGCTCTTGGCAGGCACCGGCAGCACAAAGTATTGCCACTGGAAGGCCAGCAGAGAAATAAAAAAGCAATTTCAACAGGAAATAAGGCCCCACTCCTTTTTTGGTAAATAAGAATAACAAAGCACTGAAACAGGGCAAAGCCCCTGCCTCAGCCACGTACATTTTGGGCTGGTTGTGGAAAATGTTCATCAAAACCCTAGACCCAAGCAGAGGGGAGGTGGGAAGCCTGGATACCTCTGCAAGGGCCGGGCCGGGCAGGGGTGGAGGTGGGGCCCAGCTCAGGGTGATGACCCCCTGAGGGGGTTTGGAGCCTTTGGGGGATGGAGGAAGCAGCGCTGCATGGCACCAGGTGATTGATCCGATTATGGTGATGGAGATTCTCTCTGCAAGAAGATTGTTGCCTGAGGACTTTAACCCCACTGAGCATTCACTGCTCAGCTACTTGGATAAAATCTGCATTCTTCATTCCAAGAGCAGGAACAGAGAGGCCCTTCCACCCTGCACAACCCCTTCCATGTCTTGCAGGTGGCTTTGCAAACCCAACTGCGATTAAATTCCATCATTTCAGAAAACAACATTTCCTTTAACGCATTCCCTTTTGGGACAGCAAATAAGATATTTCTCCCCAGGATGGTTTTCTACCCACTTGCAGCAGCCTGCAAACCAGATCACAACGAGCATCCTCCAGAACATCTCCCCACCTTTAGCACGCAGGCCCCTGGCCAGGGGGAAGCTCTTCAGGGATCTCTCCCTCCCTCCTTAGGACTGTTTGTTTCTGCAGCCAGAGATTAGGATCAAAAGGTTTGTTCCATGAAGGGAAAACGATTCTTCCCACTCGTCAGAGGGAACAGCACAATCAGAAACACTTCAGATGCTTGACCCACGCTCGAGCCTCCAAGCAAAAGTTGCAAGGAGAGGTTGATGTTTTCCAGGCCCAATTAGCATAATGTTGTAATTCCCGAGCTCTCAGGCTGCCTGCATCCCTTCGCCCTGGCCGCCCAGCGAGCGCAGCCGGCACCAGCTCCCCTCCTTCTGATCCATCACCATATGCCCGTCTTTTACAGTTCTTTGGTGCGTGATGCTCAGAGAGTGGATAATTAGCTAAATGAATTAATTGACATTCATACCCGTAATTAGCAACCGGTTACAAGCAGCTATTCTCCTTGGGACAGCTAAAATTTCCCAGGGATTGGTGTTAAAACACTGGAAAATCGTTCGGGGTAAATACCGAGGGCCGATGGCGCCCGGGTTCTGCCTGGGCTGTAAGAGCCGCCGCACGGAAAACAAGCCCGTGCAAAAGCAGAGCAGGCTGTGGAACGTGTTGGATATGCCGCGGCTGCTCGGGAGGAGGAGAACTTTGCAGCTTCGGAAGAAATCCGGGCCAGATGGGCGGCCTCCAGCCGGCAGCTCCCACCAGCTCCCGGCTAACCCTTTCTCTACCCCCGCTCACCGGAGAGTTCGCAGCGAGGCCCCGGCAGCGGAGGCTGCTCATGCAAAGCAATGGGAATTGGATGTCGTGAGTGTTAATTAAACCATTAATTACTGCTGAGCGGTGGGGGGAAAAAAAGTGACCTATTGGTTTTATGGCTTCTTGGAATAGTTGGGAGGATGGATTGCTCTGAGGCTCGGCAGTGGATAAAAGGGGCTGTGGCACGAGGTAGGTCTTTGTTGAGATGTAGGTTTTCTCAGATTTTAAGGGGATGCTGGCGATGGGTGCCGAGGCCAGGAGTGGGACCCACACTAGGAACAGGGTTAGTGGAGACTGACACCCCAGCTCTCCTGTACTGCTGGGGGAGACCACAACACCAGGGGCTTGGACAGGCTTTCAGGGTGTCCCAAACTTCCCTTAGCAGGGATCCCACTCCCAGCCATGGGGTGCAGTCATCACCCACAAGCCCCGACAATCTGCACCCACAGCCTCTGGAGTCATAGCCCCTGAGAGGAAATGTGCAGGGACCCCATACCCCCAGAATGTAGCAGGGGTGGGTGAGCTGAAGGTCTCTTCTCCCTGGAAAAGGCCCCCCAAAACCTGGGCACCGATGGGAGGAAGGGAGGGCAGCACACAGGCACCTCCATACAAATGACTCCTTATGGAAAAGAGGAGAAAAAGTGATACTAATGCACTTCATAAATCACAGTCTCATGTCTTGCTGCATCAGGAGCTCTGCACTGCCAGGGAGGAGAGTGTAGGCTGGGGGTACAAAGGACACCAGCGAGGATGAGCCCTCCAGCTGCTCAGGAACCAGCACTGGGGTGCCCTGCCCTGCACCACCCTCTCATCCTGACAGGCTCTGCTACCCACGGCGGCTGCAGCAGCTCTGGCTGGCACAGAGGCAATGGCAGAGGGTGATAGGACAGGGTGATAAACTGGCACCCCACGAGCCTGGGTCTCCCTCAGAGAAGGGCTCTCCCACAGCTCCTGGCACAGGATCAGGGCTGCATCACTCTGCCAGGAATACTGTTCCTGGCTCCTCCAAGCTATCAAAGCTTTAGATTTCCCTGGCAGCGCCTGGAGCTTAAAGGCTGGGGAAAGGGACAAAAAAAAAAAAAAAAAAAAAAAAAAAAAAAAAAAAAAAGCCAGTCTCAGAAGAGCAGCAATGGCAAAGGCTGGGCCAAGGAGCTGTCATGCCACCCCTTGAGCTACTACACACCCCAGTACGTTCTCAAACACACTGCACAAGATAGCAGGGAGGCTAATTTTTCTTTAGCTGCAGGCAAAAAAAAAAAAAAAAAAATCAATTACAAGGTAACCTATTTTTCAACTCCTCCATTGGTATTTACTTAATTTCAAGGCCGACTTGCCCACCCTGCCAGGGAGAGGATGAGAGAGGCCGTGTGCCACTGAGCTGAGCCAGGCTCTGGCAGGGTTTAGCTTGGGTTTAATTGAGACACCGAAGCTCAGAGCAATGAAAGTTTGTTTGAATGGGACAGCACGGGACATGGGGCAGCCAGGCAGAGTCCAGCCCTGATGGGGATGGGCAGCACCAGAGGTTTCCTGGCGCTTCCAGGGCAGCAGGAAAAGCCCAGTGGGAAGCATGACTTTCTGGAGGTTTGGGAGGTGCTGGTGGTCCATGTGGAAAGGGACTGCAAGGGGGAAGGCCATGGGGACAGGCGTAGCTCCAGGTGTCCACAGGAGCAGGCAGAGTCCCAGAGAATCTGTGGGGACAGGAACACTCGGGGTGTACATGAGGACAGGGCCATCCCGGGACAGTCCACGAACAGTTGGACATCTGGAGGGGTTAGACAGACACAGGACACCCGCGGGCACATGGGGACAGGACACTGGGCGTGCACAGGGACAGAGACATTCACGTGGGGAGGGGTGGGCACAGGACATCCCTGGACACAGGGACATAGGGTTCAGGGGGTATACAGGGATCAGGGACTGCTGGAGGACACACGGACACAGCACCATGGGGGGACACACAGACACAGGCGGGACACTCGGACACAGGGGAGACACTCAGAGACGGGGGGACACTCGGACACGGGGGGACACAGATATGGGGGAACACACGGACACGGGACGATACACGGACACAAGGGGACACTCGGACACGGGACTGAGGGGGGACAAACGGAAACAGGACACGGGGGGGACACTCGGACACACGGACACAGTACACAGGGGGGACACACGGACACAGGACACGGGGGGGACACTCGGACACGGGACCCCCGCGGGTCCGCGCCGAACCGGCGCCGCCGCGCGCCGCCAGGGGGCGCCGTTGCTCCGAGCGGCGGCGCGCCCCGCGCGCTCCCCCCGCTCCCCCCTCACGCCGCGGCCGCCCCGGCCCAGAGCCGCGACCCGCCCCGCCCGTCCCCGCCTGTCCCCGCCTGTCCCCGCCTGTCCCCGCGGCCGGGGGCGGACACCGCGGGGGGACGGCGCCCTCCGACACCCCCGGGCCCCCGCGGAGCGGGGTGGGCGGGAGGGCGGGGGGGCTGTGAGGAGGAGGGGGCGGGGCGGAGCGAGGCTCGGCCAATCAGCGCGCGGCGGTTTCAAGAAGCCCCTTCCGCGCCCCGCCCCGCCCGCGCGGCGCCGCGCGGCCCCCGGGGGGGGGACACGGACCGAGGGGGGAGGGACGCGGACCGGGAGAGGGGCCGGGGTACGGCCCCGCTGCCCACCCTCCTGCCCTCCTTCCCGCTGCCCTGGGGGAGGGGAGCGGCGGGAAGGCATCGCGCCCACGCCGGGATTCGGGTTCTGCCAGCGCTGGGCTTCGCCTCCGCGTCCTGGGCTGCAGGGCCACGGGGGCACTCGCCCCCTGGTTGTGGTGGGGACGCCCCCCAGGCCTTTATCAATAATGCAACGTTATTAATTATGCAATTTAATTAATTATGCGCATGCAGCATCTACCGGCGGGTCGCTGGTGCCGCCTGCATAAAAAGCCTTTTGCTGGCTGGGGTTCTGCACGCAGGCCTTGCACCCCGCAGCCGCTTGCCGGCCCCGGCCGTGTTTTGGCACCGGTGATGCTTCGGCCAACGCCGACCTCCCCCCGGCACCGACCGCCCTCCAACCGCCGGCACAGCTGCGCGGGTAAACAGGAAACCCCGACACCGCAGCTCCCGCCAGACCCAGAAACCCCAACCCCACGGCAGGCAAATGACTCCTTCCCAAAAAACATCGGCGGCTCCGCGGGCGTGGGGCCGGGCTGGGAGAGGGGATGGGTGGCAGCCCACCGGTACCGCTGCCCGCCTGCCTGCGCCGGGTTCATTTGAATGCGAGCCATGCAGAGCGCTCGCCACCGCCACTGAGGTGTGGAAATCTCGCCCAGAAGAGGAGGGGGCTCTTCCTGCTCACAGGTTTAGAGGGGGGAAAAAGCTTTATTACAAGACAGGGAATTTTAGACACCGAGCCCAGCCGCTCTCAATGGCTGCGCGGCATTCCAGGGAGGCTGTGAAATGAAGGGGTTAGTTTTGGAGGGGTGCAGGGAGTGTGTTGGATGGGAGCCCCTCTCCCGTCCTCCCCATTAGCATCTCCAGCAGTCATCATACCCCGGAGTTTTGGTTTTCCCATGGGAAAAGGGAATACCAGGCTGGCAGCAACATGAACATAAAACAGCCTATATCTTGGTCAAAATTAAAATTCAAAATCCAAACTGCCAGCAGCGGTGCCTGGCGGGAGGACAGCCCTGCAACAGGCTGGGGTGCAGCATGCCAGGCAGGAATGCAGCCTGTACAGGTCTGTGTCCAGCCGGGATGGCAGTGGTGCCCATCTGTAAGAGCACACTGCCCACACACCCACTATGAATAAGGGCCACATCACTACAGAGACTCACGGAGCCATTGGGGCTACTGAATAGACCCCTGCACCTTTGTAAGTGCAGGGCACAATTAAGGATGTAAATTTTAAAAATGCGTTTATTTTTTACAGGTGATGTTCCAGCAGAATATTCCCAGTGAATTGACAAGCACAGGTTTTCTTCCCAGCAATGAGCACCTTAAAGAGCCCCGGGCAGAAGCCACCAGGCAGTGATGGACCAACAGTTCAAGGAAGGGGGCAGGAGAAGGGAAGCTGCTCTGGGAGGTCAGGAAAGGCCAACTAACCACCAAAACTTTGGGAGAATTACAATATCCTGATGAGCCCCGGCATCAGGGGCTTGAAGGCTCCTTTCTGCTCCTGGGAGGTCAGGGATGGGTGCAGGGATGTCGCCAGCCCAGGCCAGAGGCAATAAAACGCCTGGAGTGATGCAGCAAAACAGGATGGAGTCGCGTGTCGAAATAAATCATCCATGGAGGCAAGGCAGGGAGGAGGAGGAGGAGGTTTGCTGCTCTCGAGCCTCTCTATATCCAACAAAGCCTCAGAAACCCCAGGTGGGCAGCAGGAGCCGGGGCAGGATCCAGCCGGCCGTGGCCCCAGCTGTCCCAGAGTGGAGCCGCTCCTGGCCAGGCGCCCCGCTGCTCCAGCTCTCCCGGGAGCTGGTTTTCCCATCCCTTCCCAGCTCCCGCGGTTTCACCTTGTGGCAGGCAATGCACCGAGCTGCCAGGAGTGATAAAATGGCTGTCCCCCAAATTTATGGAGTTTATCTGTGAATAACTCTTGGAGGTGAAGCGGCCGTTGAGCCGCGGAGGAGGAAGGCTTTACTTCGGGAAAAACTCTCCCAGGGGCAGTGCAGAACAGGCAGGAGCCCAGACCCAGTTCCAGGGACCAGCAGAGACGTGTCCCATGTCCCCCAGGCCCCCCAGCTTGTAGGGCTGGAGCGTCGCTGGGGTGAGCTCGCCACTCACCCACGCTGGGGGAAGCCAAAGGCTCGTTTCCCATCTGCAGCGTGTTTATTAGGAGCTAAGTCATGAAGAGGCTTTGGCACATCTCCGTGGCTCCCGTGGAGCGTGTTTAGCACAGCAGAGATCGCTGCTTCTTCCAACAGCACATGCATGCCTGGGATTTCCATGCCGGCCAGGCATTGTGCCCCATGCTCTCTTCCCATGCCAATCTTTTCTTCTCCTCCCCCCCCCCCCCAAAAAAGGTTGTATCAATGAGCTACGGAGCAGCATCCTGATTCCTGGGAAGCACAGCTGAGGCTGAGCAGGCTGGAGCCTCCCCCTCATACCCCCTCCCCACTCTGCTGCAGTAACATCCATCCTAAGTTTCTGAGCCTCTTCTAATTTTGGAGGCCGTTAGCAAAGCAGGCGCTGTTGCAGCCAAACGAGGCTGCCAATGTTTCCTTTAAAAGCTGCTTTCACTCCGAAGGACTCTTCTAGATGGTTTGCTTTTAATAGCAGGCTGCAGGGTGCAACGCCCAGCTCGTGGCCAGGGCTGTCTTTGGAGCGGGAAGGGACTGGATGGCATTGGGAGCAGGACTGGGGACGTGCAGGGAGCCACACACATCCATCGTGAGCCATGGCACACGTGCCTCCCTTGCCTGGTTCAGACCAGCAAAGATCCTCACTCCCTTGCAGAGCTGATCCTACTGCAGCCCATTCCCTCCTTTCCCTCGCCAGCTTGTGGGGAAACCTTTATAGCAGGGGGGTTCAGATACAGCTCCTAACCATGATGATATCTCAGAGGAGAAGAAAAGGCCAGAGGAGCCAGGGAGAAGCAGGAGGCAGTGAGGTCAGCGCACTGGTAGGTGTGAGTGCTTTGAAAAAACCCAATTGCTGCTTCAGTATAACCAGATTCAGGAAAATGAAGCTGAAGTGTGAAAAATGAAAGTGAAAAGATAGGAACCAACCCACGGCTATTTATTCTAAAAATACTGACCTAAATACTTAAGCGCACATATAAAAGTAGTTGTCTTTGCTGATTTCCTTTATGAGAGTCTCCTGGTTTGGTTATTATTTCACTCAGAAACCAGAAGATGAGGATTTTTGGAGACATGGAGACTGTGCTTTAGCCTGGCACTCCAGAAGTCTTTTGCCCAAAGCCGTGTGCCCAAATGTCATCCGAAAGCCCAGCTTTGAAATTCATTCATTAAGCTAACGAGGCCCTGTGGTGAGCAGCCCATGGATTGGAACAGGAAAGGCTTTGGCTGGGTCTCGTGCAATGGCTCTCGTGTTTCTCCATGGGTGGAATGATAGCAGTGGCCATGGGCATACTGTGGGCCTGGCAAAGCCCCCAGAAGAGATTTGGGAGCAGAGGGACGCGCTCGGGCAGTGGCCTTGGCACAAAACATCCCTCAGCTTGTGGCATTGGCAGAGCTGGGCTGTTGTACACATCTGGGCTGGGGTTCACATCTGGGCTGTTGTTGCAGGCAGTCACCAGCCTCTGCCCACTCCCCACTCATCTGGCAGCAGCCAGGGCCAGGATGTGGGGAGGCTGTGGGCAGCCTAAGTACTGAGCATGGCTTAGTGAGGCTGGGACCAGTGAGACGACATGGCCAGCACAGCGGGGCCATTGTAGTGGAGCACCTGTCCTGCAGGCAGCCCTCTACTCAGGTATTTTGGGGTTTCCAAAAACACATCCCTGGAGGTGTCTGGGCCAAGCAGTGGGGTGGATGGCAAGGGAAGTTCAGGTGCAGGGGTCAGGCAGTGCACAGGGACCCCTGCGTGGTCACAGCCCCCGATGCAGCACCGTGACCTGCTCTGCACGACCTTCCTAGGGAAGAATATGAAAGTGCATTACGTGTGGAGGCAAAACGGATGGAGGAGCGGGCAGGAGTGCTGGGTCAGCAAGTCGTGCAGGCTGGATGAGCGGCGAGTGCTCAGAGGGAGAAGGAAGAGACCGTGCTGAACACAGTAAAGGTAAAAGCTGGGGGGGGGGGGGGGAAGTGGCTCCCTGCCTGAAGGTCCGTGGGGGGAGAGCGGCAAAGCCAGTCACAGTGTTTCCATATGACAAAGTGAAGGTGCAAGCCAGGAGAACATGGTCTTGATAAAATGGGTTGGTTTAGGGTTTTTTAGTTAGAAAAAGGGGTGCTCAGTGCTGTGTGGGAGCAGGAAAGGGCTTTTGGAGTGTGGTCTATGGCCTAGGGGCAAGTCTGTTCCATACAGCATTCTGCAGACCAGATGGATGAGCACCAGCCAAGTCTCCTCACTGCCTGATGGGAAGCAAGGTGGCCATGCATGGCTGGGTGTGTGAACAGAGCCAGAGCAAGCCCTCCAAGCAGCAAGAGCTGGGTTTGAAACCTTGGAGGATGTTGCAGAGGCGAGCGTCCCTAAGGACACTGGCTCCAATGGCAGGCTGCTGACTGGAAAGGACTGCTTTCCTATAGCCCTGAGGTCTCCCTTCCTCCCACAAAACTCCCAGGAGCGATGGAGGAAACCCTCGTGGGCAGCAGAGCCAGTTGGACCACAGCTCACCCTGCAGCAGCTTTTACCTAAAATAAGGCTGCTAAAATAAGTACCCAAACTGTCGCCGCACTCGCAGCAGATTTACAGCTCCATGCACGCACCTGGCACTGGTCCACCCTGCTGTGGGAGCACCCACGGGGCCAGTGGCAGCAGGGGGAAGGTCTGCTCCAAAACCCAAGGTCACCCTCCGTCAGAGGTGCTCTGGCCCCGTTGCAGGGCGCTGGAGGGGGTGGCTGGCTCAGGGCACTGCTGGCGGCACATATCAGGCGGAGACAGATGGAAGAGGTGACAGATAAGGGACTCAGCCTGGAGAAGAAACAAGAGAGATAGGACCCAAAGGCTCTGCCCCGGCAGAGAGAGGAGGCTCAAAACCAGACCCAGCAGAGCTGGATTTAGATCCCGTAACGCCGGCTGGGTGCCCGTTCCCTGCCTAAACCCCTCCTTGCCGAGGGCAGGGGGGTGAGGAAACCACTGATGTTGAACTGCAGATATTTAGGTGGTGCAGAGGCTTCTGCCTGGCTCCCAAGGCAGCTGAAAACTGCTGCTACTCTGAGGAGGCTGTGACCCTTCGCTTGAGAATGGCTGGCATGGGGCACAGCTTGCTGTCTGTCCTGTGGGATGACTGAGAAAACTCCAGGACAGGCACCATCCTGTCATCTGTAGGGTCTGCAGGCACACACAGCTCTGCTGGGATGTCCTGGGAGGGTCCCTGCTATGCCATTGCCATAGGAGACCAACAGGCAGCACTGATATGTAACCCTTTGATGCATCCTCACTTCATGCCAGTGCCCTGTTGTCCCCACATAGCAGCCACCGGAGCTCAGCCACAGGGGAGGAGTAGGGTCAGACACAGACAGCACCACATGGGAATAGCAGCACTGCTGGGAGCCAGGCTGGGGTTGTCACCATGCAGGACCACAGCCCCTGCATGCTGGTTTGCTTTGGGAGAGGATATTTCATTGCAAAATGTTCCTTGCAGGGAGATGCAGGGTAGTGGCAAAGGAGGTGGGAACAAGGAGAATCAGACTCGCCCAGAGCAGCTGGCAGTGGCAAGAGGTGAGCAGAGGTGACACTTTGTCAGGGTGACAGGGTAACCAGGGTCTGACATTTTGGGTTTTGCCTTTGCCCCGTTCCTTGGGAGTCACACCACAAGCGTGAGTTTGAGGCTTGCAAGTTTTCTGTGCTCCTCAGCCAGGGAAGTCCTGCTCCTCAGCTTTCTCCCTGTCGCTTTCTCCCTTTGTGCCTTCTACCCCTGTCTGTCTCCTCTGCAATGCCGGGAACCCACAGAGTTAAAATCCCAGGAACACCAGCTATGGGACTGCAGCATGGTTTCCCAGCTTTCCCTGGGGAAAGCCCAGGAGCCATGTCCCACACGGGTGCTCCTGCTCAGCACTTTGCAATGCCTGCCTGCAGCCGAGGTTAGCACAGGAACTGCGGGTGAGGAATTGGAGCTGCCACGCAGGGAGCTGCTGGGGAATAGCTGCCACGCTTTACATTCACAGCCCATCTATTTTGCAATAACTTCACCATGATGTTCCCACATAGACAAGCCTAAGCTAGCATAGATAATGAAATGGGTTAAAGGAGACAGGCGGAGGGAGAGGAGAGGAGCCAGCAACTGGTAGTAAATCAGGGAGAGAACAGGGTTACTTTAAATTCAAGGTCTTGGTGGCAGGGCAAGTTTGGTTTCTGCCAAGAGGCACGGGGTTCAGACATGAGACACTGTTGGGGAAGACAGTAGTGACTCCTCGGTGGGGCCACGAACTTGTGTCCCCCATCAAATCCCACCCTGCTCCTGGAATTCCCCTGTGCCTGCCCCATGGGTATCACTGGGATTAAGCACAGCCAAGGGCACCCATTCGGGGTGGTAAAGGGTGGTCACAGGATCCTGAAGGAGGATCCTGGCAGGGTAGGCAGTGGCCTCTGCTCTTCAAGGGGAAGGTCCTGCAGGCCCACATCAGGTCTTGGTCGGGGCCTGGGGAGACCCAGCCACTGAGACTCCCCCATCTTTGGCATGGGCTTCGAGGCAGTCCAAACAAGCTAATTAAATCCTGCTCTGCCTAATCAGAGCCATTGAGCACCAGTCAGAAGAAATTAATCCTGTGTTTTATTAGATGCTGTTTGAAGTCGTGTTTGGCACCTCATCCTCGGTTCTCATCTCCTTCTGGGGAAGGAAGAAGGACATCTGCGGGGAAGAGCGAGGGTGCAGCAGATGGCAGCGGGGATGATTCAGGGGCTCGAGGAAGGAGCTGCGACTCCAGCGGCATCCCTGAGTGAGGGGGGGGACAAGACTCCTCTCCCTGCATCCCACAGCCTACCCCCTCCCCATGGCTGAGAGTCTGCGAGCCAGGCAGGCATCCCAAAAATACATGTTCCTCCGCATTGCATGCTAATGGCTCTGCAGGAGAGGTCCCACCGCAATTAAAGCACAAGGAGCATTAATATGCAACGTGGAGAGGCCACTCTTCCCACAGCTACTCCCTCCCAAACCTGTCCTTCCTGCTGCACATCCCTGCCCACTGGGAGCCTGCCCACGGGGATCCCACAGCAGTCCCAGTGGAGCCGCTGGCAGTGTGCAGTAAATTTGAGCCTTCCCTTCGCTGTGCCCAGGGGATGCTGCCTTTTTCCCCCTGGCACCCGGCACCTTCTCCTGCTTTCGGGCTCAGCGGAGCAGGATCTGTTGGGCACCCACGAGGTGGGTGCCATGCAACGCAGCCCTGGCATGGGAGACACCTGACAGCTGGGAGAAATCCACAGGCAGGTGTTTAAAACAACCAGCTGGGTGATGGTTTGGGGTTTTTAATGACTTCTGGTGCTTTAATTGCTGCAACCCAAGAAAAAACTCCTGACAAAGAGAATGTCTGGCCAAGTAAGGTAGCCCACAGGTCACCCTCCACGCCTTGGGAGCACTCGGTAGCCTTGGTACATCCTCCTGCGACTCGGCTAGATGAAGCTGCTGGCTTTGGGTGTGGGGATTTATTTTTTTCCTAAATTTCCTGTCACAACTTGCGTTAAAACTTTGCAGAGCCACTTAATTGCATTCTGCGGTGGTGATGATATGAAATTAGTCTCCTTTCTGATCTTTAGCTAAGTTGGTCCAAAGCACCAGCTTATAATTTGCTCTTAATCATCAGGTCGTGGAAGATGCGAAGGCAGGGCTGGTGCCTGGTGAATTCACACGGGCTGGGAGTTTCCGCCCTTGCTGTGCCGGCATTTGGCAGCTGGCAGGTCGGGCTCTGCCACCCTGGGATGGCAGTAGTGATAATTTCTTCTGGTGCCACTTTGGGAAGTTTTTCATCATCTGCTCTTGGCCATTTCCTCCAGAAAAAGCTGGGAATTATAGCTGTCCAGAGGAGAGGAGGGAAAGCCGAGGTGGTTTCCTGTCTCCCTTCTCTGGCTGCTCCCTCCTCTGAGCATCTTGGAAACATCCTTCACTCCTGTCTGGGGACCTGGAACCAGACTGCTGAAGGCACATGGAGAGGAAGGGATCCTATCTCCCATCTCACTTCTCTGGGCTTGCTTCATGTCCCAAACTACTCCAGGGGTTGGGGAGAGGAAGTGGCTGGGTTTTGCCTGCTCACCTATCCCAGACAACCATAGAGTTAGAAGAAAACAAGCTCCCGATGAACAGGAGCAGGGCAGGGCAATATTCTGGGCACAGAGAGGCCCTTTCGCTGCCGAGGGCACAGCGCCCATCATTCCAGTGGCATTAGAGCTTTCCACCTCCACACAGGAGGTACAGGATATCAAGGTATTATTTTTAACCAGGGATATTTAGTGAACTTCTCACGTGCTGCTGGAGGGTCAGATTTATCCCATAGCCTCAGTCCCAGGAGACACTCCCAGTTATTTTTGAACCCATCAGAGCAGCAGAGGGATGCAAAGGCTCGGGAGACACGAAGTCTGGGGTTTGTCTGGCCTGTCCCTCCGGTCTGTGCTGCAGAGGCATGCGTGGAGCAGAGCCCCACACGCCTTGCCTTGTCATCGCCGCCGTCACCCCGGCCCCCACCATAAAACCCAAATCTTGGGCGAAGCCCCAAGTTTTCCTTTTCTGCTGAGATGATCTCGGACGCCTGCAAGTTTTGATCCTTCTCGACCTACCGCATTGCAAGACTTTTTTCTCCCCCCCACCCCGCAGTCAATTTAAACCTCAGTTTAAACCGTGAAGCGAGTTTGGCCCTGCTCAGGCAGGTCCCGATGGCCGTGAACATTCCCACGGGCGCCGCTGCGCTGCCGCCGCCGCGGGAGTCCCTCCCACGCCCCGCGGCTCCCCACGCCGCCGCCCCGAGCCTCCCTGCCCTCGCACGGAGCGCACGGCCCCGCTCACACCCGAGATCCCCCGTGCTTTAGGTGTAACCTCCCCGTTTTAGCAGCGGGGGACTCATCACACAGCCCCAGCCGAGCGCGCAGCCGCCGTCCCGGCCGGTTTTTGTTCAGCCGGTCACTTCGGAGGTAGAGCTGAGGCCAGGGCAGGGGGAACGAGCTGGTTGAAGCCTTTATTTTTGTGCTGCTCCAACATCTGTCCCCATGGGCATTGCCACCCGAGGCCGGGACTGATAGTTCGGTGGGCTCCTGCAGAAACAGATGTTGGTGGGGCAAGGGATGCAAAGCCCTGACTTCTAAATTAGAGGTGCCCGGGGATACAAGCGTGGCTTTGCCCAAGCCCCCGGAGAGAGGCAGAAGGGCTCCCCACAGCCCACCGTGTGCGACCCCCACCCAGCCTGGAGGGGGCGGCTTTCCCCGCGTGTTTTTTAGGGTAGCGAAGCGAACAAGACCAGTGACTGGAACTGCCAGCTAGGACAGGCCGACCCCAGGCTCCACGGAGGGCTCCGCACAACCGGGCGCGCCTGGCCCCGAGGTGACCACCGGCAGCGCGGAGCTGGGGTGCGCGGCGCCGGGCGGGACCCCGGCGGAGAAGGCGGAGTGCCCAGCCCCCGGCCGCCTCCCTTCTTCCTTCTCTGTATGCCGGCCTCCCGCCGGGTCCGTCCCGCCCGGCCCCGGCGGGTCCCGCCCGGCGCCGCGGAGCGGCAGCGCCCGCCGGGCCGCACCGCCGCTCCCCCGCCCCCCCCGCCCGGGCGGTTTCAAGTCCCCCCTTCCGAGGTCTCCGCGGCGCCGGCCAATCAGCGCGCGCTGCGCGCCGCGGCCCGCCGCCTTAAAGGGCCCGCGCGCCGCGCGGCGCCGGGGAAGCGGCGCCGCCCGCGGGTCGAGCCGGGCGCGCTCTAGGACCGCGCGCCGCCGCCGCCCGCCCTGCCTGTCCGCCGCGGGAGGCCGCCCGCCGCCTCCGGAGAGGGGCGTGGCGCGGGAAGGCCCCGCCCCCGCCGGGCGGTGATTGGTGGGAGCGGGCGCCCGTCGGCGGCGGGGGCGGCGCCCGGCGCGGCCACGTTCGGGTGCGCGGCCAGCGGCGCGGCGGGCGCAGCGAGCGGCGGCGGGCGCGGGGCGATGGGGGCGCGGCGGCGGCCGGCGCTCTGACAGCCCCCGGCGCTCCCTCGGCGGCGGGCGCAGCGGCTCCGGCGGCAGCGGCGGGTCTCGGCGGCCGCCCCCCTCCTCCTCGGCGCGGACCATGTTCGCCAAAGGGAAGGGCTCGGCGGTGCCCTCGGACGGGCAGGCGCGGGAGAAGTAAGAGTGGCGGCGGCGGCGGCGGGGGGAGCGGGGCGGCGGTGGCGGCGGGCGGCTTTGTGCGGGGCGGGAGCGGGGCGCCTCCTCCTCCTCCTCCGACCCGCCGCTCGGCTGTTGCAGGCTGGCGCTGTACGTCTACGAGTACCTGCTGCACGTCGGCGCCCAGAAGTCTGCGCAGACCTTCCTGTCCGAGGTGAGCCCCGCCGCCCCCCGCGCCCTTTGTGCGCCGCCGCACGCCCGCCCTCCATCTTGCGCGGGGCGGCGGCGGCGCCGGGGGGTCGCCGCGCGTGGGGGCCCACGCCCACCCGCGACCACCCCCCACCCACACCACCCCCCCTCCCAACCCACACCCCTCCGCCTTCCTCTTGCCCGCAGATCCGGTGGGAGAAGAACATCACGCTGGGAGAGCCCCCCGGCTTCCTGCACTCCTGGTGGTGGTAAGTGCGGGGGTGTCCCGTCGCGGGTGGGAGCAGCCCCCGGGGGTTGGCGGGGGGTGCGCGCCGGTGGCGCGGGGCCCCCACGGGGTGCAGCCCCGGTAGCGGCGTGAGTCAGCAGCGGCGGCGAGCCCCGAACCGCCCCGGCTCCCGCTCCCCGCGGGGCGTCGAGGCGCGGCGGAGCCACCCCCGGCCCCGCGGGAGCGGCGGGCAGGGCTCCCGCTGGAGAGCTGCCGGGTCAGCCGCAGGCACCGGGCTGTGCCGGTGCCACTGGGGCGCCCAGGGGAGCAGGGCTGGGCGGCTGCGAGGCTGGGGGGAAGTCCCTGAAGTCTCACGGGCGGGTTATCCCTTCAAGGTGTTGCCTTCTTGAAGGCTACTTTTGCTTTCTTAAGCATCCTGCATTCCCCCACTCCAGACGGTCAGGTCCGAGCAATGTGAAGCTGGGATGCACAGCAGGATCCAGCTGAGGTGCCATCCCAGCCGTGGGCCCCGTGGGGTGGGAAGCTGCTCACCTGCACTGACCTGGCTGCCCGATCCCTGATGAGTAACTGCTCTTGTCCCGTCTCTCCCTGGCATGCAGCGTGTTTTGGGACCTGTACTGCGCTGCTCCCGAAAGGCGAGACACTTGTGAACATTCGAGTGAAGCCAAAGCCTTTCATGACTACGTGAGTAACAAGTTTCTAATCCTCGTGGTAATTACGGCGTTGGGGAGCTCCGGCGCACCGAGAGCCAACCTAACGTAACCGACTGGGCAAAAAGCGTGGGGTTTTTTTTAACCAGCAATGTTCTGATTTGACTGAACAGTATTTCATAGTGTTGCAATTATGTAAATGAGCTCAGATACTTATCTTAAGCGCTCAAAGGCATTCGGGCTAGTGGTAGAATTAAGAAGTTTTACGTAGCAATGGACAACAAAGCGTTTATAGAGGGTCGATGGCAAGATGTTTCATGCTGAGGACACCTCGAAGGGTGGGTGGGGGTTGGATTTTGGTGGGGAGGAGAAGGGAATTCCCCAAACCGCTGTTGAACGCCCCAGTTAATATCTCCCTGCCTTTGGCAAGGCTGGGGGCTTCCTTGGTTTCCTGAGTCCTTTCTTGATCCCAGCAAGGGAGAGGTGTTGTCTTGTTGAAGCTGGTGTTGCAGACCACTGTTGGTTGGTCCTTGTGCGTCTTGGCTCTCCATGGTTTGGGTTGCTCTCTGCAGAGGTGGCAGCGTGACCCGGGGACAGATGTTGCTTCTGGGGTGGCATGCTTGAGTCTGAGGTGTCTCCCAGAGACCCCCCATTGACAAGGGTGCGTGGCACGTCTGCCCCAGTGGGCGATGGGTGGGCTGCCCACTCAGTGCCCGCATCCGCAGCTTTGGGAGGAATCTGCATCAAAGGATTAGTCACCTGGCTGCGGGCTTGGACCCCAGTCAAGTGCGTTTAAACCTTGTAGCAGGAGCTGGTTTTGTCTGCTCCGGGGAGACTATGGTATGGAAACCATTTTTCCTCCCTTCCCAAGTTCCTCGTTGCCTCGACATGCCTGGCTTGGGATGTGTGAGGGTTTGTTGGCGAGCAGTGCCAGGCGAGTGTCTCGGGGACCTCCATGGCGCTCTCACACGCTGGCACTGGACACAGCCCTGGGGCACAGGCAGTGCCAGAGAGGCTTGGCTGGCTGCTGTGCTGCCTCTTGTCTCTTCCCACCCCGCTGGGTCATGGGAGAAGTGTGTCTGGGTATTTGCTAGGTGGAGCTTGTCTGTCTGTCTATCCCTGTGGCCGCTGTCTGCATTGCTTGTTTTCACTGGGTCGGATTAAGATGGTGAACTCCTGAACTGAGGGTCAGAGCTGACAACCAGCAGCACGTCTACCAGTTGTTGCCTTCTGCTCGCTTCCTGGATGTTTTGGGGCAAATTGTGGGGCTTTTGGGAGCCCAGATGGGACAGCAGGCTCATCAGGAGCAAGGCAAAGGTAGATCTTTGGACAGCAGAGCCACAGGTGACGATGACATTAGCAAGCAAGGCATGGTAATGCTCCATCCAGAGCAGCCTCCTCATCTTGTCTGAGGATTTAGTGTATTTAGAGAAATTAATCTTTTTTTTAGCTTGGTAATAATTCTAACAATAGGCCTGAGTGCATTAGATGATTCGCATAAACTTCTTTAATACACGTTGCTTTAAGCTTACAGTAAATAGACACAATCCTGATTGTTTTTAATTCTCGGTGTAATGCAGTTTTGTAACAGCCCCAAGTGCTTTACCTTTTGGGTAACTCCTAAGAAGATTTTCACTCCCCTGTGCTTTGGCTTGGTGGCACTGGGTTGGTTTCCCTAGGGTGTGTTTTGGCCCCAAGACAGGGCTTGTGCTTCTCCGTGGCGTGGCTGGTGACGGATGCTCACGGTGCAGTCCCTCTCTCTGAGGAGTGGTGGTTTCCTGGCACAACATGTACTTTACAGGGCGAGGGACCTACCTGGCCAGAACTTAAATATTGACCAAAGAACCGAATGATAACCGTGGGAGTGTGAATAGAGCCTTGTTTCCCTCCAGCTTCCGGGGCAGGCTGCTGGTACCAATGAGCGCGGTGGGCAGTGTCAAACAGCAAACCCAGCGACCCATCAGTGGTGCATGGCAGCTAAAACGGGATATGAGCCCCAAATGGGGCTGGATCAGTGAGTCACGAATTGCTTCATGTGGTGGTTGT
Source organism: Chamaea fasciata (assembly GCF_029207755.1). Taxonomy (NCBI): domain Eukaryota; kingdom Metazoa; phylum Chordata; class Aves; order Passeriformes; family Sylviidae; genus Chamaea; species Chamaea fasciata. The sequence continues at coordinate 27,942,682 of NW_027094095.1, read as the reverse complement.
GGTTAAAAATATCTCAACCTAGGTCTTGCCCCAGGTTGGTGGAGCGCTGTATTTATGCTTGGCCAGCAATGGGCAGACTCCGTGTGTCCTGCTTGGTGTTTGCCCAAAATATGGTGCACGTTAACCCAGAGACTCTACTACTGTAAGGACAGAAAGACGGGATGCTTTGGGAGCCTGGCATGTCACCTTCCCAGAGCCAGCACCAGAGGGGTTCTTGCCTAGGAGACAAGTCATTGGGAACGGGGAGCGGTTCTCCTCATTAGCGGGGTGCTAACAGTGGGATTTGCATGGTGTGTCATTTCCACTTCATCTTCCCAGCATAACTGTATGAAAACTATTAGCAGCAGCAGGACAAATTGCCAATTTTCCTCTCCAGTTTTGAGTATTTAAATCTTCAGTGAGAAATTAAAGTAAGGAGAAATCCCACTGCTAGTTTTCTTGATGGGACCCTTGAAAACTGTGGGGTCTTGTGAGCACTTGGAAATACTGCTTTTTACCTTTCCCCTCAGGTTTTTCTCCCAGGCTAGGACAAAAGCTTGCTGGGACTTTGTAGAAAGGTTGGGAGAAGAGTTGATGGGAGTGGGGATTCACCTGGCACAGGCAGGAGGAATGCTGCTCTGCTCTACCCTTCCACCTCTGCGCGTCCGTTAACACAACTATTGACTTGCGTTGGTTGGAGGGTTGTTACTCATCCTCTTCCACCTGTACCCAAAGAGTTCACCCAAGGATAAACGGCCCCACAAGCACTCACCAAGAAGTAAAACTCAACCCCTCGCCGTTGATTTAGGCTCCTGCAGGCCCCGTGGCGAGCACGCCGGCATTCCGGCATGCTCCCGGAGCCGGCGAGTTTGCAACGGGATCGCTCGTCATGACAGGGGATTTCAGCCGGCGCGTTATCTGGGAATTGGCTGATGGCTGGTCGCAGTTGAGCATTTCAACGCCGTGAAAGCCAATACAATTTGAGTTAGCGGTGATGACTGCCAGTTTAAATACCGCAGTGAATTTCTGTCAAAGAGCTAATACATAGAAAGGGGAATTGCAGAAAACTTGATCACCAGAACCACTTCAGTCGATTTTGGCCTCGAGCTACAGAAAATGAACTTAAATCTAGTTGACTGTTGCTACATACTTTTTTTTTGTGGTATTGCTCTGCCTGCACAGCCAGTTCATGTCAACATGTAGGAGAGAAAACTCGGAGTAGCCTTTAGCTGATGAAGACTTTGACTTCATCGTTCCCTTTCTCTGTTCCCCCAAGTTTCCTCCTGAGAAGGACCTGCACTTGGGAGCATTTGAAAAGCTGTTTTCTTTGCAGCGCAAGATCTGTGGAGCTGTGGCTTCAACTTGCCATTAACGCAGGGCATTGATTTATTTGTTTTGTTTTTAACTTTGGAAAGCTGCTGCAGTTCCTTCTAACTTAAGTCTGGAAGGATGTTCTGCAGCAGCATGGTTGGTTGCTGCTGAAGTGTGGTGGTTGGTCTGGGAAAAGATGGTGTGTTTGGGGCTCCTGTCCTGTCTTGGTTGGGGACAATCAGGGCTCCTCCTTTTTCCCCCCCATCTGAAACAGTTCCCCTTAGATTGAGATCTCAGGGGTTTCTGAAGCTCATGGGGATGGATGGATGGATGGATGGATGGATGGATGGATGGATGGATGGATGGAGAATTCAGGCTTGCTGGAGTTAGTCTGCTTGGTGGGAACAAGGTGAACCCCAAGAGGTTGGAAGGACTTTGGCCTGCTGGCTGTACAGACTGGGGGTCTCCCGGGGATGGTTCTTTTATGCTGGATCTGCCAGTCACACCCCATCCAGGTGTGGGACAGGCACCCCATCCCAGCATCACTGCCTGGGTGTTCTTGGGCTGCAGGGGAGCATTACCTTGTCACAGCACCTTAGGGTTGGTGTGGCCATCTCATGGCATGGTGCACTGGCATGTCACATGGCCTTGTGGGGCCCCTGGGAAGGGATGCTCTCCTTCATGCGTGAAGGGTTTGGTGTGACTGTCTCCTCTCCCATGCCAAGCTCTCGTACTGTTCCAGGACCAGTGAAGGTTGTAAGACCTTGTTCAGGGCACCCATGGCGGTGAGGGTGGGACCAGCAGGTGTGAGAGTGTTAGTCCATGAGTACCTGAGCTTCTCCTGTTGCGTGCAGCCAGTGTATTGAAAACATGTTGTGTAGGAGAAGAGATGTTTTTGGGACAGGTTTAGTACAATGTAGGGACAGGGGTGGGGAACAGCTTTGTGTGGCCCCTATGAGCCCCCACAGGCCTTGCCTGAGGCCTGGGCATGTGGCTCAGCAACGGCACACGCAGCTCTGTCCTGTTTCCATGCGGGACTGCGCTCCGTCTGGGCTCCATCCAGCTCCACTCTGCAGGGACAGGGATCCCTGGTAGGTAACCAGAGAGAGGAGTTTCCTTCAGGAGTGGCAGGCTGCCAGGAGCAGCTGCAAAACTCCACTTCAAAAAAAAAAAAAAATGCAACGAAAATAAATAAATCCAGATATTCCCTCCCCTGGCAGCGCAGGGCTCAGCCTTCCCTCCCAGTTTAGGGTACTGGTGAGCCCGGGTGTGCTTTAAAGCCTGCTCTTGCTGGAGCACCATGCAAAGATGGGTTAGTTAAATATTATATTTTAAACAACGTTGGCTGTCATGACAGAGCAACCTCTGCTGCCACACTTCCTGCTGCCCAGCAGCAGGACCAGGCCGTTTCAGAGCAGCACCTTTCCACGGGTGATGCTCGTGGTGAGGGCTCCATTGTGAAACCGGAGGTCAGAGCCCAGAGCTTATGTCTTAGTCTTTGACTGGGGAGCCTAAATATTTATCCTGTTCTGTCCCTAATGAAAACAAATTGTCAACAGTTGTTCAGTAACTGACTAAATTAAAATCTGTAATTAGTCAATTAGATTAAAGAGTTGGCACAACCTGATTGTATCATGCTGGTTAGGTTATTAAGAGAAAGGGTGTGATTTTTAATTACTGAATGCTAATTTTGACGGTTTCAAATAGAAACAGACGTTCCCCCCCTCCACCCCACCCCGAGTGCCTCTGCAAAAGTAAGGCAGGGGATGGATTTTATATCAACAAATGGTGTGAACATGCAAAGTTTCGCTGGCTCCAGTCCGGGACGGGGTTCTCCAAAAAAGCTGGGAGCGGGAGAGGAGGAAGGATTTGTTCAATCCCGCCTGAGGATGGGAAGGCAGGTGGGGGTTTGTGCCACGGGTGGGCACCTCCGGCAGGCTGGGTGCTGTCCGCTGCCCATGGAGGTACTGCTGCCCCATTGCCCATCCCGGTGCGTGCGGGTCAGCGTGCCCTCGCCTTGCCACCAGCCCTTGTGCAGCAGTGAGCCAGGTCGGAGTGGTTGTGAGCCAGATTGGAGTGGGTTTTTTCCTTTTTCCTGTTTGGTGGTTTTTTTTTTTTTTTGGTTGTTGTTTTTTTTTTTTTTTTTGGTGTGGGTTTTTTTTTTTTGTGGGGTTTTTTTTGGTGTTTTCTTTTTTTGAAGTATCTTTTTAATCCCCCTCCCCCCGGTGCTTGAGAAGGGGCCAGCTTCCAGCGGCAGGCAAAGCCCGCAGCAGGGAGGAGGAGGAGGAGGAGGAAGGCCTTGCGTGGCGAGCGCGGCAGCCCAGCGCCATCCCATTGTTTGCCCCGGCGGCCACGTGGGCGAGCGCGGTGAGGCCGGCGAGGGGACCCGGCGCGGGGGGAGCGCCTGCCCCCGGCAGATGCTGGGCTCCGGGCGAGCACAAAGCTCGCAGCCCTGCCCTCCCCGGCCTTCGGGGGTCCCTTCTTTGCAGGAACAAAGAGGGCGAGGGGCCACCGTGCCAAGCCCTGCCGTGCCGTGCCGTGCCGGGGAAACCGCGGCCGGCACGGGCGCTCCTGTCCGGCGGCGGGCAGCGGGGAGGTGTTAGGTCAGGACGCCGTCTGTTGGGTACGAGTGGGACTTTCCTGTTCTCCTGATCATTTCCTTCCTTACCTTGGAAACTTGGATTTTCTCCTACCTTTTGTTCCCTGTTTTTTCTCTCGTAAAGCTGTCTCCCTGGTTCTATTGGAAACAGCTGCCAGGGCTGGTCCTGGGGAGCGGGCGGGGGGCTCTGGCTGTTTCTCCTCTCTGGCTGCTCACGCCCCCGCGGCAGAGCTGGCACCGCCGAAATGGCACCCGGCTGTGAGAAGCCCTCCCTGGTGGGGAGTTGCTCCTGGGGGAGCTGCTGCTGCCACGTTTGTTCCTGGTGTTCCTTAGGAACAGAGGGGATGGCAGAGGGAGAGCGGTGCAGTGCCCGGAGCACCTTGTGTCCAGCCTGGCTGGTGCCGGGGTCTGACCTGCCCTGCCCACAGGACGCAGGATGGGCTGGATCCCCGTGAGCGTCACACACCCGCCTTGCCAGCATCCCACTCGGGGGTCAGGGAGGCTCCCTGACTTCTGCTGAGGTTTCTGCTCAGCCCATGAGCAGGTTCCTCCTTATTTCCCAGCATCTTCCCCCTCTGAGTCCTCACCCTGCAGATCCCTGGGGGAACACCCCAGGGCTGAGGTCTCAGTGGAGCAGAAGCAGTGCTTTCCTCCAGGCTGACAGGGAGCAAAAATGTCTTTGCAAGTAAACAAATACCTCACCTCTGCCTTGGCTTGGGTTTTAGTTTTCTTTTTTTTTCTCTCAAAGCTCCTGGTTCTTGCCACAAGTGCCAGCAGCTGAGTTCAAAGCTACAGCTGTGCAGTCAAGGGGAGATTTCCAAAATATGGGATAGCTTCTGGGTGCTGCTTCCTGTGTGTGATGGGACCCCACTGCCCACCCACCCACTGCCACCTCCTCTTATCCCCTGAGCGGTGACACCAGTCTCCTGTGCCAGTCAGGGCAAGAAGGGTGCCTTGGGTAAGGTTTGTGTTTGGATGAGGGCACAGCTCTGTGTGTAAAGACCAGCTTCTTTTCTTTTGTGTTGGGTTTGTGCATTTAATGAATTTTTTTTTCATACGAGGAGAAATGCTCACTCTCCTGCCTGAGCTTAATGTGGCATGCACGGTGACTTTAGTATCAAAATCAAGCGGAAAAGAAAAGTATACACATGCAGTTATATCTGTGGAATATGCACAATTAAGATGTACATATGGATAAAGATAGACGGGCATGTGCCTGTGTATTTTGGAGGGATGGGACAGAGCAGTGCTTTGTGTCCAGCCACCCAGCCCCCTCCCACTTGCCTTACTCTGCCTCCTCCATGGCCTTTGGCACCATCACCAGTGGTTTTCAGCAAGGTGATTTCCACCTCTGTGTTCCCTGGGCTGGGTGGGAGGCTGTGGGGTCAGTCTGGCTGTTTGTCTGTCTGTCCGTCCGTGTGCAAGGCTGCGCCTGCTGCCTTAAGATAAAGTCCAAAGGAAGACCTCTGGCTGTGTCTTGAGCTAACATTTTCTTTTTAATTTTTTTTTTCCTTAATGTTTCTGCATCAACCCTTGAACATTTGATCTGGTGCCTCTCCTCCTGGGGTGCGGCAGCTTTCTGTAGTGAAAATGAGCTCTCACCACCCCTCCTGCCTGCCTCAAACGGGGTCTGGAGTGAGGGGGGTTTCCTTCCCATTTTCCCTGGAATTGGGCTGGGCTTTTTTACAGTCTCTCAAGGCTGAGCTTGCACCTATAATTGGAATTTTTTGGCTACAAGCTGAAGCAGGGGGCTGCTCTGCAGCAGCTCTGACTGGCTGGTGAGAGTGACCTGCCCAACACAGCTGGGGTGCTGGCATCCCATGGCATTCCCAGCAGGTACAACAGCCCACCGCCAGTCCCTCCTACCTGAGATGGATTTCCTTGTGTGCCTCACTCCTCTCCCAGCTCCCACCCACACAGCTGTCATCGTACCTGGGTCACCTGGTCCAACACTGGCTGGTGCCCACCATAGCAAGTGGCCAGCTGGCATCTCCTTCCTTCCAGAACAGCCTTGCTGTGAGGGTGTCCCAAGCCTTGGCTTTGCTTGTTTACCCATTTCTAGTAACTGTAAGGTGGGAAATGCCTCTCTGTCACCCCATGCGTAGTTGCCATTGCCCAGCTGTGTCCCCAAGCAGGTGGCTGCTTCCTGTCCCAGGCGGTGTTTTTAGCTCAGCCTCGAGGTTGGTTGGTTGGGGTTGTGTTTTTTTGCCTTCTTTTTTTTTTTTTTTTTTTTTTTTTAAAGTAAAAAAAGGCAGGGCACTCGGAGGAAAGGGGGCAGGGCGCTTCCTTGAAGCACCCTGGTTTGGGGTGGGCAGATAAGGCTGCTGCGTCACACTGGGCTCCTCTGCCCTGCCAAGCCCAGCAGAGCCTTGCCCTCCTGCTCTGCCCAGCCCTCACTGTGTGCTCATCCTGTTTTTTGGGGGAAGCCCCATTGGGATAAGGCAGCCTCTAGTGCAGAATCTGCTTGAACCCCCACATCTCCCTGCCCACGAGTGATGCTCACAGCGAGCAGGAGGGAGAGGTGCTTTTCTCCCCCTTGGCTCCTTTCTGCCAGAGTGCTGTGCAGCTGATGGGGTGTAAATCACACCCAGCCTCCCTGTGCCCATCTGCCAGCAGAGTGGTGGCGGGGGTTCATGGCTGGTGGCAGCTTGGGGTGACTCTCCATCACAGCTCCAGCCCCACTCCTGTGTCCCTGTGGCTCTGGGGGAGTGCCCGCTGTCCCCTGAGGAGCAGGACCTCGGTCTGCCTGTTGGTGCTGGAAACACTTTGGCTCTTGGGGTCCTCCTGTGCAAGGCGTGAATCAGGAGATGGGGCTGGTTTTGTGAGACCCTGTTGGGGTCTGGTTTGGGGCAGGGACAGCCACACTTTGAAATGCTTGGTCTTTAGGGAGAGATGGGCTTTGTGGGATATGGTTGGGGATGGAGGTGGGAGCTCACAAGGAAGCAAACGCTGCCGCACATTGCATATGGGTCCCTTTAGCCCAGCTCAAGCACAGTTTTCCATGGAAACCCCAAAACAGATGGTTTTGTTTTATCCTGGGTATTACAGCACCAATAACACCCAGGTGCTTCACACCTTTGCCAGCCTCCTCTGGAGAGAAGGTCCAGGCTGAGGCTTCCAGGGCTCGTTTCATCGTTAAAAGCAGATTTACTTGCTTGTCCCGGAGCCCTTCAGGGTGTTGTGGCACGTCCTGACAGCTTGTCCGTCCTTACCTGCAGTCATCAAGGAGTTTTCAACATGACTTATATAAAGCCTTTGTACTTGGATTGCTCCACTGTGCTGCACAATGGCTTCTTTGTCATCCTGCCAGCTAATTAATTTTAACTTTTACCGTTGCTCCAGCGCGATGCATCGTCCGCCTGGTCCATTTGAAGCTCCCACCCCCCACAAGCCTTAAGTGTTTTCCAAGCAGTTTGACTTGTTGCTGCTGAGCCCTGGAGAAACCAGCTGGCCCCGCTGGTGCTCATCTTCTGGAGAACGAGCTGCCTTCACACTGCTGCAGGAGCTGGGGCTGGTGGAGGAAAAGCCATTAGGAGGCTCAGGTTTTCTCCAGTGGCTTGTTTCTCCTGGCTGGCAGCTGAAGGTCCCCACAGAGAACATCCTCTGATGAAAATAACAGGCTCTGGCTCTCTGTCCAGTGATTGGCACCACCAGGATCTTGCAGCCAGAGGTGAAAGCCTTGGCTGCATCTTTAGGACGAAACCCTTTGTGCCTGGGGATGTCTAAGCATGAGGGATGTGACCATGGGGATTTCTGGAGGGTTGGGCTCTGTTTTGGTTGTGCTCTGGAAACTGGCTGCTTTTTGCTTGCATCCTGTGAGCAAACATCTCCAGCACAGCATTCCTGGTGTAGCAGGGAGTTTACCCCTGGTACCTCCAGAATGTTCATAGGGGAGCCAAGCATCTCCTTAGAGCTGCCTGGATAAGGACCGGGAGACATGTGACCCCAGCTGGGTGTCCCAGCCCTTGGGGTGGGATGAGCCAGGGTATTGTCTGTTCCAGAGGGATGGAGATAGCCGCATGCATAAACATCAGCTGAACGTGCAGCCCTGGGGTTTGTGTGAGCAGTGCTGTGCCAGGGGGAGTTCCCCTCTGCCCGGGATGGGGACGGTGGCAGGTCAGGGAATATGGAACTGCTGCCTTTGTGTTTAATCTGGTTATAAGGATGGCTATTAGAGATAATGAATTTTGCCTGTCCCCACTGTTGTAATACAAGAACCCAACTGTCTTTCAACACCGCGAAGGTCACTCCTCTTTATTTCTGGTTGTAAATATTTCTGGTTACAGATGTTTGGGGTTGATGGACGTGGCTAATTAAGTTTCTTCTGTCGGCTGGTTGGCAGGGTGCAGGGGTGCTGGCACGGAGGTGAGGTCAGAGGGCAGGATCACAGCCGGGCAGCAATACCAGCAGCCTCTTAGCATGGTGTAAACCCATCTCACTGCAGCCCCACAGTGAGAGCAAAGCTGGGTTTGCACTGAGCCTTGCCCCTCTCTTTATTACGAATTTAGAGCAGGCTGGTGGGAAGACGGTGGCTTTTGGGAGCAAGTTTCCATTTTGCTGCTCTCCTTTGAGGGGAATTCAGCAGGAATTGTCGCACCTGCTGTCCCCGACCTGACCTGAGGGTGGGAAGAAGGGTGCAAAAACCCTTCTAATTTTTGCCATCGAGTATCTTTCGCACCAGCACCAGCAAGAGGCTTTTTCCTTCTCAGAGAGACTTTTAACATGGAAATGATGGTGTGCCGGCTAGCAGAGCCAATACCCCACATCAAATTAGCACCAGGAGGGGCCGGGGGGCCCCTTTCTCTGGGGCATGAGGCCGGTGGGTTCCCGGTGCTCACCCTGCCAGGCAGGAGCCGTCCGCGTGCGCTGCCTGTGCGCCTGGAACGCAGCACGTGCTGCTGTGCTCCCCAGCTCCCCCCGCGCGCCTGATTTATGCCGCTCCACATTTTCTCCTCCTTTCCATGCCTCTTTCTCCTCTCCCTCCCTTTTTTTTTTTTCTCTTGTGCTGCCTGTGCATTGCCTTGCTCCTTTTTTTTTTTCTTTTTTTTCCTTCCCCCCTTATTGCTCACAGGCCTCCCTGTTAACCCAGTGAGCTGCAAGATTTAGGGCTCCCTGCCTGGCGTGCATTCTGAGTGGGGTTTTATTCTCCCAGAGGAGGGAACCGTGATCCCCCATCACCCCACGGGGACTTGATCCTTGCACGTAGAAGGGGCTGTTTTTATTATCCTATTTTATGGCCGCAGAGCACAAGTCGCGTATCCCCGTTCTGGATGCTCCTGGCCATGGATTGCAGCAGAACTGGTGGGGTGGCCACGGGTGCCCATCGCCTCCATCCCGCCGTGGCTGCGCCGGCCATCTGTCCCCTCCTGTGCGGCGCCGGGCTGCCGGCTGCTTGCCGAGGCATCAGGGCTTGCCCGGCGTCTGCGAGGCCACCAGAGGAAAAAAAAAATACAGAGAAAAAAAAAAAAGTTCAATTTTTGCTTTGTTTGCCCCCGTTTCGTATGCATAACCTGACTTTTTGTTGCCTTTTGGGTGGCGGGGGGGGGGGGCTTTTTTTTTTTTCCCCCCACTCCCCTGCTGCTGTGCCAGGCGCATCAAAAGTTTGCTTGGTCTTGCGTGCGTGTGCGGATGCCGAATAATTTTATTAGCTGCCTGGAAGGGAGCCAGCACGGCGTGCCCCGCGCGGGAGGTGGCTGCTGCTGGGGCGCCTTCCCTTTGCTTCCCCTTCCCAGCTGCCCCCCCTTCGCCTCCGCTGGTCTCCTGTGGGTTGCATCATCAGCATTACCCCTTCTTTTTTTTTTTTTTAATATATATATTTCTTAGGGAGTTTTTTGGGGTTTATTTTTTTTTTTTTGCTCCTTAAAGGGTTAAAACCGATGGGGAAGTTCAGCTAGCACTTGCAAGATATGGTTGCCTTAGCAACAGGCCTCCTAATCTGGTAGGTGACCTGAGAGACTGTGGAAGATGCAGGGGTTGGTTTGGCATTTCATTATTTCATGAGGCTGCGGCTCTCCAGCTGGTTCCCTTCCCAGCACCGCCACCGCCGCTGCTCCCCCCGCTGCCGCCCCCGGCATTCCTTGGCAAAGCCCCGGAGGGGCCAGCAGCACAGTCCCCTCCCTGGGTGCTGGTGGGTCCTGGGAGCAGCTCTTGCTCAGTAAGGGGGAAAGGGCTTCCTGCAGCCCAGGTGATAATTATTCAACTTTAGGATTGTAAAGATGGTTTCCTACCTTGCCTTTCCTCCTTCGAAAGGATTTGCCATGGTGGCCCCAGAGGATATAATCCATGTGGCCCCAGAGGTAAAGGTGTGTTCATTGGCACTTCCAGACCCTGTGGTTTGGGGTCTGTGGGGCCCTAGTAACAAACAGATGGGGCACGAACAGGGAAGCACAGTGGTTGGAAAAAGCGATGGAGTTGAGATGCAGCATCCAGCCAGTGTTTTGGGGAAGATTGGTGGGCTTTGGGAGGAGTGTGGCAGCATTATTCCAGCTGCTTTAGGCTCCTCTGGGCTCACTGGGCCAAGTGGCACAACCAATGCATACCCACAGATGGATAGACCAAGACTTGAGCGTTTCAGTGCCACAGCCATGGCTGCCTTCTAGTTATTTCCTTGGGAACATCCTGAAGTTGACATTTTCCAGCGCTGTCCCTTCTCCCTTGCTGTAGTGACCACCCCGTGCAAAGCACTGGTGATCACCTGCTCGTCCCTGCCGGTGGTGGAGCCATCTAAATTAAGAAACTGCATCACAAAACTTCCCTGCCTGATTTGGCCTCTCTAAATCTCTGTGCACCATTGGATGGGGGCTCAAACTTCTGCCTGCACAGTCCCACATGAGAATGGATGTTGGTCGCACCCAACAGTGCCCATTGGCACAGAGAACTGTTGCATCCTGGTCCAAATCATCACTGAGCTTTTTGCCAGGATGGCCAAGCCACTCTGTGTGCCCAAACCCGGGATGTTTTCCCCCTTTCTGGATGCTGAGTGGTTATGGAGTGTGGCTCTGCCCTTGGCATCCAGCTGGGATAGCTGGGCAAGGAGACCCTGAGGGAAGGAAGGTGTCCAAAAGGCTGGGGCCAAGCTCCCGCTGGGTACCCATGGAATAAAAGGGCCAGGATAGCGCCAGGGGCATCCCATTCCCGCAGATCCCAGCGTGCAGACCTCTTTTGTTTTTTCCCCCTCCCACTACTCCACGGCGTCGGTGGCAGCTGCCTGCGGACGCCGGGGAGAGCCGCCTTTGTTTACCCGCCTCTCCGGCAGAGCGAGGGCGGGGATGCTCTTGGATCGAGGTGCTGATCTGTCATCTCCAGGTTTTATGCATCCCCAGACAAGAAATCAGCGGTGCAAAGCACAGACTTTTTGTTACTTATCGCCGAGCTCTGTGCAGAGCGCGGCTGCTGAAAGCAATCTGGTGTCTGCGATGCCCAGATTTATGGTTTCCCAGCCTCGTTTGAGGTGTTGGCTTCCACTGGGAAGTAGAAAACCTGGTTTGAGCCATTGGAGGAGGATGAGAGGACCATGGCGTGTAGTGACACTGGACCCCATGTCTGATCCCCAAGCTGGCAAATGGTCCCAGAACCTGTCATCAGCCTGGGTGGGACAGCATCTCCCTGCTCCATCTTATCTGGTGGAGACAGGAGTTCCAATGTCCCAGGGAGCTGAAACAGCTCAGCATTCCCTCTGGGTCTTCGCTCAGGGCTGGGGTGGCAGAGGCAAAGACTGGAGGGAGGCAAAGGGAGGAAATCCAGGCGAGCCAGCAGAATCCCTAGAAAGCCTCTTTTTTGATCACTTCATCCCTTTTTTTCCCCCCTATCTCTGCGCTGTGAGGCTTTCCAGGATTTGTCCCTCTCGGCGGGGATTTCAGGCGGTCAGCGGGGTCCCCAGGCACAGACAGACGGACAGGCTGCCAATCAGCCAGCGCGCACCGTCCTTCCGTGGAGCACTGTGCTCTGCTGCCAGGGGCTCCCGGGGCTCAAACACGGGGATTATACATGGCTTGTTTTTTTTAATTATTTTTTTAAAAAGAAAATCAAAATTCCCAGGGAAAATATATTTAAAAAAAAAAAAAAAAGCCGTCTCCCCCCCCGCCTCCGCCCTGCTGAGAAGCAGCTCTGCGATGGCGGCTGGAAAGCGAAGCCGTAAGTGTTGTGCGTGCCATCTGCTCCGCTTGGATCGCGGGAGCGCCTGGAGCCGGCGCAGCCTCGCAGGAGAGGGAGGGGGCAGCGAGAGAGGTAAAGATAGGGTCCCCCTGCCCCGAATTCCTCCCATCCGGGGTCCTCTAGGTCAGTTGGAAGCCCACGCTTGGCGTGTTTGAGCCCCAGCTCGCGCTGCTGGGAGGTGTGGCGTGGATGCGGATCTCCAGGAGGATGTGCGCCTCTCCCTCTGTGGGTCATCCAAGGGTGAAGATGGCTGTGGGGTGGGATAGGTCGCGAGGAAGGGAACGGGCAGGTTTTGGTGGGGTTAGGCATCCAGAGCTCCGCTGGCTGCATGAGTTGGAAGCACCTGCTGGCACAGGGTCCTCTGTAGCATAGAGTGCCTCTCACGGGGACCTCGGGTGTTTGGTGTCATGAGAGGAGCTCAGCAGGACACGTCTGGTCCTCCCAAGGGGGATACCAAAGGAAAACTCCTTTCCCAATAAGGAAAAAGTATATGCTGTCTCTATAAAGAAAGAAATGTGTCTATTTGTGGATTTGCTCTGGGAGCATCTCTGGGTTCCCACACGAGTTCCTCTGCTGATTCTTCAGCTGGAGCCACTGGAGCAGTTGGGTTTCTCTGTGCTTTACCAGTTTTTACAACACCAGTATTTTTTTTGAGACTTCCCAGTGGGTCAAGCCAACAGACAGAGATGGGATGCAGAGGGAACCCAGGCTTTCTCCCTCAAAAGGCAGCCATGTCCTCAGCAGCTGTACCTGGGGTTCCTGCTGGGTTGTGGGTGGTTGGCTTGTCTAGGGGGTAGCCAAGAGATGAATATTCCCAGGATTTGTGGTACCCAACCTGGGAGACAATCTGCAAGGACAGCAACTGTGGAGTCCTGAACTACCCCTTGGCTTGGCTCCACCACCAGCAGTTTTGGTCTGTGGATGTTTGTCACATGTGCCATATGTGTGGGATATATATGTATATGGTTTGCTGGTTGGGATTAAACCACATTAAGCACCATATATCTTGCTCACACCTCTGCCCCAGTGGGATGGGGAGGAGAATGGGGGGCAGGAAAAGTAAAACCCATGGATTGCGGTAAGAGTAGTTTATTAATTGAAATAAAATATAATAATAGGAATGAAAAGGGATAGAAGGAGAGAAGTAAAACATAGAACAGATAACTGATGCACTACATAATTTCTCACCACCCACTGAATAATGCCCAGCCTGTCCCCGGGCAGCAATCATACTTCTTGGCTAAATTCCCCCAGTTTATATACTGAATGGGACATTCTGTGGTGTGGAGTGTCCCTTTGGTCAGTTTGTGTCAGCTCTCCTGGCCATTCTCCCTCCTGGTTTCTTGCGCACCTCCTCACTGGCAGAACATGGGAAGCTGAAAAGTCCTTGACTTGGAGTAAGCACTACTTAGCAACAGCAAAAACACCAGTGTGTTATCAACGTTGTTCTCATACTGAATCCATAACACAGCGCTGTACCAGCTACTAGGAAGAAAATTAACTCTATCCCAGCCAAAACCAGGACAGTGTAATATTTTTTTAATTTATATATTAGAGAAGGTTTGCTTGCAGAGCTTGGGAACTTGGAGAGGATGGCTGGTGCTTTCCCCCCCTCTCTTCCCATGCAAATGCTGTTGCTCCTCTTCTCCTGCTGATAGAAGAGGCAGCGGTGGCGTGAGTGGGTTGAGCTTGTGGAGAAGGAATAACGCTCTCCAAACAAAACCAAAGGGCTTGTGAGGAGAAATAGGAAGCTGAGGGGGGGCAGAAATGTCTTGAGGAGGGGGCTGCAGAAGGCTTTTGGTCTTGCTGGGCTTTGGGACAGAGTGGAAGGATTCCAACTCAGTGTTTTTCCACACTTGTTCCCAGCTGGTGACCACGGTCAGACCTTCACAGGAGTTTCTGGGTTCCGCAGTGGCTGTGGGGAAACCTTGTTGGAGCCCAGCCCTTTACTGGGGAACCTCTTGGGAGTTCCAGTTCAGCCTCGTGGAGATTAGTTCCTAAGACGCGTCCTCACCAAACCCTGGCATCCAGGAATCCCTGCTATGCCCACAGTGTGTTGGCTCTCCAGAGAGGCCTTAAGCCATCCCACCTCACCAGGTGCCACTTGCAGGTGGTGGGCTGACACCACCTGGGTGCCAGGTGCTCCCTAAAGTCACTTCTCAGCTGGACAGGGAAGAGAAAATACCGTGAAAAGCCCGTGGGTCAGATAAGGACAGGGAAACATCACTCACCAGCTACTGTCACAGGCAAAACTGACTCAACTTGAGTAAAAATTAATTTAATTTAATGCCAATCAAATCACAAAATGATAATGAGAAATACAAACTAAATCGAAAAACGCCTTCCCTGTACCCCTCCCTTCTTTCTGAGCCCAACTTCACTCCTGGTTTTCTCTCCCTCCTTCCTGCCAGCAGCAAAGAGGGACAGGGTACAGGGGCTGTGGTCAGTTCATCACAGTTGTCTCTGCTGCTCCTTCCTCTCTAGGGGGAAGACTCCTCCCACTCTTCCCCTGCTCCAGCATGAGGTTCTTCCCGTGGGAGACAATCTTCCACAAAATTCTCCAACATGGAACTGCAGTTCTTCCCAAACTGCTCCAGCGTGGGTCCCTTCCATGGGGTCACAGCTTCCTGTGGGCATCCCCCTGCTCCAGCCTGGGGTTCCCCAAGGGCTGCAGGTGGATCTCAGCTCCACCACGGAGCTCCACGGGCTGCAGGGGCACAGCTGCCTCACCATGGTCTGCACCTCGGGCTGCAGGGGAATCTCTGCTCCGGTGCCTGGAGCACCTCCTCCCCCTCCTTCCCCACTGACCTTGGGGTCTGCAGGCTTGCTGCTTTCATGTTCTCACTCCTCTCTTCTCTGGCTGCAGTTACTCCTGCACAATAAGTTTTCTCCCTTCTTAAATACATTATTCTAGAGCCCAGTACATTGCAAGTAGCTCGAAGTGCTGCACTTCGGTGGCTACCCCTGAGCCCAGCATTCAGAAATTCATTAATTGGGCTGGAACAATTATTTTTGGCTTTTGCAGAGGGAAAGGCTATAAATAATCACCCTGCGAGCTTGTGCGGTGACTTTGCAGCCTCTGTGTGTGTGTGTGGGGGGGTGTTGTATTGGGGTTGTGTGTTTTTTTTTTCCTTGCTGCTGTCCGACTGGCTTTTTCTTGGCGGCCCAGAGTGGGAGACTTATCTGCAGAAAATGCCATTTTGAGTTGATTAAAGAAACTCCTGCCATTGGCCCGAGCTGCCAAACTTTCTGCAGAAACAGTTGCACTTTCTGAGAATCCGCCCCGGGGACCTGCTGGGTGCAGCAGCCTGGCCCCAGGGCTGTGGTGGTGCTGGGGACGGGGAGGAGGACGAAGAGGAAGGCTTCCCCCAGCTCAGGGAAGGGAAACAAAGCACCAGACAAAGGATGCTGGGGAATCTTACCAAGGTGGAGTCATACCAAGGAGGGCTTGCCAGGCAGAGGGGCAGTGGTGGTGGGCACACTTCTGTGCTTGCGCTGCTCCAGCAGCGGCAGCTTGCACTGGCCTCACACTGAGGGATTTTGGTCCTTGGGGAGCTGGGTTTCAGCCTGAGACTCATGCAGAGGTGAAAGCCTCTGCATCCCAGCACCTAGCCCTCAAGCTCACCCATCCAGTACCCTTGGGAGCCAAGCCACAACAGCCTTAGCAGAAGCAAACAGCATCTAGTACACCTTCTTTTGTAAGCCCTCTGTCGCATCTAAAATAAATTTGCATGTAAATTGACAGACTGATTTTAATGTCTCCTGGCTGTGGAGCACTGAAGGCCCAGGCTTCCCTTGGAGGTGGTGGCATGGTGGCATAGAGCTATTCTAGGGCAGAGGTGGCATAGGTGACTGCTTGGGGGAAGCAGAAACTTAGTATTTCCTTTTTTTTTTTTTAAAAAAAAAAAAAAAGGAGATTTTTGAAAGGATTGAGACTTACTGACAGGCTGGTGGCTGAGAATGGCCAACACAGGACAGCAAGCTGGGTTTTCCTGTAGGGATGCTGCTCTGTGTCAGGCTGCTGGACTCCCAGGGCCCACGCAATGCCCTGGGTTTGCAGGGGCACAGTCCTCATCTCTTTCCTTGCCTGGCAGCAATTAAAGCACATTCCCATCGTCGGTACAGGTTGCCAAAGACAACAGCCATGAGTCACTGATATCTTGGAGAGTGTCACTTTGGCCAGAGCACCTCTTGGTAGCTGGGTTTGGGGAGCACTGCTGGCGCTGGAGCCAGTGTGAGGATCTGTTAGGAGCATTTCGGGAAAGGCTGCCTAGAGCAGAGCATCTCCCGAGCAGTCTCGCTGTGGCAGCTTTCCTTCGTCATCCATTATTTATTTGATCCTCTGCAAAACAAATTCGCTCCTCGGCACTGATTCTGATGACGGTGCTCATTTTACAAAAGAGGTAAAAGGAGCTGGTTTTGTTCCCAGTCTGAAAGACTTGAACAAAAAGGTGTTTCCTGCCGCCTTCTCTCCTGTATCAGTGACATAAATCTGCAGTTTTCGAGTGGTGATGAAAATTTTGGGATCTCAAGTAGAGAAACGTCGAGCAGTGCTTTCCCTGTTGATCCCTATCTTTCCTGGACCTCCAAGGGTGTTTGCTGAGGCAGGATCAGGGGAACCAAGATGCTCAACTCACCTCGTAGCTCACAGCTGAAGGTTTCTTGAGGGCATGGCTGTGTGTCCAGGGAAAAAGGGCTTCAGGGATGCATGTCCTCCCTGTGTGTGCTGTTGGAGGGCAGCTCTGCCCGATGGGTGCACAGAAGAGTATATGCTTGGGGCTTGGAACCAGTGGGGTGGGTTCAGAAGGTGTCTGGGGATGTCTTCAGCCACACCAGTGGCCAAACCAGCTCCACGTTGCTTGCGCCCAACAAGCTGGAGCAGTGGGCTGAGCGCTAGGCCGGGAAGTTTGGAGGGAGGAGACGGCGCGTCGGAGCCGCGTTCGTCAGGATGGAAATAACTGTCAGCCCCATTCAATCTGTCGCCTTGTTCCCGGGGGACAATTGCAAAACAGGATTACTGGTACTTAAAAATTCATAGAAAACGTTTCTTATCACAACGTCATAATTGTTATGACTCAGAAGAGTAGAATTGCCATTTTCCTGCGCCTTTTTTTTTCCCCCCTTCACTTTTGTTGCATACCAAGTCCCTTGCTGCAGCTGCGGGATCGTTAGGAAGGGGGGAAGAAAAGAAAAAAAAAAAAAAAACAACCCACCAAACCAGGGCGATGCTTTATTTTATGCTAACTGCTGCATTTGACTTGAAAATGATGTCCCACTGGGTCTCGTGGTCAGCGTATTACGGCGTGATGGATGGCTGTCAGAGCGGCGGTGGCTGGCAGATTGCGATGGGTGGAGGAGAACAGATGCCCGGTGACTTCAGGGGCTTTAAGCAGAGCCCAGGACTGAAGAGTGGAAAACAAAAGCAGATGGGAGAGCTCTGCTTGGGCTAACTATTCTTCTCCGGCCACGTGTCGGGGAGGGAAGCTCGTCGGGCGGCCGTGTCCCTTCTGTGCTGTTCCTCTGTGGTGAGCTGGGCTGCCTGATGGAGCCCCGGGTGAACCCCACTTGACCTGAGGCCTGAGCCTACGTGCAGACCATGGCTGCAGATCTCCAAAGGGCAACCTTTTACCCCTGTGAAAGAACAGCTTGCGCTCCATTTGATGGTTCTTGTTAACCCCTGGCCCTGCTGATGGATCCGAGGCAAGGCCTGGGCAGGCTCCGGGGGTTGCCCTTTCGGAGGGTGTCTGCCCTGTATTTTGTGCTCTTCATGGCATTTGTCTTTGGGGTTGGGCAGGACCCTGTCAGTTTGAATGGTGCCTGTGGAAGGAGGTGAAAGGAGGAGAGTGAGCCTTTCTTGCAAGAGCCTGTTCTCAATGAAACCCTTTGCCAGTGCTGCTCTGCAGCCCCTCATCTGCTCCCTGTCTCTCCTGCAAACTTTCCTATACTTTCTACCCCTTCAGAGGGATTAGAAAAGAACCCGCTTTGCCCCATTTTGCTTCTCACGTTTGTATTTCCTCATCTTTTACCCCTTCACTTTCTTCCTACTCCTCCGGTCCATCCGAACTTGGGCAGCTGGCGTTTGCTGGGGATTGCAGGGTTAATGGTGAAATTAAATTTCACTGCTGTTTTTAAATTAATTGAATCATCAGCGTGGGTAACGGGAAACAGTGGTATCATAATGTATTTGATATGGGTCTTTAAGTCAGCATTTGCTGTGAGATCTGGAGCACTAGATCTTGGTGGAAGCGATGGCTAACTGATATATTGCAGTTATGGCCACGGTACAAAGGCTCCTGCTCTGTCTTAAAACGTTCAGGTCGTGAAGTTGAGTTGGTTTATGATATGGCTGTTTTCCCTGCACGCTTCCCACGGCGCCTCTCCATCATACTGGGAAAAACCCTGCAGTTGGCAGGAGCCAGTGGTGCTCCTGGTTAGTGCCTCTGGGCAGGCAGCACACTATGAAGATGCCCTTTTGGGTGACAGAGGAGCATTGGGGTTTTGCTCCCAGGAGTCTCTAAAGTTTTTTCTGCTGGAGGAAGCAGACACAGGGGAAAAGATTCTTTTTCCTCAAACAGTGGAAAGACTTTCACTGATCTGCAGCATCATCTGGCCTTTCCTTGGTGGCCCTGGAGTGGCTTCAGAACCTGCCTTGAAGAGCAGAAGCTGTCCAGGCTGAGGGCTAGCATCCTCATGTGATGTCCCCACCGTGCTGGGGACAAAACTCCTAGCGGGCCATTGTATGGGCTCCTCTTTTCTTGTCCTTTACCCAGTCCAATGTGATGGGACTGCATCACAGCATGGTGCCTCGGTGGATGGTGGCACACCCCTTCACCAGTGCTAACAGAGGGCTGGTGTTAATTAAAAAGTGGAAAAAAGTAAAGTTTTAGTGTATGTGTTGTGGAGCTGCTTGCAGGTTTCCACCCACAGGAGGTTCCTGCATCCTATCCCAGCAGCCTGGGACTGCTGGAACAGGCAGGATGAGAGGAAATGACCTCAAGTTGCACCAGAGGAGGTTTAGATTGGATATTAGGAAAAATTTCTTCCCTGAAAAGCTTGTCAAGCCTTGGAACAGGCTGGCCAGGGCAGTGATGGAGTCACCATCCCTGGAGGGATTTAAAAGCTGTGTAGATGTGGCCCTTGGGGACATGGTTTAGTGGTGGGCTTGGCAGTACCGGGGAATGGTTGGACTCAATGTTCTTAGAGGTCTTTTCTGACATAAATGATTCTATGATTCCCCCTCGTCAGCAACTTCCTCCGGAGATCACAATTGTATAGATGACCCCGGCGTGCACCTACAGCCACGTCAGCAGCACTGCCTTTCACAGCCAAAATCTCAAGGCTGCTTAACCAACTGAAACCTCTCAGAAGCTGCCTTGATGTGAATATTGATCTCCACATTTAACTCTGCTTTGCTCAGTTGATCTTGCCCAGGCTGGTGGTGTGGAGGACGAGCGGGCTGCAGGATGCACACAGCTGGGTTTTGGAACAGGATTTGGTGGGACACACCAAAAACCTCAGTGTGGAAGAGCCTGTTCTAGTGCACCAGCTCAGATTTTGTGTAAAGACTTGCTTATTATTTCTGCTAGTTATGTCTCTAATGAGGTGAGACGTGCCATATGTTGTCCATAGGGAGGGAGCGCCGCAGGTGGGGCGGGGGCTGGCCTGGTGGGTAGTTGCTACACAGAAGAGCCTGAAACTGCCTCAAACTCAGACTTGGTGAGCCAAGATTCCAGCTGATCCGTCTGTGCCATGGGCATTGGTGCCATGTCACGTCTCAGAGCCATCTACGAACTGGCAGCACCTTCTTGCTCTTCATCCACTGTCGTGTTCTCCAGCTCCCATCAGTTTTATCCTTCCATTCCTTCTTCCCTGCTTTTACCCGCAACAGGTTTTTGCTTTTTGCTTCAAAATTAAGTGATTTTGGGGCTGGGCCCAACCACGCAGCTCCTTTGCCTGCTCACAGGAGTAACAGCCCTGATCTGAGCAGCCCAAGCTGCTCTCTGAGCAGAAGTTTGAAACTAAACCATAGCACAGTAAAGAAATATTAATTGGTGAGCCTTGAACTTAATTTGAACAGGGCTCTGCTGTTTAAACAATTTTTTGGAGCCATAAACCAGAAGCCCTTAATTATGGCTAATTATTTTCTGCGATGAATCTGTATGGAAAACTCCTCAACGTGAGGGCTCCTCTGAAATGCACCAGTTGCATGTTCAGGCATCATCCAGCCTGAATGTCCCTAATAAAATCAGAGACAGAAGTGTTGCCTCCAGCCTGGCTGCCTGACCAGGCAGGAGCCTGCTGCCTGCAGTGTCCTTAAACTCGGGGGTCGGGGCAGGGTGCAGGGGCTTGGAGGCTCCCTGGGCAGGCAGCTGGGGACCCGAGGGCAGGCAGGAGCAAGACAGGAGCTGTTTAGGACATGGACTTTAAACTCTCTGGCATTTGGGGTTTGTTTAGAAACCAGCTAGGTAAATATTTGTGAAGCGGTTGGGATCCGGCTGTGGGGTCAGGCGCTGTGCGCAGCCCTGCGGGCTGGCCTGGCCTCCTGTGGATCCCGTCCTTCCCACAGCAGGAGGCCATGTCCATCCTCAGCCCTGCCGAGGAGATGGGGGAGGCAGGGCAGGGCACTGGGCATCATCACTTGGGCCGTGTTTCTCTAGGGTTTGGGGTAAGAACGGGTGCTTAGAGAGAGGTCTCTCTCCTGGGGTGTACCATGTGTGATGCTTCAGTGGGACAATATTTAGAACTGGTCTCCTGGTGAGCCTGCACTGTGCTTCCCAGGGATGTCCCCTCTGTGCCATCCTGGCTACTCTTGGGGGTTGGTGGTGCCTTTTCCTGATGAACCTGGAGCTCCTGCCCTGTGCACCCCTGCAGGAGGGAGGCGGCTGGGGGGGATCCTGCCTGCCTGGGACCCACAATACATGCTAGGACAGGTAGGACTTGTGGCTTTCTAGGGAGGATGGCACGGCAAGGATAGTGTGGCAGGGGTGGCTCGACAAGGATGGCAGGGCAGGGATGGTATGACACGGATGCAGGGCAAGGATGGCATGACACGGATGGCACGACAGGGATGGCAGGGCAAGGATGGCATGGCAGGGATGGCATGACACGGATGCAGGGCAAGGATGGCATGACACGGATGGCACGACAGGGATGGCAGGGCAAGGATGGCATGACACGGATGGCAGGGCAGGAGTGGCACATCAAGGATGGCAGAGCGGGAAGACGGCATGACAGGGATGGCACAGCAGGAACGGCAGGGCGGGAGGATGGCATGACAAGGATGGCAGGGCAAGGATGGCAGGGTGGGAGGATGTCACAGCAAGGATGGCAGGGCAGGAGGATGGCAGGGCACGGTGCGGCGCCGGGGGAGCGGTCCAGGCTGCCTGTACACAGCAGCTGTCAGCGCTGCTGCCTTCACCCGCCCAGCCCCAGCCTCTTCCTCATGGCACAGATGGTTTTAACACTTTCCTGGGCCTTTTTTTTCTATAATTAACTCTTGTTTGCAAGTGGGAAGACACTTCTTTCCTTTTGGCAGAGCCATCAAACTCTCCTCGGCGGTGTGCTTTTTTAAAGCCATCGTGTATCTATCCCCCAACTGCAGTCTGTTGTTTTTACCAGGCTCTTTTAAGGCACACTGGGCTGCCCCCCCTTTTCTCCACCCCCCCCCCTTGCTCTTGCCCGGAGGTAAAATCCGCAGGGATTGCAGGCGGAGGAGGCCCCAGCCAGCTCCGGCAGGGGAGTTAACGAATCCGGCCAAGGCGATACAAAAGCCGGTGCCCGGGGAGGGGGGAAGATGGAGGGGCCCCTTCCCTGCACCAGGAGCCTTTGAACCCCCCCTGCTCCCAGCTTTGTGCAGCTTAGCAGGGTGCTGCCTGCACAAAAGGCCCCTCGTCCCTCGTGTCATTTCCATGCTGCAGCTGGGAAGAGTTTTTCCCAGGAGAGGCCGTTGCCCACCGAAAGCCTGGTGGGTGGGTGGGTGCTGGGGGCTGCTGCGGCGGGTGCCCTGTCCCACTGGGATAAGGGGAGGGAGAAAGCCCCAAGAGCCCTGGAGCTTCACCAGTACTTGGGAATCTGCAGGGTGCCCCAGGAGGGGTGGGCAGGGAGGGGGATTCTTTCCAGCTTTTACAAAGACTTGGAAAAACCAACTGGAATGCTGTACGCCATCCTCTGCCTTTTGGGGAGCTCAGGGTCTGCCTGTAGCTGCCTGTGGAGTTTAGGGAGGTTTTGCTCTCAAGAGAGGTGAGGGGCTGCAGCTCTCAAAGCTGGAAGGTTTTGGGATGCTCATTTTTGGGGTCTGGGGACAGTCAGCATCACAAGCTGGTGCTTGTAGGAATGTCACCATGGAGAGGAGGGTGCTGTGGAGGCCGTGCCACCAGTGTCCCCCTGCCAGCCCGTGCCTTGGTTTGTGTCAGGGTGTTGCAAGAGCAACTCTGACTGTGGGCAGCGCAGGAACTGTTCTTACTTACGGATATCAAATGGTAGGTGTGAAAAAAACAAAAGAGAAAAAAGCTACCAGGAAGTTTCCACCAACCATTCATGGCCGTGACCACCGTGCCTGTGCTCCCTCCACTCCTCATCCTGGTCCATCCCTTGAACTCCACTCACCGGCTCTGTAGCCAGGTGTTTCCCAGCACTGCCAGTCTAAACAAGACCTTGCAGTGATGCTCAGTGCTCTCACATCGCTCCCTCCCCCTCTCTGCTGTCTGAAAGCCTGGGGCTCTTTTTTTTTTCTTTCTTTTTTTTTTTTCTTTTTTCTTCCTTGCTCTCCAGACTTGAAGTTTTCCTGCCTCACGTACCAGTTTATTGCTGGGTCAGGGGGCAGGGGTTTGCACGCTGGTTTTACAGGGTCCCTCCAGAGCTGGCTTCAAAAAGCTCCCAGTTCATAAATGGGGGGTTTGTATTAACCACTGTGTTTTGACAGGCAGAGGTGCTCTTAGAAGAGAAATAATTAATGTTTTGTAAGCTTTAAGGGTGATGTGGCTTGGAGCTGCGTCTAACAAAACCTCTCTGTGCAGAAAACAGTGATTTTTTTAAAAAAACCCGTATTTTTATCAGAAATCCTCCCCCTGTCCCAATGTGCACCTTGTCAGTTGTGCAACCCCAAGGGGGACTTTTCCGTGGGGAAGTTCTGCGGCTCAGCTGTGCCTGGATCACCAGTGCCAGCAACACCAAAGCAATGCAGAGAGCTGGTGTTAAGGTAAATAAAACGTGGGGCCACTTTGGAGTGGTGTTTCTGATCCCCAGCTTAAGGCAGGCGAGTGGCAGCGGAGCAGGAGGGGAGGTGGTGTGGTGAATTCCCTCTTATCCCATGGATGTGCCCCTCTCCTCCTCCAGAACATGCTGAAATGGTTAAAATGCCTCTTCCCATTCACCCTCCCCCTCCCAAGAAATCCCAGCCTACCAGGGGAGATCTGCATCCCCTCCAAGCTAGCTTAGCCCCTGGCTTTTTTTGGCAGTGGAGAAAGCCACCAGTTCTTGGGAACAGCACCGAATTACACAGTGGCTTACGTCAGATTTACTCCTCCTGTCCTTTGCTCTAGCTGCTCTATTAATTTTGAAATGCCTTGAGCAATTATCAAACCTGGGAAACACTATTTTTGGGGGGGCAGCACCCACAAATAACGGCAATAAACCCTACTCTTGTAAAAGGGGAGGGAACACCAGACATAGTGCTGTGCTTGCCTGGATTTTGAGTGCTTTAATGTGAATTTTCATCAGAAACTGTGTGCATAGAGTGGTTGGGGGATCTCTCAGGGTTCTGGAGGGGGGATCACATCCTTTTCCCACCCATACACCACTTGTCAGGTCCAAAGCATTACTCCCAGGGGCACAGAGGGTGCGAAGGGGCAGCCTGGGAGCAGGTTTGGGATGTGAAGGCTCCATATGGCTGGAAGGGATTAGCCTGGGGGATTAGATGAGTGGAGAGGAGGGGAAAGTTGCTGCAATCCCCCCTCCCCAAAAATCCTCATCTCTGACCCCTGGCAGATGCGCAAAGATGATATCTGGGGACGATTAGCACTGCTGTGGGTTTGTCTGTGCCCCTGCAGTCACAGCTCGGGGTAAAGCCATGCCCACGGCCTGGGCTGGGATCCTGTGCTGGCAGGTGGTGAGGAAAGCTGGGATTTTCCTCCTGCCGCCGCCTCACACCCACAGCTTGCACCTTCCCTTGTGCTCGATGTGTTTCCAACCTGAGCTGCCTGCTCAAGCTTTCAGCCTTGCCTGGAAAGAGTATCAGTGGTGCTCGGTCCGTGCTGCGTGGACAATCCCGCTCCGCAGGGATGGATGAGCCTGGGGCACAGCACTTGGGAAGTCGTGGGTGTTGTCACCTTGTTGGTGGCCGTCCTCTGCTTGGGGAGGGTCGCCACTGCTGCTGTGGGATGTGGGGAATGCAGGGTGTTCTGCAGAGCTCCAAACTGGTCAGTGAAACACTGCAGGGATCCAGGATGCACCACAGCTCCATTGCTCCACAGCAGAACACTGCAGGGATGCCAGGATGCAAGATGTTCCGTGGCTCCTTTCCTAAGGCAGGATGTCAGTGAAAAGGTCTGCGTGGAGGGCAGAATATTTTCACCATTTCTCAAACATCACCTTGGAAATCATGGGAATCATGCCAAGGCATGATGGCTTTTCTCCATCATCACTCAGTCGCAAAACCCATCTTGCTTGGGATTGGGGTTTGCCAGCAGCTTTCCTCGTGGTGCTCCAGTGTTGCTGTCCCAGCCATGGCTCATGTAGAATTGAGGTGGCTCTTGGTGTACAACTGCAGCCTCATGAAGGATTTCTGAGCCCTTACTGGCTTTTTGGGGTGAATCAAGGGTGCAGAAACATGGAGGGTTAGTCATGGCAATGCTCCCAGGCGGGTGGGTCCTATAGGATGGGTGTTTCTTGGGTGGTGGTGAGGACAAAAGCCCATAGCCGTCATTGTAACTGTAACAGCTGTCCTCAAATCTGCTCTGAGTCCATCCATCCCAGTTAATTCAGGGCTCTGCAGGGCTGCCCCAGCCCTGGCCACAGTGGTGCCGGCTGCTCCCGTGCAAAGTCCACCGCCTTCCTCCCCATCCGCCTCGCAGGGTTTATAGGATGTGCCGGACTTTGTCCCCATGCAGCAAGTCACAGCCCTTATTAAAGTTCAGCTGCCACTTTCACCTCAATTTAAGTCATTTCCACTCCTTCCACACCATTTTTCATGGAAGATGCTGCGCAGAGAAGGTGCTACAAAGCACCGTCCAACATCAACAGAGCCACCTTTTTCAAAGAAAGCCGATTCCTTTTTTTCTTGGCCTGCTGCTTTGTTAGAGAAGGGGATATTTTTTATTTTTAATTTTTTTTTTCTTTTTTTTTTTTGAGGGCTGGCTGTGGTAAAACTTCACAGATCAGCAGGCAAATCCATCAGGGGCCGCTGCGAGCGGGGCTGGATGCTTGGCCGCCTCCGTAGGTACACAAAACCCGCCGGAGCTCCCGCGAAAGGTTACGGCACTGCTCGGAAAAAAGCGCCGCCGTAACCTTTCACAGGCGCTCGCTCAAACGGGCTTTGTGTTATTACACGAAGATGGTGGCCACGAGCATCTCGTCAGGGACGGGCAGATGGTGTTCACCTGCTCCAGACCAACTTCTTTTGCCCTTTGCCTTTGGTGTCGGGGAATAATACCGGGGCAGCTGCTCGCAGTAAAATAGGCTTAAGCAAATGGGATATTTTGGCATTCAAGTGCACGACAAGAATGGGAGTATTTGCATTAATTCTCTCTTTCCCTGCGGCGGGTAGAGGATGGAGAAAACGGGGTTGTTTTCCCGTGGGGTAAAGCCACAGGGTCTGGTCTTCTCCGGCTGGATTGGGGGTGGGAAGTGCTGGATGCTGTGCTGGGGTGCCAGTGCTCCATCCCACAGCATCCAGCTGCCCAGATAATGGAAAAAGATGTTTTTCCGGGGAGGTCACGGTGTTTCCCGCTGCACTGCTAAGGCAGTTGCTGGGAAAGGAGGTCTCACCCTCTTCCCTGGATTCGGATGAGGGTTAGTTACCAGGCATCACTGACTCCCCGTGCAAACTCACAGCTTGTTTTGTGTTATTTTTGATTGCAAAGAGCAAATGATGAGATCAATTGCCTGAAACACAAGGTGCGTTTCCAAATTTGAAAAAAAAAATAAATTAAAAAATGAAAAATAAATTCGTAATCTGTGCCCATCTTTAATGGGGAAATCGCTGCTGGACTCCGGATGCCTCTGGGGTGTTTTGCCAGTGGGATTGGCAATATCCTCGTTAGTTGTCAGTAAATCCTTTGGACAAGTTAAAACTAGTTTTCTTCAAATGCACGTGGTGCAGCGGCGTGGCATTTTTCTAAAGTCACGGGTTGTTATTATTTTTCCTTCCTGAATTGGATTACCAATTTAAATGTAGCTTTTCTTACAACCTCTTCCAAAATGCACTTGGCAGTTTCGATCTGGAAGAAGGCAGAGGAGCAGAGAGCAGCAGGCACTGGGTAGCAGAAGTCCAGCTGCCAGCACCAGCAGCCTCCCCTGTACCTCATCACCACATTATTACTAGTTTTTTGAGAGGGTAGGCAGTATTTTCCTTAATGTGATCTTTTCAAAGGCTGGTGACAGAGAGGATTTGATTTTAGCTGTGATGCTTGAAGGGGGAAGGATGGTAGGTGAGCTGGTGCACATAGCACTGAGCATCCAGCCATGCAGTCCCACATAGTTACACCCCAGAAACTGCAGCGTGGAGCGAGGGACATCACTGGGAGTAAAGTCCTGTGGAACTTGAAACCATCACAACTTTGTAGTGAACTCCAGGAAATTACCTCTCCCAGCAGCTTTGCTTGCTCCCAGCAGCTTTGCTTGCTGGGAACATTTGCTTTTTGGTTTTAAGAACTGTGATGCTTTTTAAAATCTGAAATTAATCTGTGAGCTTTCCATAAAGTCTTGTGTGGGTACATCAGGAGCACATTTAGGTGGAACAACTGAGCGTCCAGTACAGAAGGGAATGCAGGTTGTTGGTGCAAGGAGCTGCTGGGTGGCCCTAACAGAGCTGAGTGTCCCACACTGATAGATGAGCAGTAGATTAATAGTCCTAAGCAATTGCATTATCTAATGAAAATTTTATATAATTATTTTATATAACTTTTTTGGCAGGTAAACCCTGAAATGGATGGTATTGATTGCTGGAAAAGTGCCTGGCACGTCTGATGCTGGAATTATTAGAGGAGAATTGATAGTAATTAATACCTGTGTATTTACAGCATTTTCCAGGGTGCTAATTGCATGGGATCCATTTAAGCTGTTTGGCGGTGGGCAGGGTTCATACACCGGTTCTCATACACTGGTTTTAAGGTGTAGCTGGACGTGGATCTTGTGCTGGAGAAGATGCTGGCAGTAGGAAAGCTGGGACCATCAGCTTCACCTTCACTCCAAGCCAGGGATAGGGGCCATTCCATGGGACTGCCCATGGCAAAGCGTCCCTAAATACCAGGTTTGGGGTGAATCCCTAAATACCAGGGTCTGGTACACCCAACCACATGGTGTGAAGCCCTGGAGTTCTCTCCTCTGCAAAGCCCTTCCTGAGTCAGGAGAAGCACTTCCAGCGAGCCCGGCTTCACTTCCCGCAAGTTTCCCTTTATAAACCTCCCTGTACACACGCGTGTGCAAAACGGAGCCTAATTGCATTTAGTCTGTTCTACACCTCCCATGCTTATCCCCCCCCACCCCTCCCCGCTCTCCACCCCCCTTTAATTCGGTCGCTGTGAAATTTTTGCAGCCCTGCCAAGTTATTTCCTTGGGATATATTTAGAGAAAGCCAGCTCAGCAGAGCGCGCTGGGTGTTTGTGGAAGGATGTTTGTAAATGTTAGCAGGAACGCTGGCGGGCTGGCGGAGCAGATGTCCGCGAGATGCTACCAAGAGCCTTATTTACAAACTTGTAAATGACTGAAGGGGTTTCCTTCCCGGGGATAAGGGGGACGCCGACTTAAGAGATTAAAATCCTATTGTTTCGTGGCCGGAGCTGCTGTCTCAGATTATCCTTTGCAAGGGAGGGGAGGGGGGAAAAAAAAAAAAAAAAAAAGCCAAAAAAACCCCCGTATTAGCTTGAAACACCATTCAACTGTTGTGGCTTTTTTTTTAATGGTTGAGGTTTTTTTAAGGCTCAAGGCAAATACGGGGCTGGGGGGTTGTTTCTTTCTCCATAAAGGAGAAGGAAAAAGTTGCCGAGCGTGGCTGTTCCTGGCCAGGGTGTGTGCTGGAGCTTTGTGTGCCGGGCAGCTTGCAGGTGATGGATTTAAAATAAGCACAAAAAGCTTGTGCTGTTGTAGAAGTATAATTGTATGCACAGCATGGTGTCCTATGGGAGCACAGCGATGGCTTTTGGGTGTTTTGGTGGTACTGGTATGAGCCCATTTAATCTCTTTTGGTGGTTTTTTATGTCTTGGGAATACACAAAGCTTCAAGCCAGTGTTCTTTTACCTTCTCTTACCCTAAAATAAACCGAAACTGGTTTGTTTTGTCTTCTGGAGCATCCAGCCAAGTGGCTTGCCCTGCAGGAAGCAGGATGGACTCTGGCATACCCTGGCTGGAGAGCACGGCGTGCCCTAAGAAAACGCTGAGCCCACCTGAGAGGCTCTGCAGGCACCGTGGTTTTGAAGTGGGTACCACAGTGGGTGCTGGCACGTGGGCTGGCAGTCACACTCTCAGAACCTGCAGCAGGCTGGTGTTGTGTTTATTTTGGTGCACGTTGATACAAGGCAGGCGCTGGCACCGACCTGCAGAGAAGACTGGTGTGGGAGAGGATCTGAGGGCTCGGTCCAGAGGAAGCGGCCGGCGTGTCGTCCTCCCTGGCGTTAATCGGGTTACTGTGAGGTGTGGGAGGGTTCTATTATTAAATTTAAAACCTGGCTATATAAGATGAAGGCAGCTTTAACGAGATGAAAAGGCTTAACTGGAGTCCAATTAAATTCCGTATTACCTGTTTACGCAGCCTGCATAAGTCCTGACCCGCACACTGGTTTCTTCTTTAGGCTCCAAAGCCTGTGCTCTAGGCAAAAAAATAAAATCAAAGGAGACAGATACCAGATCACCAGCATGTCCTGAGCACCCCTGCGTGCTCCTACCAGAGGCAGCTGCCCTTAAGTCTTGTGCTGCTCCCACAGTGGCTGCAAGGTGTGAGATGCAGCCAGAATCCTCTGGTCCACTCTTCTGGAGAGGAGAGAGGACAAAAACAGCCGGAGCTCAAAAAGGAAATACCCAGCCATCTTTACTTTGGTTTTAGGTCCGTGCCATGAAAATACTTTTGCTCTCCCCATCTCACTGCTGGGTTGATGGAGGCTGTGCCTGGCTGAGCAGCCAGTGCTGGTGGTGCTTCCCCACGAATGGAGCATCGTCTCTGCTGCCTGCCGGCGCCTTGCACCACTCTTGGCATGTTATTTTTATTAAAAAGTAAGTGTTTGGTGAAAGCCAGTGTGGGATGCTGGGGCAAGCTGCTCACCTTGTGCGGTGAGGACACCAGCTTGCATTTAGTGGCAGAGTTACTACCACCAGTTGGAACCTCTTTTTCATGGATGGTTAATAGGAACTACTGCTTGTGTTGGTGAAGTGTGGCAGGTTTGAGTGGGTGGTGAGCTGGGGCTTGGCCGGTGCCCTGCCACCATTCTCTCACCATGACACTGAGAGCCTTGCAGGATGGGGTGCAGTGCCTTAGCCCACCTTCAGGCTGCTCTTCAAGGTCCACAAATGGGGATGAGGAGGAAGAATCCCTTGCAGCAGCCCCACGTGTGCACAACACATCCGGAAAGCTCCTTGACTTCCCAAGCCCTCTCTTTGTAGGGTGCTGCCTTTTATTAAGCAGGCACTTGGGAGCTGGGAGCAGCAACGTTCTGGCAGCGAGGGGTGATTTCAAGCCACCTGCTTTGGTTTCTAAATTCAGCCCCCAAACCCCTGGCAGGGCCTCGGCGGTGCCTCCCGGCTGCTCTGGGGCCAAGCGTGCGGCAGGGCGGGGGGCAGGAAACGGCTCGCCGCACCCTGCTCGCAGCAAACCCTCACGCCCAGCAAAGGCCTAAACCCTGCAGTAAAGAAAGTAAATAAATAAAAGCACCGGACCGCAGCTCCTCCCAGGGCTGTGGGACAGCAGAGGTGAGGTGTGTCCCTGGCTCAGCCAGCCTGGGAAAGCAAATTTGGGTGACACCAAAGCGCTGGTGGGGATGCGCCGGAGGCCGGGGAGCTGTGTGGGGCAGCCAGGCCAGTGCTGCTTCCCTGCTGCTCTTCAGCACGGTTAATACAGCAGAATAACCTGGTTTCTCCTGGAGGATTAGGTTAAGAAAACAAGATGGTTTTAATAGCCCTTTTACGTCCTGCATAGATTGCAGCTGTAGACCCTAACCAGCTTTGTAGCACAGCCAGACAGCACATCTTTTCCTTTTTTCCCTTTTTTTCCCTCCATAACCTGATGCCAGCAGTCCTGCGCAAGTGGGCTCCTATTGATAATTCAAGTGCCCAGCTCCTGGCTGTGCTGTTTTGTCCGATTTCCATTGCCTCCTGACCTCCATCCTTCTTTATTTGCAAAGCTATACTCGCAGGCAGCGGTAATAAATCAATTAATGACTCTGATGAATCGTTTAATGGCTGACAAAATAACACTACAGTCAACAGCTTGGATCTCTACAGCAGTACCAGAAGATGCTGGTTGACTCAGGGTAGGGAGACGAAACAGAGACTGTTAGCTCAATTAGTGCAATTAGTGTGCGATTTAAAGGCTTAGACGGCATCTGCTGGCGTACCAGGCCGGTGTGTTAACTGAGAGCTTTGGTTTGGAAGCGAAACACGGTGATCCAGATTGTCATTCCACTGGCTTCCACCAAAAAAAGAGGGAAAATACCAACGTATGCGGCGGGGAATTAAAAATACATATGTGTGTTTGTGTATATAGCTATACATGCGCGCCCCAGGAACACATATATATTGATTTCCAACGTGGGGAAAATTTGCCATCTTATAAAAGGCAAATGAGCTGGCATGCCAGCATTGCCAGAGCTGTCCTGGCTCATTTCTGGCAGTGGTTTCCTTGTGTTTTGGTGGAAGGAAATTTGGGGTGTCGCATGCCAATGGGGACCTTCGTGTGGCTGATGTGCTTCTGGTTCAGCTCCAGCTTGAATGTGGTGGCACAGCAGTTCCGTGCCCACTTTCTGCCAGCTTCCATGGCAACTGCACATTGTCTGTATCTTCACCGGGGAGATCCGATGGGTTTAAGATATTCACCTAAGGAAAGAGCTTTGGAAAGCAAGCTGCAACCAACAGTGCCTAAAAAGAGTTTCTGGGAGAAAATGTTGAAAATGAACCCTGTGAGAGGAGCTGTGTGGCCAAAAAAGTCCTGGAAATGACTGCTGGAAAGCCCTTGAGTTTGGGTGCCTGACCCTTAGAGTTTGGGTGCTCACCCTTAAGGTTTGGAAAAGTTGTTCCTGCTGTCTTTTTTGCCTTTTTTCTTTCATTTCTGGCTCACACAAGTGTTTTACAGAGCTGCTCCAGCCACGGCTGCGCTCCCATCGCTTCGCCGGGGCTAAAGGTGCCTCGGTGTTTACCTTAGCAGCGGTGATGGGGAGGGAAATAAAAAAAGAAATAAAATGTCACTTCGCAGCCTTGTAAATCATTCATCAAGGGCTGACCAATTTGGCTCCCATCCTACAATATGCTCAGGGCACTTGCGGGTTTTTAATTACCAAGTTCTGCCAAGCGCCACATGTGTGAGGAACTTTAAATCCCCGTTTACGCTGCGAAGGCATAGGTGAGGTTTCAGGGTGTTTAACACGGAAAAATACTCTGTGGTTTTGTGGAAAAATGGGCATTCGCTTCAAGGTTTTCTTTGGCTGCTCTGCCCTTCTCCCTTTGCTCCCTGTTGCAGAGGGGAGGAGAAGAGCAGCGTCCTTCCCCCCCAGATCCCCAAACCCATGTTCCTCCTCACTCCCCACCGCTTCGGGATCCATTTCGCTTTGGGAGATTCCCCAAGCAAAGGATTATAGTGTGCTGGAAATCTCTTGAAACCATAAAATATCACCTTGGCAGCTTTATTGCAGCGCTTGCCGCCTTGGGAGAGAAGCGTTTTGCGTGATAGAGGGTTTAATAAAGGAAATTCCAAATGGGCTCGCTGCAGTTTGGGGCTCAGTCTTATATATTTTTGCATTAAGAACCGTCATCTGCTTTGCAGAGAAACTGCAATATGTTCATGGCCTTGGATTAAGATTTGGTTTTACTTTTATAGCTGACCCACTTGGGGGGATGGAGGGAGGGAGAGAAGTGGGTTCACTCCCTCTCCCATCTATTTTTGCTGCCGTCTGATGTATAAAAAGAGCCTGGAATGGGCAGGCTTATTTTTCCTGCCAGGACTTTTTTTTTTTTTTATTAACTGTAAAAACACTCAGATCTGGCCTTTGCTGCTGATGGGGGGAAAGGCTGTCAGGGGCACAGGGGGAGCATGGCGGGGGCTGTGCCTGGGGGTGCAAGACCCTGTAGCCTCAGGGGGAATTGGTTATTTCACGGAGGGAGGCTCTTACTGGGGAATCAGCCTCCACCGTTGTCTGTGACACTTGCAGCCCTGAGATGCTGGGGTGGGAAAACCAACCACTTATCCAGCATGGTCCTGGCCTTCATCCCACATCCTGCACGCCAGCTCCTGCTGGAGAGCATGATGAGGGGCACGAGGGATGCCCTGGGAAGGCACAAGGCAGTGATTAGTCTGGTGCTCCCCTGCCTCTGCAAGGCTTTCTGGTCAGGAATAGCAAGGTTGCCGACAAAACATGGGGATCCTATCTTGGCAATCCTGAGTCCTTAGTAATAATCCTTAATTTTCCAGGCTGCCCTGACAGCCTGGCTTCCCCCTCTGCTCACATCTTGTGGTTGTTGCCGCATCGGATGCGGTCAGGAGCTGGGTCTGGCTCGGCTGCTGTTAGGACATGGGGTTTGTTGGGTAAAACCAAGCCTGAGCAGGCTCACATGTACCCCATCTGTTCGTGGGATTTCCTCAGTGGAAAAATTTTTCACTGTGGTTTTAGGTGGGTATGGTGGAGGGAGTAGTTCAGCAATCCAAATCCAATTAACACCACTGAGGTGCCTTTTTAACTGCGCTGTGACTGGAACGGGGGTCACTTGGTGGTGAGCAAACTGGGGTGCACTTGGATGGCACAGGTACTGCTCCTAATCTCACAGGGATGTGTCATCAGCACGTCTTCCTTTAGAGAAAGATCTTTTTATTGTGTTTTCCTTCAGAGTAGGAGCTTCCCATCATGCTGGTGCTTTCCCAGAGGAAGTGGATAAATACAAATAGGAATGCTGAGAGGAGCGAATGGGGTGTCCAGGTACCCCATGTCTGTTCCCGTCCCTCCTTTTTGGGGCTGGAGCTGTGCTGGTGGCTCATTCTGGGGAGGCACGAGGGGGAACGTGACTCCACAGGTTGAATGCAATGAATTTGGAAATGAATAGTAAAGCCTCGATGTGCTGGTGAGGTCAGGGAAGCATAATTTTCAAAGGACAGGGCTAAACCAGCGAGCATGGTGGGGAGGTGGGAGAGAAGCATTTTTAAAGCTTTCAAACAGCTTCTGCCTAAAATTACATGTTGGATGAGGCTCCTTGGTGGATTAACAAGACTCAGTGCTTGGGTAAATGAATAAACAAACCCCAGAATCATCTCCAGGTTCTGTGTGGCCAATCTCCTCCATGGGTGAGTCACAGAGGCCAGTGCCCCTCCAGCTGCGAGCATCCTCCTCCAGTTCCTCCACGGGGGAAGATGCTCATGGCTCCGGAGATACAACGCAGATTGACTCAGTGTGATGTGGCAGGAGAGGTGGCATTTTTAACGTGCTTTTTGCCGTAACTCTGACCATGTTTGCCCTGGTTTTGTTCCCCGCAGAGCGCAGCTGCTGCCCCGAGTCCCGTGCTTGGAAACATTCCCCCGAATGACGGGATGCCCGGGGGCCCCATCCCACCCGGGTTCTTCCAGGTAGGCTGCCGCTCCTCCCGGTGCTCCCTCCTCACTGCGCACGTGTTCGCTTTCGCTCTGGGTGTCAGCGCTGTCATGCCTGTGTTTTGTTTTTTTGTTTTGGTTTGTTGTTTTTTTTTTTTTTCCCAAGAGGATGCTAGGGAAGCAGCATGCCTGCACAGCTGACCTGTCTAGGAAAAACTTGTGTTCTTGCTGTCCTTCCACGTTTTGCTTTCTATTTTTTTGTGGCCTTAAAGCAAATTCCTTGCTCGAAGAGGTTACTGTGTATTTACAACCAATGTTTTTTTTCCAAAGCTGCTTGGTTTGTGTTTGGGTTGGGATTGTATTTGTTCTCCAGTCCTAACAGACGTGTGTAATTGAAAACATTCTGGATTTTGATTCCTGAAACTTTTTCCCCCTCCTCTGGTTAACCACTTGATTTTTTCCAAATGCAATCACTGAATGCATTAACAAACCCTGGCTGCGGCTGCAGGCAGGAGTTGGCTCCAGCCAAATCCCTGAATGCCGTGGAGGCACCTTGTAAGCAAATACCCAGCAAAGTCCCTGAAGTCCCCTCGCTCCTTCCTTATCCCACAACAAGCTCTGACAGAGGAGGGGGTAACGTGTTTGGAGTGATGCTGACAGAAAGGATATCAACAAGCACAAAGAAAAGGAGTTCTCAAATCTTGAGCCTTAGGGGTTTTCTCAGGAATCTCTTTGCTCAGAGTGAGCTGCACTGGTTCACTGCAACATAAGCTTTCAGTGCTTTAAAACCCTCCTGCTCGAGGTTGAAACACTTGTTCATGTAAAAAATGGGATAAGAGTTGAAAGGAATATTTGTTTTGGCAAGCTGGGCTTTTTTTAATCTGGGCTTGTGATTTGTGTATGGGAGAACTTCTCGGGCAGTAGACAGGCGAGCTCGATAAGGAGCCCGTGATTTATTGTGGCGATATCTGAGCCCAGTATCGGCGATGGCGTTTGTATGGGAAGGGGGAAGGAGGGGCCTGTCTTTTTTGAGAGAGGGAAAGAGAGATCCCATTTCCTGAACATGCTTCTGACAGAGGAGGAATATCCGATACTGATCGGGAACCCTAAAACAGGCGAGTCTTGTAGCAGCACTCGGCGGCAGGGGGTGAAGCCAACGGAGGAGATGCAATCTCGCAGGTCATAGCTGCTGCCAGCAATCCCAGTGCCAAGCTGCTGCTTCCAACAAATGTGTCTCCAAAACGTCCTGATCTCGCCCCGCGGTGAAGCTGACTGTCCTTTGGGGCTTCTGCTTCACGCCGAGCTGCGAGGGCTGCAAAACTGGCATGAATTTAGGGCAAGGCAGCGAGAGTATGGGTTGGCTTTCCCTGAGTGGGAAAGGTGAGGAAGAGGAGTCACATCTCCCCAGACTTACTGTTCATGCTGCCGTCTCAACTCTTCCCGTTGACAGCCTCCAAGCTGTCCCCTCTCTTTCCTTTCTGCCCTCCTGTAGCACTTTTGCACTGAGGGTCTGCTTCAGGAGCAGATAACCCATCCTAGTTCCCTGCCTCCCATGCAGCTGGCCCAGGAGCCGCTGGGGTAGGGAGTGGCTCAGAAGCAGGAGTGGATCCTGAAACCCCAGACAGTGTAGCAATGCCAGTACAGGTTATGCTGCCCATCCCCGGCACTGCCAGAGGGAAGAGAGGATGGGTGCCGGTGCATATGGCTCACATGTGACATCTCAAGAGCCTGCCTTTCCTGAAAGCCCTCCAACATCTGGTTTCTCCTCCCAGCCCTCGGGATGGAAAGCAGAAGAAAAATCCCACCTTTTAACACAGTCTGAACATCGCCTTCATGAAAGCCTGTCTGATTTATTGCTGGTGCTGGAGCTCGTTCCAGCTTCAGGAGATGCTGGAGAGCAGCTCCTGCAGAGGTGGGCTGGAAGCTCAGTGTCAAGCCAGTCACAGCTCAGGGATAATTTCCTTTCTGTAGGAGATTGAAGTGCCTAAATTCATAGGGCAAAAACAAAAAGGTCACAGAAGATAGAAAGGACTTCTCCCCAACCCTTGGTATGGCAGCCCTGGGAGTGAGTGAGGTGGTACCGCCTCAGCCAGTGCCATCCTCATGCCAGGAGAGCGCTGGAGAGGGCTCAGGGGTTTTCAGCATCTTGCACTTCTGCATCAGGGACCTGCAAGGAATATCCCCAAGGGTAGCAGGCATGGGCAGATTGTTAGTGAGAGGATTTAGAGAGCCTGATCATGTCCAGACATGGTGGGGAAGTCACACAGGGAGCTGAGGAATGAGTCACCAGCAAAGCTCAGGTACCAGAAACTCCGCACTGCTACCCTGGGGGTGCATGAACCGCCCCCCCACCCCCAGCCCTGCATGTGAGGATGTCCACCGCAGGTTGGCAAAGGGAAAAAATGATACGGACTATTCCTGAGACTTCGAAGCCCAAACACATGTGAGTCAGCTTGGAGGAGAAGGAATGCTCCAGGAAAGGGAAAAGCAAGGAGGGCTCCAGTCTGCAGCTCCCAGCCACTGCCTTGCAGTGAGATTCCCTTCCCAGTGCCAGGGCTCAGCAGCGACCTTCAGGCCAGGGGCCAAGGAAGTGCAGACTGCAGAATCTCCCAAAATTATGGAAAAGGAGAGGCCCACGGCACTCTTGGGTTGCTGGGGCATTTCATGGTGCCAGCCGGCAGCACAGCATCAGCTGTGCTCCGGACAAAAGGTTGGCTGGGTTGACGGCCAGCATGGGTAGATGCTTTTATTTAAATCTCTCTCTTTGTCCCGTTGAGATGAGCAAACAAACCCTCTGCTCATCCTCCTAAAGGTCATCAGAGGCGTTCCTGCTTTTGTTTTGAAAGCTGGATTGATGCCGGGGTGCAGATCCCTCGCAAGAGGGACAGAGGGGGGGGTGCCAGGGAAATACAGGAAGGAAAACAAAAAACTGGAAGGAATTAATACCACATCTTTATACCACTAAATAAATGGTGGCGGGGGGGCCGAGTCAGCAGCCATGCCTGCTCTCCCCAGCGCTGAGTCCCCGCACCGCCCCGTACCCCGCGCTGATGAAATGGAAAGTTGACCATAAATCAATGTCGGCGCTGCGTTAGCTATGCATCAGCGGCTCGGCGCCGAGATGCACCAAAACAAAGCGCCGGCTGCTCCGTGTTCCCACACTGCCCCCTAATGCAGACAGACCTCGAGAGCTGGGGAGGACCGGGGGCTCCAGAGCCCGGGGGGCTCCCCCCACCACAATCCCCTGCCCTCCCCGCCTCTTCTCCCCGCCTCCCGGAGACCTCCCTCTTTGGGTGAGGTCACCCGTGGGGTGAGGATGGTGAAGCCAGGGACAATAGGAAGGGGTCCATGTTGTCCTGCTCCCTCCTTGGATGCCACCATTTTCCCCCTGCTGTCCTGATGTCTCAGTGGGATTTCCCACTGCTGGGCTGGTGCCACCAGCTCTGGTCAGCCAGTTCCAGTGAGGCAGCAGGAGAGCCATAAAACCAGGCTGCTCTTCCCAAAATCCTGGGGTAGAACTTGGTACCAGCCTGCACTGGGCAGGGTTTGAAGGAAGGTAGCCTACAAGCTGGAGGAGAGGAAAAGCAAGCATCAGAGAAAGTTTTTTTTCTGGAAGTTTAGTAGGATGCCCGAGGCTTTTGTACCGAGCGTCTGGAGCATATGGTGGGATTTGCAGTCAACTTTCTCTCGGGTGCTCCAGCCAGATGGAGGTGACTGTTCTTGGCTCCGGCTGACACGGGTTTGTTTCCTGAAGAGCTTGTGTTAAACATATTCCTTAAAACCAGGCTTCTGCAGTTGGGAGCCCCAGCTGCAGGCGAGGCAGAGCTCCTGCCCACGACTGCCTTTCGCTGTCTGCGGGGGAACTTGGCCCGCCTCGCCTCGCCTCGCCTTGCTGCCTTGCCTTGCCTTGCCTAACCTCGCCTTGCTTTGCCTTGCCTTGCCTTGCTGTGCCTTGCCTTGCCTTGTCTAACCTCTCCTGGCCTCACTTTGCCCTGTCTCGGGAAGGTCCTCACCCAGCACCACATGCTGGAAGTCAACCGGGGTCTTTCTCTTTGAAGGCAACTGGAGCATCTCTCCTAAAGGCTCCTTCCGAGACGCCTCTTTTTTTTTCTTGACAACTTGCAAAACATCTCTCTCCTTCAGTAGAAATGAATCTCCTCTCCAATAAACCCAGGCATGGCTTTAATTAATATCCATCTAATTTATTTTAGTATTTTCTAACGTCAAAACTGGCAGGCAGGGGCAGGTATTTTAAACACGAGATGCCTCCCTATTGCTAACTCGAAACCATCGGTGTCTCGTGGCAGTGATGCTTTGCCTTCTCGTACCATCCTGCCTTGTT
Source organism: Chamaea fasciata (assembly GCF_029207755.1). NCBI lineage: Eukaryota > Metazoa > Chordata > Aves > Passeriformes > Sylviidae > Chamaea > Chamaea fasciata. The sequence continues at coordinate 27,904,365 of NW_027094095.1, read as the reverse complement.
CTGCCACCCCCAGAGGTGCTTGCAAATGTTTTTAAATAGCAAAACTCCCCCATTAGCTGAAAGTATGTAGCCCATAAAACATGATCCATTTGTGGTGAATTACGCTGGAAACATAAATTGACACACACGGAGCTATGATCGCTTGTGCCATTTTCCATCTTTAATATTTTACAAGAAGTTTGAGGAGTCGAGCTCATGAAAGACAGAGTGGAAATAACCTGATCTCCTGGAAACTCCCTGTAGGAAGCAGCTGTGGTAGCAAACTTCGGCTGTCCAGCGGGCCAGGTTGGGCTTTTGAAGTCCCTGGAGCATAGAGGGGAGAAAAAAATGAAGCAGAGTGGAGGTTGGGCCACGGACAGCTGTTGGAAACAGTTTCCTCTAGCACCCTTTTAGCTGTTGGGGTTGTTTTTTGAGGCAGCTACAGGAAGATGAAGAATAACCCCACACAAAGAGTGTCCAGTTTGGAGGGAAAGAAGGAAAACTTGAGAGATGATGAGGTTTCTCTGGCCAGGGAGAGTGAAGATCTGGAGATCACAGAGTGAAGCAACTGCAGAGCAGGTCCTGCTCACCCAGCATGGCGTGTCAGGAGGAGCTGTGCCACAGGGATATGACTCCAGGGCTGGATGGAGGGATGTGAAGGAAGCAGGACATCATGTGTTCACCCTCCTCCTTTAACGAGAGTAGTTAGTAACTGCTAAACACACGGGGTTTTTTAAGAAAAAGGGGATGTTCTGTTGGTTGGAGCCCACATGTCGTCTCTGCAAAACACTTGTGTGAACTGCCGTGATCCGTCGGGATCATCTGCTGCTCCCTCTGCAGCGAGGCAATCCCGTGCGAAAAGGCGACCACTCCAGCAGGCGTTCCCGGCCCAACACGGGTCCCAGCCCTGAAACATCTGCAGATATTTATGGAGATAACACTCTCCAGAGGGGCTGAGTTTCTGACAGAGCAGGGCAGCCGTGCCGAGGGGGCCGCGGCCGTCGCGGCTTGGAGCGATCATTTGGGATGGTGCCGCACAGAAAAAGCAAGAGAAGAAGGAAGGAAAAAAAAACTGCTTTCAGCTCCTCCCTGCCTGCCAAAACGTTTGCACAAGCTGGGCATCGCCTTATCCAGAAGTGTCCTCTGGGAATGGTACCACATGGGATAATGCAAGGGCAAGGATGCTGCGGCGCCAAGCCTGGAGCATTCCGGGAGCAGCCTTGGTGTTGGGGCAGGAGCACTCCAGAGGATACACTCAGCAGCACAAACAGCGGATGCTCTCTGGGTCCAGCTGCCACAGGGGATTATTCTCCGGTGGAAATGCTCCCGTGTCTCAAAGATGCTTTTTCTCCAATAATCAAACAGTGTTTGCTCTCCGGCTCGAAATGCAGACCCCAGGCATCACCTCCAGGCCCAGCCAGGGTTCCTTCAAGTGGGGATGTCCCCCGTGTGCTTGATACCTGTTCACCCTTCACCTGCTGTGGGATATGGGGGGAAGGACATCAGTCTCTGGACAGCAATGACCCCCTCCTGCAGCACAAGGCAGGCATCGTGGGGGGCACTGGCTCTTGCATTGATGAGGTTTGGCCTCTGCCAGCCCTGGTTTTTGCCTTCCACTTGGTTTCATCACTCATTCACCTCTTCTGATCTTCCCTACCCCAAATCCTGCAGCTGAGATATGTAGGAAGGGCTTTGGGGGTGGCCAGACCTTACTGGGGGATGGTGGGAGGTGTCTGCTGCCCCTGCTGCACTTTGCATTCACAGACAGAGTTAGCAGCTCAGAAGCAAAAATAAGTCAACTTCCATGCCTGGAGAGGACTTCTGCTAAAGGAGGTTGATGCTGCAATTGGAGCTCAGAGGTTTGTCTTCTCCACTCTGGTGGGACACGGATGGAGAAGGCAGTGGGGAGCGTTGTCCTGAGGTGCTGTGACCTCGTCTGGATGAGGTTGGCTAGGAGCTAAGGGCAGAGGCTGGTTCCTTTTGGCTCCTGGAGAATAAATGGTGGTGTAAGTGGTGGGATTTCAGCGGCTCAAGCAGAGGGGCCGGCAGGAGGCTGTTGGTTTAAATCTGCTTGGCTCCATCTCGCTGCCGAACCATTCAAATAAAAAAAAAAAAATTAAAAAAAGAAAAGAAGAAAAAACCCACCCTCTTACTTTATTTACATTGCACTCAAGTTTCCGCTGTACAAAAGATTTGCAGGTGCAAATATGTCCTGCCTTCATTAACTTCCCCTCCCTTTTTAATTTATGTGATTTCAATTTTCCTTCCCTGTACTGTTAATTAGGGGACCCTCTAATCAGTACCATTATCACAGTGGTATTCATGTTTAGGAAAGCTGCTAAACAAACGCTTGCAAAATTGCTAAATGGCTAATTAATGTCTGTTAATTAAGAAAATTGCTCATGGTAACAAACCATGCCATTGCTGGCAGCAGCTAGAAGGCGAACACTTGTTGAAATTAGTAACGAGGCAGGTAGAGAACATCTGCTCCGGCGCCGGTCCTGGAGCCTGCCGTCGCTTCCCATCACCTACTGACAGAGCTCCTGTGCTTTTCTCTACCAATTACACCTCCTTTGACTCAAAAAATGCTTTTCTTTTTTTTTTTTCTTTTTTTTCCCCCCCCCCCCCGCCCCTCATGTTAACACACACCGGAATATTTCTTGCACCGAGCTCGCGGTTTTTCCAAGCAAATTTTCATTTCTTGCTTTTAAGGGAAATTGGGAAAAAAAAAAAAAAAAATAAGAAAAAAAATTAAAGTGGGCGTTCAAGCCCAAAATGTCAGCGACTGCTGCATTGCAGCCTTCAACCTGCACCAACTAATCTCTCCTTTTTTCCCCTAGACATCCTTTCTTTGCTCGCAAGCCATTTTACTCGCATCCTTAGGGAATCCACCTCGAGGAAGGATGTTGCATCCCTTCAGTGTGGCGGTGCAGCCCCAGTTGTGCCTGGCAAACGCTCCAGCACCTCCAGTGTACCACGGTCAAAACACAAACCCGGAGGTGTTTCTAGCCTTTGGGATGAGAGAGGAAAAAAAAATTTTTATTTTTATTTTTTTAGATTTTTTTTTCTTTTTTTTTTCATTTTTTGGTTTGGGGGTGGTTTTTCTATTTCCCCCAGCCTCTCTGGTCCTCTCCTGCATTTTTTTTTTTCCTCGTTGCACGCCCCTGCAAAGTGTTTCCTGTGTGTTTATCATTGCAGACTTGGTTGAACCACTGGACTGTTTACTCTTGATGTGGCCACTGTATTTTGACAGATGTTCTGATTTTGAATATATATATATTTTTTGCATATATCATTACTCATTGTTCAGCTACAAATGAATAGAAACTCAATTAAAAAAATAAAAAAGGAAAAATTATTTGATTTAAAACCGGGAGAACTGACTCCCCGACGGAACAGGTCCACCCGTGAATCCTTTTTTTAGCTCTTTCTGCGCTTTCATGTGCTAATCTATAACTTCCTTCTACTGTCTGACCTCACAGGGACCGCCTGGGTCACAGCCCTCGCCACACGCACAGCCTCCACCCCACAATCCTAACAGCATGATGGGACCCCACAGTCAGGTAAAGACACTAGTGATGGGTAGGGCTGTGAACCGGGACGTGCGCTCAATTTACTTCTTTTTCCCCCCTCTGTAAGCATGCTGGGCAAGCGGGTACCCGCTCCCCGGGGAGCATCCCCCCGGGCACCCCAGCTACAAAGCAAAATGTTGGTTTTTCTCCTTTTTTTTTTTCTTTTTTCTTTTTTTTTCCTTTCTCTTTTTTTTTTTCTTTTTTTTTTTTTTTGTGTGTTTTTTGGATACGCAGTTGTCAATAGACTGAGAAGTCAGTCGTGGGTATCAGACTGTTTTACCTTCCCAAGGTAGCCTGAGAAATTTAACTTGATGTGGGTTTTTAAGCTTCTGTTAGTAGCAGCAGTTGTAAAAAGAAGTAACGTTAAGCCTTTCTTCCTTTTTTTGTCAGTACTTAGCACTGGGGTTTTTTGTGTGTGCGTGTCTGTATGTGCTTATTTGCCACTTTTTTTTTTTAATATATCTATATATTCAAGCTTGAACATTATCTAACACTCAGGGTTTCCCATGCACTAATTTTAACAGCCTCACCTAGTACTGCCGATGTCAAACACGCTCTCAAACAATAAACCTACAGAGAAAATGTCTAAAAAACGGACTCCAGACACCTTTCTCTTTTTTTTTTTTCCCTTTTGAAACATAACTTTTTTAAAAAGGATGTCTCCAGACCAAAAAAAAAAAAAAAAAAAAACACACAAAAATACCAAGAGCAGTGTGTACAGGCTAACCAGCGTGCGTGGGGAGCGTGCTGCCTCCCCACGGCTCAGCCCTGACCCTATTTTGTGTCCCCACAGCCGTTCATGTCGCCGCGCTACGCCGGAGGTCCCCGGCCCCCCATCAGGATGGGCAACCAGGTAATGCACTCCTGGGATTCTGGATTTCCTAGGGTTAGCTGGGAAAGGGGAGGAGGGCCAGTTGTGCTGCAGATGCTTTTTGGGTTTAGGTGGCAAACATAACCTCCTTGCTCACCCTCCTTTTCCCTGCTGCCGGAGCATCAGGTGTCGCTTAACAATGATAGTTTAATTTTATTTTGAGGTTTGGGCCTATCCAGGATGGAAACAGCGGTGAGGAATGTTCTGCTTTCCATCCACGGTGTTCCCAGCAGGGCTGTGCCATGCTGTGTGCTCGCTGCCCGGCTGGATTTTCCCCGCAATCGCAGAAAATTAAAGTGATGGAGATAATCCTGCTGCTGGGTTGACCGAGCGTTTAGATCAGCGGCGGGGTCAAGCGGGGCAGGTCACTGCTGAATTTTTTGGGTTGGGTTTATCCTCTTATCCCAGCTTATACAAGGGCAGTTTGTTTCTGGCTTCCACCCCGCGTCCTGCCTGGACGCATGCGTGGCCTTTGGTTAAGGAATTCATCTCCTTGCCATGCAGATCCATAGGGTAATGACCAAGCCAGAGGTTATTTGTCACTAAAGGGAAATTAAAGGAAACCGGCAATCCCTTTGAGCAGCAAAAGTGTCTGTTCAAAAATTGTCTTTGGGGAGCTTGTTTTTTGGCTATCAGCGTTATTTTTCTGTGGGCCTAATTAGTAGAAAGAGCAGGATAGTCAGGAAGTAGAGTGTACCAGCTTGCTCTGGGTTTGTGCTTGCTGGACTTGAGACTTGAATCTTTGGAACTTGCTAACTGATGCTGAGACAGCTGAGATGTAGCTGAGAAAAACCCAGAAGGGGCTAATGGAGGCCCCCCATGCCTGGATGGCTGAAAGAGCCTTCCACCCAGGGCACTGATGGATGATCTAACGAGGTATGAATTCACTGCACCTCCTCACGGGTCAGTTTTAACAGGACCCCATCCTGCAGTGGTTCTTGGCTCCTTCCAAGCTCTCCTGGAGGTGAGCACAGTGAGCTGGGCACGCAGGAGAGGCAGGGGGGACTGGTTTGAGGAGGCTGTTCCCACAGCAGGATCAAGCATTCAGGAGTGGGTAAAGTTAATTAGAAGGATTTTGTTTTTTCCCCCAAACACCACATATAAAACACGTTTGTACCTAGGCAGAGCTCAGTGAGGTTATGGTCACGTCCTGAGGGACAAGAGGAATAAATAGGCAGGCAGGAAGGTCAGGCAGCAGAAGTGTAAATATCCTCCTCTGTAACTCCTGGTTTATCTTCCTCCTGCTGCCAGCTTCCAGCCTGCAGAAAACCTGGGACTGGGCTGATTCTGCCTTGGCCCAGCCATGTGCACCCAGGGCCTGTGCTGTGCTCCAGCACTGGGATCCTCAGTGTCGGCATCCAAGTGAAAGGCAGCGCCGTAGCAAAGCTGTTTACAGTTTGCTTCCCTCAGGCAGACAATATCTGCATTTTTCTTCCCCTTTATCTGTTCGGAGTAGCCTTTGAAGCTTAAATAGCAGCATTACCCGAGTGGAATGTGAGTTTGGGGAGGGGGAGCATCCGCCTTCCTCTCAGCCTGGGCGGGAATGGGTCCCAGCCTGGCTCTGCTGCTCACGGAGCATCTCCCCTCCACAGCCAATGACTCACTGCCTGGTTTGGCCCTGGTGCTGTGTGTTACCAGGGTGCCATGCAGCTCTTCACCTTCCCCTGCTGGATTCGACACCGCTGCCCCACTCAGCCCGAGTTTTCCCTTGCTTTTCTAAAATGCAACAACATTTGGCCTGGGGGGAGGGGGAAACGCCTTGTTTGGGGTTTAGAAGGGATTTGCAGAAGGATGAGGGAGGCAAACACCTGGAGGCTGTACCAGTGGGATGTGGGATGCAGCAGGATGCAGAGGGATGCAGGATTTATTTTTTTAATCTTGCTCCCTTGCTTTCACAGCCCCCGGGTGCTGTTCCCGGTACACAGCCATTGCTGCCCAATTCGATGGATCCCACGCGACAGCAAGGTAAACCCAGCCGAGGAGGGCCAAGCACTGATGTTCCTAATGAGCTGTTAATTCGGGACCCAGAGTGGCTTTGGTGCTGTGTAACACTCCTGCTTTCCTCCCAACAGGGCACCCTAACATGGGCGGCCCCATGCAAAGGATGAATCCTCCGCGAGGGATGGGCCCCATGGGTCCCGGTCCGCAGGTAAGCCCGGTGCCAAAGCACATCCTACAAACCATGGGAACAACCTCCTGGGGCTCAAAGGGCTGGGAGTTCCCCCCCCCCAACACACACACCCTGTCCCCCCATTAGTGTTAATGCATTTTACATTAGTCTTGCATCTGGAAATCCCTCCTTTTAACAGGAGTGAGGTCTTCAGAGCTCATTAAGGGTATGGCAGCCTCCCTCCTGCCCTTCTGTCAGAGGGGATGGCACTTAGCTCCGCGCCGGAGCGGCCTCTGAGTGCATTATACTGCCTGCCTGGGAAACTCTTACGACCCTAACTGCAGGAAAGGGAAAGGAGGCTTGCATTTGAAATTAATAAATAAAAAGAAATGGCAAAGATCCCTTTAGCAAAGGGAATAAGGCTTTCCCCTGCGAGGTTCCCCTCCACCTGCCCCTCCTGCTGCCTTCCTTGAGCTCTCTATTTCAGGAAAGGGGAGTAAACTCTTGAAATTAAGCAGATCTGGGTTAATATATGCTGTCGTTCCATTGATTCACTTTATGGAGTGGCTTGTTGTTGACTCACTCCTGTTTGTTCCTTCTACGAGACTTCAAAACCAGATTACCATATTTTGGTTGGAGGTTTATCCTCTCTGCATCGTCGCCTACGTGGAGTTTGTAGCGCGAGGATCAGAGTCTGTCAGGAGACGAGCGGGTGCGCTGGAGTTTTGTTTTGTTTTTCCCCTGGAGACTGTTGAGATAAGTGAATGTTGTGTTAAGAGGGAGATGTGTCATGTCGTTAGCACCAACCTGAGGATGCTGCTCAGGGGTGCTCGGCCATGTCCACAGGCACACGGATCCATCCTAGGGCAGGGGACAAAAATCCTGCGCAAGCACCGTTTCACAGGCAAGCCCTCCCATAGCGCTGCTGGCTGAGCTGAAAATCCTCCTTTCCTGGAGGATTACACCCAAAAAGAAAAAAACCCAAAGGCATTTGCAAGGGTGGCCTGTGCCAAGGCGAGCGGCGGCGGCTTGCCCGGGGGAGGCTGCTTCCCACTTCCAGAGCTCGCCGCGAAACTTGGAAGCGGCGAGCGCGCGCTGAGCGCCGCGTGGGATGGCGGCGGCTCTGGGAGCCGGCAGGAGTTGTGAAATGTTCAGAGCTTTATTTTTGACTCCGCCGTTCCCTGTGTATGTACATTAGGGAGAGGGGGGTTTTTTTAAGAGGCAGCTTTTCCCTGGAGAAGCGCTGGGCTTCCCAATCTGGCACCCACAGGCGCTGCCTCCCTGCAGCCATCCAGGAATCGGCGCCTGCGCAGGCAAGCCACCAAAAATACCGACCCAGACCCAGCAGCCCCTCACACCTTGTGTGCCCAGGGCTTGTTTTCCTTTAAGTTTTGCATTGGGACCTTCCTAAATACTTCTCAAACGATTCCAGAGGGCTGCAGAACATCCAGCCAGGACATCCCGGCATCCTGACAGCAGCTCCTTATTACACAGCAGTGATGAATCATCCCTTTCAGCTGATTGCTGCTGCCTTTTTCCCTTTAAGAGTCCCATTTGTAGCTCTGCAGAAGCCAGGACAAGCTTTGCCAGTGCCAGTATGAAGAGGGTTTGTAGCTCTGGGTTTTGGTGGTGCCTTGCCCAGGTCTCTCGGCACAGCTGCATTCCCTCCTCACCCTCCCTGAGCATCTTTCAGCTGGCTTCGTTTTCCAGCCTTTCAGCTCCAATCAAAAACGCTGAGCCCTTTTAAAAGAAAAAAAACAACAAAAAAAACAAGGGGCTTGATGCTGCTATTCAGTATAAATGGCTGAAATTTCGATCAATTAAGGACTTGCTGGTAATTTGTTTGGGGAAAACCCTTTTCTGCCTCTTCAAAACAAACTTTGGTTATGTCCTCAGCCGTGCACCATGCACTGGTGCGTCCATAAATCCAGGTAAAAATTGACAGCACTAAAGTATTTGACTTAAAATCCAGTTTGGAGCACTCCAAGGGGCTGTGGTGTAGGAAGTGGCCAGACATCCCTCCTCCTGCTGTAGCAGTTTTTCCTTCAAATGGCAGAAATAGAGTCCAAAAATGATGCATAACAGAAGAGAGAGAGGTGGGAGGGGAAGAGCAGCAACGCGACCTAAATCTGGCTGCACGTCGCCTGGAGGGCACACGGAGCAGAGCACAGACCAAATGGAGCGCAGCATTCGGGGGATTCCTCTTCCTCCACTGCCTTGGGCTTGGCTTTGTACTAGAGCCGGTTTTAGGAGATGAGGGATGCAGATCTGAGGCTCCCAGTCCCAGCTGGAGGCTAAGCCAGGGAGGAATAAGGCAGGAGAGGAGGCCCAGGGGGCTGCCTGCCCTCGCCCACTCCCCGCGGCTGCAGATCCGCTCGGGGGGATGGAGCAGAGAGCTCTGGAGCAACAGAAAAACAAGCTTGGCTTGGTATTCCCTACTCCAGCAGTCATCCAGGGAGCAAGGAGTGCTCCATCTCAGGGGGAGCTCATGCAGCCTTTCCTCATCCTTGCACTGCAGCAGGAACATTCCAAGTGGTGCCTTTTCTCCTCCTCTTGCCCCTGTTTTCTCCTGCACAAAGGGAAAAATCCGAAAGGTTGTAGTTGGTGCTGAGGGCTGTGAACAGAATTGTCTCATGGAGCTGGGAGGGGGATGTTTTCCTTCCACAGGGAGTAGGGAGGGGGAGCTTTGGGGCTCAGCCTGGCTCCCATCCATATTCAGCTGCCAGGGTTTTTTTTATAAACACAATTGCCTCTTATGTTCATCGTCTTTTTTTTTTTTTTTTTTTTTTTTTTAAACCTCATTTTTGCACACAGACCCGCTTGGTTTTTTGTTTGTTTTTTGGATTTTTTTTTCCCCTTCCTCTTGTCTCTCTGGTGTCCCTTCCCGTTACGCTAGACTGACCCTTGGTTATCGTTGCAGAACTACGGCAGCGGCATGAGACCTCCACCCAACTCCCTAGGTCCTGGCATGCCTGGAATTAACATGTAAGGCAATCCTCACGCTGGGAGATTTCACCACTGACTCAGGACTGTGTGCGGAAAAACACAACATTTATTTTTTTCCCGTTTTAATTTTGTCCCCAGGGGGCCGGGCGCCGGTAGACCGTGGCCGAACCCCAGCAGTGCTAACTCAGTGAGTATCTTGGAGCAAGAGCAGGGTTGGTTGGGAAGTGTCCTGCAAATGGGATCATTCCCCATTCGCTGAGCCCTGCTAATGAGAGGGGCTTCCCCAGCCCATGGCTGAACCTGTTCTCTCTTGTCCCTACAGATCCCATACTCTTCTTCATCGCCTGGTACATACGTGGTGAGTCCTCCTGCCCCAAGCTGTCTGTCCTTTTGTCAGGAGTTCACGTGGTTTGGGGGGGGTATCAGTGCCATGGGAGGTGACTGGGCTGTGTTTGGGGGTTGAGAGCTGGGGGAGGTGTATGAAAACATGGAAAGGTGGGCAATGCTCATGTTTGCACATCTGACACTGACTTTGTTCCCGCAGGGTCCGCCCGGCGGCGGTGGCCCTCCAGGGACACCCATCATGCCCAGTCCTGCAGGTATGAGCCCCTTGAGATGCCTCTCTGTCAGGGCCATCCCTGCCCTATTGGTGATAACCAATTTTTGTGGCTTTTGGCTCTCTGGGAAGTGAGTGGCATGGGTTTCTTGACTTTCTGGATTCCATTTGGGGTTGTTCCTACATCCCCCAGTGGATTTGGATGCTGTGGGGCTCAGGAAGGTGAGGAATTACCTCCCCACCCTTCCCAGCCAGGAGTTGAATTATTCTTCACAGTTGAATTTCTGTGATTAAAAACTTTGTGGATCTTCATTAAATACAAATTAGCCAGAAAATGGTGGTAGTTAGAGGGAATTTTGGGTGATAAAATACAAAAGAATGAGTTCAAGTGGCATGAGTTTGTTTTAATTAAGAAATGAATTAATCACCCGACTTACTGGGCTTCACTGTTCCACAGATTCAACAAATTCAAGTGACAACATCTACACAATGATTAATCCAGTACCGCCCGCAGGCAGTCGATCGAATGTAAGTCTGCTTTCTAATAATTTACATATCAGATACCATAACAAATCATAATTAACTTCATCAGTTGAGAGTAAAGCAGTTTAATTGATTTCAGCCATTTGTTACAAAACAGAAATAAAACAAACCATCAAAAAGCGATTAACTCTTGGGCGACTTTGTTAATTTTTTATGCTTATTAAGAGAGCAGCAGTCCTGCTGCTCCGGCCGAGGTGCTGGGTTTTGTGGGATATGGGCAACCTTAAATGCTGTGGAATGCTGGTTGGAATGCTGTGCTGCAGCTCTGGGTCTGCCATCCAGCCAGATTTCATAGGTGAGCCCACAGGACCATAAGCCCCGCAGCCTCAGGGGGTGGTACGGCCCCAGGTTGTGCCACGGAATGTTCAGATTGGATATTCAGAACATTTTTTTCATGGAAGGGGTTGCCAAGCATTGGAATGTGCTGCCCGGGGCAGTGGTGGAGTCGCCATCCCTGGAAGTGTCCAAGAAATGTGTGGATCTGGCACTTCAGGGTATGGTTTAGTGGTGGTGCTGAGTTGATTGTTGGACTTGGTGATCTCAGAGGACTTTTGCAGCCTCAACAATTCCGTGGTTCTACAATACCTCCCTCCTTGCCCTGCTCCAGAGGGATGGCTGGGACAGGGACAGTCCTCAGGAGCCACTGTGGCAGGTGCTTTGGTGTTGTTTTGTGGCTGATTTTGGTTTTGTCACCTTTTTTTCCTGCAGTTCCCGATGGGCCCCGGCTCTGACGGCCCCATGGGCGGCATGGGCGGGATGGAGCCCCATCACATGAACGGATCATTAGGTGAGCCACCATGGTCCTTCATTCCCTGGGGACACAGGCAGAGCATCCCAGTGCCTGCTCCCATCCTGGGGTCAGCCCCCAGTTCGCACCAGTGCTCAAAGCAGAGCCTTTGGGTGGAAATCAGCGAGGCCGTGGGGGGCACGGGGCCGTGGCTGCAGGCCCAGTAAGGCTCTTCTCCTTTCTCTCCCCTCTCTGCAGGGTCAGGAGACATAGATGGACTTCCAAAAGTAAGTGGAGTTGGCTGCAGGGTGGGTGTGTGGGCTTTCCTCAGCACTGGGGTGCTGCTGTGACCCCGATGGATGGGGACGCGGGGAATGTCACTGGGGTGAACATTGTCCTGCTCACCACCTGCCCTCTGGTCTCCCACAGAATTCTCCAAACAACATAAGTGGCATTAGCAATCCCCCGGGCACTCCAAGAGACGACGGGGAGCTGGGAGGCAACTTTCTCCATTCCTTCCAAAATGACAATGTGAGTGAGGGCCTGCCTGGGGATGAGGGGACGGTCCCCGAGGTGCCCTGGCACTGGGGTGGGTGGGCTTGGCATGGGGGTGGGTGCCTTTTGGACCTGGGTTGTTCCGTGTGTGAGCTGCTCTGGGACAGAAAAGCAGGGAGGAGGAAATGAGACGGTGGGTGGAAGCTTGGGGTCTGTGGTGGGATGGGGGTGCAGGAGTGGAGAGGAGCTGGTGCAGAGGTGGCTGTGCTGGTCTGGATGATTTGAGGCTCCGAGGGTGGCTGCAGACATCCCTCCTCTTCTCCCTCTATTTAGCAGCATATACACATGTGCATGTTAATTATTTGTTTTAAATTGCATCTCGCCCCATACTGACCTGCTGATTTTCTTCCCGGAAAAGCAAGTTACAGCACAGATTAGGCCCTGATAGATTGGAGTCTCCAGCATATCCTCTCTTCCTGGTTTATTAGATCCAATTAGGTTGCTGTGTAGTTGTCATCAGCCTCCTTTTGCATCCCCTCTCTTCGATGTCCAGGGGTCTGACCCGCCTGGTTTCTCACCGTGGCTCTGTCTCTCTTGCAGTATTCCCCCAGCATGACGATGAGTGTGTGATTTCCCTCCCCCTCCTCCTCTCCAGGATCAAGAGAGTCAGCTGCCGTTCGGAGGATCTCAACGAATTATGCAAGAAGAAGAAGAAGAAGAAGCTAGGTGTATGGGCAGGGACACGCGTGGCGGGGGCCAAAACCCCAGGTTTAGTTTCATGCAATAAAAAGGCTGAACTTTTTATTCCATAAAACATGAAGGACAAAACTTAAAATATTTCAAGACATGACAAGACCCTTCTTTGTGCAGAAGGGTTTATATATGTACATGACACTTCTTTTTGGAAACAAACGGAAGCCTCTAGCACCCAACTCCGATCTCTTTGCTTTGTTCTTTTAAATAAAGACAGAAACCGAACCTGTTGTATGTTTGTGCCGTGCGACACCAGGAAGCTAGTCTAGATATGAAATCATGTTGTCTCTGTTGTAGTCATTTTTTTAAATAAACTGGACAGTTTACAATGGTGGTTTTCGTTCAGAAGGCCTGTTTTTCTTTTTGTTTTTTTTTCTTTTGTTTTTTCTTTTCTTTGTTTTGGTTCTGGGGGTTTTTTTCCCTTGTATTTTTGGGGGTTTTTTTGTTTGGTTTTTTTGTTTGTTTGTTTGTTTGCAGCACAACGCTTCCTCCTCCAGTTAACAAGATCTGCTTTGGGGAAGAGACTCCACCACCTCGTTACAAACTTGTTAACGCAGGTGACCCCTTCTAGGATCACATCCTCGAATGAATCGTGATCTTGCTCTCTGTGACTGTGGCATGCACTGTGTTAGTCTTTCCCCCCCTCTGAGTACAAGAAGAAATCTCTTGTCCCTCCTTTCCCCAGAGTCCTTCAGCTGGCTCACTGCAAAAATTGATTTTTTTAAATTTTTTTTTTTTTTTTAAATCCACCGGAAAAACAAAAAAAGGATTAATCTGACCTAGGACTTTGAAACTGTGATCTCCAGCTAACTTTGGGATTTTCTGGGGGGTTTATTTGTTTTGGGGGTATTTTGCAGGGGGGTTTATTTTCTTTAGAGATGTGCTCTTGTCAGGATTTCACTTATCTATGATTTGGAACTGGATGGAGATATTTTTTAAGGAATTCTTGTTGTTAAAATGTAACCTTGCTATTCTGTAGGCTCGCTCTGTAATAAGAAAATAAAAATTAATGGCAAGCATCGAAGGCCCTTCCTTCTGGTGGGAGAGGAAGGGACGAGCCAAGGCGGTGGGTTGGGATCTCTGTACATGACACTACCCTGTAGTTTGGTCTTGGTTTTTCTCCAGCTCCCATTTCTGCTCCATGTATATCATATTCTGTAAAATATTCTCTCCCTTGGATTTGACCTTTGTGCGGATTATTGAAAGCATTGTATCTTGTTTCAGTGTTTTTTCTTACCTTGTAGTCTGGTTCGAAAATTACCGAGAGGGAAAAAAAAATAATTATTATACATTGTAGTTTGTGTACGATATTTGTTGATAATGTTTTATTAAAGGGATGTCTTTTTTCCGCACCCCTTCATTGAAATGTTTTTGGGGGACATTTGGCTTGTTTTTATTATTCTGACTGCAAGACATGAGATGACAAAACAAATTATTTTTTAGTGTGTAATACGAATTTTTTTTTTTTTAATGTTTGCCTTCTTTTTCCTAGGCGTTTTCATTCTGCTTTACCTGTAGAAAGTCAGGAGGGAGGGAGGGGCGGGTGGGGTGGGGGGGTCTGAGGGTGTCAGTCTCACAGTCAGGTTAATATTCTTGAAGTATTGCAGATTTGTTGCATTGCATACCCAGGGGCTCCTCAAGGGGTCAAATTTTTACCTTTTCCACTTGACATCTTGTTCAGGTTTGGGGGGTTTTTTTCTTTTTCTTTTTTTTTTTTCTTTTAAAATTTTTTTTTCTGATGTGATGAAATGAAAGGACCGGTCTTAATGTATTTTAAAATGAATAGCTAAATTATTGTCTTCATTGGTATGGGATGGTTTTTTGAATGAAAACGGTTCCCCCTCCTTCTCCCCCCTCCCCCTGCTGTAATAAATATCAACATAAACATTTGATTTCGGCGCTCTGCAGTTTTTTCCTGGTGTTTGCTGCCAGACCCAGGGCGGGAGTTGGGCATTTTTTTCCAACCTTTATTGAGGACCAAACCCCAGATTTGAGGTGCAGGAGCAAGGTGATGCAGAGCTGAGAAGGTGGCATTTTAGGGGGGTGACTGAGTCTGGGATTTCAAAATCCCAAAGGGATTTGGCTGCAGTTCAGGACCTCGGGGAGGGTTAACGATGCCTGCTTGTTTCTTGGAATTTCTTTTTTTTAAAAAACATTTTGAAAATTTATTCTAGAAAATGGTCAGTGTTGCCTGCACCGGACTGAGGATGTGCTGGCCAGACCCTTGCCCTCCCCACACCCAGCCCATCAGGCTGGCGGCAGAGAGGGGTGTTTTAGGGGCTAAAAAGGGATTTTTTTTTGGTGCACTGTTCCCTAGGCTTTGCTCGTTAGAGCCTGGAGGAGGTCCCCAGGCTTTGCTCATTAAAAGCTGGAGGCGTGGGGATGCCAATGATGATGGAGGCTGGTCTGCCCTGCAGCAGCTCCCTGGGCCAGGAGCTGGGTGCTGCTACTTCCCTTTGCCAGAGTCCTGCACTGCTGGGAGGTAAGAAGGGGAGGGGAATACATGAGTGTTGTCAAATATATAAATATTGAGCTCACAGTGGGGTCTGTGACCTCCTCCTTGGGCAAGAGCTGCAGTGCTGGGTGGGTGTGTGCACCATTGCAGGAACAAACAGCTCCAGGAGCTACTGGGGTTGGAGAAACCCAGGCAACCCAACCTGGTTCCCCAATGGGCAGCACCAGAAGCTAGGGGAGAGATTGGGAATTTTTAGGCCTTTGGATGGGTGGTTGAAAGTTCCAGGTGCCTGAAACGCTCCTGGGAGCTGCTGTGTGAGACTTGTTCTCTACATTTGACTAGTTGGGGCAGGACGTGGCTGGCTGTGAGCTCTCTCCCTCCTTGTGGGAATGTTCAGGCGTGGGCTGAGGGGGCTGTGGGCCATCCTGGAGCTCTGCTGCTCCTGGGGAATGCTCCCACCTGGCACTGGCACCCACAGCCACGTCACTGCTGGAATCCCAGCAGCGAGCGCCATGTGGTGGTGGATGCTTCCGGAGCAGAAGGGCGAGGGGGCAATGCACTGGATGGCTGCTGGATTTGGGAACCAGCATTGCGACTGCACAGCCCATCAGCAGAGGAGCAGGGTGTGTTTGCACCCTTTGCTGCCAGGGCAGGTTTGCTTCCAGGGTAATGCCACAGATGTCCATGTGCAGCCGTGCCCCAGTGTGGATTTTGGTCCAGGCAATCACATCCCCCTGTGCTTTGCAGAAAGTAGAGTGTGAGCATTGTCCATCACTTGGTTTCGTGACCCCTGAGGGGTTGAGGCTGATGAGGAAATCCTGCCCTCCCGGCCCCCCGGGGCCATCCCTGCCTACCCAGACCCTGCTCAGCTGCCCAGAGCAGCAGGCTCCTGCACTGCTGCCTGTTGTGTTTTTATTGTGGGGCACAGAAAAGTCCTTCCTGTTGGTTCTTAAGGGTTACAGGCTGGTATTATTAAATATCACCACGAAACTGCCAAGTTCCCTCCTCGAAACGTCTCCTGAGCCCAGCCTCAGGGATAATTGTCTCCCCCATTAGTTTTCATTAAATTAAATGCAGGAGGAGGATCAGAACAACCAGGGGCTCCAGGCTGAGCACGGTGTGTACTTGTTGGCATGATGTGCGCAGCCTGTGGAGCTGGATTTTGCAGTGGGAGCGGTTCAGGGGAAGGGAGTGTGGAGCGGTGGAGAGCTCTCCTGTGGGCAGGCAGGCTCCTCTGGGTCCTGCAGAGCTCTCCTGTGGGCAGGCAGGCTCCTCTGCCTCCTCATCTCGGGCTCCTGCCACCCCATTCGTGCAGGTTCTGCTTCCCTGGCTGCCGATCATGAAAAGTTAATGCCTGGCCCTGGTCCGTGCTGAGGTAATGCCATTCGTCTGCTGACGAGCCTTTATAACTTATTGATGCCAACCCAGATGTGCCTCTGTGACCCATTGTTGGGCTCCCCCATCCCACCTCCCTCAGCTGGGCCGGTTCCAGCAGGCCACACTGGAGGAACTGGGAGAGCTGAGCCATGCACAGAGTGCTTGGGAAGCAGAGCAGGACCACCAGAGACAGGTGGCCTGGTTCAAGGACCACAATGGGCCAACCTGAGCATCCGTGCCAGGTGCCAAGCTGGGAGCTCCACTCACCTCCACCTTGAGCTCCCCTCCAGGCCCTCAGCGGAGCATTCCCTGCACAAAGATCAGCTGCTCCTTCCCCTGACACAGAGTACTGCTTCTCCCCAGCCTCAGGCGAGAGTGGCTGTGCCTCAGCAAAGCAGGGACATGGCCTCACACGCTTGTGTGTGATCCCCTCACCTCCAGTGGCTTCCTGATGCCTCACACAACCCCTGAAGCCTCATTTTCCTGCTGACCATCCCCTGTTTCCCTGCTTCCGCTGTTTTTCAAAACTCCCTTTGCTCTGCCTCTGTCCATCCCTCCCTGTGCTTGTGCTTTGTCTCAGCTCAGCCTGGACACAGCAGGGTTCCAGCTTCCCTCAGTCTCTTCCCTTCAACTGCCTGCCCTGACAGAGATGTCTTTGTTGAGAGGTGAAAGCAGCTGAAGGGGCTCTGCCTCTTCCAGACAGACCATCCCCACAAATTCCCACATCTACTAGAAGCACATGAGGTGTTTCACCTCTACACAACCCCTCCCCACCACAGCTGCTCTTCCAACCAGGCTTCCTCAGGGAAATTCTCTCCTCAGGAATGCTAACGGGCAGCTGGCTGCCCTACAGGGCTTCCTCCCTAGGACGGGTAATGACCCGAAGCTGGAAGAGCGAGGGGATGTCAAGCAGGGCCCGTGTGACACAGCAGGGAGCCAACAGCCCGAGAAAGAAACACCCACTGCGTATGACAGGCTCCACAGAGCACGGCTCTGTTAAAATGTATTCCCAAACACCTGGGTGCAAATCACAGACCCTGAGCAGATTTACTCTGATGAGCTGAATTAGGCATCCCTGGAGCAGGCAGGATTAAGATGATGCACAGCAATGCAACACTTACAAGGTTATTTCTCTTTCAAGCACTTCTCCTAACTATGGAGGGATTTGTTAATTTAGCTTGCAGCCACTGCATCCCAATTTGCGGGGTGCAATCGTTGATCTCAAATGTGACTGGTGAAATGTTCCCAAAATCTGCCGAGTGGAGCTGCCTGATGGACTGGGGCTGGAACACACAACTGGGTTGTTCAGCCAGATGGCCAGGGATCACAAAGCACAGACCAGCCTCTGACACCAGACACTGAAGTGAGATGAATTTCTTGGAAATGTGCTCTTCCACACCTTAAAATAGAGCAGGCTGTCCTCTCCCTTCCCATGTGCTGGAGGGTACCAGAACTGCAAAACATTCCACATTTGGCTGCAGCTAATTTAGCTTTCATTTTACAAAGCCCACACTAATCCCCCCATGTTAAAAAGAATACGCTTCCTGCTCAGTTAACTCTGTGTGGCAGGAAGAAATTCTTCCTTTGTATTTTTAGCAGCAAATACCAGCTACAGGCACCAAAGTTTCCCTGCTACATTCTACACCACTTTCCCCAAATGCACAGGTCTCTTCATCCAGGATTGGGGGATAAAAGGACTGCGGTTCTACAGATCCAACAAAGCAATCCCTCCGATTAAGTGCTTTGGGAACTAAGCACAGGGCAGCACGACACATACCACAGCAGCCAGGAGTAAAACAAAGTCAAAGCCAGGCAGAATGAAAAAGGCTCGTGGCTCAGGCTTTCCCCTTGAAGCTTTGTAAGTCTCTTCTGCATTCAGAGGGACTCAAAGCAACCTCGGGAATAGGTTTGAGTCTGGCTCTGTGCAGAAGCACACTGAGAGCAGAGCCTGCGCAGAGGAATAATGACTGGCTTATGTTCTTCCCAGGCAATGGAGGAAGAGTGCAGGAGGATGCATCTGATGACTTCTCTAACCCAAATCCAGAGGTGAGCCCCTAAAATGAAAGCGTTTCTTCATGCACTATTTAGTTTTTAAAAAAAATTTTACTTTCAGTAACAATATAATTTATTTTTTAAAGTAAATTAATCCACCTTTCTTTAATTATACGATGGTTCTGGCAAAGAGGAGCAGCAGGTACAGTTGGTGAAGTATTTCCATTTGAGCTGAATTTCACACAGTTCCATGCAGATACAGTGCCAGAAACTTCTTGAATGTGTCTGGCTGAAAGCCAGAAATTCCAGCGGGCTTCTGCAGAGAAAAAGACACGGATGCTCAGTTTGCAGTGAAGTGATTAATGTAGACAAACAACGGCTTTAAACATGCTTGAATAAGACTTTCAGGCATGGCAGCTTCCAAATTGTGCTCTCCCTCCCCAGAAGGGTTTGTGTGGGGGTGCTTCCACTGGTGTGAGTCTCAGAGGGCAGAACCCCTTTGCCTGTGAGTGATGCCCCTCCCAGTACAACCAGTACTGGCAGCCTTGTGCTCTGTTTTCTCCCCAGAGAGGCTGACGGTGGCTTGTGAGCGCTCCCTTCCCCAGAGCTGGTTTTAAACAAGCGCATTATGGGATGGTGGATTACAGCTAGGGATATCCGTATGCAGGAGTTCATGTTAAGCTTGGCATGTTGCACATCAGCACTACAAATACCCAAGAACTGGTGCCCTCAGAAACACCTGCTTAGGTAAAAAAAAAATGAGGCCAGCATCCACTTCAGGTCCCTCCAGCTGGTTTAATGCCTGCTGCAGCTCTGTGCCAGCTCCCAGACCCCCAGCTGCGGTGAAAGGGAAGCTCTTCCACAACCATTTCCCAAGTTTTCCTTACCGTAACAACTCCCTTCTTGACTTCTGGGACACACTGGGCTCTCTCATACAGGTTCTGATCAGAGTCAATCCAGACTAGATTTTTTACACCACCATTAGAGACAAGGTCTGTTGTATTTAACTGGAACACCATGAACTGGAAGAGCTGTCCATCTGTGCCAATGCTTTGCACCACTACTGGCTGCTCCAAAACTATGGGATCATTCTAGGAAAAGAAGGGGCATGTGGGGAAGAATGTTTCAAAAGCTAGTTACAACAGAAATTTTATGAGTACTTGCTGATTCTGCATCTTTGGGTTGGTTTAAAGCCAAGATTTTAATAAATATATTGTTACCTTGCCCAGAAAATTACTCTAGTCAAACAAGTTTTGAATGTAGATTTTGTATTTTAATTAAAATTCCTCCTTCAGCCAGCAATGAAGTGTCAATTTACATACTGAGCTGTGGGATGGGTTAGTTTTACAGCTGAACTTACTCCCTGGTTCCTGCCCATACCACCCTGCTGCATCACAAACACGCTCGTCGCTGAGCAGTGGATTTCTGGACTTCTGAAGGTTGGGTTTTCACCTCTGGAGGGGGAAGTTTGGATGTGAAAACTGCAGTGAGGGGCTTTCAGGCCTCCCTGCACTGGCTGCAGCAGTAGAGGAGGAAGAGAAACCCAGCACAGCCTCCCCATACGTACCCCGTGGAGAGCCTTGGCCTTGGCCAGAGCGTTGCCAAAAGCAAACATCAGCATTTTAGCACGGAGCTGCTCCGGTCTGAACCTGTCAGTGCGAACGTTGGCAGACTCCAGGAAGAACAGGGTGTGAGGGTGAGAGTAGGGATAACCATCTCTGAAACCTAAAGGGCACAGAATCATGTCAGAAACCGCTCAGGAAGACACTAGCCAGCCAAGGTTTTTCTCCCATTATCTTCAGGAATTGCTCAAGTAGTTTGCTGGGGTTTAAGTTCTTGTCCTCAGTCCTGCTCAGGCAACAATACACTCACCACAAGTCCGGAGCACTTGCACTGCAAACCTGTGCCCATTCCTCTGTCCCCTCATTCCCACACCCTCCCTACTCTCAGCTGCCCCCAGAAGGACAAGGACTCACTCCCAAGTTAACCCAAACACAGATAATTATCACCAACACTGACCTGTGTCATTGAGCTCTCTGTACACATTCACCTCCTGAAGATCGATCGTAGGTGCAATGGGATAGAAGGTCTCCAGAACATGTTCTTTGGTGGCCAGTATCTCCTCCTTGGAGGCTACTGGTGGTATTGGCGTCATAGAGTTCATGAGTACTCCACTCAGCCCACGGACCTGAAGGAGGATGGATTCTGGGGAGGGAAATTAGGCTACAGTCAAACACTGGTGAAATAACACCAGGGAAAGATGTACATTTCCTTTTGCTGGTCTGTTCTGCAAGGCTCACCCTCTCCCCCTCACCTCCAAACTCATCTTAAATAGGAGCTCAGCTGTAGGTTCTTCTAAAATGCCAATGTCAGTTGCTAGGGTTAAGTTCTTAACTAAATATCTTTAGAAAAACAACAGAACTGATTTAGGACACAAGAAAATAAACAATCAGGCTGAAGACAATGGTTCCCTTCTCCCACCATCTTATCAGTGTGGATCTCCTCAGGGACAGCATCCTGCCACCATCCAAGGCTGCCCATGCCAACAGCACTATTTAAACGAGAATTACCTGCTTCCAGAAATTGTTTAATTTTCTCCAAGGCCTCAGCCTTAAAGCCAGGAGCTTTGCTATCCCTCTTATCTTACAGAGCTAAATGCCTCCACCACAGAAGCAACTGACCTCTCTCCCACGTTGCTGCTATCCTGCAGTTTCTAGCCAACATCCTTTTACTCAGAGAAGGATACTTCCCAGACATTAACCTGCATATATGTATCAGGTTCTCAAACAGCACTGGGCTGTAAAACAAGAAAAGAAACAGTTACATAAAAATGAGATCATACTAGCAGGCAGATGCTTCTGGGGCACAAATGCTGTAAAATTACTGTATGTAAAACATATAATGGCATTACGCTCCCAAACAGTTAACAGAGATTGCAGACTGGTATCACACACACCACGCCTGTTTCAAGTTGGCAGAGGTAATGCTTACAATTATTTTAAAAATTGATACTCTGCATCAGCTAGAAGCAGATCTTGAGTTGAAACAGAGACATTGGCCTGAAAGCAGCTTTGATCTAGCGCGGTATTTATGTCAGTGCTACTGTCAATATTCAGAATTGGGTTTCATTTGTTGCTTAGGTTGTTGGGGGGTTTTTTGTTTGACAATCTGATGCAAAGGGTCTTGCACAGCAGACCCTCTTTCCACGGAAGAGCTGCGTACGAGTTTTCTCTGTAGCGTTTAAAACCTCCCCTACAGCTGAGGACTCACCAGTATTTTTCCCTCCTGGGAGCCACCTCTGCCGTGTCCCAGAGCCGCGCATGGGACACCACGTGTTTCGCCCTCTCCTCGAGCTCCTGGAGCCCGAGAGCCGGGTTATCCACGATGCCCTGCACGGCTGGGGGCAAACCTTCCACGAGCTTCGTCTTGGTGAGCCACTGCGCCTGCCGCACGCCTGGAAACACAACGCAACGCCATCTATCACAGGCGGCAGTGGTGGCCCCCTTCCAACCCAAGCCATTCTAATGTGACCGAGGCTGCCTGGCAGCTGCTGGGGCTGGGCAGGCTCTCCACGGCCCGTGTTTTGTGCTCTGTGCGAGGAGAACCCCTGGCAGGCGGAGAAGGGCGAGTGCTTGGGAAGGGGCAGCGCGGGGTGCCCGGTACCTTCCAGCATGCGGACACCCTGATGGCAGATGTAGCACCCGCGCTCCTTGTACAGCGGCATCTCCTCGTAGCGCGGCCCCGGCGAGTGCCAGGGGTCGCGCCAGCCGCGGTCCCAGGGCGGGAAGCGCGGCCGGGCCAGGCCGGGCACGTAGTGCATCCGTTCCGCGTACGTGACGGTGTCCAGCTCCACCTGCTCCCGCACCGGCCGCGGCTCCACCATCTCCGCCAGCACCTCCGGCGGCGGCCCGCGCACGGTCCAGGGCGTGCGCGGAAGGGGCACGCGGTGGCGGGGCCGCCCCGAGCGGGTGACGATGCCGCGGGTGAGGCCCCGCGCCGCCGCCGCCGCCACCCCCGCCCGCCTCAGCGCCATCGGCCCCGCCGCCATCGCCGCCATCCTCCTCCTCCCGACGCCGCCTCAGCGCCCGCCCGCCGCCATCTTGGCGAGGGCTCTTCCCCCAGCGTCACCCCCGGTGACTGACGGCGGCGGCGGCCAATGGCGGGCAGGCGCGCCCCGCGGTAAGGGAGGGTCGGCAAATTGCCTGGCGGGTGAGGGCAGGCGCTGGGTTGGTGAGTGGGGAGGCGGGCGGGGAGAGGCGCCTCCTCGCCTGTGGGGCGGGGAAGGGGGGGCACTTGAGAGACCGTCCCTGGGCGGGAGCCGGCGGGGCAGCGCCCGAGTCCCTGGGCCGGGGCCGCTGTGCCCCAGGCCGGCCTGTCCGAGCCCCCGGGCGCGCACAGTAAGTGCTCCAAGCTCTGGAAATCTGCGCAACCCCGAGCCCGGGCGTCTCGGACTCACCCGCGGCCACGTCGGGTTACCCCCCCGTTCATTGCCTGGGGGCGCTCCGGGCCCCAGGACAGAGCGGGCGCGGAGTGAAGCCGGGCCAGTGCCTTTGGTTCTCTCTTCCGTTCCCCGCCCCCCTCCTTAAAATAAATGTGTTTCTGTTACAGGGGTGAAGGTTACTTAATTAATTGACCTTGACAATTAAACTGCTGGAAGCCCTAAATGTTCGCTTCCTCCACTTCGTCACCCGTGGCTTCATAATTTCCTGTGGGCCGCTTTGTGTCCGAGGGATGCGGACACAAGCGCGTTCTGAGCAGCCTTAACTCAGCCCGTGTGTAAAAACAGCGGGGTCCCCGTGGTGTCTGCAGCGTGGTTTTGACCTGAGGAGTGTTCCGTGGGTACAGCTCGTTTGGAAGCCAGGGATAAAATCCTGTGCTTCTTGGCCTTCTCTGCCTGTGCGTTTCAAGCCACATATTCAAAGCTCACAACCAAAGTGGTTGTTTTGCCTGAGATTTTGCCCTCTTTGCCTCAAGTCTCTTGGCTCTGAACTTTCTGCTTTCTCTGCTTTAAACTGCCTGCCCTCTCCCGTTCCAAAGCTGCACAAAACTCAGGCCACATCTGGTGGCTGTGTCTGATCCCCATTGTCCTGGTGGTTGGGTTTGTCACCCTTTTTCCTGGACCGAGCAGCGGATTTTTAAGATGTTTCTGCTCCGGCTGACCGAGCTGCTCTTTTGTAGGAAATCACCACGGCGGAACGAGCAGGATTAAAGGGTGTAGCTTTGGCTGGGCAGCCTGTCTGGGGAGGAGGGCTTGAGGCTGGGCTGAGGCTCTGCTCTGGGCTGGTGGCTGCGAGCTCTGGCCTTTGTGCAGAGGCGTTGAGCACTCAGCTGAAATGGGGTGTTGTTGGAGACACAGATCAGCTCCAGGTTTCCAGTTTGATACACTTGCAAGATGCCCGAGAGAGATTTTCTCAGTCCTTCTCCGAAAACACCCAGCTGCTGAGCACGCACTGCTTTTCCTCGTGCTGGGTTTGATGCTGGGCTTGTGTGTTTTGCAGGCAATGAGTGACAACGAGCAGGACTGGCTGGCTCTGAAGCCCCAGGAACCTTCTCCATCCCAGTGCTGCGGCAGCGGCTGCAAGCCCTGCATCTACGATGTGTACGAGAAGGAGCTTGCACAGTGGGAGAGAGCGAAAGCAATGCAAGACAAAAAGCCTTCTCGTGGGAAAGAAGGAGCAGGTCGATTTGTCTTCATCGCATCCTGGAGCCTGTGCTTTGATCGTACTTGTTCGGGTGTGGGGTTGTGGTGATGGGTTAGGGATGCAGGGATAAATTCAAGTCGTGCCTTAAGAGCGGGCTGTAAATGCAATTCCCCAAACTCAGCCTTCACCCTCCCCCTTGGCCACTCTCTCCCTGCTGTAATGTGATTTTCCAAGTGTAGAGTTCTCCCTGGTGTCGCATTACAGCTCTGGCTCTGCAGCTTCTCCTCTCCGGGTTTCCTCGGAGAAGCTTTGTTTCCCTCACCTTTCTCATCTTTGCCTGATTTTTAGACTCTTATTTTGATGCTGAGAAAAAGCTGCGTTGTGTGTGGTGGAGCAGTTGTCTTCAGAGTGTAATTTTTTAGCCTGCCAGTGCCCTTTTACATAAGATTAACTATGCTGGGTCAAGCAAAAAAGATCAGCTGAAACAACTGACAATATTTTCTGTTCACTGTGGCCATCAGCAGGTTGCAAAGTTGCCCCCAAAGCAGCGCTTGCCTCTTTTAGCAGAATTATTTCTGTTTGTTTCCAGACATGAGAAAATGATCGCAGTGAGTCATAATAGGATGACCTTGCTGTAAGGTGTAAAAAAAATGTAATTTAAAGAGGTGGTGGTGGGGAGAAATTCAAGATCTCAAAGTGCACGCTGCAGAACATAATGAATCAGCAGAGAGCTGGAATTTGCACCCAGCCTCAGTGTTTAATACACGTCCTGAGTATCTCTGGCACGAAATTAGCACACACGTTTGCTTCCAGAGAAAAATGAAATTATAAAAGACACCATCTAACCAAGTAATTACTTATTGTTGTTCTTGCAGAGCAATAATTCAGAGCTGAATCCAGATACATTCACTGCATTCAGCGTGAGCTCGGTGGAGCAGCTGACAGAGGACACCTACCAGTACAAATTTGAATTACCAGGAAATAGCAGCCTGCGATTGAGTTTAGGACAACACATCGTGTTAAGGTATTGTTCTCCGTGCTAGTTAAACAGTCTGCATTATGTAACCTAACACATAGGGTTTTGTCAATAGACAAAGGCTTCATAGCAGGCAAATCATGATTTCTATACCTCCACAATGACACAGATGAAGGGGCTAGTAAGCTTGCTGCCTCTACTAATTCTGTGGTAAAAGCTGTAGTTTTCTTCAGCATTATCCCTGCGTTGGTGGCTCAGAAAGAGCTAGGTGTGATTAAGAAAATACATTTGCACAAAGAAAGGTTTAAAAGAATAGATGTTACAACAGATTATTTACTCCAGTGTGTTGGAATGAAGACAATGGGCTGCACTTGCCCCAGAGCTCAGTGTTTTTGGCCCTGTATCTTGGGGTAACTCAACACCCCAGTACCCAGGCACTGCCTGACTGATTTCTAGCAAAACAACCCTCCTATGTAGTTTGCTGCTTGCCAGGAAGGGGCCACTTGGGGAAAGTTTCTGTCTCTCAGCCATCTGTGGTGATCATTGCCAGACAGAGAAAGTCCTGTTAGGATGCCATTGATGTGCATCTGTTGACGTCCCTGGTACGTTCAGGGCTGGTGTGTGCAGCTGGCTCTGCTGACAGCACACGCTCCTCCCTCCAGCCCTGGCTCATCACACAGCACAGAAAAAGGTTTGGTCACTTCCATCAACTCCCGTGGTCAGCAGCAAAGCGCAGGGTGGGTAATTCCATGGAAAGGGAACACTTACGGGAAAATACAGTCTATATTGACAAGGCCCCAGGGTCAAGGCTGTGCCTTGGCTTTTGTTATTTGATTACCAGATGCTGACTGGATGCAGAAAGTGACCCCAGCTCAAAAGGAACAGCAAACTTTGCCACTCTTGCATGTTCTTACAAAATCCCTTTCAGGGGTGTGTCCAGGAGCTGGATGTGGTACAGCTGAGGCCACCACAGGGAAAACAAAAGGTGCTGTTAGTCATTATGTTCCCCCTGGACTTCTGCCTCTGTAAGGGAAGTGTTTTGCATCTGTGCACAGGCTGGGCCACTGGGAAGAGGACCTGTCTCCCAGAGAGCTGCCGGAGCCCCCCAGATGACCCAAGTCACAGGGGTTTCCTGTTTCTCTTCTCAGAGGAGTGGTGAACGGTTTGGAGGTCCAGAGAGCCTATACTCCAATTAGCCCCAGGAATGCAGAAGGTTACTTTGAAGTTCTAATTAAAGTAAGTAAGTAAGCCTGGACAATATGGATTAGAGTATAAGGTGTTTTCTTTAGGAACCGAGCATGCTGTTACTGCTTCAAGTGAGGCTCTCTCAAATCCCTCATGGACTGTTTCTCTGTTGTTTTGGAGCATTTATGCTTTGCTGATAAAAATTGCAGTTTTCCCCACAAAACTGAAAGCAGAAGAAGTCGACACACAAACAAGTGCTTTGCAGCAGTAGCCCTGCGATCACTTGGGAGAGCCCCTCAGATGGAAAGATGTATCCATTCCACTTCTCTCCTTTCATTTTGCTTTTTCAGGCTGTCTTTGAAATCACACCCATTTGACAGCCCAGCTGAACCACTGATTTTGGGGAATGTTTGCCCTTGTCCTTCCCTCTGTATTTTACTTGAAGAACACCCCGCTGTCGGTGGGCAGCTGCTCCTGGTGTGCAGACAGGGCTCCGGAGCTGCAGTCTGAGGGACTTTGTTGCCCACAGGGCAGAGAGGTGTCCCACAGGCACAGGCTGCATCTCTCGGGGTGGACATGGTGGCAGAGCCCATTTTGGACAAGTGTACTCACCTTTATGTAGTCAACCACAAAATGCCAGTTGAGTTCAGAAGGATTTTATAGGAGATTTGGCTGGAAATTTGTCTCAGGTAAGTCTTCAGGGTGCTCATAAATGATTATTTTGTGTGGCAAATACTGCCTTGAACATTTTTTCTAATACTGCATCTGTATGTCACTAGGGACTCCTCAGGGCAGACACAGACTTCAGTACAGGTGTGAAATTCAGAGTGCTGGGTATCCCAGGTGGCTTGCAGAGAAGGGCCACTTGTCCTCTGCCTGTCTTCCAGGATTTCACGTTTCTGGGGTTTATTATGCATTGTATGTTCGAACACAAACCCTGCTCTTTAGAAAAGTGAACAGCTTCTCTAGGACACCTGTGGGAGGGTCATTTCCCCATTCTTGTGGCAATTGGTGTGTGGTAGGGGAGAGAAATGTTGCATTAATAGGATGCATTCACAGGATGACTGTGAAATTTCATATATAGCGGCTCATTACTCACAGGTTTTGCATTTCAATAATAATAGTAATGATTGTAATGATACCTTTCCTTTATATAGAACCTTTCATCCCAAAAGCAGCTATAGTTATTCTCTGGCAGTGACAAAAGAGGTTGGTAACACCCAGTGTAAAGCAGCCATTTTTATAACTCACTCTGTAGGTTGTGGTATATTTTACACTATTGAGGCAATTTTGGAAAGTAGTATATTATTATTACTATGCAATCCAAGCACTGTTCAAACCCTTCTGTCTCCTGTTATTACAGCACTGCATTTGTGATACTACAGTTAAGAGTGAGGGAGTTGCCATTTACAGAGCATAACCCTCTTTTTGAGTGATTTTATAATGTTAGGGTTTCTCTCCATGTAAAACGGGGTGTGGAAGTTTTTCCCCAGGAGATAATTTTTTTTTTCTTTTTATTTAGAGAAACTCATTTGAAACCCACTCAATCACTTTTCACTTCAATTTTTTGGAAATAATTTTGCTGAAAGAAGGATTGTTTTAGCTTCCATTACCCCGGTCCTTTGGGAATAGGCAGTAAGTGGACTTTTCTGTTCTTGCCTTGGGTTTCTGGATGTATTTGAAGAAGGAAGGTATAAAATTTGCTTCTTTGAAGCAAGTGTGCACACTCTTTGCATGAGACTTAGCACCTGCCCAGAGCCCTCTGAACAATATTCTGACAATAACTCAGAGCCTGGATGTGTCTGTGATTTACCTTTTAAATGTAACAACTGGTGCTAATGCTTCTTAATATTTCAGGTTTAAGTGAGAGGCTGGGAGAGGAGGAGCATCTGTGTTCTTTCTTAGCTAACGCTGCTTGCAAGCACAAGCACAGGATCTCTCACTCGGTTTTTCTGAGCTGCTTTGTGGTTCACCAATTTTGTTTGCCTGCAGTGCAGCTTGGTGGCCAGCCAAGGCACTGGGGTGTGGAGCCGGGCTTCTCTCCAATGCCTGTGCAGGAAATACCCCCAAATACACTTCTTTTGTGTGGGCTGGAGTTGCCAAAGGCTTGTATCACATCCCATCTTCTGACCCCTGGTTGTGTTGCTCTTCCTTATCCTTGTGAGAGCCATTGTGTGCTGCAGCTTTGGGCTTTTCAGCTCTTGCTGCTTGGGCCAGTGGCTGCTCTTCTGCTCACATTTTTCTCTTAAAACATTCAGTGGTCACACATTTAGGGCAGGGATGGCAACAGGGCTGCTTGGACAAGCCTTTCATTTTCCAGCCTCTCGTCCTTTCTCTGTTTCTAGCAAGCACTGAGCCTTTCTCCTCAGTCATGAGTGAGATCAGCATTCCTGCAGGCAACAGCCTGGATAATGTTGTTTGTGCCTGGTAGAAAATGAGGCAGGTTTTTTGCTCGTGTTTTTCTTCCATGAGGCCAACATTAATACATTATTTTGGAACTGTGGAGGCGTCCCTCAGCATCCAGATGATCTTTTCTGGAAACAAAGAGTTTTACAAATGAGAAACCTGACTTTGGGTCACTAATTGTATCAGCGCAGCATCTGAGAGACTGAAACAAAGCAAGAGCTATGTGGTGTTTATATAACTAACAGTACCCAGAGGGCATTTCCAGACCCCATACCCTGAGATTTGGAGAACACTTGAAGGCCTGCACTGTGCTTTGCATTCAAGACACTGTTCTCTGTGTGCTTTGTAAGCAAGAACTCTGATAAGCTTTTTCCAGTTTTGGAAATTCAGGCTGCGTGAGAGGGGGTTTCTGTTTACATTATAGTCAAGCTGGAGTGGTTCCAATATGATTTAATTTAAATGTCTTTGTTTTGGGTATAACTTTGAGTTATTTTTCAAACGGAAAGATCTTTCTTTCTTTTTTAAATACACGAAATGGGGTTTTTTTGTCCCCTTTTCGTTTAAATGTAGATAACTTTATAATCGACTTTAAGCTGGGAAACTTTCCAACAGAGTATAATTATTCTTTTCTTTTGTGCAATGTTTTTTATTAGTGCTATGAAGCTGGGCTAATGTCACAATACATAAAAACGTGGAAAAGAGGAGACGTGGTCTTTTGGCGTGGGCCATTTGGAGGGTTCCCATATCAGCCTAATAAGGTTAGTTTCTAAGGGCCATAGGATGCTTCAGCCTGTGGCAGCAAGCTTTGTTCAATACTCTGAAGGGAAGACATCAATTTGATTACTGTTTTCATGATTGTTTTAGAGACTTCCTGGGTTACTGTACAGTGTGACAGCATTAGCAGTCAGTTGGAGCACCTTCTTGAACCGCAGAATATTTAAGAGGGAAGAGGAGGTGGATGGGAGACAGGAAAATATTAGCAAGTCTCCGTGTTCATCACTTGCATTAGGAGTTCCTGATGTGCCTAACAAAGGGAACTTTCCTTGCACCAGCAATGAGTGTGGATGGGTTTTTGCCTGATTTGACCCACATCTCTGTGTTGTGACTGAGTAGGGGTGGAGGGGAGGTGTTAATCTTCTCCTCTCTGGGGTATTCCCTGAGCTGTTGAGGTGTCAGGTCGCTCCCCAAACGCTGATCCCACCTGCCAATACCAGGCTGGCTGCAGGGAAAGGCAGATCTGGTTTCGGGGCGAGGCTTCTCACACAGGCTAATTCAGTTACTTAATTCTGACCTTTCAAATGAGGAGCAAATTTGAAACACTGGTCATTAAGATCCTTAAGCCTTTTGGGGTTTTTGGTTGGATTTGTTTGTGGGTTTCATTTTCCCCCAACACAAATAAGGAAAATCTGAATGGCCAAGCTCGGTGCAGAGCAATTGTGTCCTGCTTCCTGTCACACTCGTTTCTTCCAGAGGACATTCAGGATTTGACTTTGCAGCAACCAAGAGAAACACAAGGAGCGTTTCCAGTGGAAGAAAACACATAGTGGGTCAGCAAAGCATTCTGCAGAATTGAAACTGAAACATGAATAATTGAAATCAAGGCTAAAGTTTGGATAAATTATTATATTTAGGTAAAATCCAGTTTTGTTAGACTTAATATGCAAACCCTTTAAGTGCTATCTGTAATCCTTTGCAGAAAAACACATTTTGGGATCTGAATTTACCAGTTCATGACCTTCTGGTATGTTGTTTCTCAAGAAACCCTTTACCAGGGTGGCAGCAAGCGGAACTGACTGTGGGCACACCCATTTCCAGCCACCACAGCTCATTCCAAATTCTCTGTTTTGTTGTTAGCATGGAGAACTCCTCATGCTGGCCTCTGGCACCGGCCTTGCACCAATGATTCCCATCCTGCAGTCATTAACAGATGATGAAGAGGATGAAACCTTTGTAACTCTCGTTGGCTGCTTCCCCACCTTCGACAAAATTTATTTAAAACCTCTTCTGCAGGATTTGGCTCGGTACTGGAATGTTAGAATATATTATGTCCTCAGCCAGGTAAATAAATGGATATGAAGTGTGTTTGTGTGAGGGTTCTGTCTGCCTCCTCCACTTTTCCATAAGCATGGTCTTAATTCTTTCTCAGTCATGTGGCCTAATCTGTGATCCAGTAGCTGCTGCTCTTAAATCTGCTACATGTACTCACACTGCTGCTAGTCTGGAAAATTTTGGGGAAGTGGCCATCATTGTTCCTCTGCCTCCCTACCTGCTGTTCCTGTTGGTTATTCCCCCCCATTTCAGACAGTTGTTGCTGCACCTAAACAGCAAATAAGCTGGTTTTTTTCTTCCTAATACCAGTGCCTTAATCTGTCCTTATCTTCCATTCTTTGCTCATGGCTAGAGCTCTCCTCTGGTGTGCTAGCACCAACTTCCCAGCAATTATTTTCTTGCTGACCCATTTTTAAACTTCTAAAAGTTGTTTCCCCCACTGTAAAATTACTTTTCTGCCACATTCATGGGATGAGGGCATACATCTCAATGGTCTTACATTTTGAGCAGTCTTTTTCATTTCCATTTGGTCCCAAAGTTGCCTGTGTTCTGCATGGATTTGGTGGTTAAAAATTATTTCCATCAGAAATGAGGATTCATTGCTGGGAGGATATAGAAAGAATTATTTATGCTAAGGGAATGAATCCCATTGCATTTTTAGTTTCTCAGATGAATCATTTCTTGTATTTCTCACAGTGGAACTGCCTCATACATTCCGTTCCACGTGTGGCCTTGGCAAGATGAGATTTGGTAGAGGGAGAAGTGCTGGTGACTTGGGCACCCCCTCAGCTGCTCTGTAGAAGCATAGCCATAATTGTCTCTGGTGACACGGCTCAAAAACCCTTTCCAGGGTGTTTAAACTCTTTGACTGCTGTCTCAAGAGCATGAGAAGGTCTTGAAATTCAATCAGCAAAGGGCATGAAACCCACCTGACCCCTGTCAACACTGTCTGCCCTTCCTCTCTCCCTTTTTCCTCCTCTCTTAGCAGGTTTGTGGTAGTCCAAGGCTGGCCCGTGCATCCTCCCTCTTGGGATTATGTATCTGTCTGTATTTCATTGTGCTGCCTGTCACCACCACATCTGAGCACCTTCTGCTCCTGATTAATTGCAGCAGGGTAGTCCCTGCTGGATCCACAGGATCTGACACTTCTCATGGGATCAGAGCTGTATTTGGAGCAGAGCTGGCTTCTTTCGGTTTTGGTCAAGGGAGATGGGACTGAAAGAGACTTGGGAATAGGAGAGGCACTAGAGAGGAATAGACTTGGGACTTGGGACTAGGAAAGGTGCCCTGGGAGATGGTTCTTGATGGAGAAGGTTCTGCAGCATTTATTAGTGATAGTTACACTCTGGTTTTGTTCAGGCCCCTCTGAGAGAGTGGCCAGGTGCTGTGGCAGGGAAGGATTTCATCTGGGCTTGGGAAGAAGAATGCAGCTCGCAGGAAGGGTCAGTGTCACCCACATGGTGTCACAAAGGTGAAAACCATCCTGTGCACTACTCTGAGGGGAGCAGGGAGATTCAGCTCTAAGCAATGTTGTCCTTTTTAACGTCACACACAGCAAACCTTTTACTTTTCCAGGAAACTTCGCTGGAAAAACTTCCTTGGAGCTTTCAGGAAAACACGTACACCCATCGTCTCAATGAAGACTTGATGAAGACAATAGTAAATTCTTGTCGAAGAAAGCCATTTGTATTAATTTGTGGCTCTTCTGCATTCAATGAAGATATGAGGAGATACTTGAAAGCTGCGGGAATTGAAGAAAATTCCTGTTTTGTCTTTTAGCAGGACATTCCTGACCTGAAGAACCTTAGTCTGAGCCTTGGATGTCCTTGTTTCTTTGCAGACATTGCACAAAATCAGCCTGCTCAGAAGTCTGAGCTCCTTGGACCAACTATTTGTTGATCCTCACTCTGGGCTGTTTTAAGGCACAGTTGCCATTCCAGAGGGGCTGGTACATGGTGTGCCACCCATACCTCAGGGAGCAGCATGGCAATTTTAATGGAAGTCTTCAAGTGCAATTTTAAGAGAGAGATCTCCTAAGTGGGTACTAGAAAGCATCCGTGCACACAGCTCTGCTGTAATATGAAGATTGGTGACTTGCTTTGCAATCTGTGTTATTCTGCAGTGGTGTTGTGCCCTGTTAAGTGTCCAGAGGAGAGAGATAATCCTCAGGGATCCTTGCCAGGCCAAGGGGACAGCAGAATCGGGATCATTTTGGTTCTGTCGTATGCAGGCTGATGTCAGGCAAATCCCTTCAACCTCAGTTGCCCCATTGTACACCAATACAGAGAAGGTGACACTGATCTCTGGAAACAGCCATTCCAAAACATTCCCATTTCCAATATGGAAAAAGTACCCATAAGGATGGAATGATACATTCTGTCTAGTGAGAGCTTAGGCAGGCTGAGCTCCTGCCCTGGCACAGCCTGTGTTACCTACCCTGTGCTTAGCCCTAGAAATGCTACCTGGGGAGACAAAGAGCATGTCCTAAAACTGAGATAGTGTGGCTGGGTTGTGGCTGCTGCCTGTCAGGGAGGATGGTTGTTTGCTTTCCATGTCCCCTAAGTGTTGTGTCATAGCCCTGGCTCATTAAATTGAACCTCTTTACAAATAAACAGCTGTTTGGTGTTGTCACAGGACTCTCTCAGGTGCCTTAGGAGGTTCCCTGAGCATACAGGAACACCACCTGAGGAGGGAAGGCTGCATGGGATCTGCTGGGGTGCTTCCCTGTGGGACAGGGAGCAGAGCCAGGGAGCTGCCTCAGGGATGGCAGCCTGGCACAGCATCCAGCCTGGGCACCTGGTACCCTTCCTCTTTTTTCAGTCCAAAATGCTGCTGCTTTTCCTCTGAGGTATTTGCTGTCCACTCTTTTACCTTCTTAGACTCCTGTGTTTAGTATCTACGCCTGGAAGTACAACTTTCCTGCACACCTTGTGTTTTTCTGTTCATTCCCAGTTCGTCCTGTGCTGGGGTTTTCCAGGCTGTGTCAGATGATTATTGCATTATCATTCATGCTTGTTTTGTACCTGTGTCTAGCACTACACCTTACACAAAGGAAATGTAGTTTGTTACACAAAAAACACAGTGTGCACTGAAGTGGTGGGTTGATTCACACATTTGGGAGGGAGTGTAAGTTCCCTTTGCACTGCTGAGATTTGTCTGCAGTTACCAAATGACTGGAATTAATCAAGTGTAGCTGCAGCTTTTATGTTAACTTCCTTGGAGAAAGGGCTGACAAGAAAGCCATCTTCCTAACCCAAACTGGGGCTCTGGCTTTAAAGGCATGGAGCTCCAGGGAAGTTGTCCATGGTCAGTTCAAGGCAAGCTCCCATCTCCAATCCACACTGTACTTTAGCCTTTCTTAGTCACTGTGTAGTGAAGGTGCTTCTTTGCACACAGGCTGATAAAATAATGAGATGCTTTCTCCAGTTGCTCTCCCTGCTTTGGCCTTAGCTAGGAATATGGAGAAAATACATTTTTGTCAGATAATAAGTATTTGAAAACCTTACTTCTAGTCCTCTAGCTTTAAATATTATGTCTCTTTTTGAGATTTTGCTAAAACCACACCCCACCTTTTTGCAAAGGCCCAAGGTAAAAAACTTCACGCTCGCCTTGGAAAAGCGCCGGCTTTCAGCGTGAAAGCTGGGACTGTTCCTTTAAACACAACCCCAATATGTCTGGGTATTTCAGCACATATGGGCCACGATGGTTAAACCCTACCCAGCTGGTCCGGCCGTTCTGCCGCTCAGCTCCGTCTTTGTTCGTGGCTCAAAGGGAGGGTGGTGAGAGACGGAGCAAGCTGTGAGTGCTGCGGGTTGCCATCCTGCAAGGGCGGGCTGCGGCCGAGCGGGAGGAGCGGGGCATGTCCCGCCCGAGGGGACAGGGGCTTTGCGAGACATTCTCCACGGGGGAGATGATGTCCTTGGAAGCAGGAACTCGAAGGAGCCTTTAAATCGCCTGCAGGCACTTTGTTCTCTATTTTCTGCCCTTCTCTCCCTTCCCCCTCCCGCCTTTTGTTGTTTCTCAGGCTGGCTCTAACACGAGTCCCCTCATCCCAACCATCCCCCATGGGGACAGCCCCTTTCAGAGGATGGCGTGGATTCCTGCGAACGCAGGGATGTGGAGTGGAAGGGCTCTGGTGCAGAATATTCCTTGCCGGGGGAAGATGAGAGGTTTCCTTCCCTCTGGAGGCCCAGAACCACCCCATGGTGGCAGTTCCATGTGGAATCGGTGTCGGTGCTGTCGGTGACTGGGGCATCTGTAGAGCTGGAGGGGTGTGAGCACGGGTGGGTGACCGATGCCCAGCCAGGGCAGGGGCTCACATCCTGCCTCTCCTGCCAGGCAGGGGAGTGCTGGTGGGATGCTCCTGGTCGCTGGCTGCCCCCAGGAAGCCCCTGCCACCTGTGCAGCACTGTGCAGGGGAGAGGGGCTTTGCTTCGCTTCCTTTCTTCTTCCTCATGTGCAGCCCAAATACCTTCTTAATTTCATCTCATTATTTCCTGCCTAAATAATTCCCGTTTCTCCTGGGGACCGTTTTTAAACCTTTGATCTTCTCTGAAGTCTCACAGTCCTGTTCACGTCCTTTCTGTTTAAACGAATCAAATGCCTTTTTGGCTCATCATTTAGAAATTTGCCCACAGATGAACGGAGGCACACCTTGAAATCACCCACCATGTCTGTGGCTGGAGCAAAAGTACCCTGAGCTGATCCAGAGCACTTTCCGGGCAGACCTCCGTGCCTGGCTCCTCCGCTTCCCTGCTGCATGTCACTCTCCCCCTGCCTCCCTCCGCCCACCCACCCCACTCTTCAGCTGACAACCGGGTTGCCTGGGCTCCGGCCCAGCCTGGAATGGCCATCCCCGGGTCAGGAGAAGGGTGAATATGCCGGGGGTTGATGGATGCCGTCTCCTGGGAGCGGGGCACAGCTGCTGTGCTGCACAGCCCTGGCCCCCCTCTCCCGGGGATCGCCGATGCAGAGCACAGCCAAGGGGAGGGAGAGGAGCAGCTGTGCAGGTACCCGTGTCCCGGGCACTGCCTTGGTGCCGAGGCAGTGGTGGAAAGGCTGGAGAACAGTGGGTGTTGCCCAGGATGGATGTGATGAGGATAAACATGTTGCTCCGTGGTACAGGGAGGCAGGAGTGGGGAGCACTTTGTTCCTGATCCCAGGGGATGGTGGCTGGGAGGGCTGAGCACTCCTCCTGGATGAACCAGGGTTGTGGCAATGGAAAATACCCAGGACAGGCCCCTGTGCCATGGCCGGACCTCGCCTGCGTCTTTGCTGTGTGTGCCCACACTTGTTGACAAGGACAGACCTCCTCTCCAAGCCGTTAGGAAAGCAGCTAATTAAGCTCTGTAATGTTCCTGGGAGGTCAGCAGGAGATGCGCCAGCGTTGCAGCATCTCCCAGAGCCTGCACTGGGGCAGGATCTTCACAAAGTGCCCGGGGACAGGGGGAGCTGCCCTGCTCCTCCTCTTTCCATTGTGCTCTTAGTCCTGGTGCTGGTGAGGTGATGCAGCGCTCAGTGCCCCAGGACAGAACCCAATGTTCCTTGCCTCAGCTGGCCTTAGGATAGAGGGCTCCTGGCTGGGATGTCCCAATGCTCCCCGCAGCCCTCGGCATGGCTCCAGCAAGGCTGGGCAGTGGGGAGAGAGCCTGTACAAATATTATTGTTGTTGTTATTCCCCATAAATATATGCAGGCACTTAACGACCTTGGCATGGAGCATTTCCTGGGGATTCATGACCAGTTGGCGCTAATGGTCTTTAGCTGCACCTCAGGCCATCAGCTCCTCCCAGCCCATCATTAATCCACAGGAAATGTCTCAAGCATCGATCCTCATTGCTTAATTAATAAATGCAACTTGTCTCCTGCCTGTGATTTAGAGATACTTGCTGCTTCTCTCCCTGCTGCTTTGAAGGTGACTTTTTTAGTACAGGTCCTTCACGCTGGGAGGCCCTCATGGGATTTTGTTTCCTGGCATTCATGTGGGTGTAGGCTATGGCAGCAGGAAAGTCTTTTCTCTCCTGGGCGGGAGGGAAGGAACTGAGCCACTGCTGGGTTTGGGGTTTCTCCAGCTAATGTGGCACAGCACAAGGAGCACATCTTTCCCACCAAACCCAAAGGCTTGCTCACCTTCAGCTGAGTGCATCCAAGAGCCTGGGCGAGAAGTAGCGTGAGCCAGCATGGAAGAAACGTGGCAATTCTCCAAGGCCTTAGCAGGTTCTATAATAATCGATGTTTTTTTGCCCATGAGTCACAATTCATCTCTAATCTTCCTCGGGGGAGGTGGGATTTGCTATCTTTAGTGCTCACGACTGCCGCTTTCCCGGGCTGAGCATCCCGCTGAGCCTGGACTCCTGCTGCAGGGATGCTGACCTGGCAGCCTGCTCCCTGTTTCTCCAGCCCTCACCACCAGCTGGCTTTGTGCAGTGGGTGCCGCAGTATAAATCATGTTAATTCCTGAGATGCTTTTCCGCGGTAAGTCTGAAATTCCCATTTTGGTTCGCTGGCTTGCCTGGCGAACTAAATTATTTTCATAGCCCCTTAAGGGCATATTGTCAGCCCAGACTTATTGCCGTTATACACCATTTCTGAAACATTAATATCTCTTCTAAATATAGTGTATTGACAAGGTATCTGGTATAGTGTAAATCCTTGGGACATTTGATCCAGATCATTAAAACTGAGTGAAGGAAGGGAGGAATAGATCAAGTTACCTTGCTGCTCTTAATTCAAACAAGCGATGAATTATTCATTCCGCTATTAATTCTACAGTCCTCCTGCTTTTTATTTATTTCTCTCTTTATTTATTTTTTTCCTCCCAGATAGACAGCTCCAGGAGGATGCTCGGTGAGGGGGGATTTTCCTGCTGGAGGATGGGGTGCACAGGGCTGGGCTGTCTGGCAGTGCTGGCTGTGCTCTGCGGGGCTCTCGGGGATGCTCCCAGCAGAGGTAAGAGCCTGGTCCCAGCTCCTGGTGGGCTGGATGGGCATCCGTGGTTCCTGAGGAGGGGAGGGCCATTTGTAGATTCCACAGTGGCTCTGGGGTACAAGTGGATTCCAGCTGTCCTGCAGGGAGACGGGCTGGCTCAGGCCAGGGGCAAGGAGCTGGGATCTGGAGTCACTGTTGTGGTGGCAGCAAGTGTGGGATACGGCACCATGCTTGGGTTTCTGCTTCATGCTTACCTTACTGAGCACTGCAGGTAGGGGTTGTCCTGTTGTGGTTTACAGGTGCTTTGGTGAAGGGTTTATTAGTTTCTGGAGTTGCACTTGCCTATATGAATCTATATACATGTACACATTTATATGTGAATGTATGCACGTATGTGTATGTGGCAGGCGTGCAATAAACCTCTCACCTTACCCAGATAAAAGGTCCCCCAGGATGCAAGGCAGGGTTAGCAAATGACGCAGGTATTCAGGGGATAGGGTGGCCCAAGCAATCCCCCATCCCAAAATGGCAGGGCCTTTCTCACAGAAGGGCTGAGCCAGAAATCAAAACCCATCCCTGGCCCCTGGTGCAGGTACTCCTGAGGCCACACCACTGCCCTGTGGTGCCTGCTCACCCCCCACATACACCCACCTGAGCTTCCCAGAGCACCCCAAGGCTCCCAGCCCTTAATCTATCCACCTACCTTCACTGTGGCTACTCACCTCTCCCACAGGCTCCTCTCTTGGGTATTTATTTCAACAACGTTGTTCCTTTAGTACCAGCCCCATATTACTTCACTGCCTATCCCCAGTAATCACCGAGGTGATTTTAGATCTGGCCAGACACACACTCGTGGTGCATCCCACACATCCCAGGACCCCCCCTTGCTGGGAGGTCACTGTGCCAGTGAGCACAATGAAAAGCAATGTGCACAGGCTGACTATTGATTTGCAATATACTTGCCCCAGATTGATGGCAGCGAGCGCCCAGCCTTGTTTGGGAACCCACACGTGTCTCCTGGGGGCCGTGCAGGGTCTGCATCCCTCCCAGACATGATGTATGTTCCCCCTGTATCAGCCTCTTCACCCCAGCCTTAATCAGACCCAGGGGCAGGTGACAGCCAGCCCCTCTCAGCCTTATTTTATGATAACCATGTCTCAGTATAAAGATTTCATTAGGAAATCGATCCCTACATGCATAACTCATTGTTCAGCATATCGAGCCCTTCACCCCTGTTTCTCCCAGCTTGAATTCTCTGAAACCGCCGTTATATAGAGGGAATGTGGTCGGTGGGAGGCACAAAGCTGAAGGGCTGGGCAACTGGGGCACAGGCGAGCCTGGTACCACTGAGCCTTTAAAACTCACTCCCAACTTCCTTTTTCCCAGCCGTAAACAGGTGGGGATTCTCTGCTCTTACTGGCAGGACAAGCTCAAGGGCACAGATGAGCCCGCACAGGGCAGCATGGGGAAAAGGTGCTACACAAAGGAATGAAAGGTGATGGGGGCACACGTGTCCTCCAGGGAGAGTGGGTGGGCAAGCCCAGTGGAGTTCTGCAGGATGCTGGTGTTTTGGTACTGTGGTGGTGGGATGGAGCTGGTGTTGTGCATCCTGTCTCCATTCTTTTAGGCTTCCCCTGGAAAGGGGTCATCACACCCACTTCTGTGTCCTCCAGGCATCAAATGTGGGGGAGTGCTTTCAGCACCCTCTGGCAATTTCTCCAGCCCCAACTTCCCGGGGCTGTATCCCTACGAGACAGAGTGCACGTGGCTCATCGTGGTGGCCGAGGGCTCCTCCGTCCTGCTCTCCTTCAGCCACTTCGAGCTGGAGTACCACGACACCTGTGCCTACGACTACCTCCAGGTCTACAACGGGGCTGCCCAAGACCGGGGCAACCTCCTGGGCACCTTCTGTGGCCACAGCCCCCCGCCACCCTTCTCCTCTGCCTGGCACGTCATGGCCGTGGTCTTCCGCTCCGACCGGCACGTGGCCAAGCACGGCTTCGCCGCTGCCTACAAGAAAGGTAGCAGGGAGGTGTGGTGGTCACTGAGCATCCAGCCATCTGTCCTCTTCCACTGCTCTCATCATCCTTGCCTCCTTGCAGACGCCTGTGGTGGGCAGCTGACGGGGCTCTCTGGGGAGATCACCAGCCCCCGCTACCCCGAGAGTTACCCCAACGACGCCGAGTGCCGCTGGAGCATCGGGGGGGGCGGCGCTGGTGGCCCCCTCACCCTGGTGTTTGCTGACTTCCAGATGGAGGGGGGCCAAGGCTGTGGCTTCGACTACGTGGCCCTTTTTGACGGCCCCACCGTCGCTGCCCCCCGCCTGGGACGTTACTGCGGCAGCGCCCGCCCGCCCCGCACCGTCTCCTCCACCCCACACCTCCTCATCATCTTCAAGTCGGACTTCAACATCGGTGGCAGGGGCTTCAAGGCCCATTTCTACTCGGGTGCGGGGGTCTCAGGGTGGTGGGGCAATGGGAAGGATGTGAGGACAGGCACTGGGGTTGGGGTGGTGATTCTCTCCCTCCTCCAGCAGCAAGGGGAGATGATCATGGCGGGGACCCCTTTGGGGTGCGCCCACGAGATGATGGTGTGAAGTGTAAACCACCACACAATGCAAATGGCATCACAGTGGCTATTCCAAGCCCTGGGCTGCCCTCTTGAGCAGGAGTCACCCTTGCTCATGCCATTCCCCGCGGATATGGGTTGCTCCTGTAGGATTTTGCCTTGGGAGTTTTCATCCCCCAAAACTACTGGCTGTCCATTAGCCAAACACGAGGCTGGGAGCACTGAGGTGAAGGGCAGAGCATCCTTTAAGCAGTAAAACAAGTGATCCCTCATCCACACCCGGTAGGCTTCAGGTTTGCTTTTGATTTTTCCTTTCCCCTTTTTCCCTGAGCAGGTGAGTGCCAGGAGGTGTTCACCACCATCAAAGGGAATTTCTCCAGCCCTCAGTACCCCAACTTCTACCCCAACAACCTCAAGTGCCAGTGGAGCATCCAGCTGCCCCCGGGCTACCGGATCAAGATCTTCTTCCTGGACATGGAGCTGGAGGGCCGGAACAGCCTGACAGGGGGCTGTGACTACGATCACTTGTCTGCCTTTGATGGTGGCACTGAGAATGGAT
Organism: Chamaea fasciata; assembly: GCF_029207755.1. Taxonomy (NCBI): domain Eukaryota; kingdom Metazoa; phylum Chordata; class Aves; order Passeriformes; family Sylviidae; genus Chamaea; species Chamaea fasciata. The sequence continues at coordinate 27,863,678 of NW_027094095.1, read as the reverse complement.
CCCTGCTGGGACGGTGGTGTGGGCGGGAGAGCCTGGCACCCGTCACCTCCCACAGCAACCGGCTGCTCCTGGTCCTCCACACCGACCGCAACACGGCCAAGAGGGGCTTCTCCATCTCCTACGTGGGAGGTAAGGTCCCACTTGGGTGCTCCTCAGTTCCATTGGGATGTGCCTGGGACCATGTAATTTCCAGAAGGATCATCAGTGAAGGTTCCTGTCTGCAGGAGCAGAGCCTGTGGCTCCTCAGGGGTGGAGCAGAGGAAGACATGGCAAGTGAGCTGCACGTTGTGTTTAGTATTCAGGAGATGCTTTCCAGCTTCAAATTCCTGTGCGTCTGCCACTGCCATGCTCCTGTTCCTCTCTCAGGGTGTGAGGGGGAGAAAACTCAGGGGTTTTTAATGGGCCAGAGCAGGTGACCAGCTCAAGCATCACAACCTTGTTCCCTGCTCCCCTGGATGCTCTGGCCTTGCCAGCACATGGCTGAGCAGGCCATAAACCGTGTCCCCTCCTCCACTGGCAGCAGCACGGGAGGGCAGGACCCCCAGGGCACAGCATTCCCAAATCCGCCTGGCCAGCCCTGCCTGGCACACCCCTGCTGCTGGCATGCCGAGTCCCAGCCAGCATGTCTGGCATGTCCATAGCTGCTGGGAGGAGCAGTGTGTAACCTTCCTTCTCTATTTGCCAACCTTTGCACCTCAAACGCCAGCAAATTTATGGCATTTGTTGTATTTCAGTATAATTACATGCGAGCTGACCTGTGAGTCAGGGATGATTCAGCCAGGGGCAGCTTTTCCAGAGGGCTGGAGCCAGAGCAGGGCTGCTGGACTGGCATCACAGGCGCTGGGAGGGCTGGCCCTGTGTGTTATCCCTCAGCTGCAAAATCGTTCCTCACTTCCAGCATAGCAGAAGGGATTTGGAGGTATATGGCTCTTGGAGTTAGAGATGGGAGAGAATTTTGTCCTGAGCCTCTGCAGCCTCTGGAGGGAGAGAGGTAGTACTGAACATTTAGCAGGGCTGTAGTGTGCACAGCAGGTCTGTCCCTGTCCTTCTCCCTCTGATTTCTCACTGGTTTAGAGCTGTGTGCAGGGAGAAAATCTTGGTGTCACTGCTCCAGGGGGAGCAGCCTGCAGACAGATAGATGGGGTGCTGCTGAGACGGGGGGATGTCCCATCACAGAGAGGGGTGTGATATCTCCCAACTGCTCCAGGCTCCTGCATGCCCTGGTACACACTGCCAGATGCATGCTAGGGGAGGACAAAGGCTTGGATGTGAAACTGAGCCTCCCTCCACAGAGCTGAGCCTGCCGGCGGTGTTTGCCCAGTGATTCCAGCATCTGCTTGTGATTAACGTCCTGCGTGTCACATCCAGCTGCCAGCACTGCCAGGAGAGCAGCTGCTTCCACCGGGGACACCAGGCTCTCCCTGACACCATCTTCCTCAGGAGCCCACAGAGGCAAAGGGGCACCTCTGTCTCTGCATCCACACCCACAGCCCTTCAGCCATGCAGATATTTCCCTTTCAGGCCCACCAAAAGGCTTGGCTTGGGTGGGGCGTGTGTGATTTATGGCCATTGAAATGAAAGCCTTCGTGCCAGGAGAGAGGATCCACTTTCTCCTCCTCTTGATCTAATGCACTTTAGTTATTTGGTAAATCTTCTAATGGTTTTATAATGCACTAAGCGAAGCAAAGTGACACTATTTTTTCGTATTGATTTTATTGCATCTTCCCAGTTTCATAAGGCCGAGATTCAGAGGGAGCTGGAATAATTCAATAATTCATATTGCCCAAGTGGTTAGTTCAAGCTGAGCAAGGATTCACTTTAAAGAGGGGGGGTATTTTTCCTCCCTGCTTCTTTCCCTGTGTGGATGCTTTCTACATGCAGAGAGGCCAAACACAGTGCCAGAAGGAGAGTGATGGAGAGGGGCTGGAGTCACTGTTGCCTTGCTCTTCATCTTGGCATCATGGGCAGCCTAACAGCGGCTCCCTCCATACACTGCTCACCAGCTCCCCTTCAAAATTAACATTCTGAGGAGAGTGGAGGGCTGGTGATGCTTGGAACTGTGCCTGGGCTGGGCCATTCCCCAGGAGGATGCCCCAGGGCCGTGGACCCAGCTCACCCTTTCAGGAGCGCCATATGGCAGCCACGAAGCTGCATCACTCCAGGGCGTGCATTGAGTCCCTCAAAGATGTGTCTCCTCTGTTTCATCAATGTAGTGTCTCTTGCAGGGGTGTTGTAGTATGCAGGGGAGCTCTGTGCCCATGGCAAGCCATCCACAAAGCTCTCGTGGTCTGGTCCTGGGCAGCAACTCAAATGTCCTGCTGGCTTTGCAGTGATGTAGAGTGGCAGTGACAGCAGGATGGTGTTGCCTGTAATGGCACTTGTGTGTCACTTGGAGACCCAAGGAGAATGAGGTTCAGGAGGGGTGAGGGTGAGATCTCTCCCTTGGGCAGAAAGCAGACCAGTGCCTGGGAGTCATCCATGTCTGCCCTTGGCATGGGACAGGGCTAAAACACTGATACTGATTGCTTTCTGCATTCTGGAGGTGGCTTTTTTTCCTGAAAACCTCCCTCACAGGTCCTACACGTGCACCCTGTTTTCTGTCCCAATAGTCGTGCCCATGAACGTCAGCTGCACCCGGACAGACTTCCACATCCAGATCCCTGTGCAGTCTTTGGCCCAGCTGGAGAGAAATAGGATTTATCTGGGGACCCCGTCCTGTGCAGCCCATGTGGTTGGCAGGAACTTTAAAATACACACCAGGTTTGACACCTGTGGCACTGAATCCCAGGTAAGTGATCAGCAAACCCTCCTTTAAAGTAAGCTGTGTAAATGGTTAACCCTGTGCTGGCTGCAGGGACGTATTCCCAGTCCCTCTCACATTTTCCCAGTAGATATTGGCCTGATTCATGGCCAGCCCCTCCAAACCCCTGTGTAAAGGAGGTGCACACAGCCCTGATGAGCCGTGTCCTTCGCCTTGCAGAGACGCAACAACACGTCTGTCATCGTCAGCACCCTCTACATTGATTTTTCAGTGGGAGACCAGGAGGACATCCACCAGTACGAGGTGCAGTGTGAGCCAAAGAGGAAGGAAGCCTCAGTGACCCTTATTGCTGGCCCTGATCCATCCAGGCTCAGCCAGGCAGAAAACCTGGTGGATGCCCAGCAGTGGGAGGGGGAAGCGATCGATGCCCGTGAAATCAAGAGCCAGGATACCAGCGACATCGTCTTCATCAGCATCTGCATCCTGGCTGGGCTCCTCATGGTCATCGCAGTGGTGGGGCTGGTGCTTCTGTAGGATGCTCCTTCCAGACTCCAGGGATTGCAGTCCCAGTCCTGCCCAGGGCAGAAAGGCACCCCAAAATCCACCCTCGCCCCAGGCTGAACCCTAACAGGGCTGCCCAAACAGAGACACAGCTCCCAGGCCCTGAAACTGAGCCTGAACCCAACCTCCACCTTCTCTTACTGCCTGAAAAATCTGGGCAATAGGCAGTCGTTTCCCTTCCCAATTTGTTTTCCTCTGTCTCAATCTGTCCATTTGGCTCAGGAATGCAATTCTTGTGCTCCCTAACTCTTCCCACACCTGCTTCAATTTGTTTTCCCTGTAGTGCTGCTGCTTTCAGGAAAGTAACGTTGTTTGCCGATGGCTGCAAATCTTCCTGTCAATTATTTCTAGCTGAATTCTTGGAGGTACAAACCATCCCCAAATGTAGCTATATTCCCAACAAATGTGCTCTGTGCTCCTGGCCCATGCTTGGGGGGAACTGTGGAGCTGTGTTACAGGGATCTCCACCTGGCACACACAGATGTAGCTCATGTAGGTGCTCCCAGGTGATGTTTCTGGGTGTCTGTGGGTGATGTGATGAGATGCATTTGCTGTGGCCTGGGGCTCCTCGTTTGATCTTCTCATGTTGTCTCACCTTCTCGCAGGACTCACCTGAGTGCCTCAGCCACCAGCAGCTGGAGGGGAGGAGAACAATCCTCTCTTCCTCTGTGTTTTCCTTCTTTCCAGCATATCCAGGTGTCCACTGCTGTGAACTCTCTACCAGCATTACTCCTGAAGTTTGAAAATATGGGCAAATCCTGCCACGGCTTGGGGAGATGTTGGAATGTGGAGGTTTTGGTAACCCTGTAAAGACAACCTTGGCAGGAGGGGCTGGCTCCCCTGGGACCTCATTGACAGCAGATCTCCACTTGTGGTCCCTGCAGAGGGTGAGCTCAGCACCTGAGAGCATGAAAAGAAGAGTCCTGTGATCATCAGCCCCTCCAGAAGACTGGGGATCCTCACCAAGAGCCCTGATGGATGGCTGAATGACCTCTGCCTGCCTCTTGTGCCACCCCAGCACAAAGGACATTCCCTTTCAGCATCAAAGAGGAGGTGGCTGTCACAGAGCAGCCTGTGTTCATCCCCGTGGGTCAGAGCCAGCATTTGTCAAAGCCTCGTGAAATCTTGCTATGGAAAGAGGCCACCCCTCCTCCTCCTCCAGCCTTTGTGAAACACACTGCAGTGCAGGGAGAGATCTTAAAGTATCCCAGAGTGGTTATTCAGGGGCACAGCAAACCACTAGTGTGTTGAATCCAGCATTTAGCAGGGACTGGTAGGAGAGTCCCATCGGTGAAAGGCTGCCCTGACTGATGTCCTGCTTCCCTCTGGCACAGTTCTGTTCATCAGGGCATCAGAGGAAGCAGCAGCAAAGGAACAGGATGATGATGATGATGATGATGATGATGATGATGGAGCAGCTTTTCCTCCTGCACTGCACCAGCCCTGTGAGAGTGCCTGGGGAGGGAAGGAGGCCCAGAGCTGCACATGCCTCTAACGAGGAGCCTTCGTTATCGGAGCCGGATTGATTTGGCGTTTGTTGGTGCAACACATCGGCAAATGCGAGATTTCCGAGGGAAATATTTGCCAGCAACGTTGAGCTCCATTAAGGGAATGTTTTGAGAGCCTGTTGTGTGCAGAGATGGTAAACAAGGCCAGCCTCCCCTGCTGCCTGCAAAGCCTCGCTGCCGGTTAATTGCTGGGTATAGAACTGTCGGCTTGAGACCACAGTTACAAGATTTGACAACTGAAGGAAACTTAAAGATATAATTAACCTTCTTGGTGGCCCAGATTTTGCTGGAACAGGTGAGCACTGTGGCTGCTCGTGCCTGGCAGGGAGCCCACAGCACCCAGCAGCATCCAGCACTTGCCTGCAGGACAGGCACTCCTCGCCCAGCTGGAGCCTCCAGAACCCTGTGATTTGCAGGGACAAGAGGCTTTCCTGGATAGCTGTTGGTGTTGCACTCAAATGAGGAGTTGGACCTCATCACCCCAGGGAGGGTTTGCAGCTCTGACTCCAGTCCGCAACCACCCAAGCATCCCTGGGTGAAATGCTTCCCTGCACACATCCCTGCGGATGCAGGACTGATGCTGTGGGAGCAGCTCTGCTCCTGAGTCAAGGGGATCCCCAGCAGCCCCAGGCCTGCAGGGTGTTATCCAAGGGTCATGGACAGGGTGATTAATGCAACTTGAATGGCTCCAAAAGCCCTTTACCTACTTGTTTCTGATGGCATTCACAACTGCATCTGCCACCAGCAGTGAGTCAGTCATCTCACTCGGAGCGAGGAAAGCCTCACCAAACACCAGCCCTCCTCAGCCTCCAGTCCTCCTCCACCATGTCTCAGCCTCTCCACTAGATTTAGGTATCTAATCTCTCCCTGCCCTGCAGGAATTTGCTCACTGGCATTCCCTGTTAAACCAGGTTTTCCCTGCCATACTGCCTGGGTTGAGGTGGAGCCCAGCAGGGGAGAGGGACTGCCCAGGTAATTTCCTGAAACAAACGCTTCTTCTCATGTAAAAGCTGCTCAGACGAGTAGTAAACAGATATCAGGGATCCATCACCAGCACTCCTTCCCTCCACCCTGCCTGTGGTTCTCACACACCAGGCCTCAATTCCCCTCAGCGTTTCCCGGTGCTTCCCGAGCAAGCAGGAGAGCAGCAGGCATGGGCAGTGCTCCCACTGCTCATCTGATTATTTATTTAGAGCGTGATGGCTGGATTGAGCCGGGCTGGATGCAGCCTCCCCATTTCCTGGCTTTGCTTGTGGACGTGGAGTCGTGTCTCTCCGGAGCAGACAAAGGCTTGGCTGTTGTGCGGGAGGGAGAGCCTCTGTTATCCCCCTGCAAACATCTGCGTGCAAACCCAGCAAAGAACTGTTGGAAAATTGTAGATCATAGAAAACAGGACTGCAAGAGCCCCCAGGGGATCTATTGGTTTATTCCTCTCCTTCCCTGGGGAGATCGCTCCTACTGGAGAGAAGCTGTGCTAAAATATCTGAAAAATCTCAGCCATGCTCTCTGTGTTTTCTCTATTTACCAGGAAGGTTTTCCTGATGTGTCACACTGTGAGGGTGTGCTGCTGGGGGCTGTGCTTTAGTGCTGCTGCACTGGACAAGAGAATGATTGTGCAAGTGCCCCAAAATGGGCACTGCTGCTGGCACAAGACCCTGCTCCCTCTGCCTGGGCACTGGGCAGGACTGGGCATCCCACTGGGGAGCCCAGCAAGCACAGAGTGTCATGATCCACCCCTTCCCAAGAAATTTACTCTATGTAATGTTCTCTGTAAGTTTTTTGTGATGAAACCCACTGTCCTCCATGGGTGGACCTTCCCCCATTGCTCTGCTCAGAGGGTTATTTGTGTCTTTTCAGTTTTCATACTCTAATCCCAGTCTGGGAATGGGGATGCTTGTGTTGCCCAGGGAGCCAGTGCTGGAGCTGAGCCCCTGACTGAAGATGCTGGTGGTGTGCATCTTCTACATCCTCTCCTCACACATTTTGGGATAATTAAACAGGGACTGGCCCTTGGGCAAGCACAAGGAGCAGGGGCAGGTTAGCTGCTCGTCAGGGTGGTTCTCTTGGGGGTTGGTGTGGGAGGCCAGGAGGCCACCAGCCACTTTTGCCACCGAGCCAGTCATGGCTTCCCAGGAGCTCGGCATGGATGGGTCAGTGAGTGTGGTTTTGTGCTGGAAAGGACAGAGCTCACAGGAGACCCTGGCCACAGGAGCACAGCCTGCCACAAGGGTGTCCCTGCCTTGGGGATCCAGGTACCTGCTGGAGATCCTGGCCATAGTGGCACAGATGAGGAGGCAGTAGTCAGGCAGCCCAGCCATCTGGGAAAACATAATGGATCAAGCATATGGACAATTAAAAATGCAATGACAGCGTTTAGCAGGAGCTGTTTTCCAAGCTTATTTTAAGCCCAGTTTCCTGATCATCACAGCCCTGGGGACAGTGAGGGCCCTGCTCGTGGGGATTTTGGTGTGTGGAGGCTGAGTGCTCTGCAATGGGTGGGAGAGTTCACAGCTGGATTTTGAGCTTACAGTCATGTCTTTGTGGCAGATTTGGGGGATAAAGATTTGATCCTGCCTTCTCCCTCTGGCTGCCTCTGCAGGTTGCAGCCCTCCTGCTCCTCTTCTCTCTCTCTGGGACAGGAGTGCAGTGTTTGCAATGTGAACATTCCAGCTCAGGCAAAATACTGGCGACAGCAGAAATGATTTGGGCTTTTGTACTTTTCTTGCCATTGGGGCTGGCTCTGCTAGAGGAACAGTGTTTGTCCATTATAGGAGCACCCTTTATAGCGAGATAACTGCTTGCTAGATAATAATATATAATTAGCAAGGATCATTCCATAATCTTGTTAAATTGACAAGAGACCATGGATGTTGTTCAGGGGACTGCCAGCACAAGATTTGGAGCATCATTAATTGCAGTGTAACCCTGGCATGGGCTTCCCCTTTTCTTTTTGCGTCCTGTGACATGTCAGAGTTCCTTTGTGCCTCAGTTTCCCCTCCTGTGAGTTGCCAGTTCACCCACCTGAATGGAGGAGCAAGGCTTTGCTGGTTGTGGCCAACTGGGCTGGGGAATTCCCTCATGTGTTTCCCTCCCTCTACCTCTTCTTTTCTGCTTCCCTCTATCCCTCCACTGCTCCAGCCCCGATTTGTGCTTCATAACATACCCTGGGAGGGAAGTTCCTGGAGCATCCTTTGGGCTCCAAGGATTTCTGTGGCTGCTCCTTGCCTTAATGTCTCTTAATCCAGGGCCAGTTTAGCCAACCCTTCATATTACAGGGCTGCCAGGGAAGCAAATGAGATCTAAAAGTTTGGGTTCTTTGTGAAGAAACCTTTGAAGAGCCTCTTGAAAGATGAAAACTGGTGAGCTGCTGAGCTCTTTCTTTTCCAAAGGACAGGGAGGGTCTTGTCTACTCCCATCTTCTTTCACCCAAGTAATTTGCAGCAGGACAAAGCTCTCCTGAGCTGTGCCTGCTGATGGGGAACAGAACAAGCTGTCACCTACTGCCTTCCCAAATTTGCTCTTCAAAGGCAGGGTCAGAAGTCAGCTCTGGCAGGAGTGAATTCCCTCTTCCATCCCTCCTGGTGCTGCCCTGAGCCCACCCTGTATATCCCAAGCATGGGGAGGGGGATCAGGAGGTGACACCTCCAGAAGGGGCTTCCCTCCTCTCTGCTGGGTGTAGCAGGTCTCTAGAGGTCTACCAGCTTTATGTATGTACTCCTTGGCAGACAGGAATCTGTGGGATAGGCTTAATCTGGAAGAAAAAAGGGAAAAATAACAACTTTCCTCTAGATTGGCCGCCTCCCTCATTTAACGTTTCCCCTGTAAAAAGGGAACCAGTGATTTCAGTTTCCATGCCAGAGAAACTGAGCACCAGGGAGCCACTGCTCAGCCCTTTCACCCTCCCTTTTTCTCTAGAAGGGCTTCCCCTGCATGAAGACTGGGCTGTATCACCCATGGCAGAGAAGGAAGAGCCAAGGAGCAGCAAACTGATTCAGCAGGTAACCCAAGGCATAAATAAACGCAGTGTACAGGTGAGGCTGCTCCATGGAGGGAATCTGGTTTTTATAGACTCATTAAAAACTTCATTAGTGCCAGGAATCAAGTATCCTGTTGTCACATTCAGCATCACCCTTTGGGAAAATGAAGCCCTTTTTGGCCTATTGCTTTCCCATTTCTGTTGTGTTTTCTTTCCCCACCTTCCTTTCTGGTTTTGTCCTTAAAATGTTCCCTGGTTCCCTGAATTCCTCCTGCTGTGGGTCATGAGTCCAACCCTCCAGACTCTTTTCCAGTTCCTCCAGTCAGTTTTCTGCAAAGCTGAGTCTGTGAATCCTCAGCCCAAACATTACTGCCAGCTTTAAGATTAAGATAAAAGAACTGGACCCAGAGCTTTACACTTGGGTTCCTTTGAAACAAGTTGGGCAAAACCATCAACCATTAAATAGAGGAAATTTATAGGAGAGTTTTCTGCTCGTGTGCAGCAACTCTGCATCCCTGAAGTTACTTTCTAAATGAAAAATATTTGGTACAGCCAGACTGCATCTGACCTGTGTGGGAAACATCTTTGGCCTGGCTATCATTAGACCAGAAGTTCCTCTTTTTCAGGAATTTTGCCTCTCATGTTACCCAAATAGAGAAAACACAGCCTGGCACCAGGAACAGGAAGCTGAAAATAAATACTGCAGGCTTTGGCATTGCAGCTCTGATGCAAAAGCTGTGTCATTCATTGATCCCGAACCCCTCCTGATGGTCCAGGATACACAAATTCAATTACAGCTGTGCAGTTTGAAGCTACTTAAGTGGGAAATGGAGCTGATTGCTTGTAAGATATTGAGGGTTTCCCCATTTTTTGCTATAGGCTGGTCAACAAGTGTTACATCTTACTGAATATTACCCACACCATCACCACTCATGCATCTGCCAGGTTCTGCCTCCAACACACCTGACCTTAACTTCCTACAAATAAAACTGTGTTCAGCTTTTTGAAGACAATGTGTACAGGCAAAACTGGTGTTGCACTGGCCCAAGCAAACAAAACAGGGTTTAAGATAGTCTTAAGAGAACCTGCAATTATCTAATCAAATTTTGGAGTTCAACACCTCAGGTAAGTTTTAGGTGTTACAGATGAAAAAAGCATCTAGCAGGTCCAAGTAATGACAGTCAGTCATTTTTTTAGGTGAAGACAGAAACACCATGCCTGGAACAGCCTTACTAATAGCTTATAGAGAACAAGACAACTTGTGGCACAAAAGAAATCAGAGCAAATACAGAGGCAAGAATTCCAATTTTCAATAACTAGAAAGAATTTAAACAATAGTTCATTGCTTTGTTCAAGCATTCATTCTGAACCCTGTTCCTTTTAGAGAAAAAAAAAAAGCCTTTGAAAGGAGTATTTAGTTTTATTTCGAAAATTCATTACAAGTTTTTTTTTTTCACATTACAGTAAGAACAAGCACCATGTTTACATCATGAGTGAGGTTTGGAAGGCTGAATGAGCTGCTCCTTGAACAGCAGAGGCATTAGACAGCACCTTTACCCTGGGGCTTTAGAAAATGCCCCAAATCACAGGGTGACTGAGATGATGGAAGTTACTGAAATCCATTTTGCATCCAGCTCTGGAATGCAGCAAAGGGAAATCACCTTGGCAAAACAGCTTTTGACACAGGCAGGGCCAGCTGCAGCAGACATGGCTGATTTAGGGCTAACTAGAGTTTGCAATTATCCCCCAGGAATCCCCTCCCATGGACCAATCGCCCGTAATTCCCAGTATTTCCAGCACAGCACAGGACAGAGCTGCTCCTTTAAAAGGGTTATTCAGCTGATTACACCTGAGGATCCACATCAGGAATGGAGCAAAACTGAGCTGGCAGAAGAGAGAAACAGGCGAGTCAGCAAGGGTGGAAAATACACAGAAGAGTAGAAGAAACCTTCCTTGCAACGAGCCCACGTGGATTTCTACCAAGTCAGGTTTACAGCACCCATTCCATCATCAGTTCTTCCCTCCAGCAGCTCTGTTGATGGAGTGTGCCAGGGAGTCACCCAGTCAGCTCTCCTGCACTCCCCTCACCGCGGGAAGGGCTCCCAGCTCCACGGAGATGCAGGCACAGGAAGTTCTCCCTCGGGATCAAGCACAGCCCCTCACTTTTTATGGCTCTGTACAAAGGCAGGAACAGTGAGTGTGCCATCCTTGACTCCTGCCCGGGTCTCAGGTTTGTGCTTTAATGAGAAGACAAGGGCTCGCACGGCCCTGCGGTACGGAGCGCTAATGAGGCGGGAACAGAGATGAAAAGCTTCGCGCTCAATATTTTCAGCCAGTGGGTGATCAATCTGAAAACAGCAAAGTATAAAATTAGATCTTTACACTTAATAAGGAGGCCAGCTGATTGAAATTGGAGTTTGGTGCCTTTCGGTGTTTCTTCATTAATCAGCTTAGATTCAAGGAAATCTGCTTCCCGTCACAAGTGTAACAGGAAGAGCAATTTAATTCCACCCTAGCAATTAAGGGACAAGGCAACGTGGTCAGTGGCAGGGAACATATCCCCACCTCCAGCTGGGTGCCAGTACTTTGCCATCACCACAGGAAACTAATCTGTGACAAGCTTTGGGTATCACGCTCAACTGCAATTATAAGCTATGCTTGTAAGTGTCTCCATAAAGCTCACTTTTGATCTGACTGATATAAGGTACCTTGGATACTATTTTAAACTTGATTCCAACAGCAACTCCAAGACATGCCAAACACTTGGCAACTCTCTTTCTGGTGCTATAAAGGGAAATGTGGGCTCTCTGTGTGTAGAAGGAGGTGTAATTAAGAACGCAGAAAGGGATTTGCTAAATGTTAATTATGTCGTTATTGCTTCAACATGTGCCAAAATCTGTAATTCAGCACGGTTTAGGAAAAAATCCCCCACCCTTCAAGGAATGGTTTAATTTCACTTCTGCCTTTTTTGATGGGGAATCTCCCATGCTTTGCCTGCAGGAGATTCCAGTGAGCTAAGGGGTATTCCTGCAGGTCCTTCACCACACAGGTTTTGCTACCCATCACTAAAAAGCCCCCTGGATCCACTCAGTCCCACCTCCCCTTCTCCCTTTTGTCAGCCTCTCAGGTGTCAGTGCAGCAGCTGTGGCTCCCCTGCCTTTATAAGCAATTCAACTGCTGTGACCTCTGCTTGCACATGTGGTGGCTGCAGGTGTTTTCAGGTGAGTTCTGTTCAGAAACAATTCTGCTTTACCCAGTTCTGTTTTACTCTATTCTACTCGTTTTAGGGTGGTACCAGAGTCTTTATGCTCCACAGATTTAGACTTTACTGCCACTCTAATCACTATGCACGGCTGTGCTTTCTAAGAACTAAGGCTGACCCAGCAAAGGTGAGCTCCCACCTCTCTGAGGCATTCCTACAGAAAACCATCCTCCTGTGCTGCCCCAGGCTGGAAACTGGAGTTGTTGTTCTCACAGCTAGCAAACACATAACTTTGCAACTCTTGAATGTTTATCGCTTGACTTGTCATTTAAGGCATAATTAACGAATAAATTGAAAATTATAATTATTATGGCATTTCACAGACCAAGCAAACTAGTTATTAAGCCTTACAGCAAAGCCTTGTTCATTTAGTTAAACACACCTGAGGGATCTGGTATTTATCACCACTTTATACACTGTCAACCTTGCCTCTCTGTTTTTGTTAAGGGTTTAAATTTACAAATATTTAATTAGGAAACACCCCAAAAAGCCCCACTGTTGCTTTCATAGCTGTTTAGTAGGAAAAAACAACATGTTCTAATAATTTCCTCCTTGTACAGCCCAACTGCAGTGGCCACACAAGTAATCTGTTGACAGGTTATGGAAATGCCAGCAAATACACCTCACAATTAGCAGCTTCACTTGGTTAACAACCAAAAAACATTATCTACCTTGCAAATGAAGTTATTTATTAACAGAGATGAGCTGTGAATCCCTAAAAATAGGAACAGATCACCTGGTCTTGTCCCCACTCTGCAGGAAGGACCAGCTTGGCAGTAGCTCTAGCTGGGAAAGGTTTAACTTTGTTATAAATGCATATTACAAAGTTGGCTTTTCACAAATATTAAAATGAATACTATATGTATAATTATACTGCATTATGTTTTATTATTGGAGTTTAGAAAGGTGATGAATTTTTTTTTCCGATTGTGACATAGTGTTAATAATAAAAAGACTAGGTTTTTTTTCTCTTTGTAATATCTAAACTGACCGCACCAGAAGATACAGAGAAAGATCCTTCTACATTCCTGAAATTGATAAGATCGACAGTGGTGAAACAAAGGCTACAAGAAAGAGTTCATTGATCTTCTGGTATCAGAAAAACCTACCAGGCACCAACTAGGACTTTTATCTAATAAAATGCTAATTTAGTACAATGGGGCAAGTTTCGAAGGAAGGGGGGCCAAAAACCAAAAGGAGATCTGGACTCAAAAAAAGTTTGAAAAAATGCATATTTAAAAGGCTAATCGTTAAAAACAAGAATTTTCGAAAGAGTGAGTGTGCTTTTCTGGTGAGGTACCCTCGGCCGAGATACCAATGCTTTTCTGTCCCCTAAATTGCCTATTTTTAATTTTTTTATTAAACTTATAAATTTTTCTAAGAGAGTGAAACTCGTTTTTCGCAACTTGTTCCTACAAGGAATTTTTGGGGCCACAGACGAGCGGCTCTGAGCTGTACCTCTAATTCCAGGGCTTCAGAGAGCAGCTTCCGAGCGTTCTTCCTGAAAGCCTCAGTCTTGGGATCACTCCTGACCTCGATGGGGGGCCTGTTGGAGTGGTCCCTGAGGAAGGTTCTCCACTCCCTGTAGATGTCCTTGGCCAGGCTGGACACGTCGGGGTCGGGGTGTTTGCGCATCTTGTTCACGGTGTGACCTGGGAAACAGGAACAGCTCCTTTGGGATTGGCAGGTGGGAGAAAATACAGCTGACACCAGTCAGATCCCATCGGTGCTAAAGCAGCCACACACAGCTCTTAACTGGGGCAGTCTCAGCAAAACAACTAAAGCACTGACACAAGCATAAATACAAAATGACCAGGACTTAAGCACGGAGCTTGAGAAATCAGCAAGGAATTGAGAAAATCACCTTCCCAAGTCACCAAGGTGTGAAGTGACACTTAATTAACTCGGAGCCACACTAGTTTTTTACACCGATCCTGGATCCTGGTGAAGGCTTTTAAGCGTGGCCTACAAGAAGTGCTGGTTTTCCACTGGGAACCCCTTTAAGGAAGCAGACGTTGCTGGTGATGGCTGTAGCATTTTAACGTGGGAACACCACGGTGACTCCAAGCAGAACCCTTCCCATCGAGAGGGCCTGGCAGTGCAGAAGAGGCTTTCCCCTGCGAGGAGACAAAAGGGACCTCGCTGCTTCCAGAGGGGTGTTTTTCCCTGGCCAGGAGCGCTGTCGGCCAGGAGATGTCACTGTTAGGCTTCAGTGGTTCTTCCAGGCCGGCGCTATTCAGCCAGGCCTTGGGAAAAATCCCGGGGAAAGCCTGAATAAGCCGAACAGGGCAAATGAAATGACAGATGAGAAGGATGGGGAAAGGGGCGGATTGCAGCTCCTTTTGCAGGGCTCTGTGAACAGAGATCCGGCTGCTCTGATGGCAAACAAAGGGCGGGATGCTCTCCCTGTTCAGGAGAGGCAGGGACCATGCGGTCACAGTTATCCCCCCCCAAATCCTGCAGAGAAGAGGCAGGCACTGGGCTGTGCCATTTGCTCGGAGCTGCCCATCTGCTGGGGATTCCTCAGGGTGAGGAGGAAGCAAACAGTTCCGGGCCAGTCTGAGGAGATTTTCCCACACCTTCAAAGGATTCAGCCAAATCAGATAAATGAGCAATTGAATAAAGGAATAAAACACAGTTACCAAGGACAGCTCTTCAAAACTCTGACCACAAAAAGGGTGATGCAGTATTTCCTGGAAGGAAACAGAAGACAGCTACTTTTTCACTACAAGCTGTGAAAACTGCAGGCTTGATATCAACAATATTTCATTGGCAGCAATTTCCTCGTTTCTTAAAAAGCTTCCAGACTAATCTCTAATGTACTGACAAGCCAAGCAGACACAAGACAGCCTAATATTCACAGTTTAGGTAGACCAGATGTACCTATTTTAGTGGAAAGTAACACTTCCTTGGAAGGTATCTTCTTCTTCAGCTCCTCCAAAGCTTCCATCAGATTCTCTTTTGGCTGCCCAGGTAGCTCGAGTATAGACTTCCATCTTTTTATGTCTTCCACCACCACAACTCTCTGGGAAAGAGAAAAGCCCATTAGGAAAGTGGAATATTGTTAAGATAAATAAGGACACCACCTTCATCTCAGCTAATGGGGCTGTTATCAATGCATGAATTATTGATCGTGGCTCAGAGTATATGACGGGTACTTGCTTGGAATTAGAAAACTCCTGCAAATCGGGACTGAAGTCAACAGCAAAGAAAGTGAGAGGCTTCACCCTGGTCTGCCAAACTCTGGGGATGTGGCAAATGTCTGCTAGGAGAGTTCTGAATTTAAGGAATCCATTGCAAAAATGTTTCTAAATGGGAAAAGGGATTAAGAGGGAGGTGGCTGATTATCCTGAGAACCCAGCTTAGTCAATTAGATTGACTTCAGAAGTAAAACAATGCCAGCAAGGTGAGAAACAAATCATCAGGGAACACGAATGCAGACCTGAATACACTCTACAGTCGCAGCGTTTTTCGCCGGTTTTGCCACAGACCTTGACAGAACAGACCGCAATCAGTGCAAGTCTCATACTTTGGACGTGAGGCACCTTATCCAGCAGTGGCCAGACAACTGCGGTGCTTTATGCACCATTCTTTTGATTTTTGCCACACTCGATGAACTTTTTGGTGCAGCAAATGTTTTGCTGTTGTGCTTCTACAAGCAGGTGACCAGGAGGGGTTCAGCTCTCGTGCAGATTTCATGCAGGACATGCACGAAATGAACTGAAGCGTTTTCCTCGCTGGAAAGCGACGAGAGCCAGCTGGAAATACTGAGGCTGGCGTTGTCACCGGGCTGTCCTCGAATCGTGTGCCCAGCTTGACCCTGCACGGAGCCCCTTCCAAGGCAGGGGAGCCCTCTGCACCTGTATAACCACTTCCCTGTTTGGATCCCACCTCAGCGCCGCAAGGATTTCGGTGTCCGCACAGCGCCGCTCCCCCGCCGCCCCGCCCGTGCCGCTCCCGGGGCCGTGCCCCCGCTCCCTCCCGCCGGTGACCTGCCTTGAGGGACTCGAGGGTGACCTGCCGGCAGACGCGGGGCCCCGGCGCGGCCCGGCGGGGGCTCTGCGGGCTGCGGGCGCGGCGCACCACGAACCGATCCATGTCGGCCCGGCCGCCCTCCCTCACGGAAGCCGCCACCGCGGCGCCGCCATTTCCGCCCGGTAGTTCCCTCCAGGGGCGAGGCCCTATGGGATGGCCGGGGGTAGCCCGCGGCGCGGACTACATTTCCCAGCAGCCCTCGCCATTTCCGCACGGTAGTTCCCGCCGGGGGCGAGGCTCCATGGAAAGGGCGGGGATTCCCCGCGGCGCGGACTACACCTCCCAGCAGGCTCAGCGAGGGGCACATCTCGCGATAGGCTGCCGGTGCCGGGGCGGAGGAGCGAAGATGGCGGTGCGGCGGGGCGGCCTCGCCGTCCTCCTTCTGCTCCTGCCGCTGTTGCTGGTGATCCAGGCAGCAGCCGCCTCGGGGCCGCTCCCCGCCGCCTCCTCCGAGGCCTTCGACTCCGTGCTGGGCAACACGGCGTCGTGTCACCGCGCCTGCCAGCTGACCTACCCCCTGCACACCTACCCCAAGGTACGGGCGGGCCCTTCTTCGCACCCGCGCCGCTCCCCTCCGCCTCCCCCAGGGCTGGCACGGCCCTTCCTCTGCCCCTCTCCCCCTGCAGCTCCGTCTCTTGCCTAAAGACAGATCCTTCCTTATGTAAATAGATGGGGAGGCCGCCGCTTGCCCCTGAAGCGCTGTTGTCAAAATACAGCTTTGTCGGTGCTGGGGCTTTTGTGGGTTTGGGGCGTTTTGCTGGTTTTGGTTTTGTTGTTTGGTTTTGGTTTTTTTTTTCCTTTCTGTTCCTAAAAAGGCAGCTGTAATTCGGCGTGGGCTGCTCCGTGTTTTGGGCACTGGAGCAGTGCTGTGTTCGTGGCAGGGCAGAGATCCTGAGTCAGGGCGCCAGTGCGGCGCTTGGGTGTCGAAGGGTGAAGCATAAACGATGACAAACAAGCGGTTCGTCAGAGCCTTCGTGGGAATTCTTTATCTCATGATAGAATACTGCAACTGTGTCTGATAGGAATTTAATTTCACTCCCTAGAGTTGGCTGTTGTTTCATGCTTTTGCACGCCTCTGAAGTACAGGCTTAAATTTGGATAATCCGAGATTAAAAAAAAAATCTCTTATTTCCTTTTTCTTTGTCGGCAATAAAGTTCATTACCAGCTGCAGCTGTGTAGCAGGTGGAACACTTGCCCCATATTTGGGATTTCAGCAGTGCCAGGATCAGGTAACAGGGCTTTGCCTGCTTCCTCGTGGAATTCAGTAGGATTTTGTAACTGCAAAGAAGTAACAGGGAGTTGTGTGGAATATGAATAAATTTACACTTATATTACAGCTTGTTTTGGTGCATTGCTCCTGTTTCTCTTGCAGGACCATTGAAGTTCAAGGAAGGCTCATATTTATGTGATTTTTATTGCACTTTTGTTGAATGTTGTTACTTTACTTATTGAACAAGAATTTTGTCATGTGTTGTTGGAGCTGTTCACTAATCCAGTCACATCTTTTATATATAGTGTGTTGTCTTGTTTGTCACAAAAGTGCTGGTGGAATTGAAAGCAATTTGTTTTACTTGTGATTGGAAAACAAGACAGACTTTATTGAGGCTGTTGTGGCAATCCATCTGTAAAGCTGATTTATCTGGATGTCAGATTAGAAAACATTTTCTGTGACAGCACCACCCAGCTTGTCAGTGTTGGACTTGAATTTCAATTTATATTCACAGTTTTCTACTCTTGTGCTGTTAAAGCCCACGAACTCGTGGTCTCAGTTAAATGGCCAGGCCGTTTACAAGAGGTTGTACGGGAGGTGTGGTGTGTTTGGTCGTTGTTCCATTAATTCAGAGCCTGTTTTGCCCCTGTGCAGTTCCAGTGGCTGCTGGGTTTGCAGTTCTGGTTCACGGGTCAATGGCAGGGTGTGGTCAGTGGGACACTCCTGTGGCAGAGGCTTTGGTTCACATCCATCCCCGGAGCTGTGGACAGAAGAAATAACCAGGTGTAGGATTTCTGTATTTGCCTGATTTTAATAGTTGGCAGCGGAGAAACACTTTTGCCCTTTAGTTCAATATAATAAATAACATTTGTGTTTGTGGAGCTGGCAGTAGGTGGATAACCAGGACATCAGGAAATAATCCCTTTTTCCTGATTGTTCTGTTGTAGCTCTGATTAGTCATTAGTCTGTTTAGATACATTGTATTCCACTGTGAAAATTAGAGGATTTCTGTCCTTTCCTGCTGGGTTTACCGTTTGAGTTTTGAGAATGGAGATTTCCTACTCTTTGTAGGGTTAAACATCACTCAACCTTTTACAGCACTGCCTTAATTTCAACACAACACTTTGTAAAACATTCATTTTGCTTGTGAGTTGTGGGTCTGGAGTTACAAAACAGCATTTGCTGTTGCAGGTTTGCCTGGTGCAGGAGGAAAAGCTCTGAAATAAATCCGTAGCTTGTCAGTGTTTGGGTTAATTTCAGCTCATCCCTTTTCGGGTTGAGCTGGGTTGTACCTTTGGCGGAGGGAAGGAGGACAAAAACACCCAACCCAACAACAACAACAAAAAATGTTCTTCTGACAATTTCCTGTGGTCTGGAGGGATGCAAGCCTTTCCTTGTGCCTCCCCAGGAAGAGGAGCTGTATGCCTGCCAGCGTGGCTGCCGCCTCTTCTCCATCTGCCAGTTCGTGGACGACGGCGCCGACCTGAATCGCACCAAGCAGGAGTGTGACTCTGGTGAGCCCTCAGAGCCCCCCCAGCATCCCACCAGCTGCACAGCTGCAGTGGTGTTGAAGTCTTTCAGTTGCTTTGGGTTTAACAGCTTCTTAGAGTCTATATGCAGGATAGATAAGGGAAAAAAAATCTTATGGGAAAGTTGTTCTGTGAGTTTCTCCTCAGTGTTGCTGTTTTTCTGAATTTCTCAAGTATCATCAGCCTCTGTAAATACATTAGAAATGCTGCATTTTACCATAAACAGTTTGTCATAGTAAACACAGAATGCCTGGGGGGAAATCCAGGCAAATGAACACTTGTCTTTTAATAATTCCCTGTGACAATCAGTCCCATCTGCCATTCCTGACATATTTGTATATAGAAGTGAATTGTTCAGTAGAGCAAGAGCACAGATCTTACTGTGCCTTGTAACTTGTGGTCTAGCCTACATCTTAAGCTTTTCCTGCAGCTGAACCCATGGGAATGAGGTTCATGCTTTGTTTGGAATAGGCCTTTAAGTTCTGGTTACTGATTCTCTCAGGCTGTCTGTCTTAGAGCAAATACTTGACAGTGAAGACGAAATATAGAATTGTTTAGGTTGGAGAAGACCTTTAGGATCATCAAGTCCAACCATTCCCCCAGCACTGCCAAGCCCACCACTACACCGTGTCCCCAAGTGCCACCCCTTTATGTCCCTCCAGGGATGGTGTGTGATACAGGCCAATTAATAGTGGGTTTGGAATTGTGTAGAACTTTCTTGCAATAGTATTGAAGAAGCTGATTCACAGTTT
The DNA here is from genome assembly GCF_029207755.1 of Chamaea fasciata. Classification (NCBI taxonomy): domain Eukaryota; kingdom Metazoa; phylum Chordata; class Aves; order Passeriformes; family Sylviidae; genus Chamaea; species Chamaea fasciata. The sequence goes on along the minus strand of NW_027094095.1, from coordinate 27,844,083 downwards.
TATTCAGAAAGGAAAGGCAGGAACTCTCTCCCTTTTCTACCAATACGATTAACCAGGCCAGCACTCAGGGGAGGCTTTTGTCCTCTCAGCACCTCCTGAAAGCAAGAGAGCTTGTGGCCAGCTCAGGTAGGGAAGCAGAAAGCCTGGCATGCAAAGATGCTGAGGTGTTACAAAAGTGCAGTAAATACTCCAGAAATGGGCTAATGCTCCAGTCTGTCACACTGTGTGTAGCTGTGATACAACCTGTCAGTGTAGTTGTCAAACCACACACGAAAGAGTGCCATAAAGCAGGGTAATGTAGCAATAGAGCACATGTAGAGTAATGGAACAGTTGCTTATTTCTGGTTTAATTCTCCTTTCTGGGGCTGTTGTCTTTGCTGGCTTATGTTCTGTAATCTGCTGGTGGGTGCCCTGAGTGAGTGTTGTGTGCTTGGCAGATCCATCTTGGCTGCTCTGCTCTGTTCTGTCTCTGGTGCTTCCTGCACACGCTGACTCGGTGTAGCCTGGAATGGCTGCTCAGGTGCCATGAGCTCAACACTCAAATGTTCACCTGCTGCTGCCATGCTTCCTGCCAGCTTCTTAGTCCTTGTCATGGTCCATTTGCTCCTCTGGAAAACTGGGAGAGCTGCTGTCCTCTCTCTTGCTTTTTGGTTTGATTCTTTAGTTCAGGTACTTCTGCAGCACTGGCCACCTAAGCTTTAGAGTCGCTCAGGAGAGCTGTGCCTGTGTGTCATCTACCTGATTCGTCCATGGGCAGAACAAACTAAATTAATTCTCTCCAAATATTTTAGATTTCTTGGTCTTTATGATCTCTAGTGAGCAATTAATAGAAGCTCTCTCTAAAACAAAGAGTTGGCTTCATTTTTCATAAGAAATGATTCCATAAGACTTTCAGTGCAGTTTCTATATTAGCAGGAAATGTTCCTTTGATTTTCTTGTGATACTGTGGCTTCTGCTGTTACCTCAAAGGGATTTAATGGACTGATGTTCCCTCTGTTCTCTTTAGGAGTCCAGCTCTGTTCTCTGATGTTTTATGTGATATGTAGAGGAAAGCTGTAGTGGTGGTGGGAGGATCAATGAGAGCTTGCATCCCTGAGCTCAGCCAGGGTAACACTGGTGATCATTTGCTCTGATTGCAGCCAGATTTCAGCTCCCTGCTCTGTTGAAGCTCTGAATCTGTCATTAGACCTCAGAGCAAATGCTACCCTGGGATTGCTGTATCTTCCCCTGCAAATGGGAATGTCAACTGCTGCTTTGTTTCTGATCCAACTTACACTGAGAATGTTTTCTTAACTAAAATGCAGAATTTATCATCTCATTTGGGGAACTTCTCCCTTGCAGCCTGTACTGAAGCATACTCCCAATCTGATGAACAATATGCTTGCCATCTTGGATGCCAGAACCAGTTGCCATTTGCTGAGTTAAGGCAAGAGCAAGTAAGTAGGTGACATGTTTTTCAAATACCACCTACTTGTTTCTGTTCAGTGCATGTCTTCTCTTTTTTAAATTTCTTCAAATGGAAAATAAATCTTCCTAAGGACTGAAATGTAGATAGGAGGAGGTGAGGGGTGAGCAAGAATGTAACTTCTGTCCTTTTCATATAAAAACAAAAGGAAAAAATACTAATGTTGTGCTTGCAGTTAATGTCCCTGATGCCAAGAATTCATCTCCTCTTTCCTCTGACACTGGTGAGATCGTTCTGGAGTGACATGATGGACTCGGCTCAGAGCTTCATAACATCCTCATGGACTTTCTACCTTCAAGCAGATGATGGCAAAATTGTCATATTCCAGGTGCTTCCTTTTTTTTATTGAGATTAAAGTGTCCTGGCTGCTGACTTCAACTCTGCTCCCTCCAGCCAGAGAAAAGACTGTAGAGCACCATCAAAAGTCTTTAGTTTTTCCCGGTATTTCACTGCCTTTTGGGCCATTTTTAAATTTAAACTTGAAAGAATGGAGCATGTCTTAAGGTTAATTTCTGTATTAGTTCTAAAAATGTAAATTATCAAAATCAGTGAAAGCTTTCTAGCAGGATCTCCTAACTCCTTGTTTTGTTTTAGTCAAAGCCAGAAGTGCAGTATGTTCCACAGCTTGATCAGGAAACTGGAGATACAAAAGGATCCTTGTCACTGGGTAAATCAGCCTGTAAGTTGTTCTTTGTGCTTTGGAAGAGTAAATGCAAGTGTTCCCTGTCATGCACATTTAAAAAAATGATATTACAGGTGGCATATGAAAGCAAGTTTTCAGAAAGCTGCAATATAATTATTTACTGTGCAGAGTGCACTGCGTACGCTTGGCAAAGTGTGGCAGAAACCAAGCTCTGCTGGAAACGGAAGCCTGCAAGCTGTCTGTACACAGTGTGTGGGGTTTGGGGTTTCCTTCCCCTGGCTCTCCTGACCTCTGTTTGTGCTGTTGTCCTCAGCAGACGGACGCCCGGGGAGCTCACAGACATTCCGGGGGCTCTTTGAGGAGCGAGCCAACGACAGCTTCTTCAAGTGTCTCTCCATGTACGTGTGTTCTGGGCAGTCTGTGCCCTCTGGGGAGGGTAAAGGCCTTTCCTCTGTGTCTGCAGCTCTCCTGGGAGGTCTCAAGGTCTCCAAGTCTGTAGGATGCACAGCACCACACTTTTGTTATCTGACCATTAGTGCTGCTTCACTGTGCTGGCCCCGTGTTTCCTACAGGCTGTCCTGCCAGCTTTGATTTTTCCTTTCCATTTCAAGTGAACAACATATTGATAATTTCCTGCACTGTTTTTTGAGTGTGTTCTGGGAACTGTTTAATCAATACTGTGTTTTGCCTGTTCATTAGCTCTGGATGTGTTTTAGGGCAAAGCACTTTGTTTTGGGATTGTGTTACGTAGCACACTGGTATGTCTTGTTTCCAGGCTGAAAATACTCACTATGTATTTATTAAAGTTTTTTTACTTTTTCCTTAAAAGTTCACACATGAAGGATCAGTGAGTTGCCCTGCAAATGCATAACAGAAAAATCTGGTTTTAAATCTGTTAACAGGAGGATTCTTAGGGCCCCATAACAGAATCGAGCAAGTCTTTTGAGATATCAGACAGGCATTAGAGTACCCAGGAGTCTGCAGTGGGTTGTGTAGCTGGAAGAGCCAGAGACTAATGAATTGGCAGGAAAGGCAGTCAGAAATGAGCCAAATTTTTTAGAGGTCCATTGTCTTGTATTCAGTCTATGAAATCCATCATCATTCTTCTCCTTTCAGAAATTCCAGTTGGATTTTAACCACTACACTCGTCCTGTCGGTGCTGGTGCTGCTCTGGATTTGTTGTGCCACTGTAGCTACAGCTGTAGAGCAGTATGTTCCATCTGAGGTACTGCATTTCAGAACTACAGTATTTGGAATTTATTCATTATATTCCTTTTGTGTTACAGCTGTCTAGAGACTAAGAAATATTTGGGGGAGGTTCAGTTAAGGAGGGTTTTTTTTTATTTTGTGGCTGTGGATGGCAAACCAGTTTGGTTTATTTAAATGATGGTTTTATAGCTGAGCATTCTTGCTCATTCCTATGGCTCACAGGAGCTCTGAGCCTTATTCAGATGTGATGTCTTTTGGTTTGTAGTGCTGTACTCTCAACAACCTTCAGATTGCTCTGAACAAATGGAGGCTGATTCTTATTTCTCTGGGAATGGAGCTGTTGCAAGGGTTGGGTGGTGTAGGGGGGACCCAGTATGGGTTTAATGCAGGAGGATCAATAGTGAGAAGAGAGTGACAGCACAGTTATTGGTGAGTGCAGTGTCTCATCGAGGGGAACAGGCACTTGCCCAGTGCCCAGAGGGTCCTGACTCAGTGTTTGCACACCAAAGGAGTTGTTACACAGTGTACCCACCCTTGTTCTGGTGGATTTCATACCTTTCTTCTGGATGCAAGTCTAGTTCTAGCTGCGAATTTCAGATGTTACAGAAAGCTTTGTATTGCAGGGCTGGGGCCATCAAAATCTGGAATGCAGCTGCATCATGAAATTCATTTTATTCACAATGTGGAGAGTCTTTGTCCTAAAGTACCTTGTTTAAATGTTTCAGAAGCTGAGCATCTATGGAGATTTGGAATACATGAATGAGCAGAAACTCAACAGATACCCACCCTCTGCACTTGTTGTGGTTAGATGCAAGACTGAGGAACATGAAGAAGCAGGACCTCTTCCTACAAAAGTCAATCTGGATCAATCTGCAATTTAAATCCATTGGATCTGATAGACTAATTCTAACAGAGCTAGAAACTCCTGATTGATTGTGGTGGTTCTTCAGATGAGAAACTTAGCAGCCAGTCTTTAAATGCAAATAAAGTTGCAGAATCAACAAATGTCATGGGATTTTGTTTTCAGCTAGTAGAGAAGATTCAGACATTCTGACATGAATTTGTTTGTTTCCAGGCATAATCACTTTTCACCGGTGTTTGCTATTGTGTCTTTTTGCTTACAAAAGTTGTAAGCATGCTTTCCATACTTCTGCCAGGACACTTTGAAACTTACTTGTGTGTTCTAGGATGTAATGTGTACAGTCAGAGTTAGCTTTGTAAAGGTATAAGACATTTTAAGTAGGCAGGAGATGCCTTTCTAGTGTTGCACTTTCTGTTGTAGTTAAGAGAAAATATTATAAAATGATCTGCTGAATTTTTTTTGTACTTGTTAATGTCCATGCACAAACAACCCTGTGTTCAGAAATAGAAATATATTTTTTCTACAGTGTGGCAATATTCAAGGTGGAAAGCGTTTGTGAGGTACTGTAAGCTAGAACTCAGCTTGTGAAAGATGGAAACTTGTTAGAATTTACAGACATATCCCTTCACATGCAGAACATTACATGGTCAGTTATTTTGTCAGACTTTAGCCTTTAAGTCTTAAATTGCTTGTAAAGTTAGCACCTGTGTTTTCTGAAAACTTCACTTTCTGTTCTTGATTAACTATTCTGGTCTTGTAACTTCATTTACAGAAATAAGTTGATTCCTGAGAAATGAGAGCAGACAAATAAAATTGACTGTATAGAAAATGTTGACTATATAGCTTTTTGCTATGGTTAATTATTGACCACAACAGGCTCAGTGTGAAAGCCTGTCTGAGCCTTCCTCTTACGGGCAACGTGACCTGATTTTGCTGTGATTCACTAACACAGCACCAACAACTAACAATGTCCCTCATGTCTAACCTATTTTTGTGGATCTTATTATATGCTGGTTCCCACAGTGTTGGCAGGTTGGAGTGTTGGTGATCTATTTCAGGGTGTCTAAGTGAATGCTGGCTAGAATGCACAGTCATCAATGCACTGTCTTTTTTTGTTGATTAGACAGAATTCCCTCAAAGGTTTTTAAAAAATGTAATGAATGATTCTGGATGATACAGTGATGTATTCCCTTAAACCTGGCTCAGTGGTCATTCCCAACTTGTCTGTGAGCAGGTGGTTTTGTGACTGCAGCTGATGGAGCCTTTCAGGGGCCATCGGGCAGGAATGTGCAGACCCCAGCCCAGCAGCATTCCAGCAGTGTGGCTGTCAGGGGCTTTCAGTTCATTGAGGATGTTTGTTTCAAGCAGTTTTCTGCAATCTGAAGTCCTGAATTATCTGTACCTCTTCATGCTGATCCCTTCAGTGGGCCAGCCCAGAAGTTTGGGTGCCAGCAGCCATTGCCCTGTGTGTAGGTGTGATTGCAGAGGCCTTGCTGTGAGAAGGGACAGGGGGGTGTTTGGGGACACTGCTCCCTTGGCAGGGACAGGAGCTGCCTCTGTCGGTGATGCTGCAGCAGCGATTCCGCCGCGTTTCTGCTGGCGCAGGCAGAGCCCAGCACGGCCCCGCTCTGCTGGGGCTGCCACGGCTCAGATGGATGTGTGCAGCCCTGCTCAGCAATTACTCTGCCAGTGCTGGCTTTACTTCAGGGATTAGTGCCCATCTTCTTAGCACTGTGGTGGTTGGGATTTCCAGAAGAGACTTCAGCAATCCCCATTTTTCTAACTGAATAGCTTATGGGAATGTTTGCGAGTCTGTTAAAATGTTTACCATTACACGTGGTTGCAGAGGGAGCAGCTCTGTGCACACGTGGCTCTTTTGCCTGTTCCGTCAGGGACAGTACAACCTCTGTTAGGCTGATGACTTGATTTCGCAAAACTTTCTCTTCAAAACTCCCTTGCTTACAGCCCTGGGCTGGAGTTAAGCAAACAGCTTGTGCTTTCATTGGGTGTCTTGTCTTTTGTTCACTGTTTAATGACATTTAATGATCTGTGCAGTGCAGGCAGTGATTCAGCAATGTGCTTGCTCTTGGGTCACAGAGAGCTCTGTGCCTGTGGCACTCTGGCACTTGGCGCTGCTGTATCCAGAGCCAGCCAGAGCCTGAGGAATTTGGTGAGTGTTGTACTTGTAAACTTGTCAAAAAGATCTTCCCTCACTAAAATCAGATACTGGCAAGTAATTGAACTGTTTCTCAAGATTTCTAATCTAAATGGATTCTTTAAGCTATCTTGGCATTTGGCTTTGCAAAATGTCATTTCCTATTCATTTTTTAAGTGTTTGACTTACTGACATCTCCATTTTCAGAGGCTGCAATTTGGGTTTTATCTCTGCTCAGAACCACTGTTGATATGAAGGGCCTTAAATTAATGAAATTGCAGGAGGAAAGCATTTTATATTCTCTTTAGGCATGTGTTCAACTGAACCTGTGTCAGGTTTAGAATGGAATCACCTGGACACAAATGAGGTGACCTTCTTAAGTGTGTGCAATTCACAGCTGGCAGAAATAACCAAGGTACATTTGGGGGAAGTAGGAGGGGGGTTAGGTGCTAGAATTAACAATTACCTTCTATCATACTGGATACCTTGATATTTGTTGCCTCTTTAGCTTTTCTAATCTTTGTCAGTTTTTCAAAAAATATATTTTTAAACTTCATAAGAGCTTGCTTATATTTGTTACGTTGCTGTCATGAACTCATTTTTCCAAACTCTAAGCAGTCTTTGATGTGGGGTAACTGCTCTAAAATCCAACTGCCTGGTTGGCTACAGCTGAACTTGAGAGTCCTGGATCAGGAAACAGATGGTGGTAGATGGCAGGTTGTAGAATCATAGAATTTTTTAGCTTGGAAAAGATCTCCAAGAATGAATCCAACCATTTCCCCAGTACTGCTAATGCCACCAGTAACCCATGTCCCCGAGTGCCACATCCAAGGGTGGGTTGACTCCATATTTTAAACTCTTCATTTTAGATTGTTTTGCAGGGTATGCACACTGGCCTGCTTGACCTGGCTCTTACACAGGGCTCTTAGCAAACTCCCAATCACCTAATTAGCTTTATGAAGGCTCAAAATAGTCCTGTATCAAGTCTGATTAGAAACTGAAACTTCCTCTTGAAAGAGCAAGAGATCCAGAATTTAAGATCTGCTTAGTCTGACATTTTTCCACATTGCAGCAGCTGCCCCGACTTGCAGACTGTTTGCTACTTGGCGCTGGATGTTTTCACCCTAAATTCTTCTTGAAACAGGACAGTTTTCTAGCACCACCTTTAATAGTGATGTATTCCTGTGAGAAGCTTCTCTGTTTTGGACAAGTTGGTGAGGAGCTCCTATGAGACTGGGTTAAATTCTGAGAACAACACAGGTTCCTCAAAAACTTCATGCTGGTGCTTTTTCTCCCCACTGCCCCCACAGAAAAGCTTCCCGCTCATGAAATTTCAGCCTTGAAGCTGTAAAACTTCAGCTCTGCTGGGACATGCAGCCAGTTTAGAAGGCTTCAATGTATTTGTAGGTTGGTGTTTGCTGCAGGCTGAGCTGCTAAGCCTTCCTGCAGGCCTGGAAATTCAAGCATACAACTAAAAAAGGACTCTGGAGGATTTCCTGTGCCTGTGCTCATTGCCCAAGCAAGAAAGCTGCTCCAGATGGTTGTATCCTGCACAGCTCTCCTGAGATATCATCTGGCAGGAGCCTGGGCTGGTGCTGCCACAAGGGCAGTGTGACAGCTCTGTCTTGGGAAGGAGGTGTGGAGAAAGGAGACTTTTATGAAGATGAGCAGACTCTCTTTCCTCAAGCTTTCATTGTGAACGGGTTTTCTGTGACTGGCACGAGAGGAAATGTAGTCTGCATGAGCTAGCAGTGAGTGCTCACCTTTTTGTCAGCAGGCTCTCAGCTTCCTGTATGTCAGTTTACTCTGAATTCTGAGAATTCTGTCTCATGCCCATGAGGTGAGTTCTAAGAATTCCTGTTCAGTGCCCGTGCCTAATGCATATGGTCTATTTAATGCACGTGGTTGTGAAACCATGACTGAGAAAAGAATGAGAGAGTTTGTTGCCGGCTTTCAGTGGGGGCTGGAGCAGAAGCTCAGCACTGCCCTGCCACTCCCCTCCTGTCTGTGCAGAGCTCTCCTTGCCCTCCTGCCTCTGTTGGATTTGTATCCTGGAAACATCGCTTGTGCTCAGGTGCAGAGAACTCCCTGCGGTCCTTGGAGCTCTGGGAAGCATGAACAAAACTCATCCCCAGGTACAGTCCTTCAGAAAAATCCTCCATGCAGCTGTTCCCTGAAGTACATGTGTTCTTGACAGGGCTGTTTGCCTGACTTTATCAACTTTATCAACTGCTTTCTCTGAGATTTTGAGTTGTTTCTGCTTACCTTGATACTAAAGAGTTGACACAAAGCGCTGGACTTGTTTAGTGTTTGTTTTACAAATGGGTGATTAAGGTTTAAAAGGTGATGTGATTGTTTTGGGAATTAAAGCTGGGCCGTGTTTTCACCAAGGCAGTTTTTGCTTGTATGTAACAATAGTGGAGTGCATGGTGTATTCCCGGGTAAGATGGTGTGAGAGTTAGAAAGGCAAAGTTTGTGTGGCTGTGGGACTCTGTAAATCCCTTTTATCTCTTTCCCTTTAGAGAAACGGTGACGTAGCTACTTTTGGTTCAGAGTCCTTCTCTGGAAAAAGAGGTAATGAATAAAATGCAGAGTTGTATTATTAAAGTATAAATCAATTGAAACTATCAATGTAATATAAAATACAACCACTATTTATGGTCTGTTTTGGACTGATTTTCCCCCTTTTCTGTGTAGTGAAATGTCCAGACTATAAAATCAATAAACTTCAGCTGTTCTGTGTTGGCCTGGAGCTGGCAGTCACATGCATGATAGGTGATCCTTGTCTGTCACAGAAAGGCTCATAATGAGCTTGCTGTGGCCTTTCCATATCTTTTAACGGACAAACTTCAGCAATTTTTGCCCATACTCTGAAGGACGAGGTGAGATAAAACCAAATAGCAAGCCTGTAGATCAGCTTGTAACATTTCAACACCACCATTATTTTATACTCAAGTCTGTTTGTAATTGTTGTGCTTTGCAGTCAGAAGTGTTTTGTAGACACAGACATGCTGTAATTCCCTATTTCTCTTCTGAGCTGAAATTTTCTGTGTGGCTCCTGCATGAGTGTGGCAGGGGGGAAGCTGCTGGAATCAGGATCCTTTTGCTGTGGAGCAAAGGCTGTGCCTTCCTTGAGTTTGAACACTAAAACAACTAAGTAAACACAAAGCAGAGCTGAGACAAATTCTAACTTAAAAGTTCTTGAAGTTCCTGAAAGCCTTTTAAAATTCTAATTAAAGATTTTTAAAGTTCAGATATACCAAAATCAATTACACAGGCAGGATTGTCTTAAGTGACTGGTTACATGTTTCTGGGATGACCACACTAATATTTTTTGCCATTGGTCTGGGAGTGTGAAGGAATGGAGGGAAACACTTCGTTGGTTTAGAGGCAAAGCCCCAGGTGCAGGTTGCTGAGGTGAGGGCGGATGCCTGGTGTTGCTCCTTTGTGTGCTATAATTGTGTGGCAGGCACCGTGGGTTTGGCCTTTAGCTCCTGCAGTTGGTTTGATTTATGTGCCTGACTTTCTGAAAGCTGGAGTCCCTGGAAGTTTGCTGGAGATGTTGTTAGGGAGGGACAGGGCAGCCCTTCAGTTCCTTCTCATCATTTTGCGCTGATAATCCAGGCTCACTCCATGGGAGTGTGAGTCCTGGGTGGGGCAGAAAGCCTGAAGTGCTGTAAAATGAAATCTTACCTCTTGGGGAGTTTTGTTAGGGGCTCTGGGAGGGCACTTTCCCCACCTGACACCAGCCTGCCCTGTGTTTCAGTGTCACTGCTGTCCCACAGGGCTGGGCAGGGACTTGGCCTTCATCCTTCTGCACCAGAGTCCACAGGACAAGCTCTGATGGAGATGTGGTGTTTGTGCCATTCAACCACAGTGCTCTGGAACAGCAGCACAAGTTCTTCCACACTGCAAGCAGCAGAATTCCCCACGAGGAGGTGTTTAATGTTGGAATTTGGCTCTTTAAACTCAACTATCAACCCCTAAACCCCAGCAGCCCTGACCAGTCTGGCGTGCAGAGACCCCAAAACACCAGCCTCGTGTCCCTGCACTGTTCCCCTCTGAAACACCCCAGAGCCTTCCTCAGTCCCTCATGTCTCTCTCTTGCCTCCCCCAGGCTGCTGCCATCGCTGTGGTGTCCGCTGTGGCTGCACACAGAGACTCCTCTGCATCTTTGCCGTGGCTCTGCTCGTCCTCGTGGCCGCCCTGGCCTTGGGGCTGGCACTGGCGCTCCTGCCTCGGGCACCAGGTTGTATCCCAAGAGTGGTTATTTCTTTGGTAAGGCAGGCAGAAATGGTGCTGCACGAGCACAGTGTCCATCCCTGTGTGTTTGATGGTGCTCTCCAGCACAGACCAGGAGCAAGGAAAGGGATGAGCATTGTGGTGGGGGCTGGACCAGCTTTGCTCAGCCCAAAGGGCCACCAGCCATTCCCTGCTCCACAGGGCTGGGATAACTCTGGGTAGCACTGTCATGCTTAAGACTACAGGTGTGGTTTTCAGACTCTGCCATGAGCCTACCAGAAATTAATCCTGGCCCCTGGTTATTTCCAGGATAAAAAATTAATTTCAGAAACCCCACTTTACTCCCCTTGATCTATCCCTGGTATCACAAAAATGCTGGAAAATAAAAGTTTTCTTGCTTTCCCCTCAGTGAACCGCTTCTGCACAGCCCCTAATAACAAGACAGGCTTCTTGTGTGATGACAGAGTGACCTGTATCCCAGCCAGCTGGGTCTGTGACAGGGTCAGCAACTGCAGGAACGGAGAGGATGAGCAGGAGCAGCTCTGTGGTGAGTGGTTTTGTTACGAGCATCCCCCCTGCGCTGGTCTTCTAGCTGTGAGACAGCAGCTGGGGTTCCTCTAACCCTGCTCCGTGCTCCTGGCTGCCTATGTGAGCAGATAAGCCTGGTAAAGCCTTTGTAGGGCAGATGCTGAGAGATGGGACTGCCCGAAACCAAGCAGGAATGCCAGGAATTAAAGACTCCAAGCTCGTCTGATCTTCCTAGGGGTTTTTTAAACCATGATATAGTTTTCCTCCATCAGTGAAGCTGTATGCATACATGGGTAATTTATTGTTCAGTCACCCTGGGGAAAAAAGCTAAATAAAGAAGCAGAAACCTGGGGCAGACTTCCTGTGTCTGACGACAGAGGTTCCCCATCTTTTTGTGTTCATTTGGTACTGCAGGGGCAGTGTCCTGGCAGCAGCCTTTGGTGTGTGCCATCCCTGTTTTACCCTGTGTCTGTGCCTGGGGGAGTTAAGCATGTCCTGTGTGTGTGCCCTTGCAGGTGACTTGCCCCACAGCCTCCCAGGGTACCTGGTTTTCTACTGCAGCAACCCCAGATCCTGGGTTTATGCTGACCAGAGGTGTAACGGGATGAACGAGTGTGGGGACTGCTCTGACGAGACGTGGAGCTGTAAGTCTGTCTGCTGGCTCCTGTCTTTTCTGCTGATGGGTTGCAACAGGCTGTACAGGTGTGGTGCTCGTGGATGCTGCTGGAAATGCCTGGAGGCTAGCAGCCACCACTAAAACACAAAATAGCTGGGATGGAGTGTGTGAACCACGCAGGCTCAGTCCCCCTGGCTGTCGAGGCTTCTGTGTCAAAGCCTGGTGGCAGCTGAGAGGAAAAAGGCTCTGTGCTTTGCTCCCAGTCCCCAAAATTGCTCTTCTCTGTGGCTTGTTGATGTAGAGCAGTTTAATCGGGATGTGTGGCTGTAGTTAGTGGTAATTATTCAAACTGGCCTTTGGTAGCTGGTCAGCAGATGGGTGGATCTCCAAGCTGGGCGGGAGCTGAGACTTGCTAAAATGAGCAGCAGATTTGTTCCTAAGTCACCCCCGTAGTTTTGGGGGAAAAAAAAAAGAAAAAAAAAGGGAAAAAAAAAAAAAAAGAAAAAAAAAGGGAAAAAAAAAAGGGGGGGAAAAATTACAATTAGTTGTTCTCCCCAGGACGGCCTCTCTGCCACGAAGGTCATTGCAGTGTCACACTCTGGTTGTCTCCCACAGGTAGCACTAAGCCAGTGTCTGCTTTGGTGGGCTCACAGTCACAGGGCTGTCACCAGCAGCTTTTCTGCTGGGGGATGAAAGGATTTTGCCCACGGAAGGAAGGAGGGAGGGAGTCAGCGCAGCAGAAACATTTCAGTTCCCTGTTTTCTGTCCTTCCCAGTGGCTGCCTGCCCCCCGTGCGGGCCGGAGTGGTGGAGCTGCAGCCCTGTGCACTTCGGGTTCTGCTCCTGCATCCCCAGGAGGCTGTGCCGGGACGGCGCCCAGCACTGCCTGGACTGGTCCGACGAGTTCGTCTGCGCTGCCTAAATCCCGGCGCCCCTCCCTGCTGGGGACAGCACGGTGCTTCCCGCACGTCGCCCCGCAGCCTCGGGCTCCTGCCCTGCCACCCTCTGGGGAAGCTCCAGCCCGAGCAAATCCTCCCGGGCAGAGCCAGCAGGGACCGAGGGCGTGTGGCAGCCCTTGGCTGGACACTGGCTGGGGGACAGCTGCCAGGAGTCCGCTGCCGTGTGATGGTGACACTTCCTTCGTGGGCAGCGCTGACTCGATGCTGCGTGGAGATGCTTCAGCAGCCGCTGCTGGCGCAGCCCTGGGCCGGGGCTTTCTCCTGCAGGGACATTCTGGGGCCTCTGCAGCAGCCACACCAGAGAACTGCCCCGAGCAGCAGGAGCTGAGTGAGGTGAGCCTCCAACACGTCTTCATAGTCCTGATCTTCCCTGGCAGGAGGAGAAACTTCTATTTGTGTCCAAAACGCATCTGCGGATGCTTTCAGCAGGGACTTTGAGGGCTCTGTGTTGATGCTCCTGCTGCTCAGACCGCCTCCTGCTCTCTTCTCAAACCATGAAGGTCAACACAGAAGGTGTAATGGCATGGAAAAACTGGAGAAGTTTCAGGGTTTTGGGGGATAAATCATGTCCCTGTGACAGAGGAGCTGTCCCTGACAGCCAGGGCAGGGAACCATCATGTAAATAACCTGCTCTTCACTCAGGGCTGTGCGGTTTTGCAGCAGCAGGTGGAGAACAGCCATGGACGTGGGGTAGGTCTCACTGAAGCTGGCAAAGAAAGGAGGGAAAAGAAGTCTCAGCCTCGGAGCAGAGAGCAGCAGAAAATCAAGTGCTGCTCCCAGGGTGGTGTGGGATGACACTGGATCTGTTTGCTGCTTGTTTTGTTCCTCTGCCAGCAAGGCAGGGTCAGGCAGCCAAGCCTTCAAAGCAGTGCTCAGGATATAGGTATAGACGTGACACTGAAATTTAAGGAGGATGAGGTTTTCTCTGCTCCTTTGAAAATCTCATCTGTGTCTAAAACATCGAGGAAAACCCCACATTTACAGTGAGTACTCTTACTTTTCTAGGCCCGAAATAAACATGAGGTGATCTTTTTCCCATTGCCACCCCAGGTCATAGATATTTAAAAATAAACCCCTGTTCACTCATTTCTTCTCTGTCCTGTGATCTGCAGCTCTGCCTGTCACTGTAACTCAGATCAATGGTGAATGTTGCTTCTAATTTGTCACTGGGATACAGCTGGAAATCTGAGAGATCTTTTTATAAATAGCTTTACTGTACTGTGACTCACACTTCACCTGGAATGAGGTGGCAAAACTCTGCATGGGGGAATGTGAAACCTGTTTTTACTCACCTGTCTGTCTCCAGGCCTGGCCAGGGTGCATGGCTTGTTTTCTCTGTGCCTGTAAAATGTTATCCCAGCGCAGTAAGGATTGAACTAATCAGTTGTTAAAAAAAAAAATAAAATACAGGAACCCTCATGCTCAGCACAGGGCCCAGGTAATGGGATTGGTAAAAATAGGATTGCTAAAAAATTGTGCATCTCTCCATGGTCAGATCTTCAATGTGCATCTCCAGTGGTGGAAGGGGTGGCCAAAAATTCCATGATGGGAATTGCACCAGAAGCAGCTTAAGGGGGAAGATTGCACATCTTCCTCCCCACTGAGCCGCTGTTATGAGTCACAATTTGTGCCATTATTTGTCTCAGCAGAGCTGATGTAGTTGTCAGGGGAAGGTATTAATAGCCTTGAGTTTCTGGGAAAAGAAAGAAAGTAGGATTTGAGTGCAAATGTGCCTGTTTTGTTTGTGTGTAGTCTTTTTTTTGGTCTTTTTTTTGTATTTCAGGAAAATTCAGCAGTAAGGAAAAGACAAAGGGATGTTGTTCTTTGTGCACTTTTGAGCTCATTTTGAAGTTGATTTTCTTGGCCTCTTCATGGTTTCCAAGGATGTGCTGCTTTTCTTGGTGATGAATTATGATAAACAGTATAAAAGGAAGAAGCAGCCTCTGAAGAAGCACTAGCTGGGGAAACCTGGAGAAAATCCTGGGCCTCATGAGGCCTAAGAGGACGATGATGAGCACTGTGCACCTCAGCCAGTTCTGATGGAAACACTCAGGGCAGGAATTCAATGTTACCTGCGGCATTACAGCTGCACAGACCAACACAGAACGGGCCTGAGTGTCCAGGTGATCTACAGCTGATTTGCATAATTAATACTTGAATTTTAAATGCCCCTCAGTGTTTTCAGATGGAGAAGCAGTTAGTGTGTTGCAGGCACACTGAAAATGGGTTTTAAACCACAGAATGATCTCAATGCAGTGGATTTGCTTGTAAGGGAGAATATATTACAACTGCAGAGCATAATCTCCACAGTAACCTCATTCCAGCTCTCATTTCCTGGGCTAAAATGAGAAAGAAAGGGGACTTGTGTTCCACTTTGGGCTTCTGCAGTGGCTGTTGGTGAGGTATTAGTGCCTCTGCCTCCCTCCCCAGAGGTCTGTGCTTATCCTTTGTGCTCCCTCCCTCTGCCACAGCCCTGTCAGCACAGCCTGGTTGCTTTCAGGCTGAGGTTTCTGTTCTAGCAGCACTGTAAACATCCCATGGCACTTGACGAGCCCAGTGCAGCTTCATTTCAGATGAGCTGCAGTGATTTGTGTCCTGCCCCTTGAGAGGCAGGGGAGAAGCAAGGATAGGACCAGCTGTTTTGGTGAAAAATACCTTCATCAGAACAGTTAGTTAAGGATGACAACAAGAACTTTATTTGAAAAAATTATTATGTATTGAAAATATACAGTAGCATTACCAACCTCCTTGTCTCTATCCCTCCCCCAGCATAGGTTACCCCACAGGCACGTCACAGCAACCAGATTTAACAGTGCTTGTCTCCTTTGTCACTCCCTCTCAATATGTCCAAATCCTGTCATCAGCAAGAGAACAACAAACAAAAGACCCACTTCTTTCTGACTCAGTAGGTATTTAACAAATCCCAGTCCTCCACAGAGAGGCACAGATGCTTCTGTTTGGAAGTCCTTTCTGTCTCTTGTTCAGCCAAAGCTCTTTTTTTATTGTTCTTTAATTCATGGCTGCCTGCAACCTCCTTTTTCAAAGGTAAATGGCAATTTTGAACGTTTTCCTTATAAAACTGCAGGTTTCCAGATGCTTTAGTTTCTGGCTCCACCAGTGTGCATTTGACTACTTCCTTTATTCCGTGTGTCTTGCCATCTACAAGCAAGAAAAAAAAATCAAGTTTAAATTTGGGAAAAAACAGAATTATGCTGTAAAATGAGTAACTTTGTGGTACAAATAGTTTTGGCCAAGTCAACTTGGAAATGTGCAGAGGAAAAAATACCAGATATATTCTGGACTCAGAATTTTTAGGAAAAAAACTCAGCTGTTTTATGTGCTGTACCTGAATTATCCAGCAATCTAACAAATGAAAAAACTCAAGTACACTGTAATGCAGTTACACAAAGGGCAGAAATTGCACACCTGAGATGCTATTTGCACTATAACCCCAAAAAGTATGGAAATTACTCCTAGTAAAAAAGAAAACAAATCAACTCTGTGGCGTCCATGCAGTTACGTACAGAAGTGAAGAGCTGCTACTCTGGATTTCAAGTTGTCCTGTGGCTTCATGGCCTCCATAATTGCCTGCTCCCACTGCAGAACAGTCTGAAAGAACAGACAAAGCAGTTAAAATGTGTCCTGCAAAATTTACAGAAATAGCATTGGAAACAACTCCATCCCTTGCTCTTTCCTATTCAGCGATTTTGTATTCTATAAGGCAAGTTTTTAGAGAGTAAAACAGGTTTAACCTCCCTTACCTGTTCTGCCCATCCCTCTGTTTTGCAGTTACTGTGATCAAATTCTTTCAGAGGCACTTTTGAGTGAACCAGGCCTATCTGCATTTGGAGCCGCTTTATGACAGCATCAACATCCTGGGGAAAAGGGAAATAGAGCAGTCAGAGGGCAAGAACTTTTATTATACTTGTCCAGTAAACTTTTTCTGATGATTTTTACCTTGAGACCTGTCCCAGAGATGTCCAAACAATTCAGTTTCTTGAAAGAGAGAAGGTATCCAATTCCCACATCTGTGATTTTAGGGTTACCTGTAAGGCCAAGTAAAGTTAATCAAGTTGCACGATGTGGAAAAAGTTGATCAAAATACAAAACAAAGGAAGTATTTATTCCAAAAACTAATACTGAAACAAGACTGACTTTCCCCCTCTAATTATCAAAACACAAATATTTACAATACCAATTCTCAAACTCCTAAAAATATTTATGTGAGCAGCAAGTGCCTGAGACTTCAGGCCTGCCCTGTGCCTTCTGGCAGGTTGCTGGCGAAATCTGGGGCCGAGCACTTGGCTCATGGGAATCAACCAATTAATTGTATCCTTTCAGTGCTAAGGAGGATAAATTCTTTATCAGAAGGGGCGCAGGTTCTTTCTGTTAGGAAACCATGGAGCTCTTACAGGACAGGTCCAGCACCAGCAGGTTCTCCAGGCCCTTTTTCAGCACGCGGACAGGCGCCGTCATCCTGCGCAGGCCGGCATCTGACAGGGAGTTGTCCTTCAGGAGGAGCCTCTTCACACTGGCAGGAGAGACACAAACATGCAGCTTATGGTCATTATTTTTGACAGTTTTGCAAAATGTCCTCAAACTCTGTGTCAGAAGGGTCATCCTGTGCCAACCCCACTGTAAAAAGCAGTGAGAAAGGAGCCTGGGTTAGCAGGACTAACAAGCATCTTTATGTTTCCCTGCTAGCTCAACAGAAGCACTGCTTGAACAGCTATTCCCACAGCTCCAGTGACAAACTGATCCTAGAGCCAAACATTTGCCAACAGAGACAATAAGCTTCTTTATACCCTGAAGTTCTCTATACCAAGGCTGCCAAACTGAAATGCACTCAAAACTGAGAAAAAATGCTTGGCAAAATGAGAGAGGGCAGATTCGGTAAGTGATACAGCAATGATTTTAAGAAAATAATGAGGTATTATAACATACATTAACAAAGCTCAGGAAAAAATCACACTAAAGTGCTCTCTTCAGAGCACTGCAAGACAAAACCTTGATGCAAAATGCACCAGAATCTTACAGCAACATAATATCCTTAATTTGCAGTCATCCTACCCATTGTTTCCAAAATTTTCTACTTGTCATTCTTTGGTACCAAACAAAATGACTAAATTTACTCTTTTGAGATGTTAACTGACCAAATATTCAACCTCCTGCTAGCAGAAATCTTCATCTAGAACACTAGTTTGGTTAAAAATTTGGCTGATAAAGTTCCCCCTTAAAAAAAGCAAATGTAAAACTGTTTCAAATGTTAAAGACGCATTTTTTACCCAGACAATGAAAATTTTAAAAAGTGGATATAAAACATGAGACAGTAACTTATCTTGCACATTTTTAGTACTTTTTATGATTCAGCATGTGTTTTGTGTACAATAAATTCTGTATTTTGTTTGCCTACGGAACAGGTTTTATGAACAACCAAAATCTTCAACATTTCACTCTGCAGCCTGAGAAACTTCCCTTCAAATTCTCAGCCTGATTCTTTGAACTGCTTAGTGGTAGGAAAGAAAGTGTCATTTTTAGCTCAAGAAATTGGTACCTAGACAGGGCCTCTTTGGTGAGGTGTTCCAGCAGCTCGTGTTCATCTCCAAGTTTACAGCAGGAGAGATCCAAACACGTCAGCTCCCGGAAAGACTTAATTTCTTCAAGCTTTTCAGAGATAACCAGGTATCTGCAAAGCCAAAAAAAAAGCAAAAGAAAAAGCCCTCAGTGCTCAGGCATGTAGGGAGGTGTCTACATCCCCAAGTGTCATAAGCACAATGCACTCATTTCTGTTAAGTACCTATGTGAAAATTGAGAGAAATTACCCAGCTGCACTAAGTACCTCTTTATGTGCAGCTGGCACACAACATGTCTGAATTCCCAGTCTTCTCCTTAAATCACTGTCGTGGTTTTGATTTGATGCAAAATATTGGGACTAACAAGACTTCAACTTGCAAATAGTGCTATTAAGAGCTTCTTTACAGATTTTGCTGTATTATTTCAGAATAATGCAAAATATCCCAGTTTATCATAAGTCAGCTTCACAAACTGCTCTTCCTCGGTGTCTGGGAAGGGTATAGACAAACCCACATTCAACCAGGTTTAAAATCCACCTCAAGTGTGGATTTAAACAGAACAGGATAGGTTGTCAGCCGCAAAATTTTACTTTTTATATATGTCAATAAAATACTTGACTAGGGGTAGAAGGCCAGGACTGGCCAGAGCTGTGGCTCCACCCTGGGCAGCAGTTACACAGTGGGGTTTTTTTTTAGCTGTGCTGGTTCCCTGGTCTGATTCACTCAGCAGCCACGCAAACATCTGTGCTGGAGCTATTCAGTAGGAGGTTTAGAGATGGGAACAAACCACTGAAGAATGGCAGGCATGAGTATGCAGTAATGAGCACGTAGCCCTCAATACCTCCCCTGCAGTCACCTCTTGCTGTCCCTGTGGCAAGACAAGCTCCAAATTCACTGATCTCTCCTGAATTTACCTCGTATTACCCATGGCAAGACATACCCTGGGGTCAGCATCTTTGCTGCATAAATTGGGGGTGATTATTAACTTGATCCCTCCAGGAACACCTCTTTGTCCATGCAAATAAGGGGACCTTAACATCCTCCCAGTGTAATTTTACCCATCAAACCACCCCTCACACCCCTTTCCTGTGCAATCTGGCTCTGCAAAAAGCACAACATACAGCCAGAGCACAAGCCGGTTCTTGAGAGAGAGATTATTAGCTCGTGGGGGTTCTGGAGAGGAGAGTGGGCTCTTTTAGAAATAAAATTCATCAGAAAATGCCTTTAATGCCTTATTTCCTGGATTTCAAAGACTTGATACTTAACTCTGCTTTCTGTAATGGCAAAAGATGCCAGAAGTTGCTTAATTTCTAAATAAGGCCCATAAAACTATCTGTGCTAGAGATAAAAAGGGAGTAGGTTTAAAGGATAAAACAAAGGATAATTGACTTCTACTCAAACATTCCTACTGTGCTCAGAACACCCTTGGCACTTCAGATGAATATGCCAGCACTTTGATTTTAAACTGGATAAACCATCCCTTTTTCAAGTGTAGAGATGGAAGAGACGGGTTCTATTACTGGGAAAGACTTCAGT
The DNA here is from genome assembly GCF_029207755.1 of Chamaea fasciata. NCBI lineage: Eukaryota > Metazoa > Chordata > Aves > Passeriformes > Sylviidae > Chamaea > Chamaea fasciata. The sequence continues at coordinate 27,824,296 of NW_027094095.1, read as the reverse complement.
AGGAGCAAGGCTTAAAAAACATAATCCAGTTTTAAACTTGGCAACTTTCAGAGAAAGATGTGGGCATTGAGGAGATGGCAAAACTAGTCCTGGACTGTAATCAGGACCTTGTTAAAGTACATTCAATATGGGGGTGGCAACAACAATAAATTAAGGTAAAACCTGCCTGATTTCAATTTACCCACAAATCTGTATCTTCTTCTGAGCCCCCAAAATGAGACAAAACAGCAAGCTTATAGTTAGTAAACCCTGACAATTTGCAAGGGTGTATTTTATCTGTACAGTCAGCTAAGTGTGTCAAAAGCTTTTAAACAGCAATTACAGAAACACCCCATGAAATGCCTGAGAAGGCATTAAGCACATGGATTTCCACCAAAGTGCTGATTATTATTGTTAAAAAATAGTTGCAGGTTTAATCCTCCACATAAGATCCCCCATTGGTTAAAACAGATTTAGTCTGTTACCTCTATAATCTTATCTTTCATTTTGTATCTTAAAATGAAACCTGCAGCTGCACTTATAGGAAAGAGATGGGATAAAAGGCAGAAAGCACAAGAATCAGATAAGGCTCAGGGCATTTCATTAAAATTAGGTGGTGTTATAAGCTCAAAATGTATTTTTATTTAATTTAATTTAGGGGAAGCTTGAAGTGTGCTAGCAGAAAGCCCTAGCAGATGACAAGATTTGCCAGGGGACACACTTACCTGTTCCGCAAGCACAGCGAGCACAGCACCAAACTGCCATAGGCTTCAGTGAACTTCTGCAGAGCTCTCAGTCCTGTCACTGGCTCTGTGAACTTTTGTCTTGCTTCTGCTGCTGAAAAGAGCTTTTCAGCAATCTGCTCTGGGAAACCAATCAACGAGTCAATGTGATCAACATTGTCAGAAATGTAACCCAGCACTAGGCTAAAGAGGGACTTGGCCGAGTAGCGGAGGTTCCCCTCCTTAGTGTATGTGAAGATGAAATGATCAGTCCTCTGCCTCCTGGCCCTATCGTCCTCCCTGTTCATGCAAAGCTCCACTGAAAAACTTCTGGAAAACAGATTAAAAGGTCTTGCTTTGGGAGTGACATTCTGTATGCCGCCTGCACCCTGATTTACCACGTGCAGCTTCCCATTTTCACGCACGTATATTGGCCCAGTATCCAAATGGCTTTCTGAATGGAGACAGTACGACATTCCCCTCGACCAGCTCTGCAAAAACAAACCACAGACAAGTGAAGAACAGCCACAGAGGAAAACATGACCCAGGGAAGCCCCCAAAGCTGGCAGCTCCCCTTAGAGCATGGCCACGTAGCCCTGTGGTGCAAGGGGGGGAGGCTGTGTGCAGCAGGGGTGTGAGCTGCCTGCCACCAAACCACACACCCCGAGTGGGAACTGGACCCCGGGCTTGCTGAGAGGCCCGGGATGGATCCCGGGCCCGGGATGGAGACAGGGGCAGTGGGAGAGGGGCTGGGGTTGAAGGGGAAGTGCCCCCACAACCAGGCCTTGGCTCTGCTGCAGGCAGAAGGAGGAGGAAGAGGAGGAGGGCACATGTCTGACTGCAGCTGGGCAATGGAGCCCGCTGGAACCTCCCTCCCTGGGAGGGTGGGCATCTCCCGGTGCCCCTTCCCCAGCCGGCGCCGGGGGCTCTGGTTCCCGAGCGGGGTCCTGCGGGGGGCAGGAGAGCTCAGGGCTGCCGTGGCGAGGGGCAGGTCAGGGACGGGATCCTCTCGGCTCCTGCCCTGCGGGGCTGGGGGTCGGCTCCTGCGGGGCGGGAGGAGATCGGGCCCTGCCCGAGGGGGCCGGGGGTACCGAAGGGATGGGGAGGCGAGCGCGAAGGGATCGGGTCCAACCCGGAGCGGGGTCAGCGAAAGGTCTGTGAAGGGAGCGGGTTCTGCCCGGGGCTGAGCGCACCGTGAGCGGGCACAGCCCCGAGGGGCGCCAGGGGAAGGGGCACAAGGGGAGGGGGCGCAAGGGGAGCGGGCACAGGGGGAGGGGGCACAGGGGGAAGGGTCCCCGACCGAGCAGAATCCCGCTCGTTCCCCGATCCCCCCGGCCCCCACCTACCTGCCCCGGGAGGGGCCGCGCCGTCAGCCGGGCCGGGGCTCGGCGCTCCCGCCGCCCGTCCCGCAGCGCCCGCGGGCGGCGGGCGGGGCCGCGCGGGGGGCGGGCGGCGGGCGGGGCGGAGCGGGGCACGGCGGGAGCGGCGGGTCCCGCCCGGCCTCCCGCGCCCTGCCGGCGGCGGTCCCGGCTTCCCGCACCGGGAGCGGCCGTGCGGGGGGAGCCGCCGCCGCCGTCGCCCGGGCGATGAGAGCCGCCGACTGGTGCCGGAGCTCGGCGGGGGCCGCTCTGGTCCTGGCCACGTCCAGCGATGCCGAGCACCCCGCCGAAAGCGTGGCGGACGGGTGAGGGCCGGGCGGGGGCGCGGGCGGCGGGAGCGGCTCCCCCCGCACGGAGCCCGCCGGGGCTGGCCCGGCCTCGGCCCTTGGCCCGCAGGCTGGGGCCGCCACAGGGTGGAACTGCCCGGGGCCCGTCGGCACTGCGCGTTCCTGCGTGGTGCCGCCCGGCTACAGAGCCTGCAAAAACCTCCAGAGAGCCGCCCCGTCGTCATACAGCGCTGGAAGTGTCCCGAATAAAAATTCCTCTTGGCCCTTCTTTCCCTTTCTCCTTTTCGTCCCTCTCCCTCTCTTCCTCACCGTCGCCCTCTGTTCTTCCACCCCTTCCTTTTCCACCGCTCTTCTTTCCCCTCCGTATTTTTCTGTGATTTTAATTCAAACGGTTACAGATGGAAAGCTGCAGTTGGGTGTTTTGTCCTGTTCTCTCTGCAGAAGTTCCAAAACGTTTTGGACGACGACAGGCATGTTCCCACAGGAATTGATTATTGGTTTTCCCAAATGTGTAAAAATCAGCAAAGTCGCCATCCAGTGTTATTTGGGTAAGACTTTGTGTCTTGCAGCAAGTAATATTTGTGCTATATTCAAACGTGTGTCTGTGCCTTAATGAAAGTTCTCACAGTAGTGTTATAGTCTATACGTAGCCACTTTTAACAGATTCATAAACATTTATCTTCACATAAAAGAATTAATTTTGCATAAAGACTCATTTTCACAAAGCAGTCGTCCTTCATATGCTCAATCCCCATAGCTTTGAGAAAAAATAACTTAGTTTTTTAATGCTGAAAGTACTTTGTGGTTTGTAAAGTGGTGGAATAAATATCAGTCTCAATAAAGAATCAGAACTTGTGTTGTTGATATTCCAAATTTATATATATTTTAGTGCGGACCTTAAGGATTGAAAGAAGCACATCTAAAGACCCTGTGGGTTTTGAACAGTGCATTGAAAAAGGTAAGACTGAGTTTGTGAGGTTTTGTGGGAACAATGTTGGTCTTTTTCAGTGAATCACTGTAACCCCTCATCTTATTTGTTGAGCAAAGTGTGGTTTGATGATTATTTTATTAGACGTTAATGTAACAATCATGTTTAGGTGAATTTTGTTAACACTGCTGGTCTCTGCAGCAGTTTGGAGGGTAAAATGCTGTATAAGGGCTAAAAGCACTACTTGTGCACTTCATGTTCCAAAAATTAAAAACAAGCTTACATAGTATAATAGAGTGCCATTTCCTGCATTGTTCGGTTTGGGGATTGGCTTTTTTTAGTGCCTCTTGGGTGACCTTTTATAACATTGTAATGAGTGGGATATATATACACACACACACTGGGATACTGCAAAAAAGTGTTCTCTTAAATCATCTGTAAATATAAAAAAGAACAGTGTCTATATGCAGTGTAAATTCATAGTCTTTAAACTCACTTGAACTCTCAGTCAAGTGAAAGCTTCACAGCATCACATGTTCATTCTTCATTATTTACTTTAAAATATGTTTTCTAGATTTGCAGCACAGAGAAGGACAGCTCCAAATGGAAGAATTTCCAGTGAGTATTTATAGTGTACATCAGTAGTGGTTCATGAAATGGGATGTCTGGACTAAGTGGGGAGAAACCATAAAAAAAACCCAACCTGTCTTTATGTACAATTATTGCTCAGTTGGTGTTAAAGAGAGGAATTTGTAGATTGTGGTGTGAAATTGCACTTTCCAGCTGCTCCTCTGTAGATTATGCTATGAAATTGCACCTGCCTAGTGCTCCCAACGAGGTGCAAGGGCCCTTTCCAGAAGTGTGGCAATCTTCCCTCCTTCAATTGCTGCCTTTAAGGCTGCAGAATTCAGAAGGTGGTGAGATTTTTTTTTTTTTTTTTTTGAGTTGCAGGTCAAACAACTTGATTTACGTGCAATTCAAAACCAGACACTGAAATATCCAGATCCTTGTGTTTAGCAAACTTCTGCAAATGTGGTTGGGTAGATTTGTTACTACAGAGAATGCAATAATGCTATTTTTATTCCTTCTGCAGCTTCCTGAGTTCCAAGCCACTTATTTGCGTTTCATCATCAAATCTGGCTTTGATCATTTTGTGTCAGTGCACCGGGTGATGGCAGAGGGCACAGCAGACAACACTTGAGCCCAGCTTAAATTCGGGCCTCCGTTTTATTTTTTTATAAGGAAGTTACATTTTGATAGCTGCACTGCAGAGAATGTTTATTACTAGAACCTTGTATTAAAGTGGTTTTTGAAGGTATGGATGTGGTATGTATTCCCTGCTGGTTTAATGTATGGAATAGAATTGGAGAATATAGAATCATTTAGGTTGGAAAAGACTTTTTAGATCATCAAGTCCAGCCACAACACGGTGCTGTTGCTAATTGTTGCAACAGCTTTTTCATTCTGTAACCTAAACTGTCAGCCTAAAACACCCGAGCATAACTGAGTCCATTTAAGGTAGTATTTTTATATCAGGCTTACATAGTACATGAATTAAAACTCAGTTTCCTATAAAATGTTTCCCTTGCACTCTGAGTTACATAGAAAAAAGAAGTGTGAGCTACTTAAATGGGATGTATTACTTCCTACTGTCAAACAAGTCCTTCAAAAGTCCTTAAGTTGGCAACTTTCTGATCACAGAGATTATTAGAATGAATATAAATATCTGCTAATGCTTAGAAATAACTTGGGGGAGAGAGGCAGGGCAGGAAGGGAAATAATCTGAAGCCAAATGAAGTTCTTTGATAGACTTTTAATAATTGTAGATCAATCACTTGTTTCTATAAATATTTTCTAGAATCAGGTCACAGCCGCCCGTGCTTTATGCTGGGACCATCATAACAAATACTCATGGAAACAGATGTTGGTAGAGATTGTCTTGCTCAGAAGCCTCCTGAAGTCAGTGAAAGGGAACATTTTATAAATACAAGTGCATTGTGTATAGTAATGTGAAGTCAGTTGCTTTGCATGCCAGTGGACTCTTGCAAATGTCACCACCCTGAAGTTTATCCTGCAGGATATTCCTTACAAGTGTAAATGTTGGTGCCCAGGGCTCAATGGACCAAGCTGCCACATTACTGCATGTGGTGTAAGAGTAGTAAGTTACTACAGAACAGAAGTTGGTGTTGTAGGGATGACACCTGAAAGCTTCTAGACAACCATAATGAACCTCATTCCAGATGCTCCTTACATGCACATACAACATTCTTCTTTTCTTCTTGTCTCTGGCTGTTTTGAGGGTTTTTTTTGTTCTTGTTCCTTAGACTTAGGTCTGTGATAAATTATTCTTGAACTTCTTTATCCAAATAGTTTTTACTTCGAAGTCCTCTTTTTCTATTTCAGTTTTTCCAGGATGGCACGTATTTCCTGGGGGTGGTAATTCCAAGGCCCCACTCCTCCCTGCAAAGGCAATGAAATGACACACTGATGCTCATGCAGACAGAGCAGGAAACCTTCAGAGCACAGCAGCTGCACCAGAACCATGGGCAGGTGTGCCTTGGCCTCCCTTTCCACTGGAGCCATCCCTGGGAGATGGTTATGCACTGGTAACACCCTGCTGTGTTGCTGGGACAGAGCCAATGTCTGGATCCTGGAGGTGGGAAGTGTTCCTGGATCTCACAGCTTAGATGTACCTCGGGTTTCTAGCGAGCCAAAAGATAAATATTTGAGCAAGACTGAAGTGTACATCAAATATGTACATTATAAAGGCCCGGACTGTTTTTGCTGCATGTTCATTTCTCTCCACATTTACAGTGAATTGTGAAATGTTTAGCTCTCAAACAGAATGAAATACTGACTGTTAAATGCAAAGCAGTCTCAAGTTACCTTGAGATTTAAAAATCTCTGTATACTGTGCTCATTGCGACTGATCTTTTTTACCTTGTAGATGACCTTCCCTCCTTGAAGCAGGTAGAGTCGTTCTGGCAGCGCAGCATATTTTGAACTGGTCAGGTTTTCCATAGTGTCTAAAACCACTGGACATAGAGGGTGATTTTTCTGAAGAAATTGTGCTGCAATTTTTCGATCTTCAAGGCTTCTGTGATTTTTAATAACGACATTGTTTTTAAAAGCCCATCCATCTAAAATAAATGAGGAAGGGATTTCGGAATGAAGGCTTTGAATAAGTGCAAGGTTGGACATGTATTGCGTGTCCGATCCCAAAACTAGGTTAAGAGACTCTTGCAGTTTATTCCTAACATCAAAAACTGCCATGAAATGAAAGCCCCCTCAAACTATGGCAGCACTAGAGCTTTCCAATAAGTGGTCCCAAGATATTTTTTTCCCTTTAAATTCATCAAACTGTATTTTCCTCTTGCCCTGGATTCAGAAATATTTGATGGATTTTAGCTGAAATTTTCCCACAGAACTCGGCCCTAAAAAGACACCAGGTGGGGAACATGTATTCTGTTTGGGTAAGGTTTGTCAGTGTTGTTCATTCTGCTTGATTGTACTCATTAAGCCTATAAACCAAAATTACAGGTCTGTGAGAAGTGAAATGTGAGCCAGGACACACCTTTGTTTTTCAGAACTATGCAAACAAACATTTGCACACAACTCTTGCCAGTAAAGTAGAAACTAGTAAAACGGTTTGATGACTGACTTGGTCATTATCTGATTCTCAGTTGCTGAAAATGACATATTGCTAGAAAACTATAAATGTTAGGTTTTAGAAAAACATTTAATCCTGGGATAAAACCAGTGCCAAGTGTTACTTGGAATCCAGTGCAGATAAACAAGTGTGGTTTGTTTGCTTGTTTTCAAAGTTTTTTCAAATTGGAGTCTGCATCTTGTTCTTGAAAAATGTTAAAAACAATTTTTTTTTTTCTGTATTGTACAGTTAACTTTTGTTCTATGAAATGTCTTGTCTTCCTCTTTCCAAAAGGAGCCGTACTAACATTGAAAGGCAATTTTTTAGACATAAAACTGTGTCCTTCACATGGGTAAGTCAGTGTAAAGTCAGAAGTGTAAGTAGAATCTTAGGAGCATTAGGGACACAAACTGGTGCCTAGATGTGGTGTTGCCACTTGATTTGAAGATTTCTCTCCTGCTTGCAGATCCTCCTTTGCTAGCACACTTTTTTCCCCCTAAAGGAAGTGATGCATTTGAAGCTGTGGTTGGCATCACTGTGGTGTTTGTACTGTACCTACTGCATGAGCTTCCTCAATGTAGATGATAAGGAAATCTGCTATTGAGCTGAAATCTTTGATGAGCTTGTTGAACTCATCAAATTTTAGCATAAATGAAGGTCAGGTGCAACTTCCAAAATTCAGGATTAAAGGTCGGTTTTCTGGGGGGACAAAAAAAAAAAAAGAAATTTTGTGGTTAAGCGAAGGGAGGAAGGACAGAATTAAATGCACTGAACTGAGCCTCTGGTGCAGAGATTCCTGAACAACACTATATCCCTTCATAAACGTCTCCCAGGTCAGTAAAATCAGCAGCAGAACCTCTGTATCTCTGCAAAGCAGGCATGAAGGTGTTTTTCCTAGCCTGGCTCTGATCTGTGCTGCATCCAGCAAGGAGTTTACCTGAGGGAACCCTGCCCAGAACAGGCAGGAGGCACCCTGCAGTCACACAGCTTCTCTTTTCCTCATCACAAGAGCCAATTCCCAAGTTACCAACATTTTTTGGGATAGGGAACTGATCCAAAACAGGTATCTCAGCCTGTCCGAGATCCTTAGTATACAGCAACTTCAAAAATACTGAAGATGGCTTTCTGCAAGGTTATGCAGGGACAGTGGTTCAGGGGTGGGCATTGAGGACAGTGCCTTTTCATGTCCAGACTTTTTTAGATGTGTCAGTTCAAGCTGAGCTGAGGGGAAACTGCAGACTTTTCAGTCATGCATCACAGGCTTTCATGCTGTCAATGTATTTCTGCAATTTCCTGTCCGAACAACCCTGGTTATATGTTATTATTAAACTAAACTTACACTGGCAAAAGTATCTGCAGTTGCTTACAAATTAACACAGTATTGTGTTGGTGCTGGCATCTGTTTGCAAGGCCTTGATTTCAGAGAGCTTGCAGGATTTTTAAGCACCTCTTTTAGTCTGGTTATGCGAAATTCCATTAAATTTGTTCAAAATCTTTCTGGCTTAACTTTAAAGCTGCTGCTACCATAGATTCACATCCTAAAGAATTAAATAACAGTGGTACCTTCCTGTAGATGTTAGGTATCTCTTCTCCAAATTTGCAGCCCATCTACATAAATATCTATATATAATTAGGAATGCAGAGTGAGGGAAGGATGTAATCCCTCCCGTGGGGTTGGAGGCTGCAGCTTAATGATTAATTCCACATTCTAGGGAGATCTCAGTGGGAGGCAGCGGACAAAGTACAAAGCAGCTACTTCTGCTTTATTCCCAGCCACTTTGGATCTGGAAAAACCCACTGTGTGCTTTCTAGGCTTTAGGCTGGCAAAGGGAGCTGGTGTGGAATTTTCTGTATGGGCAGAGAACGACAGCCAACATTCAGGAATCATTGCACACCGTTCAGTTCCGGGCTTTCTCTCCTTAAAACAAATTAATGCATTGTCTTACAGCAAAAGGTGTTTCCAGGCAGAGCCAGCTCTTGCAAAAGCTCAGTGGTGTGATAGTATAGACAGGGTGACAAATGCAGGTTATTTTTGAAAATCAAGAAGCAGCTGGAGTAAATGTGCTGCATCTTCTCCAGCAGGTGAGTGTTGGTGGTCTGCACACGATGCCCTCAGGTGCCAGCAGCCTGTCCCTGTTCCCTCAGCAGCATCTCCTCATTTATGTTCTCAGCAAACCCAGCCCAGCTACATGGCTCAATTACTGACCTTTTATGAAATCCAGGACGTGACAAACTTCCCCGCCGAGGGTCACCACCGGCGTGTTGGGAGCAGGGTGTCCCTCGTGGGCTTCATCCTCCAGCCTCTTCCACTTCACCTTCAGCACAAACTGCAAATACTTGAAGCTGAAAAACGTCGGGCCCCAGTTTTCGTAGCTGAACTTTGGATTGCGGTTCATTCTGCTCTTCTCACCCATCTTTAGGATGTATCTTTTCATGGCATTGGGGAACAGTACCATCAGTGTTTTGCCAACAACAACAGACAGAGTCACCTGCAGAAGAATCAGGATTTTCTGTAAGAATACCCTGATGCCCAACATCGTGGTGGAGAGGTCCGGCCGCTCGCGATGGGAGCACAATGCGAGGCAGGGGCAAAGGTAGAGGGTGAAGGGGAGGGAAAACATTCACGTGTTTGGTCGAGTTTCTGCCTTGCCTTGCACACTGTCCTCTCCCTGCACTTGAGCCCCTGTGTCAGCAAGGATCCTGTCAGCTGTGCTCCCTCCAGCTGCACCAAAGGCATCAATCAAGTGCAGCCAGGGTGGATGTGGGGTGCTCACTGCAGTGAGGCTTATCCACAAATGTGGTCTGTATTTTACAAATGAGAGGAGCTGGATCAGGGTGTTCTCCCTGATTCCCAGAGTAAAGACTAAGGTGCTGGTGCTTGAGGCTTTGGGGTGATGGAGATGTTGTGCAAACAGTGCCCTGTTCGTCCTGCTCTGCGGCTCTGCTGCACTCCAGGGTTTGGCATTTTGGGGCTGAAAGATTAAAAAAATTATATATAGTCCAGTATATATAATATCCAGCTGGATCCCCAGCATATGAAGGACATGGATCTGTTGGAGCAAGGCCTCAAGGGGCCGCCAAGATCAGAGGGATGGAGCAGCTCTGCCGTGAGGAAAGGCTGGGAGAATTGGCATTGTTCAGCCTGGAGAAGGTTTTGCAGTGACCAAACTGCGGCCTTCCAGCACCTGAAAGGGGGACAAGACGGGTGGAGAGAGGCTGTTGACAAGGGCCTGCAGTGACAGGACAAAGAGGAATGGCTGCAAACCAACAGAAGGCAGGTTGAGATTAGATATGAAGAAGAAATTCTCTCCTGTGAGGGTGGTGAGGCCCTGGCGCAGGGTGCCCAGAGGAGCTGTGGCTGCCCCACCCCGGGAAGTGTCCAAGGCCAGGCGGGCCACGGAGCAGCCTGGGATAGTGGGAGGTGTCCCTGCTCATGGCAGGGAGTTGAAATGCGATGAGCTTTAATGTCCTTTCCAACCCAAACCGTTCTATGATTCTCTGATAAAGCTCTCAGTTACCAAAACACGCTGTGCAGGTTTAAAACAGATGTATAAGCGCATGATTATCTACAGCCCCTGTATGTTCATGCCCGGACGCTCACAGACGGCAGCCGCCGCCACACCTGACCAACAGCGCTCGAGCTGGCCCTTTAAGGGGGCGGGCGGGCGCGCACGCGGAAGCGCCGCGCGGGCTCTGATTGGTCGATGCCGGGCACGTCGCCGGCGGGGCTGTTGCGCCCCGAGGGGCGGGGGGGCAGAGGGGCCCGGCGGCGGCGCTGATTGGCTGCGGCTGCGCGGCGGCCGCGGCGCCTTTAAGGGAGCGGAGCGGCGGGTGCGGGGCCGTGGCGGTGCCGAGGTGCGGGGCTGCCCCGGGCCGGGGCACGGGCGGGCTGCGGGGGCGCGGGGGGCGCGGCCGCGGGACACGGCACGGCACCGCACCGCTGGTACGGCACCGCTGGCACAGGGCGGGGGGTCGGACCCGTCCCAGCGCTGCCCCTGTCCTCTTGCAGGAGGGTCGAGCCCCGGGGAGCGGATCCTCGCCCAGGCGGATGAATGGCGACGGCGGACGACCTCAAATTCCAAGGTAGAGGCGATGTCGCAGGTGCGGACGCGGGGCTGGGCCCCGGCTGGGGGAGCCGTCAAGCGCTGGAGGCTTCGGGAGCGTTTCTGAGCGTTCGCGGAATAAAAACGTCCTGAGAGTTTTGCTTGGGGGTCAGGATGGGGTCAGGTATCCTCAATTTTCTGAGATGAAATTGTGCTGCTGGCGAGCTATAGGATGTAACCGGTGTTGACTGAAATCGTGGACGGAAGTCCTTTGTGGTAGCAAATGACAGCTGGAAAGGGGCAGAGCGCTCTCTGACCTGCAGAAGGCCGCAGTTTCAGACTTCCTTAATTCTTCATTTAAAATCTCATATCAGTTTTTGGAGAATATTAAAAATACCCATTTCTTCAGCGAGGTAGCTTCCCGCTCCCCTTGCAGAGAGAGCTGCTGGCCCTGGGGTCGGGGCTGTTGGCAGGGCAGGCTCCAGTGGCGCCAGTGTAACATCCTGCAGGCGGATTGGCAGGAAAAGCAGACTCACACTTTACTGACTGACTAAATGTTCAGCTTGATCCGTGTCAGCTTGGGCTTTTAGGAAACAGATCGTACCCAACACGCCTAAGCTAGTGGTTATCCTGTCTCGGGGTCTTTATGTGTTTATTTGAGCCACGAGAACAAAAATTTTAGTGTCTTGATCATCGCCTGTCCTGTGATGTACTTATTTGCAGAATTTGACGATGCAGCTAATTTGCTTGCAGCAAATCCTGATGCCACCACCATAAGCATCGATGAGCCAGTCGAAATCCCCAAGAATCAGCACAGCCGCCTGCAGGAGCCAGGGAGGGAAGAGGATGATGAGTTACTGGGCACTGACGACTCAGATAAAACAGAGGTAATGCTGTCACCTCTGCTGGTGGAGGCCTGTGAGAAAGATGGAGAGGGACTTCCTGCAAGAGCATGAAGAGAAAAGGACAAGGGGGAATGGATTCAAACTCAAAAAAGAAGAGGTTTAGATTGGATATTAGGAAGAAATTCTCTCCTGTGAGGGTGGTGAGGCCCTGGCACAGGTTGTCCAGAGCAGCTGTGGCTGCCCCAATCCCTGGAGGTGTTCAAGACCAGGCTGGATGGGGCTTGGAACAACCTGGGATAGTGGGAGGTGTCCCTGCCCTGGCAGGGGGGTTGGAACGAGATGATCTTTAAAGTCCCTTCAATCACAGGCCACAATTCTGTGGTTTTGACAGCAAAAGGAATTTGTCATGGTGATGAGGGTGTGTGTTCCAGATGATGTGGCAGCAAGTAGTGACAGGCTGCTCTTTAGAACCTTAGGCCATGATTCTGGCTACAGGGAGATAAGAGCCTGGCTGCCAACAGCTGTTGGAGGGGGAAGGGGAAACCATTATGTAATCCATAGGAAGCATTACCCTGTTAAGTTTGTTTTCAGTTTGGGTACCAAAATCATGTGACTGCTGTGTAAATGAGCTAGTAATGCGTAAATTGAGTGCTTGTAACACTTTCCATGTTGCCTTTGCCACCATCCAGCTGCTTGCAGGACAGAAGAAAAGTGCCCCTTTCTGGACCTTTGATTACTACCAGACCTTCTTCGACGTGGACACATACCAGGTTAATACCCTGCTCCAGGGGAGAACTGTTGTCTGAATTATGCCTTATCCACTGAGCTTTTTTTCCTTCTTGCATTGTCAGTCAGACAAATCCATATGTTCCATAGGTCCTGGACAGAATCAAAGGGTCAGTGTTCCCAGTCCCTGGGAAGAACTTTGTAAGGCTGTATATCCGCAGCAATCCTGACCTTTATGGTAGGTATGAGGTGGGAGAAGTTTTTTTTCTGTGCTAAATATTTTGAGTCTGTATTTCATTTTACTTGCTGGCCTGAGAAGGCAAGAGAGCAGTGGAGGTGCTATTGATTTTGTTTCCTTTTAAGGTCCATTTTGGATATGTGCTACACTCGTGTTCACCATTGCTGTTAGTGGCAATCTCTCAAATTTCTTCATCCATCTGGGCAAACCAACGTACCACTATGTGCCTGAGTTCAGAAAAGGTTTGTAGGTAGTCATTTGTGAGGGGGTTTTTTGTGTGTGGGGGGGTTTTTTGTGTGTGTGTGTCTTTTTTTTTTTTTTTAATGTGCAAATGAAGTAATATGAAACCAGGTCATTGCTTTGATTTAGCACAGACTTTTGATTGATTGATTGCTGTCTTTAAATTTTTAGACATGTGAAACAAGCCCTTAAAATGGGCTGTGACTGACAGAACCCTGTTTCTTCAGAGCATAAACTAGTTTCAGGGTTTTAGAAGAGGAAGCAGGAGTAATTAGTTATTTTCTAGCCTTAGTGGATGTTTCCTTGTACAGAGAGTGAAAGCCCAGCACTGGCCTACATGGCCTCTCAGGAACCTGCAGGCCTCAGGCAAAAAATTTCCAGATCAGGTTATCACTCATACCACCTACCAAGGGCTGGAAGTTGTTACCTTCTGGCAAATTCAAAAATAAGCAAAAGATTCTCAATTGATTTGTTCCCCAAAGAACTCAGAGAGAGGAGCCAGTTTGTCTGTATCTGTCTTTGTATTATGAGGGAGGCTGCTGTCCCTGCAGAGGAACACAGCTTCTCTTTGTTTCCAAAATCCTTAGTGTACAGGGAAGAATGTTGCCACTTGGGAATGTAGTCACTTGAATAATTTCAGATTTGACACTAGCTGTTAGTAGCTGAATTTCTACTTTTAGCTAAGTTTTTCCTGCCTATGTGGCTTTTCCCTTTCAGCTGAAACCGACAGCTTTTTGTACACAGGCATAATAAAGAAATTGAAATTACCTAGAGATTTTTTCAGAAGTCTTTACTTTTAAACTAACTTGAAGTGCTGGCCGAGTACTGGGTATAAACTAGGTACAAATGCAAAGTTCCCAGTTTATTGATAATTCAAACTTCATCTTTTGGAAGTATCTTCACTTCTGGCTTTCTACTTTTCATGCTGAATGCTTCTAGACCTTTGATTCTGGCAGGATTCAAAGGAGAACATTAAACCTTTTGTTGTGTTTCCAGTGTCCATAGCAGCTACAACGATTTATGCATATGCTTGGCTTGTTCCCCTTGCTCTCTGGGGATTCCTGATGTGGAGGAACAGTAAAGTCATGAACATTGTCTCCTACTCATTCCTGGAGATAGTGTGTGTATACGGCTACTCCCTCTTCATTTACATTCCCACAGCGGTACGTATGGCTGAAGATGCCCCTTCTCACGTGTCCTGCTTGAGAAGATTTCCTGTTTCTTTTTATATTGTTGATTTTTGTTGAAATTTTGGAGACTGGGAGAATCTTTTGCTCTTTTTCTTGAAGCTTGTCTTGTGTAAAGGTGTCTTGTGGGTGTTGGAAAAGCCCAGGACACATAATTTTCCCAGAGGTAGCAAAACCAAGCAAGGTGCTGCTGGAGAGCTGAAGCAGCCTCAGGAATCAGGATGTTTGTGTCCCCAGGGAACAGATATCTCTGCAGGACAGCAATGCTGATGGCTCCAAGGACAAGTTTCTCTGGCTGGGGACAGTGCTTGGAGGGAGTGGCATAACTTAGGATTCACTCTTGTGTCTGGGAGTAAAGCTCATCACTGCTCTTACTCTTTCCTCCAATAACAAGAGATGGGTCAGACGAAGGCATGAGTTCATTTGTGCACAAATCAGCTGGAAGCGATGGCGTGTCACAGAGCAGCCTCTTTGCCAGCCCTTTCTCCTGCCTTTTGCAGATTTTGTGGATCATCCCGCAGAAGGTGGTGCGCTGGGTGCTGATGGTGTTCTCGCTGTGCCTCTCGGGCTCGGTGCTGGTGATGACCTTCTGGCCCGCCGTCCGCGACGACAACCGCCGCATCGCTGTGGCCACCGTGGCCGCCATCCTGCTGCTGCACGCCCTGCTGGCTGTCGGCTGTTTGGTGGGACACTGCCGTTCCTTTTCCCTCATCTCTTGTTTCCTAGGACAGGTAGCATGTTACGGGAAAGGCAAGGAAGGATTGGCTGGTCAGTGGAAAAACTCCAGTGTAAAAGTTCCAGTTAGTTTAAACGTAGCAAAAATTGATGCCAGTGTGACCCTGACAGTGCTGGTAATAAATTCTGTAATCAGTTATGGAGTCATAGAATATCTCCAAGTTGGAGGGGGCCCATCAGGATCATCAAGTCCAACTTTCACTGGACAGTCTTTAATTTACCTGGAATTCATCATAGTATCAGCAAAGCATTAATCTTTGTAGTATCCAGTTGCAGTTTATTCCAAGGAGTGATGTACTTAGTCCTTTAGAAGGATTAAATGTTCAGTATAAAGGGTGTGCTTATGAGTTTTAGCAGGTTTGTGTTTTCATACACAGTAAGTGTTAGAAAACAGAAGGCCCTGTGGCCACTGAAATACACAATGAACACTTGAATTACTTGTTTCCTTATTCCTCATTGTTAACCCATGACAAGTGGGTAGAAGGGTATCAGCCAGGCCTCAGTTTTCACAGCTTCCAGAGTAGATGGATCCCACAGCTCAGTGTGCAGGGAGGTGACAGCAAAACACAACTCTTCCTGGATCTGCAATCCAACTCTTTCAAGGTCTTTTTCAAAGGCCTTGGCTGCTAACAGTTAAATTTTAAAGTACAGGTCAGAGCACCATTTTAATTGACAGTTTCTAATCTGGTGAAAACAGAAAAGGATTCAAATTTGCCATTTCACTGCTATGTTTGTACCTGTGTTTGATGGGTGTGGAAAGAGCGAGCTGGGATGAGGCAGCACTGTATGTTTCTCTCTAAATTGTTTTTTTTCTTTGATAATGTAGGCATACTTTTTTGATGCCCCTGAACTGGATATTCCTCCACCTATTATCCCTGCTCACAATGGAACAACAGTAGTAACAAAGAGTCACTAAATTAGGTAAGAACCCAATCTAAACTGTTTTTTTTTCTGCAGTCATCATAGACATCTTGAAACTTTGCCCCATCACTATGGTTAAATGGAAAGAGGTTTAACAGACTAATTTTGCTAAATGGGGTCTATATATAAATAACATTCATTAACTTTGTTTCAGTTGTAAGTTTTAAGAACAGCTGTAAAAACTGAAAAGACTCTGAGGAACAAAGATCTGTTACTTTTCTTTTCTTTGAGGTTTGCTCTTGGCGAAGAAACTCACATTTAAATAAGTAATACACTCAGTCCCGGAGTCCATTTCTTTACATAAACCTAAAAGCATTAATGTGAATTTATTCTGCACAAGTGAAACTTACGCAATAAACTGTTACACTCCAATTTTTCTTTCCTTTTAATATAAAAAGCAGATTAGATTTTTCCTGCCTTGATGTCTGAGACAGCATTTGAGAGCAGCAGCCCTGTGTGGCGACATGTGTGTTAGGCTCTGGGCAGGGCTGACTCAGAGCCTGAGCCATCCATCCCTCTGGACTGCATTCCTTCTGTGGGATACCTTGAGCATTTGCTTCCTGGCATCCGGGACTGCTGCCAGCAGCAGATGACATTTGAATTCTGTTGGATAATTCTGTGGAGGAGGTCCAGAAGCAGGCTAATAGATATGTAAAGGCCAGGGCCACTCCGAGTACGCCAGCCACGAGTGTGTTTGTAAAAATCAGGGTATTTACTGAATAGAAGCTATATTAGATTTAAAATAAATATTATAACAAATAGCCAAATGTGCCTATTGAAGGGCACATAAAAAATGACACAATCCAATCATGGAAGTCAATTTTAGTGGTTTTTCCTCCTGCAGAATCAGTTTATCATTCCAGATGCCTAATAAGAATCAATATGACAGTAATGGATTTTAGTATTGAGATTAAATATATGCCCTATTATGTCCTCTGGTGATGAGCTGAAATACTCACTGGAGTTACTTCTCTCTTTCAGATGACAGCACCAGTTTCTCCATCTATACAGTAGTTTTATTTCAGATTATTTTTTCACTGAAGACCTTGGAACCATCAAGGACAAGGGATGTGTTTTGCAGCAGGATGGACAGTGATGTCCCATGGACATACGGACATCTCCATGCTTACCGGACACTTGCTCCAGGAGGAGAGTGAACCATCGGTCCCAGTCTAGAACAGAAAGGCGTTGGCTTTGTTTGGTTGGGATTTTTTAATCTTTTGTTTCGCTTTTTGGGGGGAGTTGGTTTTATTTTTTCTTTAGTTAAGTCTATGTTCGCCACACTGTTTTGCCCCTGAATAAAGCACTCTGAAGGCGATGTGAGATCCGTATTTTGTGCACAAAGCATCTTAACGCTCTAAAGCTATCGGGAAGGTTTGGTCCAAGGCATGGTGGTGTGACAGGACTGAACCCCCTTGAGGTGGGCCCGTGCCGCCAGCGAGGCTTTCAAAATGTAAATAAACGGACGTAATGTGGCCTAATGTGACAATTTCTTTCCTCGCCGCCCCGGACTGCATTCTGTCCCCTCAGACACGGAGGAGCCCTCAGGCCGCCATCGCCGCCCGGGGCACGCCGGGACTTGTAGTTTCTACTGCGAGTGACGTCACTCGCGCACTCCCGGGGGCGGGGAGAGCGGGCGTGCGCGCCCTCCCATTGGCTGCCGCCTGGGCGCGCGGCGGAAGTGTCGCGAAGCCGGCACGTGGGGCCGTTGGGCGGCGGCTTTGAACGGGCGGCCGGGCCGCGGCCATGGAGGCGGCGGCGGGCGGGCAGCGGGCGCTGCTGCGGCAGGTCGGTCCTCGGGCTGCGCTCCCCACGAGCTGCGCTCCCTTAGGCGCTGGGCTGGCGGGTGGCTGCGCATCTCCTCCGGTCTCGGTTCTATCACGCTGTCTCCCCGCAGGGGCTGGGCTGGCGGGCGGTGCCGGTCCCCGGCCCCCTCACTGTGTCCCCCCGCGGGTTCTGTGGTGGTGATCCCCGGTCCCCTCGCCGTGCGCACCCCTCAGGCGCTGGGCTGGCGGGTCCCGTTCCCCCCTCCCATTGTCACCGTGCAGGCTCTGGGCTGGCGGGTCCCGGGCCCCTTACGCCGTGTCCCCGCAGGTTCTGGGCTGGCGAGTGGCCGCCGCCATCACCTGGTCCGTGCTGCTGCTGCCCGTCTGCACCGCGGCCTTCATCGTCCTCAGCGGCCTCGACCCGTTCCACCCGGTGCGCTGGATCTCCAGTAGGTGCCCGCCCGCGTTTTCCTGGTTTTGCTTCCACCTGTTTGTGTTTCTGGGTTTTGTTGGGTTTTTTTTCCTACATTCTGTTGTTTTGGGCTCGGTCCCAGATAACGGGAACTCACGGTGGCACCGAGTCACACTTGTATTTCGAATCGTCTTTGGCCTTTGAAATGTTTCTGTGTTACAACGGCAGCAGCCGCAGTCCACCCTAGGTAGGAATAAGTGTTGCAAGTTCGTGTAAGTCCCTCACAGAAAAAAAACCCCAAAACAACAGGTTAAGTGCTTTAGTTGTCTGTTCCGAGTCCTTGCACACGCTTCCCCTTCCACCCTGTGCAGCTGCTGTTTCCATAAACAGCTTCAGTTTTCTCTATGGTGCACTGAATCCTAAGAGAAATCCTGAAGCAGCCACCCTGCGAGGTGAGAATAACTTCCCCTGAGTGCCTGCAATGAAAACTGAGAGGTGTTTAGCTGGAAGCTCGATGCCTGTGATCTCTGAGCTGCTCCAGGCAGAGAGAATTGACTTCCTTCCTCCCTTGAAAATAGAAAAGCCCTAAAGAACCACTCTGTAAGAACTTTCTTCTCTCTTTAGTGTGGCTGGATGGCTGCAGCTTTTCTTAAATGAAGGGAAATTTGATATTTGAGCCACAGTTTAGTTTTTTTAAACAAACTTCTGAGTGTTCACTTTGAAGAAAAGCAGTTGTAAGGGTGTGAAACAGTTTCAATGAAGTTTAAATATGCTTTTGTGCAGAAATATTGTGTAGCTGGGCAGACCTCATGTGGGATTAGAAAGTCCATTGACTTTAAGCACCCAGTGGATTATTGTCCA
Organism: Chamaea fasciata; assembly: GCF_029207755.1. Classification (NCBI taxonomy): domain Eukaryota; kingdom Metazoa; phylum Chordata; class Aves; order Passeriformes; family Sylviidae; genus Chamaea; species Chamaea fasciata. The sequence continues at coordinate 27,805,378 of NW_027094095.1, read as the reverse complement.
TTGCTTAAATGCTGATTTCTGTTAACGTGTTGCTGCTGTATTATTGCAATTTTCTGAACAATAATATTTTTATTTTTTTTTTAGATTCTTTCAATGATTTGTATACTTCCTATGTCATCTTTTGTATCTTCCTGATGTCTGTGGTGATCATAGTAATAAGCATCTTCAACGTTGAATTTTATGCAGGTGGGTTGTGTAAATTGTTGAACTATCTTTGACACCTAAATTAAATGGGATGATAATTTATAATTTAGTGACTGATCCTGACTGTGAAAAGTTCTTTAGTGACAGTGGTGGTTTTTTTTTCCTCTTTTTTTTTTTTTTTTTTTTTAAATGAAAGATTTTATTAGTAAGAAGCGAAAATGATTTTTCTGGTTTTATTTACAGTGGTGCCATCGATACCATGCTCTCGATTAGCACTGATAGGGAAAATTATTCACCCTCAGCAAGTCATGCATTCCTTTGTTCATGCCGTCATGGGAATGCTGGTTGCTTGGTGTGCTACAATCATGACAAAAGGGAGGTTCCAGTTTCTTGCTGTGTCCTGCACGCCTTCAGAAAGGTAAATGTGTGTGTCAAAGAACTTTTATTGTAAAATGTATTTACTGATTGTTTCTTTCAAAAAGAATCCCAAGAATTTGGATATTCTCAAAAAAACAGCAATTCCATGTTGATTTTCTTTTTTAAAGGACAAAAAATACCCCCCTTTGTAAATGTTATAATACACAGAGAAAAAGCTGGACCAGAAAAACTACATTGCCAGGGTTCTTAATGGAAAGTTGTTGACAAGTTGGTTGTCAACTAGGTTGGTTGTTGAACTAGGTCTTGGTCTTGTGGTTAATGGGATGTATTTCATGCATAAATTACAAAAACAGGTGGTGGGATTCCTACTTTAGCAAAAACTTACTGAGATATCATCAGAAGTACTGATCAGGAAAGTAAAATCAAACTTCTGCTTTGAGTTTCCTAGGGCTTGAACAGCTTTTTGTTTTGGACTCAGAACTGATTCTAAGTTTTCTATTTTAGCCTGGAAGATGCTGTTCCTCAGATGTGCCTAAATGAGTATCACCTCTTCTTTCTACTGTCTGGAGCTTTCTTGGGATACAGTTACAGCCTTTTCTATCTTATTAACAATATGAACTATTTGCCATTTCCAATCATACAGGTAAGAGGTTTAAGCATCTTTGTAGAAAGACGTGTATAAGTGAAACAGTGATCCAAAAAACCTGGATAATTTACGAGCATGGCAGCAGGAGCTGCTGTCACTGATAGATGAAGTGTACCCCCAGCTTTAAATGCCAGCAGTGTTCATCCTACTCCTTCCTGCTCAGCTCCTTTCAAATGAACACAGAAATTGGGGTGCTGTGACTCTTACATTTAGACTACACCCCTCTGATGCATGTTAAAGCTGGCTGAGGTGGCAGCTGAACTAGAGGAAAAAGAAAATGTGCACAGACTGGGTATCAATTTCAGGAACTGACAAGGGTCATCTAAAAGCTGAAAATCTTGAGTTAAAAAAAAACAAACAACAAAACAAAACCAAAAAACAACTTCAGTTAAATAGTGCATTAAATCTTGCTTAGAGCTCAACATCCGAAGCCTTTTTGTATGTGTAGCACTGTGGAAACTGAAATTCCGTTAATTCCTCTGGAGGAGTCCTGCAGAAATCTGTACCAGTGTGAAACTTCATCTTAAAATTACTTCTGTTGCTGCAGCCTCACAGCAGCCATTAACTCTGCCTGATTCCCAGACTGACACAGTCCAGCCAATTTGGCAAGAGATGTCTTTAACCAAGTTTGGTTGTATTAGTGAAAAACATGTTCAGTTCATCAGCAAACCAAGCAGCATTTTGGCAATGCTGTAGTTAAAATATTTTTTAAAAATCTATTTAAATATTGTTAATTCTCCATTTTTTGTTGTTTATTTGGGTTTTTTTGTGATTGTGGGGTTTTTTGGTTGTTGTTTTTTTTTTTTCTTCCTCTTTTTCTTTCTTTTTCCTAATGCAACCTAGCAAAATAAAAAATTACTTTGGTTGCATTTGCATAGTTTCATTTTCATGATTTCATTTGTCAGCTGGGTTGCTTCAGTCATTTAGAAACATACATAGTTTATTTATTTGGAGGAAAGCATCAGTGTTACATTGGTTTTGCTGCTTGGATGATTACTGACTGTGGAACTCAGGCTTGTCACAATTTTCTTTATATTTTAATTGAACATTTAGAATGTAAATGAAATCTAGTAGATTAAATATGCCCTTTTGGGGTTGTTGTTTGTTTTTTTTTTTTTTTTTTCCTTTATTTTACATTTGACAGGGTTATTCTAGTTTGTTCTCTTGTGTATTGAGTCGATTTACCCCATTCTTCATTTTCACTGCTACAAGCAGGAAACAGGATAAGAACTAGAAATGATTATAAAATGTCAGGAAATATTTGGAGCATAATTAATAAATGTAACACTTGGAATTACCTTAAACGAAGTTTTTAATTGATCTAGACTTCAGGCTTTCACGTAGCTTTTCCTTTTTTGTTGTATTATTTTTATTAACTGTTTCATTGTTTTGTTCTGAATGTGGAATAGTAAACTATTTATTTTGTTTGGTTTTAGCAATACAAGTATTTACGTTTCAGAAGATCTTTGCCTCCCCTGATCAAACACAGTTGTGTGGAATCACTGTATTTTGTTAGAAACTTCTGTGTCACATATTACTTTTTTGGTAAGGGTTCCTGACATTCTCTACTTTTTAATTTGTAATTCCTGTATTTGAAAACTTTGATCAGTCAGGCTTAGCACTGGTCCTTCCATCGCCTGGTAGTGGAAATGTGGTGTCCCAGAGCTGAAGCTGACACCCCAGCAGTGGGCAGGACTTATCTGTGTGTAATGTTGGTGTAACATCCCATTTTTTTAGGCAAAGATCAGCACTTTGACTTTACTCTCTAGTGCCCTGTATATTATTTGGGGGGAGCTTGGGAAACAAAGGCAGGATGGCTCCCTCCTATATGAAAATGGTGTTTGGTCTGTGGTAAAAGAAAATCTGCTGATGAAGGTGCTTGCACTGGATTTTCTAAAAATCAGGAGGTCTTTGTTAGGGTTGTAAGTATCCTCCTAAATGATGTCAAAATATGCAAGAATTATTATCCCTTTATTTACATCAGGGGATAAATTAAAAGTATGGTGGTTCTAGATCAGATTCCATTAAGTCTTTAAAAGCACTTTGCTGCTGCCTGGGCTGTAGTGAAAATTAATATTAAATTACTATTAACCCTCTTTGGTTAGTGAGGAAACACAATTAACTCACTGCTGAGAAGCAGCAATAAAAGAGAAGGTCTACATTTCTCAATGTATATAGCTGCTAGCCTGAAGCCTTTTTTCATTTTCTATTTCTTAAAACAAAGTAACCCCAAGCACAGATTGTTTCCTTGTCCTCGTGAGTTCCAAGACCAGTCTCTTGTGTCTGCATGAATTCCATTTTTGTCTTCTTTTTTTGGCCTACTGTGTGTGTTTTGTAGTGTTGTATTTGTTTCAGAGTTTCTTTTTGACCCCCTAGGTTATATCCCAAAGGTGTGGATATGTACCACGATGGATCTTCATACAGACAGGTAGGTAGGACATTCTGCTGGAAACCTGGAATATTGTTGAGAGGTTCCTTTGCTGAGGAAGTGCAGCTTGGCAGCAGGACTCAGTTCTTTGCCTCCCCACCCAGAATGTGGGGAGCTCTGGCCATTTCTGAAATGAATCCTAAAGGAATCAGCATCCCCTTGTAGAAACCACATCGTCATTAAGACAGTAATTAGAAAATCACCTTTTTTTTTTCTTCTCTGTAAGTCTCTAAAACATTAGAAAGGGTAAACACTCCAGATTGCATCTGTGAGTTTTATCTGGTTTTCTGTGGTATTTTTTGGGGGGGAGGAACATCCTTATTTTTTTACGACAGCTGTTTGTTTTAAAATAGGGAAGCTGGAGTCTTAATACCTTAATTGACTAAAACTAGTCATTATTACTTATTTCATATTTATTTTCCTTAATTTAATTATTTTTTTCTTAATAAGAACACTAAAATACTTCTATCCTCTTGGTTCTTTTATCTGCAGTAAATTACATCCTCTTGACACTCTGAGTGGCTTATTGGATCTCTCCTTGTTTTACCATACCTGGCTGAGTGGTGTGTTTCTTCTGTTGACCTGGTACATTGCCTGGCTGCTCTTCAAAATTTATTCCACAGAGGTCAGTACTTGTGACAGTGCTCAAGTTACACCCTCAGTGTGGCACAGATAATTCTGTCATTTCAAAAGCAGTTCTGCCTAGGAAATAACTCATTGTGAGTTCTTCAATTTTCACAGCATGCACCATAGATAGTAACTGGTAACTGAATAGTCAAGAGAGGCCTGGCATTAACTGGCTTTCCCTTTCTTCTCATAGCAAGGCCTGTGCTCCTTACAAAATTAATGTTTTGTTACTGCCACCTCCTCCTCTTACTCCTCTGCTTCTGTTTCCAGATATTTCCTTAGAGAGGAAAAAACTCTTAATCTGACTTGATTTTTATTTCCTTTTTAATTAAAACACCATGAAACTTGATAAAAGAGAAAAAAAGTGAGGTTTGAATCCTGGGTCAATGTATTGGGGCAAAGTACTCATGGACTGAAATGGCAAATACAGTGCTGTTGGGGTGTTTAATTAGCTTTAATTAGAAAGGTGTAGTTGTTGTGACTACGTGGAGAAAAGATCAGTAATGAGTCAAGCATAACAACAGCTCTGAGGTGTGAGCAACCTGTCTCAAAGGATAATAACAAGCACCAGTGAACACCTTGTCAACATCTCTAATTACTGTATTGCTTATAAAACTGTGGAAGACAAAAGAAATCATCCATCTGTGAAAGTATAAAATGGACTTTGCCCTTTTGGCTGATTAAAAAAAAAATGTTTATCCATATGTTTTTGGGTTTTTTTTAAATGAGCTAAAAAACTTCCAAAGTTGCTTTTAAATATTTGCATAGTGTTAACTGAAAAGTCAGGAAAGAAATTGTAAAATTAGCCCACATGAGCACATTTATTTGAAGATAAAGATACCTGGATTTTCTAAGATTTCTCAATTTTAAACGAAAGGAGTAAACTTTTTTGTTTCTATGTTAGAAATTCCAAGCCAGTTTACTGGTCTTTCATAAATGTTTTCCTCTGTATAACACAACTTTTGATGTTTCTATTTAGAGTCATCATTTTCCCATTCAACCAACATTTGCTCAGGAGACAGACCAGTGCCTGCCTAAAATCTTAAACAGCAATCCTCCCCTCCTTATAAAGGTAATTGAGCTCCTACCTCTTCCCTGACAGGTGTTTGCTGAAAAGGTGTTTTTCAGAGCATCCAGTCACATCTTCCAGGTACCAGTTCTGTTCACTGAGGTGTTACTTCCTTGAAAAGCTGCCTCAGAGCGCTCACAGGCTGTTGCAATTAATGATGAAAATTTGTTTAGTAGTGACATCTGCTGGTGCTCGCACACTGTTACTGTGAGCTGAAGATTCATTTAGTTAGAGGTAAGATTGGTGTGCAGCAGAGGTGTCATAGTGTGTAGTGATGCAAAAACAGCACCTTAGTGGCATTCAGGTTTTTGTAACTCATGAGTCTTGTCACATAAACAGGTGTTTTCTCAAACCTTTGTGCTATCAACATCTTGTCTCTGCAACATATATTTGAGCTTTTAACATCTGTGCTCTCTCTTGAAATTAAAAATATATCCATACTTACATTGGAAGCTGGGTTTCTTTTTTATAAAAGGCAATAGTAAAAAGCTACTCAAAACCTGTGAGTAAAGAAGAGGAATTTTGGTCTGTGGTAATCATTAATAGGACTTACTGATTATAACACTTAGAAATTGGAGACCTTGTTTAAGAGGTATTATGTAAATAAAGATAAGAATATTCTCTTGCACCTGCAAAATCTACCTTTACTGATTTTACAGATTTCTGATAAGGCTGGAGATATAATAGGTTGCAATACCTTTTTAAGCTTTGCTGCATTATCTGAGGGTAGGTGGGGAAGAGTTGAGCACAAAGAGTGAAAGCAACAGGAGATCTAATATATGATCTCAGATGTCATTCAAGTGTCCAATTTATAATAGAGTTTTGAATATTGTGAGAAATCTGGCTATTTTTAGTGTGGCTCATGATTTGCTTAATCACATGAAGAAGCAGTGGTAGGTTGGTCCCATAAGGCACTGACCCTTAAAGCTGTAGTTGAGCTCTGGTTTGCAAAAACTGTTTTTTTCTTAGACTTTTTAGTGTCTTAATATCTTTCTGCCTGAGCTATTAGAATAAAACAAGCATTAAATCTTGAACTCCTGAGAACTGACGTATCAGTAAAGCTCTTAATAGCTCAGCAGCCCCATCCAGAGTGGATTTGCCTCCATTCTCTTTCTGTTATGTGACTAATTTTAGTCAGTGTGAACTCATTCTTGGTAGGGATTGATTTTGTATGGATAACTACATATTTTTTAAGCAAATACATTGGACTTTGCCTGCACTAAAACATTTTCCTTTCTTTGTAGTTTTTAGCCTTACAAGACTTGATGTTACTTTCCCAATATTCTCCTGTTCGACGACAGGAAGTCTTTAGCCTTAGTCAGCCAGGTAATTATAAAAACTATTTTGTGTTGTTTCCTTTTCTAAAATCATTAGTCAAATGCTCTTAGAAACTATGTAATGTTGTAAGATATGCTGCATAAGCTAGGAGCCTCTTCCCTGTGGTGCCTGTTCCAAAAGAATGTTTGATTATCTGTATTCATATTGTTTCACCTGCTAAACTCAACCAGTTGTGGTATGTGTTGGACCTAAATGGCAGCCACGAGGAAGCACAGGTTTAGGATTTTGAAAGCAGGGCCCACTTCACACCACCAGTGAGACAGTCCAGACTGGATAACCTAACAGATGTGTATGGGAGCTGAATGCTGAGGTGTGAGTGAGGGGAAATCAGGCACAAATACTGAGTCACCACTGCAGCCATGAGAGCAGACACTGGCTGTAACTTCAGTTACTGCACAGTCCTTTTGCTGTACTCACATGTGGCAGAGGAGGTCAATTAAAACTGCTTAAAGCCTTCAGGAACGTTTTGTAGCACCCTCTCAGGAATTCTAGTGTTTGCACTGCTTCGAAACTGTGTTGCCATTGCCACTGATATTGGCTCATTTCAGCTGTTGAGTGATTTCAGATCTGATGGGCTGAACTGCCTGTGGTGCCTTGCTTGCTTAGCCGGTTTCACCAAAGTCTTTTTTGAGTTATCCATTGAATCTGTCCTTGTTTTCATCTTCCTCTCAGTACAAACAGGTTGTCACAGTGCAAATGCCCTGTGGTGATTTGGAAGCTGAGTGGCACTGTGACAGTGAAGCCCCTGCTGAGAGCACATGGGCACTGTCAGAACAGATCCAGGGAGGAGCAGCTGGGTTAAATAAACCCTGATCTTTCTGTGCCCTGCCAGGTGGGCACCCACACAACTGGACTGCGATATCCCGGGAGTGTCTGAGTCTCCTGAGTGACCTGACTCAGAGGCTGATTGCACAGCAAGAAGCAGCAGCAGCAAATGGGAGAGCAAAGCCACCAGTGGGAGAGCTGAAAGTACCTCCACAGACTCCAGGTATGTGAGGAAATGCTCGTAAAGGTTTGTAAAGCATGAAGGTAGCAATAGATACACATTAGTCTCAATTAAATTTTATGAGAGAAATGAGGTATTTCTGCAAATAAATACAAACAAAAAAGATTCTCCCCCAATTAATCTTAGGTATTTGTGTTGAAATAATCCCAAAATAGCTAGAAAATTTGCAATTATCATGTTTTACTCAGTTTGTTTATTTGCATGATATTATGTTTGATACAGTATTTTTTTTCCATATTTGCATGAATAAAAGAAGTCTGATTATCACAGTTTCAGTAAGTGGTTCAACACAGCACAGGGAGAATTTAAGTCTTGCCAAGAGATGCTCTATAATTTGCATAACTGCTCTTATGATTAGTTTAAGATGGTAAAATTAGGTTCTGTTTATGTTTGTGTGATTCACTAATATCACTGTAGAGTGAGGAAAGCCCAGTCTGACTCCTGAGCTGCGAGCAGCCTCCAGGCATTTTGAGTGTTTTACATGCCAGACTTGGGCATCATTCCTGGCTGCACAGCTGTGTTAGCACAAGGCTGCCAGGTAATGGAATCCCTTAGCAGGCAGTGCCCTGGCAACAGCAGGCTTTTGGATGTCACAGGTGAATTTCTCCTAGTGCTGCTGATCCTTGGATTTGGACACAGACATGCCTTTTCTTACATGCTAATCAGAATGACCTTTCGTTCTTCTACAGACAGCCTTTTCTGTAGTACTTAAAGCTATGAGCTCACTTTATGTACATATATAGCAGGGTGTTGGAATGTTGGCTAGCAGGAGTAAAATAAATAAATCCACAAGGATCCTTCTCATCACTTGCTGTTTTTGAGCTGATAAACTTTGAAAACCCTCCATGCTTATGTTGATGTGTACTTCTTTGCACCACAAGAGTGCTAACCGTGTCCTTTCATAAAAGCTGTGATACAGAAGTTGTTGAAATAGCAATCAAGTAACAAACCCATCTCCTGTGTCATTGTGCCAGCCTGTTGTCTTCATGCAGTGTTTTCTCTGTCACCAGGAGCTGTTGGCATAGAAGACATGTCATTCCAGTCACAGAGGTCCAACATTGTTCTCAGAGCCTCCATGTCTCCACTGGTTAAGCCATCCCTGATGCCTGTGAAGACGTCTCCTGGTTCTGATGTTGGTTCACCTTTCAGCTCTCCTGCTTTAAGTTACAAGATGGGAGATGTGGATGTAAAATCTCCATGGCATGGATCAGTCCAAAGTCCCTATGTGGTGAGAAGGGGACCAAAGCTGTGGACGTCGGTTTCAGGTAGAGATTCTTGCACAGCACTCGAGCCTCACAGCCATAAGTGTAGTAGCCTTGTCAATGGAGAGCTGCATAGTGAGGATTGAAGTGACAGCAATCGGTTTTTCTGAAGATAATGTACTTTTTTCTTGCAGATCAGCAAATGAATGGTTCCCACCATGAATCTTTGCCAGTGCTCTCTGCTGCAAGAACTGGCAGTGAGGCAGTGCAGCCAAGATTTATCTACACATGGCTTCAGAACAAGCAAGAACAGGTGGAGTGAAATTGCAGGGCATAGGGGGTGCAGCTTAGGTGATACCTCTCTCAAAAAATTTTCCACTTTATGAAATGAATACTTTCTTCTCCTGTTAGTTTATATAACACAAATCCTTGCCTCCACTCCCGATGCCTTTATGCTGTGTGAAGGTGGTAGGCTGAGAAGGGGCAACTGTGCATTAAATAAATGCACTTTATTCTTTTGTTTCTTTTTAGATGAAAAACTTCTTGTCCAAACGGGCGCTGATAATGTATTTCTTCAGCAAGGTAAGTGTGGTCTTGTGTTTGAGACACGGGTAATGGCCTTAAAACCTGTATTTTCATCTAAGGCTTTTCATAAGTGCAACTTCTTGCTTGCTGTGAGTTTCACAGCAGAATTGTCCCATACCTGCAGAAAATTAGAATAAAAATGTTTTTTTAAACTCATCTGATTAGAAACTGCAATTTGCTTAAAGAATTCTTAGCCTTTGAAAACTAGTGAATATCCTTTTCTTTCCCTTTTTTTTTTTCCTCCTCAATTACAGCTGTAGCCTTGTGGGCAGCTCCTGTCCTAAAGGTATTTTACTTCTTTAGATGAGATTTTTCTGGCTATTTCCCAAGATCTGTTGGCTTTGCAGGTCTGTTCTGAAACCTGCAAGTATGGTGATATTATTTATAAAGTTCACTCACAACACTTTGGTTTCTTCTCAGCACCCAGAAGCCTCCATCCAGGCTGTCTTCTGTGATGCCCAAATGCACATCTGGGCTTTGGAAGGTAAGTGGTTTCCAGGTGATCCACTCTCTTGGTTCATGGAAAACTCTCTGGGCTCTGTGCTTTATGAATGTAATAAATAAAAAAAAAAAAATCTTTGAAATGCTTTTGACAAAAACACAAATGCATTTCAGACATCAACATGACTCAAGTTTAATTTACTTATTAGTTTTGAGATCCCACGTGAGATCTCTTACTTTATGTTCTGTACAGATTCCTGAATGTGATTTCTGGTGGTTCTCTCTGATGTCAACCCATGTATCACTTTTACATTTTTTCTAGTGATAGATGTATGATGCCTTTTTAGAACAGCTTTTCTGACTAAAGGCTCTGGGTCCTTCTTTGTTTATCAGACAGCTGAGGGCAGGCACTCAGGTAGTAGCTTGGCAAATAAACAAAAAGATGGTTTGCAGAGAATTACAAGAACAGTGACAGTACAAAGTTACATTTTGGATTTTCCTTGTTTCTTTCAAAGTCATGAGTAAATACTGGTATTAATAGAATCTTCTGTTACATTTGACTGTGCAAAGTTGATCAGTTTTCTTAGTGATGTGTTTTATGGGCAGATGCGCCATGCTGTGGCAGATTGAAGGTGATGGCTTGGGATGTAGAGTCCAGAGATGGGAATCACACATGATTTTTATGTAATCTCTCTTGCTTTACCAACTCAAGCTATTATACACCTGTCAAACCAATGAGTGGTTTGGTCCTTGAGCCAGACCTGAGGTGACTGTCAGCTGGCAGCAGCAACTCCTGAGGAATTCCAGCACACTAGTGGAATCTTCAGCAACACCATGATCTTTGTTACTGAATTCTCACCTTTTGAAGCATTAATTACAACAAATTTCTTTTTTTTTTCTTTTTTTTTTTAAAGGTCTGTCTCACTTGGTAGCAGCCTCTTTTACTGAAGACCAGTTTGGAGTTGTCCAAACGACACTGCCAGCTATCCTGAACACCTTACTGACTCTTCAGGAGGTAAAACTGTAAACTTTTCCTTGCTGCAAGGCAAGTTTAGGAGAGGAGGAGTCTCATTGATTTTACATAACAACCTTGCTGACTAGTCATAACATCGAAGTTGCTGCCACTAAAACAGCTCTTCTGCAGTTAATCTAACCAAAACAGCTGGTTGCAACTATGTACACTGTGAAACAGCTGAATAAAAACACGATGGTTTTTTTTAAAATGTGGAAAGAGAAAATGTGGAATGTTTAATTTTAAAGAAATGCTCCTGTGTGCTCTGTTAAGAGTTTATTTCTGGGATACAGCAATTCTAATACAATATCTTTTGCAGAGTTAGAACTTTATTGGGTTGCACACAATTCCTGGTGCAAGATGGAGCACTTGGAGACATTGCAAATCTCAGGAGATAAAATCTGTGTCTCTGCTAATACTAAGACACTACTCTCAAATTACTGATGTTTGTGTAATGTGTGTTTTAAGAAATCCAGATTTATTTCCATGGCTATCCATGTCCTATTAACATAACCATTTTACACTGCCCTAATGGAGATTCTTGGAAAGAATTTAGAGGTTATTAAAGTTCTTCAGTGTAAGTCATCTATTCCAAGAACAGGCACCAGGGGGGAAAAAGCCAATACCCTTGTTTGTGAAAGAAACAAGTCATAATACAGGGCAGAATTGTGTTTCTCCTGCAGCATGTGATGTGCTTAGCTTAAGACTCAGTAACAGAGAATCTTATTTCACAGAACTTGGTTCTGTGTTCCTGTTGATGGCTGGGAAATGCTCAGTCTACAAAACATTTTTGTGTGTCTTGGTGGAATTTCTGAACTTGCACTTTATTTTTGCTTTATTTGCCACAAAGATGTCACTAGTTACATGATGGAATAATTGAGCAGATGACAGGAATCTGTTTTTCTCAATCAGGTCGTAGACAGACATTTCAAGCTGCCACATGTTTCTAGCAAACCTCCCCGGATTTCAGGGAGTCTGGTGGACACATCCTACAAAACACTACGATTTGCACTTAGAGCATCTCTGAAAACAGCCCTGTACAGGATAACCACTGTCTTTGGAGAACACTTGAAGTAAGAACTTCCTCATGATCGCTTGCTTGTTAAATTTGGTTTAATTAAAGTTATTGTAGGACCTGTGAAAAGGGAAGTTTAGGGGAAAAATCCTTTCTGGTCATTATTATAACGTGGTATTTTAGTATTTTTTGATTTGTGGAACTTTAAAAAGTTCCTGTGTAGATATATGGTCCCCCTTAGAAATTTATTATTCATTGATTTCTGGGCAATTTTTCTTAGTGACTTTTCACGAAACTCTTTAGAAGCAGTTCATGAATACCACTTGTTTAATAAATCTGAGCTGCTGAAAAGAAAATAAATCAACTAGAGACAATTGTTCTGCAGAGAGAGAATCCTATGAAGGGTCCAAATAATAAAATTCCGTTGCTGCCTTGTTGTCCAACAGCTCTTCCTCAGCCATTCTCTCAGAGGGCAAACTTCCATACTTGGCCTTAGAATATGTGGGACTGAAACCTCCTGTAGTATCTGCCCATCTCTCCCTCTGGGGATGAAATGTCCTTCAGTTTAGAAGTGCTCAATATGCAGGAGGGATCATTTTAGGAGATTTTCTTATCTAAATCACCCTTGCAAGTTAATCAGTTGCTGTTTAGAGGTAAGGAAATGGGCAAGGTGTCCTCGTGTGGGTGTTTTTTAGAAGCTGTTGAGGATAAGAATGGACAGTTTCAAGGGTTAAATGCTTCTTTGTCTTGGAACATAAATGGTTTTTCATAAAATTTAGCTTCAGTGTAATTGATTTCAGTGTACACTCAATTTTAGCATGAGACTTTATTTTTGTGTTGTATTACTTCTAATGTAAAATGTTCTGCATTTCTTTCTAGTGCTGTACAAGTGTCTACAGAACACAAGAAAAGACTTCAGCAATTCCTGGAGTACAAAGAATAACTTTTGATGCAGCTATGGTTGTTTTTTTTTTTCAAAACTCTTGCTAAGAAGAAAATGGGACTAATGAGGCTTTTTACCTTGGCTTTTTGGAAAAGCATATGGAAGTATAAGTTGCAGAACAAAACTTTTAGAACTGTAAAATAGTTCCTGTGGGTTTGGATCATTTTTGTATAATAAAACTTGTAATTTTTGCCATCTTGCCTTCTTTTAATGTCACTTACAAATGAGAGAGTGCCGGTTCTTCTTTCTAGGTAAGACTATGACATTTAAGATTGCCAGAGTTATTTTGACACTCAGATCTTTCATTATTTTTCACACTGTGTTCTCTCCCTACTCTCTTCTGTTAAGGGGCTGGGGAGAGATTCACGTAGATACTTAGTGTTTAAGGGCTTCATAAATTTATTTGATAACACTTTTAGATCAAGAGCGTAGTTTAAGTGTAGGAGACAGATGTGCCCAGGAATAAAACATGCTGCTCCTCTGTAAGCTAGAAATACTCCATCAGAGTAAAATGGATGTGCAGAAAGGCATTAATAGCACCCAAATACTGCCTGGAAAGTAAGGAGCTCAGGTTTTACCTTTAAGGTGACTTAGCAAACCAAGAACCAAACCAGAAACATACGGAAAACAGTACTGCATTTAGTAAAACTTCTAAGTAATGATACTGAGAATCAACAGCTTTCTTTTTGGGATTAGGAAGGATGTTTGCAGCACGTCCAAATTTTTCAAAATGGTCCACGTTATTGGTAGATTCTGGTGAAAAATATTACTTTTTAAAAGCTTTTTTAATCTGAAAACCTAAATAATTTGAAAATTAAGTAATCAGTTTTTAAACACACTCCAGTTACTCTGATACCTATACTGGAAAATGTGTGGAGTATGTAGATGAGAACAGTAAGTTAAATGGTCTTGCAAATGAGTTTAATTTGATAAGGGGAAACAAAACTATTTTTTTTCCTTCAGTGCTGTTAATCCTATGGTTTTTGTTGTGTTGGGTTTTGTTTTTTTTTAACAGAGGACCCAAGATTTGAGGGTGGCCATGGTGTCAGTTATGTTGGTGTGATGTGGCTGTGTAGTAGTAGGGTGTCTGTAAGGTTTGAGTAAAAAGAGAAGCCCCTGAATTTCCACTGAGACCTGCATGTTGCTTTCTTCCGTACAGAGAGGTAATTTTTTTGTAATGCAGGCACTGCAGATGTTAGATTTGGTAGTGGGAATGAGAATTATATTGTTCTTTTCGCATTGAGATGGCCCATAGCAGACACAGTAAGGTGATAGATAGCCTTTCACAATGTTTAAAGGTTAAGCTAAAGCTTTCCCACGCTTGACTTCTACTACAGGTAGAAGCCTCTTGCCTGCCTGACTTATTAAATAATCTAATTTGCATATTTTTTGGCATTGCAATGTGCACTTGGAGTTAAAGGGTGCTTTAGTTGGTACCTCAGGTGTAACTGGTAAACCAAATACTGCAGAATAAAGTTTTAAATAATTTTTTTGCACTTTTCAACTGGTGCAGTACTTTTGTTTCATTGCCGTGGTATTTTCTGCAACACTCCCACAGCCATAAACTGCAAGTTCTAATTAAGTGTTACAGTTGTGAACAACAGGCTTAAAATGTAGATCACTTTTTGATGGCAAAGTGGTTGAGGCCTGTCCTTGTGTTGCAGCAGAGATTTGCACGTATCTGCTAACGTGTGTGTGATTCATGGCATTGTCCCTATGACAGAAGAGCTTTCAAAAGCTGATTGCTTTGTGGTTTCTTTAACAGCTTCAATATTTAAAGAGCTGAAGATTTTGTTTTACTTTTTAAGCCTTAATTTGAAAGTGCATCTTTAACAATATCTCATGCTTGTGAATCACAGTGTACAAGAATATAAAGTGTATGCTGGGTGCCCTTTGAAGTTGAGTAACTGATAACATCTTACTCTGGTTTTGGCTTGGGAATAATTCTATTCTCCTGGCAAAGTGTGTTTCAAGTCCTTTTGTATACTTTGTCTTAACATAAAAAGAATCAGTCTGTGAAGCCTCTGTGAGGTAGGGGAAGAGTCTCCTGAGTTCAATTCTGCATTCTGAGTACTGAGGAAAAAAAATAAAGCCTTTTTACAGTGGGTTTCTGTGTAGCTGCAACTAAACTGGATCCCTCAAGCCTGATATTTTTTCATCTGTTTAATCATCTCAAAGCTGAGCTGCATCTTGTTGCTGGATTGCCTGCTGCATGCACAGGTGAAATAGCATTCTGGTAACCTTGTGGACAACCTGCCTCTCCCACAGGTGAGCTGCAGTCAGGAGTATCTGAAATAATATCCCCTGCAGCTGTGGAGAGATACGTGGTCGATGGTTCAGATCTATGTTCCTGTTACAGTGGAGTAATGAAATAGAGGCTTAAGCTCTTGAGCAATCACTTATAAAACTGGAAAAAAAACCCCCTATCTTGCTTCATTTTCTGAGACACAGCTTTGAAAATTCAGACTGTGGGAGGACAAATGCAGAGGCCCTGGTCCTTGAAGCTCTTGCACGCTGCTGTATCCACAGGAGCCCGGCAGGACTCGCTCCCTCAACAGGAGCTCTGCCACTCTGGAGAATTGTCCCCGTGCCAGTCGTGGCTCCAGGCCTGAATGCCCCTTGAAATGAAGTGGTTTCGATTCTGTAGCTGCGTGCTTTGAACAGAGGCTGCATTGTGTGTGCTGTGCTCAGTGTCCCAAGGCCTGCAGCAGCCATCTTCCCACTTCCCACCACGCTCCTCCGGCTCCCAGGGCAGCCAGGGACGTGCCAGCCTCTCGCTGATGAATGTTCTGGTACCTGTTCAGTCACAGGCAAGTGGTGCAGTCTGTGGGCTCTGTGCTTGCCAGGCCTCCCCCAGCTCCTGCACGTGGCCACTGGGATGGTGCTCTGCCTGGGGAGGGCCTGATGCTCTGGGGGGTGGGTGGGTGTTGGGAATCCACAGGAGGTGGCTTCAGGAGCAGCCCTGGCTGTGGAGGTGCTTTGCCACATCCAGTGCTGTCCCCTTTCCCTGTGGGATGAATGGTGGCAGCTGGCAGTGCTTTCCTTGTTCGAGCAGGTGTGTTGTGGCTGCAGGGCTTCACACACCGAGGGCAGCCACGCTCCCACCACTCCCATCACCACCTCTCCTCAAAGATGCAATAAAACAGTGAAAGTCTGTGGAATCATCACAGACACTACACTGCAAGTTGAGAATCCTCCCCACTACCCACCCCCACCCCCTCCTCCCTCTGTAGTCTTTGATATTTTCCATCACCAGTAGTGTGTTAATGTATTTGCTGTGTGGATTAAATGCATTTGGGTGCTGTGGACATGCCTGGAATGTGGTTTGCCAAGCTCTTGTTTTGTAAGGGGATGTAGAATGTTGCTTTCTTTTGGTGCAGACTCATGGTAGAGATTTGCATCTGGCAGATTGACTTTGCACAGTGTAGAATAAACAAACAGCTCAGCTCCCTTGTGTCGGCGAGAGCAAACTCTGCGCCACGCTCAGATTTCAGAAAACAGAAAAAAAACCCCCAAAAAACCCTAGAGAAGATTTCACCTTTCTGTCCTTGGGACTACAGTAGAGAGTCAGTCAGGAGACAGATGAACATCTGTCTGGAGCCTGCCATGAGAACAAAACACAAATTCAGGTGGGAATAGTTCCCTGTTGGATATGCAAGCTGATTCATTGAATAAATGGTGATGGCACAGAGATTACCTCTTAAGTTTCTTTTTCTATCTCCCTAAAGAGTCAGTTCCTACAGTAAGAATTGCAGAGAAAACTGTGGCCTAAGCCACGTGTATGTACTCATGCAATCATCAAAGGAACCAGTGCTGAGTGTACTGTGAGTTCCTCTCCTACCTTTGCCCAAAACACAAAAAATTACAGGCTTAGCCTTTCACTTCTTGAATAACTCCACTTTTAAATCTGACTCCTAAAACACAGGGCTGAGGTGGGCTGTTGTATATAACTGCATCTTGTCTGAAAAGGTATGACAAGAGCCCTGGAGGAATTTTGCAGGAATTAGGAATGGAAATATATAACTGCCTGCAAGTCAAAGGTTGTTGAGTGTTACGTTGTTGAGTGTTACGCGTAAGCATCATTCTCTGCTCTTGCTAAGCAAGTTCCAGTTGTAGCTTACTAGTGTTTGAAGTTTCAGCTCAAGAGACAGACTGTGTGCCGACCTCGAGGGCAAGCTGTGAGGAGAAGGGAGATGGGGCAGGGAGATGGGGCAGTAGCTCTGTGAGGCACTGGGTTCCCTGTCTGTTCACTGCCAGAGGACACTGCTCAGAGCAGGTCCAGGCTGCCACTTGTCAGGGGTGGTAAAAGTTTTGGGTTGAGCACGGCTGCATCTCGAAGTTGGGTACCGAAGGGGCTTTTGTCTTTGCACACACTGGCAATCAGTTCTGGGAAAGCTTTATCAGCAACCACAGTGTGCTTTAGGAAGAGAAAGTCCGCTCTTGTAATTAGTACAAGCTGAAAACTGCCAGGGAAAAATTGGTTTGTCTTTTTTGTGCTTTGCATAGAGATCCTGTGCAGCACTTCAGCTCTTTACAGGTGGCCACTTTGCAAGTCTCCCAGATTCTGTATGTTCTGTTTGGGACACCAAGGGTTGAATTTAACCGATGGAACTGGAAATGAGTTTTACCATAGACGATGATGGGAAATGCTAAATGACCTGGAGCGAAGGGTGAGGGAAGCAGTCGATCTTTGTCACAAGTTTAGCACTCAAACTGAAGATTTTGGCTTCTGGGCCCCTGTTGTAAAATGGGATTTAGCCTAACCCCAACCTCCCTCACCTCCAGTGATAATAACGAAATGTTTGTGTCCAAATCAGTAGGTTGCTGCAGTGATGGACACCAAAGAAATGCCTTGGAGTAAATGAATAATTCTGTATTCTCCACAGGGCTCACTGTGTGGCCCAGACACTATGCCAATGAAGAGAAAACAGAAAGAAGAGTGACTAGCTGCTCATTCAGCAATCACTGTCTTCAGTGCATTGAATATATGGAACCCCAGGCAAAACAACTGGGCATCATGTTATAACTCCAGTTCTGTAACTCATTTAGAGTAGGCATGAGTCAAGTTCGTACCAGCAATTCTAGTCCTGGCACGTCCCTGTGCCAAAGACTGGATTTTACAAGCTGAACATTCTTAAGTTGGGCTGTTCTGTGGGGTTTTGTTTGTTTGTTTATGATTGAAGTTTATTTTACTACCTATGTTGTGTATTCATGGTGTGACAGATCTATTTATTGACTGATGCAGAGAAATAGTACAGATGAATGTTTGAGGAAACTAACTACAGGTGTAAACAACCACATCCTGAATGGAGCCTGGTTGGACTCTTCTTTGGAGGTTCACAGGAATAATCTGCCAATTAACTGGGGAGGCAGGAGGATCTGTAGTGTTCCAGTGGCTTTTGGAGATGATGGTTGTTTCTTGCAGTTTCTGCAAGACAAAGGTGGATTCAAGATTACCATGTGATTTTCCCAAAATATGCTGTTGTAAAGGGGTTTGTTTTTATAAGATAAGTCAGCGTGATCTGACGAATTCCTTTTTTCTAACTACAAGAACTATAAACAAATCTGTAAGTTATGAGGCAATAGTTGAGTCCATCACTAGATAATGTGTGGACAGTTTGACCTTGCTGCCTTAATTTAGGAGGTTATTTTCAAACCACTATGAAGAAGGGTTTTGTGCTGCCTTAAAGGGATATGGGCAATCTCTAAGAAACAGGCATACTCAGAGAGACAATTCTTTTGGCTCAGTTTTTGTTTGGTTGTTTCTCTTTTGCTATCTGTGGTGCAGTAAATTAAAACAAAAACAAGTCTGGACTTGGCATGCCTTTGTAAATAAACTGCTGTGTGTGAATTGACAGCTCCTTTGCAACCAGGTTATTTATAATAAGGTTTGTTATTCTCCCACCAGAGAGCTTGTTTTGCCCAGTATTAAGAGAATGCTTATGGGAACACCTCCCATCTCTGTCTGCACTGCAGCAGTTACACAAAGTTCTCACAATTTCAACTGTGTCCTTTTAAAATCTCGTTTTGTTGCCTGCTGGAAGAGATGATTTCAATATGTGAACTAGAGATTAATACTTCACCTCTGGTTGTTTGCTCTGCGCAGCTCACCTTTCCTGCATCCGTTCTGCTTCATTCCTCTCCTCCCACAGAACTGCTCGGGGAACGGGAGGTTTCAGCCGCTCCGACTTTCTCGAAGATCCGGTTTGTGACGGCGGCTGCTTACAGCCGTCGCTTCCTGGAAAAGGTAAAGACCTTTGAAGGCTGCACTTGGTGAACTGGAGTCTCCATGCAGTGTCCTTTCTCCGCTCCTGTTACAGATGATCTCTTACTGTCCTCCTGTGTATCCAGCACTCGAGGCAGGGAACTGTGCCTCTGCCTGTGCAGCTGTGAGCGCAGGGGCTGTTCAGAGCAAAGAGGTTGTTGAGCATTGCAAAAGCACCTGTAGGCCCTGAAAACACCGTCATGGCAATGATCTGATCCTGGCTGGTGTCAGTAGGGAAAATGTATCATACTTTTAAAAACTTGTTCTTACTGATACAACTTCACTCTGGCCCAAGCTAGCCTTAGACTTCTACCTGTTTTCTCTGTCTTTGGTCACCAGCTAGGAGCGAATGGGCAAATGGGCAAGTCTCTAATTACTTAGCATCTGTGCCCCTACCCACTTGACCTAGTGAGAGGATATTCAGGTGAGCAGTTTCATTCCTCTGGATGTTTTTTATACCAAATTGCAACCCCACCTTTCATATGTGACTCAGAATGAAGCAGGGATCAGCTTCAGGGACTGAAGATGGCCTGCCTGCCTCAACTGAAAGGATACTTTGCTGATGGTGACATCATTAAGAGAGAAGAGCAAAGTGGCCTAACTGTGGGCCAGTGACCAATGACCACAGCAGCCCTTGGCAACCAGGAATGCAGAACAAGAAGGCTAATATAGAGAAATCTTCCCCACATTTTCCTAAGGGCAGACTGTTGCTGTCATGGGGGAGAGAGGCCAATGACTGGCTTTCACAAGGACACAAGGAGGGAGACACCCATCTAGCTCATGGCTGCAGTGACAACATTGGGTGAATCAGTGTGTGCTGTACAGCTCATGCATGCAGCAAAGTCATGGTGACCCAGGGCATGGAATAGTCTCAGCAGCCACGATTGCACTTGCTTTGCCCTTTGTTCCAGAACCAAAACATGAAGTGTCTTCTGATTCAGTAGGGAGAGAAAACGGACTACTTAACTCTTGCACTAGTACAGTTATTCAAGGAGCATTTGTTTCTCCCAGCACTTGTCCCTTCCACGTCTGTGGACTTGCCAGAGGGGCCAAGTCATTGCTTTGGAACAGCTCTAGGAGCCCAGTCTCTACCAGACACATCCAGGCCTGGAAGAGAATGTCCATCCACCACCTGTTTCTCTTGCTCAGGGCCAGGGCTGGACATCCCCAGCTGCCTAGTCCCACTAAAGACAGGGCAGCCGCCAAATGCTTTACTCGAACCTGAGGAAACAGTGCTGTGAGCGCAGGTTTGAGTCCGTGGGACCTCATCTCCTGTGGGAGGAATATGGGGACCTGCAGCTTGAGCTGAGGTCTGTATTTCTGTGCCATGATCTGCCACGGAGAAATTCATCTCGGTGGGAAGGGCCTTTACCCTCTGCTGGAGCTTGGAGCTGTGATGTGCTTCAGTGTGAACCTTTCCTGGCTTGTAGAGGGTGCGCAGCACATGGAGGCGGCTCCGTGCCCGCTCCTGCCCATGGAACAGCCCAGCCCAGAGCGATTGCTGAGCCAGTGGCGGCACCTGCTGGTATTTGGCAGAAAGTTCTGGATAGTGGTGATAAAAAGGAAAAAAGCAGCGGTTCAGAGCAGGCCACACACGACCTCAGGTACAGAACGCAGTAATGAGGGTTAACGAGCTTCTCCCTGCTTGCTATGGGAAAATCCCTAACCACAAAAGAAAATCCCTCCAGGAAGGTACACAATATAGGCAAAACTTCCTGTTTTCTAGGAAACTCCCTCTAGATATTTGGGCAGCATGTATCAATATAGCTGTAATAATTTGCACAAGATGAGCCCACGTTCAGGATCCACCTAAATGCTATTTATTTCCTGCACTGGAAGCAGTGGGATTTCTCTGGTTACACTGCGTTCTGGAATAATATTTCCCTCAGTAAATTTTACTGCCTCTTCATGTCAACTGAGGTTTAGGCCGTCGCCACTGTGTATTTCTGTCTTAAATAATTACTGCTTGTTGTAGTACTGCCAGGTGCCTTTAGCATTTCCAAATAAAAGAAAAAGAACAGCTTGATCCTGAGGGCCTCATGGATGGATGGGACTGGAGGATGGGGGCATAGGTTAGCAGAGCACTAAGAGGTGGTGTGGTAACGTACACTGAAAAGTTTTGTTTTCATAAATCCCTAGGATATCACCATTCCAATTCAGTGCTTGTGCCAGCTAGTTGATATTCAGTTTTGTTTCCCATAGAGGTAAGGTGGGGATTCTCTCCCTTTTTGTACCTTCTTGTTCCCACTAAGATATTCAGAGGACATTTACCAGTTTTCAGTCACCTTTGACAGACAGCTATTAACTTCTGGCAATTTAAGATGTGGTCTTACAGAAGAAAAATATCCTATTACTGCCATTATTGAGGGGAAAGGCTGTCAAGTTCCTTGCTTGGTAGACCTCAGGTCCTCCATGCTAGGCAGGAATGAGAAGAAGCATTGCAAATGAGAGTCATTAGTACTTCTTCTCCCAGAACTACCTGTTCTATCTCAAGATCTTGGATCTTTTATTGAGAGTTGCTTCCCTCCCACTAAATCCACAACATTCATAGCACTCGCCAAGAAAAAGTCATGCCCTGCTGTCCTGCCCATTCCTGTACTCTGTACACTGCCGTGTGGCAGATGTTATTAAGGGTTGGATAAAACCATGAGTGAGGCAGTCTGTGCAGCATCTGTGCTAAAAGAAAATGAAGATCTCTTGCTGCAGGATGCTCCTCAGGAGGGGTGTAGCAAGATGCCAGTTCAGTAGCTGTCCCTCCTCCTTGTGCTAAATCTCCCAAGCTTCTCCTTTAGGTTTGCTGTGAACAAGCAGGATTTCCAGCCAGATGTCTGTCTGATTTACACGCATGTAAATCAGGGCCGACTCCGAGTCTCTCCTATCTTCGAGCTCTCCTCGTGTGTTACAGACCTGCAGTGCTCCACCTGTGCTGACAGCAGCATGTAGGGCAGGAGGGTGCAGACATCCCTGAGCCAGAAAAGTGTGGGCTGGTACAGCTCTCTGGTGCAAAGATGCACATCATGGCTCAGCCTGCATTTGCTTGGAGCCAGGCCCAAGCTAATAAACCCAACTAGATTGCTTCCAGACCCAAGCTGGCCCGGGAGGAGCCAGTGCAAATGTCACTGTGCTGTGGTGCTTGCTCTGAGCTAGCTTAATTGTCTCTGCAGGCACAGGCCAGCTCCTGCACCTGTAGGGCAGGCAGGGAACGATGCATATCCACAGACTGAAGCACTGAATGCAGCTGGTCTTGGCCAGGTTGTACCCACCTCCAACACATCTCCTACTTCCCAGCCCCTGTCCTTGGCAAGGCTTTGCTCTCTCCTGCTGCTCCTCTGTGACATGCTGCCGTGGCTGTGGCTTTCGCACCCAAGCTGTTTATAGGGCACTGCCAGCTGCTCCGTGCTGGGTTGGCTTGTGGATGTGTAGTGCCTGGGCAGCCCCGCGCCTGAGCAGATTGCCTGGGGACAGGCACAAGGATCCTCGACGACCGCGGGCTAAGGGAAAGACTCCAGGCCCACGGCAAGGAGGGAAAATCATGGAGCTCTCGGGAGACAAGCGGGCAACCGCAGGGACTCTCCCCGCCAGGCGGCCACTGGGAATGTGCGGACCCGGGGCACACCTATTCCCAGGCTGATCCTGCCCCACCAGCCCCCGCAAGCACGGGGTACCTGCCATCCCCCTACCGCGCTCCGCGATGCGCAGCCGGACCAGGCCCGCGGGCTTACCCCGCTGCCAAACCCCGAGGGGCGGCCCCGGCGGCACAGCCCTCCCCCTGCCCGCCCCGACCGGCCCCGCCGCCGCGGCAGGGTAATGGCCCGGGCCGCCTACGCTCTGGCAGCCGGCCCTGCGGCGGGGGAGCGGGGCTGAGCCCGTGCGCCCGGCGCGGCGGCGGGAGCCGGCGGGCAGCGCGTCCCCCCGGGCGGCCCCTCCCAGGTAGGAGCGCGGGGGCGCGGCTGTCACCGCGCCCGGCCGGGCTCTCCCCGCTCCCTCCGGGACCGGTGACTCGGGGGCCGCGGCGAGCCCGGCGGTGGCGAACGCGCTTTGCCATCGCGTCCGTGGTTGCCGGGGCGGCCGCTGTTCGGATGCCTCAGCTGAAAGGCACCGGCCTCCAAACAACCCGCCCGTGTGCCGGGCCCTCTCCCCGCCCCTCCCGGCCGCGCTCGCCTTCCCGGGAGCGGCTACGAGCAGCCCGGCGGTGTTGCCTAGAGAGGGAGCGAAGCCGACGCGCAGCACCGGCCGCCCCGTCCCTGACGGACGAGCCGGAGCCGGGGTCCGAGCGCCGCGGGTCTTCCCCCGTCCGGCCGGTGTGTGTGAGACAGCGGGCTGGGGGCGGCGGGGTTGATGTTCGCGGGCTGCGCCGCCTCAGCGCGGCGGTTACCGGCCGTTGGCGGCGCGGGGCTGGGGCGGGAGGCGGCGGGACCGAGGGCACGGGGCTGAGGCGGCGGGTCCGCGGCGGCCGCCCGCGCTGACAGCCCGTGTGCCGCTCTGTGCAGGGCAGCGGCGGGGGCCCCGGCAGCGGCCGCAAGCGGACATGCACTGTGAGCTCGCCGCGGGTCAGAAAGGCAGCGCCCGCCTCGAGGTGACCGACAAATGCCAGGGAGCGCCTCAGAAGGATCTGCCGCGGGTGACTCGTCCCGGCGCTGGTAAAGCTGACTCGAATCCTCAGATGTCCTTCAAATTATCTGTCAGCAACGGCAGTGACCACACGGAGCCTCAGCAGAGCCCCCCTGAAATGTCAGCACCTCTGCTAGATTTCATCCCCAAACGACCCAGCATATTCGAGAGGATTCCGATTCTGCCCAGGGCGCAAGAGCTGCGATGCGCTAGAGGCTCGAAAGATTATTTCCAGCAGCAGAAACCTCAAAGCGTGAAGGGTGAGTTTGAAAATGCATGAACTGAACACTACCGCCACCAAAAACCAATTCACCAAACAAATAAAAACGTAACAAGCTTTCCCCCCACCTCCCCTTTTTGGTCTTCAGTGTGTTTTCTATCTTGTTTATTTAACTTCAAGCCTTAAAACTTTTTTTTTTTTTCCTGAGCACCTTGGAGGGACAGGATAAACCAGACTGTGCTTTGCTAGTGTGAAGCTGAGTGCCTCTCAACAGTATTGAAAAAATCTTGAGACCAGCATCTTCTTCAGTTGTCCTGAGCGGGTGCTGCTGATGCGGTCGCATCTCAAAGGTGTTTGTTTTGGGGTTGGTGCTAAAGGCTGGGCTGCGTGTGGGGTGTTTGTGAGCACGCACGGCTGACAAAAATTCCTGGTTCTTATTCAGCAGTTTCCCCACGGTTGCTTGGACTTTATAGTTTGTATTTCAAGGAGATGTTACGATTGCTGGATGCAGGCGGTGAATCCTCAGACTTGGGAACTTCTGGTACCCGAAAGGTGAAATTCTGCAAGTTAACAACTGCCTGATTTTCAGTTGTCCATCGTTAAAGAAGTGGCACTGAAGTAGGGTTAGGAGTGGCTTACTAAAAGTCTGTTAATTACACTTTTCAGCTAGAACTTGTAAACTCAGCAGAAATTTGTTAATCAACATTCAGTTTTAAAATAATTCCTCTAAGGTATCACTGGATGGACTCAGAGGGAGTTGGAGCATTTCTTTATGCTTCAAAGTTGCTTGCAGAGATATATGTACACCTAAGGTTATTAACATAAGACAGTGTTTTCTGTAATGCTAAAAGATAATTCTCTTTTTTCTCTTCTTTTCAGTCCATTCCCATTCTCTATTTTAGATATGTACGTGCAGTTATCTTGTCAGTGTAAGACTGTTCTCACTGGGATCTTTTCCAGTTCTGTCCATTCTTCTGAAAACTAAAAGTAGGCTGCATGCCCTTGGACTAGTGACATTTTCTTTTGTGAGCTTGTTACCTAGGGTGATGGCACCTTTCATTGCCATGAAGTTATGTTAATGAACACCTCAATCTGTGCTAGGTCTGTCCTGCAGACTCTGGGATGTGTTTGTTCATCACCACTGAATACAGACGGAGTGGAGCAGCAGGTTATAAATTACCTTTTTTATTTTTCTGTTTGTTAATGCTGCAATTCTTCTCTCCTGATTTAAAAAAAAAAAAAAAGGTTGTTAATGTTTGGCAGGAATGAAATGAAGGTCTGTTACACAGACTCCTGTTTGGAGGGGGGAGAAGGAGGATTCACATAGTATAAAGGGAGAGCTGCAAGCTCTTGTACCTCTGTGCTGCTGCAAGTGCTGCCTGTGGAAGGGACTCAGGGGGTGTTCTTGTCCCTTGTGGTCCCGTGGGTGAGGCTGGTGCTACTTGACAGGGCTCATACTAGCTTAAAATCCTGCCCATGCATTGCCCTGTCCAGGCAGACTGTTGAAACACTTTAAAAATCTTTTTTCCTTTGAGCTGTTTAGCCCTCTTTTCATGTGTATCCCTCTTGCTGTTGCAGAGGGCAGGGGAGTAGGGAGAGAAAGAGGAAGAATTTAATTTTGCATTCACTCGGGACTTTTACAGTAGGTGTATGTGGGAATGGGAGAAGTTCCTAATTCATCTTTCTTGACTGATGAATTTCCCATTTTCACCACTGGGAAAAAAAAGTGTTTTAAATTTTGTTGCTGTTTTTGTTTAGTATGTTTTCTGTCTAGGGTGTTACCTTGTGGTTGCGTCAGTCATGGAAGTAAGTAGGAGTTGTCCATGGGCAGGATAGGGTTCATTTCACTGAGCAGGAGGATTTGATGGATAATGTTGGATTTTTCCAAAGATGGCAAGGCTGAGTTTTTTGGGTGGCTTCCTGTTGTTTGTTTGTTGGGTTTTTTTGTTTGTTTTGGTTTTGCCTTTTTTTTTTTTTCTCCCCAAGAAGACATTTTCAGGAGGAGTTAGGGAAAGTAAAATTCAAAGTAAAATTCTGAGTCTGATTTAAAATGTGTGGGATGTGCTGCTCCTCCTGACCTGGACAGTGTCAGCAAGTGCTTTAATGTCCACTGGGGTGTTTTGGAGTGCTCAGTGTGCTCCTACTCCCAAATCAGAGTGTATCCAAAGCGGGCTGTGCTGCAGACAGGAGAGCTGCTGCTCTTTCAAGGAGCAGTGCAAACCATCTCCCACCAACCCTGGTTCTCTCAGGAAGATAAAGGACTGGGGTAGCTGCATATGGATGTGATACACCAAGATAAAGCTAAGAAGTGGAAATGAGGGAAATACTCAGATTTACCCAATGAAAGGTTTTGGGAAGGAAACTGATGACAGCTTGATTTCAGACCATCGTGCCGTGCGTCTCCTGTTCTCCAGCCCCAGAGTGCCATGTACCCAGTAATTCCCTCTGCAGTCTGGGTTAGATTACAAAATGTGCCTCCTGGTTTTGGTTTATCCACAGTTGAAAGGTGCAAGTAGGGAGTGTAAAAGACTCTCTCTAACAAGGGCAAAACTGATTTTTATAGTTGCCTGTAAGTTTTTTTTTTTCCTAAACAAGTCTTACTTTTTAAATTTTTTTTTTCAAAAAAGAATGAATCAAAATGATACACTGCTCTACTAATAAAAAGGGCAGCTTTGAAGTAATCACAATGGGGAAGAAGTATCCTGCTGTTGTAATGTCTCTGTGGTGTTACTCTGCTGCTTCACAGTGTTTAAGTTATGATCCTGCAAAATGCTTCCGTGCCTGAGCAAGTCTTTTGGACTTTCTGAACAGCCAAACAAAAACTTGAGGGGTCGTGGTGAGGATTATTTCTGGGAATTGGATCATTTGGGTCTAAACTTTTCTGGATGGAGCTCTTGGTTGTTTGCTGAAAATGCCAGTATTTTGGAATTGTGCTTCATGTTTTGTTCTGTTTGGGAGCTGTAGAAAATAAATGCCCAGTTTTCACCCGACCCCTTCTGATGTGTCTGGTTGTGATAGGCACCACGCTTTTCTTGGTCATTGATTTCCCTGTGTGTCACAAGGCAGGGTATTTGCATTCAGACACTGCTTTTTAGAGGCATTTGGCATAGAAAAACTGTCCCATAAGGTATGAAGTCCATTTTACAGTGTTTTCCTGGGTTTCTGTGAGTTTGGTTCCGTGTTGTTGAATTTCATGCTACGGTATTAACAGTTTTGAAAGTAACACAGGGCAAAATACTTATTGTTGACAGGGAAGAAGCTTTTGGGAAAGCTTTAGTGGTGACAAAAGAGCAATCTATAAAGATGCCAAATATCTCAGTTTCTAAATGACATTGATTATGGTTGTTACCAGGAAACACTTCTCCTTTTCATTCTTTTCCAGTTTTGTTCAGTGTACCTAATTCATGACTCAGTAGAAATGACGAGATTTATCCTGTTAGCTGTGCCACTGGGAAATCATCCAAATGGCCTGGACCTTTGCAGCAACCACTTCAGATATTAACTTACAGTGGGCAAAACAATAAGCTGGTCGAGTTGCAGTAGTTGGATGTTTCCTTGTTGAGAGTATGTTTTATTCAGGCAAGGAGAAAACGGCTTGGATTTTTTTTTTTTTTTTGTTTGTCGTCAACTGTAGCTGCTTTCAGCAAACATATAACCAATGTATTGAAAAGTATTAATTTCCTTCTACTGTTGAGAAGGAGGGCTAAATCATGCCATTCAATCCCCCTGTGACTATTTACTCTGTTATCAGGACTGTCCTTGTGAAAGTGACAGCTTATACTGTTGGGATCTTAAGCAGAAGCATATACTTTGGTTGTATGACTTATTAAGTGAGTTGATTGGTCCTGGGTCTGAATTTGCAAGTTTATTTCTTATACCTCACTGTGTTCACCTGAATTATCCCACTGGAGAAAGTGACTGCCTTGAGCTGATAAATATGACATAAGCTAATAAGGTGACAGGGACAGGTTCACTGGTATGGTGATCTCTAAACTCTCAGTTTTATGTAGAGCTGTAGTAATAATTATTTCTTATTTTCACTCTAGTTCTCTTGCTGCATTTGAACTCTGCTACAAAAAGGAATTGAAAGGTTGTTCTGAACAGAATGTGCAGTTACAGAACTGTATTTTTATTTCATGGTCTTTTTTTTTTGCCTAATTTTGTTTTGTAAGGGGAGAAAGGAGAAGAAACTGCAAATTGGAGAATGTGTTCATAAATTTGTTTGGAATAAATTGTGACTGTCCTCTCCTCCCTTAAACTGCCTATAATGCTTACTTGTCTTGAATAGGCAAATAACTTCCAGTAACTTGCTGCTGAAGGAAATTCTTCTAATGATTTGTGTTGCAAAATCAATCACTGACTTGAAGATGGGACTTTAATGAATTTAATTTAAAAGAGGTTTAATTGTATCTAATCATTAAATCCATTATAATTTAGGAATTGTTAGTGGAGAATATTTAGCAAATACAAACCAGGACATCTAATGATCAACCAGTCATATAAAGGCATTCAGTACTTGTAAAGTAAAAGCAAAACCATTCTTTTCTGCTTCATGAAAAAAACTACAACTACTGAAAAAGCTGAAGAAAATAAATATTGTGTTGAATTATATGGAATAACAGATAATGTCAGATTACTCTCAACAAGGAAATAAGTCTAATCATTGGAAGAAAAAAATTTATTTTGGTTTTGTTTGAAGGAATGGAAGTTAAAAGTAAGAAATCACTTGTCCTGTCTTTGAAATGTTACAGTAATGGAGGTTATTATATACTGGGCTAAGTGGAATGAGAAGAAAAATATCTTTTCTTCTTTTATATTAAGAAAAAAAGTCTACATCTTGCAAGTGGTTAAGTATGTACACTACTATTCCCTTGAGCAATCTCATCAACTACGAATTTTTGCACATAGAGCATTCTAAATTATCAATTAGATATAACTGAATACATTATTTGCATCATAAGAGTTCAACCCTCTATACACATAAACTGTTAAACGTATGCTGAGGATCTTTACTATGTTTGAGATTGTACTCTGGGTGGGCTTCAAGATTCTTTTTAGTGAAACTGCTAAATTTAAAGTGAATGTCTTCTAGGAGACTGTGCTGCTTCATTGCAGTGAAGTGGGTTGGTTTTTTGTTGAATAAGAAGGACAAAATTTTACCCTGAATTATTAATATCAGTAGGAGTCTTGCCATTTACACTAGCTGGGTCAGTATTTCAATCTTAATATCACAGACGTTCTTTTTCCTGTGTACAGGGAAAAGCTTGTAGAGCAAATAACAAGTTTCTATTAAATCCATCTGTAAGCTAGGAAGTGGAATAACGTATGGACTATGAGAGAAATCTGTAGTACTGTGAATATAATTTCCGTGCTCAGTACCATAATTACCATTATTCTAGAAATTCTGCTGTTCAGTGATTTCAGAACTGTTGAAGATGTTGATGGCAGGGTAATTGGAGAGGGAAAATAGATGTAAACCACTCCATTTTGCACTCCAGATTTCTATCATTGTATGTCAACAAGCTTGAACCAGGCGTGCAATCTAGTAATCATTTCACAGTGCCTGAAACAGCTTTTAATAGACTGGGGTTTGTTTGCTCTTTTTTTTTTTTTTTTTCCCTCAGCCACCCAACGTTGTTTCCCAGCACACTGATGTAACTCGGAATACAGGGTTCCAAAGCCAGGGCAGCGCTCGCTGACTGCGGTACGGCGTAATCTTGCCCCACAAATGTGCAAACAATAGCAAAAGTATGTGTTTGGGAATATGGCACAGCTGTTATCTTCTGCCGGGAGCAGGGAGCGTTTCAGTGACATAGAAGGACCAGTTAAAACCACTCGGGCCGTTTTATTGCCTGTAAATGGGGCGTGTAAAGAAAAGCCAGGGCCGGTCCCTCCGTCCAGATAACCATCGGTGCAGACTAGCGCTGCCTCTCTGCACAGCCTTGGAAGAATAGAGGCAAAGAGTTCCCCTCTTCCCTTCCCCACCGATTACATTTCTGGCACCCTCTATGTGAAATTTCGGTTGGAACCTGAACTTTCTGTTCTGAGAATCCGTGCTTCACTGGTTACCTGGAACAAGGGCTTCTTTTTTTTTTTTTTTATTACAGTCATTAGCTTGACTATATGAAATGATCGTTAATGATTATTTGTAGACAGGGGACTGCTTGTAAAACAGATGAGACATTGCCAGAGCTGCAAGAGGAAATTGATCCAAAAATCTGTATTTTAGGTTATTTTAAGGTTTTGAGCATTACGAGGTTGATCTCAGTCGACTCAAAGGGCTTGAGATCTTTTTATTTAAAGTTACTGTTTTGCTTTAACTCTAATAATTATGTTTGACATCTCCATCATTATGTTTGAATGTATACGTGATTATCCTACCAAATGGATTGGTAAGGAGCACTGTGATTGAACTTAGGGCATCAGATTTATCCTAAGGTTCAAATGAATGCAAAACATCATAAACTACACTTAATTCTGGCATTTACTTGTGTGATAAGAGGGCTTTGTACGAGCTATAGAGTTGTTAGTTGTTTTACAATGAGGAGAAAGCAAATTCATTCTTACATGTTTGCATATTAGCCAGAGGGAAAAATGACACTAAGGCGACATCATCAAATACAGTAAAAAACTAACTTTTTAATACAGATGTCCATTGTTGTTTTAAGTGCTTAGGGGGCTGGTGGTTTGGTTTATTTTGGAACTTGCTGAACTATATGAAGTGTGTCTCCAGGGGCCTGGTATTTTAATACCTTGTAGAAGGTTGTATAACAGTAGATGATGTATTTTGCCTGCCTTCCAGTGCTGTAAATAAATTACATGTGCTGGCTTGGGAGAACGTATGTGAGGTGTAAATCAAAGGCTGATATAAGAGGAAAAATACCAATTAGTGATGTCTTGCAACAGGTTAGAGTATCTTCACTCATTTATCTGCAATCAAGAGATCTAAGAGCCATAATATGTATAAAAATGTTAACATGAAGGGTTGGAGGGTCTAGGATTATTTAAAATAAGTGCTGTGATTCACTGCTTTTTCACAATTTGCTATGGTTAAGTCACTTAAATACTGAAGTCAACAATCCCCTAGGCAAGGAAAGATAATATAATTTTAAGTGTATTGTTAAAATTGAAATTTGATAGCTTCCACTCTCTAATCCTATCTAAGTCTTGGTTGTATTAAAAGGAAAATAGATACATGTGTCAGTTTTGGAGCATAATCTTTCTTTTGAGTTTAAAGGATGATAAATGTGCTTCAGACAAGCAACACAGCGGTTTATTGGTATGAATGTTTTGCTAAATACTACATGCTTAACACAATCCCCATTCCTTTATAATAAGTTTAAATATTAATTCTTTGGAATGCTAGATGCCTAAAGCTAGATAGAAATGCTGTGCAGTTTCAGATATCTAGGAGTGGGCTTGTGAAACAGGATATTTAACTGGGAGAGATGAGTAGCACATTTCAGAGTTACTAGGGCAGAACAACAATGCAAGAGGATGACTTAAAAAGTTACAAAATTGTTTTCTGTGCATGAGGCTTAAATACCTTAGAGTTATTTATTTGAACCACAAGAGTAGATTTCCTATCTATGTAGGTTCTAGATTGCATTTTTTATTATTATTTTGTTTAACTTCTTCTTAGCCGCCTGCCCCTCTCCAAAGCAGCTGGCTTTGATTTAACCTGAATCCTTCACCGAGAGGGAGTGATCAGTCATGATGACTGTGAGTTGTGCTCTTTGATGGAACATCTCTGTAGTGACTGAATGGGACAGGAATAGTCCTCAAGAAAAGCAGCAGTTTGTATTTCAGAAGGACTCACTTCACTCTAAGTCAGCGTTTACTGTTCCTTATGTAAGTCCTGCCACCTCCCAACCCCCGTCTGTGCTGGACAGAGAGGAGAGAGTTAAAGTGAGAACAGATAAAAGAGGAAATTTCTGTTTTATTACCCAGTATTTTCTGGGAAAATCCCAGAAAGGGTTTAACATAAGGTTTCATAACTCTTGCTTTGCCGTGCTGCTCCTGCTGAAATTGCAGGGAGTTGAATTCAGAAGGAGGCCAGTATTGAATATTTTTGAAAATTCCTTCCATGCTCCTTTGAGATACAGAAGAGAAGATCCAAGTGTTAAATTCTCTCCTGGAGAAAAAAGTGTGCAAGCACTTGTAGCCCGGTAGCTCAGGTGCCAAGGCCAGTTCGCACAGCACATTCACCTTCAGTTTTTCTTGTGTTCAAGACCACACATGGGATCAGCCTTTGTATGTGAAACAGGCAAAAGTGGTGAAGGATTGTGCCAGCAGCCAACATGGCTGAGCATTTAAATATTTTGGACGAGCAGAACAAGGGTGCTTGAACTGTGTTCTAGACTGTACTGTTTTTATAATTTTGGGGCCAAGCTGTGTCCTGGTCATGATATTCTACAGCGAGAGCATAGCAGAGTATGGTGTAAAGAAGGACAGTGCAGTTTTGGAACCAGAAACAGGGCAGTCGTTTGGGCAGACTCTCAGGGCCAGCTTAATTTTCTGTGCTGAGAGACAGAGTTTGTTAGTTCAGGTGCAGCATTGGGATGATGTGGCTGTGCTCTCTTTGAGGTCTGATCTGGTGGTGGTGCAGGACGTGGCACTGCAGCTCGTGGCTGTGTCAGCCCGGGGTGGCACTTGCTCTGTGGCAGCCCCTCTGCACAGCATGAGCATGGACTGGGTTTCTCCTCTGGCTACACGAAGGTCGTGGTGTTTGCCCTCGTTGGTGAGTCTCCGTGAGCGTGAGCGGTGAAAAGTGCAAAATCCATCTCTGTTATCTTTAGGGAGAGTAAGGTTTTTGACAGAACGTTTTAGTTGGGCTTATTGCTGCTTGGCATCTGGATTGTGCTGCCAGTTGCAGAATTGTTGCAGAGGAATAAAATCTCCCGTTTATTTTAGTGCTTGATGTGCTGAGGTGAGAGAAGGGAGGCTACATTACGGGAGCTGTGTGGGACATAGCCGAGAATAAAGTGCTTGTTGGGAAGAAAATTTCTGCCTCTCACCCCCCAGTTTTCTGTGCTGCTCTTGCCTCCCAGCCGATGGCAGAGTCTCTTAGGGTGTGTTGTTCTTGAGGCAGAAATCACCCCATGGACTGTGTGTCCCTGGGCTTTTGAGGTGCAGGTGGCTCCTCCGAGGTTCCCAAGATCTCATCACTTCAGCAGAACAGATTTTACATGCAGCTGAGACTGTCTCCAGGACCTGAACAACAAAAAGCAACACTAAATTCCTTCTTTCTGGGTATCTGATTGATGTAATGTTCAGTTTCCTTGAAGTTACCAGAGCTGGTTTATGTTCAACTGAAACTGAACTGGCCTGATCCCATTGTCACTAACGCTGGTGCAAATCTGAAGCTATGCCATTTTAAATCCAAGAGTGGATTGAAAGGGGGCAGACTTGAGCTCTGGAGGGCTTATGCATAAAAATTCTCTAAGTATAGACTCAGTTCACTTGACAAAAGGAAAAGACATCTCACATTTTTAATCTGAACAGTTTGCTTCTTTTTTTTTCCTCCTGCCATCTTACGACAAATTGGCTTTTATTCCTTTTCTTTGAGTTCTTGAGCTATTCGAGGTTTGCTGACTTGTCATGGTTTTGTGGGGATAAGCTACGGACAATGTGTGGATGGTTCTCCTTTCAGAACAAAGATCCTCATGCATTTCAGCATCTCTGATTTGGATGGATATGCAGGAAATTTAAGGGGATATTTACCCCTAGAGCCCACTTGATCTTTTCCTGCCCCTGAGTCTTAGTGACCTTTCCTTTCTGCTCTCTTGGCCTCCTTACTGTGCCATCGTGTTGTTAGTTTGTTTTTAAATATATATATAAAGGGTTGTAACCTACTTGAATTGTGGGCTAAATGAGTGGAAGCATGGCAACTGGTGTAAATAGCTTTTGGTCTGCTGAATGTGTAAATACTCAAAATCTGTCTGGGTGACTTGGCTGGCTTTTATTGGAATCATTATTCATATGAGATCTCCTTTCTCCTATACTGCATCCTGTCAGAAGCTATTAGACCGAGATTGCTGCCATAAGTACTCAAACTGCTTTGTCAAAATGCACTTTTATACCTGTTGCTTTTGCATTTGCCGGTTCCATAGATACTTTTACAAGTGGATATGTTCTGCAAGGTTAGCCATATAGGAAGCTAATATAAAAGGACCAAAACCTAGAAGGTGAGAACAAACCACTGGGATGATTAATCATCAGCAGTGTTTTGAGCTGTAATGTACAACAGCATTGTCTACAAGTGCAGCTTATTTGACAAGTTAGAATGAAAACACTGGTGTGCTGCAGAGACTTGCAGCCTCAGTGGTACCCAGCTTGAGTTTCTCAAAATGAGACTAACCCGCCTGGGGAGCTTTCCTTGCTAAGGGCTAGTGTTAATGCCAACAGTTTTCTTATTAGCTGTTGGAAAAGTTGCTGGAAGACTTGAAAATTAAGAACAGTAAACATCAGAGGTGATAAAGAAAGTTTATGCATGGGCTAGATGTTTCGGCAGCAAGCAGTCACTCTGAAGAGACAGGGAGGTAGTTTTGGATTCTAGATAATAAGAGACTTGAGGGAAAACTTGGTGAAAAATAGCCTCATAGCCACCTAGCATTTAGATAAAAATTAATTGTGACACTAACTACCACTGGAGAAAAGAATCTAGGAGATTGGGTTCAGGTTCCAGTCTGAAGGCTGCTGACTGCAGCGTTTGCTAGTTTGATGAGCAATCCTGATTCAGAATATGTTATATATGGGAAGGAGCTTCTAAACACAGTGATTTGTAGATCTGAGTTACAGTTCTTGTGTGTGGTACCCACACATCTGTCTGAGGCACTGGTCTTATTCTGCTGGTCCAGAAGGAAATCTCCTGTTGCATCCTTTCTGAGCTGAGTGTGGCTGTAGGTTTTCTCTGTTGGTAACTAAGTATTTGGTGAAATGAACCTGATCTTCAGCACCTTCTGTGTCTTCTAGATTGGATTATGTGGGCTTGACACTAGGAGAGATAATTTCTAGGACTATACTAATTTTCTGACTTATGGTGCCCAAAGGTGGCATGAGTTGTTTATCACTGGAGTATTTAAAGACAGACTGGATGGAAATCCTGCTGTGGAATGTAATTCTTTGGGCCCAGCTATCTTTCCTGTGACATTTTTAATTCCCACACTCAACTGCTTAGGCACTAGAGAGTTAGAAGAGGTCTCTCAAGCTGTTATAGTCTAGGCTTCTTTCCTCTTTGACTCGCTGAGCAAAGTTCTAATCCCTCCTTGTCTAACGTTGGTGTTTCTGGCCACTCATTTGTTTGTCAAGAAAACACTGAGAAGGCGTACAATAAAAACCAGACTGAGTGAAGGGCTCGAAGAGCATCAGTTGGGAGAGCCAGTGGTGGGACAACTGGGCATGGAAAATGATTGATTTTATGTGCAAAGCAGTTGTGAAATGTTCTGTGGCATTCTGGGGACATGCCATTGCTAACAAATGATTGCCTGTTGGGGATAGAAAATGCCAGCCATTGT
Source organism: Chamaea fasciata (assembly GCF_029207755.1). Classification (NCBI taxonomy): domain Eukaryota; kingdom Metazoa; phylum Chordata; class Aves; order Passeriformes; family Sylviidae; genus Chamaea; species Chamaea fasciata. The sequence continues at coordinate 27,769,932 of NW_027094095.1, read as the reverse complement.
TCTGAAGAAGGAAATAGCCTTATTGATACTGAATTAGGCTCACATTGAATCATTATTCATTTGCAGTGCATCCTGTTTTCCAAATAAAAAAATTAACTGAAGGCCTGCAGCACTACTGGCCTTCAATTGCTGGTTGTGTCTACATCCTTATGGTCCAGGTGGAGTTTAGACTTTTTATGTCTGGGGATGGATTGTGGCAGAAATTGGCATTTACATAGCAGCTGAAGGAAGCTGTTCTTCTTTTTAAGAGTTCATCAAACTAGTTCTTGTTTTACAACAAGCCTGAGAGTGAGGCTGGCAGAGGTAAATGTGTTGGTAGATAAGACTTAACTTCTGGGATGCATTTTGAGTTGTCACATTCAATGTTGATGGCAGAAAAATAGCGGTATAGAAAACAGTATTGTTCCCTTTTAAAAGGAATAGAAACTGACTTATCTACAAAAACTGAGATGCACACCAGATATAAATATTTTATATAGTGACAGTGTTTTGTATACAGCTCTGAAAGTTTTGAGTTTTGTTCCCAGTGTTATTGAATAGTTTCTGTTGAAATCCTGACAGAATATAGAAAGCCGCTACCAGTAAAGCTTGTTCCTTCAATTTAAGGGAATATTTTTATTTAATAAAAATCAGGAAGTGACTGGCATTTGACATGGATTTCTTGAGCAGTCATCAGGAATTGGACAACAGGTATTTTCTTGTGTCATACATATGAGGCAGTACCTTGACATGGAGAATGTAAACTGTTTTTATAGGTGGGAGGCTGTATGTTCTGGAAAGCAGTGACACTGAAAAGGATTGACATGTCACATCCAACTGGTATGAGAAAATAACACTTCTAATAGGGTATGAGGTGATATGATACATTATTAAAAAGCTTAGGGAAAAGATGTAATTCTCCTGTAAATTATCACTGGTTGCAGGAAGATAGATTAATGCTCAGACTTTCTTAAATTGCTTTCAAAAATCAAAGGATTTGGAGAAGAACTGGAAGATGCTGACCCATGTGTGGTACCCATGGACTAATGGAAGATTAGAGGGAATCTGGTCTATTCCAGAGACGCAGTGGAGGAGAAAATAAATGATACTTGAGGGTTCTTTTCAGTGCAGGATGGTATCTCATGGCTGGAAACTGAGAAGAATAAAACAAGAAGGAAGACAGGTTTTTGACTGCAAGGGTAGTTAAACCTAGCACAGTTTAGTAAAGGATAAACCTTCTGGTATTTGGAGAGACTGATTGTTCCTATGGAAGAAATGATTAATTTCAACCACAGACAATTGCATTCAGTGGCAGAATCACTGGATGGACAAGCTGGACCATGCCAAGGGTTTCCACTTGCAGTCTGTAAAGGACTGGATTCCAGGCCTTCTCCTTCTTCCAGACCTGGTGCTGCAGTTCCTTCATGTGCATTGCAGTCCGTAGGCCTGGCATCCAGATGAGGCCAAATTTATGCCCTTATTCTGGGTTTTGTGACAAAGAGTGGGGGACAGACAGGGAAGGAGGAGCGTTGTCACAACCACAGTCACACAGTTTGGACAGTAGTTATGGCAAGGGAATCACTAGCAGCTAATGTTTCCTCCAAACCCACCCTTTCTTTCCTCTTGTTATGTCTCTCCCTTCAGCAAACAGCACCACTCCTCCTGGGCTAGACAAGTCTGTTCAGAGATGTGTGATGGAACCTGCTGTCTCCCAGGGCCTGGGCTGAGACCAACTAAAACCAACTGCTGGGTTTAAAACCTGGACACGTGGGGAAAGGATAACGGATGTGATAGTCTCTTGCTAGGCACTGATGATTTTCAACATTAATGTCTTCCCTTTCTTTGTTTTCTGAAATGAAAACAAAGGCTCAGCCTCCTTCCTAGCCCAGCAATAGTGACATACTAACACAGTTATTACAGCAAACATTTTGGCCCTCTCTGGTCGTGATGTTTTCTTTCTGTGGGGAGACTGAAATACTAACTCACAAATAATGTCTTTAGAAGTCATATTAGTCACACATTTTTAAGACATTCCAAAATCATACCAACCTCCTTCTGAGTCTGTCTGTTGCTACCAATGATTCAAAGTTTTGAAAACTCTCCTTTAGTTTTGATTTACATTTCGGTCTTGGGCATTTGTTATTTCTGGCAAATGCCAGCTCAGTTTCATTAAAGAAAAATCTGTTTTACAGCCACGCGGCTCAGATCTGCTGCGCTTCTAATAATTGATGGCTGGTTTCCTTATTTCCTGCATTGTAGAAAAATAAGGACCTTGTTAGATCCAAACAAGCCTGCATAAAGTCACAGTGTGAAACATCAGGTTGGGGGTGAGCAGAGCAGCTGTGGGCAGGTTTTACAACTTCGGGCTACAGTTGGTCGAGGCAGCCAAGGGAAACTGAGAGATACCCATGTGACTAAAATTCAGCTGAGTTCTTTGGCTCCCTGGCCTGAGATTTATATTTGTGACACCTTCCCCCTCTGTCAGTCCCTGGGCCAGACACAAGTCTGTCTGTCTGTGTACCCAGGGCTCCACACACCCCGTGGAGTGGTCGCAGTGCCTGTTCCTTGCTGTGCCACCACGGGATGTGTCTATTCCCAGTGCTGGCTGCCTTGCTCCAGCAGCCCACAGCAGTGCGAGTGTGTGCCCTGGGAGAAAGCAGCTGCCGTGTGGTGGAGATGAAAAATCAAGAGCAAACACTTTCTGAATTTCTGCAAGTGGGCAAATTAATTTCAATCTGAACTGTCATCACAAAGGGCTTTTTTTATTTCCCCTTTTCTTTGGGTGGTATCTTTAATTTATATTTCTGAATGAGGCAAGTGATCACCCTTTGGTGCTAAGTTCAGTTTCTTTATAGATTTTCAGTTGCAGAACCCTGAAGTCAGTTTTTTGGTTAATGTGGTGGCTCTTTTGGATTTGCTTGGAGTTTGTGTTTTATGTTGTTTTAAGAACCAGTGAAATTCAGTGGTGCCCGTGTTAATTGAAAACAATCTGTTAGTTTTAAGGAGCAGCTGATGTCTCTCAGACACTCTTTTACAGTGCAATACCTGTCAGATGCTTCCTTGCCACAGCTGTAAGTAGAGACAGGATCCTGCTTCAGAGTTTCATGGAGTTAAATGGCTCCTAGGAAGCTCCAAGCAGTGACACCTGAACAATGTCATAAAAAGTGGTGTTTCGCTTTTTATTTTCATGCATTTATCAGGTCCAGCCTGTTTCCTTTAAGAACTGGATGGTTACTTTCAGGAAAGACAAATGTGTGATGACTGTCCTAGACATTCCTTTGAAGGACTAGCCCTTCAAAGGAGGTGAAGAAGAATTTGTAGGAATTGTAGAACTACTGGAAAATCAAGCCTTATGGTTTGCTTTACTAAAGGCATGATACTGAGAGATATTCAAGTACCTAACTCCCATTAACATCTGTGGCAATTCAGTGCCTAAACAGTTCTTTGGATCTGGTGCTTGGTCTTCTGGCATAGAATATTACACACTTCTTGCTTTCTGTGGGTCTCCTTTTAAGGCATCTTCTGTGAGTGGTGCAGTAGTTTTAATTTTGAATTCTCCCTGTCGTGAGTTCCAGCACGTGATGCAGACAGCTGCCTAGAAAGCCGTGCCATGTGGTAATCTATTGTTCCACCAAGGAGTTGAGGCCTACTAGACAAGCAGTGGGGTGGGAGAGTGAGTCTGAGAAAATACACTGCACTCTTATTAATTGTCGCTGAGGGAGAATGGGGCCAACCTTCAGGCACTGCGACTTTGTTGAGTGGGGAGCTAGAGTGACATACTCATTTGTTTGAGTGAAAATCCAGGGAAAAGTGGGAGATTTTTGTTGGCATTTCCTCCACTCAGCACTGATCTTATCATGCAGGTTTAGTAGCAGAGCTCTTTTGGCTCCTTGCCAGGTGATACCATTGGAGTCTGTCTGAGATGCGCAAGATAAAAGATCTCGGGGAATTACAAGTGTTATGACTTACCTATCAAACTATTCTAATGTGTAGACTCTTAGAGTCTTCTGACCCAGAAAACTATCTTTCTTTTAAAAATCCTGTTACTGAAGGAAAAGGAAACACGAGAGAGTTGGGAAGTGGGACTTGATGTTTATAAGGGCCCTGAGAGCAGCCGTAATTAGAGTAGCTTTTTGGAAGAGACTTGTTCCTTTGCCAGCAAAGGGCCTTGGTGTTCAGCCAGGTTAGATGTAGCCTGAGAGTAAGCACTTGGGAACTGCCTACCATACACTGGTTCTGTGTCTGGCACTGAGAATACGAAGTGTTCTCTCACTTAAAATACTTTGTGTACTCCCAGAGTGCCCTGTGAAACCCTGCCGAGGGCTGAGTCACTGCCCAGCCATTTGGGCTGGTTCTCTAAACGCTGACTTGTGAAGGGCTGCACCAGGGTGATGGTGATCCCTCCTCTGGGTGCTGTCTCACTCTCGTGGTGCTGTTCGGTTGGCAGTTTCAGTATGGGCCAACAGTTCTGGTAGTTTGGCCAAGTGAGTGATGTGAGAGCCAGGAAGTTCCTGGAATCCCCATTTTCAGTGTCTTCCTTGCATTCACAGATTCACAACTGCTTTGGACATGAGTATAGGCCCATCTGCACAGAGAGATAAACGGGACTTGCAGGATATAAGTGTGTGGGGGATCAAAGTAGTCATCAAGGAAAAAGACCTAGATATTCTTTATTTTCTTTATTTTCTTTGTAAAGCTTCAAAACTGAACTCTTGAGTTGTGAACTTGTTTCTCAGATTTCACTTGGCATGAGAGGAAAATGTTTGCCTTCTTATCCCAAGGCCTCTAGTGCTGTTGTCAATCCAGTTTCCCTGGTTGCAGACAGGAATCGGAACTCTCCACCATATTCCAGATCCTACAGAAGTCAGGGGGACCTCAGGAAAAGATGATTGCTTCTGGCAGAGCTAAATTTGAGTGAGTCACGTAGGACGCAATGGGAGCTGCACAGAAAGGTGCTGGGACATGGATAAGGGTCCCCAGTGAAGTCCCTGGCCCTTGTTTGTGCTGCTGTAAAGGAGAAGATCGGGCAGGGAGAGTGTCCAATGCAAAACACACTGGGTGCTGGGAGCAAGAGACTGGGAAGGAGCATGTGGAGGGTCAAATCCAGTTTGTGGCTGTTGCAGGCAGATGGTGCTCAGTGCAGGGAGCATCTGTCCCATGCCATCCACCCACCAAACCTCTAAAAAAGCGGAGATCAGTAGTGGGAAATGCCAAAAGCTACAAACTGCTGTGTGCCTGAAAGAGCAGGAGAGACTGGAAGCGCTGACTGTGGCCAGCAACCCTGGAAAGGCTGGGAATTTCCTTAAGTAAAATTTCCGAGATGACCCAAGCATCAAATTTGGTCATTGCTGTAAGTACCAAAACTTTGTTCCTCATGTTATTTGTGTGCTTGGACAATTGGAGAGCTGGTGACAAACTGGTGCCCACCAACGCTGGAGTGGAGGGGCCGGGGAGAGCTCCCAGGAATCCTTTGGACTTTGCCGGTGCTTACAGCAGCCACATTTCCGCGCAGCGCACAGCAGAAGGTGCTGCTTTTTCTCTTTTCTCTCCCCCCGCTTTTCTTTTCCTTTCTTCCCCTCTCTCTATTAATAACTGAAGCCAATGGCTGCTCTGAGTTACGAGGGGGTTTTATTGCACAGTTGCATGGTGGAGGGGCCTGGTTTTCATTGTGCAGTGCGGGATATCAGTTTTAACCCAGAGGCAGTGATGTTATTTAACAGGTGCCTTAAAGGCATCGTGCTTATTTAATCACCGTCTCCAGATCAACATTATGTAAATTGAAATTGCTTAGGTACGCAATTAATTGTGAATGCTTTAGACATTTTTAAAGGCATAAGACAATACCTGAAGTTCCATTTTAAGAATATCCAGGTCAAAGGACACACATGTTTTTATTTTCTTATTTGAGGTATAATGTGTTCAAGGCAGATTTATGGCACAACCTTTGTTTATTGACTTGTACTTTTCCACATGAAACTAATGGAACATGACAGATGATATTTATGAGGCATGTGTTCTTGATTAAATCATGTTAGACATTAAAACCTGATAAAAGAACGTATTTTAAAGGGTGGATTAATAGAAAAGGAGGCAGCATTGATTGGCGAGTTTACACGGAACAAGACATATTGGTCTTAGACTGAGTATTTATAGGAAAGATATGTAGTTATAAAACTTTAGAAGCTGAACAGAAAAAGATTAATAAGCTTGGACTCTTTGGAAAGTTTGATTTTTTTGTTTTTCTCCTGTTATAAGCCACTGGCCACCTTGTATTTCTGGTCTTTCAAGTGAATTTATTCAGTTCTGCATAAGAACTTGTGACCCTCTATGGCCTACTGCTTGTAATGTTGGCCCTACATGCATTCTGTATTCTTCAGGATTCCCAGTCAGCAGATCTGTGCAAGCAGCCTGTGCCACTGCTAAAAACTGCTCTGTAAACATGCTCTAAATTCTGCTTAGATGGGTGCAAATGGGGTGAATCAGCAACAGTCAGATGGGGCTGCTTCTCCCCACCTTGATACCTGGGGCTTTGCACAGAGTTCTGAGTAACACGCTAGTAGGGAATCACTCCGAGTAGTATTTTGCATGTCAGCTTAAGAGTGTCCTCTAAGTATTTCCTGTGGAGAGCAATGGGAGGATTTTCGTTAATGTAGCAAGTGGGAACAGATTGAATTTGTTTCCATGGCTTATATGACTAAAGGGAAAGCAGATACCTGCATTCTGCTTTCACTTACACACAGGTGCAAATGTGGAATGTTTCCTGATTTCAGCTACCCAGATGGATCTGAGGACATACTCTAGCTTGGTGCAGCATTTTCATTACTGAGTTTTAACCACCTGAATTTGTGCTAACCTGGATCCTCAAAGCTGCATTTTGTCTGGAACAGAAAAACTGCTGCAAGAGAAGATAGCTTTGAGTTCTTAGAGCTCCTGTCAGCTTCTATTTGCAGAAGTAATGTTCAGTGCAAATACAAGGAAAAAAAAGTTCTATAGGTTTTTATTACAGCAAAGTAATTTCATGCTGTGGTGCAGTATTCACCTCCTGCTTGTAACCTCTTCATCGTAACTGAAAGACTTGTGCCACATTAATAGCTCTTCACTTCTCATCTGAAAGCATTATCTTTGCTGGATGAGATACAGTAAAGTGTGTTAAAGTGATCGGATTCAAGTGTTTAAATGAATAAATTGCTTCAATATATTCCACAGGGAAGGAATGCAGATTATAGGCACACTTACGGTTTGCTTTCATTTGGACTTGTCAGGGTAGAAACTAAATATACTTGCAAAATGAGAAAAGAGTATAAGAAATACAGTTTTCTGTGAATGGAGATGCTTTTATGAAGTGTTGTGTGACTTAATTTGAGTTAAAGCATGACCTTGCATCTCATATCATCAGAGCGAGTTGTGTTTGAAAAGCTGTTAGCTAAAGTACACTTCTGCTTTCCACAAATCCAGTGGTAATTCTTTTTTTTTTTCTTTTTGTTTTCCCCAGCTTGCTCACTAAAACATTCCTACCTACTTGAGATTTTAGAATAAGCATTCTCTCCAATTAGGAAATGAAAATCTTCATAATGCAGATGTTTCCCTGTAGAGATTTCAGCCCTCCTTCCCCATGCATATGGTGTAAGCCAAAACAACAGATGTTAGAGAATAAAAAGAAGAGAATAGAAAATAGCCCTGGAAGTAATATTATGTTGATACATTAGTATTTTGCCTCCTAAAAGATTTAGCAGAATTTAAAAAGCTTCAAAGATGGACTGAATAATAGATCAGAGACTTAGAAAAAAGAAGTGTATTGAGGCTGAAAAGAAGGGGAATGATTTTGTTGAGAATTGATATAGATCAAAGATGCAGAGTGTTTGTACAAATAAGAGAAAGAGAAGGGGGGGAGGAAGTGTGATTTTAGAAAAAAAAAAGGCAGCTTAGCTCTCCGTCCTACAAAAAGTGGAAAAATTGATCACATCTAGAAAGATGGAATCTTCAAGTGGCAAAATGGATATTGAATGTGAAGGGCAGGTAGAAGGGTATTTATTGTGTTTTGTCTTATGTTGGTAATGGTACCCCTAAGCTTTGTAGGTTCATCACAGCTCTGCCCTCTAAGCTGGGTTCAGGTTCTCCTGGAAAAATAGGACTTTTGGTCACCAAGGAAAATGGCTGGGGATGATGGCCATCACTCCAGAGATGACGAAGATTAGGAAGGAATTCTCTCCTGTGAGGGTGAGGAGGCCCTGGCACAGGGTGCCCAGAGAAGCTGTGGCTGCCCCATCCCTGGAAGTGTCCAAGGCCAGGCTGGACAGGGCTTGGAGCAGCCTGGGAGAGTGGAAGGTGTCCCTGCCCACGGCAGGGGGTGGAACTGGGTGAACTTCAAGGTCCCTTCCAGTCCAAGACTGTGTATGTTTCTATGATTTTTTCCCCACAACGATCAATGCTTATCACACCATTTTTTGTAGTTCTTTGCCAAGTCTGTTCTTACACACCACGAATAACAGAGATTCTGTGTCCCTTCTGTCCTCATGCTCACCTGTCTTTCACAGCCCTCTCCTTGATGTTCAGACTATGTCTTGTTTGCTAAGCTTCTCTCAGCAAAATCCATTCAGAGTTTCATGTTGTCATGTTAGTGATAGGACTGGATCCAGAAATCCACGTCTTGACTTCAATTTTTCTAAGTGTGTGTAAATTGAAGCAAAACTGAATTCCTCAGCTCTGACAGGTGGTTGCTTCGCTAGGAAAATTACTTGCACTGTTAATGAATTTATGTATCATAAAGGAATTGTCCTTGGAGTCAAAGTGTTGGTACTAAGCCCTCAAACTGAAACTTCCCTCTCAACATGCTTCATACTGAACAGGTTCTTGCTGAGTTCTCCGAGGTTGTCTCCTTCCTCTGCTCTGTCCTGCCATGCTTTGCCAGTGATTGTTCCTTTTTCACTTGTTGCTTTCTCTTTGCCTCTATTTTTGCTTTCTGCTAGTTTATGTTTCTGCATCTCCTTGCTGTGGGGGATGCAGACTGGTGGTGCTGGGGCATTGCTGAGGGAAGCTAAACAGGCCAGGCAGGAGGCCTTTAGGAGGAGCCTGTAATGGCTAAATCATACCTCAGGATCTCCCTGCCCACTGCTTGAGAAGCAGGATTGTAGTGTTGCTTTGTAAAGACAGCTCTGGTGCTGCTGGGAGAGCAGATTCCCATTTCCCACCATCAGAGCTCACTGGGAGAATGTCATATCCAAAGATTGTAAGAAGTTTGTGTTTAATCTGCATTTCTAATGTAAATGGAAAGAAAAACACGTATCAGCTAATACTGATTAATTATATCCCTGTGCTGATGGCCAAGAATGGGAGTGTCATGCCATATAGATTATATACAACAAAAATGTTCTTTTTATGAATCAGCCAGGGAAGGCATCCAAGCTCTTTGAGTAGGTAGGTAAAGTGTTTGGCTAGTTTTCAGGGTTTGAAGCCATCTGGAAAAATTTAACCAAAATTATCTGCTTCACAGTCCCAAGATAAATCATTTTCCCACTTACACAATTGTTCCTCATTAAGCTAGTGGGGTTAGGGCTGATTAAACCCTGATATTATATATAACTCAGGCTTTTACAGAGCATATTGTAGATGGAGTTTTCGTAGTGACAGAGATACCACTCTCAGCCCCAGCTGAGAACAAGAGTAAATAATAGTTTCATGGAATGGAGTAAATACTCCATGAAACAGAAACAATTCTGTTTAGCTCTGTGTGGTTTAAGACATTGTCCTTTCTGACAAATGTTTTATCCAAACAGTTCAGTGTGTACTGTAGTACTTATGCTTATATACTTACATATTAATATGAGCTGAATGTATATAATGTATAGTATGAATAACATTTTTTGTGAATCAAAGATACAGACATGTCCTCCATGTGACTAACCATCCAACTTTGAAAAGCAGCAGCAAATAATTCTCTCTTAAAAAAAGAGCTTCATTATATTTTTCATGTCTTCTCTGCATTCTTAAGCAAGTACTTGTGACTGAGAAGCAGAGGGAAGGAAGATAAAAAATGAATATTGTTCTTTTTTAAATGAAGATGAGTTGGTGAACCTGATGCTGTGTAAATGGAGACATAATTCAGTGATATGAGATGTCCTTACATTTAATAATTTCCAATGCTTCTCTGGATTATAGAAAATACTATGGAAATCAGCTATTTCAGTTTTTGGAAGATCAGTCTCATACTCCAGTACACTGTCCGTGTGCACTTGAGTAGTGTTGCTGACTTAGAGGTCTACTTATATGTGTATGTTTTTAGCTTGGACTTACAGACCTGCCTGTGAAGCTCTTGGGATACTTTTGATTAGGATTTGAGGTTGGAAAGGGGTTAAATCATTTACATGTTGTAGCTTGACTGAGTGTGTAAGACCTGCAGCCAGTTGTCAGCATCACTGCCTCTCTCAGCTGCAGATCAGGAACAGCCCTGGGAATGTCTCACAGGCAGTGTTTACAAGATGGAATCCTTTATTCAGCATTTGCATTTTGCCAACAAAGGTGATAGGTTTTGCCTCCTAATCCATAAGGTTTGTTGTGGGCCTGTGGGGCATAAACCAGCTGAGTGACGTCTGCCTCTGGTTGCAGTGCTGGAGTCTGGTGATGTGCCTGTGGGTCAGATCTGAGTTTGGGGCTCTGCCTTGGCTCAGCATTAGAATCTCCAATGAGCCAGAAACCCCCTCGGTGCCTTGGGCTTGCTGCTTGCAGAATCAGGCTGGTGATACCTGCTTTTCTAAAGTGCCTCTTGACTGGGGGGAGAATATGTCATCCAAGAGCACTGCATATAAGTAATTATTGTAACTCAGAGGTCATTAGAGCTTCACTTTCTGGAAGAGTGGTCAGAAGTAGAATTTCACTTACTGTGGAACTGGTGAAGCTCTCGAAGGCAGCAGCCTGTACATGCAACTAAAACTATGTGCTGGGAGAAAGAAAGAAAAACTTCTGGTGCTCAATTGTGTTCATGCCAACTGCTACCCGTCCTTCCCTTTTTTTTTTTTATTTTTAAACTTTGTTATTCTTCTCCTTTGGAATGAGGTTATTGAATGCTAAGAATTACTCAAAGCTCATGAAATTCAGGGCTTAGAGCTACAATAACTAGTATTTCCAGGGCACACATCATTATTACTGAAGATGGTAGTGGTGTGTGTGGGTGTCGGGGCACGTGTGTCATTGTGAAATACCAGGGAGTCTTACCAGACAGAGGAGGTCTGCAGCAAAGCTGACACACACTCACTTCAGGCATGTTCTTTAAACATGTGCCAACACTGAAAAGCTTCATTTTGTCATTAAGTTGTGCCTTAGGATCTGTTCCCCAATGCAGTTTCTCTGAAATGAGAAGGTAGAGTCTTTTCTCCTCAGTGCTGTTTATGCTTTCACAAATGTGTGGTTTTCACATGCTTCAGCAAAGGTAATGTGCCCAGTTGAAAAAACAAACTGAGATAAACCCCTGTTATTCCCGTCCCATTTTGACTGGGGGTAATGATCTTTTTACAGTATTGTAGAGTTAATACTTCCTTATAACTAATTGCAATTTTTTTGAAGGAGCATTGATACACTGAGCAGTTTCTGTGAATCTTGATGATGCAGAAGTTACCCCTGTAACATCAGTGTTACATCATGCAGGAGTTCTGCAGCCCAGGTGGGATGAGAGGACCATTTCTCATTGCAGTGTGTGTCCCTGGTGGGGACAGTAAATGAGATCACATGCCTCCTTGCCCAGGACAAACACAGCTCAGGAGGGACAGGCCGTAGTGGCTGGAACAAGAGCTCTGGAGGATGGTGCGGTGAAAGCAGAACCCCCAGCCTGCACTTGCCTTGGGTTCAACATTGGGTTATAGTTTCTGAGCTAATTCTCACTGCTTTTAAAAACCGGAAAAGAATACTTGGTTGATCTGGAAGGTTTCTCCTCTCCTTTTAGCCCAGCAGATGTTTTGAAGCTTTTCCCATCTTACCTTCTTAAGTCCCTTTTTGATTTCACCTCGAGGTACAGATTCTTTCTCTTGCCTGAGGTCCCTGTGCAAAGCCTCTTGTTGTGATGTTTGCATGTTTTGAGGCTTCCCTTTTGTTCTCTGCACATTATTCTTTCACATAAGTGCAATCTTGCAGATGCTTATAAATTACTTTGCAGGCTTGAGAAGCTGTTTTGCCCAAGAGCCTTCTGACACCCAAATGTAGCTCCCATCCATTGTGTGCATAAAGACATTCAGAAGAGGGCTCTATCTGTTGATACAGCACCCAGCACAAAAGGACTGATCTGCCTAGATCCTCTACAGCTTCCCCAGTTGTAGACTAAGTGCAGTTCCAGATTATGTTAAAGTTGCAGGTTTGGGGTTGTTTCTTTCATTCCACGTAGGTTTTTCAGGGTGTGATTTAGAAATCAGACTGTGATACTGTAATGTCTGAATGCTTATTGAACCCTCCTTTCTAACATCCCTTTCTTGTCTGCTGCTAGTGCTTCTTTGTTAAAGTGAGCTGGGAAGTTACTTGCATTTGGAATGGAATATTTAAAAACAAACTAACATCAAGGTGCAGTTGCAAAATGTTGCAAGCTCTTTGAATGTTGGGCGCCTGCTTATTTTGGAGTGTTTGCTGGGCTAAATGTAACATGGATTTGTCTGTGATGCGTCATAGACTTATCAAAGCCAAATTACTCATTAAAATAATGCTGAATTGGAATTACAAAGCAGTAAACCAGCGGATAAATAAAAGGTTAGCAGAAAGGTAACTTGATATATGAAACCATAAAAGAGATTTCAGAATTAATGAGGGAGACAATATTTCTCCTGTAGAGACTTTAAGACTTGGTTGAAGTAGTGTAACAGCAACACATTATTTATTTATTGTGTTGCCTTATTCTTAGGCCCGTGGGACCAGACAGGAAGGAATTAGAGAACCCTATATTACAATTTAATTGCTTGAAGAAAAAATATTATTTTTTATTGTTAACCATTAGCTGCTTCTAGTTTTATTAAAGTCATAATGTCCATGCTGTAGCACCAATGTTTGCAGCGTGCAGTGATGGCTAGGAAAATTGTTCAATTGCTATAAAATCAGCTTAGTGTGGGAAAAAAAAAAAAAAAAAAAGGAAAAAATGGAGAGCTGGAACTAGACCAGTGGCTGTTCAGCTGTGTTTTCTTCCATTAGAGCTGTGAAGAAGTGTCCTGATCTTTCACTGAAGAAGTGTTCACATTTATACCCACAGTTTTCCTTGAGTTGAGCCACTGGCAGCAGCTTGTGCTCACAGTTTGTTGTTTTCTCTTCCTCATGTTGGTTTGGGATTTCTGTATAATGTCCTGGGCTTGGTCACTAAAAGTGTTTTTAGTTTGATTTTTTTTTTAAACCACAGGTTAAAATTGTGACATTATTTGACACCCCTGTTTAATGTATGAATTTGGGTTTTAAACAGGTTTGGAGTTTATTTTCTTTTTTTGCAGAGACAGTGGACAGTGTTTCTGTTTTTCTAACTATTGTTCATTTTTCAGAATCAAAATTCTCCTGTGCCAGCTATGCTGTGATGACTGTCCCCTACTGTGTTCTTGGCCTGTGGGAAAGGAAAGACAATATAACGGAGTTTGGCTCACCATGGCAAAAATGTTTGGAGGAATGATCTCACACCTGCTTCGGGCTAAAAATGCTTCTTCCACGAGTAGCCAGAATGGCTCAGCTGTTGAGCTGTGGTGATCTGACCACATGGACAGATGAGCAAATCTGAGACACGTCTGTAATGCACAGAGCACATTGGTAATGGCAGCACAGCAGCTCAGCCGTGTGTGGATCCACATGGAAGGGTTTACAGATCTGTACAATAATCCATTGCCTTTTTTCACAGACTCAGAACATCTTCTTTCTCTCTGAAATAGGCCAGCAGATTTTTTTTTCCTAGAATGTCTCAATCCTTGATCCTTTTCTTCAGTTCCCAAGAGCAGCTTTGTATGATGTAGGGAACTGGGTCCTTTCACAGGTGTCTCCAGCTAGGAAAGGTCCACAGTATTTCACCATCTGATTCCTCTTTGAAATCAGCTCTGTCTGAGGTGGGCTTTGCTCTTATGATGATTGGGAAGTGAATGCCATTCTTACCTGCAGGTGCCACACTTACAGCAGTGCCTGCAGAAGTGTTGTGCCTTCCTGTAAATTCAGAAAGTGGTGGTTGTCTTTCTTCCCTTTCCTTGTTAAATTCATCCCCATTGAGTAGTATTTTTAACTTCTGTGGTTAAACCACAGTGTGAAAGGGGCTGGCTGGATTATTGAGGTGATGGAGCTGTTGCAGCTCGGTGCTGGGGACTGCTGATGTTACCTACAGCTGGCCTGGATTCAGTTTTAAACCAAGGGTGTCCATCTTCCAATCCAAGAGATTCTTGTGTGTACTGAAATCCAAATCATTCCCTCGTTACTGCAAAGACAGCAACAAGACAGAAGACCCTCTCAAGAGGTTTCAGGGACCTGTAGATCCCCAGGGCAGTTGTGATAAGCTGCTGTCTAGTGCTCCAGCAGTGGCACAGGGCTGTAGTGTGTACTCCTTCCTAGAGCTGGGGTTTGTGGGCTTTGGCTCACATTGGCAGCACTTTGTATGTGTGCAGGTCTCCTGAAAACCTTGGAAATCTGCATTAGGGATGTCTCTGTGTGTGTATACATGGATATATGTGAAACCCTCAGGCGCTGCTTTCTGCAAGAACTGCCTTGGAAGCCTGTGAGCTGGCTTGGAGTTGTTCAGGAAACGTGATCTGCCTGGTTTTGTGAAGGACAGCTGAAATTTGAAATGCGTTGTGGCCACTGTGACTGACTCTGGATTGTAATTTTTTCAAAGACAGAGTTGGCCTGTCGATACCAGGGCTAGCTCTGCTTTTCTACGTTCTCGCAAACATTCAATGAGGAAGGTGCACTACGTCTGATGAATACTTCCATTGTTTGCCATGGACCCTGGGCAGTAACTTTGGCCTTACTGGGAAAGATTCCCATTCTTTGATGCTCTGATTCTTCAGCCAACTCCATTCTGTTTGATATAATTTTAAATCAAGTTTTCCTTTTAACTTGTAATGTAACAAGTCCCTAAATGTGTTACTATCCACCAAAGAGGGTTTCTTGGCAGGATTTCCAAACAAAAACAAAACAAAAAACCTCTATTCAGCCAAAATACTCTTTAACAGATGAAGCAACAATTACTTGTGGCTTTGTGAAAATAGACTATATATTGTATATACTGTGGAGCAAGAGACCACGATGTGTGTAGTGATGATTTGAGGTATTGGGAAATTAAGTGATCCATCAGTATTGATGCTTGGTGCCAAGTATTAGTTCAATGCTTCAATTTCCTATGCAATTGAAAGTGGGAGTAGGCTTTCACGAGAGAGGGTCTAGTGGTTAATGCACTGGGCTGGGCCCTGGGAGGTCTGGCTTTAATTCCCAGCTCTCTCCAGGCTTGCTGTTCAACTGTGAACATGTTACTTGAACTCCCAGTGCCTCAGTTCTCCTCTTTCCCTCGCTCACCCACTTCTTTTTGAAACTCCTTTGGGAGGAACTGTCTTTAAGCCTGTGTGTGCTATCTGAACAAAGGGTACTGCATCTCAGTAGGGGCCTGGAGATACTTTGACTATAGAAAAATCTGTAAGTGTTCTGGCAAATACAAAACTGTCATGTACACACGCATGTCAGGCAGGCTGAGTTATGAATGCAGTAACGGGAAAAATTAGCAGGCAGAAATGGCAACCGTTACAACCGCATGTTTTCATTTGGATGTCTTGATTATGTGAATATATGGAGCAGCTGCTCCCATCCCCATCCTGGTCCCTAGCAGCACTGTTCCACTTTTGCACAAGTTGGGATGAAGACATACTTGCTTAAGAACAAAGTTGTCCTTTCTTCTGTACATTGTGGGGCCTAACGCAGGGAGAGGTAGCTGGAGTGAACTGTGAACTTGAGGGAGAGCAGGACACTGAATGCAGTCCTGTAGCCTGCCCTGGATGGATTTCCTAAACCTCTTGGCTTCCACCACCTGTAAAAGGCAGGAAACCATAGCTACCATGATACTCCCCTAGACTGTGCACATTCTTTGGTGTCTCTGGAGAACTCTGGAGATAGTGTTTCCCTTGGTCTGACTTAAAATTAGCAGTTGTGTTCAGTGGAAGTTGGGAACTTGAATAATAAAGGCCTCTGGATTGGGTCAGCATTGAAGTGCATTTGCAGAAGTTACTCCAGCCCAGGGCTCGGGTTCCTCAGCAAAGCTCTGCCTGCTCTGCTTGCTGAAAGGTTTTGGTTTGAGAACAGTGGGGAACAGCTGTGTTGGCCTGACAGAATGAGGATGAATGTCCTTCCTGCCACCTTACGTTCATTTAAAAGTAGAAGATATTCTGGAATTTTCTAATAGTTGTTTCTGAGGATGAGCCCTCTAACATTATCCAGCATGAGAGCACCAGTTCTGTGTCTGTGCTAATTTGGGCTGTTGGAATAGATAAGGAAGCTTTTCCAATGAGTGTGTGATTTAACATGCCAACCTAAGAAAGACAAACCTCCTCTCTCAACATGAGTGACACAAGACAGATGAATTTCATTCAAACTAAGGGATTAGTTTTTGGAATCAAACTCTCATTTCGTCATGACTAAAATGGTGGCAGTAACTACTTTGCAAAGCAGTGTTTCACTCTCAGCCTGTGGGAAGGCAGGATTGAGTGTCATGTTTTGTTTTCATTAGCAGAATGTTTTGTCATTGGACCTGGGCCTAAACGAGGCAGGGACAGGAGAGCTGTTCATGTGCAAGTAGGTTGGGCACGTGTGGCTGGCTGTGTGCATTCTGCAGGCTGGTTTTTACAGAGAGATTTGGCTGCTGGGGTCTGGCCCAAGTGTCATGCCTCTGGATCACAGCTATTTAAGATCACACCAGCTGACACCTTTGGGGCTAAGGATATTAGACTGCATGTGTATGGTTATTTCCACTACAGAAGAGAGAGTGTTTTGCTTTGTTTTGTTTGCAACAATGAGTAATAAGATCTCTTGTTGTGACTCCTCTCTCTGGAGATCTGAGTAGCAAACAGTGACCATTCATGAAGACCATATGAAATTATTTTAAGAATAACCTGACAATCTCAAACCAGACATGCTGTGTAAACAAATGATACTATGCTGGAGTGAGCTTTACTGACCTACCATAAAGAGAACCTTCCTGTCCTACTGATGGACTTTTACTATAGATTATCAGCAGAATCCTTGTCTCTGAAGTATAAAGAAATGTCCTCTGAGTGGTTGTTCTCCCTCCTACCACTCATGGTAGAGTTAAATGGAGTTTTGGCTCACAGAAGGCATGGAATAACACAAAGAAGGAAAGGTATGGAAAGTGTTTTTTTTTTTTTTTTTGTGGGTTTTTTTTTTTTTTTTTAAATTTATTTATTTCTTAATAATTACAGGGTTTCCTAGCTCTCATCTTTGTATTTCATTCAGATGTGTAAGCAAGTAAATGCATAAGCCAAATGAAAAAGGGAATGTGACTCCAAGGTATCCTAGGACTCTAAAGGTAGAGTCTGTGACGGTGATAGAAGCCCTGCTTTTCTAGAAGACTATTGTATCAGCATCCACAGTAATGCATGCAACCTCCTACCTGTATTTAAAAATAATAACGTGCAAATAAATACTTGAAATGATTGCTGACATACAGATGTAAAAGTGGGAATAGAAGAAATGGCTATTTTGCAAAGTAAACATTTGCAAGATCTTTTTTTCAGATGCAAACGCAGTATGTATATTTTTTTTGCCAACAAATGTCTTTAAGGTTTTAGAATAGAGTCAATTTGCTTTTTTTTAAATCTCTATGGGAGTTGTCTTGATTTCCAGCCAGTAGGATCTGTCTGGTCCACAGACTCTTCCTGATGGACAAGAGTGCTACTGTTTGCTTATAGCTGTTGATAGAATCGTAGAATTGGAAAAAATACTTAGTGATAGAACTTTCATCTGCTTGTTTGACACTGCAGTTAATGAATGTCTCATGTCTTGCCATCTAGAGAAGTGATATTTGAAAATCTAACCCAAATGCTGCATAAAGTTTTTCACAATTAAGGCAAAAGCATTATCTCATTGAGGACTGAATTCTCCCACCTTGGCAGCCAAATATGACAGAGGACAGAGCCAGTGTGCTCATGTAAATACCCAAGGAGACTGTTCCCCCCTCCAAGTATTCAGTTTTCATCCTCACCTGGAACATGGACAGGAGTGTGAATACAGTGACATGTTTTGTGTCTGGCCTTCAGTTTTGTCCATGGAAAGCCCAGCTTTAAATGTGACCTTGTAGGAGAGAAACTCAAATTGAAGCTTTTTGAATTGAAGATGCCGTTTAGGAGAGGAGTGGTCCACCTCCAGAAAGCCCCAGAGGGCTGATTTACGGATGGGTCGGGTGTCATAAACCAGATGATGTGAAATTTCTCCATTGCACTGCAGTTGTGTAAAACCAGCAGAATCCGCATGGTTACACTCAGTACACACTTTTTTGGGTGGTTGGAAGCACCTGATCTCTACCTTGGCTAATGCCTGATTTAAACACATTCCAAACTACAGGCTGTGGCACCAACCGAGTCTGCAGCTAGGGATGTATAGACTGAGTTTTTGGCAGGAACTGTCTTAACTTTTGTCTGCAATATATAGTAAGTCTTTATAGTGTTTAAGACACATAAATCTGATCTCCCCCCAAACTGTCTGTAGTTCATTTCCTCCAGGGTTGGGGGCAGGGGGAAATCCAGGTAAATGGAAGGACAATTTGAAGAAGAGAGAGATCCTGTGAAATCATTTGAGCATGAAATGTTGGATTTAAACAATGAAGTAGCTTCCTTTCCTATTCTATTTATCACTTTAATTGCTTAAAGCATATTTCTTAGAAATAGTCAAAATACAGACTCAGACATATTTATATTTTATGCATCCCTGCTGTTACGTTTTTTTGGATGTAAAATGGATCGGCAAAACCCATGGAGATGTTTATACAGAAAACACAGTATAATGAAAGTCTTACTGTGAATTTTGTGTTGATAGCATTTGTAATAAATCAGGAGAGTCAATTACTTTACTCTGCTATACACACAGTAACTACTGTCACATTGCATGAAAACATTACTTATCTACTCACTGTAAAGATGCCAACTATCTCTGGATCAAACTGTGCTGAACTATGAAGTCAGACTTCTTGTAAGGAAGGAATACTTGCAAATCATGCAAATATATGTTCTGGTGATAAAGCCAAAGGTTTCTGACAAACTACTTTATGAGGGTTTTTCTTATTTGTTGTTTTCTGTACTGAGAGGGAGGAGGGAACCCAAATCAGTTCCTTGAGTTGTTAATGCTGACGTAGTTCCTTGGGGACACAGAGGGATCAAGCATTGTGTATCTTAAACATCTACAGTTTGGCAAAGAGAGTCAAGGCATCAGTCCAGGGGGATGTCTGACAGGGACAGAAATACTGGGTATGTAATGGACACTCTTATTTCTAAAAGACTGCTCCTTTCTCAGGGTTTCCTCTGGTGTCAGGCTGAGCAGGGAATGAGGGACTTCAGACCAGCATTTTTAAACAAAAGACATTGAAAGACTTGAAAGACATTCTGATCTTACCTTTGAGTCGTCATTGTAGCGCTAAAAACAATAATACGTGGCCTGTAGAAGAACTTGAGCATCTCAGTGCAAAACTTAGGCTGTTAGTAACTGTAGGTTTTGTAAGAATTGAAGCAATGTCCCTTTCATGGTGTGTGTGAACTATAAAAGCTTTAGCTCTAGAATCACCAGAGGCACAAATAACTTGGGGTTCTGGAGCCTTTAATCCCTTTAAAAATGGGATTATGATTATAATTTTAACCCAAAGTTCTAGTCACCCATATTTGCCCCAGTTTCTTGATACGAGTTCTTCCAAAATACCTGTAAGCTCTAAGTCATCAGTTTTATTCTCATTTTCAGAACCACAAAACCCTGGAGAAGTAAGTGTCTCAGCCTAGATTGAAGCTCAGTTTTTAATATGATAATGTTAAAACTGCTCTTGCTTACAGCACTGACAGCTGGTAACACCAAAATTAGCAGTTGTGCTGTTCTGGACTCCAGCCTTGGCAGAGCCAGCTTAGGTACTGCTGAAGGGACTACAAGGACCTTCCTGTGAGCTTACAGTTGGCTTGCAGCAGAAGACTCTGAGTAATCAGGCAATTACAGCTGAAATCAGCATCAGCCACTTGAAGGCTTTTTTGTTTTTGCATTTCTGTTTTGTTTGGAGTTGTTATGTGAGTTTAAAGATCTTGAATCATTTTCTAAGCCTCTGCATTCAAATTGATTGAATACTGGGTGCTATAAAAACATTACTTCAGCACAGATACACTTAGACAACTCCCCTGTAATTTTCTGTAACTGCATTTGGGCACTCCAGCAATCTTTGGTGAAAAGCCATTGGATACAAACAAGTTGTAACTTTTATCCCAATTGGATGGCTGAAGGCATTTCATGTCTTTGTGTAAGAAAGTGGCCTTCTCTAATAATATATCCAGGCCGTGCAGGGCTGTGAAAAGGTTGCTTGTTTACCATAGCCAGGACTCTCTTAATTCAGTGCCAAAGGGGGTATTAGGCTTTCCCATTTGAGCTGCTGTGCTATCAGTGCAGGATCTTTCACTGCACCTTCTACATCTTCCCAAGTTTCATATGTGGCAAGTTCTCAGAATGTGATTCCTCTTGCTAGATAGAGGACACAGAGGCAAGGTGATGTCTGCAACAAATCCTCGTTAATGTGCTTCACCCCTTTTGGGAATTTCCAAAACAGATAAATGTTTTCAGAAATGTCTGTTTAGATAAAGGAAAATTCTTACGCAGTGAGTATTAATGACTTACAGTTCTTCCTTCTGTAGTCAGGCTCTTGCAAAAATTTCCATTTTAACAGCACCCTTGCAGCATTCTCCATACCACTGGATGTCCCTTAGATCCACACACAACATTCTAATTATTGATGAGATTTCATCACAAGTATAGCCGGATCTGGCAAACTCTGTATGAATGTTCATGTTGTCATCCACACACTGCAGACATAAAACCACTAGCTGTCTTTTGGAGAAATCCATTGTTTCATCATGCATAATTGTACAGCACTTTCCAGAAATTTTCTCAGAAGCATCCCTTATGAGTTATAGAGCCATAATTTCCATTATCTCATGTTGAGTAACTGGATTTGTGAATTTGTCTTGAGTCATTTTCAGCTACTTTGAAATACGAGGATCAGATTCCATTTGCAAAGAAGATGGTTAAGATTGATTTCAACTTTATTCTTTGCTAAAGGGTATATTTTCAGTTTCTTTAGTTTAGTGGTCTTGCAGTGCAAGCCTTTGTCAGGCAAGATAATATCTCCCACTTAGTGTTTTCATAAGGATCTTCCTGTTTTCTTTTTTCTTTAAAGAGCATTGAAAATTTAGCATTTCACCCACATGTTTGTGGTCTTCTGAATGGTATCAGCTGCTTTGCAATGATCTCAGATAGATTTTAAGATTTTTTTTTCTCCCAGCTGGAAAACATGGATGGCATAACAGCATCTGCACAGTTAGTCAGAAGTGCAGTTCTTTGGTGCAAGCTACAACAGTAGAAGCCCTGTGTGCTGTGGCCACCTTGCAAACCAGAGGACTGTTAAAAATCCTCAAATTAGGGATCTGAGCATCCAGTCAAGTAAAGAAATGATATTTTTCTTGATGAGCTGTAGTTGCATTCTGCTGCAGACAACATTGGATAGAACTTGAACCACCAAAAGCTGCATCTTGCTGAAGGTTTGGTGGGTTTTTTCTCATTTTTTTGCCCAGCAATCAGAAAGCTTAAGCGATTTTCATTTCGGCATCTGGAAGTTACACTGTATGATTTTGTGCTTGTTCAATCACTACTAGCACAGTGATAGAGCACAATAGTGGTTTGTTTATCCATTAGGTAATCCTGTCTGGAAAAATGAAAGTTTTATAGAACTATTGCAGCATTTGGAGAAGAAGAGTAATACCTTCCAACAGAAAACCAAAACATCTATAAGGGAAGCATGAAACCCTTTAACTGCATGGGTGTGGGGTTTCAAGGTGCAGAAAGTTACAAAAAAGATGATGGTCTCACCATTGAATGGCTGGTCACTCCTCATGCAGAGGTAATTCTTGGAGCTTGGTGACAGAAGGGAAGAAAATGGGCGGAGCAGAGGAAATTGGCCAGACCTACAGCACACAGTGGGTATCCTTGGGAACACAGAATGCCATTTTGGAGAGAAGGAGGACAGTAGTGTAAAAGAAATGGGAGACGTGGACAGTAAACTTCAGCCAGTCTTAAGTGGAAAGGCCATGTTGGATTGTTCTTCCAGTCAGGAAAACAAGAGGCATGTAGTCATGGTTGCAGAAAAGGCTCATCACCTCACAGGGGTTCTTCAAGAGCCCTTGGCTCCGTGGGAGAAGAAACAGCAGACACCATTGAAAATCTACTCATTTGGATTAAAGAAAACAGCAAAGTGCATATCCAAGGGACTGATCTCGGTGACTGGAGTTGATAGAGAAAATGGTTTGTCAGCTTTTCTGCTGAAGCTGTCTCTTCCCATTGCCCTCCTTCACTATTTCACATAGAAACAAGTGTGCACCCATGGCAAATCACATGCATCAAAAGAAACACATGAGGACTGCTCACTCAGGCAGAGCCTGAGCACAGCTGTAAGAAAAATGCTTATGCACCCAACATGCCTTTTGTAGAATTTAGGAGCTGATGCTAGAAAGCTTTGTTGGCTCACTGCTTAAGTGTTCAGAGCTTGGAATTAGAGAAAAGCCAGGAAGAAATGTGCTTTTGGAGTGCTTTCAGTGCACTTTGACTCTCTTGAGGTGCATAGTATCAATAGTGCAAGCTGCAGAATTCTTGCTCAGAACTGACTGTTCTGTTGTATGAACTTTTTAATGCCTTGAAATGGCACATGCTGATCCCAGATGTTAGAAATAATCAAAGCAATGTGACAACTAGAAAACCTAGTATCAAAAGGCACAATCTGATCTGCATTTTAAGTCCCTTTTGAAAATGCAGAATCACAGAAAAAAGTTCTAAAAAAACTGAGGTATCTTGTCAAAGGTGTAGTTAAAAAAGTAAAACTATAAAATTACAGATAGTTAAAAGATTAATGAAAGATTGATTTGTTTTATGTAGTTAATGCAAGAAGTAGAATATTTTAAATCTTATTAACTGTGTTTTGGCTAAAACTGTTACCTTGATGACCATGGGAAAATGCAGATTGTGAACCAAAGGAAAAGAGCACATCCTTCAAGCAGAGGATTTGTTCTCTGCTGACAGAACTCCGTCATGATTTCTGTAACACCCATGGTCCTGCAGTGATTGATTGTATCAACACATTGTTGAAGTTGAAAATATTATTGATTGCAAAAAGTAATATAATTTCTCACCTGTTCTTAACGGGATTATTTTCCAGCAGAAAATTTCAACTCAGCTGTTTATTTTTGCACTCCATCATTCCACAATAGAGAGGCTTCAAATCTGTATTTGTGGTATAACTAGATAACACAGTGCTTTAGGCCTTTGTGTAAAGGGAGGCTGTAAAGGTGTTTCTATGGAAGTACTTTTCCTCTCTGAGATGTATGTCTCAGGAATACATTTTTAAGAAAAACTCTGGAATCTGGATTCAGAACTTTGTTTTTGTTGCTGTAGTAAGGGCAAAGATAAGCCTTACCTAAAATTGTTCAGATGCTTTCAGGCTTCTGGAGAGTTGAGGTTAGATCCCAGGCTGATTGGAGGTTGATTCAGACCAAATCCTTCTGTTAGTCTTCCACAACACCAAGTGATTAGTAATGCTTAACTTGAAGATGAAGGCTTGGGATCATGGAAGTGTTGTTTAGGACTTGGTGTGTCCTCAGTGTGAGTGGGTCGTGAAATGGTCCATGAAATGGCTGTGCCTGTTCTGTGCATGTTACAGTGCAAAACGAGGTGGGGGTCTGATTTACAGCCAGCACAGCCATTTAGTGCTACAGGATTTCCCCTTTATCTGAAAGGTGAATTCAGGGATGTCTCTGGCAGTAAACATGACTGCCACTCACAATTACTTTTATTAATAATAATAATAGCAATAATAATTTTAAACTAAATTGGTGAGGAGAATTTTTCCTGATTTCTACGTACCAAGGCACAAGGTTTGACTGCAGCTTTACTTGTTAGGAGGCAAGGCTGAACTAAGTAAGATAGGATAGACCTGGATTTACTAGGGAAGGAAAGACAGTAGAAAGCCTGACTCTTGGCACTATGAGATGACATGGTTGGAACTGTTGCTCACATACAGCTACGTCAGCCCTTGTAGATCAGTGTGAGAGCCTGATGTATTGAAGGGCAGAGAGTTTGTGAAATCATCACCTGCTTGGGAAGAGTTGGGCACAATTTACTCTGATTTGAGGCAAGAGTTGTAAAGGTAAGATCTTAGGGATCCTTCTCATCTCTTTTCCATGAAACAGATAAATTTGATTGATGATGTATAAACACCCAAACTGGATTAAAGTTCAATATTCTCTATATTAATGGAAGTGGCAGCAAATGCTCAAGGAAGAGCAGAAGGAGTCAAGCATGTAGTCAAACTTCCTGCCACTAATAGTGTGCAGCCTGGGGACTTCTTGAGTTAGTGCCCATGTTTTATAGACCTTCACCTCTCCGGCTACCATAGTCTTTTCTAGTCACTTTTTTGAACATGTGCATTCTCAATATTCACAGTATCCTCTGATGGTTTTTCATAGCTTAGCTGTGTTTTAATGACACTCCCCACTAAAAGCTGATCCATTGTGATTACGCAGAAACTGCCATGTGATGTTTGCATTTGGTGCCTCCTCTCCTTTGCACCTTACAGGAACGTGAGTGGGGTGGTCCATAATCCGTGTGCTGCTTAGTAGGATTTTACTGCTTGGATTGCACAACATTTAATGACATATTAGGGAAGGAAATTTATTATTTCTTGTCCTGAAGGAAACTTGTCACAGGACTGAAATCAGTTTGCTGGTATAAAACTCAAACTTGAGTTTTATAGCATGACATTTAGGGTAGGATGAGATAATTTTAAGAGGCCATCATGCTCCAGGGAAGTCAAAATGGAATGAGAAGGGGGGGGGGAGGAATCATGAAAAACATAAGAGCTAAATTGTTTTTGCACTGTGTTGGGTTCAGATATTTGTCCTAACATCTGGTTTCTCTACCACTTTCATCTTAAATCTAAGCTGGATTTTCTTAGTAAACAAGCAGCAAATTCATCACTGTGAGCTTTCCAAAAAGCTTTACAAGTTATTTTAAAGATCTTTTTGGATCTTTTATTTTTATTGCACAATAAGCTTCCATTCATGACTGAAGATGCCTGCTTGAGGTGTCAGCAACCATTTTTCTTTCCTGCATTTCAGCCATATTCTGTGAAACTGGACCAAAAAATCTATTAAATTAGATACGCCAATAGAAATTGATTTTGAAATGGAGAAAAAAATAAATTATTATTCCTTCTGATATTCATACAGCTGTGAATACATCTTGATTCAATTTGTACCAAGCGGTGGGAAAACACTTTTTGAACAGTTTGAAAGCATTTAATAGTCCTGTGATGCACAGTTGATTTACAGTTGAGCTGTACTGGATTTCAGTGCCATGTGTCTCAAAGTTTGAAGGTATGATATGGAAAATTATTACCTTCCCTGTTATTCTGAGTAATTGCCCTCTAATGGACTCTTCCAGCTTTGAGACTGTTTTATTGCTTAAGGTAACTGTTAGCTGATGCCAGTTAATACAGCTGTGATTATTGACCAGCTCCTGGGAGGATATTGTCTGTTCCCTGGGTGACAGAAGCCCTGAGTGCTCTATCCCTTCTAAACAACTCAGAAAATAATAATAAAAAAAGCCCTTTCCTATAGGAGTGATAACTTAGGATAGCAGAAATAAAGGCTTTGTCAAAGTGGTTTGTACCACTGATCCATCTGAGAGTCCCACGTCAGCCTGCAGTGATCCTGGATGTCTCAGAGGAGGTGCTGCAGCCCTGTGGTTATGGGGTGGTTCCTTTCTGCTGAAGTCTTGTGATACAAGGAGGTGAGAATTAAGTATTTCCTGGTTACCTTTATACCATTCATCATGTAGCCTGGTCACCTCCTGTTATCTCTGGGTTTGAGATAAAGTTACAGATCTCTGTGGGATCTCTTACTCTGGGGTGCATTCTCTGCCTGTACTTATGTCTGCTGTCCCCTTGTTTGAACAGTGTCCCTTCCGGCTGGAGTGCAGCTACAATCCTGAGAAAGGGTACCTATGGATACATTGAACGGTGTTTTGCTATTTCCATTTGTTTGCAGCCCTTGAGTGCTCTTCCATTGAGTCTGTAGCATGGGCATGTGCCATCTGAGGTTCCATGGGCTGAACCAGTCCGTAGTACATAACCAAAAGGAGTAATTGTAGGTACTTGACAAAGGAATGGTTTGGGGGGCAAATCACAGTTTTTTCCTGACTGGAAGTAGAGCCTGTTCACCAGTCACACATGTTGGAATATCATGTTGGGTGCAGCTTCTGGCACTGGCAGAGTACATGGGAAAATTGGGCCTTGGATGAACAAGTACCCATCTGAATAGGTACTTCATGCAGTCAGGCATGCTTTTGTGCATTTATTCCATTCATACCTTATCCACCCTGATCCTTGTATTTCATTTTAGTCTGAGTGAGGAACCAGATTGTTTCTGGTTGAAACTTCATGGGAAGAGAAAGGAAATACTTTAAATAATAAAGAAATAAGGTCGCTGCAGCTAGGCTGTGAATTACGGAATATTGTATCAAGTGCTGAAAGAAAGTAGAATATATTGAGACTTCTAAAATCACACAAAAGCATCTGGAAGAGGAGCTTTATTTCTTCATAAGGTGCTGGGCAGCTATGGAGGGCAGGTGGCAGTAAAAAGCTGAGCTCTAAAAATACTATAATTATCAGTATCTCTTGGAATTTGAAGAGTTTGTAGCTTGGCAAAAAGTAATTAAAAGTGTCTCCAGCTGAGGCTTTTAGCCCCACTTGTTCCCAGTTCTTTTCCAAGACATTCTGCCCAGGTAAAAGGAGAGGGAACATCTCTGATGTTTCCTAAAGTGCTGTTGGCTGTTTAGGTGTGCAGACATGTTCAGGGAGGTATTACAGGGCATACAGTCAGCTTGTCCCACTCTGGGCATATCAGACTTACTGTGGGTTAATGTTCATGTACTGTCTGGTGTGCAGGCACACTGGGGATAATTACAGGTGGCCTTTTGCTGAGTAAATGAAAGAGAAGCCAGTAATTCTTCTGTTGAGGTACATAATTGCCATGGGGCCTTTTGTGTTCCATGCGTAAGACTTTGTCTCCTGGATAACGTATTCTGCACCAAGGGAATTCAGTGGCCTTCCTGAGGGGAGATACAAGTGATGTTCAGTTTGGGAGGCAAAGAAATGGGACTGCAGGGAGGGAGCTGCATCATGCCAAAGGACAAAAATACAGAAAATGATGTTTTGAAATATGGTGATCCACATCTATAGAGTGATGCTGAGAACAGAGGGGAGTTTAGGGGGAGGGCAGGGCTGTCACTGAATGATCCAAGCCATGGGAGACCTGTCTAGTTAACAGAGCAGTAAATCTGAGCTTTCCTGTGTATATTTATTTTCACATCACAATCTGTTTAAGCAAGAAAAGCACATTCTAATTGCACTCTAAACAAGGATTTCTCCTTCAGCATTTTACAGCTGTTTCTTGTATGCAGTGCCAAGCTGATCTTGGTGATGAGATGTTCTAGCACAGCATGGACATGAGCCTAGTGGGCAGATGTTTCTTCTGCTGCATTTTCATTCACTGTTTCAAGGGGCAGTTGAGAGACTGTTTTACTCCTTCATAAAGGTATATAATTCATGAAGCCCATTACTGTGTAGAGCTGCACATCTGGCATAAAGCACTCCGGTGGCCCAAAGAATGTGCTCGCAAGAAATAAGATGCTTTTGTAGTAAATTCTGCAGTCTGATTGGAATTAACTTCATTTAAGACTAAAGAGCAAAGATAATAGATAAGATAATGGCCGCTGGAAAGGTGATACCGGGAGCTGAGTTGAGTTACAGTACCTGTGACATCTCAGAGCAGCGTGAAAAGGCTGCAGAGCTCCTGCGCGCAGTTATCAGATCATGTACACAGCGACCCGAGCATTTGATCCTCGGGTAGTGAGGACAGCGTGAGCAGCAGAACACGGGCCCTTCGTTCCCTGTGGCGGACCGTGGGCAGAAAACAACCCTTTTATTCCTTTTCCTGTCGGTGGCCGGCCCCGCGGGCCCGGCCGCCGCGGCACGGCGCTGCTCTGGGGCTGCTGCGCTTCCCCGGCGCCGCCTGCGCCCGGGAATGTCAGTGCCGGCAGCGCCGTCACACCGAAACGCGCCCGGCTCCCGCTTCTCCTCTTCGTTCCCGCACCTAGCAGCAAAAGCCAGCTTCGCAGGAAGCGAAATTCTTCCCCTTTAGATGCCTGCCGCAAAACGTGCGATCGCGGATAGAAATATTCCAGTTGAATAATCAGATGTACCATTAGAGTCCCTCTGGACTAAGACATCTTACTAGTGGCATCCCAGCTAAATTTAGAGCTTCAAATTAAAACCATTTCTCCTGAGAGGCCAGATCTGTAGGCATGTTCTGCTGTTAGAGAAAAGACAAAGAGACTTCCCAAAGGTTAATTCAGGCACCTAAGATCTGAAGTTGTGGGTGTCTCTCCTGACTCCTGTTAAAAGGCTCTTGTGCTCCCAAATTAGACAGAATGAGTACAGGACTGAATTTAAGTGTAAAGTTTAGGGTAGACTGTAGTGAATTGAAGCACATATTTTGATTAGTTTTCAAAGGAGGTGAAGCCAGGCTGGTTCTTTTTGGCACAAAGAGCTAGATAAAGAGTTTTTATGGACATGGAGAATCTCTGTGAAGGCTGACAGTAAGTACACATCAATCAAAACTGCTCCAAAAATTATTTTTCTTAAATGGAACAGTATGAATCCTGCTGACTTTTAACGGACCTTATATGCCAATTCCTTCTGTGATCCACTGCCACACCACAGTCCCTGTATTTGTGAAATGGCCTCTTGATCAGTTAGTGCAGAATGTCTGGGAGAGCCTTGCTGACTGGGTAAGAATCTGTACCAAGCAGGTGAATGACAGCTCAGGGGAGGGATGAGTTTGATGTTACATTTATCTTGGGTAGCTGCAGCATTTGAGATCCAAAGTCTAGCTGCAGTGCTGGTTATATTGAAGTTTTCAGCTCACAGCAGAGATACAAGTCTGAACTAAGTACTGCATGCTTTTCCTCTCTTCTCTAGGAAGAATGGGGATCCCCAATAGAAACTTTGGAGTATTGAGATTAATAGAGAGCAAATATGACACAGTTATTTTAACAGGTTTTCATCAAAATCATGTCAGGGTCATCATCCTCTGCCAGCTCCATTGGAGGAGTTGTAAGAACTGAGCCTAGAGACCAGAGAGGAAAGAAAACACACTCGAGTGGAGTCAGTCATAACTCCAATTTATGGATGTGGAAGAGCATCCCATTTGCAAAACAAAGTATTTTCCTGCTTTACTTATTTTCAAGTTCCCACACCAGTTACCTACTGGCCTATTTCCTATATAAAATTGCCTTCATTCGTTCTCATAGCATGCATTTTATTTATTCAGTTAGAGTGAGAACAGAATGTGGCTGTTCCATTCTGGAACAATCAGTGTTCTCTACTTCAGCCTAGGAAGTACTCATTTAGCTTTATTTAAATATCATCATTTTCTTCTCATTCTCTGAAAAAATGAGAGGAAAAAGTTCTTTTAAATTTTTTACTCACACCCAAGGGCTTTATAAAACTGGAATGTGCAATTAACATAAAACCAATTCTTTGGTATCTGACATTGTGGGGGAAAAGGCAGAACTGATTCTTGATGCCTCTTGTGCAACCCAGCATTCCTTCAAGAGTAGAAAGATTCCAGTATTAGTGGAAAGCGTTTTTGTAAGACATCTCAGCCTGTGCCAGCACGGCATGTAATGCACACCAAGCAGCCAGCTCATGAAGAAAAACATGTTTACAGAAACTGAAATGACTTCTTTGTTGTTTACTCATGCAGAGGAGAATGGCGTCAGGAGTACTTCGAGAGAGAATCTTGCTTTTAAATTGCCACTGAACCAGCCCCGCGGTGTGACCAGGCAGAATTTCCGTGACCTTGAGACCAT
Source organism: Chamaea fasciata (assembly GCF_029207755.1). Lineage (NCBI taxonomy): Eukaryota > Metazoa > Chordata > Aves > Passeriformes > Sylviidae > Chamaea > Chamaea fasciata. Next base: position 27,739,749 of record NW_027094095.1, on the reverse strand, counting down.
TCCAGGGGCTGCTGAGCAGATCCCCATCAAACAGTTGATGTGTGGTACAGAGAGGGGCATTGCCATCAAAGACTCGGCTGTAGGCTGGACTTAACCCGGGGAGAGTGACTCAGTGCTCGGTCACAGCAAACCCTGCTCCTAACATCACCCACCTCCACAGCACTGCCAGGCTCTGCCGTCTCCCTGTGCTGATGGATCCAGCTCACCCGACCAGTTCAGGGCTCCAGCAAGTGATTGAGATCATCAGTTACGTGTGAAGGTTTAAATGCAACTGTGGTGCCTGTGCTGGTTCATACTGACCTTCGAACAGCACGTTATAGAAATCTTCCTCCTGGTTACAGGATTTTGGAATTCCTCTGGTTATTTCCTGTTCACTTTTACCTGCTCCCTTCTAGGGATCTGTAATTACTTCTGAATTTTTTTACCTCTCATAGATATGCATCATCAGTACTTGTTAAAGGTGGGGTTTGTTTTGTTTTCCTTAAAGAGCAATTTGTAATTCATGCAGTTGGATGTGTCTTTTGGCTCCAGGCTTGAGATCCTGGAGATCCCACCCACTGTGGGCACAGGCAGTGTTGCATCTCTGTTCACCCGAGGTATGGAAGGTGTTTTGAGTATTGCCTATGCAGTCAATCAAATTAGTTATTTGTATCCTTCTTTTTTCGGTAACAGCTGAGTGTTTGCCAGGGTTACCAAGATCCATGGGTGCGCTGACAGTACCTGGGCAGAGGGCAGCTCAAGACAGGAGAAGGCAAAATCAAAACCACTGACTGTAGAGGATGATTTTACCTTCATCTTTCCTGCTAGAATAGCTGCCCAACAGCTAGATGCTGAAGGGGTTGTCACCATGAGCAACATTAGTGGAAAGTATTTGTGTTGTGAATGTCGAGCCAGCACAGCTCTGAGCAAGTAATTTGTGTGAAGAGCACTACAGAAGTATGCACCTTTTTTTTTTTCTTTTCTTTCTACAAAGAGCAGGGAATGGGGAGAGGGGTGATTCACACACGAGTTAGACACCACTTACGGTAAGTGTGTTGCCCTTGAAAAAGCTTAATCAGGCAATTCCGTAAACGCAGCAGAGCTCTTGGTAGGGCTTGTCATGATTTTTAGGTCCTTACCCTTTAATTTTCTTCTCCTGGGTGGTACTCCTTGTCTTTGCTAGATTTTCTCCCATTTCAGCAGTAGCATTCTCTGCTCTTCACAGCATTCTGTATTGCAGGCTCTCCTGGTTCATTTTGAACTTTACATTACCCTTGTGGCATGAAGTAACCCCTCCTTGCAAGCGAAACAGAGGGAAACAGAAGCACTGAGTCCCCAGACCCTTTGTCCATTCTTGTTGATCCTTATATACAGAAGTGTTGTATGTTCTCTATCCTAAATTCTGCCAGAGAAGAGTTGTTTGTCTAAATGCTCCTTCTGCCACTGTGGGGTTTCTCTGTACTGCAGATTTACTAGTGATTTCTCCATATGACCAAGGATTGTATTTTCAGGAGAAATTCTGTGTAACTGAATAGATCTCCCTGATCAGGCTGTATTTTCCTGCTTTCTGCCCTTAATTTCATCCTGTGCACTTACACTCTTGCTTCCCTTTTTAAACAACAAATAACAGTGTGTTTTGTGGGATCATTGCTGTCCACTTGCCTTCCTCCCTTCAGCCTTCCTAGGATGCATCTCCCATTCCTTCTCCTCAAAGAAACTTTGCTTTTCAAGACCTGATGTCAGTTTTTCACTTCCCAGGCCTTTCCTCTCCATACTTACTTGTTTCTCTGACTAGCTGGAGTGATCCCCTGCTTCTCCTGGTGTCTGCTCCGAGGGCAGGAGCTGTTCTGGTGCTTTCTCATCTTCAGCAGTGGGAAATGAGTGACTGGACAATCATTGCCACATAGCTGTCTTGTGCTGCCCTCAGCATGGCCTGGAGACAGCCTGGGACAAAGAAAATGCAGGGATAAGATAGCTGGGAACGTGCGGGTGAGTCACATGGGATCAGAAGTGTGACACAAATCAGTGTTGCAGCAGTAGCAACTGCTTCATCCTCAAAAGCTGATGGCTCTGTGGGAAGCAGATTGCCTATGACTCAGTTGGCTTTGCTGACTCCTGCACAAGTTTGAATGAAGCCCAGGCTGACCCCGGAGGTCTGCAGTGAGTTCATCCTCTTGATGCACACAGCTGGGAGATGTCTGATCCTGTCTCCAGTTGCAGTGCTGGCAGGAGTTAAGATTGCTACCCTATGCTCAGAGCCGAGCATGGGAGAAGGAGTCTTCCAAGGCTCACTGTGAAACGGTGCTTCAGAGAAATAAATTAAAGGGTAATGAGGATCTCAGAGATCTTCTTATGTCTTAAAATGAATTATACTACTAATACCAAAGGGTAGATTTCCTGTGGTGTTTAATAACCCTGAGAGGTTCTGACAGCCTCAGCTGCTCTGCAGTGTGTTCCTTGGATATTGGGCAGCTGCTGTGGACAAGGCTCACACTCCACTCCTATTCCTTTCCTCCACCTCGCCCCATTTCTTCTTGATCACTGTGTTTGATCACTGTGTACTAAATCTGTTTGATCACTGTGTACTAAATCAGTGCCTGTGTGTTTTGTTTCTGGCACTAAGGAGCTGTGACTTCTGTTACTGTTGTTGGACACTGCTGCTAGTGTATCACATCACTAGAGTGGCTCTTTTCCTTATGCTTCAAACTTTTACTGATGGCATCGCTGTGAAAAGTAGCATGAAATGGATGTTGGACCAAAACATATGAAAATGAACACATGGGGTGGTATTGAGCCAGTTAATGGGACTTATTATTTGGCAGTATCATGGTTTGATGAAGTATTGAAGAACAGGCATGCAGTTAGTTTAGCGTGGTTGTAAGGAAAGTGCATCTTGTCCAAGAAATCTGATGTCAGATTTCCTTGAGGTTATGAGGTTAATGAATTGAGGTTTTCCTAAAAAAACCCTCAAACAATCAAAACCCATAAAATCCCCAACACACATTATGTGATATTACTGAAGCATTTGCTAAACAGATAAAAGTGCTGGCTCGGAGTAATTGACAGTAGCAAGTCCAAAGTAGTTGGATCCAGTGAGTTTGTGTATGCAAAGGTCAAGCCTTTTAACACTTGAGGCTGGAGCTCCTAAACCATTGCTGATAGAACTTTCCTGCAGATGTGAAGGTGGAGTCAGTGCTGAATAATGACAAGAGCAGAGTAGTGTAACAGGTACATTTTCAGTCATTTCACAAGTTGGAACACATTGAGAAAAAATTTACTTTAGCACAGCTTGGTATTGTATACTGCTGGGGCAGTGGGAGAGACACCTTGTCCTGGAAAGTCTGAACTCTTGAGGTGGTTCTGAGTTCTGTGGCAGTGCATACACTGAGGTGTTTGAGAGTTTTATGCTGCTCCCAGTAGAATTAGAAGTTGGAGAAAGTGCATTAGAGAGGAAGAAACCTTCCTGCACCTGAGTGCTTTACCTTCTAGCTTATCGGAAGAGCTGAGTGACTTGCTGACAATAAAGCTCTGTACATTAAAGGATTCTTAATGCAGCAGAAGAAAAGCATAGCAAAAATTGGTGCTGGAAACCGAGTTCAAACAAATAAAATGAAAAAAGTAATAAATTCTTAATAAGGGATGTAAAGAAACCCTGGAATATATGAAGGCTCTTGGCCTCCTGAAATCAAGACTGGATGCTTTTTTGGCAGTTGTGTTCAGCTAGAGTGTGAGTTTACAGGATCAGAGTAACTGAGAGAAATTCAGGGTCAGGCAATGAGATTCAGTAGATCCAGCAGTCTTTTACAAAACAAAAGTCTTGACAAATTGTATCACCTAAAGCACACGGTCAGAGGCACAGTGCCGATTTTCTCTCCTGGATGCTAAAGGCAGTTGTTAATCATAGCACATTCCTGCTAACCTTCACCAGATTTTCTTTGTCATCCTTAAAAGGGTCTGATTTTGCTCAGTGGGAGGGTTTTTGTTGGCTTCAGTGAAGATGAGTGAGTCCAAATAGCCTTACTTTTACTCCCAGATCAGTGCTCTGGTTCGGTAGTGTTCAGATATCAAGTGTGAGGGATTCACTAACACCTTTTTATACAGGCATCTCTTTTGATGCACTTTTAAAGCATTGGAATGTAGTTACTTGACAGATTATCCTTCCAAGAGCTGACATAGAAATTAAAATTTGGATATTGCATTTTCCAGTGTCATTTGGGAATAATTGCAATTAATTTGATGTATTTCTGCCCATCTAAATTTACTGAAAGATCAGAATCAAACTTGTTTATATTTTCATGATTGAGTCATAATTGCTTTCATGTTTTCACTGTTCTTTCCATGGATATCTCCTTGAACTTTTGAGTTTGAAGAATTATTTTGGAAGAGGAAATACGGGGAGAAGGGTGAAGACAAAAGACAGAGAGAGAGAAAACTTGTCTGCAAGGCAGATTCTTTTCCAGGTTCTCACAGCTATATTAAAAAGTACCTGGAGACAAGTTAAAGAAGAGGTATTCCTAACCCCGGCACAGAGCTTACTGTTGCTCCTAAAATCAGCATATCTGATGGTGCCTAACCTAACAACATCCTTGGACAGCTTGTGCCTGAGCAATTCGCCAGGTTATGTAGAAGGGATTATCCACACTGTCTGTCTCCTTCTGCCTGGAGGAGAGGCTGCCAAGCCCCATCAGGGCCCAAATGCTGCCTTTGCCACCTGTTTCCCAGTGACTGGGAGAGGAGGTGGTATTTGATTTGAAAGTAGGTTGTGTTTGTTTTGTGTGCTATTAGACAAGTATCCTTTGCAGTCCTCAGCAAGGATCTGTACTTCCTTTTGGCTGTGCATGCCGAATTCCCACGAAAACTGATGGATGTGCAGTGGGAGAGGCTGGAAAGGGCTTTGTGGGTCGGTGCAGAGAGCGAAAGAGCTGCCAGGTTTCTGTCTGTTGCTGTGTGTACAACACAATCTGTGGCCAGGACACAGCCTCTGCCTGCCACCAGGGCCAGCAGGAAGGCTCTGCTGCCTGTCCTGTCCTGGCAGGAGCTGTGGTAGGGAATGGAGGGGAAGGAGCTGAATTCCTCTCGGTGCTCAGAAGAACGCAGGACTAGGGGCAGTGAGTGGATACCCATTTGTAGCCTCAAGCTTTATCCCTGCTCTCCTCAGCAAGATCTTCCCATATTTCCTGGTGTTGCTAAGCTGCTTGGTAACATTTCTGTCTCTAGTTAGCTAACCAGAGTGCCCACAACTGGAGGGCAAGTAATTCATTTGTGTATTGACACAAACCATAATAATCCTGAAAATTTGCTAGAACTAAACAAAAACAAGTGGTAGCAGAAATGTAATGTGTGAACACAGCCCTTCAGAATTGCATGGTCACCTGGATTTGAGGCAAAGTGAAAGGAAAGAGGATGGCTGTTCTGTTTCTTGTGATGCAGGTTGGTGGGATTTGTCTGATATCGGACCCAGACTTTCTGTCTTTAGGTTTCCACAGAGTTTTACAGCAGACACAGAGAGAAGTACACATTCCTGGTGTTTCAGTGAGTTCCAGATTTAGTCCAACCACCAATATGTAGTTGGTCTCTTTGGCATGGAAACTGCTTCATCTTCCCATCTTCCTCCTCATATCAGTTTGAAGCATGACTACTTTGTCCAGCCTCCATCTGCAGGTTGCCATGCATGTAGCACCGTTCTGTTTTTTGTGTTGTTGGGTTTTTTCCTTTTTTTTTTTTTTAAAGACATGAAAGGATTAAGTTGGCTGTTAAATCACCAAAAAAGATGGACAACTTCTATTGTTGAAAAAATTAAAAGTTATGATAGTACAAATAATATTTCTCAAGTCTAGTTTTTTGACACAGTGACAAAAAATTTGAGTCAGTCCTTTAATTACACTTAACAAATCAGTGCACAGTGGGATGTAGTGCAAAATTAAACAAGCTACAGTCTTACGGACAACCTAGAAATGCATTCCTCAGTGTCAGAGCCATTCACTGGTTCCTCCAACCTATTTTTCAACCACATAAGATTTAATTGTTGCAAATGGAATACTTGTTCTACAGAAGTCCAATAAATCTGCAGTCTGTCTTCCCAGTAATCAATCACAGATTGGGAATTGCATGAGGAAAAATCTATAAGATATGTTCTTCATGTCTAGTACGTTGGGTTATTTTCATGTCTTGTGGTTTGAATTTGGCCACTGTCATTTTAGAGGAATTTCCTGCCATCTGCGTTCAATTGAATTTTCTCACAGATTTGGGCTTGCTTGTAAATACTGGGATCTGGCAAAAGGAGTATCTTTGTTCTTCAGGGGCATATTCAAAAACCGTTAACATGGTGTTGGCAATGTGCTGGGTTAGGGAAGATCCAGGAGATAAAATAGGTATAAATTCCCCCCTGCCCCTAACAGCTGATGATTTATCTGTGAAGGACAAAGAACAATGAGTGCATGAGTATGTGGTCGAGTTTTATCTCAAGCTATCATGGTATTTAATATTTTCCTTATTATTGGGGTGTTGGTCTGACTGTCTGCTTGTGACCACGTACACAGGCAGCAGGCAGAGAGTAGCCAAAATATTACAGCAAATTCCTGGGGGATCTCATTGCACGGTCCCAAACAGATTGGGAGTTGGTTTACCACCAGCTCTAATTTGTGTTTTGGCTGCTGATTTTGCATTGAGTTAATATCCAAACGGTGATATTGGCATATGTAGATTCTTAGAAATCACACATACCTTGGGGCAAAGGGGCTACTCTGTCTTCAGTTTAACATATCAGCTGCAGTGTTACAAAATTCAAGGTAATCTCATCATCCTGACTGAGAGCTGGAGAGAGACCTCTGCATTCCTTCCAGAGAGAGTGTGTATAATCAAATAAAAAAAAATTTCAAGGCTTGAAGATCAAGTTTAAACCAACAAAATCAAAACAATTCAGAAGGGAGTTTATTGCCATCTTGAGCTTAACCTCACAATGAGAAATAGCAGATAAAATGGATTTACATGTGTACTCAACTGTGTTACTCGCTAGAGATGGAAGAGATGTCCCAACTCAAAAGCAACCTGCTTCAGTTTATCTCATTTTGCATATTTTAATTTGTCAGACTTGGTGTTGTTTGGGCGTAAATCAAGGGCTCTGAAATGTAGGCCTGTGAAAACCATGGCACGGGCTTCTAGATTTATCCTATCTCTGGTTGCTTAACAGCTTATTCCATTTGTAGACGGAAAGATGTGTTTTCTGACTGCCGCTTTCTCAAACTAACTTTCGTCTGTAGGAGCAGGTTACTTCACCCTGTATGTCACTGAGCCAAGATTAGATCTTCCCCAGCTCCTTTAAATTTGAATTGTGCATTTAAATACGTGCAACTGCCTGGAGTTCAGCACAGTGATCTGTTGATAATGCAGCAGAGAGGATCCTGCTTCTGCTCCCTTAGTTCTGCAGGAAGGGGGGAAACAAGTGTTTTGGCCAGCGATGCCCTTGGAGTCTCTGTGTGTTGAGCCTTCGGTTTCTGTAGCAAGCAGTTTCCAAATTCTCTCAGTACCTGACAGCAGTCCTGTCTAAGATGTTAAGCAACAGCTCAGCCCAGGCAGCCAGAGGGTGTCATTTTTGCATAATTTATTTTTTAGAAGAACTGCAGCATGAGAATCAACGAGTTGCTTTCAGTATTGCATTTTCCACGGTCTGGAAACAGTCAGTGCCTGTGAGGCTCTGACTTGCTCCTTGCAGTGGCCTCGGGACACACTCAGAACTCACAGGCTTTGTCACTGCAGCCTCTGCTCTGCCCAGGGCTGCTGAGAGCTGGGGACAGCAAAGCAGTTTATTCTCACTGCCACGAGCAGCTGCACTTGCATTTCTGTCTCTGGCTGCTTGCAGGACAGGCAGCTTTACCAGCGAGGAGCAGCGTTTTCCCTGGATACACGAGGAGATTGCTGCTTCACATGAATCCCGGGGAATATTTGCACTCCTGCTCCAGGCAGGCTGGCAGGGCATAGTTCAGCTGGAGCAGGGTGATGCTGTGTGGTTCTGCCTTTTGGGGTGCCAGTGTGTCACCCTGGCTGCCATGGACCTGTTCACTGCCTGGGAGGAACCTCTCTCATGGAATATTCCCCCAAAGTTCACATATGTCTTAAGTTATCTTTCCAAAGATTCCAAATCTTAGCAATATTTTGGAGGGATTATCCAGTTCTTGCTGGGCATACTTTTCTTTCCTCTTTCCCTGTTTCCTTATTTTTTTATATTAGTCTTCCTTTCATAACATTGGTATAGATACTTGTAATTTTTGAGGGTATTTCCAGTGATGTAACTATTTTAATTAACTTATAATACATCAGGCAGCACTATTCTGGCTTCACTAAGGAGCTGAGGCTGTTTCTTTATGAATAAATAGATGTTTATTCACTACTTTTGTTTTTAATATGGCATGACTGAATTAGCAAAGATTCCCTATTTGATATTGACAGCAAAACCCATGATAACCTGGAAACACGCCTTCCAACTTTAAGCCACGACTCTAAGAGAGAGAGGCTCCTTTATTTAAGTAAAGTTTCCAAGATTCTCTGGATCACCAGTTTAATTTGCTTGTTTACCAAACAAAGGGTTGCATTTTACACAAGCCAAATGAGCCTGGCACTGCAAATAAAAAACAGATTACATTCACTGCCATTAGTCATTCAGACTTAAAGGGCAGCTCCTCCCTGAAAAGCAGCTCTAAAAATGGCATTGAAGATTTCCATGGGTTTTGTCCTTTAGTATTTCCAAAGCATAAGCACTAAAGCAATACTTCTATTTCCATGTGTCAGTCTTGCACAAATTAATTTTGTTGACTGACCTTCTACTAATAAAGTGTTTCACATTGGACAAGCCTGTCTCCTGTTCACTTATGCAGTTCACTCTGTGCAGGTTTTGTCCCTGGTTATTCTGAGGCAATTCTGAGTTCTCTTGTAGCCAAGAAGAGCTGGAACTCCTTATTTCTTAATGATTTTTTTTTTTTTTTTTGAGTGGGTAAATGATGGATGGGATGAATCTTCAGCATTTTCCTCCAGTGATTAGATCACATCATGTCCTGGATAAATCCTGTTGTTTGCTCCAGTGTTCCTCTGCTTTGGGTATAATATTTCTTGCTTTGTCTTCAGGAAAGTCGATAATTTGCTTTGTCCCTTATCCTTTGTCACTTTATCACTTTATCCTTTTACCCTCTGGTTCCCTCTGTTGTGCCTTCACACATTGTTATTTTCCTCTGTCAAACAACCATCTCCCTTCCTTCTGCTGGATTTCCCAAACACATGCCAGACCCTCACTGAGTTCATCTGCATGATGCTCTTCATCTAAGGCTCTACTGGAGACCAATAAAACCTATAGGGAATTAGCTGACAAAGCCAATTGTTACTGTTATTTCATAAGAAAACACGCTTGCATTTTCTTTCTCTTTCTCTGAATAGCTAAATGATCCTAGCAATAGTTCTCTTGTTCTTTCTCCTTTACTTGCTTCTCCCTGCCATTTTGTATCATGAAGTTAAATTACTGATATATCTTGTATGCTAAAGGGCATCTCTCAAGTTTGCCACATGTGGTTACTGCAGAAAAAAGAGCATCACTTAAAATTCCCTGTGATTTTGATAAGAACAGGATGCTTATCCTATGGGTAGTGAAAAATTCCTAGTGGTCTTACGGATCCAGTCTGGCTTTCAAATGCTTGGGGTTTGTTAATTTTGGTAAGTAAATCTGTTGTTGCTGGGAAGCTTCCCTGGATGTGCTAATTCAGTTTTATTTGGATCCTGAGCTGTATCTCTAAGAACACAGACACTCTATGCTGAAACATTGTGTGATTGTGCATATATATGACTCCTGGGCATTCTCCAGGCTGAAGTTTCTGAGGCCAAGGTGCCCCATCAAGATGGAGCAAAATAACCTGGAGTCTTGCCTTGGTCTCCCACTGTACACCTGAGAGTTGCAGGTGTTGATGTCACCGTGAGAACTTCTGAGCTACTGATGAAATCAGATGAGCTGAGTAAAATTTTGCAGTTACCCAAATGTTGCATTTGCTCAAGTCAATTTGATTAAAACCATATCCTGCTGCTTTTAATATGACTACCCAGAAAGGCTGCTGTGTTGTCATTAAAAGATATTCACGTGGCTTAGTAGTCCGAGCTTCAAAATACATCATGGAAGATTGCTGTGCTAAACACCCTGTTAGATAAAGCCAGGAGTAAAAACTAACATCTCTAATTAAAGGTTTCCACAGATCTTCACCAAAGGGTTCTGTTAAAGGTGGCATAAATCTGTGTGCTTGAACTGTGTTTACCCATCCGAGATTTTGACAGGGGTGGCACCGATGATTGGAAAGTACATTTGCATTGCACTTATCTGTCATTTTATAGAAGCCAAATGCGTAAGTGCAAGCAGGTAAGTAATTTAAACCATCATCGTCTATACACAAACCAGAGAGTAAACAGGTCATTAGAGTAAATTAGCAATGAAGCTGTAGAATAAAACATGCCAGCTAAAAGATTTGGTATATTATCCTTACAAAGACATGCATAATTATCATCCTGGTACAAGCGCCTTAATTTAAGTCAGAATTTGTATCTGGAGTTCGTATGAAGCTCTGAGAGATAGAGGAGCCATGGGAAGCACCATCTGAGAGAGTGAAAAGCTCCACAGTAGGGTAGCTGTGAGTGGTGCAGGGATCTCTAACTCCAGCCATGTTATTATTACTTTTTATGATGTGTGACTTGTGCTGTGACAGATTAAAAATATGTTGTTGGAAGCTCAGAGAGACGTAGATACATAAAGTTCTGTGAAAGTATTTTAAAAACTAGTGACATTTCCTAATTATATACATTTTTTTTTCTAATATTTTTTCCTGTTGCTTTGGTTTGTGGTTCTTGATAAACAATTTGCTTTATTTAAACTGAAGCTATATTCTCCTCAAACCCTCAACTTTCTTGTGAGTTGGATGTGCAACCTGTCATTTGTGGCCTCACCCAGTTGCTCTGGGGATGTTTAGGACTAATGTTTATCACACATCTTGCTTGGTGTTAAATAGGAAAACTAGAGAGGTGGTTGAGGATAAAAAGAAAGTCTGTAATCACAGAGGGAAATTACACCTTCAAGCCGTCACCTTTGCTCTTGGAAAGTTGAGAAACTTGGGGAAGGAGCAGTTAAAATTCTTGGTTAGGTTTGTGTTGTAAGCTCACAACAGGCTGCAGAAGGCATGGGGCTGTCGGGTTGGTCTCAGCTCAGGACAAAAGCTCAGCTGCCCTGAAACCAGCAAAGGAAGCTGAAGTCAAGGCAAACCCCAGTACAGACAAGCTCTCAGAAATCACTGCTTTGCCAGAAGTCTGCTCTGGACTAATCCCCAAAGTGATGCTGATACTGCCAAGAGACAAGAGGGCTGTGGCTGTTCCTACTCAGCTATTAGTATTAAACCAGCATGACTGTGGGAGAGATCAAATTGCATCTGCTGGGAGAAAACCCCTCTGGCTTACCCTGCCTTTGTGCCGGCTGGAAGATGTGGCAGGGCTGCAGATTTGGGTAATGAATGTTGCTGTGCCATCTTCACCTGGAGCTCTTCCCTCGCAGAACTCTTCGGGAATGATGTGGTTAACAGTGCGTTTGTTTAAGAGGCAAGGGGGAGGGAGGTTAGTATCAGGTAAAAATGTATATGTCTGTGTGTAGATATAAATTCCCAAAGCGTTCACAGCCAGCTGCTTAAGAGTTTTCATTGAATTAATTTTAAAACGTGAACCTTGTTTCCTTTATTTAATAGAACAAAACGGCTTCCATATTCTTGCCTGTAACCAGCAGGGTTTATATAGCATTCTGCAAACAAAGTAAGCATTAAAGTCCCTTTTGTCCATCTGTGGAATGAATAATTTTGTGCAAAGTATTTATTATAAGCACACGATACACTTAAACTTTTTACTGTAGTGGTGACAGATCCAGCACAGAACTGGATTGTTAAGTAGCAAGCACACCACGCTTCTATACTGTATAAAAATTTACTGACCTTTCTAAAGGCTGCTGGGTTCAAAGGAAAATGTTAGCTCACTTGGCTAACTTTTGGGTGCTACTTAAAACGATTCTGGATGTTGGAAGTAGTGTGTAAGAGGCTATGATGAGTTTCAGTCAGATCTGCACAACTTCATGAAGGTGAATGGAAAGCTTTGAGTCGGGTACATGTGGGCACTGGCTGCCCACCTACTCCCTGGGACTGCACGAGGCAGCAGCTGGGTACCCCTTGGTTAGGTACCAAAATGTCCTTGGGAACTACCTCAGAAAAACTTTAACATTTCCCTGTTATTTGGCAGGAGTTGGGACTAACCCAGAGGTGTCATGTCACAAGTACCTCCCACTAATGTAGTTGCTTTTAGGATGATTTACAGAAGGTTCTGTAGTGTTCTAACGTACACACACACCCCAGTCTTATTTGCTGTAAGTGAAGCAGTCCCTTCTCTTCTGTGAGTTGCACTCTTGTACATGGCAGTTAATTGCTCCCAGAGTCACACTGTTCCCCCTCTGGGATTCAGTCCATGTTTAACATTCGGCTGTCTTGTCAGAACCCAGACTTTGGGCTCCCCAAAAGATCCTTCCCTTGGGTTTGTATGCAGAGAGCCAAATTCAGGCAAGGCGTGAGGAGATGGGATTTATGAACTGGGCACAGAGAAACACACACCAGGCTGGAGGGCGTCCCGGTGGGGATGGCACACAGGCCTAGGGCTCTTGGGAGGTGACCTAAGTCACACCACCATAGATGTCCTGTAACCTTGGGTATGCTCACCTCTAGATTTGGCCCATGGGCTCTGCAGAATGTCTTGGACATGGCAGTAGGGGCAGCTGGTTCAGTTTGTCTCTCATTGTACTGGTATTACTGGTTGGAGGAAGGAAAAGAGACAACTTTTATGAAAATGTATTTCCAATGTTTTCTGGCAGACAAAGCAACAGATTCCTTTGATCCCTTCCAATCTGCTGCCCTCACCCTTCGGAATTAGCTGCCTGCCATGCCCTTACAGTCAGTTGCAGGGCCAGTCTTGTCTCCAACAAAGCCTCTCCCTCATTTATTTGAATTTCATAGGAATGAGCATTCAGGGACAGCATCTCAGCTGATGCCTGAATATCTGCCTTTTTCCATCTATCTGGTACTCTTTCCAAGTGCTGTTTTCTTTGATTTCTTGAATTGTATTTGCAGTCAGTGATAATGAATTCATGCCCAAACCCATTGTGCATCATGTTCTTTATTGTCTCAATAGAGTTGCTGCAGTTCGGTGTCTGTCCTGCCCTCTGAAGTGAGGTTGTCACTGACATTTCATCTGTGAGGGAAATGTCTTCATCTACTGTGCTGATATATTCTGAGTTTTATGCTAGAAAAGTTATTCAGGTTTTGCTGTGGTTGGGTTATGTCTGATGTGTAGAACTATACCTGAAGTGGACTCAGGGATGAAGAATGCATCCCCTTTTTCAGCTGTAGCACCATCCTTGAGGCTTATGGTGGGCTATCCATGCAGCTGTTCTGGAAGGAAACCTTCTGGACACAGAGCTTGTGGAGCAACTTTCAGAATAAACATTAAATTCCTTTGTGCATCTTTGAAATACAGCTGAAGATCAGAGTGGGGGTACTCAGGCATGACAGAGGATAGATATTGTCATTTATATGCAACTACATTCTCTCATAGGTTGTTTTTTCCCTCAGGCTTATGGTTAGTGAAGAAAGATCCCTGGATCTGTTTCTCACTATTCAGCAGGAATGCTACATTCCCTTTCAAGCTTTGCTTCATGGAGCATTCCTCTTTCATCACGGTGTTTATAATGCTGCTTTCAGGAGAGATTTGCTCTTGTGCTTGCCCAAATCCCAGGGGGATCTGTAAGAAAGGTACAAAACCAGAGGAGCTCTGAGTTCCTGTACTGCCTTTGTTGATCAGGAAGGTGGAGGAGAAGACGTTGCTAAATGCAGGTGTCTTCGTTAGGTTTCTGTTGCTCCCAATTCTTTGAGCCTGTGTAGGTGCCAGTTGAGCTAATGGAGCAGAGGGCAGCTACTTCCCAGCACATGCCATTTCTCTCATCCTTGAAATCTCATGCTCAATCTTGGGAAGATTGGAAATACCAGCTCTTTTGGTATGCCTTTTCCAAAATGTCTTCAGAGTTACACCCTGCAAGGGTAGAGGCGTGGACAAACACGAGGAGGGAGGAGCAGTGGGAATGTTTCATGTTACTGTGAGTTTGGGAAAATGTCTTTGGTGTGTAGTTGGAATGTATTGTTGTAACCAAGAACAATAAACATAATAGCTGAGAATACATAGAAGTATTTCAGGATGTTAAGGAGTGACCAAAAAAAAAAAAATTCTCTGTAAATGCCCTTTTTTTGGTTGGATAATAATGTAAACCCTGTTTATTTCCAAGCAGGCAATTTGCACATCTGTTCCGATGTTACTGTCCAGGTTTGTTTGCTATTGTTCTTTGATGGGAACACCTAAATTGTTTACAGTTCACAGCAAGACCTATTTAGTTGGGTCAGTTGGTTCCTTCATGCGTGTAAGACATTCAGGGAGTTGTTGGATATGCAGATAGGAGGAATCTGAAAAACTGTAGAAATGGTGAAGGTGATTTTTACTTCTGTTGAGTCTTGCACCTGACTCAGTGTTAGCTATAGTTTTAAATTTAACACTCGTGTCAAGGAGAAATTTGAAAATGAGTTATGTTTTATAGTCTCAATAATGTGGTGTCTGTTCCAGCTGATACTTCATTTCTTCAGTCCTTTGATTCTTTCCATATGAAGGCAGCAAATACTTCCATCAGGTTGATACAGCATTTTCTTTCCTTAGAGGCTGGATACCTTTAAAATGGCTCGAACAACTGCATCTCTAAAATTTGCATAAATAAATCAACTGTTTGCTGTGGCTTTTGTGATGTTCAGTGTCTTTATTATTTGATGATTAAACGTAATGCAATTTACTAATGAAGAGATGTATTTTGAAGAGCAAAGGTCAGGGCCAGATTTGAAGACTTCCATTGCCTGAAATGTCTAAAGTAATTTTAATCAGGGAATTTACTTGCAATCATCAAAGCACTTTTCCTTTCATGATTTGAAAAAGTCTTGCTGCTGATGTTTATAATTATGGAACACCACCATCAAACCCTTTGCTCATCAAACTTCATTACAATGATTTATTTGACATGCAGTAATACTTGTAATGCAGAACAGAAACAGAGCTATTGATTTACCAGCAAATTCATTAAAATTGTGTAAGTATTATTGCCAATAGATACACAAGGACCATAAATTATTTTATTCTGTTTTTTGAGTTACAGAGGGTCTGTCAGGGAGTTCCATATAAAGCAGGGCAGAACGCGGATATTTCTGTACATTAGCAGACTCTGCTGGAATAGCTTTTCATATTTAGAGATCTCATACTGTCACATTTTGCTTACAAAAGTATTTTGGTTGGTGCAGTCCTGTCTTGGAAGGAGACATATTTTATGGCCTATAATGAAGTCAAGAGTATGGTGAGTGAGATATCAAGACTGTTTTCTAGATAATAAATAGATTACATAATGGGGAGGGAAGATGGTTTGCATTTTTCTTCATCACAAGTTTCAGGTTCATCCAGAAGCTACCATGTGTTTAAAATATTTTGCTGATATCAAGAACTCTTTAGCTTGTTTTTATTTCTATAAAAATGATTCCAGAAGTGCAGAGGAGGGCATTTGCTGGTATTGTATTTCCAGACTATTCTTTTGTGTCGCATCTCTTAGACTTTGTAGGATGTTCTACAGCACCTGCTCCAATGGAGCTGCAGGATTGATCTGCCACAAACTGGTAGTGACTTTGCTGCTGTCATTAGTAAGTGCTGTGAATTGTTGGTACTGTGCTGGAAGGAAAGCACCATAGTGTTACACTGGTGATGGAACTCTGGAGAAGTGTGGAGTGTGAGCTGGTCTCTGGAGTGAGTTGGTCTCTGTGGGATTTACTCATGGGAGGTTGGATGTTAGAAGGAACTCCTGGAGCTCTTAAACTGTGCCGAGTTCAAGGGCTCATTTTGTTCTTTGTGTGTTTTACTGCTTTCCCTGGAGAGTTTGGATTTTTTTTCTCCTCTTTTCTCCAGGCAGTTCCATTTTGTGCTTATCAAGGCTCTGCCAGATGCCACACTGAACAGTGTGCTTCTTTCCCCAGTACAGAGCATCTACTCCACTGTTTTTTGGTCTCCTTGCCTAGCCTCAGGCAGGATTTGTTTTTTTAATTGCAAAGTTAATTTTTTTCTTTGGACACAATTCAAACAGCCAACAGTAACGCTCGTATATCCCTTAATGCCTAGGACAGGTTTTCCGTGTAAACAAAAATTGCATCTGTTCTCAGGGACTAACTTCTGTGAGTATATATCATGAAACGTTGGCTGTTTTTATAAGGTATGTAAATGAAAATGGAAAATACTGAGAGGCTGTCCTGGAATGTGAAGAGCTTATATTTCTGTCTGAACTTGGGTAAGCAAGCCTGTCCTTGCTTTTAAAAATGGTTGTTTTATTTGATTCAGGGCTTCGGATTTGGCTGATTGGTAGTGTATGACCCTTAAGGTCAGTCTGGATCTAATGGAGATTCCAGTGAAATCACAGAATTGAGCAGTCAGGAGCCACATGGGATGCAACAGGCACATAGGAGATGGAAGCTGAGTTACTCATTGGCCCTAAAATTGAGTGATTCTGCAAAAGGAGCTGGAGTCAATGCTGGAGTGCAGGGAATTTTGGTGGTTGGCATGAGCTGACAGCCTGCCCCATGATCTCCCAGCAGCAGGATTTGACTGGGCTGTGCTGTGTGTCAGTAGGTGGAGGACAAGTTGGGCACCAGCAGAAGGTCTGGGGATCTGTGTTCTGATCAGCTGGATCCGCAGAACCATCCTGGGTAGGTCAGGCAGTCTCACACAACACAGCAGGAGAATGGCTGGACAGACAGTGTTTCCTTCCCAAGATTTTCTCTGAACTTTACAAGTTTTCCAGGAATATCCATTCCATGTGTACAGTCATTGCTCCTGAGGTGCATAAACTTCCCTGGTTCTACTGGGAGACAAATTACTATTGTGTCGGTGTTTCGGCTCTTTTAAAGAGCTCGTGGATAGGAGCAGATGTGTTCATGGAGGCACTGGGCCTCAGGGCTTTGGCATCAGGATAAATTACTGGAGAGTAACAAATCACCTCGTGTCAGTTGCTCACTTGTGAGTAACCACATGCACAGTCTTTCCCTACAGCACCTCCTTGTCAGGGAAAGGTACTTCAGCTCTCTTTTCTGAGAGGACAGCTACTTAAATTAGGTTGCACTTACTTGAGGGAAGTGCCTGTATGAGACAATATGAAGTGGTTGATAAGTAGAAACTTGCCACCTTGCAGTGTGGTGGAATTCTGGGTCTTTTGAGTTTCCTTTCACTTTAAATATAGTAATTTTTTTCCCTAGTTCAAAAAGAAATTAAAACTAGTTTAATCTTCATCTATATCTGACTTCAGAGCATAATGGTATCTCCCTGTTAGTTTCCTTGGAAGCTGAAAAATGCACTTGCTGTTCTGTTGAAGAAATATCCTTCCTTCAGAGGATTTCTGGTAGAATAAAAATTTGGCAATTTGATTTCCACGCTCAAATCACAGCATTCCCCTCTGAAAATTCATCTTTCCTTTCCTTTCCTGAGTGCTCTAAAAGAAGAAGAAAAAAATCAGCAAGTTCTCCCTAGGTTTGGGCTTAATTGACTCAACT
Organism: Chamaea fasciata; assembly: GCF_029207755.1. NCBI lineage: Eukaryota > Metazoa > Chordata > Aves > Passeriformes > Sylviidae > Chamaea > Chamaea fasciata. The sequence continues at coordinate 27,722,056 of NW_027094095.1, read as the reverse complement.
GGCTGATTTCCTTATGGTGTTTCTCCAGAAAAACACAGGATCTGAAACTCAGTGTTGATCCCAAAATCACGTAAGTCCTCTAAACTGGATGAAGCAGAAGGAAGGGAACTGAAATGGGAAAAAAGGTGTCTTCCTTTTTAAGCAAGTTTTTTTTTTTTTTCCAGCTGTTTTTGTTCCATGAGCACTGTCAAATCTCCAGTGGAGATTGGAGATTGGAGTCTGGAGAAAGCTCTCCTCCCACCTCCTCAAATGTCAGCTGTGTTGAAGATCTCCACACCCAGTCCTGCCCAAAGGCTGTCTTTGAGTGAGGTGTTTGGCTTTCTCCTGAGCTGGAATCCTGAGCAATTCAGGATTATTGGCAGCTTCGTGATGAGAGACCCTGGCCTGGGCATGTCCTTAGTCTTGGAGCAGGATGTATCCTGCAGCCATTCCTGCTTCCTCTGAGGGTCTGCTGGCAGCAGTCATTTGGATGGATGTGGAAACGGCAAACATCCCAGATTCCCAAGGCAGGCTGGACAGAGGGATGTGCCAGTTTGCCTCCCTGGTGATGACAGGCCTTGAGGCCTTGGAAATAAGGGTGTGAGGGATGGCATGGGAGGGCTGGGATGACCCAACAGCAAACGGGCTGGGGAAAGGGAGGGAGAAAGTGGTGACAGGGACTCCAGGGCTCCTCTTCTTTTTCCTGCTTTTGTCCCATTCTGTTGGTTTTCCCTGTCAATGCAATGATGAAAGTGTGACTAGGCCACAATTTAAGGTGAATGGGAAGTGACTGAAATCTGATACTACAAGAAAATGTGTTAAATTATTGTCTTAAGCTGGACTTTTGCATCGAGCCAGATCTTAGATTTGATTGAGCCTTGGGCTAACTGCACTGGGCCTGATTTCTGGCTGCTCCTTGGCTTGTGCTGTTACTTCGTTTCCATCAAAAACCTAATTCTCAGAAGGCATTTTTCAATCTTTCTATCCTCTGAGCGCTAAAGTCAACTTATTTTCCCCAGAAAGCCTCATTGAAATGTGCTCTGACAAGGCTCTGACCACCTGTCCTTTCTCTGATGGGTGATGTGTTGGGGAACAGGCCTCACAGTGCAGTCGGAGCTGATTTGCCAGAAATGAAGACAGATTGTAAAAGGCACAGCAGCCTACTCAAAAGAGCTTTTTTCCTCCCGTTCCCTTTGCACCATTTGATTTGTTATAGGAGGCGTATCTGTGGGGGACATGTGCATTGATGATTCCTTGGGATGCTTCTGAAGATCCTTTCCTGTGCTCTAAAATTAACCACGAAGGTTCCTCCTGTCTGGCAGTGTCAGCAAAGGCTTAGGAGGTTTAGAGTTCAGGCTTAGCTCCAGTGAGTATCCCAAAATATATGTGTCTCTGCAATTCTGGAGCCTGTTTGAATTATTCAGACTTCTTTCTGACAAAGATCATGCAATCCCCTGTGTGCTCTCTGGCTATATTTTAAATACTTTTGGTGAAGGCTTCATATTAGGTCTTCCCAGCAAATACATAAAGCATTGAAATGGGGGTGGCCAGACAGCAATGTTTTGACAGTAACTTCTCTGTGTAGGGTGATTGTATGGTCCTGCAGCACTCGGGTGTCTCTCGGTCTTTAATATATTTATTTTTGTTAGTATCCCTATGAGATGCAGAAATGCTGTTACTCCCATTTTACCAGAAAGCCATAAAGTGCAGGCTGAACTCAGTGACTTGCCTGAGGGCCATCCAAAATGTGAATTATCATCTCCAGTGTTTCAGTCTTTGCTCTAATCCAAGGACCATCCACCACTTGCTGGTGCCTGAGACTTTAATTTCCCACCATACCTGACTGTTCAATGTTGATGTGCTTGCAAGTCCTGTCAAGTTCAAAGCAGGAGTTTGGACAACAACAGTATTGATGCATCTGAGGAAATTCTGGCTCCATTGGCTTTGGCAAAGAATTATGAGTGGGTTTGAAGATTTAAAAAATATTTGGGGAATTAGCAATCATTTTTCTCCACATAAAGTATCTTTTCAAGAAAATTTGACTGTGTTAAAAAAATGTACTCTCTGCTGAACTTCAACTGAGTTAATAAAAAATAAATCTTTGGACTTATCCAAGCTGCTAAAAAGTTGGCAGGATGAAAACCTGAGGAGAAAGAAGTAATTTCTGGCATGATGCATTCTTTTTATTTTGCCTTTCGTTACATTTATATACGAGTCCATTGTTGCTACTTGCTTTCAATAAAAGGCAATCATTACACAAACCCTTACTCTGGTCACTGAGCCAATCTGCAATCTTAACGAAAAGATTAGATTCAGATAACTCAACTGACCTTTCTCAGAAAAATAGCCTGATAATATTTAAGGACTGCCTTGACTGATTGTAAGTATCCTTATTAAAGAATCAACAGAGAAGTCTCAAGCATTTCACCAGCAGAGAGAGAGAGAACTAAACCCCACAGTGGTGATGACTGTTGTTGCTGCAGGACGAAGGCAGACTTTGTCTTCCAGATTTTTTTTTTTTTTTGCATTGTTCTCTTCGTGTAAACACCAGCATTTCAGTGGAGAATCGTTAGGAAACTTTTAGCAGTGAAATGCTCAGAAATGTCCGTGGCACACTGTACACTCATGTGAAGTTAGAGCCCCTGTGCTAAACCCTATAAACCATATGTAAAAGAGTATTGTTTTGTTTAAGCTGAGGCCCCACCATTGATTTCAGGGTACGTCACATTGCAATAAAACCGTGGCCTTCGGTATCTCCTGAAAGCATCACTGTTTTGTGAATTACACCAGAGACGTTAAAACTTGATGGCTGGAGAACAAGATGTAACATGCCTTAGAGGGTCAGGGTCATAGTCAGTGTCAGCTTGGAGACGGAATGTTTTTCTGGCAAGAGAGCAAGACTTGCCATCCCTTTGGATTAGGAGGAGAAGGGACATTTATAGGTAGAGCTGAGTTTATACTTGTGAGAACAGTGCATCCTTTAGGGCTAGGAATGGTATATTGTTCACATTCTATAGCACGAGAGGTTAAGGGGGTTTGTGTGAAGAAATGTTACTGTGATGTGACCAAAGGTCTGTGGTGGGTGCTAGTGACTGAGGGAAAATAGCAGTAATTAAAATAGGTGCAGTCAAAGTAAAACTCAAAGAATGAAAACTCAAACCCTGTAGTTCTAACTGATTTTGGTGTTTCTTAAATAAAAAACTCACAGACTTTAGATAAGGTTTTGGTTGCAAGGTCAGGATTTGATTTGCTAAGTATTTTAAATTACTGTTCCTAATCAGTTTCTAATAAAAAAACATGGAGATTAAGTCACTGAGGGCTCAGAATTAACTTCTTGATTCTGCCTCACATTCTTGTCTTTCAGAGGGAATTTTGTCCAGTGTTTCTCATTTACAAAAATTCATTATCAATTTAAATCTCATCCCCAGATGTTGCATATCTCTGTAAAAATACAGTTGTCTCAGAGAAACGATGTTTAATTTTATAAAAATCACTTTTTCTTAGTGCAACCCAAACTGCTTGAAATGAAGGGTCATCTAAATAAGAAAACTTATAAACTTTAAAAATGTGAGAGGGAAGGAAGCAGTGAGCAGGATGGAGATAATAAAACACAGCAAAGATACTACAAACAGATGTGTCTGTGCTTCAGCAGCATCCTGTGAGCTGTCAGGTACCACTTAGCATTGTGTAGCTACATTTGTGCCGTTTGGTTTTTCTAAGAACAAAGGACGTATTTCAATCAAGTTATTCTAGCAAAACCAAATAGCTGCTGTTAATTTTTGGTTAATTTTATTATTTATTCAATATTTTAAGTTTTTGTGCTTATATTATTTTTCAAATGCATTTTCCTTTGTATCCCTTTTGGTCTCCTGTTCTGTGCATTGTGTGAGATTAGGGCTTGACTGTCTTGTTTTGTTTGCATATCACTAGCAAAAGAAAATTGACTTCATGGTGGAGATTTCAGGCAAGATGGCAATATGAATAATGAACAAGTGCTCGGTTTCCTGTCTCCTTATCCCAATTGATAGTGTCACTGTATTGCTATGAAAAATAACTCTGTATATGGTACAGTGCAAATTAGGAAACTGGCCTCAAAATACCTTCATGTCTTGTGCTGAAATCCCATCCTGACAGGCAATGCTGAATTTAGAATGCTAGGGATTTGAAAATACAGGGTTTCTAAGCAACAGTGTTTGGAGAGGGAACACTTCTTGTTCCCAGTTTTGCCTTTGACTGCTGTATCTATAAAATAGCTTAAACCAACAGGTTTCCATGTTGCGGAGTGATGAATTTTGATACTAATGAAATGGGGCCCTGCTACCTTCTTCCTCATACTCCCATGTCCTTGCAGTGTTTTGTGGGCAAGGTGCAGGATCTTGAGATGAATGGGTTGCTTTGAGCCTTCTCTTCGTTTTACAAAGCACATTGTTCAGGGCTGGTTTTGTGAACAGCAGCTCAGTCATCCATGAAATAACATAAATTGTAGGATAAGAACTTGCAGAGGAGAACCTGGCATTGACAAAAATCTTTATTTTAAACATCATATCCGAAGGAACGGAAGAATGTGGTACCACAGACTATGGAAAATGCTGTTTTACTAAGAAAACAAGTTCTGCTTGTCCCAATGTTGCCTGTCTTCCCCCTTCTTGCAGATGATTTATGCAATGACTTTCACAAGCCTCATGGCATCTCGTTGAATTCCAAAGGAACTGACATAGAGATGTGTGTGATAGGATTAAAACTCAAGCATCTGTCATTTAAATGCTAATCTCCGTGGATTAGGAGAATTTGGCAGTAATTGCCAGAGCCAGTGATGGTGCATACTGATTTGAAGTAATCCCTGATGTCCATTGCCCTGTGCTGGGAGAAGAACCAACACCACCTTATCTCAGGGCCAAAGCAAAGAGAGACGATAGATATTGTAACAGATACTGGCTGTGGATGGCCTTTCAGAGGATGCAGAGTCCTTTTGCCTGGGATGTGGCTGAGCAACGCTGGGCTGGGTGTTTATAAAAACCAGTTTAGAGTAACTAATGCATGAGATCACTTGAAAGGAGTGCTGGGATCTCAAGCAGCTAAAACAAAATGTTGCCTGCTTTAATTCAAAATCTTGATTTCAAAGATAGTCTGGTACGATTTAATGATTAGTCCTGATTTTTTTTTTTTTTTTACAGATGATCTAAAACTTTGAGTAGTGATTTGAGACAAATGGCAGAACCATTTTCATGAATCAGTATCAAGCTTATTTGAAGGGAGTCTTACTTTCCTGTGTTTCTAGACTGTTGTAATGATATTAATCTCTATAGAGTGTCCTGAATCCATGTGGTATTGCCACATGCTAATGTTTGCATTGGCACATACATATTGATGGATTTATGTGCAAATTCATTTTTTCCCTCCTGATTTGACAGTTCAGGAGGCTGCTGTGATGGCTATTTCTCCTGCAGCCTTCAGAAACTTCCTCATTAAATCTTGCTGAGTTTACTATCAGGTGCTGCCTTTTGAGTCATGGGATACCTGGGTGGAAGGAATATCATGGATCATCCGGTCCAACCATTTTTGGCAAGAGCATGCTCAAAGGATCATAGGATTGTTTAGGTTGGAAAAGACTTCTTAAGATCCGACTTCTAACCCAGCCCTGCTGAGTCCGCCATTAGCCCATATCCCTAAGCACCACATCTACACGGCTTTGAAATTCCTCCAGGGATGGTGACTCCAGGGCTTTCCTGGGCATCCTGTTCAATGCTTGACAGCCCTTTTGGTGAAGGAATTTTTCCTGATATCCGATATAGACAAGATGGCCCAGCACCAGCGGCATCTTAAAAGTGACCAGTATTGGGGAATCCATTCTGGGAGACCTCACTCTCTTTAGGGAGTTCATTGGTGTCCAAACAGAATGTGTGGCAGCAGATTGAGAGTATAACTTATAATTAAAAAAAAAAAAAAAAAAAAGAGAAAAAAAGAAAAAAAAAAAGCAGGGAGGTGAAAGTTATTTTTCAGTGCACCAGTTTCTTGGGCCTTTGTTTATTATTAATTCTTTAGTAACTAATTCCTCCAGGACAGTTTATATCAAGATCTGTTTGGCTTCAGAAGGAGCGTGTTGAGTGAGCATGGAATGGAGTGCACAACGCACAAGATCTAATCTAGCAATGGCATGAGTGCGAGTAAAACTGTGTATTCATGCATTGCCCCGGGGATTTCACTGGGGCTCTGCCTGGGCACCCAGTGCTGCCTCCATGGGATAAATGGCAAATAGGAGTCATGTGTCTGAAAGCAGCACAGAGCTGTCAGATGCTTGTTTTAGCCAGACTTTACTATTTGTATAAACACTGTGAGGACTCTGTTGCAGAGCTTGGAAAACATTTTGCTTTGCCTTCTTTGTTTTGGTTTGTTTTTATTTGCATGGATCATTTTACATCTGAAGAGATTGACTCAATATAACCCACCAGATTGCACATAAGGTAGAAAAAGGTTTTACAAGCAAAATTTGATTCTTTGTGTCCCTTCTTTCCTGGAACATAAGTCCACAAAAAAACCCAAAACCTTCTTGAAACAGTCAATGATTTGCTCATAATGAATGTTAAAATACATAATCGAGATATCTGCTGGTTTGTGAATGTGGGTTCGTGCTGTATTGAAAGTGGATCAGGCTGAAATGTTTATTTTAGACGGTGATTCTGAATACTGAGATGTACAAATATTAGTCTTTCATGTGTCTTCAGAACAGACAAATACTGGAAGATGAACTTGCTCATACTTCCACTGCCACTTAGGTAAAGTATTTTAGACATTGAGGTATAAATTTGCTTTTTGTTGTCAGCTTGTTTTTCTGTATATCTTCAGGATAATAAATATAGAGAAAAGATACAGTCGTTATTGACTTCCTAGAAGACTGGCCATCTGATTTATGGCTTCAAAGTGTCTCCATTTTATCTGTCAAAACTGATTTTAAACTTCATTTGTCTTCTGTTTTTGGCAGCGCTTTTTACCTTGAATTCAACTGTTTGACATGCATTGTACCAGAGTCACATTTTAAAAACATTTACAGTATGTTGCAGAAAAGAAAAGGTTCAAGTTGGTACATCTGCTTTCAATATTATGCTTCTCTAAAGTGAAAACAATTTGAGAGCTGGCAATGGGAATGTTCTTGTTGTAGCTGTAAGCACAGCATTTAGGTAACTTAGAAGAATAGAGTAATAATTACAGAAAATGAATTGTCACATAGTGACATTCTCCTGTGATTATCACCAATTACAGTTAGCAGCTCCAGCGGCCTCGGTGATTAGATGCAGAACATGGTTTCCCTAGACTGAAAGATGGGCCATTTCTCAAAAGATCTTGTTAAAAATTGCTATCAGAGGTTGAATTCCTACAAATGGGGCATTAACAGCCCCCTCAGGCCTGGCACAGACACCTCACAGTGCAGAGGACTCAGCATCTCTGGGGCGGATAAAGCTTCCTGCTCTCCCTTTGCCCCAACGGGGCAGAGCCTCAGCTTCAGAGGCTCTCCAGACTCTTTCAGGCACTGAGCACTGCTCCTTTCCTGCCTCTGAGCTGAGCTGGGATAGTGGGAAGAGAGTGCATTGCAGGTGGAGGGGTGGTCCGGCCTGAGGCGAGACCTTCAGCAGTGCTGCAGCTCTGATAGAGGGCAAGAGAGGAGTCTTGGCCAAGTACACACAGCTCCAGGGTCCTCTGCAGTGCCTGTGGCATTTAGTCACAGCTGCATAGGCTCGTTTTTGTCAGAACTCCCTTCACCAGCCTTTCCCCATCTTGCATGTTTTCACCTTGCTGTCACTGTGTATTTGTTCTTTCCTGCACTAGTCTGGATAATTATCACTAAGGGAACATTGCATGAGTAAAGCTCATATGAGAGGATGTGTTAGAAAAAGAAACACAGGTTAATGGAAGCTGGGTGGATCTGCTGACAGTGCAGGTAGATCAGAAAGGCCTTAGGAACAGTCTGCAGAAAGGCCTGGAAGTGCAGTGAGGGTCCTGAGTTCCAAGTCAGAGGTGGAGCCTGTTATGAAGACCTCCAGGCAGGGCCTGTTCAAAGTAAGACTGAAAGAAAGGCAAACTGAAGCTGCAGCTGGTGGGAGCTGCCTGTGATGACTTACCATCCATTCAGTGATGCCAGAGACTGAATTTTTAAGTGCTAGTAGAGACAGTTGTCTGACACCAGCATGATTGTGTTATGTTTGGATTTGTAATTGAGATTGCAAACCAGATTGAGTGTGAAGAGACGCAGAGAAAGAACTTTGAAATTAAGAGAGAAATGAACAGGATCCATCCTCCGGACAGTTCACTGGAGTAACTTCTTCCTGTGCATCAGAGAATTTGTCATGATTCCCACTGCTTAGAACAGAATAACCTGATGTTGATGTCTGCAACCACCACTTCAGAGGAGTGTGCTGAGGCTGGCACTCCTGGTCTGCACTCGCCTCAGACCTGCATGGTGTGGGGGATTATTGCCTCATAATCAATGATGTGTTCTCATCAATGTAAGGAAGGATTTAAGCCGTTTCATTTCTGCATGTGCCTGCATGTGCCGAGCCTGGGTTTTTTATCCTTTCAATTATGCTCTGGAGCTTGGAATGCTTAACAAAGCCAGGCACAGGCAGTGCATAGGGATGAGAGCGCTGGAATAGAAAAATAAACAGTGGAAACCCACAGCTGAACTACCAGATGCTGGGGTTTGTCGAGACTTTTTTATAAGAACACAAGAACTCTGACTGGGGTCATTATCCCCACCAGCCACTTGTCAGTGTAAGTCCCCCTTTCTCTTTTTCTTTCTTTTTTTTTTTTTTCTTCCCCCCCTCCCCCCCCATTTATCTTCACTCCTCCCTGTAAAATGTCCCAGTCCAACTGTCACTGAAATAACTGATTAGCTACTACTTCCCTGGAAGAGAGGGATGGGCTGGATGCCATCCAGGCAGAGTTGTGCAGGCCACCATTCACCTTTGGAGTCATTGCTGTGGCACTGGGCTTGCCTTAGACTACAGAGAAGCAGATCACTGCACGCTTGGATGTTTAGGTAGAACTTTCCTTCTTTACTGAAAGCACTGCGGGGAAGTGTGGGAGGATCCCTGTTGCAGGGGCAGACCATGGTGTGTGTGATCTCTCCCTGCCTCTTCTCAAGGTCCTTTTCCTACTTTCTGTCCTGCCAACCATTAACTGCTGGTCTTCACCACCAGGTCTGAGCCCAGCCCCATTGTTGCCTCCTGCCCTTTGAGAGGTTGGACATGCTGTGTTTGGCCCGTGATGCAGACAGAAGATGTGGACACCTTTAGGTGCAGTTGTGCCAAGGCCACTGCTGCTGTGCTGAGTGGCACTGCCTCACCATTCCCTTGCGCTCTGCTGCCTGCATCTGTCAGTCTCTTAGGCTGTGAACTGCCTGAGGCAGGAGCCACATTTTTGGTCATCCCTGTGCAGAGTAAACGGCAATGGCATTATAATCCTTTGTGCTTTGACAATATTAATGAATAAATAACAGGATAGGGTGTAGAAAGTTCTCATTGAATGTACAAGGAATGGTCCCCTCTCTGGTGCTGAGGGGAAGGAGGGCACAAGGTTCCCTCACACCTTTGCCATGGCATGTCTGTGTGCTTTGGACAAACACTACCTGTGCCTCAGAAGCAAAAGCTGGGCATAGGTCCTTTGAGGTGACTGCACTTCAGTCAGGTGAGAGTAGAGAGGCCATGGATGATCCTGAGCAGACCACAGAAATTCCTGACCTCTGCTGGATGGATGTTCTGCAGCAGAGAATGAAGAGATATCAATGGCTTTAAAGGGAAGGCAAACCTGAAGCAGGTGCTGCATGTAACTAGTGCCCAGCAGTCATCAAGGGTCTGAGTCCAGAAGGAAGGTCAAGAGAGATTCCCACCAAAGCCAGTAATTGTTTTTTTTTTAGCTTGTTTATTTTCTGTGCAGTTAGCAAAACGTGACTCTTCATTATGGGTGGTGTAACCAGTCATTAGCTGTATACACATGGCTGGGGTTCAGTTTCACAGAAACAGGATACTTTGCTTTTCCACACTGACTGAGAAGAGGGAAATGCACTGATGTACAGGGCATGTATGCTTGAGCTTTGGGAAGCCACTCTTGCTTGTGTGAGACTGATTTCTGCAGCACATGAGGTGGTTCAGTAGAGCTTAGTACTTTCTAAGCATCTCCCCTGTGAAAGTGCCTGTGTCTGACAGTGCAGTGCCTGACCTGGGCTGGCCTGTGAACCACTCTGAGAGCAGATGTGCCAGCTTAGCCCAGGCTGATACAGACACTGGAGACAGGCTTGGATCCCCTCTGCAGCGCCAGGACTTGGGAACAAGTTCCACCAGCTTGGACATCCCTACAGCATGCTCTGAGGAGCCCCAGCTTGGCTGTTGCCCATGTCTTCTTTCCTTGCTTCGCTTTCTGGAAAACTACTGCTAATGATTTGCAGTGCAAATAATGCATGAGGCTTGCTTCTGTCGTATCACAAGGAGTGATTTTGGAGCTGTGCTCTTCTCATATTTTGCCTCTTGCCGACTTGCTGACAGTGAGAAGGAAAAATTCTTGGTTTTCTCTTTTTTGGGAACTTCCAGAGGTTGCATTCCTCCCCCTTAAGCTCAGCTAATTTCTTAGTCAGCGTGCTCAGGATCACATGGATTTCTGCCAGGTAAGTAGGGATTTTTGTGAGCTGTAGTCTGTTCAGTCAGCAATCATTTTAGCTGTAAAAGGCCATGGCTTAGCGTGGGGCTCAGATGACACACACGTTCAGCTTCCAGCTCCTTTATTTTTTAAATGGCTTTAGTTACTCCCTCTCTGCTGTTTTTTGCAACCTAGCCATAGGGTTTAGATCTATTCTGTAAAACTAGTGCTAAAACCAAACAAGGCAAACTTAAGAAAGGCTTAATTAACAGAAATCTCACACTCACTGAATCTATTGCTGGAGCTCTTTTTGCCTGTAAACAAAAAAATTCAAATGGCTGTTTTCCCCCCACCCCTCAGTTTCATAAGTGGTTACTGAGCTTCTGCAGTTGCTACATTCCTTAAAAAGTTGTTATTTCTTTTTTGGTCACACACTAGGGGACTCCATTGTTTTCAGTGGTGCCTATTGAGTTAGGCCCATCGACAGCAGAACTCATTCTCTGGGTCATTAACTTTGGAGGCGAAGTAGAATAATTTGGTGACTTTATTCTGTGTCTTAGCAGACACTTGTATTAAAGTCATGCTCACACAAAACCAGAATAACCATCCTCCTCCCTTCCTGAAAACGCTGGGAGTCTTAAAAGGCCTCTTAAAAATCTTCTGAAGGACCTGTTAAAAGACCATTAGAATTCATAAAGTTGTGTTTAGGCACATATTAAGCAGAAGCAGCAAAACAATGCTGCTGTCTTATGTTATTGATTCTAGTGCTGTGCTGTTCTAGTGTTGACAATTTAACAAGGTTCCTTGGAAGAACTGGCTGTGTTTAAGAGAAGAGAGAAGATTCACACAAACAGTTCATGATCTGGAGAATATATTGTAGTGTGAGAAAATGAAGAAAGCAGGCAGTTAATCAGTGAAGGTAGGAACCAAGCCTGAAGTTATCTACAGTGGGAATGAGTAGCAGCTATGTCACGTGTTTTCACCTAGCACACAAAGTCATAATGGGAGACCCAGTGTCTGAACTGAAGTCAAGCTGAAGCTATTTAAACTTCATGCTGAGAACCAGGGAACAAACTGCTACTGAAGCAATTATCCATCATTTAAAGATTCCACTATGAGATTTGATGTCTTGTTAAAAGAGGCACTCAGGATCCAACAGTGTGTGGTTAAACTAGATGTAGATATCCCAGAGGAAATACAACGCACCAGGCACACTGGCATTCTTTCTGGGCTCAGCCTGTAAACTGTGTGGTCTTTGGAAGTTTCACTCTATTCCTGTGCTATGCTTGCTATTCACAAACTCGGTCACTTTACCCTCGAGGTCTGTTTCCCACTTAGAAATAGTTCTTATACAACATTCGGTCCTGACATTTGGGGAACCTCACACACCTTTTGGCCACACTTCATGTGCAGTGAACATTTTCATCTCAATAGCTCCTAATCAGCCTTTTTTTTCCCAGCACCATAGTCACATAAAGATGCACGTGATCAGGGTTAGCAGTGTGCTAAGGTGATGTAAAGAGGAAAGGAAAAGAATGGAGTGTTTGCCCAGAGTTGTAACAAGCTAAACTTCCTCCATCTGAGACCCTCAAATCTAGTCTGAATAGAATTTCGTTCTGTCCATAGCTCTCTGCTCACTTTGGTTAGTCAGCAATATTTACTGAGTTCCTGGCTGCACTCTTCGTATCTCTAATCGAGCACTGTTATTAAAATGCAGATGTCAGAATTCAGTGTGCATCTTTAGATACTCATTTCTGGAAGATTTCTTAACTCTGATCTTGCTTTTTGTAGTTTTGTGGTGCTGTTCATTTCACTGCCTGTGGGAGAAACTCCTGACTGACACCAGACAAGAACATAACTGGCTCAGAGACAATATGATTAAGGAATTACTCTCAGTTCCGTGGGATGGACTGGATCAACATGCTAGAATGATTTCATGCCTTTCACATATTCTTGATGGCAGGGATGGTCAGCAGGAAAAGTGCTGTAGATCTGAAGAGTCAGTCCTAATTAGAGTTTTGTGACTTCTCTAACACCAGAGTCTGGACGCTGTGCAAATATGTGCATGTTCCTGAGAGTTTTTGTTTAGTGTTTTATGCTGCTAAGTTGTATTTTGGTATGTGGGGACCTTGGTGGAGGCAGTCTTTAGCTCTGCATGTGTGCATTTGCTAAGTTCCATTCTGGGCTTTCGAGGCATTTTTCAGAGGGCAGATTGATGCAACAGTAAAAACCAACAGCAAAACTGGATCAAACATTCATTAATATCATTATTCTCTGTCTTACTGTCCAAGAAAAAAAGATAAATTAATCCAGATAAGATTTAAGTGCTGGATCTGCCTGCCATTGTGCTGCCGTCTTCCTGTGAAGAAGCCTGTATCTGCTACCAGCTGCAAAGAACAGAATCTGATAGTGAAAAGAGTGAGAAAAAAGGTGTAAAAAGTACAGAAAAAGGACTGCTGGAGACAATTCAGAAGAGAGACAGAGGGAAGAGATCAGAGCTCTGGAAAACATGATTTATGAGAAAAAAACTTGAATAATGAGAGCTGTGTAACACTGGCGAGAGAAGACAGAGTGGAGACAGCCTACAAAAACATAAAAGGTTGCTATGGACAAGAGAACAGTCTCCTCTCCGTGTCCAGTTTGGACAGGACAATATGTAACAGACTACGTTGTGCTAAGGGGCTTTTAAGTTAGGCATAAAGAAAAGAATTCCTAAATTGGGTGAAAAGACTGGGAAATGCTGGGGAATTGCTGGAGCCTGTGAAGTAGATTGGTCAAATACCCCCTTAAGTTTGTGAGGCTGGATTATGCTGTAGAGACACAGGACTGAGTAAATCATGTTCTGAAGACTCTTTCAGCGCTGTTTTTCATGATTGCGTAATGTGTTTGTCAGAGCAAAAGGCTTCTCATGGTTACAGTGATCCTTCTGTATCTGTTTCTTCACTGGCATATCCAGCTTCATGTAATCCCTGAGATACCTTGTTCACAGGGTTTGTGTGGAAAGTGCAGACCCAATTACAGAAGGCAGCATTGCTAAATGAAAACAGAGAGTACTCCACATACCTCCTAATCCATAGCAACTGGCCACTGTCATCACTGGAAGATTCACAGAGGCCTTCTAGCAGGAGCTGAATTTCTCGTTGTTGTTTATTCAGTGATCATGTAAGACTGCACCATTCAGTGAGAATATTTTCCCTTTTTATAGCTTTCTGTGTACTCCTTAATTTTTCTTCACCCTCATGTCTCTGCTGTTCTTCTTCCCTGTGCCTTCGTCTCTCTGCAGCAGATTCAGCAATAGACTTGTTTTACCCTGTTCCACAGTCTGCTAAAAAACCCCACAGCAGAACAGGTGCTGGTGAGGGTGCCTTGGTTATCCCCAGAATCTGACACTTGGAAGAGGTGGATACAATCAGGATGTTCAGTCCTCCCAGCCATTGTCTGAAGCTGCCCCATTTTGGATAGACACCTGAAACTAGTTACATTTCAATCATAGAGTAGGGGTTTTACCCTATGCTACATGGCATATAGATATTTATTGCACCAAGAGCTCATGTTTGACACTGTTCTTCAGCAGACTGTGCTTACTGGTGATACATTAAGTTGTATCTTTAACAGGCACTGCATATGTGTGCAGCCCTGAAACTGCAGTCAGTGGAGAGTCTACAAGAGGCCCATTCATTGGCACTGAGTGCAGAAGGGTAAATTCAATTTGAGTCGAATTAGTCCCAAGCATAGTTCTGGTAAAATAGAAAACGACATTGCAAATCACTTGATGTTAAATATATTTCAAATCAAGCCATGAAATAATGCCAAAATCCTGGCAGAAAGAAATGTCAAACAATGAAAACAGCAAATGAAAAGTAGCAGGGGTAGGCTGTTGCTCTTTTCAGCATATGTTATGGAAACTGTTTGTTTGTCTTGAATTTTCTTTCTGGCAGCATTAATTCTCAGCTGCAAAGAGGCCATTACTGTATTAGGTATCAAGTGTTAAATGATCAAGGAGATGGTGTAGGTGAAACATTTGCCTCTTATGTGGTAGCAATTTCAGTTTTCATTGTAAGGAATTATTCTGTGTAAGAGTACAAAGATGTTGCTAGGAGATGTGGGTTACTTGTTAGGTGTGAGAGGTCTGCAGTGAGTCTGGATGGAGGCTGTGTGTGAGAGGATGTCTCCTTTTTGGTAAGAGCATGGAGGAGCCAGTGCAAGAGTTTGAGGAGAATGTGTAATCTTTAGCAACCAAATGCATTTTTGCTGTAGCTTTTCATCCGTGATACATAAAGAACCAGAAAACAATGTGTGGAAGCTCTTGGAACAAGTGAGCTTGAAGCAAAGATAGCAGTGGAGAGACTCATGAGGCGTCTCATAGGAAAGGAGCTTAATTCACACTTCTTGGAGGACCAGCAAATGGAAGGCAACCCATAGCTGGCAGTGATGTGCAGGTTTGCTAACTCCCCTCCGTTGTATTCCCTGTACATATTGGACATTCCTATCACATGGCAAGATCTTTGTGGACTTCAGTGCATTTTGATTCCTATTAGGACTCATTTTCTGTCTCTTCTGCCTGTGAGTAGACTGGTTTCCAAATGTATGCATCAGAATTATGTCCACAAGACTAGATGTGCATCCACATCCCACCAGACCTTTTCCTCCACTCAGCTTGCATTGAAAATAACAAAATGCTTTCTGCTTATCAGTTTCCTCCATTTCTCAAAGTTTATTTTTCTGTGTAACCCCAGGTGATGTGCAGTGATTCTGTCTTTGTGGCTCTTACTGACTCAGTGACACTCCAGGCTCCTAAAACTTTGAGCCCAGCATCTTGATGGAAATATTTTTTGTTGTGTTGGTTTTTTTTTTTCTTTCTATTGTGTTTAGTGTACTGCTGAGCCAGGCAGACATAAAATTCCTTCTTGGAATATGTTTATATAAGACATATGCAAGGTGCCATATGGCAAAACCCCAGCTTTCGTTCCCTGCACATCCCTGTGTTTCAAATGTTTGGGAGAGCCCATACCCCTGTGGAGTCTTTACATGGTCTGCTGGCTAGAACTTCCATGGAAAAGAGAGACTAAATGGGCTAAGTAAAATATAGGGGAGTGGAGTTCTGGGAGTTTAAAAGTTCAGGGCTTAGTAAGTAAATGGGAAAGCAATAACCCACATGCAGTTCATAGTAGGCATGCTCTGGCTCTTGGAGAATGAAATGACTTAGAGGACAAAAGAAAAGGTATTCCTTTTTTTTTCCAGATTTTCTCAGTCTGTGCATGTATGGAAAGATCCTGATTCCCAATGGAATCCCATAATCAATTATGAAAGCATCTTTACAAGGGGAACAATTCAAGTACCTCATCACAAAATGTGTGAACTTCTGTCTTGAAAGAGTCACTGAATTTCTTTCAGCCTGCAGATTCCATCTAATGACAGGGTGCTGTGAGAACCCTGGTGGTGTCCTTTTAGAGCAGTAACAAAGACAAACCAAGGGGGCCAAGGGCAGGTGCGAGTGTACATAACCTTAAACAGTGTATAGTTGTCTTAAAGCTTACACCAAAAGCACAATGGCATTTATTTGGGGGTGTGTGGATATCCTACCTATCAGAAATACTGAGAATTAAACCTATTCTAAACATGGTCTTTCTAAAGAAAACAGAAAAACTAACACATCAAATTTCATTGCATTGAGCTTATATTCTCCAAGTGCCCATTAGGAGGGTTTGGGGATTTCCTTTTAATTAAAATAATGTTTGTTGAGCTTAACATTTTCCTAAAGCATCTACTTTTAATGTTTTTTCCGCCTGTTACTAAAATCCAAATAGTGAAGAAGGATAACTGACCACAAAAAAGGCCAGATGTGCTGAGAACAATATTTTTCAAATTGCCTGGCAACAGGAGAAGGGTGATTCCAAGCAGAATAGACTCTGTAACAATGAATGTAATGACAAGACCTGTGTTTCATCCAGTTATGAAGGGTTTTGTCCTGATTGTCACAAAAGAGGCCAATGGTCATTTTTAGTCTGCTCTCACCTCTGTTTGGCGTATAATTTAAAGGCCTGAGATCTAAATAGAAGCCAAGAATGTTGAGTTTCAAACCTGCTTACAGGGAAAGACTCCTTTTGATAGTAGACAGTGTATTTCTGTATTTTTCTGAGAATCTATTCACTATTGCCTAAAATAGTTCTATCCTTACACATCTAAAGTCTAACTCAGAACATCAGCTGAGGCTGTGAAGTCACTGGAACTAAAGCTCATGGCATGTGTTTTCCTGAATCTTGGCCGTACTTGCTAAGTTTAAAAAGTGTTGTGCAGGTTTCAGATGGAAATCTAAGCTTTGTCACATTGCAGCTGGTTTAGCAGTGAAAGATGTAGTAGATCATTAAGTGTTCTTTGCTGCCTTAAAAATACCATGGTAAAGTCAAATATGGGAGCCAAATCTATCCACATGCTCGAAAGTGAAAAGGTTACAGATCTGTAAACTACTGAACTGTTTTCAAATTGTGTTAAGCCGGACAGATATAAAATTAACCATGTTGCTTTACTCGGTAGTGCCAACCGTACACATTTACTCTCCTAAAATACTGTGTGTAGTCTGCAAAAATAAATTCCCCAGAACAGAAATACAATGCAATCCAAACAACTAGTTTTAAAAATAAATTGAACATGAAATAACAAATAGGGATGTAGCCAACACTTAGGGTCCAGAATTTACTAGAAAGACACACATGGCTTGTATTTATCTTTCAGGAGTTTTCAAGATTGATACTTGACAAATTATTTCTCTATCTGGGTTGTTTTAGTTTACAAGGGCTTTCTTAGCCCTTCTGTCTTCACTCATACATCAATGTGAAAGTAAAGAAATAAGTATTTTTGTTGTAGGATTTTATTGCATGGTTCGTAAAAACTTGAAGGAAAGAGATCCTTCTTTTGTATTCTAATCTTATTCTGTGCTACTGGTTTTAATCCTGATCTTTTATAGATTGTTGTTGTCTGTGTCTATTTGGAAATTTGCAGAGGATCTGCCACCCCTGTTTTGAAGCACCAGTGTAGGACCATTTTGGTCGTCACTTGACCCTCACTATATAGTATGGTCTGCTCGGTGATACAGAATGTTTTGGCTCTCACTATGTTTTATTAAGGTAGTGTACAAGCATTATAAATAAATGAATCCACGTCTCTATCAGCTGTATGAAACAGACCTTAAAATGTGAACAGGTTGTAACTGATACAGAGATCCAGGGTGATCCTGGGCTCTGGTGTGAGCTGCTTTGTTCTTCTTTGACACAGGAACTCTTGAATGCAGCAGTGAAAATTTAGTGCTGTTACTGTTAACCATTTCAGTCTTCAGGGAAGGGGAAACAGCAACGAAAGAGACTCAAGAGTGCAGAACTTTCCTCTGTGGTGAAAAGCCCAAATGTCTAGAGGTTTGTTGTGTATGAGATGGTGCAAATGACTGTGAAGAAACTGGCCAAGAAAAAATATGAACATTCCTTCTTTTTGGATCTCTAGGCCATGATCTGGAAGTCCTTGTTTAGGATGTCTTGTTCGAAGATCTGACTGAAAATACCAGTGTTACACTTGCGTAAAGTCTGCTTAGGCTGTGATGACATCTGTGGCTAATCACTTCAGCTACTTCTAAAATGCTATTCCTTCTCTTAAATTGTGTCCATAATAAAAAAATTTAGACTCAAACTCATACCCCTCCTGATAGGGGTTCACTGAAACAAAGGAGTAGCCGTGTTTTTCCACAAGGCATAGAAAATCTGTCTCAGCAGTCACACAGTTGGGCCTGCCTTGTAAGGGATGTAAGAACATCTCTAGTATCTATTTCCCATCCTTTGCTTTCCTTTCCTTTGCTACTTTTCTGCCCCTAAGGCTTGGGATCACAGGATGAAGACAGTCTCTCCCATTCACCATAGAGAATGGCGTGACAGGCATAAAAAACTTCAGCAAAGTGTTGGTTTTGTTGTTATTGTTGAAAATGTCAAAAATGACCTATTTCATGAATCACTTTGAAGAGTCTGTGTTTTGAAGCCCTCAGTTCATTCATTAGAGTTTTCAATCAGCGGTGCAGTGCTGTACATCTTTCTGGATGGGTTTAAATTACTGACTGTGTAGGATTTGTGGCAGTCACGCATTCAGGGTTGTGGATTATTCAGCGCTTGTAGTATGGAATGAAGTGCTGAGTGTGGGTACGGCAACTTCTTCCCCATGACTTTGCTGTGTTGGCAGCTTTTGAGTTAATAATTTCCTCTCAGCGGAGGGATGTGACGGCCTCATCCAGTGTGGATGGTTTTCACTTGTTTGAGAAAATCTGGTACTGTTTGGTCTTTCACTCGTCTCACGTGACTCATCCAGCTGCCAGTAACGGCGTTCCATTTCTCCGTGTTGTCGTGGTAAACTTTGGACATCACATCCAAACAAAACCAAGAATGGCTTTTTTTTTTTTTTTTTAACAAGAAGTAATTAAAGAGAATGAACAGTAAGAAAAAAAAAAAAAGGCAAATGACCTAGTTTGGTCTTTGCCGCAAAACCCACAACTCTCTGGGGATATCTAGTATGTTAGGCAAATATTTCAAATCTGTCTCTATTTCGAATGTGAGTCATTTCAATTAGACATCTTTCAGTTATTTGTTCATTGGTCTTAATTAGGTAAACTCCAAAGCACTGCAACATGCATTTATTGTTGAATAATTACACTTTTGGTAAGTTTTCTTGCTCTTATCTTCGTAGCCTTAATAGCTAATTTTGTCAGTAAGGGTGAAGCCTTCCTGAAGGGTAAACAAATTGTTCCCTAGGGAAGAAAGAGAGCTATTGCCCTTTAGCAGGGGTGTTTTAAATGTTGGTCTCATTGTTGGACAGACAGGTTTACCTTTGTGTAAGGAAATGTTCTATTTTGTTGTAGGAGTATTTAACCCTAACAAGAAATGTGGGGCTGATCCTACAGGTCCTGACCAGTGTGAGCTGTCCTTCCCAAGGTGTGTAGCCTATTCACAGTCCATGGGACCGATTCTCACGTGACTTAATCTGGCATAAATCAAGAAAAATCTCCCCAAAGTCAGTTTACCCCAGAATGAAAGAAGCAAGATATCCAAAACTGAAGTAACTTGATTACTCATATGGAAGGAATTGGCTGATTGCAGCCTTTGCACACTACTGTATCAACTCCTTCCGTTCCCTCGCGAACACTTAAATGTGAGGAAATAAATCAAAACTGCAGGACACAAAAAGACAAAAGTTACCTTGATGGATTCCACTTCCATGAGATCCTTCTGGAAACCATTCTGCTTTTATTAGATTTACTCTCTGTAAATTAGGATTAGTTTTTTATATGGATTTATGGAATGGCTATGGTATAGTGCAAGCGGGGTGAACCCTCTGGTCGAAGGCAAGGGAGTGTGTGTTCTTTTCATCTGTTATTGGTAAGTTACAGAATGTAGGTTAAAGGCCCCTCGATACCAGTGAAAGAAGAGATCTGGTTCCAGACATGGAAAGTGCTTAAATCTTATGTGTGCCAGCCAGTGATAGTAATATTGTATAGAACAGCCAGTTGTCAAAGGGCCAGATTCTGTTCTCAGTTACAGTGGTGTAAAGTGGACTTTTTCCCTTTTTTTCAGAGGTAATGAATTCGCTTTCACATGTGTTTGGACACTTGAACACTTGGGTTGTCTGTGTTCGGACATAATCTCACAGTTCTTTTTTTTTAGTTGCTGTGGGGGAAAAAACCCCATGAGCTGCTGGTGTTGTTCCTTGTCCATCGTTGTTCCAGCTCACATGTGGCAAGCACATTTCAGAGGCTTTGGTGCAAGTGCAACTGCACTCAGGGCACTGTTGTGCAAGAAATTTTTAGCTCTTACTAATGAATCTGTAAGGTACTTTGTGAAGGCAAATGGATCAGCTGAAACAGTATTTCATGGATTTAGAGTGAGTGTTCTGTTCCTTTGCGGGGAGCAAATGTGTTCTCTGATTTGACAGCTGCAAGAGAAGATAATTATTTTTGACAGCACAGGGATAGTGTTCATGTTATTCTAGGAAATCTCTGTCTTCTCACAAACAGGTATTAGTGTGTGCTACAGTTGGTATTGCTGAGCTTTGAAGGAAGCTTCAAGTTTCTATGTTTTGATAATAAGATAAAATTGGTAAAGTACATATTTAGAAAGCCCTAATGAATTTCAGACTTGTGTCATTTGGGGAATGAAAGAAAGTGTTTTATTACAAGTCCGGTATAAATCTTAAACACTTAAAAAGGATCTACAGTATTTTGGAGGGAAGATACATCTTGACTGTGTTCCAGGTAATTCTGCTGTTGGAAAGAGAGGAACTGTGAATTGGGTATTGTAATATGATTGATTTACCATCTTCTCTTGGTGGTGTGGCCTTTAAAAACTTATTCACAGTGTTCAACAGTGTATTTAGATACTCTTTAAGTGTGATTCATCTACCCCAATTAACAGTCAAAAGTCTTATTATACAGTCCTGCTAAGGTCAGTATTAACCCTGAAGTGAGTTAAATTATGATGGGATAAAGCCAGAATAGGAATGGAATAAAGTCCAGTGGGGCTGTAGACTCTAGAGGATATAATGATAATTTATGTCATGGTTACAAGCAGAGCAGAGCTGACAGTCAGAAAGATCCACTATGAGCTGGAAGGCATCCAGGGAGATCTTCTTAAACCCCTCAGTCCAAACCCACCGAGTACAACTGACTGTGCGGGCCAGAAGATGGTGCATTTCTGTTCAATGAGAAATGACTAACCATGGTTCACTGACCCATTTTCCTTTGCAATTAATTTTTGCTTCCTTGCAAAACCTTTTAATTTCCACTGCCTTGTTGAAAATACGAAACTTTTGGAAAGAAATCCAAAATGAGTTTACAAAGTACTTGTCAGCGGAGAGAATTCATAGTCAAAGCCTTACCTTGTTGTTTTTTTTTTTAACTTACCTTTTTGACAGTGAACGGTGGCTACAATCACTGCAGTTTGATCTCTGAGAAGAAGAACATGATGGACATGGAGATGACGAGTAGCTCGGTGCCTGTCTGCAGGCAGGGCCTGTTCCTCCACGCGGGGAACTCCCTGATGCGAGACCACGCGCTGTCCCGGGAGAGGCTGCTGCACGTGGGCCAGCTCAACTTGGCACACTCGGATCTCAGGTATTGCTCCAGCTGTCACCAGCTCGTGCCCTTGGCTCCATCCCAGTGCCATGGTGTCACCAGATTACTGCCTGGGAGGCAGGGATGATACTTACTCCCAACCCAAATCACATGGTGATTTGGCATGCCACTTACCTCTTATTTCTACAGCATTTCCCTTAATGAAGTATTTGCAGAGTTCCCATACAGCCACATCCTTGGTATTTGCTTTTAAGGCCATAATGTGAAAATTTGGTCTCTGGTTTTGGTATATACACTGTAGTTGGGTATGCTATGAACAGAATCTCTATTTAAACATTTGCTATAAATTAATTGTATGAAAACACAGAACTCCATTATTTTTTTGTTGTTGTTACAAATTTAACATTACCAGATTTTAAACAAGTACCCTAAACAGACATCCATTGTGAATAGAAACCTGCTACAAATTAAAATCTGTCCATCTGTTTTAATTATGCTGCTTTTTGGCAGTGGATGTAATAGGAATAATCTTGACCTTTTTGAAGAGCAGTAGAGAAGAAAACCTCAATAAAGTTGCAGCTTTTATCTTAGGTACTTGGAATATTTGGCAGTCTGTGGATGGACCTATCAGGCTGAAATTTCCATAGTCACAGCAGGGGGAAATATGGCCTACAGCTTGGTCTTGAAAATCCAACTGTTCCTGATTTTATTAGATGTATTCATGCCTTGTTTCCCCCTTCCAGTTTACTGGTGAAGTAAGAACATCACTGTTCTCAGGAGAAGGAGGCGCGGTAATGTGGCAAGCAAGTGGAAAGACTTTTTTGCATGTTTGTTTGCTTGTTTGTTTGAAAAGGATAAATAATATCCATGCCACAACAAAATAACCCATTATTGCTACAAGGATTCATAGGTGCCTTTGCAGCTGGATGTAAATCTGCTCCCTCCTGGTTTCTTTATGGCTCAGTGTGGGACTGGCAGTTATCAACCTTTTTTTTTTTCATTCTGTCAGTGAGGACAATTATGCAACAAAGATAATTAGGGCAGGAACAAACAAAAGGAGGAAGAGAATACTCTGCTTAGATCTTTTTGAACCTTTTTGTACATTTTATAATGAGGAAATGACAGATACCTTCATACCTGGCATCACGGTACCCACCCTCAGAAATATGAACCCCTTCCAGCCCCCATTTGGAAGAGGATTCCCAGAACAACATAAAGGATTGTCAGCTGCATAACATGAGAAAGTAGCAGGTGATAGGCCTGAGTCCCTGCCCTCTGCTTTGTGGCATGGTCTAAAGCCTTGAGACTCTGCTGCCTCTAAGTTTGGAAATGTTTGGAGAATATCCTGAAGGACATTACGGGTTGTTTTGTGTTCCACTGGTCATGCTCTGCTTGTTTGTCCACCTGGCTAATAGTGCATTTGTCTTCATGGGAATTGCAAGATGAAGCCAATGCCTGGCTCTGCTCTGTGGTCCCCACAGACACAGTGTCTCCTTATATCCCAGTGCTTTTCATGAGACACACGGCACAGAGCCAAAACCTTGGCATTTGAGAGAAGGTGGACAGCATTTCAGACCGTGTCTGTTTGCGGTGTTTGTGATGCTAAAGATTGTTGACAAGCAAGTAACAGAAAACATGGTCTTTCCCAGATCTGAAAACAGGAGAAAACTAAGGTGGCAGTGATGCCCTAGAGAGGAGTTGAGTCAGTGGGACCTAAGGGTGGTCTGTGCCTCCCCAGATCTCAGCCTTCATCAGAAAATGGGTGAGAGAAGTAGGGCTGGCATTGTCAGATAGTGGAGCACATGGACATTAGGGCAAACTCTCTCTGGTTGTTCTGCCCAGCTCTAATGACCAGCACAGAAACAAAGGGAGACAAATTCAAACAATACCTCTGGGTAGAACTTTGAACCACTTTGCATTTCTAGGTTATGGAACATCCTAGGAAAATCCAAACAAACCAGGGAGCACTTCCCCTAGCAATCAAAAATCTCCCTTCGGGTTTGGGGTTTTGATTGTCCTTTTTCCGCTTCAATGCACTGAAACTTGTTATCCCCTTCAGCTTCTCCCTGAAATTGTTTTCCCTTGGAAGCTGTATTCTAGGGATGACTGCCTTAGTCCAAGAATCATGATCCCTCTTCTCCCTGGCCCCTCTTCCCCACTTAGTTAATAACTTTTAAACTGTGCAGCGTAATTGCTGCTACATTCTATCTGTGAATGCAATGTGTGTGGGACTGGAAAAGTCCCAATACCTTCCTCACCACAACTGGAGGCAACACACAGCTAATGTTGGCCTTTTGTCAAATAATCCATTATCAGCCACGGCAAACCCGCCCACACTGCGCTCAGCGCTCAGCATGTAAAACCCAGGGAAGACATCAGAGCGCTCGGATAGTGTTGCACGGGGTTCCTGGATGTGCAGCAGAACAATCCCCTCCAGCTTCTTAAAACTGTCAGTTATCACCGGGTGCACATTTCCAGTGGCAGTGGAAGGCATGTATGTTTTGTAAATAATCCGGAGATTTCAGATACAGTCATCTTTTCCTCCGAGGGCAGTTGGGAACTGCAGCGCTTCTGGCGTGGTGCTACTGGCCTCGTGCTCTGGCTCCAATTACCACGTAAGGGAGTCTCTTAGGAAACACTGCCTCAGTAGCCTCTGAGAGGCTGCTGTTACTCTTCAAAGGCCTTACACTCAGCTTTCATAAGCTTAAGCAGCAGTTCTGTTCCCTTAGACTGTCCATCCCTGATGCATGGATGCTCCCTTTGAAGAGTGGTTTTTGGGGTGTAGTCTTCTGCTGACCCCGCTCTCTTTCCAGGATTGCTTATGTGGAAACCCCCCAAAGCTGCTGTGGCTGATCTGTGTGTCCACGGTACTACTTGCACTGCCCTGCTCTCCTTTGTCCCTCTCATCTTGCCTGTTTATTCATATGCACTTGTATTTGGCTACTGTCCAGAAACTGTGAAATCCTTACAGCCAGCACAGCCTGTGGGTACCATGCCCGGAATCTGCTCTGTGGCTGTAACAGCAAAATGCCAGGGACAAAGAGTCAGTGGGTATGAGGGGAGCCACCCTGCAAGTTGGATGTCAGACACCTTGTGTGGCTCCTGCATTGGTTTTGTTTCTGTGCCACTTCCTCCTTCTGCCCCCCCCAGCACAGGGAGGAATGAGCAGGGCTTTCCCTAGAGTAGTGATGGCAAAGTTCTGCCAGGAATACAGGAATTCCACATTAATGCAACCTTGACATCAGGTACCCCAACACTCAAACATCAGGAAATTGAAGGAATGTCAGGTTCTCGCAGCAGAGTTAGCTAACATGGGATGTATACTGTGTATAAATATACAGTGCTACAGAGAAAACTGCGGATCTTTGAGAGGACTTGGTTCTCATTTGCACAAGCAGCATGTGCTTATCATTTTGTAGGCAGAGAATGGATAAGACATATCTGTGACAATGGGAAGCGTGACTTTAGTGTCCTCATCTCATTTGCTTTTGAAATAAGGCATTCCAGCTTGCCTTGTGGTTCAAAACTCTCTTTTGTGTATCTCAGAATCTGCACTGCAACATCACATCAGTACAGTCTTGACTCTGAGTAAGATCCTGTGCTGGAAATGCAGGTCATTGTTCCTGAGGATTTTGGAAACCTAGGATTTCTCATGACAGGGATGTTTGTATCCGTCCTGCAGGTACTCTGCACTGACTCCAGTTTAGTCAAAAACCAAAGTTCTCTCATGGATTTCTGGCAAGATGGGAGCTTTACATAAAGCTCAATAATACGACACCAATTATCACAGGCTGAAATGTAAGGCTTGGGTTAGCTTTATATGATGTAGGAAATGTGTTGAGTTTACTTTAGCCTGAGGCTTTGGGACCACTAAACTGTGATACAAACCGAATTATTTAGAAGAGTTTTCGTACAGCAGAAACCAAGTAATAGGAAAGGCTGAGCCTGGCACGGCATGCTGTAAAGCCTTTCTCAGAATGAGTTAAAAACACCACTCTTTCACTGAGCAAACAGAGCAGGGTTTCCCAAACATGTGCAATAAAAGTATACTTATGCCACATATTTTACAGACATATGGTTCTGTAAATGTTAAAAAATAATCTATGAGTGCTGTTTGGTTTGGTTTTTTAAAATATAAATTTGCCATCTGCAGAAACAGGTGCTTTAAGTTTACCCTGAGACCAACTGTGCAAACCTAAAGGGAGAAATTATAAACAATGGTTTATGGAAACCTCTAAAATTTTTAAATGTACTGTTTTAAACTTTCTGGTAGCAAAGGAACGATCTGATTGTTCTGTGTCAGTGGATGGTGGGGAAATCTAACTTCTCTCATGATCTTAAAGGGTTTTTTTACATTAAGCCCTATTGGAGCATAGAAACCTGTCTGTAGTGAATGCAGTGTTCCCAGCTGTGTGCCTTGGAAAAGTGCCAGTTTTGGACAACCTTAATTTCATGGGAAGGAAGTATTTTTGAAGCTTTTGGTTGTTGTTATTTATTTCCGTCCCTTTTTGTTCTTTTGAGAGCTGTTACCAGGGAAGTTTTAGAAGTTATCCCAGCTTCCCATCTTAATATTTAGTGATGGATTAATGGAAATAATAGCGATAAAATCATCTAAGGTGTAAAATAAATGCAGTTTATTCAGCAGCTTCATAGTTCAGTGTCCAAAATACTTTTATGTACACGTGTTTCATGCTTTAAAACGTGTCAGACCTGCCTTAGCTGTGGTGTCACACACAAGCTGCCAAATGGCCGGGTTTTCTTCAGTTTTTGTGGTGCTAGCATCAAAAAACATAAAATTCATTAAAGTGGAACATGTCAGCTTAAGAGCCACGGGACACTTCTCTGGAGGGTTTATTAGCTCAGGTGCAGCTTTCCTGCACACAGATGTACTGTTTCCTCTCCTTGGTCTGGCACGATGAAGCCATAGGTTAAACCCTCCCATGCTTTAGGGATATGTGAGGAACACCCTCTGCTCCTAAGAAAAGCACACAGTTGGATCATCCACAGTAAATGTTTATAGCTGAGATAAAATATTTTATTTTAAGCCATAAACCAGTTGCTAACTGCTTGGAAGAAAACGTCAGGAGGAAATGTTTCTTAATACAGTGCTTTTCTGAAAAGTCTTTTGTGGAGTTCCTCAAGGTTCTGCTTTGCCAATGAATGGATTCAACACACATCAAAAATGATGAAAAATCACTTCTGCAGAACATAACTGTGATTTACAGTCCCATGCACTCTTTATTATGAAAAATCAAGATGGGAGTGCATAGGCTGCCATTTCAAATTTACTGGCTGTGAACTTTTTATTTTGTGGAAGTAAATACTCAGCTGATCTCACATTGATTCTGGAGTATGGCTGAAAGCAACCAGTTCTTTTGCTGTATTCCTTTTTTCTCCAGTGATCTGGCTCCTTTTTTAATTTAGCAAAGGAAAGCATGTCTCTGACATGGAAGCAAAGCTCATCTTTTTTGTGTCAACAAAAATGCCTAGGCATTTTCTCAGTGTGCTCTGAGGAAAATACAATATTTGAATAATTAAAAAATGCCTGAAGTTCTCAAACTTCGTTCTCAGCTATTGTTTTGCCCAGTGTATTATGCATTGAAAGCCTCGATTGTGATTGATGAACTGCCTGTAGCAGTGGAGGGAAGATTCTCTGTTCCGTGTGTAACCCAGTGTGTAAAATTAATCCTGTGTAAAACGATGCTGTCTTTACACAGGTTGGAGAGAAAGCATTGCAGATTTTTTTTGGTGTAATTGCTGCATTAGAGGGGAAATATTCAGCAGAGAGCAAGTGCTTCCATTCTGCAGGGCTTAACAAGTGTCGTGTCTTGTACAAAAAATCATAAACCCTGTGGTGGTTAGCAATGCTTAATGAAAACTGTATTGCAGGTCACCCAGGTTTCAAGACTCAGTAGATTCTGCTGCTCCATGCCTGAATGGAAGTCACCCGGCTCAGCACATTAAACAAGAATGTCCCAGTGATTATAAGGTTCTGTCTGAGGCTTCCACACATAGGAGGATTACAGAGGGGATGGAGCTGAGAGCCTCCGGTAGTCTGCATCCTGAACTAGACCTAATGAATAATGGCTTTACAAATTCACTTTCATCCTACTTGTTTAATAATGAACACAGCTCCTCCCTGGGTCCTTTGTCACTTGGCACCCCTCAGCACTCGGCCAGGCTGCAAACAAGCAACCTGAAGAAGAGATGCATCTCTGTTGTGCCGTCTTCAGCCGAAGGAATTGATATTACAGCGATCATCCGCACATCGCAGACGTCACTAGTCACCTGTGTGAATGGACTGCGAGCTAACTCAGCTGGCATTTCCTCTCATCCTGTGGAGATCAGTCATCACAGTGCTCAAAAATCCTCTCTGCCCCAGTCTTGCTCTCAGCCTGGAAACCCTTGCAGTATTCCCTCCCCTCCAGCATGTCTTGTACCTCTTTCCACTGAATGTGACAGAGGTGACTGTGAGCAGATACAAATGCAGCAAGTCGAGGAGAATGGCAGCCTCAGCCTTATGATGAATGGTACGAGCCATCCTCACCAGAACTCCTCGCACGGCACCCAGAAGGTGAGTTTCTTAAAACAAGAACCAGCTGACGATTATTCCTCCACTGCTGATCTTTTTCGCCATCACCAGGGGCTGCCTCCCCCTTACCACCTCCACCAGCAGCTCAGCCAGACCCCGGGGACGTTGCCTCACCTCAGCACCTCCATGTCTCCCAAGTCCCTGCAGCCCAGCGACGGCGATGAGCAGGACCTCAGCAGTGGCAAGCAGGTCTGTCAGTGGATTGACTGCAGTGCCACTTATGACCAACAAGATGAACTGGTCAGACACATAGAAAAGACTCACATTGACCAGAGGAAAGGAGAGGACTTCACTTGCTTCTGGGCAGGCTGTGTCCGCCGCTATAAACCCTTCAATGCTCGTTACAAACTGCTGATTCATATGAGGGTTCACTCTGGAGAAAAACCAAACAAGTGCATGGTAAGTCTGGATTATATTTGTTTGAACAGAAACATAACTGCTCTGCTCTCTTTCTTGCTCTCTCTTCGATCTTATTCCAATATAATTGTTGTGCTTTCCTGTAACTTAGTCTGTAGCAGGCTAAAGGGGAATTGGAGAAAACCTTAATCTAGAAGGAAATGATTGAGTAAGAAATACTGTAGTTCTTGGAAAAGGGTTTCGGTTTCCTTATATGAGAGCTTAACTTTTAATACAGTGCTTTGTTTTTTTAATATTCATTAAACCACTAATAAAGTGATGATCAAAGCACGCAGCCGTCATTTAACGTAAAACAAAGTCACTGAGCCTCGGGTGAGATTTTTAATCAAGAAACATAAAACACATCTAATGAAATTCTTTTCATTCCTTCAGCTGAACAATAACCCATAGAGTTGTGAGTGCAAAAGTTTCAAATGGTAGTTTAGACAAAAAAAAAAAAAAAAGGAAACTTGTTAAAGGATTTTAAACAGTTAAAAGAGTAAAAAGAATATATTCGATTATGTTTTCAAAGGTTGTTAGAGGCTTTTTTAATTTGCGAAACAGAGCTTTAAAAATAAGTGAAGACCATTGTTCTCTTCTGATCAAGAAGATGTAAACAACAGCAGTGTTCCAAAAAGAGGATCTTGGGAATAACACCATCTCTGCATCTGCCCACCATGATGACAATATGGCCAAACTAAAATAAAAGTTAATGACTTCCATTAAGCTTTCCACATGTTTGAAACAACAATGATATAAGACCCTGACTGAAACAGATGAAGCAAAACAAGTTTGACATAAGCTTCCAAATTGGGCCATGAAATTTGGAAAGTCTCATTTGTAACACTCACACGCGTGTGCACACACACACACACACACAAATAAATGCAGCCAAAGGGAATGGTTATGGCAACAGGTTGGGGTTGCTGATAGGCAGAATTTTCAGCTAAATGTCTATTTCGTTCTTTTGATCAGAGCATGATGCAATGGAAAATGCTTGTAAGGATGTTAGATCATGACAAACTTTTGCATGGCAAGCTGTAGCTTTCTGTGGAGGAATAGGAAAGAATGTTTGTAGAAAAAGCTTCCCGGCCTTTAATGGTTATGGAAGGAAGAAGGAAGAAAACAAGAGTGTTCAAAACATGTTGCAGAGAAAAATTTTCTCTGTAAGTGATTGTCCTGATTATCTTTTTACTTCCATTGGATAAATGAAAAACATTATCTTAATGTCTGCACTGTTTAGTGGGTATTCCCTAAGATAATACTGGAAACAGTGCATCTACTTGGAGAATACCATCAGATTGCCCAAGATAAAATGGAAACATTGTAAGACTTACATGTTTCTTTTTGCTTTGAAAGCAAGAACTGAGGGGTTCTATTCCGGAAGTAGCTCGGTGACATTTTCTATATGTACAAATGAATTTAACTTCCCCTGAATAGATGTCTTTTTGTTATAAATTATTAAAGGATAATGCAAGTTTGCTTCTCTCCAAACAAAAGTGTAGGTAAGTAAAATGAAAGCATACTTAAAACATGAAGCCCTGATTAGTTTCCTGTGTTGCTGAAAGATCAGTAGACTCCATGGATAAGGGAACTTGTCTCTTTTCCTGAAAAATGCATATTTAACAGGTATTGTATGGCAGATTTCTAATATTATGTTCCCATTCCTACGGAAAACTTGGTAAACCAGAGATATTGAATGCTGTAATATCTTAGCAAATGCTAAAAATGTCCTACTTTCAATGAATTTCATCTGTACTAAAGTACCAGCTTTTGATAGCACGTCAAGATTTTATGAATAAGTTGGGAAAACCTTTGCATGTGATATTGCAGGCAGCCTTTATGTCATAATTATATAGCCTTGGCATGTAAGTATATAAAGATCTCTTTTACTGGAGCAGATACTGTAGTTGTTCCCATACATGGAATGGCCCAATCAGGACTGGGAGCTGTACATTGCTCAACCTGGAGTTAACTGTTCTATTCCCACAGTAAGAGCCTTCCACTGTCAGCAGAGGTATTGGTGTTAAACGTTGCAGTCTGGAGTTCTGCAGGGAGTGAAGTGGGTCCAGGAGAATACACAGAAACCATGTCGTCTTTGAAAATTTAGTTTTCTCCCCTGAAAAGAGCTTGATCTAGCAGGGGCAGGATCCAAAGCTGCAGCACAGCTCCTTGAAGTTATTAATATCAAGTGGGGATTATTTGCCCAGTGAATTCCATTCCACGTGAAACAGGGGTTGCTGTGCAGTGTTGCATTGTGCAGTGATGTCATGTCATTTTAAATGATGGCCTCTCTTTTGATGTGGTAATAATTGTGCTGTTATTCCTGCAAATTAAGAAGACAATTCATTCTCTGTCTATAGAAGTCTGAGATTTTGTTTCGTTTTTGCTGTAGCTCTGTTAAAATAACTTTGCGTCTCTTGGTATTTGTAGTGGAGATTTGCTTTCGCTGTTCACAGTTACCCATTGTACTTTCTCTTTAAGCCCTCGATTTTGCTCTTCCCTGTAAGATTACTGCCTGACTAGGTATTGAACTGCTCAGGAGAAGCTAACAGTGAGCTGCAACCCGTCCTCATACATAAAAGTACTTTTCCATGTAAAATTATTAATTTCTTATGACAGGCTTTGCTACTATGTACTGTAATAGACAAAGGAATTTTGGAATTCAGGCTACTTGAGAACAGGAAATACATGAGACATTTTGATTGAAAAGTAAATGGTTCACTAAAACTGCAGTTAATCCTTTTATTATCTTTCCAACAGCAGTTTCCACAATACTTTCATGAGGTAAGCTTCCTTCAGTCCAACTGTAACACTCTCATCTTTGCAGCTGGTTTGAATTTAGTGCGCCTGCTTCTTTCTTTACTACAGACAGGCAACAGGCAAAACAGGATCTGGTGGAGATCACTGCTGATGTTTCGGGTCCATATTCTGCTCACTGTGTTCCATTGCCAAGGCCGGTACTATGAGTATTCTGTTTTTATATTCCATTAAATATTCTAATTAAGCGGTGCCTTCTCATCATTGCGTCCCTCGGTTTGGTTTTTCCTTGGGCTCTGCAAGTAGTCTAAAGGAAACTACCTAATCTCTTTGCAATATCCTGTTATGTTTCATACTTAACTCATGTTATTTTAGTTTTATTAAATTTGGGGTTCATCTGCATTATAATCAAAAATATATCCAACAAAAATAATGATGCAATGCGTTTAAGACTTTAACTTCTGAAGATTAATTTCATGCTTTTTTAGATTTGATGTCCCAGACAATTGGAATTTTGATTGTCTGAGACAGCAAAAATTAGCGAGCTTAAATGGTTTTTATTTTCAAAAAAGGAAGAGAAAAAGTTTCTCATAACTGCATCTTTCGCTGCCTTTCAGTTCTTCGAATGCTTTGGTGAGTAGAAGCGTGCTGATCTCCAGATATTATATCCTTGGTTTAAGCCTCTGCTTGCAAATGTAAATACAGAGCTGCTCATTTAGTTGTCTAGAGTTGTTTGAATTGGACAAATCTGTACTTGGCTTATTAGTTTGCCCTCTTGTACTCTTGTGGCTTCGTAACGAGTAGAAAATATGTTCCCATCACTGCATTCATGTGTGCTCAGGGGCCTCCCCAGACAGGATCAAGGTAAATGATTTATTTTTATGTAATTTCTACATGTGTAATTAGTGTTGATAGAAATTGGCTATCATAATGTATGTAATATCCATGAAGGGAGCTGGGCAGGGATAATATTTATGGTTAATGTCTTTAGTTTTTGTATTTCAAAGAAACAGATGCCTCCTCTGTGTGTTCTAGACCTGTTTCTCTGTGTTTGCCTAGAGAGTTAAGACTTTGAAGCAGAATCTTTCTTTCATGTATATATTCAACGTACTCAGTTTGGGAGAAGTCTGAATGGAATGATTTGGGTGCTGTATTGTACACAGTGAAATTCAGCACCTGTGCTGTTTGTAGTCAGTTCTTTTGAATCCCTAAGGCTGAGACATCATAGGTACTGCATTAAACATGGGGAAATTGAGACAGGGAAGATAAGTAACTTGCCTAAGGGTGTCTTTAGGCAATTCCAGCATTCCAGGGCAGATCTTGTGTTCCAATCACCACTTCACACAAACGAACAATTTGCAATTTACCGATGAAACAGATTTTTGTACAGATTGCACAAAAGATTGCGCTCTGGCTGAACTTCCTGTTAGTTTTTCGCGGCAGTCTCTGGCACAGGTGGTTTGACATGCTGTGAGTGTGTGAGAGCTTTCATCAGAAGGCTTGGCTGCATCTATAACACTTGGGCAGCGACCTGGTTGTTGGGCATACAGGAGAATGCCTGTGAAGCAGATTTGTATTATTGGTTCTGTTTCTGAGGAAACCAGTGCGGAATCTCTGTTCTCAGTAGATGGTGAGTCTGATGCCGTCTGCAGTCCATGGGGAGTGTGTGTCCAGCAATGCAGAGTGAAAAATGAGATCTCTACAGGTCTGCAGCTACAGAGGAGTCTCAGGGACAGCCCTGCATCTGTGGGGAAAAGGGGTCTGTGTGCAGCAGCTTATCTGCTTGTGAGTTACTTCACTTAAACAGTGAGTTTCCATGCCTGACTCGGGGGAATGTTGTGGAAGTCTGGAAAGTGTTTTCAGCTTTTGGAGTGGAGGGTGTCATGCACTGATGCCAAAGGAGTGCTTTAGAAAAACAACAATAATATTGGGCTCACTTTCTTTCCTTTGAAGTCAGTGGTAGGAAACATCCATTCTATCAAAGCTGCCTCACCAGAGATCTCTCTTTTTATTAGGTCTCTGATGGCATTTCCCGATACTGTCAAGGAACGTCAGCATTCAAAACAGTCCGATTAGAGGAGTAGACGGCAGTTCAGTGGTTTTGTGGAAACACGATGTTTGTTTGTTTGCAAAGCGCACTGCAGATTCCAGGGCATTACAAATGGGTTTAAGCGTGCCCCAGCACTGGAGGGCAGGCTGACAAGAGGCTTTAGGCTTGGCTCTCTCTCAGTTTCATGCCCAACCAGCTGGTGAATTTGAACTCGTGTCTGCCCACAGGAAAGCTCCACACTAGCAGATCTGGCAGAGCAAAAGCAGCAGAAATTACTGGGCCCAGATTCCGTTGTGAATGGGATTGTCCCGTATTCCAGTGCAGCAGGACAGAACTGCAAATGGGTACAGTGCAATGGCCCTGCACTACCCTTGGGGCATGAGACCTGTCTGCTTCAGCTGGGCTGCAAAGGGAGGAGCTGCCAGGGTTTTCCTGAAGGATTATCAGCCTCCCAGTTTGGTCCTGGCACTGTTGGGCTTCAGGACATTCTGTGACGTACATCTGCTTTATCAGGCTGATAGAAAAATGATAGAGGATGCTGGACCTGATGGAATTGTGCTCTGACCAAGCCGGGCTGGCTGCCTTTTTTGTTACTTTCCAGCAGTCTGATACAGGTTAGGTCTGGCTGACAAACTTCCAGGTTGTTTGGCTTTTTAAAGTCTAGGTAAATTATCTAAATAAGTTAAAATGAAGTAAATTCCGGGTGTTGCTGCCAGAATCCAGAATGGTTTTCAAGTTCACTTGTGTGCCTTAAAAATGTTACACAGGACACTGAAGAGATCTGAGAAATGGAATAGGGTAGTTAGAGGTATAGCATGAAACTTCTGTGGGGGAGGCTTTCAAATACATACCTTCTTTATTCTGTGGGAATGTTTAATTCCATGAGGTTTAATTTCATTTGACCCGATAAAGTATTAAGTAATTTGGGACCTGTTTAAAACGTACTGATCCTGAAGATTTCCTGGTACATTTGTGCAGATGTGGTGGTGACTGTGTGTAGGTATTGCTGTTCAGTGTGTTAAATAAGTAACAAAGTGGGGTATTAACAGTAATACCACCACAACATAGTGGGCACTCGCCCTGTGAAACTCCCTGCCATGGGATATAGTAATTAATTGCCACTATTACGCTTCTCACAGTGTTGGATAATTTCCACTAACAATACTTGGTATCTGCTGAAGGTAAGGTGATAGGCACATAGTTGTTTAGGGAATAGATAGTCTTGTGACAAAAGCATGGATATTCATTTCCATCCTCCGTGATAGAAATTTTATTAGGCCTTCCACCAGTTTTTTCAAACCAGCAGTAGTATCACTGTAGAGCTTTGAGAAAAAAACATCAGTGAATCTGGGTCACTTTCACTTTGGAAAACAAGCGATGGGGGACAGTGAACAGGACTGGAGGATTTTGTTACTATTGACATTTTATAGACAATGTGCTATTTTGGAAATGTTTCAGTATTTTAACCCATCGTTTTTTACTTTCTGTTTCAGAATGAATAAGGTTTAAACAAAGACACATTTTTTGTTCTTGTTTAAAAGCTTTTCCCATTTGATTTATTCAGTGTTTTTATTCTGTTAGTAGAGTCCCCCAAACAATTATATTTCAGCTCATCCTGGACTGATTTATCTTGTCTTCTTTCTTCAGTGTTCTGATTTGGCTACTGAAACACATTTTTTCACCACAATTCCAACTGTGACCTGATTTGAATACAATGAAAATGATCCATTTTCCTGCAAAGCTGCAGATATTTGTCAGAATCCTAAACACTGAGCTTTTGACAAATACCTGACAATGCTCTGATTGAAAGAGAACATCTTAAAGGAAGGGAACGGTTTTGTATTAAAAGTGGTTCTCCACAGGGACTGTGCTGCTGGCACCCTTGTGGCACACAGGAGGGATAATTGTACCAGAACTCCTCCACGCCAAGCAAAGTCATTCATGTTCTTTGTCAAATACTATAGGCTGAAGTATGCCCAGCTTCAAAAAGTGAAATTTATTAGTTGTGACCTGCCATGTCTGGCTGCCAGACAGACTTCTAGGCATGTCTCCCAGGTCTTTTTTGGAAGATTTCATCTAGGCTCCTTTCCCTTCCCTTTGCCCAGTTTGCTTACAAAAATGACATCTCGATACCATGTTTTTGTCTTTATCCTCTTGTCCCACAAGACTCAGCAAGTAGTGATTCTTTCTCATATTAAGACACTCAGAATTATTTCCAGCTCTGCTGTGGCCTGGCTCTGGACGAAACTGCGCGAAGATTTACTCAAACCTCTGACTCAGCACAGACCTAAAAACCTCTCATGAGGCATCACCTTTTGAAGATGTCTTGCAAACAGCCTCCTAACTCCCAATTCATTCCAGCTGCACCACAAGATCACTTTCTTTGCTGTGCAGATCAATGTATTTTATCAAATAATCACATCTGAAGAGCAAGAAGGGAGGAAGGTTTTCCAGTCTCTGAGCGCTGCATTTACAGTAACTCCAGGATTTCTGTAGCTCACCGTTTCCCATGCAGCAAAAGTGTGACAAGGTTTCTTTCTCACTGTCTCCCCTGGCTTGGAGTGAATCGTCCATGGGTTTCACTGTTTAAATCTGCTCAGTACTAAAGTGATACAGCCTCAGCTAGTCAGATACCTTCCCCACTCAAATAATAAGTTTTACAGGGCAAGAAATGTACTTGTGGAATACCTGTTTCCTGTAGGAATATCTTAATGCATCTCAAGAGTACCTCAAAGATGTGTCCAGCAGTTGTGTCCTAAAACCATAATTCTGCAGGATCTGGCATAATTTTGGGAGTGTGAGTTGTCTCCAGAAGATCTGGGAAAGCAGGATGCATTCAGTTATTTGAATAAAGTGTATGAGCAATGAGAGAGGAATTTTCTTTTTACCCCCTGAAATTTGATTTCTAAAAAACAACTTGCATCCAAATATTATTAATCCTGTCATTTGGTGGACAACTTGGCTGCTTGGTAGAGAACTTGTAAGTTCTAAAATTTTAAACAAAGTATTTGTGCTTGTGTTCTTGAGGTTAAGTGCTTGGCTTTATTTTATTCCTTTGTATGTGTTCTGTGGGGATTATTAAAAGTGGTAGGAATTGTTCAGAACTCTCAGTGACTTACCCTCTGAACAGTGATTAACCTCAAGAAGGAAAAATAGTTTGTATCACCTGGCAGAAGGCTTGGTCAAATTAAAAAGCCATAAAATTAAATATTGTTTAAAACCCGTGCCAGTGATATACTTAATAATACTTCTTATTAGGCCAATACGTTTTAATACTCCATATTAGTGAAACCTATGTCATTTAATAAAAATGTTAATCTGCATTTGTAGGCAACAGAGAGGCTGTATAGTGTAGTCTCGGGGGAGAAAGAGGAATTTAGTGCACATTAAAAACTTTATACAGTCATTTATGCAGTTTTATCTCGGTTCTCAATGTGATGCATTTGTTTCTTACTTCGGGGCAAAGCAGCAGCAGTTGGCCTTTAATATCAGATGAGAAATGAAAAGCCATCATTGCACAGTGCAGGGTCACATTCTGAAACCTTCACTGGCTCATTCAGCAAGTAGTCCAGTGGGCCTGGTAAAAACCAACATGCTGGCAAAGCTAAATATATCAAAACGTGACCTACTGGCATCTGACAGCTCACTCTGAGTTATTTCCAAAAGCAGGCCTGGTTTTGGGTAGGTTTGTTTTGGAGGTGCCCTGCTCTGCACCTCTGAAGTTGAAGTAGTCTTCCTCTCAGACCAGGAACTGAGTTACTGGAATTTCGTGAACGCTTTGGGATATTGTCACCTTGGATCTCCTTTTCCTTACAAGCACAATGAAATAAATTTCTTTGGAGCACAGTGAGGCTGAATAATCACAGTGAGGTACTGAGGCCAATAACTTAATGTGCCCGTGATGCTATTTTGCATCTCTAACCATTTGTTGTTCTGCTGAGAATCTCAGGGCTCTTTCAAGCTTTTGCTTGCCAGTGGCATTTCCTGTGTGGTGAAAACTCTTGCACCCGAGTTCCGGATATAGCTGAATTAAGTCAAATTACTCTGCTGCTTTCTCTCCCTGTTTAAACTGGTGTCACTGTAAATAGCGCATTAAGTGCCTGGCGGAAAAGGCGAGGAAAAGATATCCTCCTTCCCAAAGTATTTTCTCTTTCCTGTATTTTGTAAAGTCTGTGTAACCTTTACTTACCAGAAGGTCCCTTCTACTTCAGAACATTATTCTCATGAGTAGAGGTGTGCAAGAGAGTGATTTTATTTATTTTATTATTATTACTGTGGCTTTCAAGGAAAAGGTCACCATTGTAGAGAATTCGGTGCCCTCTGTTCTGTCTTAAGGACACCTGTATTTTCTGTATTTGGGTTAGTCAGAAATGGCTGCATTTCAAATAACTGTGCATTTAATCACAGACATTTGTCAGTGCCTGACTTTTCTATTTACATCCCTGGCTGATTGTGGAGTCAAGGAACAATAGGAGTTTTATTTCAAAGTCTGCTGTAGCTGTCTATATCAGTGTCTTCCCTCCATCTCCTTCTCTTATTGTTGTGTACAGATAACATATGTGTGAAGGGATCCTCTGCTCAGGTACAGTGGAGCTGCAGTGTTAAATAATTGATCTTGATCTGTCTTTTGAAACTGCATCCAAGGCATTTAAAAGTGGGAAATGGAAAAAGCATGTTCTCATAATCCAGCTCAGTAAAGTTTGCACAACTGCTCTTTGTTTCATCATGCCTACAATAAATCTTTCATTTTTGCCAATTGAGAATGCCTACTAAATCTGCAAATGATTACTTCCCTGAATTGTGTTGGGATTCTTGCAATACATTTTTCTTACATGGGTAATGATAAAATAAGAGTCCATCAAAAAATATTTTATTGCCTGGCAGAGAGCCTTTTATGAAATGGTTTTGATTCGAGGAGATTCTTCCAAGTGTTTTAGAACCGTTGCTTACAACTTCCCTTTAACCCTTGCATGGAGGGCTGCCAGGCCCTGGGAATGTCAGGAACAGGGTCAGTCAATCAGCAGCTGGTGGAATGCAGGACCTGGGTATCAGTTTAACCTGCAGCCCTCGGCCGGAGAGCGCGAGCGCTGCCTCAGCGCGTCCTTGTAAAGGGGATTGTGTTACCACGAGGGTAGAAAGCTGATGGATGTCAGGCTGGTGGGAACCTTGTAAAACTAATCTGCTGTATCCATGTTGATATGATTGCACCCTGCTTCAGTCAGAGAGTGAGGAAGATGGAGTATTACAAAAAGGAAAACACCAGGCAGAGCTGGTGGGGCCGTGTGGGTCACTGAGCCCGGCAGCACTTCACTTTACAATAATCCTTCAGTACACCCAGAGGCACAGAGCACCTCTCTGTCCCTGCCTTCGGGAAAGGTGTACTGTCAACACTGTGGCTTGTAAGTCAGGACCTTTCAGTGCTGTGAAACAAATCCTGCCCTTTTTCTCCTTGTTTTCAAGTTGGGTACAACTACAGTTGTCTGCCTTTGCTCAGGAGCCAGCCAGCTGTAGAAATTACCCTGCTTTCCTTACAAAGACACACAGTCTCAACCCACTTCCCTGCCGACCTCGAGCAAACTGTCTCTGCATAAAACAAGGGCCAGGGGGATGCTCCTGCAATGGCACAAGTCGTGATGCCTGAAAACACATTCAGGTACTGCAGGGAGAAAAGATGTGGCAGGAGATGGATACCTTTTGGTACCTCCTTGCATTCACAAAACAGCACTAGACCTGACTCAGTGTGGGATGCTCTCAACAAAACCACGTCTATTGCTTGATGTGTTGCCCATTTGCCTCCATGTCCCCTCAGAAAAAACATGGGAGATCAGAAAAAAAGCAGATTGTGTGAAAATATTTTTAAGTATCACAATTACTCGTGGGGTTTTATCTTCCTGCATATCCTCAAATGTAATGACATTTTTAATGGCATGGTTGTGGTGATCTCAGAGTTCACTGTTTACAGTACTTTGGTCCAAGTGGACATTTTTAGGTCATGCTTTGTCTTCAAGGCCAAGGAATGAAAAGCTGACAACACCCAGGAACCGGACATGCATCAGATGCACAGAGCACACCAGCTTACTCAGAGTAAGTCTTTTAGCCAGGTAGGTGGTAAATAGCATGTTTTACCCTTCAGATTGGCAAATCTCTTCCTGTATACACCTTGTTTCTGAGCTGAAGTGACAAAGTTATCTCAGTTACCACTGACCATTTCTGTTCAGATTTTGAAGGGAGGCAATCAGGAATACTTCCAGGTGTGAAGAGACTTTGCTGAGTTCGGAGGGAGAGATAATGGAGGTACACAGTGAACATGATAGAAAAGGCTAGGTGAGGGATTCTGCCTCCTCCCTCCTCACAGATGGATATTGAAAAGCAGCAAATTTAGGACTTTGTAAAGGAAAGACTTTTTTAACACTGAGGAAAGTTAAATGGATCAGAATGGAAGGAACCTTTGTGGAGCTTGGGTCTTCTCAGGGGACTGTGATACCCTCAGCCTTCCTCAGTACCTCTCAGGCAACTTGTAGCCAGGCCACTAGAATGACACCACGTTTGAAACATGAATATTTGTAGCTGCATTACTTCATTTCTAGTGCTGTAAAAATACCATTCGCATAATGGGGTAATGGCCTGCAAGTTCTCATGATTTCAACTGTTTTGGAGTTACAGGAGTTCTGTTCCTTTATGGCAAGTGTCCATTTCTCATTTTAACATCTTTGGCACTTGCCTAAAGGATGGGAAATTAAAAAATGATTAAGGGGACAGAGAGAGTCTTTTAAGGAAAGATGAAAGGAATTAGACTGAGACTGGGATGGGGAGAAAAGAAAAGGGAGGGATTGTTTAGGAAAGAATAGAAAACAAGTAGGGATGATCAGGCAAAGGAGAATTTAATTTTTCAGTAAAGGTTTCCCAAAAAGGAGGTCTATTTTAGAGTGGAATAATTTTGTAGTGGAAATAGAAGATGCCCAACTATATGAGTAACATAAGCTAGACTGTCTTAAAAAAATTGGAAAATAAATTGTAGGGAATAATTCTGAATGTGAAATTGCTTCACATTTCTGCCACTCTCTGAACACAGAGTGTTGCATTAGTAGGTGTAAGAGAAGGAAGTGCATTGGCAGACACAGGGATACAGTTTAAGCCTTCAGATGTCTGCACTCTTAGTGTATTGTTTGTATGTTTTTGTCCAGCTCATGCTAGGAGGTAGCTGAGGATAGTCCCCGTGCAGAGCACCTGGTGCTCAGCATCCCCAGAGTTGGGGACCTCACTGTGCCCCGGGCCAGACTCTCAGAGCATTTCACAGAAGGTGCTTGCATTTCACGGTGTCAGGTGTGAAATGGGCGATGACTGGCTAGAGAGTCTGTTTCCTAAGAAAGATACCTTTTGTTTTGCTTTGCCTCTACCAGGTTTGACCTTTATAGAACAAAAAGTTTCTCCTCACCATGAGGGAAAGCTTTGCTATTGATTCCAGTGAAGGCCAACACACCTCATAGAGCTTTGTGCCAGAAACCACTGTGCCATGACACATGGATGCTTTATTTCTGCTGTGAAACAGGGCAGAGAGAGTCTGCTGAGCACAGCAGCACCTTCACCTGCAGCTTCCTGGTCCAACCCACTCAAAATTCAGGCAGTGAAATTCAAGTGTTGGATCCAGCTTGTTTGGTGTGCAGTGGGGTGGGTGCCCCAAAGCCCTGGGGATGGGTCTGTGTTCAGCTATGGAAGGGACTCCTGAGCATGTGGGAGCTGCACAGGTACAGGAGCACAGGCAGATGATGGTAAACAAAACCTGGAGAGAGGGAAAGACGCTGGATCCTTTGTAGACATCTCTGCTAAATCTGTGCCTGGGCCTATGTCTGCTGATTTTTTGCTCTTTGTTTGTGCCAGCCATTTTGAATGAGTTGTTCTCTTAAAGCACTGCCATGGAGAATTTATGTGATGGTTATAGGGAGACAAGAGGGTGCAAACTTAGAAGGTTGCATATTTCAGCTTGTCAGATATAGCTTCTGATACGTGTCAATTGTTCTATGAAAATCAGGGCTGGAACACATCTCTGAATGGCAAGAGAAGTAAATGGGTATTGTAGTCATACCAGATACTCTCAATTTTGATTGTTTATAGCAACGCTGACAGAAACTAACACTATACACAAAACTGGGTTTGAAACTGCCCTTTTTTCAGAGTTAATGACCCACAGGCTAATGGAAATTTGCCAGTTTTTACCAGCTGGGATCTGGCCTGATTTTGCTGGGAAATAAAAGTGCAAGGCAAGGAAACCATTTGGATTTCTGAAAGTCTGTGATGGTTCTCTTCTCTCATAAAACCTCCACTTTTTTTTTATGTTGTGCTTATAATTGACCTGTGCTTAGCAGAAATGCTGGCTTTTCCCAAGGACAGCATACCCTGATTGCCCAGGAATTGCTTTTGACAACTGCGTTTAGATCCACTGCTGTGCAAACCCAAACCCAGCCCAGCCAGTGTGTAAGTTGTAGTATTAAATCATGGCTTTGAGGATCCACGGACACAGCTCAGCTGCTCTGGCTCCATCCAGTAGAGGGTAGTCATTTTATGCATTTTATGATCTGCTCCTCCATTTATTGCACTCAGTGCTTTCCCAGGTATTAC
The DNA here is from genome assembly GCF_029207755.1 of Chamaea fasciata. NCBI lineage: Eukaryota > Metazoa > Chordata > Aves > Passeriformes > Sylviidae > Chamaea > Chamaea fasciata. The sequence goes on along the minus strand of NW_027094095.1, from coordinate 27,679,942 downwards.
CTGGGGACTTCTCACACGATAGGCACGGCTGCTTTGGTTCCCATAATTAACCCGGGAAAGGCAGACTCTGTACCTGAGTGCATTTCTTTGTAAAGTCAACAAAAGAGGGAGAGTAAGCCATTTGTACTAATTCTATATAAAAAATAATCCCTAAGGGCAAGACTGTATAAGGTGCATTATGTTCAGGCAAGTGTGGGATCATTAGTGTCATTCATGATAATTTGATTTACCCCCATGGCTTCCAAACAATACATGGCTCGTAGCCTCGTGAATTGGTGTGAGTTAAGAATTGCATGGCAGCCCTGCATTTTTAGAAGGAAAGCTCTTAGGTCTTACAATGATGAAGGCTCTTTTGTTGTAAAGTTTTCTTTACTAAGATAGATGTTACTTCAGTTCACACTAAACAAATTGACTCTGGGGCTTTCAGTCTCGGTTTGCCAGAGACAAATTGTGAAAGCATCTAATTGTAGCCTAAACAAAACCATATTTTCCTTAAAAACATGGCAGTGTGTCATTCTAAATCTGTGGTGCTTTGCCCAGGAACCCATTTCAAGCAACGACAATAAAACAAAACAAAACAAAAACCAAAACAAAAACAAAAAAATAAAACAAAACAAAACAACCCCCACCAAACCTGGGCAAAATAGCCATCTTAGAAAAAACACCTTAGAGTGTCAAACCTGTATATTAAATTGAGTGCTTTTGATTGCAATCTGCACTGAAAATGTTTCATTGTTTCTACTCTGTCCCTCCATGCAGTCAAAGACACTTGTGTATACTTAAGAAAATGGTAAATATGGAATGCTGGCAAATGTAGCTTAAAAGAAGTTATGAGTAAACAACAATATGTAGACTGTCTGATTTCTAGGATTTATTGCAGTCAGTTTTCACTTAGCTTATGAGGAATGAAGAACAGTGAGCTTTTAAATCCTGATTCCTAGTCCTTTACAACATTTATCAGTTTACAGTGGCTTTAGTCATGACCTGCATCTGGTTCTGATAATCTCTGAGAACTGTTTCATAACATTATTGTAGAAATTATAGATGCATCATTTTGGTCATCAAGTCATTGTGCTTATGTGAGGAGAAGAGAGGTTGATGGGAAGGCCTGAGAGCAAAGGGGCTGATTCTTCTGCTAAAAATGTAGAAATACTTGCTGATGAGAAGTCATCTGCTGTTGGCTGTGCAGCCAGAGTGGCCATTGCACTCCCAGGTGGAATTATAACTCTTTTCTCACCTGCACTTGGCTTTGTCCTGTCCACTGGAGCATCCAGTGAGGGAGAGACGCCTCTGCTTCCCTACAGTGTCCTCATCTGTGGTCTCCAAGCAGAGCAGAGTCTCCATCCTTTGTGCACCTGCATGGAGCCTTTTCATCTGCAAACTTCAAGCCTCTGCCAATTCCTACAGGCAAATTTCAGCTGTGCTGAAAGCAGGGGCAAAATTCCCATTGACCGCAAACAAGCGGGAGCTCAGCCAGGGCTGGAATGATACAAGCTCAATAATCAATCCCCTCTTCCCAAGATTCTAAGTGGTTCTGCAGCAGAGGGGGATGACTTCCCCTGCCTGGGCTGGGCTTTCCACAGCTCCCGTGTACAGCACCTCTGAATGCCTTTGGAAACAGGGTGACTCAGTCTGGTGATTCAGTTTGGGAGGCTTTGAAGGTTTTAGCTCAGGTCTAGGGAAAATATGCAGCATGAATCACCCAGGAACTTTGTTTTCTCAGTGAATTCTATGGTTAATTGCACGTTAGAGCAATGTTTAAGGCAAAACAGTGTAAGACATTGAAGCCTTTTGTTACAGCCAGTCATATCCCACTGAAAGCCGAGTGTTCCTCAGATTCAGCAGACAGCATATGCCTGGTGGTCATTTGGGAATTGAGAAGTGACAAGAGGAGAAGGCATGTCTTACCCGAATGTATCAATGTGCAGTGCTAAAAAGAAAAGAAAGGGAGCAACTCCTTTTTCCTTCCTTCCTTTGTAAATCCAGCCCTATCTGTTTCATGATGGATGCAGAAGTCTAAATTTACCACGTGGTATTTGTTTTAATTTTTGGTCTTGAGGTAGCCAAAAAATGAAAAATTAGGATAAGAATTAGTGGGAAAAGGATGGTTCATTATGTATGGGCACAGTGTATTGGTTAATTCAGCAATTAATAAAACTGACAGCTGATAGTGGTGCTGGGGCCCATGTTTTAGTTGTATGGCATCAGTATCCTCAGGGTGGTAGCACCTTAAGCCTGCAAGGAGACACATGCTATGAATGTGAAATGGAAAGTGAGCATCCATGTGGATTTTCTGACCCCAGTGACGGTGTGGGGAGACCTGGACAACTGCTGAGGTCAGCAGGGAGTTCTAATACTCTCTTTTCACCCAACTTCCATGATGATCACTCTCTGAAGGGAGCTGGTGGAGAACAGGAAAGGAGCTGTGAAGAGCACTTAAATTTATAGAAGCCTAAAAACCTGGAAGTGCCGGAGATGGGGTAGACAGAGCTGGTGTTTGGCGTAGGAGATGAGGTGATCTTGTTTGGGTTCAGGACATGGGCTCTGTTTCCCCCTCAGGGAGGCAGAAGGTTGCTGTGTGGGAGTCCTGTGGCTCAGCCACAGGCCCTGCATGTATTTTGTTTGGATGTTTCTGATCTTGTTGCTTCCTTGGCTGGTACTTTGGGTTTGAGCAGCACTGTCCTATGCAGTATTTGTTTTGGAGCTTGGCTTCCTGTGTTTGTTCTGGGCCTATTAATTAATAATAATGGAGCGTAAAGTACTAGCTCTTTTCTTTTTTCTTGAGTTATCAGAACAAATGCAGTCTTTGTGACCAGTTTTAGTCTTTTGTGGCTGTATAGATCTCTTGTTATTTAAATGTTTGCTTATCACACTACCTTTTTGCTATCTTTGAGGAATTAAGTTCAGTGACAAAGGAGAGAGTTTCTCCTTTACTTCCAGAATTACTCATTACATGTTTGGAAAGACAAATACAAGGGGAACACAGACGAAATGCGAAGAACACGTATACAAGCTAACGGTCTCACAAAGGGAAAATAGGAAAATCAGAGGTTACATCATATTATTCTAAGAATACATTATTTTGTTTTCAAAACTGTTATTTAACAGTGGGATGAATCCTTTAGTCATTTAATGCTGGAACTTCCAAAATAGCTTGTGGTTGTTCCATCGTTCTTCTCACACAATTCCCAAAGACACAAACTTCAGAGGCAGTGATTAATCTTTCTGTATTAATGGCCTGATCCAGCATTTACGGGTGTCAAGAGGAAGCTCCTCATGTACTTCAACAGACTTTGGAGCAGGATGGTGATTTTTTAAAAACAGATGTAAGCAACAAATTAGAAGTAAGTTAGAGAAATCTCTCCAAGTCCTGTAGTTTTAAGAAACTGCTGTATTCTGTTGTAAGACTGTCTAAGAAACCTTAAAATATATGTACAAAACAGAAACATAAGGCTTGGAATTCATTGTGATCCTTCCTACCTTTGATCTTTTGCTTTACTTACCATCAATAGTGTGCATATGTGTGGATGTGAGAGTAAACAACATAATCCTAATTGTCTGAAAATATACATGTGCTTCTATAATGCCATAACTGAGCAGAGTGTTGGTATGTAAATTTCCTATGGCATATGTGGCCAATATAAATAAATCCTTGTCACGGTAGTGGGATTTATCTATATGTTTTCCTTATAAACTAGCAGGTAATAATTTAATTCAAAAGCTCCTTCCAAAAATGCAATTAATGTCTTTTGTTATAGTTTCCCTGGGTTTAATAATCCCCTCTTCCAGATTTATATTGGTTTCTGGAAAGTAATGCTTATTAGAGTGTTTTTCCAAATTGGCCACAATAATCCACTGAAATCTGCCAGCTGAATCATTGCTATGCTTGTGAAATTGCCAGGATCGCCTGACAGTTATTACGGGGTTAGAAGGGGAGGGGGAAAGGGAATGAAAGTTTCATAATATGTCACTGTTACTGATACCTTGGCTATGGCTCTTGGATTTGGATTGATATGTTTACTGAATTCTATATGAAAGATGGAATGCCTGGTGCTGGATTGGCAGCGCTGCTATAAGGGAGAGAAAATTTAGTAATTCTGTCAGACAACTGTATTTTATTCTGGGCATATTTTAAAGCATAGACATCTTTGTGCATGCATGTGTTTCTGTCTATATGTAAGCATACACACACACATACGTATGTGTGTGTGTGTATGTGCAAACTCCCTCTACCCCCTTCCCCAGCCTGGCTCTTGAGAAAGGAAGGGGATGTATATTCCCACAATTAGGGTCATGCTTCACATGCCAAATCCCACCACCTGTGCAGAGCACACAACCAAGTCAGAGTTAAATCATTCACCTGCAGCCATATCTTCATGTCCTCATTCTCCTCTGTACACTGCAGGTGATATTGGAGGCAGGGATGAGTCTCCATAGCTCCAGTCATTGTTGTTTTGTCCCATACTTCCAAAATAATTGTAAGGGGATAATTTTTGCAGTGTCTGAACTAATTGTCCTTGAGAACTCCTGCACAACTGGACCCTAACCCTCGTTTTCAGAGGGATTCCATGACACTGGAATGCTGGATCCTGCTGCCTAGATGAAAAGGTACATAAAAGAATAGCAGGGCTGTGCCAAAGGGACAAAGACAAAATGCCTCTCCCATTACAAGTCTTGGCACCGCTGCCGGGACAGACCCATGTAGAGATGACTGCTGCAGGCTCTGGGTGTCTGGGATAAATATTGTGTCCAACAGCCATGCCTGGTGAGACTCTGCTTGGGGCAGTGCCCACGCCCATGCATGGGATTTATATTCTGCTGTTGTAAATGAGATTTTGTTAAAATCATCCATCTGAACTATGGGCAGCTGGGGAGATGTGAGATGGAGTAGCTGCCCTGGCAGCTGGGCAGTGCTGCATGGACATACCTGGACACACTTGCAGGGAACAATTGGTGCAGGGCTGTTACTGCCCTGCTCAGGTCAAAACTCTTCCTGACACGGGGGATAAAAGCCATTCTGGCTTGGGTTTTTCTCTTTGTGCTGTTGCAGCTACAGCAGCTTGATTATGAAAATTTTGCCTTTTTTTGATTTTGTTTTTGTTTTTGTTTTTGTAGTTTATGGGCTGAGATAGTGGATGCCGTGTTCAGTGTAGCCAGAAAAATAAGATTCTCAGACATTCTTTCATTCCCCAGTATGCGGTTAAAGGTGATCTCCATCTCAGCAGACATTCATGTGCACAATGATGCTTTAGAGCAGTATCCCTCCCCTAAGCTTTCCTTCTGATGAGGGTAAGTTTCCCTTAAGCACCAGCCAGTGCACGAGGCACGTAGTTCTGGGAGTGGCTGTCTGATCCATTCTATCCCCTGGCACTGCATTTGGGGTCAGCTTGAGTGCTGCACACTTTGGGGCAGCAGCCACGTGGACTTGCTTCCCCCTTAAATTATTGTGATGTGTCTGAGCAAGCCAAAGGGACAGGCAGCACGTGAAGAACCAGCAGTGCCACTTACATCTGAACACCAAACACTAAGTTAGCACAAGCCAAGTGGGCTGCAGAACCAGTCATCTTCAATTTTTACAGCCTTATAATTTTAAGACAATTTTTATGACTCTGATTGGAACAGAGATGATTTTTGTAATGTCTGTTTATGCCATTTCAAACTTGAACGTAAATCTCATTTTCTAAGGGGATTTTGTGGTTTTCTTGGCTTTATGAATTTTTTTTATCCCTCTTTTATGCATTCTGCTAAATTAAACCAAAATAAACTCGGGGGGGAAAGTAATTCTTTAAAACAAATATATTATTTTATCCCTTCTTTGGACAGGAATTTTCATCAGGAGACAAGGATAGAACATTCTATTCAGCTTTTGCCTGCTGATTTACACTGCCATCGTTACAAGAGCCATAATGATGTCCAATAACCAGTAACAGGAACTGTGAGGAGAAGCTTTGTAATACAACACTGTTCCCCTTTTTCTCCAGCAGCTTTGTTGGTGGTCTAGAAATAATTCCAAAATGTGTTAGATGTTTCTCAGAGAGAACCATGCAGCTTCTTTTGGTTTAGGGGAATCCAGGTCTGGGGTTGGCATTGTGTGGGCTCCTGCTGTGGCTCTGAGGTGCAGTGATTTACTGCAAAACCTGCAGGCAAAGAAACAGTAAGCTGGCATTTTCCCTACAAAGCAGACCATGGATTCTGGTGGGGTGGCTTATAGGGAATGCTTCTAAGCATGCTGTGGGATTCCGCCTTAAGTGTTAGGGATAACACTGAAGATTAGAGAGTGTCTGCACAGCAGTGTGTGCCTGCAAGCCTGATGGATTGCTACACGAAACCAAAGGTATTTGATAAACCCAGCAGCGGTTTATGGTGAGTATGTGTTGATGCCAGTAGTTCTGTTTGACATGTACTAGTACTTCTGGGAGGTCACAAGTGCTATCCAGCCGCACATCTGATACTCAAGCATGAGTTTGTTGCTGCAAGGTGGTAAGAATAAGTTGTCACTTGAAATTGAACTTGATGGTGTCTTTCAAAAGGTCCATTTGAGCTTTGCTGTGATAGCAGAGCCAGTGGCATCAAAGAATGAGCCTCTGCCAGCATGTACCACAGAGCAGCAGGTGAGACATGACTGCTTTTTCCTGTGTTTATACACAGAAAATGACTGTGGTAACCCTGTGGGATCTGCTAGCAAATACTGACTTGTTAATGTTTCCCAGGATAAGTGGTTGATATTTTATCGCCATTACCAAAGCTGCATTTTAAAATTTTGTTTAATCCTGTCATGTTCAGCTGTTCATTATTATGGTAGTATGTTGTTTATGGAGGTTGTTTCCATGTGGGTAGCTGCAGTTGTGTGTTGGATGAGGAAAAGTTGGCTGTTTTGCCTCTATAAATGTGTATACAGTACTTGGTTTGGGGTTTGGGGGTTTTTTTTCAGAGTAAGATTATTCCCACTGCAAAAAGGGATGTTGGCCTATAGGCTTGACGACAAGTGAACTGCACTTGTTAAATGTTTAGATGAACAAATGACATTTGCAAAAAAAAATAAAATCCTCTTATATGGAAAATTTAAGCAAAAATGTTTATGCCAAAAAAATCCTTTGCACTGACTCCCTATTCTAAGTACCATAGCCCAGTCTCTGTGGCTGCTTTGGTGCAAGTGGGATCAGAATGCAGCCTTTGTGCCTGGTACCCTTTGATTGACTAGACAATGCAAAAGACACATGCATCAAGTTGGTTTAGCAACTAATATTTGACAATTTAAAAAAGTTTTCTTTTAGGCTGAGTTTTATGTAAAGCTGTTTACATTAAAGTGACATCCAATTAAAGTGTATCATGTAACCCACATCACAGTTCAGCACACATTTTCTGTTTTAACTGACATATGGCCCCATTTATGAAAATAAAAATCATCATGTTTTGATGATATGTTCACATAATTTATGTGGAAAAGCAGAAGGAGAGAAGCAGGGAGAGGGAATGCTTTTGCTGTGTAAAGCTATTATTTTCTGTGATTCATTAAATGTCTTTTTAACCCATGTGCACAGGCAAATCCCTCCTCCCCCAATTCTTCCCCAGCCCCCTTCCCTGCAATGTCCACTGGACAAAGGGAGTTAATTTCTTCTATGGGCAGAGGCAGCAGACAGAAACACTTTGTACAGTATCATCCCATCCCACAGATGTTTTTACAAAAAGGGATTCTTTAGTGTTCTGTAGAGGAGACACATTAGTTAACCTAAAAACAGATCTCTGGACAGCAGAGCTAATACAGCCCATTTTCCTTTGGTTGTCTTAAGGCTGAGAGGATTCTCTGATATCTAGGAAGAGACAGACATCTACTGATGTCTTTTCTTCATTCTCCCCCCTACTTAGCTGCCAACTTTTGTAAGAACAAGTAGGAACTTAATATCTTTGCAACCAGAAATGCTCTGTCATTTTGCCTGGAATTTTCTTTGTGGGTAAAAGAGGTCTGTCTCTCCTGCACACCTAAGTGTTTCAGGAAAGCCAGGTTGCTTTCATTAAGGTAACTTATTGATAAGATAAACAATTCTTTCTGTAAAGTGGCCATGAATCAGAGACATGTCAGTACAAACTGAGGTATCTCAAGCCATCTACAGCTGAGGCTGGCAGTTTGGTATTTCTGTCAGCATCCCGAGTCTTGCTGACACTGACCCTGCAAAAGAGAGTAGGGTTCTGAGCTGTTTTAAATCTACTTAAGGCAGGACCGTGGCAAAGCATTATTTAAAAATATATCTTTGCACTTTCCCCTTTTAACGGCTGCGTATAACTCCTCAGGCTTTACATTTTTTATGTAGGAGCACATCAGTGGAAGAAAAGTCCTTGCCAGCCAACAAAATCCCCATCTGCAGAGTAATCACCCAGTCAGTGTGCACTGGAACCCAATTAATTCCTGGCTTTCCCACATATATTGAGGGATGGATTGCCTTAAAATGTAAGCAACATAACTACGGTGAATCTTTTGTCTATCCCATTTTGGGACCAAGCAATGGGGATCATTGTTTAAATGGTAACTGTTGTTGCACATCAGAGGGCAAGATGTGGTGGTGGTAGTTGGATTGCATAAATCAGTTTGCCATCTCCTTGCCAAGGTAAACTGGACTGTACACCTGGAGCCTGGTTATTTGCAGCATGAGACTGGCGAATGAAACCTGTAGGCTGTGCAGTTTTGATCAGTAGATGTTTGGCCACTGTCACAAAAAGCCATTGAGTCATGTCCTCCGTGAGTGCATTCTTAAATGCTACTACAAAAAGCACCAAAGAGACATCACCCAGACATTATATTTGGACTGTCCTGTTTCTTGATAGATTGACTTGATAGCTGGTGAAGCCTTACCAGTATTTCTCATTTGTTGAAGCAGGAACAGAATCTTGTCAGTTGTAAGGTATTATACTGTAATCATTCTCCATTGCCTACTCACTAATGGCTTTTTAGAATCATCATTCTTGACATAAGTTAATGCAGAAAGGAAAAACCCCGACTTTCTCCTTTGCCTCTAACAATGGAAAAAAGCCTAATAAATGTTGCCATCCAGTCCAGTGGGATCTAAACTTCTGATGATAACATTAAATCCTAAAAAATGTAAGAGTTCCAATCGAATATGGCAACTTCTGGCAGAACCTTCTTTTTCTAATGAAGTCTGTGAATTATGTTGAGTTGGCTGGTGATCCTAATCAGGGTACTGAGATGTGTGCATTCACTCTGGTTTTGATCATTATTACCAAGATTAAATAGGCGTAGAGCCAAGATGTTGCAGTGTAATAACCTGGGAGTTGAGGAGGAGGGAGGAGAGCGTGGGGGATTATTTATTGGTTGGATAAATGGGGTAAGCAGTTATTGACTGTAACAGAGACTTGCTTTCCTGAAGTCAATGGCCATTTAAACAACAAGGCTTATGAATGAAGGATGTCTGTCAATTAAGAAAGTAGAAACAGTATCATGAGTGAAAAAGGCCAAAATCAGGCCCTGTGACCCTGAAGTAGTTCTGCTTATAGATTTCTAAAAAAAAATGGTTGAGTAGGATTGCAGACTCTTGGATAGCAGATGTATGTCCACTAGTAATCAGCTTTTTGTAATAGTGTTTTATGGCAGTTTTGCAGAGTTAACCTCAACACTCTACAGACCACGGATGGAAAGCCCCAGCGTTTTTCTTTCTGAGGTGGCTGTAGGTTTGTGCATAGGAATTTATTCAGCAGTAGGCAAAAAGAATTATTTTCCATCTTTTAAGAACACAGAAATCCATTACATATGTTCATAAGCTTCACTTTCACCAAGTTCATTAAATACAAGTAGAAATTCCCTCCTCAATGCAGAATTGTGCTGTTTCCCATCAACTCATCACCTCAGAGAGGCTTTCAGGTTCCCTGAGTAGGTAAAGTAAAGCTGGAATTGTGACGTCTTCTTCTGTTCTGTAATGTGATTCCTAGAGTTTTGGCAGTTTCTTGAGGGAAAATAATGTTACAGGGTTGGGGTTTGTTGGCTTTTTTGTTTTGTTTTGTTTTGTTTTTAATTAAAAAAGCCTGAAGCTTTCATCAGAGAAATTTTTGTATCCATCCAAAGGAGAAAAAAAGCTTGCAAAACTACCCTCAAAATTGTTCTAATAAAAATTAAGGAACACTTAGAAGTAACAGAGGTTAATATTCTTAAGATTTTGGCTTGCTCTGATGTAGAAGTTAACTAAAGCTAATGGGAATGTCATGTGTTACTTGGGCATAGCCTACCACATGCACATACAACATGCACATGGCAGATCTAATAGTTGGCTTCCAATCCCTCTTGGCAAAATGTTTCACTTTGTTTGGAAAGCAGAGTTAGTGGTCAGCGCTCTCGGGATATTCTGCACAAAACAGAGACTCAGCTGTGTTCCTGCTGCTTCTCTGCTCTGTCACATGCAGGGCTGCTCCCCCATTTCACCTGACCCAGTCTTGAAGCAATTCTTCTAATTATTTAATGGGAGGTGGGCCTCACTTCTGTGCTCAGGTGGTCTGCAAGAAAAGGAACGTGTTTATTTCGACAGGGACATTTTAATATCTGTGCCCCCAAAAAACTGTTAAGAAACAACCAGTGACTGAACCAGTGCAAAGGATAGAGAAGACAGATTTTTACATGAAAACAAAGTATTCCAAGTTTGCAGAAATACACAGTTTGATTAAAGAGAGAAGTGGTGTCTGATGAACGCCTCAATTTTTTTCGGAGGTTCAAAGTGCTGAGCACCTATAAAAACAGACTACTTCTAAAGGTGTTTAAATAAGGATTTAGGTGAAAAATTTGGTCTCATTTCAGTTGAAATTAATGACTCATTTCACGCAGTGTTAAACAAAAACATCAGAATTTTCAGAATAACGGAACAAAAATGAAAACATAAAATGCAGTTAGCTGCAAGTTTCAAGATGTTCATTGCAGGTGGAGTCTGGAAGGTGCAGTCTGTGGATGTCTGATGAGGTTTTTTAGTACGACAGATTCTGCTCTGTGGAGAAAGATTATTTGCCACGTACAGTAAATCTTCCCTCTGCTGCTGAGTTGAGAACTTCTCAGAGAGCATTTCCATGTGCCTATGAGGTGGATGCAGATGATGTGAGGTGGATACAGATTGCCTTCCAGTGAGGTTTGAAGTGCATGTGCTTGCCCCTCATTTCTGTGTGCCCACTCCCTCCTGGCTTTCTGTAGGTTATGAAGAGCACATGTTGTGCTCAGCTTCACAGGAATGTGTTCTTGAGTTGCTGAATTCTCTTTGGAGACTCTCATTAAGAACTAAAGTTGTCCAGAAGACAGTGAGTCATGTCCTGCTGTCTGTTCTTCATGTCCACATCTGACTTTGTCCCTTCTTTCTCTTCTTTTACAATCACACTCCAAAGATTCAGTCTAAGGCTTGCTGTACCTTTCCTGTTAAAAGTTTCCAGTTGACATTTTCTTCTTGTCTCAAAGGAATTGTTTCCTGTTCCAGAATAATTTGCAGTTCTTCTGGTCAATGAGAAACACCTGCCAACCTGACCCTGAGGAAAAGCTTCACAAAGGACCTTTTCCCACACTGTAGTACTTAATCCAGTTGTTCTGGGAGAAATAAAGTATTGTCAGGCTATCTTCAGTTGTCAGGAGTGTCCTAAAAGGCTCATTCTAGATAATAAAGGCTTGAGCCTGAACAAGGTGGTCAAATCAACACAGAGAAACTCATCTGAAGTCTCTCTTTCTGGCAGTGCAGTGTGATTTTTGTCTGTCTTTCATGTCTGACCATCTTAGATGCATAGGTTTTTGGGTAAAGCTGTGCTATGGTTTGGTGAGGGTGAGAAGGCTCCAAACTAGCTTCCATGCCCAGTGTGCCTGTAGCACTGTGCTTTTAATCGCACATTTTGAGTCGTCTACACTGCAAGACTCAGCACGGGTTAACCCTGGATGGAGAAGATTGTGGTTGAATTTGTGACGGAAATAATTTTCAGGTCCTGCATTAACAAATAGGCACGAGCCATGTGGAGCCTGCAATGTTCTGCTTCCATGCAGACAAGTCTTGTTTGTCAGAGGCATTCACAGTTGTGACTTGAGGTTAGGGAATTTATGGAAAAGGAATTATGGTGGTCATAAAACAAGACTTAGCCGTACTTACTCATCTGTAACAGTGCAAGCATGCTGCTTCTGTTTTTTCTTCTGGAATCAAGTTCGGTGAACTCACTTTAATAACCTGGCCGGGATGAAAGGTTAAATACATACACCCTACAGAGCTGTTGAACTCCAAGACGTTGGGGACTTTCTCAGCCTAGATGAGGTCCATAGGTTATCTGGGACCATTAAAGACCTCTTCTTTTCCAGCTGGCTGTAAAGACACCACTGTTACTTAGTAACCTGGTGAGATGTGCCTCAACTGTTCCCTGAAGAAGAGGTGGAAACATGCTGAACAGATTAGAAGCCTCATCTGACTGCAAGTCCTTGCTGAATGGTGTATCACAAAGTGAATACAGCTTTTAAATCTGGAACACATGGCCTCTGTGTTGATGCTGTGCAGGCTGACATTTGAATAGCATCACCATGCCTAAGTCTACATTACATTTTTCTTTAATAAATAGGTAGAGAATCAAAAGGAAAAATCAAAATGATTTCCAGAGATTTGTAGTACACTAATGCCTTCACAATAGACTTTGAAAATAGCCATGAATTTTCCTTTCGGTGGGAAGAGAATGAAAGGTAGACATCAGACTTGGAATTGTTGATCTTCCTAGGCCACATTCCATGTTCCAAGAGGTCCAGTTTTTTAAGTTGCCTCCTTCTCATGCCTTTTAATGCACAAGGCTTTTCATTCTGTCCATCACTGGCAGGGACAGCCCATCTTTAAGGCCATGCTGAACAAACCCGTGTGTTCAGATCATTACCTGAACAGTGAACCATCTTCCCTGCACCTTGGCTGTAGGCTTGGGGTGTAGGGCCTGCCCCCTGTGCATCGTAACTTCTCTTCAGTGTTTCCTTCTCTCATGGATTCTCATAGGAGGAGGCTTTGGGCGCTTTCTGTCTGCCCAGCAGAGTTCCCAAAGCACCGTGTCCCATATTTATTCCCGAGCTGTCTGTCACTCAGCAGCAAGGGCTGTCTCTGCTGCCACAGGTGCGCCAAGAGTGGATCAAGGCATGTGGAGGAAAAGCTGTTTGGAAAAAATAATTTTAAAAAGAGCCTCGCATAACAGCTCTGGATTCAGGACCTTAACAACTTCATAAAAGCTTGTTGCTGGTGTTGTAAAACTCTGATACACAAGTTCATTCCACATAAGAACACGGCTGTAAGTTTTTAGCTCCAGATGCCAAAGACTGAACCCAGCCTGTTTAAAACGTGTTAAGCTGCAACATGCTACATAAGTTAATACCAGCTTTTTACCTTTTCTGCTTGGGGCTGTGCCAGTGCCAGTCACTTACATACTCTTTTACCTTGATTCACTGTAGGAGATGAGGCTGCCAAGCCAGATATTTACCTTGGGAACACACATTCTTATCCTGTAACATTTCATCAGCCACATCTAAAGAAAAGATTTATAGACTTTGTAACACTACGATTATTTAAGTCACTTGTTAGCCAAAAATAATGTAAAGACATACAGTGCTTGTTTCAAAAAAGTTTGTAATTAGGAGCCCATACTTTGCTCTGATTTACAATGTAAGCTTGGTATCCAATTAGCAATAATAGTGTTCTTTTAACTAAAACACATATCCTTCCAGAATTATGCAGACTTTCCAATTACTGTGCTATGATGAAATTATAGCTAGAGACTCATAAAGTTGTGCATAGTTTATAAATGCAATATATTCTTAACTACCTTGCTGTTTGGTATATACTAGCAGGGCTCATATGTTCTCTGTGTTATGGAGGCTTGTTAAAAGGCACATATAAGATTATTGAAAAAGTATGTCAAATAATATTTATGTACTTACTACCATTGTGATAGGCTGTTACTGGTCTTTCTGATTAACACCTCTGGTCAGATACAGCACGATCGTGTGACTCAATCTCTAAAATTTAAAAAGCAGTTTAGAAACTTATCTTCAAAGCACCTGAAAACTTAAACCCTTGAGGGTTACTGCTGCTTTATTTTTTTACCTTGTCATTATGATATCCCCTTTGTTTTTCATAAAAGGAGAAAAGCTTTTTTTTAAAAAAATATATTTTTTTTGCAAAAATTTAGCTAATTTTTAAAGCAAATTCTGGTGCCTTACCAGCTCATATGAAGTCAGCATCTCCTCATGGTTTTCTATGACCAAAGACAGGGCTCCAGCTACTTTTGCTGGTGTGGGAGCAGATTGATAATCAGAAACAGTTAAATGTTGTCCTACAGTTAAAATCAACAAGAGAAAAGGCAGAAATGCAGAACAAGCTTTAGGTGCTGTCCTGCAGTGGAAGAGGAGCAGAGAGGAGCTCCTGGCTGTGTCTGTAACAATTCTTTTCCAGTCCTCTTGCAGAGGGTTATTGATGAGAAAACCACATCTTTACAGGAATGGGGGAATGACTAAGGCCTGTCCAGCCCTGTGAAAGTGTTGGTAACACTTAATGGGATGACTAAACAGGCTGCTCCAGGGCTTCTGCAATATATTTATTATTATTATTTATTACCCAGCGTTTGCTGAGGACTGCTAGTCCCAGAAGGAAACTCCCATTCAGCTTGCAGAAAAATGCAATGGAGAAAATGGCATGGATAGAGACTAAGAGGAGAGTGTGTGCATTGTATTCTCTGTGACGAGTCTGAATGACTGTATGTGTATAACCTTGCATTATTAGACTAACTCATGTTTGCTATTACCGTTCATTAAAAATTATTTCAACTTTGCCAAAACCTTGTGAGCTCTGTATGATGAGAGCGGACAGGGAGAGGATTCAGTGAGGATGACTCGGGCTGTTGTCATCTTCAGCTCTGTGGCCTGTCCCGTCTCACCCTCCTCTTCCCCAGCCCCTTAGCAAGGCCTGGTGTGGGACATGCTCCTTGTCAGGTTTTGGGGGAGAAGGTTAGGGTTTGGGGGATGGAAAAGGAAAAAACAGATTGTTAGGTGGGGACAATGCCAAGCCCTGTGTAGTACCTTCCCTATCCTCAAAGAAAGGAAGGAAGAACAGGCTGCCCTGTCACCATTAGCTTCAAGGCCCTGCCTTAGGGCAGCTCCATGGCTTTGCAGTGTAATACGGATCCAGAAATTAGAATTAAAAGAAAAACTGTAACCCATGAAACTCCTGAGAGCTTGCTTTTTCTTTAAATCTGTCCTTATTTTTACAATTCTTCTAACGTAATAAATGAGGCATCTTCTTTAGTGTGAGTCATTTAGGGGGACAGTTTGGGTTCTTCAAGTTTTGAGGCTATTTTAATTTCTCAGGCTATTCATTGTCTGCATTTGCTTTGTTTCGTTTTGTTTGGTTTTCATTCGAGCTCTCAGTTCTATATAATGTAAAAGCACTCAGAGCTGTATAAATTATGGCCCAAGATGCCTCCGGGGAGTTGGTGGTGAGTTACAGCACTGTGTGCATACAGTGTCTCAGCTGCTCCGATTTACTGGTCCAAGTGGAAGAGGCTGAGAATCTTTCCAGCTTCAGGAGTGCCTGATGGCTGATGGCACTCGGTGCAGTCAGTAAATCCGACCTGTGCAGACAGAGATTCCTGCTGCCAGACTGCCCTGGCACACCCGCCTGAGGTGCAGTGCTGAGGGACATGGAAAACTTGATTGCAGCCTTTCAGGGTAACCTTAAGGATTGTCCGCTTTTTGGCCCTGGGACGGCTGCCTCCAGAACCATCCTGTGAAATTTCTGGAACTGGCAGCCAAAGTCTTGGTTGTTCCCAGTGCCACCCACTGCTCAGCTCCCTCCCTGACCACCCTGGAATATGTCTCTCTCTGTAGGTTTGGCTCTACCGAGAAAAGGGACTAGTTTGAGAAGAACACAGTTGGGTCATGTCTGCTCTACAGCCAGCTGGTCTTGTTGTGCCAAATTTAAGTTCTCCAATACCCTGGAATCAGAACAGTGCAAGCAGGATGGAGAAGAGACAGAATATTAAGTGCCAGGGGAGCAGTCAGGACAGGGCAAAGGAAGATTTAGGGTAGGTGGGGTCCACGCTGCACAATGATAGGCATCCAGCAGCTGTGGAAAACAGTAACAAATGGATAAAAGAAAGATTTATGGGAAGATGGTGTGTGCAAATTGGGGCAACAGAACTGCATTCGTTCCCATTCAATTATCTGTTGAAAACTTCAACAACACAAGACAGGCCCTCACTTCAAAGGCCTTAGGTCGGAGCTGTGCTCCGTGGGCTGTGCCTGGAGAACGGCAGAGGCTCCTCGCAGCTGGGAGCGGGGCCCTACCAACAGTATGGAAGCACTTTTACATTCGTGCTTGCAAATATTTACACATTAGGTCACTGCAATTAGGAATAATTAGAGTGGAATGTACCTTGTGTTCACGGAGCCAGGAACTAGCCCCTTGTCGTAAACACTGAGTTTGTTTCTGTTCAGACTCGGCGGGGTAGGACACGGAGTCTGTGGTGCCTTCCCTGGGCTGCTCCCAGTGCAGGCACACAGCACTGGGGTACAGGTGGTGCTGGGAATCCTGCTGGGAGCTTAAAGCTCTAATGCCATTTGGGGTCTTGAGCTACACATTACAATCCTTCTTCAAGGCTGTTTAACTGCAATTTAATTTTTTCCTATTATCAAATAATTTGTGGAGTGATACCAAATACTCCCTCCCAGCTACCCAGGAGCAAGGTTTGTCTTCTCCCAGGAATACATAATAAGAGACCTTTCTGTCAACACTGTTCTTCCCAGTCTTCCTGGAAGAAAAACTGCTTACAAATGAAAGTCAGATTTAAGAATAACAGTGAAGGGAATTTATGCACCTGCTGGCAAAGGGTCCAGAGAATCAGAGTGACCAGTTCTAGACCAGCTTTGCTAGTGAGGTTGTAAATGGCACTGCAACTACTCTGGTGTGGAAAATGTGTCCTTGATACCTCTTAGGTGTGCTTTGCAGTTGGGTTTCAATGGGGGCTGGAGGTGGCACTTAAGGCAAATCTCATTTGTAGGAGCTATGGACATCTCCAGCAGCCAGGACTAACAAATGGCTGCTTTTGCTTTGCCTGGACCACAGCTCTATTGTTCCTACACAGTGTTGTGGGGCATCGTTACTCATAATTGTTCATAAATCTGGTGATTAAAAATGACAGTGCACATAAACCGCTTTTTAATACTTTGTATTTATACCAAGCTATTTATTAATTATGTGACTTGCCAACATATTATTACTTCACCTTAATTAGTGCCTGGCAGTGTGTTAATCACTCCTCTGCCACTGCACCTCGGGGCTCTCTTTAATTGCCATTGGCTTTCTCCCATGTTTGCTGTTAGCATGTGCTTGGTGATCTCTGGCTTTGGGACTCTGGGGACAGGACGTTGTTGAGGAGGTTGAAATGTTTTGTTTTGTGGACAGTTTTAGCACAGGAGCTCAGTGCTGGTAGAGCAGTTGTGAAGGGCACCAAACAGGGTGAGATGCAGGGACAGGTCACATCCTCAGCTGCACCAGAAGTGCCTCGGCAGCACTGCCAGCCCCAGCCTGCATCTGACTGACCCAGGCAAGTGGAAGCTCCCTGTTCCCTGGACCCCCTCACTCCCCAAAGGAATGATGGCCTGGGGCTGTGCAGCTGTGCCTGAAGGGTGACAGTTAACAACAGAATAATCAAAATCAACTGTGCCTCAATACCGTAAAGTGCTTTCCTGGCTTGGGGAATGCATTGCTGACTCTTCTTAATGTTAGGTGTGTTTTGAAGTTGGACAGTGATGGGAGTAGACTGTGTAGTTTTAAAGGGAATTCAATCTTTGGAGATAGTTGAAATCTCCAGCTACCATGAAATATGTTGTCACTTCAATTACAGTTGCAAGTACCTCTCTCTTATTTGTTTCCTGTAATACCAGACAGACTAGGTAAATATATATCTTTTTTAATGAAGCACAATATAGTTTTTAAATGGTTTATATCAAATTGTTTCCAGTTTCTTATAAACTCCTGATTTCTAAATATCTCGTTATTTGTTCCATATGTTTCACTGAAGTCATTGTTACCAGTACAGCAGAAAATACATAAATAATCTAGTAATTTAACATAAGTTTGTGATTTTTCTTAAGTTACTGTCAATCAAATATCATTAGTATAAACTGAAATCAAAGCAGAGCCAAAATCTGTAATTAAATCATGGAGGATGTACTGAGACAATGAGAAAATCAGGAGTGCTCTCTCAGGCTGTTGCACACACAGCTCACACTGTGTGTGCTGGGGGAGAGACCACGGAAGTCTGGAAGGAGGGAGGACAGTGACTGTGCTTTTGTCAAACAGGTTTCCAAGTATAGTTATGACAGGTGGTAGTAATTCATTAATTGTGTTTGGTTTTCACCTAAGTTAAATATCTGATGCTATATGAGGGACTAAAACCAGCTCATAGTGGTGACATAATAGGAAAAGTAAAAAATGGTTGTGGAAGATGCTCCCAACCTGCTATTTGAGCCTGATGAGAACGAGGCAATGCTGTAGAACATATCACTCTGTTCAGTGGAAAAAAAAAGTCCTAGGATGGAGTTGGCAAAAGAGTCAAGGTATACTTGATGAAAAACTTCAGCATTTCCTGAACAAAGAATGCCCTTATTGCCCAATGCAATATACGGCTTTTTTATTGTTTTATCTCCACCCTCCTTTATCAGTAATGAAAGAAGGAAAAGGAGAAGGAACAGATGATAAGAAGAAAAATATGGAAGAGGAAAATAGGAAGAGCAAACAGCACAGAATATCTAAAAGTTTGTGGAAATCCTTTTGCAAACATGTAGAAAAATCTAAAAAGTATAAGCATTTTCAGACTTGGGAAAATGTAATTTTAAATCAGAGGTGGAAAAGAAAAAGCACACCATTCCAGGCACTAAAAATGTCACTTCTCACAATGAATGTAAGATATCACTGAGGAGAATTACTTATGTGACCAGTGTTCCTTTTTTCCCATTAAATACATTCTTCCAGGCTTTGAAGGTGTCTTGGTTAATAGTACATCACTTTGTCTGCGATGGTTTTCATCCATCTCTCTGTCAACAGATCAGCTAACAAACCCTGCTGTACTTGTCAATCAGATCAGCAGTTCAGCTGCCTTTAGACCTGCACATTTTGTCCTCACCAGGCTGTGATGTTGCCCTTGAGCTCATCTTTGATTTTGATCAGTGCAGAGGTGTTTTCAGACAGGCAGTGTAAGTAGGGATTATCCCGTGAAGAAATTGTGTTACTTTCGCTCTGTGTCTAAGAACCCTTTCCCAGTTTCCTGTGATAACAAGGTTCTCTGTTCAGCTCAGGTGAAAATCCTGGGCAAATTTAGTGTATTCCCATTATAGCTTTTATATTGCCAAGTTCATGAAACAGCCAGTTTAATCACATCATGAACACTCACCTGTTACTTGGTTATTCTCTGTTACGATTTTCTTCTTTCCAGAATTTTCTGCCTCCTCTGAATCTCCACTTTCCTTCACTGCAGATGGCAGTCCACAGTCACCCTGTGGGCAGTCACTGAGGGGTGACAGGGAAGGACATTTCTGCTGCCAGGGTGGAAAACCAGAGGCCAGCAGTCAGGTTCAGCACCACGGGGTAAACCACAGATCTGAGAGGGAGATAGGTGTTCCCTAAGGGTGAGCACAGAAATCAGAGCAGAAGGCAAGACACGATGGATAACACAGAGTTCCAGCGCCCAAAGGTGGGAGGTGCAGCCATTTCAGTGATCCCACAAGTCCCTCTGGGAAGTCAAAGTGATGCTGAGGAAGAGGAGGAGGGGATGAAGCTGGACTTCACCAGGCAAGGGCAAAGCAGCATGTTAGGGCTGCTGCAGTGATAGCTCTTCCAGTGTTTCTGCTGCAAGCTCCATTTTTCAGGGGTTTATAACTTGCTCATAAAAATTTACTGCAAGCCATAATTTGGCACACAGGGTTCCAGGCTGAGAGCATACTGCTTTCCTTATTTAAACTGCATTTGGTTTATTGACAGGCCTGTTTTCAGATTGCAAAAGAGTGACGAGTGAAATAGAAATCTAATTGTTTCAGAAACTCTTTCTCCCTTTTTTAGGACTCTCTAGCCCCCAAACAGCTTTAAATATCTACTGGTGCCTTTGAGTATTAAAAAGAATTAAAACTAGTTAAGAAATTCATGTTTAAATAGTGGCTACTGTGCATATTGAGGAATTATACCTACAGTGTATAGCATCTTTCAGCCTGAATAATCCCAGTGCAGCTTTCCAGCCTTCTAAAACACAGCTGAAACAGAAATACAGGCAGGATAAAAGGAAGCAGTTAATAATGTAGAACTGTATAGCAGGGCTGATTGTGATTTGGGCCAGGCCATTCTGTTTAATGCATCTGCTCTTGCAAAAGACACCAGAGATCCCGTGGATCAGATTTTCAGGTACTGCCTTTCTCTTCTGGAGAACACAGATAGGAATCAAAGTGATTTTGCAGTTGCAGCTTACGCCGTTGCTGTGTCAAAGCTTCTGATTTAAAATCCCAGTCATGGATATACATTTTATTCTGTTCAGCACTGATGCTGCAGTGAAGAATTCAGGCTTTGTTTATTATGATCATGGTGTTTAGGTGAACATTAGGAGACTTAATAATTCTGATTGCTTCTCCAGCCCTTGCTGGCCCTTCCCTGAGTATTTGAGTACAAGCCCCATCCTATCTTCCCGTGCGTGTGTAATTCTGCAGGTTGGAGTTACACGCACTGAGCTTTTGAATTCTAGTTTTATAGTGAAAGTACCACAAAAATACCTGTGTTTATTTTTGGCAAACCAGTTCACATTTTTTAACCAGCTTTACTTAATTCTGTTAAGTAAAAATATGCTGAATATATGGCTAGGTTTGCAGATGGTCCTTGCTTATGTTTGAGAACCTGGCCTTGAGTAGGTTGATGTTTCACAGGAGAAATGTCTGAACAAGCAAAAGTGTTTTGGGCTGGTTAAGTTGATTTTCAGTATCTAAGCCAATGTGAAATGGTATTTTTTCTTGACAAAATACACTTCTGAAACATATTCAGAATGCTTCTGTAATATCTTGCATCCATACTGTGGTGATGTGAGAGGAAGGGAGATTGGCATTTTATGAATTCAGCAGGTGGGACCTTCTAGGCGTTTTCCTGGACCTGTTAAAAAGTGATTGATGTTCATCACTGTCTTGGTGGAGAGTCAGGGGCTCAGGCTTGCTGGATAAATGCTATTTCAGTCTTGAATTTTTTGTGTGGAATGTCACAAAAGTGGCAGATCTAAGTCTTCCTCCTTGTACCCCTAAGAATGTATTTTACCATCCAAAAGGCACTTTTGCTGGGTATTTGTAGTCTCATGAAGCATGAAACTGTACTTCTTGTACCTCCCACCCTGACTGATCATACTCTTTTGAGATTTGTCTTGGCTAATTCATAATTTCTGTTGCACTCTTGGGAATACAACTCCAAATACTTTTTAATAGAAAAGGTTTGACTACATAGGCACAGACCAAAAAGACCAAGCAGAGCAATTTTCAGCCTGTGTGTGGTCACAGTATTCGAGCAAATCAAGTGGACAAATTACTCTGCTGCCATATCTGTTTCTCTTGGCAGAACTCTGACAGTCTTCTGGCCTCCCCTGCAAGTGTCCTCTGCTGTTTGTGATCAGATTCACTCTGCAGATTGTGTGTGCGTAGGGATTCGCCTCCCAATCTGCATGGCTGACTTTAGAGAGGCTCTTCCTGAAAGGTAATAAATTACAGATGGAATAGTCTCTGTAGATGCATTGGGAAATGATCTGAGCATTTGCTGTTCCTTCCACTCAGGGACTGCTACTGCAGAGAGGTTATGTGGACTGAGCCCTTGGCACTGAGGCGCTGGAGAGAACATGGAAGTTGGTACAACTCAGCACTGTGGGAGGTGAAATGAAAAATCAGAACTGTTCTCACAGAGAGCTCCATGCTCTGCACCATTTCTGTGCCACCTCCCAGCTCCTCTGGTCTCTTTGGGAGGAAGCTGCTCCAGGAGGGAGGGTCAGGCAGCACTGGAGAGGCAGAGAAAAGCAGAGAAGTGAGACAGAATGGGCATTGTGTGGCTGTGGCTGTCATTGCCCAGGGGTTGAGGGAGTGTAGAGCGAATGAGAGTGATGAGAAATTATTGTTTTAAAATCAAAGAAATTAAATGGCACAGAATTCTGCTTACAAAGTTGCCCACTGGCTAATCTTACACCTTTGAGATTTAAGACATGAGGAATTCTGGTGTCACTTATCCAGACGTAGTTTGCTCTTCTAAAATAAGAGAGGACAGGGGTGTAAAGTTCCTTAGCAGTCTTGATCTCTGTAGCCACAGGAGGATTTCAGTGCAGATGTGCATTTGAGTCTCAGCTGTTCAACACCACCCTCCCCTTATTTTAGTAACAAACAGAACAAAACTAAAAACTTGCCAACATGAACCTCAGTTAACCTGGAGCTACAGTTACCTAGTGGAAACTTGCTGTTCTCTTCTGGAGTATCCAGTTCAGGAAAGCACAAGCTTCTGAAACAGAAAGAGTTAATATAAGCTGGGCTGAGAAAGTCCATGGCTCACACAGTCGCCAGCACAGCCTCAGCTGTCCCTCGGGAGCTGGCAGGAGCCACTGGGCATTGTCTGCCTGCCTTCCCCCTGCTCAGCTGCCAGGCTGGGAAGGTCCTTTCCCACAGTGAAGGGACGTGGTCAGTGTTACCTTCACCAGCCTTGATCTTCTCTCCAGCCAGTGCAGCACTGGAAAGCAGGTGGCAGCTGCAGCTGTGCTCGGGGCTTGCCTTCCTCCAGGAGCCAGCTGTGTGAGCAGGGCTGCCCCAGCCTCTTCCTACCTGGGATGCTCAGCAGGTGGGCACTGTGTTCTGTGGCCCTAGGGTTTGTTTCTGTGGGCAGACCTCAGCCTTTGTATGCTTCAGTTCATTGTAGCCCAGCTCACTTGCATTTGCTCCAACAGAAAAGCACATTCTGCTTCAAGAATTCTGAGGGCCACTGCTCAGAGAGGGCGGAGATAGGATGGCTGTGCTTAGCACTTTTTTTCTGGTTTTCAGAATACGAATTTTTTTCCTTTTGGCTCTGCTCTTCAGGTGATGCCGAGAAGAAAGCACCAAAGAGTTTATCAGCAAATACTAGGGCCACACTAAATGCTTTTTATTTGCAAAGATTTAAATCGGAGCAATGAGATGCTTTCTCTCTGTATTACTGTATGGAATGATAAATATTACCAGGACTTTTTTTATTATTTTTTTTAATATTTTTTTTTTAGCAGACATGTCTCATCTGTGCACACTAAAGGATGGGAAACCTAATGTCTGTGTACCTGTGAAAATGTAAGGTCTTGAAAATGAATGGAAACTGTAAACGTAACAATCACTCGTATTTGTGTCGAGTCTAATTTCAACAAGTCTGAGATTCACCAAGGCACAGGTCAGGAACACTGTCTGTGAAACACTGCCTGTGGAAATCTGCAGGACATGGAGACTTCTGGTGGTTTAGGGTAGGAAAAGAGAGATCACAGAGAGCTAAGCAAGGATAAGAGCGTTAAGCAGGCTGCAGTTTTACTGTATGATTGGTGTTTATTTAAGAGATTGGGAAGCGATTCCCTGTGCTTTCGATTAGCGCCCTGCAAGCTTGGCTGGATTAGGCCATTGCTACTCCAAACACAGTTTCACAGTGCATGGGCTTTCAGCAGGGTTTAAAAAGTTTTCCCTGGCTGCTTATTCATGCACCAGGGTTTGAATGTTGCTGTCCCTTCTTTCCATTATTTGTCTTATGGGATCCACAGTTTGAGTCGAACAGATGTGATTAAAATTGATGTTCTCTGGTTTTTACTCTGGGAAAGTCACTGGCCTGGTTCACAGCATGACTCTGCAAACACTTGCCATGACTGAGGAAGGCATGCAAAACAATGGAGGAATGAGTAAAAAAGGTCAAAAACAGGGGCAAGAATTCCTGGAGTCAGTACTGGTACCAAAGTGCCTGCTTTGTGACACTGGGCCCTGAGTTGAGGTGAGGTGTCACCTGCTGAACCACACCTAAAATGGATTTTTGTCATCCTCTGGATATGTGACAAATACAGTTGGCTTTAGTTCAGTGCAGCTCATCCAAGCTGTATTTGCTCTGAGAGAAAATTCCACGTTCAGCACCATTGAGTGCTGAGTGTGACTGGCAGTGTCAGTGACGGGATGGCTTTGCTGTGTGCTGCAGGTAGAACAGCATTATTTGCAAACATAAAATAGTGTGTACTTAGTTCTCTGAAGCTCCTCCCTCTAGAGGTGAAATGGAAAGAGACCTTTATTCAGTGCATCTTCTCTTCCCTCTAATTGTGGTGGTTAATGTAAATTCCTGTGATTCCATCACGCTGAATGCAGCAGTCACTGAACAGTGTTGGGGTGCAGCTACTATTCTGATGCTCTCTCAAGTAAACAGCCTGATGCTCAATATTTAATTAAAAGCAGAAAACTTGATACAACTAAGAGATGGGAATCCAAATGGCCTGGTGGCCAGCCTGATATTTCTAACATACTAATTGATAAATCCTACTTTACAGCTGCATCTGGGTCCAGTCTTTGTATGTCCTTTATCTCTTTAATTCTTTTTGCATGGAACAAAACAAATTGGAAATGAAAAACACTGGCTTATTGTATTCATCTAAGGACATGCTAATTGAAAATGATTGTTTCATACTGGGCTGGATTCAAAAATATGTTCATCTCTCTTTCTCTCTTTTACACATAAATCCATTAATGTGTTGAAATAGCAATTGCCAGGTCAGAGGGAAGTGAAATAAACCAGAGGCAGACACTTACGAGGTAAGAGCAGACACAACGAGGCAAATTCCTATGCCAGCTTCCAGATCCTTTGGCACAGATATGGTTGCCAGAATCTACATTTTCATTAAAAGCAAAACAAAGCTTTTTTTTTTTTTATTTTGAGCTTTTACGTCCACAGAGATTATTTGGAAAAACATGAACAAGAAAATAATTTTCTTCAAGAAAGAAAACCTTAGATTTTCTTAAGCACATTAAAGCTACTAAAAAAGAAGTGAGGTGTGGCTTTAGGTTAATCTGGAAGAGGATTTGATGGACAAGTTGCTTGTATTCTCTTCATCCAGTTTCAGTTTATTTCTCAAATGAACTTGGAGTTGTAAAGCAGTTAATGAGGAACTGTACTAAGGACCTATTTTTAAAAAAGTGATTATTTTTAATAATTAAAATTGTTGTCCAAATTTTGGTCTAAATTCTAAAGGGATTTCTTTCAGATTCTGTCACCGTTGTAGAATGACTTTCAGAATCCTTGGAGTTTAGGGGTTTTTAGGGGGGGAAGATTGCTACCAGATGAAATGTGTGTCATGGATATTGCGTGCTGGTAGTGTCAGTTTGGAGGATTAGAGTAAAATAAAAGATGAGTCAATATTCTAAACGAAGCAGAGCACTACAGCACAGAGTGTATGGCCCTTGTATTCTAAGAGCACACACTTTCCCAGTTAGGGTTCCTGTGCACACAGCCAGAGTATAACATCCCATACACAAGAGCAGATGAGAATAGCAATAACTGTGTGTTTCAGCTGAGAACTGTTCCCGACACATTACAGATCCGTGGCCTCTTTGTGGCTCAGTTACCAGTTACTGAACAGTGGCCAACAGTAAAAAGTGAGTCATAATGACTTTTCTTTCCTCTGCAGGGTTACATCTTTTTATCTTGTTTATCTTCACCATTATTATATTGCCATTTACATGCTTGATCACCTTTCCAGCACTGAAAGGGCATGAAATTTGGGCACCATTGTGCTGTGGCTAGAGTTTAGAATTCACCAGTTTTTCACAACTTCCCAGCTGGAATTAAAAGAAAAAAAAAAACTTTTAGAAGTTTTTTTTTTTTTTAATTCACTGTGGTCCCTGCCTCCAGATCCCAAATCCTCCCATCAATGTTAGCATGTATTTGGAGCTGGTCTATTGTGTTTGGCATAAAAACTTTTTGGATTTGTTTGTTTGTTGTCACTTTAAGATATCAGATGAAGTGCCAGTGGGTTTGTATCTTGGACAGCTGTGTCAACTTTTTACTAACAGTCCAAGCCCACAGCTTATGGGGAGAAAGGCAGGATATCCCAGGTGAACTGGTGAGAGCCTGGATTTGTTGATATTGTGCGTGGACCAGTGGACTTTGCATTTTTTATGTGCTGGGCTGTTTGTCAGTGGGATTCCAGACACAGGAGAAGAGGCCAGACCTGTGAGTTAGCGCCCAATTCATCCTGGTCTGTGGGAGATGGGAGAGCTGAGTAACTTGACTGTTTGAACAAGAAAGGATTCACAAACCTTGTTTTGCTAAAAAACAGACCCGACTTTTCAGAACAACCTGCAAATGAACACAATAATTACGTGCTTTTGGTAAAAGCAAAATCATTTCTTCCTACACTTCGACCTGACTCGCTCTCTTGGTTCAGCCAGTGTGCAGGGAAGGCCGGCCTGGGGGAGAAGATGGTTTATCCCAATGCTTGCAGAGGGTTCCTCTCCTTTGTTGGCCAAATCTTCCCTGTGCCCTGATGGAGGATCATTTACATTGTCACTGGCATTGTTCGCCAGAGATTGCTGTATGTGGCTTTTAATGGTGAGCGCACAAATGTGTCTGTGGTAATCTGTTGGCGTAATCCTTGGTGGCTGAGGATGTCCTGGATGAGTATGGCTGAGTTGTTGTGCCAAGGCATGCTTTAACTCAGAGCCTGCGGGCTGTACTCTTATGTTTAAGAGCTGTGATTTTGTCATGGTAAGTTTTGAGGGAAAATCATGTGTTAGTTATGGTGGAAAATATCAATGGAGAACCAAACAAAGTAACAAAAATTGGGGTATGTTTTGTGCTGCCTGACATGGGGTATTTAGGTGCATGGACGTGATTGCTCTTGAGCAGAACTCAAGGTTTACACATCAAGATCACTGGCACGTTACTCATTGTACACAGGATTCAGAGGCAGAAGGAGTACTCTGTACCCTTTTTGTAATTTTTATTGTCAGTGATTTTAAAATCTTTTCAGTGGGCACAGTCTGCCCCACGGGTTGCTCAGCATTTGTTCTGCTTCCTTTGTCTTGCTTTTCTATGCCAATCTGGTTTTCCTGGTGACCCCCCCACTCCCCCCCAGTAAAAACAAGACACTGAGTGCAGTTGACTCTGTTGAGAACTGCTCCATTTTCTGAGCTGAAACCCCCCCTTACACCCTGCTTTTCCCAGCCCTCCAACCCAGCCAGGCTTTGGTCTTGTCCTCCCAGAGGGATGCCACCATTCTTCCCTTTGTCCTTTCAAGCCTTATTTCCTCTGTGAAATTGAGCTCTTTTGCTTTCTTGGCTTGGTGGGAAAATGCGAAGAGATTGATGAGGTGGATTATTTGGCTGTGTGCAGGTACTGGCTCCTGGTGAGGATTAGGAAAAGGCATTCTGGTGGTGATGAGCCATTCTCAATTTAAGGAGTCCATCACTCTGGCTGTGCTTTAGCGGCAGACAAACCTAGGTGCCTGAGCTGAAGCAGTGATTTTGAACACGTGTGGCACCATGTCTCAGCAGGGGATAATGTTGGTGCTGGCTTGAACCCCAGCTCTCGGTGTTGCTGTAGCAGGCTGCCAGCCTGTAGCTCAAGACTCAGCTTTTAGAGCAGATCTCTGCACATTTTCTACTGAAAGAGGCAAGTTCAAGAGAGTTATTTAATGCTGCATCAGTAGTGGTGTGTGTGGTCGCACATGCGAGGGCTCTGTAACCAGTTACACTGATCATATGACAGAAGCACGACTGTGCAGTCCTTGTTTCAGGATATGCAAAAGATTGATGCTAGTGGGTGGTTTCAGAGATAAATTTCTCGGGCCAGGAATGTTTTGAAGACATTCAGTGCAGAGAGAATGGTCCTGTTGATGTCATATCATGTAATTGGTGAGATCATGTGTATATAAAAGTCATGAGAACAGGAAAGGCCAGTAGGTTGGTCACTCCTGCCCCTTTTATTTATCTTGCTTATGTTTTCCTACTGCAGCTTGCCTGTCTGCTCTTTAGCTTCTCTGTAAGGAAGGACTAATTAAAATGGCACCACCCTCCAGTATGAAATTTAAAGAGTTTTTGCTTCCTATGCTCATGTTTGACAGTGAGAAAAGAACACATAAAGCTCACAAGAAAGAAGGTGAAGGTTTTTGTCCACACACAATATTGATCCAGGATTGTCTGGACAGAAAGAAAGGCTGCATCTCTCCATTCCTATGGGCCCTGGCATTTCCAGGATTGCAGTCAGTGGGAGAGGAGTAGGGATTTGAAAAACCATGCCAAGGGTAAACAGGGAAAAACAAAGTGGAGCAGTCCCAGGCAGAGGCTGTTTTACATGGCCTGCTCTGTCCAAAGCAAGGCATTCCCATTCCACCCCTGAGGATGGCTGCCAGCAGCCATTTCCCTGGGTCCCTGGTGTGTCTCTGCACTAGGTGGTGCCCGTTTGGGAAGCCTGGCACGGCCTGCTGCACAGCTGGAAGCTCACTGTCCCAGCTGTGGTGTCCTGAGTCTGGATTAAAGAGCTGTACAGAAAGGCAGAGGGGAGCTCTGCCACTCTCTGCTCAGGCCAGTGTGGAAATGTCCCCAAGGCCCCCGTGCCCATCAGACCTCTCTTTGTGGAGCAGTGTGGAAACTGGATGCATCCGTAGTTTCTTTCTCTGGCTACAATTCCTTGTGATTGGTCTGGAGAGAGTTTTACAGAATGGTTTGGGTTGGAAGGGATCTTAAAGATCATCTCCGAAGAAAGGCTTTTTTGCTGAGAGCCTCTCTGTCTTTTTTCAGCTGTATTAGCTGGACTAATAAAAGGTACTCTTTCTCCCAGCAAACCTTTCCTCACTGTCATTAAAATATGTGTTTGCTTGCTATGGAAAGTTGAGGTTGTTTTGGATATTCTTGTGGAGAGGGAGAAAAAGACACGGCTTTTAAAAAGAATGTTGGCAGGTTTTGGGTAAAGTCTAATCATTCATGAAATGAAAAAGTTCATTCTCCTTTTCAAAGAACGCATTGTGGTCACAAAAATCACCGTGAAATCAAAGTGAGTTTTCTGCAGAACTCATCTCTTACACAGAAAATTAAACTTTTTAATTTTTTGTCCCAGTTATGAGGTGACTGAAGAAGAAAGAGGACAGGTAGGGTTTTACAGAGTCATTCTGTAGATTAATTCAGAGTTCCAGCCTTTATTCACATAGCCTATCATTTGAAAAAGTTTATCAGAATTCTTTATGAGTAAATGATGGGCCAAAATGGACCAACATTTTGAAATAAGAAATGAGCTGTGAGGTTCTGCTGTGAAGGTGCTGGTAGAACTGGAATAAAAGAACAGAGTCTTTTTAATGTTTCAAAAGGGAGTCATGGAAAGAAAGTGCCCTGCAGAAGACTCACAAAGCAGTGTGACCTCAAGCTGATGAAAATGAGCCTTTCCTGGGCAGCTGTATGAAGAGCAAGGCTGGAACTGTCCTTACCGCAGGAGTGCTCACCCAGTGCAGAGATCTCAAGGTGCTTTACAGAATTAAAGCACCAGTGAATTAAAGCTCAGTGCAAGGCAGATAGAGACCCAAATGCATTTATTTCTGAATTTTGTAGATGATTAATGAGTCACAGAGAGGACACAATTAAAAGTCTTGCTTTGAGTTTGGAAGTACAGTATTGTACATACTCAGACTGGAGGCTGTACATTGCCTGTGCCCTTGAAATAACCTTATTCATCTGCACCTGGAAGTTGTTCTCCATCCACAAAACCCAGTGGGGCTGTTTAAAGCCAATTCACAGGTGTCTGAAATTTTACATATAGAGGTGTGAGGCTATTTAAAACATATGTGCAGGTGTTTACATTGCAGAGTGCAGGAGCAAGGCTGTGCACATCCAATTTAGGTTTCATGTTGAAAGACAGGGCTACCTTAAAGGAAGTCCAGGAACAGGTGGCAAGGTTGGCATGCTCCCAGCTGTATCAGAAAGGAGATAAACCACACTATAAAGAGCTCATTTTTATGCCACATAAACTATGTGCTGGTTGCTTGTTGGATGTTAATTTCAAGTATCTAAGAGAATATTAGAGAGTGTAAAAGCGCAGTAAAAACTACCCAAAGATGATGATGTGTCCAGCATTTTCTCCAGTGTTACGGTTATAGATCTTCTGCTGGAAGCCCTGATTCTCCAGAGCTCTGCTCCTGCCTCAGAGGCTTTACCCCAGTGACTGATAAGGTTTTGATACTCAAAAAATACCTCACAAGTGGCAGTGCAGTCCCTGCTGAGGAGGTGTTTGAGTACAGAACGCACAAAGGACTGAACTCTGCACAGGCGTTGAAGTGATTTGCTCAGGGTCACCCACTTTGACTTGGCATGACACCAGTTGCAAGAACAGCTCCTGGACCAGACATGAGTTGTTCAAAAGTGTCCTGGGGTGCTGATGGCTTCTGCTTTTCTGAAGGTCTGCTGCTAGTGGCTGTTTTGTTTAGTTGGAGATGGGCGGTTTTATAAGACAAAATTCTGGAAAGCTGTGTGGGGCAGAGTGCTGAAATTGGACACCTTGAAAGATGTCCGGTAGAAAAGTTAGGTCTTCCTCAAGTCTGTGGTCTTGTCAAGTGCCAAGACTGGCACCCCAAGGAAGCAGAAACATTCCTTTTTCCTGTTTCAGAACCCAAGTGGACAGGCCAGGTACGGAGGTATAGCAAGTCCAAGGCTGTAGGCAGCTCAAGTGCCTTTCCCCTCAAGTGACACAGAGGACCCAGGTGGGGAAGAGAATGATTATAGGGAATTACAGCCCTGTACACTTCCTTTATCCCAGTTAATCTCTCCAGGAAGTGAGAGCAGAAGTACAAATGCTCACCTGTCTTGAGCACCTGGAGTTTGCACACAGAATTGACAGGAGCTGGAGCAGAAGCTTTGTTTGGGTGTGGAAATAGCTTTGCAGTAGCTGCTGACCCTGAAACAATTAGGGCAGGTCCCACCAGGAGCAGAGGCTTCCCTCCCTCACCTCGCCAGGAGCTGGGAGATCTCCTGTGGGTTGATTCTGCCAAACCTCACATGAACTGAGTGGCACCAGCAGCCAGAAGGAGCTCAGCAAATTTTCAGAGGGGCTACACAAGGGCTTGAAGTCACCCAGCACCTTCAGCGCGTGGACCTCTCCAGAGCCAGGAGGTGCAGAGTCAGCACGCAAAGGTAAAAATGAAGCGTTCAGTTCCTGGCAGGTTTGGTTGGGGTGTGGTCCAAGTTCTGCTTGTAGTTTTGGGTCATTTCTTCTTGATTTACCCGAGTTGCTCTGGCCCATGCTTGGCCTCAGACTCCTCATTCTGAACCCCTAGAACAGGACTTGGCAGACTTGGTGAGACACAACTCTTGTGCCTGTGCTTTTTGCAGAGGTGGTACCTGGGAGCATCAGGGCTCCCAGGACAGTGATAGGAGGAGTAAACAACTAGAAAAACAAAATGAACTCTTGCTATCAGAGCCACAAGGCGAGCTGTCCAACACAACAGTGGTCTCTGATTTTTATATTTAATTTTAGAAGCTGAAACGAAATGTTTTAATTTTATATTATTCTCAACATAATGCTAATTTGCTCCAGATGTCCACTCCGAGCTGAACGCTGCCATTTTGCATAGAAAGCATGTGCGTCAGTGATTTATTCCAAATAGCTTCTATTTTACTGCATTTCATTTTATTCTGAATGAAGTACTTAACAACATGTTTCTCTTTAAGAATCTTACTTAATCATATGGATATAATTTCTTCAATTTACGTTTTCAGTTCTTTAGTGTGGTGGCCACAGGGTGTTTCTTAACCTAGGAAGATTAAATGCACATGTTGAAAGCTGCTTATATTTGATTTTGAGGCACTTTCATTTCAAAGTCCTTCACGTAAGGTACAGAAGTGATTGTGGTTTCCTGCTAGGTTCTGGGATAGAGGGATAACTCTCAGGAAAACCTTGCAGATACCTTCTAATAATCATCCATGACAATAACATAATTTCATTTCTTTCAGAACTGTGGTCTACCGAGAATATTTAAGACTTTTTTTATTGGGGTTCAGGAGAAAAAAGAGATTTCATTTTCTTGTCATTTCTGGGCTACAGTTCAACGTTTCAATTTAAAACCTATTTCCGCTGAGCTCCTTTCCCAGTTTTCCCTCAAAATATTATCTTAGAAAGTGTCTTTTATTCAGTTATTTTTTAAATTTATTTAGCAGCATATAAAAAATTATGTGAGACAGCTCAATATGAACCTTTGTTATTTGAGCCTGGCTCACTCAGCCATTCCTGTACACGGGCTGCCATTGGTCAAGTATGTCAGGAATGTCCTTTGGCAGTGGCCTCGGGAGCTGCGTCATGTGTGTGAGGCAGCTCCTATGAACTGTTCACCGAGGATGGGAAGCTGCTCTGGACCTTGGGACAAAGTCCAGGGAAGATTTTTATTCTTTCATTTTAAAGCTGACCCAGGGTGTGTAGTTTGTAGTAAGATGGGATGCTTCTGCAGCGATCACACAAAATGCAATATACAAGATTCCTCAGATATCAAAACCTACTCTTTGTGCCTTTTAAAAACTCATTTCACTCATATAATCCCTTTTCCTCTTAGGCTTTTACACTGCAACCTATGCCATGGGATATAGATTTCATGAGGTCGCATCATTTGCGAGGTGGGTTTTTCCCACCTGAAATAATGTTCATCTGTATTCATTCACATCTTATTTTTGCATTTCTTCTTCAGTCTTAGCTTTTAATTTTCAGAACTAACCTTGCTGTTACTCTACAATTGTATTAGTTTATTATACTAAATTGTTGACACAGCTGGTAGGGAGTTAAGTG
The DNA here is from genome assembly GCF_029207755.1 of Chamaea fasciata. NCBI lineage: Eukaryota > Metazoa > Chordata > Aves > Passeriformes > Sylviidae > Chamaea > Chamaea fasciata. The sequence continues at coordinate 27,647,114 of NW_027094095.1, read as the reverse complement.
CTGTGGTTTCACACAATAAAATTTCAGACAATATGTGTAGCACTTCTTTTTCATACATATCATTTGAAAGCCATATGATTCACCAATATGTGTTATTGTTATCCACCCATGTGGGACACAATCTATTTTAAATTAGTGAAGTGACTTGCTAAACTCCCTGTAAACAATAAGACTGTGGGAAAACATTAAGTGCTATTCAGAAAAGAACATTGCTGTACAGCCTTTTATCCAGAGGATCCCACAGTGCTGCAGAGAATGGAGGGACCTGGCACTGCTCTTCAGCACAGCTCATCTTCTCAACAGGCTTCAGGAGGCAGCTCCAGGCTTGAAACTGGAGCAGGGTTTGGAGGAGGGCGTCAATGCCCACACCAGTTCAGTGGGTGTGGTAAATCACCCTGAGTGAAGAGTAGCAATAGGGTGTTCATCCGCAAAACCTTGATTTAACATCCCCTTTGGAGAGAAAACTGACTTCCTTTAAAGCAGGTGAGGTCTTGAAGCCATTTTCCTAGGAATAAGTCTCTCAGATTTTCCTACATGTAATGACCATGGCCAAGCAAGACATAATGCAAACACTGCCAGACTAAAATTAACGACCTAGGGTAAAGCAAGGATGAGTTCCTTATTCGTACGGGAGAAAGAGCCAGTTCTCTCAGAAAGAGAAGATTGTCCTTCTCCATGTGTTACCCTGAGCTCTGTGGGATTCTGCTGTAGTGTAACGAGCAGGTCTGAGGCTAAAGGAGAGAGCTGTGTCTCTTGGGGTTGCTTTTTTAAAAAACAGTAATGTTTTAAAGACAAATTATTCCAGCATTCAAGCTTGAAGTTTCCAGTGCTTTAATGTTTTAATGACAAATAATGCTTTTTAAGAAGACAAATAATAAAAAGTACGAGCATTTTTGCCCAAGAGCTCCACAAGCAGGGCATGAGGGAGAGGAGAATGAGGTAACCAACCTTGCAATGAGAGCAAGCTCCCACCACCTCACGCAGCCTCCCAGGGGTTCACCAGCACCTCCTGTAGGGCTCTTTGCCAGAGTTCAGCTTTACATACGTGAGGGAGGGTCAGGTACAGTCATTTCAGCAGATCCCTTGCCTGCCTTGGATTACAGGTGGGACCTCAGTCTTCACTTACAGATCATCAGATTGGCCCAGCATGGCACAGAAAGAGCAGGAGCCCATCTGAGCACTGAAAGTCCCACTGACTTTTCTACTCCAGTGCCGAGAACAACCTTGGAGAAAGCTGTGTTCTCCTCATTGCTTTGTGCAGATTAATCCAGCGTTGGCAAGTTTGTGCCAGCGTGCTGCAGTTCATGCAGTTTGTCATTTTGAAGGGAAACTTTTCTGAGCTGAACTTCACAGAAATAACAACTTCAGATAAAAACTCCATTATGCACTTGTGGAAATGAGCATGGGTAGAGTATGAGAAGGACAGCAGGTTTCAAGATTTTAAAAAATCCACCCTAACTAAAATGGGAGAAAACCCCAGCAATAAAATACTGACTTTGTGAAACATTTAGTGAGGAAAATGAGCAAGCTGTGTTGAACCACGTACAGAAAGTTGTATTTGCAACAAAAGCCTACATAGATGGTCAAAGAGTTACCTTGCTGCTATTTTTCATCTTTCCTAAGAGAATTGGTTGTGCTGGAGTAGTTTAGTCAGCTGTAGCCAGCAATTTCCCACTGTAGATCAGATTTCATCCACAGGATCCTCCTCTGTTTGATCTGCCAAGGGCAGGAGCCACGTTGTAAGCTGTGATGACATGTGACAAGCTATGACTGTAAAAGGTATTTATTTATTGGTCTTGACAAAGGTGGAAGCTGGGTTTTCCAGAATGATAAAAAAATAGGAGTCCAGGGGTGATGAGTGGGAAGTTAGGAGGGACACTGTTGCCAGATGACACCGTGTTTGTGACACACAGGTTTGTCACACGCTGGTGTCAGATCTTCCTGTGACTGAAGACAAAACACAGCACAGACCTGGGCTGTTCTGTCTGTGCTGCACTGGAAACTCATCCTGTTCCTAGACACACTCCTGGCATGTTACAGAGGCAGACTGGACTATGTGAAGATCTTTTTGTTCCTTTACTGGTTCATTAAAAATAAAGGAAAATATGAAATAAAGAGGGAAGCTTTTCATTTTGTTTTTTTTCCATGTGTTTGTTAGTGAATACATTCAGAGTATTTCAGTAGTGTCTGATGCCAGTATAACAGCTAAAGACTGTTTGCTTAGTTCCTGAATGTGCGCATTGTTTTTAGCAAACATTCTTAATTTATGTTTGTCCTGCCTCTCTTCCAATCTCCCATTGGATTCAGAATGTAAACCAGGACAGGCAGCTTCTCTGCAATCCTCTTTGCAGATGTCTCTCGCAGACACAGGGGTGAGAAGTGCCCTGTGCTGGGCACAGAAGGGCTGCTGAGTTCCCCAGCGTGCATCAATGTCCTACGCTGAAAGAGAGCGCTCAACACATTACAGGAACAGCTTACAGAAGCAGGGTGTGTAATTTTTAATAACTGGGATAAAAACCCTCAGTGACATCTTTAAAATATAAATGCCTTTTCTTGTTTCTTTTATTTCTTTGCCCCCTCTCATTTTGCCTTTTCATCTCTTCTCCTTTCAATTCCATTAAGCTTCATTGTACAATAATGTATCGCAGTGAACTTTTTTCAATTATGTTTTTGATTTTTTCCTCCTTGTTACTATAAAACTCCAGATGTTTTGAGACTTCATGGTTCTCTGGATTATTTTTTCCTTTATTTTAATCTTCTTTTGTAACATGCCACACATGTGGTATTTTGGCCTTTTAAGTTTGTAGGTTATGCTAATCAGCCATAAGTTTTGGGGTAGGATTTTTCTTTTTATAATTACTTTCCCCCCCCCCCCTTTCTTTCTGCCGTTGTCTCTTCAATTACTTTCTTTTTTTCTATTTGTTTTATTTTTTGTTACCCCAACTGGTTAGTCCACATCAATCGCAATGGATTCTCTCTTTGCTCTGAGGCTGAAGTCTTTATGTTAAGTAAATTAATTCTTCACTCCGAACTTTCAAACTCTCATACCCGTAAGTAGATTACAAGCACCTTTTTCACCTTGCTTGTCAGGACAGAACTGTTTGCACTGAAATTGGCCCCCCCAGACCAAGAGCACAAGACTGTTCTTTAAAGATTGAGATGGGTTCAAATAGATTATACTTCAGATGCAAACTGAAATGGAAATGTTTCCTTGGAAATTAAGACAATGAATTACTGATCCAGAGAAACAAGTTTTTGAAGTACACGTAGGAAACTATACTTTTTATTAAAAAAATCTAAGAGTACTGGAGGGAAGCATTTTAATTTATTTGTGGTTCTTTTATGGCACAGATGGAGAAGGTTTTTAATTGATTTTGTTCAATCTTAATTTTGTCCCCAAAACAAACAGATCTGGCTTCAGATATTAGAACAGCAAATCTTGGATTGTGTGCTGTCCTTTAATTTCAAAGAGCTTGTAAGCTATTCAAAAAATCCCAAATAAAGAATAGTTTCCTAATTACATCTAAGGAAATAAAGGGGCTGACATGGGGTGTCTTCTTTGCTTATTACATGACCCTATGAATTTTGCATTTTGTTCTTTAAAATGTTGCCTCATGTAATGTTATTTTTGCCTGCAAGCCATAATACTGCATCCAGTCCAACTGTAATGAGGTTTCAGAAAATTGTTTGCTTTCCAAATGACATATTTAGCAAAACCTTATGGCAAAATCTGTGGCTGTCAAGCTGCTGATAGTAAAATATTCCCAACTTTCCTGGTTCATTCTCATATGTTGTACCAAACAAATGCAACTACCCCTGTTTTGACAAATGTTTATACTTCTGCTTGATTAAAGAAGGGTTACTAAAAAGAGATTCAATACTAGCAATCAGGTCTTGTGAAAAGAGTAGGATGCTCTGATAGTTTCCCAGATATTTTGGGTTTGCTGGAAAATGTATGGAAAGTCCTGTTTGCTCACTGAAGTGTGTGACCTACTGGCACTAGAAGAAATAAATGTATGAATATTCCAGTGCTGGAAGCAACATTTTCCCCATGCAGGGGATGTTGGCAGGCAGGTGGCTGGGTCTGTTTGTGTTGGGAATCACCTGGTGGGCACAATCAGACCTGGTCACTCTTGGAACCACGTGACTTAAAGGAGTCCTGTGTGAACCAGGTGTGCATTCCTCCTGGGTCCATCCCTCCTGGTACTGCCCCAGGGGGTTCAGGAATGTGGCATTAGGGCCTTATAAAATTCATAAAATTGAAATAGAAGAGACAGCCCAAAGTCTTATTTAAGTCAGCGATGATCAGATCACCTCCTCCAGGGATTCTCAGTGTATTGGTATTTCCCAGTTTCGTGGTAATTAGGAAATACACGATCTAACAGTATAAAGAAAAATGAACTAGTGGTGGACAGTGTGTGGATGTCAAATGGTTGACCACAACTACCCTAAACCCCAACAATGTGAAGGATATATTGCATTTATACTGTGCCTTACTTTCCTAAGTCTATCTTCATCCTCTTCTGAACCTTTTAAGCTTTTCTTCTCTTACACATGAGCAGTTGTACAACACTCTGGCTAAAGCCCTAAATGCTTTTTTTAAAGAGAAATAATTAAAAGTACAAGGAGTTTTGCCCAAGACTGAAATGAAATGGCATGTAATCTCACTTTGTAAACATAAATTGTTCAGGCTTCAGAAATAAAACCAACCCTGGAAATTGGCAGGTCTTTTTATGTTACAGTTACCCTCTGCTTTATTTTAATCACAAAGGGAAAAAAAAACCCAACAGCTTCAACAATATAAATCTACAAGTGCGAATCTGGCTCACTAAACTGGGATTCTTTAGGATGTTAAAGTTGAAGTACTCAAATAGTCCTGTTGAGTTTAAGAAAACTCCTTGCATGAGCCATGTTACTCATGCGCAACTGTTTGCAGGATCAGGGCTTTACTTTGTAGCTACAACAGCGAATTGAACATTAATCTAATCAGGAGTTAGCTGGGAAAAACAAAGCACCAAAACAGATACTTTGATGGTGGTGTGGGGTGGAACAACTCATGTGTCTAAGTTCCTGAGGTTCGTAACAGTTCGGAGCCCCGCGTGCTTCCAGCCACGGCCCCAACATTGGCCTCAGTGTGCTGTAAAACATTGATGCTATTTAAAGAGTGGTGTGGCTGTTTCCTCCCCTCCAGAAGGGATACGCAGCCTCACAGGATCCTTTTTCTCATCGCATGTTTTTCAATAAAATTTTCCCAATTTTGTAATCATTTGGGAAGAAAGAACATTTCACAATGTTCGTAAGGCTTGTGGATGTTTTGACCAGACATCAGATTTCCTATTGATAGCATTAAACGCTTTGGAATGAAATGTTTTGGGTTTTCCATCTGTAGGCTGTCTGAGATGTCAGCAGCCAATATGACCTGCTCTTTCCCTTTTAGGTCTATAAATAAAAGGCAGCTTGTTTAACTGTTCTTGCAGTGGAGAGCAGAGGTGTATATTAATGAGCTTGCTCTAATGGCACACTGGACCTATTTAGCACTACGACTGTGAAGGCTTCTCTTTTTCAGTCATAACTCATTTCCTAAGAAAATGTCAGTTATTGCTTCACCCTATGGTCTGAGCTGGTTAGTTTATAGTTTATTTCTTCTGATCTGTACCACTGACAGATATTCTAGACATGGCCGTGATTAAATACGCTCATGAAAATGGTAAACATTTGATAATATAAACCCTCTTGGGAACATGCTGTTATTTCTGCATGGCAACATTCTCAGGTGCATTCAAAGTATAATCTGGAAGCAAAGAAAAAACATTTTAAGCAATTACAGTTATTAGATTAAACTGTTTTGTTGGGAAAATTGTGATGTGTTTAGATCACTGTGAGATAATTCAGTGTTTTTATAAATACGGCTTTTGAATGCGTGATATTGCAACAGCGACACTGCAGTGAGATTTTAGTGTGAAATAAAGATAACATATGTATTTCCATATGGTAACAAACTAATTTAGTCCCAGAAATTTCTACGAGGTATTTTTTCCTGGTAGAAGCCCTGTTCTGAAAGCAGCAGTAGTTATAAAACCCAATAACTGCATTGTGTTCTTCCTGTAATCATGTGGCATTGTTTTGTGTCTGTGCTTGGGTGTGCGCAGCATTAACGATCTCACAGCAAAGACAGAAGTAGTAATTGCAATATAATTATTTTTTTTAATTGATGAAACTTGTTTAAGAGCTCTGTTGACATTTACAGACTTTGAGGATCATGCAGCATTTGTTATAGTTATCCCAGGCATCAAACGTCCACAAAATGTTTAGGATTGTAGGGTTAAGCAGTGACAGATTGGGGCCAGATGTCTGGGAGATCCCGTAAGTGGCCTTCTCAGTTGATAAAATAGCTCTCACCATCCTGAAGCCCTTTTGAAAATGTACATTTGTTCTTTGCAGTTGAAGCTGAGACACTTGTGGGATGGCTGTATCTTCCTGGAGGGTGTTTAAGAAGGAGAATGAGCACCCCATTTTTCCAAGAGTAGCTTTATGCAGTGTAAATGTAAATGTTACGCTCCAAGTAGCAAGAGAAGGTGGAAGGGGTGAAAGAGCTGGTGAGTAGCAGTTAAACCCAAGAAATACCTTGCAAAGTGGTCTTAATAACAGCAGCCCAGTTGAAGCTGTTGTACCACTCCACTTCAGGGAAGCTGTTTCCATATGTGGACTTCTGTAGGGACAAACTGTGTGAGACACAGTCAGCAGATCCAGAAACAGAAGAGTTGAAGAAGGTTTCCTTCAAAGTGCAACTCCTTCTGCAGCTCTGGGTGGATTCTCAGCCCCACTCTGCTCAGCTCTTTGCACCAACTCCATTCCTCCCTCCCTTTCAGACCTTTCATCTTCAGCTTCCTCTCTTCTCATCATTTGTGGCAAGGTTCTTGTCCCCTCTGCTTTCCTCTTGAAAGGAGTTCCTGTTTCACCAGCCCAGCCTCTGCCAACTTGAAAATCTGAGTACTGCAGTCCCATCATTCTCTTTGCTGGTGTATTTTTCCACCTGACATGTTTATCCTGAGTTTATCACTGCATTGGGACCACCCCACTGTCTGTTATCCAGTTTAGTAGAACAGGGTAATACAAATAATGTGAATTAGGAAATAATAACATAAATAAGAAAAGCTCTGAGTGTCCAAGCATGTGTGGTGATGGAGGAACCTTACTGCTGAAGGCTTTGGACATACTTGCCAAGAAAAGGCAGCTGACCACAGAGGAAGGGTCTGCAAATAAGCCCATATTTGTTTGAGTGTTGCTGCTCACACTGTCGCTCTGAGCATTTCTGGTAGGGCCTCCTCCTTCTCTCCCTGAAGTGTCAATCCAGCAAACTCTTAAACATATGTGTTTTCATGTGTTTTAAATTAAGCTTGTGTTTAGATGTTTTAGGACATTTGCTATTGGAATTTTTGCTACTGACATCAATGAGAGCGGAGCTGGACCTTTAATGAGTTTGGATTATTCTGCATATCTTCCTACTTTGCACTGGGCTCTAGATATGGAACTGAAGACTGGTAATCCATTAGAAAAACATTCTGAGCATCAAGATCCTTCTCTCTAAATTGCAGAGAGGTGGATTTGATGGCTGGAGTGCTCAGTGAATGAGGAATGATGGTCACATCCAGAGTGGTGAAAGACTCACTGTTCACATGGGACACTGGTGACAGGTGGTGTCCCTTGGGGGTCCTTAGTGGGACCAAGTCCAGTCTCAGCAAATTCGTGGGTGGCGCCAAGCTGAGTGGTGCAGTTGTCACTCCTGAAGGACAGGGTGGCATCCAGAGGGACCTGGACAAGCTCCAGACACGGCCCATGGGGTTTCAACAAGGCCAAGTCCAAGGTCCTGCGGCTGGTTCAGGACAACCCCCAGTATCAACACAGGCTGGGGAATGAAGGAGCACAAAAATGCTCCAATGGATGGAACACCTCTTCTGAGGAGAAAGGCTGAGAGAGTTGGGCTTGTTCAGCCTGGAGAAGGCCTTGGGGAGACTTAGAGCAGCCTCTCAGTGCTTGAAGGGGACCTGCAAGAGAGATGAAAGGGATAGTACTTCAAAGGGATGCCACACTGTGGGCACACTAATCAAAGGAGGCTGGAGAGGAGGAAGATTGGGAACCAAAAGGAAAAAAGTGATCTTTAGGACCTCAGGACATTCACTCAGCTGTATGGAATGTCCTATGAGAACTGTGAATTTGCTGAACTCTGCTCTATTTTTCATTGACTTCAGCATTTTTGCACATTTCAAATTGCTTCATCCTGAATCTTTGTCAGATTTTTTGTGATGATTGTGAAAAAAGTTTGTTTCTTTTGAAGTCTTGGTGGTTTTGGTCACTTCCAAACCCCCCTGCCTCCTTGCACCAGCTCAAGTGTTCAGAGGTGGGTCATGGCCAAACAAAGCTTCTGAACTCATAAACTGCATGTCTCCAGGTGATTTTGTGAATCTGCCACAATAGCTGTGATGGGAAAAGATGGAAAATACATACCCATCAGATAGTTGTCTGTATACATACCCAGTGTGCCATTCAGACGGGTTACTGCTCAGGGCACTAAAATATTTATGGCAGTAAAAGTCACATTGATCCTTTGATGTGTGAGTAGCTGGGAGAGGCAGAGAAGTGCCAGAAACCCCTCTGCCTGTAGTGTGCAGAGCTGATCTGCATCCAGTGCCAGGACACAGCCTGCAACATGAGGTGCTGGCTCGAGAATCACTTTGGTTGCTGTGTTGAGGTATTTACAAAACACACTGGGATGAACAGGATGTGACGGGCCTTTCTCCATCAGTGATCTGCCTTTGGCAGGCCCTGGGAGATCAGGGACCTCCAGGTTACAGCACCTTCAGTGCTCCTCCATCTGCAGCTGCTCTCCCTCCCCATCTCTCCCCCTGCACTGCTGGATGCCACAGCTGAGTCCGCAGTTTGCACTGATGTGTGTGTGACAAACAGGATTGGCAAGGTGGTGATGTCATCTGGGGAGCCACAGGTTCCTGGAAAGCTGCTGAACAAAATCTTGATTCGGCAAAAGGAAGTGACAAAGCATTTGCTGATTTTGTGAGAGTCAGGATTTCACTGTTTATGAGCAAGAATCGTAGAAAAAGCTATGGCTTCTAGAAACAATGGTTGGAACAGGTTCCTCAGAGAAGCTGTGACTGCCCCATCCCTGGAATTGCTCAAGGCCAGGTTGGACAGGGCTTGGAGCAACCTGGGGATAGTGGAAGATGTCCCTGCCCATGGCAGGGCCTGGAACTAGGTGACCCTTAAGACCCTTGGCCTAGTAGCTGGAGATTTTACTTACTTATTTCTTCAGATTTAATTTGAACCAGTGACTTCTGTTATGAAGGCTATGCAGCATTTTATTGCTGAGCTCCCTAATGAAACGGGTGCTTAGAAGTCAGAATTGCTCAGGTTACTGGTTGTATAAATGTTCAGAACAGCTCTGAATGATACAGCTAGTAAAGAAAAGGGTGCAGAATAACAGCAGAGTTCCTTTGGATTGATCTTTGAATGGATCAGGTCTTCCTGTAACAGTCCGTGCTCATCTGCTCAAGTGTATGATATTTCAGACACCTGAAACCAGGTTCTAACCCGCCAGCTTCTCTTGCTCTCTGTCTGTAGCAGCTAATTGTTATTGCCCACAGTGGTTCCTGTGCCAGTTAACACCTCAGAGCACTCCTCAGAACACTTGTTCTTTCTTTAAATTTTCCGTTCTGACACAGTGTCTTTAAGTGTTCAGTTCAGACAGAATGTGTGAGGTATTTATAATCCTTGTATTATTACTGAGCTGCACACCGTGTCGTTGGTGACAGACTAAATGAACAGCACAATATGTTGTGTTTCATCCATAAAATTCAACAGATGTTTGAATGTTGGTTGATTTATTGCGTGTCCAGCTTGGTTCTTACACTGTTCTCATTGTGACTGCACATGGTTTATTTAATAGAACCTTACAACGATTTTTTTTAATGACTTTTTCAGTTCGAAGGGTGCAACAAGGCATTTTCTAGGCTTGAGAACCTCAAGATTCACCTGCGGAGTCACACTGGGGAGAAGCCATACCTGTGCCAGCATCCTGGCTGCCAGAAAGCTTTCAGCAACTCCAGCGACCGGGCCAAGCATCAGCGGACACACCTGGATACCGTAAGCCTGATTTCATTCTGGGAGCTGCACCGAGTTTTCCTGTGCTCCTGGTACACAATCGGGTCTGCCACTGCAGGGGGACTTGGCCTCTTCGTCAGGAGAGTCTTAGAAAACTCGGCCATGAGCAAGTGCATTTGGTTTTGAACTGTGCTTTGAGAAATGAGAGTCCTGATCACAGAGAGGCAGTTTGTTGGTGTTAGTCATGCTGAGGAGTCAGTTACGCAGGAGTGAGTTACTCAGCAAACTCTGCCATTGTTCCTGTTCCAGTAAGAGGAGGCAGCAGCTCAATAAGATGTGGCTGAGTGAAAGCTGAGTCACTGCTGCTGCACCAAATGTGTGTCACTGTCTCACTTCCTGTCCCCTTCACTGAGTGTTCTGAGTGAATGCCAAAGCTGGTCAGACCTCTCAGTGGAAGGTAAATGCACCTCAGTTTTGGACAGTAATTTTGTAAAAGTGAAAATAAATCTGTCTCATAACTCCATGGAATGGGTTAACTACCCTTCATCAGAATTAACTGTGAGAAACACACTCTTTTCTTCTCCGCAGTTGGGAGATTTGGTTGGCTCTGCAGCTCTTGTCACTTGTCTCCCAGAGAAGACGAGAGCCTGTCAAGTGTCTTGGGCTCTATTGAAATGAAATCACCAGGTCATGGGGAAAGAAAGCAATGACATAGCTTTGCAGACCAGTCATGTCCTCAGCGTAAAGCTTGTAAAGAATAACAGGCAGAGTTGTTCCTTTGTCTTTTTTCAAAGAAGTGAATATAGGGTTTAGTTTGGCCAAGTGTTTATGGGGCAGAACTTTTGAGTTTAATTGATATTTACTTTTTAAGCAGTTACACATTTCAGACAGTGCAGCATTAAGGAATGTCTAATGTACATTATGCCTTGCAAAAACAAACAAGTAAGAGAAGCAAGTCAGTCACATTTTCCAAACCAAAGCACACTTAGAATAACAATGTTTTATTTATTTGAAAGTCAACCTGAGATATTTGAATTTTTAATTTGCATCTCTTTCGAAAGTGGATATACTGAATTGCATACAGCTTTTAAATTTAATTGCATGAATCTAGTAGATATATTTTTTATTAGCCAAACTCACAAATGGAATGCCATCTATTAGTTTTAAGAGAGAACTTACATGGTTACTAAAAAGAGCACAAATTCTTTGTATGTGTTGTCTGTGCAATATTGAAGACAAATGTCTTAACTTTCTATTTTCTTTTCTTCTCCCTTTATCTCTGTCTTTATTATCTGAAATGCTCATAAATCAGGAAAAAGGTACAGTAATCATTTTATAATAACTTTCTTAAACATCTAAAAACATCCTCCATGCTATTCCATGGCAGGTTCTCTAAAACTGTTCCTGTAGTCCCGCACACAGTAACTGAGTTTCACTTGCCTGGTTTAATTGAAGCCCTGTGGTTTAAGCTCAGTGGATTGTGTGCTTATGTGAACGTGAAAAATAGCAGAGCTACAGGCTGGTGCTGCTGCACCAAAAAACTGCCTGGGCTGTCAGAGCAAATAGCCATGAACCTTTGTAAGGGTGCTCAGATCCTCATCTAGTTTCCCTATGACTGAGTTGAATGATTTTATCACCAATTTGAATGACATCAGTGATTTGAAAAATACTCTGCTGGTTTTTCTGCCAAGGGATTTGTTAAAGTTTTCCATAGTTTTTCCTCAGGTGTCAGTTCTCTGTGTTCCAGACACTCTCAATAAATCTCCCTTGCCCTGTAACTTTCTGGGTAGGTGCTGTGTTAGCCTGTAAGGTCAGGAATTGGTGAATGATTCTATTATTCCTTCAGAAATTTCCTGCTGGCTGGACAGAGCAGCAATACTTATCCTCTGGAGGTACTTACAAAGAAAGGGGGGTTATATGGGCTGTTTTTTTCCTTATTGAGTGCATTTGGAATTGGTTTTAAAGCTTCTCAGTGTAGGTCACTCCATCATTTATCTTCTCCAGAGGAGAATCTGTAAATCATTTCAGTTACTGGTGTACGTTAGTTTGATCGAATCCCTACTAAATCATCTGGAAGTAGATCCTTCTCCTAGGCAGGAGCAGAACAAAGGAAACCTGTCTGTCCTTGTGATAAAAAGGGCACATCAGCACTCCTCCAGGAGCAGAGCAACTGGGTTTAAAGGACCTCACAGTCACTCCTCCCAAAACTGGTGGGATTTTTTCCCTTCTGTGCATCCTCCTTCTGAAACCAAGGGGATTAAAGAACGTGACATCGAGGTCATGGCAAACCAGTTTTCTGCCTTTGAGAGGACACCAAAAGGATTTGCTAGTCCTAGTGAGAAGGCCGAGGTAACGTTGATAGATGAGGCAAGAAAACAGAGGGCAAAAGAATGTTCCATTCAACTGGAAAGCTTTGTGAGCTGTGCCATGCAGCACTGTTTTGCTGGCACTTAAGCCGGTGGTTACTTAATAAAAAGTGCCTTTGCTCATTTTGCCAATTGCACCTTCATTTGGAGTTTGTTCTGTAACCCAGAGATAGTGTTCCATTTGTTGGGAATAGGGATGGCCACAAGAAGAATTCAGTGTGGATTTCAGTCACTGGGAAGGTCCCTCTGAGCCTCCTTTCCTGCAGGCTGAGCCCCCACAGCTCCCTCAGCCACTCCTTGTTCTCCAGACTCTTCCCCAACTCATTGCCCTTCTCTGGACATGCTCCAGTCCCTCAACGCTTTTCTTGTCATGAGGGGCCCAAAACTGCACTCAAGGTTCAAGGTGGGGTCTTAGCAGTGCCAAGCAATCCTTGTAAAATTTACGTAAATCAGAACTCAAAACCAGAATGTCTGTCTCTATACTGGGTGAGCCCATGATAATTTTGCTTGCTGTAAAGGCAAGGGAATAAAGAAATGCTCTCAAAACCCATTCAGTTCCACCTCACTAGCATTTAGCTCAGCCCAGGAAACCACATCCAGCGTGCCAGTGCAGAATCTCTTCTGTTTGAGCTCAGAGGAGACAGAGCAAACGCGGGCCCAGCAAGGAGAGGGAGCAGCTCAGGCCCAGCACTGCGTGTGCCCGTCCTGCAGCGCTCCCTGTGCCGGCCGGGGCGGGCACAGGGGTGTGACATCTGTGCCTTTGTTCCCGTTCCCAGAAGCCCTACGCCTGCCAGATCCCGGGCTGCTCCAAGCGCTACACCGACCCCAGCTCCCTGCGCAAGCACGTCAAGGCTCACTCGGCCAAAGAGCAGCAGGTGCGTAAGAAGGTAAGAGCAGGCGAGGAGTGACACATCCCCAGAGTTCCTCAATGCAGTCATTTGTAATTTACCTTTAAGTCATGTATTTTCAGATCAGTTTTTCTGCAGTATCACAGAAGAAAACGTAAATGGAGCTGATTTTCCTGTTGTTAACCAGACCACCTTCTATATTTGTACTTCCAAAGGCTGCCACCCTCTAATTTCAGTTCGCCCCACGCTTTCTGTCCAGGCCTTTCTTTTCCTGTTCATCTTTCATACACAAGCCCAAATTGTGCAGTCATCATTCACAAAAAATATCCTTGCATTGTGTCTCTGCGATCAGCACCAGCTGATGGTATTTACTGAAGTACATGTTGGCAGATCATCTAATACACAAATGAAACTAAGCCAGGGTACAGTGGAAATGTAGGAAAAGAGGACATGGAATAGAAGAGATGTCCTGGTGTCAGCCATGGCCCCTTACTCCTGCTGCTCCTCGAGTAGAGTTTTCAGCAGTTTGAACGTGGAGTGCCCTTTCCCAGGACAGCTGTGTGTCCCGTAACTCTCCCTGTGACCCTTCTCTCTGCCAGATGTGTGCAGTCTGAGTAGCAGTTCCCAGCACATCAGTGACCAGAGCTCTGCAGGCTGTGTCAAATACTCATGGATCACTCATTGCATGGAGAGCTTTGTGCCTGGGAGAGACACGTGCCCAGCACCATCCAGGTGTCTGTGGAATCAAGTCTTTGCATATATCAGCTCTGGTCAAAAATTTTATCTAGCCTGGCCACTGCCTGGTTTTCCATCCCAGGTTTGTATTACCAGGCCTTGTGGTTTCCCTGCAGCTCTCAGCTTTAGAAGGTTCCACAGGATTTGCTCTGCATGTGTGTCCCACTGGTCACAAAATTCCCAACACTTCCCTAGATTGACCTTTAGCTCGTAATGAGAGTAAGAGTCAGAGTGCCGTGGCAGTAATTGATTAATTCTATGTAATTAATTCTGTGTAATGAGAGTAAGAGTCAGAATGGCATAACAGTAATTGATTAATTCTATGTAATTAATTCTACGTAATGAGAGTAAGAGTCAGAAGGCCATAGCAGTAATTGGCCACAGAAAGAGGGTGACTGTGGCACCAGAGTCTTCTGCAATTGCAAGGTCTTGGCAACAGGAAGATTTCTTAACATGAAATTCTCGGCAGATTGTGGAAATCAACTGTGCTCCCTGTTCCAAAGAAGAGAACTTCCCCATTTTTCCTTCCTGTGGTCTCTGGCATACTTCAGAGAAACAAAGAAGGAATTACTTCCTAACACCAAACATGTTATTTGTTCAGCTCTGTGTACTGAGCTGAATGCATTAACATGTCACCATCCTTTACATCTAGGGACAGTCCCCGCTGTTACACCTTGTCACCTCCTGAGGCCTCATTCCATTCCTACAGAGCAAGGTGGGGAAAAAAAACCCCAAACTTTGCATTAAAGGGCACAAAGTACTTCCTGCATCAGCAGGAGGAGGCCTGAAGCACAGAATCAATCCAGGAAAAGTTTGTTAACACCAGCTGCAAACTCGGGTTGCTTGGATGCACCAAGACATCAATATCCAGGGTTTCATATCACTTAATCTCCTGCCTTGAGGACTTTTCCAGTGTGCATGTACACAGCCTTGTATAGACTTATCAAATCTATCTTAAAATAATGTTAGTAACTTGCCTCCCACACCTTATTTGGTAGACCAGTCTAAATGTGCACTCCTCCAGTGGTTTGGAATCATCTTCAGATTTCCTGTCACATTGTCCATGATAACTTCATAAATACTTGATCCTCTGACTTTTTTTTTCCTCAAACTAAAAGGCACCTGAAAAAGCAGCAGCATTTAAGTGTGTTTTGGTCAGGCTCTCTTAAAAAGGATCAAAGCAAACCTGGCTGATAAAGAAACAAGAACCCTCCCTAAGTATTTCACTTAAATATTTAAAAACCCCAACACCTTTCACAACTAAGCAAATCCCAGTGTTACTGAACAGCCTTTGGATTTCAGATTTAGGAAAAAAGGGGGAAAGGCTGTTTATACTCACTTGCTCGTTTTTGGTTATAACTCAGCAAGGGCAGTTGTCTCTTGGTATCAGCTTCCCAAGAGTTCTGAGTGGAAATGACCTAGCCAAGAAAGAAAAATTAACAAGCTGTTCTGCCAACATGTCTTGGTTGAGATATGCTACCAAAATGTGCCATCTCTGATACAAAACAAAATGCCTGAGCTTAGACTTGTATCAAAGGAATCCTGAGCACTTGGTTCATAGCTTAGAGGATTAGTGCAGTGGTGATATTTGGTTGTTCTGAAGGGCTTTACAGGAACAAAACAGGAGAAAGTTAGCTGTTAATTTAGTAGTAGTTTAATTGGCTGCAGATGCACTCTGTGATCCAAATGTCAGATGTTTATCTCAAACCCACAAATGGCTGTAGAGCAGAATTCTGAGAAGGTTTGCCTGGGCCCTTTATTTAGAATACCCAAGCCCAGGGGAGATGGGTATGTGAGGCTGTACCCATAAGGACAATAACTATTAATGGCTGTAGAATATGATGGCTGTTTGTGTAACACGAGCACTCTGTTATGACAAAAGCTTGGCAGCATCAGCATGTTTGAAAGAGAATTAGAAATGCTTTTCTTTCTTAATTCTCCTCTCCTGCTGTTTTTAATATGATCGACATTGTGGTTTTCAAGAGTTTGCTGCAGACCCTTTTGCCAGAGCTTTAATTTCCATGGAGCACAGCTGACACGTGGGTGGTACCTCTTCCACATCACCGACAGCGCCTCGCTCTGCCAGCTCTAATCTGATAAGCACAAGCGCTTTTCTTGCCCTATCAAATGTCTTTCCAAGTGTCACAGCTACAGGGTGAGGCAAACCTTTTGCCACAGAATACAAGAAACTACAGAAAGCCTGAAAACGTGCAGTTCAATTACTCAGGAAGGTTTGAAGGATCACAGAGTACGTTATTTTCTGAAGCAAACTGGTTGTTGATGTAAGATGAGCACACTTAACTTCAGCACTTCAGAAAACCATCAGAATTATCTCTAATTACAAGTACCAAGTACTACACACATCCTTAATTACATTGATTTCTTAAGAATGGCATTACTTCCTTCTCTATATAATCCTTAAGGAGATATATGAAGTTAATTATAAATAATTTGGTTTTACTATGTAACACAATTTTTCTTTTATCCTCCTCTTGTAGCTAAAGTCCTGTATTGATATTGAACAAGATGTACTCAGTGAATGCTTAGCTATCCAACAGCTGCACACATCTTCACAGCACATCCTGGATGGGAAGTGTGGCAGATCTGTAGGTCCTCATGATTTAATTACAGGTGAGAATACTTCTAATAAGTGTGGTGCTAAATATGTCTTATAACAGAGGATTTAAACCAGAAAAGATTTGTCGCTGTGGAAGGTGATAAAAACTTCCTGACCAACAAATAAGATGAAATAATTCTGTGAGTTGCTCGCTAAGGCCTTGCTTTTTTTGGTTTTTCAGACTTAGCCAGAGAAATAGCACTGCTAATTTCATGTGAAGGGGGCAGCAGCCCTGCTGAGAGTCTGTCTCCATCCATTTGTTCTCCTTTCCAAGTGAGCCTTGGCCTGGGCACCGGGCAGGTGCAGGAGCTGTGCTGAATCCAGGTGGATGCTCTGCACAGACAGGAGAGTTTTCTTCAGGAGCTGCAGGAAGGCTGATGAGGCTGAGTGTTATGATGCACTTTGGATCATAAAAAATACGGCGATGCATGAATGGGGAGAAAACTTGAATTTGGAATGTCAAACCTTCTTTTAATAATATTTTCTAATATTTAATCTTTCTTTCGTTGTTGTGGTTTGAACAAGAGTTGGCCCTTTGCAGGGACCTTAGACTCCTTTATACACTTTATAGGAAGAGAAAAAGAGGCTTCCATTCCCTTCCGTGGGAAATAAGATCTAGGTTCACAATGTTTGAACCCCAGCAGAGGATCCTGGATCAGGGATGTGCATTGTGAGGTTCTGTGTTCCAGCAGCAGAGAGAGGCACTCCCAAAGGCCAGCAGTGTAATTGTAATCTGCCTTCTGCAAGAATCTCCTACTGGTTTTTTTGGTTACTCCAAATCTTCAAAACAAAAAAATGCATTTTGCTTGACATCTCCTATCCTCTTTTCTAGTTCTAGTTGAATTAAAATGTTGGAATGTAACAGAATGGTGTAGAAAGGGAAATACCCCATCATTCTGATGTGCTTTCCCCGGGAGTCTGCACTCAGGGCTTACATGTGGCTCCTTGAAAAGTGGGAGAAAGCTGGAGGGATTGGGGGTTAGTTTCCAGTCTCTGCCTGTGCCAGCTGCACGGAGTAAGGTCTGTGAGGGCAGCACGTGGCTGTGCTGTCCCTGTGACAGCCCCGTGTAGCTGCAGCAAGGCTTGGCCTCCCCCTTCCAGGCAGGGCAGGGAAGAGCAGTGACATTTTCCTCAGAACAGGCTGCACTTCAGAACCTCAGAAACAGCCGCAGATTTCAAGTGCCAACAATAAAACAGGAAAAGAGTTATTAGCTCACAGATAAACAGACCATCCCGAACCTCTCAGTGTCATTTCAGAGAATCTCTTGTGAAATGAAGGATTTTATCTGTCTGTAACTCTGGCTTTGTCTGAGATGATTTCTGGGCTGATTATATCAATCCATCACCAGGATGTTGTAAGAAAACCTGTAAATCTTCCCTGATGCTTCCATCAGGTCGCTCCATATGAGACCCCATCAATGCACAGTGTGAACAAGTGCCAGGGAAAAATAAATCAAGATCTTAAAGACTGTTTTGCAGTGAAACAGAAGTTGCTTCATCTTATGTGCAGTAAAATCCACAGCCAAAACTGTTCCTCTGTCATTATTTACGGCATATAAACCAAAGTGCTGATCCTTACAGAATTAAAGCATAAGGACATTCCTGCTGCCACCTATAGTCTGCAGTGATTGCACGTTTGCTCTTTCAAATAAGCAGAGGTAATATTTTTGAGAAACCAGCTATAATACTGTATATAGGCTATCCATGGATAAATACAGTGTATGATGTCCTCAGATTCCACTTGAAATATGAAAACATTCACGGTTTGGGCCTTGGAGTTTGGTTTTTGTGTTGCCTTTTTTTTTTTTTTCAAAGAAACCACATTATTAATGTGCAGAGCTCTGGGCTTTAGGGATCACTTGGATTCCTGGAGAATTTCAGTTTTGTCTTTGTCCAAGTTAAAGCACATTTTAAATATGTCAGGGATGAAAGCCCATCACAGAGAAAACCGAAATATTAAAAAAGGCCCCATCCCTTGTGTCTGACTTCAAAGCAGGTAAGACAGTGAGCAGAGGAATGTTTCTGCAGTCAGAGGAACCCATTGTTTGCTGAGATCTTCCTCCTTTTTCCCTCCTCATAACTAAGATGCTTTTCCTGGCTGCACACATTTAACTCTGCCTGTGCACAAGAGCTTGTATCACTTTGGTCCCACTCAGGCATTTTCTCTGGGTTTTATTGTTTGCCTGCTCCCAGCATAAAGCTGAGGGGGAAAAGGCTGCTGGTCACAGATGCTCAGAGCACTGTTTTGGCCACAGATGTTAAGGTTAAAGGCCAAGCCATTTAAAATACTGATTGATGACTTCTGTTTACAAGCTGAGATGGTCAATGTATGAAGAGGCCCAAGGTGCGCAGGCCTGGTGTGGGCTGCGCTTGCAGGAGTCATTCACAGCATCTCCAAAGGCTTCTGTGTGACTTCAGGTACACAGAATGTTAGTGCTCAGTGCTCAAAAGAACAGATGGAAAACTGTAAAAGGAAAGAAATTTTGGAAGTACTGAAAATTGTAGTGAGACTGGATTGGCAACTGCTCTTCCCCCTTTGATTCTGGGGAGGGAGCTGGGGTGAGGCAGCACAGGGCAGGGTGTGGGGGGCGTGGGGACAAGGAACACCGCGTGCCAAACTGCAGAGAAATGTAGGGAGAGGAGAACTCCCTGGTGACAAACCCCACGAGCGTCAGTGCACAGGTCCAAGCAGGGGCCTTCTCCCTGAGGAAGTGTGATCAGGAAGTCAAAAGATAGATCTGGGAGAGGATGTCACCAGCTAGAAACTCTTCAAGCCCAGCAGTAGGCACCTGGTGTCCACACCAACAGTTCCACAGATGGGTAAACTCCTCTGCGGAGTGGTTGGGGTGGCAGAAACTGGGGGTGACAGGGATTCTGGTTTTATTCGGTTTTGGTGGGTTTGAGTGCAGGGATCATGTGGGACTCAGTTACGCTGATTGTAGGTACTCAGCTACTCTTTCTCATCACCTCAAGGAAGGGGCCAGGAGAGAGACATCCGAAACATTCATGAACTGTTCAGGGGTGGGATTGAAAGAGAAAATATGGACTGTGTTTGCTGGCCACCACACTGCTAAGATGACCTTTTCTTGAGGGCTTTTGAGCTTTTTGCACAAGTTACTGCTGGGCCAACAGTGTGGGAGCCTTAGAGCATGAACAGCTTGGTTTAGGTTCTGCAGTTTCCTCCAGGCTGTGCTGTCAATTTACCTGAACTGGTGGTGTGGGAACTAGAGCTGAAGTGCAAAATGACACTGAACAGTTGAGGTCAAATTTGGCTCATCTTTCAAGCCTGACAATGAATGTATGAACAGTGAGGATCGGAGGGAAGTGGAAACTGTTGTATTATGGACTGAAGCCACCAGTGGAAAAGCATTTCCACAATGTAGCATCCTTGCTACCAATTTACTGTTACCAGAAGAGGCTTTGACAAATAAATCCTCGCATCACCTGGGAACATCTGACTTCTTAAAGCCCCTTCTGTCTGGTGTGCAGTGCAGAAAGCAAGTTGTTTGCATTGGCTGCTTGACAAACGTTCTGTCTAGCTGGAGACAGAGATGATGTGGTTCAGCTTTGTTGCTTTAGATCTGTCAGCAGCTGAGGACTCATTGTTCATGAGGGGTTTTTGACTCATCTGAAGCCCCTGACAAAGGTGGCTGGAATCTTGCTTTGGTGGTTCTGCTCTTCAGTCACACACAGAACCAGATGCTGACATTCAGATGTTGCTTCTCCACCCCAAGGGTGTCACACATTCCCCACAGCTCTGGATTTTCATCTTGCCTTCTGCTTGTTCCGTGTCACTGGGAGGGTGTGGGAGGGGTGCAGTCCAGAGCCCTGCCAGTGACACAGGACTGGGCCGAGCACAGGCGGCACATGGCTCTGTCCTGGGTGTGCAGCTCTGCCCACACTGAGTGGCAAAGAACAGAGGAATGGTACAGGAGGGGAGATGGCGAAGAAAGGCTCCAGAGGGAGTGTGGGGTCTCTGTGCTCTAGAGCTCTCACAGCCTTTAGGTCACAGTGAGTGGCAGTTCTGGTCCTCATCCATGAGCACATTCCCTGGGAGGGTGGGACAGAACTGTGGCAGATGTGTTGCGGGCAAAACCTGAAGAGGAGAAAGGCAGAAAAACTGGGAAGAGAAGGACAAGGACTGGACTTTTCCCAGAACAGCATGACAAGGAGCCAGCCCTTTTCCCCTGCCATAAGGCAGCATTTTTACACTCCATGCTTGCACTCCTGTGATGTCTGTCACCACAGAGACCTGTCCTCAGTGCAGCCTTCACACCAAAAGTCAGTGTGAGGGCCCTGAGCCCAGGCAATGCCTGTCTCAATGCATGGTCACTCTTCAGAAGGGAGAAAAAAACTTAATTCCAACATCTTCATCCAAGAGCCCTGGACAAAGCTTCTCCAACAGTGGGTGTGCTCGAGGGCATGGTGAGGTCTTGACTGTTGGTGCCTTGCTGCCATGGTAGAGGAGAGTCCCCAAAAATGGTACATCCACACTCCTTCAGTAATTCCGTACTAGTGAACCTGTTCTCATGATCTCATTAAAAAATTCTCCCTGTTCCTCTTTGCATTTAATTTATGGGGGTTTCATTTGTATCAATGTGTGATATTTGTAAATGGTCTGTGATGTCCAGCACCTTAGTAATGGAAAGTCAAATTAGAGGGTTTGAAATGAGCCGCAAAGCCCCAGGGCACCATGGTCTGCTTTGCTGTGTGAGCTCCATCCCCTGAGCAGTGCAGGTTCTCTCTCACAAATACGGGAAAGGCAGGGTGGGAGTCCCACCAAGCCCTCGTGGCTGTCAGAAGGGTTCTACAGCTCTGTAGAGTCCAGGAACACCTGGAGCACCTGGGCAGGTCAGAGAGGAGACACCCTCATGTCAAAGTACCATGGCACAGCTCTGAGTGCTGCTCAGGCACAGGGGTGTTCACTGACACTCTGGGGCTCTGCTCTGGGGTTGTGGCTTGGGGACAGGGAAGGAGCTGGAGACTCTGCAGGTCTTACTGATGCTTCCTTGCTTATTTTGTTTTGCCAACTGCTGTGTGCTCCCAGGCATGTACAGTGGATCCAGCACCAACCACAACGGCCCCTCCCCAGCTGTGCTGCCGCCTCCTCACGACATTCCTTCAAGGCACCTTCCCCTCGACTCTGCCCTGTCCAGCCCACATCACCACCAGTCGCCGCTGGAGAGTGCCAGGGACGGGTATGTGTGTGATGTGAAACGTGCTGGGCCTGTCTGGCATGATAATGGATCATGAATTGTTTATTTTACTTTGCATGGATGCTGTTCAAAAGAAAACGCTGGCCCAAACGAAGCAATTCTGTTTATTTTAGAATCAAGGACTATTTTAGTTTTCACGGGACCTCAGGAGGGCCTGTCATCCGTGCCCTGTGCAAAGCAGGGCAAACTTGGACATCATTATCAGGTTGTTCAGGGCCTTGTCCTTGACAAACACAATGAGATTTTTTTCTTCACAGCATGCAGTTACATTTAGATTTTAATTTTGTTTTTTACTTCTTGCTGGATGACTTCTCGTAGGTTTGGATAAGCACAAAGAACTTTTCTCAGCTAACATGAGAAACCTCTCAAAGGGTAAAACCCGAACTATGACTCACTCAGGAATCAGGCTGTGTTTGCCTTAGTAAGACTCACTCAGTGTCAGAGCCACGGGCTTTCTCACTTCCTTGCTCCCTGATAAGGTTTTCTGCAATGCACCTCTGAGCAGCAGGCTTTACCCAGCCAGATCCTAATCAGGGAAGAGTGTTTAATCCCACTGATTGTATGGATTGCACTGCTACAGCATGGATACAATTGCATGGCTACAGGGTGTGATATTTCTAAAGCACCGTTTGCTCAAGGCTCTCATAACATCTTCTCAACAGTAAAGAATCTCTGCAAGCCACAAAACTCTGCTCTAACCTTTTTACTCAGATTTTTTTGGTGCCTGGCCTCATGCAAATTCAGCTTGATACTTACAGTTTCACTTCCCAGCACTTGGGATGGGGAAAGGACTCTGATTTGGCTTTGCTGATGGGAATTTAAGATACAGAGAGATTAAAGGGATTTTCTTTTCCTAGGAATATGTTGGTGTCCTTTAGCAAATACAGCAATTAAATGCAGAGTTTTCCCATCCTAGTCCAGTGACTGACCTTTCCCTTCTTTTATATGGGGCAAGGAAAGCCCAGAAGAATTTTAAGCAAAGGGCAGAAGACAGAGTGTGTGTGGCGTGGAAGAGGTACAGTAAGGAAATTTAGACCTGGGGTGGTTGGAGAACAGTCTGATTGAGAAAATTCAATTAGGAGCAAATTAATCCTTCTTCTTTTCCTAACTGGGGAATGAATTCTGCAGCAGGCTGAGGTTCTGTACCCTCTGCTCCTTCAGCCTTCTCTTCTGACCTTGGCTGGCAGCAGGTACCAGTGTCCCCCTCCCAGTATGATGGACAAACTTATCCTGTCCTTGTCCCATAAAATGCCTGTGTCCAGCCCTTCTCCTTCCCTGCCTTGCCACATTCCCGACCTTGTATTTCCTGTCGGCACACTCATTCCCATGGCAGTCACAGCCAACAGGAGGCACTGGAAATTACTTCAGATTTTTTTCAGAAGAAAACCTCAGGACGTTTTCTGTAGCAGAGAAGGCAGTAGAGCAAATTGGAGGAATGGAGGCAAACATTCCAAAGTGAAGGTCATCCATGAGCCGTTCTTTCCCTGCAGAATGGGACTACCTGAGCCTGTTGGAGTGGGATCCCTCCCTCTGACTGCTCCCAGTGTGCTGCTCAGCTGTTTCCTCTTGGAGTTGGTTCCTAGGGGAGTTAAGGCAAAAAATCCCAACCAAGAATGAAATAAAGTAAGGATATGCTATGGGGAAGGATTTAGCAGGCTGTCAGGAAGGTGGATTTGCTTCTAAGGCACTTTGTGTTCTGGTGCTGCTAATAAGAAATGAAAGCAGAGGCCTGACCATGATGAGGGCAACAGACAAGTTTCCAGTTTGAGGGGTTGGAAGCTCCCAGATGAATTCCCATTCCTGCCCCCGGTGTCTGCATTCCAGAGGACAGCACTTCCAGCAGGAGCAGCATGGTCAGTGGGCTGAGCCTCTCACTGAGCTCCTGCTGCAGGCAGCCAGAGTTTCCATCAGAATTGTCTCTGCCAATCCCAGCTTCAGTGCAGTGCAGGTTCTTTCTTGGAGGAGACAACAGTGCTGATTTCTTATCTCAGTGCTCATGTACCTAAGTGAAGTCTTTGCCCAAATATCCTATGACAAATTGTGGGAGTGAGATAACAGATTCCTAACCATGAGCCAAACATCAGGGAATGGAGACTGGAATGTATTTCTGAATAGTTACTTTAAAACAGGGCATCCAGTTTCATGACATAGTTACTTGGAATTTTTCAGCATCTCAAATACCATTTTCGAAACTCAAAATAATCTTCATTCAGCATCGTCATTCCCAGTCCAAGATCCTTCTGCTGTATTTAACGCTTTATGCTTACATTATTCATTACTGCTGAAATGCAGCCTGTACATGACATCTTAATTGCAAGTGCAGAAACTTTGTGTGAACTAATTAATTGCCCTTGAGTTTCATTTAGCACAGTTTTATTTAAAGCATCCATCCATTCAAAATCACTTCACACTCACATGCTTGGAGCCCCTGGATTATGGGGGGCTCCCCCGTGGCCAGCTCGTGGCAGTGCCATCCCTCCTGGAAGGTGCAGGAGCTTTGCAGTGGGAAGGGAACCCCTCCACGGGCACTGCTGCAGCTCTCTGGCACACACAGAGGCTTTGGCCTCATTTGTCAGTGTTTGGGTTTGAGCAAACACAGAGAATTCCTGCCCTGTGGATCAGGACCATGACAAGGCTGGATCACATCGTGCAGTCTGTGGCAGGAACCAAGTGATTACTATCAAGAAATCTAATTACTGAGTCATCAAATGTGCAAGATGCCAAAAACTACATGAGGCAGAGTACAAATAGTCTGCTCAAGTTTGACATGAGATTCAGAATTTGATTTAAAGGCTTTTTCTTTTTTTTTTTAACAAAAAAAAGCCCTGTGTTACACTGTCCTTTGCCAAAATCAATACCAAGTGCAGCAGTCAATTTTCCCAAATGGTTTGCTGAGACATTTAAATAGTTTGACAAAATTATCTAATTCACTTGAAAATGTTCTAACAAAATCTGACCTCATTACCAAATGTATTTATACTGGCTTTATTCAATATGGAACATATTTTTTCAAAATCTGGAATGAAGTGTATGCTACACTAAAAAAATTACTTATATTGATATTAATTTAGCTAAAAGTGGTTGGCTGAGAAATACTTCAGGATGCAGAAAGTGGGCTTGGCATGATCCGGGTTAAAATGTATATTTATTTTTTATTTCAGGTAGCAAGGGTTTATTTTAGCATTTCTTGTAGCATTTGCCATGTATAATGTCAAACTGGGTTTCATTTTGCCCATTGCAAAAATAGTCTATTTTGATTTGTAGCAGATTGAGGACAGAAAAACAGCTTTTAGTATTAAATCTTGGGTGAATGTTGCACTTGGCTTGCTTTCTACTATTTTTTTAGCTGTTATTATCCAAGCCATCTAAAAATGTACTTAGTTTCATTTGTAGACTATCTCTGTAAATTGCAATTTAGAGCATTCAGTGTGATGAATTATCAGCTTTAATGAAACTGATCTGACTGAAGTTAAGTGAGTTTGAGTGGTGGCACCAAGTTTGGGATTTGCACCAATTTAGTGCAATGGCCCAACAAGGTCACTTTGTAGGGCCTGAACACGATGCCTGTGTGTGTGACTGAGGCTCTCTGTCACTTGTGCTGCTGTGACAAACAGCACTTCTGTTCCCAACAGGAGCTGGGGCACTGACAAATAATGACTTGATTGGTAGGGTGATGTGTCTCCAAGGGAAAAGAAAGTGAAACCATTTTTTTTTTACTCCTGTGGTAATTTAGGTCATTTCTGCTCTGTAAACACACCAGTAAATGAAGAAGTAGTGGGATTAAGACATCTGTGATGTGCAGAGGTGGTGATTAATGAGGACTCTGAGCCAAATCTGGTGAGCGCTTAACATAAAGGATTGGCTCTAAGCAAGGTTAGAGTGAAGGGCTCACACAGCTCCCTTTGCCTGGACTTCTCCCCAGCCAACTGCAGCCAGCTCAAACCAGGGGCCAGACCCCCCTGAAGTGACACTAACCTCCACGGAAAATCACAAGCAATGGGATTTAAGAACTATCAAGTGAAAAGAGACATTTTAATCACAGCGCTAAAACATCAGAGTTTTTGTTTGCTTGCTTCTTAGCACCTGTTATTTCAAATACCACAGAAGTACTTCAGTTTAAAGAGTTCTCTGTTAAAAACTTAGTCCTTCACTTCTTTTTATGTGAAGTAACACGAGGTACACAGAGCCTCCCTTCTGCTCAACACCAGATTTGAAATCCCTGATATTTTTAACCTTGAAACTAAACACACAGATAAAATCTTGTCAGTTACATGGGGGAGATTCTTTCCTGTGCTATCTCCTTGAGCTGCCAGGATCCAGGCCAGGTAGGAAAACACATTTGTGCTCTTAATTCTCATTACTTTAAGAGACAATTATGTGTCTTAGCCACTTACATCTGATTCTTTTTAATCCTGTTTATTGATTAATCTTTGAAATTAAGTTTGTGAGCTCATATAAATCAGTGGACTCGGAACTGACACGCTGTTACAATCTTTGTAGGAAAGAAACTTTTACTCTCTAGAAGTACTTCGGAGAACTAAATACCTGCAGAGATTTTCTAACAGACCAAGGAGATCCATCTCTCTTTCTCCATGGATTCCATTGGAGAATACTCTTCATTTATAACAGAATACACAAGTCAGTGGTTTAGTCTTCCCTTCAAAAGCACTAAAACCAGTAACAAGAAACAGATATCTCTGACAGCTGAAAACATTTTCAATGGAGGAAGCCAAGAACCCTTCATAATTTATCTCAGTGTTACGGATCTGAGCACGCAAAAGGGGCATCAGTACATCTGTCCAGAGAGAACAATGTACAGGTGCGGCACTGAGCCCCACGAAACAAAGAAAATCACTAATTAAAAGCATCTGCACTCAAATCCCAAGTCATTCATCTCATTGTAGAAAATGTGATCAGAATTCATTCATAATCATGTCCAGATAGGCTTATACAGGTTCCCCCCTCCCCTTAAAGCAAAATTAGCATTTGCAAAGGCTTACTTCAACAGTTATGTGCTTAAGGATACCCTGGTGCTGGATGCTGGGGTAGATATTGTTTGTCCATCAGCAGAAATAGGTGGGCAACTGTTTCATTTGAGTTTCTGAAAGGTCTGGACTGGCAAGAGCTGAGCTGACACTCAGGAGAGCCTCCACCAGTGCCTCTCAAAGTAAGGCCCATGGTGTCTGCCCAGAGGAGACACTGTAAGGAAAACTGAGTGAGAAATCAGAGGGTTACAGGAGAAGGTGAGAGGTTAAAGGAGATGGTCAGAGTAACTCAGAAAGCATTTAAGATGGATTTAGCCAGACCTCTTTGCATTCCATTAATGATTTTAGCCATGACTGGATTTATCTGTAGTTAAATTTCCACTTAACATCTGTAAAGCCTTTTTTTTTTCTCTTTTTTTCCAAATGTTGTTTTGTTTTTTTAAGCAAAACTGCTGCAGTTTGATGCAAACCATATACACCAAACACAGGAGTTTATCACGGTGTAACAAATAATGAAGGGATTTTAACATCTCCCACTATTGGGTAGTGTGTTCTACCTGGCAAACCTGAAGACTGCAGACATCAGTACCTGTACAGAACCCACCTGGAGGCATCTTGCTGCCAGTTTGCCAGAGAATAATGACCTTAAATGACTGAAATAAGATAAATCAGTCAAGCATACAGCATATGCCAGACAATCTGGAGTAGGCAGTCTCTGTGTTTGATTATATGTCTTCGTAATTGATTTCCTGCCAATCACTTGAACCTAAGGCACTGTTCTTTATTTAAATATGATTTGATATTTCTTTGACCATATTAATAAGGCTTTTCTTTCACTCCAAAATACCTTTTCCTGCTAGATTGTAGGCAGGAATAATTTTTCAAATCTGACTCATGGGTAGTGACTTCCACTGTAGCAATTCATCAGCTTCATTTCAGAGGTTATTAAACAAGCCCTTATAAATATAAACATCCATTGTAGTGGCACAGTTCCCATAATGATCCCTATGAGGAACTGCTCTGCAGGAATTGTGGATCTCGGGTCAGAACAATTGTAGAGATACTCATCTGACACAGAATGAATGTGTTTGTGTGTTTTGTGGGCTTGTGCAGATGATGAAACGTGTGACAAACACTGAGTTATGTTCTGTGCCCCACTCAGACTTGCACGTGTTTCTTAGAGCAGACGGGCAGTATTTCAGGAAGCCCCTCTGGGCCCAAGAGCAGGCCCACACAGAAAACCCCTGAGTGTACCAGGAGAGGACTCTTAGGGCTCCTTTGTGATTCTGAACATGAGATTGCTTTCATAGCACTGTTACTGGCATCACTAAAAATATTCTAAAGCAATTAAATGACCTACAACTCTTCAGTCACATCAAAGTTCCTGTGGATAGTGTTCTCCATAATATTTATGCAGCCCCTCTTACTCCTTAGAGCTGAGCAGCTCCTGCACTTGTGGACTCAGCTCAGAGTGTGGGTGAGCGAAGGTGCAGAACTGGATCCAGGTAACCCAAGGCAGCATTCTGAGTGAAAATGAGCATTTTGTATTTGTCTAAAAGCCAGAAAAAGGCTGCCATTGCCTGGGCACTATTTTCAGGTGTCATACACAGGTGTGTCACAGGTGTCACAGGCTGCAGCTGCAGCAGAGCAGGGACAGAGCCTCTGGCCATGCTCCTGGGAAAACCAGAGACACGGTGTTGTACCTTGGAGTGCCTTGGAGTCACAGCCCCGTGGCACAGCCTCAGGACGTGGGTGCTCATTGTTTATTGGAAAAGGTAAGAAATGCAATGATGCCCAGCAAGGGGATGTGTGTTGAAGGATTTATTATATATCAGGGAGAGGGGGGGAAGAGGAGAAAGGAGGAAAGAGGGAGAGAAGGAAAAGATTCCTTGCATTCCAGAAACATAGCCAGAGGCACCTGGCAGTGATTAGTGCAAAGGTTCACCAAACTTCAGATAGAGTCTGTCTTACAAAAAAGTCCAAAAGAGTGAACGGTGTAACTGTTTCCTGAGCATGTGCTGACAGAAATTCCCGTAGGGCAAGACCCAGAACAGAAACACGTGGCCAGAGATTGGGCTCTATCCAGGGACCTGATTAGCAGAGCTTTACACATCATTTTTAATATTATGGGAAGAGATGAAAATCCGTGTTAACTTTTTTTTTTTCCATTAAAAAAAATAATCTCCTGGTCCTGGAACTGAATTGGACTTTCTCACAGTATCAGTGACTATAATGCTTGGGGGAGAGATTTTATGAATGAACTGGCTGGTGTGCTGGGTTTTGTGGGACAACCTCATCTCATGGAAACTCTCAGTTCCTGTAAGTGGCTACAGATAAAATGTGGAGCTGCTTTGGTTTGTGCTTCTTACTCTGGTGCTTTGTTTGCTATTTTTCTTCATGTTAATCTGAGTTAAAACATGATTCTCAAAAATCACAATTGTTGGATCTGGCAGTGCTGCTGTGCATGGAATTGTTACAGAACGGCCTTATAATCCAAAATATACAAAAAATTATTTGACATAAAGGACAGATGTTTTTCAGCCTGGATTTGGTCCCGTTTCCACTGAACTCAATGGGATATGGGTTGAGGTTCTTTGACTAGCTGAGGAATCTGCCAATCAAGCCATCATGCCATTAAAAAAAAAACAAATCTAGACAGTTTTCATATTGGAAACATCCCTGTCTTACATACTTCCATTTGCAGTTATACTTCATTCCTATTTATAATTCAAAAATCTTAGTTTGAATTTATTTTCATTATTTTTCAATTTTCAGTTCTACTCAGTATTTACCAAGTATACTGTATGTAGTGTTTGGCAGTCAAGGTCTAGTCAAGCTCTCTTATCCTGAAAGGAGCTTTATAATTTCTTATTCTGTTTATTTGTCCTGGAAGTGGTATTGAACAAAAACTGAAACAGAGGGCAAATCTATTTCTTCCTCAGACTAAGCACTGTGGATATATAGCACACACCTATCCAGACATAGTGATGGAAATCTCAGAACAATCCACGTCCACCTGTATGTATTTTTTTTGGTTCTTTACGTTGCACTGGTATTGAAACAGGACATTTGGTGTGCATTGGGAGAATACAGAGATCCTTAAACATCCCTGCCTGCTTGGGGAGGCTGAGAGTGCAGACAGGATCAATAATTCCAAAGCAAAGTTCATGGTACTTGTTGCCTTTAGGAGGGTTTTCTGTAGGTCCCTGTCAGCTCATGGCATACACAGGTAGTTCCCTCAGACGGCCTTACTTACAATTTAATATAAACTTCCACCATCCAAAATAAATTGTTATATTGTGCGTTATCACAAGAAAGTTTATATAAAAAGTTTTACTGGGATTTATTGAGATTCCTGAGGTTTGCACTTACAAAGGGAGAGGAAGATCAGTTTATTCTATGTTTTGACTTCTAATTTTCCCTTTTAAAAAGTCCTTCTGTTAGGACCCAGATTTCTGAGCATTCCCATTGATGTGAGTGACAAACACTTTCCGGTAGAACTGACGAACTCTGGTTTGTTGTCCATGACTGACACTTGGTCTCATGATTCTTTGTGGGTAGAATCCTAGTTGACTGCAGGAGTTCCTGTGGGAAGGGCTGTGGAGCTGGGCATTTTCAGTCAGTGTTGGTGCAGAAATGTGCACAGTGCCACAGACAAGGTGGTTACTGACTTAGGCTCAATTTTCCTGAAGTTTCCTTTTGGTTGTGTGTATGAATCACGTAAGATTTTTCTGAGTAGTCCTTTTATTCTTGATTGCCTGCTGATGCCTCCTCAGAGGAAGCGTTGGCCCTGCAATCCCACCTGAAATCCTGGCTCCCTCAAACAGGAATTCTGTCTCCAGCACCATCCTCCAGTGGTGCTTCAGGGGGAACTGGAAAAGGCCCCCAGCACATGGTCAGTCACCCTGAGCTGTGTGGTGAGGGAAGAGAGCAGAATTCCTCTCCGCCTCCGTGGGCGATCACTTTACATCCTGAAGCACAAGATGTGATTACCCCTCGCTTAGCATGGAAATGTTGGTTTTGGCCATTAAATTATTCAATCCCTTTGTAAAAAAATAGGTATTTTGTTTGATTCTATGGCTCCTGTGGCTGTGAATGGCACAGGCCAGGGCATGCTGTGTGAGCAAAATGTTCCTTTTGTTTCTGGCCAAGCTCCTTCTCTCTGTGGTGCGTGTCCTGTTGCTCCTCTGTCTTGGACAGGGTGGAGGGGAGGCTCCTCCATCACACCCTTGTATGGCCCTCAACAGAAATATTCCATAGAGCCAGGAGCCCTCAAATGTAATGAATTAAGGAAGGATATGGATTTTTTTTTTCATGCCTGTGAGAGTATTTATATCTCTTTATATATAGCTGTAAATCGGCACAGATATATATAAAAAGGCCCCAAAGGACCTGCAAATTTACTGAATTATGCAAGTTACAATTAAGGTAAAATATATGGTATATATTTATTATTACTATCCAAACCAAAGCAAACTGTGGTTGTAGTACAGCATTAACAGGAAATGTGCAGGCTATTAGTTATTGAAACACACATGCCTGAGCTACTGCCTGGGAATTTTAGTGTATCCAGCTGAGTTCCTGCTGTAAGTCTTTCAGTGTTTCACCTTCCACACAGAAGGCATCACCTTTTAGGCTCTAATGCATAATCTGTTTAATTTGTACCAGGAATGATTCCTCCTCTTTTAACAACCTAAGTATCACAGCAACCTAATTAGTAGGCAGATATTCAGGAGAGAATTAAAAACACGGCACTGGAGCCCGGACAGTTTCACTGATGAAAATCTCCCCTTGAGCATGCCAGAGCACATTCACGCATGCACACACACACACACAGGGTAATATTTTAGAGACCAGCTTGAGCTGCAGGGACTGTGATGAATATTTTAAGGACACAGATCCCCATGATGGCCACTTGTGCTAACATAGTCAGATTTTTCTGCTGAGCAAAGTTCTTTCCTAGCTGAGAACTGTGCCTTAACTTCCAGGAAACACATTAAATTCCTTGTTGCGAGAGCCCGAGCAGAACACAGCAGAGTTTTATGGTGAGCTGCTCAGCTCTGTGAAACTCTGTTGATGCAGAGGAGGCAGCGATGCTCAAGCAGGGTTTCAGCTCAGGTTCCTGCTCCTAGGATACAGCTGCCCATGGCCAGCAATGTTTGCTGAGCTCCAGAGCCGGGGCAGCCGTGCCCGGCGGGAGCAGCGAGCTGGCAGCTCCACACACTGCTCAGCATTCCCAGCTGGAGCAGGGCCTGCGCCCCTCTGGCCTTGCAGGGACCTCACCACTCCTGAACACTCATCTCAAAGGTTTCGAGGCACAAACCCTGTTGAGCTCACACACAGGAAAAAAACAGGAATGCAGCAGTGTGAGTGGGGACAAGCACTGCTTTAAAAAGAACAGCAAAAACTTAAATTCTTCTCCCATGGTTGAGATTTAAGTAGCCTCTGGGAGTAGTTAAACTGGGTAGGGAAGCTGGGATTTTCAGGATTCCCACAGCTGGATACCTAAGTGTACCATTTTTGTTCGACGAGCAGCGTGATTGCACAGAATTTAGAAACACGTTGGCCCATCCTAACACTAACAAAGCACTCGGAGCAGCCCGGCAGGTCTCTATGGGGTGCTGCGTTTCCCAGCAGTAGCCAGGACAAGACATTCCAAGAGCAGGCAGAGGAAACCCAACACAGGCAGTTGCAGAGGACTCGCTCCCCAGAAGCATTTCCCTCCCCTGTTCACAGTGGTTTCTGGCTCATCCCGGCATTGGAGGTTTTAGTACGTCTTTTGTTTCTCTTTTAAATGCGTGTGTGGTCATTACCCATATAAATGTCACTATCATGAGCTCTTTTAGCTATCGTCTTTCCAACGAAAACAACAGCAATCTTTCTAATCTCCTTTCAGATAGAAGCATTTCCAGGCTTCTAAGGGCGCTGCTGGGACGATGTTTGTGTCCGTCCCTGTGGCCGGGCTGTGCCGTGGCCGATCCCGGCCGTGGCCGATCCCGGCCGGCGGCAGTTCTGCACACACGGGCCCGCAGAGCGCTCGCAGGGAATGCGGCTCACGACAGCTCCCCGAGTCCGGCCGCGGCTCCGCTGAGCCCTTCGAGGAAACGCTGCGGCCCCAGGGGAGCTGCCCCTGGCCTTTGGCTGCTGCTGCGCAAATGAACTCGGTGTTTTCCCTGCATCTGCTCCTCAGCAGCGCGGACTCCAGAGAGCGTTTGGTCCCTGACCTGAGTGAAGCACAGGTGGCCCCGGCACCCCCCGGTCCCTTTTTGCCACCTCTGTAGCCCCAGGCCTTTTCCAAACCAGAAC
Source organism: Chamaea fasciata (assembly GCF_029207755.1). Classification (NCBI taxonomy): domain Eukaryota; kingdom Metazoa; phylum Chordata; class Aves; order Passeriformes; family Sylviidae; genus Chamaea; species Chamaea fasciata. Next base: position 27,613,928 of record NW_027094095.1, on the reverse strand, counting down.
AAATAGGATATTTTTCTCCTTACCTGTTGGCTCCTTTAATTCGACAGTAGCCCCCTTTATTTTACGTATTACTGATCAGCACTTACCGCAGGGAGTATCTTTCTCACAAAAATTGTTTTCCAGTTCTTGCTATTTGACTTGAAAATATCCTTGCCTTCACCCATTTAACAACACTAGTTTAATTCCTCTATTTAGTTCGGGGAGGTTTCAGTCTTTGTCGTTTGCATTATAGGTCTTGTTTCCTTGTTTTGGGAGATGGAATTATTTGAGCATAGGATGGGCTTGGATCGGTTGATTTAAACCCCTTCTAATATTTAGAGCATCGCTGTGACAGCTTTTGGCAGCGTCCCTGTGCCTCTCATGTTAAATTTGGTTAAGCTGTTGTCACCATTTATTCACAGTTCCCCTCTGTTTACCTCCTGCACACTCCCATGTAGTGCTTAGCCCTCACTGGAGCACAGCCTCGCTCCCAAGGTCAGTCCAGCTGCTCCAAGAAGCCGTCGTGTGAAGTGATGGTTTATGATGTTTGAACAGCTTGTGCAGGGGTAGAGGAAGACACCAGTGAGAGACTGAAGTTTTTATTTAGTTAATTTTTGTCTGCCTCCAACGGTTTGTGCTCAGTATTTTTTTCCAGCTCGGTCACATCTCTCACAACCTGCAGAGGTTGTTTTGTTTTTCTTCCTCAGGTTCTGTAGCTGGGAAGTTTCCACAGGGTGGCTCTCAGTGAGGTGGATTTTGCAGCATCTGAAGGTTCTGGTGCTGCTCTAAGAGACCCTTTTTAGGTTTAGCAAAAGCTCTGGAGGCAGCAGAGAGTGTATTGAGAACTCCCCATGGTGCCGGTGCTGTTTGACAGGGCACCACTGGGCTGTGCAGCACAGGGCCCCTTGTCACAGCTGTACAGATCCACTCTTTGCTCATCTGCAGAGTGAAACCAACACTTCTCTTTCTCTTGGCTGCAGCCTGACCCGGTTACAGCTTTACCCCGTTAAGCTGTGAAGGCACTTAAACAATTTACTTGCATTTACTCATTCTAGCTTCATTTCCCACTTCTGTTTCCTGGACATGTATCTCAGGTCACAAAATCCTAAATCAAACTGAGCTGTGTTTAAGTTGCTCACTGAGGAGTGGTGTCATTTTGATCCTGTTGTTTCGGTGAGTGCAAGAAGTCAGTGTAAAGGAACAGAATTCCTTGTCTAACTCTCTTGCCTCCTGGCAAATATCTGAAGGTAGCACGGCATTGTTGTCCTTTTTTTCAATATAATTTGTACCTGCAAAACAGACTTCTCTATAGTTTGGCCATTAGGGAAATAGTTCATTCAAGTATTTCATTTTGCCATATTATGATGTGATATGTGAAGTTTTTCTGTATTTTCTTTTTCTAGGCTTGCTCCCAACATAATCTCTCCACTTGTCAGCCCCCTGAAAGCTTTAGTTCCACCTTCCCTCTTGCAGAAACACGGCTCTCCATCATCACACAGCCAGTCACCCAACGGGCAGCAGTTTTCTGGGATTCCAAATACACCATACGCCCCATTTCCCAACCAGTCTGTACAGCAGGGATCTCAAGGTAACTCTTCCCTCTTTTTGTTTTTTTTTTGCAACTCCTCTGATTTCTGGCTGGAGAGAAAGATTTTATTTTTCTTTTTCATGTTTGGCTAATACTGTCAGCATTTCAGTGGGAACTCCAGTTTTTAAACTGGATTGATGTGCATACAGATGGAAATTTTCAGACTGGTCCATGCTGTGATATGTCATCATAATGGGGAAAGCTGTCCTAACAGCAGATTTATTGCATTTATTCAAGTCCTTCAGTAGAAGGCTGCTGGCCATGCACCTCCCCTGACTGGTCATCCAGCCTGGAGTGTGACCCTGCAAGAGCCATCCAGTCCCAAAATAATGGGCTGAGGCACACCTTGGCAGTGGTCTGCTGAGTCCACTCATAGTGATGCACAAGACATGGAATTAGACAAAGAAAACAAACATTTTTTCATTTATTATTTGGAAGTTTAGCTTGTTTTACGTTATATAGTAACATGTGAATATGCTCTGTACAACTGTAGGCTGCCTGTGGGACTTGAGAACAGGAATAGGAGCAGTAAGCAGCTGTCCCACAGCTTAATTTAAAACAATTTTTGTTCTGAATTACTCAGCCTTTTTAATTGCGAGCTTACTACCTATTCTGGAGTTCTGCTGTGGGAACTAACTAATGTTCCTGAAATTTTTGTGGCACAAATTAGCAAGAGATATTATTATCACAGATTCTTCCAGTAACAGGAGCTTGCATATTTCAGAAATCTGTTATGCAATCCAGATGGTGAGCTGCTAAAATGTGGTAAATATTCCCAATAAAGAAGTGTGCAGGACATCTGTCTGCTTGCAAGAGCCTGAGCACAAACCCGTGAGCAGCTCCCAGCTGGGATGGGGTTGGGTATCCCAACAGTTCTCTCTGCCCCTCGTTCTCTCAGCAGTGTTTTTGCTCTTTGGTTGGACAGGCTTAGTCTGAAAAGTTTAAAGCGTATTATATTTAATGATTTGTGCTGAAGGAAAAACTAACTCAACCTGATGCTCAACAGATTATTCAATTTAAAAAGATTAACTCTGTAAGGGAGAAGTGGCAGATTTATGATAGCATATAATGATCTATGATTATGTTGCTATAATGAGCTAAATAACTACAAGCCACAAGAGGAAAGTTTAGCAGCTCATTACTACGGCAGAAACAAATGCATAGACAGAACAAGTTCTGAACCACTTAAATAAATTGACTTTATTCCTTAAGAAAACCACATTTCCTTTTGAATGAATTGTTGCTTTCTAAGTGTTATGTCATGTGGTTTTGAAAAGGCAATAATTTTCCACTTTGGCCAAATGTTGAAGTATTATTATAAATTAATTATGGAAATGGTCATTCCAAAATCAGTTTTGATTAGCAGCCTTTGAAACCAATTATCTGTAACCTGTACTTAGTTGTACTTGCACTACTTCTTCTTTTTTTCTTTTTTTGCCTCTCAGTTCATTAATAGCATGTTTTTCAAATGGAATCTGTAATAATTTGGGAGTTTTGAATTTTTGCCAAAAAAAAGGTACACCACATAAACCTGATGTAGAACCAGGCATCTGTACAGAAGCACATAAACAGTGTGGATGTGGAATTTTTAGGAGATGGCAGCTTTGTCAGGCTGGTAGCAGAAATATTGATAATGAAAGAACAAGCTGACATTTTTTATATGTTTTAACCTAGCTGTAGTAAGATCACATGGAAATCATTACATGCTGAAAGAATCTGGCAGGGAATGGAATCCTGTAGTTATTTATACCTGACATGATTTCTTGTCAGAAATTTTATGGAATTTGAAACGCTGAGATTTATTTGCAAATACATGTAAATGACATGACATAACAAGACAGCATTTAATAGGCATATTCCAATTATTTGCTCATTACATCATTCATTTTAAAGCTGCTTGAAGTTTTCTAGGCTGTTCCTTGGAGAAGCAGAGGCAGCCAGTGCACTGTGTGAAGTGGCTAAGTGAAGCTTTTCTGCCACAAATTATTTCAAAGAAAAAATTTAACTAAATGTTATGTTTGGAACTCAGTTTATTCCTTTATGAACTGTTATATTTCTACATCTACTGTACATAAAACATTTAACAGTGATCATTTAAACTGACAGGGCTTTTAGTAAATTCTTCTCTTGAAAATAACCTCAGAAAATTCTCGATTTAAATCAAAACTGAAGGAAAACCTGAAACCCATGTGGCAAAAAAAATATTGGTGAAGCACTTATTGCCAAGTTGGTACTACAGATTTGCACTCTAGAAGGAGCAGGGATGTCTGCACTGGACCAGCCTTCTTGCTTACTTTGTATTTTAACCCCTGAAGCGAGTCTTTTTCAGGAACTTGTAAAAAATGCTCCCTGTTTAGTTTAATCAGCCATATGTGGTTGTTAACTGAATGCTTGGTTATGGGCTTTTAATCATATTTTAATTCCCCATATTTTCTGAGTGAAGCATTTAAAGAAATCCAAAGGAACCACAACTAAATGCAATGAACACAAAGGGTCAGAAATGCCATTTTTAGTGTCATGCTTTGTTCTACCTGACTTGTGTTCCTGCTGCACCCTTTCCCTTCCTCACTCAATGTTTTTTCTTTAGTTTCATACCTGCATTTATCCCACCTTGCAGGCACGTTAGAGCAGGGGAGGGGCATTTCTCTCTATTTTCTCTGTGGAGCACTTGGCAGAAATCAGGATGTGGTGAACTCAGCAGTGCAGTAGCACCGGGATTTTCCTACAGCCCTCACTTCACTTGGTGGTTCCAGGAACACTTTTTCCTCTGCCTTCTCAGATTATCTCACAGTGGTGCTGAGGGATAAACGCTGCAATCCAAAAGAGGATTTCATTGCTTATGGCAACTCTTTTCCAGACTAATTCTGAGGCAGCTCTCTGCTTCAGGTATTTTCAGACAGTGTAACTTAAAACACTTCAAAATAACCTTTCCCCACAGGTCTTGGGAAAACCCTGGATCCGACTAGTTTCAATCCAGGTCTGTCATGCTTGGCTGCTCTCTGCTTTTCTAAGCCACTGTGCCAGCTCTGTAGATCATGCAGATTTTTAATTGATATAACAAAGGCAAGCCTGGGAGCACAAGGGAAGGACAGCCATTACAGGGATAGAGAAAATACACGTCATGCCTTCCCTAGGAGTGATGTCTATAGCAGACATTCTGGAAAAGGTTCTTTTTTTTTTCCTCTAGCAATGTGTCTAAGTGCTCTCTGCAACCAGTTGTGCCTCCTTTGAAGCCAAGTGTCTCTTTTTTTCACTGCTGATCTCAAAAGGATGTATTTTTAGAAGGCTTACAGCAAAGAGTTTGTGTTTTGTAAACAGAAAGTCAGGATAATTATCAAAGCAAATCAGTAATGCACTGTGCCTAAAACCACATCAAAAGAGGGCTGTGCTACCTCTCATAAGGGCTCCTTGGTTCTTTGAGCCAGACTCTCCAGGCAGTAAATAGAGGTGGCTGGCTGTTTATTCCAAGGAAGGACATGCATCATTTAATGCTCAGCTTTTCAAATTTTTGGGCTGCCTTCTCCATAGCAGCAAATACGAGCAGCCTTGGTACAGAGTGTGAAGTGTCTTTATCTAAGAGTCATCCTTTAGGACTTGAATAATCATGGACATAACACTTTTGGTATTTTGTAGGGGATCATACGTTCTCAAGAAATTAATCATCTAATCCTTGCAGATTCTGCCAAAGCACCTATTGAACTGGGAAGCTTCGGAGCAAATCTTTCACCACTCAATGATTTTATTCCATTTCTACTCAAGAATTGCCTCACTTGGCCTTATTTATTGCCACCTTAGGAAACATGAAGTGACCAGACCCCGAGCTTTGCTGGTACTGTCTGCTTGCTCAGACTTTGGTAGTAGAGGGAAAACATAGAGAGGTGTGGGAGATCTTACTGAACAGGAGAGAGCTTGCACACTGCAGGAATTGTAAGGGACACATTCACCCCACACAGCCCCAGGTGCTCTGGGGACAGGCACAGGGATTTAATTTCTGGACAAACAGCCTGAAGAGCTGCACAGGCAGCCCAGCAGGGCGGGTCTCTGCTGTGAGTGGGGTCGAGCTGTCAGCTGGAAATGGGGAAACGTGGCTGTGACTGGGATTCACTGGACTGCCCCGAGCTTCTGCAGGAGTTCCTGAGGAAATGTTTCAGTCTGAGTAAGACTGAGGGAAGAAAGACAACAGCTCCATATTTTTTTCTGGCAATTAGAGGAAAATCCTGAAGCACGTTCTGCTAGACTTTAAGCCTATTTTGGTTGACTTCAGTTGCATTTAGGGGAAGGAGAATCATTTCAGAGAAGGTAGGAAAAGGCGTAGCTCATAGGAATGTGCAGTTCGTGTGCAATGCCCCTGGAATAAGGAAGAGCTTACTGAGGAAGGAGGAAGGAAGAGAATTAAATCAGGCCATGGTTGGTTTAAATATTGTGACATACTTTGAGATCATCCTTATGGGAACAAATTAGAAATTTTTAAATGTTGGAGCAACTTAAAAATTGCAAAATTCCTTCCTTAGCAATTAATTTGTCCTTTACTATTAAATAACTTCTTTTGTTGTCAACTACTCATTCACAACTTCCAATGGCAAAACCCAAACTGCTGAGTACTGATAATACAATACTTAGGGGAAAAAAAACCCCAGGATCTAAGAAATGTTCAGTACGTGGAGGATGAAAGTCAAACATGCCCCAAAAGCAGAATGACTGAGGCAAGCAGGATCTATTTCAGCACTTTCCAGAAGCAGAAGAGCCTCTGGTTGAACTCAGTCTTCACCTGACAACCATCTGGAGTCAGTCCTGCACTTCTAGGTCGATTTTACCTGCACACTGTGGCCCCCTGTGTCCAGTGAAAGGGGGTTCATCTGAATCAAGAGCAGTCTGGGAAAGAAGTTTGAGGAACCTGTGGAGGTGTTTTGGATAAACAACCCTGTCTCCAGCAGTGCCCAGCACATACTGGATGGGAAGAGACTTCACTTAACTGAAAACAAAGCAGTGCTCTTCATTTTAAAACTGCATTATTGTACTTGAATTAACAGTGATGCGTTACAAAGACATTCCCTTAGGAGCCGAGCATCCTGGACCTGATCCAGTGGAGGGCTCACTACTTAGCTTGGAACCAAGTGTGCTGTTGACTCTGTTCAGCTGATCTATTGCTGGAAATGGAGCTCATCCTTGAGATTTCTGCTTGATGGGGATCACAGTCCACAGCACCTTGTGGGACCGAGTCTGATGAGGCTCTTCTGTAACACACTTTATAGAACAGGATGATCATTTTTCCAAAGTTAAAACTGAGGAATACCCCCCCCCCCCAAACAGTAATAAAATGCTGTGGCAGAACTGGAGGTAGTACCATAGCAGAAGGATTGAATTGTGTGCAATATCTGCTTTCAGGTTACCAAGGCAGCTTTCACTCCATACAAAACTGTTTCCACTACGGAGATTGCTACAGAACAATGGACCAGTCTGTCAGCAGTGATGTGCTCACAGGGGAATCCCATTGCTTCAATCCTCTGAGGCAGAATGGCTATCACATACTCAATGCACCTTTAGCTTCAACAGGTAATTTATTCCACCTATAAGGAATTACCCAAATGATATTTGTAGCAGGAGGGGCAAAGAACACATTTTATATTCAATGTTATGACAAAAACATGTTTGTGTAAAAAATAGCCCTGAAATTCATTTTCAGTCTATAAAAACCTCAGAAAGAAAGTGATTTTTTCTTTAATGGTGCTGTATTTGACTGATAGACAAAGTCTCCTCCGTTCTGCTGGATGCCATAGGCATCTCCCACATTCAGGAGAGCTGAGGAGGCACTGCCTACATTTTTTGTGTGATCTGTTGATTGCACGTCTCAGGTGTGCTCAGGCAGGCTTTTATAATCAGGTCAGAGTTATAATGGCTACACTACTACAGTACTGCAGTCTTCTAGTGTTCTTTTTTTTTTTTTTTTCTACTTTTAAAATTAAGAATTGACAGAATTGCTGAAATCAAATAAAATGTGAGTATTGTCAGAGCCATAAAACACAACCATTTGCTGCAATCTTTACTTACATATCTGCAAGAAAGTTCTCCTCATGTCTGCACTCAGAAGGGCACCTCGCTTAAGAGGGATACTGAAAACATATGTTTAAGTGCTTTTTGAACTGGGGCCTGAGTCAGACCACAAAATTAGAGTTGACTTTCCTGTTTGTTTTGTATTAAAGGAGACTCTGTTCAGAGCAAGTGTGCATGCATTTGTCTGCTGTTCCATTCTGGGAAGCGCATGCATCAGTAACCAACACAAGGGAAACATTTAAGATGAAGTTTCAGCTTCAACTTTGAATTCTTTAGTGTTACTCATAAGTTTGATATGACTAAAACATAGGGTTTTTTCATGTTAACATCAAATTTCAAGCTTAGATTGACAGCCTGCAATATTTAAGGAACAGACTAAATAAACTTTCCAAAAGAAATTGTAGCAGTAAAGAATAATACTGTGGCAAGACACCAACTTCAACAACAGTTGATTTTTCTGTCTAGGCCTAAACTATCATGAAATGTTTCTGTTTAGTATTTTTGTTTTTAGAGTGGTTATTGAGGCATGCAAATACTTAAAAGGCTGAAACATAAACATGCATGAAATATATAAATCTCATCTCATCTCTTAGTGTGTAAAATAGAACCATTCAGGTTTGCAAGATTCATCAAGGCTACGCATTAATTTTTTTCAGACTTTTATAGCACCATTAATATTAAATGAGATCTCATCTCGCAGGAATGCCAAATGTGACTGGCAAACAGCTGTTCCATGAATCACATTAACAGTCAATAAATTTTTATTTTCTGTTCAGGACTTCGGATAGTTTACTCTATCTGGAATCTAATAATGATTTCTGGGATGTATGCTTATCTTGGGTTTTATCCATCTGTGGTTGTGTATCCACCCTGTATACAGGCTCATCAAATAGAAATTAGCATAACATAAACACTCGCAAAACTTATCAAAATACTGGTCACTCCACTTGGCCCGACAGAGATAAACATGCTGAGGTCGTCCTCCAGAACCTCTGGACATTCACTGTGTGCCAGATTTCTGCAGACAGCAGAATCTGACCTGTAAACCAACAGTAAATTAACAAGTCATAGGAAAATGCAGAAATGTAAGAATTCGATCTCCAATAATAAAAACATAACCTAACAGCAAAATAGCCACAGTGAAGTGGACAGGTTTTCCTGCAGCCAGCACTGGCTGTGTAGGATGCAGGATCCAACCCTGGCTGCTGCTGTGGTGCCAGCGGAGTTTGGCTCAGCCCCACCCAGGCACACCTGCCTGCAGAGGTGTGGGCAGGTGGAAAAGATAAGGGGAAGGCTAAAGAGAAGGAATTGCCTCATTTTCCACCAAGGCACGGAAAAAGGGTCATTTCCCCATGACCCCACAGACCCCTTTGTGTGACAGAGAATGGAGCCAGGTCTGGTGCTTCAACCACAAGGATCAGATCAGCCATCCCCAGTGGAGCCCCCACTCTGTGTAAGGGCTCGACTTTCTGTGGCAGGCACAGGCATGTGCTAAACTGCACCTTGTTCCATGTGCTCCCTCAGCTGTTCCCGCTGCATATTCCAGTTGTGGAAGGTGGGCTCTGTGCTGCCTGTCCTGTGGGATCCCAGGCCCCAGGCTGTGCTTCTCTCCTGCACTGTGGCACTAACTCACGTCCATGTCCTTGTTGCTCTTCCAGGCTATGAGGGGATCTCTGAAGCCCAGTGCATATCTGAAGACATGGTCTCCAATGGAACAGATGAGAATGGATTTTTCCAGAACAGTGCCTTTGATCACTGCTTGAATCACATTCCTTCCATCTACACAGACACCTAAGAGCAGTGCTGGCCTTGTTTCCTTTATTATACCTGTAACTGAGTATGTAATAACAAACGTGTTGTTCAAGTACTTTTATTTAGTCTGTATCCCTATATGTGCTCATTTAAATGAACACCTCACATTTACCAAACCATTTTATACATGAATAGTCTGTATGAGATAATATTGGAACTTGTTCCTTTGCTGTGGCACTTTGAAATTCATGCTTTAAGGGAATGAGGAGCATTTCAAGCAGCTTGTTTTGTAAGTTCTCTCAGTAAACTGTAAATGTAAGTTATATAATAAACTTGTAAAGAAGATGTTTTCCTTCTTGGAAAGTATGCTTCAATTTGAGAATGTTGTCCCCTTTAATCAATTTTCATTTAACTTCTTGGTTCGGTCTTCTCTTTTTTCTTTTTTTTTTAATTGAAAGGATTTTTTTAATCAGAGACCTCATGTATATAAAGATCTACATTTGCTCAGCTGGTTTTGTATTTTCAGTTTTACAAGAAAGCATTAAAAACTGGAAACAAGTGTACTGTCATTTCTTACCACCACTGGGCTCCCTGATACTGCATTCTTAACATGCCTGAGAGGGATTTTAACAAAGCAGTGACACCTCAGTCACTGTGACATTAAAACAGCCCACGTGTCTGAGAAGAAAACCAAGGGGCTTCCAGTGGAACAGGGGTCCCCTGCAGTGGTTTGGTTCCCTGTCACTGTGGCCCTGGCCCCACTGGGCTGCACTTCCCAGGGTAGTGATGATTCCTGGGAGGGACACAAGGGGCCAGGTGCCCCCAGTGTGTGCCAGGCAGGCCTGTTAGAGCTGAGCTCCTGGAAGTGTTCCATGGCGCTCTGGGAGAACAGTAAGGAAAAACTATCTGGAGAAAAAGGACTTCTCATTTACAAACCACTGCAAGTTGGGCTCAATAAGGGCTGTCCAGACCCTGCATCAGTCCATGTCTGTTCACTTACAGAGTTACCCAGGCTGCCACACGGCAACACTGAAAACCCAGTCTGTGGCTGAGGATGGTACTTTCCTTTTTTTGTCTCTTCTTTCCCCAGAAATGAGGGACACAGCTCAGGTCCCACAGGGTGCCTGTGTCCCAGTCCCAGGACCCCACAGGATCAGGATCCCTGCTGTCCCTGTGCCTCTCTTCAGCCCTGCAGCCTCTGCAAACACAGAAATTCCCCGTCGCAGAGGCTGATGCTGGATAACCACAGAGCCTACAACAGTGCACTTATTTCTCCAAGGCCTGGTTGCACCTTGTTAGTGCATTTGAAGGGGACTCTGTATCCAATTTAGCTTTCTGTCCTCAAGAAATTTGAATGAAACTTAGACATTCAGGAAGTTTTAGTCACTGCAGAACAAGATCCGTGGGGTTACGTGACCCAACCCCCCCATTTTAGCAAGGGTTCCTCAAGCTCTCTGCCTCTCAAGGACACTCAGTGCCAGCTGCAAACCCACTAATTGTGGCCAAGCAGCCCTGGCAGCACTGACTCATCATTCCTCTCCTAGAACTGAAATGCAGAAAGGCTCCAAATTGTGCTCTAAGCCTAAACACGTGGCTTTGTTTCTGATCACGGCCACATTTGGCTTTCTGTCCTGTTTATTTATTCTGATGCCTCATAGTTGGGTTTTTTTGGTCCCAGACATAAGTGGGCAGAACTCTCCCCCAGAACATTAAACAAGGAGGCAGGTAGCTTAACAACTGCCAAGCAGGAAGAACCAGGGCTTCTGAAGGAAGACTTAGAAACATATCTGAAGCCCAACAAAGCTGTAATGTCTGAGATAAAAATCAAAATAATTCCCATGCTGCAATTAGTTGGAAACACAAAAAGGAAACCGTGACTTAAAAACAAGATTAATTCAATTTCCTAAAAATTAAATAAGTTCTTCTAAAAACAACTTTTTTTTTTTTTTTTTTTTTTTGGTTAAAAATACAAACCAACCAATCCTAAACATATTTGATCAATTACAAAAATTCTTATGTCACAACAACCAGGCTGTTCAAAACCACACAATGATTCACAAAGGTTTGGGAAACTTAAAACATAGCAGCTGGGGTGATGATTTAATTCCACAATCTGTGTGAATCAGGTTTTCTGTAAATTAAAAGGACAGAATCAGAGAAATGCAAAGGCACTTGTTTGAGTCTGTATGGTTTGGAAAGTTATCCCTAATAAAGCCAGCAAAAAACACAATAGCACAAGTTAATGGTTACTCGTGTGCTGTGTACCTTATTATTTCCCTTTATTACATGTAAGTAGGGAAGTATCTCATGTAAGCTTTTCCTAAAGACACAAAGAAACCTTTCAATGGAATTTATTGCTTGGCAAGTTTCTTATTGTGGTGCTGTAAAAACCCCAACAACTAATATGTATAGTAACTGAGGTAAGGCTTTATATATAATAATAGTAGAAAATTATTACCCTGTGGAATTAAAATGGAACTGCTGGTTCCAGTTAACTGTCAGATACTTTTTCAATCTAAGCAACAGAATACAGCTAATAAATTACAACACTACTTGATAAATAGCTACAAATCATTTCCCCAGTGAATGCAAACCCCATTTACCCCCGTGCATGTCTTCTGTGTATGCAGGACACTTTAGAAACAACTGAAATAAGATGACCTTCAGTGGCTGATCAAGCTGGGAGAGAGAAAATTAATTTCAAGTTGACACTCAAACAGCAAAGGCACTTCTCTGCACTTTCCACCAGCTGGGCTGAAAGCCAAACATTCAGCAGGACTTCAAAGCTTTTAATATAATCAAGCTCAGACTTTTCATTGTATGGAAGACCAAAATTCTTGTTCTGTTCCCATCCTGCAGCAGCACCTCACAAGCTACAGCAGTGATGGTCCTGCTGTGCTCCAGAGGGGCCTTTGCAGGTGAGCTGATGAGATGTGCCCACAGAATCCCAGCATCGTTCAGGCTGGAAAACACCTCCGTGATCATCGAGTCCAACGTGGGGCATTCAATGACAAAACACCGCTCCTGTAATGCCCTCATTCCAATGTGGCAACAGGGCACAGGAATGTTCAAGCCCCAAGGCTCAGGTGTGCAGCAGGAATGGCTCCAGCCTGCTCAGGGCTCGGATGTGCTCCCAGGGAAAGGATACAGAGTACATTCTCAGATCATTTCCTCTTCTTATGTGCACACCCAACAGCAGCAAGAGCTGCTGCTTTTGGAAAGGCTGCCCTGCTTCTGAGACTGTCCTTTCAACTGTGGATACATTTTCTAAATGGTAAAAGTCCAAAAAGCCAAATTCCAGAGCACATTAAGAGCACCGGTTTGATACTGCAAGAGCTCGAAGTTACGCAAGCAGTGCAAAAAAAACCCCAGTGCTTAAAACAACAACCAAGTATGTGAAAATAAACAGTGACTGTAAATTGAATTTAAATTGCATAAGAGAAAAAGATTTCGATGGGTTTTGTTATGATCTTATTAAGACCTACATGATTTTAGTTCAGCTCTTCAGTAATGTATTTGTATTAAATTAGGTCAGTGCAACAGAAGATGAAAAAATAGCCAACCTATATAATTTAATTCACTGACAGCACAAAGCCATTGGAATATTCCCTCCTGAGATAAGCCCTTCTGAGATCTGCGGAGTTACACTAAAAGCTCCCCTCTGCTTAAATTTCAAAGCAAACTGCAAACTCCCTGAGGTGATTTGAGAGTCCAGTGGCCCAGGGTAAGCAGAAGGAGGGCTGTAGCCATAGACTGTCACAGCCTTGCAAGGCTGCCTGTCTCAACTCTGTGGGCTGAATCATCAAAACTGTACAAAGCCCCAACCTAGTTGAAGGCCTTACAAGACTGAGCTTTCTACTGCATTCCTACTGAGATGAATTTTGCCCATTCCTTTGGAAAAACGATTTTTGTAGTGGTGGTGAAGCCAGAGGAAAATAAAATTATTCTTCTGTGCAAATACAGATTTTCTCGGCAGCACCGGTAACTCATTCAAAACCAAGTGACTCAACTTTAAAAGTGCATTTCTGGCCCTTACAAATGAGAACTTATACCGAAGTTTTCTTCAATTCATCAAGGACACCAAGAAAAGCATGATGCTAATTTTCAAAACTCTTACAAGTTTAGGCCTTCTTGATTTCAGAGTTTCTCCTTCCTTTCTGAGAGTCTGCAGCCCTCCAAGTGTGCCTGTGTGGCAGACACTGGACTAGAATGAGCTGCTGGGCACAGGGACCATACAGAGACATGGCCTGTGGAGACACTGGCCTGGGACTGGGCTGGGAAGGGAGCTCACTACGCTGCTTCATTGGAGGATTAGACCCATCTTCCCACATTGCATGGTTCCCTTCATTTCAGAAGGGCAGCAGGACATTCCCATCCTCAGGGCAATGGTAACTGAGAGCCCCACAGCAGCTCCTCCCCTCCCAGCACCCGGGATCAGTGTGCGGGTCAGACAGCAGACCCAGGGTTTTCAATAACTCAGGGAAGGCTTTCTTTCCTTTCTTTCCCCCTACTCCAGGTGTCCATGAGTGGTCAGACCAGCACTTTGGCTTCCTCTCAGGTGCTGAGAAGGAAAAGATGCCTCCAAAGGGGATGCCAGTCTGTCCCAGGGAGGTGTTGAGGAGCCACTGTCTCCACTGATGGACTTCAAAATGCAGATACAATAAACACCTTTCAGCACAGCTCCTGTGATAAGGAAGGCTGAGCCTGTGCTGTGCCAGTATCTACATCCTTTCCTGAATACTCAGTGCTCCTCTCTGAAACACAGCGTGCCCCACACAGCAATCTGAGCAAACCTGGAGACCACTGAGCACAAAAGAAATCCCTCTCAACCAGAGTTTGTCCTGAGTAAGTGACATTGCTGAATTGCCATGGGCTGAGGAATATTTTAAAGGTGTCTGAATGCCTAAAAATGAAACAAAAGGGCTAAGTGGTTAGGGTTTGTTTGTTTGCTTGTTTGTTTTTAACACAACTGCCTTAAATTGCTTTAATTTCACCTCCAGGATTTTATTTCCTTCTGAGAAATCCTCTTAGGTGTCTATTTGCATTTTTAGGCATATTCTCAAATCCCGACTATGCTGCATTATGAGTTTTCTTTCCTATCTCTGTGAGTTGAGAATCACACATTTGCCTATGGAATTCTCTGTGGAGCTGAAATCTGTTAGGATTATAAATACAGGCTGAACTGGGAACAGGCCCTGGAAACTGCCATGAAGACCATGTACAGAAAACAGTGATTCTAGTCACACAAGATACCTGATACAGTTGGCAGGAAGGCAAAGCTAAACAAATGCAGGTTTACATTTTACTATTTAAAGAATAAAATATTCAACTTGAGTTCCATTAACACCTGTCAGGACTTTGGTACATGCTCAAATCCACATTTCTAATTTTACTGCTAAATAATCCCAAACTTGGCAGTTAAAAGGTAAAGCAAAATACCCAAGCTAAACATCTGAAGCAAATTGTAGCTCTCTGGAAGAGCCCTTCTGCTGTATAAATGAAGGTCATATGTATAAATGATTAGAAGCTTAAGGAAATATGTCTTCTGCTTTTCTAAATTGATAACACACATATTGCATTAATATTCCCACATCAATTACTGGACATGTTCCCTGCTGTAAGAAAAAACGATTTTTTTTTTTTAAATAATCCTGTGGAATAATATTCTTATGCTAGCACAATTAACTCTTGCCATGCAGAGGGAAAAGAGGTTGATTTAATAAACTACATCCTGGTAAAGCAGTGTGACAGTCCCTGGAGGTGCCATCACCTGGGTGCACCCTGGTTTTGGGGGACTGTTACAGGAGTTATCCTTTCCCTGATGAAAAAGGGACAGGTCCTGGTGGGAATGGAGTGGAAGGAAGCAACCCAAACTCTTCAGTTTTGGTGTTAAAGTCCTGGCAGCTGCACCAATGGCTAACCCAGGAGCTCTGGTTATTTATCAACAGCAAAATAAACCCAACAAATGTTGTGGAAGACTCTTTAAACACTTGTTTTCTGTCTGTAAGGAGCAGCTCCTCCTTGGCAGTGGGCACGGGGCAAGGTGTGACCCCAGCAGGAAGGGGGGAGGACCCCCAATTCCCAGGCTCTCATGATGGAAGGGCTGCCCAGGCCCTGCCACAGCTCTCCCCAGTGAAGTCACACTGCTGCAGGTGACTGTCACCCCTTTGGCTGCCACGAAATCACACCTGCCAGAAAGAACTTAATCCTAAGGCTCGTAAAAATACTTCTGAAAACAGTTTTTTCTCC
The DNA here is from genome assembly GCF_029207755.1 of Chamaea fasciata. NCBI lineage: Eukaryota > Metazoa > Chordata > Aves > Passeriformes > Sylviidae > Chamaea > Chamaea fasciata. The sequence continues at coordinate 27,598,309 of NW_027094095.1, read as the reverse complement.
TTTGAAGTGCACCAGATCTCACGAAATACCAAGTATTTTCCATAAATGTTCCCAAGCTAAAATCCACCTAAAGACATCTCTAGGGTCTCCAATATCGTTCTCCTGGATAATGTATCCCATTATACCCTGAGCACCCAGTGCATGTCTGGAAACTCCTCCTTTCCCAAGGGAGATGGTCTTGGCACAGACACAGCTCTGGTGCTCAGTGCTGAGAATGGCAGCAGAGGCACCAATTCATCACAGCTGCAGCTGAGCACAAAGAACACAAAAATGCAAACAGTATTTATCACTTCTGACAGATTCCTTTATTTTCTGCTTTTTATTCACTGACATAAAGTTGGGTGCTTTTTTTTGCCAGAGACAAAAGTCTCTGGGGGGTGTGGAACAGAGGAATTATTTCCACTGAAAAATACTCCTATATTTTTATCAAGCATCAGAACTTTGTGACACATCACAGCTAAGTACAAATTATGGTGCCACTTCCCAATTTTGCAAGCTGGCAGCTTCAAATCCCCTGTTTTCTTGTGCCAGTGGATGGAGGTGTGTGCAGACTTACAGGAAAGGCTACCAGGAATTGCTTCCCTGCTGAACACCACCTTCCCTGCACGTTTCCAGCTGACAGCCCCGGACTTTTCTGATATTTCTCTTTCTCACAAGAGGGAGCTCCGGCTCTGGCAAAACCACGTGAAAATGTCCTACCCAGGCCCTGCTGCCTCTGAAAACGCCCATCTCTTGTTCAAGGTCAGGCGTGCAGGGCTCCTTTTGCAGTTAAAAATCCATGAATAAGCACTTGAAAATCAACGTGAATTTCAATGATGAAGAAAGCTGCCATTTAAATAAATTTTCCAAGCGAGTTTGATGGTTTTGAACAGTGCCAGAAAGCACAGCAATTGTCTAAAACCTTTTTCCTCAAAAATCAGATGGGTGTTATGGCTGAGCAACGAAATCTGATCAGTCAGAAGTAATAAAATGGATTATATAACAAGAATACCAATAATCCTTATAATGTTCATTTTAGTATTTTTCTAATGCAAAGACCCCACAGCAAATCCCAGCTAAAGTAACAATTTGCACAGTTTAGCTTAACCCCTCCCTCTATCCAAATCCAATCCTGCTTCCTACTCAGATTTATGGACAGGTGTGTGGTCAGCTAACTGGTGCACCAGAGGGCCATGTTGGCACACCTTGGATTTCTGCGCTGATCTCATTATTAATAATTGTAAGAAAAAAGTCCTTTCCCCAAAGAAATTGCCATTAGTAACACCTCTCCCTCTAAGCCCTCCTCCTTCCGGCCCAACCCAGGTGGCCCCACGCAGATGCTGCAAAGTTTGGGGGCTTAAAAATAAGTTATTGCCACACTCAAAGGCAGAGAGTTTATGTCAGGAACACTTCAGCACCCAGAAAACGGCGTTGGTCCGAAATCCGCAGTTGAGACTGCGTGTCCTTGGGCTCCCTCTGCTGATCCCAGAATTATTTACAGATCCAAAGCCACGAAGAGCGCTGCCACCACAATGATGTCCCGAGTACCTCCAGTAGCACAGAGAGGTATCCCCAGGCTGGAACCAGGCGCACGGGGCTCCTCTGGGGCAGGGAGATGTGCTGGCGGCTCCTACTTTTTAGAGAAACCGAATACGATGGGCTCCGCACATGACCCGGGCAGAGGGCAATGCCCCGCACGATCTGCAGGCAGCAGTGCCAAGGAAAGAAGGTCCAAGGCACGGTGCCCTCATGCAGAACACGCTGGGTCAGGCATGGACAACGGGGCATCCCACAGGAATTGGCAGGCAAAGCATGGACGGGCTGCAAATCCTTTTGATTTATTCTGAACAACAGATCTGTCTCGAAAATACAGGCCTGCTGGGATTTTCTGTGACCAGCAACCCAAGGAATTCCGTATTTTCCTTAGCCGGAGGTAAAGAAGGTAAGCGGGAAGAGCCACGTCCCCGTCCCGCGTTCAGCACCGCACACGAGCCGAGGGGCGGTAATTAAATGCAGCACGGATCTGTGACAGAGTGTGAACAGAAATATAAAAAAGATTAAAAGGCGACTGTGGAAAGCTAGCGTGCTCCTCACATAATTAAAACAAGTTGTTCAAAGGCTGCAGCTCGCCTGCTAGCACAGAGGCTCGGGCAGGTTCGCCGGCTGGAGAGCGGGGCCGGAGTTGGAGCATCCCCGCCCAGGGAACAGCCCGGCTCTGCCTCAGTTTCCCGGCACGCCACACATCCATACAGGCTCACTCCCGAGTTTAGAAAATGATTTTATATCCGTGGATTAAGGATTTTATATCCATGGATTAAGAGTCTAAAATTATCTCGCTGCCTTCCTATTCAGCTCGGCTTTGTTTCATTAAGACTGTGATTAACTGTGAGAGGGAATATGAATTCGGTGCTGGCTAAAGGCTTCTTCAGACAATTATAAAGTCTGCCTTTAAAACTACCCACTTTGTTCACATTCTATGGTAAATACAAATGCAACAGTCCATTTAATACAAAATGGTTTTTGAAGTACTGTTAGCACAACATAAAAGCTTTAGCCATGCAATAGATTTCCTCTAATCCTATTTTATTTTTTCTAAACATTATATGCTATTTCTGTGGAACATTTATTATACAATAAACACAGAATATTTCACCGCAGCAATATTTCCCCACTGGCATTTATATTATGCAGTATCAAACACTATAATCAATATAAATACATTTTTCTATATTATGTAAGAAAAGCATTCATTTAAAGGAACTTTAAAAATATTTTTTCTCTTTTTCCCAATAAAACTAATACCCTACTTCCTTTCTCAAATCCATTTTAAACACCCAGCAGATTCCAACAGTTACAAGTTAAACATTTGAAAATGACAGAATACACCATCGCTCTAAACTTAAGAATATAAAAACCACATGTCGACATCTAAATAAAAACTGTCAAATGTTGAACTTTTTGCCAAAGTGGTTCTAGCAGTTATGGAAAATCCAAGTTTATAGAAAAGGGTAGAGCTCACTTTGGGAAAAAGGGAAAAAAAAAAAAGAAAAAAAAAAAAAGGAAGTTCTGCAGCTCTTATTGAGTTACTTTATTCCCCTCCCAATCTGAAATTTTAGGGAAAGGCTCAGCTGGCTGATTGCATGTGACGAAGCAGCTACCTGAATTCCAGGCAGCTCCGAGCTCCACTGTATTTCAGCCCGAAAAATTCCCTGGCCAAGAGAGCTTTGTGTGCCTACCCCAGCCGTGTGCAGCAGTGCCCAGGCTGTATCTGAACTGATGTGAGCTGGCTGCTCCAGCACTGCCTGTGCTCCCAGCACACTCTGATCCATGGAAACTGCCCCGGCAGCTGCAGGCCCAGGTAGAGCTGCAGCATGGCCAAGCAAATTGCACCACTGTTTACTTAATGATGCAATGAAAATCAAAGGAAAACTGGCAAATCCAGATGTGTTATGCTGGGAAATTATTTTCTAGTATGGCTGAAAGTATCTCAGTTTTTATTTAAGGATTACATTGGTGAAAATAACTGCTCCCCAGGAGCAATCAGCAAACCTGCCTGGCCACCTCTGTGGACTTTGTAAGTGGCAGAGCCTGTTGTGTTGGATCTCCATTTTTTGCTTTTCCAGAGGTAGAAAATGGGGGAATATCAATAGAAAAAGCTGGCAGAGTTGAAGTGTCCTTTGAAACACAGCTACCACCTCTCTGCCATTGGAGCCACTGGCCTTTGTTTTTATAGCAAGCAGGAGAAAAGAGGCTGAAATGCACAGGTAGGTGATGGATTTGAATGCTCTGCTTTCAGGACTAGATTTCTTCATGCTAATGTGCATTTTCCCATCTTGCAAGCTGGCTCGGACCTGACTGCACAATGAGTAACAGGAGGCAGTGCCAAGCATTTCCCTTCCAACCACCATCCTGTGACAGCAGCACTCAACATTTGCACTGGAATTCAGTATTACAGCAAGAATGGAAAAAAACTTGTCAGGGAACATATTAGCCTAACTGGAGAAATGTCCCTGACCCGTTCACTGCACCAAAGCAATACAACTTTCCGTCTGATTCTCTGCATACCCCATCCTTCCATGAAATCTTGTTTGAAAATCAGCCCAAGTGGGACACTGAAGTTCTGATGCTGACATTTTCCCCTTGAATTGCTGAGCAAAGTAGTTGCTCTTCAGAAACTGGTGGAACAGATTAAATCAGTCACCGAGGCAAATTATTTTTAGTGAGAGAAGTAAGTAAAATCATGAATGGACCTTACTACACATGTGCACTTCTGTATTTCTGTTCCTTTTTGTAGCATCTAAAAATTACACCCAGCACATGTATCTTAAACTTAAACACTGCATTATTTCTCCAAAAGAAACCATAATGTCTTTTGTAAATAATTTTATCTACTGTTCAGCATTTTACAGTCTTGCTATGTTATACTACAGCATTTATTGTTTTACAGGTGTTAGTGTTCTCTGGTGACAAATGCTGTAAAAAACATAGAAACTGAAATAATTTTTTTCATCTCCTGGATTTATAATAAACAGGGGAGTCAATAGACAGTTCCTCAAGCTGGAAGCCATTTGTGTCAGGGGAAACGCTGGGTAATCAGGACAGCCTGCTGCTCTGCACTAACTAAACTAAAGGAAACATACACAAAGTTCCCTCTATATATGGGATTTTACAGCTCATGCAGCTTAGCAGATTGCCCAGTGCTCCCCAAACCTCCCAGCTGAGCCTTTAGGGATCCTGTCCCAGGAGAACAAGGGCAACGTGCCTGGAACGAAGCAATTCTCAGCTCTGGGCAATTGCTCCCAAAGTCTTCAAATAGTTTGGAAGTCAGCCTGGCTCTGCCCCATCCTGCACTGGCTCTGCCATGGGATTTGCCAGGACTCTGTGACATCCCTCCCCTTGCCAGGACAGCCAGGATGGCCCAGGCTGAACAGTTCAGGGCACTGAATGAGCTTCTGGCACAAAATCCCACTCCCAGTCTTATGTGTAAGGCACTTGGTCTCAGCTAAATAAGTTTTCACTTTTTCATGCACTTTTACAGTACTTCAGTCCTAGATTTTTCTCTTCTTTAAAAAGCAACAGATACTTAAATTTATGAAATGCGGTTCCTTTCCCTGGTATTTTTGGCATTCCTGTATGCTGTACACAGTCAGATGGCTTCCTAATGTTATTTCATCTTTTATTTTCTCATTTCCTCTGGGGTTTTATGATTTTTTTTTTTCTCTTGGATTGTGAAGCCACCAACAGGGTCCTAATATTGCTTCACCTTTTGGGCATTTTCTGCCCCTAAGGTGGTGGTGGTTTAAGCTGTACATCAGCAGCAAATGTTGCTCTCTGAATTGTTCATAGACTCTAAAAAACGCCTTCAGTAGGAGCATGAGTTTTGTTATTTGCACTTTTAAGGTTCATTGTGCCAGTCACAGTGAACAAAACTGAAAAACCTCACAGCCCATATCTGGGGTGAAGGATACCTGGAGATACCTGGACATCCCGCTTGGGGACACTCATTAACAACCAAAAAAAGCACATTTTATTTTTGGAAGGCTTTTTTCCCCCTACTGGATCTTGTAATGAATGCATTTGGTGAGACATCTGCCTTGCCTGGGGGCAAGGAACAGCAGACCAGGGGCCAGAGGAAGGCTCCTTCCCAAACCCAGGGCCCAGCACACCAGGACAAGCAAATGAGGGACAAGGAATTGGGTAGAGAGCCAGAGGCACAGCCCCAAGCTACGATTCATTTTTAATCTGGATCTTTGAAAATCATTCCTAGTCACTATGCTGCCACAGGGGGATACATCCCCCCTCTCTCAGCAGCACATATTTTCCAACATTTCATCAACTTCTTTCTGAAATAGAAACTGTCGTTTTTTTATATGATTTCTCCCAGTATTGTTAATGAATTACCAACAGTGATGTGGTATTTTACCGGTTATGGTGCTCATTACTAAAGATTTCAGCTCTCATTTTCAGCTGCCTGCTTATGTTTATTTAATTAAAAATATGATTGATTTCAGGGCAATACTTGTTAAATGCTGTTTTCCAATTCACTTTTAGATATTTTTCTAATGAAAACCACATTACATTCATGGTGTGCACTACAGCCTTTGCTTATCCCATACAATATACTACATTTACTTCATGTTCATTGTATTTAATCTTCATGTGGCCCCTACCTGAAGCAGAGGTGGCATTTTGGAAGGTTAAAAACTTGTAATGTGAATAAGTCTCCTTCTCTACAGCAGCAGATTTGTGGAGGTTTTAGTGAGAAATGGGTAACACTGCAGAGATTGCTTTTCCACATACAATTATCATCAATATAGACAGTAACTGTTAACATAATGAATCACTACAGATTACCTCATCACATCTTTAAACAACCACTTAAAATAACAGGTAAAGTCATTCACTATTCAACATGTCAAAACTGGCAGATTTTGAATGCTCATCTGAGAAGAGACAAGATTGGCATTGGGGGTAATGCAAGAGGCAATTAAAGGTAATGCAAAAGAGATGGAGGAAAAAAGGATTACAGATATGTGGAAAGAAGCCAGGAATTGGTATGTGGGTGTTTATGATGTCTAGCTAACAGCTTTCTTTAATGAGTATATTATTAGACAACATTTAAACACAACTTAATAATAGCTGTATGTCAGAAATTATCCTAAAATCAATTGCTTCAGATCTAGCAAGTTAATATTAATTTAATGCAAGAAGGTTCCCAGAGAAGTTGTGGAAAAATAAACAATATTGTTAAAGATATTTTACTGCTACAAAACTCCTCTTAAGTTTCTCCTCACTGGAGAGTCTTTGAAAGAGTCAGAAATACAATTTGACAGCACAGAAATGCTGCTGTCAGACCGTGCTCCTTCAAGCAGAAAGCAAAAGACACAAAGACACCTTGAAAAAGGTGACAGACGCATTTGATACTTGTGTCTGTTTTCACACTGCTTCTCAAACTACCTCAGCAATAATCACTAGACTAAGTAAAGCCTTACAAGTGCTAAAACTGGAAGGTATAGAAACCAAAATGAAAGGAAAGACAGTTTATGTCCTCCAGGCAGAGTTAAATCCTGGCAGATTAAACTGGAGTGAAAACATCTTGTCAATTAATTAGCGCCTTTATTATCTTAACTGACGCTCTGCAGGCCCTGAAGGTTCGTAGCTTTTAAACACCAAAACTGAAAAAGTGAAGCTCCTCCCTGAAAACCCAGTGGGCAAATTCAGAGGAGAAAATGTGTTCTGAGATAAAGGTGCAAAGGCTGCTGAGCTGATTGCTTGGGAAAGGAAGGGACAGTCAGGATGTGGAGGGGCTGGAAGGGGTGGGATGTGCCAGAGGAGTCCTGGCGAGGAGTCGCTCATCACAGGCAGGGAGGGGAAGCTCAAAGCCGCCACGCCGGTGCAGGGGAGAGGGTGGGAAAGTAAATTGGAGCAGCTGGAGGGAGCCAGGACAAGCAGAAAGGCAGGATCTCAATGTGAATTGCCCAAACCTGGAGGTAACAGAATTAACACTGAGCCATACTGTGCATGATTGGAAGTACAAGAGCCAGTTGTAGCAGCAAGAAAGATACTCCTGAAAAGTGGGCATCTGAGGAATCATCCAGAATGACCCATCCCTGCTTCCCAGTCAGCCTGCAGCAGAGGGCTCTGAGCTAAGACTAGGGATTGGGGCTTTTAAAGTTTCTTTAGACACAAGCCAAGTTTTCTTAAGTTTGTTCAGAATGTGCACAAAATGCACCCAACTCCTCAACCCTCCAGAAAAGAAAAGGCAGGTTCTGCAGGCAGTTTTTCAGAACATGACACTCTCCCCCTATGTTTGTGTTGAACTAATTCCCAGTTTGGTGCTGGGGAAATTGAGCTGCTGGAAAGACAACCCTTCATATAAGAAACACAACTAAGATCTCGACCATTTATTTTTCAGCAATTACATCATGGTACTTTAAAAGAAAGTAAGAAAGACGAATTTTAATCTTAAGGTCTTGGCCAGCTTGTATTCTTCCTCACCAGAAATTTCAACAGAAGTGATTCCTCCTGGGCTGTTGGATGTGTCAGGAGGGGAGAGCAACCAGATCCTGGCTGGCAGTGATGCTCCCCTCCCCACGGCTGACAGCAATTTGCCCCATGCTCAGCAGTTCTGAGCCTCTAAAGTGAAATGAATCAGCTGCAAAACTGGTTTAATAAACTGGATGAACCAGGCTTAGGGCTGCACAGACACCAGCAGCTCCAACAGAGTCACCAAGTGATGACAATGCTGGTAACAGGTTGAGAACTGAATGGGATGCAAGAAAAAGAGAGGTATCTGAGAGACAAAGAGAAAATGTGGGCTCTTTGCTGTCACCGGTTCTTCCTGGGATAAGTATTCTGGATGCAGCATTGGTGTTCGGAGCCAGGGAAAAGCAGGAACACAATCACAAGCTGCCCCACATGGCTGCAATGCTGTGAGAAGCTTGTGGGGAAAGGTGGGAAAAGAGACAGAGAAGCCTCACCAAGGGAAAAGCCAAAGGGGTGAATCCAAAATACAAGGAAATGCAGTATCAGTTCTCTGACCAAGGCTGACAACAGGTTACTGTGTGCATGCTGCTGCAAGGAGCAAATGAACTGATTTGCATTAAAAACAAACTGATGAACAATCCTAAGGAAGCCTTGGCTCCTTCTTCCCAAAGCAGACTCCACAGAACTACATGCAGAACAAAGCCCAAAGTGATATCCAGGCAGGCAAAGAGCTGCCCTGGCTCTCAGCATCCTGCTGGGATTTCTGTCTGCTTCCAGTTCTTTTCTTCAGCCTTCTGCTGGCTCTGTTCATTTTGCCAATATAGGTTTTTAGAGCAAAAGGATGGTGGTGTTGCAGCTGTGGCTTAACTGAGTCTTAGATTTGCTCTCAGTGCACGCTACTGTAACACAAATAATAATCTATGATAATGATATGCAAGTGTCTTATGGATGATCCATTCCTGGCCACAGATGAGGTGCAAATCTCCATTTTCAGGCTTCCAGATTTCCTCACGGTATCTGGTAACACTGAGTGATTAAATTGTCTCGCCTTCAATATCCCAGAGGGATAATTCTCTAGAAAGCCCCACAACTAACTCCACTTTTTATCATCTGAAGGGGGTTTTGTTTTCTGTTTTGTGGGGTTTTTCCTATACCTAATGGAGAGCTGGGCACATAAGCAGGATGTGCATAAAGGTTGGGCTGCACAATGATATTAAAAAGTCAGAAGCTCAAAAAAACTTCAGTACATTCAATATCTGAGCCTAGGCTGGTTCAGTGTCTGGTACAGTTGTTATATAAGCAGACAGCCAAGTGTAAACATTAAGCTGTGAAGTGTCTCACTACTTGCCAGGTCTTCCCACTATGCACTAGTTTGCATTACAGAACATTTAATTACAGTGTTTTGACTAGAACCAGCTTTTTCCTTTCAGTCAAGCAAAAAAGTAACAGAGTAATTTAAAAAGTAATGAAAACTCAGTAAAAATTCCTTAAACCAAGGACCCACATTCAGTTGTGATTTCGAAGAGCACATGTCAAGGAAGACTCCTGCTAACTGTCATGTAGCAGGCTGTTAAAAAGTTTCAAAAATGAAATAAAAGCTAATCCAAGTTATGAGGTTTATTCTTTTGTCTGAATTTTTAATTATCTTTTTTATATGGCGCACAAGTAGAAAGCACAAAGCACAGTCAAAGTAGAATTTCATCCTGTGGCTTGCAAAGTTATTTTATGCAAAAAGCCATGCTGGCCTCAGTGCAAGAATTTGCACAGCCAGGACATGTAGGTGGCAGAATTCAGGCCCAAAGCTTTGGAATATTGATGACACTTACAGGTAGCTGCTTTGCAGGAAAATCTTCCTAGGAAGTGTGGCTGATATTTCAGTATGCCAGACTCTCCACTGAAAAGCAGTGAAGAAAGCTTCCTTTCATGGCATCGGAGGTGCTGAAAAGATGATGGTAATTTAAACCATCAACACAAAATGTATCCAACCTTATGCAGATAGTCATGTGAATTTACTTCTGCTGTCAAAAGCTTGTTTTTAAAATAAGCCTTGGCACAGGATAGCATGTAAATTAACATTTTAGACTCTAACTCATAGGCAGTAATCGAAGTCCTATTCCTCATTTGCAGTCAAAGTCATAGTACTTCAAAACATTAATTTAGTCTAGTGTTTCTTTCTTTTATGGGAATTTATAAAATATTATATAGGAGAAACATAACAATCAGGCTTAGCCCAGAATACAAAGGGCTTTTAGGTCCTCTAATGAGTTGTGTAAGAACAGCGTACTGCAAAAAGGCCTGCATGTCATACATCTCTCCCTCATTGTAAAACATTGTTCTTAACTTTTACTGCAGCCAAAACAACTTCATCTTTTTAATTAAAAAGAAAGGTATCCAATTTCACTGTGCTTGTGCAGGACGAATATGTTCTGAGTTCTTGAAATCACACTGCAACACCGGTGAATTGAGAGTCAGGAGGGCAAGAGTAGGGAAAAGACGGCATGAGCAAAGCCACTCTGGTGGTCACTGGTGCCAGCCGATGCTTTCTCACACGTCACAAAGTCTCAACATAAAATACTATGTAAAAAATACAAAATCTCACCTTTTCTGGAAGAGTAAGCACCATTCCATTCCATTCCCTTCCTCCCAGAGTTCCTGGAGGAGCGTGCTGTGTGCCCTGCCTGCCTTCCCCTGCCAGTGCTGAGCATCGCTGGTGATGTGGAGCTGACTTTGGCCTTTAGGCATTATTAGAGCACAAAAGGAGCACAAAAAGGTGCTTTACTCTCACAACGCGGCAGAGCTGCCCAGTTTTAGCTAACAAAGCCACCTCAGTGTCAAACACTTCATGCTGAAGATGTCTCAGCTGTCTGGGACACAGGACAGAGAAGTGGCATAAAATAAACAGGATGTATTTAGGACTGTAAGACTCCAATTCTAGTAACCACCCAATAAAGAATAATTTCAGGGTTCGAGTTTGCATGTGTTCTTAGAAAATGTGAATTTCTGCCCATTTTGTTGTGATTTGTTCTGTTTTGACTTAAGACTAAGTGATCAGTCTTAAGATTAGCAGGTCAGTCTGAAGATACCCACACCCTATTCCAAGAAAATGCTATTTCAGTCCCTGCAGTGAACAGCCTTTTCTAGCAGGGCTGGCTTCAAACACTGCATACTTGTAACAGGCAAAATCCCACCATTAAGAGGTTTAGTCCAGCTATGATTGTCAAAAGCTGTCAATCACAATGGCTGTTTCTCCACCATTCAGAGAATTAACAATGAATATACTTTTTGACATGCTAAATGAGATCCTGAGACACTTTACAAGACTTGGCTCAAAAGTGCTACCTCAAGAAATATAGAATGCCAGCAATGTTGACACTGTATGACAAATTATATGTTCTTTAATATACTGTGTCACTCCATTCAGTTTTATAATTGGCACTGACTGTAGCTGAAATCTGATCCAAAGTATACAGAATTAACTGGCATTTGTTTTGTCCCTCAGCATTTTCTAGGCTACAGATCTTGGTAAATATTTACTTAACAGGGTGGCATACTAATTTTCCGCATAAAATATACATGTCCATATTAATGATATAATTACTATTTTTCTGCCAGATGATGGGCTAGCTGTGTACAGCCAGCACAGACTGCAAGTGATGCCCAGAGAGTACAAGCAAAGACAAATCTATATAATAACGATTTTTCTACCCTTTGACTTCTGCCCACTTCATTAAAAACACATTAAAAATTACAGAGGTTAATTGCCAGCCCATACCTGCCCAGCAGAAAGATTTTCAAGGAACCACTGTTCCAGGGAGAAGCACCGTCAGCATTAAGTCGAGAGTCACACCAATTAAACTCCTGTTCAGTGCCCTATTCTCATGCCCTGGATATTGGTGTGTAATAGCTCTTGTGGGCCTCTCCCTCTTATTTTATCCAATTCCTACTGAAATAATTCCATCCTTTGCCACCCAACAGCATGTACCCTGGGGTCTCCTGACTTTTTGCGACTGAGTTTGTTTTGCATCTGCTGGCACCTTGGTGATTAGAGTTCTGTAAACCTCTTTTACATCCATTCCCACATTTCCAAGGGCTCAAGCCATAACCAGCTCAATCCCTGCCAGCATGGAAACATCCTTTTTTCACTGCCTGCCTTTCTTCATCTCCAGCTCCCTGTGCTTTGGGAAGAGTTGCAGGGATGGGCAACAAAGTGCTGAAAATTCCCACGGCTGTTGGGGGGGATCGGAAGTCAGGACACCACCTCCCCACCCCATCCCCATTCCCTTCCCCCAAACCAATCCACATCTGGACACAAATGACTCACTAATCCTATTAGAAAACAGCATTTCAGACCTTGCTGTAGTCCGAGCTCCATCTGCATTCACAGCTATGTAAATCAGGACTGACCCAGATTTAGAATAGATAAAACAGTGATGTAATGCTAATATGAGCTAAGAAATATATCCTCATATGCATATACACACAAATAAATACATAAAATATATACATTTCTTGGAGAACATTGCAAACTCCTCCCCACAGACTCTCGGTAGCAAAATCAAGGCATGTAGTTTGCACTTTTCTGGAACATTAAAATACCGTTTCCTTCTTAAAAGAAGAAATTCAGACTATGGTTGGCTTTATTTTCCCCAGAGCTGCGCAGAGCCATTGTGGAAATTTTCAGAAGTCTTGGAAGTGCAGAGCTCTCCCTGGCACACCAACCAGCATCAGTGCTCACAGGTTTGTGTTTGGACATTACTTTTAGAACCATTTCCAAGGATTTTTTAACTGGGCCTGAGGATGTGCCAAACAAGTGAAACTTATTATAGACTCAAGCTCCTAGCATGAGAATTATTTGAAAGGGAGAAAAATCTGCACTGCTTTTAATTTACAAAGAACAGAAACAGCCCCAATTTTGATTGCGGATATTTCCAGGAATTAGAATTATTTTACATATATATAACTATATATAACCTCTAAATGATGTTGGTCTTGTCAATGTGGATGTTTCTTAAACATAATTTTCTATGCCAACATGTGCTTATTTCCTCAACTCTTATGCAGTTATTTATCAGTTCACACTTTTTGTTGGTACCAAATGCAGTAACATTTTGTGCAGCAGCACGCAATGATCACCAGAAAGGCAGGGATTATCCAGGCTGGATTATGTGACACCCAGCATGTGCATCAAGCCTCTTCCAGGACGTCTATCCTGACACAAAAGAACAAGTGGAAGATTCCTGAGCTGTGCTGAAGGCACACCTCATTCCTACAGCCCCACTATGCCATCACTGTCTTTATTTATTTTTTATCATAATCACTCGGGCCTCTGGGTAATTGGAACAATTAGGGTGATTAATTGCATGTTTGTAATAAAAACAGAAGACCAGGGAGGGTTACATTACAAGCTAAATATTTTCAGAAAACTCTATCAGCTGGTAGACATAACAAATGCGATCAGTTCAATGCAACACGAAGCTGAGCACATTGTGCAAACTGGTTTGCTCTGGAACTCGAATCTCCTCAAAAGAAGCCAAAGTGTTTAAAAAAATAAACGGAGTCAGAGTGCACAGGGGGAAAAGAAATATTGACATGTGAGGCTGCTGTACTTCTAACATAAAGAAACATTGTTTTCCCTTCGGTCCTTTTATTGTCTAAATAGAAAGTGCAAAGCAGGGGGAGAGCGCACAACAAGGCAGAGTGCACAAGTGAAGGTCAGGAGCTTGGAAGCAATGAGTTACACTGAAAGGAGAACTGGAAAAGCACCCAGCGGGGTACCTACAGAACCAACAGATTCCTCACTGACAGCAAGAGGGCAAACTAACCTGCCTGCCACCACACTCAGACACCGAGGGTTTTGGAGGGGGAGGTCAAACCCAAGAACAGAAGATACTCCCGCTGAAAGTTTCATTTGTTCAATCTTCTCTTAGAAATCTGGGCTCTCGTCTTCTCCTCAACAAGATACTACTGAAGGGCACCTTCAACCCGCGCCTCGTTCTGGATTTCCTCGCAACCACCTGGTCTCCAAAGACCCACTTTAACTAAATGGGGCGTGAATGCTTACTTACACACACTTCCCAGAGGAGAAACAGGAGTCAAGAACAGGCACTGCCCACCCCTGCCAGGAAAACTGTGCCAATGTATGGCAAAATGCCAAATTCCCTGTGAGGGAGGCGATCTCCCAGAGCAATGCTAGACATGGCTCAGCTATGACAGTGGTTATCACCTTCCTGCCTGTCTCCTGAAGCATGTGACCGCTGCCAGTGTTGTGCAGCTCAGATGTGTCCTGCAGGAAGGTGCAGGGCTCACAAACCAGGGGATGGCTGCACACCGAGGCAGGCAGAACCCTGACAGCTCAGGAGCCACAGCTCTGAGAGCCACACATCACCCGCAGAGAGATAGATGTCTGTCCCATGTTCCAAACCAGTCCTGGACATCAGTGACTCTACAGGATCTGGACCACGGTGCTCCTCAGTTAAGAGTCTTATCTTTGGCTGAGACTTCACCAGGCTCCTCTGTGAGGAGCACTATCAAATTTCTACATAAATAAAAAGCCAGCTTCTTATATTGCCCGCTCTCCCACATACCTGCCTGGTTACACGGAGAAAGTGAATAGTGAAAGGTTTTATGTTCCACTTGTATGATTGGAGACTTTGTGCTTTAACACAAGCACAGGGTCACAGGGCAGGAACAAGGTGTTTTCTTTCCAGTCAGCATGGACCTGACATTTATTACATGAGGGTTTTCTTCTATTTGTTTTAAGTCAATTACATTTTAACTCAGTTCAACAATGCTGGAAAACCTGACAAAATATTCCAGAGTGTTTAATCAGCACGAAAAGTTAAAACAGGAGCATATTGCAGTTTGTTCTTTACACCAGTAGGTCTTTCTTGTTCCAGTCCCTGACAAGCATTTGTGTCCCTGCCTTTGAGAAATCTGTCTTAAACATTTCTCTTTAGTTGGGAAAAGTCATTTCAGAGAAATGCCAATGTTTCTCGTGATTAATTATTGAAGGAATTGGCTGTTATTTTCAATTTAACTGTGGAATTTTTTGTCAGGCTAATTCAACTGCCAAGTCCTCACCCGTTTAAGAGAATAAGCAACATGAATCTGTAAGAGGAGTGGAGGGCAGTGGAGGAGTGCTGAGCTACACATCATCAGTATTTCTGTACATTCCCTTCAGAAGGGGCCTGTATTTCCCATATGTGTTTTCAGGTATCGTCACATTCAAGTGAAACACACAAACAAACAAAAAAAAAATGGGCAAAACTAGAGGGACTGGCTTCTCTGCAGTCAAATGTGCATCTACAATGAATCCCAAGCAGGTTAAACTCCAAACTTCTGAAGGCATTTTCTTGCATTCTCCCTGGCAGTCTCACTTACTACACAGGGGTAAGGAGAGGGGCAGACTAAGTACGTAAATATATCTATAAACACACATACATATAAACTACATATTAAAGCTTTGAGTTTGCTTCCCTTAGCTCCAGGTTGTTACGTTTCAACACAAATAAATTTGTTGTAGATGGGAAGAAACATCCTTCTCCAGCTCAGACCAAACTTTGCATTCAAATATCCAGTTTGTTATGGGGATACTGACTTTGGTTTGTTCACTGCAGAAAAGGCAGAGTACCAAGAGAAATGCTGAGTCCTTTAGTGTTTCAGCACTTAAGTCACCAGCTCCAGAGAAAAGTGTTCTGAAGGCCTCAGAGTTCTGGCTTCATGCAAAACCAAGGTCCAGAAAAATTAATCTAATCAACAACAACCAGTTCAGTCAGAACTTCTGCAAACATTAGAATAATTCATAAATATTTGACTAAAATGGTTATTTCTACAAATGCAAAGCCACTTAAATTCACTTCTCATTTATTATTCAGTATAGTACTCCTAACACATTTATATCTTGTAAAATGCTCCTCAGCAAAGATCAGAAAGATAGCTAAAAATTCTGCTTTTCTGACAAGACAGTTTTGTAAGCTGTAAAATATACAGTAGGTCTGTTTAATGGGTAGCATTCTAAAATTGTGAATAAAATTTGCTACTTGATGTTGCTCACACACATGAAAATTAACCACGTATTGGAAAAGATCTTATTTTCCCAACCAGGACACTAAAACCAGCCTCTGAAACATAAGCTTAGTTATGGAAATATACACAGTACCTATTCACACACGTACTATTCCCTGAGGATACATCACTTCGTGGAGAATTAGGAATTAACTTCTGATGATCCAGAAATCATCCTTAGAGACGATACCAGTCTGGCCTCTTCATTTCAGTTACAGCTCAGGTTGAACAATTTTATCACCAGTCACTCAAAAACCTACAGATTATCCACTGTAAACACAGTTTGATTATTTCACTTGCTCAGCAACCTGGTCTAGTGGAAGATGTCTCTGCCCATGGCAGGAGGGTTGAACAAGATGACCTTTTGAAGGTCCCTTCCATCCCAAACCAATGTGTGACTCTGTGACAAGATGCAGCTCACACAAAGTCAGACGCTTCTGACTGCATCAGTTTGTTGTGTGTTCTCCAAAGAGCGATTCCTGCTCCTGCTGAGAAACTGCCCCTCACCAGCATCCTGCATGTGTGTTTTATGCTTTAAGCAAGCATTCTATTGAAAATGTTAAATCCTGCTTTGGAATCTTCATTGCAGAGTAACACTGCTGGGATATTCCAGCTAAAGATCACCTCTGTCCTTTGCCAGAGATTTTTACAGTTTTGCTTTCAGGATCACACATGGCTTTTCCCCCAGGGAACAAACATCTTGTAAGGTTCTGAGGCTGCATTCTGATCACAGGTCGATGGACAGTTTACAGTTTTGCTTGTGTTTTTTGAGAGCTAGCCTGTGTTTTTCTTGCCTCTCTCCAAAAGGAATATCGTGCACATCTCTCCAAAAAGAACGAAAGAAACTCACTGGATGAAACACTGGCCCTCCAACTGCAGTAATTTGCTTTGCAAGTTTCTGGTTTCTTCACCAAATTTATTTCTCTCAGCTGTGGCTCTCGTTTAGTCAGATGTAAAAGATTGGCATTCAGGGGAAGAAAGTCTTGTGGCTGGTATGGATGAAGTCAATCTTGTAGGACTGCTGTGCTTGAATGTATCAGAAGACAAAATGTAGGAAATCACACTTGAAATACATTGAGTTGAGAAGTGAACTGTGGCCAATACTAAATACACTTGTGTGACTGCTACAAGGTCACCATTGGGTCTTTGTAGGCTCTGAGTCCTATTTTCTCTGGTTTTCCCTGCTGGAGATCCCACTACACTGTGATACATTCTAGCTCCGTTTCTGCAAAGATTATTTATTCTCTCACTCAACTCTGAAAACAGAATGCCTTTTTCTTGGAAGGGAGGTTTATACTCTAAGAGAAAAAAAAAAACAATTAAAACTGCCTTTAATTATAACCTGCTGCTCTAGAACACTAGCACAAGGGACACCATGCACACCAAGTCTGTACACAGGCTGTGCTTCCACAGGTCGCTATAATTTAAACAGCTCTCAGACATCACTTTTCTGCAAACATTTCAAGTCCAAAAAAAGTTAAGACCATTGGTCTGACAAAACCAGGACAAGAAGAGAATTAACTGCCTGACTTTACTCAGTAGGACTGAGGTCAGGTATTGAACAAAGCCTTCCTGACTCAGCTACAACTACTACAGCACCCTGCCTCATGAATCACCCACTAAGAGCTAGCTTATTTAACATCTACTTAGAATCTGCATGATTTAAACACTGTAATAATCACTAATCAATTTGACAAGCTTGAGCTTAGAGGAGGAAAGCCTGAAACTTGGTATAAAAACATCTTTGACCAATTCTTTTCCTACAGTTACACAAAGAAGTTAATTTCATTATATTGCTATATAAATATATGTAACTCTCATGCAGAGAGGTCCTCAAAAACAGAGACTTGAACTGAAGGTAACACAATCATACTGAAACAAATGGACAGTCCTGAAGGCATCTCCTGCTTGCAGTGCCCTTTCTCATAGCACTGAGTCCTTTCAGCAGGCAGACTGAAAATTGCTTACCCCAGAAGGCAAGTGCCTTCTTGAGCTCCAGTCCTTTCTGTGGCTCCAAGGGCAGTTTGGATTATCTATTGCATGAAACACGCATTTCAGCTCTATTCCTTCAACATAACCCGCCGGCACATTTTCTGGAGAAACTTGCTTACTTGGTTTAGACTTAGAGTAATGGAAAATTCACACCACCCTGTTGGCAATCTGTTCCCCTGCTTAACTCTCTTCCTCTAAAATTTCACTTTTGAACTTGGAAACTGGTGCCAACAAACCAAATTTGTTTAGCCAGTATGAAGCACCGTAAAGACATAAATTGGTCTGAAAGAGTCAGATTTCATCTGACCTTGAATCTTAGACTGAAGTTCAACATGACTGAGCGCAAGTCTCATTAGGGCTAACCATCCGTTATAGCTAAGTTTGGGTCCAAGGAATCTAAAGACATGAATTATTATGTTGAATTACCATAAAAATGAAAGTATTCTAGGTTCAGCCTTAAATGTTCTGTTTTCCTGTTTTTATGCTACAGGTTCGGTGGGTTTAGTATTTAGACTTCTCAAATCAAAATACTAGTCTGAAAGCAAGAACTTTTAAAATGGGTGTCAAATGCAAAGCTGTATCAAGTATGGGTTTTGGGCTTGATTTGTACTGCGAAAGTCAATACCATAAATGCTGTCCAAAAACTTGGTTTTAACTGTAGTTATCACTCACTGCCATCCTGCCACCATCACCAGCTTGGCCTGGGCGCACACCTTCCTCGGAGCACTGTCCTGGCAATTTGCTCCGGTTAACAAACACCGAGGGACCACGGGATAACCTTCTCCACGGAAATCTTCCTCTCAGCACCGCCAAGGCTGTAGAATCACGGAATATTCCGAGTTGGAAGGGGCGCAGAAGCAGCATGGAGTCCAGCCCTGAAGGGACGGGCCCATGAGGGGACAGACGCCCAGCCCTGGCGCTGGCAGCAGCCCGCTCTCAGCAGGAGCTCACAGCTTGCGAAGCCATCGCTGGGCTCTACCCAAAGCTCTGCCCACACTGAGGGGATTCCACAGCATGCCTGGCTGCCGCGGCAGCAAAACTCCACGGGACTCCCGAGTGAACCCCCGGGGGAGCCTGTAGCTGGCGCGGGGAGCCAGGTTCCTTCCCTCAGGAGGAGGCGGCGGCGCCATGGCCGCGCCAGCGGCGCCGGGCCCGCTCCCTCTTCCCCGTGAGTCGCTCCCAAAACCCCAAGGAAATGAATCGGGATTCTGATTTGCCATCTCCCTCCACAGCGTTCCCTTGGAGTGCTGTGCAAAACTTATTCCTCTGATTTTTTTTTTTTTTTTAAAGGTTTGGCTGTCTGATTGATGTGTTGCACCGGCCGTGAAAAAACACCGTGAGGTGTTTTGAGGGAAAACGAAGCGCAGCTGCCGGCTGGGACAGCGAGGAAAGGTGACCCAGGCGGGTGTGGGCTCTGCACATCCCTGTAAACCTCCGGGCACTGAGGGCTCCAGCCTTTTTGAGTGCCTTTGGAGACGGGCAGGAAGGATTTGCGATCCCAGGACTGAGGAAGCAAAGACACGTTTCACAGGCGCTCCACGAGGAAGGGGATGTAAAAAAATCGGCCATCTGCAGGTACACGAGGCTTTTGAATTTCTGGAATTCAAGTGTATATTTACTGTTGGAAGAGCATGAGAAACAGTCGATTTGCACCTTGATCAAAAGAATATATTTCTTAATGGAAAACAGAGCCTTTTGTAAAAAAAAATAAAAAAAAAAAAAAAGGGGAAGGTTCTTCCAGGGAACTATGTATATGGCTGTTATTTAAACCACATTCTCTGGAAAAATGAAAAAATTTTGTAAAAAGAAATGTTTTGTATTTGCTGTAGCTTATGTGGCTTGAGCACTTTGGAGTCCCTTGTGCCAGTAAGGCTATAAACCCCTGACAGTAATTATTAAATGAAACCAGAAATGCCTCCACTGAAAGCAGTTATGTAAAATAAAAAAAATCCCAAACAACTGTGTGAAATCACAGCTAGATCCATAGGGGATTACCCTATGGAATCAGGAGCAAGGTCACCACTAATATTGCCTGGCTGAGGACAATATCCAAAGAACCAGCAAGTAGAAACGAGTAAAATGTTACCCATTGTAATTAAAAGTAATGCCAAAATAAATCTGCTTTTTGTGGGGGCTCTTTCAGAATCGTTGAAGCTGAGCTTACTTGTGTGTGATGAGATGTACCTGTAAGGATATATGGAGAAGTCAAATGCACAAGGTGGGCGTGTGGACACGTCACTGCCTGGGTGTCTGTGGTGGATCTGGAGCTCTCTCTGGGCTGCAGTAAAACAGGCAGTCAGTCCCTCTCTGATTTTAGGAACACTTTCCACAAGATCTCTCTTTACACTTGGATTTCTCCCTTACATTCTGGCAAGCTAAGCAGAGACATAACTCTGTGACTAATGTTAATGTTGCAGTAGTAAAATATTGGGCAAAAAATGGGAAAAGCAGACCCACTTGCCTATAAGAATGATTTAATTAAAGTTTTCACTGTTCTAAAGTAGTTATGTTTCACATCGTAAAGAATTTTTCTGTCATGAAAACTATTTTTTTAAGGGGAAAGAGATTTTTTTTTGCTGCAAGCTGACTTTATTGGTAAGCAATTAAATACTTCTTTGGATTGCAGTTCAAAATTAATTACTCATTAATGTGGAAAAAACAGCTATAGTCTTGCTGTGGATTCAGAGGTTTCCAACTGGGTGCATCTAATTCCAAGAAGAGGAAAAAAAAAACCCAAACCCTAGAAGGAGTATTATAATTACTGTCATATGAAAACCTGCTTCAGTCCAGATGTAGAAGCCAATAGCCCGGGAGTGTTAACACTGAGCAGTCTGCTGCAGGGAAATGACAGATGAATCCTACATATGTTTGCAGAATGGACATATTATACTATCCTTCTAGAATCTCTTGGGTTTGTTTTCATTTTTCCAGAGCTCCTACCAAAAAAAAAAAAAAAAAAAAAAAAGGAAAAGAAAATTTTAAAAAGCAGATCTACAATAATCTGAGGGTTTTAAGTGTCACAGACACCTCTGTATAAAATCTGGATCCTAAACTTACATACCTAACCAATGCTGTCCACTCTCTACCCTCACAAGGAATTCCACTGACAGTAATGAAATTAGTAGTGGTAGTAAATGTTAAAGAGCTGGCTCCTAATTCCAGGTTTTCTCCTTCAAGGAATGAGCTTGTGGCTTTGTGAGGACCCAGGGACTTGCAGCAAGGACAGAGAATTGACAGATGTGTCAGGTGTTAGGAATCACACCTTCAGAAGTTCAGCTCAAGGGAGTGAATCCTCTGAAATCTGAGAACAGTGATGATGACAACTGCATATATGCAGATTTCCTACTGCAGCCAGTAGCAGCTTGCATGCATAAAGATTTCAGAAGCAAAAGGAATCCTTTCCTTTTCCTTCACAAATTCTGTTAATTCACCCAAAGTCTGTGTGGCTTCAGCCTTAATAAAAACCAATAAAATTCTGGGATGATTTAGGCTGGAACAACCTCTGAGTGACTTGTCTAATCCAAATCATTCCATTTCAAACCAAACTGATTTCATTATCCCTAAGTCATTTATTTAAATAAATGGAGTCAGAAGAGATCACAGAGTTTAATTATTGGAAACACTGGTTGGCACTAAGTTTGGAATTAAAATTAGTCACTTTGAAGTCCTTAAGTGCACAGTATGACAACACCAGTTGTCAAGGAATGTTTTTTTCCTTGGTTAAAAAGGACAAGCTGACCACAAAGTGGAAGAATGAAACCTTGAATTATCCATATAAGATAGTTCATCCTGTCAGCTCGAGAGTTACCCACTTTCAATTCTCTTACCAAGTCATTTACATCTCTAGGCAGGTGCAAGGACTTGGACACAAGTTTCCTGAAATGTAAAAGTCTGAAATGACACCACCCAGAGTTTGACTGATGACAGGATTAAGCATATTAAGCAGGATTGGCCTAACTGTTTTCCTACAGCTGTAGGACACGCAGGCTTAAGCTGTGCCAAGGGAAATTCAGACTGAAAGAGTGATAGAGTACTGGAATCCTCTTGCCTGGGGATGTGGTGGAGTCACCATCCCTGGATGTGTTTAAAACAAGACTGGATGTGGCACTCAGTGCTGTGGTTTAGTTGAGGTGTTAAGCATGAGTTGGACTCCATCTTAAAGGTCTCTTCCAGCCCAGTGATTCTGTGATTCTGTGAAAACCAGCTGACCTTTTGCCCCAGTCACCCTCTTGTCCTTCAGATGTATAAAGCAGCAAGGTAATGGTTTTACAGCTGCTCTGCCATACCTGACACGTTCTAAAACTGAACACGCTACTTTTAGACTCCCTCACTAATCAACTTCTCCATCTTTTCAGTTTAGTTGCCTTTCTCTGGCTCTTCCTTGAACTCACTACTTCCCTCTGGGGATGCCCATTTATCTGCAGCAAGGGAGATCCTCGTGGAGTGCCAGACCATCCTTCAGACAGGCAAAGTAAGGGCTTTGGTTCACTTGATAATTCAGAGAGATGGAGAAAAAGGGGACATGGCAATCTGGAAGCAGTTACTGGTCCAGTAAAACAGAGAGCAAACAGAGCTGTATGTGCAGTGTATCTGCAGTGACTGTGCATTACAGTCAGTGAAATGAGCTGGAATCCACCTTGCTTTGAGATTTAAGGAGTAATACAACACTGAATATGACTTTAGAAAAATATCTGGGAATGAGCTGGTTCAAGTATTCATCCTGAACATCACTATTTTCTTAAATCATAATGTTATGAAAACCAAACCCTCCATCCACAGAGGAACCTGCTTTGTGGGCACTGCTAGTATTTCTCTTTGTAGATTGTTTTATTTTGAAAAGAAAGAGGTATCCAGAGCTTTCCAAGCAGACTAAAGTTCTGGAACACTCCTGGGAGCAAATATCCTATTGTAAATCTAAAATATAACAAGTACTACATTAAATTCTTTGCTATAGATAAATGAGTTTTTCTGGTTTTTTGTTTTGGCAGTTCTAAATTTGCCACTTTCACTTTTGCCCCAAACTACTGCACTGCAAAGCATTCCTGCAGATCATCTACTACATTAAACAAAAGATAAATGTTCAGCTTAGCAGAACTTCTTTACTTCTTGCATTGAGCAAGGAATTATTAATAAAAGTATCAGAAAAGAGGTCTGTTTATTTTACTGGGCTCACCTCTACAGAAGCAGACAGACATAGGAAAAAAATACTGAGGCCTAAATCTCTCTCCAGACATGTCTGTTACACAGAGGTGTTCAGGGCAACATGTGACATTTGGCTAGAAATAATTACAAGCAGACACACATCAAACCATAACAGTTTAATGTATCTTTTTCAATTATACAAAAGTCCCACCCCAATTATTCAAACATTAACAGCTGATCCACTTGATACAAAATTCATCCAGGCAAAACAGTAGAGGAATATACCATTTTTAATTAAAGATTACAACTGACACTCACAGTATGGGTGGATTTGACTAATTATTATTATTAGAACTGGTGTTTTGTCCTGGACTAATCTCTCCACACCTTGGCCACGCCACAGCGCACTTCCAGTACACACGTGTAAAGCTGTCTACAGGAGCCCTTCAGAAACAAACAGTACTGCTCAGCTTCAGCTGTCATGAGTTAAACAACACTGAAATCATGTATAAATCATCAAGGACCTTCAAAATGTCAGATGTGAAGCCTGTGTGACAAGAGGTGATTCCAAATAACGTTGTCCCCAGTCTGCACAGATGGTGCCTTAAACGACCCAGAAAAAATGTGGAGGCACCAGGCCTTTCCACACATTCCTGCCATGCCCTTCCAGACCAGCACCCACCTTCCCTTCCCCTGCTCCATCACCTTCTTAGGCAGCCAAGTGCATCAGCAACCCAGGCTGTCTTCACATCCCCTCTCATGCAGTCTTCAGGCTCCACATCACTTAACTCCTCTGTAACATTCAGAACCAGATTTCTTTTACAGCAAACTGATACGAACAACATCTGACTTCTGTCATGAACATGAAAATGCTGCAGAATACACATGGCTCACAGACCATGGTCTGGGAGCCACATAACCTCAGCAGAGGAACGAATTTGGAGTCATAATCATTTTTTTGCTTCCACTGGAAAACCTTTTAGAAACATGGGCTTTGTAGTGCTTGGGAGGCAGAGCTGTGAGCCTGGTAGCTCGAACATTGATCATGAAGTGAGGCAGGGGACTAATCCCCTTCTAGCTGTTGTGACTGCTCGGTGATTAAGTATCACTCTACCCTCATTAACTAACACTCAGAAATGAGAACAGTGCTGCCTGCTCTCAGCTCTTCTCCAGCCCATTCTTTGTGTATAATACACAGATTGGTCTCGTTTATTCTAGGGAAGAAGGAGGTTGGCCACGTTCATGAACCACCCCTGAATCCTCATTGTCAGCTTCAGTAGCTAAAATGAAGAACAGGAAAATGTCAGAGTTAAACACAAAGAAAGAAGCAAAAACCCCAAACCCTCTGTTTCAGTTCTTGTTACACCCGGAATCAGTCACCTTTCCAAATTTGAAGCTGCAATGGAACAGAACTATGAGGCAGAGACTTCTGCCCACTTACCCACAGTGAACCTATGCCATGCCTTTTTAACACTCCTGTGAATTCTCAAAGGGCTTGACAGACTGATTCATAATCCTTTTTTCAAATCCAACTAGAGATGTTTATTTTATAAAGTGTTTACTTGGCAATTTCCATGAAAAACTCCCTCATCTCCTCACAGGCAACTTGGGTTTTGGTTTTCTGTGGCTTGCTTTTTTAGAAAGTCAACCATTTGCAATCAGAGTTTACCATCAGATGCTGTACTGGTTGTTTCACTGGACATATCGTGTTTATTTTGTCAAATTCTGTAACACGAGCAGTCAATACTTCATGGAATTGTGTAACAACATGTCTATACTTCACACCACCCCTGTAAACTGAACTGGCCTCATTAACTCAAGTATTTCTGGAAGCATCTCCTACCCTAGGAGCATCTTTTTACAGGTAAGCCTTGGAGTTTTTAAGTTTTTGTTTTTATCTGAGATTTCCTTTTGGGCAGACATCACAGACACTTCTCCTCACCAGCTGCCACCCTGCTAGGGCTTTCTATATCCATTGTCCTGCAACAGTTTTGCCAGAAAGCAAATTTCACCTCAGTTCTCCAGGTTTCTGGAGAAATGATGTTCCCAAGTTTAACTGCAGGTTGGAGTCACTTCCATTTTGAAAAAAAGAAGACATTATGCAATCCTAACACATCTTTATGCACTACACATTACAGTTTTTCTCTTTTTTCAAGCATCTTGAATTCCAGAAAGAATTTATTCATTTCACTCTTCCCTCTACATCTGCATCTTCTGCTGCCAGGCTATATTTTGTATGACCTCATGCAGAATTATCCCCCCTCACTGGGTTACCATTGCAAATTCCTGCATACCCTGGAGCACAAATGCTATGCAGTAGAATTAATTTCTACTTTCTCCATAGCACAAAGGAAACCGGACTGTTCTCTGAGGAACAATCCACGATGCATTGTTTCCTATGGCACTGTGCCGGGGCTGGTGTGTGTTAGGGGCTGAGGTCATTAGATGGCATTTTGCTCCCTGGGGGAGGCTGCTCTGCTGGTGTTTCTTCTCTACGCAGTTGCCTGTTTTCATCAGTTTTTGGCCAGTTCAATTTCATTCTACCAGTGCAGGACTGGATTTCCTCTGTTTCCCTCACGCACTTCACTCCATGTCCCCCATGTTTGTGTGCTACTCCCAGT
The DNA here is from genome assembly GCF_029207755.1 of Chamaea fasciata. NCBI lineage: Eukaryota > Metazoa > Chordata > Aves > Passeriformes > Sylviidae > Chamaea > Chamaea fasciata. Next base: position 27,572,525 of record NW_027094095.1, on the reverse strand, counting down.
TCCTTCCCATTCCCTCAGAGTCCAACAGAAAAGCTACAGCTCCCTGCATGTGCTCTGCCACTGCAGCATCCCCCAGATTTTTGTCCCTTCCAAATCACAAAGCCCATTAATCCTCACACACACTTCCTGATTTGCAGGCTAGCCCTTGTTTTCCTCTCTTCCCCTCAAACTTAGCCTGTATTACTTCACCTCCACACTGCCTTTATCAGCATCCTAAAATAACTCTACATTTCTACAGTGTACACCCCTACACTGCCATATTCTCCACATTCCCCTTGTCCACCACATCTCCTGCTTCCTGTTCTTCGGCTTTCCAGCCAGACAAGGAGCAGGGAGGGCTCGGGGGATGTGTCCCCACTGCTGGGCTGACTGGCAGGCCCTTGGTGGTTGGCCCCAGGGACACACACCCCAGGCAGGGACTGAGTGCACAGTGACACCCAGCCCAACACCACGACAAGCAAACGCTTCTGCAGGAGGCATCTGCTTCCCCTGCACATCGATATTGTGTAGGCATGTGATCACAACAGATATGTTTGGCTGAAAATAGCTAATGGGTTGAAGAGTTATGAGAGGACTGACATTAACAGAAAATGAGGCTGCATGAGCCTTATGTTGTTAAGAAATCAGGCCAAAAAAACCCAATTTATATTTTGTCACACATCACCACCACCATCATCTTTTCAGTTCAGATGAGATCATTCTACTTCTCTTATTTCTCCTCCCTCCTGATTTTTCAGTGAGTGATTATTATAATTTATTTCATAAACAGCTTAATGATTTTTTGTTCTCATGTTCAAAAAGAGAAAGTTGTATTTATTTATCTGCATTTTTAAAAATTAAAAAAAAACTAAAAATTGAATAAACCTCCCTATTTGCACAGCCAGTGTTAGTGGTTAATTCTCTGAGCAGCTCTACCCTCTTGTGGCCACAGCTTAGCTGCAGCCAAATGAAAAATATACTTCAAATATAATCACAAATATGTCCACATGTAGGCACAGTACATAAAACAGACCTAGACCATAAAATAGAGGGGCACAAAGACTTAATCTGTGACAGAAATTTAAAATCCCGTGGGAATCAGTTAGAGATTTTGAAGATTCAATCTTTCTTTTCCAGCAATTAAAATCTAGGATTTTCACATGAGCAAGAAAATTCATATTATTCCTAGTAAGTGTTAGTCTGCATGATTTTCTAACGACTTGTCTAAATTGAAATACAGCCAAATAATTTTTAAGATATGCCCTGCAAACCAGCTATGTAGAGAAATACTTTCTTTTTGAGAACTTTAACAGATCATTTTGTGGAATAGCTCTGAGTGCTGGGGCCTTTGATGCCTGCCTGAGACTGAGGTGCTTGTCAGCTGGAAAGCCCAAGCTTGCCAGGCTGCCTCCCCCAGGTCAGCCCTTCCCAGAGCAGGAGTCAGGACTTCAGGCCTGGCTTCAATCACAGAGGTCAAAACTAGCTGGGATCAGGGTCTCTTGGGTTTCCATCTCTGTGGTTAGATACTGAAACTAGTTTAATAGTGACTCTCTCAGGGCTTATCTCATATTTCCTTACCATGAACTTCCTTGGTTGTTTCAGCCAGGATGTTCAATGAAACCGGAGCTGGGATGTAATGAATCCCTGTCAGAAAACTTGGTGGGATGAACTGATGCAGAGGAGTGTAGTATCCTTGAGGGAAATCCCCAGCTCCATCTGGAACCTGTGGAAACACATGAAGCAGATCATCTTCCATCTAAAGACTCTCTCCAGGATACATCTGCATTATCAGACCGTTTCTGGGTTTTTGTCCATATGCTGCCATGTCAGTGCACATATTGGCACGTGGAAGGCCTGTGCACAGGGTAACATGCTGCAACTGAGGAGCAAGAACTTCCCAGATCATGTCAGAGCAAAACTGACCTTTAAAGTCCTTGTCAACTGTTCTAGCATCTCACTGGAGTAGTTAGTTAAAACCAGGAGCAGCCATCCTCTTTCTTGGTAACCCCTAAAATGTGACAGGGAATTTCTACACAAGCATAATAAATCTATTGTTTATCGTCTTGAGGTAGATTATTAACATCATTTGCTAATGTCTTCCTCAGTGCAATGTATCAAAATGCTATGAACTAACTGATCAGGAGAATGACTCTTCCATGGTTACTTCAACACGGAGAAGGCAGCTAAAATAAAGCAATATTAGCACAGGTAATTAAAAAAGTGCTACTCACCGATACGGTGGCTGCATTCCCTGGCACATAGCTGCTAGGAATGTGCCGGAATCCTCTCTGAAGTGATATCCCTGGAGGTGGTGGTGCTTCCTCACTGCTTGACTCATTGATGGCAAATCCCAGGGAAAACGGGTGGTAAGGATATACCCCAGAACACCCAGGGTACACTTTGGGGATTTCTCTCTCCAGGTATTCTGGGTTGACAGTGTATTCTGGAGGAAAAGCAGAGTGAGCTAGGAAAGAACGAGAAAAGAACAAATAAAATTATCCATGTAATTTTATGGAGTTACATAGAAATAGGTGCAGGAACAAATTCCACTCTCACACAGGAGAATCTGGTCCTTTGGTTTCATGTTGAGCTCCCCATGAACTGATTTTGTGATTTTTTTTCAGGAACTAAAGAAAGGTACAGCAAATGACACTGTAATACAGTTATTTTACGTTCTTTTCTTGTGCGCTGCAAAGTTTGTCCTTAGTAAAGCCCTGCCTGCAGAATCTTATTTTTTTAGTACATCAGCAAGAGCAAAACAAACTACCTTAAATTTTGACTCTAGTGACAGAAATAGCAGAGTTCTAACTTTCTAGTGTACTAATAATGCAGTCCTATCAGTCACTTCTTAGGTGAATTTACAGCACGTTCAGTTTTAGGGTCATACACAAACAACTTCAGAAGCAGAAATCTGTTACTTCATTTTTCATCTTGCATCTTGAATCTTTCATGGCCTCTCTGAAGTCTTAGGAAAAGAAGTAGAGTGGCCATTTGAATGTAAATAGGGTCCTTCTTGTCTGCCCATCCTCCGACTGGCAGAGAAGGCAAAGAATTTCCTTTGAAAGGTTTACTTCTGGAGTACTATAATTTGTGCCTAATCTTTTTTGAAGCTGGTCAGCAGGTTAGAAATATTAAGGGAAGGATTGACAGGCATCTGTATAGCTACTGTCATCTATAAACATATTTTAATTCCAAAACAAAGCTTAAAAAGGGAAGTTATTGACAGTATTCTCTGGGGACTGCAGACTTACTACAACGTAAGTCTTTTCCCTGGGCTTCTCAAGATATTTTGTCTTGCAGGCCACCGACTCTTCCAGAGATTCAGATTCATTACTGAAGTCAGTAAGAATTTCTGCAACATTCTTATAGTAACAGAATGGAGTTACCATAATAAGCTAGACAAGTCACATCAAAGACTGTTAAAGGAAACAATTTAAGAGATGACAGACCAAACAACTGCTCCACCTGAGAAGTTTATGCCCGGCTCTTAAATACCAAATCCACTTTTACATCAAGTAAGGCCAGCCAAATTTAGTTTTTGCTACAGGTATGAATTAAGGCGAACAGGTCTTTTTCTTTTACAGTACTACCATAAAATGCTAGTAGCAGTATTTTACGTATTTACACGCCATCACTGAGCTTTTTAGCCTTTTTGTTGCTGGAATTTTGTGCCTGTGAGTTTATAAAAACGGTGGCAGCGCTCAGAGAAACACGCGGAGCAGACCCAGTTCGGTTGCACTCCCAGACTCATTTCCCTCTCACTGAAAATCCACTTTGCATAAGCTTCGAGCCGGCAAGGGGCCGAGGCCGAGCACGCTGTTCCCGCCCTGCGCTGCCAAGCTGCCGAGGGACGCGTTGAGGCTGCACCCCGACACGCCAGCCCAGCGCCCTCCGGGGAAGGACAGCGGGACAGACCGCAGGAGCGGCTCCCCGGGCAGCCGAACTGAGCAATCAGCGACACGCACAAGTGGCACGTTGGACGGGAGAGAACAGAGGAAGATGCTGGGAAGAGGCTTTGGGGACAGGTCCTTACCGTCGTCCCTGAAGGGAGGTGGCGGCGGAGGCCCCCAGCACGCCGTGGCCTTGCCGCCGCTGTCGGGCTGGGCGCCCTTCTTCCTCTCCTGGCTGCAGCTGTCGGGGGCCCCGTCCTCCCGGGCTGCCGCCCCACGGGCCTCGCCCGACGGAACGGGCTCCGCGCCTGCCCTGGCCGGCGGCTCCGTCTCCTGCTGCCTCAGCGCCTTCTGGGCTGCCATGATCTTCTGCCGCTCGCTGATGAGCGAGCACTTCTCGCACAGGCACAGCTTCCAGCGGCAGTGCCCGGCGTGGCCCTTGACGGGCACCACGAAGCCGTGGTTGCGGCAGCGGGAGCACTTGGGTGCCCGCAGTGCTTTCGCCGCGGCCTCGGCCGCCTCCATGGCACCCCAGCGCGGGCTCCGACCCCTGGGCCGGGCTCCCCTCCTCCTCTGTGCCCTTATATAGGGCAGGGCGCTGTCCTACAGCCCGGGCCGGCGAGCAGGAGGGCCCACGGCAGCGGGTGGGGACCGCCCCGGGCCCCGCGGCCTCCCTGCCCTGCGCCAGGTAGGGCTCCCCCGGGCACCCCCTGCGGCCCTTTGGTGCGGGCGGGAGCCGAACCCCGGCCCCAGCGGGGGCTGAGCCTGCAGGAGCCGCGGGGGGCACGGGCCCCACGGGCGGGTAACACTGTCCTGCGCTGGTGCTCGCGGGGCGGGGGTTCGCATGGGCCCGGCGTGCGCTGACACGAGTGCGCTGTCCCTTACGTAGTGCCCTAAGAGACGATTCTCCCTTCTGGCACTTTAACATCTGCACCCACTTTCATACCCCTCATGCATTCGCTTTTAATATGCACGGGACTACAGTCCCGTTTTGTTTCCAATTTGCAGCATGCTTCTCTTGAGGAGGAGGAGTGACTGCCTCAGCAGAAAAAGAACACTTTCATCATTCTGTTTTTCAAAAGAAGGTACTAACACAAAGGTGGAAAGCGTATGTCATTCCAAAGACCTGTCTCCTTTTCTCAGAATTCCTTATTCTCTGGAAACAAAGACAGGCTTACAATTAGAAATACAGGAATGCTCCAGTTCTAGTGTTGCTTCGAAAGCGCTTGTTATTTGTTACTGCTGGCAGCTGCAAACCCATGGTTTACACAGTAACCCATTTCAGGAGAAAACTCCCCACTTTGCAAGGTAAGGCACAGCGCTGCTGAATTTTCTCACCTATACAATAGCTGTTTTAAGATCTTATGGGGGCAATAACTTATATGTTAAAGAGAACATCATAAAAATGAATCGCCAAGTAGTAGTGAAGCTTTCTAAGTTTCAAGAGAAGCAGGTAACAACTCTCTGCTTGCTCTGAAACAATTCTACCTGCAATTGAGTTCGTTTCACAGAACCTGGCAGAAGCCCTTCCCTTGGTGCAAATAATCCTGCAGAGCCTGGGGCACCCTTCAACACCTTGTGGGGTGAGGCTTCAGCTGAGCAGGCCCATTAGGGATTTGGCAACAGTGTGGTTTGGCAACAACTGTTTGCAGGGAGCAGCCAGCCCCTGTGCCCACCAAAGCTCAGCCAAGATTTCAGGCTTCTCACTTTGCAAAAGACCCAGTGGGACTTTGCACCTAAGTCTTGCGGGTTTCCAGTAGGATTTTGCCTCTCGGGGAGATGTTTTGTAAGTGCAATACTGGCATAGGAGCCCAGACTTGCTCTTGAAAGCAATTCAGACCCAAATCCTCAAATGCACTCAATCCCTCGACCCCTCAGTGCCAATCCTAGCCTGCAGATTTCCCTATCCCAATGGCAGGCTGAGCCTTTGGCAGTTCTCTCTGGTGCTTCTAAAGCTTGGTGTGGAGAGGCAGCTTCATGTGCACCTGTGTGTTACCATTTCTGCCCAGTTCAGAAAGGCACTTGCTTGATGTGCCTTCAATAGAAACTGCTCTTCAATGCAGTCATGAAGTGCTGCTTTCCTGTGCCAAGGCCTTGATCTTCCCATACTCATTCTAAACATTGACTCTGTATTAAATATAGATAGATAAAATATTCCTAATTTTATGCTCCATATTTTTACTGTATGCTCGGGATGTGCTAATTTAGCTGTAGAATGAACGAGGATGGATGACACATTTTAAAAAAACTGTAATTATATCTTTTCATAGATACCCAATCTGTGTTCATTTGGGTACTTGAGCAGAGTGGGAGAAAGGTAGGCTACATATATTTTATTTTCCCCAGTAATTTTCTATTCTGAGTCACATAATACTATTCTTCAAGACATTTACTCAAATACACAGAAATGTATCTCTTCTCTTTCTAAAATGCTGTACCAGCCATGGGCTGTACCAATTTCTTCACTAATTAAACCATGTCTTTCAAAGTCATGTGGAGTTTTCTTTTGAATAACTTCCACCTAAACATTCAGGATATAATATACTCTCCATATAGTTTGTTTCAAACATAACTAGACTTGCTATTTGTGGAAAAGTGAACATTTTATTTTGCTTCTGAGGTAAATCCTTATTTCTGCAGGCAGTTCAAAGAATTCTTTTATTCTAATCCTGTTATGTTTCTGTATATATATTTGAATTAGCCTAATCACACACTGTAAGACCATAACAGAGAGGAGATAGAACAATTTCAAAATACATTTTTGCAATGAAGGGTAGACTTGTATGTGGATGCAACTTCATGTCTATTATAATTTTATTCTTTGTTCATATTTGAAAGAAAATGAGGCCAAATAAAGACTCTTTGAAACTTAGTTTTCTCTGGCATTTTGTGTAAAATATGGTGGGAGCAGAACATAAAGTGTGTAAAGACTTGTGTATTAAAGTAGCATTTATAAGAATTAATATCTTGCCAAAATGAAAGGAAGGCAACCTTCTGACTTTATGTTATTGAAATAAATAGCAATAATATCTCTATTCTTTTCCAACTTCTGAATCATATAAAGTGTGTGGTTTTGGTATGCAGTTTGCTTTGTACATGAAACAGTGAGGAAAAACAATTACTTAGCTGAAAGGGAACAAATCAAAAGACTGCCATAAAAGTGAATAGCAGAAAATTGGGGTTTGGGTTTTTTTCCTCCTTCTCAGACTTTCCAGCTAATATTCATACTGTAAATGTTTTTTGGCAAGAAAATTGTTCTGTGGCAAGAAAATTGTTCTGACATTTCAGAGAGCAACGGCAACTTAATCAAGAAATTTGTTCAATCTGAGATCTCCATTAATAAATATTTCTACAATTGGTTCGAAATACATTTTCTTATACATAAAAATCAAGAGTATCTTTCAAATTTTTAAGACATCACATATGACAGCAAAATCCTCTATTCAAAAATTATCTTTTTTTATCTTTTTAGTTTGGAAGTATGCATTATGGACTGTCATAAGTCCTCATATAAAAATTGTTGTAGCAGTACTACTATCAGGTCTTCTCCATTATAACTGTGTAGAACTGTGGTTACAGCTCAGTCAGGGCAGAATCAACATGAGGAGATTTACCTGCAGAGGCAGAACTGCCCAAGAAGAACTCTCACCTTCACCTGTCCCAGAATATTATTTTAAGGAGTAGCATATTTAACATCCTCATAGTTAGAAGCTCCTTACAAAAAAATATGGAAGCATTTCAAACATCCTCTGGCTGACCTGCAGTCCCAAATCCCCTCTCGCTGCTGAGCTCGCAGCAGCACACATCCATCAGTGCTGCCGCAGAGCTGCAGGGCTCAGCTCTCTGCTGACAAGCTCATGAGGTTGTCTGATCCTGCCCAAAGCAAGCCTTCATTAGAATGAATAAACTTCTTCCAGTCACTTCTGTACACTGTTTTTTCCACTTTTCTGATCAGGGTGAAATTGTACTGTAGTAAACATTTTTTTTTTAAAAAAAGTGAGAAGTGCAGTGTAGAAACAGTGCAGTATGATTATACTCTATCTGCCTTCAAATTTGAAGTGTCTGAAATGTTTGGGTTACACCTTTTTTAAATCTGGTTGCAGTTAAGTTCTTTAAGTTGAAATAAACAGATTTAGCTTTTCAATTCTCTTTCAGCATCAATTCCTTTATTTTAAAATGTTGTCTTTTGTCATGCAAGCAGGAATTCCACTGAGGTGTGTGTGTGTGCGAGGGGTTATTGTTGTATTTAAAACAATTTTAACCAGAGCACAATTAGATGTTGACTTTCATCTGCTGTGTCAAAAAGGTGAAACTCTATGCTGTGATCAGAGAAAATTGGATGGAGTTTATAGGTATTTTAAAGTCCTAAAAATGTATCAAAGTTATATAAGCGCTTCTGGTTTCTTTAACAAACACAACTAAAATAAATATTGAGTACTTAGAATTGAGTATCTTTTTAATATGTAACAGTTCTTAAATATTAACAGCAGAGACTTTATTAGTAACACTGCTGTTTGCTTATTGTAACAAGATCTTTATTTAAGAGAAAAGAAATAGTGATTAAACTGGAAACTCTGTGATCTGGTTATTTCATGAGTTCCAGAAGGGTGGGGTGGACCTGGAGAGAAATCAAGCCCAGCAAAGAAACCAAACATAGCAGTTCTTATTCTGCTTCAATACACCTCTCACATAAGCAGGAAATAAAATGCATTAAGGGGAAAAGACTGGGACAGACATAAATACACACACAGGGACGCTTTTCCCAAATAAGTGATAGAGTGTTTAAAGATCCCTATCTAGAAAAAAATGGATCCATGACAAAAAACTCCTATGGGGAGTGTTCAGTCAGTTTGCAATAAATAAGGATCACTGTATCATCAGAATCTGATTGTTTGCTTATTTTTCCATGTCTAAGAAAGTAATTATCCCTTCAGAAGAAATCTTTTGTTTCTTTAGAAGGTCACCTTTGTAGGCATTAGTAGAAAAAAGAGTAACTGAAAACCCAAAGAATATTCCACTCTGGTAGTGCTATGGCAGCTGCAGGGGTGCCTGAGTTACAGCACCATTTTACTTTAGTAAGCTCCCAAATTTGGTGAGTTTTATGCTGGATACCACTCAGCTTGTCAATCAGTCTTCTGCCTAGAGAAATAAACACATTTCTAATCCAGAGTCCTCATTCTCCTTCCCCTCAGCTATAGTTCTTGTCATATTACCTTAGACACAAAGAACAGAAAATCACATTTGAATTCTCCCAAACAGCAAAAAAAGGATTTCATGCAGAAACAGTCACGCTCTCCACAGTAAGTAGGTGGCCCGTTTAGAGTCATCTTTGCTTAGCACCTATTTTGTGCTGAAATTGTCATATTACCTTGTCAGCAGGCCTAAAGCAATGCTAATAGATGGATAAGGCAGGAGACAGCTGAAAGACCACTACAAACATCAAGTGTACTTGCTGTGGGCAGGATTCCATTTGTGATTGTCAACACTGGTACATATCCCACATTTTCTAAATGCATTTCTCCACCTCACATCTGAATTAGATTTCAGAATATCTGAAGTAACTTAAACAATGCAAAATAAATAAAACCATCTGTTTGCCTTAATTTCTTCCTCTTCAGCCTGGACTCTTCACAAATAGTTCAGTGAAGCCAACAAAATGAAATTACCAAATAGTAGTTACTTACCAGCATAGAATGAGAGACTATCATCAAAATGTTTATCTTGGAGACAGAACAGACAAGAGGAGTGATGATTAATCTCTGGCATGCCTGCTAAAATTGATTTCTGGTATTCACACCAATAGAACATCATGTGGTCTTTGGGGTTGATTCTGGGAATTGATAGACTCCCAGTGAGATCATAAAGCTTCTTGCTGGCTCCTTAAACCTGTATGTCAGAGAGAAACTGGTTTGTAGGGGGGAAGAGAATGCAAGCACCAACAGTGATGAATTTGCTTTAGCTCATTCCAGCCAGGTATATTGAAGGATGCTGTTTAAGAAGCATTCCTTCTCTTTGTTATTTCCATAAAACTTTTTATATACAATGACAAGATAACCTTTAAAATTTAATAGAACCTTGTAGATCATATATACAGTATATGTACGTATATTGGAGATATATTTTTCACAGGAGAGGACTTTTGCAAATATGAACATAAAAAGTTAAGTTGAAACAATTCCTGCCTGTATCCAAACTGAGGGAGTAAAGCTCTCTTGCCGACAGACTTATGTCCTTGCTGTGTTGAGACAACTTGCATTTCTCTCTTTCCAACGTGAAATGTGTTGGTGAGCTACCTCAGCTGGCACCTGGAACTTCAAAGTCCACTAACACAATGTAGAAAGTACACAGTGGAACAGGAAATAAAATCAATGCATTAATAGGGCACAATCCTCTTTTTTACCTCCTTGATGCAGCAAATTAAAAAATAAATCCACTCATTCAACAGTGGACAGCAAATCACCTGTGGCAGCAGAGATTATGGAAAAAGAAGACATGAAAGTAGCAGACAGCTGACCAGCAGCTTTGACACACATAATGGTAAGCATGCATGGGTGTGAAGCCATACTAAAGTATTTTCACTGCAGAAACAAGAGGGAAACCAAAGAGGCACATTTCCTTGGCATTTCATACTTTGTGATCATGAAATCAGACTGTCTTTCATCACAACAAATGTAAACAATTGCAAGTTTAGTTATTACAAAGCATAGAAATAACAGAATCAGACAATAGGTTGTTAGCAGTTATTTCCTTTGAATCTAAACCAAACTTGATTTTAAGTCAGGGAAGTTTAGTTTGATCAACTCCAGAAAACAAATAGAAAAAGACACCAAATCATCTCTCCAATTTCCCTGGAGCTGTGGGACCCAACTGTCACAAAAGGTTGCCTGTAGCTGCAGGGTTGTGCTGTTGGAAAGATTGACCTCCAGAGCAGTGACTGCTGCAGGCAGCCCCTGGTTTAGCTCTTTCCTGGGCAGCAGCCTGTTCCCCTGGGCCCCTGCGGAGCTCCGTGCTTTGGGCAGCCACGGCAGCGGGAGGGAGGGAAGGAAAGGGCAGCAGAACATGCGGACATCACCCTTGCAGAGCACAGCTGAGAGGGACCTCTCACACCTCTGCTTCCCCGTGCGTGTGAAATAACAGGGAACACAAAGCCAGCAGTGGTGGGAAGTCATGGTTCCTGATGGCCGATGATGAGCAATGATCACTTAGTGATCCCTAGTTTTGCCAGAACAGCAGCACTTGTCTCTTTCTAATGTGTATGGCCATCTTTAAAATACTGGCACCACAAACACACACATTTTTATTTGAAATGAAATACTGGAGGGTTGAAGTCTTATCACAATCACACATTTATTTAAGCTGAGGACAAGAACTGCATTTCTGGCAGGAGGAGTGGCATGCCTGCTTTGACATTCCAGGGCAATAACCCCAGCACAGGGAGTGGATTCCATGCACCGTGTCCCATCCACCGGGTGCCCAGAGTGCTGCCTCAGCCTTCCCCGGCCTCTACCACCAGTAATGTTCTCCCGAAGGTGAGTTTCCTTTCAAAGCAGTTTGAGCACACAAATTTCACATTCTAATCTGTTTGCACACAACAGGGCTGTTGTCTTAAGGTTTATTAGGATTCCTTTAACATATAATGCCTGTTTTCCCTGAATAATGAATCTGAAAATATTGACCTGGAACACGGTGTTTTTTCAATATAAACTTCCACACTGTTTTTCAATGTTATAATAAACTTCCTCACATATTTAATATAAGATTTATCTTTCAATATTTAATGGAATGAAAGCACTAACATGAGTACACGTAATAAAGTGAATTAATACATTCACATAAAGATTAATGTTCCTGAATAAAGTGTGTATCTATAAGGTTTATTGAAATTGCATATTAACAATAATCATGTTTTATTTTAGCATTCTTTACCTCATAATACATACAAACCCAAACAAATTTGGTATTTTTGAGCACACTGTATTCTTTAGTGTTAATGATAGTGACTCTTATTTGCAGTTGGCAGAAATGTTCACAGAATATTTACTGTCAGGCATCCAAAGGTTTCCTGCTCTTTAATAGAAAATCTATACATGCCTGTACTGTACAAATCTGTACTGCATTTTAAATTATTATCCAGAGACAGAAAAGTAGATGTAATATATGCACCAATTAGACACAATACCTATTTTTTACAAAAGGTAAATGTTAAGAAAAATAATTATTTTTCTTTAATAAAGAAATAAGACAACATCAAAACTAAAATCAAATATTTTTGTCTAGTCTTAATTCCAACAAGTCTCAGTCAGTACACAGATCTTAATCTTCACTTTTCCCAAGTGTTATTTGTTAAATGTTACCCTTTTAGAACCAAATTGTTAAAAAGCAAGTAGAAACATCATTATCTCTAGGAAATCTTATCTGAGTTTCCCTTGCTGTAAAAATTAGAGATTATCATGAATATTTTTGTTGACTAAATAAAGCATAATGTGGATCTTTAAGAGAAAATAATTAGGCGGCCATCCTGGCAAAATTACATGTTTTAGTGTTGATTTATCAGCCACATTATCATGACATTGATCTATCCTGCAGTCTTAGGATTCAAAATGGTGAACTGGTGAATATTATAAATTTTATCAAGGCATATCAATGCCTTGATAATAAGTCCGGGGAAAGAAGATGAACTATCTTCATTATCTCAGTAAGAAAAGCTTTCCCATTTTTACAGCACACTTCCACCTGTCCTAGCACTCAGACATGGAGAATAAAAATAAATGTTTGACGTGCAATTTCAGGAATGCCTTGTCCAGTTGTATTAATATTTCCATATACCTATTAGCAATACCAAATTGCCAGATGTCTTCACGGCAGTGACTTATAGGTAGCCTCTGTTTAACTAATGCATCTCTTCCGTGTTTGGTTTCCAAGTGCCGAGCTCCTGCTGTTGGTTTTTCATACATACATGATATGCTTTTCAATTTCATTCCATTTCTGTTATTCCAGTTGTCACAGTATCTATTTCTTTCCTGTTTGAGCCTTTAATCCTCTTCCGTGTTGGTAATATCTCTCAGTGTTTGCCTTCTGCAGAATTTCATTAGCACACTTTTTTGTGGCAGTCATTACTGCAAAAATTAAATAAGGCAGATTCCAGTATTGATCCTTCAAGAATTACAATAATATCCTCCCCTGAGAAAACAATTCCTCTTCTAGCACAACCAAGGGCTTTTCCTGCTTTAGTATTTTATTCACAACTTTCTTTGCAGAAGCCTGATACATCTTATCTGCATTATTTTCCACTGATTGGTTTTAATCAATAGAGATACATTCACTCAGGCTGCTTCACCTTTGGTAAACTTAGTTTGCATTTTGTCCCATTTTCATTTTTGTTTTTTTTTCCCCCCCTACTCACATGGATGTTCTTAAAGGAAAAACCTTCTAGATTCTGGAATATTGTTGAGGTCACTCGAATGTTTTCTGGTTGTCCTTTTTTCCCCTTTCTGAATTCCTGGCGAGAGGTTTGCTTTTCAGCAGTGCTCTGCTACCAGTCAGCAGCTTTATTAAAAATCCTTGCTGCTGGACATGCAATTTCATGTGCCAGTTCTTTCAGAACCCAGGGACAGAGATTATCCTGTCCTTCCAATTTCAGTGCTTTAAGCCCTTTTTTTTTTTTTTTTTTTACATCACATATAATAATTTCCATTTTGATACCCACATTTACATTTACACGTTACATTTTTTTTTGTGGATAGTTTTATCTTTAATTGCAAAGTCCCTGAAAAAGAAATTCTTACTAGGACTTATTTTCGTAATAAAGGTACTTTGATAGTTCTATGTGAATTATTAGGGTTTTACCAAAATAAATTAAAACCCCATAGTTTTAGGGTTTGTGGGTTTTTTACAGCCAATTTGATATAAAAAAAATTACTGTGAAAAGAAAAAACACATCCATGCATATAATAGTTCTGTGGCAATGCCACTACTGTCAGACCATGCCCTGTAAAGAATACAAATACATCTGAAAATACCTTGATTTGTGAAGTGCAAATGGCAGAACTGAACAGGAAACACTGCAATTAAATGACTTGCAAGATTAGGGATTTCATTCTGTTGTCGGAGTATTTAATTCAGGAGCCTGCACTGCATCCCTCCAAGCTCCACAGGACGGAGTAAGGTTTTTGGAAATTACAAAACTTCACAGATGTACAAAGTTTACGTACTCTATACTTAATAACAGGGAAATAAGGAGAAATTTCAAGAGTGTGTACCTGGCAGAAAACCACACACAAGTTTCAAAGTTATCAGTTTTCTCAGTTTAAACTCTGGGCAATTGTAGAAGAAAAATAACAAAGCAAAGTGTCTCCCTTTTACACTGGTTTCCATGATGACAGTGGGGTTTTCAGGGGGAAAAGCATGAGAACAAAATTATGAAGAACAGGGTATGTGGTGAAGGGAGACAGACTGAAAATGGGGTAAATTAAAATAATTTAGAAAGAAAAACTGTGTCTGAGAAAAAAGTGAAAGAGAGAGCAGAAAAAATAATGGAGGCTATTTACAGAATTTACAGAATGAAGCAAAATTGAGACATATTGTGCTCAGGGTTTATCAGCCTGATTTAGATCAGTACTACAGTAGATGATTAATAAAAAATAAAATTTATATGGGGACCTGCAGGAGAAGTGAATTTATATTTTTAATTTCTTTATGCTCATAAGGAGACTTCCAGAATATAGGAATATAGGAATATATTAAGTACATAAAAATAAATGAAAAAAGGAAACAACAGACTCATTACTTTAAAAAAGCTCCCCTGTTTAGCTGGCAATCAGCAAAGAAATACTGTATAATAGTTCTGGTGAAATGGATATGCAGTTTAGGCAGTGTTAGACCAGAAGAAAGGAGAAATTGGTTGATATCCATCTCTTTTCAGTAAAGACTATTAAAAAAATTATTAAAGACAAAATTCGACCTTATGTATGACCATTTTAGACTGACATAATACAGAAGAGTCAGCTCTTACTTCTCAGTAGAGTAAAAAAAAGCTCTACTAAATTTAATGAAATTGCACTAAATTGATATCAGTACCATCAGGAGAAAAAAAAACCCAACCAACAAACAAACAAACAAAAAAACCACCAACAAAACAACTCATGAAAGAATCATAGCAGTGTGCATTTCTAGCGGGGCAGAATCTGTCTCACAGATGTTCACATGCAGGCAGATGGTGTTGTATGTAATACATGTACAGACAGATAGGCATAAATAGTGACTGCTAAAAGCATCATTTCCAAGAAGACTTAAAAGGAGAGTTTCAGTATTTGCTCAGGTTTGTTTTTTTCTAAACTTTGGTGCTCCACTAAATCTTTTCATGAACCAGAGGGACTTGACTGCAAAGACAAGAACATCCTCAGCTGTGGCATTTTCCAAAAGGAAAAAAGGTTCTATGTAAACATGGAAGCTGGGCACAGGTTATGTGGAAATTTTCGTCCAAATGCTCTGAAGGGAACCACAAGGGCAGTTGACTCCCCAAATTCAGCCCCTCAAACTCACCAGGGGCAAGCGGAGCTCCTGCTGTTCATGTTGCAGCTTTGAGGCCTGGGTGCCCCCACTGCTGGCTGTTCTTTGTGTCTGCACAGTGGGAGCCTGGATCAAACAAACGCAGGGGTTTTGTTCGAAGAACGTGGCACTGCAGCAGCAGAAAGCTCTGCCCTGACCTCCCTCACGGTGCTCCTTCCCGCCCTGCAGCGCAGCCGCCATTTTGCCGTGCAGAGATGTGAGGGCAGAGCGCTCTCCCCTCACGGCCTTCAGCTGAGCCTCTCTGGCTTTAGGGCTGGTGTGCACCTCAGCGCAGGGCAAGGGACATTTTGATAGCGGTTTTCTTGCTCCTGTGCACGCTGGGGTTGCTCAGGGGTCCCTGCACACCTGCCAGCCCAACAGGACACTCTCCCTGCACCTCAGGAGGAGCTGAGGTGGGAAACAGAACATGGTCACCTCAGGGGAAACATGGAGCCCAGAGCTACTGCAGCTGTGTGTGTGGCACCCCTGGAAGGGAAAAAACCACCCAGGAAGAGAGGAAGAAATAGAAGAAGAGACACAAAATACGGAGTAGCTGAAGTGGGTGTTTGCGTTCCTTCCACAAAGGAAGCATGAACCCATCCTTCAAGGAGGTGCTGTGCCAGGGGAAGCACAACATGGCCACCCCTGGCAAGAGAAGCAGTGCCACCAGCCTGGTGGATGGTGCAGGGCAGCAGTGCCCAGGAGGAGCAGGCTCAGGCTGAGAGAATCCCAGCCCTCAGGGGAAGAAGCTGCCGAAGAAAAGGTTAGGTTTTTAACTGAGATGTTTCTTTCTTCTGGCTCTTCTGGCATTGTGAGGGTTCTTGGCTGCAGTCACCATCATGGCGCCTACTGTTTTTATAGTACCTGGGTAAACAGTACGTGCCTGTGGTGGCTTTTTTGATCACAATTCAGGGGGGGAGGGAACCAGGCTAAACCTAGGGGGTTACATGCTCTCAAAAACTAAATCTCTTGAAGCCCTCTGCTCCTCAGCCCTTCCTTGGGCAAGGAGATTTCAGCCTCCTCGGCTGAAAAAACAACTGGCAGAGTTGTTTAGTGCTGTGGTTATAAACTCTTTTGAGGATGAAGGGGCAGGGGCAGGAGGGCAGCAAGGGCTACCAACCCCTGGCATCATTAGCCCTGCTCGGGAGCCTGGCACCAACAGCTTTATCCATGGCATTGCCAGGTCTTGTTTGGCAGCCAGGGCTCTCCCTGGTGGGAGCTGATGTGCTGCTGCTTGCAATCTCTGAAAGCTTGAGACAAAATTTCTCTGTGCTGCGGGTGGATCTAGATAAAGAATCCATGGAATAGGTTGCAGGGGGGAGGTGGGTGCTCGTGCTTTCTCAACAGAGTGCTGTTTCTAGAAATTCAAACTGAACTAGACAGTTCTGTCAAGAAAATGTTATGAGCTCCTGCTAGATCTTATCCCTTTATGCCAGGCATTTATGCTTTGTTTCTGTCATGGTGGCAGGTGGAATTTTTATAGGGATAAAAGTATTCTTGGCAAGGAATAGTTAGCAGAATATTATGGATTAGGTGGGTGTTCCCTGTGCAAGAACAGAGCCAAAGCAAAACTTGTGAAGAGAAAGAAAAGGCTGCAGTGACAACTTTGTCCTGTTGCTGGTTGTATTCTCAGTGACCTGTAAAATCAACAGAGCTTTTAGTGTTTACAGTGCATCAGGCATAACAATAAAAAAAACCGTACATGCAGAATACATTTGGAGAGAATGGAGCTGAAAGCACTGCCTCAGGAAGTGAAGCCATGTCCAAAAGAAGCTGCTGTTTTGTGCATGCAAGGTCTGTGTACACAGCCCTGGGTTTCAGAGTACAGTACTTGTGCCCCAGGGGCCCTTGGTTTACTGGGTTCTTGAGACAACTGAAAACTGTCTCATTAATGTCATTATTGATAGCAAAGGAAACATACTTAAATTGCTTTTCAGAGAGGATAAAACACATAATTAAACATATTTCAGAATTCTTTTTAATTATATGGAGTCTATTTTCCTTATCTTCTACTTGGGCTCCTGAACATTTTTGTCTATCTAAGCAGACAATACATTTTTAATTAATAGCCAGTAAAGACCTCAGGATAGAAATAGAATCCTACAAAAAAAGATTTCTGTTGTGCTTTATTGTATGAACAAATCTCCAAAGAAGACTTTTAATGTCCTAGTTTTTCTCTATGAATATTCTTATTCCTCTGAGGGGAATCCAGCTTGGACAGAGGTTAGTGCAATTGATGCCAGGCTGGGTCATTTTGCTGACAGGTGTAACTGCACTTGCCTGTAGCATTCTTTCTGTTTGTTGGGAAAATGGCATACTTCTGACCCCACACATCCCCTTTTCTCTCTGTTGCCAGCAGCTGTGTGCAGTGCCAGCACAGCCAGAGCATTTCCAGAGATTCTCCTGCAGTGGATTCCTCAGAAAACTCAGAGTTGATCAGGGCACCCCAGGCTATGGAGCAAAGTGTTGCTGCTGTCGATCTCTTCATTGTTACTGCACTGATAAATATTCCTTTTGGGGACCACTCCTAACACTGGGAGCTGTGTTCAAGATGGCAAAAGACGGAGTTCATTTGGGCACTTTGCTTATAGGGCTGCAGGAAAATGAATTGATTAGAACTTCTATAACCAATGCAAGGTGCCACATCAGGGAGGCACAAGTCATGTCTCATCCATCCTTCATCTAGAATAAAGAGAAAATAAGATAAATTTATTTCCAAATCTCAGTATGCAGCCACTGCTCTGTCTTGATACAGTTAATTTCAAAGAAAGTGTTTGTTCTTTCTGCCTTGTTTCCGATGTTTGGAATTTCAGATGTGGTCTATTTCCAAATGCCTTGTTATTGTTCATAAAGGTTTAATTTTCCTTGGTCTCTCTGTAACAATCTGGTATAACTTATTTGATAAAGCAATTTAGTTATTTTTAAAGAGAGTTCGCATGAAACCTGTTTTGATTGCTTTTCATGCTGAATAACAAAGATGAAGTCTTGAGTGATTTCTGTTTTCTAAAACAGAGTGCTGAATATATTTTAAGAAAATGATAATGGACCAAAGAACAATGACTTTACTCTGATACATCTCATTTAGTCCTACTGAAATGAAGGTGGAGCTGTCTGACTAAAATCTTATGCAAAGATACTTAGATTTCTACAGAGAGATCTATTTGTCTTAATTTTCTATAGAAGCTTCAAAGTGTGTGACAGATATTAATTCACTTCTAATGTGCTCAGTCTGGGCAGGGCTTTCCTCAGCCTGGGGGGCAGGGGGAGTGTGAGGAATTGGGGTGGGAATGCTGTGCCTTCATCCCAGCCCCTGGCACCAAAACACACCAACACTGCCTGAATCACCTCCCCGTGTTCCTGGAAAGCCTGGGAAGTGGCTGCGCAGGTGTGACTGTGGTGGCATTGGGGACGTGCAGTTAGGGGACAGAGAGGGCTGAGATCGATGCCTGTCACACCACACGTGGGTATAGGATATATAGGATACACCTACAGCCCTCCCATTGTCCCAGCAGCTCTCAGGGGATTTTTTTTTGGGTCCCTCCTTACACTGGGATTTACCCAGGTTTGAACCAGAGCTCAGGTCTGAAGGCCGTGGGATGGCTCCTAACAACGTCGTGCTGCCTTCAGATCAGTAGATGGAGCTCCAAGATAAATCGTTCCAGCCCTGAAGCATTGCAATCAATTAAACATAACAGCTGTTAAGAGACCACAGTAATTACAAGGCTAAATGATATCCTTAAATAATCACTTGGGATTTATACATCTTATTCCTTAAATCTTATCATACATACATAGAGGTTTGTTAGAGAGAAAAGTAAAATTAATTCTGTGCCTCTCTGCCAGATCTCTCTGGTGTCTTTCCAAGTGTTTAGAAGACTGAATGATAGCCAAAGTCATACATGTACTCTTGGCTACAGTGCTTCTTCTTCAGCTGCCTACAGAAATCCAGTTTATAGAAACCTGCTTATGATAATGTGCTTTAATTTTAACCCTCTTAAATTCACTGCATTTCTCCCATATAATATGGACAAGTAGTACTGACTTCTGTGGTTTTCCTGCTTTACTGTGTTGGCCCTTAGTCTCCCAAATTGTAGTCTATATCTAGTGGTATAATAATTGTTCAAAAATCTGACCCTATGCTTCAGGGTAATTTTCATTATAATTATGTTGTCTCTGACCTCTACCATTCACATATATGCTAATTGTTCCCAGTGTTTAAATGCATCCCTTAAAACTTTGGGAAGAGGAGACTGTTGAATTCCTGATAACAGAAGAAACATCAACAGTAAGAATTGCCACCTCAAACTGTGCTGCCTATACAGGATCCAGCTGTCCAACAATATTTTTGTTGTGACAACAGCAAAAGATAAACTGTCAGGGCATGAAACAAATGGTCTTAAAGTTATTAATTAAATTACTGAGCACATGACAGGAATGACAATTTGTTTTATGAGAATTTGAGCTTTGGTAAAATAATTGCCAGAGAGATAGAAACTAATTAGAACACAGGAAGGAGATTGCCATGCAGCTTCCTTCCAGGCAAGTGAAATTAGGAAGAGGTAGGAGACTGTGAGAACAGCACACACATTGGATATCAACGACAAAATAAGGATTGACTCTTATAGGAAACCTGGATTAAGTCTGAATTTTCCCTGGATGGGAAATGCTGCTGGTTTTGTCTTGTATTTGGCTCTCTGATAACCTCTGGCAGTACCAGTGAAGCCAGGGCTACTCTATATTAATTTATTGAAACTCTGTTTGCATCCTTTTAGTTAACTAAACATGTGTTTGCTTCTTCTGGCATGTGAGAAATCCACAGAGAAGCATTAGCCATATTATATATTAATGTAAAATGAAATTAATAGTGATGTGAGCTAATAGGCTGGGCTTTGAACTTTGGCTGCAATAGGGAAGATTTCTTGCTCGTTCTTCCCACTCAGACAGAGGGATGGTAAACTTTAGGCAGGTGATGGGAAGATGCTGGCATCCAGCATTGTGAATCCCAGTAGCAGGAATTGCTGAGATGATGGATCACACACCCTGGGGACCTGTTTCCATCTTCACTTAAATTCCTTCTGGTGATTTTGCCAGGGCTGCACCTCACTCTGCAGTTTACCTTCCTGTTCCCTTGAAGGAATGAAACCCAGCGTGAGAAGAGCAGATTGACAGTGAAAATGATGGGACACAGATTTATTATAAATATTTCTTAGAGAGGTTATTCATTAGAGTGCACAGCTGGCAGTGAAAGTTGAGTTAACATTTCTTCCCATGGGAACAGTGCTGAGCTGGAGAGGACAGAACCCTCAGTGATCTCCTGCTCCCCCCATGCTGCAGGCCCTGCTGCAGGTGAGCAGCAAAATGCAGCTGCTTGTCCTGCTCCAAGCCTCTGCTGCAACATGGCAGCGATTTAGGGGCCCAGCTCCCCCTTCCCCTGACCTTGGGTGATCCTGCAGAGTCAGTGCACATAAGGAGCTGGGCATAAGCTATGCTTGCTAAAGTTTTGCAGTGGAAATTTTCTCTGAGGTTCTGCAGAGTTCACCTGCTGTGACCTCCTTGCAATATTTATGGAGATGTTTGGCTGAGCTTGTGAGGATCTGTAAATCCCCAAGAGAACTTCATGCAGGATTTCCATTGATGCCACTCGCAGTTAACTTTCACCAAATCCTTGAGTATCTAAAAAAAAAAAAAAAAAAAAAAAAAAAAAAAAAAGACCTCAAAGGGGAAGGCTTCAAAAAAAAAAAAAAAAAAAAGGGAAATTAATTGGGTAGGAAAAGCAAAACACCTTCTGCTTCTTGAAAATTCAATTCCATATAACTGTAACCCTTGGTACTCGGAGCAGCAACTTTAATCAGAACTGTGGCTGATTTTTTTAGCAATGTTTTTTACTGCAGTCCAGTTTTGCTATTAAAACCCATTCTTCCACTATGCCTTGGAGGAGAGATGGCTCTGTTGGGAATAACATAAAGCATGTATATTGAATTTCTTTTTTTTTTTAAAAAGAGGTTAAAATAGCAACAGCAACCTTGTCAAAGAGCATTGGCTGAGGAGCAACTTGCAGAATCCAACAGCCCTTGGGCTTGCTTTCAGTGGTCCAGTCTCACAGGTGGTTGTCAACCCTCGGAAATACTGTCAGTGTTGATTGTTAATTTTAATTATCAGGGTAAACACTGTAACTTAGATGAGAGCTAAGAAGCATGGCTTGTCAGTTAAACTGAGATCTGAAATGCATTAATGGTGAAATTTCCATCTTCTAAAACCCTCTGGGATATTTTGGAAGAAAGGAAAGGACAGACATGCATATGATGAAGTTTAAGCAGAGAAATAATATGATTTTGGTAAGAAATTGCTGCAGAATAGAACCTGAGTTCTTCAGCCAGCACAGGTGAGTTCAAATGTGAACTTCATGATCAGAGCTGGTTCAATCTGTGTACCTGCTGAACAGCACCTTCAGGGAGAAAAGTAGATAGTGAAATGATTTCGATTTAAAACATTTCATTGCTTCAAGTTAAGTCTGGTTGCACAAAGTGGAGAAGTAAGCTGAATAAGAATGATATGAAGAAGCTTCAGAGGTAAAAAGGAAATATAGAGTAAATCAGGACTGTCTGACATTCCCCTTTCCACTTTGCATAAACCAGCAGAGTAGCAAGTTCTCATTATAAGCAGTGCTGTAGGAGAAATTCTTCTGGAAAGATGCTGAATGTTCTTTTTTTTTTCAGTGCACCACCTGTCCCAAGGCCAAACCTGTCCAGAATTTTAAACACGTGGTCCCAGGCAAAAGTGTTAAAACCAAGGACAACTTATTTAGCTTTTCTTGTGTAGGAACAGTCTGGATATAGACATTGAAGTTTCGGGGAACTTGCTGTCATATGTTTGTTAATGTGAGTAAAAAATCCAGTGCTGAGCCAAAATCTAGCAGCAACAGGAGGGAAAAACTGAGGGGAGGGGACCCCTGCGCTACTGAGAGCAGGAAAAAATGACACTGTATCCCAAATATCTCCTACATTCCAAATATCTCCTACATCCTTTCAGCAGGACCCACGGACACTGAATGCTCTCTGGCCAGAAGGGAGGCAAAGAGCAGAAGCACAGAACTGAATAACAGAACTGTTGCTCCCTCCTTTGTCTCTCTGCAGCCTCTGCCTGGGAATCCTGGAGTCTTCATTTATGATCCTGCACTACTGAAATCTCTCCCTGGAAAGGTTTCAAAGGGATTAGGGAAGAGCAAGGAAATACGGAAACAAATCTAGCTGCAGAATTCCAGCTCCTCTCATAAATTGTGTGCTGGCCTAAGCTTTAGCTGGAATTTCAAGGCAAATGTTAATGGTCTGATAAGACTTATAGTCATGGGAGGAGGTTTTTAAATGGAAATAGCATTGATAATACAGTGAATTGTTCAGGAAATGATCCACTTTAGACTAAAACTTCAAAGATAGACAGGCAAGGCTCATTTACTGGAGAAACCACCCATGTAAAATAATATGCCTGAAATCTCTCTGACCAAGGAGACAGCTTATTTCAGAGATAGTCATCCAAGACATCAGCTAGTGGAAATCAGCATAGCTCAACTGATTGAATCCTGTGAAAACATAATTGGGTAGAGTATCCTCTGCTCTTCATTTCTTAGAGAGAGGTAAGGACAGGTCCAGTTCTTGTGGCAAAGAGGGCAGAAGCTGTGACAAGGAGTAATCTACAGGAGAGACATAATGAAAGAGAAATAAATTTGTCTGCCAAAGGATTTGAAGCAGTTTGGAACAATAAAAAAATGCAATATAGCTGTTCATTTTTGAGAAAGTGTAATAAAAAGAAAGCTGTTCAAAAACTCCATCGAACTTTGCAATAGAAAAGATCAAGTAAAATGATACCATTTTCAGTAGAAAATTGTAGGGAGAAAAAAGCAAAAGAGCTCAGCTCTCACTCTGCAGAGTAATTACTAAGAGATACCTACTCCAGCTTTGTTCTGTCAGAGATCGTGATAACACTTACAGAGATACAGCCAGACTGTCTGTTTGGCTAGACAGCATTAATATAAACCACATCATTTAGAAACTACCTCTCCAGATTCCATCTCCAGATAGAAATCTGCTAATGAACCATGATTCAGTTATATTCCTAATCAGGAAAATGTCTTTCAAGCTGTGCTCCAACTGGGCAGTGTTTTGCTGCCTACGTCCCAAAGACCAATTAAACACTTTGTATGCAGCTATGCTATAGATAATGAGTGTACTGTACAAATTAAATCAATTTTGGTGAGAAAAGTAGCTTATGTTCTGCTCATTTCAGTAAAAAGCCAAACTGCTGATTTGCAGGACCCCTGTAAAATGGAGTCCTACATGGAAGAGAGGGGGTTGTAAGTCTGGGTGGCAGCGTGACAGTTCATGGGATCGGCCACTGGAGAAATTGGTGCCTAATCTGATTCTGCAGCATGTCAGTCACAGAACAGTCATACCACAGTCTTAGTGGGCCTCCACCACAGATAGATTGGACCCATTTAACTCAGGTCTGGAAAGGATGAAGTCCTATCAGTAAAACCTGGAAATAGCTGGGAAGTAGAAATTCATCCATTAATAGAAGGCAAGACTTTGTAACCTTCCTCTCTCATCACATGGGTCTACTCCACTGCTTTTTTTACCAGGTCGGAATTCTGCATTAAAATTTTCACTGCCTGAGTTTAAATTAAATCCTCTCCATCCTGGGAAGGAGAAAATACAGAGGAAATCCTAATGCAAAAATATCCATATAGTTCAGAATCAGGACAGAATTCAACCTCTTCACCAGACTTCAAACAGGGAACTACTATTTTAATATATAGCATTTTCTAGGAAGATGATTAAAAGCTTTCACAATGGTTCTCTCCTGGTATAAACAGGGAAGCCAATTCACTCCAGTTAGAGAAGAGGCATCCTAGTAGCATCTTAATGTAAGGATTTAATTGACATCAGACCATTTATCATCCAGGTTTCTCCCCGAAGATAACTGGGTTTACATATTGGTCCACTGAAGATTAAAACAAAATGTGTTCAAAACACCGGGGGAAAAGCTATTTGTTTGTATCCATGAAGGCCTTTTGTTGCCAGATATTTTGGAGCATCTTATTTTTCAGGCTGTTTCCTGATGGCTTGAATTCTGATTACTTATCCTCAGGAACTCAGTGTGATATTAGTTCCACTGATCTTATTGACTTTGCTTTCATGTGCAGAGGGTAACGCTGGGGAAAAGCAGAAAGGATGGAGTCATTATGGATTCTGAAAGAAGTAAAAACAAACACCCACCACAGAACACTTGGAAGAACACAGGAGACCCTGCAGCACAGCTCTGCTGTAACAACCCACTCATCCCCACAAGCTTTATCTTTTTGAGTGGAAAATGTGCTGGCAAGAGAGACAAGCTTGTGTGAGAAATGCAGGATAAGCCTCCAGGTAAAGGTAAGTAAGTCAGTGCTTTCCAACAAAAGAAAAGACAAAAGGAAATGCACAGCACTAGACTGAAAATCCTGACAGATTCCCATTCCCTGATCTACCCACTATTGAGGGAGGTGTCACTCTAGGGAAGCATTAGTCTCTGTCCCTGTGTACTCAATCCATATTTGAGTTTTTTGAATCAGCTGTAAAATGGACAAGCTTTGCAGTGGTTCTTTGATGCTACTAGGTAAATCTAAAATTTTTTCCAGGCCTAGGGAAAGGAGCTATTTA
This sequence comes from Chamaea fasciata, assembly GCF_029207755.1. Classification (NCBI taxonomy): domain Eukaryota; kingdom Metazoa; phylum Chordata; class Aves; order Passeriformes; family Sylviidae; genus Chamaea; species Chamaea fasciata. The sequence continues at coordinate 27,547,420 of NW_027094095.1, read as the reverse complement.
GGTCCAAGCAAAGTCAGGCAGCACTCTTGAACAGATTGCTCAGATAGTTTGTGGAGTTTCCCTCACTGGAGATACTCAAGAACCGTCTGGACACAATCCTGTGCATGTGCTCTGGGATGACCTTGCTTGAGTAGGAAGGTTGGACCAGATGCCCCACTGTGGCCCCTTCCAACCTGGCCCATTCTGTGTTTCTGTGATTCTCTGACTCTGTGACTTTCCTGTTTGGGAAAGCATGACACTGGATATGTATCTCTGAGATATGAAATGATTTTGAAAACCTGATCCTTGTTTTGTTTAGCTCATGCTGCCAAAACCCTTGTTCTAAACACTGCAGCTCCCAGGCTGGACTCAGAAAATCTAAATTAATGGATGCTGATTAGGAAAGTGGCCATCAGGAAATAGAAAGCAGGAACACTCCCTCCTATTCTCACATCCCTCTTACCAGATCCATGTGGAGCCTGCCACATACTTACCTACACATCTTCCTAAATGTAAGTTTAAGGTACAAGGAGAGACCTCACCTGGAGATGTCTGGGAATTTGCTCCCTTATTATGCCCTATAAGATGTAGCAAATTTGATCTTTTTCAACTGTGAACTCAGCACTGCAACTCCTTATTAAGGAACTGTTCTGGTTTCCTGAAGCATCCAGCAATTTCTTGGCATGAGAAGGTTCCTGTCTCGGATAAAGGCCTTTTTTTTACAAATGGATGCTGCTCTGTATTGCAAAGGAAAATGTTTTGTGTGGTCTCTTCCTCAGCCTGTTTACATGATAGAATGCTTAGATAGAAAACAAGAGGGAGAACAGGAGTTCTGGTGCTCAGGCAAGAGGATGCTGATGACCTTGATTTTGCAGATCCTCAAGGTATCAATCAGGAAATGCAAATACTTTACAGCAGAAGTGTGCATGCAAAACTAACCCATCAGTGGAACCAAAGGTGAGCAATCCAGCAGTTATTAGGACATTTCCCTATGCAGTGCTAAAAAGCTAAGGCACTACCACTGAAAAAGCAGCCAGGGAAATAAGAGGGGAAACATGCACCCAAACCTATGCATATTTCAGCTGGTGGAACTGGAATATCCTATTCACAGCACATGCCAGTAATTGCTATTTTACAGCACTCCAAACTACATTAGGGTTTGCATCGATGCATTTGCACATTGATAGCTTTGCACTGAGGTCCTCTCAAAGCTGCATTCCCCCAAAATCTCATTTTGCCAAGGAAGGACCTGCTGAGCTGTGCTGATACACAGCTCTGCACACTCAGATGCTGACATTTGAGTCACCCATTGATGATCTTATTGGCTAAGTGCCATGGGAAGAGATTGAGTGCCCATTTGATAGAACCAGGAGATGAAAACAGGTGTCCAGGCTTTGATCCTTCTATTTGACAGCTGGATTCATATCCTTCAAAATCTCTCTATTAAATTGGCATCTCCCAGTGAAGCAAAAAGCCCAGAAAGACAAGGGCAGAACTTCACATGAGAGGAGAAAGCTGAAGCAAAAACATTAAAATGTTTTGCCTAGCTAACAGACAGATGCAGAATAATTGGATTTGAACTCAGAATGGCACTCTAAACTCAGGGCTGAATGATCAGGTATTTTGGGGCTTTTCCATCCCAGACTGTCAAAAGGGCTGAAGCAGGGGGGCAGGTGCATGCTCATCCCTACCATTGCAGCTGTGAGGGAAAAAACTGAATTTGTGTTGCCTTGTATTTAGAAACCCTCCCTTACCTGGCAGGGTTCCTTTGCTGAATCTTACAGGAATATTTTTATTTCCTCTGAGACACAGTTTAAGGCTCCTGCAATATACAGAACAGCTGTGCAAAGTAAAAAAGGGAAGGGACTGTACAAAAGGAAAGGAAAAGGCAGAGCTAGTGAAAATAAAGCTGAATGGGACAATAGTGGGGTGTACAAAGAAATGCAAGCATGACTCTTGCTAAGGCTGCAATCCAGAGTTTATTTATTTGCACAGATTTTTTCCCTTTTATTTGGTGGTATTTTAAAACCCTATATCGTGGGTTAGGATCAATAGAGCTTTTTTTAAAAGCAGTTTTCGAGTGTATAAATCCTACTGGTACATAGAACCAGAAATGGAAGATGTAATAGTGTTGATCCCCTCCCAGAGCAGAGGAATGAGCTGCACCATTGAGGAGAGCCCATCGGTCTACTCAAGGCAATTTGTAACGAGATTTTGTATGGTGTCAGCAGAGCTGCATGTCAGGGAATGGAAGGACAGAGCAAATTGTTGAGACAGACCAGCAAAATTTGCTTGAAGAAGTAACTATGCAGTTAGAATTCGTTATATGGCAGCTACACAGGACTGAAAAAATCTGGTAGAATACTGATAAATGGCTAAAATGAGGATTTTTTTTTTTTTTTATGAGCACTAAGGATCCCCATATCCTCTGCCTTATCCCATGTACAGACCATTCTGTCTTCCTGTGAAAGGTCCACAGGGATAAAATCCACAGATCCAGAAACTTTGCTGAGAAAAGACTCATGAACTTGTGTGGAGAGGCTTTGCAATTGAAGATCTTCAGCAAAAACAGGAGATGCTTTCCTACCCTTACCCAGAACAGTTTCTGTAGAAGGAGCTGTTAAAGACAAATGTCATGCTTGGAGAAATACTTTTATTAAAGAGGTCGACAGTTCATAGGTGTTGTTATTAGTACACACAATTTTTAGGTGTTTTGTGAAAGTATTAAATAGTTTTTAGCAGCAAATGTGCAAGTAGGGGACTGCACTGTGGCAGTCCTCTGCAGAACAAAGCAGTAAATACAAACAAAAAATACAAAACAAAAAATTTCAATGTTGTGTAGCATCTCCTAAGGGTCCTGTCAATGTGGTTACAGTCAGCCAGGGATTGCAAAGCACCAGAGCTCCACTGGCACGTTTAATGTTTCTCTGCTGTGGCATAGCAGCAGTCTTGCGGCAGAGCCATCTTGGGGCACCCCTGGCTCTGGCTATGAGAGGAGACAGTGAGTGACAGGGAGGCAGTTGCTGCAGAAATCCCCAGCATGGTTTTCCTAGCCAGCCATCCCTTGGGAAATATGCACTTACTGTAAGAGTGAACTTGTTGGATTGCAGTTCCGAGTACCAGCCTCTGCTCACCAGCCTGTCTTTAAAATAAAGTAAAAATGACAGGCAGTCGGCCTAGCTCTGTATTAGAAATTAGTATGGCTGAAGAAATCATGTTTTCTGTAAATAAAATTGAAAGATCTTGACAATATTTTTTGCCACTTGATGTCCTTTATTAAGTTCTTTGTGTAGAATATATATAGAGAGAATAATTTTTAAAAATTCCAGTTGTGATTCAATGATAAACTGATATATCAGTCCATGAGGAGTAGAACCACAGAGTGCAAAGCTGTGTATGCTACAGTGCAGCTGAAATTACATTATTAGAGAGTAGATTTGGCTTTGTTCTGCACAGCAGAGCCTGAAACAGTAAAATAAATGTATGTAATTATTCTCTATTTTAGGTAAGCATTAAACATTCTGATGTGAATTCTAACAAGCAGTATCCTGTGAAAGAGAGAGATCCTTCAAAAATGTGGGGTGTGGGGAAGGGAGATTTAACAGACAGTTCATAGGTTGTGTGGCAAGGGCACAAGTGCCTTACAATCCATCCAGCTTTTGATTCAGTGCCCCTCTCCGCTGACTTCTGGTGTGAGCTTCAAAAAGCTATGACAGGTGTCTCTGAGAAGCCCTTCCCTAACTGTCTGCAGTAATTCCTCCTGGAGGCGCTCACAGTTACTCCTCTCTGCCTCATCTGAGCAGGCTGAATTCTCAGAGGTGGGAGCAGTGCCGGTGTCCTCATGCTTGGCTTCCCACGGCAGGCCCTGATCTCAGCAGGAGCTCCATGTGTCATTGATGTGTCACTGACAACGGGATCCAGAGCCTCAGCCCGGGTGGGTGTGTGAGGAACGGGCCGACCTTGTTTCATCCCAAGGCACGGCTGATATTCAGCGTTTTTCTTAGACGTAGGTGATAAAGATCAGAGGCCAGCGGAACATGAACCGGCTTCCCTTTGGGGAGAAGCCTTGAATTTTTCCCTCTCGGGAGAAGCGTGTTTAACGAAATACAAACTTCTCAATCATATGTGTAACAAGCTGCTGCAAAAACTGCCACGACTTCAGTTTCCAGCAAAAAGAGAAGAGCCTGCTTTTGCTGATACAGGCTTGCAAGCACAGGCGTTTGCAAGGACTCTCTGCCCCCTCCTGCATTTTGCATCCCATTTTTACTGCTTTATCTTGGATTTGGACTGACAGTATCTCTGCAATGGTCTGGGGACAGCGTGCCTATGTGCAGGTTTTTTTTTACCTGCATGACCACCATGTCAGCACAGCATTTGCAAATGTTAGTGCCACAGGCATGCCTTGGAAAGAGCTCATCAGTATGCATGCAGTAGCTGCTGAGCACAAATATGTATGAAATTCTGATCATTGGTATTGAAATGGTGATCCTGAATATAAATTAGAAGGCTTCTAAATACATCAAATTTCAGTTAAATGAGAACTAAGTAAATACTGCATTTTTAAATTATAGTTGTCTTCTATTTTAGAAAAGGAAATCTGATGTTAGTTGTTTCTTCAGACTAGCTAAAGCCCTTTAGGAATGTAAAAAACACACTATTAACAGAGACATTTAAATCTGAAAAATAATTGCCTAGGCATAAGCAAGACTTTTATCATGCTTGTGAAGCTCTTAAATCTTTAGATCTTGTTGAGATATGGCAGATAGGATATAAAAATGCTTATCTGTGCAATTATTTTTTGCTCTGGGAATAAATTCTCAAGTAAATTGATTATCCTAAACAAATAAAAAGCCCTAAACAGAGAGAGAATTCACTGTCTCTTTTTCCAGCTACCAATTGTGAGGGCTTTGTCTTTATAGCTTGCTTGCTATGGCAGCTCTCTGAAAACCATTACACATTGGACATTTTCATCCTCCCCCAGTGCTAAAGAAGAGAGAATTCCCATCATCAGGGATGCAGAAAAACCACCATCAATTTTTTTCTCAATTCCCTTTGCAGAGGAGTTGAAATGCACTTTCCCTTTGCATTGTCAGCTGTAATCCTGTGAGCAGCTCTTCATACAGTCAATAGACAACTCCACATAGGGAAGATACCAGTAACTTTTTTTTTTTTGCTTTATCAATCCTCATCTAGCAAACCTCTTTAATTAACAACCTCTGTAAGAGAAGTTTTTAATTCAACCAGTGAGAAACACACAGTGTGTTAGTACTGCATATGTTCAAATCACCATGATATAAATATTTGATTATCTTTCTGTTCATCTTAAGCCAATCTATGCTTAACATGTCAAATAACTGCGTAAAAGGAGAATGCAATGAATATTAAAAGAAATAATGGGAAAGCATGCCTAAAATTCAGAAGTGGCTGGGAGTAGAAATTCAGAAGGCAGTAGTTTGCTCCTAGAGTATGATCTCAGTGTCTCAAATAACGAAGGTACAAAATGTATCTGTGAAATCAAGCACTATCTTTGTGTACGGACACAAGGGGATTTGGGATGACAGATACATAAGAGAGCACTACCTTCACTCTTCTCCACAGTTTGAAAAATATTTGTCATGTACAAACTGTGGGTAGACAGTTGCCAGCCACTGAATGCTTGTTTTTAATGATTATACCTATACAACTAGATTTCTGAGCCAACCAAAATAAGAAGCTTTCTTTTGCTGTAATTTCACAGTTAAATGCTAAAACAAGGGCACTGCTGGAGGTATCAGAATACAAAACACACATTGCTTAGTGTGCAGTACAGGCATGTGGCAGCACATATGGCATTACACGTGAACACCAAACAATATGCTCAGACCCCAAAGAGTTTGCAGGAAGTCAGAGGAAACACAAGTAGGTGATAACAATAACATGCAGTGTAAGAGGAAAGTGGAACCAGTGGAGCATGAAAATGCATTCACTCCCCCTTCTCCCAGGATGGAATACAGAATACAGTTGGAAGCAGAGAGGATTGCCTTCAGCAGATCCAGGGGCTGTATCTGGGAGTGTCAGGATAACTACAGCTGTTGGTTTCTTGATGTTTGTGTTCCCATCCTGAACTTCTGTGGATGCTCACTCAACACCCTCTGGGATTTTAGAATGAGGAAACATTAGAAAGCAAAGGTCAGTTTTTGAGGATCCCAGCTTGTACACAATCCATAACATACAGCAGCAGGTCAGAATGCTCAGGCCTAACACACTTAAAGTTAAGCAACACTAAAAGTTTGAAGTCGCCACACTTACAGCTCCACCACAAAGACAGTGGCTCTATTTCCCAGTTCATCTCGTGCCAATGCTTTTTTTGAGCAGCTAATGCTGCTTGTTAAATCCTCAGAGTCTCAGGTAAAGTCTTATTTGAAGTCTGGTTCATGCCAGTAGAAAAAATCTCTGTCATGAAACAGAATAAATACCTTTAAAGGTTCATTTATACATCATTTGAAAAGGACTTTTATTTGGAAATGGCACTATACATAACAATCTTGATTGAAAGGCAGAGCTACACATAAATATACAGCAGAACACCAGGTGAGGCAGGTTTATCAGCTTATAGAAAACTTGCTTTTTGTGTTTTGCAATGCTCTCAAACCACCTCTAATATTGCACAACTTTTGCAATCATATAATTTCATTTGTTTCAGTGGAGTTTCTCCACTTGCACTGATGAAATAAGAAGGAGACTGCAGTGCTGTATTTGTACTGGGAGTCCGGGCAGGATGTCAGGATCAGAGTCAGTGACTTGCTGTGGTGGGCATAAAATAAAGATGATGTCAGGCCAAAGAAACAGTCTCCAATATCAGTCTTAAACCTGAGGATTTAACAAGCAGCAATTAAAAACCATTCTTCAAAAGAAGAATTCTACAAGTCAATAGCATTAAGTTCTGTTGCTGATTATCTGGTCTTTGTGATATTTAATTTCTCAATATTTCATGGCAATATATTTCCTCTTTCTAGTTGGAGTATGTGGTTAGAAGTAAAATCAGGAGCCTTTCAAAAGGTGAATTATTTGGAGTGGCTGAAAATCATCCCTCTAAGAGACAAGTACTTACAAGCACAAATCCTGCTGAAAATTAGGAGACATTGCAGACACTGTGGTAGCCCTAGGAGGGGATCCAGTATGCGTTTTTATGGGCTCTTTAATGATGATAATATTTGTACAATCAGTAAGCATTTTTAAGAAGAGAATGCTTGGAAAAAACTAACAACACTTCAGTGGAATGGCATTTCCACCTGCAGCTGTCACAGTTAATGTTTTATTGATAAGATGCAGGTCTTGCTGACTACCATAATATCCTTTACTTCGTTTCCTTTGCAGGCAGCAAGAATCCATCATTCATATTTTTCTCTTGGCCTACATCTGTCTAAGGCAGTATTCTCAGTATATAGTACTGGAGCAATATCATATCTCATATTATTAAGTCGATAGTTAAATGCCTGATCCTGTTGTTTAAGCCCTCTCAGTAGGCAAAGGGGCTTCACAAAATTTTGGAGGTGCATGAACATCTGAGACTCTTGATTTAGGGAAGAAAAATTGCTAATCATGAGCAAAAGCAAGAAATTATTTTGTACCTTTCTCTCCTCTCACCCACAGTGCAAAAGTGAAGGTGTAGACAATGAACATAAAGGTGACAGAAATGTTCGTGTACAAGGCAAAGTCACGCTTCTTTCCGAAGCTGCTAGGATGGAAATCCAAAAACCAGTGGAAGAGTGGGCTCAGCATGGCCAGTGAGGCAGGCTCTGTTCACTGACAGCAAGCTTCACTCTGTGCAAAGACCTGTGCACTATTTCCACATCCCTTGGGTGCAGTATAGGCCCTCTCAGTGGGAATAAATGAGTTCTTCAGTTCACTTACCTTAATTCTAATTTCTAATTCACTGGTCACAGTCATCTCTTGTTTCTGTCTGGGTGTCAGAATTACTCCTGACTCATAATGCACTCCTCTTAACTAAATCTTTTTCACATAATTGTGGGAAAATAACTTGTATTTTTGGTAATGGCATAAAGAGAAGCTTGACTTGAGGTACAACATGGAAAATTGGTACGGGAGAACTAAACTTCTGCCACTGATAGATAATTAGATAAAACTGCACAGAGGATTTTTGTCTATCTCTGTCACTCTAAAAGAAAACTGACAGTGGCAAATATACAGACTATACTTTGGTTTTTCTTTAATTCATGTGAATTATAAAGTTAGCTACTGCAGTGTTCTTTAATAACATATCCTGTGTCTCACACCTATTTTTGAAAATGTTAAAACAAGAATGAACTTTGTGATGCATAAAATCATCAGCCGAAACAGTTCAGTAGAACAAAGCAATGATTACTACAATGTACAAACATGAAAACTGCCCTGAGGACATCCCTTAAACACAGCATCATAAGGAATGATCTGAATTGAATTTCCTATGTCACTGAAGTCTCTTGCTACAAAACTGCCATCACTCAAAGCAAAGCTGGGAAGATGCCTTCTGGCTGAGTGGAATCCCTCAAGAGCAGGGGGAGAGATCATGCCCAGCCACTGGAGGACAGCAGAGAAACCTGTCTGTGCCCATTCTGGGTCACAACTGTTTTCTTATTAGCCAGCAGCTCCAAAATGCTCCAAAATTGCATATTTTCATTAGATCTGCTTCCACTGTACGTTCTGTCTTTAGTCATGTCTGTCATTTCAACTCCATGTTTCAGAAGTAGATCCGATGTCTTTGCTTATTGCTTTAAGAGTGCAGTTGCTGAGGTCTGGCCTGGTTGTTGCTCTGTTTTCTCCAGTGCTGGCTTCATCCAAGGATGTGTGAGCGTGTATGTGTAAGAAAGAGAACAAGAGAGCAGATAGGGATGAGGAAGAGAATAAACTGACAAGCATTAGTGTTTTATTTAAATTATTTTCTCAAAAATGCCTGGATATCTTCTTTCTTTTTTTTCATTTTCCCAGAGTTTTCACCCTGCTTTACAAGTAGGGGAATCTTATTTTCCCCTTCAGAGAGACAGAAAAATTGAGACAAACACAGTTATGCCAGAAGTTATCTTGCAGTTTCTTTGTTGTTGTTTTTTTTTTTTTTTAACATTCACAAAAGATATTTTCTCCTCTAATTCATGATATTCAAAATTACTACATACAAAATATCTTATTTTTGCATGGTTTGAGCTACATATTGGCCTTAAAGTGTAATTCTTTTAGGTGCAGGGACTGAGTCATTTGCAAAAAAAGCATTTAGGCGAAATCCAAGCCAAGATTCAATATGTTAATGCCATCTGAGGGCAGCTTTGAAAAAGATAATTAGCTGTCCTTGCTCCTAGATTTCTGTTTGAATCTGTATATTCTCATGTTTGGAAGTTCTGGGAAAGTTTAGTTACAAGTCTTGTTTTTCTGTTGCAGCAGGAACTTACCATGAAGTGATATTTTAAAGCGGGTCAGTAAAACTTTGATCTCAATTTTTCAAATCTAGCCTGACATACAGCACCTTAAAGAGGATCTGATTTACAGACAGTGCATGCTCAGCACTTTCGAAGGCAAAGTCCCCCTCTTGTCTTTCAAGCTGAATGTTCAAAAAGAGAAGCATCCCAAAACATCAGACACATTTTGGAAGTCAAAGTGAACCTTTGCTATGGCATATTTGGTGTCACTGACTGATTTTCTTTTTTCTCTGCTTTTCCAGGGATTAAGATACAGAGATTACAAAGTCTTTCTTGTAGCCCCTGTAAGAGGTATAGAATAGGGGGCCCTATAAAAAACCTCTCATGTTTATGTTCATTATTTTCAAGAGCTGCAGCTATTTATGTGTCAGTAAATAACCATTTAGCAGCAGTAGGAGTTCTCCATGGAGCAGGTCTGTTCCAGTACACTGAAGCACCAGCCTGAAGGAGGATGCCTGATCAAACTGTCATCTGCATCTTTCAGACTTCACACCTGCTTGGAGTCAAGACAGTTTTCTATTCATAGGCTCTCTCCCTTCATCACGCTGGCCAAAGCGATCCTTAATAGTAGCACTGAGCTGCAACAGCAGGTAATTCAGACTTGTAAAGAAAGGACCAGCTTCTACTGATGCAGATGCAGGCAAAACAACACAGTACTTACACTGAAACCTTTTCACTGCTAATAGAGCCCTAAAGACAGAGTCTGACTTCCTGCGATAATATGCATTTATTCATTCCTTTATCACCACAGAGCAAAAGTGGTTTTCACCTGTCACAGAACTCCTGGAACTCGTCTTCATGTGCCAGTGGAGAAGGGTTTCTTTGAAAGTCTCACGGGAGAGCCATTTGCATGCAGCACGTCGTGGACATGTTCCAAATGCTGCTGCACCACAGGCATACCAATGCAGAGGGCTTATAAAACAGGGTTTGTGGTGGCTAGTCCTTGAGAGGTGGCATATTGGGAAGAGAAAAATAAAGGTATTAATTGAGACTGTAGCCATTCTGCCCTTAAGAGAAGCGTGTCCTCTGCCCGCCATTGGCAGTGCCAGTTCAATGCCGGCTGACAGAGACCTTCACACCAGGGATGCCTGAAGAGACAAGTGGGAGTGTACATGGACTAAGGGATTGATATGGAGTGACTCCAAAATTTGCACATATAATTTGTAAGGCCCTTTATTCCGGGGGTGCAGATGCACATATCTGTGCATTTATAGCTTAGTTTATTTCTAGTAAGTAAAAAAGTGGCAACTGGGCAAAAAGAGAAAAAGGTCTTTTGCAACACAGAAAGAACTTGCACAACTGTGTTACAGGATCCATACAAATGCAGGGATTAATGGACAGGAAGACACACAGTTGCAGAGTGTACTGTACATTTTCAGCATCTTGCTTTTTGGCTATCACAGATCCTGTAGCTGGCAGAAATAACCAGCAATGCAATTCATCATTTTGCTGTGTAGTAAGTCCTTTGCTTTTATCTTCCTTCACTGATGTGATATATAAAACTTGTTAATTCCTGGGTATTTTATTTTCTATTCAATAAATATGTTTACTCTAGTCTCAAGGTATGTGCAATTTGCAAAAAATTATTAAAACACCAGGAACTGACATAACAGTTCAACATAGAATTTCCCACACAGGAAGGAGAAGAAATGTTAGTGTTCTGACCACCTATATAACTGGCATAAGCATATTTTGAATATTTCAAAAATATTTTTAATATTTTGAATTGTCTATTCCCTGCCTATTTAAGCACTAATTCATGGAATTGCACCAGTGGTTCTGTTGTAGAAACAAAGACTCCAAGACTGAAAACAAGACACTATTAGCTCTTCATCATAAGAGAAAAGGTACACACATGGTTGAGGCTGGATCTGAGTCAGGAATTTCTTGTAGAGTGTGCTTCAACTTGGGGGACCAGAAAAGGTAGTTTAAAACCCTGTTATCAGGAAGCTTAAATTTGCCATACATGGAGCCACATCCCTACATCAAACAGAGCTACTCAGGCTGGAAATGTTTGGTAACTTCATTAATGGTTCACTGAGGTATTAGAGAACATGATTGTTAAATTTGCAGATTAACACAAGGATTGAAGGGCTGCAAGCATTTTGGAGGATAAGATCAACATTCAAAGCTATGTTTATAAATTAGAGAAATGAACAGAATAAATGTGAAAACATCTTGATAAGAACAAGGACAGCACGGGTCGGAACGATGGCTGCAGCAGCAGAACTGAGTGAGAGAGTTCTGCAGGCAGGAGTCCAGAGAACTTCAGCACATCCTGAACTGCATTTCAGCCAGCAGTGCTGTACCACTGTGCAAATAACAAACACCACCTGAGCTGTGCAATCTGAAGCCCTGCAGGTGAGGTGTATAAATGCCCCAGGCTTCCCTCTCTCCTCTGCTGGAAAGGTCTCACCCATCTGGCACGTTGCACTTCAGAAACACTTGGATCAAATAGTCCTCAATGATAGTAGCCAGAAGGATCACAGATCTAAAAAACCCGTGGCTTTGGGGAAAAACTGAATAAATTGAAATGGTCCAAGGATATCAGGGCTGATGGGGGTGGGGAGGAGAGAAAACAAATTGCCATGTAATAATAAGAATCTTCTTTCTTATATCTGTATTCTGTCAGTAGTATTCTGTTATCATTGGACTTCTAAGGAAATATCTCTAGACAGCAACATTTAGCTTTTTTCGCTCGTCTGCAGTATAAAAATATTTGTATTAGTTTCCTTACTAAATAGATAGGAGGATGTCAAATAAGTCCCATTTTTCTAGGCCAGTTTGACAGAGAGAATTAGTATATTGCTGTTTATTGTTATGCAGTATGGCTTTAAAGTTGAAATTCAGTCAAAATGACTGACTTTGTGGTGGAAATATCAAAGTTGGAATTAGACTTTGTATTTAGCTGCCTCTAGTAGAAGGAGTTTCCCATACTTACTTTCAAGCATCTAACTCAGCAGAGGCAGGAGAGTTATGAACGTTGTTAATATGTGGCCTGTTAGCATTTCACATTTATTTTAATTGCTTATTTTATGGTATTGCTTAGATCATTCTGGGATCCACACCCATTAGGGCATTAGTGATTTCCCTTTTCCTTGTCTTGTCACTCACTTCCCAGCAATTAAGTTGCCCTCCCTTTATCTGATGAGCACTGGATTTATGTCCAGAGTATACAGAGTTGTCTGCACAGAGATAGAGAGTGGCCTTCATTTATAAAGTAGCTGTTTATTTTCAAGGTTATTTATTAGGGGCATACCCAACATTTCTAGTTAGGATATTTTATTAAAAGCTGAGTCAAAGTTTTAAGCTTCAGCCAGCTAGGAATGGATAATACTTTGCAAGGCACCTCCAGTAATTATAGCAATTTTCTTAGAATAACATGCTCTTCCATGAAGTGCATCAGCAATTATTTATCTCATTAATGGGATAATCTGCTTTTATCAGCATGACCATGTGAAAATGCATTTCAACACAGAGATACAATGCTAATGCCTTGTGTGTGTTTTTATGAATTTTTCAGCTTTTGAAGTATTAATATGTTAAGAATGTATCTGTGCAGCAAAGATACTAAAATAATTTCCTGTCACTGTCCTAGGACTAGTATGTGTATCATTATTGCAGATGCATCCAGCTTCATTGAACTGCTTTGCCCTGGTATCTTTCATGCTGCATTTACATAACGGTTATTTCCCCAATATTCTTTTTATGAAAATTATTATTTTCTTTTTGTTTTTTTTCTTTTGGTCTGATCTTTTCCCTTTGTTAGTCTTTCATTTTGTTCACTAACCTAATATTGTTTGAGTACAAAATGAATCTAGACCTTGACACTGGACTTTGCCTTCCTGCAGCTCAGTGAGGTTTGGAAATTTCCGATGAGTAATTACTAATCCTTCCATTCCTCCTTGAGAACATGCTCTGGTATTTTCAGGGACTTTAGTGCTGCATAAATTTGCTCTTTGTTTAAAGAGAGGCTTATGGTGTTGTTGGTAATGACTGGAAATATGCACAAAAAGCTGTTTTGAAGTATTCTACTCTTAAGGAAATTGCAACTGTCTACTATCAGAAAGTTTGAATGAGTAAAATGTCCTTCAGCTGGCTATCTAGCCAGCCAACAGCAGAGGAGTAATGTTTGCAAAGAGCCTTAGAGGTGTTGCTCATCTCCAAGAGCTGCCCCTTAGAGAAGCTCTGAATTTGTATTCTGGTGCTTGTCCACTTTGAAACCTTTTCATCTTTCCCTGTTTCCTCATATCTTTATGCCACAAAACTGATCCTACTACAAATCAGTTCCTGTGAGATGTATAAAAACCTGTCCCCAGAAACTCAGGAGCAGTGATTGGTATTGGAGATGAGGAAGCTGCGAGGGTGAATTGAAAGGATGTGACATCTCTGTTCTCCACTTCTGCATTATGGCTCCTATTTTCCTTGAGGAAGGAGACAAATGGGGCTTGTTTCCAAGCTAGTGAATATAAAGTTGAAGTAATTGCATCTGCAAATATGTGGTCATGGTTTATATGGTTGAAATAAATGACATTGTGTCTCAGTGCTCAGTGATGCAGAAAACAGAGTTAGAGACAGAAGCATAATTTTTTTTTCTTTTTGTCTTCTCCCTGATTAACCAACACGTCGCATCTTCCTTTTATCTGAACTCTACCTTATATGATGATAACCAGCTGTGAGTTCATCGGGGTAGAATCTGTAGCAAAACACCTGTGACACAGACATTTGCAAGGTACTTTAATGGTGCTCCTCCAACATTAAATGTGGTCTGATTTGTTATTCGTTTTGTGAAATCCTGAGCATACAGCACATAGAGCAACATATCAATTTGTTGTGCTTTAGCAAACAAACAGTGTTTGTAAAAGAGCCAAAACAAATCTGCTGCTTGCCATGTCTTATGGATAGGTTGCTGTTCTAAAAAGTTTGGAGCTTTACATCAGTGTGCTATATAGAGTTCAAGTCAATGCTTTAGTAGTACATTTTACTACCTTTATATCTAATAAATACTTTGGCATGGTACAATTAAGTTACATTTCAAAGAAAACTTAGAATTATAGAATCGTAAAATTGCACTTCGGTTTGTTATTTCTCAGGAAAATCGTCTTAATTTTCATTGTGTTACTATACTTACTATTGATTCATGGCTGCTTTTTGTGAATAAAAGCAACATTTCTCTCAAACTAAATTTGGGTTGATCATGAAATACAGTCTTGCTGTATTGTTCACAGGAAGGAGCCCTTAGATGCTTGTATAGTAAGAGCAACCTGCCACAGGGCAAGAGCTGCCTGCTGTAATGACAGGTTGGACTGAGCATATCCCTTCTCTCCTCTGGAATGGGGACAGAGGTGGTGCAGCTTTGTCAGCTCTGTGAGCTTGTTTGAGCTGGTGCCCTGGATCTCCACTGGACAGGCTGAGTTTGCTGGCTGCTTTCAAACAGAAGTGTTAGAAGGGTTTTATGAGAACAGGGGAGGTGGGCTGACCCTGGCTGATGCCAGGTGTCCCCCAAAGCCACCTTTGCCACTCCCCTCCTTAGCTGGGCAGGGAAGAGGACGAATAACAAAAGGCCTAAGGGTTGGGATAAGGACAGGGAGAGATCTCACACTGGTTACTGTCACAGGCAAAACTGACTCCACTTGGAAAGATTAAATTAATTCACTGCCAGTCAAAACCAGACATAAAACCAAATCTTAAAACGCCATCTCCACACTCTCTCTTCTTCCCAGACTCAACTTCACTCCCCATCTTCTCTCCTTCATTCCCACCAGCAGCTCCAGGGGACAGGGAACAGGGGCTGTGGTCAGTTCATCACAGTTGTCTCTGCTGCTCCTTCCTCCACAGGGGAAACACTCCTCCCACTCTTCCCCTGCTCCAGCACTAGGCTCTTCCCATGGGAGACAATCTTCCACAAAATTCTCCAACATGGAACTGCTATTCTTCCCAAACTGCTCCAGCGTGGGTCCCTTCCATGGGGTCACAGCCTCCTGTGGGCATCCCCCTGCTCCAGCCTGGGGTTCCCCAAGGGCTGCAGGTGGATCTCAGCTCCACCACGGAGCTCCACGGGCTGCAGGGGCACAGCTGCCTCACCATGGTCTGCACCTCGGGCTGCAGGGGAATCTCTGCTCTGGTGCCTGGAGCACCTCCTCCCCCTCCTTCCCCACTGACCTTGGGGTCTGCAGAGCTCTTTCTTTCACATGCTCTCACTCCTCCCTCTGCTGCTGTTCTGCTGCAGTTTTTTTTACCCCATCTTTCTAAAATCTATTATCCCAGAGGCTGTACCTTTCTCACTGATGGGCTCAGCCTTGGCCTTGCTGTGTCTGTCTTGGAGCCAACTGGCATTGGCTCTGTTGGACACAGGGGACACTTTTCACAAATGCCACCCCTGGATCCATGCCCCCCAAACCTTGCCAGGCTAACCCATCACAATAGGGAAGAACATCTCCATGTGGGCACACAGTCTATTTCTGCACCTGTAGGGTTGAAAATGCTGCATTGGAGTATCCTTCCATATTCTGTACAAAGTAAGGAGTCATGGTGTACTGGGTAAGAGAGAAACCCACAGACAGCAATAGCAGTGCAGTGGAAATCTACTCCTCCTTTCCCTTATCCATTTACTAAAGACAGCTGCAGAGAATGTAGTCTGAGAACCCTCAGCACTTCTGCATAATTTTGCACTTAGTAATGATTAAAAATTTGCTCATTTACTGATTTCTAAGGAGTTGATTCCAGTTCAGCTGTGAATTTTTCCAGCTGCCTCTAAATGATAGTTTTTATATTCAGCACCATGATTAATGATTTCAAAAACAATAAGAAAAAAATATAGTTTTCATTGGCATATTTCTAATCCTTGTGAATCTGGAAAGTTTCTGTAAATAATCTAATCTTATCTTTAATTGTGCTGGTTATTTGTGTATTTTTCTTAGTCCTTGTTGATGCCTCACCTGAATTCTGTAAAAAGGCTTCTAGCTGGGTGCCATGTGTTTAAGTAGCCACTGTACTAGTTCATACTGCTCATATGATACAGTTCAAAGGCAACCTGCCTTCAGTGCAAATCTGGATTTGTTGTTAATCAAAGTACTCCAGAATTATGCCAGTTCAAATGAGAATGGGATACAGTGCTGTGATACAAATCCAAAGCCATCCAATTGAACTCAGCCTCAAAGTAGTCACCATAGATGTATTACAGAGCTATGGCCACACAAAATCACTTCTCAGTAGTTCTTTCCACGTGTTTGTTTTTATTCCCAGCAAACCTGAAGTGCCATCAAACTGTAAATAAAATTATTACCATCTGAATGTGAAATCTTGAAATATTCAGCTGCAGGCTGTCTTACTCTTCAAGCATCATTCCTTTATTTGAAAGCTGTTCTCTGCTGCAGACTGAGTTACTCTGTGGGCAGAACCACTTCCTGGGGCACCCAGATGAAGGAGATGTGGCTGACAATTTGTCTTCAAAATCCCCTGTTTGCTTTAGGAAGGCTTATTATTAATAGATGCCTTTAGCAGATAGTGAATCTTTTAATTGCCAATTTCCAGTCTGCAGAAATTGCTGACAGTTCACCAGAGCAATAGTCAATATCAACTTGTAAAGGCCTTTTGTTTGCTCCTGCCATGAGCTCAGTGTCATACACCCATTAATCTGAATAAACTGCATGTTGTTTATCTCCATCATTTCTGTGAGCTGGTGATGAGCCCTGTCAGCCTCACAAGCATTGAGATGAATGATTTCCTTGGAAAACCATTGCTGGGACAGGAAAAAACAATGACAAAAGAATAAAGTGCTGAAGAAAAGAAAGCTAAAAGTAAAAAAAAAAAATGGGTGGAATTGAATTGTCTGGATTTGAAAATAAGACTAAATTATTTTCGGCCAAACCGCTGGTAGGTTGACTTTGAACTGTCTGAAGTCCGTGGGAATGATGCCTGTCTTCCATGGGAGCAGGATCTCATGTGGAAATGACTGTGCATTGTTTACCAGGTAACTTCTCATCAATACAGACAGAGCCCTTTCAGTTGGCTGAGTCAATTGATGAAGCCAAATACAATATGACCCTGCAGACCACTCAGTTGATCAGACACACGTGACAGGCAGTGCAGTGGATAGAGCCCAAGGCTCTAACCCAGATCTGTGCTCATCGTGTGAGCAAACCCAGTGTGAACAATCTTCTGGTGAACCCTCTCCACTTCCACAGAGCTGTAACAAGGCTGATCCTGTGAGACCTGCAGCTGTGACAGGAGATACAGTTCATCCAGGAAGGGAAATATTTTTGTAGCTATGTTCAGTGTGCATTAGGAGAGAAATTACAAATTAATAAATTATTCTGTTAGACTGCACAAATTATTTCAGTGGGTCACTTTAATGGCTTTATATTTACTGTTACACTGAAGTTTGGAGTGTTTAGTGCCGTTGTGGAGGAGCTGTGAAGAGACACTGGTACCCACAAGCTCCTCTGAACCTCGTTGCACTGAAACACCTTTTAATAGGGTTGAAGCCCCTTGTAGTTGCTGTGGGAGAGTCACCCTGTCTCATTTCTCAGTCTGTAAAGTGCAGTGCAGGGAACAGTGGATGCGCAGCACAGAAATCCTCGTGCAGGTTGCTGTGAATATGCAGAGACCCATCTCTAGAACCAGAGAGGGAGAAAAGCTTCTTTCATGTTTATTTTTAAGAACCTGAATAGTGTGAAAAACTTTCGAAAGCGGCAATTCTTCAGATTCAGATAAGCTTTCCCCATATATTTCTTATCTCCAGTAGCTGCTGATAAGGACTGGCCTTCTCACCTGCAGAGCTGCTCAAGTGCTCATTGACATTACAATGTCAAGTGCTAAAGGAAATCGGGAACATATTCATGAATGCAAGTGGCAGCTTTTGTCCCAATTTCCAATGAGCAGTTTCATTTGATGTGACAGAAAGCATGCAAATTGGGATATTGGCAGGAGCAGGAAAAGTTTTTTGTGCATACGGTGTTACAAAAGAAAGCATCAGTGTCTACATATATTAAAATTAATCTGTTTTTAAGGTAGCAATGCTGTAAGGAACAGCTCTTGCATTCAGTGCTTTTTAAAAGCAGAATTAGGATTACACAACAATTTACAGAGAGGGTTTTCATACTAATGAAGATGTAATTCCTGGGGGTGACTGTCCCCAAGTGCAATCAGTGGGAAGCCTACAACTCTAAGTCCCAAACCACAACTTAGATACAGCAGTGTCTGGTTGTGTGCCTAATGCTAATTAAGTAATGAAGATTCTGAAACTGCTGACCTCAAACTCTAATTGGTGCTTCTAAAAAAAAAAAAAGGAACCCCAAACCTGGAGATCAGGCAAATTCAGAAGTTCTTGGGTTTTTTTTCCTCCCTTTCTTAAAGTTCATATAGATCCAAGTGAACAATGCTACTGTTGAAGTATTTACAGTTTTGTCTCTGGGTTGCGAGGTCTCTGACTCTCTATTCTAACCGCAGAACATTTGTGGAAAATACTGGCAATAAGAAAATGAGAAGAAGCAGAAATACCGGCACATTTACTAATCCCCCTTTTCTATTTTTCTCCTTTCCTGCTTTATTTGCTTGGCCTCTTCCCTTCTTCCTTGAGGCATATTTTTGTCTCATGTTGCTGCTTGTGCACATCAATTACACTGGTACCCCTTACAGAGTAAACCCAATAACTTGGAGAGTTAACAGTGCAAAAGATGCTTTTTTTTTTTTCCATTGGCATTGATCAAAACACAGGATGGTTCATGGTAGCGTGCCTGATCTCTTGTGTTTAGGTCAGAGCTGCTGGCAGATGTGGTCAGTGTTTCTGTAGTGGTTCTCCTCCCTAGAGCTCACGCTGTTCCCAGTGCTTTGCTGAGAGTTCATCTCTTTGTCCCACTGTTTGACTGCTTTTTAAATGTCCTACTAAATGGCCACTTTAAGCAAATTCTGTTTATGGGTAGAATATCACTGTGGTTTCAGATGTGGCTTCTAGAGTAGGACTTGTGATGACAATTTTTTCCTCATCTTGGACTGTCTATTCAGTGATTCTTTCTCTCAAAGAAAGTTCACCAATTCCACATTCAGACATACTCCGTTACAAATATATATATATATATGTTGCTCTATCTAATTCCAAACTCTCTGAAATTGGGACTAAGCTGTGGTCTTATTGGGGAGGAAGAGAAAAAAAGTTTGACCAGTTTCAAGGTGATACAGTGGAAAAATTTAGGTTTTTTCAGTGTTTAAATGTGGTAGGAGCTGGAGACAGAATGGAACTTAACCTTTTGATAGCTTATGTTCTGCAGATGGGTACCTTGGAAAAAACTAATCTTGTATTGTAACGCTGGACTATGTTCCAGATGGAGAGAATAAATTGAGTTGGCAGAAAAGATGAGCTGTACTTTGTTTCCATAACTGAATTACTGGCCTGAAATGAAAGGTGGAAGGGCTGGCATGTGGATGCCTGAGCCTCCAGCAATTTGGGGACACCCACGTCCCTGCAGTGGCTGTTAAAGTCATATGTGCCATACAGGCAGAGCATGCTGAACTACAGAGGAAGAGGTTTCCACCTCACAAAGACAGGCTGTAGTCACGGCACCTGGAACAGTTCAGAATGAAAAATGTTGGAAATGTTTTCTTTTTCCATTGCTTTTTCACTTAGGCTGCTGTTCATGAGGGCTTGATCCCTGCCTACTCTTTTCGTCTCATTCCTGGCAGCTTGAAGCTCTTCATGTATCTGAAATATTTGGCCACCTTACTGCATCTCATATTTCACCCACCCCTCATTTCTTAAATAGTTTGTTCACAGATTTGAGAACCAAATTGTTTTATAACAGGTGTCTTTTCTTCACTCAGATTCTCACTATATCCCAAGGTAAAAATTTTGCAAGAAGTTTGGTATAGCCTATAGATCACCCTGGCCTCCAGGACTTGCATTCTCTTTGTGTTTTTCTCTCCTGAACTGATTTACACCTTTAAACAGTTTCTTGCTGTCAGCTTCCCGATTTTTCTCCTGCATCTCCCCTGGCCGCTCTGCCAACATTCCTGCTGCCACCTATCGTAAGTCTGGAGATGTCATCGCTGCTCCCTAAGCCATGTTTGCGCTGAGCACACACATTTAAATATGGATGAGCCTGGATAAATTCCACTTTGTCTTTTGCCTGGCACTGTTAAAAGCTTGTCATAAACACTTCCTAAAGAATTGCCACATTGAAATATTTAAGAAGCTGTTTAATCTAGTCACACCGATTAAAAATATTTAGTTCTTTAATGCACCTCACTCGTTTGCTTCTATTTGTTATATTTACTGTACAGCTCGGCAAATTTGTTGAGAAAAAAAGATCAACAAATAATGATACTCGTCTTAGTAACTTGCATACTTTTGTTATGAAAGGTTCATCTTTTGCCACTTTGTGCAAAGGAGGAGCTGGCAGGGAAGAAATACACAAAAGAAATATAAATATAAAATATTTATATGATATAAAAGAAATATTGTTAAATAATTACTTAGGCAGGGAAAAAGCTATAACTGAAAAGACTTTCAAATCATTTTATTCCAGGACTTCAAGTCTGGATTATAATATCAGTGGCAGTTTTGCCAGTTCTTTCAGTGGGAAAAACTTTTTACTGCCCTTCAATGTCTGGAAAATCAACAGTCCTCTGAGAAGTGTCAAATTATTTGTGACTTTGGCTCTGAATGCAGTAAGCTCCTGCTCAATGTGTCATTAGTTCAAAGCCAGTAAGGACGATCAGGTCTTGCCTGTTCTTTGTCTTTCATTCCCCTGGATAGCTTGCCAAATCTAATTAATATTTTGTCACCCATCGCTATATAATTCCTCAATGCTGTCTTCCATATGAAATGTTTTAATCTATTTTGCTCTTTGTACCATGTGTTGTGTAACAGACTCTGGCCAGTAGATAATAGAAGCAACTGCCTCTGGTGTTAAAATGTATGGCAAACATGTCCTGGTCTGTGCTGCGCTGCTTTGATGCTCAAACCTCATGGTAAGGCCCAAAACTCAGAAGCATGAAATAAAAATTAGTCTAGAGAGACAAAAAATCTCTTATTATCACCGGCAAGCAGCAAGTGTCCGTGTACCTTGTTCATCTTTCTGTGCATCAGATAAATTATGTATATGTTGGTTGTGGTGAAGAAATAAATAATAGAAAATAATAATCAGTTCAAAGAATTTCCATGATACATATTTGTAAATAGACATAGCTGCAGGTTTGGGGAAGCCTTTATGAGGTTGGAGATGATGGTTCTTGTCAGTCATGGTTTAATCCCAGCTCAGCCCCACACAGCTGCTCACCCACTGCCAGCCAGCAGGATGGGGAGAGAACTCAAGAGCAAAGTGAGAACACTCCTGGCTTGAGATAAAGACGATTTAACAGGGAAAGCCAAAGCACACAGACAGAGCAAAGTAAGGAATTCATTCCCCACTCCAGTGGGCAGAGCTCAGCAGGGCTCCCCCATGTGTAATGGTGACTTGGGAATTCAAACACCGCCACTCTGAATGTCCCCTCTTCCTTCTCCAGCTCCATATGCTGGAATTTCCCTTGGTCACCTGGGGTCAGCCCTCCAGGCTGTGTCCTCTCCCAGCTCCTTGTGCACCTCCAGCCCATGGGTGGGGTGGGGTGAGGAGCAGAAAAGGCCTTTGCTCTGTGTAAGACCTGCAATAACTAAAACACCCTGTGATATCAATTCTGTTTTCAGCACAAATCCAAACCACAGTCCCATACCAGCTACCAGGAAGAAAATTAACTCTGTCCCAGCCAAAATTAGCACACCATTGATGCCTTAAAGAATTTGTCCAGGTGTGTTTCAAGAAGATGCTTGGGAAAATTTTAGTGTTTTTTCCTGTTTTTTTTTTTCAAGGTTTATCTACTTGCTGCATATTGGCCCTTCTCTTTTTGGCATAGTATGATGGCAGAGACGCAAAATATTACTGGAAAGAAGAAAGGAGTTACCCTTGATCAAAGTTATTGAAATCTGTCTGTAGTATTTTTTTTTTCCATTTCGGTTAAATTTGTCAATTTCCAGCTCATTCAGAATGGGTCAAAAAATCCCTCAAAAAGTCTTCCAAATACCTTGTGAGATTAATTTGGGTGTATGAAATACAAATTTGCAAAGTCATATGGTTTAGCCAAGCACTGAGCAACCACCCTTTACAAAATTTTTAGGTGTCATATATTAGTCTTCTATTTCTATTTTTTAAATGTTTATTCTATCATGACTACAACTATTCTAAAAATTAATGCTATTTTCTGCAAAATCTCAAATGACATTACTTTGACCTAATTAATTTCTAATTCTTTAAATCTGTTACAGTATTTACATGAATATTCTTCATCTACTTCACAGGTTTTGAAAAACCTCAGCTTGTTGCCCCGGTATTTATCTCAGCTGTTTCATGTAACTGATATTTTTGGAGCCAAATCCTCCATTTCAGTGGAGAATGGGAAGGCAGAATGATTGGAAACAATTTACAGAGTATTTTTGCATTGTTGGGAAGCCTCAATATGCTGCAAAGTGTCTCAGAAGTGCCTGTGCCAGCACGTGCTCTCAGCCTGCCGCGGCCGGGGGCTGGTGCACACAGAGCTGTACTGACCTCCTGGAATAAGATCATTTCTCTTGTTGGTTGGGTTGCTGCTTTCTGCCTTCTCTCATGGCACTTTTCTGTGGAGATACAGAAACTTAACTGACAGTGAATTGTCCTTTCCTTGTCATTTATCTGTGTTTCCACAAGATGTTTGTGATTTAGCAGGAACCAGATATTCCTGGATCCAGATATTCCACAGCAAGCTCAGTGCTTTTTTCTTTCGCCTGTCTGGTGAGTCCAAGAGCAGAGGATAATCCAGACTGGCATTTCTGCTGATGCTGCCTCCAGGCAGCTCTTTGCTTAGGAGGGCACAGCACAGATGAGTGCCAGTGCACCTGGAGCCGCTTTTCCTGAGATTTCCTCTGTGCCTCCAGCTCCCTGACCTGAGCCCCAGGAAGATGCCAGCGTGCACAGGCCCCAGAGCTGCTCAGCTGCTCAGCAGTCAGAGGCAGCCTCCCCTGCCTGGCTCTTGCCTGCCAGGCCTTGGTGCAGCTGCACAAGTGCTCTGGCCCCACTGCAGCAGCCCTTGTGCTGGGCTGAACCCGTGCAGTGCTGCAGTGGTGTGGGCACGACCTAACCAACCCTGGGTGCAATTCAGCTCTCATCAACAGCTCCCTCCTCCCTCATTTGGATGGAGGGAATTTCTTGTATTTTCGTTTTCCTTGGAATAAAGCTTCTTCAGAATTGAAATCTCAGATTATACTGGTTTGCAATCAATACAAACGTGCTTATCTCTAGCCTTGGGCTTGAGAGGCACTCAGCTTGCAGCAGTACCTATCCATATGTATCTACCGACTCAAGTACTTTCCAAGAAATGAGCAGTAGCAGATTGACCTCCAAGTAATGCTGCACTTCCTGTGTCCTATGAACTGGTCGTCTTCATTCCTCTTGCTCAGAGATTCTGAACATGCAAAGCAGAGAGATAAGAATGTCACCCTGCTGGTTGACATTTGAAGATACGATTTTTTTAGGAATCTGGGTAGCAAACGGTGACATATTATTAATGAATCACAAAAGCTATCTTCTGACAGTGGGACTATAATGTGAGTCCTACCATATTTCCTGATAGTTTGAAGGTAGGATAAGCATCAATGAATGTCACTTTAAAGCAATCTTTTGCTTTTAAAAGTCTTGGATGTCCATAGGATTGAAGAGGGATTTAAACCTTTAATGAAAACAGAAGGGAGTGGCAGAACCATTTAAGCAAAATGGATCATAACATAAAGGGGAATTGAGCCAAGTGAGGATGTCAGGCCACTGAACAAGATGAAATAGTGGCATTAAATCCTTGTAGTTCTGATACTGAAAACAGAACTGACCTCTTGGTTCTCTGTGTCAGAAGCTGGGATCCTGCTGCTAGTGCTGCTGTATTAATTTTCTGGAATTAATAAGGGTCTTTTCCTGAGCATAGAGAATCTTTCTTTTGAAGCCCTTCCTTGCTTAGGGGAGAAGGACATTTATTTATGCTTATGAAGCCAGATTTTACCATGCACACTACATGAGAAATCCCACTGAAATCAATTAAAGAATATATGTCATAAGTGACCATTCAGTATGAGGAAGGGTGACAAAATCTGGTCTGTAGATAAACCACAGGAGAAGAAAAGTCTGTCTTCATACTTTATTTTTATAAATCCTTAAGAAAACACAAGACAGATTGGTGCAAACATGTTGCAGAAATAGAGGTGAGCAGAATTTCTTCCAAATAGCCTGATAGCTGGGTTGTACCCTGCAAGATTAAGCTGGTGATGAATACATAAATAAACTAATTAGCAGCATATTCTGTGGGAGACTAATATCCTGCTGTATTAGCCCAAAGTACTGGGAACCAAAGAGAAAAGAGGCAGATGAAAAGATGGCAAATAAAGGCCTTTAAAGGAAAAAAAAGACAAAAGGAAAAAGAAAATGAAAAATTCTGCCTCTGAACAGATTCCAAATGGAAGATTGACATAGAGGATGATGGTATTGTCTCCTACCTTCTGTTAGGGCTGTCTTATGGCTTGAACTGAGGAAATCTAAACTTTCTAGACTGGTGTAAAAGGGAAAGCATCTTGAACTCCTTGGCCTGATGCCCTATTGAAGCATCAATTCATATGCCATTTCAGAGTGGGCCTGGCTAACAAGCGCTTCTGTTGGAATCCTGAAAAGCTTCCAAGGATATCCAGGCATGGACGCCTGGCAGACAGGAGCTGTCTGCTGAAACCCACAGCCAGTGTCCATCCCAAGAGCTGGACCAACTGAGAATCCCACCTGCTCTACCTCTAGGTGTGAGAAGATCAACAGAGAGCTGTGCAAGGATGCAGCACTGAGACAGAATCCATGTAGTGAACTCAGCTGTGGTTAGTGACAGCAAAAGACTGAGAGGGGAATGTGTCACTTCTCAGTGAATTTCTAAAGCCAGAAAAGTATAACTGATTTATTTCTGATTGAAATTTCTTAAAAGTTACTGCTGTGACTATTGTACATCTTGACGACTTTTAAACAGAAGCATACAGTTGTAATTAAAATGATTGTTTTTAAAAGAATGGTTGTTCTTTTAAGGATATTTGAATAAAACTAGAGAATGTACGTGCCATGCTAAGAAGAGAAAAAAGGAGAAAAGGAAAAGGAAGAAGAAAAAAGAAAGAAGAAGAAGAAGAAGAAGAAGAAGAAGAAGAAGAAGAAGAAGAAGAAGAAGAAGAAGAAGAAGAAAGAGAAGAAAGAGAAGAAAGAGAAGAAAGAGAAGAAAGAGAAGAAAAGAGAAGCTCTGTCAGGGTTCTGAAGGCAAATGTGAAGAAAATTGTGTGACCTGTAGGACACATGCAGCCCTCATCCAACCTGTGCTGGAGATGAGCAGTTGATGTGGCAGATGATGGCAGGCACTGACCAATCATAATGTGGGATAAACAGCTAAAACCCCAAGAAATCCCAGGCATCCTCAGCATTTGTGTTTTCTAAAGTGAGACAGCAGAGAGGGGAGTGACATCCCATTGTAAGGTTGCATGTTCTGGCTGTGTGAGGAACAGGCTGTGGAAATGTTGATGAATTGCTTTGCTGTGCTGGGTTTCTCCCCCCTGGCAGGGATTCCCATGCTTGGACCATGGTTTATACACATGGTTTATACAGAAGGGCACTGAGAGGTGAAGACAGCCTTTTGTTCAAACTATAGGTGGATAAATGTAATGAACTCCTACTAGTGCTCAGTTCTAATGACAATGCCTTTCATGTTTAAAGGATCTTCTAAGAATTTTGAACTTTTTCAAATTATCAAGGGCAACCTTAAATCTTTGCAGCTTTCTCTGGTGCTACTTATGCAGCCTTCTGTCTCTCCCATGCTGAAGCCACCCCTTGTTGCTCACTGATGACTCCCTCAGGTTTTACTGATCAGACCATAGCAGAGAACAGTCCTCTGGCTCCATTCCTGTAGGTGCCACTTGCAAAACTTCAGGCTGCTTGTGGCCCCTGTAGCTGCACTGAGGGATGACCAGCACAAGGAAGGTGGTTCTCAATGGAAGCCTGAGCTCTCCCCTTTGCCAGGGAAGTGATGGGGAGGAGAGGGAGGAGGAGGCGTAAATTTCCAATTTACTGAATTGACAGATGTAGTCATTTGTAATATGTCAGCTTTTCTGAGATGTCTTTCTACAAATTCATAAAAAATAGACTGCAGAAATTTTGTGCATGATTGATGATGGTGCATACTTCATCCAGTTTGAAACTCTACAACCCCATGTGCTGAGCAGTTTTTCCATATCACTTTTTGTAGGACAGATAAAAATTATCTTGAAGTCTGCTTTGTGTGTTTTACTGGCATTATTAATATGTTTTGTGCCCAGTTCAGTCCCATTAAAGTTGTATCTTCAAGCACATTCACTGCTGAATTTCTCATCAGGGAGAGACGTATATTTATAATCCCTGTTAAGAGCTTGCCAGTCATACAGTCTCATGCTATTCCTCCCTCAGAACAACTTAATTTTTCAGTTTATCAGTAGCTGTGACGGCAGAAGCAGTGGGTGTTCTATTCTGAACTGTTTGCCTTTACATTATTACTCCTTAATATGTTACATGGTAGTTCCATCTTTCTATCTCCTTTCCTTTGCTTATAGCATCACTGTAAATTTATGTTCTACAACCTCCTGTATAACCTCTATTACCTTTTGTACAAATCTGGGAAAAACATGAACAATATTTTTTGAAGACCCATTCTGTCCTCTTCAGGAGGACATGCATGTAAATTTGTTATTCATACAGAAGACTAAAACAGACTTGAAATATCTTTTAAATCTACATAACTGGGTGAAAAAAAAAGGATACTTTTTTATTTCATTAGATATTTGTGCGGTAGTCACATTGCTTTATCATCCTACTCCTTTATCACTTGTATTAATAATCATGTTTATTTTCTATCAAATTGTTCCCGGAACTTACATCCCTGGAGCCATAAATTGTGCTAAAATATGTTGAGATTGTGTACTTGTTTATGCAATTTCACTAAAGCCAAATTGGATAACAATGGCTGAAAGTGATGAGACTTTAATTCCATTGAACACTTTATCAAAACCATAAAATGATAGATAGTAATTAAATGGTGAAAGCAACTGATTAATGCCTTGTGAAGCTGCGCATGTAGTCTGCTCTCTTGCTGCTGTTTTCAAATAAAGGGCAGTGACAGTCACTCTATGCTTCATTGACTTGTGTGAAAAAAACAAAACTTGTACAGCCAGACCACTTGCATGGTCATTTCACTGCTGACATCTCGACACGAACCCCTTCGGGGTCTAACAGAGATCGGTTCAGCAGCATAGTAATGACCTCATTTAGTGCCAGGGAAATCATAAAGCATTAATGCTATAAAGCATCAGATTTTGCTCATTATTATGTTAGAAAAACATTATTAATAACACTTAATGCCTGTTTATAGGAATTCTTAAGAGCAAGCTGAGATACTAAACGGTGGGTGGATCAGCCATGCTCTTTTTAGTCTGTTTAGATGAAAAAACAGGGACTCCCAAATTTTACTTTCATGTGTACATGGGACCAGTGAGGCAGGGCACAAAGCTTCCCCTCACAGGCCTGTTCATACACAGCTTGAGCATTCCTGTCTGCCCACGTCACTGCTTACAGCTTCAGCCTCACATCATTTCAGAGAACTGGTAGAGACACCTAGAGCTGAACGGCATTGTCTTGTATCCATGCACAGCTCAACACTGCTGACAGAAAGGTGACTCATCCAAGTCTTTGTAGGTGAAGTTCTCCTCCAGTTCCATAATTGTTTTAATATCCTCTAAAGCACTGTGACAGGTGAGGTGAGTCTAATGCCAGGGATCTTAGCTGCAAGGGTGAGGGGCAGCTGTGTACTCACAACCCCTCAGGAGATGTTAGTGCTGGTGTTGCTGCCTTTGGCTGTAGTTAACATCTGATGCCAGCTGGCACCAGGGAAATGGTGATCAGGATCAGTTTCTTCAGCTCTTCAGGAAAACACCATATTATTTTATGCACAGTGGCTCTTCCCTCAGTGTTCCTGGGTTGATTCCCTCTTAAAAGACACTAGAATACTTTACACTTCTGTGGAAGATACTTTCTGGAGATTACCACTGTCATGTCATTTTACTAATGAAACAAAGGCATTTCCAGCCGTCCTCTGTAGTGGAACACTAGGAAATTTCAGAACCCTGGCTACTCACATACTAAATTTTACCTGGCCTCCTGATACCCAACCAGGCTTTGTGTTTTAAAGCACACATCTGCATGTGATGCTTAGAGGTGTGAAGTTACGTGCCCAGATACCCAGGAGCGAGTCACACCATCAAAAATGCTTTTTGTGACAGAATGCAAATGTGACTTGGTGTGTAAGGATAGGAGCAGACTTTTCTCACTGACACCCAGTCACAGGAAAAGAGATGATGAACACAAATTGAAATGCTGGAAATTCCATATGAATGTCAGAACCTTTTACACCATGAGTTGGTTTAACACTGGAACAGGTTACCCAGGGAGGCTGTGGCATCTCCATCCTTGGAGATTCTCAGAACCTGACTAGACACAGCCCAGGGCAACCTGTCCTATCTGACTCTGCCCTGAACAAGGGGTAGGAGTAGATACCTCCAGAGGTTCCTCCTCACCTCAGCTGTTTTGCGATTCCTCAAAGGTCAGATATTTGATGCAGATTATGAGATTATGTAATGGTGAGGAAATATTAAATATAGGTGTGAGAATACAGGACAGAAGATAGACTCTGCAAAAAGTATACAAAGAAAAATTTTACACTTATTATCACAGCTGGTGTATATTTGCTCCTGGAGAGAATGTAGAGCTTACAATCACCTCTGAGAGGAAGGCCAGGATGTGAGCTAATACTCAAGTCAGTGCTTAATTAACCAAGGAAAAATATCAATAGAGGTGCATGTGAATGTCACAGATAATATGGAAATACAGTTTCTAATTTAATGCAGTAAAGTCTCTAGGCATGCCCATTCCATATAAATGAGATCTAGGCCAATATTAAATAGAAAGGGTGATAAAGCAGGGAAAGAAAATCTAATCTGGAACAGCTTGCTGCAGTATTATCAGAGATGTACTGATAGGGATCATCTGTGTTTCTGAACAACTGTATTTTCAGTTTCATAAATATTGTTTCTAATGAGTTCATTTGTCATTCAAACTTCTGTTTATAAGTCAGTGTTCCACTTTGGTTCAAACAAATCCAGGAATGTACCATTGTTTCTAATCTGAAACCATTGGATTGGTGTCTTGCAGAGGAGCAGCATCTCTGAGAGCTGCAGCAAGGCTGGCCTGGCACACGCAGTGAGGGAGGGTGGCCACACCCCACCTGCAGTGTCCAAAATAAAACAACTCCTCTCCTTTTCACTGCAGACCCTCTGCCCTCCATTCCCAAGGATGGTGCTGGCACGTGGATCTGGTGATGCACATTCATCCTGTTATGTGAACATCTGGAACTAATGTACCTGGAAGTAAGGAAAGGTGTTTGCTCTGCTTTGATACTGGGAAATGCAGTGTGGCAGACAGCTGACATGGTAATTGGGAAGAGAACCTGCTCCCTTGATGAATCATTCAAACCCAGCTAAATCTTGATGTGTGCAACAAGAGCCCTGTGACCTTGGATTGAAATAACTCCAGTAAATTGGGCACTACTCTTTCTGTGTTTGGAGGTCAGATATGCTTCAGTGGCATGGATTTACACTGAATTTCTGAGATGTCAACACTGCAGTCTGAAAGGAAATGGCTCTAAAGTAATACCCATGGTGTTACATTTCCCTTTTCTATTGCTGTCTAAGTAATCCATCCTGCTTTAGTTGTGTCCCTATTTTCCTGCTCTTGAGCTCTAAGCTTTGCATAGCAGCCACAATGCTTTCTGTACAGTTTATCAAATGGGTTGTGTAGTCCATAGCAGCAGCATCTGTTTCACTTCTTGATCTAAGCCTCCTTATTCACCCAACTTCATCCTTCACCGTGACTTCTGGGGACTTTTTTGACAACAAAATAGTAAATCTTCTTAGATTTGATATATCTCTCTGTAAGCATGTGTACTGTTCATGAATGCTGCTGGGTAGCTTTGGAAACTGTGCACCCTTTCCTTATAAACCAAAGACTGTGGACAGCGATGATGGATATTCTTCACAACCTCAAGCACAGTGGTCCAGTCTTCCAAAAATAATGTCAATGCCAGATGGAGGCCAAACAGTTTCTATAGTTTGGGGGCTTTTCTTGTATCAGTGGGAACATCCAATCCTGCCATACAAGGCCTTGTTATTACCTAACACTATGTAAATTAACAGTTCTACTTAAAACTAAACCCAGTGGTGGTAGTAATGAAACGGTCTAGGAAAAATCCATGAGGCGGGAATTCCCAGAAACATTGTTTCTCTGATGTCTGTGGATTGCACGGGTTCTACTCTTTCCCCAAATGCCTGATGGGGAAATGCTGACCACTGATGGAAGGAGGATATTGTGTGCAGATTCTTGCTTGGCCCAGTGCAGGACCCAAGTCCTTAAATCAGCTGCCTACTCAGGGTAACTGGCTGTTTCAAGTGATTTAAATTAATTTGAGATAGCAATTTAATTTTTAAATGCTCTGTGTTCCATGACTGTAACACACAGTTCTCTGGTTGTGTTAATGATGACTATATTCTGTCAGGTCAAAACAGTAAAAAGAGCAGCAAAAGGAATACCCATGGAGAGTGGAGGATGTGTGGGGAAAAAAAAAAAAAATCAATATTTTACATCAAGAAAGCACCAATACTATTGGGGAAAAAATGATTTTTCAGACCTGCTAGCAAGAAATACAATATGTGAAAAATGAGGAAATATAGAAATGACTGAATCCATATGATCGGGAGAATGAGTAAGCATGACTGAGTGCCTCTGTCTTTCACACCATGTAATTGCTTTTTAACTAATTATATACCCAGAGAAACTAATCCTTGTGTGGGGAAAAAAAAAAATATCATTTGATCTAAACCAGTTCTTATTTGGACAAATATGTCACCGAATACTGTCCCAGGGAAGCCTCTGCAGTAATATGGGTAGAGCTGTGCTGGTCTGCACCGAGTTTTGAGTGCGGGTCTGACCGTGCACTGCCTGCCCTGGAATCTCTGCAGTGCTGTAGTCACCTCGGTCAGGACACAATCACACATCCTGGGAGGAGCACGAGCAGCAGGTAGGGATGCCCAGACATGGACGTTGCTCTTTGTGCTGCAGTTCTTCAAGGCTCCTTTTCTCTGACTGCCCTTGTCTGCAGGTGTGACAAAGTTCCTCCGGGCCATGACGGGCTCTGTGCCCGCCCCCGGGTCCTGTTTGCCTTCGCGGTCCAGGCGCAGCGGGCCGAGCGGGCTTTTGGCTCAGCGTTGTTCTCTGAACACCCACTCCTCTGCTCTCTCTTGAGAAACAACACCAACCTGTAATCGCGCCCTGCTGTGTGCTTCCTTTTTGTGCTTCATGCCAGCTCCCGGCCAGGAATATCGCATCACTGCACAGGGACGTTTCCATTAATGTAAGTGTGATTTCCTGGTGCTCCAGATCCCTTTATCTGGTGCTCATATGCACAACTGCCTGTATCTGTGCACTGCAGAAGGATGCATCCAGAATTCATTTTCTTTCTCACATAACATGAAAGGTATTTCTGAAAGAGTAACTAGTGAAGTGATGAGAATCCTCCAGGCTTTGAAGTCTAAGCTTTGTTGGTGTGATTACTTTAAATGGCTCATTTGCCATTTAGGGAAGTGGTATTGATGGGTTTGGATTTCTTCACTCCCCTCTTCTGTTTTGAAATTTGATGTCACCCAACAAGGGCTATTTGGAGCAAGCTCAAAGCTGCTGTTGTGTTTCCCAACAAGAGCCCTCCAATAGATGCCTCCAAGAGGAAATTATCTGGCATTTCTGAAATGTTCTTTTGGTTGCCCCTGTGCTACTTTGCCATGAAAGTATTTGAGAAGACGGTGGTGGGTATGTAATACAAGCTCTCCAGAAGCATAGGACACTTCTCAAAATACTTGTTTCTGACTCACAGAGTTCAATCAGAGCAGATCTGAGTTCTCTGTGCACCCAGCTGGACCTTTTCTGCAACAGTTACTCAGCTTCTCAGACAATCTCCCACAACAAGGATTTGTCTCGATGTTTGTTGCCTCGGTCTCCTCTCCCCCTCATTAAAATGAGCTCTCAGCCAGCATAACCAAAACACATCTGCCATATATGCAGTCCAGACTTCCCTGTGGCTGGATATTAAGAGAGAATGTATGAAGAAAAAAGTCACTTATGCTGCAGAACAATTTGATTTATCAACATGCAAAAAAAAAAAAATCAGTCTTGGAACTCATCATAAGAAACCTGTTACGTCAGTCAAACCTTCTTTTACTCAACTACTCTGTTTCTGCTCTCAACCCTGGCTGGAGTGTTATTTCTGTGTGTTAGACTTTTCCCATGGAAAGCCATCTGCAGGCTGACAGTCCAACATCCACGTGGACTGGGTCCAGAAAGACTCCAGAGCATCACTGCTGAAACTCCTGACTCTGAGTCTGTTCTAGCTGAGCAGAGTTCCATTGCAATCATGGCATCCTTTAAGTCAGGCTGGACACTCATCCTCCACTCCTTACAGCCCAACAATGGCAAAAGCAGCCCCTGAATGAGAGTTTGAGGAGTGACAGCTGGGCTATGGTTTCTACTAATAAAGAATACAGACTGTGCATACATGCATTTAGGAAATCTATGACTAAGGAGTGTTAAAACGACAAAGTTAAGGTCACAAAAGTTGAGCTTTCCTATGTTTCCTGTACAGCATTAATTCAGCTATTTTACACACTTGAATATTGTTAATCTGAAATTATGGGTTTCCACACTACTTTTTTTTTTTTTTTTTTTTTTTTTTTTTTTTTTTTTTTTTTGCTTGGGACCTTTGCTTCATTTAAGAGCTGGCATAATGAAATGTGCTCCAGAAAGAAATCAGAGAAATCAAGAAATCAAGCAGGGAATGAGAATCAAAGCCTTTCCTGTTGAGGAAGCAAAATGAAAACAACCAGTGATGCAAGGATCTGCAGAAAGCAAAATGATGGGTTTGTGAAGGCTTTTTCTTGTGGCAAGTGAACAGCAGAGAAATGGGTTTTATCTCTAAATGCACCAGAGAGCTCTTGATTCTCAGCATCCTACTCACATCAAATGAAACTTTTCAAGGCTGTTTTCTACTTGTGGGTTTTTCTGGTTTTGTGCTGCACAGCTAAGATCCCAGGGTTGTAAACTGTGTAATTGTTGAGCAATCACAGTTCCAGCTGAGGCCACTGCAATCTTGATCTTGAATATATGAAGTACTGTATAATAGTCTGAACACTCGGGTTTTAAACAGCTTGTGTTCGGTGCCCAAGTTTAGCTGATACTTCTTACTCAGTTCATGTGCCGTAAAAATGGCAAAAACTGTAACCTTAACACCCCAGAAAGTTTATAAAAATGAATGCATTGATGTCTGAAGCATTCACACTGTTCTGATAAGCACCACAGAAGAGCCCATGAAGAAATGAATAATTCTGTTTTCAAAGCAGAATCTGAATAGTGTGCAATAAATAATGCCTGGTGAGAGTGAATAATGAAGGAAAAATAAACTATTGAAAGCTACACATTAGTTGAACATTGTTCATTCTGCACTCTGAATGAGGCAAGGGCCTTATGGAAACCAGCATATGTGACAGTGTCATTTACAGTGCTATCGTGGTGCCTGTGCACCGAGCACATGAATTACTGTTTCACAGGCAACCACACCATTTTGTGTGCTTGATTAGCAGCCTTTATAATGCAAGCATAGCATAGTTTTTGTATGCAGTAAATAAGTTACATGGTTTTTAACTCATTTGAAGTCCCTATTTCAAGATCTGAAGACTCTGAAGCCTTTTCAGTTAAATGGTTCTAGGGTTATTCTGTTCTTTTATGTGGGGGAACAATTCATTCTCCCTGCTTTAGTTCTCTGAATTATGCAAACTATTTTGTCTGAAACTCAGAAAGAAAATAAAGAGTGAGCCTGGTGCAGGTATTTCACATGCTGAATTTTATTTATATTATGAGAACAGAATTCCATCATGGAAACCAGCAGGCAGGGTTGGTAACTTCAGTGTTTCCTGTTGTATCACTGTTACTTAGGAACATGGGGGTGGCTCATGCCCCTCACAACAGCAGCAACTGGAGATGCCAGACTGGTCAGAGCCACCAGGCTCGTGTGTCCTATGCTGCTTTACTCACAGAAGGAAAAATGTGTCATTTCCCCCTTCAAGGCCAGAGGGGCAGTCTGGTTGGCCTCCAGGCAGTGAGGAGGGATTCCTTGGTTTCATAAGTGGGTTTGGTAAAGAAATACTGCACGACACCAGTAGGATTTGAAGAGAACTCTACATGTGAGACAGCAGTGCTGTGTATCAAGATCTGAGCAGGGTGGGAGTCAATCATGAGAGGTGTTCATGTTGCTCAGTCATTGTGAGGATGGATTTATATCAAGTTTGCTGCTGCCTAGATAAATATTAGTGCTGAGGACACAGAAACGTGCCAGAAGATGATGGCCAGTCCAATTTCCCTCTTGGTAGGAGACAGAGAACTTGGGATTTGACAAAAGCCATGAACAGCCTTGGGGTCATTAAGCAATAAGCTCCAATTGCCCACAGCAATAGCTAAAGAAAGGCTACCATTCCACTGAAATTTTGCTTTTCAGCCTTTTTTAGGGGTAATCATTACTTTTTTTTCCACTGACAAGTTCCCATTCTACCGTGTAGGAATCAGACACTGGCTTATTTCATGATAAATTCATAAGTATTGGAATATTTTACATCTGAATCCTTGTGCACTTGGTTAAAAAAACCAGCCCAAACCACCGTGTTGTACCATGTCAGTTGTTTACTCTTCCATTTAATCACAAGAACACTGTCCTGCCCTTTCAGCTTCCTTTGGAGATGGATGAATTCCCAGAGATGTCGAAAGCAAATTAGAGGGCTTTAACTTAACATGAAACAATGGCAATTTAAAATTTTTATAAGGGTGCCAACCACGCTGGTTTAATTTTTGATAAGGGATGATACTACATTTCTGCATTTTTAATAAGGAGACTGACAATAGACTCACTGAAGATACCTAGAAAGAAAAACTTCTACAGCAGGATTGTAACTAATTCCAGTCTTAATGGTAAAGATACCAGGAAAGTCTGTCTCAAAAAAACATCATTAAATACTCACTAGTGTTGCTGCATAAAAGTCAAAAGATTACTTTTGATTTGCAGACTCATTATACAATGCTTTCAGGTCCTTAAGATTGATTTGGAAATAATTTTTATATTTTGAAATGATGATGTAATAAAATCCAGGAAAATACCACCCCTCACTATGGGTAAAACCAGAAAGAACTTGACTGAATTTCTGTTTGCTCAGGGAATTAGTATTTGAATTTATATTACTAGATTTTTTAATGTATTTCAGAAAGATAAGTAACCTTAGATTACTAAACTCTTAAGAATATGTACAAGAGAAGATTGATGCCATTGGTTCAAATTTCATTTGCAAGTCTAGGATATGTGTTAGGACCAGTAGATCATAACATAGGCATATAAGGCACAGTAATATTTGATTTTTAAAATTTGGACTATCCACTTTCACAGATTATCCTCTTTAAGAAGAGCTGTGTTTATCCATAAAACATTTATATTGTGAGGACCACTGCAAGAAATACGATGCACACTTTCTCTCCAGGGTGGGTTTGTGCACGTTGGCTATTTTGGTGGGAGTTGAATTGTGAATTGAGATCTATCACCATCCATGCATCAGATCTGCTGGATGGGCCTAATGGGAAGAAGATCAGTTCAACTGATGGGGAGTGGGGCCTCTCAGAGGGTTTTGTGCCTGTTACTTGCACACTCCCTCATTGCAAAGCAGTGCCACAGCCCATGAGCCAACTCTGTCACCTCTGCAGTGGATCACGGAGCCACCCAACCATCGGTGTCCTGCACATGTGGCACAGATGGGCACAGGGAGGTCACAGGGCAGGGCTCCCTGGGGATCCCACTCACACCTCGCTGTGGGGAGTGTGCAACAGGAGATTCCTGCACTGCCCTCAGCTTGTGGGTAAGAGCTACAAGGCTGTTGATTGTCTTTCATGGAACTGTTCAGCCCTGCCTCAATTTTCTTCCCTCTCTCCTGCATAAATTTTCCTGGCCTGGCAAATTTTTGAGAGGCCAATAATGCTGTCAGACCCTAGATGAACATGAATAATAGCCTGTTTGCACAGCTGATAACTGAGCTGTAAAAACGAATCTGCTCCCAGATGAAACTTGACATGCAAAATTTAAGCTTGGGGAACAATTCTTTGTACGTATTTTGAAAAAAAAAATAAATTACTTGGACTGCTTAATTTTTATTCATCCCTAAAATAAAAAACCCTACAGGAGGGTCAGCAGAGAAAGCTCCTGTGTTTTGACATAGAACTTGGAATTAACTTTAAACATAAAATACAGCAAATGTTTAATCTGCAATAAAGTTGAATCTGCTCATTTTTGCAGAAGAACAATGGCTGAGGGTCGAAGCCTTGGGTTCTGCAGTTGCCAGATGGGATCACTTCCAAAAGGGAATTTGGATGGTAATCAGTGTCCGCTGGGATCCATGCCCACCGCTCCAAGCCCGCGTGCCACAAAGGAGAGATTAGGGGCAGAATGAGAATGTGCAAGGCTGGCACGAATCAAAGGGACTCCCTGTAAAACCTATTACATCTGTGCTCTAAAAAATGCATAGACAAACTGACAGTCAGGAAAATGCAGTTTTGATTGTGCTTTGGTGGCTGGGAAGCTAAAATTGTGTGGGTGGGTGGCTAAGTATAACACCATGTCCATGCCAGCTTTATTTGACTGGGAGAGCCGGAGTCAGGCCAGTTTTCATTGTCCTTTCAAGACTTTCAGAGCAGCAGGATAAATAAAGGAATGAAATGGGGAAATGAATTTATAGAGTTTGGGTGTCAAATGATTAACAAAAGGCCCAAACCTTGGTGTTTTGTTCTATTGATTTTGTTTTGGCAAGGCAAAGATAAGACTGTGAACCTGTACAAAGGGAGGTAGTCTTTACTTCCCTCTGTGCCTTTGTGGTGGCTGGGTAATTTGCTGAATTGAAGTTTCACTTTTGGACTGAAAGCAGGTGTTACTCTACACTAAACTATGAGATACAAAACACTATGCCACGTTTTTGGGGCCCACATGGTTGGTTAGTATTAAAACAGATCCCAAACATTTGGGTGGGAACATCTGAATTTCTCCAGTGCTTCCTTTGTGATGGTAAGAGAAATCATCCACTTCCCAAATCAAGTTTCAGGTGAACTACACAAACTAGTCATGGTGTTTGGGAGCCTGTGAGTCCTTGAGGCCTTAGCAGGTGAGTGTGGGCATGATTTGAGTCCCAGCCCTCTAAATCAGTTTCCTTAACCTGATCTGCCCACAGGATTTATCATTTTCCAGGGGAAAGGAACTTGCAGCTGTGCAGGGCTGTGCAGGGCAGCCCTTCAGAGCTCTCCTGCAGTGCTTTGTGTTGGCCTGGTGTTGCTCTCCTGGGCATTGTGGGCTCCTGTGCAAGTACCAAGACCAGCCTTTCATGACCAGTGGGCAACAAGTATCCAGCAATCCTACTACTGTCACTGATTGTTTTGCACCAGAGAAATTACTTTAAATAAATAGGAGTTCTGAGATTAGTTTGGACATGATTAAGCTTCCTAAAGTGGAAATTAAAGGTAGATGAGGTCTTTCTGAGACAAAGATTAGCTCAGTTGGTCAGAGCAGGGTGCTGATAATGCCAAGGTTGTGGGGTTGATCCCCATATGGGCCATTCATTTCAGAGTTGGACTCAATGATGCTTGTGGGTCCCTTCCAGCTCAGGATATTCTAAGATATTCTGAGCAGGAGCCTCACGAGGAAAAACTACAGTGCTTTGAAGTGCTGTGGAAAGTGCTTGTGGAAGTTCAAAGTGTGAGTCTGACAGGAGCTGAGCAGACACACCAGTGCACCACTGCTGGGCTGGAGCCCAAGAAGGCAGCAAATCCAGGACCAGCTGAATTGGTAGGTTGGCTTAGACTGCAAGTATGTATATTCTTGTAGCCTTTCTATCCTGATTAGAACTCAACATCTGTGGATCTGAGGGAAACCTTTGCCTTTGGTGAAAGAATTGGGGATGAGGCAATATTTTGAAGGGTGTACTAGAAAGGGTTAGAGGAGCGCTGTTTTATGCTTCTAGAAATTCATCTCTAGGACATGTTATTCTGAAGTGCATCTATCACTAGATGCTTTATGTGATATGACAAAATGCCACAGGGACTGATCCATCAACTGCTGTTGTTTCAACACAGTGTAACAGGCAGGGAATCTGAAAAGACAGTGTTTCCTGAAACTTTGTTGAAAAGAGCTATGGCTCTGGGAGTGCCAGAGTTAGGTCTGTAACTCACACACGCATGGATTCTGCACATGGCCTGAGCTCTGTCCTGACATTTGTGAGAGAAAGTTTCACAGCTTCAATGAAACAAGTTTTTCACAACTCAGTTACACTGATGACTCTTCTCAAACATATGGGAACAAGGCTGCATTGCACGATCCCAGTGTCTCTAGTGAAGCTATACATAGAGACTCCCCAAAGAGTATTAGCACTGACTAAGCAAATCACCATGGAAAGTGAGGACAAATTTGAAACCGGGCCCACATTTGCAAGATGATAATTGGATTATTTTTCTATCCTGAAAATATATCTTCCAGTGCTTCCATTTTCTTCCCCTTCTCCCTTCCTCTTTTTGGGAGGATTTTAAAATCTAATTTGATTTTTATCCACTCTGAAAAACAAATAATTTCCCTCTAACCAAGCTCATATCTTTTGGTAATGCTCAAATCTCCATTCATTCTCTCATCACTCAAGAATTGAAAGTGATGAAATGGCAATATTTAATGGGATAGCTTAAAAAGATTATTAAATACAAGCTAGCGAATTGAAAGAGAAAGCAAGAAAAAACCCATTCAGAATCCAATCTTGAAAAATTTGCTTTTAATGAGTTTTCACTTTAAAAAGGAAAACAAGTATTGGGTTCACATTCCTTCATAAAGAAAGACATCCTTGTCAAGCAGCTATGAGAATTCACAAATTGGATGACAGACTGTGCCTGCTGCTTTAGTACGAAGGCAATAGATCCAGCATGAGCTTGAAAGCAAGATGGGTTTTAAAGTGTTCTGCTGTCATACAGAATCCATACCAAAATAATGAGAAACATTCCACACAGACATCATCCTAAATTCCCATTTGGGTATTATTTTCTCATTGATGTTGTAATTAATGCTAAAATAATTTGTCTGTGAGCCTTCAAGATGCTTAGAGCTTTCCAGAGGCTGCTGGGAGCTGAGGGAATTTGGCACCTCGCAGAACCAGACCTTGTCTCCTCTTTTGCCATCCACACACAAAAAACCACTTTGCAGCACTGGAGCTTGAACAAATAAGGTGTGGGAGAAAAACAGAGCAAGTATCTAGCTAGCAGGACTTTTTTAACAGGAAAAAAAATCAAATCCAGTCTTGGTGCTGCTCCTAGTTTTCCCCTGTTTGTGTCTAAGCCCTTTGGGAGCCACAGAGCAAACAGAGCCTGTGGTACTAATCTGCTGCTTTACAGCACTGGTATATGGTCACTGTGGAGCTACACGAGACACTGTCAGCTTCAGTTTTGCTCCAATTCATGATTCCTTTGTTAGTAGTAATAGGATGAACAGTTTGAAGTGAGACATCTTGAAAAAATCCCACTGTACTTGTTATGAACTGTGGCCTCAAGTCTGCATTTTTGTTAGCTTTCACAGTGATTAGTCACTGTACAACAGCAAAGAGCAGAGCAGTCTATAGCAGTGCTCCTCTGGCATGCAAAAGATCTTGCCAGACACCTAATC
The DNA here is from genome assembly GCF_029207755.1 of Chamaea fasciata. Lineage (NCBI taxonomy): Eukaryota > Metazoa > Chordata > Aves > Passeriformes > Sylviidae > Chamaea > Chamaea fasciata. The sequence continues at coordinate 27,507,035 of NW_027094095.1, read as the reverse complement.
CTCACTTTTTTTTCTCCTTGGTTCCTTCATTCTTATACTCATTAAAATTAAAGGAAAAGGTCCCTATAGAGGTGGTAGGTTTGGTTGCACTCAGAGATCCACGGTCTAGGGATACTGCCATGACAGGGTGTTCAACCTCGGGATGGGAAAGAAGGGCAGTTCTACGTTAACTCCTCTCTAGCTGAATAAAAACTTTACCAATGGACTTCAAAGCATCTCTCACCTTCCCCATACTCCCTTGAAAGAATTGCTATAGAGAGGCAGGAGTGAGAGCATGAAATGGATGGAGATGAATTTGATGCCATCCTGGAAAAGGTGTGTGATGTGGCAGCACTCTCCAGGCAGCTCTGTTCCCAGGGAGCTGCTCTTCCCAGCTGCTTTTACATGGCCAGGGTAGTGCTGCAGGCTGCTGAGGAATGCTGCAGTTGGAAAACCAGGAGGTGATCCTTAAAGTGGACTAACCTGGGCTGCAGGGTTGCAGTTACATGTAAAATTTAAGAGAGTGGTTTTAATTCAGAATTTCTCTGAAGACAATAATCCATGAGTGTGAGGCAGGGACTGTTATCTGTTTGTGTGTAAATGTGGTTATTGACTGGTTTACATTTCAGTGGAAGCTTTGGTCACTAAGTGCTGCAGTCTCATACCTGGACGAGAAGTGTCCCTGAGATTTTGTCTGGCCAGCAGTGTGGCAGTGCTATATCATACTGCTACAAATGCCCGAATAAAGCAGAAGTGGGTTTTAGGACAAAGAATAATTATGGCTGTGGAAGTGAGAGATTCTGGCTTGCAGGAGAGACAATTCTTGGATGACAAACTGATGGGGTTTGTAGTTTGATTTAAATCTGATTGTGTCCTCCTTTCTTTACTAGGCCATGAGCTAACTAAAAATAAGGATATCATTAGAAGACCTGGAGCATGCTAAGGTGGTTAAACTGACCTTTTAGACATGAAACGAGCAAAAGAAAAGTCCTGATGGCTGTGAAAGATCCCTAAAATTTGAAAAAGGAAGGTGTGTCGAATAGGCAAAGAAGTACAGAGCATGGATTTAAGTAAGAAATATGAAAAGCAAACCAGCAAACAGCTGACTTAGGGGATTGGAGTTCTCTGTAAAGAAGTTGAAGTTAAAAGAGAATAAAATTAAGCTAAGAAACAAAGGAGATTATAGAAGACATTGAACAAAGCATTTTTAAACAATAGAAGTTCCAAAAATAAAGCATAGAAAAAGGAGATCAAAGAGACACCATTTAGTCAGATACAAACAAAAATATGAATTGGGGAAAAAAAAAAAAAAACAACCAAAAAAAACCAAACCAAAAAACCAAACTAAAGAATTAAGAGCACAACTTGCTTTCACACAAGCAAAAAGGAATTTGTGCAAATGAAAAGTAATATCACCTGTCATTAAAGGGCTCTTACAAAGAGACAGATGAGGAAGGCCACAGGGCTGGAGGATGTTAATGACCATTGATGTTACAGTGACTGTTGTTAAATGCATGAGTTAGGGAAAATTCCTACAGCTACCTGGACAAGAGTGGAAGGATCTAGGAAAATTAGTATGGGAAAATTGGAAGTCAGTCTAAGGAAACTATGAAAAGAGGGAAAGTAGAAGAACCTTTTCTGTGCAGTTGAAAATGGGCAGATTTTGAAGAAATTCACCAAAAGCAAAAGACTAAAGCATCTTCGCAGACAATTACATAAGTAAAAAAATTTTAAAGCAGATTATTAAACAACATGCCAGCAAAAGTAGGTTTGTGAATCCCAAAAGGAGGAAGGAAGGTTGTGAAAACTGTTGGTTATTTTGAATGCAGCAGGTAAAAAAAAGGAGCTGTGTAAGAATCTGAAGGACAAGTCTCGATCAGAAATGAACCTGTATTTATGCTCTGCTGGGATTGTGGTTTGTTTTGTGCCTCAGTAGAAGAAGGAGAAAATAAATTTTAGTTTTAATGTAATATACAATACTACATACAGCTGAAAACTCACAGTAGTTATGGCAAGAAAATTTTATTTTAAAATGTAAACAGTATTGTTGGCATTAACACATCAGTTGGCAGTATAAGGGACGTGGCTGCTAGTGCATTGGTTCAGCTAACTTAAATTAAAAGGTTTAATTTAAAAATCTTTTTGCAAAACATATTACATTAGCATATCTAAAAGCCGTGACGGGATTGAAGGATTGTCTAGTTGAAAGACAAGACTGAAAAAGCCAGGCTATTGGACAGGGCATATTTTCAAAGGTCATAATACAAATAGAGGAGAACAGGTTTTTAAATGTCCATTTGAAAGAAGAAATAAATATGGTGCAGAAAGACATTCAATTGTTTTGGGGGAAAGGGAGATGAGGGTCTGAATCCGTTCTGCAAAACAAGGAAAGGTTTTTGCCCATACAGTGGGCAAAAGCTGGAAACACCAGAGGAACTTCCACTAAAATAAGTTTGGTGCATCGCTTTTCACATGCTTCTGAATGATTCAATTCCCACTCTGTGATTGGGAGGGTGCATATCTGCACACCTGGGGGAATAAAGAACTGGTGTATGAGTACCAGCCTGCAGAAAATCCAGGGTGAAAGGGGTCAGTTATTCATCCTGACACTGAAGAGACTTCTCTGAGAAGTATAAGCTGTACTTAGCATGAGAAAGATATGGATCTAAGGGACCAGGCATTGAAAATGTAAATATGGAAAAAAGGTCTGGGCTGTGTGTTAAGAAAAAAATAGAGCTATAAAATCATTTGTGAAATAGATTAAAGGAATGGTATGGATGACAAACAACAGAGAGCTGGCTGACGGAGCTCTACTGAAAGAACAATTCACTGTTTTGATGTACCCCCTCGCCCTGTTAGTGCATATCTGACCTGTGATTTGTTGTTTAATGTGCAGTGCTGTGTGACCAACTAGAAGCAATAAACCACAAAGGTAAATTAAAAGGTAAATTAACAGTCTTAACTATTGGAACATAATGTGTGAAATGATATTTCATTTCTCTTTCATACCAAATTGCTTCCTTAGTCCAATCTACTTCTCCCATAGCACCTCCAGTTCCCTTCTTGCCTCTGCAACTCCTCAGAGACACATACGTCCACAAGATGGTACCAGTAGCCCCTACAATGGCTGGTCAGTGAAGGCTCTTGAAATTGCTGCTGCTCAGGTGTCACCAGCGATGCTCACTCAAAAAAATCTCATTAGTGTTGTTTCCTATGAAAGGCATTCAGGCCAAAGCACCTGTTTGGTTGTTTTCTTAAATGAAACAAAATTCCAGCAGGAATCAGAGCAGAGCATTGCTGTGGCTGATGTTCTGCACACTCACACCTGTTTTGTACCAGATAGCTTCATTATTGCCTTTGGAGCCACTTCCAATTTAAACTAATAAACCAACTTACAAAAGAGAAGAATGAGGCCATGAATTACAGTAGCTTTATGAATCTGTGTTTTGACACATTTAAAAAAGAGAAATTTGACCTAATGTATTATAAATACCTCATTTGCTTTGAGCAATTATTGTAATCTATCACATTGATGCAGCCAACACAAACATGCGCTGCATTTCTCACGCTAAAAATTGTTCAAACAGGCTTGAATAGATTGTTAATGCTCTATAAGCTGCTAGTGGAATAGCTCGATGATTAGCTCTTCTCTTCACATGATTCAAAGGCATTAGTGACACTGCTGACTAATGACTTGCAAAATTTTTGTTAAAGACACAGGTGCATTTTTAAATGGCAGCCCAGTTCTTAAGTCAATGGCATTTCAGGCTTTGAAAGTGAAAAGCTTTGTTACATTGGTTTATGTAAAATTAGTACTCGATCTTAAGGTTTTTTTAAAATGACACTCCACGTATAATCATGTTAACTGTGTTGTGATGTTAAAGTTACTCTTGAAAAATATCTTCTCATAATACGATTACTGGAATACTGTTAATCCTGACTGTATGAACAGGGCTGCGGTGTTAATTAAAGACGGTGAACTGCTTTCTCATCAGCACCGTGTAAATGGAGTGATAAGTAAGGCCCCTGATAGCTTGGAAACCATTTGTCATTACTGATCAGAGCACAGTGCTTAGGCAGTAGAAAGGGTAAGCAGTCCCTACGAGGAGAGGTGCCCACCTTTAGTATACTTGGTACTTGTTTCACTAATTTTAATAGAATTAAGTGGAGAGGACCACATCAGTATGGTCATAATGAAACCCCTCCGTGGGAGATCTGAAGTAATGAGGAGAGCACACAATTTGTGACTCGAGGCCATTTAAAGGAGTCCGCGTGTTTAATTGGCTTAATAAAATTAAGATCATGAATGAGGCTGTCATTGTAACAGGGCCCACCGAGGGAGGCTCAGGACCCGAGGGCCGGACGCAGTCAGGTCCAGCAGGGCCCAGGCCGCCTATCCAAGCGAGAGCTCCGGGGTGACCAGCCCGGCCTGGGAGCGCGCATCCGACCGCGGCCGTGCCATCCGCGGGGCTTCCATTCGGTGGCCGCGGGCTGCCGCGGGAGGCGTCCCGCAGGTGTCCCTCCGGCGCTCCCCCGGCAGGCGGGATGCCGGCGGCGGCCGCGCTCTCCGGGGCCGAGCCGAGCGGGGCCCGCCCAGCGGGGCGCGTCACGGCGGCGGCGCGGCGGGGCGGGGGCGGCGCCGGCCGCAGTCGGCACGGGGCGGGCAGCGAGCGGCGCGCCGGCTGCGCGCACCCCGCACACGGTGCGCTGCCACCGAGGGAGGGAGGGAGCGAGCGAGCACCATGTGCCGGCCAGCGCTCGCCCGGCTGCTGCTCCTCCAGCTGCTGCTGCTCAAGCTGCACCTCGGCAAAGGTGGGTCCGGCGCGGCGCGGCCGCTCTCCCTCAGCGCTGGGGTTCCCCGGCCTCAGCGCTGCCGCGGAGGGGGCGAGCGTCCTGCCCGCACGGGCACCCCGGGATGCGCGGCCGCGGGTGCCGCTCGCCCCGGTGCCCCGCGCGGGGTTTGGGACCTGCGGGGGCCGGGCACGCTCTTCAGCGGGCGAATGCAGCCCGAGAGCTGGTGACAGGAGCTGCCACCTTTAATCCTTTTCAGAGGGGATTTGTGCCTCATCGGAGCAGCGCGGCACCGAGTCTGCAAAGCAGATTTGCTCCGTTCTCCCCCCGCCCTCAACTTTAGTTGGGTCAGGTCCCTTTTCCCGGGACGGCGCCGGTGCCTGTTCCGCCCCGCGTCCCCAGGTGTCGGTGCGTTTTGCCCCGGTAACGGATGCGCAGGAGATCCCAGCATCGCTGCGCTTTATAATTTTTCTTTGTCTGTTGTATTTCGGGTTTAACCATCTTCTATTCCCAGGCTCCTTTTCCCTCCGCCTTTAAAACAATGCGGGGAAGCACGGGAATGGCCCCTTTTATCCCCGCACAAAGCAGCTTCGGGATCGCCGCCGTGCTCCCGGGGAGGCGCGTCTCCCCCAGCCGCTGTGCCCCGGCGAGCCCAGCCCCAGCCCCGCACGGAGCCGCTGTACCCCGGCGAGCCCACTCGCATCCCCCATCGCCAGCCGGCGGCGGCTCCCGGCGCCTTGCCCGGGTTGTCCGCGGCCGGGCCGGGCGGCGAGGCGGCCCCGGGATGCCCCCGCCGCCCGGCCGTGGGTGCGCGCCCCGCTGACCCAGGCGCGGCCCCGTGTCTCGCAGGCGCCGTCAAGGAGTGCGAGGAGAACCAGTTCCAGTGCCGGAACGAGCGGTGCATCCCCGCCATCTGGAAATGCGACGAGGACGACGACTGCTCGGATAACAGTGACGAGGCGGATTGCCGTGAGTATCCGTGCCCTCCGCGGCGGGGCGGGGGGCCGGGAAGGGCGCGCTTCCCGGCTGCGCTGCGCCTCTTTTTTTTATGAATGAATGAATGAAGTCGCGCCGTCCCGGGCCGCGGCGCCGATTGGCTGCCGGCAGCAGCAGATCCGTGACGCGGCGCCGCGGGGCAGCGGCTCCTCGCTGCCGGCTCGCCCGGCCCGGCCCGGCACGGCACGGCACGGCACGGCCCGGCCGGGACACCCGGAGCGCCGCGCTGAGCGCCGCTCCCCGCGGCAGCCGGCACCTGGCAGCTCCCTGCCCTCCCTCTGCCAGTCCCATCGCCGCCAGCAACGCCTCTGCTCAGAGCGCCTAAAAGGAACAGCGCAGTTTGTGTCCCCGGGGCAGTTTGTGTCTCCCGGTTAAACCGCGAGAAAGCCCGTGCTTAGGGCCAGTGGCAGGTGCTCTTGTGAAATGTTGCTTACTCATAATCATCCTACAAGATGTGGGGTGGGTGTGAGCCTTGTGTTTAAATATGTGTGCAGTCATGGTGAGAAGGCAGATTAACGAGTAGCACTGCTTGGCTTGCCAGTGTCAGTCATGTAACACTAATTCCTTCATAATGTAAGGGAAGAGAGAGCAAGATCTATACTTCCAATCCTGAGAAAATGGCACTCATTCCTTTTCCTGTGGTGAGACCCTGGTGTGTATCAGTGGAAGCCCATAAACTCTGGGTACTTTGAAGGGTTGTGCTGTTATAACTTGGCTGTTATTTTGCCTACAGCTTCTGATAGCCTGAGAGAATTTGTCTCAGCCATGGAGTGTAAGAAGCATCTGTAAAAAAATTACAGAGCCTAAATCTTGAAGGGAAATATCTTTAATTTGGAGATTAAAGTTGCAAATATTGTAGCAAGAACCACATCTCTTGAATTATTTCTGTAGAATAATAGATGCTGAATGCACATTCAGTGAATGAACTCTTCAGAGCTTATAGACCCTGTGAATATATCACTGTGAAAAAAAAAGTCACTGGTTATGTGATTTTCCATATGTGATTTTCCTGGTAACATCTTCACCTGTCTGTGACAGGTGATATTCAGAGTGAAGTCTAAGTAGATTAGTTTAAGAAGAGCAGGGGTTCTCAAACTCTTAAATTATATAAGACATTCCGTGTGAACACCCCGTAACGTGTCTTTCTGGTTGCTGTTTTTGTTCAGAGGACTTGATTGGCTTTAAGTATGATTTTTTTTTTTAATGATCTGGGGAGTTAGCAGCATTAATTGAGATATAGAAATGGCTTTTACAGGAATTATAATGGCCCTATTTAGAGGCAGTGTAGGTGTGGAATATTTCAAATTGCAAAAGACTTGGAGAAGCCGGGAGTGACTGAGAACTACTGTGGACTCCCAACCATAACTGGGAATGTTTTCTCAGAACTGCCTATGTTTCCCAAGAGAGACACTAATCTGTGGAAGCACTGGGAATCTCTGAGCAGGTATATAATGGTATTCTTAAAGCCTTCTATTTAAAACCTCTATGCGCTGTGGTACAAAGGCTTGGTGAGCTGCAGGTGACCTGTGGGCAGTGCTTTTGGAGCTGCTTTTCAGAGGTTGGGATCATGGCTGGGGGGAGCATCTTGGACAGATCCTGGACCCTGCCTTCAACATGGGAGAGTAGGTTTGTGTCCTGAGCTCTTGCCCTGCATGAGTCAGTGGTTCAGTATCTGGGCTGCTTTTTATTTTCTCCTTTTCTGTATGATCAACCCTCTGAGCATTGTGTCAGAAGGGAGAGAGTGTAGAACGGCATGCTGTTGAACATCAGCTCAGTGTGGATTATGCTGTGTTAGAATGATTATTGCATCTGATTTAGGTTTATTTCAGAGGGGTTTTATAGTTGTTGAGTTTGGGGGTGGTAAAAATATGTTCTTCACTTTAATCTGAATTTGGCATTCATTATTGATTGGGGATCAGACTACAGAAATTGCTCATGGACTGGTAATTTATTTCATATATAGAGAGACTTTGCAGTTGCTTCTTCAAGCGGGCTGAAAGACAAAAATTGCATTTGTCATGCACGTTTTTCTCACTTAAATTTTTCTGAACACTGTTTTATTTTGAAAGTGCGTGCTGCTTTTCAGCATATGGAATGTTTGAAGTTCTACTCACTGGGTGAAATAATACCTTCCATGTTTTCACTTCTAGATACTGCCTCTGTTATCGCTGCTGTAATAAATAGATATTTATTTAAAAATTATTTTATGAACATATGCAATAGAAGAAACTGTTCTGGAAAACTCAGCATGGCAGAGTGGTGATGGAGAGGGAAATGAATATGCAGGTAGCCTGCTGCCAGTGAGTACTGATAAGGACCCTGATAACCTCTGTAATGTAATTACTTGATGATTCTTTTTCCCAGAGCTGGTGATGTATTTGTAATAGCTCATGGCTGCTTGTGTATATTCTCCCTTTTTGAAGTGACAGGATGGTCTTTATCTGTGTGAAGAATTGGTTTATCAAACCAATTCTTTGTGGTAGATGGTCTAATACACTGGAAAATTTTGTAACCAAGAGTATCTTAAATAGTTGGAAAGAGTTTATTTTTTTTTTTATTTTTTTTTTTTTTTTTGCCAGGCCTCTGTGGGCTTCCTACTAAGAAATCTTGTCTTTGTGCAAGACTGAATGTTTGTTTGTTTGTTTTTGTGTCCCCTTTGTGTTGTGTCCGGTGTCTGTCCCTGTTTCCCCCTATCCTCCCTGCCCCCAAGATGTGCTGGCATAATGTTTTGGATTCTAGGGAGAATGTTTCAGTAATCAAACTGTATTGCATCCTTGGCGTTTGCTTTCCACTGAGTAATCCTTTTCTGTTGTAACTACAAGCTGGTAGTTCAACTTGCCCACCATAGGACTGATGTGTGAGTTAATATAGTAGACACTGGACATGAAGTGAATACTGGTTTTTAAGATGTGTTAAGTTTATCCAGGACAGGGTTTCTGGGCTAGCAGAAGAACGGCAGCCAAGGAGGCTGCCAGGAAAGGAGATGGTGCCCGTTTGTATGTAGGCACATGACTTGTGAAGTGTTAACAGGAGAGAAGGAGGAGACAGTAATTTGTGTGCATTGTAGAAATATATAAAAATAAAGCAGTAAACAGATTGCCTAAATGAAGATGCCTTTTTGCTGCCATGTTTTCAGAAAGTTATACCATTTTGACCAAAGGAAAATAAAAAGGGAGTAGAGATGTTCCTTAAAATCTATCTATGGAAAGAAAACTTAACTCCAGAGAGAATAACAGTGGAAGTTACATTGTTTGGATTGCTGGGGAAATCAAGTTGTAAACTGGAATTAGAAATCTTGGGTACTTGCTATTGCAGAGTTTAAACCTGTCCTAAAAATATTTGTTCTGCTTTATGCAAAAGGATTTGCTTGGGCTGAGTTCAGTCCATATAGGCCTGGAAAGACAAAATCCCAGTCACGGCTTACAGCTTGCAGTGCCATGATCTGCACTAAATGTGGTCCATACGATGAGGACAGGGCTCCAGGGCAGTTCTGAATGTGATTTCTGTAGATGCATTTTAGTCCATCCCTGTGATACGTGTTCCTCTTTGGAAATGCTGGAAAGACTCTTGTAACCTATTTCAGACAATGCTTGCAGATGCAGTCATCGAGATCTTTTTTGTAATGGTACAGCAGCAACTTTATAAAACATCAAAGCTACTTTTACAGTGGGAAAAATGTCCATTTTCTGAGGCACAGTGTTTTAGCTAAAGCATTCTATGCTGAGGTACTCAAAATGTGGGATACTGGCTTTTTTTCTATATCTCCCTCAGGAAAGATTGCAAAGTCAGGTCAGACTAGGGATCTGTGTGCTGTGTGTCCATGGTGCTGCAGCTGTGTGACACATCACTCAGAATGGAAAATCCTAGAGTGCTGTTCCGTAGGGGGAGTGGCTCTTGGAGGCTTTTTCCCCAGCTTTACAAGTTTATTCCTGCTTGCCCTCGTAGCCAGCAGAGAACAAGGAAGACCTTGCAAATGGCAGCCAGGCACGAAATATTTGATGCAAAATAGGAGCTCTGACATTGATAGTTGTGTTTGATTTTATTTTTATGATGTAAGTATGGTTCACATTATCTTAACCCAGACCTGAGTGTGGGTGAAAGAGACTGGCAGACCTCTGCATAAATGTTTCACTGTTGAATAAACACTAAATGTGGCAGAGTATAGTTGCAAAAAGCAAATCAGTAGCTTAACCAGTTTCCTAAAATTAAACACAAGCTGCAGGATCATTTCAGCTTTGGAATACCTGCCTGCAGGGGGACACAGCCAAATGCAGAATTACTATTTTAAAGCTCCATTTTCCACCTTTGCACTGGTATCCTTTCTGTGGTGTTGCTTGCTGGTGAGGACTGCTCACAGGGGTATTTTTTAGACAGGACTGAGGCAGGTTGAGGCTGGCTCAGGTATGAGATGCAGTCAGAAGGGAGTTACTGTCTCAAAAACTATTTCCATGTGTCAAGAATGCAGGGTAAGCATGTGGCATCAGCAAACCTCCCCTCCCTCAGCCCTTGCCTGCCTTGTGGCTGTGTAGCTGAGACACATTCCCTTTGCAGTTGGGAGGAAGAAGGACTCCTGTTCTTCCACTGGCTTTGTACAGAGAGTCTGCAGAGTTTGACTCCTGCTGCCTGTGTGGAAGCCCAGGAGGCAGCCTCACGGCCTCTATGCTTTTCAGTTTGGGTTTCACTAGAGCTGGAGTTTGGGAGTAAAAACATATCAAAAAGCCTATTTGAAGACTATGTTCTGGATCCTGTGCTGGGTTAAGTATGGTCTGGGTGGCTTTGAAGTGCAGGAGTATAATGGTGCGCCAGGCTTGCAGGTTTTGGAGCGTAACCAAGTGACACAGTAGGCACTCACAGTGCCACATATATTCTGTAACTTCTTGTCCTCTGTTTGCATTGCTCCAGTTTTTCTTTCTGTTTCGGATTGAGTCAGTCTCCTGCATGCTGAGTGATTGCTGCCTGCCACTCTGGGGATGCCTGTGCACGTCACCACGTGGAGTTCTAGGGTTCCTTGACATCTGCACGTGCTCTTGATTGTGTCAGTGATAGTTTAACTGTGTTGTGTGGTCAGCTTGCATGCTTATCCCAAAACTCGAAGCGCTAGGAAGACTGGTTTGAGAGGCAGGACTTGTTTGCTTTTCTGTGTGGCTGATGCTTGTTTGTCCTGGTCTGTACTGGGTTCATGTCCAGCTTAGCCTCAAAACCAGTTTACTGATTTCTTGTGTTCATCAGTGAATGTTTTTATTCATTTATCTTAACTTTTCATTATATTCTTGTTGACTGCTCTGAAAAAACTAACTTGCATGTTTTTGATGTCTGGATTATCTTCCCTGTTAGTGCAACCTGCTGCAACATTTATGTAGAAACTCAAATTTTAAGCACATGCCCTTCTCCATCTCCCTATTTCCTGGCACTTTTTTGAAGAGTTTTATTTATGCAATTTTATTTATTAAGCAGTCTTGATGCAGACTGCTTTTCAGAAGGTGGTGATTTCCTATCACTCCTGCTGATGATCTGGGGAAGAAAGAGAGAACTGAGATGGGACCACTGAAAAGGTGGAAGGAGAACTGGAGTGTGTGGGAGAGCCACTGGGGACATTATGGTTGCAGAGGGAAGTGAGCTTGGTTCTGCGCAGTGCTGCTGTTCTATAGCAAGAAGGCAGAAGAGTTGCTCTAGATACAGTTACAGGAACGAGCTGTGAGCTGAAAAGCTTTCCTCAGGTCAAGGAGAATGGAAAGTGTGAATACAATTATTAAGTTCCAGAAGGAATTTATGAAAGTTAAAACCAACAAGACTCGGTTTGTTTATCAGAGAGCTCAGAGCTGTCATTTCAGAGGATACAAGCATATTCTGCATTTTGAGACAGGGCAGGTAAACTTCATCCAGAGCATTTTAATGTATGAAGATAAAGAAGCTGTGGCTGCTCCATCCCTGGCAGTGTTCAAGGCCAGGTTGGACGGGGCTCTGAGCAACCTGGTCTAATGAAAGGTGTCCTTGCCCATGACAGGGGGTTTGAAACTAAGGGAATTTAGAGTCCCTTCCAACCCAAACCATTCTGTGATTCTATGAAAAGTCGATGCAGACCAGTTCTCTTGTGTCTGCAGTGTTCGAGACCCAGGCTTAGCACAGGTTAGAGATATGATTTCTGACTGATTGATGTTAAGAGTGGAAGATACTTAGGATAATTTAATATTAATCAGAAAATGTTCAGAAATTTATTCAAATTGCAATTATGAGCCCAGAGAAACCAAGTGTAATGTGTTGGTGAACACATTTATCTGATACACCTGCATTAAAAGATTGCCACTGCTAAAAATAGTGAGTTTTCTTGACTCCATTGTCCACCTGAAGGACCATTAAATACTCTGTTACACCTGAAAATGTCTCAACCATTATTGATTCCCTCAGCTGTTTCTAATACAGCAGACACCCAGCTTTTGTTTCTGCTGGCCTTTTCCATGCCATCAGCTTTTTGAATTCACTGACAAATCTACCATGTCTTTGGTGTGCCCCAGAGACTGATGTTGTGTTAGGGATGCATTTCTTGTAGAAATGATTTGGTGTGACGTTCTCCTGGTCCTTTTACTGGTGACCTTTTCCTCTCTGCAGCTTTCCCATTCTTTTGCAACTTTTCCCTGGTAATTTCAAAGATGTTCCCAAAGCATGCTGTTGCTCGGTTCTGCTTTTCTGTGTCACTACACTTTTCTGTGTCTGCCTTATAAGATGCTCTAAGATGTCAATTGTTCTTTCTTTTTTCCCTTTGCCCAGGAAAACAAATCAGTAAGTTGAGTTTGGGTGATGAAGATTTGGGTTGCTGCTTGTTGTCTTGTGCATGTCCTTGGCAGAAAAGGAGTCTGCCTGCTCTGTGTGTTCTGTTCCCAGTGCAGACAGCTGCTTCCAGCCAAAGGGAAATCCTCACTATTTTATGGTGCATGTGCAAGAAGTGTTGGAAAAGCTGAGTGTAGTTTTTCTAACTCTCTATTTTCCATTAAAACTATTAATATTTAGATACTCACAAGGGAGTGGAAAAGGGTAAAAGGCCCTGTGATAAAATTAATGCAGATTTTCTGCTCTGTGAAGAATTCTGTCTGAAATGCAAGTGATAAAACCCTGATTAGACTTTAGAAGTTACAATAGTACTGTAAGCCAGTTGAAAAGTAAAAGTAAACCCTTGCACACTGAAATATTTTCAAAAGCCCGATTTTAACCTTCAAGAAGCCAGAAGATTTTTAAAGCAGGGCTGTGAGCTCTGTCACTGATGGTCTCTCAGGGGGAGATATCCTGTTTCTTACCATAGTAATGGTGCCCTAGTTGATTGTGCTTCTGTTCCTGGCAAGGCTCATGACTTTTCTTCACAGAGATGTGGCAGATCTGGCAGCCCTGTGCCTTTCTCCTCAGGAAGAGGTGAATAAATGGTGTTAGAGCTCTTGTGCTCCAGAGTGACTCAGCTGCACGAGAGTCAGCAGCCGAGCCAAGAAGAGAAATGAGGCTTCCTACCTGCCAGGTCAGTGCTCAGCACACACAACTGCTCCTTGCAGGGGTACCTGCTGGACAGGTGGAAGGCTTTCAGTTTTTGCTCCAGGTTTCCTGGTTATTTTCAGCCTAAGCGAAGGCCTGGCAGTCAGTCTAACCTCACACTTCATGTCAAGAGCAAGTGTTAGAAAGTAGGAGAGAACAGGATTTATAGCTGGCTTGGAGCAAGGCTTACAAGCCTTTGGGCTGCAGCCACGTAAAGTGAGTTTTATTGCCAATTTTTTTTTCTTAGATGTTCTGTTTCTGATACTTTAATATTATTAAATGCATTATTAGTATTTATTAAATGCTTGAGAGCATGTGTGGCACTGTACCAGGACCAGAGCAGTGAGGGCTCAGTTTCCATGGCAGCAGGAGCACAGTCCTGTATTTGCAGAACCAGAAGGGCTCTTTTTGGCAACTGCTCTCTGTGCTGTTGTGATTACTTTTTATTTTTAAAGATAGATATAGTATTTAAAGCCTAATTCATTAGTGCTGCAGAATCTTGTCCATCCTGAGTGAGAATTTTGCCTGCTGTAAGTTTCTTTATCTTTTTCTTGAGTTCTAGCTTTGTTTCTGTAGCTTCTGTGGGTGTAGTTCTTTTACTTGCAAAATAGTGGAAGGGATAAAAGTGTGTGTTTAAAATTCATTGTAATAGGTGGAAATTTTCTCTTGATTTTGGTTAAATTTGAAATGTTACATTGTTGTGGACTTCTTTTCCTTTACAGGTAGATATAGCATAGATTTATCAATTAAAATAATTGTTGAAGAAACTGGTTTGTACAACTGACAGTAAACTCTTAACTGTACTATGTCCCTCGTTTAGATAACTGCTCCAGTTCCAGGTTTTAACTTTGTATTTTATTTTAACTGGCCTTGTTTCATACTTTTTCTCATGCTGCCTTCCTTGATGTGTAATGTGTAGTGTGATGTACACTGAGGTGATACTTAGCTTCATTTCAGGGGGTGAATTAAAATTCTTGTTTGATCCCAAGTCTTTGTCCTGCTGTGCATTGCCCGGTTGAGATCTTCTGCCTGTCTTTGCTTTCCATGTATAAAGCTAATGTGATTAATTTCTTTGGTGGCTTTTCAGGCTTCTTCTGTTTTTGTTGATCTAGGTGAGTAAGACTGTGGGCATCTTTCCAAATGTGTTGCATGAGTCTCCTACGATAGATACCAGCTGCTTGGCTTGCTGTTGGGTAGTGATTGTATATCGGTAAACCTTGCTGGATTTACTGGATGTGTTCCATTCAGTTATGATGCTACTCTGTTTGATCCAGGGAGCAGTTAAGACCATAAAAATCAGCTACAGCAGGAGTAGTGAATATTCTTGCACTGAGAATAAGAATTTCAGATGTAAACGTACAACTGTTCCTGTAGACTTTTCATCCTGAATCACTCTTGCATCTATAGAGCTACTCATAAACAGAGAAATGGCCCAGTTTCTTTGATGGCAAATGTCAGTGCTTACTGATATAGGCCAAGAAATACACCTCCTGCCTCTGTAACTCAGTGCTTCTATTCTCGTTTGTGTGGTTGTGTTACGCTCCTTACACATTTGTCATCCCTTGGCTGCTTAGCAGTTCAGCTTTCTATGAATCTTTCCCGTACAAGTGGGCTAAATATTATCTCAGGGACATGAAAATCCATGGTTGGGGAAGTTACCCTGTGCCCAAGGCTATAGAGTGATTCAGCAAATCATTGTGGATGTTAGTGACTCGTGAAGAAAGACCCCAGTTTGTTTTTTTCAGGTCCATTATCATGTCATTTTACGCAGATTGTGTTCCTTGGGTTAATCAACTGCTCAAGGATTTAGCCTTTGTCATATACAGTTTGTAAAATATTCAGAAAAACCCCAGTGTTGAGACAATTCACTATTTCAAAATTTTAGTGGTGGATCAAATGCAAGAGATGCTTCAAATGTCTCACTTCTTGTATTTAGTATCAGAGGCACAGAAAATACAGGTGTTTGAGGAGGAACATAATATTTTTGGGTTCCAAAATGAACTTTTTTTTTGTATCCTGAAGCATAGCCTGTGTGCAGACAGATATCACTGCAGCCATTTCTTCAGCTGGCCAAAAGTGCCTGTTGTGAGACTGCACAAGCCAGACTTTTTGTTTGCTAAAGAGACTCTTTGCATTCTGTGCGTGTGTCTCTCGGAGCCTCCTTCACCTCCTGCCCTCACCTCGCTGTTACGTGAGCGTGAACTGCTGAAGTGACTTATCACCCTGAGCACCCGTTCCCCCATAAATTATTAGTAACGTATCATTTTCTGGAAGGAGCCAAGATAGCCAAGATAACTCCCGAGAGGGAGTTTAATTTGCTCTTGTTTATTTTACTGCTGCCACTCTTTTCCTTCTTCCTTTCTCCTGTAAAACAACAAAGATACAGTTTAGATTGCACAACTCTGAAGTTTGCACAAGGTGGGCGCGGTGCATGATTTAGGAGGGGTAACCTATATGAGCACTGCTCTTTGGCAGGTGATAAATAAGGAGTTTCAAAGGGAACCTCTGGACCAGTCTCTGCCTGGATGACTTTGGTGTGTTGAAATTGCTTCACTTCAAGTTCTTTGCTGGATGATTTCTGTTCCCCCTTTTAACACAGAAATCTGTCCTGTTTTTTGAAAAATAATGTGTTATATGTATTTGCCCAAGGTGCCAGTGCATGTTGATCCCTGAAGTTAAATTAGGATTAAGGAGTTGCATTGACAGGTGCTGAAAAGAATCGTATCTGTCCAGTTCTTGACTGCAGAGTCTCTGATTGTGGCATGGCACTTCAAAGAGAGTGAGTGTAGAGCAGGGGAGAAATCCTGGGGCACCCTTTTCTAGAAGGAAATGATAAACAATGTACTAAATTTTTCTCCATGGTCGTGGACAAGTGTATGCCTGAGCAATACGGAACCTTTCCCAGGCTTGCACACAGCATCTCATTGCCTTGCTCTTCTTCCAGTCTCTCCCCGTGAGTTTGGCCATTAATTCTCATAGCTCTGTCTCACAGAGTGCCCATCCCCAGCAGCAATGCACAAAGCCTTTGTTAACAACTTCCCTTGCTCAGGCATTGCAGGGGACTCTGCAAAGCCTGGCTGAGAGCAGCAGGCATTTCTTCACCTTCGATTATGCATGCAATCATGTGAATATTGCCAGCCTCTATTTCTGCTAATGCTCGTAGAAAGGATTAATAATTCCAATGCACAAATGCTGTACTTCAGCCGGCCAGAGACTGCTAAGTTCACTTTGCCCAGATCTAATTACTTAATTTACAATATTTCTATATTTTGAGACTGAAATGCAGGTTGAGGCTGCCAGGGTGACAAGTGTTGGAGATTCCAGAGCTGATGTGGAGCTCCACACCTGCCTCCTGTTGATTCCAGTTCAGGGCTGTCATGCCCCAGATTGTTGGGCGCTGTGTAGTGCACTGGCAAGCAGCACCCCGGGAGATGTGTGTTCACAGAACAAAAGCCATTGCTGTCACTGAACAGTTTTGATCCAGCTTTCAGGGTCGGGACTGAGATATTCAACACCATGGGAAATGCAGCATTCCTGCAGCAAGAGTCAAGGGATTATGGAGTCCTTGGTTTATGGGGTTCTTGCCTTGGCAGCTTCATCCTTGCCTGCTCAGAGCACTTGGAGGAGTGTTTCAAGGAAACCTGAAACCAAAATATCCTTTTAGAAGACTGTTTTCTTTCCTTTTCCAAGCAGGCTGGATAGCTGTCAGTGAGTTGTCCATTAAGGGCTGAGCAGTGATCTTTGTTGCTTACTGGTTCCTTTTCTGAGCTGCGTTGTGCAGGCTTCGTCATCATATCACGGGGTTAATTTTAGAATGCGAAAAAGATGCTTCTCTGACAGTGAAAACCACCGAGGGGGAGGAAGGCAGCCAAGTACAGGACCTAATTATCCCCCTTCCTACAAAAGTGTTTTCTTCCTCTTGTGGGGGAGTGTGAGTTTGAATGTGGCATTAGAAACATATTCGGCGAGAGGTTTAGGGCGGAATCTTGCTGTGTTGTTTTTGAAAAGGGTTCTCTCCCTGCTACTTGTTTCTACTGGAGTCATGTGGGATTAGGTTTCCTGCGAGGAAAAAACAAACCTGGTGAGATCTAGAACAACAAACTGGAATTCCCTTAATTTAATTTATGGCTGTTTTTTGTGATTGTGGTGCACCTGAGAGCCGTATCACCTTTTCTGGAGGTGGTTGGGGGTGAATTTCCTGTAGATGAAGCGTTTTGGTGCGTCAGCTTGACCTTTTACATAGAAAAAGGGCATGTGTAAATGTCACTTTTCTACAGTAATCAGTTGGGATTATCTGCCATTGTGTTGGGTTTTTTTTTCCTCTCCTTTTCTAATAGCAGAGATTTTTACAGCAGTTTGACATGTAAGAGTGATGGAGGTTTCACTGTCTTACGCTGGATAAATTCTCGTCAGTAGATGGGAAGGAGATGATTCATACCTATTAGGACTCTGTCTGCGAGAGAGTTATATTTCTTATTGGATGTGAAGTGGAAGATGGAGCATCTCATTTCGCTCTGAACTGTTAGAATTCAAAATGTTAAATGATGAGTGTCTCGGGATTTGGAGAAGATATTTGCTGTGTGTTCCGCTCTAATTAATTGCGATGTTAGGTAGGGGTTCCTTATTACTTTAATCTGCGGACAGCACCGTTCTCTGATGTTGAAAGTTGAAGAGACAAAACATCTTGTCTGTGTGAGGGCTCAGCCTGATCTTGCTGCTGCTGAAGTCTCTGAGGAAATGCTGATTGGTTATTTTAGATTGCTGACTAAAACTTGGCCCTGTAGCTTCAGAGCACAGACCTGACCCTCTCCCTGCTGGCGTAGTTGTGTTGAGATTGACATGTCCTAGCTGGAAAAGCTGCTGCTGTGGGCCCAGAAAGGCTGAGAGGAGATGGATTTGTGTGGTCCATGAGGTCCTGCTGAGGGAAGAGCCCTGGCTGACCTCGCTGAGCACGGGACTGTGCCCAAGTAGCTGTGCTGGCCAGGGCTTCTCCACAGGGCCACCCTCACCAGCCAGGCAGAGCTTCACCTCGGGTACATTTTATCTCCTGAGGTGAGCCTGTGAAATAATGGTGAGGGGAAGAGTGTTGGCAGGGGAATATGCTGGATGAAACATGAGTTTTAAGTGATATTTCAAGGGATCGATGTTCCTTCATAGCTACAAAGGGTCACAACTGACAATAAGAAACCTTTCCAAACTCAAAAATCGATGGCTTCAGGCCGGTGGTGTTCACAAAATGTTTTCTGCAGCAGTGTTCACCAGGGTATTACCCAGTCTTTCTTTTAGCCTCCAGAAGTGCATAGAGCATCTTTGTGGAGCTACAATACAAGTTCTGGCCTTGGACCACTGTTTTGTTCCAAGTGAGGATTAACTGCTCTCTAATTCTGTTTTAGGGGTGAAAGTACAGTTTCATTCCATTCCTGATCTCATGCGTCCCCCAGCTACAATGTTGTGTGAGGACTTGCCATTGGCAAGCCATGAAAATGGAAATCATTCATGTTTTATCGACCATTCAGTCTGTCTCCAGGACTTTCGCTGGTGTTTCCCAGTGTCCTGCTGAAGGAGAGATGAATTGCAGGTGTATTTTAATCCGTGATAGCCCTAGCTTTATAATGATCTCGCTTTCAAATTGGATACTGTAAAATTGCTCTCTTAGGCTGCTTCATCTGCATTTACAGCTCTGTTTTTTGATGGAAGGGACCAAGCTCACTTCAGTGGATGGTGTGTTACTCTACAGCTAAAGCAAGTTCTTCCTGTGCTAAACTTCAGGTGTCTCTTCTTTCTGGAGCAGAAAGACCCAGAGCTCTCAGGGTGGTACAGGTGCAGCGTGTAGGTCTGAATTTTGACGCAGGAAGTCTACAAGTGCAGGAGATCACAAAGTTAACATGATATTTAAATTTTATTGAGAATCTGCTTGTGGCAGGAAAATCCTCACTGTGGCTTTGACTTTCCTAGTGCCTCTGGTGTTCACCCTGCCCTGAACAGCACAGCAACTGAAGTTTCTCCAGGCTTGGCTCATAGTTTGCAGTTATCTGTCACAGCAGGAATAGACCCAAGGAACACGAGCAGTGTTCCTCAGTCCTACAGAATGGAACCACTGCCTGGGTTGAATATTCCCAATTAAAGCCCCTTGCCCTGCCTGACAATATTGTATCCATGCCTGAACATGGTGTGGAAAGTCTCAATATTATTGCTGTAATCCACTTGCTTATGAAAAAACTTGAAGTTCATGTTCTGGTTTAGATATTGTGCAATATATTCAACTGACAAAAAAAAAAATACAAAGCAAGGAAACTCCAGCCCTGGGCCATTTGGAGAGGTGGTTTTTCCTGCTAAGCTGCAGGCTATTAGATTGCACAGCAGAACTCTTGGTGAGTTCAAAGTGAGTTTATTGTTGCTGTGTGGGTATTTAGTGAGTCAGTGTAAACCTCTTTAATTCTGTTACGTCAGTAATGCAACTTCCATCCTGCTTTTTCAGTAACCTTTCTCAGGTAACATTAACGGGAGTTTCCTGTAATATATAGGTACTAAAACACTTCCAGTATATTAGATTTTTTGTTTGATTGCAAAAAGTGGGCAGGAAGAATTGCCAAATGTTAGTAGGCATATCTCCATCTCTATCACTGCTGTGCACTTGTTTGCAAGTGTATGAACTTGATGGATATTTGTTTTGATGAGCTTTTGCCAGGTTGGCCTTTTGTTCCAACAGCATTATGTCTGACTAAGTGAGTCAAATAAACTGCCTTGGAGTTTTCCACCGTGCTGTCTCTCCTCTAGATGAAGAGCAGGTAGTCGTGACTCAGTCCTGCCAAATCTATTCCATTACAAGGAATTTCTAGGCAGGTGCCTATAGAGTAAATCTCTGCTGCTCTTGCAAGGGTCTTTGCTCATGGAGGCCATTCCAGGGACAGTTTTCAGGGGGAGCAGGCAGGAGAGAGCCATGCCTGCTGAAGGGTCTGTCCTCAGGTCTCCACTGGCAAAGCGCTTCCCTGTGCAGGGAGCTTGTCATGTCAGCCTGAGTGATTGGACTCCACACCTTTGCATTGACTTGCTGTTGCTGTTTTCCATGGAATTGTCTGCATGCAGAAGTCTCCTGCTGTCAATGCGGAGGAATGGAAGGGTGTAACTGCATGTCAGGAAGGTGCTTCTCTGCTGCAATAAGTAGAAATAGGAAAGTAAAAACGCCTACCCTACCTGTCTGATTGTTAGTGGGGCGGATAGGCCCCAAAGGTAACACTAAGGTTATTTTGTAAATGCCCTATTTTTAAAAATGAAAACAAAAAGTCTCATTATAGCCGTCGAGGGTATGCATTGAGAGCAGGGTACCCAGCTGTATTAAAATGTGTCTGATCAGGCAGGGGCAAGGACTTGCTATAAAATCCCTTTCTAAGCTTTCATTGACAGTCTCCTTCAGCTCTCATTTTCCCAGTTTGCCCACTTGTGAGATGGGGAAGTGGTTTGTCTTTATTTTTGTAGAATAGTGCAGTCGCTGAATGGTCAAAAGAGTGGAACAGGAGCTTGGTATTGCTGTGTAGTTAAATGTGTGTGCTTGCAAACAAAATCAGCAAGTTGGCATTTGGTCAAGAGAAGCAGCTTTCAAGTTTAGAGGGACGGACTTCTGAATCCAGTAAGAATATTGAATGCACCCCAGATGGCATCCTGGAGGGAAGTTCTGTGGCATCAATTAGCTTGTAGGTGACCATGCTTCCAGCCAACTGTGAGTTACTTGGCAGCTTGCCACTTGACTGCTAGTGAAAATTCAAGAGCAATGAGATGAATTAAAGTTCCTCAGAGACAAAGAGAAAGATGTCTTCACTTGAGAAAAGAGATTTGTGGATACCATTTCTTGAATGAATTAAGCTGCCTGCTTTTTAACAGCCACATATCTCAGCCTCACTTATATACGTTTCTTTGCTGACTAGTTTAAAACTCTCAAATTTCACATGAAATTTGTTCTGAAGAAGGAATCTGCAAATAAAAGGGCTACCAGTAGCTGGACCAGTGCCCACTGCTGCCCTTGTAGCTACTAGAAGGTGAGCTTAATTTAACATTTCCCTCTGGAAATTACGTTCTTATCTAGATTTTAGGACTTCTATATTTCCGCTAAGACTAAATGAAGTTGTTGCACTCTGGACTCAAAAAGAGCTGCCAAATCCTGAAGAACTGGCTGGGTTGTAATAGATTGTATTAGCACAGTTTCAAATCATCTCACTGAGGACTGAGCCTAAGAAGCAGTAAGAACAAACACTCAAAAGGGACAGATGTGATTTATCTGATATTAGAATGAGCTGGGACCAGTTTTTGTTGGCTTTGAATTTGTTCATCAGTAACAGAAATATTTCTGCATGGCTTTTTTTTAAAAAAAGTAATTTTAAGGGGACTTGAAATTGTCTTTGTCTCAAGTGCCAAAATTTCAGATGTCTTTTGCATCTGTTCAGTGAGGGATAATTAGGTTTGTAGAGCAGATGTTGTGGAAGCCTGCACTGCAGCATGCCTGCCTGTTTCTGGTCACAAAGATTTACTCCTGGGTGCGCTTGCTTTCTTTTTATGGCAAATTAGGGGAATGGCAAATTCCCAGTCTTCTGTGTGCAGTAAGAACTCCAAGATCTCATATGAGATTTAAGCAGTAAATGCTTCACTAAGAGCTTTAGAAATGGGCGGTTTTTCTCTCAAGAATTTATTTCAGCTGCTTAGAAGTGAGTTTTTACTCTGCACTGAAATGTGTTGTAGCTTTTTCAAAAAGAGCAGAAGTGCTTGCAAAGAGGTTCTGATGGTGAGATTTTTCACTCTGTTCTTCTGAGACATAACAATTTGAACAATTTGGGAAAAAAAAGTTCCCGTGGAAAACAGAATGATACCATTATCCCAGAATTGCATTCTGTTGTGTACAACCTTGTGTTGTGCTGCTTGCTAAAGGGATAAGAAGGATTTTGTAAATAGCCAGATAGGAACAAGGCTATGAACTGTTAAGTATGGATGGATGCTAAGAGTGACCTAGGACTGGCTTTATACAGTACAAACTGTTCTTCATGACGCTTTCTGGTCTGGAGGTGTGGTTTTATCACATCACACAAGATTGTGGGCTTCTCCTTGTGTAGGTGTTAGTGAAAAAAACGATGTTTTGATTTTGAAAGCGTTACATGTAAAAAGCTATTAAGTGGAGGTCGCCTTTTTTATCAAAAAGTTACTGTCTGAGTTTTTAATGAACGGACAGTATTTTATACAGAGGTGCTTTCCCTCATCCTGTCATCAGGTGTGTCTGGTTGTCACAGACAAGGGCTCAGGGAGCTGATCTTTCAAAGGCCACCCATTTGCTTTCATTCCAGGAGGGCTCGAGGCTCTTTCGGAAATGCCTTTGCTGGGTCATTCCTCCTGGCTTTACTCCTGTACAGCACACGGGTTTGTTTTTACAACTTCAAAAAGATGTGGTATGAGAAACAACAACAGCTTCAAGGAAGGACCTGGAGATGCAGCACTGAAAAATAAAAGCGTTCAAAGCTTCCCAGGAGTGCATGTATGTGGAAAAATACTACATGGTCAAAGCAATACAGTGGGAGTTGTATTGGGGTGTGCTTTCAGCTGAGCATCAGAAATGGGCACAATTTCATATCTCTGTCTTACTCATGTCCAGTTGAGTCAGTTATGTTCCAGTTCAGAGCAAACTCATTTTCAGTTTGAAGTTACTGGAAGTGTCAGGGATTTCCTCGATCTGGTTCTTGCTTTCTTAGTGACTGCTGAAGGAAGAAGCATGGGCAAGCACTCCCAGGCATTTTACAAGGAAAGCCAAAGCATAAAGTTATTTTTAGATCTGACTTTTTAAAACGCCTGCTGAAAAAGCTTTCTCTTTCTGTTTTGCATAAGAATGAACCTGGCAATCAGATCCTTATATAAATAAAACCTGAAGCTCGCTCAATCAATATTTTGTTCCTCTCTTGGCTCATACAGAATAAAATCACAGAGCTAGTTAGGTTTCACAATTGATGCTGATCTTGCAACAGCAGTCACGCTTTTAAGAGTCACCTCATGCTTCTACAAAGTCCTGGTCAAATAATTTTTTTCTTCCTCTAGAGGTTGCAGTGTCATGGCACTCTTCTGCTCTGAGGATTTTATTTTTCTATCACTTTTGGCAGAATCACGTTTGAGAGTTGCACATTTCTCCTCTTTAAATATCACAATAATTTTGAAGTCATCCTGACAACTGAGTCATCTGAGTGACTTTCCTCTCATCTTCCATACAGGGTGAATCCTCCTTGTGCTTGCTGCACAGGAACATTCAATCCCTTCCTCTCATTTACTTCCAGTGGTTTCTGCAGTTCTCTCTCAGGGGCTGTGAGAGAGGAGAGAAGCAAATAAATATGGCAGAGGGTTGCTATGAATATACAAATTCTGTTGCTGGCAAAGCTCAAAGTGTATTTCAGTTTTCACTTGATCTTTCCAAAGAATCCCTCCAAAAGGTTCTGTTATCTTGTCAGAGCGGTGCTCCAAGGATAAACTCTCAAAACCCAAAGCGCTCCAGACC
Source organism: Chamaea fasciata (assembly GCF_029207755.1). Lineage (NCBI taxonomy): Eukaryota > Metazoa > Chordata > Aves > Passeriformes > Sylviidae > Chamaea > Chamaea fasciata. The sequence goes on along the minus strand of NW_027094095.1, from coordinate 27,483,235 downwards.
TCCCCACATGCAACAGCGCTCTGCAGAGAGGAGTGGGAGCAGTGCCCTGTTCCTCCTGTGGGCAACAGTAGGGAGATCTTGCAAGGGCCACTGTTACATTTTAGTACCTGCTGGGACAGTTTGTTTTCTTCTGATCTCTGAGGCAGAAAAGTCTCACAGAGCTGTAAAGGACTTAAAATTTGGAAACGAAGCCACTGAGCATCAGCACCAATAGCTGAACTTTGAATCCAATGCAGTCAAAGGTGTCTGAGGCTAACACACTTTTTATGTTGGGAAGTTCTCACATAGAAGATCATTAATCTTCAGGGTAGAATAAATCTTGATTTAACCTCTGGGGCCTCTAGAGTGTCTCTTGTGGTGCTGTGTTACTGGTCAGTATAAAAACTCCAATTTAATCCTCAGTATGAATTTGAACTTCTGTGACTTTCACATTTCAGTCAGCTCTGCTTTTCTCTGGGATCATCTGGTGTGGGTTTGTGCAGGAGCTGAGAGGACATTAGTTTTTCCATTAACATGTGACAATTGCTCATGCTCCTCCCTCTCCCCCCCACCAAGGTTTTTGGCATGGTATTGCATTCCTAGCAAGTTATTGCTCTTGGGCTCATGACTTTCCTAATCTCATGAGACAGTTTAAATTCGGTTTTTCATCATGGTGGGTACTACTTGGTGGTTTTGTTGAATATCTGATCTGAGCTTTTTAAAAATGCTTTCCATATTTTGTAGGAATGACATGAGGAGGACTCTTCTCTTGCCCTCTGCTCTAGTGGTGACTCAGCAGCTGCTTGGAATTCAGGTCAAGTGGCCCAGGGTGACTGGTGCTGGTAGTCCCAGGTACTGAGACCAGAAAAGATAACCTGTGGCCTGGAGAAGGACATCTGCTCCCTGTTCCTGTGCCCTGCTCAATTCCTATATCTGGGGTCACCTGGCCATCTTTGCCTTTATGTCTGCAAACAGAGTGGTGACAGAATCTCCCCTGCAGACCTGTTTTTGGCAGCACCAAAACCAGAGGGGAGATGTGGTTTGTTTTCTCTGCCTTTGAAATCCTCCTGCAGAAAGGGAGCAGGACGTGGGGGCAGAGCTTACGAAAGAAAAAGCCGTTGGGTGAGTTCAGCCTCTGACCACTTCCCTCCCAAGTAAGAGTGGCACTTTTTGGTGACTGCTTACATTAACTAGAGATAAAGCAGTACTTTAAGTGCAAAGCATTTCATAGGCAGTTATCAAACCAGAGCTATCCAGCTATACCTTTTGGGTGTTTGATAAATTCTTCTTAGGATGTCCATCTGTCCAGTCCAAGTCATCACAGCAAGGTTTCAAGACTTCTTTCTCTTCCATTTGACTTCAGTATTACACAAGCCTTTGGTCTGGTGCCTCATCTGATTACCTCCCATTTAGTACTCTTCTGAGGTGAGAACCTGAAAAGCACAACCAATCCATGACACTAATGCCACTAATTGCAACTAATGAGTGTTTAAAAGCATTCTCACAAGCAAATCCAGATCCAGCCTAACAGTGATTGTGGTTTGTGCTTGAAGCTATAGATACTCTGATTGGGCTGTCAGTGCATCTCTGACCACCACCACACAGGATCTGTGCACAGAATTTGCTTTCCTTCAGTGAGGATGCTAACTCAGAGCTCTCTCACACGAGCTGTCATCTGAATCTATTAATAAAGTCCCTATAAAGATGATAATCTCTGCGACCTACGCCCCATTTTCCAACTTGATTGAAATTAATCAGCTGGTTTGATTAGTAGATATTAACCAGAGGTCTAACAGAAAAGCAGTGTGATCATGTAATCATCATGACTTTAAGTTACGAGTTTACAGACTTGACTTAACTGGAGTTCCTCCTCTGTCTCTGCCAGGAGCAGGGGTAAGTCACAAATATATGGCAGTGCTGAGTTCTGCTGTGAGCAGAGGTACCACGGGTGGATCCTGGCTCCATGTGAATGCCATACAGGAAAGATACTTCCAAAACACAAGACCTATCAATGCTCACGGCTCCAGAACAGTGAAAAGTTGAACCTTTAATGGTGCAGTTGGCTGTACTCTTTTCAGTTTAAAACCATTACTCCTTGTCCTATCACTACAGGCCCTGATAAAAAGTCTTGACATCTTTCTTGTAAGTTCCCTTATATATTGAAAGGCTGAAATGAGGTCTCCTGCAGGAGTCTTCTCGTCTCCAGGAATCTGAAGGATGAGGCTGTGTCTCCTGCAGTGAAAGGACCCTTGGATTCCTTGATACAAGATTAGTTAGGAGTAGCTTTTCAGCAAGAAAACGGGGAGAAAAATGCAAGGATGGGAGCATTCCAGTGGGCAAATTCCAGAGGAGGCAAAGCAGTAAGAATGTAGAAATCCAGTCTGCTCATGGAACAGAAATTCCAGTCGTATTAGAATCTGAGAGGGAGGCCCTGGCAGATAAAGGCTGTGGGCCCTCATTTACTTTGGAGCAAAGGGCAGCTGGGGAGCAGAGTTTGGGGGCTTGGGGCTGACAGAGCTGCCAGGCTCTGTCTGAGGGGCTGCTCACTCTGTGCTGGGGCATTCTCTGGTGTCTGTCAGTGCTGAGAAGTGTTCATTAAAGGAGATGCTGCTGGTGTCAGACGTCCACATGCAGGGTTGTCACAGTCTGGTTAATCTGCAAAGATTAGTTCTTTTATTGACTTCTTGCTGAAGATTGGCATGCATTTCCTGAGGAAAATCTGGACATCCTGCCCTAAAAATAGCTGAAGACAACTGGCTTCTGAGGAGTTTGCAGTCAGTCTGTGGCCTTAGAGGAAACAAATCTGTTCAGGAGCTTCTGGTGAGCCTATCCAATATGTGACTCTGTCCAGTCTTTACATGTTCTCTTAGCCCAAAGCTTTGACTTGTTCACCAAATCACCCCAAGTGCAACCTCTCTCAAATTCAGGTTGGATTTAGGAGGCCAGTGTGTGACAGTACCCTTGTGCTGGCTGTGGCTGCTCCGGGTACAGTGCCACAGTGGGATTTAGGATATACAACCCATAGTAGCCCATGGCTTGGTCTGAGCTGTCAGGCAGTTGAAGCTCTGCTGGACTGGGCTATGTTCACAAAATTGTGATGTGTCCATGTAATCAATGAGAAAAACCAACAGGAGCCAGCATGTGTACACAAGCAGACAGGATTGATGGCTGTGTAACTCACTGGCCTGGGGCAGGTCTGCATGCCAGGGAAGGTAATAAGCAGCAGGATGGACAAGGAGATGTGGAGGTGTAAATCATTAGCTATGTCTTTGTCTACTGACTTTTGGGAAAAGTGTGACTCCAGTCAAATGGGAACGGCAGTGATGTGATGGCAGAGCTGTCAGTGAATTGAGGTGAGGTGTCTGCTTCACTGCCTCTCAGAAATTGCTCTGTCCTTGGCTTCAGCTGCATTTTTATGTGACGTTGGACAAATGGCTTAACCTCTCTGGGCATCATTGCTTAAAATGGAATTATAAATATTTTCACCAACCTTTGTGAGCTGTTGCTGGATTAATGGATAAAAATTGCTGCATAAAGGGTGAGCATCATGTATTAGGCATTTAATCTTGTTTACTTGCAGCTGAGCTACCTTGAAGTGTCACAACTGCCAGAAGTGTGCAAGGGGACCTACCATGTTTGCCTGAGCCAAGACACCTAACTTCACTCATAAATTCTTCAGATTGGTTTAGAAACATATTTTAAATAGGGTTTATTTCATGTTTGTAGAGCAGAACTTCACTTTCTGTAAAGGACTCTCTGAGCTCCACACTTTCAAAAATTGCTTATGAAGAAGACAGCATAGACACTGACAGCCGTGGTCTCCAGGAACAAACCTGGGTAGGCAGAGGAAAAGAAAATGTATCATGGTACTTCCAGATAACACATCTCCTTTATTTGTTTCATTCCTTGGATCTTTAGCCTCCTATTTTTAAGCAAACTATTTCCATGCATTGTCGTTTGAATTACAATATTTAAAATGACAGTAAGTGTAGTGTCTTAACTGTTTTTACTGAGAAAAAGAGTTTAGATACAAAAAGTAACATCTCTCTCAATGCAAGTGACATCTCTCTCAATGCCTAGAATTAGCAGTCCACCCTGAACCTTGTCCACTGGACTGGTTTGTCTCTGAGGGTGCCACAGACCCTGTTTTTCTGGCATGTAACTCTTGCTTTTCTAATGGGGAATCATCATCCAATCCTCCAGTTCACAGCTGTGCTGCTTCCATCCCTGAGCTGGTGCTCAGCCCTTGGATAGTTATGGAAGTGGTGGATTTTGCTGCCAGGTTGTTGCATGTCTGTGGATTTTGTATTGCAGTGGTTGTTTGCTGTGCTGTTCAGGCACATCCTCCTGAATCAGACAGTCACTGTTCCGGGCTGATGTGGAAATCTTGCAGCATTGTTCTTAGGGACAGTTACACTGGAGAGACAAAGCTGTTCCCAGCCAGAACAGCCCATGGAAATAAAGGGCCAGTGGGAGAGCACAAACTGGGGCAACACACGTGGAAAATCTGGCTTGTCCAGTGGCCCTTGGTGGTCTGTGTCAGACCAGGGCATCCTGGTGTTTGACACTCTACAAACACAGCAGAGTCCTGTCTCTGTGATTTTTAATTCTCTGCTAGATGCTGACAGCTGGGAAGAAGCACAAAGACACAAAGACAGTCTCTCGCAGGAGCAGGGTACAGTAAGAGCACAACAAATGTCTGTGAGTATCAGTCCATCTCCTTGTCCATGTGACCTTTGCTGTTTCTTCTTCAGGTCTCTTGGATGTATTGGTAGAATCATGTTTTCTTTCTCACTGCTGGAAAAACTTCACATGGCAAGTGTGATGTTAATCGAGTTGTGGTTGGCAGTGGCTGAGATTGTCCCTCCAAAACTTGTTGGGGTTTGTTTAGGACTTAGAGAAGAGCAACAGGGAAAGGTTGGGGCAGGAAAAAATCAGTAGCCAGCAGTGTTGTCACAGGCCAAGCACTGTCATCACAAACCCCTGGCACTCAGCTGGGAGGAGGATGTTGGGGTGTTCATTTTGATTCCTTAAGCCACAGCGGCTGTCTGCTTTTGTTAGTAGGCTTCCCTGTTATCCCACAATCCCTTCAGACACTTGAATTTGTCTGCATTTCTGCCTACATGGTTGGGGGTGTTGGGAGGCTTCTCATTTCAGAGGCACTTGTGGTCTTTGAATGCGACTTTTTACCCTGATGTGACAAAAAGGAGGCACAAGGCCAGAAATAGCGTGCTGTGCTGTTTATTGCTTGATTTATTTGTGGCCATGTCTGTCACACAGATGCCAATATGTTTTATCTTCATTTACAATAGCCCAAAACGTTTCACCTGGACTGACACACGGTCCTAGACCAGACAGGGAGGTTCCACAGGGAGGTTTTTTCTTAGCGTGTCATTTGTTGCTGTGATTTTTTTTTTTTTTTATTTTTTAACCCCTGCTTCTCTCTCCGACCTTAAGTTCACTTGTAAAGCTGTGCATGTTTTCCATGCACAGTTTGGATAATTAAAAATAGCTGCTCGCGGCGCTTGGCTTCTGTGCAGTCTTTTATCAATAGTGCCTCTGAGAATACCTTGTGTTTGGATGAGTGGTTTTAAATAGAGTGGTGAGAACTGCAGGGAGGACAAACCAAACAGGCCTCTTTCACAGAGATCTTTTTTTTTTTACTTTGAAATGCCTAGAAATAATTTTTAAACTTAAAACATACTGGTATTTTCAATTTAATGAGTTCTTGTTGATCTTGTTTTCCAATCATTATTAAGTTTTCTTACTGGTGGAAGAGTTCACAGGTCTGACGTGGGGGCCCATCCTCATTATTCTGTTCTGTTATTGTTCTCAAAAATCAGATTTGTAACTTGGTGTGCAACGGGCCAATAATTACACACTGGAGAGACATTGATTATTTATTTCAGAGCTGCACAAACCCGGGTACTCGGTGGTATTCTACAAATCAAGCACACCAACTATCAAAACTTTTACTATTTATACCTTTCAGCAAACAAAGGAATTAGTGTTCATTGGCTACAAGTGACACAGTTCTCTTATTAATTAATATTCTATTTTCTATTGGTTAATAATTCTCTCGCTTCTCATGCTAATTAGGCCGCATGCTCAGTCCCTCTCTCCTTTTGAGTCAGTGGGTTTCTTGGGTCAGTGGTCATGATCTGCCCCGCCAGAATTATTTTTTACCCAGTTGGAGCTGATTTCAGCACAACTGCTGAGTTGGCTTTATTAGTTTCCCCTTATCTCAGGAGTTGTGCAAAATGCCCTTGTGGGCCATAAATTCTGCATTCTTTGTGTCCACTCTCAGTGGTTCCTCCTTTTCCCCAGCCTTTGTTAACCTCCCCGTGTCTGAGATAACTGAAACGTGTCCAGCCCTAGACCTTACCAAGGCAATTCTACCACCAAGTAATTCGTTTTTCTAGCACCTTGACATCACTTAGAGCTTGTTAGCTGCTCTCAGTTTCACAGTTAAATCTCCCTTCTTGCTGATTAGGCTTGAAAGTGTACAAAGAACAAACACTAAAGAAAAGTCTTTTTAAAGAAGATTTTACATATTCCACATTTGCAACATTGTGAAGAACCCAGTAAGGTGGGCTGAAGAGGACGGTGTCAGAAGCTAGATGGAAAATCATCAGTGAAAGTTGCTACATGGTCTCCTTCAGTGCTTACCTTGGGCTCTGAAACTGAAGACATTATATCCATTTAAAACTACAATTCCCATTTTATCAAAACCTCTGAATGTAGTTACAGTCAAAATAGTTGCCTAATTTCTTTTCTCTCTTTCTGCAGAGACCTCCTTCCTCCTACGCCAAATCTTCAAGATATGTTTTTTACTGGAAGTCGATCTGATGTGTAAATCTTTCACTGATTTATTAGTGACTTTTCAGCTTCCTAGTCTGCCAGGATCTATCTATTGTAAGACATGCAGAATTCCTAATTTCCTTTTTTTCCGGTGCCATTTACTACATCAAAATACTTTGCCGTGCCTTCTCTCTACCACCTCTGTATGTTAAACAGTTCAGGCTTGCTGGAGGCAATAGAAATATAAAGGAGTTGCTGTTGTCTGTGGCATACTCAGACTGTGAACTTAAATTTTCAAAGCCTTTGTTCCAATATGTTTCATGAGTGATGCATTCACTTAAAGAGGAGCGGGTAGATGTACAGGAAGAAGGTTTCTCCTCTTTACCTGGAAATTTTGAGTCTTGAATGCCCTTTTTCATAAAAATCTCATGTAGGTCTCGGTATCCTATTTCTTTCTACAAAAAGAGGAGGAAGCTCATCGGAACACGCAGAATATTGCATGAACATCAGAAATTTTAAATAATTTTTTTTTACATAAATAGGAAACAGAATAAACCTACACCCCTGCAGAGTTGTGTTGTAATCATGATTTGCAAGTCTGCATGTGTAACCTTGTCCTGTGCAGAGCTTTCTGACTTTCTAAGAAGCTTCTGTCCGTGTACTTAGTGCGTAACAGAACTGGGGGGTGTGCGCCTTTTATGACAGGTAATTAATGTTATATAGTAGTGCACTATTGATTTTTTTTTCATCATTGAGAGACATGGTGCTGTCTGAGCCATTGATATTTTGAGTCCTGGACTTATAAGTGGGCAACATGATAAGTTTGTTACTGTCCTAAGTCATTTTGGTAGTGGTTCAGTTTTACCTTTGGTGAATTTCTGATGCTGACTTTGTTGATATATACATTGGGAGAGAAAAATAATGTATGTGGTCTGAAGACTCTTTGTAGAATAACTGTGAAAACATTGCTAGGAAAGCATGAAAGTGGAAAAAAAAATAATAAAGCCGTCAAGTCTTGGTGATTTTTTTACTCCATTTTTCTTCCCTGTGCCGCATTTTGCACTCATACTACAGAGAAGTGAAATGAGAATTGAGTTAGTGAACAACTGCAGAAGTAAATCCCCAAGGAAGGAAAAATCTTCTTGTGTGTGTGTGCGTACAAATACACAGGAGGGTGTGAATGCTTTCTCCAAGAGTTTGCTTCCTTGAGAAAAGCTCACTTACACACTCACTGCTGGTAGGGCTTCCTTTTGGAGGGATCAGCTTCCCCTCGCTGCTGACACTCGAGCAGACAGCAGAGTTCCAGGACGCCTCCGTGCTGACCCCTGTGCTCACGAGCAGGCAGCTGTCACTCTGGGCTGTGGATGGTTTGCAGTGTCAGTCTTTCTGCCTTCACTCACTTCTCTTGAATTTAGATGGAAATTCCACAGATAATCAAGGCCTAAACCCTGCTAAGTGCCGACACAGCAGCAGTGCCCAACTCTTCTGCTGGTGTGACTGGCAGTGTAGAAGAAGCTAAATGAATATTAATGCTTTCCTGTTGACCAGCAGCTTGGTTTACTTGTCTCTTTCATCTTCTGCAATGAAGTATGTGCTTTCTGGCTGGGTCATTAATAAAACAGCCAGTGGGTGATTTATTTCACCCAAGGTACTAGTTGGCCATTGTGCCTGCAGTGTCAGCAGTGAATGGTCTTTTTGCTGTTGTCATGGTCTCCCCCTTGATAATCACAAGGATTCAGGAGAACGCAAAGGAGCAGTATTGTGGGGAACTTGCTTACCACAAGTCTTGCTCCTGTTGTGCTCTTTGTGCAGTTTCCAACTGATCATGAGTCCTCTGTTCCTGGGAGACACCAAGACCTCCTAGGCCACTCGGTAAGAATGCAGAGACCTTGTCACATCCCTCGTGGTGCAGAGCAGATGACTGCTATAGCCAGCACAAGATAGATTATATATATATATATATGTATAATTGTATATTCCAGGCTGTTGAAGATAGATGCTGTTTGCCCTCCTTCCTGGTCTGGAGGTTCTTACCAACCATCTGTGTCTGGTTTCTTTGTGGTTCCAAGTCTTGGCTTAGTTTGGGCTGCCGTGGAAAAAAAGCACTGATTACCTGTCAGTCCTAGGAAAATGTATTATTTAGAGAAGCTAAGTTGCTCTGTAGTCTAAGTCAAGTGTGAACTAAACAATTTTAATGCAGTGAGCATGAGAAAATGACTCACCTGCTTTGAATATAAGATCTATTAGAGCTTCTATAGGATCTCTAGATCATTATATGGAAAATTCTCTCTCTAGAGAGTGTCAGAAATGGGCTCAAGTTACTTGTTCTGGATCTGGACCACTGTTTGGGTCAGTTACCAAAATAATCTAGTTCAAAAATAGTTCAGCAGGGAACTGTGATGTAGCAAAGAGAGCCCTGGAATATTGAGACACTATAAAGCCCTGAAATAGATCTAACAAAGGTGGCTTAAACCAGCAGATTTTTTTTAGTGAAATGAATGGATTCCCTTCTCCTGCTAATTTGGGGATATAATAATCTTTACTTGTTTGCATTCATTAAAAAATCTGGAACAAGTCCTGATTCTGGGGCATTTGTTCCCTCTCCCATGGTTTTAGTGGAAGCTGTGCATGCATGTGCTGGGTACTGCTGAAGTAGCTAAAACAGCTCTGCAGATTATTGCTTGTGGATATGCTCTTTCAAGAATGTGATTACAGGTCTAAAAGAGTAAGTGTAGAGTCTCAAAGGCTTCTATACATTGTACATTTTCTTGCATGCAGATGAATTTTTCTGCTTTCTCCTTGTTCTTTCTCCTCTTCTGATTTTTTTTTCAGGCACATTTTTGCTCTCTGCTGTCAAAAAATGTGCTCCTTCATTAAGATGGCAACTTTAAAAGACACTGAAAAACTGAAATAACCATTTCAGCTGGTATAAGCAATTACAGATATTTCCAGACAGCTAAATGACAACCTCAGTAAAGCTTGGACAGTTGCTACACAGATGTTAATCAAGAGGGACATGGGCAGATTCCTGAATTATTAAAAATGCAATAATGTTTCTGAAGCCTTGATATGGCTTAGTGAACCATGCTTAGGGAACAGATTTTGCCTGTCCCAAGCTCTCTTATCTGGTGCAGCAGAGTAAGAACTGAGCAACCTTCTCTTGCCGCCTTTCATCATTTGGAACATCTTTTCAGCTTTGAATTTCCGAGGCTGTTTCATTGTGCTGCCATTCCCCCTCCCACCCTTCGCTTTGTTTGCTTGACAGGGAGAAAAGGCAGAAAGTGAAGCACAGAGCCACATTTCCATAAGCTTACACAAACTATTTCTTTCTTTCTCTTTCTACTCCAGACAGGGTGCTTATAATTAGTCATCCCTGCTGTGGTTGAAGCGGAGTTTTTAGAAGAAAGCTTTGGTGGTTTCTTACAAGCAAGAGCAAGAGTGAAAAATAAAACTCATGCAATTCATCATTAATTTGGGGGATACTTGTTAGCCTCATAATCCAGGCAAATAATTTCTTTCAGCCATGTTTGTTAGAAATACTGGAGCACAGACCTAGTGGTACTTTTCCCTATCATGCTGAGATCAGACAGTGCTGGCAGCATTTGGTGTCTTGAAGCTGAATGCAGAATTAAAAGCTTCTTAAAAAAGCAGGCTATTAAAGTGGCAGTGAGAAAACTCGTTACACTGCTTAGTAGTTGGGTGGGATAATCTGAGATTCTGCTTTTAATTAAAAGTGGACCAGCTTTGCAGAATGCAGGCCTGGGTTGAGATGTGTATTTTGTGTTTGCATTTTAAGTCCTGAAACTGGCAGTATTGAGCTCTTGGGTTTTGGCCAATGAGCAGTTCTAGTGTTGGGAGAGAGAAGAAAGAGAAGTGGTGAAATAAAACTTGAAAGAAATTTTCATTTCTACATGGGAAGTCTTGAGTGTAAATGGTATTGCAGCCTTTTCCTGGTAAGAATTTTAGATGAACTGTTTGGTAAGATGTGAAATACATGATTATTAACCTTTTAGTCTAAGTGTTAAAAGAAGTTATTTCTGTCACTGTTCTAAATACTCACTGTCATTATCCTATCTTGTAAGGAGCTAAAGTGTTATCCATCCTTCTCTAACCCTGCAAAGCTTACTCTCTTGTCCTTTTTTTAGTAGAATAGGAATGAAAAGAATATACTGAAAAGTATGTATGTAGACCCTGGCTATGGAAGTCACGTTGTGTTGGAGCAGCTGAAGGGACGAGTCCTTGTAAGTAATGCATGAATTTCCCTTAGATTTCACTCAGGCACTTGAGTGTCCAGTGCTTGTTGGGGCTCATAGCTGAGTGTACAAAGCTGAGCTCAAAGTGCAGCTCAGATTTAGTGTGAGTTCAGGACAGTCTGCATTTTCTAATGCAAACTGCTTGTGCAAAAATCAGGCCCTCACTGCTCGTTTTGCCATGCAATAGACCCTTAGAACTGTTGATTCCCATTTAATAGATGTAATATAAACACCAATTCTTCAAATCTGCTTTGTTTCTTCTCATTCGATAATCAGAGACAAGTTAGGTTATCTCCTGCTGTGAACATGAAATTGCATTTTTAAGTTCTATTTAATTTTTTGGAAAAATCAGTTCTTTCTGGAAACTTATACCACTGCTTGACTGAGATATGGTTCAGAATTTCTTCATCATTCGGGGAGGGGGAGGAACAAAATTAATAAAAAAGGATTTGACTTTCTTAAGCAGTAGAGATTCAGAATTTGAAAGGTAACCAGTGATGCGCCCAGTATTACTTAGGTTTTCTTGAAGTAACTGAAATTCTCTTTTAAAGTCCACTACACAACAGATTTACACTTAACTGAGTTTTAATTGACCCTTTTATTATTATAATGATGGGAATAATGCTTTGGTAAATGTATTTTCCAGTTGCTGACTTTGGTAATAAAAACCAGCCCTAGATTGCGAAAGAGAGAGAAACTTAGTTTTGTGGAAATAGGCTGTCCTTCCATTGTAAAGATAACAGGGTCTTCTTTTAACCTTGCATGGCACTCCCTAACTTGTCTCCTGTCTTTTCTTCAGTATGTTGGCTTCTTGCCTTGAAGAGGAGATGGCTTTTTAATACAGCCACTAAATTCCACCAACTCAGAATCTTTCAATCCAATTACTATGGTACATTAGCTCTTGACTCTCTCCCTCTGCAACTATAGCACTTGTGAATCAAGTGTTTGTTTTTCATTGCAAGTTTTTTTTTCAGGAATCAAAGGATTTTCTCTTTTTTTTTTCCTTTTTTTTTCTTATGCCTTAGCTGGCATTGTCAGTAGGACTCTCAAATGTTAATGACACCAGGTCTGCATAAAGCATCAGCTCAGCACTGGCTGCTGTGCTTTGCAAGATAAAGCTCCTTGTAAAGTTGAGCTTGGAGACAAAGCAAAGGTTTATATCCCAAGGCTGTGAATATGACTGGAAAAGGGTTTATCCTATCTTGGTCCAAAAGAGCAACCTGTCCACTTTCCCCCTCAGGAACAGTAGTATTAGCTTAGCACAAGAATTTGTATCATAGACAGCAGTTTGAAGACAAAGCGTAAAAGGATAACCATAATTGTTAAATCTAAGGAATGTGCCATAAATTCCAAGGGAGACAGTATCATTGTCTGGAAAGGGTAATGATCCTTTCTTCTAGGAATGCCAGTTTTGAAATAGTTGTGCTTGGGGTGGTACAGCTCATGGATGAGCACAAGATATTTATTAGAAATTACCATGGGAGTTGTTTTTGCCTTCTAACCTCCCAGGGGGTTCCATTGAGTGCCCTCAGCATGGGGCGTGGTTTGACTTCCAGCACCGTTGGTCGGGCTCTGGGAAGGGAGGGCTTGGCCTTTGTGTTCCACTGTTCCTCCAGCGTCTCCAGAGCCTGGCTGGCTCCAGGATCCCTTCAGGTGAGGGCTGCCCTGCTCTGTGCCATGCAGGAATGTCACTGTGCTGGCCAGGAACCACCACAGTGTGATCTGGTGTGGTCCTTGCACGTCCAGGATGTCCTCGGTCTTCTCCTTTCCTTTCCTTCCCCAGCTCATTCCCCCTCCTGAGGAACTCCACAGCCATTGCCTTAGTTCACGTCAGCCCTAAGATCATTACTATACTTGGGCAGGACCAGTTTTGAGAGGTAACACTTGTGTTCTGTGACTTGTTCTAATTTAATCTGTGAAGTTTAGCAGAGAAAACTGTCACTATGGGAGACTGGTGTCTACCTGGATATTCCTTCTAGTACAGAACTTGGTTGGTTTAACTGGACAGATTTTTGCTTCCAAACGGGAATTTGATTTCTAAGCCAGTTTCTGCTGCAATTTATACTGGAAAGTCTTGGAAGTAGCTGGGGCTGGATGCACTGTGAATACATTAAAGCAAATCCTGTATTTGTGCTTCATTCCCTGGTATAGGAATTGAGCATCTGTTTAGACTGGCAAGTGTCCCTCAGCTGTATTCACACATACAACATCACGTGGGAGTTTGTGGACAAATGAGATGCATCCATACAGAATCTCTTGTACGTTCAAAAATGTGGAAATGCCTTTGCTGCTGGTAATAGAAAGAGCTGAGCACAATATGCCAAATGATATGGAATAAATTCCAGGTATGATAGCATTTTTATTATAAGTAATATATCAGAGTTATGGTGTGCTGACGATAGATGGGAAGTTTTGAAAGCCTCTTTTGTTAGATAAATCTAAAAAGGGGATTAAATACTAAATGAAAGATAACTTGAAATGAAGGCGAACAAGAGGTGGGGTGGTTACCTGGGGTGCTGCACGCAGTTAATGTGACTTAGGCAAGGATGTTGAGACACACTGTACGTGTTCATTTGGAGCTTTACTTCTCCACACCTGGGAGGTTGTGAGATTCATCATTTACTGGCGGGTGATTCCCCCTGGTTGTGCAGGTGTCTGGGACTGTGTGACTGCCTGCAGGTGGCTTGTCACCGTGGAAGAAGCTGCTAGGGAGGAGTGGGCAGCCTCTCCATGTCTCTCAGGCCTCACAGCTTTGAAATCCTTCATGGATTCTGCAGTGCCTTACACCATTAAAAATGTAATGGGAATAAACACTCTTAATCCTTCAAACCAGCAATACGTATTCAAATCACTAAGCATCAAATAAATACTAAAAAGGTCTTTGGAAAAATTATTGTATAAAGTTTATCTTGTAAATGAACTACAGTAGTTTCAGGAAAGTATTTTAAAGGAGTTTTAAAAAATAAAATAAATCTCAAACTCTGAATACAGGAAGATACAAATTTAAGGGAACTCAACAATGTAGAATTTAATTTCCAGTCTTTCCACCCAGCTCTTGGATGTAGTATAGCCAGAGGTTTATACACTTCCAGCATTCCCTGTTTTTATAGCAGCATCCTGCTGCTTTGTTGGATGAACTAAAGCCTGCTGTTAGCTCACTTCTTATGAGGAGCCTCCCAGAGCTTCCTCTGAGGCAGTTTGCAACTCTGTACGGTGTTGTACTCCATAGCTGCATCACAGATGGGGTTGGGTTTTTTTCAATGCAATGCAGCATGATTCATTTTTATAGGGAGGCAGGCTGTGTGTGTGCACTGGATGAATCTAGCTCATGGGAAAACCAAGCCCTTCCAAATTTTACATTGAAACATGGCACTTATTAACCATCTTGCCTTGCATGGGAAAGACATTTCAACTGTCTCACCGTTACTTCAGATTCTTTATTGATTCTTTATTGTATTTATGGTGTGGATTAAGTTCCCATTAAGCTTAGCTTTGGGTTCTATTCTACTCCTTCAGTAAAATTAAAAGGTTGTGTCACTTCAAATACTGATATCAGTTTGGTCTTTCCTCCCTTTAAGAGGGAGAAGACTATCCATTTATGTATACATACATGCACATGTAGTCATTGTCTAATCAGTGTATTTTCAGAGCTATTCCAAATGTGTGCTTTTCTTATTCAATCTTCATTTAGTTTGTTGTTTTTCTAGATACGTCTTTATTGTCACCACTCTCTTGATGTTCCCAAGAGTGGTTATAAAGAAAATGGCACCAGCACATTGATCATTGAATTATCTTTTAAAAAAGAACAGTGCAAAGAAAGACAAACAAACGAACATTTCCTCATTAAGTATGTTTGGCAGATTTTTCTAGTTTTTAAAACCATGTCAGCTCCATCAGTTTCTCCAGCAGAACTGGGAATTTGATGCACACTGTTGTTTGTATTATACTACTTAATCTTGTTCTGTGCTTAAAATATTAAGAGGGATCTGTTACACTCAGGCTCTCCACATTACTAGTGTGGAATTTTGAACAGTTGTTGACAGCACAGAGAACATTGCACAGTTTTCCCAGTTTTAGATAAGACCGTGAAGGGGAGTGTGTTTAAAATAACAGGACATAGAGGCAAAAACATGTTGGAGAGAAATCAGCTCTTTTAGGTAAGATTTTCTTATACACTTTGCAGTAAAGAGAAGATGGGAGGGTCTGCTAAATCTCTGAAGGAGTGACTCGCTGGGTTCTGTGTCAGGCTCGGATTTCTTTACCTTAGGGCACAAGCTGCCAGTGCATCCTGCAGAGAGAACGGATTCTCACTTGAAAACACACAGAAAACAAAAACTTCTGTGGATGCATCGCTCTGCAGTTGCCTTTATAATTTATGCCTCTTTCTTGCTTCACTTCGAGCTGCAGCTCTGGTGGTGGTGAGGAGCTGGAGCCCATTTTGCTCCTCCTGTCTCATTTGAGGCTCTGCGTTCAGCGCGTGGTGACAGGGTGACCCAGATTCCCAGGGGTGCCCCAGCAGTGCCATGCTGATGCTCTGCTTTCCCAGTCCTTGGTTAGCGCATCTTATCCCAGCTAGACAATGTTATTTTCTTTCCCTGCCCATCAGTGCACCTGCCAGCAGTGCTTTAATATCGTTAGCATTATCTAGCAGCGTGTGTGCCTGGCTATGGGGTGAATACAAATGGAATAACAGTTGGATGAAGGGGCAGACAGGTGTGTTTAATAACACTGAGCAGCGGGAGGGGGTGGAGGGAGGAGAAAAAGCCCACAGGCAGAGGAGGCTCCTAGTGGAGCCTGAGAAGCCATGAAGTCAGGTAAAACTGACTGAAGGGTGGAAAACCGTGTGGAACTAAGATGAGGGGGGTGGCTTCTCCCTGGGTATGAGCAAAAGGAGGAGAGGGAGTGGGAACAGATGGCTCTAAATTATAGCCCCCTGATAGTCTGTGCCTCTGTGGGATCAAACTGGGATTGACTTCTTATTTGAAGGTGGAACTGCGTCTTTTACAATAGATACACCGAAAATCAGATCACTAAAAAACAAACCCACAATTCTGGTAATTCCTGAAAACGAAGAAGGTTTGTGGGTGTATGCCTTTGTTAAAAGACAGTGAGGTGTGAACAGTCAGGAGCCTCTTCTGGTGGGTTATTATGTTTAAAATACACCAGTCTGTTCATCTTGGATGGTTTTAGTTTGTTGTGCTTCCCCCGCCCCCTTCCCCCCAAATAACAATAAAAGTATGCTAGGTTGAAAGATTGTTTTCAGGAGCTTTCTGAGGCAAAATGCTGTAACTGGGGTTTGTCTGCCAGGAGTCCTTATGCTGCCTGTAGGCTCACTATGTTGAAAGTTGTTTTTGTTCTTTTTGGTTGTAAAAACAGTTGAATCTTACCTCACAGACATCTAAAGGTGTTGCTCCTTGACACAGTCTGAATCTGTAGCTTACCTTGCCAGAGGAATGCTTTGTGGCTGGGGCACTGCAGGGATCCCAAAACAGATTTTATTTTTTCTTTTCTGTGCAATAAATCATGGATGTTTCTAGGAAAGCCCACGCTGAATCATGAGAGGGTAAAGGTGCCCCCCTGACTTATTTGTAACTTGTATGGAATCTCCAGTGGGTGAGATCCTGGGAGGAGAGTCCCTTCCTGGACCAAAGCACAGTGGCTGTATGGTGGGCTGCTCCTGTCTCTTAACCAGGACAACTTTTACAACTTGGTGGTTTCCTGGCAGTCCATTAGGCAGAGGAACTTTTAAATGAAGTTCCAGGAATCTATTGCATGATGAATTGCTGTGGGCACTGCAAAACACACTCCTGCTCTAAAAAGCTTTTAAAATGGGAAACTACTAGAAAGAATGAATAGCTTTTAGTAAGAATACAGAATGCTACTAGATTTTATACAGCTTCTCAAATATTTTTTGCATGTTCAGCGGAATGGCTTTTCAGTTTCAGGCTTCCCACCACCCTCTAGTCTCAGACATATTTCTACTAATTTTACTGGGTGAATTGGGGTTTCACTGCCTTTTGTAAGAAAGCTTCAAAATATGCCAGTAACTAATGAATTTAGCTCCAAAATAATTCTTTAAAGGTGCCTAATTTTCTTTTATTTAACTATTATATTATTTCCTTTCATTTTCTATCATACCTTCTTTGGCCAGCTCTTGGTACCTACATTTTATCTCCTGAGCTCCTCTGAAACATGTTCAATTCAGCTGAGCCTTTTTTGGATGTGTATTGCCAAGAGTTTAGTCAAGCCAAGAGGTTTTGTTTGTTGAGGAAAAACAAGCCACAGAGTTTGAAACCTGCTGGTTTAAATGTAGTTTGCTGAAGGGCATGAAAGCCTTGCTGCTGTGCAAGTAGCCCTTTGCAGCTGCACAGAAACATGGGGATGCAAGTTAGGAACCCTCAGACTGCGAGACAATCTTGTTATCTCCAGCCAGGGCTGGGCTAAGTTGGCACAACTCGACTGGGATGTTGCTTTAGGGTGGGCAGAGTTTGATAGTCTGTGTTGTAGCCTGTGTTTTTGACCCTTTTGCAGGACTGCTGGTCTCCATTACATATTCTTTCCTTGGCTTACTCTTCACCCTTCAGGGAGGGTAAACTCCTCTCTGTCATGGTAATCAGAGCCTGAGAAATACTGAGGCAATGTCATGTCCTTGCTCACCACCTCCTGCCTCTGGAGATGTCAGCATGTTTCTGTACATCCCTGGGATGCAGCCTGGGTTTGGCTGTTCTGGCTGAACAAGTGGAATGGGATGAGGATGGTTTTACAAGAGCAGCATGAGAAGACAGAAAATACAGCTCAGTGGAAAGTTAAGAGAACACCCTTGGTTTCAGTTCATAGTGTTCTTCACGTTGCACTGGGGACAGATGGAGGGAATGGAACTTGCTTGTGACAGGAGACTGCAACCAAAATGAGATCTGAGGAGCAGGATGGGAGCTGGGGAAAGGGCAGAGAGTGTTGTTACGTCTTGGAAAGGAGGAACAGGGTGTCTGCTGCTTCATTTATGTGTTGTGATGTTCCACTTTCTTACTAAGTTCCTTGAGTATTAGAAAACTTACATTCGTGGTATGGTGTGTTCCGTACAACTCTTGATCAGAATTTGAAAGAACCCTTGGAAATACCCTTTGCTCTTTAAAGGCCTAAGGGAACCTGCTTGCTGCTGCATTTCTGGGACTGAGTTATTGCTCACTGTTGGACTGCAGCCCTGCCATAGTATTTTCTGGAAGTTTATTCCAGGACAGTCCAGACAGGTTTGAAGGCAAGTAGCAGTGACAGCATCAAACTCCTGATGATTTTGGATTGCCTGGTGTCACCTGTCTCAACCAGTGGCCTGCAGAGAGCTGTCTGGTACTGAGCTGAGAGCAGGGGAGGAGGAGGATCTCTCATTGCAGCTGGACAAAAAGTCTGCAAAACATGGCAAGTCTGCTGTGGGCAAACCCAGCAGTAGTTGCTGCTCTGAATGCCTAGTGCTTTTCAACCCAATTTAAAGGATTTCCATAGTTTGTGAGAAACGTGCAAATGACCTTTCCCTCTTCCTCTGTTTGTGGCAGGCATTTGAAATCCAACAGGAAGAAAACCTGCGGGCCTAAAAAGTCTGACTCTAAAATTCTTTTCAGGTTTTGCTGAGATAAACATTGTATTTTCCTTTTGTCAGGTTGTTTCACAAGACTAGCAGGATGTTTCTAAAATGCTGGCCTATATTACTGCCAAAGGAACAAAAACATATGCAAGAAGGTCTGTGTGCTTGTGAATACTGCTTGAAATTACATGTTCTTCTATTCTGGGATTGGGTTTGTCAATTGTTTGGTGTGTCTTTTATCTCCCTCATAAAATTCCTGTGTTCACTGGTGAATGTGGACACCTAAGAGGGTAGAACGAAGGTTGTACAACTCTGTGTGCTCAACCCTGCAACATGCTTTTAAAAGTAAATATTGTCTAGATAATGCAGTGTGTACTATTTATGGCAACACAAATAATTCAAGATTATGCCTGGAGCAATGACAGCAGGGAGAGTTACAAGAACTTGGAGATTGTAATATGCAAAGGTGGAAAATACAGAACACAGACATGTATTACACTGAAGGAAAGACTCACTGCTGACACAGATTGCTGAAAATTTAGGGACAAGGTCAGAGTGGACCCTGGTATCCCTTGAAATTGGCACTGGACAGCATCATGTGCAAAAAGGAAAGGTTACTGGAGCAACAAAATGGGCAAAGATCTCCACTGACAGATGCAGAAGATGCTGGTGGGTTATGAGGAGTAGCATGTACAGGCACTTTATCCAGTTCAACTCAGCTTTACATGAATTAATTATTGAACATCAAGCAGCTGCTTCTGTCAGGGATGAGGATCTATCATGAAACATCATTGCTCCAACAGAAAGCTGTGGATGATTAATTTTTTTTGAGAACAGTTTGTCTTTCACTACTCTTCTCTGGCTGTTGTGAAAACTGCATGGAGAAGGCTGAGGATGTGAAGATATGAGTAGGTATCTCTTCCTCCAGTCTCCTGTGGCATGGTAAAAGTTACAGCTGGGTAGAAGAAAATGCTGTTGGTTTCCATACTACAGAGTCTTTGGTATGTGGTGTTGAACGCTATAAAAATAAACTTGAACAAATATATGCTCTTCTAACTGTCAAAAATCACAAAAACATGCGCAAGGTTTGATGAGCAGTTGTCTAGGAATTGTAAATATATTCCTAAGAAACCGGGTTTGACAGACAGGGGAGGACATGCAAGCTGTAGGATTTCAGCATTTTTGAAAT
This sequence comes from Chamaea fasciata, assembly GCF_029207755.1. NCBI lineage: Eukaryota > Metazoa > Chordata > Aves > Passeriformes > Sylviidae > Chamaea > Chamaea fasciata. The sequence goes on along the minus strand of NW_027094095.1, from coordinate 27,463,437 downwards.
CTCATTTTCATTTCTGGACTCTCTATCTATCTTCTTTTATGTGCACATGCACAAATACCCACGAAGGCAGCGTTCTCATTGCAAACTAGTTCCTGACTTTGACGGGTTAGAAGTCAAAAATTGTGTTGTTTGCACTGCAGACAGTGCTGGATTTGCTGTAGCATAGGGGTACCCTCAGCAGCACCATTCCCAGAGGGATGGCTTTTGACTGCTGGATCTAGAAGAGGCACTTTTTGTGGTAACTCAAGAGTTTTTGTATTTGGGAAGAGCTATTTTGGTAAACTTTCAAGTGCTTCAAGTACTTCCCAGTGCCTTGTTTTCCTCCTGTGCTAATTGCCTTAGGCTTGTGCCAGCAGCTGCCCACCCCTTGCATGTGGAAGGGCAGTTTTGGGCAGGGGGGGCCAGACTTGGTGGGTACCTCAGGCAGCCCCCCACTGCTGTGCCCCACAGCCTCCCTACTGTGCAGCCCCGCAGAAGGATGGGAGGGGACCCCACTGGGAAGCTCCGTGGGGCACAGGCGGTGCTTTGGTCTCCAATTCAGGGGATTAAAACCATTTTCTGTTTCTTGGACACTGCAGCCAGTTGGCCTTGCGTTCACATTCAGTTTGCCCACTCCTTGAGCGCACTTGCTTGTGTAAATCTGCTCAAGCGTTTAAGTCTGAAAGAGCGAACAAACAGGGAAATGAACAGACGGCTCTGCTGGCTCTGGAGGGGTCGCTTGCCTCTCTTCCCTTGTTTCCATGAATGTGGCCCGTGCAGCACACACAATGCTGTCTGCCAGCCCTCCCCTCCCACAGGAGGCCTTTGCTGAGCTCTAAAGCGCCGTCTGTGCTCCAGAGGCTCCGCTCCTTTGGAAGCTGGACACGCTCCCTCCTCTTCCTCTCTGCAGCCTCCGTGTGCCCCAGGGACAGGAGGGGTGCCTGAGCCCCAGGGCCTGCTAGGAGCCACCCCAGGCATGGGGACAGCCTCGTGCTCCTGCAAATGGCATCCAGGGTTACACCAAGGGAGGACAGAGCCCTCTGGATGTTCAAACACCGTGGCTTGTCCCGTAACTGATGGACCTCTGCCTCATAAAGCAGGGTGGTGACGACTGACCTGTCTCACGTGCTGGCCATACAGAGCCATTTATGAATTTCTCAGGCTCTTATCATCTAATAGGCTTTCTCTCAGAAAAGGGCCTCTGCTGTTTTATTGTAGTTTGTGGCTTGGTTTGATACTTACATGCACTTACTACTGAAGAAATCTGATTGTATTTGAGGTTTGCAGGTTATTTTTCCTTTCTTTATTACTTCGGTGAAATTGCAGCGGTTTTGTTAATCCCTTGCTGGTCACTGAATCTGGTTTTTTGAATGGTTTGGTCCCCAGGATATTGAAGGGGTTCTCAGAAACACCCTTCTCTTGCTTCTAGATCTCGGCATATGCAGTATTTCACCTTCTGCATTTTGGCACAGAACTTTCTGTGTATTACCCTGCATTCTTCATAATTTGTATCATCCCAACCTTCCTACCTTTCTGTCTTGCACTCCTGATTTGAGTGAGTTAGACAAAGTAAACTTTCTGACCAAATTCAGGTCAGAGATTCAGGCTGTATTTCTCATGGGTAATTTAGTTTTGCCTATTTTAAATTTCCACGTAACCACCTTAGACATGACATTTATTCCAGTCTTTAAATCATCTATGGCACTGTCTGTACTGTTTTTAAAGGCTGCCGCAGTCGGTCCTGGAGTATCTGGTGTTGTAAGGATTTAAGGAGTGACTTAGTGCAGAATCAATCCTGACAGGATATTCTGGATTGAAAGAAAACCGTAATGGCTGTTGTTCTGTCATGGAAATTGTGTTGTTTTTAAACAAAGGAATGTCATTGGGCTAAAGGGAAAATTATCTAAGACCTGCCACATATTTTGTTAGTAATTTCTAATTAGCCTGGTTTAGTCAGTTTAGTGCTGTTATATGTGTTTTGTATATTGGTGATTGTCTCTTGGGATGAAGGTGGTTCTTGTTCTTTGGGACCAGCCGGATGTGTTAGGGACCTTCGGAGAGAGATCTGAGGGAGGGACTGGGGCAGGTTCTGGACCCTTCAGTATCCAGGGTCTGTTTGCCCTGTCTGTGCAGGACCTGCAAGTACCTGGTGTTGGGTGTGCCATGCATCTCGACTTGTGCTTCCCAAAGCTGACTGGTTCATTTAAAAGCCAACGCTTTGTTGGGAAGCCAATTCTTCAGGCTTCTTATAGTGAATTTTGTTTCAAGAGCTGATGGGTTTTCCTTTTTAAATTGAGCTATGATGTTAGTTTTTTCAGTGGAAGTTCTGTACAAAAGTGGGTCTCAAACTTCTCTGCTTGTGTCCCGATTCTCTGGTGCAAACTCTTCTACTGTAGCTGAATTTCATCTGACTTGTGATCCCAGCTGGAATTCTTGCCCCTGTTTGCCACTTACCCAGACAGTGCACTGCTTTCTGCAGGCTCCAGCAGGAGCAGCTGCTGCTCAGATCCCAAAGGGCATTCTTTTGGTGATACTTTCACATGCTTTAGGTGCAGAGTGCTGGGCCAAAGTAATTCCTGACATACTTGCATCAAAAAAAGTAACCTACTTTTTGTGTTGATTTTATTGTTGTTACAGAGTGTTTGTCTTTAGATTAAAATATCAGCCCTAATCAAACATACAGGTTTTCCCTGTTGATTATGTCTAAGGTTTTCTCCAAGCAGTTTGTATACAAATAATTGCAATTTCTGTTCAAGTCTTATGTGATCTCTAGTGAAGACACAACATCACTGATCCTTTCTCCTTCCTCTTTCACCAAGGTAAGATGTTTTCTCTGGCATTTAAAAGGTGCAGTCAGACTCAGCCTTCTGTCGGGACAGTGTGCCCTGTTATTTTGCATTCATCCAGGCTTCCACCCCTTGCTATCAAACAAATGTTTAAAATGTCACAGAACTCACCAGCCTGCCTTTTGTACAGTCCATTTATGGTTATTTATTTGCCTCCTGGTGATGACCTGCTGCAAGTCAGGAGAGGAGAGAAGGTGATGGAATTGCATGAGACCTAAGGTCACCTCCCAGCTGGAAGGTTCCTGTCACAGTAAGAGCACTGAGGGAGTCTCACTGATGGGAGCAGGGAGAGAACCTTGTGGAATCTTGTCTGCACATCTGTCCTGTGTTGGGTGAGACACCCAGGTGGAGCTGCACATTGTGAAACCTTGGCACAGCAGTTTTATGGGACGGGATCAGAGGAGAAAAAAAAAAAAAAGTGGAACTACCAGGGTAGTGATGATTCTGTTGTACAAGAAATATTTTTCATAAACCCTTGCAGCTCTCTGGGGGAAAACCAGGGTGCAGAGTCCTGGGACACAGAGATTCATGGTTCATTCCAGTCTGACCCTTTTTGTCTTCTTAGTTGTCATTGCTGTATGAAGTCTGGTGACTCTTTGCAACAGGTACCTCCTGTTCCAGATCAGGGAATTCCCTTGTGCTAGTGCCCTGCTTGACTTACTAGTCATGTTCTCTTTTTCTTTGTTTCAGAGTAGAATTTTACATCCCTGTTAAATGGGTTGCCAAATCCAAACTTACAGTAAACAGAGGCAGCTTTCTGGCTAAATTCTGCCATCTGTCTTGGGTCTCTGTGCAATATCCTAATCCTGGACTAGGCACTGGGTTCAGTATGCTGCAGAAGGGACCTGGATTGTCCCTCATGCTCATCTTTGAGACATCTGGAACTGCATCCTTGTGTAACTGAACTGTGTCTAAGGACATCTGCCAAGGCACTGTGTACCCCTTTTGACATTTGAGCAGCTCTCTTGATCATGAACGTGGATCTTAGGTCTTGCTAGTGTTGACAAATCCACATCTTTCTGAGTGTGGACACTTTGGACAAAAGCAAAAAGAAGTCAGCATTAGGGCAGCTCAGTTTATTTGCATTTTACCTGCTTCAAGGTCAGGCTTCTTTCTGCCAAAGAAAGACTGGTTCATTACCCTGGTGGTACTCTGCACCTCTGCCCCCCTCTTAGGAATTTCTTTTGGGGCTGCTCCAAAGCAGTAATCAAATGTGTGATCCTCCAGCATGCCGGCACTCTTGGATCCTGTTAGTTGATGTGGAGGGAAGTGAGAGGCAGAGATGATTCCTGGGAGCCCTTAGGAAAAAAATAGTGTGCCTTGTAAAAGCAAGTGATTTTAGTTATTGCAATCGAGGAGTCAATTAACTGGCTAATTAAAGCAATTTCTCGTTACATAATTGAATTCTGGTTCATCACCATTTCTACTCTGCAAGACTGCCCCAGAGAGCAGAGCCATTTCTGAGCACTCTTTATCACAAACAGAAAAACCCTTTGCTCTCTCAGCACTCAGACATGTCTGGAAAAGGGAGAGGTGGTTTGGTGGGACTTCCCTCCGTTGCTTGTGGAAATAAACAATGGAATGTCATCCAGGTGATAAAGGCAGTTTTCTCAGACATGTTTCTAGTGCCAAAGATAAGTGAAGAAAGGAGGCGATGAATACCAGAGCACAAACCCCATGAGATTTAGAATGCCCAGGGCTGTGGGACTCAAGAATGTCTCAAGCTCAAAGCATTACACTGGGTTTGAACATGCTAGTGCCCATCAAATATTCTCTTAAATTGGGTGAGGGGACTGAGGGCTTTTAAATTGTCAGCTTCCCCCTGGACAGAAAGATAGACTGAAGATGAAGTTATTTTTTAATGAAGGATGAATTAGAAAAGTGCCAGTGTACTGAAATGTTGGATGGTTATGGAAGGTGTGTGTGGGGATGAAAACATGAATTAGAAGACTTTGAAATCATTTAAAATGTACAATATGAGATTTTTTTGGGCATGGTTAAAACCATGGTGTCAAACCATGCCACCTGCAGTAGCAGAGGAGGGAAGCCAGGGTCAATGACATTTGTTGCTGGTGAGCCATGATTTGACAAGGAGGGACTGTGGCAGAGAAATTTTTGAAATTAGGATATGAGTACTTCAAAGCCCAGAAGAAATTGGATTTGGCAGCTGATGTGGACTTTGAAGTCTGAATGAGACACAATTAAAAGAGCTGTAAGTAACGTGTTCAGCTTCCCTCACTGGTGAGACCCAAGGACTCGGAATGCCCTGGTCAGGCTGTACCTTGGAAACAGGGCTCAGGTGGAGCAAAAACCATCTTCTCCTTTACAGAGGAAACTGGTTAAAATTTTTAAATGATGTGGACTTAGTCGGAGTTCAGGTATTCTAACTGATGTCTCATTAGTGAACTCAAAGTGCTTGAGAAAAAATTACTGTGTGGGGGCCTTTTTTCATTTGTTTGCACTTTTTTGTTGTTTGGGTTTTTTGTGTGCTTTTCATTTGTTTTGTTTTGTGGATTCTTTTTAAATGTTCTACAGACTTGGGCTTCTTCCTGTGTGTGGGACACTGATCAGGTACCTTGTTCCCTGAGCCTCAGTTCCTCATTCTGAAATTAAATGTACTGGGCCTTGTCACCACAGAAGCACTGTGGGGCACAGGCACTGGTGTTTGTGAATCCTTGAACCTTGTTGACAATGACCTCTAATAAACATATGTAGGCTTTCTAAAACTCAGGGGATACTATACTTTGAGGAGTGCAAAACTTGCTGGAAAGGGAGAAATGAGAGAGTAATTAAAAAAAAAAATAAATTAGGGCCTCTTGGTAATAGCATCTCCAGAGAATGATGAAGAGAGAAAGGAGAAGCAGGTAATGATGGCTTTGCACAGTGAAAGATTTGTTTTCTGTACCTGGATTTTTGGCCCAATGGAAAAAAGGGAAGCAATGGTGACAGATTGCAGCATGTAAAACTGGGGAAAGAGGGGGACTAGGAGGAATAGATATGCCCATGTTCACCGATGTGGTGAGGTGAGGGGAGGTGGGTATAGTGCTGTGAAAGACGACTCCCTAAGTGGGAGAGCATTAGATTGTTAATGACTGTGTTATGGTTGATAAGGTATTGCCAAGAACAAAGCTAACAGAAGCTGGGAAATAAAATCTATGAAAACAGCATGCTTCAAAAATACTCATCCAGAAGTTGAAATGTACAAAGCCCTGGGATGTGTTGTAGGGAGCTGCCTGGCACTGGTGGAGACAGATCACCCACAGAAAGTGTTTTGTGGCTTCAGTTCAGTTGGGTTTTGCCTTGCATAGAGCGTGAGGGAGTTTTTGTTCTATGGGCTGGAGTACGGGAAGGGAAAAAACCATAGCAATTTTTTTTTAAAAAAATTATTAATATTTCACTTCTGACTGCCACTGCTGAGTATCATGACTGTGGTGTGGAGCTCAGTTCCCACCCCTGACCAGCGGCAGCAGCTCCATCTGTTCCTGGTCCCACGGGTGAATTGGGCATTCCCGATGCAGCGCAGCTGGCAGATGCTGGTTTGTTCAGTGGCAGCCTTTTCCTCTCTCAATCAAGTTATTAGTGTCATTGTCATGGAGCACTCAGCATCTTTTAGCCCTTAGGGAAGAGCAGCCCAGTTTGGAACAGAAACTGGTGCATCCTGACAGCACACATTGAAGCACCATGGAGTTAAAACAGGCTCGTGTTCGCTGTCCCTTAGGAAGCAGTCTAATTCCCGGGCTGGCACTTCTGACATAACTCAATTACGGAATCATAAATAAACAGTTGACATAGGCCAGGGAACTTCAAAGCAATCAGTACAGTTGTAATAGGTTATAGCTTGATAAATAAACCATGCTGATATAGTCTAAAGGATGCTTAATTTTTTTTTTCCTTCTGTCTTAGATCAAAGCTTCTTCCTTGAACAGCAGCCTGGCCACTCTCCCTAACCCCTTTCCTTCCCCCACGTCCCCTGCTGATCCCTTGGTACAGCCGTCACTACCATGGGACTGGTGTCTTTGCAAAGTATACTCCACCTCCTAAATTAATTGGCTACTGATACACAGTTGCATGCAAAGTAGTTTCTGGAGAATGATTCTTGGCCAGCATTTTGTTTTTATTTTCTGAGTTGACTTGCGTAGCCTGGCTCCTTGGGTAACAAGGGCCACTTTAACACTGGTCCATATTTTGTGCTTTTAGTTGCCTGTGTGAGAGCTTTGTACTCACATAGTGGGATCCCAACAAGACCAAGACACACTGAGGTGGGGGCTGAGGAGTTGCTTGTGCAATTCAGTGATTGCTGAGGCCTTTTCCACACTTAGAATTTGCTGCTTGAGGCAACTTACCTTCCTTGAGCCAAGACTGTCTTTAAATATCCCATCCTCCTTTACCAGCCTGAAAACATCATGGACCATCTGAGTGTCCTGTGAATCAGTGGCAAGCCTTGTGATAGACTTGCTCTGTGTCCAACACCCAGTTCTGGTGCCAGCTGTTCCCTGTGTGTTGTCAGTGTCAGGAGTGAGGTGGCCACGGGAAGGCGTGGAGGGGAGGATTCCATCCACCTCTGTGTGAACGTGTCCAGTCTAAAACATGGTCACTCACGTGTCAGAGTTCGTAGTTCCAGCTCACTTTGGGAGGTGTGAACCCTCCCAGTGAATATATTGCTGACAGCCATGGCATGGCCATGGCTCCAAGGGAAAGGTGCCTTTTGCTTCTGTGTCACGGTGTCAGACCCATCACTGTCTCTGGGACAGCGAGGCAGGCAAAGGGGAGAGGGGGGAGCAGCAGGTGCAAGCAGGCTCCTGCTGGGAGCATTTAAATGCTGACATGTCAGAAGCTGGAAAGTGTGTGACAGGCAGTTTTCCTGTGACCTGGATCCTGAAAGCTTAAAGAAGTCTGAAACTTTTTTAAAAACAAGCTGACATATTAGTGAGAAGTCTATTGTTTGTGTATGTGGGAGAGTGGCAGATTTTCACATGGGATCTGTTGGAGAATCCCATGTGATGCCCAACACCACGTATTCCTGTGCTGCCTGCTGTCCAGAGGAGGGAGTTGCCAAAATTCTCTGAGAAGAAACCAAATAGAAACCTTCTCCTAGCTCCAAATAAACAGGGAAGGAGAAGTCACTGGTGGTGTTAGCTTCCTAACAGCTGTGTTTGTGATGAATGCTGTCACTGAGAACTCAAATCTCCAGTTTTAACAGAAAGAGTCCAATCTGAGGAGCTCACACTTTCTAATGTACCACAAGAGCTCCCTGGTTTGCCCACATCAAAACAGTCCAGAGCCCATGCATGGGTCTTTGGACTGAAGCTGTTTAATAAATATTTTAGTGTTTTGCACATTTTGTTGCCAGAAATTCAGAGTCTAAAGCTGTCTTCCAGGGAAGGGCATCTTTATGCATGCTCATGTTTGATTCAAGCAATTGTTCTTTACTGTATGTGCTGCAAAAAAAAGGCAAGCTTTATAATCAATTCTGTGCTCCATTAGCATCCTCAAAGGATGTCTCTGGTCACATCAGAGGCAATCTGCTCTCTCTTTTATTATTTGTTTTGTTTAAAACTTCCTTGTCTATGAAATCATCTGTCACCCTCTGCAGAGACCTGTCAGGGCACTCTTTCTGTATTTGCCTCTCCTTGGGAATAACAAAGAAGTTTCTCCATTGCAGGCTGCCTGTGTGTCTCCCCTCAGCTGAGGGAGAAGTGGTTTGCTGAATTTTCGTGGCCCATTTAGTCCTTGGCCTCTTTGCTTGTGCTGCCCTAAGGATGCCAATTAATGTTAATCTGAAGGTATAAGCTTCTCTATTAGGTCCTGGAGTAATGCCATCAGCTGGTCCCACATGGGCCACCAGGCAGCTGTCAAGCAATAATGTTTATTGCATTTTTACTTCATATCCTTTGCTTCACGATTGATCACTGGGGCTTATATAAAACCAATAAAAATGACAGCATTTTAAACTGTTGTAAAAGCCAGTAAGTGAAATGTGGGCATGAGAGCAGGGAGTTTGTAGCCTGTAGCTTTCTTACAGTCTTTGAGAATATTGAGAAAGGAGACACAGTGAAATCAAGAGCAAATAAAGGTGTGTTTTGTTTGGATTTCAAACAGGAGCCTAGGAAATTTTCCCTGTCATGTAAGGATGTGATGTTTAGTAGTACACTTTAATGTATTTGTCTTACCCTTAGTGATGCTGTATCTCCTGTCTGCCCTTGCACACTCACCTCTGCACAGAAACAGCTCTCAGGGTGATATTTGCCTGCCTGGGGAACGGTTAGAGGTTGTGTCACATTTATGCTGCTCCTCAAGGAGGGTTTATATTTGTCTAACCAGTGGAGGGGACAGCTTGGGCCCAGTGCTGGTTAATTGCTTCCATGTCATAAATAAATGTAACTTATTTATCCTAAAGTACTTCTGCTGAGCACCTGGATAAAGTGAAAGCAGGATTAGCCAGGTGGATCCGGGAGCTGCCGCCTCTCCAAGCACACCGTGGCTCACTCCGGCAAATCCCTGAGTGTGCCTGGCCCTCCTGGAGCCCAGGGAGCCTGCAGTGCTGAAAATGAATTGCTCTGTTGGACTGGAGCCACAGGCCTCATTTTGATTGTTTACAATTGAGTAAATCGGGCCTGTCCCCATGGAAGTTAATGGGATCAATCCTGGTGTGACAGCAGAGCAGAACCTTGCATGCTTGAATCTTTTGCATGCTTAATGCAGCCCGTGTTTCCCTGTCTCAGGTCCTTTACCCTTTATCGTGTGTCTTGCTTCATGAATGTATTCCTTTAAATGTGTCATGGATCAAAACTGCAGAATGCCATCTGTCAGCATGGGTGAAATCTGTAATCCCTGTGCTGTTCAGGTAACCAGCAAATTGACATTTGTTGGAAATGGGGCTCTTAGCCAGCCTGCTAAGGCTATGGATTTGTTCCCCTTTTTTTTTCCCCTCCCCCTCCTGCTCTCCAGATTATTGCTTACATAATGTAAACCATACAGCAACTATTAGTCCATACATGTGAGATGCTTTCTGGAAGCTGTGTGTAGGCAGGGAGCTCAGGATGACATAAGGTAGCATTAAATAATTGCAATATTAAGTTGCAGTGCAGGAAGGGGGTAGGCTGCTGTTTGTGAATGATGCTGCCCAGTTATAACTGCATCCAGGCAGAGCAGGCAGGAGGGATACAAGGTGCAGGTGGATGGGTCCTCCTTGACCTGTGTTCTCTGCAACTAAAATTCTTCCTGCTGGCAGTTGGATAGATTTGTAAGGAGAGAGCTGTCCTAGTCATGCTGCTGTAAATTTAGACTGGATTTATCCCAGTGTCACTGCGCTTGGAGCCTGGCTCATACTGGTATTAGCATCTTAGTTATGCACAGCTTAGTTTGGTACTCCCCATTGGTAAATTTTGCTAACGTTTCACAAATTGAAAATGTTCTGACTCTATTTTCTCCCTAGTCAGCACCAACGTTTTAGATCAACAGTTTGTCGCTTTAAATATAAGCATCCCAGATTTTTTTGTTGGCTTTGTTTGTTTGTTTTTAATTTTGCTTTGGAACTGTTTGTACCTAAACTGGCTGTGACTCAGTGTGAGGCCTTGCTGCCTTCACTCAGATATGCAGGTTTGCTGAACTCAGCTGGAAAAGATTTTTTTGTCAGTGGAGAGTGGAAAGGTGAAGAGAAGTGCTGGAAAAATTCAGTTAACACTTCACTGCAGTGCTATAGCTTAGCTATTAGTATGTCTTAGGAATGTGAGAATGAGTGCTGATTATAAACAACCCAATTTTGTAATATCCAAGATGAACCAAAAAGAAGCAAAAACCATAAGATGTAGTCAGGTAAGTTATGACCTAAAATCATTTCCCCTACAGATACTCAGCAGTTTCTACAAAACACAACAATTTCTTTTGTCCTCAAGGGATACTTTTATCATTATCAATTTATTTAGCGAGAGAAACCCTTAAAGAAGTCTTCTGTGTCTTTGTTTCCATGAGACTTGAAAATTTCTGCTCTGAGAACTGGGAAGACTCAAGCCCAAGCCTCAGCTGAAATCTCCAGGCAGAAACATCCCAGCAGAGACACATGGGCCTTGTCCCTCCAAGTGTCTGCAGGGTGTCCCTGTGCTCCAGGGCAGGCTCCTGTCCCTGTGTGCCATGCAGGAATATGTTCCCTATCAAACCGCAGTGCTGGAGCAGCAGAGCCTTCGGGCTCATTATCCTGTGCAGACAATGCCGTGTGACAGTGAAATGGCTGATGAAATCTAATGCTGTCTGTTCAGTTAGAAGGCAGTGTGGTGATTACAGCCCATGGTTTCCTGAAGGCAGCTGAGTGACAGGGATTAGGAGAGTGAGGGAACTGTGATGCATCCAATGACCAAAGGTTGTGCTGCCTGTGGAGCCGCCCTGCCTGCAGAGCAGCCAGCCCAGCTCTGGCCTGAGCCCACTGCGTTTGTGGTCGCCAGTGTTACTGGGATCAGCTGAGGTCTGAGATGAACTGTTTCCTTTGAGTTCCTTGGTTTTCCTTAATGTATGTAGAAGGCAATTGGGTTAGAGCCCAGGCTGATGTGTAAATGGATGTGTGTAGTCAGCATAACTGTTTATTGATGCTTTGTGAGCATCTATGTGTGCAAAAGGAGTGAAGTTTCCCTTAGCCTTTGATGCCTGTGTTGTTCTGAATCCGCAGAACTCTTTTCTTGGATGGTTAGTGGCTGCTCTTTCTTATGTGGAAGTGTCTTCTGTCTTTCCTTGGGAACTGGGAAGGCTGTTGATAATCATGGTTGGCCGTGAGATGTCTGAAGACCAGCTGAAGGTCTGCAGGAATCCTTGCCCTTGGTGCTGAGGCTGTGCTGTGGAGATAAAGGACATGTTTAATAACTGGGGTCAGGATTGCATTGTTTTTTCTGTGCTTGCAGACATGCACCTGGGATGTTGCGGGACATCGGTGGAGGGGGGATAAATTAGATGAGTGTAAGTCATGTTCCTCCTCAGTGAGGATTTTCCTGTGCAATGATGAATCTGCTTTAGAATGTTCTGCCAAGATGCAAATGGCAGCAACTACAGCCATGATCAGAACTGGACACTGTACTGACCCTGAAAACAGCATGTGAAGCTTTAATTACCTAAAATTCTGCCTTCCAGCTTCTCAGACTTACTGTGGAGCATCCTCTGCTGAGGCCCCAGTGGGTGTTCCTGGGCCCTGGCTTTCCCCCTGGTTCTTTGCAGGGTGGTTACAGGCAGTGTCTCCCATGCTTGGAGCAGTCCAACCTTTGGTGGTTTTCATGAAACTTACCAGTGGAGGGGAAGTTCCTGTTAACCCCCATCCAGCCCTCCCAGGCCATCCTCTGCTGAGCCAGCTCTGACATCCCTGAGCAGCAAAGCCTTTGCCTGGCTGCTGCAGGCACCTGGTGCTGCCATGCTGTCAGTCAAGGGGGTGCTGACTCCTGAAATGAAATGCTGTCCATCTAATTAGGATGTGTAGCAGCAGCAGGTTTTAATTATATGCTTAAATACACAGAAATATAGGATTGTCATGTGGGATCAGTCTGTCGGCCCTTTGTGGCTGACATTTTGCCTCCAGCAGTAGCCAGTGCTGGATATGTCTGTGCATAACATACTTCTTTTTGCCCTTGGAGTAATGCGCACAGGCTGCTACAGAAAAAAAATTTCCATCTTGCTTTTTTTGAAGCCAGTTTGTGTCTAGAAGAGAATTCCTCCTCTGTGAACCGTTTTACTCTGCTGAGGTTCAGGTTAACCCAGGGATTTATATTTTCTAGGCAAAATATGTAAGATGAATGAGCTCTTTCATTTTTGCACTGGCTCTGGCAGGAGGTTTAGTCTTTGCAGAATTTTCTGAAGTTTGTGGTTTCTCCAGATTTTCCAGTGCTTTCTCTTGTCCGGTGAAAATTCTTCTAGACCAAGTAATGAGCATCTAAAGTATTTGTTTCTGGATTTCTTTTGCTTTCACTTTTTGTTGTGAATATTTCTCATGCAGATCAATCTCTCCATTTGTGTTAATAATTTGAGGTTGATTTATATTTTTGGTTTTTTTTCTTTGTTACTTTCACTTTTATTTGATTATACATTGACTAATTATGCAGTTCTGATCTAGAGATGCATAAAACAGTAAATAAAAGTTGTATTTTGGTTCGCATGGGATGTGCTGTGTGGTCTCTCTGCTGGATTGGTTGAGTATGAAAAGGATGGAGAGAGCCAAGCATTGCTCTTGGTGGTTTTATCCACACAGAGGATCCTCCACCACGTGGATGGGGTGTGATGGGGAAAGTTGCTGATCATCTGGCATTGTGACCATCCTGCCTTCCTGTTGTAGAGGAAAAAAAGATGGGAAGCAGCTCTTGATGCTGGAGGATCCCAGCCCAGTGAATTTTGATTTTCTCCAAGTCTGTCTTGTGCTGTATGGCAGGCTTTGCACACTCAGCTGTGCTGGTGGCAGCAGTAATGGTAAAGTCACTCACTGAGAGTCAGGAGGTCACAAAATTTCATCCATGAGGTCACTGAGTGTGGGAATTCCAGGCCGCATAACAAATTTTAATCCATGGCCACCTGGGAGCCTCAGACCAAGGTTTTGCAGAGTGGGGATGACTCAGCTGAGCCTTTGGTACAGAGGCAGCTGTGTCAGCAGTGGAGTATCCTTGGTGCGGTGCTTTCCGATATCCCTCCCAGAGAAATCAGCGATGCCTGCAAAAGCTACAGAACTACTGGAGTTTTAAGTGGCACAAGGGTTTTTCCAGACTACAAATATAAAGTCCCCATGGCCCTGGCAGTTCATTTCTCAAGCTACAGACCAGTAACACATTTACCTTGAAGAGAGAGGGGATCATACTCCAGCGGTTGAAATGCAGTTTATAAAAAGGGTTATTGAAGGGCTCTGGAAACTCTGAGATGCTGAAGTTTCTTTGGATGCTTCCACACAGATTTGGGCACAGTGAGGGTACAGGAAGATCCTGGAAAACTGGACTCCTGCCCAATGTAAATTCCAGTCACTCTGCAGACTATGTCTAGTCTGGGCTGAACAAGTGTGGGTGTTATCTTATTTTTCATTGTGAATGCTGATAAAGGATTTAGAGATCCCACTGGACTGAGAGATAAGCCTAACAGGAATTTTCCTGATTACTCATTACTCTTTTGACACCAACTAAATTGGAAGGGGGAGGGGGAAAGACACGGTTCTAATGGTTTTTAGTTTTGATTGCTTTAGATGTGGTTGTGGGGGTGCATTTCCCCTAATTCAGAAGGTGTTGTTTAGGACTTGAGGTAATGGATTTTCTCTATGTATGAAATACGCTGGAGGCAAATTGATTTATGCACAAATTAAATGTTACATTTTCACAGGTGCAACAGTTGCTTTCAGAAGTTTCCTGTCCTGGCAAATTCCCATCCGTGGTGTTAACCCCACTGCTCAGCCCCCAGCACCCGCCCTGGGGCTGAGGTCCTCGGGGGCAGTGCTACGAGTGGGTCATCACAATGACTGTGTGTTTCGGGGATTTGTGTGTATTTTTCCTTTTGGTAGAAGCAGCGCTAGAGAAAATACAATCGTGTAATGCCAGGCTGTACCCTTCACTGCAGGAGTTCACATGGGGTCTCTGATAACAGTGTTTGGTGGAGTGTAGGTTGTGAAAATAAGGCAATCATCCAGTGCTGCCCAGAACACGCTGATTGAGGAGGTTAAAGTGAGGGGAGAGGTGGTGTTCAGGAGGGATGCTCTGGACTCTGAGAATAAAGGAGTGCAAGCATTTGCAGTAGTGATTTCCCTGTCTTCCCAGGAGCACCTTTTCCTCAGTGGTGTGTGCTCTGTCCAGGTGCTGTCCATGGAGTTATCCTGCTGGGTTTTTCCAGAAGCTCCTGTGTACACAGTTTTTACATGCCGTCTGCATCCACCCCTCGTGCATGCCCTCATGGAGGGGAATGACGGATGTTAGTGGGGACTGAGGGTAGCCGGATATTTTATTCTTATTCACAGCATTTCGCGGTGTAATTCTCAAAAGGTAGGGCAACAGTTTACCTTGCAATTCATTCTTTCTTTTGTTGCAGATTGCTTAACAAAGATACACGTTCTTCTTTCCTTTTGGAGGGTTGGAGTCTCTCCCTGGCAGTAAAATGGAGGTAGCAAAGCTACATGTGGTGAACACTGTTCAAAACTTCAGTTTTTGAGACCCTGCTTTCTGTTGGCCTAGTTTAGCTATCTGAACCCAAATATACTCTCCATTTGCTTCAGGCAGGTTTTGTTGATAAAGCAAAAGATAAGCTATTTATCAGAGAGACAGAAGGAAAATAGTCTCACTTTATGTGTGTGTATTTGGTCTTCACTGAAGAACTCGAGTCATTAAAAGCTTGAAATCTGTCATGGCTTTGCCTTTGTGTTGAGGATGTGCTTTTAAAAGCCCCATTAAATTCGGCTGGGCATGAAGCTTTGTGCAAATCTCTGTAGCTTCATGTTTAGCTTCCATCCTGGCACTATAATTTTTCTCTCCAATTTTTTCTTTCCTTTCCAAAACCTGAGAATAATCTTCAAGGATTTCTATTAAAAGAACATTGAAGGCATAGTCAAGCACTCAAAAATATGATATTGTCAGAATTGACAATAGGAGCTGTTTTCTGTAACCTCTAATACTATTTTAATCTAACTCTTTATCTACACATTAAATGTGATAAATGTGATGTGAACCTGGAGACAGAGTCCCACAGTTTCTGGTTCCTTAAAAGGATTTGTACTTTGCTAGAATAGAGAAATTATGACAGATGATTTAGGGGAGAAAAAATAGACAGGCAGTTAGAAATTTTTGGTGACATTTACTTAAAAGACTGCACTGTAAAAGGAAGCATCTCTTGCTTGTGGTAGCACATGGTGGGAACAAGCAAGGACCTCAGGCTTCTAGCCTGGTGATAAGTTCAGAGTCCAAACTTGTCAGTAGGTCCAAGTTGAAAAGGAATTTGAGCAATTGAGTAAACATCTCTGCATTTTTAATAATGGATGATGTTATTTAAAACCTCAAATAGAGAAAACAAGGAGCATCACCTTCATATAATTTGGATTGGTAATTGTCAGTGTCTAAACAAGGCTCCTGTTATTTTTGAGCTGTCTATTCAAGGCTACTTTGTGGCGGTTTTATTTTTTCTGCTTTTTAAAGTGCGATACCTGTTTTCTGTTTGAGCAGCCCTGAGACAGCTCTTCATAAGATTTTCTGCAGCACCTGCTGGAGGATATAATTTACTACCAGTGGAAGTGATTGTTTGCTGAACGTCCCATTGTAAGTGGAGGGGCTGCCACAAATCCTGAAGCAAAATAAGTCAGAGCAGCACAGCAGATGCTGTTCCCATTGATCCACAGGTAGTACAAATTTGATTCTGTTATTGACACCTCTTTCTTGCAGTTTTCTTAGTCCACTGTAACTTTTTATATCAAAGTAGTTGAGAACAAAATTAGCCCCCCTGTGTTTACTGATGAAATAATGGTTCTAGAATGCAGCTTTCTAGCTCTGCTGGTATTCCTACAGTTGTCCATATTCCAGTTGTTTAGGAATCCCCATGGCTCTGGCTTCTGTTTCTGTGCTTCCCCTGTTGTTGCTGTGTTGTGGGACTGCACCGAAATCCACTTTGCAGCTGCATCTGTCCTGGCTGCACTCCTCTGTCACACCATGAGAGTTTCTCACCTCATGGTAAATTCTTATCAAGTGGGTGACTCCAGCTGTGTTTGATGCACATTTCAATGCCAGATGTGGCTCCCAGCCGCTGTTGGCTTTGACTTTTTCAGTTCTAATGTCAGCACCAAGTTGTGTGTCTCATATCTGCTCTTGCTATTATTGATTTGTTCCACACTATATTTAACTTTCACCTGAGATACTAGAAAAAATGTTCCTAAAATAAGCATTCCTACAGCAGTTGAGCTGAGGCAGTAGGACCAATTCAGACTGCAGAGGCATTTTTTTAGCCCTCAGATTGTCCAGAAGTTCTGCTGTGTTCTGAAGTAGCAGGGGAGAAATTTCCTTCAGTGGATGATGCCTGGTCACACAGCTTGGGTTTTGAGGTGGATTGTGTTTGTGCTCTGCAGCGTGCTGGGTCAGATGATTCGGATTTGGGTTTGGGAAAGCAGCTTAAGTGCTGACTTGCACTGTGAGTCAGGGGTCACATGTGTGTGGGGCTGGGGTGTGTTGGAGCTGCTGGAAGTGCATGGTGAGGGAGGGACTCAGGTGAGCTCCAGGAATGGAGAATGCAGTGTATGCAGGTGGAAGTGAGAATTCTGCCAGTGCAGGAGCAGCCAAGGAAACTTTGCCAGGAACAAACAGAGTAAATGCAGATCACATAACCCAAATAACATCAAAGATAATGCTGTGGAAGGTGAGGAGGAGAGAAAAAGTTGAGACTTCTGCCTCCCCATTGAGCAGGACTGTAGAGGCCTTAGGGAGCTGGAGGGGAGCAATAGGAAAGATGGGGACATGGAGTCAAAATGGATTGCTGTGATATGCACAAGAGAGAGGCACAGATTTTGGAGGTTGAGGGGCTTTGTGAAAGAACAGCAAGTAAAAACAACTTTAAAAGTAATGGTAAGCTTTTGATTATTTTATTATTTGAGTGAACGTTTGTTTTTTTTTGCATGGCTCTTCAGATAATCTTGTTTTATTGTCTTGTCATATGGAGAACAGGTGATTTTTGCCTTCCTTTCCTCACTTCTATGAGCAGAGGACAGCTGGACTTTCCCCTGTAGCTGGGATTTGAAATATGCACCTTTCATTTTACGTGAAATGACTTGATAACAGCAAACCCAGGTACCACAGGAAGGATATGAGCATCCCTCCTCTAAGCAGAGACTCATGGGACTGAGTGGCAGTTCTGCTGCTGCTTCAGGTATCATCCAGATTTCATGAAATCATGTCATGGAAGTGTTTATAAGGCAGAAATTGTCAGCTTGCTGTGAAGTTTCACTGAAACTAGAAATAATAGGGTAGAAATGTATTATTAATACTGAGGTTTCTGGATACAAATGGAAACCATTTGACAGATTTCAAATGTGCTGTGGTCTTCAGGTAGAGATAAAGAGAGGAAAACTGCCAGGGAGGAAAATGGGGGAGAGATATATGAATCAAGGAGACATCACAGGTTGTGGTGTTTGCTGCGAGACAGAATTCAAGATGTGCTCTTTGCTTTGGGCGCCAAAGTGGGAGATTTGGGCTGTTGTATTACAGGCCCTTGTGCCACAGGCAGTGACCTCTTCCTCCTCCCAGCTGCCCCCTCCTGCCTGGGAAGGGACAACAACAGTGTCCAGCAGGCTGATCCCAGGGAACCAGATGCAGATGAGGTGGAAGGGCAGACACAACAACATGCTGGGAGAGGGGGGCATGAGCCTAATAAAGACAGTAAAACGTCTCCAGATGAAGAACAAATCTACACTCTGCCATAAAGTTTTGTTGCCTCCCCGGTACCTTCTGTTTGGAGTTCACACTTAGGAGATGCCCATGGAATACAGGAATGACTGACAGGTACCAATGCTACGCGCAGAGAGGAGGGTGGAGGTTTTAGTACAGGCATTGTCCCACAGAACCTGCAGCAAATGCTTGTCATGCCTTGTCATGGCAGCTCTGCCTGTTAAGTCTTGAATACTCCACTGAAAGTGCCAAGATCCCAGTGAAAGTGTATTGCTGTGATCCTGGGATGCCAACAGCTCTCCTGAGTCCCCTTCACCCAGCTCACGTGTTCCACTCTTAGCTTCTTCTGCCTTGGCTTCTTGCTGTAAGTGTTGATCTGATAAAATCCAGTATGAAGGGAAGACCAACCTCTTGGATGACTGAGCTGAGCTGTCATTGTAACATTTGCACTGGCACCGGCGAGTGCTGAGCACCCCTAGGAACTGATGGCTGCTGGGCTGTTGCTGTTGTCTTGGCTGGAGCTGGTTCTGATTTCCCCTGCAGCGAGGGAGGCCGGCCCACAGCCGGGAGAGCCGGCAGAGTGAGCACCACAGCAAGAGAGAGAAACCCTGAGAGAAAAATGCTAATTACAGATTTTGACCTTGTTGCGTTAGAGATGGCATCACCCACATTAGCCACTATTCAAGATCGTTCCCCAGGGCCTGAATTGCTTCTGGACAAGGAGAGATGTCTGGGGCTTTTATTGTGGCTGCCTGGTTAAGTTACAGAATGAAATATATACCATGTAATGCTTTTGGACAAATTCAGTGGTTCTTAGCTGCTTTTTGCCTGTCATTTGTCTCCTGTAGCTGTAAGTAGCTTCTGTAGCAGACAACAATTACAAGACCAAAATAAAATGCTGGGCAGAGGATGGGATTGAGCTGTCCAAAGAGGGGAGGGGTAGAGCACAGTGTTCCCTTTGTGGAGGAGGAGGGAAATTGGTCAGTAAATTAACAAAGAAATTTGTTCTACACATTTACTTTAAATATTGGCAGGTGGCTCAGTTGTTTGTGTGCATGACTGGGGGCCAGAATTTGTGTTGCAATGTTGTCCTGCTCAGTCATCCTTTTAAAATGTTCTTGCTCCTTGGTACCTTGTACAAAGCAAGATTTCTCCCAGAAGAGAATTGGTAATGGAGTGAGTTAAGTCTGCTTGTGATCCAAGGGTAGGATGGGAGTGGGCAGAGCAAGTGGGAAAGAGACACTCTGTGAAGAAAGAACAAGTTATTTTCTGTAAACCTTCTTAGATTAAATCAGTGCTGTGTTTGAGAGAGGTAGAAGGACTTGGTGCCTAGAGGGGGAACATGACTGGCATCCTCTGACTGACTCAATATGCACTGCAGCTTCCTTTTGTGGGAGAAGTGGCCTGCTGCCTACTCTGAATCTGGACAGAATTAGGGCCAGCTTGTCACAAGGTGTGTTCAGCTGCCTCCCCTCGTGTTCCTGTACAAACAAGACTTGCATACACTTGGTCTTGGCATATAGGTGTCGAGCTTCTTTCACTTGTGAACTGATTTTAATGGCATTTGAACGAAGGATGGGGGTCTCAAAGCTACAAGGAAGGAGGTCTCCTGCCTCCATCTTTTGAGCTTCTTGCTTTTTATGGGGCTGGAGAAGTTGGTCTTGATGTAAGTATATAAGACACCACAGAATTTGCACAGAGGAGTCATGTTCTGTTCTCAAAACCACTTAATTAGTCTCTTTTAACATTTTTCACACTAAATCCTTTGAAAACTGAGCTTTGGAACTGCACAAAATTAATTTGCTCCTCCTGAATGAACACTGTTCCATGTCCTAGTGGTGGGCAGTTGGCTTTACCCCAGTCAGTCACGTGCTCATTTTGCAGGAAGGAAAGACAAGATTCTCCATGGTGGTCAGTCTTTCAACTTTGCCTCCACAAACTGAATAGTCAGAACAGGTACTAACACACAGTATGGGATGCTGGATTTCCTTTGGGATTGCCCGAGCTTCCAAAACTGTGGGGAAAAAACCTCATACATGCAATATAAATTTTAAATCAAAGTATGACTTTAGAGACTAGAGCTGCCTTTATATTTTTGTGTTACTCCTCCCTGTGAGAAACCTGTTTAATTTTCATGCATTGAGTGCATTGTCCATCTCTGCATCCTAATGGTGTCATGATGTGGCCTTCAGTAAAGGTACTGACACATTCTTTCCTGGGCACAGAGCAAGTTGCCTTGCAGGGTTCACCTTCATCCAATTTGTCATCAGTTCATCTCATTTTATAAGACTCTATTTTATGTTGTGTTGGCTTCAAACCTGGACAAAGCACAGGCATAGTCTAAGCTATTGCCTCATTTTTATTTAAGTCCCATGCTGCCAAGTTGACCCATTTTTTTCATTCTTCCGACTGTTCAAATCTTGCAGATTAATTAGTCAAGGAAGGCACAGCTGATCCTGGAGCGAAATCCATACTCACACATTGGTGGTTTGTTCCCCATTCTGGGATGTAAACTGTCAGGATTACACTGCTCTGTAATAGACCTCAGTAGCCATTATCATTAGCAGTGGGTACCAGCTTACAAACCCAGTCATCAAAGAACGAAAATGCTGGCAGCTAAGTGGAGAAATCCAGCCAGGAGGAAAACAACCCAGAGCATCAGCCAGACAGCTGCTACTCCCTGGACAGAAGAGGAGGACCGTGCAGGACAAGCTGGATAAATGCTGTCTGACATTTAAAAACAATTGTTCTGTTGTATTTGAGAACATTGTTAAGGAATCTCAGCCCAATCCAAATTGCCCTCAGCACACCTCAAATTGACCACAGACAGGCTGAACCCCCTTTCTCCTGTGTGTGTGTGTGTATATTGTAGAGACAGGCAATTATCTCATGCATTCTGAGGCACCATGTCTCTGATTTATTAGAGCCCTAGGATGTCTTTAAGCTTCCTCGCTCAAACCTTGGCAAATGCCTTTACACCTGAGAGCCTTATTTGTGTTCACATCCTACTGAATTTAGTTTTCTCCTTCTCCCCCCCTCCCCCCCCTTTTTTTTTTCTTCGAAAATGTTATTAACTAGAGCATTAAATGCTGGCCTCCAGCAGGGCCTTCTCCATATGTTTACAACAAATGTTTCCTCCATAGACGGAGGATGTATGTGTGTGAGAGAGCATGCAGATATAATGGGGCAGCTCCCAGATCCAGTCTCCCTGGGAGGCAAAACTCAGGCACTTGAAAATGCTTATCAGCTCCAGCAATTCAGATGGAAACAGATTGTAACATCTCCCCATGCACCTTTCACCCAGGGTGAGTAGAGGCCTGCAAGCATCACGAGCAGATTTTTCTCCCCTGTGATGCCTGAAGGTTGGCCCAGCTCCTGGGGCAGCCCAGGCCGATTTCAGCGTGGCAGGTTGGACTTCAAAGCTGGTCAGACTGACTTGTCCCTCCCCGCTCTTCTTTCAACCCAAGTTCTGTGCACTAAACATGTTTCTTACCATCCAGGACTCTCATCCCTTTGAGCAGTTGGGAGGATGCAGAGCATCTGCCTTGGGCATTCCTGAGCATTCCTGTGTGGAGGCTGTGAAATTTGTGGGTGCCCTGAGCCCTGAGCTGCAGCATTCCCAGAAAACAGCCCAGCCTTTTCCAGTTAGAGACTGGGGAAATGCAATTCCCATGTTATCAGTTGGAACTGGGCTTTGCTGCATTGTTCCCCTCGTGTCAGTGCTGTGTAGATTGACTGTTGAGGTGGCAGCAAGGGCAGATTTAATTGATTGCAGCTGTTTCGAACTGGAAATACCCGGTAATATTCACCAGTAAGATCCCCCTTTCAGTTTGTAATTAATTCAAGTGCTGACCCTTATTTTATACAAAAGTGTGGTCCTCACAGTGATGTACTTTGAAGGACTTAACTTTTATTTTGTGTGTGCTCATCAGCTGCTCCACCTTCATAATTTGTTTTACTGTGCCTGTTGCCCAACAGTGAAGGTTTTGTTTCTGCTTCCAGCTCAGCAATTGAAATTTAAATGGGGAGAAGCAAATAGAGTTACAAATAATATGCTTTGGTACACATTTTCATGAGGAATAATTGTTTGAACTAAAAGCTTTCAAGATTCATTAAGCATTGGGCGTTTGTGGAAAAGCTATCAGAGCATTTATGAATAATGGAACATGAGTAACTATTGCACAGTGAACTCTGCCCTTTGAGATTATGCATATATTTGTGACCCTAATTGTGTAGTAGCATAGCATCTCCTGAATCAGCTCCTTAATACTGCAAGGAGAGGAGTGGAAGCAAGAAAATCTGATTTCCTTAATTATGTTGGTTCCTAAGTAGTTGTAAAAACCCATAAAACAGTTGTTGAAATCGAATGCTAAATGTTAACATTAAAAACATCTTTTTAAATTGGGAGAACCACGCTTCCTCTGACTTGAGACTGGTATATTTATGTTGTCTAACTCCAGGGTGACGGAACAAAATGTACAGCCTGTGCTATAGACCATATGTAGGACACTGCAGTTGAAATTATTTGTTTGGTAAAAGTTTTAAAGATGGAAATTCCAACCCATGATACTTGCGCTGCACTCAATAAAACATCAAGGGTGTATCAATATGTCTTTGGGAAAGCTATAATTTGGAAAGTTACCTTAGCCACAAGCTATGTAGGCCATTTCAATCAAGTTCAAGTAAAAATAGCCCCATACTGTAAGATACCCACTTGTGTTCACAGGTTTTATATACGTTACAAACTGCCTTAATGTTCCGAACACATTGAAAAATGAGAGCAAAATGTAGCACAAACATGTCTTCGGCTGGATCTGGGCAGTAGTGAGACCTATAGATAGTTTTATTTAAGCTTTCTCCAGAAGTTCTTCAGGTTTGCCTGGCTGTAGTTTACAAAGGCAGTGTGGTCTCTATTCTGGAGCTGTGTGGCCTGCTTCTACCAAAACCCCCCTGAATTCTGCCAGGATTGGTGCTTGAGGCTGGTATGCAGCAGACCTGGCGCATTCAGGAGGGATTTGGGTCGGTTGAAGCTGAAGGGGGTAGTGGAGCTGCTGAGGAGGTTTTATAAAGGTGATGCCTTTGCTTGTGTCCAACCCAAAGACACGCGTGCCGCTGGGTTTGTATGTAGGCAGAATCTCTGATGGTGATGGGGAGCCTTTCCCCGTGAGACCAATAACAAATCCTCTGGTGACTGCAGTGGGAGCAAAAGTGGGCCAGTCCTCTGGAAACTTGCGTTAAGGGTAATTCTGAGAGCATAACCAAACTAACTGCAGCATCTCTTGAATTACTGTCAGATGTTAGCATTTGAATATTTTCTTTATATTAACAGCATCTTCCACTTCTTTTCCCAAAGCCATCCCTGCCTGCTCCCCGTCAGCGTGTTGCTGCCTTTCCAGTGGCCTGCCAGCATCTGGGATGGTAGCAGTGTGCTCAGGATGCCTTTGGAGCCTGCCGCACGGTGTTGGTGTTACAGTTCATGCTCTGCTGCAGGGGCTCTCTCTCTGTCTCCTGCCCAGCCTGGCCTGACCGAGGGCATCGGTGCTGCTCCGCTGGAGAGGTGCCACCCTGGAGATGTGTTGTCACCTCCTTATTTCCCACCTCCAGTTTCCTTTTGATGTGACAGGCGTGACATTTGCTTGAGGGAACAGCCGGTCACTGCTGTGTGTAACTGAGGCCTAGGCTAAGCTGTTGGTTAGTTTATTTTCCAGTGATCCTTTCCTGGTTATTGTGAGAGCTACCTCATTACATCTCAGTATTCAATGGTTTATGAAGCACATGAAATTATGTAATAACTTCAGGGCTCGTTTTTGTAATATCAATTGCAGTACCTCCATAAGTGTTTGTTTTCATTTTATTGCTTTAGTAGCTGTTCTAGAAGGGTAATATCAGCGTTTGGCAGCGCTGGTGGCGCATTAGCATCTGTTTCTCTTTGAAGCACCTTCTCTCTGTGGGGGCCTGGTCCTGCCCTGCGTCAGTGGGTGAGTGACCCGTGGAGGAGGCACATGTGGAAGGATAAACCTTTCTTGAATGCTTATTCTCATGTTTTGAAATAGGCTTGGGCAGAGATGAGCAGAGCTGTCATCTTTGTGATTGTCCGGGATTTGCTCTTTGTAATTCCCCTTTTTCTTCTTCCAGTCATCCTTTCAAAGACCCAAATTTCATTTAGCAGCTTATTGCTGCAGAATCAGCAATGGACTCCTCAGCGCTGTCCTGAGATTCCTGGAAATGATGTTACACTCCCAGTCTGAACTTACCTTCAGCCTAAAGTCACTGGAGCACAGTAGAGTTGCCAGCTCAACTAAATGAACCTTCTAATGCCCAGTTTTTGTTTGCCAGGTAGGTGCTCCCAGCCAGTGACAGAATTACTCTTCCCATCTGCTTTGATCAGCTACAAACCTTGTTATTTCTGCAAGGCTCATAGCACACCAAGAAAAATAACTGGTTTGCCTGACGGGGTTTCGTTTTATGAACTGCTGTTGGTTGTCTTAAAATTAAAGACGATTGTAATTCACTGCCTTAGCTTAGCTAGAGCTGGTATTAGGTTGACAGGTCGATAAGCACCCATTCGTTGTGTTTAAATTCTGACATAACATTAGCTTTCTTTGAGTCTCCTGGAATGACATAGGTGTTCTAAGATATAATGAAAATAACCAGTATTTTTTGTTGCCTCCCCTCAGCTAGCTCTTTTAAACTCTGGAGTTCATATTAGTTGCCTTAAAATGTCTAAATTTAATAAGTGCTGTGGAACAGCCTTGTGTTACTCAGTAAAATTGAAGTATTTTGTTATCTTCTGTTGTGGAATGGAAGCTATTTTTGAGCATTTTCTACATTATTACTGTCACTTTTAGTGTTTTTAAAAATGTCTTTAGTCTTTAATTTTGCTGCCTGGAATATGTCTTCTTGTATCAGCTTCCTTGAGTGCTGCTTTCAAGTATTCCTGCCCTGCATTTTTTGCATTAATTTGCTTTTTGACTTTCCTCTCTTCTAGAAGGGTTTTTTTTTCTGTTAAAAAAAATTAGTCTGCATTTTTATTGCCTGTGAAATGAACTTCAGGTGGAGTGTTCGATCCTGTAAGTGTGAGGCCAAGATTTCAGTCCGTCTTTGGTTTGTGAAGTGTTTTCAAGCAGAGTGTCCTGTATGTTGTGAAGCGAGTTAATGTGAATGTACTGACTTAGCTGGCACCGGCTGAAGAAGCCCTTGAATATCAAAAACATGCTAAGGAGGGCATATATATCCAAGGAATGCTGGTAACTGTTCCATTATTATTCATTTTCCAGTGAAGTGATTTAGTAATGGACCTTCACCGCAAAGATAATTTAGCTGCTAAATTATATCTGAATTACATGGGCACTTCCACTCTGTACACAGCCTGTTGGCACTTCTGTTGAAAACAGATAAAGTTTGAATACATTTGGGAAGGGAAAGCACATTAGAGAATAGAAATTAGTTTAGTTCTGCCAAACCCACCGACCTTTTAAATATTTCTTTTTTTTTTTTCTTTTCCTTTTTTAAATTGTTTTTTTGGCTGGTTGATTTCATGCAGCTTTCCCCACTCACGTCACCTGAACCAGCAGGGCTGTTGCTGGTTCATCTGTTCTTTGTGGGAGAGTTTCTTTGTGCCATCCATGGCTGTGGATTAAGAGCTTTCAGTGCATTACTGACAGTGCAATGTTGCTGAACTTAGCAACAAGCTTTTTCTCTCAAGTGTTTTTAATGAAACAGAAGTTTCTTGTTGCCATCTAATAGGTTTAAATACTACTAAAAAGAAATCCCCTCCATTGCAGTTAATCAGATTTTGTTTGCTCCCCGTGATAACATAAGCTTGCTAGTTCTGACATGTTGAGGGAGATGAGACCTGAATGTTTAATTTTGAAAAGAAAGGCAGGGAAAAAAATGGGGCTTGTGTGGGAAAACTTCCCTTGCAGTTCATAAAACCAAGAAGGGGGAGAAAAGAGGGTGTAGTAATAATTTTTTTTTCCTTGTACAGCTCATCTTAGAGCAGAATGCATGAAAAATACTTGCAAATTTATACACAGTAACGTGATTATATTTTCACAACAGTATAGTTTTGCTTCAAAATTAATATCAGAAATTTGCTTTCTTTTTTTTCTAAGACCTATAGCATGAATAATGTTTGCCAAACACTCCTGTTTTTAACCGCTTCCCTAAAGAGCAGCTTGGGAACTCTCCAAGGATTACCATACTGCTGACTTCAGAAGAAATTAGAGAGCACTGAAAGAAATTTATTTGCAACCCAGGCAGCAAGAGAAGAACAAATCCCAAGTGATGGTGGGAACTGCTGACACTGAAATGCCTGGAAACAACATTTGGTGCATTTTGGGATTGGGCTGTTGTGTGACCCGGAGAGGCCCCTGGGTTGGAGTGAGCCAGGGGGCACCTGCAGCAAAAGCTGACATTGTCTCTGCCTTGAATGATTAAGAGCTTGATTCTCACAGTTTATCACTTCTAAAAATTACACAGAGCTGGTAGTAATTGTATAGCAAGGGCTCATCTGACGCTTCAGATTTATCTGAAGCTTTTCCGTGTTTTAACATTTGCCAGCCTGTGACCTTTTCATCTGGCCTCTTCTGTGTGCAGTTGATGGGGGCTATTTTATTGCTTATTTACTACATAGAGATTTTTGGTGAAAATGAGTTAGGGACTGTTGAGAGAGCACTGTAAAATGTCCAAAGGGAATTGCCAGATTTGCATTTGGTGGAGAGATTGGATAATGTTTGCTGAAGATCTAATAACCAGGTGTAGTATTAAGATGAAGAGCAATATTCCCTCCCTCCCTGTAACTCCGTGCTCTACAAATGAGGCTCGGCTGGTAGGGAAAGAAAATAGCCCAGGAATATGTAAGTCTATTATGCTGTAAATACACAAGGGAGCTCAATTAAGGTTGTTCAGGAAATCTTGCTTGACAGTTTGCTTTGAACGTGTGATTTTATAAACTTAATGCTCTTTTAGAGCACTGGTTTCCAAACTACTGTGTGTTTTCTAAAGAAGTGTGTAATATACTTGCTTCGGGGGGAACCTGCAAGAACTGTGAGGTGCATTCTGCTCACACAAGAGCTGCTCTCACAGGATGCTCATGTTGCCACCAGAGGAGTCTGAGTTGTGCTGGAGGTTGGTGTGTGATGCCATCAGGATATGTTTGGGTCCCTGGCTGTTGGGAGAGGACCCATCGTGTGCTCCTTGGTCATACCTGATTCCTGCTGAGCAGGGAAATCCCAGCACTGAAGTTATGGCTGCTCCTTGTTCTTACAGCCCGTGTTGTGTGGGCAGTGTTGGGAGTGGAAGGTGCTGTGAAGGGACCTGCTGTGCAGACCTTTGGTGGGGGCAGCAGTGAAGTGTTGAGCTTTGTCCAGCTGCTGCTGCTCCATCTGGGAGGAAATTTAAGACTTTGTGTGGGTGAAAGATGGAGGCCTGGCTCATCCCTCCTCACACCAGGCAGCAGTTTAGGGCACTGTGAATGTCACAGCTTTGGTGAGACTCCAGCTTCCCACAGGAGCATCTCTAGGCCACAAACAGGGGCTGGTTTGGTTCCAGGGCTCTGCAGGGACAGGTTTGTTGGGCTGTGTCTGTGGTACCTGTGACTCTGGGGGTTGTTTAAAGGTCACCCTGGTGTCCCTTGGGGGGAGTTGAGGGGTGATGCCCTTCAAATCATTAAATTGAGCACAGAGTTCTGTCATCACAGAATGATGCTGAACAAGGAAGGAGTATTGCACCACCACGTACTGTGCTGTTGTGCCTTTTGGACACAGGATTAGTGAATTGTCCAGATTTCTCACTTTCATACCCAGTCCCTGAGGTCTCACAGGTGTGCCCACAAAGGGGAACTACATACATGAGTGGATACTTACATGTTTGCACACACGTGTTTGAAAAAGTAGGTGGTTGCTTCTCTTAAATCCAGTAGAGTCTTTCTCCTCTCCTATTTCTGCAAAGAATGTGATTTGCTTGTGATCCAGTAATGTGCAATGTAGTCTTTTAAATGGTTGATTCCTTTATTCTTATTTTGGTTTGTTTTTTTTACACTGGCATTTTGGAAGTGGGTGCCAGTTGGCATTCTGCATAGGGGAACAGAATCATCTGCTTTGTCAATATTTTACCCTGATGTATCTTGTTCAATGTAAGTTGAAATTAATTGCCTTTTTTCTTTCCTCCATAAAACCAATTCCAATTCTGTCATCTATTTAGGATTAATACTACTAAATGTATCCCTTTTTCCAGATAAATATTCCACTTAGTACACAGGTATTCTACTTACCAGAGGCTTGTGTGTAGGCAGAAGTTACATCAATTTCAATTAAATCTCTCTTGCCTATTGTTACAGAATTTTGTGTTTATGTCCTTAATTTGAGTTAAATGTGACTTACATTGATGGAGCTTAAATAATTTCATCACTTAACATAATTACTATTGCAAAATGAAGGTTAAAAATGTTCAGTGTTTGGGGTTTCCTCCTCCCTGGGTTGTGCACTGTGATACTGGTACTAGGTATATTTAGACATTTTAAATGTGTTAGGACAGTGTAAGAGTGAGAACCTTTGGTGAAACTCAAGATGATGGGAGAAAGGATCAGGGGTTTACTTATGCAAAGAAAGACCCTCCTATCTTGGTTTTTGATACTTCGTGTGTTTTGAGTGGACTGACTTTACTGAGGGTGGATGGAGGTTGGCTATATGATTTTACTTTTCTCCTCTCTCCCAAGCTTTGTGTTTGGCTATATTTTAGGAAGAATGAAGTTAAGGAATGGCAATTGAAATCGGGATTTCAAATGTCCTCAAGTCTGAGGGTGCTTGGCTTTTCCTAATAATACAGGATATGTCTGAAAGTCCCTGGATTTATCACTTGCAAAGGTATCACAGCTTGTCAGAGCTGCCACTAATTGTTGTCCCTTTGTGCCATTGCCAGCTGTACTGTCTCACCCTAGGACCTCTCCAGGCCCTGAGGGACACATGGAGCACTAAGCAGGAATTGGTCCTGATTATGTAGTATTGATCCATACAAGCAGGTAAAAAGGAAAATGTGAAGGCTTTTGCATGGACCCACATCTGTTAAACTCTGCAGGTTTCTGGGTTCCTTCTGTTTTCATTTTGTCTGAGTTTGCTTTTTTGTTTTGAGTTCGCTAAGTGCAAGACGTGGCCCTGAGCCCTGAGTCTCTCCATGCAGGTGGAGTGGGGTTTTTACAGGACTGTGATGTGAACTTCCCAGTGATTGATCTCACCAGCATGGAAGTTTCCTCCCCACACACACCCCATGCTTCGAATATCAGCTCTGGAGAGTTTGCTTTTATTTTTTTAGTGAGGTTAAACAAGATGGAAGTATAGTTTGCATGAAAAAAGCTATATATAAATTAGTCATCTGCCCCAAAAGTGATAAGAAGTGATCTAAATACTGCTGGGAGGAAAAAAAAAGTGTTCTCTAAGCTATATACACATTGAAGAATACTTTTGTTTGGCTCAGGAAAGCACTCAGCATGGATTCCCTCCTACCCGAGTACTCCAAGAGCTGATGCTACAGTGAACCAGTCATGTGGCAAATTAAAAAGTCTGGTGGACAGATGATACGGTTCCGAGAACTCAATAAAACTTATTACCTACAAGACTGATCTTTCTATTCCAGTGACATATGTGCTGGTACTTCTGCAACAACAGGAATAATTAAGGGAAAAAAAATACTGGTTTAGTATTTTGAGGCTTCATTTTAATGGAACAAAAGAACTAATTTCTACCACAGTATATACAGGATTAAATGGAAATCTCCCCTTCACTGCCTTCCCAAAAAGATGTAAATTTCCTAGTTGAAGTCATGCTTGTTAAGCTCAAGTGATGATGGAGGCGTGAATACATTAAGGGAAAACCTGAGAGGCTGAAGTAGACAGGAGTGATTTGACTTTCCTCATCAGGAATATCTCAGTTTAATATGGAAAAAGCCTGGTTGCATTTAGACCTAGTGGCAGCTGAGAAACACGCAGTTGGTCTTCCCTGTGAATCAGCTGATCTTAGAAAACTTCCACATGAGAGAGTTTAGAAACAGAGCGAGTTCTGTCATCCATCTCTGGTCCATGAACTGATTGCTGTTGGTGTGTGATTACCCAGGACAGGAAGCAATAGGGAAAATGTTCCAATCCCAGAATGCCAAGTCAGGCAGACCCCTGGGTAAAAGTTGTTTTGAACACTGAGGTAAATATGAGGCGGAGCAGTGTAGGAAATCACAACTGCTCTTCAAGGGTCTGCCTCCTCTGCCAGCCTGTCTTTGCTGTGCCCCAGGGGTGGCAGTGGGAGCCGCAGGGGTGATGATCACTCTTTGCCGTTTTGAGATGTGTTTGGAAGTTCAGCCTGGAAGAGGGGCACTGACATAAGGCTCTGGTGCCTGCTTGGTCAGCCCCCGTGGGAGTGGAAGATGGAAGTGTAGGTGGTACCTCAAACCCTGTATTGCTTTCTGTAGCCTCTTCACAAGGGAGTGCCAGGGAACTCCTTGGAGCTGAACTTGCAGGCTGTGTGCAGAGGGATCCTGCAGAGGCCAGCTGGCAGCCTTGCAAGTGTTATAAGCACCCTCCTGTTCCTGGGATAGTGGAAGTCATTTTAGCTCCATCTTTGTTCATTTGGGAGTGTGGGGAGGAGCTAGATCCTGAGTGCTCTGAACTGTCAATCCTACTGGACAATCATTAAGGTTGGAAAAGATCTCTAAGATCACCAGCTCCAGCTGTTAACCCACCACCACTGCTAAACCACATTCCCAAGTGCCATATTCACACACTTTTTGAACACTTCCAGAGATGGTGATTCCACCACTTCCCTAAGCAACCTCTTTCCGTGCCTGAATCTTATGATTGTGTATGGGAATTGCAGTATGATTTGAGATCTTAGGGGAAAAAAACAATCTGAGTTTCGTCCATATTGATACAGGTTTAGACTTATGCTGGAGCATCTATTTCTGTGTAAGCTGTTCAAAACAATTGTCATAATTTGATATAGGCCTTAAAATTAATAGGTAATTCTAACTCTAGGCAAAATTATTTTTGTTTTCATTTCTACTTACGGCAGCATTGTGTACACCCAGAGAAATTCTCATTATACACTGCTTTTATTTCAGTGTTTTGATGCCAGCAGCACAACTTTGTGTCCTTGATCTTCTCTTTCTTCCTCTGAGCTAAGTGACTTCAAGAAACATTCTCAGCTAATGATGACCATGCAGCGACAGTGACTCTGCAGTTCTGGGAGCTCTCAATTATACCCATAAAATCAGGAGCTTGACTGTTAAAAGTATTTTGGGATGTTCCTTTTGTTCTGTTCCCTTGGCTTTCTCCCCTCATTTGCTTATATTGTCTTTGGAAGGATGTATTTCCTTCATTTGACTAGCAGGGAGGGCTTGCATTGCTGGATTCTTTTTATAGTCAGCTCTGCTCTTCAGCAGAGTTTGCAGATGGAGTAATTGCCGTGCACACAGCCCCAGCTCCCTTTGTTCCTGCCCTGACAGGTTGCTTTTCGGTTGACTTGACTTTGAAGTTCCGAGTTCTCATTTCTTAGAAATTTGTTGTGGTTTTTTGACATTATTTCTCGTGTGTTTACGAAGCTTTCCATTCACATTGCCTTCTTGTCACTGCTTTTGCATTGGCTGGTTACGAGAGAGGAGTTTGGGTGTTATAAATAATAAAACAGAAGGAGACAGTGCAGTTCAGCAGAGCTCTTGGGAAGCAGCTCTCTTATTAACACTCGTCTCCTTGCTGGTGCCACGGGGCAGCGATGGACACACATGGCTAAGGGGACGTGGGCACTGGGGGCTTTTCTGGGCTTTTGTCTCGAGGTGTGTTTGCCTTGGACAGAGACTGGCTGGAGTCGTTCAGCTCTTCCACAGGATCATTGTGGAAGCAGTTCATGTCTGTTAGCTGTGAACAGATGGTAATGCATTATTTTTGGCATGGGGAAGGAAAAGGAGACCTCACGTTGCATATGAATTGACATCTCTGGGGCTTGTCCTACCAAAGTGAGGACGCAAAAGTAAAAGGAGAGCGAAGCTTAGCTGGCCCTTTGTGCCTTGCTGTGCCCTTCAGTCAGTCCTGACTTTATAGTTTTATGTTTCTTCTGGAAATTCTTTGACTTTACAGTGGATACAAACAGTAGGATTGATGAGCATATTTATTCTAGCTTGTCAAAAAGAGACTGTGTGCAGTTTTTGGAATAGAAATAGAGATGGGTTGGTAGATGGGCCAGCAAGTTGGGTGAGAAATGTAAGGACCAGCCTGTGGTAAGATAATGTCATTTGGGTTTTTATTATTAGTGTGATTGGGACTGTGTTGTGTATTGGCCATTGTGTTACCACCGAAAGACATTTACAGGCAAAAAGACCATTTCTCACAGAGAGATGTTGCACTCTGTGTGTGGGGAAACGGGATGCTGCTCTGCTGAGGCCAGTGTAATAACTGCTAGAAAAAGCCCATTGCAAGCTCACCTGTATTTGGTGACTGACTGATGGAGAGCAGAGGTTGTGGGGAGATGGGAGGAAAGATCAGAATCTTGTTTTGGACCTGTAGACTCTGTGATGACAACCTGAACGTTCCCAAGGAGCCAAGAAACAGGCTGATCCTGCACCATAGGAAGCTTCTCAATTCCTCCCTCCCCTCACACACCTCCCTTGCTCTATTTCCTGCTATATTCCCTCACTATTCAGCTTTCAGTTCAGCTCTTGGGATGTGTGGACTGTGTCACAGGGATCTCATGGCCTCCAAAATAAACTCTGCAAACCCAGAGGTGGGCAGCAAACCCAGGGGGGTGCAGAACGAGACCAGGGAATTTGAAATTGGGGTTGTTTAGCCTTTAAGATGAATCTTAGAAGGTGAGTGCAGTCAACAGATGGAGGAAAATCTGAGAAGCTGAGAAATTTCAGGAGTTAATGCATGCTGGGTGAGATGTGGCACTGGAGGTTCATCATTTAAGCTCCCAACAGCATTTTCCAGATTGAGGAATTAACGATTTGGGGTGGGGAAGCGGAAAGCTCT
Source organism: Chamaea fasciata (assembly GCF_029207755.1). Lineage (NCBI taxonomy): Eukaryota > Metazoa > Chordata > Aves > Passeriformes > Sylviidae > Chamaea > Chamaea fasciata. Next base: position 27,430,252 of record NW_027094095.1, on the reverse strand, counting down.
TTATATTCTTTGCAGAGTCCAGCCTGGGCTTTCAGGGCTGAGGGATTGCTCTCCAGCACAAACCCTGGAAGATTCTGAGATGTATGTGCTGCCTGGGTCCCTGTAGTTTCTTAGTTGTCTGTCTTTTAGTTTGTTTAAATAAAACTTGATTCGTAGCATGAGAGAATTTTCTTGATTGCATTTTTAATGAGCTCTTCTACAGTTGGTAGGACCCAGAGGTAGTTCAACATCATCTGCTCAGTGCTGCTGGTGCTTGTCAGAAATTAGTATTTGACAACATTTTATGGTTTGAAAAGCCACTGAAACACTGATTCTATATTTTATTTTTAATTCTGAGTGTTTTACAGTGGTAAGTTGGTTTGCTTGGAGTTGCTGCCACTTTTGGAAGTGACTTCTGTGGTCACAAATGTTTTCAGGTCAGTTCAGAGTCATAAAATGCTAAGACACAATTGTACCTGAGTGCTCCTGAAGGTCAGCTGTGAGGTTTGCCTTCAGCCTTCTCCTGAGGGAGTCGTCATGTCTTGTCTCACACTTTGAGCTAAAGGCTGTGCTGTTCCCAAGCCTGGTCAAGTTAATCACACTGTGCTGTGCAGATGTGCAAACAGGCAGGTTTGTATGTTAGCTTTTGACACTAGTATGCTATTGCCTTTTAATTAATTCTCTTGGCCCTGATGTAATGACCATTGTAAGGCATTAATATGCTAAGATGGTAAAAAAGATTCTTTTGTGTTTTTACTACAGTGTGAACAAGGAAGCAAAAGTTATCAGTTTGTAGCATTTTTCGTTGCTTTATAAATGACAAAAACTATGCACTCAAAAAAAAAATCAAAATTATGGCACTAAATTTACAGGGACAAGACCTAGACATATGTTTTAACCCTTTGATGAATACCTTGCATGAATACCTGATGAGTACCTTGCAGTTTAGTTTGGATTCAAGTCTTTAAAAGATGAGATACAGATTTTGTGGCAGGTATAAATTGATTTGATCTTAAAGGGATAGGGGGATGTTGAATCATGGACAAAATGATTTTTAGACCAGAAAGAACCACCTCTGTTTTCAGAATATCTCTGGCAGTCAGTGGGGCTGAAAACCACCAACCTCTCTAAGCAGCAATTGAAACACTTTTGCACATCAGATTGGGTCTGTCTTCAATATCTGCTGTTGCTTGTGACAGGCTTGTTTCTTCCCTCCCTTCTAACTAACACACGATCAAGAGGGAAGAGACTCCATGGTGATGGTTTCTAATGGCTCTAATTCTGAGAGAAAACTCTAAATCTCTGGGGTGCTCTAGTGTAAATAAACACTGTCCCTTGCTAGCTGTGATAAATTTCTGAACCTGGTGTCTTTGTGAATTCTGTGTGAAAAATGATTATTTGCCTAAATGAGCTCTATAAATAAGCATTCTGTATTTTAACAGGTGCGGTTGCCGCTGCTGTAGTTGGGGAGAAAAAAATATTCTATTTTAATGATGCAGCAGAAAGGCTTTGCATTTCTTTGCTTGAATTCAGTGCATAATTAAAAACATACAGGAAGTTATTTTGTAGTGTATGTACTCCATAATACTTAGCAGTAAGGAGGTATCACTCATTATCTTTGTCGAGTAAGTATGAGGACACAGAGCACGCTACCAGCAGCAATGGGTCTGACAAAACTTGTGGGCTTGGTGATAAAATTTCCGATTTCACACCTATTCTCAAGTCAAAAGGGACAGGAGATAGCTGAAATCCCTCTGAGGGGGACAACCCTGAACATCTCAAAGTTTAAGAGGGTTCTGTGGCTGATTGCTAAGTGCAGGGTGGATTTACAGACACATGCTGCTTTCAGAAAACATTTAAAGTTGCAAAGCAGTATCAGTTCCATGCAGGTTTTGTCCGCCTGTTTTGGGTCTGCGTTTGGCCAAGATGTGAATTTTGTACATTTTCCTGATATTTTTTTTAGTTAAACACATGTGGTTCTACAGCTGTCACTGGTGCTCTCTGGGCAGAGCTGTGTGGTTGTTATCTCATCCCTTTGCTCTATGATAAATGTGACATGTTGCTTTTCAGGGGAAAGTTGGTTGTTTTTAAGAACAAATTTGGCTCATTGGGTCCACTGGTGATGTCAGGAGACGGAAGGTGCATAAATCTCTGTCTCCCAGGCTCAAGAGCAGAAGCTCTGCACTTTGTTTCACCATTAGGGACGGTCAGATTCTCACCTGGTGTATGTTGACACAGGCTCTGAAGTCAGTGAACCTTTCCAGTGATGTCTGGACACAGATGGTTGTCATTACTCCCAGAGGCCACCATACCTAAGCTCATGAAAGAGTGGAGTGATAAAGCTGGTTCTTGATCTCTGGATCCTAAAGACTGTCAGGAGTAATGACTGGACCCCCCACGACAATGGAGAGCTCTCTGGCCTATAAAAATTCCCTTATGGCCTTGTGTTTGCAGCAGCAAAATTGGGTGCAATTCTTTCTTTCTGTAGCAAAAAAGACATTGAGGTCTTTCCTTTCCAAGTCTGGAAGCAGCAGGTTTGAGTTCCTGGCCTGCCCTGTAGAGCAGCCATGACTTGCTGTGCCTTCCAGGGTCTTTGTTTACCCTGCAGAGATGACTCTGTAGGAGACCTTACAGAGGAAGACTGGAAGGAGCTGTTGTGCTTGGGATTTTCAGGAGATGTTTTTGTGGCTCAGAAGTGTCCATCTGTGTTGCAGAGGTGACTTTCTGAAGGCAGGTGGAGAAGCAGATCCATGAGTAGTGACTGCCACGGAATTCATGCAAGTCAGCTCCTGTCAGTGCTCTCAGCTGTAGGTGCAAGGATGCGAGGCAGTGCTTGCAGAAATCTCTGCAGCATCACTTGGCAGGTTCATGTGCTGCCTCTGAGTACCTCTGCTCTCACTGAGCTGGACAGACAGTTCCAGCTATTACTTTAATGCTGTGCAAATAGTCTTTGTACAAAGTGGGCTTTAGATTTTAACAACAGCTCTTTCTGCAAGAGCTGGTGTTTCTCAGCGTTCTCGCGGCATTCAAAATGTCAGGGCCCTTGGGAAAGAGCAGGCCTAATGTACAGCGGTCAGTGCTAATGAAACTTCTAAATATTTCCTCTTGTGTCAGGATGTTGAAAATTCTTTGCTTTTGTTTGACTTGCTTTGTGATTTCCATGCTCTGATTATTTTTTTTTCCCACCCAGGTTGCTTAATGCATGCCATAACCAGAACACTTGTTTCTCTGTGTGGAAAACATACTGTTTCTGTGGGAGAAATGCAGAACTTATAACTGAAATGCTCACCTCTTCCTAATTATACTTGGTTTTTATTTTAACTGTTGTTGTCTCTGCTGATAATTGTCAGGTAGTCTCAAAACTCTCTTCTTGAAGAGTGAGCTTTTGAGTGTGGTTGGGGAGGGCTGCTTAACCCAAACAGAAAAGTAATTCTTTGTAATCCACTGTTCGCTCTGAGTCAGCTTGTGCCTGTGGAACTGCCAGATTGACTTAAAGCTTTCTATTGCTTCTTTTTGGGGTTTTGGCAAGGAACACGTCTGGCATGCTGGGCACCCTGTCCTTCCTGTGCAGGAGGCTGATCTTTCTGAGAAACAGACCTTGTTCTATTCTTCTCTACAGCTGCTCTCAGCCTGACTTGCTCTTAAAGTTTCGCAGACTCTTTCACAGACCTGGTCACGTTATCCAGAGCCAGCAGCATGGGGGGTAAAGTCATCCTGGGTAGCCACCTCCGTGTCCCTCTGGGTGGGGGTGCTGCTGCTTTTCCATGCCTGGTATTCCCATAAGGGCTTTGAGGATGGACAGGTTTCCTTGTTAATCCAGACAGGTGCAAATACCAGAGGCTGGCCACATTTGTGTCTTTTTTGAGACTTCCAGGATTCAAGGGTGTGAGCGTGTCACAGGTATTGCCAAGCCATGTGTCAGTGCTGTGGAATCACTCCTAGGATGGGAATGCCTGTTCTGTAACAAATATGGAATAAAACCTGGGCTGAAGTGGCAGTGAAGGAGCCCTGAGCACTCACACTGAGTGTTGGTACATTTGGGCAGCTGCTGTGTCTGCCAGCTGGAGCAACGTGAGGTGTTATTGTCATGCGGGCCTTGGAATGTTTTCCTCAAGTTGTGTTTCTTCACCCAACTTTATTTCAAACAAGACTCCTTTGGTGGCAGGGAGGAAAAGCAATCCTAAGTTTTGAAGTTGAGATGTTCGGTCTCACCAAGGATGTCTGAGCTGGGTCAGTCATGACCCAGCACAAACAGCAACAGCATCAATGGCTTCTTTAGTGTTTCTGGAATTAGTCCTCAAAACTCTTGAAGCTGTGATTGCCAAAGGAAATTTTCCTGGGGCCTTTTACACACATCACTTAAATCCCCTTATATATCAGTTCAAAAGTATGGAAAACGAATACACAAATGGTGTGGGGCCCTACAGTATCTTTTTAAAGAGAGGGATGTATTTGAGTGTAGAAGCTTAACTGTTCTTTTAAATCCCTGAATAGCTCCTAGAGTATTTGACACTGCCACCTCGTTAAAATGGAAGAGAACCATCTGCATTTTCTGAGATGGAGTGAATCTAGACTCTTCTTTATCAGGAAAATATTCCAACATTATTCCAAGCAAGATGAGCACTGCAGCCAAAGCCTCATCAGCATCCCAGTGAAAGCCAGTCATTAACAGCCTTTTGCATCTCAGGGTTTCTATTCTCATTGTGTGTTTGCACACTGCTTATTTCTCTATGCTGAGGGACAGCAAGTAGGAAAAGCCCTTTGGAACTGAGTCTGCAGGCAGCAGTACTCTGGCTAGGAGGTGTTTCTGTCCCCGTTGCTCTCCATGTCACTGCTCTGTGTGTGACCCTTTGACATTTGCATATGGCAGGAGTCAGAGACAAAACAGTGAAGGATTTGCCCGAAGGAGAGCAGGCTGTGCTAAGAAAAGGAGACTTTGAACCTGGGTTATATGCACACAGTCTCAGGGGTGAGGCTGGCTGGCTCTTAGTTTGTGTGACACAGAAATTATGGTCTCTGGCTCATGGCAGAGACAATGGTCCCTGGAAGACTGGGAGATCTGTGGCACAAGGAAAAGTTTGTGCAGAAGCAAAATCTTCTGTGTGAAAATGAGGTGTTTGAGACAGTAAACAGCGTAATTCCCATGGCAGTTTCTAGCTGTCACTTCTGGAAATACACGTGTTCCTAGGATAATTTTTTCATCCTGCTTCCTTCATGGGTTGCAGTGATATCCCAGATGTTAGACTTGCTCAGATAAAGACTTGGTGCCTCTGCAATTGTTTTCCTTCAGATACCTCAGAAAGCATCCCTGAAATGTTATTCTGTTGATGTCTCCCTGGACTTGCTGAAGTCTCAGGAACCATTTTCGCAGCTCTGAGTCAGAAGTGCCATTCTCTAACTTTTGATCTTTGGCACTTCTTTCCTAAACTCTATGGCTTAGAGTTTATTTTAACATTTTCTGCAAGAAAGACTCCACAGCATTGCTAGGGTTCACCTAGGTGCAAAGTGACAAGATATATTATTAGGATAAAGAATGGGGGAAACAAGAATTGGCATGTTGGCATTACCTGCTCTTTTGTCTTAGTGCTGCCCAGAGAAATAGAAATGTCTCTGCAAAGAACAAAACCAGGAAATGTTTTTCTTAGTCCTTCTTTCTGATATGTGTGTGCCAATACACCTGGGATCTACAAGCCTAATAGATCTGTTGTGAACCTACCAGAGTAACTTTTATGTTGCTGTTGCTGAGGCTTTAAAGATAATCCAGACTTCACTAATTTTCAGCCTTCTGTGTAAAGGAGGCAGCTGGGAAGATGCACCCAGTGGAAATTATCCTTGCTTGGAATCCCTGTCTGGAGGGCTCCCTCATGGAACCTGTCCTGGCTGTTGCTTCCAAGGCCGGCTCTTCCCCTTCACTCCCAGATGCAGCAGTGCAGCTGCTTTTGGGAGCCCTTAGGCACTGCTGTGTTATGCTAATGCAAGGTTTCTCCTTCTCCATAGTATCCCTATTATATATCACCATCCATCAAAGCAGTGGTGGAAGGAAGCAGAATTGTCTTAGGTTTGGTGCAGAAATATAGTTTACTATAGATTTAGACAATCTGTTTTTTCCTTAAATTGTGTATGGCTAATCAGTGCCATACCTTCTACAATAATCATTAAAGCAAAACCACAGGTTTAGACTATTCCAACCATTTAATGAATATAACCAGTTCAAGGGATATTTTCTAGAGCCTTATAGCATTTTAGGAAGGGCTTTGAAGTGATGGTAGAGTGGTGAGTATTTGAGAGAATGTACTTTCCTTGCATCAGGGCTGCATGCCTGATGGGATTCCTTGACATGGGTATGAGCACAGCTCAACTTTCATTTGTAGAAGTGCACCTGCCACGGGGGATTTAATCCATTACATCTCCTCAAGTGTGTGCTTTTCTTTGTTTCTCACCCAAACTCTTCTTGAGTGGCATCCTGGGCTGCACCAGGTACCTCGTTATTGTCCCAGAAGCATAGCTGCTTCTCAAAACTGATTATTTTTTTTAGTGTTGGAAGGAACTCTGACATCTAGACTGAAGTTCACTTACTTGCTCTTTTCTTCTGGAGAGTAGTGAATTTTGTTTGGAATCTTCCTTTTTCAACCAGCCCAAGCACGACTTCCTGGATCAGAGGACACTCCGCAGCAGCAGAAGAGTAGGAAGCCACTCTTCCCTGAGAGAAGAGCTGTGATTTATGTTCTCTTTCCTCATGAAGAGTTTTAGGGATAAAAGAGCTGGATCCTAAAACAACATTCTCTGCTGGGTGTTACTCCACAGCTCCATGGAATTTTGAGAGTGAGTTAAATCCTTGTGCTGACACTTGGTATCTTGTTGTACCTTGGCTGTGGCACTGCCTTGATAGTGCAGGAAATGTCAAACCGGAGATCTATGGAAGAATTCAAGGCTTTGTTTTTTAATGTCTCATTTCTGACATATTTGATTTAAGCATGAAAAGTGGATTCCTTTTTGCTTTAAAGGTCCTCCAACAAAGCTGTATGTCTGTGAACATGCTCCAGAACTTTGGCTGATAAATCAGTGAACCTCTCTGGGACTTGAGATGGAACATGAGGCCCAAGAACTGTCAAAGAGAGGTGTCCAGGCTGGTGTCCATGAGATGTGCAGGTACCTCAGGTGCCCAGGAACTGCTGCCTTAAAAAGTAAAAGTAACCCAGTTGAAGTCAGGGGCTGGAATGGCTGCTGTGGTAGAGGAAAAATGCATTGGGGGGAAGAAAGGAGGACTGTTAGGGGCAAGACCACTGAAGGAGACTTAACTCCCTGAGGGATGTGAGAGCAAGTCAGGTTACCAGATGGGAAATTGGCTTCTCTGGTAAATTTACCCTGCTGTCACTTCTACTATTGCTGAGCTGTGGAGGTTTTGCAAATACACCTGGTAAACAGCACATATAATACATGTGTTCATTATTTATAATCTGGCAAAGCTCACATAGTGCTTTCGCATGAATGCTGTTGGTTGATGATTGTGTTGGAAGCTTCTGTGATGACGATTTTAAAGCTTGTACAGCAATAAACACAAATCCTGCAGTGCTGTGTGTTTTAAAGTCCCTATTCTCAAACTGATCTGACGTTAAAGGACTGAATGTAAACAGCTCTGCAGATTTCTGTAAAGCTACATTGGTTTACATCAACAAGGGTTGTGGCCTAAAACGCTTGGGTATGTTTAACACAGTGCATTTGTCCAAAAATATGATGAAAAGTCTCTTTGCAGTGCCAAGAAAATTGTCCCACAAGCAGTGGAGCGCACTCAGTCCATCATTGCCAGTTCGGTCAAGGCTGAATAGCGCCCGACAAGCCCCAGAACTGGGTGAATGCCTCTGTAATTTGTCTTCTGACACTGCACTGCCTGCAGCTCTGCCAAGGAAATGGAAAAATGTGGAGAGAGCCCTGAGCAACCCGTCACAACACAATGAATCCAGCTTCCAAAACTATTGTAACTGGGATGCTGCTCTCCTCGCACATGCCAGCAGCTACAACAAACTGAACAAAACAAAACTAAAGCAACAACCCTCCTCTTTGAAAGAAACAAGGGAGGGGGAAATCACATGATTTGGTATTTTGTGAAAGTAGTATAAACATGGCAGTTCGTGCAGCAGGATTGGGAAACATGAGAAGACTAAATCCATGTAGGCTCCTTGCTTCAGGTCCCAGTTTTCATACGCCTCTGAGCAGCAAGAACTCAAGGCGGCACAGAAGATTTTCCTTCTGGTCATGTTCTGCACATGCACTTTACTGTGCCATACATCCCGAGACAGCTTAGGTGAAGTGGAGCAGGAGCTGCTCGTGCAGACAGAAAATCTCCATTGGCACCACTAGGTGAGGTGCTGACTTCCCAGGGAACGGTCTGTACCGTGTTGCTGTTGTAAGTATGAAGCGAGGAGAGCTCAGCAAGAGGCTGTTGTTGAAGCTCAGGACCCTCAGAGTTTGGATGCAGTACAATTGCCTGCTTTGCTTTGTGTCACGGACACGTAGGGTCACGCCAGGGTTCTCCTGAATCTCCAGGGTGCTTTGGGAGACAATGCAGCTTTCTGGCCATGCCACTATATAATGTCCAAAATCTTTTCCTGTTTGTGCCATGTTTCCTCTTTATTTTTTCCTTTTTTTCCAGGCATGTTATTAAATACAGTACTTTTTATTCATATAAAGTAGATTTTTTCTTCCGATAAATACATTCTTCAAACAGAACTTAATGGCAGAAATTTCCTGAGCAAAAACAAACCACATCTCTGGGTTGAAGCTGTGCTAGTGAGAAAACATAGCTCTTTTCATCTTCAAAGCACTGTGCAAACTTTAAATAATGGCTGTTTTTTCTCTTTTAAATCGGGCCTGTGAAGTATGTATTAATGTTCCAGATGAAAGATGGGAACCAAGAAGAGAGGTTAAGTTAAAGTTGTTGGGATCAGAGCCAGCTCTGCCTATTCTCTGGGCTGCTTGGACCTATAGAATATGAGGTTCATGTTTATTCACACTCCTGCCAGTCTGCAATCATAGAATATCCTGAAGTAGAAGGGACAAGGATCATCAGTCCAGCCCTGCACGGGCACTCCAACAATCCCACCCTGTGCCTGAGAGCACAAGCATTGTCCAACACTCCTGGAGCTCTGGCAGCCTTGGGGAGCCTGGTCAGTGCCCCACCACCCTCTGGGGGAAGAACCTTTTCCCAATGTCCTCCCTAAACCTTCCCTAACACAGCTTCATGCCATTCCCTCAGGCCCTGTCCCTGAGCACCAGAGATCAGTGTCTGTCCCTCCACTTCCCTCATGAGGAAGCTGTAGAAATTATTTAGATGTAATAAAACTTACAGGGTGGAGATTCACTAGGAATAGATCTGTTTAGCTTTATTCAAGTGCTAAGGATTAGTGCCATTGAGCAGTCATTTATTGCCTACTTTTGAATAATTAAGATAAGAAACTTTCTACCTGTTGGAAAGAAAGTAAAACACAAAGTTTCCAGTGTGCTTCACACTGCAACCCAGGACAATCTGCACACTCAGGCTGACATACACAGAATTTCATTGTGGGATTTTTCTTTTGTTGTTGTTTCAGTGGGGACTGTTTTTATTGCTTTGGTATGAGAAGTTGTGCTGTCCTCTACAGCAAAGATATGAATGTGGCCTTGGTGCTGCACTAATGACCAATTTACTGATGTACAAGCACAGACCAGTGAACATGATCTGTTGTAAGTGTACAAGAACTTGTAATTGATATTAGTATTTGGCAGAACATGGAAGTCTGAGCATCCCTCATTTAAGTCCCTGCAGCCATTGCTGGCAGTGTCCATCCGTTAGTCCCAGTGTCCTGGGAGTTAACAGGAGCAGTTCGGAAAATGTTTTTAATGAGTGTGTTAAACAGCTGAGAATGTTCTTAGGAGTGGAATAAACCTGTTTGGCTTTGCCATTGGTATTAACTGTTCACAGGAAGTGTGTCTGAGACAAGGACGCGTTATGGGTGTTAAAAAATGAAGTGTATTTAGAGTTTTCAGGCTCTGGAGAAATCTCAGCGATACCTTTAGGAATGGATGTGTGATATTGCAGTGTGGTGAGTTTATGATGTCCTGGCAGCTGTTAGGGTGGCTCAGCATGTTGTGGTGATAAAGTCTGTTTATTCCAAGCGTGGTAACACAAGCAGCATTGTAACTTAAGGATTTAATTTATTTCCCGACTCATTCTTGCAAATGTTACAAGGCAAATAAGAAGGAAATAGAAAATTAGGATAAGATCTGGGATATCTGAAGTGAGAGATTTCGAGTCCAAAATGTTATGCAGATGCCAGGCAAGTACATTTGTACCAAATGAAAAAAAAAAAGTTAATTTATAGAAGCAACTGTTGTTTATACACAGGTCACCAAAGGAGCACATTGTGGAAATTGGCAATAAATTAAGATGAACTGAAGGCAGGAGATGGGATGGAAGAATGAGCCTACCAGAGTAATTCAAGCACAACTCAGTTGAAAGGTCAGGTTATTGAGTGGTAGCTACTGTTCCCATGAGATCAGGATAGGGGAAGGCAGCCAGATGCTTCCCAGATCCTGTTTTATTGTCAGGAGGACTTAACTTACTGAGGAGCAGGATTTCCATCTGCAACTTCAAATGGATGTCAGGGGTTTCAAAATGCAGCCCATGGTCTGAAACTGGCCGCGGACATTCCTTGTTTTCACAAAGCACTGCCCACAGCTACAGCTGGGCTTGGCAGTCACTGCCCTCAGAGCTCTACCAGGAGCATCCACTGGCAGGAGGGAGGGAGGAGGAAACACTGCCCCTGAGTCCCCCTGGCTTCCCCAGGCTTCCCCAGTGAAATTAATAAACAATAACAGGTACTTGAGCATTACAGACAGTGGCCACGTTTGGACAAGATTGTCTGGAAGGTTGTCATCTTTTCTGTTTGTTTTGGTTAAACTCAGCACCTGGTTTGCCATGCTGCCTTCTGCTGTGTTTTGAATTAGATCTTTCAGACTTACCAGGAATGAACTAGTTGCTGATCTTCAAAGAAAGTCTTTAAAAAAAGAAATTGCTTTAGGAAATGCTGTTAAACATTGTTTATGTGCCTCTGTTTTTCTCATCTTTTCCCCTGGACAAAAATCAATATTCCTTCCTACTGGTAAGAGGATGTAAAGCTACAGCAGGTGTTGGCTCTCCAGTGCATACAGATGAAGAAGGAGAAAGGCCTGACTGTTTGGGATTGATCTTTTCTCAGATTTTCAGAGGAATGTGGTATTATTCTATATTCATAGGTTGTTTGATGATTTGTCCTCTCAGTTCAGAAGCAGCTGAATTTCCTGTGCAGGTAGATTGAGTTTTAGGGGGGTTTTTTTTGCCTTCTCCTTACATTTCATGTGGAAAGGTCTGTAGAGTATCTTACTACTTTTGGATAAAGGGCTCCATGTGTTCAAATGAGAGATTCCAGTGTTGTGTAATGCACACATATTTACAACACCAGTTATTTTAGAACTAAATTAGAAATATTGAGACATTACTTTATTTAGCATCTTCCTCTTCTGTGCCTGACTTTGAATTGTTGTCCTTGACATGGAATATATAAAAATTCCCTAGCTGGCATGCCCCTGCTGCCCAGCACTGTGGGAGGGCCCGGAGCAAACGGGTGATCCCTAAAAGCTTTTAATAATGTATGAATGGAATTAAAGTAAATGCAAGTAAAACTTTGACCTTTTATATCTACAGAATTACAGACAGAGGCATCCTGGGAGAGGGGTTTGATATATAGGTGCCCTGGGGGCAGGGGGAGAGCAGTGTCACTGTGTGGGTGTGATGTTCCCATGTTACCTCTTGACTCATTGCCTTGTCACACCTGAGCCTGGAAAGCCCCAGGGTGTGGGAATGGCAATTCTCCTGCCCCTGTGCAGCCCCACAGAGCCTCGGCGTGGGACGTGGGGGCTGCCCAGAGTGGCTGCGGCTGCTGGCAGAGGGAGCAGCTCGGAGACCTCTGGGATGTGGCTGCTCCCGAGGAGGTTTGTCCCTGCACAGAGTGGATTTTACATCAGTGAACCCTGGCCAGGGATGGTGTGGGGGGCACGGGGAGACTGCCATGACTCCTTTTCTTCTCCACCTCTTCCAGCTTCCCTTGGAGCTGGCAGCACGTTGCTGCAGAGGAGCAGAGCTGGTGGGCTGGGGTGTGTGTGTGTGTTCACAGGCTTGCCCTGCTCTGCTGGGATTTCTTCCCGGGGACACGTGGGATCCAGAAAAGGAGGAAAAACCATGGGGCGAGGCAGCCACACAATGGGGGTTTGGATGAATGGGGTGCATCATAGGTGTCACTGATTCAGGGCTCTGCTATGCCCTTGGAAGTTTAGAGGGTGGTTTTCATTTTTTGTTTCTTTTTTCTCCTTCTTCTTTTTCATGGTTATTAAATACTTTATTGACTTTATAAAGGATGATCACAAAAATTCAAGCTAATAAAAGGACTAAGCTACAATCTAAAGCTTCATCCTGGCAGCCTCTTTGCTGCATGAATAAAGATTCTGCAGTGTGGCAAGTTGTACAGTAAAATCACACTAAGAAACAGCAATGAAAACAACTAATAAAAACTGATATAAACCTCTAGTTTTAAGAATTAATTCAAATAGAGCAGAAAACAATGCATAATTTTTAAGGTGGTGATTGGAAAAGGGTGGAAATATCACTTTAGGCTTATAATTTCATGTTCACATAAATCAAATTTAAGTAGTCTCTTACTGCTGACTATGGGAAAACTATTCCAAGTTGTAATTTTGTTACATGTGTTTCTTGTGAGTGGTTTTATTAGTTTTTAGATAATATCAAACCTCTAAGGATAGGCCTGATGCTGGAATAATTGTAGATTTTCTCTTGCTCTGCTATTTAAAACTTTTTAACCATTTTGATCTCAAAGCAGAAATGCTGGTCCAGAGGAAAATGGACTTTGACTACAAGAATCACAGCAGGGATCTATGGCTGTCTTGTTTCACTGCAGATAAAACACAGATTTTGTTCTCCATTTGAGCTTACATAAATTCAGATTAACCCCTTAGGGAAGCTCTTCAGGCTGTTTGGAGGCACAGCATGATTTTGGGGAAGCAGGAGGGTTTTGGCTTCTGGCTTGGCTTTTCATCAGTGAGTATTTGCTGAAAGGAAATAATTTTGAACAGTGGTCTCTAAGTATCCAGTAGCCATCATAAGCTATATTTTAAATATTAGTCCCTGGTCTTCATTTGGCCTTGGAAGGCTTGTGGAGAGGACAGTGAGGATTTGATCTCAGTCATGAGCCTGGGATTGAACTGAGTTAGCGAAGGACTTGATGTTTTCACAGAAAACTTGATAAGCCTGAAAGCTTCTTAGCAACTATTTATAAATTCATCTGTCTCCAAAGTAACTTTGTACCCTTGTACATAGTGCATCTGGCTTTAGGGGAGAGTCAGGTTTAGTTTTCAGGAGACTGCCAGCAAACCAGTTCATGTTTGCTGTGCGGGACCAGTCACTGTTGGCAGTCCTTCATCTGGGTTTGGGCACTTTGAGTGTTGTAGCCTTAGACCTGTGCCTTGCCCCTGCTTTCTGCGCAGCACCCTGGGAGGGGCTGAGAGGCCCCCGTGCTGCAAATGCAAGGAGGACAACCCTGAGGGGATCTGACTTGGCTGCAGGACCCAGGGGTTGTGATTCTCTGCAGTGCTCCCAGGCTTTGGGTGCATTTGCCGCGTTTCTCCTTGATAAACAGCTGATCCAGTGTCAGCAGGCCTTGACAGAGTGACTTCCATGGTAGGGGGGGAAAATGTCATTGTAAGGCAGCTCCATTACATAACAAAGGTTATCTGGAGACACAGATACTCGGAAAGTCCCCTCTGTTCTTTTCTATTTCCAGGGACAATCAGCTTATTCTCATTTTAAGAGCTTACTATCAGTTCTGACCCATTTAAAATTCACCTGCCAATTGAATTGTATGACAGGACCTGGCTGACCCAGGAACAAAGGGAAATGTTCATATCTTTTAATGAACTGCCACAGACCGAGAGCTGAGAAGAAAAAAGGGAAAGAATAGAGCAAGTTTTATGAGAAACAAAACTTTTTTTCACAAGGCAGGGAATAGGAGCTTTCTTAGTAAAATATTCTAAGTGGCTTTGCTCTATTATCTGTTAGCAGCTTCACATCCTTGAATCATTTATTCTTTCACAAGAAAGGAAATTTGCAAGTGGGTGTTTCTCTGCATAGGCCCCTTCCCTTTTCTAATGATGGTTCTGCCAGCCTGCTCCTCTCTTCCAGCCCTCTCCCAACAGAGAGCTGAGGGCAGGGGATGGTCAGTGTGTGTGTTAGCTGCTTGTGCAGGACGCAGGAATGGCTCTGGAATCAGAAGGGAAGTGCTGGCCAGTGGCTCTAGTTCCACTGTTAAATGTATGCCCATTTGGAGAAACATCTGCTTTCTAAATTCCATGCCTTCATTTTTCCCGTGTTTAATGTTGGTTGGGTTTTTTTTGCTTGCTTTTTTGGGGCGATGGTGGTTGATTTTAGACATTTATACTTATTAATAATTCATTTCATGATAACTGCCACATGCATGTCCAGGATATCTGTTAGGTGATTATCTGACCTGGGACTGAGCTGCTGGGGACTTGGCAGCGGGTTTTACTTCATTATTTTGCTTATTCGTTTGCCTATAACAGCTAAAGAAAAGTGAACACCGTCAAAGCCAGTGTGCAGCTATTCCCCCATCCCTCCCCAGTGCAGGTGGACTGTTCCCTCTGTGTTCCTTTACCAATTCCCTTTCCTTTCCCAGAGGCAACTAATGGAAAAAAAAGTGCACACAGACAGCAAATGGAAAAGTGACACCACTGAGAAAAGATACTGGGATTGAAGCTCCCAGTGCCAAGTACTGTAGGACAGAGTCATTAGAACAGCATCATTTCTGACAGTAGTAATTTAAAGTTCTTTGCTTCTTTAGGCTTCCTGAGGGATTGGGGTCTTTTTATTCCCATCTTCTGCTTTTGGAGAGACAAGCAGTTGGTAATGGATGGATGAGATGAACCAAATCAAACAACTTCTTCTTAAGGGCTGTTCATTGTAACTGGCATGTGGTAGGGGATGGTGAAGAACTTTTTCAGCTCTTTTTTATGTTTATTTTCAGTCTGTGAAGTCTTACCATTATTTACCAGTTTGATGAGTTTGTCCATCAATTCTAATTGGTACTGGAGTTGATCATGTTGTTGCCACTGGCTTACAAGCAGGGCCAATCACAGCTCTATCCCACTTCTAGGAGGCTTTAAAGTGCTTTTGTTTGTGGATGTGCAGCATCTACCTCCCATGGTGTTGAAGCAGGGTGTCCTGGAAGAATCCTGCCTTCTCCCATCTCCAAACAGTCAGAGCAACACATGGCCTTTAAGGAATGGGTGGTTAGCAGGAGGAGTTTTTAATGCACAGGCATGAAGAGGGTTCTGTTGATTTTTTTAAAAAAAGCTCTTCTTGGATTTCATCAGTTGCTCCCAGCTGGGCAAGGAAAGGTCTGATAATGGGAGGTTGTCTTCCCCATCATCTTCTGTGGAATGATCAATGTCTGAAGTGGCTGTGGCTGCAGAGTCCCACTGGGCAAATTGTCATACTCTGACAGAGGCTCCTGCCTGGTCATGCAGAGTTTCCAACAGTAATTCTACCTGGCAGGAGAAGAAGAATTTTTACTTGTAAGCTGCACTTTATGAATCTGGTAGAAAGGACTTCACCTTAGCAAAGGGAAAGATGGAATAAAGTGGCCATGCTCACATTGCCCTGCTTTTGGTTCTGTGCAGTTGAGATGTTGCACTCGATACCTTAATCAGTAAATGTTCTTGTAGCCAAGTGCTTGATAAAGTGTCACTGCGAGAGGGAAAATAAAGGAGGGTGAACACTTCAGCAATTTCCAAGCACTCATGTGAGTTATGGACAGCAGGACTTCCCTGCTGGCTTTCATTTGTGGGGGAGATCTGCAAAGCTGCCTGAGGGTCCAGACCTCCTGTCAGGGACCTTTCAAGAGTCTTGCTGGAGGAATATGGAGCCTAATAATCAATTTCTAATTTTTCATGTATCTAACAACAAATAAGAACTTGAGTGGCTGTGAATGCTCTGGTAGCTGAGTGGTTTATTTCACTTTCTGCCATTCGCTTTGCCCCACTGCTTGCTCTCGAGGGATCCTGTTCAAGGTGCTCCCCCCAAAATGCAGGGCTTTGGGGGTTTTCTTGTGGCTTTTTTTTTGTTGCTGTCTGCATGAAGATAGGACAGCTGGAGAGGAAGGAATTTGGCTGGAATGCTCCTGGCTCTTGCCAGGTGAAGTTACCTCCTGATGGAAGCGTAAAATCGAGGGCGCCACTGGTTTCCTCCTGAAGAACTGGCTAGGACTGTCCTGGCTGTAAAGTGTTCGGGACTTTGCGGTGAAACTTGTTCTGAAAGGACGAAATACTGCTGATGTTACACAGCTTTAATGGGGGCTGCAGCTTTGGTGTTTCCCACCCCTCCCTTGTTCGCAGGTTTCAGTCTCTGAGCTTGTCACACATTTAAAATTTTAGTTGTGTTGCCCAAGTCCTTACGGTTACTCCTGCTGAAGCTATTTGCTGATGCACTTTTTCAGGGCAGTAACCTAAGTACTGCTGTGCTCAGTTTATCAGCATTTTTTCAAAACAATTTGTACATCCAGAGCACTTCTTTAACACCGAGTTTTAAAAATGCCTCACACATCAGTGCCAAAGGCAAAAGAAGGTATATCTCTTTCTCTTTTTTTCCTTCTTCTCCCTCTTTTTTTTTTTTTTTTTTTTTTTTTTTTTTTTTTTAATGCTGCTGTTGGAAATAAAGAAAATGCAATGCACAGCTCCAGGGTTGTTTATAACCAGTGTCTCTTGGCACCCAAAGCTGCTTGGCTTTCTTACATGTTAAGTTTTGCCCCAACATCAGGCCTAATTTATAGTTGATATCCAGGACAAGGAGAAGTCAAAGGAAAAGTGATGTTTCCTAGGGAATGAGAAGCCCTTGCTTGGCACTCATGAATTACAAGGCTGAACTTTTTAATGTGTCTCTCCTCCTCCTTTTGCTCGGTTTTGTTGCTGCCTCCAGTAACATTTTTCCTGACTATAGTACCATTGACTCCTGTGATAGTTTAATAGTTTCTGCTGTTTACACAGTTGTCACTTAAATTGTTGTGATTTAAATTTGCATGCAGAGTTGGTAAGTGCTCAGAGTTTACGGTGCTACCCCAAAGGTAATTTGTATTCCGGGCGCTGGAGTTGTCTTGGTAACATTTAGGTGACTGGAAACCATTTGCAGAGGGGAAGTTTAATCCTGATATTGCTCACCGGTTCCAGTCCTGGAGATGCCATCCAGGCTGGATGGAGTTTGGTAGTGACAAAACCTTCTAACTTTACCTCGTGGCCAGGGCTTTCATATGGTCTTACCTGTGCTGCTGTTTAAAGAAGACTTGGGAGGGACATATGAAAATTGTTCCTCTACTTGTACCTTCATTTCTGACGTACTGAGCTGGAGGATGCTGTTCCCTCTTCTGGAGGCTGAATTCTTATCTCTGAAGCTTGGTTCTGATGCTACTTTTTGATTTCTGGAGGGTACTGATTAGCAGGGGCTACAGGTCACTTGCTGCACTGCCAGTATACGTGATGTAACAGGCTTAAAAGATAAAAAAGTTAATTTAAAAAACCCAGCCTATTGCCTTAAAATTGTACACACAGATTAATGGTTTTAGTGTATGTTAATTCTGGGGACCCAGAAAATTACTGGTGTATTGCAAGTTTAGCACTGCATACTCTAATAGCCAGGCATTTACAGACTGCTGTTTCGAATGGTCTAAAGTCATATTGCTGATTTTTTTATTGCTGAAAACTGTCTGATACTTCGTTCTGGCTGCCCTGGAGAGAAAGAATTGGTACTTTTATCACCTACAGGGACCCAGTACAGAAAAGCATGAAAGCATAATAAAACAGTAATCTCTGAGATATTTTCATGGTCACTATCTCTTATAAATCCATTCATAGTTCTTTTTATGAAAATCATGGTGACAAAAGACTTAATCAGGAGACAAATGTTGATACAATGTCTTGAGTTTCTGGGTTTTCTTGCAGCAAAAAATACATTTTCTTTGCTACGTTTAAATCTGGACTTAAATAATTCCAATGCATTACTGCAGTACATCTTTGTGAAAGAGGCTTTTAGAGCTAATTCTGAGTTGGAGCAGCTACAGTGACTTCAGAGCAGACAAGCAATTTCTCACACCAGCTGAGGGCACGGTGCACGTTGGGTATTTGGAGTTACAGGCTGAAATCTGCAGAGCTGTTTCTGCATCGTGCAAGAGATGCTTTCTGCACTTCTTGTTTTCCTTCCTTTTGTGAATGAACCGCAGGAGAGTGAAGCCAAAATCCTCTTTTGTATTGCTGGAAGAAAGATTGAGGCTTTGGTAGTGACTTATCTTTAATAGAGTCTTCTCCTTTTTCTATCTCTGGATGGTTTCCATAAGTTTTACATAGATTAATCACTTGGCCTCATGGAAAAAAAAAAAAAAAAGTTAAGAAATAAATGGGGCGGGGGGAAGTAATAATCATTGGGATAATTATGTCTGTGGATGTCTTTGGCTTATGGTACTTGATCTTTCAGCAGTGTTCATGTGGGACTCCATAAGCAGTAAAAAGTTCACAGTTCCATAAAAATTTATGTTCCCTTTATTCTCTTAAAACACAAGTAATCACAGAATAGTTTGGGTTGAAAGAGACCTTTAAAGGTCATCTAGTCCGACCCCCTGCCATGGACAGGGATGTCTTCAACTAGATCAGGTTGCTCAGATTCCTGTCCATCCTGACTTTGAATGTTTCCAGGGGTGGGGCATTCACCACCTCTCTGGGCAACCTGTGCCAGTGTTTTGCAATAATGTAAAAAATATCTTCATTATATCCTTTTATATTCCTTATATCTTATATACTGTACAAAAATTTCTTAATTTTTACACTTGTATCTAGTGCACACTCCTTTGGATGCAGCCCAGGACACGTTTGGTTTCTGGGCTGTGAGTGCACATCTCCAGGTCGTGTCTGGCCTCCCATCCACCAGCACCCCCAAATCCTTGACAGAGCTGCTCTCACTCCTTCTCAAATACCTTTGGAAATCGATTCAAAGACACAGGAGATTTCGTTATGCTTGTCAGTCATACTTTGTAAAGTTATGTTTTAAGATGCTTTTTTTCTTGCAGAGTCACGGGAATTGCTGATGAGCGTGGCTGCTTAATAATGGAGTGAAAAGAAAAACTCCTTCTGAAAGCAGAGAAATCTGTCTGCAGCTGATACTCTGCTACCAGTGTCACAGGGATTGCTTATTAAACTTCACCTTCTCTGGGTTTGCTTTGGGATCATTTCCCCACAGAGCACTAACGGATGGAATGCTGCACAGAGCCAAAGGCAGGATGCTCCATCCTCATGGCTTTGTTGCATTTGGCTGGAAGGGGCTTGGTTTTTTTAAATCAGGGGAAAACTCAATTCATCAACATCTCCTTGCACAAAGGGGGAGGGTTGTTTGTGTTTCAAGGCAGCAGGCAAATTGGTTTCTCTTTGTCTTGGCCTTCCTGTGCTATTGCCTTGCTACTCCTCCATCTCCAGAGAGACTCCCAGGCCCTTTGTTGCCTCCTGCTCATTTCCATGGCAGCCGATCCCGGCGTGGCCGGGCCAGGCCAAACAGCCCCGCGTGGATGAGCCACAGGGAAGGGAACGGCCGAGTGTGGGAGCAGGGCAGAGCAGGAGCAAGAATGGAGCCTGTCACTAGGACTGGCTGTACGTAATTGCAGAAATTCCATCAAGTGCATCCCATGGTTTCAAGCCCCTGGAAGCTGTAAATAATGTGTTTTAATTAATGGGTTGCCAGGAGCTTTAAAGGAAGTCACATTGGACCGAGGGCTGCAGAATTCGGCAGCTGTGGTGGCTGGGGCATTATGAGCACTTTGACTAACTGCTGGTTGTTCCTTTCATTTTAATTAAATGACCGCAGAGCTGAAAGCTCCTGCCATCCTCACCTGGTTACTGTTGAAATCCATGATGTGTGGAGCTGGGGAATTAGGCAAAACTGGGTGACGATAGCAGGGGAGAGACAGTCTGAAGACTGTGCAGGGCTGTTAACTTCAAAGTCATGCAAACCACAGCGTTTCCTGTATGGCATTTCTTTGTGTGATCCCTGTGGTTCGGGTTTTATGTTTTCTGCGTGTGCAGTGCGGTTGGTGGTGACCAGGAAGCCTCTGATTTCCATCCTGTGTTAGCCAAGCATTAGGGCTGGCAGGGAGAAAGGAGCAGTTGCTCTTTGCAGACGTGTAAAGTTCTGCGGAATGACGTCTGCTGTACATGTGATTCGTGTAGCATTTGGTAACACACTGAGCTGCAGAAGTGAGCAGAATGAGCAGTGTAAGGGCCACTGGAGGGGAGTTTTTAATGCCTTTTCCTGTCAGTATCTCCCAGCACAACCAGGGTTAGGGACTGGCTGTCTCTGCCTCGTTTTCTCTCAGTGTGCCCTGAGGTTAATGGTGCTACCGTGTGGCGAGGGGATGTGGTGGAAAGGAGGTGTCAATGATGGAGCTATGCCAGTAGAAGTGGGAGCACAGGGGTACCTCAGATGGATAGATAAAAGGGGATTGTCAAGCCCTGGTGGGATCCTGCTTACCAACAATCTGCCTGCTGCTCCGCCGACCTCGGATCACAGCAACTGGAGAGTAAGGGGAAATGTGCCCACTAAAAATGTTGACATGGTTCCACCATCTGCTTCTACTGTATTAACTTTCCTGACTAATTGCATGTGTGATGCTGTGCCACATGGTAGCTTTGTTCTTTACATCAAAAGACAAAGCTGCTTTGTGTTTCCTGTGGACCTTTGAACCACACTTGCCATTGAAGGCCCTGTCAGTGTGACACAGTGGCTGTTGATGTCTTCTTGCCCTGATGATTAGAGAGCTCCGAATACGCGATCTTGGTCATACTTGTTAATAGGTTAAAGGCTATGGATGCACGCATCATAATTTCCACGTTGTGCCTATTCAATTCCCATCCCCAGGGTACAAGTATTTAATATTGCAGTGCACAAAAAAGCATTTGACAGCACACGGTGATGGGTGAAGAGGTTTGTGCTCGACTGGGGGAGAGCTGCGTGCCCGATGCCCAGCTCTTAACCTGAGCACTTGCCTTAATGCCGTGCAGGAGCCCATCCGCTCGCGCTTCCTGGCACGGCACTAACAGACATTTGTTTGGCGCTGTTCCGCCGCAACAGACTTGGATCAGAGGATGAACCTGCTGTTCAGTCTGAAACGATGCTGCCTTTGGAGACGGGCTGGAAAATGCTTTTGTGTGTGATCCCTTACAATTCCCAGGGCTCTGATTCAGTGCTCTTAAAAAGCAGGATTCCTGGCAAATTAGTCGTTGGATACAATGGATGTCTTCTTTACAGAGCAGCTAACAGAGCTGTAGAAAAGGTGACTTCACAGGTGCGTGCACAGGGACATCTGTGGCACTGGTCTATCTAAAGATCATTAACAGCCAGGCTCTGTTGTGTTTTTTTAATTATCTTGAACATTCCCAATGTGTTGCTGTCCAGTTAATTCTCTTTGAGTTCTTTTAGTATAGCTATTGGTATAAGAAAGCTTTCTGTAGTGTTTGTTATGGCATAAGGGATTTCTGTATATATTTCTGGGTTTTGTGGCATTCCAATTGTTACTTTCCATTTTCTATTTCTATTTTTGATGTCTGAAGGAGTTACATATTTCAGGAGTATGGGAACTTTCTAAAATAACCCTAGGAAAAAATTTCTACTTCAAAAGTGCCATCATTTTGTTAGTAACAAAGTAAATGGGGAAAGGGAATGAAGCTGAAAACACTAGATTTAAGTCTTTAGAAAAATCTCTGTTCCGTTTATTGGTATTGACTCTTCTTTCTTCCAGGACACTTCAGTGGGTATTTTAATTGTAATATTTTAGCCTCCCAGAAAGTAAACCATGGCACATGGGGTTTTTTCTTAACTGTACAGAGAATTTCTTGCATGTTTTGCCCTGCAACTTATTGATTAAAGTAGGACCAAAAGAAAAAGAGCAAACATCGATCCAACATTAAGCAACTGGACCATGTATAAATTGACATAAAATGCAGTGCTGCTTCTAATAAAAAAATGCATAAATGCAGCAGAACCAAGCAAAGTAACAGCTTCATTCCTCTTCCTGTTGGCTGCCAAACAGAATGCTCAGGTGTGTTGTTGCCCATGTAATTCCCTAATTGAGAGGACAAACCCTCGTTACTTTTCCCTACTGTCCACCCACATGGATTTGTGCACTGAACCAGCAATTCCCCCTCAGGCATCCCAGGTCTGTTACACTTCTTGTATCCCCTCTCCCTATTTCCTACCCGCACAAGGCATCATTTTGCCACTGCATGGATTGAGTCTTCAAATCTCTGATTTAGTCTTTTGATCCTGACTCTTGCCTTTGCTTTTTCCCTTTTTTTCCCTTTTCTTTGTTTTCCTAGAAATTGGGAGCTGTGCCTTGTCGTCTGTTGGGTTTCTAGCATGTCCCTAGATTTGGATAATTCATATGTCAGGTCAGAGATACTTGTGCTGTTAGTCATTACCACATTTTTGGAAACATACAATGCTCGTGCATAGGACCGTCCTGCGCGTGTGTTTTACTGCGCTTACAAACACAGAGCTCGCAGGTGTAAGTATCAGGTTACTGTTTTCCCACAATGTTGTAAGGATCAGCATGCAGCCTGGACCCAGGCCAGGTCCTGCAAAACAGGGTTTAAACGGTGTTTGTTTCTCTTGCTGTTTTAAAGGCTGATTTGCAGAGGAAGTGACTTTGCCTGCAGTTCTGGGGACCCCCGGTGTGTAATGGTGCTGCTCTGCTCTCAGTGGCAAAGGTGGCTGCTGAAATTGCTGCTGCTTCCCAGCAGATGTTTTGTGCTCTCGCACAGCCCGGGTCGGCCGAGCAAGCTGAGCCACAGGGCTCGCACAGCTATGTCAGGGCAGACCCTACCAGAGCAGTGACAAACGTGCAGCCAGGGGCTGAGGCTTGCCAGAAATGCCTGATGCTGATTTGAACCCTAGATCACGCAGCTGCAGTGAAGGCGTGACAGGGAGTTCATCGTACCTGGCTCTGTGCAGGGTTTAGGGCCCCTGGGTTTATCTCCTGCGTGCAAACCTGGTGTGAAATTCTGCTGGAGGTGCCATGTTTTGCTTTGGTGCACTTTAACCTCACAGTGTGTACGCTGAATTCAGGCAGCAAAGAACTTAAATGCTGTGTCCAAGCTGTGAAAGGCAAATTCTGTGCCTGTAAACTCCAGTGTTGTAATGTTTCAATGTGATAGCATGAGCTGGGTAAGAAAAGGTGGCACATCAGGATTCGGGGGTATTCTTTGCTATCCTCTCCACTGGCCTTGGAGACTTCCTTACCACCATCTATGAAAAAGGAATAATACTTAAAAACGTCAAATGGAGCAGAGAGCAGTGACTGTGTAGGGAGGGAGGCCTGCGTTTTCCTTACATCTCACTTGGTGAAAGGATCTGCATTCACATGTCTTTGTCTCTTTTCTCTGTCCGTGCTCACATGCCTTAACCTCATTTCTCTAATTTCCTGAATAACTGAAGGCAATTTTATCATAAAGTATGGCTGTTCTCTTTTCCCTGGTACCTGTGCCCTTATCAGAATAAGCTGTGAGCTCATGTGTAGGTGGGAAACAAAATTGCTCCATCAACTCAACCACTTCTGCTTTTCTGTCTTACTATATTTGCTCTCAAAAATAGCTTTCAGTCTGTTTTGTCCTCAGGAAACCTGGATTTTGTCATTGTCATTGGGGCGTTGACTCAGTGCGCCAGGGACTTTTGTCATCAGGGACTTTGGTTTAGGCTGAGGGTTATAAAACCTGGACTGAAAACAGACATCATAGGGTGTCGTAAAAACCATCTGAGACCAATTTTGCACAGAGACCACTGAGAGCAGTAATTATTATGGACTTTGGGGATGTTTCATCAGGGTAGAATATGGCCCCTAGTGTTCAATTCCCAGAAAGAGAAAGACAGAATGACATTAAGTGCCTCTCGAGGAATTTGTGGACATCCTTCATTGTGAAATAACAACATACATGTAGTTGCCACCCCAAGAGCTTCTGTCTTGCAACAATGTCTTGCTTGTTAAAAAAAGGCAAAACAAAACCCAGAGACAGGCAAAGCTGGCAATCCTGTCAGCAAAAGTCAGTGTGGATGAGCTTCAGTCAAAGAAATATTTAGAAACAAACTGGAAAGTCAGAGCATACCAAATCCTTTGAAAAGGTCATGACTGCAGCAATATGGAGTTCTGGAAACACGTTCAGCTTCCCCAGCAGAGCGATGGCTGCTCTTTTCCACACACGGGAAATCTTGACTTGAGCGTAAGAAACGGCGACCGCGCCATCCACCGTGGAGGAGAGACACGGGCAGGCCCTTGGCTGTGCCCCAGGTCTGCTGCAGGAGTTCCGGCGTGTCACTCCATGCCTCTGTGTCCGTGTACCCGCAGGGGAGGACATGACTTGTGCGTTTTCAAGTTCCCAGCTCTCTTAAGGGGAGCAAGTTTGCCGATAGCCCTTCGGTTCGGTGCTACCTTGTATAACCCTTGTCAGAAAAAATCCATTTGCTGAAGGCAAACCTTGTCTATGCACTTGGCAGCCTTCTTGTCACTGTTGCTGCTGGATGAGGAAGAGCCTGGGTGAGATTTTGTCAGTGGCATGTTTTGACACGGAGTGGTGGGTGGTTTCTCACACCTGCTGTGCAGCGTCACACAACAGTGAGGTTGGTTGGTGGCATCCAGAGGTGACTGCAGGCTGGACAGGGCTGTCAGCCTGTTTCTGAGCAAAGCTGGAGAGTGTTTCAGGTGCTGGTAGGAAATTCTGTCCCTTCCTCGCCTTCTTCTGCAGAAGGACACGATTTTCCAATTTACAAGTACAGTGTGGGGGAAGATGGTTGGTTTTCTTGAGGGCTTGTTTGTTGTTTTTTAAATTCCAGAGACTTGAACATTGAGGTGTTGGGGGTTCCTGGAGAATAAAAATGAGGAAATTGTCACAAGACCTGGGTTTGTACAGCGTAAAAGATGACTTACGATCTATGAGTGGATTTTAAAAAAATGGAGAAAGCTGAGGGAAGACAGGAGGGAGCAGATGTTGGAGGGAGCTGTGCCTGAAGGAGTGTGGGGCATGTTTCTCTGAAGGGAGTGAGGCAGCACTTGAGCTTTCTGCCTGGGCTCTTCCCAGCTGCGAAGCTCCCAAGGACAAAGCCCCAGAGCCCCAACTAAGCCTTCAAACTCGCAAGGAGATGTTGTCCTGAGTACCAGGCAGTATGTTTGACAGACCTCTAATGCCCTCCAAGGAGCACACCAGTCCAAGTGGACTTTTTGTCCTTGATTTCTCTTCTGGGAAGAAGAGAAATCCTGCTTTTCCTGTTGGTGAAACATGGTTTGTAGGGACAAGTGCTGCATTCATTTGACCAACAAATTGTTTGGTAAAAAACAGAGCAACCTTTGAGCATACAGCCCCTTTTTAAAGACTGAAATGACAACAGCAACCTGAGGACAGGTTGGGGAAAAATATTGTTCAGTTTTACCTTGATTTATGTGAGTAAATTTAGGAAGAAAGGCCTGTAATTGTTAGTTAAGGTCATGTTAATTTCATACATGATAACAGTATTTTTTTCAACATTCTGCTGTTCATAGGTTTCAATTAGGTTCTGCCATTTTCTTTACATTAAATTCAATATTCAACGTGAAAACGGATTTAAATAGTTCTTAATAGGAGGCTTACACATATTGCCATTTAAAATGCACAAAAGTGGATACCTTTGATTGTAATGAAAAATCACAGGTGACATCTCTTTTTCTTCTTTTAAAGTGGTTGGTTTGATTTGATTGATCTGAGGGGCTTCAGGCTCTGCAGCTGCATGTTTTGGTTACTTGAGCAGCAGCTTCAGGCAGCCCCAGAGCCTCTGCCTGGGCTTCTCTCAATGGGGTGTTGTTTTCTGTGGCTGTTTCAGGGGGTCTTGGGGAGAAGTTTCTTTAGAATGTGTTTCATGTGGAGTATCAAAGGGACCGTGGTCTGTGCCTGAGCACTGGCTCTTTGAGGGGATCTGATTAATCTTCCTTTATAAAAGTAATTGCCTGCTGCGATGGCAGCGTCAAAAGAAGTGGCCAGATTCCGAGAATGGTTAAATATTCCCTTTCATTACTTCAAGGTGTCCTCAGCTGTATGAAAATAAAAAGGACTTGATGATCCACATCCACTAGGATTTCCTGGTATTTCGACTCTGGGATCTTCTCTTGTTGCCATTTTATAGCTGCAAACCAGCAGATTCCTGGGATTCCCATGCCCAGGATTTGGCAGCGATGGCCGTGGCAGAGGTGCTGTGAGGGGTCAGGCTCCCAGCACAAGGTGTTTGGATGCCTGAAGCAGGGAATGCAGCACCTGCTGGGAGCAGGAAACCTCTCTGGGGCGGGTTGTCCACGCTCCCTGTGACACTTCCTCCTCTGCAAAATCAACAGCAGCAGCTGAGAGGACTCAGGCTGCAGATGGAGGTCAGGGTTTTCAGATCTCCTTAAGGACAACTAAGACATCCTTGGGGTATAAAACCTGATCAAAGCATTGGGGATCAATAGCACAGATTGTTTTTGAAGGGCAGGGATGCTGACAAAGAATATGGTTAGGGCTCAGTCTCCTGCTCCAAGTGTTTTCTGAGTTTGGGAGTATATATTAACTTCGTGGTGAACATAACTTCGATTTTTTGGTTTTTTTCATTTTTTTCTTCTGGTGCTTGGAATTCCTGTTTGGGAGTGGCATTTGCAATGTCCTGGTGGCTGTGTTTGTGATTCAGGAGGTTATAAACTGAGGTTTATAAACTGAAAACTGACTGAGGTGATAAACTGAAAACAACTGTTTGCTGTTGAGTTTTGCGTAGCCCAGAAGCTTTCTCGAGTTGAACCGTGAGCACAGCCCTTTCCTTTCTCTGGGAAGCAGAAAACCTGGTTGGGCCAAGCCAGTGATGGAGCTGGGGTGTGTTTTGCTCACTCTGAGACTGGATTGATGGAGGTCCTTGGGAGGTGCAGAGTGACCCATAATGATGTATTTTGTTCTGGGAGGAGCTGGCTCCTGTCCCATTACCCACCGAGCTGCGGTTGGCACCGCTCAGGACAGAGTGGTGCTGATGGACTGTGTTTAAACTCCTCAACTCGTGCAATGCTGCTTCTCCTCTTCTCAGATGGAGCCTTGTCAGGGGCTCTGATAAGCCACTGATCAAAGTTGCCATTAAAGTTCCCCAGCATGAAATGAAAATTCCCTGTTTTGTGAATTTCAGTGTGTCTGGCCTACCATCATCTCCCCATTATCGCATCCTACTGGGCTGTGCTATTTTATTGCTGCAGAAGGATCACAGCAAAACTTGCATTGAATGGTTTTTTACTATATTTTGTTACGTTTTTGCAGCAGCTTGGGTGAAACTGTTTTCTGCTAGAAGACTGAATATTGGCTGCAAATGAGAGCAGATACACAGTTTGATGAGAAGTCTGGTGTTGATTCAGAAATTAAAATAGGAGCAGGATCTGTGTAAAGGAATGAGGGTAGTGGAACAAATTAAACCAGTTCTCAATGAGTTTGGTGTCGGGTTTTTAATCCCTAAGTGCCATCTTCCCTCTTCCATAAACCCACCGTAGGATGAGATGCAGAGTCTGGGCAGCCCTGGCTGACTGGCAGCCCATGGAGCAGATCAGCCCCGTGGCCACTTTCTGCCCTTTTCTCCCTCTGTGGAACTGTGACTTCAATTGTTCTCTATTCAGCTCCCAGTCTCATGAAACTTGTGGGATTAGACTTATTTTCCACATCTTTTCCCTCTTTTAGAATTGGTGGAAGTTTTCCAAGAGTTACTGAGGGGAGAGAATGGGGAGAGGGCACAGTTTGCAGGGTCTTTGTGGGTTAGCACTCAAGGATGCTCTCATTGGCCTGGTTTTCTGTCTGGATACACAACCCAGAGTTTGAACAAAACCCTTTGTCTAAAAATCCTGTGTTCAGAGTGTTAGAACTGTGTAGGGTTCATTGTCTCACGGGGGAAAAAACAAACCTCATTTTCAAGTGTCCTTTACAGGCAAGTTGTAGTAAGAAAATACGCTTTTTAATGTGCTTTTACGTTACTGCTGCTGTTGAACAGCTACATAGAGCTGTTGATAAAAGAGAAAATGTGTTCATTCTGCTTTTCAGCTGTTGGTTTGGGCAAATCAGGAGTAGCAAGAAATGAAGCTATTTTAGAGCTGAGTACGGCTTAATATTAAAGATGTGCAAAAAAGGAATAAAGAAGGAATTGGAAATTGGATCATGGAGGGCCTGGTGTCTTATAAGGAGTAACTGGAATGATGTACCTGCCTTGGAAAGCTTCTGAAACTGAGGCAAAAGTTAAGGGAGGTTAAATGAGGTGACTGAGGGCAGTGGAAGGGTGTTGAGTTTTATTAGAAAGAGGAAAAAGAGTAAGTCCTGGACTTTTCCATTAGATTCAGATACCTTGTTTGCGTTAGGGTCAGGGAATTGATCTTTCAGAAGTAGGTATTTTTGGAAGTTGGAAGCCACATTTATATCATCCCGTCCCTGCTCCCAGCCAGTACAAGGCTTGTTCCTTTCAGTGTATATTTATTCCCTCCAGTCTAATTAAACGTGTCCCCAGTCACTGCTTTTTTATGAATTCACTCTGTAAATGTTCATGTTCTAAACCACTCTCCCTGGGCTCCCTGCTTTTAATTTGCTGCAGGGATGACCCCTGAATCCTTTCTTGCAGTTCAGGGTAAGAGATGTGAGTATTGGAACAGAAAAGGACATTTTGGAAAATGAGGGGCCGTGTTGGGTTTGATGCGGTTTTATTTAAAATTCAGTGACTTAGGTAGGGTTCTATCACTGCTGGATAAAGTTGAAACCTTCTTTCCCTCTTCCCTTGCCTTTCTTTCTGGGAGGGGAGAAGCAGGGATGCCTGACTTTACCCAAGGCCTCCTTTGGAGAGCTGCCCAAGCCGTGGCCCATTCCCTGTGGGAGCTGAGTCCCGCACAGGAGCCCGTGGAGTTTCGGACAGATCTGTCCAGCTGCACATGTGGGAAGGGAAAAGCAGGAGCTGCAGGCAAATGAAGGCAGAGCCCGGAGAGAGGCAGGCTCTTTGGTGTCACAGTGTGCAGGGGAGGAGATGAAAGGCTCTGCTCACGCTTCGGGAGCCGTCTCTCTTCTCGTTCCAGGTATCGCTTTGCCCCCCGAGGAACGGAGGCTCGGCGATGCTGGGACTGCTCGCTCTTGTTTGTTTATGTTCATTTGGAGGAGACATGTGAGCAGAGCTGCCTGCTTACGGCAAAGGAAATGGATCTCAGGGGGACAATTAATTTTGCTTGACTATTTCTGAGCCAGGTGAAACCGTAAAATGAACCCGTGTCCTCCCCATTGTCTAAAAGGGATGTATTTATTTATTTTACATTTTAATGCACCACTGGCAGTTTATGGTGTGAGCCTCAATGAATTATTGATAGGAGGAAGGTGTATAACATGGGAGATTAATAAAAAGGATTATCAGGCTTCAAAAAGAAAAAGGAAGGAAAAAGCAGAGAGCTGATATTTTAATTAACTGCTCCCTGCTTGCATTGTGATCCCAGAGACATGAGGATTGAGCGCCAGAAGGTAAATCTGGTTGGAAATAAAGTGATTCCAGTCTTGTATTAGAGGTGAGAAATAAGACAATTCTTCAGTATTCTTGCAGTTTGAATAATCTGGGTTGCTGTTTGCAACAGAAAGTGGAGTTATTACAATTGAGACAGTCCGCAGAGCTCTGACCCAGTGCTGGAGAGTAACAGTAGTAAAAAATAATTGCAAATAAAAGATCATATTTAAAATAGAAATAACAAAAAGCAAACAAAAATTAAAATAACAGAAGTAAATATAAGAATCATAAAAAGGTTTGAGCTCCCCCTCTCTTAATCCTGTTCCTTGAAGAGATTAGACAGTTTAGATTCCAACAAAGGCCAAACACTTTTGTATCCTGCTGGTTTTTGTCATGGGACTGTTGGACCATCAGGAGGGCGCGGGGACACGGTGACA
This sequence comes from Chamaea fasciata, assembly GCF_029207755.1. Classification (NCBI taxonomy): domain Eukaryota; kingdom Metazoa; phylum Chordata; class Aves; order Passeriformes; family Sylviidae; genus Chamaea; species Chamaea fasciata. Next base: position 27,400,171 of record NW_027094095.1, on the reverse strand, counting down.
CTTCTGGATTTTGCCACTGCTGGTGAGTGGCTGTGCTCAGCTTCGTTTTGCCAAAGGGAGGGAGCACATGAACCCCTCCCCAGGGACACCCCGGGACTGGCAGCGATGCTTTGCTGCCCTTTGTGAGCCCTAGCGAGGAACTGCTTGTGGTGCACGAGGAGAGCAGTGGCAGGGAAGGGACAAAGCCATCATCAGTGCCACCATCTGCACGGCTGCCTGTGCAAAGGGAGTGCCTGTGCCACTCCTCCCTGGGGCTGGCCCCTCGCTCCTGCATCCCCCCGTCCCAGAAATATGTCGGACTCTGAGACTGATGGCAGAAAGAGAGGTTTGCTCCTTGCACAATAGTAGTTTTATTGCTATTTGGGTCTCTAGAGAATAAGTTAAAGGACAGTTTTGCTGTGGAAAGCAAGATATTAGGGCATTGAGAGAGGGAGTACGAAACAAAATACATTTTAAAAATTAGGTTTCTAATGTCTCCAGTATTACACTGGTCTCTCCTTTCTGGATGGAGCTGTGATTGTTTCATTTGTAGATGCCGCAACCTTCCCCTAAGAGCAGATAGCAACATTTTACCCAGTGAGCTTCCCAGCAGGCAGGAGAGTGCTCTCACTTCAGCTGTGCATGGGTATCCTATCAGCATCAGCATCTCTGGCCATTTAATACATCAGATTCATTAAAACTTGCATTGAATACCCCAGCAGTGATGTGCAATAGCCACGTTCACAAGCTTTGGATTTCTAAAAGGAGGTATTCAGGAAAAAGTCTTTCCCCTCTGATAACAGATGTGCAATGTCTTTGGGTGATCCTTAGTATGACTGGTGTCTTGTAAAACTCTTGGTTTATATGGAAATGGGTTTTCTATCCTGTATTATTCCCTAATATGTTTCTGAATGGCTGAAGAGAAAATTGTCCTTTTTTTTTTTTTCCCCATTCTCTACAATCTGGTTCATTTAGCAACAGAAGGGGAGTAAATGTATGTTCTCTTTAAAAAGTGCATCCTGAGAGATTGTCCAGCTGCTTAGTGGTGCTTTGCAGTTTTTTCCTGCTGGATGTCTGCTCAGGGAAGCTGCATGTTTGGTGTGCTAGAAAACGAGTGCTTTGTTTCAGCCATGTAGGTCTCTCCAGCACCTCACACAGAAACGTTCCACGTTTCCTGTGTGGGCACGTGAGTGATATTGAACATGACTCCCTTCCTGACAGCAGCTCGTGGAGGAAAACAAGAAAGGAAAGGAAAAGATCAAACCCCAGAGGCTTATTTGTTGTGTTTAATGCTTTGAAAATGTTTGCTGGAAGAAGTATTGATGTAGCAATATGTGTGCACATGACTTGTAAGAAAGGGCTTGGCTGGCCCAGGTCTCACTGTGAGGGCAGCTAAGCCATGGAACACGTTGCCCTGGGAGGCTGTGCTGGCTCCATCTTGGGGTTTTTTTGCCTACCAGACTGGATAAAACACAGAGCAGCCTGGTCTGACCTCAGAGCTGAGCCTGTCTTGGGCAGGAGGCTGGACTTGGAGACCTTCTGAGGTCCTTCATTACCTGAATTTTCCTGTGATCCTATTAGGTTGTGAGCAGCTTTGCAGGGGGAAGAGACAAATCTCCCTGCCAGCACTTCCTGTGCCAGTTGATGGCTAGCAAAGGTAGATACCAGCTAGCCAGAGAGCATTTCACTTCCATGTGGTGACACTGAGCCCCAGCCCTCGCCCAGGACTCAGCAGAAAAGCCACTGAAGTCACCACTGCCAAAGCAGTGAGCGAGTGGTGTCACATCAACACTGAGGCCTCAGCCTGAAGGGACCAAATATATGTAGAATTTTCTCCTTCTGGCACAGTGGGAAGATGCTGACTAGAATTGCAGAGCTCATGGTGCTGCACCACTGGCACGGAGGAATAGACCAATTAATTGCTTGAGTTCATGTCTTGCATCTTTCTCAAGCCCTAGATTAATGGAAGCAAAGCAAAGAGCGTGGAGTGGTTGACATTTAATGAAATGAATGTTAGTGTTTGAAGGAGTTCTTTATGATCATCTGCTGTGGTGACAGATGTACTAACAAGCCATGAATAGATGGCATAGATAGAAACATTGTTATTTAGATGACAGTACTCGAAAGGTGATACTTGTTTGTCGTACCTGTCCGTAGATCATGCAGCATGCTTTCAGTTCCATGAAGGCAGCAGCTTTTTATAGTAAAAGCCTTAGAAAATCACCTTGGAAAAGAACATCCCATCAAAGTTTTTTGAATGGCTGGAAAAAGACATGGAAGGGTGAATGTAAAAATACCCCCTGCCTGCCTCCAGGGGCTTGAGATTACTCAGTTATTAGGAGGCTTTGGAGGGAATTTTTATCAAGGACGAGATAAAGATACCAGAAGAGGCCCTTTCCCCAGGAGCTTTGTCCCAGGCGTTTATTCTTTGAAATTCCAGGGGGAAAAGAGAGAACAAGGAAGTACAGGGGTCTTATCTAGTCTCCCACTCTCGGAGGATGGCTGGCACTCAGCCAGTTGGGTCAAGAAAGGAAGGAAAGGTCAAACCATATGGTTACAGGCATCAAGAGTCTTGGGGGGAAAAACCATTCCCCAGAGAAATACAACGGGTGAATCCTTGCCAAATAATGGAAGATAAGAGTTCTAGTGAGAGGAGACACCCATCTATGATATGTGTGGGACTCTGTCATGAAGAAGCAATGTTGAATGTGAAATAAATCCTCGTAGTACAGAGCAATCCGTATCGTTCTTGGTGGGGTTGGGTGCAGTGGAGATCTTCTGCGCTGTTTATATTCATGCCAAGTACTTTCTTCTCTTCTTGCAGCAAAGAAAACTTGTGCTGAGTCAGATTTCACATGTGACAACGGGCACTGCATCCCAGCCAGGTGGAAATGTGATGGGGAAGAAGAATGTCCCGACGGGTCAGATGAATCAGAAGCTGCATGCAGTGAGTAGCACCAAGTGGTGATTCTCAGCCTTGTTCTATTATCAAAGCACAGAGAAACTGAATCTGTTATTCCCAGCATTTGCAGGATAATCTGTCAATTTATGCTTGTGTTAAAACAAAAATCACAGACACAAAAGATTCAGGTCATTCAAATCACACGGTTTACAAACTTTCAAATGTACCCGTTTTCCAGACTATGATACAGGCAGTGCTGTCTCGTCTGCATTTCTGTCTGCAAGGGAATTGTAAACATCTTGAGCTGCTTGTCAGGCTCATGATCACTAGCAGTACAAGAAGTGTCAGACTCACCTGGGATCAGGCTTTTGGAAACTGAGATTTGGTGTTTTGCATGGTAACATATTGGGATTTATCATCACTGCAGACAGCACTTCTGTTATTTCAGAGGAGCTTTGCAATGTTACTGCATTGCTCAATCTTCATTTTTTATTTTTCCTCGGAGAACAAATGAAAAAAGCAGCAGATGAAAGATGAGGAATGTAAAATAACTAAAGCTGAGAGTAAGTGTGACAGATGTAACTGCAGGTAACACCCTTTAAAAACCCAGTAAGTAAAAAGAACATTCATGATTTCTATGTAGTGCATTTTATCATGTCCTTTTGAGGAGGCCCGTTTGTGCTCCATTGTTCTAGAACTGTGAAGAGTTGTCTGATGTCGAGTTGAAGGGAATCCCAGAGATATTTAAATGAAAATACTACTATGTAGACTTTTATTTGTGTGCTTACTTATATCTGCAGATCTGTTCTTGCCAGAGCAAGAGACTAGTACAGGCCATTCTATTGAATTTCCAGTCATGTACTTCACAAATATTCCCATGAGTCAGAAGCAGTGTTGGAGGAAGTATTTTATCAGATCTCACCAGATTGGGGTACGTAGAGGACTTCAAAATCAACTATACTTTTATTTTTAATCCTAGTACCAGTCCTACTTTCTCCCTAATTAAGGGAGATGAATGCACTTCCCTTGCATAAAATGAATTGAATCATTTTTGCAGCTGCATACAGGCTACAGAAAAAATTACCTCAATAAATACATTAACATATTTATGTACTGTATTTGTTGGTCTTTCACCCTGCATCCTCCTTAGTTAAAAGCTGTCTCATTAATGCTACTTCCACTACCTGATTGTCTAGGGGGGGGCTGAATAACTAAGCAGCTTCATTTGCTGCAGTCTCTGCCTGCAAATCTCGTGTCAGAGGCCATAGCACAAGCTGGGGATAGTCCATGCAGCACTGAGATCCCTGATGATTTCTGTTAATCATCTTCCATTCCTTTTCTACCCATTTCACCTTTCATTTTTTCCCCTGCTTATTTCATCCTCTGGGGAAATCAGCCTTAAATCTTAAGTATCACAAGAGAATCTTGGTCTGAGCCTCAGATTGTTACCATTGTTCTCTGCTGTCCTTAGAGAAAAGTAATTTGTTCAGATTTTTGTGATTTTTTGATATTTTTTTTTAATCTTTTTTTTTTCTCCTACTTGAAACTTTCTAAGAGACCAAATTCTGTGTTTCTCTGGTGGTTCTTCAGTTCAGAAAAACAGATAGCCCATGAAAACATCTTCCTACAACACAGGAAGGAGTTTGTTCCTGTTCTATTAAAGAAACTATCAAAGAGTGTTGGGCTTTCCTGGTAATTTGGCCCATAATTGTAAAAGGCCTGACTCTGCATCTGTGTAAATCTTATTTAAGATGACAGAGATGTAATGACAGAAAATGTAGTGACAGGCAAAATACATAGATAGACATTCCTGTATGGTACTTCTCTCCAGTCCCATTTTCTTTCTCCCTGATGAAATCAGGGCTGGACTTTTCTTCCTGTGTCAAGGGATGACGGCAGGGCCTGTGATTGTCTCATTTTCCTGCTTAGAGTGCAGCCCAGCCCTGTGGAGGGGCCTGCCCCGCAGAGCTTCCCTAGGGAAGGGACAGGCTGGGAAATAAGAGATTTCTCACCTCTGTTAAGATCAAACTGCTTTATAAAATCAATGGTTTCAGACAGGCCACATAATGACCTGCACCTCTGCCAGGATCTGGGGTTATTCCTCAGTTAATGCAGCACTGGGACATTGTCCATAGTCCATTCAATCCAGAGAGTTTAAGAGCATTAATAATGCTGGCTGCTGCATTTTAGGAGTACTTCCAGCTTAGAATGTGGTGAAAACAAGACTTCCTCTCAGCATCTAGCCACTTGCTAAATGGCTTTTTATCTTCTGAATGCTTTTGTGGTGTGTTTTTAAGGATAGTTTGTGCTCTCTTACTGCTAGTCAGAGATGTCCTGTCCCCATCCCTTGTGCTTGGTTGAAGGTAACAGTTTGTGGGGTTTGGTTTGGTTGTGGTGGGTTTGGTTTGGCTTTGTTTTGTTTTTGTTTTTTTTTTTACAGAATCAAAATTGCACTTTGGTTTTTCAGTTCCCCCAGTCACTGAAGTTGCTCAGCTTTGTACCTAACAATATCCTCTCTAGGGACAGTGGCCATTCCCAGGTGTTCAGGACAGCATGACCTCTGTTCTGTTGGAAAGGTGACATGGCATCACAGCTGGCCTGATTTCTGCTGGACCTGTGATGTCTTCACCTTGTCTGCCATTCATGCCATTACTATTTATGACTGTGTTCTTCAGGGCACTGAATGTATCTGGTAGTGGTGGCTGTAAGAGTATCTCATGAGTCCCACCGAATCCTCAGCTGATGGAATCTCTATGATTTCTCCCTGTTGTGGGTTTTGGTCCTAGTTGAAGGTTGATTAGTTTCTAGCATGGACTGATTTCAGAGGAGAGGGTTATCCAGGCTTTTACTTTGAAATGTTTTGAAATGGGTCATTGTAAATAAGAAACCGCTTATATTTCTTAATTTTTCTGCCAAGACAGGTCTTTGGCACCTGCAGGAGATTTTTGGTATCTCACATGTACTCTGCATTGGAGAGCCCACCACATCCAGTGCCCTGGCCCTGTTTTTCATGACTGTCACTAAAAGCAGCCCAGTGGTGCTTGGTGATCCCCTGGGGCTGTGGTGCAGCCACTGCTGATATACACAGGCTCTGCTTATGAGTATGGAAAGATTCCTCACCTTCTCCTTACCCAGTTTCTTGGAGCTGAGAGAGGGGGAAGGGAAGTCATTTTTCTGACTGAGCTAACAGAGACCTCCAGCAAAATGAATGTTATCCACCTAATGCTGTTCCAGCACAGGTACTGAATCATTCTGCTTTTTATACAAGAAGGAAGTTTTAAATTTCCCTCTGAAGGATTTAGATTATTTAATCAGCGACTTTAACAAAAAAAAAATTCTCAAGAGAAAAATAAAAACAAATGCTAACAATCAGTAACAACACTGATGGGAGTATGAATTAAAGGGATAGAGCAAGTGAAAATCTAAGCTGGCAAACTCTTGCCTTAGGACATTGTATATATAATGAGATCGAGGAATGCAGAGAGCATAAACTCACCACTTATTTCTTTTTCAGATATGTGACATTCTCCTAGTTAAGAGCAGAAATTATTGCACAGAAAGGTACAGAGTGTTAGAGTGTCGGGTGTTAAGACAAAGAAAAAGAGACTGGGAAATCTTAATTCATATTGCATTTAATAGGGGAATGATTTAATAGGGCAGGTTTAATAAGAAACAGCTCTGGAAATAGATCTTAAAATGGAAGTGGAATATAAAATCAAACCCTGAATGTTGGTTTGAAACACAGCACCAGTTCAGGCACTTCTTTCTTATTTTGAAGCACATGTCACAAGTGGTTCAGGGAGATGTATCCAAACTTGACAGTTATATTTTTAGTGGGTATTTTCCATGGTCTCAGGCACTCTGTGTGCTGCTGCTGTGTGTGCTGATCTCTCACAGGGCTGGTCAGTTCTGCCCTCATTTCCTATTAAGTTGCCCAAACGTAAAATCCTGTTGTTGGTAGCATTGATGATGTCGTTCACCCCCAAATGCACAATCCTCTCCCAGCTCTCTGTTCAGCCCAAAGGATATTGCATCTCTATTATTCTTCTTCGATGCAGATCTCCTGCATGACTGAGTGGGTTTGGTGACATTACTGTGCTTTTGTGGAAAAGGACTTAATAAACTGTTCCCTGCCCTTGGAAAATCTTTCCTGGAGAAGGGTGGAGTATTCCTTTCAGGGCATCACATACACTGGGCCATTGAATTCAAGTAGCAAAAGAAAAAACTAGGCCAAGTCAGCCAGGCACAGTCAGATACCCAGTTTTAGGACCTGGGGCAGTAAAGAAAGCTTTTTTTTTTTTTTTTTCCCCCCCAAGGTTAAGAGCAGATCTGTTGGTATAAATGTGATAAGGTGCTGGGGGGTTGCAAATGCAGTGGAACATGTAAATTAAGGACTGTTCTGTTGGAATAATCTGTTAGAGATCATTCAGGGAATTGCATACGGTGATGTTAATGTCAGATGTACAGGTGTGCATTTCAACAACACTCCAGCTGCACCAACTGGCTACAGCCAGCGTAAAATACAGCCCTGTCCCCCTGGCACTGTCCCTGCTGGGCCTTTGGGGGCACTGCTGAATTCCAGCAGCTGAGGACCCCATCTGTAAAGCAAATATAGGACAAGGTGCTGGATGTGGAAACACTTCTAGAGCCACAGGGTCCTCCCAGAGACAAGGCACAAAAGTGGCAGTCTCATTTTCCAGGTGCCCAGACTGCTTTATAGGGCTAGTGATGAAAGCTTTGATTTGTCATTGTGATCAAATTTATTGAGACAGAGTAAAATGAAAACAGCCATGATCATCTGTCCATGAAGTCATGGAATAATTTGAGACAGAGGTTCATAATTTGGACCTTTGGGAGTCATCTAGTCAATTCCTTGCTCAAACTGGACCCCTGTCCTCATGTTTGACCACCCCTGTTAATGGAAAAAATCCCTTTATCTTGACAGACTTTCCTTTGTTGTAGCATGTGTCTGTCACCTCCCATCCTGTCACTGTGCACCTCTGAGAACAGTCTGGCTCCATCTTCACTATTCTCTCCCATTTTGGAGTTGAAGGCAGCAATATCTTCCTTTAACCTTCTCTTCTGTTGGCCAAACAAGTGCTGGTCCCCCAGCCTCTCCTTATTTGTAGTCTCTCACTTCAGATTATTTTGTCAGATAATTGGCAATGATGCAGATCTGTAATCAAGATACAGGTTTTGCTTTGTTCATTCACCCCTGTCAAAGCCTTATCACATCCTAAATATATCTTGAACATTAATCCGTGTCTCAGGTTTTAAGTACTTAGCTTCCAGGTCTACTTTGCAGAGGGTTCCAGACTCCTGGGAGCTCCTTTTCCATGGCAGTGGTTAACAGTAGAGATGGACAGGACTTTTTGAGTTCTGTCAGCAGACCTGTAGCTCCCTGGGCATGGTGGCCTACAGTTCCTTTTTTTTCTAAGTTTGTGTGATTCTTCAAATTCCCACAAATGGATCTTTACCCCTGCTTGAAGCATCCCATCTCTGCCCACTGCTTCCCAAGTGCCTCTGGATCCACAAACACTGCACCTGCCTGGAGTTGCCTCCAGCTGTGTCCTGACTGAGCAACCCTGAGCCAACCTCAATATCCCTCAGGATCCTCAGGGACTAACACGAGAAGTTTTTGACAGAGTAAGGATTCAAATCCAGTTTTTCTGGCATCCTGTTCCTTTTCTTGAAGCGTGAAATTATTCTTTTTACATGAAAGGAAATTCAGCAAACTCAAAGCCGAGCAGTTTTTCCCCAGTAGTGGGATAACTTTGTCTGTGCCTCGTGGGCAGTGAATTACATCTCCTTTTCGATGATGATTACATGGCTTTGGTGATCTCAGCATTTTACTTAGCTAAAGATGTAAATGAATTTAGGATTTGTAATGATTGTGCTGCAATTCTACCAGTGATGAAAAGTTCCAAGTAGTACCTACTCAAAAAGTGTTTTTCCTTTATGGGAATGTGTTTAGAACTTAAGTCTCAACAGTGACCTTTGCAGAGGGCTGACCAAATTCTGTAGGAAAACCAACTGAAAAAACCTCCCGGGTCTGGTCTGATGTTTGTATTGTTCTGTTCTGGAGCAGTGTTATCTTGTGAGGGAGTCACTTTTTCATGTAGCATTGCCTGCTTGGACATTTGCAGTGTTTCCACCCCCCAGATCGATTCTGAGCTTGTGCTTGTTGTTGACAGCTACCAAGTTTAAACACCTGCATTTAAACATTTTCCCTATTGGCCTAATGCCTTCATGCAGTTTATAGACAGGAGGGGTAATAAAAGAGTTGGATGCTGCCTTTTTATGGCTACAATTAATCTTGCAGTTATTTCAATAGGAGAGAATAGCAGGAAAATGAAAGTTGAGTGTGTGAAGCTCTTGTATGTGTAATTATTTAACAGGCTAATAAATTGAACTGCTAGAAACATAAAAGATTTTCAGAAATCTCAAGTAGCTCTTCATTGCCAAGTGCTTTTGTTTTTTCCATTCTCTTGCTGCTTGCTTTCTGAAGCTCAGATTACCTGATTTTTATATTTATCCTTTTGTTTGTTTATTGAGGGAAGGATGCAGGAATCACAGTTGTTTAACTATTACGGCTGAATGTGAAAAGGAAATAATTTCTGGGAATCAAAGGCAAAACATAATTTTCAAATTGAAATGTTTTAACTGAATGAAGTAGTATTGCAGTGCAAGAGCACAGACAGCAAACCTTTTCTCCTTTTTTAAATGGGTGAATTATTGTGTGAGGAAAATAAGTGAATATCAGATGACTTTATCTTAATGTTACTGACATTAAAATAGCTTCTGCATTTTAGTATCATAATGAATTGTATGTTGACACTGGGTTTCCTTGTTATACCACTTTCGCTTTGATGGCTGTCTTTCCTCTTTCTCCATTCCTGCAGTTGTAGGATCCTGTTTTCATTCACTCCCACTGAAATCTTCTGCAGTTTTAATAAGGGTCTCATGACACTCCATCCTGCTTCCTTTAGGATTAGGATCATGATTAAGACTGGTTTAATATGCAGTCTCTGCATGCTTTGGAAGGTAATTTCTGTAATTTAAGCCTTGCAGTGGAGATTTTTAATGCCTGCAATGCTTTCAGAGAGATTGTGCTCTGGGGTGAGGGTCACAGCCAGCACTGCCTGCACATGTGAGAGTGGTGTCAATCCTCCCTGTGCCTTTGTGGGATGCACTGAGAGCCTTAATCAAGGCTTGGCTTTAGCAGTAGCTCCAGCCTCCTTTCTAGGGACTCTGTGTTCATGACTATATTTGAAGTGCCACATTTCAGCTCACCCTTTTTGTCTTGTGTTTTAGCCTACGACAACACATTACAAATCCTTTGCCCTAAAATGCAGGGAGCTGCGTAGCTTTGTTACAGCACACGTTGGGCTCATGCCAGTTCTTGCACCCTTTTTCTGGCCTGTGCTCATCGTCTTACCCTGTCACTGGAGCTCCCTAGGCTGTATGAGACTGTGATTCTCTGTTTTGGCAGAGGTTGCAAACATAACCACACTTCTCTTTTTATCCTGTACAGGGATTAACATGTGTAACGTGTTTGTCAATTGATTTCATTTCTGGCCACTCTTTGTGCGTTTCTGTGTGTAAAATCATACATGTGTATTGAGAAATGCACACAGACACGCAGAGAAAAGAACAATTGGTCATCCAAGTATTTCACCAGGTATGTCAGCCCCATGTGGAGTGTGACTGAGAAATAGCAATTAACATACTGAATTCCACTGGAATTTGCATTGTTGCTTCACAATTCCTGCCTCTAGACATGTTGCAAGTGTCAAACTTGGAGCTGAGTTGTGAGAACCAGCAGGGATATTTGTAATGAAGTCAAGGTGTTGGTGGTAAGGGAAAGTCTTTTCTTCCCAGCCACGGGTCCACACATCAGTGTTCTTGTGCAACAGCCCGAACACATTCAATTAAAATTGCCATCTAAGCTGCCTGTTCCATCCTCTAAAAAAGAAAACAGGTGGGGGTTTCTTTGTATGTATATAAAAGATGAAATGTTCACTCTGAGATAAGAAACACAATTATTTAATAGCACCAGAGCCTTTTCAGACTTACTTTCTTTTGCACATAAAAGGACGAGGACATACTAGAATTAATTAAATCTATGCTTGTCTACTGAATCCTTTTTTTTTTCCTCCCTGAGTTCTTCGTGTCCTCTTACTTCCTTTGAGCAGCATTTCACTTCTCAGTACCTTTAAAACCTCAGATGAGTTGTCGCTTTAAGCATGGAGAAAACAGCATCTCCCCTTGGTACGAGCCTGGACCTTGGTGCAGCACTGTCCTCCCTGTGGCCATGCAGGTGCTGCCAGGAATGGGTGCGATGGGCTCCCTGCAGCTGCTGGGGTGGGCTGGGACACTGCACTCAACTTTTTCTTTGTGGTATGAAGTTTTGGCGAGTCCTGCCTGCTGTTTGTTTTATTCAGTCCTTCGACAGAACAGAGAGGGGATGCTGTCCTTGCAGATATGAGGTGAAATCCAATGCTGCACCATCCTCAGGCAAGCTTTTAATTTTAATTTTAAAAATAGAGGCTTCAGGAAGCAGGAAAAAAGTGTTCTACAATGAATTCCGGCAGTGTCCTGGAGAGCTGTATAATTTTTTCTTTCTATGATTTTATCACTCGTCTTGGCAGGTTTCATTATGTTTGCTCATCAAGGGACCTTTTGTGCCTTTATTTTCCCTTGTGACAAGGAGCACTTTTGCGACCATAATCTCTTTTACAAATAGATCTCGTCTCAGTGCTGCTCAACTCCTTTATCCTTTGTACAGTTTTGTCCCCCTAGCGTTCTGTGGGGCTTTTTCCTCCCTGTTTTGATTGGAATTGGAATAATCTCTGTGCACAAGAGAGCGAAAGTGAGCCTGGGAGGAAGGAAAATGAAGGAGCAGCTGCTGCTGCGCTGGGCTCGCCGAGAGCCTCGTGAGGGGCCGTGGCTGTGCGGAACCAGCCCAGACCAGGGGTGCTCTGTGAGCATTCCCCCTTCCCAGTGCCAGGGGACAGCCTTGCTCCTTCATCAGCCACAGAACGACAGGGAAGGAGCCACAGGAACCCCCTGCTCTCATTTGTGCTGGAGCATCTGCAGAAGTGGAGCTGCCTCCGCTGGGCCTGGTGTCCCCTGAAGTGTTTGTTGGTGCTGATGTGCCTGTCCTGGGCTGGCACCGACTGCAGAGCACCCACTGTGCTGACTGAACAGCAGGGAAAAGGTGCTCCCTGTTCCACTAACAGCTTGGCAAGGCTGGCAGTTCCAATTCTGGACTCTTCCCTATGACTCTGACACCTCTGACCTTGTTTTAATGATATTCCAGCTTTTCCGAGGAGGAACTGAGAAGTTTTCCTGCTTATCAGGTACCTGATAAGCACCTGATCTTGTTGTAACTTCTACTGTTCAGTTTTTTAAAATATTTGATTGCTGGCATGCTTGGAAACAGCATCTTAAGCAGGTTGCTTCAGCTGAAAATGACTGGGAAGAAATTAAGATAAAAAGCGATTGGTAAGATTTTCTAATCTCTTAGATTTCTCAGAGAACACCAAGCTTTTGTATAGCGTATGTAAAATGAGAATGTTTTGTATAGTGTATGTAAAATGAAAAAACCCACCCTGTAATAGTAGATTTAATTAAATGAATCTGTGAGGAAAAATTAAAGTGGGCTTTGGAAGAGGTAATTCAAATACCCCAACTATTGTATCTCTAGTCAGATACTATGTTTTGGTTTTTACAAAGGAAGAGCGTGTCCAAGCTTCTAATAGAGCTTTTGATTATTTTAATCAATGGTTTCTTTCCAGCTTGCACAATATGTTTACTTCTAAGAAACAGCAATGCTGGGGAAGATCACAATAGAACCATCTATGTTTTGTCTCATAAATAAAGTTCTATTCTGTTTCCATAATTACCTGTTATCTGATGTGAAACCTGGAGAAATGGTTCCTGATTCATTATATTCAAGCCAGACAGTGAGCTAAAAAGCTCTTAAGGGATTAAAGAAACATGGTCACATTTTTAAGTTCCTTTTTGCACATGACTACTCTACCACAAGCCCATTCTAAATTGTTCTTCTGTCTGATAACCACCAAGCACTTAAACCAGCAACTCGAATCATGATTTGTAATTTCAGCACCAAGACGTGCTTCAGAAAAGCGGATCCAACACGGGTCCTGTAATAGCAGTCCCAGTTTCCTTTGTAATTAAGTAATTGTGTTTGCAGTGTAATTAAGCAATTGAGTTTGCAGCAGGGCATTGCTGAAGCCAGTGGGGTTCTGCCCAGGCTGTGCAGCTGCCTTCTGGCACAGAGCTTGCGGCTGTGCTGAGGTTCCAGGGGGCTGGCAGAGGGATTTGCTATCAGAACACACTCAAGTAATGAAACTGAGGAGTAGCAGGAGGAGTGGGACAGAGATTACTGCTGCCTTGTGGTGGGGCTGTGGGCGACTGAAGTGGTTAAAAGCGTCTTTCCTTCTGGAAAAGACGTGGTGTCATTTTGTCAAGGCTGCTGCTGTGTTGTCATAACTGGGTGATTGGAGTATGTCTGATTATATTCCTCTTCGATAGACACCAGCTAATAATAGGGCTATAAACTGTGATTGGATTTTTCCATTGGCTTAAAAGCTTTTAACTGTGGCTCTTGTTGGCCTAATTTCTTGCCAGGTTTTTTTGTTAACTGAGTAAAAGTTGAGCACATGGGACATTTTAAGTTGACTGTTGCTTTTCCACAATCCCTTACTTAAATTTTTCATCCACAACTCTTTCGTAAGATACTTTCTTAAGTCACTGTTTTCCAAGAAGTGTAGGTAAGGAGCAAAGCCTCGATGTTCCCAAGTACACCAGGAAATATCCATAGGACTCAGACTGAGACTTCTGAAAGAGATTGTCAGTGTTTAAATGCACTCTTTGGGATGCTTCAGTGTAGGCAGCAGCTTCTAAGGTAAATGCTGTGAATTAATGGATTCTAGGAGACAATTCCTTTTTGCAGGCTCTCTTGTAGTGGTAGTTGGAAAGGAGGCATCTGGCCATGCCTGTGCTTTGCTAACATGTGTACATGCATCAGTAGCTCAATGAAGGCACTGAGGTGCACAGGCTCTGACAAAAACTGAGCCTAAGCAACTTCTTCAAAACCATGTGAATGCTTAAAAAAAAAAAAAAAAAAAAAAGTGGGAGTTTGAAATCAGTGTAGCCTTTAGGCGCAGATCATCTCTCCCACATGTGTCCTCAGATTTTGCCTCTTGCTGTTCTACTGCCTGCTGTAGCTGGATTTCGTTGTCCTGAAATTTAAAGGTCACTTCAAATGTTACTTCCAGCTGCTGTTAGAGGGGGACCATGGATTTTTGGGTTGTTGAGAAGTCAGCCCATCATTGCAGAATGATGTTGTCTCGGTACCAGTCATGCTCCATTGCTTGGTGTGTCTTGAACTATTCCTTGTTGTGTTTTGTGAGCTGGAAATCTTGCTTCGGAAGGTTTAAAGATAAGTGTTTAGGCAAAAGTGTCTAGCAGAATAATGGAGAAAATGGAGAATTTTCATTGTTCTTCTTTTTCCTTCCTTTCATTGTTACACTGTGGAGGTGTAAACATTATACCTTCTTTTACTTGAAATGCAGATTTGTCCTTTGAAACGATACTTGGAATGCAAGCCAGAAGAAGTAACAGATCTCAACTGCTGGTGGCCTCAGATCAGTGGTGTCCTGAATTCTGAGCACAGTTTGAGTCCTAATGCACGAGATTTCTGTTTATTTAACAGTGGCCTTTGCATTGTGCTTGCACATAACAACTCCTGTCCACCCCTCTGAGTTCTGCTTTACAGTTTCTTTCCACAGAGTACTGAGCAAGGAATTTCCATGTGTTTCTGTTTTCTTTATGAGATTGGAGCCCATGATATTCTCAGCATATGGTATGAAATATTTATTATTGTTTTTAGAGGTTGGTTTTAGGAGACAGTCTGTGATGTGACTGCATTTAGTAACATAAATGAAAGTCCTTTTCTTTTTGCATATACTTAAGGAGCTATGAGGAGTTAGTCATGGTGAGCTCTAAATACCAGGGAGACGACCACTGTGAAAGCATTTCAAAAGGAAGTAGCTGGAAGCTATAGAAGGATGTTTAGAAAAGGCCAATTTAAACTAAATAAAAATGTAATCCCTGTTATACATAATAAATGAAGAAGAAATCTCTAAAATTGTGTTGAAGAATTAAAAGAAAAACATGTCTGGGATTCTGGTTCCTGCAAAAAGTGTATTCAGTGATTATGCAAAATCAGAACTGTGGGGTCAGTTCTTAACTTTACATAGCCTGACAACAATTTTGCATATTCTTCTCCTTCACTTGGATTTTTTTCATTCATCTCCTGTGGTTTTGGTTTGGAAAAGCAGTGATTTTTCCAGAGTGTAAGGCAGCTGCCACTGGAAGCTGTCGTGTAACTTATGTTCCAGAAGGAGTGAATGTGTCCCTATCTGCTCATCAAATATTTTGAGAACAAGGGCTGATGTTTCTGGCTTTCAAGACACATTTTCTCTCCTCCTGAGCCGAATGAAAAATTTTCATAGTTCAAACCCACACATGTGCTGACTGGCTTTCTCTCTACTGGAATTACTTAAGCACTTTCCCAAACTCTAGAGATCTTGAGAGATCAAAACTGGCTGGATGGAGAGAATGGAGAGGTTTGAGAGGGGAAGGAGGAGCAGGAGCCTCGAGAGTGATGGTTCAGTGCATGGTTAGGGCAGCCAAGGATGACACAAGCCAGTGCACACAACAATGGATGCAGAAATCTGTCTTTAAAAACAAAATTGCTCCACGTGGAGCTCCAGCACATTGTGTGGAGTGCAGTTGTTGTCAGCCAAAACCAAGTTAAGAACTGGACCTACACAGCAGAGAGACTGGGCTGACCAAGTTGTGTTGTTCTGTTGATTAAAAATCAGCAAGAGCACCACGTCCTCTTCTGTAACAGGCTCACAGAATCTGTGTTTGCTTTTCTGTATAACCTGGGTCATGGATAACCGTGTGCACCTGGGTTCTGTATAACCATGGGTACATGCTGGAATCTGGATTCTGGGGTGACGTGTAGGCTGGTTTAATACTTTGTGTGGCCGCACAGTGTTACCTGTATGGAAAATGTAATCAAATAATGCATTTGAACATTGTTATGAGCACACTTCTCCAGGCATAGTCACTCAGGATATCAGGGTTTTTTCAAACATGAGGAAAGGAGTTAGGGTTTTTTGGGGTTTGTTTTTTTGTTGTTGTTGTTTTTGGGGTTTTGGGGGGTTTTGTTGTTTGTTTGTTTGTTTGGGGTTTGTTTGTTTGTTTGTGGGTTTTGATGATTTAATGTGGCTACTCTTGTTTTGGATTGTGTTTTTTGTTGGTTTTAATTTTTTTAACCTAACAGAATGAAACACTCTTTAGATATCCAGACGTTTTTCATACTTCAGATGCTTTTTAGTGGTGATGCAAGAGAGTATTTCCTTCCCATTCTGAAGGTTATATTGGTTCAGCTCAGCCTTTCTATTAATTCCAGCTGGGGATCATGAGAAATGTGTGTTGCTCTAGGACTAAACTGTAATTGTGACATGGATCAAAATCTCTGCCAGGCTGTTCTTTCCCTCTCCCAAAGCAGATTAGCAGCCTGGCATCTGTTTTCTTTGGGGAAGATGGCAGAGATGCCCAGAGAGCAGAGGAGCTGCCTCACAGCTGCCCTTTGTGCCTTCAGTGGAAGTGCCTGGGCTTGCCAGCCGTGCCCAGTCCCTGATGTTGGCAGCCAGGGCTGGGCCAGGGCTTTGGGTCTTGAGGCAAAGCTTTTCAATCTGCCAGAGCCTTTCCCCTTGAGCTCCATGTGTCTTCACTCCTGCAGTTGCCAGGTGGGAAAGACCTACATAAAGACAGCTCTGTCACATTGTCAGAGAAGGTTTTGGAAAGGTTGGGCACTCTGAGTGCAGTTATTTAAAGTTCTGACATCAGAGTCCCCCAAGTCTTAAGTGGCTGTGTAGGAAATTATAGCTGACCTGCATAGGAAATGAGGTGTACTTTCAACGTGAATGTCATAAAAATTACTTTATCTAGATCAAGTGCCATCTTACCTACTATACAGGTGACAGAACTTGGTCTCAGAGATCTGTTCTGCTTCTTTTAGTTATGGTAGGTTGCAAAGAAAGTCTTCCTGCTGAAAGCATTAAAAAAAAATCATGTACCAGCCCTTAAAAACCACATTATGCTGTATTTCTGTGAGCTTTTCTCCTGCTTGCTCTGTGAGTGGGATTCCTGCAAAGTAAGTTCAATCACTGAGTTAGCAAATACTTCAGGAGCACCAGAACTTCTGAATTTGATTTCACTTCCACCCCTGACTCCCATTCATTCATGTCCTGGGCTTGATTGATTCTTTGGTGCATAAGAGAGTAAGAATTCCAATTAAAAGTTTCCCCAGTTTCTTCATGCATGGATTGTCATCCAGGCTGGGCTTTTGATGCAGCCTTTTCTTCAGCAGAGCATTCTGCCCTGCCATGTATTTTCAGTGAAGATATAAAAATTCCCCTCGAGGTATCATATTTTTTTTATTTTATTCAATTTGGCCACCACATTTGGGTATGAGGACAGAGAAGCAGACTATTGGGGGGAAGCATTAATTGTATATGAAAACTTTGTTTCTGTAGGAAATTTGTGTAAGAATCCATATATTGAGAGTTGAAATTATTACAGTCTAGGTACAAGGGGGAGTTAGGCAATCAGTTTGTAATAGATGTAATCATTTATAACAAGTTCATTGAATAAGGAAAGCCAGAAACAAGCATGAGAATTTTGTGATCAGGTATAGGAAGGATTTTAAGGAATTCTTTAGCTGTGTGAAAATCCATGTAGTGTGGTACTGGTCAATGAGAGTGGAAGTACAGGCTGCAGTGGCAGAAACTGAGTAAATACTGAAAGTATTTCTAATTTCTGTTCAGAAGGAAGAGGAAGAAGTTGCATTTGCACGTTTAATGACATGCCTGCTACTCAACAGCAGCTATGAAAGGTTTGGCGTTTAAAGCAGAAGCACTGACAAACTCTCATTGAGGGACACAGCCAGTCAGTTTTCTGATCTGTACTTTTTTTTTTTTTTAGAACTTGCATCACTGGTTTTTGCAGATGTTGGAACGCTGGTGGCAGTTTCAGTAAGTTAGTAAAAGCTGTATTTTTAGGGTGGTTTAAAAGGTTAAACAGAGCACAGTACAGAAACTGCTGTAGAAGGTCTGTAGCCCGAACTTAGAGTTCCTGACTGCTACAACAATAACAATTCAGCTCCAAAGCTGTGTGCGCTGAACTGGCTATTGTTAGTTTTGGACAAAACCACAGAGAGCCTGATAATAGAACATAATAAATCAAGATTTAAAAAAAAAAAAAAAAAAAAATCCGTGTCACCGTGTTAGGGAAAACAAGAGTTGTGTCACTTCTCGGTGGTTCTTGATTGAATCGTGACCTTGTTAATAAGATACTGTGAATGTTAATAAGCTACTGGGTGTATTTTGTGAAATGTGATTTGACTTAAACATAAAGGTTAGAAAAATGTATTTTACAACATAATTAGAGGTCGTGCTAAGCAAGTTGAAGAGCAGATGGTGAGAGCTGGTAAAAGACATGGGCAGGTGCTCTAAAGTGGAAAGGTTATTAGACGAGGGGCTGTGAACAGCCTTACAAGGCTCACATGATTAGAGTTGAAAAATAAACCTTATTAGAAGGGTATTTGATATTAGATTTATTGAAGAGAGGGTTGAGAGTTGCCTTTATCAATTTACACCTTGGTCTCTTTGGTTTCATCACACAGTTGTTTCTTTAGCTTAGCAAGAATCAGCCTAATCCAGGACACTAGATAAGAGAAATACAGATAAGATACAGCTCTTAACAGTTGTGGCAGATAAAGTGGACTCACTTGTACAGAAATGCTGACTGACTGAAGTCTTTAAATCAAAATAGGTACCTGTCTAAACAAGGTGTTGATGTGGAGAGTCTTTGCTGTGCAAGCATTTAACAGTCCTGAGGCTTTTGGACGTGGGGAGTTCTCTCAGCAGCTGCGCTGACAGCAGTGATGCTCACAGTTTATCGGTGAAGGCACTTGGCCCAGCTGCTGCAAGGCACAGCAAGCTCTGACACTGGAAGAAACTCCACCTCGGAATCACTCCATCCAAATCACTGGGAAGGAATTTTCAGGGCAAGAGTTGTGTTGTTCAGTTAAGGGAACTCCACAGGTGGGGGAGAACCACTCTCCTTTCTTCTCCCCAGCCATGGATCATTATTTGAAGGTCGCAAAATCCCAGATTTGTCAGGGTTGGAGATCATCCAGTCCAATGCCCCTGCTGAGGCAGGGTCACCTGGAGCAGGTGACACAGGAACATGTCCAGGTGGGTTGGGAATATTTCCCGAGAGGGAGACTCCACAACCTCCCTGGGCAGCTGTTCAGCACTCTGCCACCCTCAGCATAAGGAAGTTCTGGAAAATGTCTCCAGAGAAAGTCATAGGTATCAAGAAACCTTTTTTTTCTGTTCTGTGATCCTTGGAGATGTGTTTTTCTGAACACATGGAAACCAGGAGAAATCTTTGAGAGGTGCCAGGTCACACTGACAGCAAATATAATTGGGGAGATTTTGCACATTGTAGTAGCTCATCACCTGATTCGTGATTGATGGCAGAGTTTTCATGGAGTTAATGAGTAGAATGTTAATGAGTAGAAGCTACCCAATATACATCCATGTAGACTATATGATATATACCATCTCTATCTATTATATATACTTCTTTTCATCTCTGATGCGCACAGAATATGCCCAGAGATAACGAGGCACTGTGTTTCAGGTGGAGGAAGCTGTTTTGGCATGTTTTGCTGCTGAGCCGTTTGAAGTCATTTGCAGCCTTTCAGCATTGGGAAGCGACAGTCGCCGCTCCAGCAGCCTCTGTTGTCTGAACAAGCTCTGGCTCCTTCCCTTCTGATCAAAAGCATTTGGTGAAAGGTGCAGCTTGGATCCTTTAAAGCATCTCATTATGGGTTATATTTAGAAGTGTGAAGAATATATTATTAATTACAAGGATGCTCCAAAGCAAAGAAGCTGTTTTATCCATGCCCTTGATGAACAGAAAAGTTCCTGTGCTGAAGGAAGGTTATGCAATTAACAGTATATTCATTAGGAGTTCATCAGATAGCAAACTATGCTTATCTTCAGGATGGTACTGGAATATCTGACAATTTCCTAGTTACTGCCTAAGTGATAAGGAAGAGCGAGAGACAGGAACTGCCAGCTCCTGGTGTATGAAGTTTTATAAATTTCCTGGTTATATAAATTTTACTGTCAGTAAAATTTATATAATACAGTTTACATATCTGTTATATGCTAGTTATATATATATATATATAATATTTTACATCTCAATTTACAGGCCAAGTAGTCTCTTGCTGCCTTGCTGGAAAGAACTGGAGGTGGAAGTTGGCTCCACATATTTCTTGGTTGCTGAATGAGCACAGCGTATGAACACTGTGAGGATATTCCAAGGTTTTTGCTCTCTTTCGTTCCCACAGAACCCCTCTTACCAGGGCAGCTGTCCACTGCGTTCATCCAGTACCATTCTGGATATTTGCTTCCACCTGCTCAGTACTCTCAAATCCAGTCTGTGCACTGGGCCTGTGAATTTCTCCAACTTAGGAGATTTTTTCATTATTTTCAGTATTTACAAAATACAATAATTTTTCTGTCTTCAAATTCAGACTGGCATCTGGTAATTGATTTTTGCTAATTGTGGGATAAAGTCAGGTGAATTTTTTTAACCTAATTTTGAGTTGAGCAATAATTTGCTTCCAAAGAAGTGGAGAAGTGCCTAAATATGCCAGAATATGTATGAAATAAGCTGCCATCTGGAATTTGCTTCTGGATTTGTTGTAATAGAAATGGAGCAATCTGGGATGCATATTTTGGGGCATTCTAGAGATTAATATATAGGAAGAAAAATAGAAAAATCTGTCCTGGTGCTGTGCTTAGCTGCTTGTATAAGAATTTGACAAGTGACCGAGGTGATAATGTCTGGTAGGCTTGGAGTAAGTGAGATACTGCTAGTGGAGAGAATGAATTATTTTTAGAAACTAATTTTTTAAACAGCTCAGGGTCACAGTGCCAACAATTTGAAGAAAGCCTAGAAAACTCTGTCACTTTTATCTCTAAACTAAAGCCAGTCAAATAACATTTGATTCAATAAAAAGTAAATTTGTCTCTTTTCTAAAAGTATCTGTGCAGAAATGGTTCCAAGATGCTTTCAAACTGCTGCGTTACAAATCCACACAGGGAGGGATGATTGATTTCTTGTGTGCTGCAATCTGGAGTATTTTATCACTGAATCTTTAGTGAAGACAGTTGATGTTGTTAAAGCTGCAATGTGTTTAGACCCAAAGCCTGGGAATAAAGCAGGGAGCATTATTGGATCGGTACGGATCAGGAGAATATGGTTATTACCTGTGTTTCTGTGGAGATCAGCTCTTTCCGTGTCTCTGCCAGCTCAGACCGGGAGGGATGGGCTTTGTATCAAGGGTGGGCTCCGGTGTGCCCGTGGGATGCCCAGGTCATGGGAGTTAGCTGACGGGAATCAGGCACAGGCTGACACCTGAGTAGGTGACAGGAGACCTGGAATGATCCCAGCTGGGGGGAGGCTGAGGCTCTCCCCACCTCTGCCACATCCCCGGGCTCTGTTCAGCAGCTCGGCGCATCATTTGTCACCTCTGTGGCTGCGTGAGAAAGTTTCAGTTGTTGGAAGATCTGTTTGCCCACAAGGCTCCGGAATCACCGATCTCGGGCAGGGAACAAGTTTTCCTTTCACAAGTTGCATTTCTCGGGGTTAATTAGCTGACTTCCATTCAGGCCCAGCTTGTGCCGCCGTAACCTCCCGACTCTCATTTCTTCCTTGACTCTCCCCTTTCTTCCCGGAGCATGTCTGTGTTTGAGCTCTGCTGATTCCCAGCTCCTTTGCTGCCAGTGTGTGCTGCCTCAGCTGTTACCCTCGGGTGTTTCATTCTCCTAAGGCTTGCCTGAATCACAGCTGCCTTAAAAGCATCACGCAGCACTAATCAAGGGGGGACACAGTGGCTCATGTTAGATTTTTAAAGGTTGTTTGTAGCCAGACTTAGTTTTCCACGGTAGGCACCCCCGGAAAAAAGCAGAGGCAGAGAACTGGTGTTGAGAAACAGAGATCAGCTCTCAGCCATGTCAAAAATTTGAGTTCCATTTGATTTTTGGGCTATAGGAAAGGCAAAATCATTTTTTCATTTTATCCCCCTTTTTTTTCTTCTTTTTCTCTTTTCTCCCCTGACCTCCCCCATTACTGTTAATTCGGAAGGAAAGGGAAGGCTGAACTGCATTGCAGCTGGCAATGTGTACATGGATTGACAGGGTAATTATTGATGCAGACAGTGGTGGGATGGGAGGTTTGACAGGGCAGTGTTGTACATCACTCTCTTTCAAACAAGCTCTAGAAACAATAGAGTTTAAGGAAGATGTTCTGTTCGGGGTAGAAAAAAGCAGAGTATTTTTTCTGACCTTCTTAAACAAAGTCATGTCATTGTTGGAATTTTTTTTTTTTAAGCTTAGCTTTTGATTGAGCATGAAAAATGCCTCTCACAAAAGGGAATATTTAATAGCTTTTCTATTAGAAAACTATCTCTAAAGAAAATTTTGAGTCCTGGGTTTTGCTGGCAGGCCTGGGTGTTTGCTAACTACCAAAGTCAACTGTCAGTTTAATGTGAACCTGTTTGAGATCAGCAGTGCACATTGCTGCTTCACTTCTGCCAAGAACACGTTCTTCAGCTGCTCTGGTTTCTTACTTGATGTCTAGGATTTTCCCTGTGGTTTTTATTAGTGTCTTCCTGCCTCTCTGCCAAGCTAAGGGCATGACCAACTGGTCCTTGAGATGAGAGAAAACCACCAGTGAAGAGAAAATAAAATTTTAAGTAGTCCAAAGTGATCTGAAGAAATCTGATGTGGAAACTCAGGTTTTCAACAGCCAGAGTAATGTCTTAGAGACACAGCTCCTCTTGAAGGCAAGTTCTGCTCTGGGTTAGAGGAGGAGCAGAGAGAAAGGCAAGAGGGTCTGGTGGTTTCACCAGGTGGGACCATGTCAGGGTTTTAAACAGCTCTCCATTTTAACTCCAGGGTCAATTATGGATTTTCCTCTTCCATCAAGAATTCCTCTTCCATGCAAAGGGCCAAAATTAGTAGAAATAGGGGGGAAAGTTGGCAGATGGCCTCCGACTTGAGTTTATCAAAATCCCCTTTTTGTTCCTCTAAACAATGTCATTGAAGCAGGGCAGTCACTACAGGGCTGTATTCATTTCTTCTCTGGATTAATCTGGGTAAATGTTTCTCGTGACCATATGGCTCTGGTGGCAGGGAAGATGAGAAACTGGCATTCCGAGGTGGCACGTGGCTCCTGGGCTCTCCCGTGGCTGCACACTGGGCAGTGATGCTTTACTCAGCTGGCGCTGGGCTGCCCCAGCCTCATTCTGCTGTCACATCTCTGCCTTGCCCCGTGGAGTCGAGCTCGGCTCTGCAGCAGGTGACACCACAGGTGTGGTGTGCTCATGGTGGTTGCGTATGTTGGTGTTGTCCAGAGTCTGCAGAAAGTGGTAGCAAGGAATGGAGCCGGAATCCCAGGGTTATCCCGTGTCTCATTCAGGTTTATGAAAGGATTTGTGCATCCCTGACCAAAGCAGTGCCTCGAGGCATTTCCCATCAGAGCCATCAGGGCACTGCTGATCATACAGAGAGGGCTGGGTGGAGAGAAAGGCCAAGGCAAGACTGGCCTTGAGGGATTGCTGACAGTATCTGTGGAACTGTTCGGTTTCCCCTGGAAAGGCAGCTTTTGTCTCAAGGTGCTTGGGCAGAAAAGCTGCTTTAGGGAATGAACTTTTGCAATGAATTCTCACGTGTGCAATGGCAGGTAAGGAAATGTGGTTTGTTTGGGAGCAGAAAGCCCTCACTGTATCATGTGCATCTCTCTCATGCCTAATCACCTGTCATGGTCTCTTAGAAACTGGTTTCTCTGTGCACAACCAGACTTGACAGTGGGGGAATGTCACAGTGTATTCTGCAGACACCAGTTAAAATAACACTGTTGTTTTACAACCACTAGATGGTTAAAAAATGGAATTTAATGAGGATCAGCAACCTTGTATCCTGACTGCTGTTAAACATCTGATCTTTGTAAATTCTGAAATTTCAGAAGTATGACCATGAGGACCATTTTAAAGGCAGTTAAAAAGCTTTCTGATTGCTACTGAAAGTATCACAATTTTCCTGCAGTTTGAGACCAAGAAGGATCATGTAATCATCCAGTCTGACCTCCTGTTTACCATGGGCCATTGACCTACATTTGGATTTACCAAAACAAACAAACAGACTTGAATTTAAGGACTTTATTTCTCAGCAGCAGGGCCTGTTGGGCACATCAGGTAGGGAACAGAATTGCCATCAGAACAGTATCTGGAGAAGCTGTGAGATGAATTAGGTGAGATGTGCTCAGATGATCGCAGCGAAAGAGCATTTGCTGTGTTTACAGGAAAACAAAATCAGCTGAAGTCCTGCCAGTCAGACTGAGGGAAGGAAATGCTTTTTGTGGCCAAGTTTGATGGTAGTTTTGACTTTTGAAGTGGATAAGTAAGACATAGGAATCAAAGATGAAATGGTGCACTGGAAGGCCAAGAGCAGCAGTCCTTTCTGTGCAGCTTGCTGTCTGGGCTGTGACAGTATTCAGGATTCCAGGTGTGCCAGGATAGCTCTGAACCTGGGATTCTTCCTGACCCATGCAGGTGGCTCACGTTGTGAGACATCATGGAGCTTAGCTAAAACCTGATGCCATTTGTCTGTGCAGCCTGCTACAGAGATCTCTCACCTCCTTGCACTGTGCTCAAATATGGTTTATATTACCTGTTAAAACTATTGGCATGATACCAGGGAATCATTTTCTTACTAGAGTTTGTTTGTAGTGTCTGTGCTTTTGGAACACACTTTTGCTATTAAAGTTACTTCACTGTTACTCTGACAGTGAGTCTCTGTTTCAGTAATTAGGATTAATCCTGGGATTTTGAATTTGTGATTATTTCACTCTGATGTCAGAGGTGGTAATCACCAATGTGCTAATCTGCACAAAAGCAAGGTTCCTGCTACCTATCTCTTTTAGACAAGCTGAACCCTTTGTGTGCTAAGCTTATTTTCTCCCTCCAGTTTCAAGGTAGAGGAGTTGGAGACTCATCAAAGACTACTAATGCATGGTGTTGTAAAGGAGCCCTTCTTACAAGCACACAAGAATGGAGTTAATAAGGGCTATACTATGCAGTGCAATGGAGGGAAATCTGTGCAAATCCTCCTCTGAAACCTGGGAACTTCTGAACATAAGTCATCATCAAACAAATCACACCACTGACTCCAACTATTTATCAGGTGTATCAGTTGTTCATACTGTTCCTGACATTTTACAGTATGGTTCCTTAGTCACCTTTCCTAATCTGTCTTTTGATTTGCTTAATTTATGTTGAAAGTTTAAGGGCAGTGCCCATAAGGTGATGATCTTTTTGCGTAGGAAGAATAGATTTTTCACTGTTTCTGTGCCTTTGCATGCTGCCACAAAGGTTTTGGCACATCAGCCTGTACTCACACACTCACAAATGTAGAGTCAGGTATATCAGTTCAAGCTCCCAGGCCCTGGGAATTGGTGTTGTCAGCGTGCCCCAGTTTGACCAGAACAGTTTCCTGTGGGAGCAGATGGATGGGGAGGCTGCTGCTGTCAACAAAGGCGTCATTGGTGGTGGGTTGGGCTCATTCCAAGTCCCACTGCTGTAATCTTAATTCACTTAAGCCACTAATCATGACATTTGTTTTGGCCTGGGCTGCTTTCAACTGAAATTGTAGAGCTGCCTGTATTTTCTCAGAGATCTCAAGTGTATGTGTAATACAGATACAGTGAGCAGCCCAAGGGCTGCTGCTGGATGAGCTGCACTGGCTTTTGTAGAAGTTACAAGTTCATGTAAGTCTTGCTATCCCAGCAGGCTGATGCTTGTACTGTGTTTCTTTACATGACAGGAGGGGAGTTCAGTGCAGCTCCTAACCTCGGTGGGAACAATTCTTTGATGAGCATTCCCCGTAGTGTGTTCTGTCCCTGTGTATTGCTGATGCACAGATCCAGACTCAAGCACCCGGCAAAAGCTGAGGCTTCAGGGGAGTCCCTGTGTGCTCACAGTGCTCTGTGCACCAGGGCCACAGAAACTCCCAGGACATGGGAATCATCCACCACGGATGTTGCTGTCCCCACACAAACACTCCTGACCCTAACGTGTCACAAGGCAGGCATCAGGGAGATCAAGTATAACAAATGTGATGTAACACACCTTACAGAATCACACCCAGAATCTGATGTGTCTTGAAGGGTTGAGTAAAGTAAACTAAAACAGTGACCTGACCTGCACTGCAGAGTGAGCTGGTGGTGAATGGGGCAGAGGCCAGTGTTCCTCACACCCACCCACAGCTGGGAGAAGGGGCAAAGGAAGGGAAGTTCCAGTCAGACAAACCTTCAGCTGTGACAATCGTTTAGGTCAGAAGATGGATTTTAAACTGTGTTTCTTGTGCACCTTAAATACTTCAATGGGAAACTTTGAGTTGTAAGTCAGTAGTGAGTGTAGACTGGGATATACATTCATATACACATGCATATATATAAAAAACTGTAAATGCAAACTTGTGACTGAGAATTTTTTTTTCTGAATCACAAATCTTCAGTGATTGAGAACGCTGAGTTCTGAATTTGCCTAAGCCATCTCTGCCTGTCAGCTCCCCTCCTCTCTGCAGAAGAGTTGCTCATTTACCAGTTTGACTTATTTTGTCTGGAAACAAACTGGATTCTAGTCTTGAACTTGAGCAGGTATGAACACTTACTTTGTTCTTGGTACATCTCTGAGGCAGTTCTGCCAGCTGTGACAAAAGATTTAAGGGCAGTGTTTGAGGAGCGGAAGTCCTTGTTAAAAAACATTTCTTTAAAAAGGAAGCTGACAACTAAACCATTGCTGCTGAAAAGAGAGAGGTAGGAATTTTAAGTTCCATAATACAAGTAATGGAAATATTTGTGGGAACAATTCATTGGCATGGCAGAAAATAATCAAACCATTTTAGTATTGAGTTTTCTCTGTTGTAGAAAAAAAGTTTTGGGTTGGAGCTTCTGAAGAACCTGGGAAAACCACATGGGGCAGTCTGGAGAGGATGGGGAGTTATTTCAGCAGAGATAGAGGAGCTGTTCAGACCTGTGAGATGATGTATTTCCACAAAGGGCATTCTTTTCAGTCTGCTGATGAAAAGTCTTGTGGGTTTCCCACCAGTAGAAGCCGCTTAATTGCATTTTGTGTATGCTCTTAGAGTACCTGTTTGGTGAGAACCTGACAAATGGTCTTCTGAAAGTAAATCAATTTTGTTTTCTTGGGCTTTCTTGAATATACATGATGTCCGGAGCCTGAAAAGCACAGCAGTGGCACAAGAGGAAGCAAACAGTGGGGCGCCAGTTAGGCTCTATGGTTCTCTGAAAGACTTTGTAGCCTCCTATAAAGAGAAAGAAGAATGTGCCATTGGCGGTAGTGAGTAAATGGAACCTTCTTGTCTTCTTTGCTCTTGTCTCCTTATAAATAAACCGTTGTTGTCCATCCTTGGCATTTGCAGTTCATTGTGATAAATTGGTCTTGATGTGTCTGACATTTCAACCAAGTTGTTTAATGGTGCTTTTCTGAAAAGGCAGATCGTGCTATAACTCGCCCTGGTCCAGAATGCATCCAGGGTAAGAGCACTCACCATCACACACAGCACTAACCCTTTCCTTTCTGGCTGCACAAAGAGGGAAGGAGGAGGTAAAACATTTTGGTCACGTCAGCCCAAGAGGCCTGGGTTTGTGTAAGGCGTGCACAGAAACAGAAATGTTACGTCTGGACTGCAGTTACTGAAAGCCTCTCTAATATTAACGTGGACAACAACATGGACTCCACTTGCATCTGCAGCCTCTCAGGGGAGAGGGGAGGAGAACACCCAACTTGCTGGAAATGCAGGTGTGTTTTCACCAAACTTTTGCCTGGAGTTTTGTGCAAGATCCCCTCTCTGTCACCTGCCAGCGCTTACAAGTCGTTGGCTTCCAGGCAACGATTGCTTGGGTGCAGAAACCACTGGAATGCAGAGATTTGATGAACTGTGACCAACAGCAGCTTCTCTTGCTGCATCCCTGGAAGTTCAAGGTTTGATTTACATATTTTTAATGTCTTTAATTATTTTGTCAGGGAGATGATTGACACAGAGATTGCTTTCCATAAAGAGGAGCCTTCTGTTCGTACCTTACCAAACCTTTCAGCTCTCCAAAGCATCTGCCCACAGCAGCCAAGCAAAAGTAATGCCCATACTTTAAACTGTGACCAATAAGTAACGTTTTGCTGGCTAATGATCCCAGTGTGTGATGATACCAGTTTATGATTATATTTCCCCTTCTTCAAAATCAGGTGTGTGGAACATGTTCCCACCTGTCTTGACCCACTTGGTTCTCAGTGGAGAATTACAGTGAGGATGGAAGACCTGGTCCTCCTTGGCATCGAAACAATTTCTCCTTTCCATCACTATTGCCCGAGCAAGAAGAACTAGAACAATTTGGGGGGGATGTGGACCAATAACTTGATTAACAAATGTCTCTGTGACATTTCTGGTATCCCAGTTTTCTCAGTATGCCAGTCCAACCCAGCTGGGCAGTAACAGAAGCTGCGGCTTAGAAGGATGGGGACACAGGACCTGGCCTGAGTTGGCAGATACACTGATCCTTGTTGGGGAGCCTTTCCAATGTTTTTTATTACTGATTTGCTGGAAAAATAATCCCAAAGCCTAAGTGAGGATCCCTTTTTCCTCCCCCCTGTAGTCATGCAACATTCATAAATGTTATTTAGGTATGCAAGTGAGCAAATTTCAACAGAAATGCTGTCATGCCTCAGGGTTATAAAACTTCATTACATCTGTTATTAACTGTCTGTCTGTGGCAGGACCTAATTTTTCTTGATGTATTGGTTGCCCACAGCTTCTTGAAACTGCTTCTTATAACACTTCAAGGCGCTAAGACAGAGAAATCCAGGGATTAAATGGCACCGCTCTCCAAGTGGCTGATTGATGCTTCAGGGCTGTGAGATGCCCTTTCACTGCCTCCTTGCGTAGGTGGAAGGGGAGGTAGAATTTTCATCCTCTCTCACTCAGCGCTAGGGAAACTGATTGACTTTGTGTAAATATCTTTACCAGGGCAGGGTGATGTGAAGGTTTTAATTTAGAATTTGGGTTCCCCCCTTGCTCAGTAGACCTGCAGCCATATACAGCATTATTATCATTAATACTAATGGAAGAACTATTTGGATACACTTAATTTTTTGAAGAGAGAAATTGGTCTGTTTAATAAGCAAATCCTGCCAAACTGGATGATGATTCCAGAATGCTAAACAATTGTTTAAACTGTGGAACATTTGCATTTCAGCAGCCTTGTCACAATAAATGTAGATCTGTTGCTCTTTACACTAGTATGAAGGGGGGAAAAAAATAGGAATTTTAGCAATGCAAACTAGTTATGAGAGAATGAGCTTCACAGCTTACTTGGTTCCAGATAAATCTGGCAGATTCTTTTTCATAGTTGTGTTCTTGCCTGTACTGAGGTTTTTGCTTCTGCAGGTCCTCCTGTGTCTCCATGTCTGACATCACAGTTGCCTTCGATTTACGCGGTTCCAGCTCAGTTTGTTAAACATCTGCAAGTTCCTGCTTGTCCTTGCTGCTTTTCCCTCAGCTTTGCTGACCACAGTCTGCCCAGATGATTATGTTTAGAAATTGCCTTGCCAAACATACCCCCTTGTACCAAAAGGAGGGAATTTGTTCTTCCTGGCTCAGCTGGAGGTGGTTTGAGCAGAGCTGCTGTGCTGGGGGCAGTGACTGAACTCCGAGTGCTGGGCAGGGAGGCAGAGCTGGGCATCCCTCCCTGTAACAACCAGCCCCAGGTTCTCAGCTGGAATCCCTGCTGGTCTGTTGGAACTTTCTCAGTTCATTTTGGCTGAGTTAGGCTCAAAACTAAGACTGAGGGGTGGTGTTTGTTTTATTTGCATGCTCCTGGAAGGGGTTGGCTGGGGGGACAGGAAGGGTTCCCAGGGCAGCCTGTGCAGGGAGACCTGATGGAAGAGGCAGCAGGTTGACTTGGGATTTCATTCCAATATGTCTCAGGATCGAGCCGTTCAAAGTAAAAGTAACTTTAAACAATGTTAGAAATGTTTAGATATATATTTAACTCCTGTTTATTTCTTTGGTTTTTTCTTCCAGCCAAACAAGTGTGTCCATCTGAAAAAATTAGCTGTGGAGACTTAAGCAACAAGTGCATCCCATCGTCGTGGAGATGTGATGGGCAGAAGGATTGTGAAAGTGGAATTGATGAGGCTGGTTGCACTCCTGGTGAGTTAATACAGATGCAACATCTCCATTTAGGACTATAAAAGTCCTGGAGTGACTGTTACAAATTGCATGGAAAGGGATGACTTTTCCTGCCAACAAACTTACTCACTCTACTTTGCAGTGCTAAATGGTGACTTTGAGAAACAGAGAGAAAAGAAGGGATTCTCCATTTGGGGCTGGCTGGAGAATGTGTGAACTCCATGAAGAATTAAGTATTATTATTAGGGTTAACAGCCAGGTGATATGGAAAGCACTTAAATAAGGTTCAAACCTTCCCCTGTGGTAGCTCAGCAGGTTCCTGCTGTGTCCTTGTCCCTGCAGAGTGGGGACAGATCAGGCTGGCTTCTGCTGGGGTACAATAGATAGGCCTGGACATTGAGAGCTTGTTGGTTTCACTGGACAGAGAGAGAATGATGTACTCTGTACCCATAACTGCTTTAAATTCAGTCCCTAAATGGCCATTGCCTTTCATGAGGCCTTTCTGTGCTGAATGAAAGAGCCCTTTAACAGTGTTTGCAGTCAGGGAAAACTCCTACACTGTGTGATCAAACCATTTCTCAGGCTGCCTTTTTGATAGACCAAATATATTAGTTCTTTATGCTCCTTGATGCCAAATATTCTCTTTTGAATGAATGCTTGACTCATTCTTGTGGCTCCCTTTGGCATTCCAGTTGGTTTTCCAACTTTCTTTTTACACAGACCACCAGAATGTAGGGAATATCAGTCTTGCCAGTCTCTGCAGAAGTAAAACCACCTTTTTAATTTCTAAGGCTATTCTTACTAAATTCTTTGTGTGCAAATAATCCCAGACTTTTAAGAAGCTCTCTAAGTTCTGTGTATTCACCCATCCCTCAGTATTTCTAGTGTTGCATGTGGTATCATCAATGCTATTTTTACTTCCAGGTTGCTGGTGAAAGGGTTGAATGATTATGTTCAAGCACAGTTTGAAGTTTCTTCATTTGAAAACTGGATTTTGGGCTCTTAATTCCTGCCTAGTTCATAATCCACATTATATCTTTTTGTTGAAGTTGTATAACAAAATATGTTTTACGTGAACATTTTGTGGCTCTGAGTGGAATGCTGTGGACAAAGTTATTTCTTTGCAGTCAGCTTTATCAAATAAAATATGATCAAAGCTTTTACTTCGTGAACAACTTGTTCCACTATTTAGTTCTTTTTTTAAAAGTGTTTTTTCTTTGTCCTTTTTTTCTTTTTCCTTTTATTGGTTTTCCATGTGAAACTCTTAGGTGTTTTCTCTTTAGCGTGTCTTTTTTTTTTCTTTGAATGGGAGGCTTGAATTAGAGACAAATTAAGAAGATCGTTGTAACTGCTATTTTCCTGATATGAGTTAGTGAAATGAGAACAATTTTTTGCACTGGTGGCTGCCTCCCCTGATTTAATGCTGCTGCTGCTGCTCAAACCAGTGGGAATGGTCTCACAGAGTCTTTTAGTTATAATAAAAATCTACTTGAAATTGCTTTGAACATTTTTTTTTCAAAGCCTTAGGTAACCCCCAAAATGAATGTAAATATGTTCTGAATGCCACATAATTTCAGCATAATGATGCTATTAATGGATTTGGAAATAGCTGAGTGTTTCTGTTCTGGATGTTTCAGCATCTCTACTCTTACTTAGCTTCCAGTTTTAGTGCATGTGCAGGTTCTTAAAAGGAGAAATTTAATCCAAGGACAAATCACCACACTTTGACGATTGTTGGGTGACTGGTGAGAAATGATTTAGTAGCTTTCAACCGATTTCTGAGCGTTGTCCCCACACCCTGGAAATCCCTGCTGAGTCTGGGTGTGGGATGGGCCATTCTCTGGCACGAGGGCCAGGGGAAAAGGCACTGACAGGTAAATTTGGAGCATCCTGGGTGGATGCAAACATCAAAAACTTTCAGTCCTAAGATCTCAACTCAGCACCTTTCCGAGGTGAAAACTCTTTTTGAGAGGGAAGCAGGAAGCGCTGCTGAATGGCTGCAGTGGGAGCACTTCAGGGAGGTTGCCTGTCAAATGAAGGTCTTTTCCTCATGGATGGGAACAGTTGTGTGAGCTGTTTCAACAGGGAGCTTGTGGAGGATTGACAGCTATCCTCTCCCTTATCCAAATCTGATAAACCTCACTAAGCTTATCCACTGATACTCTGTTAACATTCCCATTTCTTCTCTGGTTAGAATCCTCCTTTCTCTGTTTCCTCTTATCTCAGCAGCACACAGTATCCTGACCACTTCAGACCTCTTCTTCTCTTTGTTTTGTTAATTAAATCTCTGCACTCAGGTTTTTATTCTCATTTTATTAGAAGCTTCAGCACTGCCTGTCACCCGCAGCCCCTTGGAGCACAGCACCCTGTCACAGAGGCTGCACTTCTCACAGAGCTGACCAACTTGTCTATAAATAACACATCCTGCAGGATAAATGTTTGGAAGGGGATTTATTTGTCCTCAGAATAATTTCTGTGATGAGAGCCTGCATGTGCAATAAACAAGTGGATGATGACTTGAAGATGGTGTGAGTGAGGGCATCCAGAAGAAAAACCCCTAAGCTCTTTCTAAATCCATGTTAATAAAGCTATTACTGCAACCTCATGTGACACTTCAAAAATATTTTAACTGTGCATACTCTTGATTTTTCATAGGAATAACTGGCTCTTGGATTTATAATTCTTCAAGAGGATTTAATATAAAGTTTATGAACATTTTTTATGCCTGCATTTCTGCATTGATAGTTTGTACCAGTAACAAGATTGTCCAGGAGCAAAGCTTGGTTGTGCTGAGGCTGTGCAAGAACCTGTCCCTGTATCAGAATGTTCACAGCCCAAGTTGAGGGAGGATCTCCTGCAGGAGAGGATAGTAATGATTATGGTGTAGAATCATCCAAAACTCTGGGAACAGTGTAGGTGTATTATGGTTCTTCCTCCTCCAGCAGTTTCCTTTCCAGCTCCTGCTCTGAACCCTGTAATTCTTGCTGGATTTTTCCTCTCAGAATGATATCATTGCTTTTTTGAATCCGTGTGAAATGTATCCAGTGCAGACACTGGCACAGTGAGCTGGGGGAGAAAGCAGCTGTTCAGAGATCGGGGACAAAAGTAGAGAGTCTGAATGAGGAGACAAAATGTGGTTTTCACCCTGTGGAAAGAGCTTGTCAAGGAAGCAATGGAAACTGCAAATTCTTTCACCTGCAATGGATAAAGCGCACAAATGATAAATCAGAGATCCAGATTTGTGTCTGCACAGGCTGTAGTTGCACCGGGGATTAATTGCAGGTATTAATCCTTGCACATAGGTAGGTAAGTGCCTAAATAATTGACTTCCAACAGACAGGCTTTAAGAACACTACTGACTTCCAGTGCACAAACAATTTTTGAAAATGCAAATATGTGCCTTTTTCAAATAAGACTATATAAAAAGAAAAAATCCTTTTTTTCAGTTTTTGGAGCAGAAGTAATTTGAGTCTTCACAATACCAGGTGTGTTGTAGTCATAGGTCAGGGTCAGCAGTCTTGAATTTGCTGGCTTGGAGATGCTGGCAGCCTACTTATTTCCCAGGTGAAGGTTTTCTGCTCCCAGTGCACCCAACCTTTGTCACAATGGATTGGACAAGCTTAGGAGTGTGTTTACTGAGAATAAAAGAGAAATTAAGTCTGAGGGGCTGTAATTAAAACAACACAACTTGAGATCCGTCTGGACTTGGCTAACTAGTGCAGAACTTGTTAAATCTCTGCTGAGAGAGACAGGAGCAGTGTTTTCTCAGCTGCTCAGGAATGCAGAGGGCGCTTGAGAGAGCCTTTAGAAGAGAAGAGCTGCCATCCTGCACCAGCTGCAGTGGCACTGAACCCCTTTAATGCACACATGTTCCTCCTGAGAGGACCCTGGGATGCTCACAGAGATCAAGGCTCTGGCCCCATCTCTTTTGCCTGTGTCACTGGTTCTCACCTGAACCACTGCTTGCCCTCACTATGGAAATTGTGTCTTGCAGATGAGGAGTTGGCAGAGCACCGTTTTCTCCTTTCCCAATAGCTGATGCTATGGGATGCAATGAAATGATGTATTCATTGATATCTTGATAGCAGAATAAGCTATTTATCCACACCATGGTTTATTCTGCTAAACTATACCACAGAGACAGTGACCATGGGGAACTTTTGCAGGCAATGGACATACTCATACTGACCTTGTGCAGTTGGCTGAGGTGACAGCCAGGAATTCCTGCAGGAGTCTCATGCCAGTGACAGCCTCGTTACCCAGAGCATCTTCTTTGGTGCCCTGGTCTTCAGGCTTTACATTGCTGACCATGTATCTCAGAATTAGTTCTAGATTTTCAGCCCTGTGATATGATGAAATGCCAGATTAGAAGTGAACAAACTGGATAAAGGTTTTTTAAATTCATAAGGGAAGCCCCAGTAAGCACAGGTGTGCTCAGCTGTAACCATGGGTCCTTGCCATGGCAGCTCACACGCTTTGCTGTGTATATAGATCATTTCTAGGATCCTCAGGTGGTGAACTTTCCGCTTTTCCTGGCACAGGTCAGGCTCATATGTTACTCTCCATAAAAAGCAGCATCCCCTCCAAGTGAGGGGTCCTTTTCTTGGAAGGTCCAAGTGCAGAAAACTTGGAGTCAGCTCTTGCCAGTGCCCTGGTTAACAGCCCTCAGGTCACCTGAGAACCATTGGCTGAAGGCAGAATTTAAAGCAGGATTTAAAGCTGTTCATCCCTGCAGCAGATCCACCTGCTGATGAACCAGCTGAGGAGGGAAATTGCAAAGCTGATTTAAAGTCACCTTCCCCCACTCTGCTCCTGCACCTACGCTCACATGAAGTGACCTTTCTATTGACAGTTAAATTGTTTTATCATCTTTTATCATTGTCCTGTGACTATAAGGGGCATCATGTCGTCCCACACTGTTTTCTTCTTTGTGCACTAAGAGGTAGCTGTGTTTTGCATGAGTCGCACTTGCAGTGCTCCCTACTGGGATTTGACCATACTGATCCAGTCCATTCCAGCTCTCCACTGATCCTACTGAGACCTTTTAACTTGGTGATAATGTAGCACTGATTTTATCTTTCATTGCAGTTTGATTAATGTGTGCTTTTGTCAGAGTTGGTTCTGTTCACTGCCTGTTAATGAATTAACATTCATTATGTGCTGTCCCTCAGTCAGCTCAGAAGGACATCAAACCCAAAGGATCAGATTTTGCCATGCATTCTCCCTGAGAAACCCACCAATTTTAACAGGGTTAAAGCCCATAGCATCGCAGTTGTGCCTGTAAAAGAAATATTTATCCACTATCATTATTCATTATTTTAGTATGTGATGAAAAGAAACATGGCTGGGCTGAAATTCCTGGCATTTTATAGGGGGTAGCTGTAGCTTCGGTGCACTTGCCATGGTGGAAGAATTTACAATTATTTCCAAGAAGGAAAAAAAGAATTGCTAGATTTAACAAATGCAAGTCCTTCATAAATAAGATAAGGTAGCACAGCAATGATATCCTCTGGGCTTTACATGATGTTTAATTACTGGACAGCTGGAGGGATTAATGCTTGTGCATTATGCCCTGGCTCTCAGAAATTAAACATGTACAGCTGCCACTTTATCACTGCTTAAAGTATTAGAGCTCCTTCAAAAGCAGTAGTAATTTGCAGAAAAATCCCCATTGTTATTTAGGAAAAATCTCAGCCCATAATCATATTTGTCCTGAGTTCCTTCAGAACAAAATGGCAAGAAAGAAAAGAGATTGGGAGTTACTTTTAATTGCATGCTGAGAGCAAAAGTGAAGGTGGTTGCATTTTTAATATATTGGATGCTCGTTGTAATTAAACGGAATTAAACAGTGTGTGAACTTAGGTTAGAGGTAAGACAGTCGTTGTGTAAATCCAGAATTAAACCCTGAAGCCATGGCCCAAGCTGTGCCAGGGCTGTACCTGCAGAGGGTGAGGGCAAAATGGCTTTGCCCTCCCTGCTGCTGTCCCTTGAGCTTGTGTTTATAGAGGAGGACGTGTGGCACATCTGCTAATGGAGCCTCCAGCACGGAGTGGGGCTTTGGGGGTGGCCCTGTGCTGATCCTCCTACAGAGAAATTGTCCCTATCAGTGTTCCATGAATAATTTATTCTCTGAAGCAGAGGAGATGAAAACACAATCTGAAAACAAGACAATGCAGCAGTGGTACTTCTGTAGCGTTTCTGTGAAGGAGCGTGAGGGGAAAAGGGGGATGCAAAGAACAGCAGGAGCACACTCACACCCCCACACAGACACGTCCTTCACACCCCAGAGGATCATTGCTGACAGGGTTCTGGAGAGGGCTGTGAAAGAGCTGCTTTTATACAAAGATTTGGGGATAATTAAAACTAAAGCTTAATAGTTCTGGATGGCAGGATACCTGTGCACACCCTCACAAGCTTTGTCCTGCTGCTCTTTCTGCACTTTAGCTGGAGACCTTGGCTCTGATTCTTCTTTCCAATCTCACACCATACTGGCAGAGGAGGGAGAATTGGCCTGTAGTTATGTTTATCTTTTGGGTAGTCTGTCTTTCAACAGTTAGAGCTCCTAGAGTTGAAACAGTCAAGAAATTACATCTCTTATTGTCAAATACAATTGTATTTCACATCCCTGAAGTGCTTTCTTCAAAAGAATGCAGCTATAATTTTGAGCCTATTCATGCAAAAAGAAGAATCTGTTTAGTTTTATTCAGGGAAATCTTCTGTAGCTGGCAGTGCCAATGATGATGCTATGATGGCAGATATGTGGGTAGGAGTTGCATCCTGCAGTGGCCACCAGTACATATGTGTTACACTAATTAGCAGTTCTGCTTCCTGAGCATATGATCCGAAGGCTAAATCAAAATCAGTAGCCTGAACTCGGCGCGGGCCTACGCAGGAGAGAGGACCATGTCCTGTTTGATGCAAGAGGAAAAAGAAAAAAAAAGTTGGTTTATGAGTCATATTAACAGATAAAGTTAATCTGAAAGTCATCTTAGTGGTTGAAATACTCTTTCTGTTGAGGATGATATAAGGGTTGGATTAACTTTGCTTTCACTTTGCAAAGAAATTTGTTCATTAGAGAAATGTAATGAGAAAGGTTTAGCTCACAATAAACACCACTTCATTACCCGTCTTTGTTCCGATAACTTTAAAATAATTAAAATTCTCACGTTGAACATATGAGTCTTCATCTCAGCCCAAATCCAGGAAAGTGCTGCTTTCTATTCCCAGATCGTAGAAACTGCAAGGCAAATCCTAATGCCGTGGAAATCTCATTGCTGTTAATGTGAGCACAGTCAGCACACGACCCTTACAGGTTTAATTGCAGTGAGTGTCACTCAGTGATTAAATTTTCCATTTGAGTAGAAAATCTAATACTATTTTTTGAGAAATGATTGCCATTCTTTTCTGGAATTGTGGGTACATAGCTACATGGTCTACATCACGTAATAGCTGTGCCCCCTAATTATCACATAACTGAAAACAGTCGGGGGCTGCTTGTTTCCTGAGCAGTCAGTCCGTCTCTCCCCCTCCCAAAATCACCACAGGGGTCTTGTGTTTATGGACTTGGTTATTATAGGGTGTGCTTATATTCATAACCTTGCATGGGGCTACACCAAATTCTGTCAATTGCCTTGTTACATCCTCAGTGCTTCTTTTTTAAGGTACTTCTCCCTTCAGATCAGTTGTATTGCAAACCATTTTATTTCAAAGGCATCTTTTAATTGTTATTGAACCTACATTCAGGCTCACTGTGGATACTTTCCTAGGGAAATTTGAGACACGGTTGGGCAAACTGGAGAGTTGAGAAGGCAAAGCTCTCAGCCTTGCCTTGTTTTGTCTGTGCTCCAGAAGAGTGAATAGCGCATGTTCCGAATGCAGTGAGTGTTTAATAGTGAGGCAAACCACAATAAGCAATATCTCCTCTTCCAGACAGTTGCCATCAAGCAAAGTAAATTAGTGGGAATGGAAATTTTATGGGGCACTGACCTCAATGCTTGCAGTGTGAGCTCTGCTTTGTCCCTCGCTGCTCAGGTGAGTTCAAACCTGTGAGTCAGCAACCTCCAGGACTCCTTCCTTAGTTACAGCAGCAACTTAGAAATGACTTGATTGATTCTGGGGAAGTGACTCGGCTTTGCCACTGGTTAAACTGGTACCACCCCTGTGCTTAGGAATGAGAAAGGAGAAAGTGGCAGGCCAGTGACATGGCTGTGGAGCCATGGGCTGGGAATTCCTTGCCTTTCCCACATTTCCTGAGAATAAACCCAGTTGTGCTGTCATTTGTCAATGTGATTGGAGTGTAGCTTTTGGGATTTTGATGAAGTCTCTCCTGAGCTGGACATAAGGAACCAGAAAACAGCAGGGAAAACAGGCAGGTCGTGTCTCTATGTCAGCAGATGAGCACGGAATGGCAATCTGCCCAGTGGGTGGAAGGTGGCATCCATGGATTGGCTTTTCCTGGCAAAGTGTCTGTGATTTAAACTCCACAAAAGCAAAATTAAATCGTGGTTGTGCAGAAAATTCATAACCACAGGGAGTCCTGCCAAATCCAAGAGGTCTGAGTGTGCAGTAATGTGGGATTTGTGTGCACTGTCCCAGGATGATGCCCTGCTCAGGAATGCCCTATTCTGCTTGTTCTTCTTGTTCCTCAGAAATACAGAATTTGTGTGATAACATTTAGAGCAGCTGTTAGTTTAATGGCTATTATCAGATGTTTCTGAGGGATTTGCCAAATTGGTGTAATTTGTAAAATTGCCGTTTTAATAAGCAAGTCATGTCTAAGGGAATAGGAGTGAGCTTGTCCTGTACAGGCTCCAATTTTCAAAGTCAGGAAAGAAACTCACTAGACACTTCACAGCACATTTGTTTTCCAGTTAAATTTTGGCTAGTACCAAACATCTCCAATCTGATTCAGTTGATTATATTCCAGTCAGAATATAAAAGAGTAATAATAATGTCTTTATCCTCATGAGATCCCTGTGGCGTGTCTTGGATTGTCAGAAAAGCAGGACAGTATTAACCTTTGGTATCCTGACCATCCATTTTTGTCTTTCCAGCTGCTTTATTTTGCCCTTAAACCCTCTACGCTGGATTCACTTGTTCTTGTTTTGAGGTCATTTTCAGTCATTTAGCCAGAAGAACGTCTGATAAACTCCCTAACCCTTTCCTGGTTTGAAGGAAATTTGAGGAAAACCGCAGGTTTGAGTTGCAACCTTACTGCACATACATAAAATTAAAGACAGACAGTGCAGAGCGTGCATATCTTTGTCCCTAAACTGCTTCTCTCTGTAAATTTGGGGTCATAATTAATTCTATTTCCAGATAATTAAACCACTTGGAATGAATATATGAATCTCAGGAAATACATTCTAAATCACCAAATACATTTTTGAACCAACTATTATTTGTCAGCAGGGGCTTTGGCATCTGGTTGCTGGGTTATAATTAACTAATACTATGCAAATGCTGCTGCAGAGAATGGGAAAATGACTGATTTGTGTTTGAGGGCAGCGTGTGACAAAGGCAGCCAGCACATGCAAATATTAATTTGCAGGAGGGCTTGAGATGGCTCCTTAGCTCCATTAGTGATTTGAACAATATCAGGAATTACTATTCCTCCTGCAGCCTCCATCTAGATGGGCTTTTCGGTATCAATCACCATAGCAACAACCACTGGTGGGAGTGAGGCTGCAATTCCGCTGCATTATTCCCTCCATGGGAGGCCTGTCATTTTTTCAGAGCAATGAGCTTCAAGGTCATCTTCATTTACCTCCATCTCTTCTGCTGTCCTTCCTGGAGGGCAGCTTTCCATGGGAAACTTGTCCTTCCAGGCATGAATCTGTGCTTTAAAGACTGGCATTTGACAGAAGATCTGTGTGAAATATTCAAGTATTTGGTAAGCAATTGACTGCAGGCAAAATAAATAATTTAGACAGAATTAAATGTGAAAATAAATACTAGTTAAGCAAAACTAACATGCTGACAGAGCTGTTAACTGGGAGTTCCAACATAATCTACCATGTCTGTACTCTGTGACCTCCTCATCCATGGCCCAGCTCAGAGATCGGTTCCTGTGGGCTGGGGGAGCTGGGCTTGCACTTGGGACAGAAAACCTGGGCAGATGGAGCTCAGGAATTCCACGCCTCAGCCCTGCAGAACTCAAATCCTAAATCTCAGAGCCTGGGAGAGTTTCTCAAGTCCAGCAGCCTCTCCTGGCAGTGTTGAAGCAGCCATGAATCAACAGCAGATCTCTCCCTCCCTGATGCAAATGTTGGTATGCACAAATCATCCTTTGCCTGCTTTAGAAGACCCATTATCAGATTTAAAAAAACATAAATTTTCAGACACATTTTTTTAAGTTGCTTTGGGGACAATGTCAGAAAAATACAGTGCAATAATTCATCTTATCATCTTGTCTTCAGCATCAGTGGATAATTGCTGCTATCCACTTTACCACAAATTTTACCAAATAATTATCATTCTTTAAGCCATTCATGTAATTTCAAGTGGAAGTGGCTCTTTTGGAGGAGAGATGAATTAAATACCTGAGTTTTACTGAAAAGCTATAAAATCCTTAATTAGAGATTAGCAATGACAGCAGTTATAGTCCATTGTACGTAATTCCCAGCTCCTGGTAATGATGGGCATACCATTTATTTAATTTTTTCAATTTTATCCAGATTTGAGGATCCATGCTTGCTAGAGTTGTCCATTGTAGAAATGTTATGTACAAATATTTATTTTTTGAAATGACAGTTTTTAATGAGCACCCTGTATTTTTAGAGAATTCTACATCTTGAGAGCATTCTGCTTTTTTCTACAAGCACTTAAAGAACATGTGGCAGAATTATCTGAATTTTTGGTGCCATGCCTGAACTAAGATTGTCCCTGCTGCACCAGACTCTGACTAAAGCCTCTGGTTAAATCCTGGCTCTGGGCAAAAGAGAACCAGCCAGTACTGAAACACTAACTCCACAACTGCAATCCCTCTGATCCTCTGTTATTTTATTATTTCTAACTTCCCCTGTCCCAAGGCTGCTTCTGCTCCACTCTCCTCAAGAGAAGTGACAAGAGTGCAGCTGCAGGCTGTGAGGCAAAAACTGTGACAGTCGTGCTCTACAGATTGGCACATAGCACAGGGCAAAAATTAATGCAGAGTACCTCTGGTGTATTTTGTCTATAGGCAAAATCACATCTGCATGATCATTTATGTGTGATACCTTACTTCCTAAAACTGTGAAGAACTTTTACACGTTACAGTGCTCTACAGTAAACTGATGTTATAATTATGCTTCGAAGACTGTTGGTTAAACACATCTTGACAAACATTTCCAGGATTTCTGTTGGGATCACTCATGTTTGAAGTAGGTTTTGTGCCTTAGAGTAGAACATTTATTAATTTCCTCTGTGCTGAAGAAAGCAAATTATTACTTGAATCCTTGGTCTTGAGTGAATCAGCCTACAATAGGA
Source organism: Chamaea fasciata (assembly GCF_029207755.1). Taxonomy (NCBI): domain Eukaryota; kingdom Metazoa; phylum Chordata; class Aves; order Passeriformes; family Sylviidae; genus Chamaea; species Chamaea fasciata. Next base: position 27,358,369 of record NW_027094095.1, on the reverse strand, counting down.
CAGGCAGCAAATTTGGAGAATGCAAACAAATTGCTCCAGTCAAAAAATACCCCAGTGATCATTTAATTACTACTGGCACATTTTCTACTGAAATGCTCTGGAGGCAAGGAAATGCTGTAGTGATGGGACAGCGAGGTACCCTGACAGATTTATGGAAGGGGATGTGAAGTAAACTGTCCCTGGGGCTTTCCTGCCCCATGCCCATCTCTCCAGGTGCTGTGTAAGATAATTGTGGTGCTTTATTAATTGGGCTCTTGGCTGCAGTGCCAGGCCCGGGGCCAGCTCTGCTGCCTGGGGCTGGGAGCTGCAGCCTCAGCCTGACCCTGGGATGAAATCCCTGAGCATTTCAGGTATTGGGAGGAGGAGGGAAGGGTGAGCGGGGTTGGGATGCTCTCTGCCCTCCATGGCAGCAGCAGAGCACACGGGAGGGGCGGCTGGAGCTCTCTGCTGCAGGCAGGCGTGACCCAGAAGGAACTGCTTGATCCCCCTCTAAGGACGGTGGGGGTAGAGAGGCCAGTTACCCAGAGCCAAACTGCTGCACTTGTTCGTGGAGAGAGAGCTTGTAGTCTCCGGTGCTGGCAGCACACTCAACTTAATTTTTAAAAAGAAATAAAATAATCATGACCGTGCAATTTTTCTAGCCAGCAATTCTTAGGCTTCACTGAGAAAGTCCTCATGAGGAGTTACAAAAGCTGAACTGCTTCTATTTGCTGGCCGTGATTATCAGTAATTTTATATCTGTACTGGGGTTTGTAGGTGCAAAGGAGGAGTTTTTGTGCGAACTTCCATTGTCTGTATCCCACTCCTGTGTTTATCAGTCGCTAATTTGCCGATGCAGCAGATTTCTGATGGGAAATATGTACAAACAGGAGGAGGGGTGGAGGTGGGACCAGGAAAAAAACGAGGGGGAAAAGAGGGGCTCATTACAGTTGGTGGAAAGGAAATTTATGCACATTTGGAATGTGCAAATCATTACAATCTTGCCCAAACATTAGGGATCAAGGAACTATGGAAGATTTTTGCTCTCTGATCTGTTTCTGAGATTCATCAAAATAAAGCCAGAAAAGCAATTTCTTCTTCTCAGCCTTTATCTGTTACAGAAGCTGTACATAGCCATAGAAATATCCCTGTTTTCCCAATACCGCTTTAAAATAGCTTGGTAAGATTATAACTGTTACCATGAATTTCCACTTTATGGAGGAATGTTCCATATGCAGTTCTATATAATGGCTCCTCTGAAGGCAGTGTTAGGTTACATAGCTGTGTACTGATCAGTGGGGTTAATAGATGATTCCTAGTTATGGGGTAAGGATAGAAAAATCTGCTGAATGGAGATAAACAGCACAATTTGGGTGATATTCACAGCATTTTCATGGTCTCAATTTTGCCATGCAAAAGAGGAAGGTTTTTTAGATGCTTTTCCACCAGACTGTGCTTGTATTTCAGGTCCTTATGAGAAGGATTCACCTCCTTGTGGTAATTTTCCGATCTCAGTTCCTTCTGCTCAGAGAGGAGAAACTGGCTGTTCCAAGGGACAGGTGCCTGTTGAGGGCATCTCAGTACCTAAAATACTCTGACCAAGGGCAGAAGGAGCCTGAGCAGCTCCTCTGGTGCCTCGCTCTGTTGGGTTCTGTGATTGGTGTCAAGTGGGGCAGCTGAGATTCTCTTTCACATTCCTCCCTGCTGGAGAGAGCCTGGGTCCTGGCCAGTGCATGGTCATTGCAGCAAGGAAAGCAATCCTCTTTCTCTTCTAATTAGGTGGATTGCTGTGCTCTAACATCTGGAAAACTTGGGACTAAATGGGACAGAGCACAGGGCAGGAGGGGAGAGGTGTATATATATATACATGTGTTATGTGTGTGTGTGGTTTTTTTCATGTTCTGATGTAAAATGAGAGGCTGCTTAAGTTATCAGACAGAGCCCAGCAAGTTTGCCAGACAGAATGTAATTAGGCATCTGTGCAAGTGGACATGTTCTAAATTGCTGGATAAATACAGCTTTATTCCCAGGTATAAAGCAGACATAATATTGCAGTAGAATCCCACTGGGTTCCTGTCACTGGCTGAAATCTGGGATATGACAGGTCCTTTAGAGGGATTCTGCTGCTTTCCAGGTGCAATTGCCATTGCAGTGATTGGTACCATCTAAACTGTGTGGTCTAGTGTAGGGGCTCTGCAGATTTGGCAGTAGGTAGTTCTGCTTCTGAACACAAAAAGATTCCCAAGTGCAATATTTAAAAAAAAAAAAGCTTATTGTAATTTATATGCATTTATATTTATTGTACATGTAATTTATCAAAGCCATAACTTCCCTGTAGAGGCCTGAAACTGCAGAAGAATAATTCTTTTGTAAGTAACTACCTCAAAGTAGTTAGCAAGTTTTGGTTTCCCCATACCTTGATGGGATAAAGTGACTGCGAAGTGCACTTTGTTGGAGTACCTGAAAGTTTAATTTGAGCAGGCATCTCTGGTTCAGCTGTCCATTAGCCTTGCAGAGGAGAGTGCTCCACTCAGCTTCTATCTGACAAGTGCCTCATTTGTATGTTAATGCTGAGTTGTGATTTCCAGGGAAGGCATTCAGTGTGTTGTAAAGGGCCTTACTGGCAGATTGCAGCTAAATTGATGCTCGACTCACTAAATATTTACCCTACACATCCCACTTAATATGTCCAAAACCAGGCATACTGTGAAATCCTGAAACCTGATTCTGTGCTTATGAGAGTCAGGAAGCTGCTAATGTCAGCGTGGAGCCAAGCAGAGCCCCGGCTCTGCCAGCACAGCCCCAGCCTCTCCCTGCAACCTCCGGCCCATTCCCGTTCCTGCTGCTGCTGCTCCCGCCCGGGGCTCACCTGGCTGCTCCTCAATGCCAGGGCAGCGCTGCCCCTTCTCCCACCCGCAGTTCCCACAGCCCTGCTGCCCCTCCTTCTCCAGGGCTGCCCCTGGTCCCTAGGGGATGCATCCTGAGGCACAGCTGAGGAGCGCTGTGGCCTCACCGGCTCCTTGCCCCGTGGTAACCACTGGGAGAAATGTTCTGGGGTGGGACAGCCGTGGTAATGCCTTTGTGCTTGGCCCTCGGACACCCCTGATGTGCTAAAGCTGGGGCAGTGCTGAGGGCTGGGTTGGACACCTCCCAGCTCACCTGTTTGTTTTTATTCCCAAGCCTGTTCTCCCAACGAGTTCCAGTGCAGTAACAAGTCGTGCATCTCCATCATCTTTGTGTGCGACGGTGACAATGACTGCGGGGACGGCAGCGATGAGAGGAAGTGCTCCCCTCTGACCTGCAACCCCAACGAGTTCCAGTGCAACAACAGCATGTGCATCCCGGAGCTGTGGGTGTGCGACAACCAGCCCGACTGCGAGGATCAGTCGGACGAGTCCATGGAGAGGTGCGGCTACGACGCCAAGGCCCTCAACACGTGCGCGGCCCACGAGTTCCAGTGCGGGAACGGCGAGTGCATCCACCTCAACTGGAAGTGTGATGGCGACGAGGACTGCAAGGACAAGTCTGACGAGCAGGACTGCCGTGAGTGTCTGCAGGGGCAGGGCCGAGGCTCGCTGGGCTGGGGTGGAAGGGCTGCAGGCTGCCGTGGGCTGTGTTTGACGGCAAGGCTTTGATGTCTGAGCAGCAGCTGTGCCAGACAAGGAGCGCTTGTGTCCCGCATGACGTGGCTGGGTGCCCAGCCCAGCAGGGTCAGGTGTATTCCACACTCCTTTTGTGCTTTTTTCCTTGAGAATCCGTAGAGGAGGTGTAAGAGCTGTTGGATGGTACCATGCCTCAGAAGAGAGCTGTTTCACTAGAAAGACAAGGAGTGAAAAATGGGAAAAATGTTCAAAGCCCTCAGGCTGCATGGTGGGGTCACAGCCTGGAGGTTAGAAGCTGCTGTGCTAAAGGGAATATATGATCAGCAGAAAAAAAATAACTCATTTTCTGCCTCTGAAGTTGGAGTATACTGAACAAGGCAGTCAAGAGAAGTACCTCTGAAGAATCCAGTTTGAAATGCATTTTGAGCTAGGCTTGATAAAGGCACAGAGCTAATAAATAATGGATTTCTTTTCAGCTGGCTTTATGCATTTAACATGCTGGTGTTGGTATGTGTGGTATTTTGAGTGTTTCATCCGTTTTTAGCCACTAAACTGTTCAAGCTGGTCACTTACCTGAGGAGGGAGAGAGAAGAAAACAAGAGCAAAATGTTTTGCTAGAATATTCATAACGACAAGATTGAAATTAAATATTTACATAGCTGTTTATATTTAGCAGCTCTGACATTGGGCCACCTCTGGGGAGGAAGGCAGCAACCAGCTGCAAACCCAGGGATTTTTGCAAGGTATCCAAGAAAATTCATCACTTTTGCCAGCACCATCTTTTCATACCCATGACAACACCGAGGCCAGGCTGGTGAGCAGCTGTGTGGGAGATCCCTTCAAGGAGCTGGGGATCAGACTTTCTTCCAGGCAGAGAAGCAGATGTCAGTTCAGTGGCTTCCTTAACAAGAGGAGGATGTAGTGAATCCTGGACACCACTGTTTGGACTGCAGGAGAGGAGGGGGATGAGCCACAGGTTACCCTGGAGCTGCTGTGCCTTTGACTAGCCGAGAACTCTTAAAAATAAGAGAGTCAAGAGCTGAATAGGAGAAACCAAAAATGTTTTGTTAGGAAGACAGCAGCTTTGGCTGCTGGGTACAAGGCCCCAGGAGGGGTGGATTAGGTAGGCTGTCTTTTCCTTCATCTCCAGGAGGGTGCTAAAGTTGCTGACAGAGCTCTTGGGCACCAGGTACGCAGGCAGTATTGCCAGAGTCTGAAGGATCACGAGGACCGTGGAGTCAGAAGACAAAGCTGGTTCCTGGCTCTGTTTCAGGAAAGCCATGCAGAAGCTCAGCTGCTGGAGATGGGCCCTGCTGGCTGGGGCAGCCTGGGTGGTTTGGTGCCTGTTTTCATTCTGAGACCTCCTGTGGGCAGTCCTGTGCCTGTGTCCCCTCCAAATCGGGAGGAGTGGCAAGGGCCATGTTACAAAGGTGAAGAACTGATGTCTGGTACAGGGGACTCCAGCAGAACTGATCTCTGTCCCATAGGATGCATTCCCTGCAGTGACAGCAACCTCAGACGATGGCTGAGTTTGGACAGCTCAGGAGAGGGAAAGGAGCTTCCTTCTACTGCAAAGTGGAGAAAGAGGAGAGCAGCTCACTGATGGTGCTTTCTGATGAAATGCCTCTTAAATTTCAGTCCCTGTTCAGCTTGAAATGTTTTGAGTCTTTTACAGGCCCCATTTATTTTGACACTCTGCTGGGTGAGAGGAGCGGCACTGTGCCCATGCACCTTCCTGAGGCAGAGGGCCCTCTGTTCCCCAGCTGCTTTCCTTGCTGTGACAGGCACCGGCCACGTCCAGCTGAGCTCAAACTGCTGAGCCATGAGGCCTGAAGGAGCTCAGCTCCACCAGGCTCCCTGTGCTGCGGAGCAGCCTCAGCCAGCAGCACTGGCAGAGGCACCAGAGGCAGCTCCCAGGGCAGGGGACGCAGCTGGACACCGCTGCAGCACAGCACGGTGCTGACAACCAGTGGAGAAAGGAGGAAATGTGGCAGAAGTGACTTGAGAGGATTCTGAGTTTAGCACAGTGAGGGTCTCTTCCCAGAAAGTCTCAGTCCAACACGATGTGCAGTTTGTCTACCTGAGAGAAACAAGCATGTGAGCGGATTCTGCTGCCTTCAGCCCTGTGGACTGGGAAACAGTGGGATTCAAAGCCCCGTTGTTTCAGCCACCTCAGTGCTCCTCTGCACAGAGTGCCTGGTTCTGGCTGCACCCCAGGGCCACAGCAGAGGATGAGCCTGGGGCTGTCCCCACTGCAGGGATGGGATTCTCTGAGGCAAACCGAGAGAGGCCTTGCAGCACTGAGTGCTCGTGGAGCTGATATGTTGGCTGCGTCAGAGCCAAAATTAATGTTTCTTCCCCATCCTAAATGCAGCTGTTGCTGAGGTGCGCCTGCCTGCAGTAAGAAAGGGACATTTGGGAGCTCTGGAAACTCAGAGTCACTGCTCACCTGTTGGACTGATGAGTTTAGGGACCTTTATGATTCTTTTTGTCTCCAGAAATTCTGTTTGAGATCAGTATCATGGGGCATGTAGAGAGTTACAGGTGTGTGACACAGCTCTGTCCCCTTAGCAACAGGGATGGCACATGGGCCCCTTGGCTGGACTTGATTAAAACTGCAGATCCCACCACTACATCTTCTCTTGCAAATGGGGATCATATGGGGTTTGTGCAGTGAAAACAGAGGGATGGGAGTTAATGCTTCAAAAAAAAGTCATGAGGCCATCACCCATCATTTGTTATAAACATTTTGGATTGGGAAATGAGTAGAGCAGAAATGAAGGGTGACAATTGGTGAACAGGTTTTGGCAGCGAGACAGCAAATAAATAGGAGGGAATGAGTCATTTCAGGAAAGCTGTGTGAGAACATTGGGTGGCTGGGGTTTTTTCCATAGCATATATATTCAAATATGTATATATGTATATTTATAAAATGAACATTAGGTTAGATTTATTCGTCTCCAAATCTGGAATGGTTATATTTTAAAATGTCCTTTGCAACTTGCAGTAGGGCATCCAGGAGGGAGAATAAATAATGCTTACAACTGACAGCAAGAAAACAGAACCCTTGAGACCTGACCTCACACTTTCCTGCCTCTGTCTCCCCATCTATAAAATTGGATTGATGCATTTTGCAAATGTTGGGATTTTCTTTTTTGGGGAGGAATGAAAAAAGAAAAACAAAAAAACCCCAACAGAAACCAGAAGAAACTGAGGTTCAGGTTTGGAGTCTGGAATACACATGCTGAGTTTGAGTGATGCAGCTTTGTGCCCAGGATTTGTCAACGGGAAGTGTGTCTCTTTGAGGGGGCCTCTTAATTTAGCAGGGCTTTGGTAATTTGTTTTGTATTTGATTGTAGAGGAGATGGCTGTAAAAATACTGAGATTTCAATGATTTAAGCCTTCCAAATTAGGCACAGCAATTTTCTGAACATCTTGTGCAAATAAACAGCACAGCTCTTCCCTCTTCTTGGGTTATTGCTTTGCCTTGGGAATGGCCTTAATGGGAACCTGCTGTCAGCTCTGCCTGAGATGGGTTAGTGTCTCGACTTCAGGAGAACATGGAATTCTCCTGGAAAATGCAGCAAAAATTAGAAATGCCATACATGCATTTTAATGCCTTTGTAATCAGTAGGAGCTGTTACTGTATCTGCCTTTTCTAGATGTCTGTTAAGAGGCTCAGGGGCTGTTCCTCAAAGGTTTGAACTTCCACAGCTCTGGTGGAGTGAGAAGCGAGCCAGGAAACCCAGCCTGGTCTCTGAGCTTCTGTCTCTTCTTGAAGCTAAGCTTTGTGCAGTGAAGTACAGCCTCACATCTGTGTTTTGCAGTCTCTGTAGCAACTGAACTAAGAATTGTGCTGTCATTTTTCTCTCAGTCTTGTGGTGCTTGTGCAACATTGTCTTTGCAATTCCTACAAAATTCTCCTTAATTTTAATTTGGTTTAGGATTAGAAATCTTTCTGTTCTTAGCATTTAGCTATAACTGCTTTTTAGAAGAGCATTGAAGATTACAATTGAAGACAATTATAGGTTTTATAACAGCTGTCTTCCAAATCTGTAGCTGTTGTCACGTAGATTTATTTGATAAACTGGAGACCTGTTTCTGCTCCAGAAAAGACAAAACCTCATTGGCTTTAATTACATGTTACACTTCTGTGTGGGGTTAATATTTACAGTCAGAAATGAAGGACCATCCTATCCTACCACACATAGAAGTTGCTACAGAAAAGGTGAAGCAAACTGGTTTTCAGGTTCGGGCTGAAGACAAGAAATAATTGTGGCAAAGGAATTTTCAGTGAGACCACAGGAAAAGCCTTGCAGTGGCCAAGGTTTAGCTTGGCAGAAGTCAGGGTTTCTGGGGGAGGAGGGTGCTTTCTCCATGGTCAGGGCTTCCCCAGGCAGGTGGCTGTACATGCCAGGAACAGTTTTAGCAGAAGTGACTCTGTCTCCCTGCAGGAGTTCTTGGTGCCACTTCCAGACCTGTGGTCTGTGACTCCCACAACACATGGCTTTTGTTTCTTTCCCTCCATTTTTCTGCATTTGATAGAGTAGCAGATCCCACGTGCTTAGTTTGGAGCTGCTGTCCCAGATGTCCCACTGAGGTTTCCCATTCCTGTGCCTGGGTTTATTAGCTGAAACGTGGCAGCACAGCTGGTCCCATAACTGTGCTTATTGCTTGGGACTTTTTTGTCACTTTGCAGCTTTTTATGAATATAGTGCATATGGCTTTCCTCTCCAAGGAGCAGTGCTATTTCCAAACTTTCCTCATGTGAACACTGTATTTCTAACGACAGGATTTCTCCCTTCCCCACCAGCCCTGCAGTTGTGCCTTTGGCTGGCTGAAGACGCACTAGAACTAAGTCCAGTGAAGCAGTGATGAACATGGATCCTGCATCCTGTGGGATGCAATCACCAATAATGTGGAGTCTTTGTGCAGCTGATGCTTTATGGTATTGATGCTGGCTCGCTTCATGTCAGCAGCTCTTCCTGGGTTATCTGAAAGTAGTCATTTTTATATTAGAACTAGTTTCTTAAATTGTGCAGGGAAGTCTGCAGACAGCTCTCACCTCCCATGTAGTAACACCAGTGCTGGCCTCCCGTCACTACTCAGAAGCAGTGATTTTCTGTCACAATCACATGATGGAAAGGCTGGAATCAGGAGCTCTCCAGGGTGTGCTGCCTTAATAGGATTTTAAGAATGCATCTGATGGGCCCCTAGAAGGAAGGTGCAAAACATGTCCCAGGAATGAGGAGCCTGTTTTGCCAGGCTGCCTGTTCCCTGTGTCAGCACAGGGCTGGTCCCAGCTAGGGAGGTCTCCCATTCATTGTAACTTGGGGCGGGAAATACGACTGCTTTTAGTTAGCATGGTCAGTGCAGGTGTCCGGTTTATATTTTTCCCCAACTTTGCTGTTTATCAGATCTGGTTTGAATCCATTGTAACCTGACCCGGACAAGTGAACTCCAGGCATGAAAACTGGGCTGATATTGCAGAGGTGTTTAGGGCTGGAAACCCCAAGAAACACCACCGTACAGTGGAGCTATTCTGCCTTCCAGTGGGCTGTTGGCTCATGGGCATTTGGTGCCCTGATGATTGGGTCTCCTTGCTGCCTTCATCCCCGCTGTGACCACACTGCTTTGGCAGAGTCACTGCAGGTGTCTTGCCTGGGCCTTAGCCCAAACATGTTTTGAAATGTATCTGAAATGTAATTTTTTTCTGAAGGAAGGAGAGCTGAGGAGCAGTTGCCTTTGCCAACCCAGTGTCACTGTACTCTCCCAGCTGGAAAGCAGCCTGGCCTCATACAGGCTGCAGCCCCCAGAGCTGCCCCACTGCTGGGAGTTTTGCTGCCTGCTTGCTTTGTTCTGTGTCACCTGAGAAGCTTCACTGCCAACACTGGGGTTTTTTTGACTGAGGGTGCTCATATGGACTTCGATGCTCTTTTCCCAAGGATGTGGAGGGTGATCTGGGACAGCAGAGAGGCACAGGAGAACAGTGGCTGAGGCAGCTGCTGCCTCTGTTGCTTTGGTGGGAGCAGCCAATACTGTGACATTTTCTGACAGAGGATGCAACCCCAGCGGTGTCAGAGGGACATGGCTGAAAGATACCACACAAATGACTGAGTTCTGTGTGGCTGATGCTTGAATGTGTTGTCTTAAAGCTCTGGTGACCTGCCAGCCAGATGAATTTCAGTGTGGCGACGGAACCTGTATCCATGGAGCGAAGCAGTGTGACAAGGTGCACGACTGTCCTGACAACAGCGACGAGGCCGGCTGTGTCCAAGGTGGGTACAGGTGCTCCTCATACTCGATGGGGTAAATCTGCCAGGGCTGTCTGGCCTCTGGAAAGGGAAGAGGCCTGTGCTGCTCCTCTGGGCCATGCCAAGCTGCTTCCTGTACGGTTTTAAGCCATTTTGGCAGCGGGATTGCTTGGGAGAGATGATTGTGCTGACCAGGCAGACTGCGTGACTTGAAAAGTTCTTTGCATGATGCTTGGGCTCAATGTTCATTTGCTTAATCCCATCCCGTTTCTAATGATGCCCTCCTGAGCTTTATGTCAGCCTGTTTGTTGTCACGAGCCTCATCTAACTTAGTTGCTTTCCTCTCTTGCCCAACACGACAGAGTCAGCATGTGAAAGTCCCAGCAAGTTTCAGTGTAAGAGTGGAGAGTGCATTGACGGAGGCAAAGTGTGCGATTCACATAGAGACTGCAGGGACTGGTCTGACGAGCCTCTGAAAGAATGTGGTACAGTACTTGCCTTCTACGTGTTGCTCCTGTTGTAACTGCTTCCCCTCTTCTCCATCTGGTGCTCACAGCTTTGAGTGTAACCACATGTAGCTGCTAATGCTATTTCTCACTCTGCTCCTCTTTCCTTGCCTTTATTCTCTCATCACCCTTCATATGAATATAATTAGTAGCTTAGTCTGATCATCTGTAAGTTTGAACTGTGCCCTTCTCCACTCAGTTTTTTATTCTTGGAGGGATGTATGAACTGAGCACGGGACTAGGAATGAGGAATTCCCCCTCCCCAAATACTAGTGTCCTCCACAACACAGACCAGTTTATTTAGCCTCATTGCCTACATTATCTTTGAATTCTAAGATGATGATAACATCATAAAAATACAGCGTTGGGAACATACTTTGAAGGTGAAAACATGTAGAGTAACCAGGCAGCAACCCCTGAGACAGGACTTCAGCCATTTCTGGGTTGTCCACGTTGCTGCTTCCCTCAGCAATGTCAGCAGGATGCTCTCTGCAGCATCCTGCCAGCTCTGGGCTCAGGGAATGCCGGGAGAGTCGGGGCTGTTGGAGTCAGGGGAACAGAGCCCAGGCCACAGATCTGTGCCCTTCTCCATAGGACAGCCCTCTCTTGCCTTTCCCACCAGATATTGTGGGCACCAGCCCCGATCTGTGTTATTACTCCAACGCAGTTTTGTGTGTTTGTTGTTTTCCCCAGTGCAGAGATGTCTCCAACAGGCATCTCTTTCCATGACATCATGGAGCTCAGTGGCTGCCCCTTAAATAACTCCTGTTCAGGAAGAACTGCCAGTCTCTCCCTGTTTTAGATAAGAAAGGGTGTGTGCATGCCTAGTGAAGGTGCTCCTACTTCATGCTTCCAGTGTGTCCTTGCTTTCTTCCACTAATCCACATCTCCCTGTTTCTCTGTGTGGCTGTTGCAGTTGTCTGTCTGTGGAGGTCTCTCAACAAAGCTGGCAGCCCAGTTTGTCACAGACTGGGCAGTGGCACAGCTGGGCTGATGCTCAGCCCGGTGGTTGTGGTGCCATGAGTGGTGCAGCCCTGGGCTGGCCGTGAGGTGTTCGTTGCCTGAGCTGGGAGGCAGAGAAGAGCCCCCAGGGGAAGGTGCAGTGCTGTGCGTTGCTGTGACTGCAATGCCCACACACAGGTCATCCCCGCTGGAGGCAGAGGTGCAGGACACACTCTCCAGCTCAGTGTGTCTGGCTGTGCTAAACTCTGCAGTGCCTCTGAGAAACCCCCAGAAAAGCACTGCAGAAAGCAGACAGCACTTGGCTATTTTAATCAGGCAGGGAATAAACTGCTGAAGTTTGGGTGAAGAACAGCAGCTGCCCAGAGTCCTCCTGCCCGCCTCTGCCTGGCTCCTCCTCAGCTCCTCTTGAGAAGTGCAGCAAGTGAACCAGCACTTGATTTACAGCCCCTAAATCCATTCCACAGAGCATCTCTGAAACCATGGGAATCACCTGAGTGAGAGCTGGCTGGTTAATCAGAAGAGCCTGTATAGTATTTTGCAGAGAGCAGTTGTGCATGCTGATGACCCAATTTACCACAGACCCGTGCAAGTGTAGGAATAGGAGATTTCTGTCCATGAATGTCACTGAACAGTGACAACACACGATGGGACTGTGAACACCTTCTTAGAGCCTGGTGAACTTGCTCCATTAATTATGTATTGATATCTCTGTATGTACCTGTTAGGAAGGTGAAAGCATCCCAGAGCTGAGATGGATTCCTTCTGGCATGGTATTTTCCCAGTCTTACTGACTTAATTGGGTTGTGGTTGTTTCCATTTTCTTCCATGGCTCTGCTGTGCTGCTCACCTGCAGTGTGCAAGGAAGCAAGAAGTAAAAGATAAATGAAAAATTTGCCTTTAAATTGCATTATAGACTGGAGAAAATCAGTTTTCCTTGTTCTGGTGAGTCCACCATCTCTGGAATCCCACAGCTCCTGTTCAGCAGTCTTCCTTAAGGAGAGAATTTTCTCTTCACCCTTTGTAGGTCAATTACAACAAGAAGAAGTATTTTCTCTGACAGGAAACCAGCTTTTCCCAACCTCTCATTCAGTTCTACTTTCAAGAGTCCATTTATTCTGTTTTTCATTTCAGCACTTGAGAGCAGGACCAGAGAGGTGGTCTTGGATTAGAAAAGGCCCCAGAAGAGGATGGGGGATGTTGCTTCATAAATTGCACACTGGGGGCTGCTGGGGGCTGCCAGCAAAGACTCTTGTGGGGGACGTTTTTGTGGGAGGACTGTGTCTCAGTGCTAATGGAGTATCTCTGACAGACGGCACTTCGGTGTTTTCTGGAATTTTTCACATAGATCATTCCTTGGAGCTAGATGGGAAAATAGTACAGTGTTTCAAAATAGCTGGCCCCTGGGAGATGAGAGTCCCCCAGCATGAATTATTAAAGCTCTGAGAAACTGTTCAGAAAAGTCAACATGAACCAGCACTTGGGGAAGGAGGAGTATGCTGGAGAGAGCCCTTAGGTCCCTGGGAAGTTTCTCACATGTGGCACAACAGCTCAAAGCAGCACCTCTCTGATGGGATGAGATGCAGAGACTCACACACGCTTTATCCCCAGGGCTCCCCATTCATTCAGCCACTAGCTTTGAGTCCAAACGATCCCCCAGCGTTGGTTTGGAATAATAAAGAGCAAGAAAGTGATACGGTGCGGGCTTCCTGTCTCTGAAGGCACTTGTGCTCTACAGGGCCAGTACCAAAACTGATAGAAATGGGAAAATTTCTCAGGAAATCTCTTAATTTTATTCAATCTCACAGCTGAAAGCCCCCATTTGTCATAGGTGATCTGTGTATCCCCTGCAGGTGTTAATGAATGCTCCATGAACAACGGTGGCTGCTCACACATATGCAAAGATTTGAAGATCGGTTACGAGTGCGAATGCCCGCCTGGATACAAGCTTCTGGATAAAAAAACGTGTGGAGGTAATTGACATGCAAACAGCAGTCCCTTGTGTTTCACCATAGAGAGACGTGATTATATTCACTTGAGCATTGCTCCATCACAGATGGTTTGATTTCAAGTTATTGATGGGTTTCAAACACTCCTTTCAGACATAGATGAATGTGAGAATCCAGACGCTTGTAGCCAGATCTGCATTAATTACAAGGGAGACTACAAATGCGAGTGCTACGAAGGATACGAGATGGACACGCTGTCCAAGAACTGCAAAGCTGTAGGTAAGACAACGCCACAGGCACTAAAGCTCTGCTTGCTCAACAGCACAGCTCCGGTACAAAAACACACTCGCGAGGCTGAGGCAGGGGAACGGAAACAAAAGGAAACAGCAAAGCAAGCAAAGACATCTCACTGCGAGCTGCACAGAGCTGCTGCAGCAACAGCAGATGCGTCTCTAGGCAAGACTACTGATCATGCAGATCAGAATATTTTAACAGTGTACAGAGCAAGATTGCAGTCACTACTTGGCTGTTTGAAGCTGAAACCAGAAAAGCAAGTCTCTTGACAGGTGTGATTGAAAACAGTGCAGCAAAAACATTTAGTGGTAGTAGTATTGAAAGAAAGAAAACATCCCGATTAAAACAGGGTATCTGAGCCACCCCTCCACCCTCCCAGCTGTAAGTCACCAAAATCTGGCCCAGGATTTTGTGCTGAAATGAACTGAAGATGAGGCCATTCCCCAGAGTTTTGCTTGTGGCTTAGCAGAACAGGCTGTCCCAAGCACCAGTGTGTGTTCGGGGACCACAGAGGTGCCAGGGTGTGACAGCACTGCCTCTGGAGCAAGTTTCCACTTGCTTCCAGTGTGGTGCAAAGCTTCTGTACAAACACAGCTATCAGTGACTGATAGTTCCACTGTTGCTTGAGAAATGAAAGCTGAATCCAGCCCTTGGGATAGCTGCTGAAGTGACAAATGTGCTGATTTTCTGTGGTAGGCAAGAGCCCGTACCTGATCTTCACCAATCGCCACGAGGTCCGTAAAATTGACCTGGTGAAAAGGGACTATTCCCGTATCATTCCCATGCTGAAGAACGTGGTGGCGCTGGATGTGGAGGTGTCAACAAACAGAATATATTGGTGTGACTTGTTCTACCGAAAAATCTACAGGTAAGGGGCAAGAGAGGATGTGTGTTGGTCCCTTCCCAAAGCTGCATTCCATCTGTGTCCCCTAAAGCAGCCCAGAGAACAGTGCAGGGCACAGGGCACCTGAGGGCTTTCCTGCCCTGACAGGATTACCTGCTGTGGCCCAGACTTGGTTGTCTTTTTTGGGAATGGATAAAGACGTCAGAGGCTTGTGCAGTTACCTCTTTGATAACACAGGGTGACTTTTCATCAATGCCAGATCCTGCTGCACCCGTGCAGTTAAATGTAGGCTCTTATTTCCTGAACCATGGATACTGTAAAGCAGGGCCGAGGCTGCTGCACTGTGAGTGTTGTATGGGAGGCCACTCTGGACCTGGCATCTGGAAGTACAAAGCAGGCAAATGGTAGGAACAAGGAGGCAGCAACACAGACACAAGCTGCTGCCCACTGTAGTCTCTGGTAGACTGGATTTAAATTCACAGCACCAGACCACACTACACGTTTCTGTAACTCTCTAACCCTCATTCTCACTCCTCCTTCAGCTGTTTTTATGGCATCCATCACAGTTATTATGTGCTGGGGCTTGTGAGTGCGCTTAGCCAAAAAAGCATTTAATTTATGTGCTGAAAATCCCCCATGTATATTCTGATTTGCACGGCTATTGCAGCTTCTGCAGTGGTCTGCTCTGGATTCCAGCTAATGATCAGGCACAGGCTGACTGGTGTCAGCACGTGGGAGCCAGGCCAGGGTTTCCACAGGCTCTGGTAGCTCCCGTGCCCTGCAGGGATATCTGCCCAGGCTGTGCTGGTACTGACCACCAGCAGCAGGGCAGGTACCCTGAGGGGCCTGTGGGGCTCTGAAAGGGGGGGATGGTTCAGAAGAAAGCTGTCAGCACTCACTGGGTCTGTCTGGGAAAGGGCTTAGCTCATACACAGAGACAGTACAATTATCCAAGACACTGCTCCTGCAGCTCTCCAGCAGCAGATATGCTGGGAGTCCCTGGGAACAAGCAGCCTGTGGCTGAGAGGCTACTGCACGGTAAGAACTGTGGTACAGGAGGTAATTGCTGGCAGGAGATCCCATCTTTGAGAATGGTCACCTCACTTGCCTTTCCAGATTCTGTCCTGTGGAGGTGATGTCTTCTTTGGGGTATCAGATCTTTTACAGTATTTAGTTACTGGGAGAACTGAAATGTCCCCTGGACTTGAGCCCTTCCATTGTGGAAGCTGCAGGAGCCTCTCGGCTTTCCCTCCTGTGCAGGCACAGGCAGGAAGCAGGGAACAGAACTGTTCCACTGGCAAGGGATTACCTGGCCTGGAGCTGTGCACTCAGAGCACAGGGTACTCATGCTGGAATTCTGGGAACTTGGGAGCACTGCCAGATGCCCATAGAGCCCTGAGGTACCATTCCTGTGGTGCTGGGTCAGAGATAAACCAAAACTGTTCTTGTAGGGAAGATGCAGCAGTGTGCTGGTCATCCAGGCTGACTCTGCCGTTCCAGCCCTGACTGCACGCTGTAAAACTGTCCAGAATTCTTGGGTTTACACATTTCAGTTCCAAGGCTCTAATCTGATATTAGAGAACTCAGCTCCCATACATTTCACCTTCTCATTCCATGAACAAAGGCAGGATGGGCAGTGAAGAGAGGATGTGAAGCATCCTAGGATTTCAGATGTTTGGGGTGAGGGGCAGAAACTTCCTGCTGTTTTATAACTGTTTTAAGATACACTGAGTTATTCTAAGAGCCAGACAAAGCTTCTACAAAGACTGATGCAAACTCAGAATAACTAATTTCAGTTCACTCAGCAGAATTGCTATTGAGAGCAGGATCAGCCTGTGTGGTTGTAGGAGCAACATTCCAGTTATTTATGAAACATCCATGTGGAGTCTGCTGCCTTTCATTATCATTTTGAAAGATTTTAAAGCTGCCACTAATATTTAGTGAACATTTTGTTTGTATCTAGTGAAATCACTTGCCAAATTAATGCAGCTTCATGAATTCCTTTGATGAATCATAATTAGCTACACAGCTCCTAATTCTGCAGTACATTTAAGCACATTTATTGCATGCTCAGTTCAACTCTGTTCAGCAGAGCCCTGGAGATTATATTTTTCATGTCCATAAATCCCATAAATCAATTGCTGTTGAACATGCCTGAAGTTAAATATTTTCCTGAATTGTGCAGTTTTAGTAGGAAGCAGGTAGAAGGATGAAATGAGCAGTTCCCTAGTGTGGAAATGCTGCTGGACAGGAATGGGGAAATGAGAGGCTGTAGGAGAAAGCAGGAGGTTGCAGGAGCACCATCAGGGTCCCGGGCCCAGCTCTGGGAGCTGTGTGGAGCCCTGTGACTCCTGTCCCCGCAGCGCCTACATCGACAAGGCGAGCGACACGGCCGAGCAGATGATCCTCATCGACAGCCAGCTCAACTCCCCCGAGGGACTGGCCATTGACTGGGTCCATAAGAACATCTACTGGACAGACTCTGGAAACAAGACCATCTCAGTGGCCACTGCAGATGGAAGCAGGAGAAGGACACTTTTCAACACTGACCTCAGTGAGCCCAGAGCCATTGCTGTGGACCCCACACAGAGGTAGGTGTGAACACCACAGACCCCTTTGCCAGCAGAGACATTCCAGTCGCCTTTTTGCCCCTCTGACAAACTTGGGGGTAGTTTTCATCTCACCAGGACTTCAGATGCCCTTTCAAGTGTATCCTGCAATGGGACTGTGGAGATGTTTTAACTAACCCTTGGCAAGGTCCCTGCTGTTAAAGACAGTTCAGGGCCTGTTCATGTGTCCAATGGGCCTGAGCTGGTCCTGGCACAGAGGCTGTGCTGGGAAATGAGGTCTGTCTGGCTTGTGTTTGGGCCATTTGGATGAGTGAACGCCAGGTACCTAACAGGCACAGCAGGAGAGTTTTCAGGGGATAGTTACTGGGGTGAGATGCTGCATTCCGGTGCAAGTTTTGTGCCAGATTACCCAGTGGGAGAGCGGCATGTGGTTCCACCAGCAGAATTAACTGCCACAACAAGGAGAGACACCTTAAGACACCTCCTACAGCAATCAGCAGTGCAGGTTTCTTAGCTGGAGTCCAGGTTATTGGTTTGTTCCCTCTGCCTCTCTCAGGTTCATGTACTGGTCTGACTGGGGAGACAAGGCCAAGATCGAGAAGGCCGGTCTGAACGGCGTGGGGCGGCAGGTGCTGGTCACCGACAACATCGAGTGGCCCAACGGCATCACCCTGGGTAAGCGCCCAGCTCAGAGCTACGGCACACACTGGGCCCCAAGGAAATCCAGTTTTGTTGTCAAGTAGGAAAACAAAATTGTAAGTGCTCAAAGGCACCTGCGCACACAAATCCTAAACGGGTCTGTCACTCATAAACGTGAGTTCCTTATTTCAGTAGCACAAACAGGAAGTCTCGCTGCAGTCGGAACCTCATACTGCAGGAGCCTTGAGTTGCTTGTCATTGTGCCCTAAGGCAAAAGGAAATTTTGGGGGAGGATGCAGAGCTGTGACAACCCTTTAGAAGCCTGAAAAGTATCTGAATCCTTGGTGTTAAATGTCTCTGTACCTGGGCCTGTCTCAGGAGCAGTGTGAGGATCCTGCACTGGACTGATGAATGATGCACAGCGTATCAGGGAAAGGGACAGGGCCTGCAGAACCCATTCCCTGGCACCATTCCCTGCCTGCCCAGCTGCTCAGGGCGAATGGAACCCATCAGAGGGCTGTGGTGGTTCCCACTGCCACGCCAAGCAGCAGAGTGGGAAGGAGGTTTTGTGGAGCAGCAGGGAACATCCTGCTCTGGAGTTGGAGCTGTGTGTGTTTAACACTATGCAGATGTGAGGTTCTCTGCTTGGCTTTGAAAATGCTGGCTGTGGCAAGGGTGGTGGAGGAAATGCTGCTGCCATTACATACTGCTGAAGTGCTACTGCTGTGAACAAATAATGTTATAATTTAGTCATTAAGAAATTAATTAAAGACTTCTTTAATTATATAACTTGTTTTTTTGGCTCTCATCCACTTGCATTCTGTTCAGTGAATCCCATCCAAAATGAGTGAATTTGCTCCAGAAAGAGAAATGCAGTGCTTAGCACTCCAAATAACATTGGATCCTTTCCTCCCACTCTTACCTGCACCCTCCCCGGACCTGGCTGGTTGTGGTAGGAGTGTCCCCACCAGGAGATTGTCCCAGCCTGCAGCTTAAGAAGGGTTTCTGGGCCCAGGATTCTTCTTCACTGAAAATGTGTGAATCTCACAGCTCCTTTAGAGTGGGGTTTCATTGGAATATCGGTATTTGTTCTCCAGCAAGAGCCCAAGGCCTGAACAACCTTGGGAGGAATGAAGCTTCTCACTCAGGCACTGATGGAGAGAATCTGGGAAGCCCAAACTGCTGCTCCCCTGCTGCTCCTGGTAACATAAGAACCTCATTGTACAAGGCTGTCAGTCAGGCATTCCCCCCACACACACAGCAGAATGTTCCTCCTTTTCAATCTTATTTATAGGGTCTTATCCCAGCATATCTGGGCACTGATTCAAAATCAGAACTAGTGTTAAAAAAAAAAAAAAAAAAAAAAAAGAGGCCCAATAATAAAGAGATTAGTCATGCTGCCAGCAGGAAAAACATGCTGGGCAAGAGCAAAAGAGTTGCAAGAGCTGTGTGTAATTTTGCTTCATTGTGTTTTACTTTCCAGATTTGCTGAATCAGCGTCTCTACTGGGTAGACTCCAAATTGCATTCACTGTCCTGCATTGATTTCAATGGCAGCAACAGAAAAGTTCTGATCTCCTCTGTGGATGATCTGAGCCATCCTTTTGGCTTGGCAGTGTTTGAGGTAAGAGTGGAAAACGGATGCAGAACAGACTGGAGCCTGTAAGAGGTCTCAGAGCTCTTCTTGATTAAAAGCTCTGCCTTTTGCACAGCACAGAGCTCAGTGAGGGCAGTCACTGCTATAGAAACCAATTAACTTCGTGTGGGTTCAGCAGGGAAATTGGTGTCTAAAACCCTTACTCAAGAGCAAAGTGTTATCTCATGCTTCTACCTAATGCAGCACCAGTGCATTAAATGATCAGGGGAACAAAGGCTTCAGCTTTGGCACTCACTGTAGGTAAGTTATAGCAGAGAAAGGTCCAGTTGGCTTCTGGCTCAGGAAAACCCTTGTCCTTAAATCCCTTATTCCTCCTGTGTGAAGTGTGATATCTGGGCATCTAACTTTGGGCATAGGTTTCTCCAGGTCATTGTTGCTCTTTAGTGCTATCCCCATCAGCAGCATTTGGAAGGATCTCTTCAGTTATTTCACCTCTCACCATCCTTCCTGGTACAAATGGCTGAGTAAAATAACAGACAACCCTTGTGCTTTCGCTAAGCTGCTCTTGTTGTCCAGCAGTGTGGCTTTCCTTACAGCAATACACATAGGCTTAGGAGGCAGCAGCACACACAGATGACCAAGCAATTAAACTGTTTGGTAACTATGATTCCGGAGTACCTCTTCCACAGTAGTTCTGTATCTTCAGTCATAGCATGCCATGCAAAAGATAGTAATGTGAAAGAGAAATAGGTGCTCAGCTTCCAGGTGTGCTCTAGGCACTGGCCTCCTCACAGATACCTGTTTAATACAGGTCTTATCTTGGGAAAGGAGGAAAAATCAGCAAGGTAACAAATGTTTCTAGTATGGAGTGTGTGGCCCTTTGCTCATGATCTACCCCAGCTTACAAAGAAAAAGCAGTTCAGAAACAACTCGGATGCTCTAGGAGCACAACTTGTCTGTACCTCCCCAAATTTCTGCTCCCTCACCTCAGTCTCAGAGCTACTCAAAATTAAACTTGTAGGAGTGCTGGGCTTTGGAACATTGTCCAAAATAGAAAAAAGCTGCAGACAGAAGTAGCATGAACAGAAGGTGCCCCAAGGTAGGAACATGGTGCACTGACTTTGTGACTGCTGGAGTTTAAACTTGAGTAGGATTTGAGCAGGCCAGGTGAGGAATCTGTGCATTCCCTGCAGGACAGAGTGTTCTGGACTGACCTGGAGAACGAAGCAATCTTCAGTGCTAACAGGCTCAATGGCTTGGACATCTCCATTCTGGCAGAGAATCTCAATAACCCTCATGACATCGTGGTGTTTCATGAATTAAAGCAGCCCAAAGGTAAGAGGTGTCCTCAGGATGTCATGGCCCTGAATCAGGTTTGTTTGAGCTGGCAAATGAAATGCTCCCTGATGGTTCTTGATGAGAGAGAATGCACAGGTAATAATGGGAAATCAATGCCTAATGTTTGAAGTTCCTGCATAATTAATTCAGCAGCAGCATTTATTGAAGAATCTGCAATTTGCTAATAGCTGTTTAATTAGCATCTTTGATAACAGTGAGTTACTCTTGTCACTGTGATGCTTCCCATTCATTATGTATTTGGGAATTTTTTATTGTACTTTTTAAGGTTCCACTCCACTGTACAAACTGTAAAGATGCTTAAGCAGCCTGATCAATTGAGGTAGGGAGTGGGAGGTCTTTTCAGAGGATCTGAGATTTCTTTGCCAAAGGCAAGAAATAAATAATGAGAAAATAACTTGTCTTTTCTTCCATCCTTGAACAGCTCCAGATTCCTGTGAGCTGAGCGCCCAGCCAAACGGAGGCTGTGACTACTTGTGTCTTCCTGCACCTCAGATCTCCCCCCATTCCCCCAAGTACACCTGTGCCTGTCCTGACAATATGTGGCTGGGTCCTGACATGAAAAAATGCTACAAAGGTAAATGCAATCACATCTCCATTTCACTGTCCCAGCAAAATCAGACTTGCAGTGAATGTATTTCCTGATGGTGAAAACAGAAACACTGTTTTTTTTTTCTGTATTCCACTCCTTGCTGCCCTCTGAGCACAGCAGCACTGTGGTGCCCTTTGTTGAAAGCTTGCTTATTTTGGAAAGCTCAACCAGAAAAAGATACAGAAGGAAGGGGGAAAAAAAGGGCTAGGGACCAGCACTAAAAGTGTAAATAGTCAATAAACCATTAGAATTGATTAATTATTGACACACTGATTATGTAATCTATATATACAATCTATACTTCTGTATATTTAGATATCTATATATCTATCTATAGATAGATAACAGATCTGGAGAGGCCACAGTTGCTGGTAATATCCCAAAGAGATGAGTGGCTTCATTGTAGTTTCTTCTAACATGCAATGAGTTCCTGGTACAAATTCAGAATCTTAGGAGGTTCTCAAAAACCCCCAAGTTTGTGAACTTCTTAGCTACCTTCAATACAGAGCGCTTTTTTAATTAGTATTAATTAATCAAGCTGTGCTTCAGGAAATCATTTCTGTAGCTTTAGGCAGAGAACTGTTGATAGTTTGACTACCTGGGAAATAGAATTGGAATTTGGTTTCTGTTTCTCTTCATTAATCATAACAGTCGTTCCCAGATTTATATCACCATTTGTGATTTGTTTGGTGTACTTGCCTTAACCAAATTTCATCATTGCTCTTGGTTTTCAGACCTTCCAACCACTGCAGCTCCTGTAGTGGTTTCCACAAGTGCAGGGTCCCGCGCTGACAGCGGCACGACCATCACTGCCGTACCTGGCAGTGCCAGTGACACCACTGAAGTCGTCCCCAAAGCCGTACCAGAAGCTACAATCACCACCCCAAGCCTTCATTTACCTTCCACCACATCCATCCTGATAGATTCTGAGATGACCACTGGGAACAGCAATTTATCACAGCACTGTAAGAGAATGAGATTGCTTTCCTCCTTCTGTATCACAGCTCCTCATGCACTGGAGGGAGACCTGACCTGATGTCTGAGTTCAGGGGGGTCAGGTGCAGGCACACAGCAGGAGACATCAGCTCCTCTCTCTGCAGGCACCTGGGTTACCATGGCTGCTTTCATTCCAGTCACTTGGCATGTCAAGGAACTTGTACCAGCTTTTATCCAAGGCACATGAACAGCCCCGAGAGTTCACATCAGCCCTTGCCTTGTGCCCAGTACTGGCTCATCCAGCTTCAGTGCTGCGGACAGTAGAATGGATGATTCTGCAGGTGCTTCACCTATTTTAATTGTTTGGTTATTAATGTGATCCAGCACAAGTTCTGGGTGAAAAATTGCCCTGTGCATCTTTAGTGCTGCTGGACATGTGGAATCACTACAGCCCAAGACAAGCTGCCTCTGGTTTGTGTGGCCGTGCTTGGCATGTTAATGTGGCCTCATCGTGACACAGGTTTGAAGTTTTGCATTATTTATCAGAAGAGCATCCCAGTGGAGAGCACTAATAGGCTCTCCTCAGTGGAACACCAGCCTCCATCTCAGAGCTAACAGGCAATCCCTCCAGGTCCTGCTGCCAAGGCAAACTGCTGTTCAAAAAAAAAAATTCTAGTCCAGAGAGAAGATTTTGCTCTGCAAGACCTCAAACAGACATGGATGTTTAAGAACAGTAAAATGCTGCTTCCCCCCCAAATGTTTCACTGTTTCCATTACATCTGGAAAGCAGCAATACACCACCCCTGTCTGTAGAACTGTGCTGTGTGAGGAAAGCGGAGTTCAGTGGCTAAAATGCTTCAGTTCTCTTTGTGAAAGTTTCTTTCAAATGCAATAATTATCTTTTTAATTAGCCATGGAAGCAAGGTGCTTTTATTGTCCACTTTGGAAATAGTCTGGCTTATTATTAAGTAAATAACTATATAATGGAACAGACTGCCACAGGGAAGTATTTAAAAGTTGCATGAATTCATGTATCAAAAGAAAAAGTACAGTTAGTTCCTCCTCTTGCAACTCTTGATATTTTAGCAAA
Organism: Chamaea fasciata; assembly: GCF_029207755.1. Taxonomy (NCBI): domain Eukaryota; kingdom Metazoa; phylum Chordata; class Aves; order Passeriformes; family Sylviidae; genus Chamaea; species Chamaea fasciata. Next base: position 27,335,202 of record NW_027094095.1, on the reverse strand, counting down.
AGGAAATTTTCTCTACTGATACCCTATATGAAAGCTCAGAGCGAACATTTTAAAGTATGGAACTTGAAAGATTATATTGAATTTTTTAAAATTATATTTTCCTCTAATTGCTTTTTTCTCTTATAAGTACAGTATTGAGTTTTGGGACCATTCTTACATGCTGGGGCAGGCTGCAGCAATGAGGAATAGATGTGCTCACTAACCACTTAGTTGTAAATAATAAAAAAAGGAAGAAATTAAACACAGAAGCTGTGCAGACAGCTTTGAACTTCATTCTTTTTCTGACAGCTCAGTAAGTCATTAATTGTGTCAGTACTAGGAAGAGTTCTGCTGTGGATTTTTAGGAGCGCTGTTTACCACCCCTTGATCTGTGCATGGCATCTCCATTAAATACCAGGTTTTTAAAACTGGCCTCCTTTATTGTGCTTGAAAATTGAGGCCCAGTCAGTCACCCATTTCTGGTCAGAGCTGCTCTGGCAGCCCTGGATTGAGCAGTTCCCTTCCTCGGCCTCGAGCTCTGGGGTGTCCCTGTCCCCAGCGAGGCAGCAGCGCTGCAGGGACCTCATTCCTCAGGACAAGGAGCTCAGCTCAGCCCGATCTCTGTGCGCTGCTCAGCGTCACCACAATAATTTTATTATGAAACGTTTTGTAAATTCTTTAATTGCAAAAGCTTTCTGATGGGCAGAATAGCATGGGTACTAACAGAGAACATTCTTTAAAAGCAGCAAATGAGTTAAATGATCAGAACACTTCTGTACTTACAGATGCAAATGATGATGAAGGCTTCGGTTCCACTGTGACAGCAGCTGTGATTGGAATTGTCATTCCTGTGGGTAAGCAGATTGGATTTAACCTTTGAAGGAGATCACACCAAAATGCAACACCAAAATATTGTATTTACCATAGTAAATATACTTTTCCAGTTTTCAGGGGTGGGGTGGGAAAGAGCACAGGAACTGCTGAATTGAGGGAAAGTAGCCCAGCTTTGAGAAAATGTTCTGAGGATGGCTGCCAACATGGGAACATCCCAGCAGCTCCATGCCTGCCTAACAGCCCTTTCTGTCCCCTCTCCTCAGTGGTCATTGGCTTGCTGTGCATGGGAGGATACCTCATCTGGAGAAACTGGAAACGGAAGAATACTAAAAGCATGAATTTTGATAATCCAGTTTATAGGAAGACAACAGAAGAGGAAGATGAAGACGAAATCCACATTGGGCGAACTGCCCAAATCGGACACGTGTACCCAGCAGTAAGTACCTGAGGAGATGGCTGATGGAGAAGATTAATTCTGTTCAGAGTTCCAATACAGAATTTAGATTAGTGTTGCTTATCTGCCACATAATGACAAAAACCAGAACTTCTTTAGCATCATTGATTAGGCAGAAGCCTAAACTTCTGGCAGCCCATGCAGTTGTCCCAGAAGTTACTGCTCTGAATCAGATATTCTGTTCAAATGAAGAATAATTGTCCTAATCAAGGTACCAATTTGAAAAATTGGTAAAGCTCCCTGAAGAGCTGCCTCAGGATGGAACAGGTGATAACTCATCCTCTACTGGATTCCATTATATCCGTGCTTAGGCTGCTACCAAGGGTCCACAGTATCCTAAGGATAAACTGAGTTTCTCTACAAACCAGGGAAAATATTTTCTCTATATCAACAGTATAAAGAAAAGTTACATTCCTCACAAGGAGAAGTGAATGAGGTTCTGTAAGGAATTAAGGAAAAGGATCCTCCATCAGAGCAGCATCCCTGGGGAGAGGAGCACTGGCAGGTATAAGTGCATTGTATTTTCAGAAGAGAGCAGGAAGATCCAGAGTAATGAGTGAAGGCAATACAGCTCCTGTAGGGAGGCAGGTGGGTGGATAATGTCCTCTGTCATCTAAAGGTCCCACACAAGATCACACTGGAGAAAATGCCATCCCCTACAGGGAATTTTATCCAAGAAACACGGGCAGGAAACTTCCCAGCAGCTCTTTAGTAACACTTGAGCAAGTGACCTCACTTGGGGAGGAAAAAAATCACTATCGAGAATAGACTTGTCACAGTAGGCACAGCCATGAGAGTTCTAACAAGAAATACAAGTTAGCACCAGTATCCCAGTTCACAAGAGTGTGTTTTTTCCCTCCCCAGCGTGTAGCATTAAGCTTAGAAGATGATGGATTGCCATGAGGATGAAGATGCTGCTCCAATCATCTGAACACTGAACAAATCTGCTTTGGGTCACAGAACCTGCTTCTTCTTTTTGATCGTTATTTATGTTGCAGAAGGGTAACCACAAAGTTATAATGAACTGCAAACATCCAAAGGATGTGAGAGTTTTGTATGTATAATCTTTTATACACATTTTAACTTGTTGCACTACCCATTTGTGATAGTGAATAAGCAACAGCTGAGCTACTAACTCAATGTACATAACCAGCCAGGCTGAAGGTTCAGTAGCTATTGCTTTATTTTAAGACTATATTTATAGATATTTTGTAAATATGTTGAATATGCTTTGTGGCTATCCATCAACATAAGTAAAATAAATTCTGTACAGGCAGTTTAGAAATATTTATTAACAAAATCTGGATTATAAGATCTGTTCTGTAAATATAGTAGAGGGGTGAGAGTATTTATTTTTTGTATGTTTGGCTTGCTGTGCATAGATTATCTGTGTATATATCTATCTGGACAAGATAGATATATAGGTATATAAATATATACATATATAAAAATATATACATATATTTTAAAACTACTAGCCTACATTTATGAAAATTACGGATAATTGAATTTTTGCAGGATGTTTGAGAAGTTTGCTCTGAAATCTAAAGACACAATATAAGAAAGAGCTGTAGTGTAAGACAGCTGAGCAGTGAAGCACTCCTGAACAAACAGCTCCTCATTTCCATCCTGGCTCCTAAGGGCTGCTTTTACATATACCAGTCTATCCATGAAGAATCCATTTCACTGGAGAGCTGTTGCCTACAGCATTTCAGTCAGGAGAAACTCCTACAGCACCCAGGGGTTTTCTGTTGTATCGTTGCTTTTTTTACAGCTTGGTACAAATCTGATTTGGTTTTTGTTCGTTTGTTTCTAAATGTAGATCTAAATGCTTTTCCACACTGGGAATCTTGCACCTCTTAAATCAGCTCAGAATTAACAGGAACAAAGGTTTACCCATATACTTCCACACTCCCAAGTGAGCACTCTCCCTGGTTCATCAGGAAAACTACACAGTAACAGAAGTCACTTCCTTCCCTCCTTGCCCGTGTCCCCTGCTGGTAGTGATAAAAAATCCAATTTCAGGAGCTGCTGTGGCACACACAGAACTCTCCCAAGGTCCTGCCCATGGCACAGGCTGCCCCATGGCAGGTGTCCCAGAGCACTGGGCAAGGACGCCAGAGCAGGTTAAAATCTCCCAGCCTTTCCAGTGTCTTTGGCTGGGTCATCCTGTATCTGGCAGGAAAAACACTTGTTTTTTCTCATCTCATTCTCTAGGATTTCCTGGGAATTCTGTGGGAAGTGAATACACTTACCTCCCACTGCATAATGGACTAGTACCTCCCTGAACTGTACCAAATCATAGAGAAATCTTCCTCATGTTTTTATGTCAGTCCAAGCTTTTGTATTTGAGTGAGTGGAAGAAACTCGGGCTGAATAGGTTTGGGTTTGGGGGTTTTTTTTCTTTCTTTTGTTTTCCTTTCTTTTAGAATAAATTCACAGAGTAATGTGAGCTGGAAGCTGATTCTTGACTAAGAGAAGGAAGAAATTGTGTAAAGCCCTGGTATGCATTACAGACATAATACAAACTCTCAAATGCCTCATGGCCTGCATAGACAATACAGAAGTAATCAAACATCCTTCTAGTCCAAATTTTAGATTTTAAGGCAGTGACAAAATGAGTGAGATATCCCATTATTGTTTTAAGGTATGAAGCTCTCTTTCTACAAATCCATGCACTGTGTGCATGAAGAAAAAAGCTGAGAAAGGCTGTATGTGATAACACTGTAACTAACAGACGAATGTAAATATATATGAAAGTTCTACAGTTTTGATACTTTTTTAAGAACACACAAACAAACCTGTATAAACCAAGTGTAAAAGGCTGCAGGTTTTTTCAAACCATTGTAAATGAATTCAATGTGCAGTGCTGATTTCAACCTTTACAGATTTATAACTACTGAGAAGTCAAACACCAAATTTGTTTTTTAAGAAATTAATTATTTTAAATAATGGTTCAGATTGGTAGGGTGATATTTAACATTGTAATCATTTCTGCTCTGTCTTGTCATACTGAAGTTCTGTTAGAGTAAGTTCTTGCTTGGTGCCTTTTGTGTTTCAGTTCTTACCTTGCAGACAAAAGGCCCAGGGAGGGGCGGGGGGGCTCTGTGTAACACTTGCTGTACTGGAAACCAAATGAACACGTTTGTAAAACAGTGCACTGTTTCTATAGAAAGATTAAATTTTTTTATCTGGGATTACTGAACTACTTACTTCCTGGTGTCTGAAAGGGGACTGTGTCATATTTTGGTCTGAGTTTTCCCTAACTTTTAATTGCCCTACTCCAGAGTGGGATTTGGGAGCAGAGGTGTGTAATTCATCTGTTCAGCTGCAGTGTCACAACAGCAGCACTGGGGACAGTTCATATTCCACAACAGAGCACTCTGTTCTGAATTGGTCTTTTTCTGCCCCCTTGGCATTGGTCATCTGCAAATCACATGGAAAACAGTTCAGCTCATTTCCTTGAGCTGAACAAGTCCATCAGGGATGTAGCTGAGTAAAATCTCCTTACCCAGTGTAAGAAGTAACACCAGCCCTTACCCAGTGTGAGAAAATGTCCCAGAACTGAACAGTGCCCACAACACAACTGGTGGAGTTTGTAACCTGAACTATTACATGCTGGACTATTCTACTCAACAACTAACTGCAAACAATTTAGTTTCTTCCCTGAGCTTTTGATAAAACACCTAAAGAAGCTGCAAAACTCCTCAGAGCCACACTTATGCCATCTAGAAAAAAAAAAAAGACAGAAATACTGCTGTTCTTCTTTTAAACATACCAACAGTCCCTCCCATGTCTCTTGAGAAAATGAAATCCTGGATAGTACATTACAATACAATAATAGACAACACAACCTTTCCCCACCACATGTTATTTAAAGCCCTTAGAAGCAGTGCATTTATTGAAATTCTCTTTCAGTCAATTCTTGGTCCCAAAGGAAGCAGCCAAGCAGCTAAAACTTTTCAGGCACGAAGAGTTATTACCAAACTAATATGGACAGATGTACTGGTAAATATCAATGGTTTCGTTTTCGGGGATAGCCTAGAAATGGCTCACAGGGTGATGATGGCACTGCTACAGTCCCAGCTGGGGACTTTAGAGTTGTTCCAGCTGTAGTTTGGGGGTTGTTGTGGCTTGTCCTGATGACTAAACTTGGGGCTGCAGTTTGGCAGCTGCATGTTCTCCAGCAACCTCCATGGGATCATTCCAGGGGAACCACGGTGAGCACGGCCTGGCCACGATTGTCATTTCCTGAGCTGGAATGTGCTAAGCATGGGGTGAACCAGAGCCCCAGTCTGTGCCAGGGACGGGGCTGCCTCAACTCCTGCACACAAAGGGTGAACCTGAACCCTCTCCTGCCCCAGTGTGGTGAACAAAAGGGACACTGGTCATCCCTAGCTACAGAAATAAAAAAATACACAGAGCCACACATCTCAGTAAATAATCTCCTGGGTAGGAGGAGACAGAGAAAATCAGCAGCAAAGTTAAACCCCGTGGGGGAGGAGGTATTTTAAGATTTTGGTTCATTTCTCATTATCCTACTCTTATTTAGATGCTAGTAAGAGAAAGTCAACTTTCCCCAAGATCAAGTCAGTTTTGCTTGTGACTGGTGGAGGGCTCTCTCCCTGTCCCTGTCCCCACCCATGAGCCTTTCATTGTTTCCCCTCCTCTCTCCTCCTGAGAATGGGAGAGACAGAAGGGCTTTGGTGAGCAAATGGCATCCAGGCAGGGTAAAGCCACCAACCCTGGAAGAGAAAAAATTGGGGGTTCACTTTCTACATAGACCAAACTGGCTCTTCTCAGATAGCCAAAAGTTTGCCAGGCTCATTACAACCCAGGGAATGAACCAAGTTTCACTTGTATGGCTTTGAGCAGCAACTCCCTATAGCCAAAACACAAATCTCAGAGTCCAATTTTACACAGATAAAGATGAACTTGTGGCTTTCGCTATCACAGCAACAGGGACGTGACACAATCAATCAGCTTCACAATAGATCACCTCCCAGAGTGTCCCCAAAGGTGGCCTGTGCGCCTCAGGGTGCTGAACGTGGATTTCTCATCCCAGCTTCCAGAAGAAGCCAACGAGCACCAGTGCAGGCTGAGTTCTCAGCTTTTACAGGAGGGCAGCAATGCTAACCTGTATCTGCACCTATGCCTCAACAAGCAGAATGAGAATTAACATGCTTTGAAAAAAATAGTATCATTTCTAAATTTCCATGTACCTCAGTGGGAGAACATTTCCTTTTACAGGATTAACCACAGCTGCCTGCTAAATTCCCCACACTGCCAAGGAAACCGCTGTAATCTTGTCAGTGGTGATAAGGCAGTGCCTTAGCAGGGAGCTGAAGTTCTGTCAGGGAAACAAACAAATCTCCCTGATAGTTTGATAGGCCCTGCCCAACTCCAAGGACGATGTACATGGGATTACAGAAGGCTGCACTGATAATTTTATCTTCACATCAATTCAGTTCTTCAGCCTGTGCCTCGAGGCTACAAAGTCAGGTGGAAGAGGACAAGTTTTACCTACAGTTCTTGGCCAGGCACAACTGAGGCCAAATAGCAAAGATTCCACATTACCCTATTCAGGAGTTTATCTGCTGAGTCTGCCAATCAAGGAATTACTTCAGTAATTTATTTTCATGCATATATTCCCCCACTGGGGCTCAGCTGAAAGCACATACACTAATTTAATTCAAGCCATTACACATAAAAGATGATGGAAAGCCTTACAATCAAACATTCAAGAAAAATCCCTAAATCTACATATTTGACTAATAAGTCACAGACCTAAATAAGTTCTAAGCAAAGAGAGCACCTTGAAATGATGCTTAGAAGATAAACAATACTTGGAAATAATTGGTAATATTTAGGTCTAAGTCTTGCTGACAGAAATTTTCTTACAAAGGCTAAAGTTGACTTCTAGACTTCCTGTAATGAAAAGCTGACCCAAAATTATTGGAAATTGACATTATTTTTAGCAATATCTGAAATGGGTGTCACATTCAAAAGCCTTACCCTATGAACTGACTTCATATTACTTTGATCCTAAAGGCATCAGTGGCCATGAAAGTCATGAAGAAGTAAATAATAAAAACTTTCTCAATCACATCAATGGCTGCCAGCCTGCAGAGGAGCAGGTGAGGTTAACAGAATCTCTTGCTGCAGAGGTCTTTGCAGGAAAGGCCAAATTAAAACCTTTTTTTGCCCTTTTGGAGTTCAGAGGATACGAGCTCTGTCCCAGGGTGGTGAGGCATGAACTCTCCAAACTACATCTCTTCCTGTTTCTTCCTTTTTTTTTTTTTTTTTTTTTTTTTTTTTTTTAAGGTGATTTGAGAACTGTCCATAGAGACTCTAATCACAGAAACCTACTTTATCTCCTGCAGACTAAGAGACAAAAACAAGGGCTTGGGTCACAATCCCCAAGGAAAGTTGTTCCTTTGCCTTGGCTGTGGCTCTGCCCAGGATATAAACAAGCAGTGATGCTTTAATCATTACAACTTACATGCACAACCACCAAATACAGAACATTTGGATATTTTCTTCAGTCATGCTGTCAGTTTACAGAAGCTCACGGAGCTACAATATTTGCTGCACAGAGGGGTTGTAGCTTCTCCATCCATGGAAGTGTTCAAGGCCAAGTTGGTATATCCTGGTCTAGTGGAAGGTGTCCCTGCCCATGGCAGGAGGTTGGGACTGGATGATTTTAAAGGTCCTTCCCAACCCAAACCATTCTGTGATTCCGTGAACATGCAAGGCACCAAGATGATTAAACCAGAAAACGTTTGATATTCAAAGTATGATCACGGGCCTAGAATAGACTCTCAGTAATACAAATATACACAGATAGGGATGCGCCCCAAGCCTGATTTATACACAACCAAAGACATGGGCCATCTGCAGACCTAGATAAATTAATTGAGAAGCTGTGACAAGACCATATGATGATGATGTGTTGTTTGTAACACATTACTCTGGACTTTCAGCTACACTATGCCAGGAATTAGCTACAGTTATGGTTTCCCATAGCAACAGGATATATGGGACAAATAGCTGAGGAAAACCCAGCTGAACAGGAGCTGTACCTCCCGTGGTGAGCCAAGCCAGGTGTTCCCTTTGCAGGGAAAGTGAAATGCAGCTCCTCCATGGTCATCTGCAATACCTCTTGAATTTAGTCAGAATGTACCCCTTTCATAGCAGCTGGTGTTTTACCACTCCCACACTGCTTCAATCTTTTCTGCAGACAAGCCTGGCCAACCCAAAGGATGGACGAAAACCACTAAACCTGCCCCCAGATTCCCCTGCTGTCATGAATTTAGTAAGTCTTGTGCACAGGACCGTGATTACAACATCCCTGTCTCTCGGTGGCTGTCCCTGCACAGTGACCACACAGAGCAGCTCTGCACTGATGGTGTTTTACACGTGAGTGCCCAGCAAAGCTCTGCAGGTAACACCAGTGACTGCCTGCAGACCTGTATTCCTCACCCAATAATCCAGTGTCAGCACAGAGACAGCCTCTCTTACAGGTGGGCATTTGGCAAACCCACCCCCCAGAACTGCCCAGGGCAGGGATGGGCCAGGGCAGCCAAGTGGAGCTTTTTGCGGGGAGCACAACCAGCACAACATGAAAAGCCTGCTCATATCTTGGCCAAAACACAAACACACACCAGCATTTGTACTTATATATTAATGTGATGCAGAATTATCTCCCTCTTCCCTGAGGGACCTGTGTGCCATCTGTGTGACCTACACAGGCAGGCTACCAAGGGTTCAGTTTAATCCTAAATACTGGAGCAGCACCTTCTAATGAGCAGGTACACAGAAGCCTTTTAATTTCAATGAGTCACTTCAAGGCAAAAATCCTAATGAGGACAACCTAATTTGTACTGTCAATAGCTATTAGTGCTATGAGGGCTCCAGAACATGGTGAGCTTTGATTTAATGTGTCCCTTTTAGGGCACACTCTACCTTCATAACAAGAACAAGGCCAAAGAGGAATAACCTTCAGGTGCTCCTGGAGATCAGGAGTCCACAGACATACATTATTTTGATTACCATTCCCTCATTTGAGAAAAAATCAACACAGTGCTATCAGAATATTTATGTCATCAGGCCCGATGAATCTCCAACAAGATGTGAAATTATATTCATAAAGTATTAACTACTGCATTTGTAAGACTCTAGAGAGTACTTCTTGTTTTTTGGGGCTACAGGGAATCCATATTTTCTAAATCAAGCAGTAACTTTGCTGGGTGACTCTGATCTTATGCAGTAGCAGTTTTGCCTACTTACCCCACCTCTGCAGCAGCAGGCCTCCAGTATCTCCTCTCCTCCACCAACATTTTTAAAAAGTAAATGTTGATCAAAGTATAAAGTTCACTTCCAGAGAGGGTGAGATGAACTGATAAGGAAGGAACATGAAAAGGGAATGATGTGAGAGCAATGGCAATTAGAAACAAAGAGCGGCTGGGCTGGAACTGTGGGAGGGCCCTGGCCCCAGCTGAGACTTACTCAGAAGATTTGATAATCCTCTAAGGAGGAATTTTAACATCCAAGTGCATACACACAGGTGCTGCTGACAAGAAACAGAACAAGTATAAAGAAAAAATACAGAGGATAACTTTTTAGATGTGAATTCATGTCAGCCTTTGGCACCTGATCATTAGTACCAGCACTCAGTATAAAGCAAAAATATTTGGCAGTTTGAAAATTGTGTTCACACGTAATTACTGTGCTGGCATTCACTGCATTCAAAGGAGCAAAGAACTGCATGGTAATTTCTGATAAAAAGGCAACTCCACCAGCTCCTTCTTTACACTACTGTGACAACACAGAAGACAAAGGTGATTACTTGCTTTTCTACCACTACCCTAAAATTAAGCCTTTCCCCACTGACACTCATTTGGCTTAACACCTCTGATTTGATGAGTACATTGAAGGAAATATTTTCTAGTTCTTCTCTGACCATCTCAAAGTCTGCTGGGGTAGAAGTGAAGTAAGGCAAACAAGTCAGTGATGAGCTGGCTGTAAAGAAAGTATGTTTCCCTTTGCAGAAGAGTCGCATAATAATTTTTCCATCAGACCTCCATACTTTTAAATATTTTTATTATTCTTTCTTACTCTATGCAAAAAACTCAGTCACTGCCTTCTACTGACACTTCATTTTGAGACAGAATGCCATTCACTCCCCTAAAAAAATACTAGAGTGGGTATCTCTTCAAACTCTTGAATAGTGAACAAAACCTGAAAAAAATCTCTATGAACCTAAATGTCTTATCAGGCTAGCACAGCCCAGAAATCCATGTTTCTATAACCCAAATAAGACAGATACAATCTTGTGCAGGCACTTTTGATCTACCAGACTGTAGACAAACTGCCCAGCTGCAGCTGAGTTCACTTGGGACAAGTGAAACTGAGGGGGTGGAAATAAAGAGATAAAAAAAATGCAAGAAAGGAAATTCAGTTTTAGCAGAAATAATGCAGTTTTAATGGACCATGGAATATCAGACACCCTGCAAGAAGATGACCTTTTCTCCAGTACTGACATAACAAAGCAATAGAACACAAATGCTGATAAACCAACTTCAACTCAACAAAATCAATTTATGTGAGAATAAAAGAACAAAATCCATGACCTTTTCTTTACTATTAAATAAACCAAACCCATTCTACTGAAGTCATCTTTTTGAACAAAAGTTATTGCCTGACCTTTCTCATTCCACTGCAGGATGCAAAGTGACTGGGTGATTTAAGAGATGGAAGCTCTTTTGTTCTTCCTAAATCAGAGGTTTGTGGCAGCACAGAGAGGAAAGTGCGCATCTTCCCCAGCCCCACCCTGCGGGTGCCATCGGAGATCTGTGACAAGGAGGGCAAAGACCACACAGGCAGGGCTGGAATTGGAGTGGATATTTAGGCTGGAATTTAACTGTCCATCCAAACCAGCCCTGTGTCTCCTGCAGCACACAGGTATCAGCTCGGGACCTGCACAATGAAGACTGTTAAAAGTGATATATGTTAATGGAATATTTTATCTGGTGTATCAACACCAAGATTATGTACAGAACACTGACATAATTTTGCATGCTATTCTCAAAGAATCAGAAGGACAAAATACATTATCTGAAATTAACCTTTTCTCTGATGAGTTCTTGATAATTTACTGGATTCTCTACAAACACTGTTCTAGAAACACCATGAAATAAAAGCAGAATGGAAATGAATGATAATTACATAATTAATGTAGTGACAGTCTAAACATAATTTTACCTGTAATATTTCTCTTGTGGAAGCAATGCCCAAGTAATGTTCAACAGATGGATGCTGCTGCCTGGGATAATGGCAAAATAGGTTTATTCATTGAAAATAGAAATGTGTTCTTATTTCCAATCCTTTTAATCCCAAGAGCCATCTGTGGGCAAGGCCTTCTATTTGACACAGAAAAAAAAAAAAAATATGCAAGTGCATTTTCCTGTGTGGAAATACATAAAAATCCATACATGAATTCCTGAGGCTGGCACCCACCACTCTGTCAAAGTGCTGCCAATAAGGAACTGCTTGTGCACCGACCCTGTGGTTCGACAGGATGGACTCACAGCCACAGTGATCCTGACTGACTGGAAATCAGGAATAATTCCTTGAGAGAGACAAATCGCTTTATTTTGAGAAATAACTCCCTGGCTTCTGGAAGGAGATTAGTGTATTACAGCCAGTATCATCCTCTTCATCTTGGTTGTTTCCACTCTCTTTTTACTTTTAAATCACTGAAAAACTGCCAGTGATACGAATATGGAACAGAACCAATCTGATGGCTCCTAGGGGCAGGAGATCTGCTATGCACAGCAAAATAGAATCTTGAAAAACATGACCAAGAACTCTCTGAGATGACAGGAAAAGGCCAGGAGAACATCAAGACTGAGAATTGCATCTCCTGGCTGCAAAACAATAATGCTGAAATCCCAGAATCTGAGATTATGGCTCCTTGCAGTATGGAAGGGGCAGTTTTCTGCCAAAAACCCTCGAGAAGAAGTGAAGAGAATAAATGCTGGTATACTCAGAGCTGAAGAATACAGAGCACTAGTGGGCAAGGAGGATCTGTGACACTGCTAATTTCAGGGCCTGCCCATCTATTGCTTCTGAGAGCTATGAGACCCCTGAACAAAAGCCACGGGGTACTGTGGAAAGGTACATTTACTGATAAGGCCATCTTTTCCTGGATAAAGAAAAAAAAAAGGGGGGGTTGCCATGACAACCCTGGATGAATTCAGCACATCACCTGTGCATGAAGTCTATCTGCAAGGGCTCTCTGGAAAGCTGAGGGTTTGCTTCTCACTTGGGATTCCTCAGAATTGTACAAGGTTTTAAAAAAATAAGGATTGCACAGGAAACGGATGAGACTCCTGCATGTCCCAGATCAAAGCCTGCTCCAAGGCACAGCTGTCAATGGAAACGGAAAGCAATGCATTTTTCTTCACAAAATTTTCAAATGACTGTGAAGGTTGGAGAGTCTGCTGCATGCAGGGGACAAGCAAGGCTGGAAGTCTTCCATGAGAAGGCAGATGTGCCTGAGGTGTTTCCCTTTTCTGCTAATGAAGCCTTATGCTTGGATTTCCTGACCTACTGCACCAGTTTTTCTTTATAGGATTAGGGAAAAGAAAAAACTCAAATATTGGAATCAAATACATTGTAAGAACAAGTGGTTTAGAGATGACGACAAGCCTGAGGGAAAAAAAAATAAAATGTAAACCAATTAAAAAGTAGGTAAAAACATTAGAAATAAACAAAATTCCATGTAACTTTTTGTCAAAGTGTAACAGAGAACATGAGGCCCACTTAGAGCAGTTTAAGCATGCCTGAAGGTAAAATCTAAAAGTTTCTGTTATAAAAGCACTGCCCCAGGTCTCTCACCTCTGTAAAACTTGTGAAATTCTGGTGTGGCAGAAGGTTCTGTCAGAGTTTGGATTTTAAAAAACAAACAAACAGACAAACTTGGTAAAGACTTTCAAATAAAAGAAAAAAAAAAAAAACAGAACAATGTTTATTGAAGAAAAAACAAGGAGGCAAAGAGAAGTTTCTTTGTAGCCCTTGTCTGAAGTTATCACCTGGGGCAGCTCAGCACAACCGGGATGTCCTTCCATCCAAGGAGGTGACATGTCCAACACTCCCTTACTTACTTCCACATTTACAGAGACAGAACCCACCTCTGTAGGAAGGGCATGGGCTGAAGGCTAAATAAACACCTGTGCTCACTCCCTGCCACCAGGGAAACCTTTCAAGAGTTTGGCAGATTTGTGTAAATAAAATCAGCTTACACAGAAATACATGACTGGAATACAGCACTTGGCCGGTGTCGAAATGAAGAGCCTGAAACCTGCAGTGACATAAAATACCTGCTTCTTATGTAATTCTTGGGGAACTACTTAGAGGACAATTCACAAAGGGTAATTTCAGTCTAAATGTGCAGATTCTTCCTCAGAAGCAACCACTGGAGACAAGCTCCCCCCTGTCAGCCCTCATAAGTATCTCTCAAAAATTTTGAAGTGAGAAATAACACACATCTATTTTTAAATAAGAGCAAATCCTATTTTGTGTAAGTTCAAGACACAGTTCTACCATGAAAAAGCAATAAACCATTTAAATAAGTCATCTTTGTTTTCTTAAATTATTTGTGGCAATAAACCCTATAAAGAGTTGGATTCCTCATTACTGGAGCCCAGATTCTCTTCTCAGTCCTCGCACACCGCTGCACCCCAACTTCCAGCCTTGCCAAACCCAGCAGATTCACATGGGGGCTGACTTCTTAAATGAGAAAGTCAATTACATTATAAATTTGCATTTGACATAAAAATAATCTGTAGAAAAAGCAGGGAATCAAAATCAATCAAAACCAAGAAAACTTCCTTAAAACTCACACAAATATTCACATGGGAGAGCGTTGTGGTTTAGGTTTATTCCTCTGAGTCACGGCACTGTTTTGTGTGGTGGTTTTACATTTGCCAAATTTGTTTGCTAACTGAGAGAGAGGGTTTTTTGGGAGAAAAAGGCAAAAGCAGGCTCAACTTAGAAGGAAAAACAGATAGATTTTATTAACATACACTAAGAGAAGAAAATAAGAAAAGAAAAAAACCAAGTTAATTCCTAATCCCAACTCTTTTTTTCTTACCACAAACTGTTCATTTTCTACAAGCACTGTAAAGAGGCAAAACTCAGAACTCCAGGTCAATACTACTTATAAAACAATCTTTCATTCAGTCTTTGAGAGAGAGAAGTCACTCCTGTGGTTTGGCAACTTTTCCCAAAAGCAGCCACTGTTCCAACCCACGACAGAGAGCTGATGTTGTCTGAGGGCAGGGGGATGAACGCGGTAACGACGACAGACCCTTCCAGCTCTGCTCTCTATTAATTCCCACAAATCTTCCTCCTTTTCAGGCACTCGTTCACACACAGGAGTCTGTGCTAGGCTTAGGGTTTGGCTCTTCTAAAGCAGAAGTGAATACACGCCGTTTTTGTTTACTGTCACCAGCAGTGAGAACCGCCTTGTGAGCAAACAGAGCCCTCAGTCAACCCCAGCACAGCCCTGTGGGGAGAACATCACCTCACGGTAATAATGTGGTTTTTTCTAACCTGACACCAAAACAATAAACCTTCCCTCTTACAGAGGTGTGTTCTTAACCAAGCAGATGCAACTTACCCATATTGCAATTGCAAACTCTGGTAGATAGCGCAGAAAAGTGCAAAGCTTGGGGTTAACACAGCAGCCCCAGTTTGTCCCTCAGCAGGCACAGCACGCTGCTGACTCAGCTGGATTGTGACACTCATTAACTCTCACATCATGCAAAGAAATTAACATTCTTCAAAATCGGAACAAAATTCTCTTCCCAGCAGCTGAAGAAGTAACACAGGCACAACAAGGATGGATGTGCAAAGTCAAGATCCACACCATGGAGCACGTTAAATGCTATGGAATAAATTTGAAACAAGTATTTTAGGGATTTTTCTTTAACTTTCAGAGATTGTATTATCTAAACTTTCCTCACCAAAAGTAGTTTCTTTGATAGGGGAATCAGTAAGCATTAAAGGCTCTGCAGATACAAGGAAAAAGAGTTGTGTAAAATTCTCTCTGTTTGCAAAACAGTTTCACAAGTTACAGACATAGAAAAATAACAGAAAACAACCTGATTTATTTGCAATCTGTGAAAAAAAATTCTGCCACCCAGTTCTCCAAAGTGTTCATCATTTCTAGTGCAGAGAAAAAAAAATAGCAGAAATACAACTATTTCAAGAAACAATCACAAATCTTGCAATCTTAAAACCAAGTTAAATTATGAATCCAAAGTAGGTTGATTCATTCAAGCCATCTGCTCTTTTATTGACATGAGAAAAAAACCCAAATAAAGAGAAACATTCAGAGCATGTTTATCTGATTTCTCCCATTTTTCCAAGTCCTACAGATACCTGCTCCCCATAGGTCAGAAGAGAAAATCATGTAAATTTTGCTCTTCTTCAAAAAACAAACAAACAAAAAAAAAACCCAAACCCATTATAAACCAATACTAATATCAAGATTCCATATGTACATTGTTATATTGCAGTCCTTCTATCATATGTAAAGTAATGCTAGAAATGTGTGTTTATACAGATATTTTCTTCAGAGGCAGAACAACCACTGTTTATACATGTTTTTGAGCAGAATGAAAAGAACTTCAGTGCACACATTTGTGCCTTTCACATACACATACTTGAGCCAATGCATTCAAGCATAATATGTTTGGGATTGTAAATGTGTCAAGATAATAAACAACACTGGCAGCAATTCTTTACCCATGGTATCACCATCAAACATGACATTTACTTTACTTAGACAAAATCCTAATAACACACAGTAAAAAACCGTTTTTATCTCACCTCCAGTATGCATTCATCGTAAAATATATTAGAATATAGAGAACTCAAAGACAGTTGACACCTCCAGAAGGAATTAAAATGCAGGTTCTTGGGGTAACTCCTATGCCAGTTTGCTCTTCCTTCCAACACAGTAATTTAAATAAATTTACATTAAGCACTGATATTCCTGAAAAGGCTTATAAACAATTGAGAGAATTCCAGTGGAGTAATTCTCTCACAAAATCCCCCAAACCAAATAAAACCAAACCTCTGAACTTGGGGACAAACCACGCAGTACTTGGTATTACTTTTAGATTGGACAACCAAGTTCACAAAATAAGCAGGGTAATAATTCTGCCAAAAAACCCTTCAATCTGGTATAAATACAAATGTTACCTGTTTTAACTTCTTTGCAGTGCCTGCAGATGTTATAAAGCAACAGGTTGGCTATTTCTTTATCAGTAGGACTCTTCTACTGAAGGGACAACTTTTAGACATTTTACAGAATGGACGTTTTATAGAATGCAGAATGCAGCTGAGAATATTCAAGCACAAAGATGTGAAAAGCAATAAATAACAGTAAATATAGCCTAACTTAGCCTTGCTGGAACTCTAAGGAAAGCAGAGAGAGCTCCATTAGCCCTGCAATGGGATGTGAGGCAGCACCATCTAAATGAAATCACATTCATCAGTGCAAACCCATCTCCAACAGCACCACAGTGCAAACCACCCTCCTCCTTTATGTGTCCTCAACAGAGTGTCCCATCTAGTGATGAGCACAAGGGTGCTAATTCCCGAATTTTTCTTGCAGAAGGGAATGTTTTACAAAAGGATGTGTCTCAGGCTATCTCCTTTCAGCAGTACCCAAAGCAGAGAAGGGCAGGATTTACTCCCAGTCCATTGACTCTCAAACCTCAGGCCACCAGTGATGAGAGATCTCAACACACCGGTCCCACTGGGGCACCAAACTGCTTCAGAAGACAGAAATCTGTCCACCTGTAGTTCATAATGCTTAAATCATAAATGCAAGGTGCTTGTTCCCTCTGTGCAGAAAGGAGACCAGGAAAAGCCTCTGGGATTAACGCATCTGGTGGATGTCTGCCATCACCATCGCCAAATCACCATCTCCCGTGGGATCAGCCCAGTGGGTACTGGCTCACGCTGATAATGGCAAGGTTTGTGGGTCCAATCCTTGGGTGGGCCACTTAGTTAAAACAATATAAATCTGTTGGTTCTGGTGGGCCTCTTCTAACACGGAAGGAGTACAGCATAACAAGGTGCGTGTCAATTTGGTGTAGCGGCACTGAATGTAACCATCAGTGCTCATCACCACTGGCCCCTTACACATCATCTCTTTCATTAGTATGACCCAATATTACCAGAAGGCTTTTATGAGTGATGAGTGAGTAACTGCTCCCCCACGGGGCCCGCCGAGGGGCTGGGAACTTTGCCCTGGGAACAGCGGAGATGGGCGATCCCTCACCTGAGGGATCACCTCACCTGACACTCGTGTCGCGACGGGATCTCCCGGCTGGGTTCGGGCCGTGTCCCGGCTGGGTTCGGGCCGCGTCCCGGCTGGCTTTAGGCCGTGTCCCGGCTGGGTTCGGGCCGTGTCCCGGTCGGGGCTTGGCTCGGCGCCGCCGCAGCCCCGCTGAGGGAACGGGCCGCGCTCCCCGCTCACGGCGCCGCCCTTCCCTCCGCCGCCCGCCAGGGGGCGGCCGCGCCCGCCGCTCCGCTCCGCTTCCTGCGCGCCAGTCGCGCTCGCTGACGTCCATGCCGGGCTGTGCCGTGGCCATGGCCAGCGATTTCTACCTGCGATACTACGTGGGGCACAAGGGGAAGTTCGGACACGAGTTCCTCGAGTTCGAATTCCGGCCGGACGGTGAGAGCGGGGCGGGGGGCCTGGGGAGGTGGGCCGCGCTCCCGGAGGGTGGGCTAGGGGCCCGGGTACTCCCGGCGCGGTTTAATGCCCGGCCTCTCCCCGCAGGAAAGCTGCGCTACGCCAACAACAGCAACTACAAGAACGATGTGATGATCCGAAAGGAGGTGAGGGCGGCTGAGGGCGTTTGTGCCGGCAAAAGGGACTCTGGGCAGGGCTCGGGGTTGGATTTCGTGGCTGGGGTGCTGTGGGCAGCGTTGTATTTATTCCTCTGCCGGAATGTTGTGTCCAGGCTTACGTGCACAAGAGTGTGATGGAGGAGCTGAAGAGAATAATCGACGACAGTGAAATCACAAAAGAAGATGATGCTCTGTGGCCTCCTCCTGACAGAGTGGGCCGACAGGTAGGGTGCACAGTGTGTCTTCGAATTGCTCTGTACTTCTCATATGTTAGCTCCTTGGAAACCTAACTAAGCTTTTTCTTCAAGACAGTCTTGTTTCCAGCCGAAAGGGAAACAAATACTGCTTGAAAACCCGAGTAGTGCCTCATTGGCAGTGTAGTTGTGGAAGCTAATACAATCCACAGACATGCTGCATTTGATATCTTTGTTATAGAAATCTGTAATAAAAAATATTAACCATCACAGTACTGAACTATTTCTGCAAATGGTACCAGTGAGTTCCTATAACCTTTTATTTTTCAGGAGCTCGAGATAGTAATTGGTGACGAGCACATCTCCTTTACCACGTCAAAAATCGGTTCCCTCATTGATGTAAATCAGTCCAAGTACGTACTCTGCTTTTTATGCTGCCCTTGTTTCTGTTTATCAGTCTGTATTAGAACTTCCTGGTTATTTGGTACATGTGTTTTATATTGTTTGAAAGTATGGATCAGTTCCTGGAGGCGCCAGCGCTCAGTGTTGCAGCACAATGTGCCAGTGCCTTTAGACTGTGGCGTTACAGGCTGTGACCTCAAACTCACTGAGAGCAGACCTTGCTCTGGGAGCTCTGCCACACATACAGAGTCTGGGCTGCCATTGGCCTGTTTGTGCAATTCCTTTGGGAGAATCAAGATATCTGTGTTTCACCTAAGCTGAAAAGACTGACTGTTGGGGGGGAGGTGGCGGTAAAATCCTAAGTGCTGTTGATACTTGCTTTCATGATAAAAATGCATATTTTGTAAAGACTTAAAATGCTCACAGTGGGAGTACAGAATATTTAATCAATCAGTGTAGAATGAAAGAAATCTGTTAATGTCTAAGATGACATCTAGAAGATCCCCAAATAGGGTTTAGGGGTTTTAAAATACATTAGTTCTGTAACCTGGTCTCTAAGAGCATCAGTCTTAACTTTTTTTTTCCCCCTTTCTTCCTCCTATTGTGCACTGCAGAGATCCAGAGGGTTTGAGAGTGTTTTACTACCTGGTCCAGGACCTTAAGTGTCTCGTCTTCAGTCTTATTGGACTCCACTTCAAGATTAAGCCAATTTAAATGGGACACACTGAAGTTTGTATTGCAGCGTTAGCAGTAGGGATGGGAAGAGAGGATCCTGTTCCAGTTCTTCACTGTTTCTGAAATTTTTTTGTATTTTAGATATTTTTTTTTGATTGTTGTTTTTGTTGTTGTTACAAACTGTCAATGACTCAATAAAGGGGTGAGATTTGCGTTTTTAATTTTTAAGCTGTGGTGAGAGACTGAGTTCTAACACTTCCTATATAATGATCCCTTCAGTGTCACTTGTGCCACCCACACACTGTACTTCTCTACGCAGCAGTGGGAAAAGGAATGAAGCCTGGCTCTATGAAATGAAACTTTTGCCAGCTGTCAAGGCAAACTTTTGTTACTACCCTGAGCTGGGTATTCTGTTGGCCAGACAAGAACATCTGACTGCACAGGGTAAGTGGTTATAGCAGACACACATCCCAGCCCAGGGTTACCCGCTTGCCTCCAGAGCGGAGACAAACAACAGCCCACCCAGGATCTTCCCTCAGCGTCCCGTTCAGCTGCAGGGAAGCTGAAAAGCAACCTAGAATGTATTTCGTTTAGTTGTAGCCTAGCAGATCTCTTGTGCGGCATTAGTTAAAAGACTTTGAGATGTCCCCCAAAGACCCTGAGGGTGGACCCCATGGCAGTGCTGCCAAACGGCGCTTTTGCTTTCTCTTGACAAGTCTGTGTTCTCTAAGAAGACTCTGCGATAATATATATATATATATATATATCTCTATATATATATCTATATCTAAAGCGATTAATTGAGGTGTAATACCGGGAACAGCAGTGCTCCCCGCTCTCCCGCCCATCCCCACAGGCCCCTCCCGCCATCCCGCGCGGCAGGGCGCTGGCGCCCGCCATCTTGGCTGAGGGCAGAGGGGAATCCGCGCCGGCTCAGCCGGGCAGGGAGCGCGGGGCCGCCATCTTGGCTGAGGGCAGAGGGGAATCCGCGCCGGCTCAGCCGGGCAGGGAGCGCGGGCCCGCCATCTTGGCTGAGGGCAGAGGGGAATCCGCGCCGGCTCAGCCGGGCAGGGAGCGCGGGGCCGCCATCTTGGCTGAGGGCAGAGGGGAATCCGCGCCGGCTCAGCCGGGCAGGGAGCGCGGGGCCGCCATCTTGGCTGAGGGCAGAGGGGAATCCGCGCCGGCTCAGCCGGGCAGGGAGCGCGGGGCCGCCATCTTGGCTGAGGGCAGAGGGGAATCCGCGCCGGCTCAGCCGGGCAGGGAGCGCGGGGCCGCCATCTTGGCTGAGGGCACGGCTGCGGGGAGCAGCGAATTCCACGGGATCCGCGGGCCATGGGGGTAGGTGAGAGCTTTGGCCGGAGCCCCGCGGGCCGGGGGGTAGGGGGGAGCTTTGGCCGGAGCCCCGCGGGGGTGAGGGGGAGCCGGGCCGGCCGGGGCTGACGCCGCTCCGCCGCTTGCCTTGCAGAGGATCGGGCTGCAGCTCCGCGCCACGCTGGAGAACATCACCCGGCTGCGGGCCGAGGGCCAGGACTTCCGATGGTACCTCAAGGTGCGGGGCCGCGGGGCCGGGAGGGGAGCGCCGCATGTCCCTGAGTACTGACAGCCTTCAACCTTCCGATTTGTGTTCTCCAGCTGAAATGTGGGAACTGCGGTGAAGTCTCCGAAAAGTGGCAGTACCTGCGGCTGATGGTGCGTGTGCCCCTCGTAACCTACCTCTGAGCGAAAATGAGAACACAAACCTGCCGCTTACAACGTATCCGCATCAAGGGTGTGACAACTTACCCTCTAGATGAGATCACTTTTCAGCAGCTATATGCATTTAGAAAACTGTCATGTTCCATATTATTTGGAGACTGTTAATTGACATATACCATTTGAATGATGACCATTGGTAACAAAGTACCACATCTGTTTTTAAAAACACCTTTCTGTAAAAATTTAATTTAGAAAGACATTTTGAATGGTATCAAAATAAGGTTGTGTCTGTAGCATATTTCTCTGATGCTGACGGAATCCTTTTGGAGGAGGTTAGGTAAATCAAGATTATGTAAGCATGCTAAATCAGCATCTGGAAACTGAAAAAGCAGGATAAAATTTGTTAGGGGTACTTATCCTTAGCAATAATCATCCCTTTTTGTTGCATACAGCTGAATGGTAAGAATGTATTTTGAGGAATCAGTAGAGCATGCCTATACGGATAAGACATAAATATAATTCTATATTGAAAGTCTAGAACAGAATTATTCTTTGATAATTGCAGCTTGTTGAATTATTAATCTCTGTAGTTTAAAAAAAAGCTTCCTTGTTGCAGTATTTTTAAAAAGATCATTGTGAAACCAGCCATACCTTTGCAGAGGTTTGCAGTGGCTCAGCTGAGGTGGTTGAAAATGTCTCTCTTGTGGATTTTAGGACAGTGCTCCCCTGAAAGGCGGCCGAGGAAGCGCCACGATGGTGCAGAGGTGCAAGCTGTGCTCCCGGGAGAACTCCATCGGTACGTGCTGGACACTGACCAGGCATCATCCCTTTTACAGCTCAGCTTTCAGTCCCCATTTCTGCTTGGCACTGTTTGTAAAGAGCTTTCACCAGGGATTTCTTCCCTTCTACACTGGTGCTTGAGTTCCCAACAGGCATACTCTGGAGATCACGTTCAGGGAGAGAGCAAGGCCTGGTGAGTCCAGGCTTCTGCATGAACAAATACTCATGTATTGTTATTTTACAAAAGCATGCAAATCTTTTTGGCATTGGTATGGAAAAATGGTGCAGTGTAAACTTCTCAGGAGAAGGGAGAAAAACTGAATTCTACCTTTTGAAGACCAGCTGCAGGAAATGCTTGCTGACTTTGTTTCTTTTGCTTTGCATAAGGAAGTTGCTGTGAAGGAAGATCCTGGTGCTTGGTTTGTGCTGAATAAAACTGAAGACATAGTGCCACTCACTTGTATACTTTTGTTTTGTTTTAGATATTTTAAGTCAGACAATCAAGCCTTACAATGTAAGTTTGTTTCCTCTTCTATGTAACAAGTGAAAGATAAACAAGCATTAAGAGTAAATTGAGGTTTTGCTTTATTATCCTTGTTCAAGAACACAAAAAGCTGGTCTTGTCCCTGGACAGAAATCGTCTTGTAGACTCCTGCACAGTCTCAAGTGTGGAATAATCTGATACATTTCAAATGCCAACATAGAATTGTATCACCCAAATTAGAGGTGATTATATAATGCCCCTCTAGGTTTCCTTTTGAAGGCTTCCTCATGACAGATTAAGAAATTCTAGTTAGTGACCACCTATGAAATGAGCCCTAGGATTTTGCCGTCACGTGGGGCAACAGTGCTGCCTTTAAAGCAATCCATTCCTAGCCTAATGCTTGTCACTGTCTCTATTAGATGGAAACTAATGCTTTTCTGACTCAATTACAGGCTGAAGACAGCGAGAAATTCAAAACAATTGTGGAGTTTGAATGCCGAGGTCTGGAACCAGTTGACTTTCAACCACAGGTGAGTTTGTCTTTGTGATTCGTTTCTGTTTTTAAAAGCACTTCTTCGGGAGTGATAAAATACACACTACTGAAATGGCTCTGGAACATCTTAGACCTTCCCAGATTCCCATCCTTCCACAGTTCCTTGTTTTACTTCATTTGTCTCAAGAAAAAAAACAAACTAAAACTTGCAAACTACTAACACAAACAACTGGTATTCTCTGTGCCAGTAAAATTTAAAACTAAGCACACCTTGGAGTCCTACTCAAACTGCCTCACAGGTGACTCACTGTTCATCTGCATTCATCTGAGAGGTCTTCACTGCTCAGGTTATTGCAAAAGAGTCTTTCCCAAAGGGAAAGTGCAGCATTAGACAGAGCACCACTTGCTCCTTGGTGCGTTACAGAACTCCCCATGCTCAGGTTCTGAACACATTTCAGTGTGTGTCCTCTGAAAAACAGATTTTCTTTGGGGTTGACATTACCAGAGCCACAGGAAATGAACACCGGCATTTTTCCATTTGCAGCTTGAGCAGACAAAGCCTGAAGATCACTGGCAGTTACAGGCTGGTGCAGAGTACACCTCAAGGTTCAGAGTTAAAGGATTCTTCAGGGACAGTCTGCAGTGACTCATCTCTTGTGCATGGTCATGCTCTATGCCACTTAACTCCCTGCTATATTTAACCCATTATTCCAGTCGGATTAGGTGTAAATAGACTGACAAATATAAACCTGTCTTATCCTTCTCTCAGACTGGGATGCTGTGCTAAGAAACAGCCCAAAAATCCTACAACGAATTTGATATAAATAGAATCTCCACTGCAGTGTGCTGAGGGAGCTCTTTAAGTGAAGTCCATCTTTTTGATGAAGGGTTGTTCCTTTATTCCAGGATGGTTATTAGTTTATTCCTGCTTGAAAGCTTTGCAGACTTAGGAACTTGCAGGTCAAGAAAAATCTTTGGGAAGACTACAAAATGTAGATGTTTTTAGCTCTGCATCCTAGCTGTCAATAAGGACTTCACAGCTTTATCAAAAGTTTTAATTTAATATTTTGAGTTTGGTGCTCTTGACTGGAGAGTACTTGAATCCCTGAGGAGGTATTCCAGTGAATTTTTGGATGCCTAAATTGGTAAATGAGAGTTTTCTGCTGCTCAAATGACTTCTGCAGTTCTGAACAATTTTGCTGTTCCTATAGAAGATAAACCAGAGCACCTTCCTAGAGCTGTCCTTTCTCCACTCTTTAAAAACAGCAACAGTGATGGCAGTGAAGAGCTGTCCCCTGTGAAATGCTTGTTTGGGATCCTAATCTCTTCACTCAGCCAGCTGATCCTCCTTACACATAAAGCTTGCTTGTCACTTGTGTACCTAAATCCAGTAGAAGCTGCTCCTTCTCTGGAGTGTCTTGGATTCTGACAACATTCAAGCTAGAACTATTAACTTTCTTGCACATTTTCTGTTACTTTCCTTGCAGCATATTATGAAGCTATTATGCCAGTGTGGACTCTAAATGTAAAGCTTTCAGTAGTAATTGGATGCTGCTACATAAACTTAGAAACTAAGGTTTAACATTATTTAGAACAGTTGGAAATCTTTTTTTTGCTGGGAAATATAGAGGAGTGGTGTTCCCTCATTTTACTCTGGTTGCTTGGATTGAATTTCCCCAAGGCACAAGCAGGGTTCCAACCTTGTACTGACCCTCTCTAGGAAAGAACTTGCCCATTCTTTCTACCTAATTTAAAAGAAATACATTTTTGTGCTGAGCTACTTTCTTTAAATGTTTCAGTGATCACATTTATTATTTTGTCAGTACAATGAAATTTTAAAAACTTTCTGCAAATGTGTTTGCAGGCAGGGTTTGCTGCTGAAGGTGCAGAATCTGGCACGCCTTTCAATGACATAAACTTGTTAGAAAAGGTATGTTTTCTTAGTTTCACTTGCAAAACTACTTCTCTAGCTTGCTTTCCCCACATCACTAGTCCAGAATACACATCCTAGACTGGTTTTGCTCTTCCTGTAGCCACAGGGAGGCCACAGCTGCAGAGAGAAACTGAATCAAGTAAGAACAACCAGCACGACTAACAGTGTCATTTTAGAAGTATGGATTTGTTAACTTAGCAGCTGACAAAGATTTAAGTCACTCAGGAATTCCAGAGAGCAAGAGCCTGGAATACTAAATGGCTGGGGTTATTAAAGTGGTGAGTTGACTTTTCTAGGAAGATCCCTGCCCACTGTCCTGTGCACAGAGAGGTTAAAAAGTAATATAGACACTGTCCTTCAAAGCTCAGGATAATGACACCAGCATTGCAAATCTTCCTTGGCTGTGAGCAGGAATCTCAAGGTCAAATCTGTTCCCTGGTATCCTACTTGGCAGGGATCTGCTTGTCTGCTTACCCACCTGACCAGGGTATTGTAAATGATAGATAATCCTTTCACCTGCCGTGGCTGCTGTTTGTCTGGCATGGGGACAGCCTGGGGACTACGTAACAAAATAAACCCCAGCAATACTTGTATGTACAAACACTGAGACTGATGCTCATTTAATTTCAGATCAGTGCTCTTGATACTCTCACCTGTTAAAATTTTATCTTCTACACATACCTAAGACCCAAACTTTAAGTAATGCTTAGTTCCAGTTTGAATTCCAGGCTGTGTGGATTCTGTCCTCTGTGACTAACACTGAAATCTTATTTCCTACAGGATTGGAATGACTACGACGAAAAAACAAAGGAATCTGTTGGAATCTATGAAGTTACCCATAAATTTGTAAAATGCTGAAGTTCATACCCCTAACAAACTGACATGGTTACTGATGGAGGAGCTGTAAACATCAGATATACAGCTTCCTTGGAGTTACTTTTTTACATGGCTGCACTTCAGAAATGGAAACCTAAGTTCACAGAACCATTAAGGTTGGAAAAGATCTCCAAGATCGAGTTCAACCTTTGACCGACATCACTGAGTTGTACTTTGTGTCCCCAGCATGCCCTAATAAAATATTTCCCATGGAGCACTTGGAGATGGCCTCAGTACAAACTGAAAATAGTACATATTGACTGAGCCGTGCCATGTCCTGAATGCTGTGGGGTTTTGGAAGTATATGGTTGTGGTGAACTGTAGCTTAGCTAATGGATTGAGTAACTACTTACACAACTTACAGCCTTAAAGGTGTTATTAGTTGGTCACCACGAAGTAACCACATTTGACCCTCTAACATAAGCAAAAAAAGTCTTCCCACTCACCACTCCTATCATGAGGAAATGGCTACAAGCATTAGTAAAGGCACTGTGTTAAGTGTTCAAGGGAACAGCTACACCTTTAAACAGCTTTCTGCCACTTCAGGTGAAGACTGAGGTGAGTTTCCTGAGAACGCTTAAAAAGCTTGACTGCTGCTGACATTTACACAGTTAAAATCCTCTGAAAAGCAAGTTAGCTTTCCAAGTATGTCATTAGGTAGACCTCATTTTTAGCTGAAGACAGACTTTGTACTGCTTGGCAAGTGCACTCACAATCTTGCCAGCTGTTCTCATGTTTCAAAACAAAACAACCCCACCAAACAAACCCAAAGAGAAGAAAAAAGCCCAGCCAACCTTTAGTGAATCTTATTCAGACTTTTGGTCTGATTATTGTTCCTCATATGTTATTTTCTGCATCTTCCCAAATTACCACCTTCCTTTCTTTGTTTAAATGGGAAGAAAAAAAAAAAAAAAAACACAAAAAAAACCAAAACAACAAAAAACACCATGCCAAGTTTTAAAGTCAGTTTTAAAATAACGCTTTTCAGCTGAAAACTAGAATAGCACATTACAGGAGCAAAGCCTTCAGGCTTATGAAGAGCATGCCTCTCCCCTGCTAGCACTTTTATTTCATCCTTCCAGGACAGGGTACTGCTTATCCTTACTGTGCTAAATTAAAAAGACCCTGGGAGAACCTGGAAGCTGAGATACCCAAAGGGAGAGCAAAGGAAGTAGTTTCTGAGTCTCTGAACATGATCTGTCACATCCCACCAATGTGCTCAGACTTTCCCGTTCTGCTGTGTTTGGTTGTCCGGGCTGGTGGGACATGAGCTGCATCAGTTTTACACAGATCACAGAAGCCGACACCACTGTGCAGTCCAGCTCCACAGAAAGACTTGGCCTCCCAGAAGAAAAAGAGTGGGAATCAAGAGGGTAAAAGGCAGGAATTCAAGGGCTGCATATCAGGCAGAGTACGGAATGCTTGCAGCAGCTTTCTTTCCAACCTTTTTAAGAAACTTGAGGTGTTGATAAAGGGTCCACCCATGCTGTATTATTTAGATATGGCAATAAAATAACTTTTTGGTTATTAATAGACAGCTTTATTAAAATACAGTCTTTTCCAGTCAGTTTAACGACCCAGTTGGTTGCTGCAGGTTACTTAAAGCCTCCCACTTCATTTTTTGTGTCTGTAAAAGCTGTTATGGGTGAAAGGCTTCAAGCAGTTGAGGCACAATCAGTTCTGATATAAATTCAAGTTTAAAGAGAGAAGTGTGACACCTAAGTAAGCAAGCTTACTGCAAGAGTGCAACTGAACAAATCTTCCATGTTTAAAATGATTGCATATATTTTTTTTAAAACCAAACAGTTCAAGAGTGGTATCACAGTACTGTAGTCTGTCCAAACACTCATGGAACAGGTGTTCCAAGTTTATTGACTCAATAAAAATGCTTATTTTAGATTATGTGTTTTAAAAACACATGGATCTATTGGTTAATTTGATACAGTTAATGTCTGTATTTCCTGAAATGCATTCAGAGTCTGTAATTGATTTCTTTAAAATAAATAGAAATTTCCTAGTGAATCAAGCAGTATTCAAATTCAATGATGATACATGAACCCAGTTAAGCTGGGCAGTCTCAGCCATGCTGAACACTGACTAGTATGTCAATCAGACATAATCTGCATCTTGTTCTGCAACTGTAAAGTGTCCCAGTGTCTTCATGTCTAACTACTAATTTTCTTGCCCTTTAAAACACTAAAGATATCTTCTAGTGACTTGTATATACACTCAAGGAATTCTTTACCATTCCTAGCTGGGTAAGCAGAAACATTGCAACCTATCCAGTCATCCTGTACCTGATAGCCGAGCCCAAAGCCATCAGGCACCACGGGGCCAAACCCTCCTAACTGCACAGCTGGGCTCACCAAGGTGCTGGTGGAGATGATGTTGTGGTTCAGGCGGGCGTAGGCCTGGTCCTGATAGAAGTCGGGCAGGGCCAGCCCCTTGGACAGCGCCAGGCAGCGCAGGCTGAAGAGGTGCCGGTCAAAGCCCTGGCCTAGGGAGAGAAGGAACAGCTGTGAGAGAAGTGCCTGACTTGTGTGGGAAGTAAACTCACCTCAGCCACAAAGGAGGAGGTCTGTAGAACTGGAGTTTATATTTCAACTGGTAAGAAATATGTTTCAGACTTTTCACATCCATATCTTAGGAAAACAGGGCCTGCTTGTTTTACTGCAAGCCCCAACAGGGTCAGGAGAGTACAAAAGTGCTCTGTTAACAATTTTAATAACACCTCACATGCTTTGATTAACTATTTATCTGAACATAGACAAGTGATTCAATGCAGAAAAAGCCTTTCCTAAAATTTATGAATCTAAAGAGGAAGAGCATCTTGCACCAACAAAAGGAGGCAAATTTTAGACTCTATGGGATAATACTCAACAGTCAGTTTTACTGCTGTCAATTTTAATGCTTCTGGGAAGGACAGTTCAAAAGAAAGCATTTAGAAAAATGCCAGGAGTAGCATGGCCAAAAAATTAGTTTGATTTGGAAGTTATTAAAGCCTTTATCCCCTGCAGAGATAAGACAGAACCTGCTCAGACATAAGCCAAAGTCCTTGTTCAACACGCGCTAAGTATTTATGAAATCTTCAATAGTCCAATTGCTCAAAGGACAAAAACTGAAGTATAAAAAATCCCCAACACATAAAAGGTGCTGTGGGAAGCACAGAGGCACTTCTCTCCATCAAGAAATGAATGAGAATGAGGATATGAACTTCAAACTGCAGCCCTCTGCTACTGGTTTTGTCAAGTTTACATTAGACCTCAATCACCATTAAATTACTTAGTTATAAAGTATTCACAGCAACCTTAATAGACATTTTAGTGCAAAAGGAGGAGTGTTTGATGTATTCCTACTTACCCATAGCAGCCTCTTTGGTCAAACGGCCGTGGTACTTGGAGCACTCCACTATCAAATTCTGCAGCTCTTCTGTGCTGTGTTTGGAGAGCTCCTTGACAAAGGCTTCAGAGCATTTCTTGGTGTGGACAGAGGCAGGCCGGATGGTTTCTGTACGGCCGTGCTTGAAAGCTGCAGTGCTGCAGGACTCGTAGGTGGCCACGGTCTGGTCGTACTGGCGAAGGAAAGCCATCTGGAAGGCCAGCTGGGCCACAGCATCTGGGCTCACCTTCTTCTGCTTTAGAAGTTCCTTGCCCCCCTCTTGGAACTGAATCATGTTAAGAGACAGTGATTCTACAGTGGCATCAAACTTTTGTTTGGCTTTGGTAATCCCTGCTTTTAAGGCATCGTTCAGTTTAAAGTCAAGTTTCTGCACTGCTCTGGAAGAGTCAACTGAAGCAGGCTGGGACTGGGGGCTGATGGCTGGTGTCTCAGTGCTATCTTTAAAAACCTCATTCTGGAACCTGAGCACAGCCACACCATCCCCCCAGGAATGTTCAAAATTAATTCCTGCAGTGCCATCCTTGGTTATGATAAGATTAAAGGATTTGTCATACCAGCGGTTTGCAGCATCTCCATGCAACATGGTGTGGGACAAGCGCACAAAGTCTTTAACGGGAAAATCATCTAAACTTAAACAAAACATGGCAGAGTCTACTTTTTGAAGAGCTTCTTCATTGCCATTCTCCAGTAGATTCTTCCTCAGCAAAGCCCATGTATCTCTGTTTTCACTGGTGAGGTAGCCAAGAGGGAAGGCCGGGGCCGGACTGTTGTCACTAAGGATGTATTTCAAGTGTGCTTGTATTTCTGAAGGTTTCAGCATGTTTCCATCTCTATCAAGAATGTCAAACACATAAAAATTTCCATTTCTCAACACTAATAAATGTTTTGCCTTTTCATCTGTATAAAGCTCATCTTTGTTGAGCTTAGGAAGCCGCGTAGAATTGAAAAGCCTGAAGTACTGGGACATATCTAGGGGGTAAGCATTGACCATGTAGGCACCAAACCAAGAAATTGAAGAAGGCACAAATCGGATAATTTTTTTAAAGATCTCAGTGTCACTTTTTTCTGGATTGAGGTGAAAAACCTCTGGTTCAAGGTAACCAGCCCTGAAGGTCTTCATAAAACGTATGGCAGAAACAGTCATGTTCGTAGCTCGTATGAGCTGATCGTTGTATTCTGACTTCGGATCAGGATTAAAAGACATAAATGCATTAAAATTCAAAACAACAGGCTCACGTGCTTTTAGGTACATGTCAAACCAGGGACCTGAAAATTGAGAGTTGAGAAAGAGGTCAGAACATAAAAGCAGCTGCCTGAGTCAGACCAGAGAGTCATATAGATCATGAATAAACACACACTAAAGTGCCTTTAAACAAGACAAACATGAGCAATAATTCACCCAAGGTTTCTCCAAACCCCCATTATGAAGAAGGATACTGTCAGCTAATCATAAAAATACTGAGTTTGGAATAATCTATGTCAAGGGTGTCCATGTCATTAGCAACAAGGGCCAACTCCCTGTTTTCTTTATGGCTCAATGATAAACCTTAACTCCCAGGACATACAGAGCAGCTCCCCAGCTCTGTATTTTGGTGCACGCCTCATACTTGGAGAGGTTCATGCCTTTACCTCCTCCTAGACTGATAATTTCTGCAACTCTCTGTCAACGAGCGCATCTTGCTGAGGTTGAACCTTCTACCTGGACTGTAAGAAGGGCAACAGGTAGTTCCAGGGCTAAGTTATGACTTGAATTACAGGTTCTCACAGGTAAGTAAGTAAGTAATACTCATTTACAGTATTAAAACCACATCTGTCATCAACACGTAGGCTTTTAACTCCAGACTTGAAAGTCCAGGGTGGAGACAACTCTACACACCTTCAGAAACCAATTTCAGGCAGAAAAGGTGTTTTATGAAGCATAAAGAAGAAAAATAACTGAACAAAAAGCAATACAGACACCTCACCATTCACAGACAAAAAGCAGCATGCTGGTTAGCACTGATGCCACCACTTAAAACCCAAGACACTGTTCAAAGTGAATGGAGAGTAAAATACAACACACCAAACAGAAGCTTTTGTGAAATAATCTGATATTCTTTACAGACTGAGTGGCAGCTGACACCTTAACAGGCAGTCTGAACAGACAGCAAGGATAGAAGTGAATTCACTGGGCAATATGGAAACTTCTACTTCCATGGTATTTGACTATTTCCATCTCTGCTGCTATCTAATACTTTCATGGGCAGACACTTGTACATGGATGCAATAATAAAGCAGAATAATCAAAAGTCTATGTGCACATGCTCTCCCTCTCCTGATTTGTTTCTATTTATTCTCATTTTCCTATTTCTGTCACTCCTTTTCTTTGGCTCTTTAAAATAACATAGCTTTGCAGTTTTAAGGGCTTTTAAGTCCTGAGTACAGACCACTTCTGCTTCCCAAACTTAGTTACACTCTGTGACCCCTCCCTCAAAGTGCAGTTTTCTCGCTAAATAACATGGAATTATTTGGAAATTATTGCTTCAGTTTGCTTAAGGGAAGTGCTAGACAAGCTCCTCTTTAACCTAAACCCTGTAAGCTCATGAAAAACCACCATGGTTTCAGTATCCATCTACGAACTGCAGTCAAATAGATGAAGTTAGAGGAGCATTCTTCTTTCTACCAGCCTCTGAATTTGCTCAAATAGAGCCACAAAGAGTGTTCACAGCAGGTTATTGCAAGTTTCTGGGCTACTTAAAGCTTCAGCCTATTCTATTTATGGCATCATGAGCAGCTATGAAGTATGATGATCTACAGACCTGTCCTACACCCAGCAGGCCAACATACCTGTGATGTAACTTGTATGCTTGTTCTGATTGTCCTGAGCAACCAGTTGCTCATGCAGCTCTCTTCCGATCCCCTTTTCAAAGGCATGAGCAAGTTCTTCAGTTTTCCTACAACAATCGAGAAAAGAGTCAAAATTTTATCACAAGTCCCATTTTTTATGTTAACACTTGGCTTTGACGCAGAAAACGACACTGCAATGTGTGTTTGTCCATACCTGAACTGGTCATCATTTAAAAGCGGTTTCTGGGCATTCAGGTATCTTGTAATTGTATCTTCTAGCTTGGGAACTGGCAATCTGAAGGAAGTGGAACACAGAGATGGGCACTTGATGAGCAAGGGTATGAATGAAGCCTGTGTTTCTTACACAGTCATTTCTTTGCCTCCTTTCTTCCATTTCCTTCCTTAAGCTATTATATATACTATACATACAGATATATGCACACACTATACTGTATATACTATTATATTATTTATAAATTTGGGTAATACTTCTGTACATTATCCAAATGCCTCATAAGTTTCTTCTGGAATACGAGAAGCGAGGAACTAGATGGACATCAGTCAGCACACCATCATGTACTTGGGAAATGAGGCAGAAAACCAAATTGACTGACTTTTTACAAAGGTACTGAGGTGATGGGAGCTAATCCCTTACAGGAAATACAGGAACCGCTGCTAGGAGAGGCAGCTCTGCAGAAGGAATAGTTCGGCTGCCAGCCCTGCTCGGGTCTCCCCCTCACAGCTGGGTGCTGGACATCTCTTCCTCATAAATTTCCTATTCGGTATCTTTGTCAGCTTCCTCCGAGCCTGAGTTTTGTTTCCCACAGCACAGTCCCGTTACACACACGGAGTTACTCTGGGCGCCAAGGGGATGTTTCAGCAGCAGGTTTGTAACCGGTTACACTCTCGCACACTTGTTAAGCCGAACCCGCTCCTCTGCAGACAGCGGGAAGCGCGCACGGAGCGAGCCGCCCGGGGCGGACGTTCCCTCTGCCCTCTCCTCACAGCGGAAACCGCGGGCCGCCGCCGCCGCCCCCGGCCCGCGCCCCCCCGGAGCGGCGGCCCCGCCGTACCTGGGCAGGCTCTTCTGGTAGTGCATGGTGGGCACGATGCTGCGGTGCAGGAACTCGGCGGCGCCCGCGCCGCTGTATCCGCGCCGCCCCGGGGCCGCCCTCAGCAGCTGCCGCGCCGCCATGATGCGCCTCAGGCCAGCGCCAGGCCCCGCCCTCCGCTCCTGGGGCCCCGCCCACCGCTCCCGGGGCCCCGCCCACCGCTCCCGGGGCCCCGCCCTCCGCTCCCGGGGCCCCGCCCTCCGCTCCCGGAGCCCCGCCCTCCGCTCCCGGGGCCCCGCCCTCCGCTCCCGGGGCCCCGCCCTCCGCTCCCGGGGCCCCGCCCTCCGCTCCCGGGGCCCCGCCCTCCGCCGCTCCCCCCGGAGCCCCGGGAACGAACGGGAATAACGAAACGTTTTCCTGTTGTTCCATTCCAAAAGTCAATTGGACACGTGCTGCTAAAGTAGCAAAGTTACCAGGGTGTCGGAGCCGTTCAGCATCAGTCCTCTTACATGCACAATAATAAAACGTTCCGATTCATTAATAAAATTTTCTGCAATCCCCTTGTTTATTCTGCAATCCTCTTGTTTTTGTTTTATGTTCGACATACAGACTCCACGTATTTTTTCTTTCATTCCTCCTGCTCTTTTTGTTTGTTTTGTTTTGTTTTGGGTTTTTTTGGTTGATTTGGTGTATATATCCATATGTCCTCCCGACTACACAGGATTGAGATCCTGCCCCCAGAAAAGAGCAGTTTAATCTCCCCTGAGGTTTTTTTTCATCCATACATGAACATGTAACAACAAATACTTTATCAGGGTATAAAATGTAATATTGTAAACACACAACCTTGTTGTACTGTTGGGAATATTTTCCATAAAAACATTGAATAATCTTAGACTATACCAGAAACTACAGAAATGCTTTCATAAGAAAGCACGGCACTCGAATGGTTATGGTGTTGTGTTTTTATCAGACACTCACTAGCATAAAAACCAGCATTGGGATTGAATGCGGACACAGCAAAGGAAAGGAAAGCAATCCCTGTGGCTTAGTCTGATAATCCTCTGAAAGTAAATTGGCCCTACTCTAATCAACATAGTGGTTGGAAGAAAAGTGAAATCATTTCACTTCCAAGATAATAAATGCCCAGTGACAGAAGGCGTCCTTGCATGTTCCAGTCTGTGGCTATTTCCTGCTTGATGCGTGCCTCTCATGCTGCTCATTCATCCTTTTTTTGGCAATGAAAACAAAAAACCCAAGCCTGCTTTAATTAATGAAGTCCAGTTTCACCTAGCTTGCCCTGCTGTGATAGTCCTGTTCAAAACGTTACCTGCTCTGCCCTTTGGGAAAACTGCTCTGTTCCCTGTTTGAACGCTGGCTTGCAGGGCATCCTCTCTGGGTTTGGGTGTCCAGACCCCAAACTGGGGAGGCTGAGGAAGGCATCGCCTTTCCCCCAGGAGCGTCACTTTGTTTTGAACTAGTCTTGTTTTAGAAATACTACTGCATTCTGTTCTAATTTTCCAGAGCCCCCTAATCTTCTTCCAGGCTCTTAATGATGTAGTTGATAATAGGATTGTTGGTATTAATTTGGAACAATAATGCCAGCTGCTTGCTTGGTGGCTATTGGCAGAGGGGTGACCTTGCAGGTCAGCTAAGCAGAACTGGAAGTGCTTTGATCTGATCTATACAGAGCCAGATCTGTGCACCCGAACAAGAGGAGCGAGTGAATTCTCTCCCCATGGGATGCTGATTCTTCTCCAAAGAGCAGGGAGGACAGCATGGCAGTGGCCCTGGATGCAATCCTGGCTCGGATCAAAGATGTTTGTAAAAGGAATGGTTTGCTCATCCTCTCGGTGTTGTCCGTCACCATCGGCTGCCTCCTGGGATTCTTCCTGAGGACGAGGAGACTCTCCCAGCAGGTAAGAGCAGCTCACAGCGTGTCCCTGCAGAGGAAATGCCAGACTTACATAACAAAAGACACATGTACCTTGGGGAACTTCAGGGTGGCCTTCTGAAGGTAAAAGTCACGTGTATGTGTTTGTTAAAATTGTTTCATTTCCTCTGTTGGTCAATCTATGCTGTTCTTTGGGTCTTTTCACACATTCTCAAACAATAGGTTAGCAAAAGGTTCTGGTCTCAGACACCTGGTAAGCGTAGCAGGGGCACAGTAGAATGTTGCAGTTATGAATAATAATAGTGGATATTTAAGCTAGATGAAATGTAGCATTTAATACAGGCCTGCAGAAACTGGTAGTGCAATGTATTGCATTTTATACTATTTTGGAACACATACAGCTAAAGAAAGCACTGGGAATACCTTTCAGCATCAGATGCACAGGAGTGCAGATGTTTATATTACACTAATGGTGTTTCATATTAATAATTTTGAGATTTCCCATCATTTGAAGAACATGTTACTGAAGTCTCTTGGGGAATTCTCCCCCAGCATACTTCAACAAAGCCCTTTGCTGGCGCTCATTTCTGCTGTATCAGTCAGACTAGACAGCAACATACACTAATAAATGCATTGTTTGAGCACAAAATAGAAATCTCCGTTAAAAAATTCGGCATTTAGTGAATGCAACTAAATTAAACCAATTCTGTCTTCTGCTACTGCGAACCACTGTCTGTCTGAACATCATTTGTGTCCAAGCCATAGCTTCAAACACACCTAGGAAAACAGACAAAATGCAGAATGGAGAGATTATTCAGGACAGCTGGTTAACAGTAGTCTCCAAGAGATGGCACATTTCATTTTTGCCTTCCTTTGTAAAGCAGCAAACAATGCAGTGTGTTTATTGAATAAGAGCACATTATGTAATCTAATTAATTTTAAAATTACCTTTTAAAGCCTGCTATCTTTGCCACCTTATTTTGCACCAAAGATGCAGATTTTAGCAATGTCATCTGACCTACAGCTCTAGCAGCACTTGTGAAGACAGTTATTCTTTAGCTCAAAACAATAAGCATGTCTCCGTGTATTTCCAGGAAATTAGTTACTTCCAGTTTCCTGGTGAGTTACTGATGAGGATGCTGAAAATGCTGATTCTCCCTCTGGTCGTCTCAAGGTAAGTGAAGACAACGATTATTCCAATAACTTTTGAAGTTTCCTAAATGAGATTTGTCATCACAATGGTTTACTTGTGACTGAATTAGGTGACAGTGCCAGAGGCATCACCACTGCTGTACATTCATATTTATAGTGGAGCCATAAACGTGTTTTAATTGATAGGATCATTTCTGCCATACATCATTTCTACCTCATATAGGTATCATTTGCTTTAAAATTAATGTGTTGGGGGTTTTAAAATTTGTTTTCTTTTTCCTTTGTAATGGGAGGACTTTTTCCTTTAAGCTACTTAGAAGTTAAATATATGGAATAAATAATCCACCTTATCAAAAAGCCTGCCTTAAATCTAAACAATTGAAATAATACACTAAACAAATACAATGAAAAAGCACAGTAATTCATAGTGTCCTGCAGTATTTTGAGGTGTGCTGTAGTATGATATATACTGAAAATACTGAAAAAACTGTGTCTCCAGTGAACTAATAATATATAGCTGGCTTTGGCTGGAAGTGAAAGTGATTTCTTCATTCATTAAAGGTAGAACCTTTAGTGGTGGCACTTTATTAGTAGCAGAATTAATTATCTCAATGCTGATACAGACTGGTGAATGGCAGCTGCCTTTGCAGTGGGAGGGTGTAACTTAGGGCAGGCTTTTCTCTAAGTTTGACTGCCTTCCCACTGACTGCAGTCACAAAAACATACCAGCTGGATGGCCAAAAACTCTCTCATGTGCCCAAGGCTGAGGTGTAATTAAAGAGATGGAAAGTAACAAAGCTAACTTTACTAGAGTTGAGAAAAAATTACTGCAATATTTGGTTCCTGTTCTGGAACCTAATTTATACACCAAGACCTCCTCTTCCACTCTGAGAAAAAAACAAGTTTCTAGTCTTCAGATCAGTGACAGTTGCTGAAAATGAACATGATTAACAGCACTAATTTTATTTTTAAATCATTTACCCTCACATCTGCCTTGTCATGGTTTTTCATAGAACAAAGCTGAGTCATGGTGCTTTGTGCATGAAACTGGTTTTATAACCATAGACTCCTGTTCCTGGTCCATGCATCTAGAGGACAAGACAAAATATGTAAGGCAATTTTTTTTTGAGAGGTGAAAGAGTTTTCCAAAGAAAACAAGAGCCCTAGATGAGGAAGTGACATAGTAAGGAGGACAGAAAAGAGTTGGAGCAGATTTACATATCTTTCCCTAAAATGTGTAGTTCTTTAGATCCTCTTGTGTATTTAGAGATGTTGGAAGAGCAGCAGCACAGTAGGAAAGAGCTGCTCTGGCACAGCCTGTGATGGCTCTGAGTTGCCTGGAGGTGTGACAGCTCTGAGCTCACTGTCACAGTGGCTGCACTGTGTCCTCTGAGGTGGAAAGAGAAGAAACCCTACAAACCTTCAAAGAGGTTCAATTCTGCTTGCAAGACAGTGTGAGTCCATCTCCCTGTATAGCAAACTAGCAGTGCCTGCTATTGCAAACTGAAATGGCAGGGCTTGCAAGAAAAAAAAACACCCCAGATATAAAGACATTCTTGTACAGTTTGGGCTTTTTTGCTGGTTGTCTTTTGGGGTTTTTTTAACAAGCACAGTGTTTTCCACACATGTATTTCATAAAATCAGTAAACCAGTACTCTCTATTTTTACCAATCTTCATGCACATTTAAACTACATTTCTTTGTGATTTGGATTATCCTCAGCCTGTCCTGTCAGAGCAATGGCATTTAAATTATCTTTTAAATTACTCTCTATGATTATTGTTTACAAATGCCACAGGAGCACAGCACCATAAAAAAAAAAACCACTAAATATTGCTCTCCTAGTTGAAATTAATGCAAGTTTTTCTTTGAGCACACAAGTAAAGAAATTACTTGTAAAGAAAAGGAGAGGTGAGAAAGGAAAATTAAAAGAGGGACTTAGTGCAAACTACCGTTTCCAAAACCAGAGCTTAGTTTGAAGGATTGAAGCAGAAGTTAAAAGTCACAACAGCATGGGTCAGAAGATTGACAACAGACTATAAAATCTTGGACGTAGAGACTGCTAGCAGAAATCCAGCCTTAAACAGAAATGGCTGAAAATTTGTACTGCCCCTCTTGACCCAATTGTTAGAGAGTTAAAACAGAACTTTTCAGATTATATTCATTAGGAATGAGGAAATTATGACACAGTCGGGTCTCTCTGAATGGTGTTTATTTTAAAAGTTCCTTGGATGCAGAGGAAATCTGTCAAACAACAGGAGACCATTCCTTCAATGTAGAGTTTCTTGATTTCCTGAGCTTTGATTCTGCTTCTGGAACTGCTCTATCCCAGAGCTCCTGTACCTATTTCTGATGTCTCCTGTCATCTGTGGGCTTACTTGTTTCTTTTCCCACAGACAGAAAAATCTTGGGAAAGCGGCCACCAGCCACTAGCCTGTCAGTCTGAGCCCAGCATGAGCTTTTGTTTTAGTTGAGGCATGGACATTCATTAGGGGTGGGAGTTGATATTAGTTCAGTTATCTGGTTACATAAACAAGCTTCATAGCATCAGAACAACTCTGAAATAAGTATATATTTATTGCACCCACCCCCTGCCTGAAGTTTAGCCCTGCTCATACCTGTCAGTATCCCCTGTGTGTGGAGTTTGCTTTTCTCAGCCATGAGAACAGGTACCCACACAAGATGAAATTCTGTTGGTAAGATAAAGAAAATGACAAATAGTTGACAGTTTGTGTCTGCCCAAGGGATTCTCAGTACTGGAACCTTACAAGAACAAATTTTAGAGCCTTTGGTGTACGCTGCTTACTTTATGTGTAAACACAGGGTACTGCTGATAGACCTGGGAATGGAAATGAGAAGCTTAAGAGAGCTTGGAGAGAATAGGTGCCAAATCTGAATTCGTAGTTACACATTTAGAAACTGTCCAAGCTCTTACTGCAGCTGTACTGGGACAGGTTCTCAACAAGACTGAAAGATCAGCTGCAGAAGCTCTGAAGTTCCCTGATTCTCTTTGGGACAGAGCCTTCGATCCTCATTTGACAGGGAGGATGCAAATTGTGTCTTTTCCTCCTTATATACAAAATGTTTCAGTCTTTAACACACCTCAGGTTTTCCAGCCGGCACGCTCACAGCTGCCCGTGCATCCTGCCCTGAGAGTTCTGTTTATCAAACCCTCCAGGCAGCTCCCGCTGCTCAGGTTTGTCAAACGCCCTTTCCTTGCCCCTCCGGCATTGCCGGCGCGGCCGGAGGCTGGGGCTGTGATCCCCGGCAATGCACCCTGCGGCCACCGGGCGGCTCTGCTGGGACACCGGGAAACCAACCGCGCCCGCTCCCCGCGCCCGATCCTCCCGCATCCCGGGGACTGCCGGCGCCACTGCCCGGGTTCTTCATCCCGGGGACTGCCGGCGCCACTGCCCGGGTTCCCGCATCCCGGGGACTGCCGGTGCCACTGCCCGGGTTCTTCATCCCGGGGACTGCCGGCGCCACTGCCCGGGTTCCCGCATCCCGGGGACTGCCGGCGCCACTGCCCGGGTTCCCGCATCCCGGGGACTGCCGGCGCCACTGCCCGGGTTCTTCATCCCGGGGACTGCCGGCGCCACTGCCCGGGTTCCCGCATCCCCGGGACTGCCGGCGCCACTGCCCGGGTTCTTCATCCCGGGGGCTGCCGGTGCCACTGCCCGGGTTCTTCATCCCGGGGACTGCCGGCGCCACTGCCCGGGTTCCCGCATCCCGGGGACTGCCGGTGCCACTCCCTATCCAGAAAATAATAAACCTTCCACTTTTATTTCACTTTGGTTGATTACAAACTTCCACAGGCACACACACTTACGGGATTCCTTCACCTGTTCCCAGAACAAGTTGATTGGCAGACATCCCTGTGCATCACGTTTGCTAATGACAATATAAACCCTCTGACCTGCTCCTGTCTGTGCCAGCTCCAGCACAGGCCAGCCGTGCTGGCAGGCACCGTGCCACAATTCGCACACCGTCACCTTCCTTCAGAGCATTTTTGTCCCTGTGCCCATTCCCTGCCCCATCATCTTCAGCTCATGTTATCGGCTTTGTACTGATCAGTTCCCAGTGGGCCAGAAACTTGATTTTCAGTAAGCATGACTGCTTTGGCTTAAGCTTTTTGTGGAGGCCGGTACTGAAACCTGATCTGTCATAACTTCAAAGTTTTGAAGAATAGTATTGTACTGAAATAATTCTGAATAATTTACCACTGTCGAGGCATTTCTCATGCTGCTGTTTGGCATGGATTCCTTCCAGTAGGCAGAGAACTCCCACTGGCATTTTCTACAGAACAGAAATGCAACTCTCCCTTTCTGTTCAGAAGGCAGAGGTGCCGGTGAGCCCGCAGGAGAGGAGGAGGAGGAGGAGGAGGAGATCTGGCTCCCAGCACGGCGTTGCTGCCGGCACCCAGAGCCACCTCATGCACCTGAGACAAGTTGCAAAATGTGCGTGCTGCAGACCCGTGAGGAAGGCTGGAGAAGAGGCAGGGCTTGCAGGCCTTGGTTCTTTTTCAAGTTCATTCTAGAAGACTACATATTATTTCTCTCCTGTATATGTAAAGTTTCACAGGCCTTTCAGGAACTCTGAATGAGCATGTTATTAGTGAGGACTCTCACAAACAGTGTTTGACTGCACAAGCCTCGGCTGTTCAGAACAGCGGGCTAAAGCCAGGGTTACACAGGTTTGCACCAGCCGAAAATACGGAGTTTCTTTGTCCTGTATGTCTGCCTATACCTGTAATAGAAAGTTGCATCCTTTATTCCAGCACCCTCCTTGTTTATATGATTAAACTTTTAGCTAGAAAGAGATACAGGGCCAAGTTTTCTAAGACTGTGTTAAGCAGTAAACAGTGAGAGTGCTTGTGAGAAAGAATTGTCAGGGCAGACTCAAACTGTTTAGCTGGTTATCCCAGTGAATATTCCCTTTAGAAAAAGCAGTTTAGTTTTTTAAGCTTAGGAACGTGATTACATTTTGTATTTATTTACCACCAACTATTTTCTAGATGTTTAAGAAACACTGAGTAGCAGATATTTGGTCCCTTTCCATGAGCAGATCCTGTTAAAGAAATATTATTCCCATTCTAGTCAAAATAAAGGAACTGATTTGACCTGTATTTTTTAAATTATAGAGCTTGTTCTTCTGTGTATGTTGTGCCTGGTACAAACAAGTGTATGCTAATAAAATTTTATGTTTATTTGAAGGCCCATTTGGGGGCAGTAATAAATATTAGTTACTATGGTGGTTTTGTTGATGAATTAAATACAACATTCTAAATATAGTACTGTCTTTCTTTAAAGGGATTCCTGTCCATAATGCCATCAGTTCTGGTAATCCTTCATCCTTCTGCTCACATTCCCGAGTTGGTGATTCTTACTCATGCTCTTAAAGCCAGTATTTAATTAGAAACTTCTCTTTTTGGTACCCTTTCCCCCATATTTTTTCCCCAGCTCTCTGATTGGGGAACACGCTGGCATTTGAACATCTCACCAATGACAAATATTGCTCATTAGGTTTTAATGGAATTCTGTCATTGCTTGGCTGTACAGGCCATACCAAATTGACCATTGGCCTGGGTAGGTTGTGTGGGGCACTGTTTGTTTGCTCTCAGCTGCAGATGAAATTGGCAATAAACCACACACTGGAGATTGTTTGTCTGTTTTGCTACTTAAGATCACCATTTGTTAGGGATGAAATTTTGACCCAAACTCACCAAGACTTGTACTGCAATTGACAATCTAAACCTTTTACCATGATTATAAACCATTGTCTGATAATATCAGTAAAATATCCATTCAGAAGGAAAACAGATGTCTAAAAGGCTATGATTTTTTTTCTATTTATGGTTATATTTAAATAAAGAGGACAGCCAAAATTAATTCACTCAATAATGCTGGTTTTACATGAATGAGAATTTTTTGCTTCTAATACAGCCCTTGGTACTAAGAGGTATTTTCCATGTTGTCTTGACACATAATTTACCTGAAGACCAAATGGGAAAGGGTGGAACACAGAAGGTTCTGGTCAGTTTGGGCTTGGTCTTTTCTGCTATGCATGCATTAAACTATTCCTCTAAATAGCAGCTGCTCTGTTCTTGTCCTTGTGCCATTGCCAGACTGGGGTGTATTTAAAAGACAAGCAGAGGTGGCAGTTGGGGACATGGTTTCATGGGGCTTGGCAGTGCAGGGGGAAGGAACAGTTGGGATTAAAGATCTTAGAGGTCTTTTTCAACCAAAACAATTCTATGGTTCTATAATGGAGTGCAATCAAATTTATGTACTGTATTATCCAGTGAGCTGCTGAGAAGCCGCTGCAAAGTGCTGCCTCTGGGTCTCTGAAGAGCCTGCTCAGAAAAATGTTCCATAAAGTACCTAGGCAGAAGTATTTTCCATAGAATGAAATTGCTTTTGGGACACAGGGCTTTTTTTTCTTAACATTATTGAGCTCTGGAATTTTCTCTCTATTTCACCTGTGGTAGAAAAACATTGGCACCAAGGAACAGGCCTTCCCCAACAGGGGAGGGTAAACCTTCTGCAGGGTTGGGGTGGGGAAATCTGTGGGGGACCTGAATGATAACATAAAGTGTGTAGAGAGTCCCATTTCTGCACTACCTGTCACGTGTATCACTGCAATATAAATAATAATAATAAAAGTACATTTCACTCCAGTGAGAACAAACTGTTAGCCCTTTCCTAGGATATATCATCTCAAGTCTTTCTTGTGGAGAAAGTCAGTGTAGAGAAGTGAGTTTTAAGGAAATGACTAGAGGGAATTAATATATTTACTTGTAGAGTGAAAAGCAAAAATACCTGGATGAAACTCAAAGAGAAGAATTACCCAAGCGAAAGAAGAACCAGTCAGAAAGCAATCTCACTTGACATCATTTATACTCTTTTCAATTCTCCATATTGCTATCATATTGCAGAACTGGTGTTGGGTTACCCCGAAAGTCATCATTTGAGATGGCTTCAGCTGATAGAGGAAAATTTTTATCCCTCCTCCATGCCTGAGACATCTTCAGAAGTCTCTCCACATTATCATCTGGAACACTTTCAATGCTATTAGCTGTGTTTAGTTATATTAAGTCTAATGGTCAGATCCAATACTGTTTTCTAGTGTTTTCCTTTGTTTGTGCAACCCAGAGGTCCAGACTGTTTCAGTTAAAAATAACATGTTGCAATTACACATCATAATGACAAAATTGGACCAACTCAGTAGAAATTATTTAGGGAGTGTCTGTAGGGGTCTAGTGATGTGCAAGAAGAATCTGTGGTCATAGAGTGAATGGGTGTGGAAACCACTGAAGTGATTACAAATGGGGTCTGAACTGTTTGCAACCTGAAAGAATTTTTCTGTAGTCCTTTGAGAACTCTAAAATATTTACTGTC
Source organism: Chamaea fasciata (assembly GCF_029207755.1). NCBI lineage: Eukaryota > Metazoa > Chordata > Aves > Passeriformes > Sylviidae > Chamaea > Chamaea fasciata. The sequence continues at coordinate 27,291,749 of NW_027094095.1, read as the reverse complement.
TCACAAAGGAGTGGGAATGACATGTGGAGCTTGAGGGGCTGGCTGGAGTCCCTCTGTTTTCTTAGACAAAGAACAGTTGCATAAATCTGACATTTGTTTATAAACCAAATTAGTGTTTCAAATCCTTTTGCTTTTTGCTTAATCTAAAAATGCTTGAAAGAACTGACAGAAGAAAAAAAAAATCAAGTACTAGTAAGACTCTTGGCTCCTTCCACCATGTGAAGCTGCACATCCATATTTAATAGATAATATAGGTTTGTTTGCATTCTGACCTTTGAATTTAGGAAACACCTTTTTATCAGAATGGCTGAAGTGAACAAGCCAGCCTGAATTCTGCATGAACTACACTGCAATCTCCTTTGTCAGGCAGGGACCAAAGGTTGCTGTTCATCCCTTCCAGAACTCACAGATGGATCACAGTAACCTCACATATGCAGGTGGCAGAACAGCCATTGGCCAGCAGCCTTCGCTGTGTGCTGTACAAAGTCCTTCTTTGTTTACGTTAGTCCATAAAAGCAGATTTCCTATTGCACAAGAAGAAAATAAAATGCATCACGTGAATTCCTGGCAGGATTTTTGCTGTGTAAGTCAATTTGTCATTAAGAGTTACAAGTGTTAGATGATAAAGGAGATACCAACATTCTGGGTAAAAAATAAAAATCTTACTATTTTCTAAAGCAATTTGAGAAACAAAATCTCAAAATGATGCATGTTATGATGCATTAGAAATGTAGATTGGTTTGTTTCCTAGCAGCCTAGATAACGACTGCAAACAGTGTAATGATCTTCTGACATGTTTTTGTTGCTTCTGTTGCTTGAAGATCAAGAGCCAGATTTTCCATCATGCCTGACACCTTCGGGCTTCCACTATGTTTAGTAAAATAGCTACATACTGGGGCTTTGAAAAGTGAATTCACATTTCAAGTGCTGTTTACAGCTGATAATCCTACCATACACAAACTGTTGCAGCAGTCCTGTTTTTAGTACAGCTACCACTTTCTGCATTTGGGGGTTTTTTTGAGCTTGGACACGATTTCATTTATTTCAAGATATCTAGACTTTTAAAAAGCTGCTCAGTATCACTGGATTTGCACAGGAGATGAACCTTAGTAGCCCCTCGGACCTCCAGGAGGATTGTAGACTTGTCAACTCCTTTGAAAATCAGGATGTAATACTATGAAATTTTTAATAATACAAGACATTGGGGGTCATTCCACTGGCCACAGTGACTGAGATAGTCCCTTAGTTGTGTTCAGATCAGCAGAAGGCTGCAGCACGCCAGCAGTCTGCAAAACTACTGTAACGCATCTCTGTGAGGAAGGGCAGACCATGGGGCAGGGTGAGGCAGACAGGGCTGGGCTGTGATCTTCCCACCACCACCACTGCCCTTTCTCTATTGCAGCCATGGCAGGGTCAGGCTCTGTAGGTGTTTTTCATTTTAGAAGAAAGCAAAAGGATATCCTGAAAAGAAAAAGTCATTCTGATTCCTCTTTCTCACTGCTGAAATAATTTTAACTACACTAGAGGCTAAGAGCAAATCAAGCATTAAGCTATAAGAGAGCCAGAGAAAGTTTCTTATCTATTTGTTTCATTACTGTAAGGTTTTATTTTGTCTGTTGCAAACATTGAAAATGGTGCCTCCATGGAAATGAAGCCGCCTCTTCTGAAAGCACAGATAGCTGGGCACAGATAAGGAAAATTGTGATGGTTCACTGCAATACAGAGACCACCTCAGGCAGATGTTTTATTCACTGTGAGTGGTTTGTCTTTATTTAAAAGTGCCCTAATTTCTCCATTTCTGAGCCTATAAAATGGAGATACTGCCTTCCTGCATTAGAGGAGGTTCCACTGGTGAAGTATTTTGAGATGATTAAATGGCTTGTGCTACGGAAATGCACATTATTACCATGTTGAGACTTGAAGGCACTGACCTTGACAAAAAGGTGAGCCACAGCCTGCCTGCCTGATCAAGCAGCATTAGTGAGGCCAGCACTTCCCTTTCATGATGCTCTGTTGCAATATAATCATCTCTAATGTAGCTGTTGGAGGCACTTCCCAGCCTCACTGGCAGAACTTGCTCAGGAAGGTCTTTTCCATGGCATGCAATTACAAAATGAGAATGGGAGGGAGGGAACGGAATGAATGAAAACAAACATCATTCTAGGAACAACTGTTGGTGGTTAATACTTGACCATTACTTCTTGACAGGATTAATGTCTTTCTAATCACACTAATCCCTTCTGATAACTTTATCCATAATCCATCTATTTCAAAGCAACATCCAGATGGCTTCTGGTGGAGAGGAAGACAAAATAAACATGCAGAATGGGCTCTTAGCAGCAGCTTCTTGTGTTTTCTCTTTCTGGGGATATAGGATTTGATCTTGAGATAGGACAAAAAATGTGCTTTCATCAGACAGCAAGAGAAAAACCTGGAGAATTGCAGAGAAGATAGAAAGTTCTATTTTTATTTGTAAATAAAATACCTGATGCTTATCTGTGACAGCCAGAACAAGCCTAGAGGTTCTCAAAAGGGTTTAGCTACTTGTTTGCATGGGACTAATTAGATTTCCAAGATATTGGAAAGAATTCCCTTCTTCTTTGCGTCAGAAGTTCCATTTTAGTTTTGGGGGTTTTACACCGATTTCCCTCAAAGCAGACATAAAATTTAGTACTTGATTCTTTGCTTTGTATAATTACAAATACTTTAAACAATGCAGAAACTGACTTTACCTTTTTAATTAGCCACATATAATTCCTAGAATTGAAGATGTCTTCCCCTTCCCTTTAGGCTTGACAGTTTTTTTCTATACAAGCTAAGAAATGGTCTCTGAACATTAAATTACAATTTTGTGGATTTTTTTTTTCCCAGACTGATTAAAGGAGTGACATGTACAGTAATTATTTAGAAAAGCTGCAGATTGTTTTTTATTGTCTTCATCCTGTTTTGTCCATTTGGGAATCATTAAAACACACTATGGAGGCTACACATGAAGCATATGCATGGAAGCTACTTAACTACACAGCATCTCAAATGATTTCAATCTATGAATCAAATACCTGCCCTGTTCTTTTGAGACCAACCAGATTCTGCGGTTTGACAAGAATTAAAGGTCCACGGTTTTCCATTCCAGTGTGTTTCATGAGAATCTAGCAGTGGAAGCCATGAGAATAGCTTTGTTCTGGTTTAGGAGAATCTTGGGAAACTCTTCAGGAAGTTTTATATAGCCAAGAGTTCCTGATGAAAATTAGACTTAGAGGGAGGACGTGAGCATGATACAGTGATCTTAGTTTAAACTAAGCTGGAAGCTTATTCCTCCTGGCTCCCCTGTTCCTTAGGACGCAAGAAGAGTACTTTTTCTTGTCATCCTTTGGCTACATTGTGTGAATGTTAGAACTCTAGAGACCAACAGCAAGAAACTCCTGTGATGTGATGTGACTCTGCATTACTTGTTTTCTACAATAACTGTGATAACCACAATGTCTCTTAATCTTTGTGACTTTTGTCCTGTTCCTTCTAATATCAAAGTCAAACAAAAAATAATGAATGAGTGATTCCTGTCCCATCCTAGTTGCAGGCATTTCTTTCTGAAATGAGTCTGAGCTATTGCCTAAAATGACATGACCACTGTTACTGCCCAGCCTTTGGAGAACTGGTTGCAGTGGTCCCTTCCTGAGCACTGCAGGCCACGGAGAACACAGGGCTTTGTCTGAGCCCAGACCTCTGCTCATGCTTCTGCCACATCACAGTTACCCCATTGCACCTCTATAGTTAATTACTTTTGATGACTTTCTCATCACAGCATGAACTGAGCATGACTTTATCTGGTGACAGGATAATCTCATTACAGATGATGATCTTGTTAATGAATATCCCCAAGACAGAGCAATCTCATTATTAGCCCCCTCAGGATTTGCCACCTAAGAGCCAAGGTGAGATTAGATTCCAGCTGAATAACATCCTCCCAAATCCTAAGGCCCAGCATCTTGAGGCTGAGGTAACAACCCTAAACTCACCTGAACCACTGGACATATTTAATTAGGATTTTTGTCGCTAAGTACTTCTGGAAATACTTCTCAGGTGAGCAATCAAGACAGGGTTCATCTCTCTGTTGTTCTGCAGAACCGACAGAGCCCAGAGGCGTCAAGGACAATGAGAACAGTGTGGCTTCCCCACGGTGACAGTGGCCCCAGGGCAGTGCCAGGGAGAGAAGGGGAGTGAATTCTCTGTCTCCTGGGCAGTGCCCCCTCCCAGGAACAAGCCTGCCTACAAGCTCTGCCCACAAGCTCTGCTGCTCAACAGTCAGCCTTTCACACCACTGGTGTCACTGCCCTGCAGAATGTATCCGTAAAGAACCCTGAAAATTGTTACCACGAAAAACTGGTTAAAAACTCAACCTTTTTTTTTTCTTCTTCTTTTTTTTTTTTTTTCTTTTTTTCTTTCTTTTTTTTCCCCTGGGAATGTGGGGGTGGAACAGTGCTGTACTTTAGTATAATATAGGTATCTACTCTGTGCAGCAATGACCTAGCAGACTGGCTCAATGGCCTGTAGAACCTCAGCCTGAGAGAAGAGTTCAGTCCTAAAAATCTAATAATAACACAGGGGTTTTTTTAACAGAAAACTGTCACATCAATTTGAGATATATATATTTAACTGAACTCCTTTATAAAATAAAGTGGTTTAGAATATTTACTCTTCTGCATGGACTCATCCAAGGGAAATGTCAAGGAACAAAGTGGCATTCCTACCACTTCATTTTCAACATGCAGTGCTGTGTTTGTACACAGTGCTTTGCAGACACACAGAAAGGTGGGATTTCAATCAAATCCGATGATAAACAAAAGCAAAGAACAGTGGTTACAAGAATGAGAGTTACTGAGATGCTCCTTTTCTGAATCACCCAAACTCCAGTGCAGCCTTGCTCCTACAGTGTTAACAAAACCCATGCTAGATGAGAGATTGGCAATGCAGAAAAGCAATACATTTTCTTAATTAATCTAGTGGATAGCTGGAACCTGAACACTAAATCCACCCATTTGATTTCATTCAATCTACTATAAAGGTTAAGCTGCACTTTAGCATTGGCTCTAGACAACCTCTCTCAGCAGTGTGAGGTCAAGGAGATCTCATTCAAGGAGGTGCAGCTTAGTAAATATTTATGAGAACAGGCCTGAAAAACAGGTCTGTTTTGATGAGAAATCTGGACACACCAAACAGTAAATGTGGTGTTTTATTTCACCTGCACTTTTCCTGAGATGTATGCTTTGGAGAGTTCACAGAGAATTATCCAAAGTTAAATCTCAATTTAAAGCCCCAAACAGCACTGCTGTCAGTGGAAAATCTAATCCCAGACTCAGATCACTTTGAGACTGCATCAGGGTCTGTGTCAGAGCAGCCTAAAGCAACCTCAGGGGCCAAAGAGTGCCCTGTCTATAAGGGGGTCACTGGGAGCTGAATCTCATGGTAGAGAGTTGTGTGGCTTGGCACAGGCAAACTGTACAAGCAAGAGGATGGACAGTGGTGATTCTCTGGCAGTGCTGGGAAAGAAGAGGAAAGACCCTGATGGGTCTCTTCCAACTCAGCATATTCTATGATTGTATGACTCTATTACTCTCTGTTTCTATGAAAAGGCTGAAGTGATCACAGCATGTGCTTTGCTCCCAACTGGGCAGCCACACTTCCCATGGAGGTGTTTTCTCTAAATCCCATCCACTGTCCCCATTTAGACTGGAGGCATGCTGAATTACAGTCTGGTCCCTATGTGCCCCTGGTAAAGCAAAAATATATTGTGCTTTGAATTGATTTAGAAACAAAAAAACTTATTCTTTTAGGTAAAGAATGGACAAAATTGCCCCTCAGTGTTTTTAATTTCAAAATTTTGTCCCCACTTCTCACAGGAAGGGGTGAGTGGGTTGATTAGGTTTTCTTCAGAGGTCCATTCAAACCTGAATTATTTTATTATTCTGTAAAATTATGTGTAGAGTATGACACACAGAGTTTTCATAACAATTGCCGCTGCTCCTGTGAACTGAGCCATCACATGTGTAACTTGTGTAAAACTGTCCCTGGAATCTCAGGGAAGAGTCAGTAGGATTCAGTCCCCACATGTGCACCCTGAGCTTGCAAGTTCCTTCCAGCAACCAGGATCTGACCTGGCAATTGGAAAACGCCCCTTCGGACACAGAGACTACAGCTTTAGTGTTACTGGCAAGCTTATTAAAACACTGAAATGTAGAATCAGCTGTAAGAGAAGCAGGCAGGCTGGAATAATTCAGAAATGAGGCTTTCAGCTGCATTAATGTAATGCAAAAGATAGAATTTGTGCTGTTTTGTTCCCACAGCCTGATGTCTGGGCTGGCAGCCCTGGATGCCAAGACTTCCAGTCGCTTGGGAATCATCACTGTCACTTACTACCTGTGGACAACGTTTGTGGCTGTGGTTGTGGGAATAATTATGGTCTCCATTATCCACCCTGGAGGAGCAGCACAGAAGGAGAGCACTGAGGAGGGTGGAAAGCCCATCATGAGCTCTGCGGATGCCCTGCTGGACTTAATCCGGTAACAAATTCCATTCTTTCTGCTTTCTGAAGGCAGCACTTTGTACAGAACTGCAGGAGGAACTGTGGCCTGAGCCTAAGTTCTGAATCTGAGGATAAATATTTTGTTGAGACTGAGAAAAAAGTAAATTTCAGAAGATAATTTTCGAGTTATCAGATGTTTATACTGGCTGCTTCTTGTAAAATTTTAGTGAGTGGCCACCAGCCAACAACAATGGAGTAGATCTTTTGTACCCACAGGACTCCATATAGCATGTGGACCTCACCATCAAATCCATTATTAGGGTCAAGGGAGGATTAAAATATAATGTTCATTTAAACAAGAGTAGAGTGCTGCAATAGGCAAAACTTTAAATAAAAGGGTGAAACACACATTTTTCAGAAAATAATTGCTAGAAGTGCTGTTCCAGCTGTTTATACCAATTTGCAGACAAAGGACACAGTTAGAAAGACCATTTGTGTATTTTTTATTCTGCTTTGGGGCTTTTTCTTACTGGTTTTGTTTGGCAAAGGACACAGGTGTTCCTTTAGAGCAAAATTAGGGTACTGCTGGAATTGGATGGCCTTGCCTGGAATCTCTTTTTGTACCTGTATTTTAGGTGCTAGTGGGATTAGTTTGTTGACTGAACATATTCTGTGCCTCGGATTTATTTTGCTCATGCAGAAAGAACAAGTTTTGCCTTTGTTTGGTAGTTACTGGTCTCATGCTACATCAGTCAAGGGCTTTCAGGCCAAGTGTGTATCTGTCTCACAGAGAATTCTCTTTGGAGTTCAACTTACTGAAATTAAAAATGGTGCACAGTTTGTCTTTCAAAAAGCCAAATTCCTGACCCTGACAGCATGTCAGCACACAAAGTACTTTAATTAGAATTACTCAGACTTCAAATCAGAAGGAGCTGGGAGGAGAAGCTTACAAAAGACCATTTTTTTCTCCTCCATGTTGCATTTAGCCAGGCCACCTGAATTTTATCAATGTCTTTGTGAGAATGGGCCAAATTATTTTAGTCATGGAGCAGCAGCAGAGAACAATCTCTTTGGTAGCTTTACACAAAACCACCATCTTCAACTGCATTGGGAAGATACCCATCTGTATCTCTCCAGTGACTTGGCCGTGATGGATGGATGTGCAGTGGAATTCCCATGTCTGTTTGTGATGTGGGGTTAAGTCACATTATTCTATTTCTGCTGCACAAAGGACGGTAATTCCTACACCAAGAGCAAGTTACAGGAGCTTTGAATCCCTTAGTATGACAGAGTAGCATAAGAAGTAAAAGAAAATCTAAGAAAAATGTGACTTTAATGATTGTCCTCACAGTGGCAGTGTTCTGGAACCATTTTTTAGAGTGCTGGGCTGTTTCTAAGGCCTCGGTCTGAGACAATGAAAGGCCCACTGGGGCACACGGTGCAAAGATACAAATGGACCTTACAGCTCTGTCTGGGAAGGCTCTCCCTCACCACAGGTTCTCACTCCACTTCTCACACCAGCCCAGCTGTCTTTAGGGGCTAAGAGTAAGCTTGCCATGGAGATGAGTTAGATGGAAAGTAATCTGGGTTTTCAATACCAAAATTTTCTATACTACTATGTTTGCAAAAAAAGACCAAGAGCTGAGTTACAATCTCATCTCTTCCCCTCTGCCTGGCTACTCCCTGTACACCCTGTACTCAGGGGTGTTGTGGTGAGATTTGGGAACGCATCATTCCACTGAACATCACTGCAGGTCAAAAATCATGTCCTATAATGTCTATAATTTCACTTTAACAAACATTTACCCAAGCAAATGATAATAGCTTGTGTGCACGCTTCAGGTATTCAAGTTTTCAAGCAGCCATGTGCTTCTAGTCTGCAAAACCTTAAATTCTTCACTGGTTTGGGCAGGTGTCAACAATGACAAGGTCAACATGCCCCTGTCGTTAGAGAAGGTTAGAAAGAGAGAATAAAGCTCAGTCTCCTTTTGCTGTGCTAAGCAGCAGCCACAGCTGCAATCTTTCTATCCTGAGAGCACAAACGGATGGTTTTTATTCCTCTGCTCCAGAAATAACCACATTTACTAAATAAATAAATAACAACAACAGAACTGTGGGGAATGGGCTTTCAGCCTAGGCAAACACCATGGGTGAAATTCTGGCTCTGCTGCAGTCAGTTGCAAGACTCTTAAATATCTGTGTGGAAGTCTGGATTAAATGTAATGATGTATCCACTGGTTTGAGCTAGAAAAGCTGATCCTTTAGCTCAGTGATAAATCACTTCCATTCACAGCTGGAAACCATCCTTTGCAGCCCAGATTGGCTTATCTTCTCAATTCATTAATTTCCTCTCCATTTATCAATTGCATATGTGCCCAGAAGTTTACACAGGAAGCATCTGGTATTCTGCAAATGAAGAACGCTAAATGTACAAGTGGAGAGATGATATATGGGACATTATTGTGGAGTTTATTTTAAAAGCATGAATCTTGGCATGGGGATACATGTATTCACCCTCATTGATTTCAGATTTGAAGCCACTTTGAAATGATGAAAGACATTATTTCTTGTGATGTTATGTATGACATTGTCAAGTCTAGAATTTTTTGGCAGGAAAGATGTTGCTAGAAATTCAAAGTCTTGAATTTTCGTGTGAGATTTTTGCTTTTAGAAGTGGTTTTAATTAGAAATTAAAGAATATACTGAATCAGCAAAAAATGAAACCAAAAACTAGTGCAGACACTTGTAGTTATCCTAAACACTTGCCACACTAATCAATTAACACATTATTATAATTTTGCATTATTTTGTAGATGGCATTTCCCCTCTATATTTGTTCATTATGTAAAAAAACCCCAACCAACCAACCAAAAAACCCCAAACAACAATGATTTGGTGAGGAGATAACAGTGACACTGTGCTGCATAATTCTGAAATGGCTCTAAATCTCACATCAGCCAGGAAATACATAAATTGCAAATTGCATCCATGGTTCAAACTTTTTTTTTTTTTTTTTTTTTTTGGCCATTCTAAACAGCTGTACTTGAAAGATTTCCTTTCTAAAGAGAACCCCGGGAGACTGGGGACAAGAACGTTCTTTTGCCTGGGGAAGATGCCCATTTAACCAGGGGGTTCCTGTGCAGGAGCTTCCCCTTGCAGAACCCCCCCCCCTCTGTTGGATCTGGGCGAAGGACCAGCTCAGGAGGCAGCTGTGACTCTGAAGCTGTGCAGGAGATGCTGTTCTGAAGATGATTCTCTCTTTAGCTGCCACTTTATTGCTGCATTGAGACAAATGTACAAACCTGCCCTCATTTTATTCAAGGTCTCAGCTACAAACACTGCAAGGCCTGTGAAAGTATATTTTCTGCCATTTAAAGCTCTATATAATCCTCAGGCTAAGGATCATGTTGTCTTTAAGCACCTGGTGCTTTATGAGTTTTTATGGATTCATTTTCATGATGTGCAGTACTTCTGTGAGGTAGGCAAGGAGCATTTTCCTTTCCTACAGATAGAGAACCAAAACAGATGAAAAAGAAATTACTTCACTGAGGATTGTTCAGAAAACACTGTGGGGCCAGAGGAAATATTCCCAGCTCATACAAGACCTGGTGGGCTTCTTGTAGGATTGTGGCTTTGGGGCATGTCAATAGCAATGAATCAACAAACATCTCTGCCTTCTTCCTGTGGGAATTATTGTAATTAAGTTTATAGTTTGCCCCCAAAAATAAGAGTCACATTTTAGTAGCCTTTTATGAGTTAGAAAAATAAGAAAGGCAAGATACAATTTTTTTTTAAGTAATTCAAATTTTGAGTGTTTTATTCAAAAGGATAAAAAGGGAATGGTGTTCAATTTAAAATATTAGGTTTACTTTTGTAGCATAATCACCTGACTAGGAAAATAGAAAACGCCTATAATTTGAGGACAAATATTTGCAAAACTCGTTCTGTGAGCCAGGACAACACTGTTGACATTAGCAGTTAATATTTCCACGACATCTATTACCTTTGATTTAGAAGGGGAAATTCTGCTGCAACAGAACTTGTGCCACCTGCATTTGTCACCAAGGGAAATAAAATTTGGCTTATGTAATAAAACAAACAAGCAAAGTCCCAGCCAAACTGGGTTCCCCCTCCTGTTTTATATCAGGCTCACTGCAGATTTGGGCACCAGCAGATGCAGGGTTCATACACATTTTTGGTTTTTCTCAAGTCTAACAAGACAGCACGGCATTGTAAACTTACTCGGCTCAAAAACCACAAACAAACCAATTCAGTGAAGGCAGACAGGATCAAATCACACCTTGGCCCATGACAAATAAATTTGTGCATTTCTGAAGTTTACTGGAAGGAGAAATCAGAGCAGTTTACCACTGAATATTCAGGATTGCATCCATTTTAATAGCAGGTAGCCAGAAAATCAATTTGGCTTAACCAAGAGAGGTTTTATTTTTATACCAGTAAGAGTTAGAAGAGGATATAAACACTGTAGAGGATTTATGTTTCCATGGGAATCCTGGGCACTCTTTAAAATCACTTCCTTTCCCTTTTTTCAGGCTAAGGGCTACATTGTATGTTATCAAAATTGGGTTTCTTGAAAACAGGGCAGGAAAAACCCAGGATCTATTGTGGTGTGGAAAAAGTCCAGGCTGTGCAGAATCGGGAATCATACCTTTAGAAGTTTACTACTGAAGACTAAATTGTATATAGGCACAGTAAGATATTTTAGAGTGCATTAAGTGAACCAGGTTTAAACTATGAAAGAACTTTTAAAAATAACTATGCTGTACATTCATGTATCTTTTGCCAAAAGCCATTGTGTATTATGACAGAAATATTTATCTGTCCCCTATGGTAAAATACCATTTTTTATTCTTTTCAGATTGTCAGGGTTTTATGTCTCACAAAACCAGCCTTATACAAGAAATGTTCTGCACTGGGCTCATGTCTTTGCTTCTGGTTAATTTTTAAGAGTTCAATCTCCACAGAAGCCCCAACCTTAAGTATTTACAAACAACTCTCATGCCTCTAAATGTGTGGTCTCTATTTGGCACCAAACAAATCCAACACGGAATAAAGATAATTCCATGATGAAAACCACTCTGAGGAGATGGGCTATGAAGCAAATTCTGCTCTCTGGTCAGGAGGCTTTAGTCACAGAGTGGGAGGTGCACAGGGACCTGGAATTAAACCTGCACTAGGAAAGCTTCGACTTTGCAGGGGAATTTGTTGTCCATCCTCCTGACAATGGGCCTGGACCTCTTCCAGTGTAAACATTCACTTTTTATGGAATAACTTGCCTTGCTGGAACCACAGTGGAAATACATTGGGCCTGTCATGCTACCTTTGATGTAGTTCAGCCTTTTTGAGCTGCCTGAAGCTGTGATGTACTTGTGCTTCCACTTTCAGACAGCCACAGCCCTGCTGGGGCTTTGTCAGGACCTTTTCTTTCAGAGGAAGCAGGGTAAGAAGGTTCAGATCCCTTACTGGAACTGAAATGCTGTGCAGCCCTCAGGACAGATAAAAAGTCCACATTTGACAAAATGATTCCACAATATAAACTCTGCTCTGATCTTTGAAAAAAACCCAAGCAAGTGAAAGCAACTTAGACCTGATAAGTGATTTTTGCATCCTCTAAGTACTTTTTATCCCAATAATGAGGATTTTAGTGCTTCATTAATTCTGCAAAAGCCTTCTTTGGTCCTTTTAGCAGAGGTAGTATGATTGATACTGAGAAATGAGATGAGGCACTGGAGGTGACTACTGATGTGCAGGATGGTTTCTCACATGGCCCCTGTGCTCTAGGTTGTTTTTGGTCTTTCTGGATTAAATTTTGCCCTTGCTTTCGGCAGTGCAAACCCTGCTGGAGCCCCTGACACCAGCAGGAAGGTATCAGATGTATAACTAAGGACAGGACTTGTGGCTCATGTGTGGCAGTAGTGAGGAGTCTACACAGGTGATGATGAATCCATGCAGAGGACATAAAAAGTAAACAAATTCTTGAGATTAAGGTAATGTCACTGAGAATGACCTCAGCCTATAGTAAACAGAAGCTACTGTGCTTCATTTCATTTTTGGAAAAACCTGAAAACTTTACAGTTCTCACGTCAAGCCATTCAGGCTCTGGTTTTGCCCTCTGTATATAGTGACAGGGTAAGTTCTCAAACACTTAAATATTAGAATACTGTCAAATTCCCAGCCTTAAAACAATGTTCTTGCAAGCTCAGCTACGCTTGCTCAAATTTGAGAGCAGAGCATGCAAAGCTGCTTTATGCCTAGTGCAAATATAGGCCAATAAATATTAGGAGGACACACATGTAGCAAAACCCCCAGTCTGGTGGCTTTAATTCCACAGCGTTGGAGGCTGCAGCCAGACTGTCTGGTGTGGCAGGGATTAGGTGCTGATAACATCAAAGTCTGAGAGCAAAACCAGATTGGGGCTGCAGAGCAGGGAGGGAAGGGGTGCTGTGAGTCAAGGAAACAACAGCTGCGGTACCTGTGCTGGAGCCGCTGGCCTCATTTGTGACTGAAAGGATCTGCAAACGCTGAATGCTTTGAGTTAATGACACTGTGATCAGGACTCAGAATGAGTATTTCAGATATTCAGTAGCATTGCTGAAACCAGAAACTGGCCTGTTATTTCTAACAGAAGTTATCCAGGAGATGTGAAACGGGCTGCCCCAGCAGCTGCAGGCTGGCGTTCTGCGGGCAGTTCAGTGAACGGCGTCACGGTGACACAGTTTAACAGGGCTGCTCTTCGTGCCACTGCTGCGGTTCTCAGGGCCAACCACCTTCTAAAGAGACAGGTGGGCTCCCCCATCCTGGGGCCAGTGCTGGAGAGTGGCTTCCTCATGCAACTCAGCTTCCTAAAGCAGCTGAAATTAGGGGAGCAAAACCAATCAACTCTGTTAATTCATAGGTCAGTTGCTGGGAGACAATGGGGAAGGGAAGAGGACCTTCCACTTTTGGCAAGATGCTAATTTGTCCTGTGGCTAATGGGAAGCTGCACCCTCAGACCTGCTGCTCAGACCAGGGGCTGCCTGCACTGTATACAAGTCCTTAGGATTTCCTCAAAATCCATGACTACCAAAGTGCAGAACATATGTTGCCATAGTTGTCTCACATTACATGTACATCCACGTTCCTAATTCCATACATCTACATCTGAATCCTCTTATCCCATGCAGAATTAGGGAAGGGCTCCAAAATTTGCTCTTGGAATGCAGCGGGCTGTGCACCACAGCAGGCTGCAAAGATGGTGATTAGTAGGTCCCTTGTGCCTATGTGCTGCTGTCACAGCAAACGCAGGCCAGGCCTGCTCTGCCAGCTGGGGCTCAGTAGCTCAGCCCTGTAGAAGGTTCACTGAGCTGATATTGAAGTTTCATGCTCATTCACCCTTTTAGCCTCAGCTGAATACTCCTGCTCTATCTGGCAGAGTTCCTGAGGCAGAAGATGATCTGGGAAATGTTATTCCTCAGGGCAGGCAGTATTTTAGCTGTTAATTTTTTATGTGACCAGAAAGCCTATGTCTTCAGTTTCTGTTTTACAACAACATCCTTGTCTCAGACCTAAATTTATCTATGTTTTAAACCAGAGTCAGTCACTGTTATGCAGTAGGTTTAATTTCCTACTCCTATGTGAAATTATTTCTGCTAGGAGTGCTGAACTGAGCCACTGAGGTTAGAGACAATGTTGATTGTGCTAGAGAAATGAATCCCAGATCACGTTAAGTTTCCTGCCCTATTATTTTGTGACTCGTGTCTTGTAAGCAATCTGCAAGCAATGCTGGAACTTCAGAAGTATTTCATCTGCCTGGCTTTCTTAATTGAACAAACACAAGAGTGTTTCTAGGTGCTGACAGCAAGGATGAGCTCAGCTTGAATCACTTCTTTGTAAGTGCTGGCAGTGTCTTTAATTCAGTGTACATCAGTGATAAACACAGTGCCTGAGCAGAGACACAGCCTCACTTTACTCTGCTGGGACCAGATCCATGTGGGTCCATCTGAATCTCATCCAGAGCTGCAGTAAAGGTCACAGAGATCTGCAGGGGCCAGTCTGGTGGCAGGCTGGGTGCTTGGAACAGAGGTGGGCAGAGATGGACAGACTACAACACTTTGCCATTCGTTTTGTTGTATGTTTGGACAAACGTCTGGAATTTGAGCCAGACTGAAGCTCCCACTCTGTAGCATTCCCCAGGACTCAGCTTGGTGGGCAGGAGACCACAGGAGGGATATCCCAAGGACCTTGTGAGGATCCAGCCGGGCCTCCCCATCCCAGTTCCGTACTAAAAGTCAAATCCTCCATGTCAGTGTCTCTTCAGTCTCTTGTTCTGGACCATTCCCAGGAGGTCCTATCTAAACATCCAGCTCGTGGCTGGAAATATTAGTGTGCAGGAAAACACACGCCTGAAGCAAGAAGTGTTTCTGAAGAGGCCTGACAGGAACCAAGAAACCCTCCCAGTCACCTTCCATCTCCAGGTGGCAGTTCAATTCTTTCTTCTCAGTTTTTGTTTTCAGTCCATTAAAGTTCTCATCCACCAATTGCTCTCTTAAATGTTTTTAATTAACAAAACTTCATTTTGGCTAATACTGGATTTTCTCAATCCAAGTAAACCAGCTTAAAATAAAAATAAGCCGAGGCTCTGGCAAGCATCCTTTCACCAGATAAACTGTGTATCTTTGGTAAGGTTAGTCTCAAAGACTGGATCACAGTGCATAATTTATTAAAAAATATTGGGAGAATTCCAGGATCTAGTATTATGTGGGTAGTTGTAATTCCTGCAGGATAAAGAATGATAAAGAAACAAAATGCTTTAATCCTCTACAAATTTGTCTAACATTTAATCTAGCTACTAACCATATGATATTTCCTTTCTCAAGCAGTCTTAATTGTTCTTAATTCTACTAATTAGGACTATGAGGGAGAAGGTGGAAGTCATCAGCAATTAAATTCATGTTTCTGGGTAAAGCCACAGCTCTAAGGTGAGGTGCATATTCACAGCTGTGCTGGAATGTCAGTGTGGATCTCTGCTTTCAGGATACTTCACATTCACACAGCAGGTCAGAGCACAGCCAGCACACTGAGCACTCCCCTAGCACCTTTCAGCCCAGCATCTCAAATCATGAAACAAAGAGAACTGAATATTCATGAAGCCTTTAACAATCTGGAAGCAGAGTTCCCTTATGAGGCATAATAAAGCAGTAACCACCTTTACTCTCCAGTGCTTCCCCCTCCTATAAACATCCTCTCCATCTTCCCTGGCCCAGCTCCCTCCAGCTGTTCCTCAGTTGGTTCCCTGTGTCAGTCAAGCCCCAGGGCTCAGGCAGAAGGTTGTGCCTGCATCTGACAGGGAAAGGATGCACAGCTGCCTCTTGTCTGTATCTTGCTTTGGCTACACATTTGACATTTGAACCAGAGAATCAGCAGCTCCATGGACAGTCTGCAGAGACAATCCAGTGCTTTTATGAGACTCATCTGCTCTCAATCAGCAGGCCAACAAGTCCCTCTCATGTTCAGCCTTCTGTTTCAATCATTAGGCAGTACTACTATCACTTAATTAAAATTTTTCTCCCACAATTCTCCCTAAAAAATCATAATTAATTACCTCTTTGTAGCAATTGCTCTCAGTGATTGATGCTACTGATGCAGAATCTACCTCATACTTTTACGTGTGACCATAATATCATGCTATGATCACTTATAATAGAAAAAACCCCATGTTTTCTAAGCCAGAGCTGCACAGGGACTCCGTTAGCAACGAGTATGTGCTGCTGCTGCTGCTGCTGCTGCTGCTGCAGAGAGGAAAGCAGCTCTGGAAAATGTCTCTGGTTCAGCATGCATTTAAGTGTCCATGCACACAGCAATTCTCCTCAGAACTGAGAATAGGCTTTTCACGTATATTTGAGTGTTAACCTGTCTTGGGGTTTAAGCAGGACTTTGAATTAAAAGTCATTTTGTTGGACAACTCAGGAGTTTCTCCTTGCATAAACACAGGTATCTGAAAGAAGATAATTGGATGATAGACTGTCACTGTCTTCTGCCCCAAGCTTCAGAAGCTTAGGGTTGGAAATAAATGAGTCCTGAAAACGATCCTATTAGAATCATCACACAAATCTTGATTCCCAAATGCTGTGTGGAAGTGACTTTTTAGCTGTTTTTTCCCAATTATACCATGATTCCTCTTTGAAGCCTGTAGAGGGTGTGCTCTCCATTTCAAACCAGGATTGAATGTCTTTCTGCAAAGTAGTATCCAGCTCAAAATGAAGTTGTAAATTAGCTCCAAATAAAATTGTGTGAAATGTTACAGAGTGAGATACACAGAAAGTCAGAAAAGGTGACAAAAGGGTCCCTTTTGAAATTAGAAATCTACTGGCCTCCCTGCAATCTCAGTGTTGGGTCGTTGCCTTCCTCTGTAGCTCAGCAAAGATGAAGCTACTGGCCTCATTCAGGTTCTGAAGCCTCAGAACTATATTAAAACTGAGCACTGTACAGCTCTAATCTCAACTCATTTAATCAGGAATGAGATTCTCCTTCTGAAAAGCAAACTGCTCTTGACCAAACCACTGCAAAGTCTACATCACTTGCAATTTTAGTGATGAAAATGTAGCAGGGGTACTACAGTTTATGAATTAGCACAGGAGTACTTCGAAGTCCCACAGTAGATTACAGCACCCAGAGGTCTCAGGAATACATCCCTGAACAGCTTATTATCTAAGAAGGAAAGACAAAATATGGAATAAAAGAATATTCATCCCCCCAGTCAGCAGATGGGGAAGGGAATCGTAGCAATTATGTCACCCCAGTTACAACATGGGGACTGTGGCAGAGGCAGAATCTGCAGCCAGATCTCCTGGGTCTCACCCCAGGTGTTTGCGAAGTCCCAAAACTTCAGTTCTGAGGCGCTGTCTCTCTGTTGAGCCGTGCTCAGCCAGGCACAGCTGTATGGCACAGTGGGAGAGAGTGGCATCCTCTGCACCGGCCCAGCCCCTGCTCTCCAGGAGGGCAAAGAGCTGATTTATCAAGGCAGACCCAACACACCGTAAAAAGAAGTTGGTTTCAGTTCCATAGAAATTATTCTTCTATTTGTTCATTTTTAGGAACATGTTTCCTGCCAATCTTGTTGAGGCCACATTCAAGCAGGTAAGTGGCTATATTCCTTTTACTGACCAAAGACATGAGCCAGCATTATATGAAACATGTACCTTTGTAAAACACAACCCAGATACAGACATGGCATATGACTGCAGACACTGTAAGCACCTTCAGCATTTAGGAACCAATGAGTCCCATTCCATTAGCCTCAGCAGCCATGGGATCTGAAGGCAAAACAGGGATAAAGTGCTCTCTAGTGTGACTAGAGAATAGATATGTACTCCTAGGTCAGCTCCACATGCACTTGAGGAGAGCTGGAGTAAATTTAATAGCACCTGGCAACACCACACGAAGGAAGAACAGAATACCATGTTCAATTAAAGCAACAAAATTATGTATTGGGGAAGAATCTAATTACTCAGGTTGGAATTTGGCCAGAAAAGCTCATCTAAAAGTTCTGAGTGAGCAAGAGGCATGGCTGTATTTATTTCACCTGGGGGGCTATTTCATGGGAACCTCTGAAAGAGAAGGGCGCTCAGAACCTCAGGGAGTCATTCCTAATTACACCTTACAGGAAAGTAGCTCTGTCAGGAGGCAAAGTGTGTGCTGCACCAGGGTCTGATTATAGGAAAGTCTGGGGTTTTTTACACTTTTCCAAAAATTTAACTGTTTTTACAGATTTTATCAGATAGGGACAGGAGTGTTCATTCTCCTTTTCATGCCTGTCCCTTCAACATGCAGCATTGTTGAAACAGAGCACTTAGGAGGTGTCATTCAACTATCAATTCCTGCTGGGACATTGCAATGAAAACTGCTTTGTTTTCTTTCAGTATCGCACCAGGAGTATTCCCATCATTAAATCCAACAAAGCATCATCTGAAAGCACCACTCGTCGCATTATAATATACGGAGTGCAGGATGAGAATGGATCCAATGTCCAGAACTTTGCCTTGGATATCACCCCCCCTCCTGAAGTGATTTACAAATCAGAGCCAGGGGCTAGTGATGGCATGAATGTACTTGGGATTGTGATATTCTCTGCCACGATGGGTAGGTTGCAGACATGTTTGGTTTGTAATAATCCAAGTGTCCATTTAAGAGAAAAGGATTGGGGTTGGGTTGCTTGGTTTCTTGATTCAGCTTTTTTAACTGCTTCTATCTAAACTTTGTGGGGGGAAAGGCAAGACTGTTACAGAGCTGTTCCCCTACCCTTTCAAAGACAAATTTCAAAATCCTCGATGACTTTTGTTCCACAGAGTTGTTTTCTGTGCATTCACTTGCACTCTTTTTATTTTATTTTTTTCTTAATTATTTTGAGCTTTTATTCATGACCCATCTTTTGCTGACTGTAAGACAACCTTGTACAGTGTGCTCAGAGGAGGTAGGAATTACCACCAGGTCAGACCCATGGCCCCTCTTACCAGTATGCCAACCCATATTGTTTTATGAGTTTTGAATCTGTGGATATTCCTTTTTTGATTGAAACCTCTTGATTTTATTTTTGGTATCCTGCAATGAAGATGGTTATGTACCACCCAGTAGCTTGTCAGAGTACGAGCTTCTGTCTGGCTTATTTCTTTAGTTTAACTTGCTGGAGAAACTCATTGGTGCCATATGTGTTATATTATGTTTGTGGATTTGAAAGAAGAAATTTAAACAAACATTTCCTAGTTAATCATAAAGTTCTGATGACTTTTATAAGAAAATGCTGATCAAATTTTCCTTATGTAAATTTATTCTTGGAAGTTAATCTGGTCAGCAAAGGTAGTTCCATAAAACATCTTTGACTGTATTTATTATATTATGGTTCATACCAACACAAGGGGTCAAGATTCAAACCTGGAATTAGTGGATTTGTCTCTGTTTTTTTAGCTTTTCCAGTGGGTGGTATTCCCTGTACAACCCTGCTGGAAACTGGCTGTCTCCCAGTTTGTAGTATTTTATAGTCCTTTTCCAAAGTACAACATCCCCGCAAACACTATTCCACTCAAAACATACTGCATATGAATGAATTAATTACATCTACTTATTAGGACCAAGGGCAATTTTCTACTTCTGAGAACAGAATGTCATTCATTGTGTGCCCAGAACTGAATGTCTGACTTTTACCGAGCCTCTCAGTCTTGCTGGCCCGGGGCTCAGGAGGTGGAAGCTGAGAGCTGGTTTCTCCCTGGCTGGTGTACACAAAACAGCTCCAGGATTGTCACCCACAGCACGGCTGCTGGGTCACCTCTGGCTGCATCAGCCACGAACAAACCTGAGACACCAAACCCTCAACAACTGTCATCACCAGGGACTCTTTCGGGCTCGTGTTTTGAATAAAGGATGTAGCCAAGCATTTATTGCTGTCTCCAGCCTTCTGCACCAGCCCCCTCCCACCCCCCCAAAACGGAAGCCTTGAAACAGATTAATGAAAGAGCGTTGTCTTCTGACCTAAAAGCTATGGCTTAGATGAATTCTGACAGGCTCACAAACTCACATCTTGAGAGCACTGCTATTGTGAAATCCCTGGATAAGGCAGCTGAAAGCCTCCCTCCCCGCCTCAGCAGGGGATGGCTTGGGAGCTGCGCTGCCTGAGACGTGGCTCCACGGGACAGAGCCGGGCTCCTGCTCGAAGCGAGGACACGGCACATCCAGAGCGAGCGGCAGCACACACCCCGCTGCCAGCCCCTGCTTCCCCAGGCAGCTCCCCTCAAAGGCAAACTCCCTTGGTGCAGCCAGTTTTTGAAGTGCTTCCTTGAGCAACGTATAATCCTTTTGGGGAGGATAATTAACTATAGGAAAATGTCATCTATTTATATGCATTAATGGAAACTAACACTGTCTGGAGAATATATGGTTAGATGACACATCCCAGAGCTGTATTCATTTCTTTTCTGAGCAATGGGGGCACAGACATGGGTTTTATTTGCTTTCTTCTTTACTAGTTAGTCTTTACAGCAATTTGGCCTTTCTCCCCATGAAACTGCATTTCCTTACCTCCCCCAAAACTGCAAAGCCTGACTGATTGTAAAGGTTAATTATTATCATGTAGACAGAAAGCTACTAAAAATATGACAGAGGCTTCGTTACTAACTCCCCATTACCAGAGCAAACCTCAAAACCTGGCTTTGCATCCCAAATCCTCATTGGTGCTGCCTGGCTGTAGGCAGAGACAGATTCCTTCACTAGAAAATATTTCTCAGTTTGTCTTTCACGGATCACTCAGAGCAGGTAAATCCCTCACAGGGCTCTATGACTGATGGTTATGGACACACCCTTGCTGCCAGGGGGCTTTGAGTTTCAGCAGGGAGGGAAAGCACTGGGGCTGGTGAATACACCAGAGGAACTGAACCCAAATGCTTTGATTGCAGGTATCATGCTGGGAAGAATGGGGAACAGCGGTGTCCCCTTGGTCAGCTTTTGCCAGTGTTTGAACGAATCTGTCATGAAGATAGTGGCAGTTGCTGTTTGGTAAGTAACTGTTTTACTAAGAAAATCAATTTTTTTTAAAAAAAAAAGAGTAAGAACATTTCAACAGAAGAAAATGCACACGAATTTATTTCCATGGAAATAAATGAGGATGAAGAGTCCTTGGTTTTGCAGGGCCTCAGCATTTGAGGATGCACATACATCTGTCCCTGGTCTGTACCAACCTTTTGATGGGACACCCCCTGTGTTACTCCCACATTACAGAACATGGTATAGCTGGGTGGGGTGTGCTGTATGCCCCAAGGGCACTGCCAATCCCTGGCATGCCAAGAGGGATCACAGCCACCCAGCCCACACAAGGGAGAAGCACGATGGGACGCTCTAGCTGGTACTTCCATCCCTTTCAGCACAGCTGCAGACCCAGGCAGACCTGCTAACACACCTGCCCCAAAGATCAGAGGAACAGCAGGTGGCTGCCAACAACAAGAGCTATCAGCTTAGCACCTTCTCCCCACTTCAGGATGTCCCCCAGTGTGGCTCAGCCTGATGTGGGGCAGGGGACCAGCACTCAGCACTCAGCCTCTCTTTACAGCTACGTGGTCCAATCTGACTGGGCTGGGTCAGGAAATGATTGCTTGGGTGGATACATCAAAAGAGGTGGTTGATTCCTGGAAAAATGAGGAAGTAATGTCAAGTCTCTGGAGATGGCACAGCTGCAAGTGGAAGATGGCTGGATGCTCCCAGATTATTTTTTTTAATCTAAAGCTTTTTGGCATCCACGACTTTGTACACAGCTGCACACAGAAGCACAACAGTTTTGATAAAGCACCTGTCCAGAGTGGATTCAGGAACTAACATTTCTTCTGCCTGTTTATCTGCCCCAAATCAAACCCCCAGGCAGTCCAAGAGCATGTCTAATGCATGTTGGTGTTTCTCCTCTGCCTTCCAAAGGCAACATAAACGTTTACTTAAGAGCTTCCAAGGAAAATCCACGAACAGCTTACATGAGCACAAACACATGAGAGGAGCTTAGGATTCATTCCCCCTCTTCCCAGTAATTTACCTGCCTGAAGCTAGAAAGCCTGAGCTGCCTTTGGAACCAAAACGTTTTAAAGTTGTTCCTTTAAAAAGGAACCATAACCAGCACCATAACCTCAGCTGTGCTGAGGGGGACCCCACAGAAAAAACTGTTTAGCCCAGAGCTCTGGGCATCTTCCTCTGGTGTGGAGACAGGACAGCCAAACCCAGACTGTGCTGTTACTGCACTGCCACTGGAAGGAGCTGCCAGCTCCTACTATGTCTCTCCTAATAGTGACTGTCTTTCTTTCTGCTCAGGTATTTTCCATTTGGAATTGTGTTCCTAATAGCTGGCAAAATCTTAGAAATGGATGACCCCTCAGCCATTGGGAAGAAGCTGGGTTTCTATGCCATTACGGTGGTGTGTGGCCTGGTGGTGCACGGGCTGTTTATCCTGCCAATGATGTACTTCTTCATCACCAAGAAGAATCCCATTGTCTTCATCAGAGGGATCCTTCAAGCCTTGCTCATTGCTCTGGCCACGTCCTCCAGGTATTACAGAGTTTCTAGAAAGACTCAGTAAAATACTTGCTAGCTCCTTACTACAGCTACGTCTTGGTACATTATTGCTGTAGCAGAGCAGATATATCTGTATCAGAACAATGGTCTCTGTCCAATTCACTGGTATAAATTTAAAAAATGTGTGTCTCAACATTTGGAAGTTCTGTGGGAGCCACTGGACAATAATATTTGTCACATTGTTTTCCCTCGGTTTAAAAAATATTGGACAAAACCATTTTTTTTGTAGAGGACTGGAAAGGAAATAAGTTTTTTTCCATATACAAAATATTGTGCTTCTACAAAGTTAATGTATATGAGGGACATGCAGTTTGTCCAGAATTCCTTCTCGGTATTAGTGGGGAACCTCCTATTTCAGTCATGTGGAAACATTTTATCCTTTCTACTCATCTTTGTCTCTTGGTACACTAACAAAAGGCTGTGGTTGCAAGTTATTGTCTGGCCCTGGGAAAATATTTAACTGTTGTGCTCAAGGAATATCTTTTGCACCCTTTTGAGGGAAGATGTAGAATGAGTTTTTAACCATGGCTGAACAAAGGTACAGTGAAAATGGGAACCAGCTTGTGAACAGGCTATGAAAATGCCTCCCAACATGAGGTGCATGAGATGTGCTTGAAAGGGCTGGAATTGCCTTGCATGGAGCAGATACAAAAATGACAATTAAAGTAACATTTCCGTGCAGCCAATATGACAACACAGTTTCATGGCATCTTGGCTGAAGGAATGTAGAAGATAAAGACGGGGGAAGAGGGTATTATTATTTCAGTACTGAAGGTATTGGATTTCCACTGTGACACTTTACAAGGTGGTTTTTTATATACAATAGTTTGCTTCAAAATGGCCTATAAAGAGCAGCATGCTGAGAAACACAAGCTCAAGAAAAATTACTTGGTGGTGGTGCTTAAACTCTAATTATGCTTAAATAATTAAGGAAATCTTTTTTATTAGAATATAAAAAGTTTGTAGCTTGAGATGTCACCACATGCCTAGATTCAAGTAAGATGAGGATTTTGCACTCAAAGATGTTAATGTTGGATAAGGCTCATCAGGCTCACATTTGACACACTTGACTACCCGCCCTGCTTCTCTAGGAATTCTCTTCCCAAAAACTATTGCTGACAATTCAGTTTTTTAATCTGTGCTGTTCTTTTCATTCTCTGTTTTTTTTTTTCCTAGAAATAGATAGCTTTCACTAAAAATCTGAGTATTTTTCTTCTTAGAAAAAGAAAGTCCAACTTTTTCATGAGTGTAGATGCCATTAAGAAGGGGGGTTTAATAAAGGCTTACAACATCAGTAGGTATTCCATCATTTCCAAATCATTCCTTGTTTTAATTTTCCATATTATGCATCTGCATTGCATTTTGGTTTTATCAATTTAGGAGTCTTTTGCTGGTCTGGAAACTGATGAGAGAGAGGTGTCTGTGTCTGCTGAGCCTCTTCAAGGGAAACCAATTCTTACTTGAGGATTTTTCCAGCCCCATTTCCTTACCCCTTACAAGCTGGTGTGAGAGTGCCCTCTGACTGTGGGGAAAACACAGGGAATTCAGCTTTCCCTAAAACCTGTGCTGACTTTGACTCTCCTGGGCTCTGACTCACAGACCAGACCCTGTCTCTGGGGATATCAAATGCTTTGGGACAGCACTTTCTCCTGTCAGCTGTGCAAGGAATAACTACTTTTAGGCCCAATGAGGATGTAGTTTGGGAACAGAGCTCTGGCACCAGCTGCCAGCTCAGTCTGCACCAGAACCACCAGCAGGACTTGCTGCTAGATTTAGTATCTTTATTGACAGAAGCTAAAGTCCCACCGAATTTAAGGTGAGTCCTGAGGGAAGGCTCTGAACACATGGATTTGGGCCTTGGACATTTTTGGATTTAGCTGTTTGTCCTTCCTTAAAAGTGTGTATATTTTGCAAATCCAACACAGGCCCAACGTGGTTTCCGATGTGTTTCTGCTCAAATCACAGTGTCTTGTCTAGAGACAGCTGAACTTTTCACCTTCATTACACTGAAAGGAATGGATACTGCACATAACTGAGCTGTTGCCAAAAGAACATGCACAAAAAACTGGGGCTGGACAGGAGAGCTGCCTCTCCTGACAGTCAACACATCTGTATTTGGTTAAATAAGACTTGCCACAGGGGCATTATATAACACTTGTCATGTGGGTATTGGATTTTCAGATCATCCTAGAGGAGAACAAAGAGTTGATTTTAAGAATACTGATGTGTTTCTTGGAGATGTTTCTGTGTTGGTTCAGGTCTACATCTAAAGATAGAAAGCAAACCTCGGCTCAGTGTGCTGATACTCATTGCAGATACTCTGCACCTGTGGAAAACTTGTTTATAAAGCTAAAGATCAAACTAGAAGAAGCAAAAAAAATACCATTTCCAAAGCCCAAAAATGTAACACAGGAGAACATGAAAGCCACTAAAGAGCCATCAGATGGCACGGATTTTACTGAATCGCAACATTATTTCTGCTCGTTTCCCTTTAGTGAAATGTTCTGCACCCCACTCTCAGTCCCCTTATACTTCCCCAGAACCCCCAGCCACAGCAATATTTTGGTTTGCACCAATATCAGTGGAGAGGCAGGGGAAGAAAAACAGATCTTTTTCCTTTGGTGCATCCTTCAGGACACAAATGAGTGCGCACAGCTCCTCTTTCCTGCATCCCTGTGGGGTGCACAGCACGTGCTGCCCTTGCCCACCCTGCTCTGGGGTGTCCAGGCTGCACAGTTGGGGATTTCTGACTCTGCTTTCTTCCCCTCACACTGCCCCTGATCTTGTCACCTCTTGCCACACTGAAAAAGCAGAATTTGGCCAGCAGGCAAAATTCTTCTTGATTTCAGCTTTCCTCATTCCAATGGCAAGAGGGAATTTTGTTTTTCTAGGTCATCTTTCCATATCATTAATGAATTAAAGCAGCATCTTTTAAGTGGTATATCCCATCAAAAGAAGCAATTTTCATCTTCTCTGAAGACAAATTACAAACCATGAGTTTATCAAGGGTTTTGCAGCTTACGAAACACTAAGATCTTGGCTGTTGCACAGTGTAAATTAAAGGCAGATTTAGAAAGGGGAGATGAGATCAGTTTGCTGATTTTTTGGAGCAAATATCAAAATGCATTTGAATGATAAGATAAACAGGGCAGGCTGAACAGCTGTTCCTCCACAGTGACTGGCTGTCTTTGTGGCTCTCACTAGTAAGAGCTTGGCCTGGGCCAGCATTAGCTTATGCTCAGTCTCTGCAGCTGCAGCATTTTATCCCAAAATTGAGATAAGACGCCGAAAATGTATTTTTAATTGTTAGAGTTAATGCTGGGAGAAGATACCTCTCAGCTGAAAGTTTTGGGTCACTTTTTAAAAGACTTAACAGATTAAGATCAGTGCTTTAGAGTACTTTTTTCCTTGGAATAAATATTAAATGTCAGGCTTTAATGTTAGTGCTCCACTGTTTAACACTAGATAAAAGCAGCTTTCAAGAAAACAAACTTCACCTAGTTTAACTAGAAAGACAAACTAGACAAATTATCTGATGTTGTCTTTTATAATATTGAAATGATATATTAATATTACTCCAAAACTGCAGTAGGACCCTTTTTCCCCCCCGCCCCTTTGCCTCCTGAGAGCCACCAATGGCCAAAGCCTTAAATAAGACATCTTTTCTGGCGTGTGCCAGATGATACAATGTGAGTAAAAATGAAACATCATTGGCCAACTCTTCTAGGACCTTCCACCTAACTTTTGTCAGCTGTATTCAGGAGAAGTTGATTTCTAGGAAACAGTTGCTGAAAGGGTAATCAGGGATGTAAAGCAGCAATCTTGTAAGTGAGAGGTTAAAAAGCCTGATTGGGTCAATCCAGACTGAGAGAGGACAAAGCTGATTTTTAACATCATGTGTTGCAATAGCTGATTGTGCAAGGAGAAATATAGAAAGCACATTAAAGCAAATTTAGTGCAAGTTGAGAAGATTACCTCTAGATCATAAATTAAATTTCTCATCTGAGCAGAGAGTTCTGGAAAGTCTTTCAGCAGGAGTAGGTAGGACACACATCCTACTAAATCTAAGATGCAGTGTCATAAATTTGAGTGAGACAATGTAGTAGTTGCCCATCTAATAAAGTAAAAGAATCTGGAAATTGTCTTTCTTTCAATATCTTCCATGTTTTTCATCAGCATTGCACTTACATTCTGACAATTTTCTTTATTACTGTAATATTTAGCAAACAACAAATCCAGTGTGATGTTATGTGCCTTGGAAATTTTACTTCAGTCAGCATAAAATTCAAATGAAAGACACAACCGTGAGACAGTGCATAAGTTTGAAAGTTGAATTTTTGCAAAAACAGTGTCACAGAATCTATTTACAATGGAAATAGATACAGATTTTGGTGGTTGTGCCATTGGCATTATGAGATTGTTTTGCACAATATTTTTCACATCTCAACCAAATTGTAACATGTTAATCAGCTGAAATGTGCATGTTTGACAGCTCAGCTCTCTG
Source organism: Chamaea fasciata (assembly GCF_029207755.1). Classification (NCBI taxonomy): domain Eukaryota; kingdom Metazoa; phylum Chordata; class Aves; order Passeriformes; family Sylviidae; genus Chamaea; species Chamaea fasciata. The sequence goes on along the minus strand of NW_027094095.1, from coordinate 27,264,630 downwards.
CCCTCAGAACAGGCAGACGCTTAGGTTTAATCTTCTGGTATGTCAGAGTGTGAGCAAGTGGCAAGGACTTGTAAGATTACCTTTTGCCCTCATTTCCACCCAAAGAAATCAGACAGGGTTTTGTTACAGAAAGGCCAAATGTCTGAGGGAAGACTTTAAAAACAAGGAACTCTCCAAAACTGAGTAGCTGCAGAAAAGGGAGACAATGAGTTAAATAATTTTTCCTTGGCAAAGCCTCTAGTCAGAACATCTAGAAATGCTACTGAGTCTGCTCCTAGTTGCAGCTACTCCCAGGGCTCTCGGTTCTACATTATTTGTGAGCCACAGCCTCTTCTTTGATGAACATTTTATGGTAAACAAGAGGCAGAGAATTTCATTCACAAATGACTGAATTAAAAATGACAGACATGCCCAAGAGAGAAACGACATCTCATGAGCAGCTTGGGGATTATGGGGTTAGGCTTTGCTGTGTTTGTTTTTCAAAGTAAATATTGATTAAATACTAGGACTGCCTGAATTTAAAGGTTTAATATATCCTAGTTACAGGAGGTAATCAGATTTCCATTGCTTTCTTGCCTTTCCAGCATATTTACATACCTAGAGAAAGACTTTGGTCTGGATTTTCAGGCAGTGACTGCCAGTTTGTAGTAAATCATTCAGCAGTCAGACTTCATAAAGTTATAGAAAACAGAGATATCATCCTGAAAACATATCCTGGGTTTTTTCTTTTGTGTTTCCATGGCAGGGAGTTACTTTTGCTTTCCAAACACTTTCCTTGAACGATAGCTTGCACAAATAGAAAATGACAACTCCTACTCACGGAAACATTTTGCTTAGGCATTCCTGCAAACTTGGGGTTGTGATATCAGAGTTTTTGAAATCTCTCACATAAAATGTGCTTTTATCGAACATTTGCAACGACTGAGAAAGAATTTGCAGATCCTATGTGTTATCTTCAATCGAGAACAGTAATGGTCATTATAAGATTTAGGTATTGGAGCCACATTGTGATGTGAGGGTCACTACAGATGGTGACAGAGCAACCTGAACTGCCAAACCAGGGGGAAGACACCTGGATTTCCTGTCTCTGGGCATGTAAATCACAGGACAAGAGGACATTGGAGATCACAGTGTCACCATACCAATATTTCCCCTATTACCATCTTTTTTAAGAGTTAACTTTGGAATAATTATGAAGAAGTTTGCTATATTACATTCATTTAAATAGTCTCAGATAGTGAGCAGTGTATTAAAATTGGTATAATAAGAAGGAAAATATTTTGTGATTTGTGTATTTTTTTCTGGTGTGTTACTTATTTTCCATACAGACTGATGTGCCATAAAAAATACCCCCTCACTCATTTGAATGCAGTCTCATTACTCATGACATCAGTGAATGAGACACTGCATGGTAAAACGCAGAATGTTACCAAAAGGCTGATAAAATACACAAATAAATATATTTCAGTGTATTAGTATTTAAAAATGTGTGCCTCTTATTAAAAATGAGAAAATACATGACGATATAGTGTTTTGTTAATTGTCTCAGTTAATGAAAACAAAAATCAGAAGTATTTTTTTAGGGTATCAAGCTCAGTTTAAAATGAATACCTGTCAAATGGTCTTATACCATTCCATTCTACTCCACACACATCTCATTTACATATGTATACAATATTATATGACCTGCAGTTATGTGGTTGTTATAGGATCACACAAGGGATGTGGGCAGATCTGTCCCAGGGAGAAAATGGGATTTTATATTCCTAAATACAGATGTTTTGTCTGCGGCTTTTCTTTTCAGGCTGCTGTTGATAAGATCTTTGTCTAACCCCTTGCAGAAATAAAAAATTGTTTACATGTGAGGTAGGACTGGAAGGAAACATTTTTAGAAACCATGAGTGTAAAACACTTTTCAGAGATTTTAGTAATAACCAGCACAGTGTGTTGTTCCCTTTTCTTGCATTTGAGTGTACAACACTGCCTCTGTGGGATTTCTGTCCCTTTGCTTCTGAAACAGGGAAAGAGAAAATTTTTTCCAATTTTGGGGATCAAAATTAGCACTTACTCCAGCATTTATACGTGTAACTGTCTTTATCCTCCATCAAGCAAAGGAGTGAGTTATGTGCAGAGCAAGGAGCGAGAAGCTGGGATGGTTGTGTGAAACTTTCCCTGCCAGTACCACGTTTGCTACAACCCGTTCACTCCCCAGAAACAAAAATAACCCAGTGTGTGCTTCTGTGCTGTTGTGCAGCTCAGCCACTCTGCCTATCACTTTCAAGTGCTTGCTGGAGAACAACCACGTGGACAGGAGGATCGCGCGGTTCGTGCTGCCCGTGGGCGCCACCATCAACATGGACGGCACGGCGCTGTACGAGGCCGTGGCCGCCATCTTCATCGCCCAGGTGAACAACTACGAGCTGGACTTTGGGCAGATCATCACCATAAGGTACAAACCGCACATCCCGCCTGCTGGGGTTTGCAGGTCTGCATACAGTCATGGGATCAGCTGAGCTGGAAAGGAGCCATCAGGGTCATCATTTTGTTGAGTCTGAGGCACGACTCATGTATGTAGCAAGAAGAAAACTCATCTTTGCTGTTATCAAAGGATACATCCCTCATGGAAGGGTTGTTTCCAAGTAACACAGAGATCAGGGGCTGCCCAAAGAGAAACTGTAGTGGTCCTGTTCAATAGATGCATGTGCACACCAAGAAATGTGATTCTGTTTGAGGTTAACTGTCTAATTTATGCTTTTAGGCAACCCATTGATCACTTCAAGAACTGGAATATTTTATTATTGTTGGTGTTTAAAACACTATTTCAATCTTCATAACTGTTTTCAACTTGAAGTCTGATTTGTGTCTTCAAGTGAAAGGAAAATGCTAAAAAGTAGCAAAACTGGAAGTCTTATATCAAGTAACAGGGAATAGCGTGTACTGGGAAGTTCCTGCAGGGTTAGAGGAAGAGGGAAGAAGGACAGATGCTACTATGAGGGCAGGTTTTCACAAAGATGTCAGATCACTCAGATGTTTTTTAATTGTCTTCTCTGCTGTTTGATAAAGCAGAAAGCTTCATAAACAACCATGCTGTCAGTGGTTAGAGAGTGTTATAGCTGTGCACTCCATCCTTGAAAGGTCTGTAAGGGATCCAAAAGACTGAAAGATCCAGCTGAACTATTACTGCCAGAATAACGCTCCAGTGACTGCCAAAGAATTCCTCAGGGACTGAAACCTGCAGGTTTCCAGCAGGGAACAAATGATTATAAAAACATTCCTCATAGTCAGAGCTTTTGCAATAAATCTGAGATCTGCTTAACTACCCACCCACTGACCTCACCACTGCCCCGTTGACACTGCTGGGCCTTGCCCATCCTCTGCTGGACCTGAAAATCTTCATGACAAGAAGATGAGAGTCCTGAAACCAACCCCAGATGACAGCTGAGGTTTGCTAATGGCCTTCTGGCAAGACCTGGTTGGACTACAAAAAGAAGCAATAAATTGTGCCCATATGAGCTCTTGCTTCAGGCTTGCACTCTCTTTGGAAACTGTTGGAATGAGCCTGAGCTAAAATTTAGTCTTTTGTGATTTGGAATTTCGAGATTTTTTTAGCATGTGATGCTAAAATATGGCCCAGAGCAGGAGCAGACATTACACACACTTTGAAGTAAAGAACAGTAATTTGAAAAATGAAGGAGAAGGGTGATAGTAAATGGAAAGAATGTAAGCTCTAACTTCTCACCAGAACTCCCTTTCATCTCTTTTACCCCCCACATTAAGGGCTAGTATGTAAGAACCAGATAGAATTAAACTAGTAGACTGAAAATACAAGCAAAGATTGTAAAAAAATCCAAGAAAAGAAGAAAAATGAAAAGACTCACAAATGAGGAAGCTAAACAGGAAATCATGATGGACACAGTACTGTCAATGATGTAATCCAAATTCTAACTGTATGCTATGGGCCAAACCTACCCCAGATCTTGACACTTTAGGATCTGGTGATTTAAAATTCAAATAGTTCTGAATGCCAGGACCTTTTGCCAGAGGGAAAAAAAAAATTGTTAGACTAATAATCAGTCTATTTTGCTCATAGTTTGTAAAATCCAGGTTAACAGTTTCTATCAATGCAAACATTGATATCATTCTATCAGTGCAAAAATTGACATAAGCAGAGGAAGAGAGTAAAGATCCTATTTCCATCAATTGATCATCTTACAGAAAGAAACATCTACATTAAGATAAAGATGAAATGGAATAGCAGATGAGCTTGCTTGTAAAATCTTAGTTAAACATTCCTGATTTTACTCTCAGTTAAGTCCTGAGACTTTGTGGCCTGTTGTAAGAGGCAGAAGCAGTCCTGATGAGACTGTTCATAGCACTAACTGGAAAGCATTTTAATGTTCGTTATAGTTATCTCTTACTCAGCTACTGAGCTTCTGTCCCTTCCTATCTATGCTCTAATACAATGTTATTAGGATGCTACACAAGCTAACTTTTGCAAAATGTAGTTTTAAGTCTTTCCCCTTCCCTATCACACCCACATGCTAAATGTATTTTTTTTATTTAATGAAAGGCTCCAGGTAGAAATACTGCCGCTGCAGTACTGCTACACTGTACAGCTGTAAGCAAGGGACTGGATATCCCTGTGTTTCAGTTGCCATATGGGTGAATACACTTATCCTCATTTTCCATAGTAGGTTAATGAGACTTAACTGCTTGCCAAAAGCTCTGACATTCTTGACTGATGAATGCAGAGGATTACCAGTGTAAATGTTTTCTGTCATGCTTTTACAACTGTCAATATTTGTTCTTTGTCTTTCTGCTGGTTGGCCTAGCTCTTGGAAGTCGCTAGTTGGGTGGAAATGAATACATCCAGTCACTTTTGCTCTTGGAAAAAGGAATTAAATCCCTCCCTTAAAAATAACAATATGAAAAAAATGTTAAGCCTGCCAAGACTACTCTTGCCGTGGTCTCCCATTCATTTCTGCTTGCCTGGCTTAAAAAATGGTATGAAGGTCAAGTAGAAATACTTTTCAGAAACTGAACATGTACAGTCACATTCACGCTTGCTTCATATTTAGATCCAAGTATGCAAAGCCATGTGCTGTAGAAGGGCTTCACCCTGGCCCAGCCTCTTCACCCTTGGCCTAACCCTTGAGATGGTTTGACAGTAAAGGCCCCAGGCAGGGCCAGCCATGGATTTTCCTGGCACAGGAGCTGCCCATGGTGACCCAGAGTGTCAAGGAGAACAGCAATGAGTGGGGCTGGCAGACTCCTGGCACACAGAGCTGGGTGGAGCCCTGACCCACAGAAGCTGGCAGAGCTCAGCCCACAGCCTGGCTGGCCCCTCTGCTCTGCCCCTTTGCTACTGAGAGAGAACAGAACTGCCCCACCAGTGCCAAGGCTGCAAAGGCTGAGGTGAGAATTTAGCCCTGGGCAGACAGTTTGGCCTTGGCAGTCCTTGCTGTCTTGCCTGGATTCTGTCCACAAAACACTGGCACTTCCAAGCAGTGGCTTGTGTAAGATCATGGTTTAGAAACATGGTGTGGTTTCTTCCAGAAAGTCAAGCTTATTCCTTTCTTTTATTGTTAAAGTATCACAGCAACAGCTGCCAGCATAGGTGCTGCAGGCATCCCCCAGGCTGGTCTGGTGACAATGGTCATTGTTCTCACCTCGGTGGGGCTCCCTACAGACGACATCACGCTGATTATTGCCGTCGACTGGGCACTGTAAGTAACACAAAGCTCTTGAGGCTTCCATGGTGGTGACTTTGCTAAAAAAAGGCAAATGGTCTCTAAGAGTACAGTAATACAGATATATATCTATATATATACATTTATAAAAGGCAGAGGAAGTGATTATGCAATTATAAATGGTGTTAATGTGGCCTTAGATTAAAAACTCTGCTGATGTGGACATTATATTGAAAAAGACAGACAAATGAGGAAGTCTAGATGAATCTTGGAAATCTGTCTTGCATGGAAACGCCAAAGAAGTGGAGTCCATTTAGTCTAAAACCAGAGCTGAAAAGGTCACCACAGCAGCTTTTTACATAGATAAGGTTGTCCGAAGGATGACATTGATCAATCTTCACATTCACAGGGAGGGAAGATGAAGAAGTAGAACAAAGTACTTACCTCAACTCAGATCCCAAAAAACCTTAAGAACTACTATTATCTAGAAGGATAGTCAGGCAATGGAAGTGGCTGCACCTAGTCAGGTTGGATGATGATCTTCAAGACAAGTTTGAAGGTTGGGCCAGACAAATGTGCTTAAGGGGCAACTCTGGCACCTTGGCTTGGACAGGGATAAGGGGCCAACACTCTTAGGAAACATGGTCTGCCTGCACTGTACAGAACAGCCGTTCTGCAGAGAGGGCATTTTGCTCCATCCCCAATCACAGGGGATTTAACAGCACAGGCAGGGGCTGAAACTTAACACCCTTGGGATGAAAGGGATTTGTGTCACCCATGAGAAGAGTCACTTTAAAAATTCATAAGGAGTGGTTTATTTGGACTCTCAACTTTTATGTAAATGCCGATGAATAAATCAATTTTGAATAGTCTAGGAAGATGAATCATAAAACACTGGTCCCCAGCTCATCAACATGTCAATTAACTGTGTAACTAGCATATGCATACACAAGGAAATGTCCAAATTATTTTTATTTAAGCTATATAAAATATATCTCCTTTATTACAGGGAGTTTCATTTTATCAGGGTTCTGGGTAAAAATGTGTTACAAGTCAATTCTGCTATATATCCTATTTTATTCAACTTTTAGCCACCTATTTTTTGTACAAAGTATTGTGAGAAAAAGTATTTCCTGTCTAGTGTAATAGAATATTATTATTATTATTAGCATTAGTAGGAGTCATGAATCTTGTATGAATATTTTAATACAGTATTACAAAAGCCTTTTCCCTCTATATTGCTCAGTTTTTGCCCAGCTCTTGCAACATCAACATTTCATTGTTTTTCCAGTAAGTACATGGGAATTGTTCATCTTTTTGTCTTACACAACTTTTCAAAGCAACAGAGAAAAGACTTTTCAGGCTATAGTTCCAGATGGTATTAAAAAGTGAGTAAGGAATAGAGCCAATTTTCTGTCTTTTGCAGATGACCTTTCAAACAAAAAAAGCATATTTCTGTATTTCGGCACTTGGTGGTTTCAAGAGCCTGCAGATGCAAAGTGTCAACATGGTTGACACGATGAATATTTTCAGTATTAGTTTTGGAAGTACTGGAGTATGAAGAATGCTTAAAGAAGGCTGGTTAGATGATCTCACGAGACTGAAATACCCATTACAATGCACTGCAGGTATTACAACTCTCTTAGGTAGCCATAACGTGTATGTGACCTTCAAACCTTTAGCTAGTGCTCAGAGATATAAAGAAGAAAATCAAAATGTTTCCCAGCTCATTTATCAAACACAAGGTATAGGTTTTGCATCTTTAATAATATCATCCACAGCTCCAATCCCACTGACTCACACGTTTGCACTGAGAGAAACGCCACCAGCAGCAGGTTGGCCTCTCAGTGGAGAAATGTCAGTGGTGTGTGCTGTGGTTCTCCTCATGCACAGTGCAGACTGCTCCATGCACTCAGAACATGGAACACAACTGGTTAAACAACGTGCCAGCAACAAATCCTTTTCTTAAGAGTTTCAGTGTGGAGCACTGTTTCCTTGGAAAAACCCTGTCTTGGAAAGATGCTAATCAGAGCTCAAAAGGGAGCTCAAAATCTTGAGCTCTGCTCACACAACTTCTTCTCTACCACAGCTGACTTGTTGCACAATCCAAAATTCACAACACTGAATATCTTTCCAAGAATCACTATTTAATAATCAAGAAGGAAAGAAGTCAGTGTGTAACTGGAATTTTTATCAGCATATGCTGTAACTGGGTTTTTTTCCTGTTTAACATGTTCTTGTGGAAATTTTCTTCAAGGCAAAACTCAAAATCAGAACAGTAGGAATTTTTTTAAAATGGACTGAGAGAAAAAGTGTAGGACTGGGTCCTGGAGTCAACAACCACATCTAGGTGTAGGCTGTGGAATATTATTGCTGAAGTTGCTTGCAGTTACACATGCAGTTTGGGTAACTCCACACACAAGTAAGCTTTCATGCAGGAGTTTTCATGATAATCAGGCAGGCAACTGCATAAACATTTAAATACACTGAGTACCTGCCTAAAATATCTGAAAAAAAAAAAAAACAGCACAGAGTTTCAATTTCTTTCTATATTAAGATACTGGATCAGAAATCTGGGCGGTGTTGATACTGGACCATCACTGACTTTAATAAGCCAAACATCTGGAGATTTCTGAAGCTCCATTTTATAACCTACATTTATAAATTAAGTTACTAATATGACAGAGTTTCAGATGTATATGTTTTTCTTGGAAAAGACGTGATGTATTTCAGACTTAGAAGCTATATCATCTATTTGAAATTTCATCAATTTTAACTAATAGGTTCCAGGATGATTCAAGTGCAACCCTTGTCTTTGACAGCCAGTTACTTTTGTCCATTTACGATCTGTATTTTAATAGATTTATTTTTTAGACAGTGGGTAAAAGGTGTAAACAGGGAAGAAATCCTGCAAGTGAATAAATGAAAAATAGTTAAACTATATCTATACAAAATACTGTCAAGCATACAAACTTAAGTTGGAAAAGGTAACTGAAAATATGGAGTCTTTAAGAGTTACTGCACAGCCTGCGTGAGAGCCGAAGTCACCACAGGTTTTACAGGAATGAACATTGCTTAAATATGGCCAGTGGCTGCTTGACTTGTGAGTGCAGATGTGTAGCAATCTTCTGAATTATTTTGATTGCATCCTGCCCAGTCTACCACTTAGGTAGCACTTTGGTTGCTGAGATTGGTACCATGATCATTAATATAAGGGACTGGTTGTGCCGGCTGACCTCTGCTTTTATTGAATTCAGACATTTGCAGCACCAGTCTCCAAATCAGGCCATATTGCTGGACCTTAATATATAAACTGGAAGAGAAACACAGGTGTGATGTGCAGTTCCACCTTTCCAGTGCTGATTCAGCTTGCAGCTCTAGGGGGACACAGCAGCTCCACTTAGCTCAGTTACACAATCAAGTGTGTGGCAGCACAGCACACCAAAAGGCTGGAAAACCCAACTGAGCTGCTCAATAACTAATGGATGCCTGATACCAAACTTGTAAACATTTTAGCTCATAAAACCAGCAAAACTAGCCTTCAGCCATAATCATGGCTGATAGAGGCACAGGAATTTACCCAAAGAGCCAACAACTTACCATCACTGTTTCGTTTTCCAGAGACAGGTTTAGAACAATGATCAATGTGCTGGGGGACGCGCTGGCTGCTGGGATCATGGCCCACATCTGCAGGAAGGAGTTCATCAAGGACGGTGACGAGGTAACCACGCTGTGAGCCGGGGTGTGCCCAGGGTGTGCTGTACTGTGGCAAAGAACCTGCAAGCTCCCACAGTTGGTTCCTCCAGTTTATAAAAGGGGTTTCAGGGAGAGGACAGAATTGGGGTGATGGGCAGCTTAGCACATGGGGTGGAGGGTTCTTTTTCCATGAGGTCATGTGAAAAGACACTGGAGTTGAGAGTTTGCAAGGCAGCTGTGTGTGGCACACTGGGGATGGGAGCAGCAGAAGCAGCTGCGCTGTCCTGCAAATGCATGAGGTGCTGGGACTGAATCCCACACAGCACCCAGGTCCTGACTGGCCAGTAATTTGTCCTGCTAGCAGTGTGACCAGTAACAGAGCAGGGTGACAGATGCCCTTGACTACCTGTGTGTAGTGGAAGGTCAAGGTACCTATGAGTGTGTGTATGTGTAATCAATGAGCTCACATCAAAAGCAACTACCCTGGGCATTGCAAGCCCCTGAGTCAGCACAATCTGAAGCCACCCTTGCAGTAATTTTCTTTCCAGACTAGCACATGCACATGACTCCATTCTAGACTTCATTCTCAAACATCTTCATGGTTCCTACATTTAATACAAGTCCTTCCTTCCATCACTGTTTCTCCTCCTCTATATCTTACTTCATACAGCACACATACCTCAGTATTCTGCCCCTGCCTCCTTCCACTCCTACGCATTTTCTCTTTCCTCTTTGGCATGCATCATTCAGTCGTTCATTGTAACAGGAACTCCTCATGTCCTTCCTTCAATCCTTGACAAAGGAGATACCTAATTCCATGAACACGTCAGATTTGGAGGTGCTAATCTCCAATTATTTTAGCCCATGGCAGACTCTCATTACCTTTCTTCCACAAAGACAGAATAATGCATGAAGGAACATTTCTTCATCAGGTCTAATCTTCACTAGACATGTTTCATTTCTGTGCATCATCTGTAGTATCCCACACAAATAGCAAAATTTTTCTTTCTATCATTATTTCTCTCATTATACAATTTTGCAGTCAATCCCATTCTCGTGCCTTCTTGCAACATTCATCAAAAATTCCTGCTCTTTTAAGTTGGATGTAGAAAGACAGGCAGTGCCCTCTGAGGTAATTAGCACCTGCAGTAATTACTGATGACAGGATTAGGCCTGACTACAGGGGCTACACATGAAGCTACCTACAAACCCCCTAAAATACAACCCATGGGTAAGGTAGGTCATCCATTACAAAGCCAGAAGTGTGGGCTGAGCTCCTGCATAACACAGGCCTCCTGACATTTCACTGCTGTATTTAGAATCAGTCAGAACTTAAGATGTTGCAGTAATATAAAATCCCTCCTGAGGGATTATTTAGTCATCTGTGATGAGAGTTTTCTTTGAATCATGCTCTGTAATGGTATTAAAATATACTGTTAGTCTGCCATACATTTTGGCTGCATAACTTGTGCAGTTAGTAATATATACCTAAAGGCCATATTTTCTCAGCTGCAAGCCCACCTCCTTTCTTTGCCAGTATTTACGTCTTACTTTCCCCATCAGAATCTGGTTTGATTTAAAGAACGCTTCAATTTTGAACTTATGAATCAGTTAATAAAATCCCCTTTATTTCTTTCAAAACAGAGCAAACTGAAGAGACAGGTGTTATTTTATTAGGTTGGAAGAAAGGCGTAAGGCAACAACAAATGGTTTATTGGTCTATTTAATTGCACCCAAGAGCAAGCACTGCCCAGAGCTCAGCATAGTGGCCATTGAGAGTCTGTACCTTTTGAAGTGAGCCCTGGAATTCTGGTCTCTATTTACCCTATTTGTACCACTTTACCAATGGTCAGCAGCTGTTACCATAAGCGTAAGTTCAGTTAGAGTTGTGACAGAATTTGCGTTTTTACACAGACTCCTTCGCTCCATGCAGATGGTGCAAAGATGCCTTAGGGTATAGGAGAAACAGCTTCTGGAAGTCTATGGAGGCTCTAGATAATCCTGGTGAATGTAAAGCAGCCCACAGACTTTCCAAGTAAAAATTCCCTTCCTGTTGTATACAGCAATCAGTGGCAGTATTCCAGATCTTAATGCTTTTCACATAGGTGCCATTGATCTGTGAAACTAAGCCTGTTAACATCCATCAGATTGTGGCTTACCAGAGAAATGGCTGTGTGAAGACCATGAACGAATCTCGTGGACCAGAAACAGTGAAAGGGTTGCAGCACCATATACCCATACAAGTGGAGCAAGAAGAAACTCCAGTGGAGAATCACACTAAGAAATCCAACAGTAAAGACCACTGCACTATTGAAATAAATGAACTAGAAACAAATGTGTGACTGCTACACTCAGAGGTATCTCACACCCCAGTGACCTGATACCTAATCTCTACCTCACAGCTGGAAGAAGGACTCTTTGCCTTGAACAGGAAAACGTGGGCTTATGGCCACCCTGCTTGTACTGGAGCTAGGAGACCAGCTGTGAACGTCAAGAAAGGCACACAGCTTGCAAGAGACACGGGCTTCTTTAGGTGGAAGATTTTGCTACTGAAAATTTAACTAATGGACTACTACTGTTTTATTCTGCACTCACTGACTTCAATATAGTATTTGACACTCCTTTGGCTTTTTTTTAAAAGCCTTTTTTTATTTGACCCTTTTTAATTTTCTAACCAAAGCCTTTTTTTGTGACTCTCAGTAATTACGAACACTGTAGAATTTTTGCTATGTGAAAATGTTTCACCAAAATTGCTAAAGATACTAATTTTTTCTAATTTTCACTAAATATAGTTTGTGTGTGGTTTTAGAACAGCGGGAAGAAAATCACACTGATTTCCTGATCTCAAGGGGTTAAATGTATTCCTAAATAACAATGCAAGCTGAGGGGAAGTGTACATTTGTGAAAGAAAGGGCAGTAAGGTAATTGTGATGGGCAGCCTTCAGAGACAGGCAGTCAAGTGTGATACCTAACACAAAGATTTCCTAGGTCACTGCAGAGCACAGTTTGCCTTCCAAGTGCCAGATTCATTGACCTTTTTTTAACCTAACTCTTCAGTCAAGTCAGTTCCATGCACATGCAGTGGCAGAGGCGATGTGAGCTCTAATCCATAAGCACTGGTGCTAAAGTGTCCTCTCCTGTAACCTATAGGTTGTTCTTCTGTAAATATGTACAAACTGAAAGCTCATGAACTGTGTGCTGCATCCAAAAGGCAGACTGAACACAAACTGGAACCCGAGGATGCTGAGTTAAAATGGGGTTTTGTGAGGAGTTTGCTGTGGAAACTGCCCCATTATTTCTCATAATTCAGTTGACAGTTACTCCCTTTCCACTGTCTACTGAATCTTTCACTTACAGTAAAATCTGCTGCATATGTTTCCAATGTTTGTGATAGAGAACATTTTTAATAAACCTGCCATTTAAAAACAGGCTGTCTGAGCAATTCTACTACTGGTGTCTTCTTATGTCTCTGCTAAAATAGAGAGTGGAAGTGAGGAGACCTTTTGAAAAGTTGGGATTTGATCCAGAGATTACATACCAGCTCATACCAATACACTTGACATATTATATTTAGCTAATTGTGGCATAGCAGCTTGAGATACCATGTGCCTGGTATTCTAATATGCTCTTCTCATCTGTGGGGAAAAAATAACCCAGTCAAAAAGGACAATTTCTGCATTAACCAGAAGCAGAAGTGTTTCAAGTGTCATTGCAGATTCAGTGTATCATTCATTCATGACTAGTCGTTTTCCTGGGATGTACACATTCACCTCTTCTTTAAGGGCTCCTGTTCAGACTATTTCTTATGTCATGCACTAAATAGTTGCCTCAGAGCACTGTAGTGTAGGCACTTTAATTAGCAAGCAATAAAGCCAGAAAGAATACTCATAGGTCTACCTTGTCTGTAACTCCTCAGAAATAATTTATTAATTTAAAAATATGTACAGTTGGTAACTGTTTTCCCGATTTGACCCTAGAGTGAAAAGAACAAATTCAGAACACAAAGAACAGGGAAGAACTGAAATGATTCAGAGCAATTTGCTCCAGAACAAGTCCTGTAAAGGACCTGCTCTGCAGAGTGTCAGAAGAATGAGTGTTTGGGGAGAGCCGGGGCTGGTCTGTGCCTCTCTGAATGGGCAGAAGCACTGACTGACAAACACAACATCTGATACTTTTCACCCCAGCAGCACTGGCAGCTCCAGGAGGTCCCCCCATCCTTCCCCAGCTGTCCATTCCAGTCTGCACTGCCTTCCCTCCTCTCCCAGCTGGACAGACCCTCTCATTTATGAGGCTAGACAAAGAACCAGATGAGAAGTATTTCTAATTCAAACCAGGTCACATATGTTTTTAGCATAGTCCTAACAGACAGTTGTGTCAACACAAGTGAAGGGGTGATGCAGGGACAAGATCAAGCAGCCAGGGATGAAATTGGGTGGGGACATGTGGACAGGGGAGGGTCGCTGTGCCAACTGTGCCCACAAAGAAAACACAACCTAAAGATTCAACTTCACCCAGTCAATTACAGCTACATGAAGTGATAGTGGAATCCTGCCAGTCATCTATCAGTTTGCAATCACCTTGCATAGATAAAAATGATGAAGAAAGAGGCCAAGTGGATCCAAGATTTGGAACAAGTAGTTCCAGACTAAGTGTTTTTGGAGAGTCTGCCCACACACTGTGCCACTGTGCCAAGCAGAAAGTGCTCCCAGCCTTACCAGCACCTTCTTCCCCAGCCACCTACAACCTTTGGCTAACTACAAGTGCAAATCCTTTTGCCCTTGCCTGAGGCAGCTGACATGGTGTGACACTCCTCAGTGCAGTCATGGCTCAAGAGGTCTAACTCAACTCTGGTGCTTAGGCAGCTTCTACAAGTAGAACTTCAAATGAGATAAAGTACAAAGACCAGCAGTCAGTTGTGCTGCTCAAGCCCTACACAACAAAGAAAACCACAATTTTGCCCATTACGCTCTCACATGTAGGCAATGTGGGAGTCTGCTGTGTGAAGGCATATTTTCATGGAATCAACAGGCTGGCTTAAAATCAGCTTTCTGCATTCAAACCCAATTCAAAGAGCGTCCAGTTCTGCTTTGCAAATTGGAAATGTGGGGTTTTTTTCACATTGTAGTGTTTGAATCTTTAACACTTGGAGTTTACAGCAATCTGTTCCTCCCATTCAGCTGGGAGGAAGGCAATGGTCCTGTTTCTCACCTGGCCTATTTAATTTGTGGTATGAAGTGCTGTAACTGGAGGCCTAAGGCACTTTGGGGCTTGGTTCTGGTAAATGTGTGTTGCTCAGTGTATTGTGTCCTTGACTGGAGCACCTGACTGCTGCTGCAGTCATTCATTCTGTATGAACACAAGACACCACTGTGAGCTGGGAGAGGTGAACACTGACGTTATGATAACTTCTGATAATTTTTTAATGGGAAGTTTTCCTCAATTTAGCTATTTTCTGTGTCTCGTGGTGTGTGTTGTCAAGCAGCTTGATGCACAGTGCAATTAGACTAGCAGTAGGATCCATAACATATTTGTATGCATGGATCTGTTCACATTTTCCAGTTATAATCACACTTCCTTCCAACAAAAATAACAAAGCTGTTGATTATCAAGTTAGAGTGCAAGCTTTGTGTTGGTAAATATGTTTCTCCTACTTTCAGAGCATAAAAACAAACATGTGACCTTTACAGTCTCAAAAATTTGTATTAAAAAAAAAATCAATCAATCGACCAGTCAATCACTTATTACAACAGTTTGCATGGTATCATTTCAAGCATATGTGGAAGGAACATATTTCTTAACTGGCAACATTCAATCGTATTTTGAAGTTGCCTCCCCCTGCTAAACAGGACGGGAATGTAGCCAATTAAAATGTTCTAAAGGCACACTGGGGAAGTGTCTTGAGGAGGGAAAGAAGATAATTAGGAAGGGTGGTGCATTGCATACAGCTGTAGAAGAAAGAATTTGGCAAGTAACCCAAATTAGCACACACTTATCAGAGGCAGTGGTTTTATGCTTGTTAATTCGCAACTCCTTTGCTCTGATGAAACTACTGAGAGGAAAGAAGCTGCTGCAGATTGTTGTGGCCCAAAACATCATTAAAGACATATTAAAACAGGTTCTTGAGGATTTTGCCAATGCCAAGGAAGTTCTGCAGTGTTGAATTGCTGTAATAAATCCTTGTGCAACAATTAGAACTGAGAGAAAGAGACAAAACCAGAGCTCTTACACATCCCACTAACTCCCAAGAGCTTTTGGATGCCAACCCAAATACAGAAGTTTATGGAACTAATACAGTTACTCATATGCTCTGCTAGTCTTAATTGATTCTACTTAAATTATTTAACTGCAGCTAAGTGTATTTGTGCCACCTGAATACAAACTCTAACACACAAATAAGATGATCTGAACAGTCAAAAAGATTATCTAAACAGTCAAAACCTTAAATGGGAGCTGCCCACCCTGCTATACAGCAGTTCTATGGCACTTAGAAAAGACAGGAACTCTGTAACACCTCCATTTGATGAGGTCCCACTTTCAGTTCTACAAAACATCAAATTCAGTCCCTTTCTAACAACAGCAAACTGATTTATAATACCTTCAAAGCAGACAGAAAGCTTCATCTTCAAGCCAGATGGATGCTCTTGGAAATGACCTCAGTCCTTTCTGTGCTTTCCATAAAAATGAGGTAACTATTAGCACAAAGTGGTTGACGTGTGGGAGCAAAACGTACAAGCCGGGAAATGAAGCGAATGTGGCAAGCTCAGGCTGCCTTTGATCATGCCCAAGGCTGAGCACCCAGGTGTGTTTTTCCAGAAGGAGCAGCTCCTGCTGGAAAAACACAGGGGCAAGGAGCAATTGCTGGCTTCCCCTGCAGGCACTGAAGGGGACTGAGATTGCAGCCCCCAGCTGAGGACTAAGGACAGGGAGGAGAGAAAGTAATGAAAGGTTTTCTACAGGGATGCTACTGTTGCCTGCCTTGCAGTGGCAGAGCACAGCTTTTTGCAGTAATAAATATCTGGCTTTGCTGCACTTGGAAAAGAGGCCCCAGAATAGACAAATTTAATGCACACATTCCCTATGGGGTGAGCTGAAAATGAAACACTTGTATTAAAATTTTTAGTTTAGCCTGTGATTTCACCTACAGCTAAGATGAGAGACACTCAAAATTGCATTCCTCACTAACTACTCTGGAGCATACTGATTGATATTCCTGGAATTTCTAAGAGGGTTTGTCCCACAAAACCCCAAATGGATTAGATCAATAGAACAGGAAGGGTGGTCACTACTTAAGGTCAGGTTCATTATTCACTCAGACTTCCCAAGTGACCACAAGAATGCAGGGTTTGCTTCCCATCTGTAAACAGAGAAAAGGTCCTTTCTAAATCAACATGGTAAGGATAAATGAGCTGAGAACTGAGACGGTTACATAACACAGTAAAGGGGACCCATGATTACCTTGGATTAGCCACTTCTGTCTCTCTGGAAGCACAACAGGCCCAGGAACTGCCAGGCTTCCATTTTAAGTGACAGAACCCCAGACTTCATCATTTATAAAGAAGCACAGTTGCATCTCTGTTGCCTAGAGGATGATACATGGGAATAGATTTGGCACAGCTGAGACTTTTGGCAGATTTGTGTCACGGGGTATTTTAAAAATTTTGCAGGCTGTCAAATAAAATTGTAGCAGTCTGTTACTGAGAGAGTGGTATTTTGGGGAAGGAGTACAGAAGGCTTCAGAAAGACAAGATGGGGAGTATGGTACAAGAGGGAAAATGTTCAATCACTTCTCCTGCAATAAATCAAACCTTCTTTCCCAGCTGGCTCCACACTGAGATGGTACCAACAGCTGGAGATGTAGGGAAGGAGCAAGGCATCCCTCTCCTCACAAAGCTCCTGTCCCCACATGGCCACTGAAGGCAAGTGTTCAGGTGCCCAGAGGCATCTGTGAGGCCCTTCACAGCTGTCCTCCCTTCCAAACCAGCTCAAGAACCAGCAAATGTTGTTCCTGAAGAGTTTGCAACTAAATCATTATAAAACTCTAGATTTCCCATTCCACTGGGAATTCCACTGGGATGTGCTCAGGTAGGTCACAGATGTGCTCCTCAGGTTCCATCTCTGGGAGTTTTGTTCTGCAAGGTACAAAGAGTTCTACATCTGTTGCTTTAAAATCAGCCATCTTTCATCACAAAGAGGTATCTGCATTTCATTTCAGAATTAAATGTATGCTTCTGTGTTTCTGCACACCACCCACACCAGCTGAAAGCCAGCCTTTGACCCACCACATGAAACTCACCGGAGTTAATCACTGCTTTTGAACTTTCCTAAAAAGGATCTGGTATCTCTAGCCCACCATTCACCCCCCCGCCGCCAAAAAAGTATTTTAATAAGATGGAAAAAGCAGGGGAAGCAAAACAAGAAGTGTTTTATGTTCACAGATATCTCATATTACATCTGCTCCAAATACTGCATGGGCTAAATGGCAAAACCAAAAGAAAAACGAGACTGACCTTGAGATGTTTCATTATGATTTCATTGCTTCTAGTGGTTTATTGGGTTTTACCACTAGGCTATTAAAAACATGTGGAAAGTATACAGAACTAAGTCAAACTGAGCATTTTCAACCCTTCTTCTTTTCCATTTAAATATTTTCATATTTCTTTAATGAGTTTTCCTGAAAACAAAATGCAGAGATTTGGGTAGTCTCTATTGATAGTTAATCAGTATAATCTTTCTTTTAGAATAAATCATCCACTTTTTAAATAAAAGAAAGAATTTGTCTGATATGAATCCTTCCTAACCACGTATCTGGAGAGGGAGGAATGGGGATGGACAGAAGGGTGTCAGTCCAGCACTGTGGTTGGATCCAGCTCTAGCAGAAAGGTTTGAAAAGAAGTTTAAAAGCTCTGCAATTGGGAGAATTTCCACAGCTCCTTCTCAGCTGTGGTCTCCACACTGGTGCTGAGCAGAGGAGTGATGTACAGCTCCACACCTCACTTTCTGCACAAGCTCTCCAGAGTAAATTTCACAAGAGGTATGAAGAGGTGATCTGCACCCCAATTTGTTCATCCCACAGGTGAGAACAACCTGGAAGATTCACTTTGGCTGTTTCTGCCTGGTTTGGCATTGGGAGATTCACTCAGGTTCTTCCTGCAGAGAGAGCAGGAGCAACCAAAGTGAGTCTTCCAGTCAAATCATTCAGGCTGTGCATGGTGAGGATGCCTTAGGGTACAGCAACTCAATTCTTCAGCACATCAGGGAAGTCCTTGAGTTTTATTCCACTGCTGCATTTGCAATAAACAGACTCAAAACAGAGGTCCACCAGAAAGAAGGGGAGACATCTAGAGTGTTATGTGAGTAATCGAAGTTAATTTTAATACTGCATGAAAGATGTGTCTTAAGATCTTTTTAAAGCTAATTCCTGTGATGACTGTCAACAAACACACAATTATATTCCAAGTAACAAAGCAAGTCTCATTATTTTCTTGTATGCAACTGGGGTTGAAAATACTGAAAATCAATACAATTTTTTATCAGAAGCAAGATTGTCAGCAGTATCATAATCATATGCTAAAAACAGATTCTGGAACTATCATGGGGAAAACTTGAGTAGCCTGTGTGCATTAAAACACTTATTGCCTGATTCAAAACCATTTAAAGAAGGACTTTACTGATGGACTTTTTAATGTCCTTGGATACTACTGAAGAATTTTTATGGAAATACTTTGTATACTGGATTATTAGAACACATTTATCATCCATGGCCTGCACATATATCTCACAGCTGGCTGACTTCACAATAGCAGCATGAATCACAGCTACAGGGCACACACCAGTGTTTTCCTCACTAAAGGCAATGGAGTTCTTTAGGGAAGTTACTCACTGTTCTTGTATTAGCAACATAAAAAACCAATTACAATGACCTCCATAAATTAATCCCAATAGAGCAGGAATTAAAAAAACCAACCAACCAACCAAACAAACAAAAAAAAACAACAAAAAAACAAACACAAAAACCCTAAGCATATATTATATAAGACTCTATATATGTTGAAGTTTTTAGTATAACTACACCTAAACCCAGGAATCAAGACTCCCCAACATTGCATGGGAGAGTGAAATCAATTAACAGGATATTGGACTATATCATAGAAGCTTCCCAAGAGACTCCTTCCCATCAAAAATTCTACTTGTAAAATACATCTTTATTCTTATTCAATGAGAATAAATTTACTTAGGTTTTTTCAAGCAAAATTTGCAAAAATGTTAGTGGGTTCAGTCAACATGGTGAGAAGGTGCATCATAAATTAAACTCTTATTTACCATCATGAAACACTTTCAAGAGAGAACAAACATGAAGTTTTGGTCAGATCCCTCCCACCTCCCTGCTCTGCGTGGACCACTGGGGAGCAGAAGAAATGGCAGCGGGGTCCCAGGAAGGAGGAGACTTGCCATTCTCACCTGCTTTGCTAATTCAGGTCCCCAGCCCCACTCCTGCGTGCCCCCAAGGCCTGCTCAGGAAACGTGCCCTGAGTCTGTCTGGCACAGCAGCAGGAGGGCAGGAGGGCCTTTGGCCACAGACGCCTCAGGAGCAGCCCTGCCAGCCCAGCTCTTCAGCACCTGCAGCAGCTGGAGGATCCTTTCCACAACTGCCCTTTTAATGTCCAGTCCTGAAGGATTTATGAGAGCTGAGATAAATAATCTCCAAGTCCCCAAAGCAGCGATTGTTCTGTTGAGCAGATGCAGCAGCTCTTGGTCCCGGCAGGGCTGCCTGGCCCAGAGCCCCCGGCGAGGGGGACAGCTGCCAGCCCCGGGGAGCAGCCCCACGGGGACCCTGTCCCGCTGCCAGGGACCCTGTCCTGCTGCTAGGGACCCTGTCCCGCTGCCAGGGACCCTGTCCCGCTGCCAGGGACCCTGTCCCACTGCCAGATCTGCAGTCAGTTCCTCAGGAGCTGTCACTGCTCCCCCAATGGAGGCCGTGCCAACTTTCCTCTGCCCCACCACATCCCCCTTCAAATTTCATCCATAGTTTTCCTCTGGGTTTTTTTTTTTTCCCTTTTTTTCATAGAATCACAGAATCTTTGGATTGTAAGGGCGTCTTGAAGATCCTCTAGCTCCAATCCCCTGCCATGGGCAGTGACAAGTTCCACTGTCCCAGGTTGCTCCAAGCCCCATCCAACTCACCTCGAACACCTCCAAGGATGGGGCAGCCACAGCTTCTCTGGGCAACCTGTGCCAGGGCCTCACTACCCTCACAATAAAGAATTTTTTCCTAAGTCTAATATAAACCTACTTTCTTTCAATTAGAACATGTTCCACCTTGTCCTGTCACTACATACTCATGTAAATTGTCTTGTCCCATATTTACTAGAAAAAATTAGTTTTAATTTTTTTTTTTCCTCAGAAGAGTTCCTTTATACTGCATAAAGCACTTCTTCTCCATTAAACAAAACACTTAGACCCCGGGCACCACAGTGTGAGGCCCTCGAGGCAGGGCAGGACCCTCCTCACCACACTACAGAGGCCTCGGCCGGGCCCCTCATCCTCCCTCCCTCCCTCTGTCCTACACGGGCCCCCTGGAGCTCACCCCTCCTGCCAGCTGGGCCTGGGGACATCGGGATCACGGTGCTCCCTCCAGAGGGAACCACAGGGCACCATCGTGGCCTCGGGAAAGCCTCGGCCTTGTGCCCCTCGCTCCCCGCTGAGGGATGGCGCCCGCTCCGCGGTGGGACCCCCGCGGCCCCTCGGGTCAGGAGGAGCCTGGAGCTGTGTGCGTGGGGAGCTGAGGGGAACAGGTTCCCTGAGCCCCGGCTCCTCACAGCACGCCGGGGAGGCAAAGGGCATTGCTCCGTGCGGGGAAGATGCCTTTTCGCCCAGAAATCCCCAGGTGAGAAGCCATGGCATTGTCTGGTGGGGGGCAGGAGGGAGAACGGGCAGCAGCAGGCGCCGGGTGCCCCGGTCCCCGGGAGGGCACGGCCATGGGGCGGCGATGCCGCAGGAGTGGGATGAGCGGCTGCAGAACGGCCCATCCACATGGCAGACACAGATGGGCTGCGTGCCCACCGCCTGAAATAAAAGCTCATTATCCACGAGCTATTTTTGGCACCTGATTAATTCTTTATAGCTCTCAAGCTGCATTTGTACTCCTGTTGCTGTGAAAAATCATCGCTCGGAAAAATCCCATTTCCCCCCCATTTTGTGCAGTATCCTCTGTAACGAGGAAACATGGCTTTTAAAAGAGAAATAGCAAATAAACCCAGACCTCAGTCTGCATACAGACCACACAGGAATATTAAGCATGCACAAATGCATATTTAGGGATAAAATTTCCAACTGAACATTTTAGACTTCAAGTTTTCACTATTCATACATCTATCTCAGCCTTAAAACCCTTCTGTTCTTCTCTTTCCCAAATCCAAGCAAATTACAGGAAGGTTACATGAAAGCAATGTTCGTGTTGCCTCTTGGTAGCTTAAGAAAAAGCCAACTTCCCAACTCCCATTTCCACTAAAGGAAATAATAAAATTGGAGCCTGTTCCTGGGTCCTGCTCCGTACGACGTCTGGATAGGACTTTTGGGTTATGGGTACCACCCACAGACAAAAAATATGTAGGCTTAGTCCTGTGGACTTCTGATTATTCCTCAACATCCTTCATGGTATCTCTTACCCCTTTAAGATAAATAAACTGCCATTTTGGTCTGACAGCATTATGTCCAATGTCTTAGGCGCTGACGATACCAGGTAAGTGAGGAATAAGGCCTGTGGTTCTCTCTCACCAATCTCTTACTGAACAATCAGAGAATCTTGGAGCATTTGAGGCTTTTGCTGGGTAAGAGTGGCGGTGTTTTGGGGGGGGAGGTTTGCTGCTGGAAGACACTGCTCCAGTTAAAGGACAGATTCAGTGTGCAACAACTTGAAACAAACTTGGATACGTGTTTCTTAACTTTACCTGGTCTATACTACATGCACCTTAAACTGTAGGTGGGTCTCCTTTGGCAAAGGCTGCTGCTTGCTCAAGAAGCTTAACAGTGTATGTCTCATCCTGACATTTTGGGCCTGATTGTACAGGTGCTAAAATGAACCTTCACCCCTGCACTCACTGCATCAGACTCACAAGGGATTCAGAGAAGTCTGAGGCATCTGACTTTTCATAGAATCATAGTCCAAGGGATAGAAGTTTAAAGATAATAGAACAGTTCTCCATAAAACTGTACAAATCTCCAGATTCTCAGCTCGTGCAGGAGTTTAATAAATTGGTCTTTTTCACAGAAGACTGGGAGAACTTCCATTGGTGTTTGCTGGAGATAGCTAATTGACTTGAACTACGTTCTGTAGACATTTTACATAGAAATCTATCCCAGCAGTCAGCTGGAAGGATATTTTATTGCTCAGCTGTATAGCTGATATTCAAAAATGTGTGGGTTTTGCAATTTCCAGGGCCAAGCTTTTACTTTTTCAGGAAGCAATCTTCCCTTCTATGATTAATGAGTGTGTTGAATTGTCTAAGGTAGGGAACAACAGCTTGAAATTACTATCGGGATGTCATGTGCTATGGGAAACCAAAGGGAGAGCATGGAACTAGATCTCCAGCAGGAAAGCAGCTGGTAAAAAATCAAGCCAACTGTGTTTCCAAGTCAATCCTGGAATGCAGTCTGCAAAACAACATGTGTTCAATCAGAAATCCTCAAAAGAAAAGACCATTTTGTCAAGCAGATTAGCTGCCTCAGATGAAGGACATTATAACCAACTGAGAAACTCGTACCTCTGCAGGTCTTCTTTTCCTTGATTTCTTTATTTTGCATGATTCCAACAGGAGCTGAGAGCACTCAACATCATAAAATAAGGGAGGCTTTAAGGTAGTATGACAGCAGGCACTGTCTCCAGCCTTGAACTAATTTCTCTAGACATTTAATGGTTTTCTCCTAAGACAGCCCACACTCAGTAATCTCTTCTACATCATTAGTCTCAGTCCTGCCTCTCAGCGTGAATGAGATAGACTATGGAAAATTCTACCACATCCTTTAGACTTCATCCTGTCACTCCATCCTCTGATCACACCTTTGGAAACATTCACCCAACTGCCCCAAGGGCAAACAACAGCAAGACAGAAACTTTACCAAAGCTTTCAAAGGCAGACATACAGATTTTTATATATATATATTCACAAGAGCAATTGTTTTATCTTAAAACCTTTCTAAAATAGGAATATACTGCAGGTTTTGGCAGTAGAGATAAAATATTACGGGATCCAGCCTTATTTTGTTTTTCTCATCCAAATATACACATTGTTATAACAGAGAAATAATTGCATCCAGAATTATTACTGCTGCTTGATGACCAAAATTCCTCATACACTGCTCTGCACATGAAACTACTGCAAATATCCACCTACCCCGGCCAACAACAGCTTCTTTTGGGTGGAGGAAAAGAAAAGAGGCATAAACATGGTTCACTTAAAATGCAGCGACAAAAATGGCATTTGAAGGCCTGTGTTCAAAACAGTCCCATGTTGTTATTACAGATGGAAACAGTGAGGGAAGAGGAACAGAAGAAACAAAAGCCAGCTTTTGTGAGTTCCAGAGCAATCCCTTATGATCCTGGGTCTTGTATAAGATGATTTGGAAGCTTTGGAAAGGCATTCAGGGTCTCTCCCTGAATAAGGCACTGAAACACACTGTATTCCATGAGCCTGGCCCAGTGCCATGACAGTTTCTGCGTAATTCATTGCACGTTTTGCTAAGTGTTCTCTGTGTATCTATATAGATATATACACATAGACATAGATGTGTTTTTCCGTATGTTTTCCTGCAAAACAGAAGCATAAAATAAGTTACATAATGGAATACAGATTTCAGAGTAGGACACACATAGTACCTGTTGACATGGCACACCTGCCCCAAAACTAAACCAGAGCTGCATTAATTTTGACTGTACCCTAAGTCTGTAGATGCAAATTATTTCTTGTTTAACAAAGTTTTCATATAGCCCAGCCACGAGGGCTGATGTTTGACTTCCTGAGTACCTTCTGGCCTTTTCAAGCCCCATCATCTTTTAAGCTTATTAGCACTATTCCTAGCAATTCCTTGTGTCATTCTCAGTGACAAAAAGTTGATTAGGGACAAAACTATTTTCTTCCCCACACTTAAGGGTTTAGATCTCTGGAAGCAAAGAGCAGTCCTGAACTTCATCATCTTTGAACACAAGATGCTTAAGAGATGCAGTAAATAGATCACTATTCTTATGGAAAAAATGCATATTCTTTAAATATCATTGTCTCTGTATCTTTTTTCTGCAGTTGAAAAGAGATTCAAGTAGAGACACTATTTTTTTTCCATAAGAAATACACTAAGTATAGCATTATTTTTCCTCTCTGAGTGGTCAGTGATTTAAATACTGCTTGAGACAGAATTTGTAATCTAATGACATTTAACAGACACCAATGGGTCTAATCTTACTTTAATTTGTCTAATTTTTAAATCGATTTTCACCTCATGTCTTCTGCACAAGCAAGCTTCAGTTTGTTCTTTGTTTTCCTTTTGAAGTATTTGCTTAAAAATATCATGAAATACCTTTGCATTTTTTATTATTGGAATTGGTGAACAAGGACCTGCATCTTTAACTACTGTGTCTGCTGTGGCTAGAAACAGAAGCCAATAAGAACAGTCCATTAAGAACTGAGATAAAACAGATATATACTGTTTCATTTTACAGAATACTGTATTTTCAACCCTTTTTGATTTGCCATGTTTTAGTGGAAGTCTTTAAGCTCAGGGTTCAGACACTCGTTATGCTTCAATCACGTGTGTGAATTGGAATTATTTACACAAGAGTCTGAGAACTGGGGTCATGATTCAACTCAACTACAGTTATTACCTCCCACATGATGGGATTATGTGAGTTCACATTTTATCTCAGTTCTTCTTCCTCTTCCTCTTCCTCATCTTCCATTTCCTCTTCTGAGTCATCCTTATTCTTTGAACTGTTGCTGAATTCAAGGTTCCCTTCAATATCCAGTACCTGTAAGTGCTTCAGATTTTGGAAGGTACTTTCTTTCAGTGCTCCAACTGCAATCTTATTAAACCTTAAACAAACCAAAATGCACCTCTGTTAAAATAAACCCATTTTTACATACAACACAGAAATGAGGAGACTAAGAGGAAACCATTCTGCAGCTACTCTACACTGACCCAAGTTACTCCAAGTTTACACTGACAACAGCATGCTAGAAGTGCTGACTCCTCTGGATGGGGGAAGAAAAAGAATTATATTATTGGAATTCCTCCCCCACAAATTCTTTCTCTTGCTATTCTCCTTTCCCCTTCCCAGAGAGGAAAGGCATCTGCTTCACAGCCCACATATTAAACTATAACCAATTTTTCATAAAATTCTGTGTCATTCCTTGACAGTTTAATTCTTCATCTACAAAACTCAAAACAAAGTAACCCTTTAAACACAAAGCATAATTTTTCAGCTGTTATTTGCATTTCCAGGAACATAAATAAACTAATCTGCAGTCTAAGAACCTGTCACATATACTGGTCCGTTACTTTGAACATGCTTAAAATTGTATTCTGTGTAATATTCCATATGTATATTATTGTTTCACAGCACTGCAGTGATTAATGGCCTCCCATTAAAAATACGACTGAGCCGGGGTGGAGTTGCCTCCTGATTATGTTAGTGAAACTGTTTTGCAAATTCCTTTTTTCTTTATACAGAAATATAGAATGTGGTATGTGGTTTCTGGTTCACATCCAAGCATTCACTAAAAATCTCATAAATGTGAGCAGCTGAATAGACAGACTGCTCTAATTTACACCAGACTTTGTAATTTTATTTGCTTGGTATGGAATCATTCATCCATAAAGGTATGCTCCAGAACTGTTCAGAAATATGGGGCACTTTAGGTGCATACAGACAAAATAAGACCATATTTAGTCTTGTGCAGCCTAGGCTTTTTGAACACATCCATTGGATAAGCTTAATCAAATATTCTGTAGGGATTCATAAATTACTTCTAATTAATATTTTCAATAATATTCCACCAGATTAAAACTGAATATATTATGGGGACTGATTCACTTCTTGTGGTATAAATCTTGAATCAGTTAAGTTGGTGCTTGAATCAGTTGTTACTGTGAGTTTACATTACTTGTAAAAGAAGGTCAGTATCTGTCATCTATATAAACAAAGTCCTCATCCAACTGACAGAGTGGGAAAAAAAAACAGCAAAGCCCCTAAACTGAGTTACGTAACTGTCACAGTTGTAACTTGTCACTTGTTTCTGACAGAGCTATCAAGGAAATGCAGACAACTCCAGGATTAGTCACACACACCTCACTGGAGGGGGATTTTGTCAAAATCCAGCGCCAACAGACACAGGCAAAACTGTACTTCTACAAGGGGACTGTAAACTCTTGACTCACAGCTGAATATTGGAATATGACATCATGTTAAACATTAATTGCCCAGAATTACTGGCATGCCCAGTCCATTCTAATAAGCATAGAAAAGACAAGCTCTCTAAAAAGAGCTTTTTGTGTGTATTCATGTCTTTTCTGAGCAGATGAATATAGTTTTGTTACATATTACTATAAACCAGAGATGCTTGTTCAGAAAGTAAGAATATTAAACACTTTCTAAAAAGTAAGCAATTATAAAGTGAATGAAGAAGGAAAAAATCTTGTGTGTTGAAGTGGAAACTTGACCTTACCTGAGGTAAATCCCCTTTATTTTGGGTGTGGATTCAAAAGCATTCTCAGAAACTGTTGTGATCTTGTTGTTCTGGAGATACAGATACTCCAGAGATTCTGGCAGGCCTGGTGGGATAGATGTCAGTTGGTTGCCAGCCATGTCTAGGGACTGCAAGGAAGAGACAACAAGGGGTCAAATAACTGAATTTAAATATTAGAAACACACCAGAAAGAGAATTAAGTTTTAAATTATATTTATTATAGAATAAACTAATTTAATCTACCTCTAATTTGCATTAAGGTAAGTGTGGCCAAGAAAATTCTACTCTCTTACACTCCTATTGAGCATCCTGATTTCGCATGATAGGTCATGCTGGTTTGTTTCAGAGTTCCAACATTTCTTTATCTCTGTCCCCAGGCATTAGCCCATGTCTGCTTTAAGTAAATTAAAAACAGGCTGGGTTTCAGATATGCAGGAGAATTCCTTGGCATTTGCTACTGCAAACACTTAGCTGGCTAAGGATGGTGATAGATGCAGTTCCACATAAAACCATCTGGAAATATTCTAACATGGAGAATGTATGAAGACAGCAGGACTAAAGGTCATGGTCGTTTCTCAGATTAATTTTATGCAAGAGAATGGGTCAGTAGAAATGTTTTGTTATCCTGTATTGTAATATTTTCATAGCACCAACCTGACACTCACTATTTACCCACTACTCAAAGCCACACTTCTGCAAACAATTGTCCTCATTCCCGTGTTTTTATTCCTCACATAATGCCAGTCTGGAAAACAATTATCATAGAACTATTGAATTGTTTAGGTTGGAAAAAAGCTTGAAGATCATTGACTCCAACTGTTAACCCAGTACTGCCAAGTCCATTATGTAAATGTCTCGCTTTGCAGTTGCAGTCTCCAGTGATTTCCATGGAAACAGTGTGGACTGAAGCATTTACTAAGCATATGCATGATCAAGATCTTTATGGATGGTTATTTGCCAAATTCACTCCAGTGCAACAACTCAGAAACCAACTGCACAGTTAAGCACTTCATGATAAAAAAGATTCAGCTGGAAACAACCAACAAGAAGTAACACTGTTCCAAAGAAAACCAACAGCCATAAATGCCCCATTAGTCCGGCAGAACTTTAAGTCTGTGCTATTATCTGAACCCTGCTTAATGGGAGTGGGGTTTGCTGTGGCCAATGGTTGAGTCAGCAACACCTCTGGCTTTACACCAGCTGCAAGGGAGTGAGAGTAGAACAAAAGTTCCACATAATTGTGAATCAGGACCTTTGAGAAGGAAAGCTCATCATTCAAACCAACAACTCCAGCTGCCCAACAGGGCCCATGACCATTTTTGGTGGAAAATAAAACAACCTACATTTTACTAAGGTACTGCAGAAAACCAGCGCCAGCAGTCTGTAATTTTCAACAGCATCTTCCTTCCAGACTGCTTTGCATGTTAAATATATTTGCACACACACTCACACACGTATCAGTGAGGCACCAAACAAATGCAAAAGGTATTATTAAAGCCAGGGACCAAATCTGATGCAAACAGCTCTGCAGACACTGTTGCTGCATTGCTGATTGACATTAACCGAGAAACAAGCTATTGGTTATTCCCAGACACAACAGAAAGGGAAACGTTCCTATAGATTAACATCAGGATTGTCTGAAAACACACTGGGGGCCAGTGTGACATATGCTCCATGTCCTTATCCCTGATCTGCTCTGAGATGTGCACACTTTGCCTGTGCAGTGACCTGACCATATGCCCCCTCCGTGGCTGCCATATGACACAGGCAATACCTTCCACTGCAGGAAAAGGGGCCGTTGCCTAAAAGGAAATGCAGACAAATCCTTCAGCCAGCGTAACAATTCTGAAAGGTCATTTTGCTCAGCATAAATGTGGTTGTTCCTGCCTGCCTTATGGTTTGTGTTTAACTTTCTCCAACAATTAAGCAAATGAGAAGACTGCTGATTGAATCCAGACCTCTGAGCTGCTCCCCAGGTGCCTTAGCCAGCTGAGCTGCTAAATCCTACAGCTTGGCTTGTCTGACTATAAGCTGATGTGGGGGCTTTGAGAATTAAGAGTGTTTTTGTTTATGCATTCCTTCCTCCTGCTGTCTCCACTCAGAGCTGATTTTAAATCTTTTGGGAGACGAGCTATTTGAAAGGCCTAATTTCAGTTTTAATGACAACACTCACTGATGTTTTTCTGAAAATATATAGGGCACTGTCAGCGTTCAGAAACAAAGCTGGACTGGCCAGCAGCAGAAGGTACCCACCTCTGGCACAATAGCACATCATTTCTACTCTAGGAACAGAGTGTGTAGCACTTAAAATGCAACCCCAAAACATGAGGACCAAGCACATTTAGCATTGGTGCTACATAATTTGATTTAGGCAGACAGACAAGGACATCAGCATCACTAAAACAATTAGAGAAGGTGATGTTTCTACCTGAAGACTGCTGAGTTCTCTCCATGCTCTTGAATAAATTGAATTTACTTTCAGTTTATTGTTGCTTAAATACAGTTCCCTCAGTTTTGTCATCCCAGACAAAGTCCCTTTTGGGATGATGCTTATCTCATTCTCCTTCAGCTTCAGAACCTGCAAGTTCTTTGGAAAGCCGTAAGGCACCGTGTGGAGATTGTTTCCAGAAAGATCCAGTGACTTGAGTTGCCGCAGTTTACGAAAGGCCTCCCGATGGATCTGGGGACTTGTGAGCTTGTTGTAGCTCAGGTTCAGCTCCTCAAGGAAGTAAGTGGTAGCAAAGTCATTCCTGGTAATCTCCGAGATCTGGTTATGAAGGATCATAAGCGTCTTCACTCGCCGGGGCAGCCCGCTGGGGATCCTCTCCAGCATGTTGTTGTACAGGTGGACAGTGTGCAGCTTCTTTAAGCCCTGGAAGGCTGAGGGGTGAATACCTCGGGCTTTTAATTTGTTATTGTGGAGCAGAAGGTACTCCAGGTTCTTAATTTGGGTCAAGACATCTCTGTCAATCACTTTAATTGCATTCTTCTCCAGATGGAGGAGGACGATGTTTCGAGGTAAACCACTTGGGATCTGTGAGAGGTTATTGCTGGACAAATCCAGATATTCAAGACTAGACAATTTCCTTGGGAAAGCAGGAAAGAAAACACTTTGATTTGCAAGGCGAAACAATAACCAGCTTCCTCAAAGATTTTACAATCTTTGCTTTACAGCCTTTTTACCCAGCACAGCTCCCACAACTGACTGCCCTCTTCTGACTCGTGATATGAGTGATGTGGACACCAAGACAGGGAGCTCCCATTTTGCCATTAGGGATTAGGACCTGGCACTGCCACCTCTCCCCAGCCACACCAACAAGAGAACATGCCAGAGTCCACAGACACCCAAATTGCCACTGAGCTGAGGCCTGAGATCAGTTTTGCGGTCCCAGCCAGCAACATATGAGCAATTTCAGTGAACAAACAGCACAAGGAAGATGCCATTGGAGCACCAGCAGAACACAGAGTTTAGCTCTTGGTTTCACAGAAAAAAAACCTGAGCATGAATAATTCCTGTCTCTCTGAAAATATATACTGAAACTTAAAGGCAGGTCGCTTTCTAGATGATGAAATGTTACTTTTATGAAAAGCCTCAGTCTCTTAGGCTAAGGTAGTGAACTTCTGACCCTCCAGTATTATGGAAGTGAGTCAGGGCTAGAGCTGCTTTGTGTAAGCTACTGAATCTGGATTCCACGGTCTCAGTTGAAGCTAAATTAAATCCTCAGACCAGCCACTTATACCAACTGGATGTGGATCAATGGCATTATATGCCAGAACTGAGGAACCTTGTATTCCCTTGTATTTCAAGTCAGTTTCTCAGTTCAAATTAGAGTTTTAATCTACTTAACACTATATAACCCATTGCAGATGACTAGAAAGTTCTCAGGAAACACGAGAACTAATGTGTTACAGACATTACTTACTGGTTACTACACTGCTAATCCAGCTATCCAAACATGCTCTGAATGAACAAATACAATCTTTAGGTAAAACACTTCACTGCTGCCATTTGCAAGGTTTCCCCAGGATGGGAATATCTTAACAGAAATTATAAGTCCAACATGACCTGGAGGTGGACTCAACACAGATATAGTAAATTACTAAGGGAGGTTTCTGGCAATGGAAAATGGAAAAGGAAAGGTACATTTTCATGTCTGGAGATCAGGACGGTTTACAGAACTAAATTGTGGGCAGGACCAATTGTGTGGTCTGGATTTTCAGGTAGAACACGGGCAGCATTTAGTGCAAGCAGAGGAAAAAAATGTTAAATTTTTGAAGTGCTAAGTCCCAGGTTAATCTAGGACAGCCAAAGGCTATTTTTGCTGCACCAGTTGGTAGCAAAGCTTTTGCAGCCATCTGGCTCTTGAGCAGCACCACTGCATCCCCGCCTGCTCCAGCAACCACCTGCACTGGGGTACAGCTGAACCAGGGGAATTCACAGCTGTGTGTCTGTGGCTGCTTTCAAGCCACCTTCACAGAAACACACATGTGGCTCCAGTGAAGATGAAGGTCTGGCTTTAATGCCCACTTGTAATGTGAAGTGCCCTAGAAACTGGAACGTCCCAGGTAACCTCACTTTTGATTGTTTTGGAAGAACAGAGAGTAGCTTTCAGTGTTGCTCTGGGTGGCTTTTCCCAGAAGGGACTTAGTACCTGGTGTGACTAGGTCTGTGGCAGGCAGGGAGTGGTGCAGTCTGATGTTCAGTATTCTGTCTTTTGTATGAAACTATTCTGCAACCACTCACCCAGACCTTTGCTCTTGAATGGCAGCATCTGCACCTCAGACTTTGCAGTGAAATGCATAACATCATCCAGCTTTTACTAACTTCACTTTGTACTGTGTCCTTTGTTCAGTAAGGACGACTGTCCCAGAGGGGGCAGACAGACACAGAGGTACAGAGTGCACATCTCAGTCTCACCAGAAAGTTTCGTTGTCCATTCCCTCGTTAGACAAGTAGTTATTCTGCAGATACAGCTCCCGCAGACCGGCAAGTTCGCTGAAGGCTCCTTTGGGAATCTTCTCCAGCTTGTTGCTCTAGAGTCACCAGAAGCACAAAGCACAGTGTTTGGCATGAATCAACACAACATTTGGGTTCTGTTCAACTAACACGGGCAATTAAACTTCAGAAGGGCTTGACATAAAATATTTAGGGGGCATTATAATGTGATGGACAGACCGCACCAGATTCATTTGTCAACTAATATAAAGTAGACACCAACACAGACCAATTTGTCTGAGTGTCTCAATAAATAGTAAATGAAAAAATCACATATAAAGTACACCTGTCAGATATTTTTGGTCCACTTTTGACTGCCTCTCATTTGTCACTGTCCTGTTTTTTCCAGTCAAAATCTCAAGGTAAATGTTACTACTGACAGATGGTGCACTTGCAAATAAAACACTCATTTCTCTGCTCCTCTCCTCTGTCCTTAACACAGCTGAGGACAGGAGGGAAGGAGATGAGTTCAAAGTGTAATCCTCAAAGTGTGAGACCCCTTGGGGAGATAATGATTATCTGTAAATGTCGAAAAAATGCAGGGGATAAGTAAGTTCATACTTTGGACAGAAATTCCAGCAATTTAAAAGACTGGTTGTATTTACTTTTCTTCAAGCTGGAGAAGCCTGTTCTCTAGAAGACTTTAACAGGAATTCTGGTGAAACCTTCAAGGGAAAAGAGAGCTGGGAGGCAGCACAGAGTCCAGGGCTGATAACAGACTCCAGTCTCTGCACGTCCAAGGAGCTGTCAACACTCAGAGCAAGCAGACCCAGGACTCCCCACTGCTGTGGCTCTCCCACTGCTAAGGCTCAGATCCCCAGCTCAGACATGATGAAGCGTTTTTATCAGAATCAGATGACATGGAATTAAAAATGCTGGAGAGTAGTTAACAGCACAACTCTGCTATTGTACTATTGCTGGAGGAGTTGTAGCAGTAGAGAGTGCCTGATCCAAACTGAACTGCCAGTTCAGTAGCAAGCAGCAGCCACTGATGCTGGGAAGCAGTGGTGTGTATGAAATGAGTGAGAAGAGCCAGTACAGTGGGCAAGCAGCTGTCAGGACAAGTGGCATTAGTGGCAAACTTATCTGGGAAGTCATGGAGACATGGCCATGGAATGGTGCACTTCCTGTTCCAATATGTATTAATATCCTTGTGTGCAGGGAGGATACCAACAATGCAACCACACACGGATTTGCAATACACCCCCCCGCAAACACAGAAAGGCATTTCTGCCCCCTGTGAGCATTCTGGTGATTTGCAAAAACACACCATTGCTTATGGACAAAAAAAAGGAAGGAGATGGGGACGGCTACTGTTGAGAATACAGCGGGCAAGGCTTAATGTGGGCCTGGGGATGTTTCCAGCCGCACTGGGATGTCTTGGCTGTGTGGAGTGAAACCCACACACACACAGTACTTTGTCACAATCCTAAAGGATTAAAAAACTTCGTTGTCATTACCTGTAAGTGTAATTTATATAGTGCTGGAGGGAGATTCTTTGGAACATACTTCAAGAAATTGCTGGACATGATGAGTATCTCCACATTATTAGAGCCATTGAACATATTATCAGGTAACCCAGCATCTGAAAGTTTGTTGTTATGAAGATACACAGATCTGTTGGAAGGAAGGGAAAGATGAAGTTCAACAGATAGGGAGATCTGGTGTTTTTGTT
Organism: Chamaea fasciata; assembly: GCF_029207755.1. Taxonomy (NCBI): domain Eukaryota; kingdom Metazoa; phylum Chordata; class Aves; order Passeriformes; family Sylviidae; genus Chamaea; species Chamaea fasciata. The sequence continues at coordinate 27,230,841 of NW_027094095.1, read as the reverse complement.
TACTGAGAGAAAGCTTAGTTTAAAACTTAATCTCAATCTTTTTTTCTTTCCTTGAGCTAATTAGAATTGTTTTTAAAATGTGCCCTTAAATTCAGCAAGGGATACAGACGCAAACCAAATGATCAGACCCAATATTCTCTGAAGGTTAGGTCGATTCAAAATTCAGATCTGCACACAAATACAAATTTCACAAGTGGCCTTAACTTCTTTACAAGAAACTGAGTGGAAGCCTGGAACTGTGCAGTACTTAGAAACACGGAATGTCAGTGTGGGGGCCTCTCTCAGAGGGTTAGAATTCATCTCTGTTTAACAGATCTGGCCCCAGTTCTAACTTTTATTTGGAATTGAGTCTGGGCTGCTTGGGCTTACAAGACCAGCCTGGAGGTCTCATAAGGAAGGACCATCTCTGAAACCTCCATTCTTTCTGCTCCCATGAAGGCTGGAAATACCCCAGGAAACAGTTTTTCTCCTACTCCTGGAATTCAGAATAGAATACTGACAGAAAGACAACAGATTTACTCAGTCTGGCAGACTGTTCTCTTTGCTGTGCTTTGGTTTTTAATGAGCCATTGGGATTGGGAGACAGAGTTTTTTACTTTTCCTTTGCCCTTCTTACTTTCAACCTTTAATACTCACAAAGTAGTTTCTCCAAACAGATTTTCAGAAACTGATTCATCCTTACACAGGTTTCAATTCTGTACAAAGCAATGTACCTCTATGAAGTTATTCCTTCTTTTTTCACTGGCATAACAGCTAAAATAATTCATTTTACTTCTTTTTAACAAAAGAAATCATAGGCTTTTAGTGACTTTGATTACCTCTTCCTTTCCTGGGTTTACCCCCAGATGCGGCAGGCAGCTAAATTTGTAGAGAGAGGTTAAAACTGCAAAAGTGTCAAAGTGAGCTTTTTCAGCTTGTTCCTGGATTCTCTACCAGTTTCAGAGAACTTGGCAACATCCTTCTGGAAGGAAGGAAAGGCTCAGTATGGAAATACAATTGTGTGATCACACACTCCAGGGAGTTCAGAGCTACACTGGAAGTATTGTTTACCCTGCATGGTCAGCTGTACTTTTAACTCACAAATATTTGCCTTTCTGAAAAACTTACTCTCCAAATAATCAGTCTGAGATCATGAACTCTGCTGGGGGCAAAAAAACCCAACTGAAACAACTGTGTTGGGATTTTGTATGAGTAACCTTGGAAATCAATCAGCTCTTAGTCTGATTAAAATTCATGTGGGTATAGAAGAGTGTGAAAATCACTTCAGGAAAGTCAATAACTTTAATATGGAATCAAAGCACAGCAGCATCTCCACCTGAGATTATGGAAGAAAACATGTATAAATCTAGCTTCTTTCATCATGAGATATTGCCAGAATCTGTGAGTGACTCGGCCCTTTCAGCTTCCAAGAGCCTAAGAGACCAAAGGCCCAGGAAGTGCAGAGCAGCTCCAGCTTTCAATGAATTCAGTAGGAATGGAGAGTTCTTCAGTTCATCACAAGGCTGGGCTGTAGGGGCTCAGCTGGGTCAGGTGTAATTAACTCCTTCCAAACCCGGCTCCATCAATTGCTCCCAGCAGTCTGGGATGTCTTTGCAGGATCTGGATGGTGCAGGGTGTGGATGCTGCAGATTACTCAAAACCCCTTTAGGAAAGCCTGCAGCTCACAGGAGGTGGTCTGTGTCCGTCTGAGTTTGACATGGATGTGCTGCTGTCAATCCAGATCAGAAAATCACAGCCTGAACCTAGCAGAGACCTTTGGCAGCAGATCTGGAGTATGAACCCTTTCTGAAGGTGCTGAAGTGCTTACCTTGAATACAACTGAGTTCTACTGCACTGAGTGCTGTACTGTCCACCTGATTTTACTTCTAAAAATGAACAGACTATGATAAAACTAGAAATTTCTAAACAGCTAATGTCCATTTTGAGAAACTAAATTGTTATTTTCAACTCAAACACACAAATAAAATGGGGACAATTTCATTTTATATTTGCAGAAGTGTTTGGCAGTTAGCAAAAGCCCTTGGAATGTGTTTGTTTGATCCTTCATGCTGAGAATAACAAACAGTTTCTTACCAAAAACACAAGTAGGCAATAATATAGTTTAGCCAGATAGTTTCTTATCACCCACCAACTGCATCCAAGCAGTGGCAGAACACCAGTATTGTTTTACTTCCCAGTCCCTTACCTCAAGTTTGGTTTCTGTCCAAATGTGAGCCCATATATCTTAGTGAGATAATTTGCTGCAAAATCTGCACTGATCAAGGTATTTGGTAGGAATTTTGGAGCCACTGTTAGCTGTAAAAGAAATATACAGGGGAGTTCCAATGAAATGCAGCAAATGTTTTAACCAAGTATTAGAGCAGCAGCAAAACACTTGCAAATTTATCTTCCCTAAACAGGCAAAGGTAAATTAAACTGAGCGTAGATTGCATGAACAAAAACAAATTGTCCTCACTCACTAATCTCTCCAGGAAGGAGACAGACTTTTGCTCTAAGATATGAAAATGTTTGTTTTGGTTGGAAGGGCCCTGTCTCTTTTTGGTGGAAGAAATCAAGAAATTGTTGTTCAGAGAGCAAACACTTTGCTTGTTATTGTTCCTAATTCCTCAGTCTGCTGTGCCAGAAAACCTCCAACCCCCCTCACAGTGACCTACTGCTTATTCTCTAATGAAAGCGTAGTGTGGAGGGGAGGTGTCACTTCACACATCTGCTCCACTGCATCCATTGGTGATGATCTCTGCAAGGGGGATTCAGGCTCCCAAAGAGACTTCTGAGCCAAATGATGGGATATTGAATGGCACTTCAAAGCAAAGTGTTACAGCAATACTTTGTTCAATAAACAAGTGATGCATCAGGAAATACAGAAAGGCCCTGTCCTCAAAACTTTGTAGCTGACAACAGGTATGGGATTGAATGTGTTGCTCTTGTTGCTTTTTTTGTCAGTGATTTTAAAAGCTAACAATGCCTGCATCTGAACAAACTGGTGGAGTGAAAAGCAATGATCAAAAAAGCTCAGTTTTAGAGCGCATCCAGGTAATACAATAGCCAGCTTCACTGAGTGGCTGTAAATAACAAAGTCGTTCACCTACAAACCAAGAATACAGGTGACAATCCAGGCTGGATGGAGGACAGTTTGCTGGGAAGCAGAAACCCAGCAGCTTTATGCATCAAGATAAAGCCTTTGGGAAACAATCTTAGCACAGTGGTGTAAGAGATGATCCTTGAGTAGAGAAGACACTGAATTGCAGTGGGCAGGTGCAGCCACCCTGGTTCCAGGTGTTCACTGCAGTACTGATGAGGCCACTCATGTTTTATGTGCACTCCAAAGGGCTCTTTCCTAAGGAGATACTGAATTCTTTGAGATCAGGATGGGAAACTGGAGCAGTGGAAGAGATCTGCCTTCTAGCTTGAAGTTCATGGAATCTGTAATCTTCCTCACAGCTCTGTTGTGTGAAACAGAACCTGATCCTTGCAGCCTACAAAGCACAGCAAGACTCACATAACGAGAAACCATATTTTTCAAACTTTTATTACCATAGAACTGCAGTGGGTTATGAATAATAGTGTAAAACCAAAAATATTTAAAATATTAACACTGTGTGAAAGAAGAGACACTTTATTGGAGAACTGCCTAACCCAAGCCCTAAACCATGTATTTATCTAAAGGGTGTCTACACCCCTCTCTACTGGTGTGTCAAGAGTGCATTGATGAACTCCATCCATGAACTTACAATTTACTGGACTCATAAAACAGTCTTTTAAAAAAATCTGAATGCATTATTTACTGTTTTTCATTTTCAGCTGTCCCAAACACTCCATCCTTAGCCTGTCTTGAACATTAAATGGTCACAAACACAAAAAAGCTCTTTCCCACAAATCACACTCCTATCAGCATTTCCAGATGGTTTGTGAGCACTGGAATGAGCCATTCCTCATATTCCTGCAGTTGCTCTTGGCTTTGGTGGTAATCTCTCACCTCCTGATCTGGGAGATAAGATTTCAGGGAGCTGGATAAAAGCACTCATCTCTGACTAAGAAGGTCTGACAGTGCCTCAGAAAGAAATAAGTCTCTGCCATGATGTAATACTGACAGTTCAGACACAGGAAACAAGACTTAATCATTTTCATACACAGTGGTACATTAAAGCTTTTGTCCAGTCAGTTAGGTCATAACTTTTGCACAAAGCAAAGGGCATGGGCTCAGACATGTGAAATAATCAGAGACATCAGAACCACAAGAAAGAGGAAAGAAAAAGAGAAGTTTAATCCAAAAAGAGTTTTCACTTGCTCAGGATTTTGCTTTGGCATTTCAGCACTTGGTCATGAGACTGATTTTCACTGATTACCTCCTTGAAGGACTCATGCTGGATTGTTTCAAGTGTTAGCAAAAATAAAGTTGACTTGAATAACTTTGTCTAATTTATTGCCTAACAAGAAGCAATCTGCCATTTCCCCTACTGCAATTTTCATTCAACTTTACTGCTGCACCTTCCTTTCCATATGGCAGAGTGTTTCTCCACTGTTAACAAATGAATTCAGAAAGTTAATGCAAAAATCCTTACGAGTTTTACTTCAATAAAAACAGAAGTGCTGGATCGGGGTGAATCCCATACCACTTTGAGGATATGGGGAAATGTAAACCTTCTGTCCCCAAAATCACCTGCTTATAGTCAATAATAATGATAGCTCAGGATCTGATCTATCATTTGGGGCACCAGTTTCTCTCATTAACAAGGTTTAGTGTGCACTCGGTTTGAGAGATACAAAGCATGAGAGTGGGGTGAAAAATTAAAAAGGAAACTAAAGCATCCACTCTTTAAGTATTTGTTACTCACAGGCCACAAAAGGCTTTTAGTCTCCTATATTTCTTTTCTCTGACCAACTATGCCAGTTTAATGAAAGATGATTTACCTACATCTGATAGGATCCCAGTGGAAGATAGAGGAGCATTAAGATAATCCATAAAACAAGGAGCAAACTACCAGCAAATCCCTGCTCTCCTCCAGACACCACAGTAACTTGATCCACAGTGTTTCCTGCTGCAGAGGAGATGCAGTTTGAAGCCAATCTGGTTTGTCCTGGCTTGTGATTTATACAGAAATGTGTTATTTTTGTGGGTCCACAGCTCCTCACTATAACTACTTGTGACATTCGCTGATGTTTGCAATTTCTTTTGGGATTCTTTTCTCTCTGCAGCAAAGCCAGAAAAACCAAACACTTTTGTTTTGTTACACAGGGAAAATCAGAGTGCAAGGTTCTGGAATATTAGTCACAGTCTGGCTTGTTTCTTTTTATGGAGTTATTAACTGCCAAGATTGTTACATGGAAATAGTGCTTGAAAGAGAGAAAAGAACACAATGTTACTGTACTAAGGAATGGGTTCTATTCTCAATCACTCCATACAGAAATGTATGGAGTGATTTTGGATGTGTCTTGGCCTGACTGAAACCTGAATGTAGCCACATGTATTTAATCAGAACATCAAATGGTCCCAGATTTTAAGAGGATAATAAAATACATATACAGACATGCAGAGAGAGAGAGGGATGGAAGGGCAGGATTTTTGTAGACAAAGAAGCTCTGCTTGATGTTTTAACTTATATTTTTCTGTGGATCCCAATTTCTTCTGTAGCAAATATTTGTGGGCAATCACTGGGGATAAAGGAAGGCATAAAAGGAACCACCCAGATGCAAGGGTAGGTGAGAAGCTATTTAATTTCCTAGCTTTGACAGGAAAGATGTGCTTTTGTCAATACATCCAACCTGGGTCATAATAGGAAAGCACCTGGGCTCTTCTCCATCAAAAGAAGTTCAGCTCCTACCACCACAGCTAAGAGAATAAATTAATGACTGGAACGGTTTCACTGTGACACAAATAAACAAGTGTTCAAAATATCCCTGCATGCGTAGCCTCTAAACTTCTCACACACTGCTTTGACCTTGAATGAACCTGTGTTAGGATATCACTTTAGCACAGTTTTACTTATGTAGTGTGTACATTTTAAAAGAATTGACAACTTGCTCATTTAATTTTCAGAACACAATTGGAAAAGAGCTCTGAAAGGCTTCAGAGCCTCTTACCTTATTGTTTGCCAGGTATAGGTAATTCAGGTTCTCCAGATGCTCAAAAGCTTCCTCTGGCAACCCTTAAAAACAGGAATAACTGATCAGTGACATTTACTGCCTTTCTGAGTGAAAGTACCAGAGGGCAGCTGTCCCTCTCAGTATCTTCCACATGAGATTGAAACACTTTTTATAGCCACTGAAACAATCTGATTCAGATCTATTGATGTCTTTTTTTTTAATTGGAAAAAAACCTAAACCCACAAACCAAATCAAACAATACACACTCGTTAAGAGCAATGGAGGACTATTTAAAATCCTGATCAGACAAGGCTTGTGTCCAAGCCCATTGGCAGGTGTCAGGTACAGAGCTGTGTGGATCTGCTCTCTGGCTGATTATCAGTGCTTGCAGCAACCACACTATCTGAGAACCTTCCCCTGTAATCTGCATAAGATTCAGCAAGTCTTTTTTCTTGCAAGGATATAATCAGAGGTTGCTTAATGATCAGATCAGCCTGATGCATGACTGTATTGCCAAAATAACCCTGGTACCTGCATGTCACAACCTTTCTCTTGCTCTGCCTCTCCACAATAGATAACCAAACAGTAACCAGCTGAGAGAGCTGATCCAACTCAGGATCAGCTTATACTCCCCCAATAATAATTAATTTTCAGCTGAGTCACTTCACATCCAGCTGATCACACAAGCACAATTGCTGTCACAGTGGAAGGACTGCAAGTAACACTTTCACCTGACACTTAGATAACCATGAGTCAAAGGTGAAGCTATTTCCCATGTCAAAACATGTTGGAAACTCAGGGCTGCACTGAAGCTTGTGAAAGAAGACATGAAGGCCTAAAGATAATAATGTCAAAGTCTGGATAGATTAAGCACGGCTTTCCTTGTGCTATGTAAGATTGCTGTGCCTTAGGGCCCATGTATAATGTGCCCACATCCTCAATAAATTTTGTTCTCTATCATTTCAATGAAGATAAAAAAGAGCATTCAGATCAACTGGGTGACACATAAATTAATAATAATTACACCTTTTGTATCCCATATCCTCCTCTCTTACTTTTTACTCCAGTTCCTCCGTTTCTTTTGCTTCCCTCACTAACCCCGTGTTAAGTTTCTCTAATAAGCATAAGACTGAGCAAGCAAAACCTGTCTACAAAAATCAAAATGATCTGAGAAGGATAGAAATGTCCTTATTTGCAATATGTATGTAAATTCATACCAAATTTGACAAGGACAAAACTGGACCAAACTGCCCTGAGTGACCAGACTGAACTAAACAAGGTCATTCAGGAGGAAATCATTCAGCATGTGGACGTTTCTGGTTCTCAAGTGCATTGCATGGAAGTGCCTGTGGGACCAGAGGGAGTTTCCTGGATGAGGAGATCTCACGCCACAGCACACGAGCTGCTGCCAGGTTCTCCTCCACTGCTTCAGCAGGGCTGCATTCTTCCACACTGACTCTTGTGTTTCGGATGATAAAGTGTCTCCATGCTCTGTGTGGTGGCCAGAGGAGTGAGGCTCACAGCAACCCACTCCAACCAAGGCAATCCATCACCCTGGCTTTCCTTATCAGCACTCACTGGCCTCATTGTATCAGCTGGTGTTCTGGAGGCACAGGCTCTGTCCACCCCGTGGCTCACCTTTTGAAGTCAGCCTGTTGTTTTGCAAATTGAGAGTTTCCAGTCTATAAAGACGAGCAAGCTCTTCTGGAAAGATTTCTTCTATTTGGTTATTCTAAGAAAGTGGAGAGTATTAATCATCAACAAAGTAATCCAAGAAGGATCCCAGTAAACCCAGACTGTGAACTTCAGTAAAATCTGGAAGTCAACCCACCATGTCAGATCCTTGTCAAGACTTATCTCATAATGAGCCAAACTCAGATCTCAAACCCAAAACATGCAACCCCCCAGGCGCATTTGAAAGCCTGACTTCTGCTTATCTCCAGGAATATCCAGCTTGTGCACCAGCAGCACACAAAGGGTGTGACTAGGCCTGGCAAGGCCCACAGTCCATCTGCCACAGCCAAACCTTGTAGCTGCAGCAAAGCTTTTGCTGCAAGGTTGGCATGGTGGAGTTCCGAGCTTATGGCTTCTGTTATTCGTGGGTTGTTTTAAAAGCCACTGGTCACGGACAGAGAGCATCAAACTAGGCTCACTTGCACTGGTTATACTGTGACTAACATGCTGACCATTAATGGGCGGTTCTAGTTGCCAACAAATTGTTAATTTTGACAAAAATTCTTCTCATGGGGCTGTGAGAGAATGTGGAGCTCTTTTTGCCCTCCCTGGATGCGAGGGTGGAGGATGCCGATAACCAGGTGCACTCGTCGAGCTCAGGAGCCGCGCCTGCTGCACCCGCTGCTGCCGCCCGGAGCCGAGGAGGGGCTGAGGGGAGGCGCCGGGGCTCAGGGGCGGCATGAGGCCGCGGGGGAGGAGACGGATCTCGCCCTTACCTGCAGGGAGAGGTGGTTGGTCAGCTCGGGCAGCAGCAGCGGGAACTCCTTGAGGTCGATGCCGCCGCAGTCCACGACGCCCTCCTGGGTGCAGCCGCAGTCGCGGGGGCAGGCGGGGCCGGGCCCGGGCCGCCGCCGCTCCGGGCCGCCCTCGGCGAAGTCGCTGTCGGCGGCGCAGCCCAGGGCCAGCAGCGCCGGGAGCCCCAGCAGCGCCAGCAGCGCCCGGCCGCCGGCGGGCATCGCCCCTGCGGGCCGGACAGCGGGTCAGCGCCGCGGGGCAGCGCCGGCGGGGCCCGGCCGAGCCCCGCAACCCCGGCCCGGCCGGGGCCGGCCCCGCCGCCGCCCGCCCGCTGTCCCGGGGCGCTTTCGCGTGCCCTCAAGGCGCTCCGGGCGCTGCGCCGCCCAAGCGGTGTGTCCCGGGTACAGCCGGCGGCCCGGCAGCGTCCCCCGCACGGGCCCCGACTCCCCGAGTTATTTATTGCCTTTTTCATTTTGAGAAACGCCAGATGATCCCGCAGATGTAGGGAAGAGGTTATGCAATGTTAGTTCAATGTGGTTGTCTGTCGCACCGTTCCTCACAGTTTTGCATAGGAAGAAAATCTTCTCGTTATTTAAACAGAGAGGCTGGTCAAGAGTGACTCTCCGAGGGGCTGCTACGCGTGCATCGAGCAATAACAAAACCTTGCAGCTACTGAAAACAGAATGGGCTTCCTATGGATTTTGGACAGTGCTGATCTGAACCTAAGACACTTGGCTAACGTTCAGCTTTTATCTTTCTGGCAGCAGGTTAAAATAATCCAAACAGAAGTTGAGTATCTACTGGAGCCGCCAGCTGGCCCTAACCCAGCCCCCTCGGCCCCAGTTGCTGCCCTTCTCAGATTTCATACAGAAAGGTTTGCACTCAGGGCTGGTTATGCCTGTCATTTATCCTCTCAGCTATTCCTCATAGAAGGATTTGACAGCGATGAGAAAGACTTGGGGTGATCTTTTAAGGTGAAAAGGCACAATGGATTCATGACCTTATGAAATAAACACTCTCTTCACCTCTGATAGCCCAGATTCCTTCTTTGCCTCAGAAACGAGAACCCCTCAGAGGCAGAGTGGCAGCTGTCAGAACTGCGTATCTCCATTTACATCCATTCACAAATCTTTGCAGCTTTGCACCAGGAGCTCTCACAGAGAGTTTGGGTGCTTGGCAAGCATTGGAGACATGCTGCTCTCAGTGATAGGCATGAAAGTCTAAAGTAAGTTTTTGAAATACTGACTTGTACTTAAAGAAATGGGAGCAAGTGGGACTACAGAGCAGAGCATCCCAAAACATGGATGCTGGTTTTGCTTTAGTCCTGTCATTGCCATAGACATGCTGGGTGGACGATTTTAAGCATTTATCATTGTTTGCTTGATCCCTCTTTCCCCTGTTCCACTATTTTACAGCTTCCATATCTGTAATAGCTGAATATAATGAAATTCATCTCTTTTATAGAACTTTCCTTGTAGGGCAGATATTAACATTGAGACCAAAATTGGCCATGTGAGTATGCCAACAATGGATTAGTAAAATCCTTAGTATTTGGTGACCTAATCTCAGAAAATATTTCAAAAATCTTAGAGAAAATATTCTCAGAAAGTATTTCAGATCTCTAAGAAATTGTTTTTCCTGTATAACAGTTTGTCCTTATAGGTAATTGCCAAAGAAACCATAGACAGAAAACCTTGCCTCTCAATCAACTCTGCTGTACCAGTATCAACACTGTTCCCACAGCACAGTTACATCATGGTAGGTCTTGGGCTCCCTACATTTGCAACACGCTGCCTTTTCCACATCTGTTGCTGAAAAGATGTTAGAAAACAAACATGAAATATTCTATCTATTGCACACTAAGGTTTTGAGACAATCTCACCCCCTTATCAATATGCAAGTGTCTGCTACAATGTCTTTGGAGGGAATGCTGCTCTAGCACAGGGAGACACTTTGGACCGAGGAACATCTGTGTACATCTGGAGCACAGGCAGTAAAACCAGGCATTTTTACTTCAAAGGCAGGCTGAGGTAACTCACTTCACTTCAACTCATTCCCATGGGCCTGATTCAAAGCCTTGTTAAGAAAGCTTCTACAGGAGTAGCTCAAAACCCACTACAAAGAGTCAGTCCTCTTCCCTTGCTGTAGGTGGTCTTTGGAGCAGGTCCCACTACCCAAAGTGGAGTGACACTGAAACCAGCTCAGGGGTTTCTGTGGCTGCATCTTTCTGAATCCAGAAACAACTGATACCTGCACTTTGGTGCCTCACAGCATGAGAGTGCTGCAAAAGGCACAGTCTCAAGAGGTAAACTGAAGTTTCAGGAGTTACTGAATGCTTCTCAGTGATTACACTGCCCCCACACAATCACTTTCAAAAGATCTCATCTCTGTTATCTATTATTCTCCACACACATTCTCACAGGACACACACACACAGATGGAAAAACATCCACTGAAGGAGAGGATTCTCCTTCAAAATCAACAGGTTAACTGAGTTTGTTACACTGAGTATCCTTGCTAAAAGCTGCAGCTGAAAGGCAGGCTGCTGCTGCAGGTTGTCTGAAAAGCCAGCTTAAACAAAAAAACAAAAACAAAAACAAAAACAAAAACTCACCTTTGCTGTCAGAAATCAGATGAATGGAGAAGAACATTTCTCTTGCCCCCACAGGCTCTCTCAGCTCATGCCATGTCAGTAATATGCACTGAGCTCAGAGCAAGTCTCCCCTTTCCAAGCCAGATCCTTTCCAGATGTGAGCAGCAGAATTGGAGAGAGTAACAGGCAACCCTCTACCAGTGAGAGCTTCCTGCACTTCCCAACGAAATCGGAGAGGAATTTTCCAAAGTCACCATATGGGAAAATGTGAGTAGGAAAGAGGAAGCAGCTATGGCCTGAACATAAAGACTTGGGAAATAAACAATCTCCCATTACTTTTATCAACAGAGTTTGCAGGATCTGTGAGTGAAGCCAAAAGCCAGCATGCAGGAATTGGCAGAAGAGAAGCAGAGACAGTGTGTGTGCTTCTGCATTTCATTGCAGGGCACTGGAGCTGCACCCTTACTAGATCTTTGAGCTCAGCTGCATTCAACCCAAAGCTGAATTCCAGGTGGGAATGTCCTCCCATTCTCTGGGGGTCTGGTTCAAATTAGCTAGGAACAGATAGACCAGCAGTTTTTCCTGCATTTTGTCTTCTTCCCCTTTAAGTCTCCCTCTTTTTCAATACATCAGCTGATCTTCAGGGACCAGGGATCAATAGGCTGAAATTAAAAAGTACTACAGGCAAAGTCCCCGAATTTACTGTGACACCCCATCCACTCAATTTTTCTTTATTTCTATGCCCTGCATTACAGCACTAACACCAGAACTTTCCACCACATACACACACTCACAGACACAGACATTCAGCCCAGAAGCATCACATTTCTTATCTCCCTGTTCTTGGTGAAAGAACAGGAACAGACTGTTGATAACATTATGCTCCAAGTCCAGCAATACTCCCAAGAGAGCAACACAGCTTTTTGTCCCTGACAGCAGTTACTATATTAAATATAAAGCCACCTGTGAGTGCCCTGCAGTGCTCCATACAGTACCTCCACAAAACTTGCAGAAGATCTGTCCTCACCAATAACACGACCTCCTTGCTGAATTCCAAAGAAGGGACACTGATTCTTTCCTCTCCACTCCAGCTGAACTAAAGTCTAAAGCAATTAAGTTATTTCCTCCCTCTCTTCATCCAGGCTTATATCAACTGGAACTGATCCCCCTGTGTGCCACGTGGAGGTTTCAAAAGTTAGAGTGGGAAGTGTGTTTTTACTGAAACCAAAATAAAAACAAAACAAAGCTGGCTCCTTTTTCCTGATGACTCAGAGATCCAGGACACATTTGCCTGCTGCCCTTTCTGTATTACAGTACCCTGAGTCGATACAACAAAGTGTGCACAGTTTTTTCAGGGAGGAGGAGTAGGGGGATTACCTCACTCACTGTGGATGCCAGAGCAGTCCACAAGGGAGAGGAAGTGACCAGCATTCACCCTTCCCCAAAAGTGCATTTTTATCTGTGTTTTTGCTGAAGTATAGTAATTTGTTTTTGAGTAGTGTCTAGAGGAAGCACAGGGCATTATAAAAAGAGGGGCATTGTGCCTCCTTTCATGGGGAAACAGACACAAGAGTCAGACACCAGATCTCCCATGTGCAAAAGTAACGCACCCTCACACTGTGCTACAAATCACTTGCACAGGCTTTTTTTTCTCCAAGCTTTCACATCTTACTCTTCTACATCAACATATCCCAGACTCACAATCTCCCTTCTCCAGGCCCAGTGCTGCATTTCCATCATCCACACATATCCTCAGGAAAACCAGAGCTGGAGTCAAATCTATCTGAAACTGACACGCCACTAAGCCAAAGGCTATGCCCTGCCATGGTACACGGACTCAACAGCCATGTTTCTGTTCACTGCAGCTTTCTGGAGCTTTCAGAGCAAAGAATTTCCACTGCAACACTCACAGCACAGAATGAGCTGAGGGAGACATTTCCAGTCAAACCCGAGTCTTTGTACTCTTGCATGTTCCCTGCTGCCGGGCTGGAGTGGTGGCTGCAGCCTGCATGAAGAAACATTTCCAGCTTTAAAAACTGAAGCTGAAGACTCAGTTTAAACTTTGGTATGATTATTTCTTCAGATCACACGGATGGCAGAGAACCAGGTCCTTGGGCAAACAGCTGCTGGGATAGCTGTGACAGACAGTGTGTGCCACAATGGTGCTTTGCCATGGGCCTGGCACAGAGCACCCTGTGCAGGACACAACCTTCTGCCCCGCCCAGCAGCAAAAAGCCCCTGCAGTGGTCAGGGACAGGCTTGGCTACCTTCAGCTCTTAGATTTCAAAGAAACTCTTGCAAACCTCAGCATGAGGCCATGTCCAAGGCCGAGCTGCACTCTGCAGTGTATTCCATGTGAGACCTGCTCAGCTCTGCAACTACTGTCACTGCCCTAAACAGGCTAGACTTAGTTGTGATATAATAAACTCAAAGAACAGACACACTAATCAAACAGCAGCATGGCAGAGAACAAAAGGTGTAAGCAGATCTTCCGAAGCACAAGCTCCAAGAACAGTGGTTCTCCAGGCATCACCTCACTTGTGATCTGCATTGAGTGAGGCACGAGGCGTTCTGGAGGTTTCAATTGTATCTTAAAAGGTAACAAAATGTTCTTTACTCTCACCTTTATTTATTTGATTTAGACTCTATGGAAATACTGACATTCCTGAAGTGCTCACTGCTATGTGCTGGTATTGTGCCTTTATATAAAAGGAGAGAAAAAAACCATTAGAATTCTTCTAAGTAGCTTGCAGTCATTTTGTTTCAAAAAATGAGTAATCAAAACACAAGGAATAAAAGGGGGTTTTGTCTCTAAAGCAGGAAGGGAAGTATTTTTCAAACCTAAGAATTCGCAACAGTGCCTGGCCAGGAGCCTACTGGCATCTGTGTTTTGATCTGAATGAACTCTGAGATGCCTGTTCTCCCAGAGGACATGTACTGTTAAAAAAAAAAAAAAAATTAAAAATCCATGACTGCTTTTAATCTACCTGAAATATGGGATACAGACACAGCATATTGTGTACTTGTTTTATACTATCCCATGTTCCTTTTAGCCTGCTGCAGCATTATTAGGATGTTTCTGTTCCTGTATCACAGCATATAACTAACATTTCCCAGAAAATCCACCCAGGGCCATACAAAGCCATCTGCTTTCAAGTTAGCAACGAATTCTTCTTACAGATACAGGGTACAGAACAGCTCACACTGTCACTCCAACAAATTATGCTGCTGTTTATTTAAGTAATAAAGGCATTTGTTCCAAACAGTTGGGGCTTTTCCCAGCATTTATTCTCCACATGTGGTTTGCTTCCTCAAGTGTTGATTTTTCATAGTTAAGAGACTTTTCCCTGCCTTTTATCCACCGGGCTAATTGCATTCTTACCCTTTTCTGCCTAACGAGAGCTGACAGGCAGCGCTCTCGGTGCTCTGCAGAGCAGGAAGCCATGGATTTCCTGTTCCAAGGAGGTAAGAGTTGAAGCTGACCTCAGATGAATTGGACATATGGGAAAAGGACAAAACCAGCCTTGTGACTATCTGCAGTTTTTTCTATCCTAAGAGGGAAGATGTAGTCAAGGCCCTTTATCCCATCCTCATGCATCCTGAAATGCTCAAAAATCCATCTCTTTAACCCAGCTGCCACGAACTGTGCTCAGCTGTTCGCAGCCTCCTCTCTCTGCTGCTTTCCAGAGGGATCCCACACTGTACCAGGATGTGCTGTACACAGGCAAAGCCTCCACAATGCCACCTGCCACACTGTGTCACATGCGAGCATTTTCAAAAGTAAGTGTATTGTTCTGCACTGAACCTATTTCTGATTAGGCAAAGCAGCAGGGCTGAAAACACAAAACCCAAGTAAAAGTTAAAAAAAAAAAATCTGTGCTCCAAAACCAAAGCATTCACTCAAATTCTTGCAGGCCAGATCTGCTGAGTCAGGTATCAATTCTGCTCAGTGGCTCCAACTCTGACAAATCATTTGTTTCTCTTGTTGTTTTTGTTTTGTTTTTCATTATAGTGAAAATTCCAGTATGCAAGAATTATATGTATTTTGGGAAAGAAAAGAAAGGTAAGATATACCTGCCAAGCTGACAACACCTCTGGCTGTCACACTTATTACAGCTGGGGAAAGAACCCCAAAGCAAGAGCTGGCAAGGGGTACTCAGCAGACTTCATGAAGGAAGAACAACCCTCCCAAGTATTTTAATGTCTAAAGCTGAGATTGCCGCTCAGAATGTGAGAGTCTGTCTAAAGCTGAGATTGCCCTGGGAGTCTGAGAACACCAAACCCTTTGCCTAGAAGATTACAATTTAATTTTTTTCTTTACACAAGGCCTTCAAAACCAAAATTAAAGCAGTGCTATGTTCAGTGACTGGCCGCCTTTTGGTACCTCTAGCTTCCTAATTCTGCCCCCAAGGAATCCAGTTAACATAACACAATTGCAGTAATATAAACTTCATTTAAAAGGCTGATCTAAAGCTACAGGGGATTTTAGATGGAGAAGAGGAACTTTATGCTGCTTGGTCAACAGCATTAAGGAGTGAAAAAGAAAACCTTTGCAGCCAGGTTTCTAAAATGGTACAGACTTAGCTAATTCTTTGAGTTATGCAAAAAATGAGTAACAGAACTTCATGATGTCAAAAACTGCTTTGTAATAGAGAGCTTTTCTTCATGAAAGAACGTTACTTATATCCACTGTAACATTTATTTATTCAAAGTTGTCATATTTTAAGACTGCAGAATGTTCATGGAGGATTTGGGATTTCTAGAAAAAGACACCTTTCCCCTCAGTCCCAGAAAAATCAGAGGAAGTATTATATAAAAAAATTACTCAGCAAGTTATAACAAAAAGAAGATGCTGAAAGTGAAGAAGGAATACAGGACGGATGTGAAAATAAGATATTAGCAGGCAAATGGGGTAAATACAAAACTGTGTCCCTTACACCATCTCCTTAAATCCTGCAGGAGAAACAGCAGCCTGACCAGTTCTCCCAGCTGCAGGCCGTGCTAACCTTTGCACTACTCCCTCTACCTACTGCTGATGGGAATGGAAGGTTTAATCTGGGATTTCTCTGTTTAATGACATCATAGCTGCAGATGCTCAAGCCTGAAAGCCCCAGGCCTGCGCAAACCCAGATTTCTCTGAGGGAGAAATCAGGGCCTTAGCCTTGGATATTATTCCTCTTGGTAGCAAACAAACTCCAAAGTTATTTTTGCACTTTTTTTTTCCCCTTCGTATTTCTGTACAACTTTTCCCCCTTAAAGAACTTGATCTCATTCTGCAGCTGAGCACATCTTACTTGAACTATTATTGGGATGGACCACTATTATCTATGTTATCTTGTTTACATTTCAAAATTCATTTTCTGCTTTAATTTAACAGTATGTTGGGTCTGTGCTCAAAATTCTTGAAAAAGGCATGCTCTTAGCTTGCATAACAGACATCTCCTCAGAGTTCTTCTGGTAGTGTCAGTAATTCAAGAGGAGGAACAAATTGTTTTCTGTACAGAATTACTGCTGCAATCCTGTAATTCCCCTTTGTTTTAAGCCACAAGCCAAATGGCAAGAACTTAGGAAAAAGCAGTGAACACAATAGCAAGTGTTATTTTACAGAGAGTTAAACACTGCTTTCATTTGAGAGATATGACTCCTATCTATTCCAACCCTTTAGATAAGTCCATAAACAATGCACAGGAGGAAACAGCTCGTATGACCAGATTGTACTTTTAAAAGTTTACAGTGGAGCAATGCCATGTTTGTCCTAATTAACAGAAAACTAATGCCTTGGAAAAGATGATGAAAAGCAGGGTCACAAACATTGGTTCATCCAGATATTAAAGACCAGGCCTGAACACTGAGTTCCTGGGCAGTAAAAGACAGCTGAAATTCAGTACAAATGAACTGAGGAATATAGAACAGTAATTTAAAATATTTCAGTTTCTCCTTCATGGAAGGAGAGGGCAGAAATAAGCAATGAGTATGAAAGGAATGAGCCCTCAGTTTTAAGAGATCTGAGAAAACATCACCTCAAAACAAGGAGTGGTCAGAAAAGCAACTGAGAAAAGAAAAATATAGGCAGAATATGCTCTTGTATCTTGAAATTTTTAAAATTTCAAGATACAATTGGAGTGCAGCATATATCCCCTGGATGGACAGAAGGTTACAAGGGTCTCTCCATGTGACCCTGGTAAAAAGAATGACCTCTCTGTAAGCTCTGAAGCCTGAAGGAGACAGAGCAAGAATTTAAACACCAGGAGTGCTCTGAAGCTGTTCACTGTTCCTCCAGTAAAACACAAAGCCCCCCCAAAAAACTGAGCTATAAAACTGCAATGTACAGGATAGAAAGGAGTTAGTTTAATTCTATATGACGTGTAGGTGCAGAAACTCATGTTCCATGCTAAAAAAGCTGACCAAGGATTCCAAAAGGGACTGGACAAACTCATGAAAGACAATCCAGACGTAACCACTTCTGGCTCAAATTGGTGAGCTGGGGAAAAAAAAATGACAATCAGTGGCAGTTAGGAAAGTACTCTGAGTGAACAGATAATTGGGCAATCTTCATCTTCCTTCCAAGGTACCAACAAGGAGAAAATCCAGCAGGCCAGAAGGATTTTTGGTCTGATGCAGTAGAGCCATCCTTACTGCTCAGCAATCTGTCACTATTCCCAACAGGAGGCAGAATGATTGCCTTGGATTTGCTCTTTTTTATTATATTTTAGTTAAGCCAGGGAAGTGAAAGTTCCAGTGTAAGTTCCCAAGTATGTGAGGATGTGAGATGTGTCTGCTGGACTGAGATGAAGTTTATGGATGTACTGACAATGCCTGAGGAGGAAAAAGTGGAAGCCTGCAGGTGACAACCTGAATAAAACACTCAGTTCAGTACATTAACATGAAATCCATGTTTATAAATCTGAGAAAGAGACACACAGAAGAACAGGAAAAGTATATTTAATTTTCTATTAAACTTCCAACCAGAATACATTTTCCCAAAACAGAACTTAAAGCTTTTACATAACTGACAAGAATTTCACCATGATCAACACCAGATTTTACCAGGGGAAAACAGGTAACATATTGATTATATTCCCTCTCTGCTCTCCCAGCAAATCTAATCTGGTTTCAAGGTGAAGTATTATCAAATCCTGTGAACCTCAGAGCAGCATTCTAGTTCCTGCTTACTTCTGGATGTTTCATTTATTTTTTTAATTCCAAAGTAGTAATAAGAAAGGTATTTTATAGCAAATTCCTAAAACTTATTCTAAAAAAAATATTGTTAGAGATCCCCTTTACAAGACCATTTTAATGTAAGCAGCAGCAAATTTGTTAGAATGGAAGTCTGAAAGCATTCGTATGACCTGCTATTACAGCCTTTAAAAAATGCAAATCATTCCACTGATAAGCCAAACTATTTATAGGTTTCCTCTCTTCCTTCCCAACTAATCTCAACAACAGTAAGCAGCCTAATTCAGCTCTAATTTTTTACAAAATTGTCCATATTGATTAGAACAAAAGCTGTCACAAACCCCACCATGTACCATTTTTAAGTGTTAATGCCTCAAGCTTAGCCATAGAGAAACTGATGGAAATTGTTAAGAGAATTAAGGTCTCTAACCACAGAATTTAGGTGAGAGAGGCCAAATCAAACCCAGCCTGTGCCATATCATTGATAATGTCTAGTTTCATTCTACTTTTTGTCAAGAATATCAAGTACTGACTATTTACTTTACTGAGCTCAAAGTTTAGCTTTGCCTGGCTGAAGCTGTAGATTCTGAAGTTTCATTGCCATGCCCATGTTCCCAGAAATCTTCAATTTGCCTTGAAAGAATGCCTGAAAAGAAAGAAAGAAAGATTCTGTGAAATGCAATAGAACATGTTATCCCAAATGCACCCCTCCAGACAGTTCTGGGTTATGATGGATGAGCAGTTTGGTAATTTCAGCAGTTGTGGCACACACCTCACATCCAGCAACAAACAAATGCATTGTCTGACTGTAGAACAGTCAACTTAGGAAGTTGTATTCCTATTATATTTGTGACACCTAAAGAGAATAAACTGTCTCTTAGCTTATCACAGCCAGAGGTCTGTACCTGGAGCAGGCAGAACACCCCATGTCTGGGTGGTGACTGTTCAGAGCAGACAAGCTGATTATTTCAACTGCCAACAATAAAGCCACAGTGACAGTGGGTGCCACAACTGATTTCTTAGCTCAAATCCTGCTCAGCCTTAACTGGCTTCGTTTCTGATCAATTCAATTTTGCAAATCTTGTTTGTGAAGTTGACATGCACAAAATTTGGATTTTCTCCTCCAGACCTTGTAAGGAGATAAACTGCATGCACCAAAATATCCAAACTGTAGATGTAAAGCTGGAGTTGCTTCTGAATTTTCTACATGTATATTACAACATTTCTATAATGTGTTTTATCTTAAAACTTCTCCTAGATGCATTTCAGTTTGCAAAATTTACCCCATGATTACCAGACCAAAATCTTGAAACGGTTACCCAGAGCATTTCAAATCTGGAAGCACAGGACAGCAATTTAAAATTGACTTAAACATCTGGTTTACTTGTACACTATGATTGCTTTTGGCATACAAAGGAATAAAAATAAAATGAAACCAACCAAACAAAAATCCCCAAATTCCCCACTGAACAGCAACAAATAATCCCAGGCATTCAGTGGATGCTCACCTCAACTTCTACTTTTCAGCATCGAGATGACTCCTGACACTAATGTCAGCTATGGGGGTAAAGCCCTCCAAAGGGGCCCACATTCCTTCTTTCTTATGGCATGTTACAAAAACTGGATTGTCCCTTTTCTCTGCAAACCAAGCACTATTATATCTCCTCCTGGGCTGTAACTCAGGACACATCCCTGCAGGATGTCTGACATGCATCCCTGGCCTTCTTGATGAATGTCACTTTGGCTGATTTGTTCTGAGCACACCAAGAATTGTCCTTTTTCAGATCCGCCATGGCAGTTTTGGATGAAAACATTCAGATGTTTTCAACTTACACACATTCAAAACAAACCAACCAGCTCCCTGATCAGGTCATCTTTGCTGTACTTACTGTCTGAGGGTTCATTTTGCCAGTCATGAGTGCCAGCAGATCAGTGTCAGCCATTGTGATTGTACAATCTGCCTTCTTGTCTGCAAGACACGAGTTGAATGAAGATTCAAACTGAGAAATGAAACAGTTACAGGAGCTACAACTACATGGAGCATCCCTTCAGACCACAGGTCAGCAAACTGAAGTAGGTACAAGTAAGAACCATTAAAAAAACATCAGCAAGAGGCCACTCCAAGCCAACAGGCATCTGGGCCACCCTGTAGCACAGACCACCCCAACACTGAAGAAAGATGGGTCTTCCTGAAAAGCTAAGCAAATTCATTCCTTGAAAAGAAATAATAATCTACTCGTATCTAGGCAGAATGTTCATTGCAAGCACTGATGATCATCTTTCAGTTTTATCAAGCTTGTATCTGCTAGTATGAAGATCAGCTTGGAATAGATGAGTTTTCCCCTGTGACACTCTCTGAAGATATTCATTACTGACATTTCAGGCATTTCCTGCCCTCTCCTTCCATGGGAACAACATGTGCATTCTGAAACCACTCATTTGAATTAATTCAAGTACAGACGTTTCTAGGATCTTCTTACTAGAAGGAAGCTGGAAAATTATTTTAATAAGCTCTGATAAAAATAGTGATGTGGAAACCAAAGGGCCAAAACCTGCACACATCTTTTTCTACACTCATCTTATTATTACATTGGAATCTTTGATAAATTATTGTCCAGGCAACAGAAGGCTGTGGTCTTCTTTTTGTAATAACATAACAATGAATTTATGAATCAAATCCCCTGTCATATTTTTCATTAAAAGTCTGTGATGCAGGTTCATGGATATATCAGATTTTAAGGACCAGTTCTTGTCTTTGTTTCACTTTCATTACAAGGGTACAAATCCTGTGTTTTCAGTGTTTTTATGGGGTTTCCCAACACCACCCAGTCTGTTTCTTATTTCTGCCTTTTTCAAAATGGAACTTGTCAGCTGGCACAGCACTGAAACCAATCAAGTCTTGTTGCTTAAGTACCTGCAGAGGAGAAGTAACTCAACAAGGCAGACCAGTTTACTGCTTACCAGTGTCTCCAACAAAGCAACTGAAGAAACACCTACAAATTACATTTTTGGCCCAAATTTTAAGAGGTGAGAGCAAAATCCTTGAGGTTTGATTTTTATTTTCTTCCCCCATTCTGATTCCTGTGTAATCATATGACAGAATTCCCTGTAGCCTCTAAGAAAATACACTATTATCTCTAGACAGATTCAGAGGAGAAGATGTTTAGTTCTTGGTCTGAAACACCATGGATAAAGTGTCAGTAATAAGAAAAATTTAAAATTAAGGTAGTTCTACATCATTTTTGCTCAAGGTCACTACAGCCTGAACAGAATATGAGTCTATATTCATTAGTTTTATGTGTGTTCTGCAATGACATAAAAGAGCACTGACCTGAATTAACTGCCACAGAGCCTTTACCGTTTTTCACATCTACTACCCAAGTTGCTTCTTTCCCACCAGGACCATCTTTTACTTTGAAGGCAAAGACTCCACCAATTTTCTTGACAAATTGCTCTCCTTCCTGTAATGACCATGGAATGAGAAAGTAATTTGCTTCAACATAACTTTCAGTTAGTCTTAATTTGACAGAAGTAATTAAAAAACCTTCACCATTTCTACTAATATAAAAATATCTATTCCTCCCATTAGGCATCATTTAAACAACCATCAAAAAAAATCTAAACAAACAAAAAACTCAAACGATGACTATCTATATTGCAATCTATTAAACTAAGAATATTCCTAATAGTCCTAATAGCCTCGTCCTGACATAAGTTTGACAAAATGTGATTTCTTCTTCTGATCACACTTACAGAGCACAAAGTTTCTTTGGTTGGTTAGCAAGCTCCTCACATACAATCTAAACTTGCCTCCACTGAAATATCCCTATGCAGGTAGGAGCTATCTGGAAAAAAGTAATTTCAAATCACAGCGCAGTGTAAAAGGTTTCTGGCAAAATCTGTAAAATTTGTTTCAATGAGCAGTCCTGGAGAAGTGATGCATGCTAATTCATTCTCAACAGGTTTCACACACATTCTACTATCAATTAAAATCTTGTTGTAGGTAAAAGAAGTGGTCAGATACCTCTTGGAGCCTCTTTTCAATCTCTTTGAAGACCAGGTGTGCCTTAAATCCATCAACAGCTGCACTGAGAGGCACAGCTGCAATACGACCATTGCTGAAACAAAAACCATATCAACAATTATTTAAACACTTTAAATCACATTTTCAACATCTCCAAATGATCACAAATAGGCCTAACACCAGCAAGAAACATTTTAGCAGTATTGAGCAACTCTGGTATCAAAGTGAAGCTTGCTCTGTTGAACTACAATTACAGCTTGAATTACAATCACTCCAGATTATCTGGGTGTTCTGTGGGTATAATTGAAGATTAATTTTATAATGAAAGTAAATCATTAATCTTACTCCTGATACTCTGGAGAAATCATCCTGCCTGATAGCAACATGGAATCCAATTTTTGATTTCTGCAGGGGCACACAGAGCCAAAGTACAGAAAAACGTCCAAAGAAATGGCAATTCAAGCAGCAGGAGGAACAAGTTCACTGCTGTCACCATCTCTTGGCAGCAGAGTCCAAAGCCGTGGTCAGGTGTGATACTGCTGAAGTGACAGAATTGCACAAGAAGTGTTGCTGGAGCTCACAGGGGTGGTTCTGACACTGCCCTGCAGATGTGTGACAGGGTAGCAAGAGTGGGCACTGCCTTGTCTGGAGGAGACACATCCATTTCGCTGATAAACCAAAGCTGTACTAACAGCATGGAAACTGTAAGGTTCAGGAAAAGCCACCAAACAAAAAGCAGAGCTGTTTCAAAAACTAATGCAAAACAGATCAAGTCCTGCTGCCCTGATGCACAGTCTTACCAGCTATTACTAAAGCCACAGGCTTGATCTGGAACCGGTGATTAACTGTACATCCACTGCTGGAGGAAACTGGTGTGAAGGATCTTCATGAACATGGAGTTTCACTACCTTTCCCTTTATTACACAATGCACATCATAACTCAGTTACATAAGAGGTGTCTGAACACATCAGTCACACTGTTCCATTCCAAAGTCTGACACACATTGGTGCAACTCCCCGTGTCAGGGATCTCCCACACACAGCCTTTGGGAGAATTAAAGGGTTTTAAGCTTCTCTAGTGCAAGATGAAATCAGTGTTGCTTAGATTTCTCTGGGTTGAGTTGTACTTAAGAAAGTATTTTAAAAATTCTGAACCACCAGTGAAGTTGAAATGAGCCATAGTAAATTAGACTTAAGTTTCTTCAGGAGAAACATTATCTGTACACGAAAAGCTCTCCCTGACAGGAAGGACTAATTCTAGCATCACCTCAAGGGTGATGATATAAAAACAGCAACAGGTTTTTTTCCATAAAGTGAGGATTTTTAAAGACAAAGCTCAAAGCAATGGAAAAAGCTGTACTCCCTGTAACAGTCTTTTCCCCATAGATTTAAAACTGAACCAACACCCACTGACAAGTTTTGTGAGCATGTTTGAAGAGAATCCATGACAAGACATATTTTTCCTCTTTTTTTTTCTCATATGGTACAACCTCTTACAGATTAAAAAAGAGACAGAATTATTACTCCTGACACTACAAAAAGTCACTGCTGCAGCCCTTCAAAGTTCCGTGGCTTCTCTCATCACCTCTTCCACAGGTTATATTGTCACCTCCCAGGAACTGCACAGGTTTAGCTGAAACACATGTTAGAAATACGAGCTGGGAGGGAGGGATATGTTTCTTTCTGGAAGGCCAACATATGATTAATTCTGCTGTTTGCAGGTTTTCAGAGAAAACAAAGCACTGGGATGGAGCTATAAAAGCCATAATGCCCAAAATAAGCTGGTCGATCTTTCTAAGGAAAGCTGGAAGTGAAAACAAAGGGAACTGTATTGTAAGTCTCCCCTGAAATACCAGAATTATACAAATAATAAGTGTTTTCTCTCAATTCCTGTCCATTGGAGCACTGAGCTACAGCAGAGTGCAGACAGCTTCACAGCAGTGTTCTCTCACTCTGAAAGAGGCTACAATTGCAAATTGTGTCGCCAGTAACACACCTGAATTCTAATGAATTACAGTATCACGTGAAACAGGCTGAAAGCAATCCTTCACAGAGCTAAGCCAGTAACAATTTCAGCAGTGAAAGCGGTGGTTTCCCTGTTCCCACGGGTGTCTTGGTGGTTTTGCCTGATCCCTAGTTTCAATTAATTAATTTTAATGTGGCGTGTTTTACTCTTGGAATGGTATTTTTATTTGTTTGGTGGCTTTTTTTCCTCTGAACATTAGTCTTCCTTAGGGACAATCACAAGAGCCATTTCTACAAGGCAGTTTGAATTTTTCAGTAACTCTCAGTGAATAACGTGACACGACAGTGTGTGAGCTGTAACTTCAGTACAGACCCGCAGCGCTGCAGGTACACAAGAGTTTCACACGCTGGGTGTTTACAGGGCAATCTCGTCCTTGAGCAGCGGCAGTAACTCTAAAATAACTGAGTTTGGAGGGCACAGGAGGCAGGACAGCCCGGCTGGGCCAGCAGCGCTCTGTCCGTGCGCTGTGCCCAGCCCCAGCGGAGCGCTCCGGAAGGCCTGGCGGTGCAGCCCGCGGTTCCCCCCCGTGCCGGGCGAGCCCCCGGCGTGCGCCAGCCCCGGCTCACCTGCTCTCCCGGGGGAAGCCCATCCTGAAGAGCGTCACGACCACGGCGCCGCCGAGCCCCAGGTTGTGCTGCAGCGCGACCTTCGCCCCCGGCACCTGCCGCCGCCCCGCCAGCCCGCGCAGCTGCCAGCAGAGCTCCGCGCACTGCGCCAGCCCTGAAACATCGAGCGCAGAGCAGCCGTCAGCCGGCGGCCGCCCCCGCCGCACCGGGGGGACACCGGGATGTGAGAAACTCCCCGGGATCCCAGTAAAATGGACGTCCTTGGGAAACCCAAAGGAAGGGGAAGCCCTTGGCATCGCGACCCTGACACTCTCCGATTAGGTTCACCCTCAGTCTCGCCCCCACTATTCCATCAGCTCTTTCTGCAGTCAAACAAACTGGACGGGGTCCCACCGCACGCAGAGTCACGGAGTTAATTACGTTAGAAAAAAGCTCCAAGATCATCGAGTCCAACCTGTGACCAAGCACCAAGCTTGTCAGCTAGACCGTGGCACTGAGTGCCATGGCCAGTCTCTCCTTCAACACTCCACCACCTCTCAGGGCAGCCCATTCCAATGTTTAACCATCCTTCCTGTGTGAAAATTCCTCCTGATGTCCAGCCTAAACCTCCCCTAGCCCAGCTTGAGGCTATATCCTCTCATCCTGTCTCCAGCTGTCTGGGTTACAACCCTTCTTTCTGGGAGTTGGAGAGGGCAGGAAGTTCCCCCTGAGCCTCCTTTTCTCCAGGCTGAGCCCCCTCAGCCATTCCTCCTGTGCTTCAGACCTTCCCCCAGCTCCACCGCCCTCCTCTGGACATTCCTCACACGTTCCTCCTTTCCCCATCCCTTCCTCTCCCTTCCCCTGGACAACTGCACAGGTCTTTGGACAAGGCAGACAACGAATCTGCATTTCAGGCACTGAATTTTACACGTTACCAACTGGAACATTATGAAGAAGATGAGTTAAGGAGTTTTAAAATTCCCGTGATAGATGAGAATGAACAGATTTCATTCACATTCTCTCAGCCTCAAGGCGAGGGTGTGATGCAGCCTGCTCTGGAATGGTTTGGATATTTAAGAGCATTTAAATGACCCTTGTTTAGGATATAACTGGCCTCAAGACTGTTTCCAAGGGAAATGAAGCTGACAGGCTGGAGACTTGTCATTTTCTGCATTTTACTGACTTCCTCTATCCCATGGCAATGGAGAAGCAAGAATGCCAGGAAGTGCCTCTGCTTTTATCACTGTGTAACTGACAAAAAATTAACACAAACCTGGCAATGCAATACTCTCATTCTGTTCCAGAGACCCAGAGCCTCATTTATCTGGAACCATTTTTCCCCCAAAGTTTCCTAACACTTCCCCTGGCTCCCACACTTAACTGCAAATTGTATCTCACTGCTACAACTGTTTAGATTAAGATTTGGTGTTTTACAAGATTTCATCTTCTCCAGTTTTCTGACAACTTCTCATTTCCAAACAAGGAGGGTGAATTATCTTCACAAATTCAAAATCCACATTTTGTCCAAGAGCCAACTCATTTAGAAACAAGCACAGTAGTTTAAAGAAAGAAAAAAAAACAGAAACAAACAAACAAACAAACAAACAAAAAAGGGAGAATCTATGTTGGCGGGAAATGGTGACCAAGTGAGCTTCTGTTGTAAACATCAGATAAATATTTTGACATCCAAGACTTAAAGAACTGGCTTCTAGCACAGCTAACAATGGTACAGGCTATTCAGAGACAGTAAAAATCTCCAAACCCAGAATTTTAAAGGATGACATCATATTAGAATTGTTATTCAAATATTATTCAAAAGTTGTACTATTGAGCCATTATTCAGGAAAGGTTAAGCTGTGTTAACCTGCCCCGACACTTGGATTATTTGGAAAGAATTCTGGGAAGAAGCTTTGAGGCCCTCACATTTCGAGCACAGGTGGGAAGCACCTGCCTGCTCAAGACCTCTATCTCTTGTATAATGGGTGTGATTAAATGGTTTTGCATACCTGTGGCACCAAGAGGATGTCCCTTGGAAATCAAGCCACCACTGGGATTAATGACCCATTTTCCTCCATAAGTATTGTCTCCTCTGTCAATCAGGTCACATGCTCTTCCTATAAAACAGGAAAAACGTTAGAAAAATGTTCTTTTTTCATTTGCAAGTGATTTTTCAGTTCTGCTGTAACTTACCAGAGATGCTGCATGTCACTCAAACCCTAGGAAATGCTACAGCTCATATTTCACAAAGAGCAAAAATGAGCCAAACTACACTAATGAGACTTGCTTATACCATAGGAGGAAGCATAACATGGAAGAGAAGCATTTGGTACAAAAGTTGTTTTTAATTAGCAGTTGAATTGTTCTCTTGGTGTATAGAGCATTATGATATAATCAGTATAATGAAGCTATTTATATTTTGTTCATGAAACTGCAGTGGTAACTATGGTTTTGGTTAGTTGTAATTTGTGACCCCCAGGACTTGGAGGGTGAACACCAAGTTGAAAACAAGCCCTTGCCGCAAAGGCCAAGCAATGGTACCTTGGGCTGTATTAGACATTAAAATATAAAATAGTAAATAAAAGCACTCAGAAGACTAATGCTTGGAATTATTTAGCTTTGCAGAATACAGACAATTCTCCCTTTTAACCAGCTCTCACTCATTTATTCTTGTAGCAGCTTCTTCAGCCTACATTATAACACTGAAGTCTAAAAAAAGATCTCTCATGGTTCCATGGTGCCATTAAATGAGAATACCAGGTTAGATCTGCCCATCTAAATCCACAGTGGTTTAAGCCATTTCATTTATCTTTATACCTAATTAGTCCATCATTCCAAGATAAGCCTCATATACCATTAAGGCCAGACTGAGTAAGGATGGTGAGAACAGCACAATTAAATAACCATGCACGAGGCTAAGTAGTCAAATAGACAAGTACCTCCAGGATTGTTCTGCACCAATTAAAGGAATGAACCTGAAGAGCTTAATGCCCCTGTTTAAATATGTCAAACGTTTACCATTTTTGCTGCAGATACCGTAAAAACACAGCAAAAATGACAGTAGAAAACAAACATTCCAAGGCAAATACATATGTCTTCCTGTAGCTCCATAAATGTCTGTTTCAGTAACAGAGCTCAGACTTCATATACCACCTAGTGCCAGATTGTGGTATTTTCCACAACTGGTTAAAAACAAATTAGAGAAAGATTATATCAGATGATAATCTATGCAAAGCACGAATATGTTTAGAATTTAAATATATCACAAACTGAAATAGCAGTTCAATGCATTATTTACTTGAAATCCTAAAATACCTTCTTCAGCAGAAAATTTTAATGATTTTACTTACACAGAGCTAAATTCCACTGCCATTGATGTTGTAAATTCATCAAATTCACTGACATTGAACTAATTTGGGCAGACTGAGCACTGCTACACAGTTGACTTTAGATGCACCTTGATAATTTGCCAACAACTGAGGCAAAGATGTTTCAAAGATCAGTGACTTGCTAAGGCTCCCACAGGCATTTCTTGTCCTATTTTTATCTTCTTAAAAGGAAATACATAGATGGAGGGAAATCTTGGGGTAAGATCATGATAGAATCCAGCTCCAAAAAAGGCGCCTAAGACTGAGATCAGAGGAGTTCTTAATTTGGGTCTTTTTGGTGCTTTTCATTTTAATAAAACAATTATCCCCAGTGCTGCTATTACCTTCTGGACACAGTCCCAGAGCTTCATAGGTGATGAACTCATTAACTGAGAAGCAGTCATGAAGTTCAATCACATCAACATCTGTAGGTTTCAGCCCTGCTTTTTCGAAACATTTTTGTGCAGCTTTTTTAGTCATATCATAGCCAACCTGAAAAAAAAAGGAGAAATTCTATGTTAAAATATCATCACAGAAATACAGCTCACAGTTTAATTTTTACACTTAATTTTAACTCTGCTTCTATATATCCTGACAGTGAAAGAAGGAGATGGTATTCTGATTTATTTTAACGCATCACATGTCAGTTTGATATTCATATAATAAAAATTGTCTAGAAAGAAATAACACATTCTAAGGCTTACGCAAAACCTTTCTGGGGAATATCCTCTATTTCCTCAACCTTGATCACAACCCAAATTGTTCCTTTGCATGACTCAGACCATCAGCCTTTAAACAAATCCTCAAATTGTCTTGTTACCTTTTTCTGTGATCCACCTGATTGTTTTAAATTGCATTACTTTTATGAAGACAAAAAGGAAAGGAATCTTCTTTTGCTGTTCAAGTTGTTTAAAAAATGCCCTGTAAATATCTTGTTAAAAACTAGGTTTCTGATAGCCTGTTTGTAAGTTACTTACTGTCATTCCACAATCATACTCCTTGCTTATTCCATATCTGTCCAAATGAAATCAAATTTACATTCAACACAAACCATAATATGTTTGTTCACTGACATTAAAATGTTTACAGCATCACTAGGACTTACAGGTACTAAAAAAACCCCTAATCCCCAAAACCAAACAAAAAAAATCCCCACAAAACACCAACCCAAAACCATAAACAAAAAACCTCAGAAAAACCACCCCAGTGAGTACCAGGGAATACAGAATTGTGAACCTACCATCTTCATACAACTGTTTTCTGCAAATGTGCTTGGATAATCAGTAGCCATCACCTGTGCTAGAATTTCCACAGCTTTTGGCTGCAACTTATGCCTTTTCACAAACTCCTCGTTAGCCAAAATTGCAGCTGCAGCGCCATTTGATGTTGGACTGATTGACAGAAAAAAGAATGATATTATTGTTCTAAATCAGTAACGTCAATCTTCATTAGATTGTTGATCTTCCATAGATTTATCTTTTAATACAAACCAAAAAAACAACAAGCAAAACCCCACTTTCTTTGGCTGATACCACCGAAACTATAAATTCCATCAGTGCTTATTCCTTATTCAGTGCTTATTCAGTACTTATTCCATCAGTGCTTTCAGTAATATTTATAACAGACCTTTGAAAATCATGACATTGGAGTAGAAATGTGCCATTAAGGTTTTTCAATTTAGGACAAATCAAACTTTCTACCTAGCTATAAACATATAAAAACATATAAACACCCTCCAAGACTGCTTAGGAAAGGCTGAAGAGAAAAATTAACCTTAACAGCAATGGATGCACATTAGGGAAAGAACAGAATTACATGAGAGCCCCACAGTACAAAACTTATTTCAGCTCACTGTATTACACTGAGAGCAAGTATCTAGTGTTTGGTCATGACAGAGTTTCCACATTTGTTTTATTTATAAAAGAGTTTCACTTAAAGCAATCTGTAAATTAGAACTGACACACAAACAGACATTATTTAAATAGATGTCCTACCATATTTGTCTTAACATCAAGATCTATTTCACAATGCAAAGTCCTCTCCTTACCAACACTGTAAGACAGTCAAGTAATCAAAAATTTTGCGAGAATGCAGAACTTCATCTAAGGTGTACTCCTTTTGGAACTGCGAATACCTGAGGAAAACACACAGATGCCATCTCAGATTGAGCAGCAGACATACTGATATCACACTATTAGGCAACTACAGAGCTCTTTTTACAAAGCATAAGGCACCAGATAGAGAATTAATTTTTATCTCTTTCTAGAATAATTTATTTATTTTCTCATTCCATAATAAAGAACATATGCTGAAAATATTCTCAGCATATTCTAAAAATACTACTTTGCTGTGCATGATTTTTTTTTAATAACCAGGGATGTTGGCTATGGAGGCAGAGTACGTGACTCACGGGTTGTTGGTTGAATGGCTGTGGTTCTTCCATGCAATTTTGGCAAAGTATTCTGGATTTGTCCCTGAAAAGGGGAAAGAAAGCTGTGTTGAAATACTTTGTTTACTCAAACAGTGCTGACATAACAGTTTAAATATTGTGTCATAAGAATCTGACCTTTACAAGCATCTTTTAAAGAGACACACTGTGAAGAAGGCTTTCCTTAGAATTCAGCTGAGGTTTCAAAATTAGATAAAGACTACTAATCATGGCAGAGTTTTACCTGACAGAACAACCCACTTGCATATTTAACATTTACATAAAAACACAGAAAACAAATGCATTTTATTTGACGTATTATTCTATTACTGAAATTAAATGCTCATTTTCCTAACAGTGCAAAACAGCTGCAGTGAAATACTAGAGTCTAAGTCTGTTGTTTTTTTTATATGATAGTCTAAAGGTGCAAATAAAAGATGCACAAGAGGCCAGGCTGTTACCTTGAAGCCAATTCCCTTGTCTGGTCAGGGGGTAGCAAACAGCAGTGGCAGCAGCCTTGTACTAAATTAAATCCCAAACAGCTTTTGCCAAACGGTTCAGCCCCATGCCCATCTACCTATCCTAAGGCACAGGGATAAATGCAGGAAGCAACCTTAATGCTAGCATTTCTTAAAACAAATTCCCACCATTTCTTAAAAAAAAATAAAGAGAAGACAATGAAAAAAAATGTATTTTTCACAGACCATATTTCTCCATATGTTCTTTGCCAGCACTTGCAAACATCTGAGGTGCCACTGGAGCACTTGCTAGGCCATATTTATTTATCATAATTTCTAAATGTTTGTCCATAGGATTAGTTCTGTCTGCAAACTGAAAACAGAAATACAAAGAAAAACATTAATTTCATTTTCTTTTCAACATCACCACAAAACTGTCACAGATTCCAAGAAAATGAGAGGTTTTTCTAATATTTTAACAAGTCTCTGGGCAGTATGTTGCACTTCAGTGACATGTTCAGAAGTATTGATAATTTCCCAGCCATAAAAAAAAGGAGTAAATAAGCAGAAAATGTTTAACATTATAACCCCTGCACTGATTCAGGGCAAGAGTCACTGCTACGTGATTTCCATCAGGGTCACTATTTTCAGCAGGGAACTTTGGGTATTTTTCACCTCACTTAAAATCCTACAGTTAATATAGTTTCAAGTTATAAAATTAATACTCTATTCATTGTATTTTCAACAAAGCTTAGATGAAATATCATAAAGCATGTTAAAAGATAACTCTCTCTCATTTTTATCACTCACAAAATTTAACATTTTTCACCCAAACCTCTTGAATATATTATTGAATTTGGCAGTTCTGCAGTTAAATGACATATGGGCTTTAATATTGCTTGCCTTAAGGCAAAATACAAACAAACCCACACACACTTCTCCAGTAAAAACAAATATGAGTCAAGAAGCCCTTAGTTTTTGGGGGAGTGTTAACAGGTCAACTGAGTAAGCATCAGGCCAGAAGAACCAGAATCCTTCTTTGATTTGCTGTGTTGTTTGAGAAAGACACTTTAGTTACTCAAAGCTTCAATATTTTATCTGGTATTTTCCTTTCTCCCCACTAACTCAGCCTTTAACATAATCTTGGCAAAATACAACAAACATGACACATTAATTTTGTGTGGAATGTTGTAGAATTTATTTTTATAGTATGCTATAGCTGCCATTGGAATCACAAAACTCACAAAAATATTATTTAGATCAAACTAATAGTTTCTTTCATCATCATGTACAGCAACAAAGTAAAGCAAGTGGTGCTATTGAGAATACATCTCAGAGAATGAGGAAGGGTATCTCGTACAAACACAAAACACATCAAGTGTTTCAGACACTTACACCTGTAGCAAGAGATCCTTTGGCCATCCTCTCAAAGCCAAGTGCCAGAACACAGTCTGCCAAACCTTAAAATAAAATGTGTGACTATGTAAAGCACAGTGTGATTATGAATGACACTACGTACTAACAACTATTCCATTACAATCATATGTACACAAACACCTGCCAGCTGCTCTTCCTTCCTCCTTCATTTTTGAAAAAGTCAAATTAAGACGGACAAGATATTGACACAAAGATATTGATATCTAAGAATGAAAGATTCTACAGGATTGGGGTTTATTTTTAACTGTCTGACACCAATTCTCATAGACAACCAGGCATTTATGTCTCAGCTACAAACACTAAACAATCACACACAGTGTTATTTAGTTCTCAATATAGAAACATCAGCATCATTGCAAGTATCCAAGTCCACAAAGAAACTGCAAAAACAGGAGGAAATACTCATTTGCCAGTTAAATCATGGTCTGTCAGTCTGCTCTCACCCCTCCCGTCCAAAAATGTTAAACTCTTGTACTAACTTCAAGTTAAAAGAAAAAAGCTAAACTTTTTAGCAGATTCTTCTTTTCATCCTGGAGGATCCAGTTCCTGCAGTACTACAATGCCACTTGCTCTTCACTCCTCCAAACCATTATTGCAGAAACACTTAAGTGGCAGAACTGACCAGGTTCATAGAGCTCACGACACAGGAGAAGACATGTACATCCACATGCACCATCCCAGTGCATCCCAGACAATCTCTGGGCGCACAGAGCAAAACAACCCACCTCCTTCTACCAGCTGCCTGGCCATGAACAGAGCAGTGGATCCAGTAGCACAGTTGTTGTTAACATTGATGATGGGAATGCCAGTCAGACCCAGGCCGTGGTAGATTGCCCTCTGCCCACAGGTTGAGTCACCTTCAAATAGAAACACGACATTAAAAAGAGGTACAAACTCACAAAACAGAAATCCTGCCATGTATTTGGAGTGCTACCAATTCAGCTGTAAACTGGAACTTCTGAGCCGTCACCTTGAGTGTGGCTCTCAGGTATCCACAGTAAAGAGCCTCAGAAACATGATGAAAACTCTTCAGATTTTAAAACCAGGAGTTTCTCCTGTTTGTGTTCCACAGGCTGTGAATCAAAGGGACATAACTGCACTGGACAGAAGGGTCTTAGAGGTGTGGCTTGGGAGCTGCTCCAGGTATCACAGCAGACTGACCCTACTTCAGTTGCCACAATACACTCATTAATAGAGAACCAGAAGGAAATAAATGGAAAAAATCTTTTTGGAATGGAAATAGATTTCCCCCTAATAGAAAGCTTAGTGATGGCATTCCTCATATTTTATCCACACAGATGCCTGCAATTGTCACACAAGTGACATCCCAATCAAACAATACTCACCATAAACATAACCCACACATGCCTGCTTCACTGCTGAATAAGGAATCCCAGCATCAGCTAAAGCTGCCTGGCCTAAAAAACAGTTTAAAAGTTGAATAAAAGGTCAAAATTGAAGAGAGAAAAAAAAAAAAGCAGCTCTAACAACCATAACAAGCCAACCTAGAGTAGTATGTATGAGTCCTGCATTCATAAATGAGAGCTGTAGAAATTCTTCATTATATGGTGCAAATGGTTAATACAGTCGTGTACCTCAAAAGGACAATTTCATACTCATAAGGACAATTTCACAGTATTTTGAGTGCTGAATAAGCTTCTTTACCAGAAAATTTCATTCAATCAATTCTGTGTTCATGCACCAAGGTTGTTCATCCCAATGAGAGTATGTTTTGAATAATATAGATAAGTATTAAATTATTTAAGTGCATAATCCAATTTTAAGCCATTTTGCTGGCTTCAGCCTGGAAGGGCTGACCTGGACAGGCCAGTTATGGATTCGTTGAAAGTGGTCTGAGTTTTAAATCTGTTTTTTAGATGTACTTATTTATTGAACAGTAGCTTTTCCTTCATGTGTGTAATAAAATATTGGCTGTAAGATCTAAAATAAGCATCAGCAATCAAACAAAATGCTTTATTACTAAATTACCTGCTTCCTTAGCCATGTCAGGATAATCAGCACTCTTCTCATTAGGTTTTGAAAACTGGCAAGAGAAAAGGAAGAAAAACAAGCTGAGAATAAATCCCAGTGAGATTTAATTCATATTTTTCTCAAATTGGTATATTTAAAGGCTTTATATTTAATTCAGAAATAAGTTTTAAATATTGCAAACAATGTAATTTCATTGACCCAAAAGTGCATGTACAAAATCTTTACAATTCCCAAGTGCTGATGCCAGACTCTGCAGTGGATAAAAAGAGAAAATAGTGCAACTTTATGAGAGCTGAGGGACATTTCTGGTCAGTGTTAAAGAAGATCTGTGACTGTGGAGATGGACAAGAATCCTGTCCAAAGCCTGCGGGTGGGACAGAGAATAACTGTAATCTTCACTGATTTATCATAATACATGACATAATATTCACTGAGGCTTTGATAAATACTTCCCTTCCACTTTTTGTTTGTTTTTTGTTATACTCCTACTTGTAACAAGAAAATGTTTGTTCTTTGTAGAGACTTTATCATACCTTACTCCTCACCACTGGAGTAGTGATGGCATTTGTATTTTCTTTGCAGTGTGACTCATTAGAGACCACCACAGGTACATGTGGTTTGCATTTTTACATCACTAACAAAAAATGTCACTGCTGAAAGAAATCCTCATGCTAACTACTTATAATCCCAGCAATTATTTGATGTTCCCTGTGAGTATATAAAAGTTAATTTCCTGCCTCCTTCTGCTTATCACCCCGACTCCAGTTATTTGTACCACTTAGCCGTACCTTCTGCAGTGCCTCCTTTTGTTAATTTAGACAGAGAACCTACATTGCAAAGGTCATAAGAAAAACCAGTTGGTGAGTTGATCACTGTAGAAGTCTGTAAGAGTGATTGATACTGCTTGGGGTAACAGAGAGGAGAAGGGAGTACTGACAATTCCTCAAGTCATGCTTAACTGGTAACTGAGTTGATCCACTTCTGAAAATGCAGAGCCCTGGGGAACCGACAGTTAAAATCCAGGAAATACAGACTGTTGTTGTGAGAAGATATAACAAGCTTCAGCAGTCATTACATCATTAATGTTAATGAAATAGAAGCAATACATTGTAAAACACTTAGGATGCAGTATGGTGTCTGACAGGTTTTACTTGTCTCTTCTAGGAGGACATCACTAGTGAGCTCAATAACTTCTACTACTACATTCTTTGATCTAGTCCAATAAACACAATTAACAGAATTGTCTTTAACCTTTCAATTCCTCCCCTATCACACTCCATGCTGGAGAAATATCTAACAGGACAAAAAGTCATTATTTAAAAGGTGGCCAGGGGGAGGAGTTTCTGACTACCCTGGCAAATATCAAAGTTGTCTTAAGATTCATCTATCAGGACAAAAATGGTTCTTTTACTGCTCCTCATTGAAAATCATAAAATCATTTAGGCTGGAAAGGTCCTTTAAGATCAAGTCCAACTGTTACTCCAGCAGTGCCAAATTCAGCACTAAATCATGCCCCTAAGTGAACATCTTCATGTT
This sequence comes from Chamaea fasciata, assembly GCF_029207755.1. Taxonomy (NCBI): domain Eukaryota; kingdom Metazoa; phylum Chordata; class Aves; order Passeriformes; family Sylviidae; genus Chamaea; species Chamaea fasciata. The sequence goes on along the minus strand of NW_027094095.1, from coordinate 27,194,708 downwards.
ACTGAAGTTCCCCCAAGCGATGATGATTTCACCACTACCCTGGGCTACCTGTTCCTGGGTTTGACAACCCTTTCAGTGACGGAATTTTACTTAATCCTAATTCTAACCTTAAGCATGCTTTGTGGAAACTTGAGGCCAATTCCTCTTGCCCCATCACTTGTGATTTGGGAGAAGAGCCCCACGCCCGCCTGGCGACCACCTGCTCCCGGCGAGCTGTGGAGGAGCTGAGCGGGGCGAACTGTGTGCTCATAACGCAAGGGCCAGAAGAGAAAAACCCCAGGACAGACCCTGCAGGGCCCTGCCCTCCCTGAGCCCCTGCCTCGGGACGGGCCCCCGGCCAGCGCCTGCGGGGACACGGGGACACTGTGCTCGCTGCAGGGCTGCTGTATCGACCCGCTCTGTGGAGCACCACGTTCACCTTGGCCGGGGTCCGGCCTTCCGCACACCCCCAGCGAGGGTGAACTTTACGCGGAGCCGCTGCCGCCGGGCCGGGCCCGGGCTCTGCCAGCGCGCTCCTGAAGCGCCACCGCGCCCCGTGAGGGGCTTCGGCCGAGCCCGGTGGGCGCGGGCGGCCCCCGCAGCACCTCGCCCTCGGCGCCAGCAGGGGACAGCCGGGGGGCGCCGCCGAGGCCGGCCCGGCGCGGGCCGCGTCCCCCCGCGCACACACGGGTTCCGGGGAGGGCGGCGGTACCTTGGTCATGCCGACGCCCACCACGAACACCCGGCGCTGCATGACGGCGATGGCGGCGGGACAAACCCGGCTCCACTCACTGCTACCGCCGCGTCCCGCGGGCCCTCAGCGACACCGCGGGCGGGGCCAGCGGGCGGGGGCGGAGCGAGCGCCGGGGGCCGGGCCCATAGACCCGCCCCTTAAAGGCGCAGCGTCCCCCTTGCCGGGCACCGGCCGGGCGTCCCTGTCCACAGCCCGGCCGTGGCCAGTCTTACAGACATCCCTGCTTATCCCCATGAATTCCCCCATCCTGGACATTATCAGGCGTTTTTCCAAAGCAGAGGTGCAATGAAGCACGCTGCTTCTCCAGAGAAGGGCAGCGAAGAAGGGGGAGGGTCTGGAGTACAGTCCTGTGAGGAGCAGCTGAGGGAGCTGGGGGGGCTCAGCCTGGAGAAAAGGAGGCTCAGCGGGTCCTGACAGGAGGGTGCAGCCAGCTGGGGGTCAGGCTCTGCTCCCAGGGAACAACGGGCAAGATGAGAGAAATGGCCTAAAGCCGCAGCGGAGGAGGTTTAGGTTGGACATTAGGAAGAATTTCGTCAGAGAAAGGGTGATTAGATATTGGAATGGGCTGCTCAGAGGTGCTGGAGTCACCATCTCTGGAGGTGTTTAAGGAAAGACTGGACGTGGCACTCAATGCCGTGGTCTAGGGGACCAAGGGGGTGATCAGTCATAGGCTGGACTTGATGGTCTCAGAGGTCTTTTCCAGTCCCATTGATCCTGTGGTTCTGTAATTCTTTTCCTCCAGAGGTGTCTTTGGGACGGATACTTGATGAGATCATTCTCTTTTTCTGAAATGCTGCTTGTTACCTACAGATGTACTTACAGTGAGAGCTGAACATCTGACCCTTCATCAACTCACGCTTCCCTTCACCCACTCAACCTCCCCTTCCCTCACTGTCATCCTTGAGGATCTCCACGCCTCGGGCAGAACGCAAATCACCTCGGGCCTTGCACAGATCTGGCGGCACCCCGCACAGCCGGTGCCAACTTCAGCCAGACTTCTGGCGGTGGCGTTTGTGGCAGCGACCTTGTTTCGCACCGCGCGGCCCCTCGCTCGCAACCAGCCCTTCCCCTGCCGCGGGCGGTCAGCCCCGCTGACTCCCCTGGGCGGCGGTGTCCGGGAGGCGGGGCGGGCCGGCCCGCGGCGGGCGGAGGAGCGGGTTCCGGCAGCGGCCATGCTGCGGCTGTGGCGGGCCGTGCCCGCGGCGCTGCGCGGCCCGCGGGGCCGGGCGGGCGCGGCCGGGGCGCAGCGGGGCGCGGAGGTGCTGCTGAGCGCGGCCGGCGGCGGTGAGTGCCGGGACCCGGAGTGCGGCTCCGCTCCTGCCGGTTCCTGGTGGAAACGCCCCGGCCTGCCGTCGGCGTGGCGGCGTGTTCCCAGCGCGGCGCAGCCGAGCGGGGGTGACAGCCCTGCCGAGCCCGGGGCGCTCACTGTTGTTTTGCTTTCGGTTATTTCGGTTTGTCAAAAATGCTGCTGCTGAATGAACAGCTAGATACTTTTTTTTTCCCCTTAAGTTATGTGCAGGAGACCTCAACGCAACAAGTTCTGATTTGGATACTTTAGATTTTTCTAACAGCATTAACGTGCAGTGATAAAGGTGGGACAGGACCTTGACATGCCGGTGCGCATTTACCCGTGACAGCCACGAAGCAGTTTGAAGTTTGGTTCAGATTGCCATGAATTTACTGTGTAACTGTTGCAGGAGCTTATAAACAGCTCTTGGTATGTTGCTGGTTACAAAGACATCAAGTAGTTCCCAGCTGTAAATTTCCTTTGTGTCTCCGTTCCAGTGTGACACATCTCTGGTTCAGGAGCTCGCCACTGCCATAGGCAGAGGAATAAACACAGACCTTCCAGCAGGGCAGAAAGACCAAGCAAGGCAGGTGTGAGGTATGGCTGTGCACCTACAGCACACCAACAACATCTTCCAGTGTTAAGGCCTGGGAAGTGAGCAGAAGTCCAGACAAGGAAATAGGAGATGTTTTTTCTCTCCAAAGCATACAGAGGCCATTGGATAATAATTTACAAATCACATGTGCAAAGGAGAAGTAGGTAGGTGTTGTGGTTTTGTTTTTCTGCTTGGACTTAGGAACTTTGAGTGGAGTCCTTTCTGCTGATGAACTTATAGTGTTGAAATTAAATGGAGTTCAATTTTAAAATGGTTCTGGAACATGAACTGAGAGTGATCTGTGTGTGCTGTTCTCATTGCAAGCAGCAATCCCAAGACGATGGTTTCCTTCATTAGGGAATGTACCTGAACACAGTAAGGCTGTACAATAAAAAATAATTTAAGTAACATTCAAAGGAGAAACTTAAGATGGATCATTTGGGTTTTGGTTTGTTGTTTGGGGTTTTTTTTTCCCATTTCTGCAGTGATTCTATGATATATGTTCTTGGATGTCCTTTTCACTTTCATTTTCACTGTCTTTTACAGTGCTACTGAATTTTACAGGTGTTCTGCATAACTGGGGTTTGTAGGCATGGTGTGCCACCTCCAGTTTTAAAATAACTGTTTTAGAAAATACTGTATGCATTTCAGGAAGGAGAAGATGCAGCATATGCAGATATTATTCCCAGTTGAATTACTGTGTCAGAGAAGTAAATGAAGTATAACTGAAATTGTCTCCTATTACTAAGGTATTGCTGAAATCCTAATGAACCGACCCCACGCAAGAAATTCACTGGGAAAAGTATTTGTAAATGAAGTGAGTATGGGCCTGGCGTGTGAGTGTGTTTGGAACCATGATCACTAACTAATTGCAGTGAGAGTAGTTGTGGGAAATCGAAAAAAACCTCATGATGAAGGGCAGTGGAAGATGCCATTGGGGCAAGGCAGGTGAACCGAGAGAAAACCAGAATGTAACAGCTACTGCCTCAGATGTGGACAGAGATATCTGGGTTATTTAAGTTAATTTATTGAAGTTAACTCAGATGCAAGTTAATGTCCTTACTTGTGTCATTACAACAAAAGCATACTTATTGTCACACCTTAGCAGGTGATGACAAGGACGTCATCAAGGACGTTCAAGTATGACATATCCTAGAGAAAGTCTGGCTTATGCCTGGACAGGAAGGGAAGTTTTAGGTACAGCAAAGGTTCATCTCTGAGTGGAGGGAAAAAAGAGATGGGGAAATGTGTCATTCTGAATTTTTCGTGGAAAAACCTGCAGGTTCCACTTACATAATTTCCATGAATTTTCTGGCAACTGCAGGGAAAAAAAACCAAACCACTTGTATCATAGATTAGGAACTCTCTATAATTTCAGTGTATATACACATCCATATGCCTAATCTTTTTCCTCTCTTGTCTGCACTCCCTCCCTCGTAGCTGTTCAGTGTCCTAGAACAGCTCCGCTTCGATGAGCAGGTGCGTGTGGTGGTGTTCAAGAGCCAGGTGAAAGGAGTGTTTTGTGCAGGTGAGTACCAAAGGCTCTGCAAACTATTCTCAAAAAATGTGGTGGCTCTGAGGGATATGTGTCAATCAGATCATGCAGAAAAGCAGTTGGAAACGAGCGCTAAAAGATATAAAAATAAATCTGTCAAAAGGGTGCAGAGGAGCACCCTCATTAAATATCCACACTCCGACTTCCATGGACCTTACTTAACAACAATACTGTATTTTAAATGGTCTGTCCTCTGAGAGGGACAGGAGGGAATATTTCAGATGTGTTTTCCCGGGTTCTAACCTTTTTCTCCTTTATTTAGGAGCAGATTTAAAAGAACGTGCAAAGATGGATGATGCAGAAGTTGGAGAGTTTGTTAGAAGACTGAGAAATCTTATGGATGAAATAGGTAAAGGATTATATCAGTTGTAAAATTTATCCTGGACCACCTGTAGTGAAACATTTAGAAATGCTGTAGGAGGGGATAACCAGCAGTTTATCCACCTAGGAATAGCTTTCTAAATGGCTTCAGCTTATGCCTGAAAGAGAGATTCAATTAGAATTAAATACCAACCATCCTGCTGCCCCTCCAAGGACAAGATGCATTTATTTGTTCCACACTTCTGTGGAATCCTTGGGAGGCAAGTGCTGTGTTGGTTGTCCCACTTCCAGTACATGTTCAGAAACACTCAAAATATGACAGAGACCTAAGAACATGGATTTGAATCTCCGAATGGATTTGGTAAATGGATTTGTGGAATTTGCGGTTGTGTCTACAACTCCCTTACCTCCCTATTCTTTTTTTTTGCAAAAGGAATATGAACTTCTGCAATTAATTTTCTTTGTCTATTTATGAATTATTCTGCTCTCACTAGAAAGAAATGCCAAAGTCAAATCTGTCTAAAGTACCAATCAGAATTGCGATAATTTTTTTAAAATGACAGGAGCAGTCAGAGGGGTGGTTACAGCAGAGAACTAGCTCACCTCTGAAGTTTGCATCCAGCTGCCTGAGTATTTAAAAAAGTATCAAGCAGCTAATCTCCACATACATCAAGTTCCTCAACTCTGAGGCAACCTAGTTAAACAGTGTTTACTGTTCCCGTTTTCAGGAGCCTTGGCTAACAAAAGCACCACAAAAACTGAGTGTTGTGACAGGGTCTAGGGATGGTGTCTTCTCTTTGACTGTTTAACTGCAACAGATGAATATTCATGTCATAAATTTGCAAGGAGAGGACTGATCCTGTTTTGCATTGCAGTACTTTGTGTTCGCAAGCTTCTTTGCACAGAAGAAGCATGTTTTGCATTCTTACAAAGAAGGGAGAAGTGCAGGAAGATCATCTTTACTGTTTCCAAACCGAAAATTTGTGGCAGAAGAAAACAAGTTCTTGAGCAATTCTGAACTGAAAGCTTTAGAACGTTAAGGATTTAAATTCCAGGAGCACGTGAATGAAGAACTTGTGGAACATAACTGTGCAATCTGTGCTCTCTTCTGTAGCTGCCCTGCCTGTGCCCACGATCGCTGCCATCGACGGCTACGCCTTGGGTGGTGGATTGGAGCTGGCCCTGGCCTGTGACCTCCGAGTGGCAGGTTTGTGGGGCTCAGTGTAGCAATCTCCTGGTAATTAACTGATTAATTGATTAATTAATTGATGGCTGCATTTTAAGGAGAACTTACACACATGACAGTGGATTGTTAATGGAGTGCAGAAGCCTGAGAGAAATTTAACAAGGTTGCACAGAAATTGTGACATTTAGTTACTATTTGGATAGTAGTTCCCCGGCTTAAGAAGTAAAGCCTATTTTTAGGTAAGATTAGGATTACTTTAGAAAACTGTTTATTAGTAGGATTGAACAGTTATTGTAACTTAACACTGGATCAGATATACTCTGGCTAGATCTAACCTTCCCAGCTTAAATCAGTTTGGGTTGGAAGACTCATTTCTTCTGTTTCCATGTTTCCATCCATTCTATTTTATTTAGCAGGGACCCAAGGTTCATTTTTCTAGCTAAAATTGCTACACTGGGGTAAGCAGACTTGAGATGGACATTGAGTTAGTACTGTAGTATTCAGACTTTCTGGCTACCTGGAGAAATGAAGTTCCAGTTCAGTACTGACAGCTTCTAATTTTATTGATCAGTTCAATCTGGAAAACTTCTAGTTATACAAATCAAAATGTAGCTAACCCTTCATTTATTTTTTTAATAGCTTCATCAGCTAAAATGGGCCTTATTGAGACCACACGAGGACTTCTGCCTGGAGCAGGTAACCTTCATTAAATCTTAACCTTCATCAAACCTTCATTAATATTCATTAAATCTCACTTTCTCAGCTGCATTGTAAATATTTTGCCATTAGAGTGTGTTCTTGAACACTTGAAGTGTTTTGAATGTAAATTAGAAGTAGCATCTTACAGTCATGAAAAGGATCTGTGAATCAGGAGTTGTGTCTCAGACTCACTCTGAATTTAGCCGAGTCCCTTTACACCATCTCTTTTTTAGCAAAAATATTGAAGCCTATCAGATGCCTCTAAAAATGTTAACATATTCAGCCAGTAGTTATTAAAGAAATATACGATCCCTTCATTTTTTAAGTCTCCTGGTTTTATAAGGAGACAAAATACTTCTGGGGCATTTGTCAGAAATGGAAAATGGTGTTTTCCCCGTTGTCCTAAGGTGGAACCCAGCGCTTGCCCAGATGTGTTGGAATAGGTCTTGCAAAGGAACTCATTTTCACTGGCAGACAGATTGATGGAGAACAGGCAGCCTCCATGGGGTTGGTAAATCACTCAGTGCCACAGAACAGCGAGGGAGATGCAGCTTACCAGAGAGCTTTAGCTTTGGCTAAGGAAATCCTACCCCAGGTAAGTGCATTGTTCATGGCATCAATGTAAAAACAGCATTTGTGCTCCCCCTGAGAGAGCAAACACCTGAAATTCCTTTCTCTGAAATAATGAAGTCTTGGCTCCTCATCTTTAAGTCTCTTTAAGTCTGTTCCTTTTTGTGAATGCAGTTTCTGTAGGAACAAGTGTTAACATCCAGCTGCTTAACCCACAGCTGTTTTACCCCCCAGCTGCAGCCACACAGACCTGCAGGACACATTGAAACCTCACACTGTGTTCATCTGTGAACTGCAGACAACACCAAACTGATTTGTTAAAAAACTCTTTATTAACTTACTGCAAATTTCTGTAGACTAAAATGTCATTTGGAGCTAGGATAATAATGCAACACTTTATCTATTATGAATTAATGTGAATTTAATTAATTTTTTTTGTGGTTTGGTTTTGTTTTTAATAAAGGCACCATTTGCTGTGAAAATGGGAAAACTGGCAATAAACAAAGGAATGGAGGTAATAATTATTTTTGTTTAAATACTGAGGTGAATGCAAAGATTAGCTGCTGTTACAAATTATTACAGTAAAAATGTTTAGAATAGATGAGTTATAAATTTTTTTTAATGTCAGACATTTAAAAATTTTCTTTAAAAATAAAATAAAAATGGCAGGATTCTTTTTTCTACAGATACTAATACTGTACTTCTAATATTGGAGTGAAGATCACTTACTATGACTGTTTGAGAGTGACTGAGTGCTCTCATTGATTTGAGAGCTATGAAGTAGCTTTGGAGGCTCAAACCTCACACCTTTCCTCTCCTCCCCAGGTTGACATTGCATCAGGGATGGCTATTGAGGGGATGTGTTATGCCCAGGTAAACTGCCTTCAGAATTCATTCCTGAAAGGAACAACTGTATGTTAGTTATAGAATGAGCTTTACAAATGGTTTTAGTTTAATAAATTCAAAATGATTCCTCCTGTAGTTCTTTGTGGCAAGTTTTGAGAGCAGGCACCTTTCTCAGCTAATGGCACAATACAGGGTATTTCAATATTACAATATAATGTGTCTCTCAGCATATTTTAAGATGATGAAATATGAAGATTATGGAAAACTGTTTTTCTATATAGATCTATGGGTTTTTTCCTAAGTGCTTGGTGAGTTACACTACAGCCTTGTCTCTTTTGTCCTAATTGCAAAATATGGAACTTTATGTAAAGAAAAGCAATCTCAGTCTTAGACCACTACTGCCAAATTAGTCAGGACTTAAAAACACATCAGACTTGTAAATGGAGAACATACCTCTTTCTTTTCTTGTTTTTCCTCATGTAGAATATTCCCACCAAGGACCGTCAGGAAGGGATGGCTGCCTTCAGGGAGAAGCGACCACCTCGGTTCACTGGCAAATAAGGCTTTCTCCTTCCCCTTGAGTTTTTGGAGATAAAGCAGGACTGAGGAGGATCCACTGATTTCTTAGGATTATTTTTATGACACCATTCTGTGCACTTAACTCCTTGCCTAGGACTGCACTTCTAACTACTCCACTGGGTAATTTTTCTGTATGAATCTCCAAATAAAGATTTAACTTTGTAGACCTCATCTTTAAAGCACATTCAGCTGAAGTTAGGGGTTATGGCTCTCACACAGATATCAGGCAAGGAATGTGGAGAAGCTTTGTCTCACCATAAGCAAATAAATTTTAAAAAAGGCAGAAAACATATTGCATCTAAACAGGAAAAACAAACATTGGAGAGAAAATCAATTTATAAAGATGTATCAATGCTCTTCCAACTGCTTTGACAGAACACGCAGTACTAGCACAGAGCAGTGGCCCTTCACCCCAGCTCTGCTGTGAGTAGTGCATCACTGACCCACTCTGTGCACCCAAATTCACCTCCCTTTGGAACCAGTGCTTGAGAAAACACGTGCCCTGTATGTGCACAGATACAAAAGGCCATCATATCAGTCTGTGCCAGACATCCAGAGCACATAAATATCTCTCCAGCACCTGCTTTCCTCTGTTGGCTGACTGGAAGTTGAGATTATTTTCTCCCTCTGCTTTGAGGTTCTCCAACACTAAAACATGCCACACAATTTAACTCTACAGCTTCTTACTTCCCTAGACTGGGGCTTTCAAGCAAAAGTGAATTAATCAGCAAATGTGGTTTTAGGAAATGCTTTATAGGTTATCAAAATAAGACGTGGCTTACCACATTGGAACTTGGTGGTATGAGAGTATCAAAGGAAACCACAGTTTCACTTGTGCCAAAAGTGTGTGGGAACCTTACCAAATTATACACATACTAATTTTCTATGTGAAGATCTGCAAAAAAAGCCAAGTCAGGATTTCCAGCCTTCACAAAATATGGTAAATGCTACAGGTGGAACACAAAGTTTAACAGCTGCTTCCAGAATTATTCTACCCTGGCAGAAACTCCTGAAGCTGCACAAGAGCATGAAGAGGCCTTTCTATAAGTGGCGTATACAAATAGATACAGTGCATTTATACCTTTGTAGGCATGCAGAATTTTCAGCTTGAGAGAATTCTGATTGCCTGAAGTGTGGGGGAGCAAAAGAAAATGAGTATTTAGCATCTCTGCACTTGCTGGTTGCAGAACTTTAGAAGTGACATGTCTTTCAGACATCTGGCCTGATGCCACCATCATCCTTGCATTTTGTGCTGCATGGAGGAGTAGATTTTTTTTCAGTTAAGTTGCTTCAGCAACTTCTCCTGTTATTAGGAAAAGACAGCACTGTAAGGAGAGTTGTCATCTTTATTTTAAAATCTTGTAGCAATTGATTTATATTCATTCTGTTGACACCAATTTTGACAAGTTTTGTGTTCCATTTCATGTAACAGAAATTCCATAGCAGACATCTTAGAAGGGTGGTGGGTATAAGCCTGTAGGCTGATTTTAATTTTTAAACCACCTTCATAATTCAAAGCTACAGCCAGCTGAATTTCTGTTGGAATTGAGAAAACTTTATATAACCAGATCCACAGATGAAAATGATGCCAGCCCAGCCAAAATTATACTCTTGTACAAAAAACAATTACACAACACTGATTAAATTACTGGATCAGTACCTTTTGAAGTTGCTGAAATACACATCAATTAGGTTATTGAAGATTAGAGGTGGTGTTTTTATGTGAAGGATGGGAGGTGGGAGGGAAAGGACTTAAAAATAGTAAAATACGGTCATCACGAAGAAGCCATTTCTGCTAGTAAGCTACCAAACATAAGTTTTCTTTTTATATTCAACTACCCAATATTTACAGAAGTCTCTGAATATCAAGCAGTTGCCATGGAAATATGGAGACTAAGCAGATAAACAAAAACACCTGAAATTAAATTGAATTTGAATGGACATGCAGTTTGCTTCCATCACTTGCATTGTATCAGGCATCTGTACACTGTGCAATATGTTTCATTCAAAACATGGTTTGAAACCCAAAGGTAACCAAGAAAGAAATAAGTTGTTACAATTAGCATCTTTATGTAAAATTTCACACTCCACAGACAATGCAATTGACACAGGGCTTACACAGAACATCGGGTGATATTTTGCACTCACTGTGATGGCTTGGAAATATAATTCACTGCTCAATACTGACGGAATATTTACACAAAATGAGAGCAATCACTAGTCTCTTACAAATAAGGTGACCAAATATCCCAGCCTTCTATGAATGCAACATGCAACTCCCTCCATGATGAAGTCATGTCAGTTATTTTGCTCTAATGAGCCTTCTCCTATCCCCATCAGTATCCTAAAAACAAAAGAAAGATAGCACACACAACCAAAAGTAGTCACACAACAACAAAACCCCATTCTTGTTATAAAACTTAAATTCTCAAACGTCCTTTTAGTACTGTCTCATCCTAGTTCCATTCCTACTGCTTTACTTCAGTGGGTTTCCCCTTTCCCTGAATGTGATGCTGGAGCAGGGAGGACTCTGGAGAAATGAACTGTAAAATGGCATTGTCCCAGCAGTCAGGAAAACAAAAGAACATGGCTTGCAGGCAAAAGGAAAAGGAAGCTGAAGACCCCGTTTGTCTAGAAGGATGATGAGACCGTGGACATTTTGGTCGCCTTAGTTACAAGTCTCTCTGTCACCTGCATGCATGGACTTCTGTTTTAGCCTGTAAATGTTGATCTCACAACCACACACAGTTTTATTCAAACACCAAACTGGTGAACAGTGTTATGAACAGCAATCACAAGGATGGAATAGCCTTTTCTCCCAGAAGTCACAAAACAAGGTACTCCTTGAAGTCTTCTTTGCAGCTGTGCACATTGATCTGTACAAGTCCCATCTCCTGGTAGCCAGCACTAACCCTACAGGCATGACCAGCTCAAGCTGTGACCCTTTACAAGTTGTGTACGAGGTTGCCATTAAAGGTGACGTTCAGCAAGGTTACCACACATGGCTTGGGTACCACAGATACCAGCAAATCACTTTAATGGTGACCAATATATTATAAGTTACTCCAACTACACACATATCAGAGAGGATTATTACAGAGACAATACTTTACACTCCTCTACCTGCAGCTTTCAGTTTGGTTTGGTTTGTTGCTGTTTTCTACAGGGTGGTGGCCTCCCATGACGCATAATGTGTTTTTCTAAACTATCCAGGATGGCAACAGCAATCCTTTGGACATGGGGATCAGTGTGGACGTTTTCCTTGATGTTGTACAAATGCTGCAAACCTCCTTCTTCAATTAACATGCTGCAGTATCTGGCGGCTGTAATAGGATTACAAATAGGGAATTAAAACCAGAATTATCTAGGGTAAAGGTAGCAGATACTGTAAACACTGATTCAAATCCACTTTTATCTCCAGGCAGTATTTAAGACACTCCCTAAAGTGTCCACAGAAGTGCACGAGTACTTTAACAAGTGACAACACAACAGAGTTATTTGGACAGGACTCTAGCTGTAATCAGGTCTCTTACCAGTCTGTCTCAGCTGACTAAAAAGTGTCCTGTAATATGCACAGTATTCTCTCTTGCCCCACCTCCTCTAGGGGCATGTAAAATGCACATAAACAAACCAGAAGAAACGGGAATCAAAAGCACTGTAGTGTCTAGGAGTATCCAGGTAATAATACAGAACAGTAACCAAAAAAGCGTATCAGATATACCACACCATTTGTCCAGACTTGGAGAGCGAATACTAACTAGTTCCTTCCAATAGTTTGCCAAATACATTGACGGTGGCCTCTCATAAGTTGCTACAAATGCCTTTTCAGGTTTTTTTCCACTTACATTCTAGAATTCAGTAAGTTGGAATCACACTATTAAGAGCAGGGAACAGCTATAAAAAGAGCTGTAGGGTGAATGTAATGTGCAAGCTCCAGAAGCTGTTATGGAAAGGTCAGGATGACTGTAATGCAATCCACAGGGCATTACCTCAGATGGGCCCAATTTCACCATTCGTCTCAGTGATGCAACACCAGACTTGTTTTAATGCTGATGTTGAGCATTTCACTGGGGATCACATTTACTGTGGGCACTAGTAATATTTGAGTTAGGTTACCTCACTGAGGTGACTATGACATAAACAAACAGCAGCAGAAGGAAAAAATATACCAAAAATTTTAAACCAATTACTTCCAGACTACTTTACACTGTCATCTATAAGAGAGGGTCAAAATAAAAAGCATCTCCTCTCCAGGACTGCTAAAAGCTTTCTTGGTACCAAGCACCAAAAGCTGAAGATTTTCCCCCCAAACATACCTTCGTATTTCAGAATTAAACACACTTACCCCCAGAGTAGGTTATCACATTTGCTACCAAACACTTTGTTTCTCTGCAACTTTGTCCAGAAGCTTCTGGCACCAACTACCATCAGAACTAAAGGAATTCCATCTTGGTCTCAAATCAGGAATAGGCCAATATAAAACTCAGTAGCATGTTAAAAGCTCAGAGGTGAGGGCAGACAAAATACCAAAAATAAATAGAACAAATAGGACAACGCAAAGTTGACAGGACTGCGGGACAAAGATAAATTACAGGACCTAATTTAAAATCTGTTTGCCAGATCTGACCAGTAAAATAGTTCTGTCAGAAGAGTCTGACTTCAACATGAAAAACCTCAGAGATTTCTGGCCAGTACCCTGGGAACAGTGGCTCATTATAGTTATGAGCTCTGTGAAGGGCAGCAAAGCAGAATTCTGTGTGCAGTTATGTATTATGTCATGTTATTGGTTGGTCCTGAATAGATGCCTTACACTGCCGCAGTAGAGATTTATGGGACAGGCATAAACAAGTCTAGATGTGCTGCCATCAAGGAGATTAAAAACTGGCACAGAAAACACTTTAAATACTTCAGAAGAAATCTGCTTTATATAGATATGTTCATGCCAAAATTTTCTGTCAAAAAAAAAAAAAAGGCATTAAAAGCCAGGAAGGTTTGTCCCTCCTACATTTAGGTATGGTTGGGGGATTGTTTCCTTTTCCCAACACTTGTGCATTACAGCAAATACTCTCAAATCATTCTACTTCTCATTTTGCAGATGGGAAAGAGAGATTAAGAAAGTGACATTTATGTCACAGCAGGTTACTGCAAAAAGGCAATTAGAGATGAGAATTAACTATAGCTTCTGTTCCCATAGTAAGACACTGCTACCTGCCATGGCCATTACTCTTAACTTAAAGGGACTTTGTTGCCCAGCATTAATATTTGCATATTTTATTGAATAAAAAAAAGTGTGCATGCAAAAAAATGTAATTAAATCTTAACAAATCCACATTTTGGAATTAATACTATGCATCTAACTGTAAAATTTCAGTTATAAGAAGAAATGTAAGGAACTTTTACAACTCCCTTTTTCTGCCCCCTTTAGCCAAGCCCCAAATGCAGTTTCTCCAGAGGATTAGGATTAAATAGCCCAGAGATCCTCTTGTTTCCCACTTCATGCTAGTGAATCACATATCCAAAAATAAGAATTTTAAGGATAATATTCTCTCAATACATACGATTTTTGCTGCAGACGTGCTGCATGGCCCACACTGCCCATAATTGGACACCAGGTGTCATGAAACAGCCAAGTAGTGGAAAAAATGGATTGAAAGACCTATTAAAAAAAAAAAAAAGGAGTGAAACAGTTACTCGCTTTAGTACTAGATATTATTACTTCAGAGGTCATATGTCTGGTCATATGTTAACTACAGGAGACACTGATAAACATTAAGAGGCTGTTCTGCCGCATCTAAAACTCATTTAAGACAACTACTTGCAAATATCAGATTATAGTAAATATATGGTATGCTTTTTTTTCCACCCCCCAAACTCATGGTCACAAGATAAGACAATAGTTACCTGTAAGCCACCATCTCACAATCTGGGGTTGGCCAATTCAAAATGGCAGCATGCTGCAAAATACAGAACCAAGAACATTGATTGTTAAATACAAACATTGAAAAAATAATAGAAAAGACTGTGATAAAATTCACCATCATTTCTGTACCAGCTGTTCAAGGAGAGACGTCCTCTGGCTGCGACTCAACGTCCAGGCCTGCTCTCCTCGAGATATCAGGTGAGCAATAATCCCTGCTGCAAAGTAGCTGACTTCCACCTCCACACTGTGCAACAACTTACTGATGTGGTCTATGAAGTCCTTCCACATTAATTCAGAATGGAGTTCTTTAACTTCAGCTATGTTATTCTGGAATGGGGAAACAAATAATAATAATAATAAAAAATTATCAGATCTCTGTACATCCAGGGGAGCACCACATGCCAAAATACTATTTTTGCTTTAGGGAATTTTTCTAGTCTAATGCAGAAATTTGCTTCAAAACAAAGAGGCTTTCTCGTATATGATTTTATGCCATTAACATGTAGATTATACTAAATCAAAGGCTGATTTTAACATTCTCAAGCACAACTTGAGACAAAAAGTGCAATGCATTTTTTCAGCAGTGCAAAATTCTGCATTCCATTGACTTTTGACCTACTTTTTGCAATTAGACTAATGTGAAGCCTCACTCGCCTTTCTTAAAAGCTCTTTTTATTTACTCTAACCATCAATTTCAATATAATTTTTGAGGAAACATAAAACAGTCCAAAAAACATGTCAATTGTGAATAACACAAACTACAAGGATTAAAGGAGAACATAAAAAATATTAGGACATGAAAAAATAACTTTTCAGATTAACATAGGGTAAAAAAAAAAAACAAACCCTTTCAAAATAAAAATTTTAAAGTATATATTTCAGACTTTTTTTCTTTTTCATCTCACCAAAAGTCCAAGAACTTTCTGTTGGATGGATGATTCAGATGGAAAAGACTGTGGATAAAGGAAACAAAAACCAAGTAAACATTTATGCTTTTTCTTGAAACAGCTTTAATTATAAACCTGTGTTGATAATCCACCACCAAGCCCCACTTCCTCACCTCTAAGACTCTCATGAAAAGTTCTAGCCCTTGGTTTTCAATAAAGTGCCGACACGTCGTTGGAGATTCATCTGTGAGGTTCCAAAGTGCACTCAGTGTGAACTTGAGGGTGGTATCTACAAGATTCTGATTTGTTTTCTGTTTAACTATTTGTAGAAGTTGCTGGGGGTCGAAAAAAAATCAATATATGTATTAACTCCTCTGCTTTTTTCTATACTAACTGGGCAATGCATAGCTGTCATTTATATGCAGAATAAAGATATACACGTTTAGAGTGAAACTATACAAAATAAACCAGCTATTAAACTTTTTACCTCCCCTCTGAACATGGCTGCCTGCTAAAGGAATTCCTTTGTTTCTGCAGGAATTACATGTGCAGGGCTACTACAGGTGGCACGAAGCCATCCACAGAACTCAGAACCTTTACAGCAATATTTACTTCAAATATCCTCATTTTGAGCATCTTTTACCTTAAACAATGAATTTCAAATCAAGATATGTCTTTCTATTTTACTTTGCATTAACTGTGTTGAGTTTTTCCACTTTGGTTTACTTTCTAACCAATTTTCACACGAACACATGTTAATATGTTCTTAGAATCTTATCTCCTTATCTTTACTTTGTATCTTCAGGAATACTGTTAGTATGAACAGCTGGAGAGGATGGGATGGCAGGAAGGCATCTGACTTACCCTAACAATGAAGAGCTCTGCACCAAGTTGAGCTGTTTGCTCCGTGGAAAGCTGGAAGCAAACAAAAGCAGATCAACATTTTTTTTAGACTTTAGAAATGTTATCCTATCATCTCAAAGCTTAATTCCATACCTTTGCAGCAAGAATGGAAATTATGGCTACAGCCATCCTTTGCATGTTTTGATCTTCATGATTACACAGCCACTGCATAACAAGTTTAGCTGCTTCAAACCTGGAAGTCAAAAATAAAAGTGATTTTCATAAGTCTTACAAGTCTTACTAAAAAAAAATGTACACAACAGTAGAAGTATGCTTCATACCATACAAAACAAAAAGACACAGTGAAATTGCAGATATTGTATGAGCCTCTGTCAGCTTTAAGTTGTTGGCTTAGTGTCTCTTATTTCTAATTATGTATAAAAAGTGCACAGGAATTGCTCCCACAGAAGGAAGAAAAATTTGGCACAATCTCCTGAAACATCGGATCATCACACTTCAAAGTAGTCGGACAAAATATTTGAGTGGAAAAATGTCGGCAAAAAGCAAGCCCAGAGAAAAGCTGACTTGTGTCACATGGAATTAAGGATAAATCCATCCAGGGGAAGTAAAAAAAAAACCCTGTATAGCAAAGGATTTTTTCAGACCTATACTCAATGGTATATATTTGGGTCAACAGACCTAAAACAATATAGGCCAGATAAATTCAGCACACTGAAATGATTTAAACTGAGCAAAACTGGGGCCAGAAACAAAGCTTCAGAAGAAAAATATTCTGCAATGCTACAACTCATTTCAACTGACATCTAAAAACTTGCCTGTTAAATGGAACATCCTGAAGGATTCTGTCACTGCATAGTGAAAGAAGGCAATTCTTTTGCAGCTGTGAGAAATGAAAAATAATTTCATCATTAGAAACACACACATTTCAGAATACTTTCTTCTTGTTGTTGCACACTACAACGACACAGACTCTGACTTCAGAAGGCTGAAAAGGTGACTCTTATTTTCGGAAAACGTTTTCCTTTTTATACTCATCTACACAGACCAATTTGATTGGTGACAAGACAAACCTCTTCAATCACATTGGTCAGACTAGAGGGACATCAAGAGAAGCCCCTCCTAGGTTAAGTACGTAAACATTCTTGTCGTTACCAAAACATGCCTCTTGTTTACAGAAAATTCCCTGGGAAAGGAACTTTCAGAAACCAAAACACCTCAGGCACTAACCAGGGCTACACTTTCTCGCTATGAACACATTTCCGTGAGGTCTTGGGATGTGGGGAAAGCTTTTGTTAAGACCCACAGGACAGAGAATGCCAGGGAAAGCAGGGGAGTTTAGCCTGGTACCTGCTGATGGTTTGGGAAGTGCTCCATGGCCTTGAGGAGCAGGTGGGTGACGTCTGCCAGGAGGCGCACGGGCATCCCGGCCGCCAGGTCCTGCTTGGTGAGGTTGAAGACGCAGGCGCTGGCCGCCAGCTGCACCGGCAGGTTCAGGGGGTGGTTCCTCATGCCGATCACCACCAGCTGCAGCACAACAGTTTGGCCCACGTTAGCTGCTCACACATTTGCACACAGACCCCCAGAGCAATCTGCCTCCTGCTCGAGGCCACAACAATGACTCACGGCACCCAACTCCTGCCTCCCTTGTGCTTGAGCAAGAAATCCATCTGGTGGGATTTTAATTCTCAAGGAATAACATTTCCTTCTGCTCAGCAATTCAAAACTGGCAACTCCTGCAGCCCCAAGTCCTTCTGCACAGCTCGTAGCAACCTCTCAAAGAAGAGGCTGCACAGATTGCAAGAAATTCCTAGAAAGAGCCAGGCTGGGATAAAATCACCAAGCCCTTCCAGAAGTGAATGAAGCAGGACAGAGTTTCTGCAGTGCAACAGCAATGATGCAGTGCCTTGTTGTATGGTGATGAGCCACTTCGAATCACAGCCTGAGCTCCTAGGTCAGGACAGATTTTTTGCAGCTTCTTCCTGAATGATGTTTTTGGATATCTATATTGATTGTGATCTCACCTAATAAACACCTAATAACAATATTTTTCTTGTTGATAATTGACTGGAAAAGTCTTTTAAGTAAATTTAAGGCATCTTGGTTCAACACCAAAGAGGATAAGAAAAATAAAAACCATGTGTCCTACCAATGCCTCTTTTTAGGACCCCTACAAAACTTAGACCATCTCTGCTGTACTAGACACGGAAAGCCAATGCCTCGAATGGATTTCTAAGGAAGTTTCTGGGCTCCAGGTTACAGCCCCATACAGGACACTAACAATATCCATTCACCCATTACCATACTGGAAGGTGACAGTAGAGAAACTGTCACTAAATTCTTTCCTTATTATTACTGTTTAGTGAGCATCAGCAGAAGGCACTGCCATGTCTGGTGAATAAGGGTAGACAGACTTTTGATTAGAACCCCAACAGATATGATCTAATGACAGAATTCAGCATCTGAAGAATATTTCATATCATATTCAAAGTTATGTGAAAAAAATTAATTTACATGCTACTAAGTTTAGATAATTTACGTTAGTACAGAACAATTTTACCTAATACAAAACACCACAGGGCATCCTCTACATCACTCTTGCTTAAATAGTTCTTTACTTTTATTTAACATTACAATTTTAACCTTAAAAAACACAACCAAAAAGGTAAAAGTTTATAAACTGATTTATACCAGGGTTTTCGGGATGAGATCATGAAGAACACACGAGAACCATCAAAACTATTATTTTACCTTTAAAATTTCAGGCTTAGTTTTTTCCATGACATGTGTCAGGCTGAATAAATGAAAGAGTGCTTCTCTCACAAAGAAGGCCCGTTCACTGTAACGCTTGAGTGCTTCTGAAATCTGAGTTTCATTTGCTTCCCCTGACACCTGTGAACACAGAAATAATCTTTAGTTCAAGATGTCAACATTTTACTTTCAAAGTTTCGTTCTCAAAAAATGCAAAGCTGCAGTTTCAAAGGCAGTGATTTGGCCAAGCCCTTCAGTAAGCAAATGACTGCCAGCCTGCTCTAGCTTCCATTTAATGATATTTTCTCAGTTTGTAACTGTAAATTGTAAAATTAAAGATGGTTTTTTCTTCAATCCTACTATTTAATGAATCATTGCTGCAATCACTGTTTTTTTAAAATTCTTAGGGCAGCATGCAGAACTTGTTCTACTTAACATGGCACATACAAAAAAAGCAAAATGTTCATATATAAAGTGTCACATTCTGTGCATCCTCTATTGTATACAGGCAGGGGTTTTTTTAAACTTCTGTGATCAGGAATATATTACAGCCTTGAGAGAACTGACAGCATCTTGGATTTTGTTTTATATTCTCTACTGATTAGAACAGGGCAACCCTGTCTACTGACACGTTGTACAGCCAATTATATCCTACGTGAAAAATTTCCACTTGGTTTCATGTTCTCAACTATAATATCAGCCTAATGTTCATAATCAAATTTCACAGGGCTGCTCTGAAGACAGTAATATTTTACCTCTGCTGTTTCTATGAGTTCTGTGTCTTGTTTATTCTTTAGCAGTATCTAGACTAAGCAGTTGAATATTTCAGTAGAGTTACTAATGAATTTAGGTCATTAAAAAAAAAGGAAACAAAACCAATCACAGCCTACAGTCTCTTCTTGACACCTGTGCCTTAAAAAGGAATGCAAACTGCACTTTGCAAACCACAGTGCCACAAGTCCATTGTGACTTTCACATTACCAGAACCTTCTGCCTTCCTGCCTTTTCACAGCACAGACAGTATCATGGAGCAAGTATTCCGAACAGCAAGGATTACATTTTATTATTTGATACCAAACAGGAGGTTTAACCTCCTGAGGCTGGATATCATCACCCCATAGGGGAACTTGCTTTCTCCAACTACACATTTCAACATTCAGACACTTGGCTATCAGTATCAGCTGTGACAACTAACTACTCAAGAGACCTGGCCCTTAACAACTGTCAAATGTTTCAGGGGAAAAAAAAAATACAAAATTCTGTAGCTGTGTTACTCCACTTGCCTATAACAAGAGCATTCTGAATTTTAAAACTGAAGTGGAAAACTAAACTTGCACAGGAGACAGACTAAACTATGGACAGTCTTCTTCATTCCTTCTGCAGCTTCCATCATCCTCAAGACACAGCAGAAAAGAAAACTCAGTGTCAAAGATGATATAACACTGAAATGTGTAAAACAACTTTTTTAAAATAAATTCTGACCTGCTCATTTTCCAATAACTGCATTCAGATTCTACAAAACAGGGAATGATGTCTTGTTGCCTGACTCTAAAAGATAAATAAAATGCACTTCAGAAAACATCATCTCATCCTAAGGGGCTAAGTAACTGAAGATTTGTTCAGGAAGAGGAAGTCTTTCATCCTAAAATATTGCTTCTTAGGTGTTGTATCATCACCAGAAGACCTTTTAAGATGGGTAGAAATATTTTAAGAGGAAATAGCAGTGGTGATGGAGCATAACAGCAGCTGAGTTGTTCAGCTTTATTGTATCTGCCGTGTTAATCATGAACTGCTCAAAGCTTATGCAAATTCTACCTCCACCCCTTACACTTATGCCAGATACTGTCTGGAATCCAAAGAATATTATCCCACTAAGTGACTTCAGACCAGACAAAGTTCAGCTCTCTTAGGTAAATCAGGATCTAAAGTTCACTGAAAAGGCACACAAAACAGATGCCTCTAACAAGTATATGTATATATACAGTATTACGTAAATTTAGCAGTTTGTGTCAAAATGAAGTAGGAACTTCACCTACAGCCAGTAATTATAATTAACAGTTTAAAAAAATGAACTTACAGCCTCCTAATGAAACACACACATACATCTGTTACAAATGATTAGCTCTGTTTTCCCTGCACATTGTATTTTTTCAGTGAAATTAATTCCCCCACTTAACCTTCAGGTTTCCTTCTCCTGTGAGGAACTCTGAGTAGCCGGCGTCGGTAGCTAGCAGTCCTACAAACTGCATTGTGGGCCTCTGCAGAATGAATGCCTGCACAGCTTTATCTGTGACATGTTTTCTTCCAGAAATGTCCAAAGACACAAGGTTAGGCAAGATATCTCTCTGCTCCAGTAAACGAAGAGCTATGTCCGATGTGAACTGTTTGTCATCCGAAATATCAAGGTGATTCAGGTATTTCAGTTCTCTGATAACATCCAGGATCTGGGTTGTGGTCATTTTCAAGCATTTCAGGTGGTGCATGGTCAAAGACTTGAGCCGGTCTTTGCAGGTGAGGAGTGCTGTTATGTCAGTGACCGAGGTGTTGGATATATCCAGACTTTCCAACCTGGGAAGTGAAGCAACATCTGCCAAGTCCTCGTTGTAGAACAGCACGTTGGTGATGCTCAAGGCGCGGAGCCCCGACAGCTGACTGAAACACCTCTCGTAGGGATCTTCCAGAGAAAGAGTCAGTGAGTTCAGCACCAGGCACTGCAGATTCTGCTGGATCCACTTATTGCTGCCCAGCCCACTGATAATGTCTGTGATAGTTATGTCTGCATTCACGCCTGTGGCATCCAGCTCCACCAGCTTGTGGTGGCAGAAGGCTTTGCGGAAAGCCACGGCCGAGATTTTGGCTTTGCGGATGCAGGCTCGCTTCAGGCGCATCTGGGTCCCTCGGAAGATGCCCACGGTCCCATCGTTCAGGAGCCCTGGGGGAAAACAGCATCAGTGCTTGGCTCCAGTGCCACACAACACCACTTTGACATTAAGAACCCAGAGGGGACAAAAGGGTAGGCAGAGAAAATTAGTTACAAAGTAGTTTGCCCTGGATCATTACGCCACCGAGCCCAAAATCTCACATTTGAGATTCCACTTTGAAGATTACAATGTCGTGTTTGGAAAATTCCAGGTTTAAGAATAGGACAGATAACTAAGAAGCAGTAAATGCATATTTACCTGTTTAGCTCAGAAAATGGAACACAATAAATAAAATATGGGTATGATTCAAAAACAATCAGACTGCTGCCCTCATTTGCTGTATCCTTCTCACTGAACTAGAAGAAGTTAGAAGTGTGCTAAAAACAGAATTTCAAAATTTCTGAGTGTTAATTCTCTTCTGGCCACAGTTCCATTAACCTCAAGATTGCACCACCTATCAGTGACCTGTTCTCATCTTGCTTTAACTACATAATCTAGCATTTGACTGAGTTCATAAGTAGGATCAATACTAAATTAAACTAATTAAGTTCTATATGAAGAAGGTAGGAGTGTTGCTCAGAAACAAGCTGAATGTGAGAAAGAAACCTAAGAAGTGCTTCAAAGAATAGAAAGAAGAGGGCAAGGAAAGGGTGGGAAGGAGAAAAAGACAGCAATGAAAAAAAGAAACAGCAACAATCTTGTTTAGTATCTTTTTACTCTGTAGAAAGAATGCATAAGTAGCCTTTTCTTGCAAGACACTGGCAACAGCCTAACTGAAACAATCCACTGAGTTCCCTGCATGGAATTATCAAAAATGCATTGAATATACAAATATGAAATCTTGGTGTCTTATCAACAGAAGGATTACAAAAAGCCACGTGAAGGGTACAGCTGCACAAGCATCCCCACAAAAGGGATAGGAAGAAGATGTCCTAGTTTTGCTCCTACAGGGTTATAAGTGTCAATACTTCCAGCTTTTAATCTCCTACCTTCACACATACTTAACAAAGAAAATGGAATAAAAATGCAATATATTTGAATAATGACATCATTGCCACTACAGTCTGGATTTATGTCATGGGCTAGTAATTGCTTCTGTGACAAAGGCAAATTAATATAAAGATCTGCAGACCTTTCTAAGGAGCAAATGGTCCAGGCATTTCTGACCATTACTTTCCTCTTCTGTGGGGAAAGCAAAAATACGGGATGAAACTACTGGTAAGGAGCAGAAAAAGTAAAAGCAATAGATATAATTTTAGTTTTGTTAAAATATCACTAAATTACTCCTTAATTTTTGCTTCTCTCTTCATTTAAGGACCAAAGCTCTCTCCCTGGCCTACCTTAGGCACACCATGTTTACCTGCCACACACTTTTTTCCATCCTGCACTCTGTGTCTCTGACATTTTGGTGTCTGGAAGTGTCTTCACCACTGCCACCATCAGTAATAAGTTTCTGGTAATTCCGTTTCCTTGAATCTGATTTCCTGGGACTACTGTAAATAATTCCTTATCAGAAAGTAGTGTATATTGAAGATTACCTTTTCTTTTTTTTTTTTTTTTTTTTTTTTTTTTTTTTTTTGAGCTTGTCTTTTTTAGGACCATTCCTTCTGTTACTTCTGACCAGAACAACTTGAGAAAACCACAACACCAGTACTTGCCCAGTAGGACCCAAATAAAATCTGCACCTATAGTACAGGGTGTTTGGTCTGTTTACAGTGATTTTTTCTAGTGTCATGTCTTTTTTTTTTTTTAACAGAAGTCTCCAGGATCTCAAGGAACAGGTTTCTTATCTCTTCTCCAGAACAATTTATACCTTTACTTTTTCATGATAAGAAGTTTTATTATACAAATTTCATCACGCTTAAAGCAAGCAACCAAGAGGGCAGCCCTCTCCTCAGAGATATGCTGACAGAGAACCAGAACACAAAATGTAAGAATACCATAGGGTGTTTACACCACTCCAAAACTGAGTGCTTTGAAACAAATAATTCCATGACAATAAACGTGTTAATAGGGATGAGAAATTGTTTTAATGATTTACAAGGCTATTTTCTAGCTTAATCACAGGGGCACACAGTAAAAAAAACCATCAGTTAAATGCTCTTCAAGAGCTATTGTTGCTAGAAGTAGTAGAATCTTTTTTTTTTCTGAAGTGATTGAAAGAAGATTGAAGAATGTTCAAATAAAAGAACATTAAAATCATAAACCAAGACCAAGAACTTTCTACTTAGATCTGTGTGGCAATGCAAAGCTCAACTGAAGCTGTGTAAAGCAAAAATAACAAAAATTCTCTATTAAGGGATTACAGAACTCAGTTTTAACAGCTGCAGCAGCAGATTCTACTAGAAAACATAGCAGAACTGCAATGTCACATTCCAGTGAAATATTTTCACCACTGCCCCACAAATGATTGTTTTTACCATGAAATGCCATCGTCTGCAGCAGTCGATCAGCCACTTCTTGAGGGAACATTCCTGGCTCCTGCAAGCAAAACGTTCCATCTTGTCTCTCTGTGCAGAACTTCTCTAAGTTGGCAGTCAGGAAATTCAAACAGATATCAAGTAAAGAATATGGAGAAGCTTCCTCCTGTCGTATGCAAAACACAATGAAACAAAGGAGTCAAGTCATTCTTTCTGTGAAGCTTCCATTACTCTATAAGGTCTTTTTTGTTAATCAGGCAAATATTACAAGAGGAGATGTCTCCCTCAGAGTCACACAGTCAGGTCACACAGTGAACAACTCCTTCCCCAGTCACGTCTGCTGTGCTTTGAACCCTACTTGTGCTCCCAGAGGAAGAAAAGCAATTGCTGAAAAATAATTTTGATTTATGAAGTCTACTGGGAATTAATCAATCATGACAGACTGAAAGAAGATTTAATAATCAAATTATACTTCTGGAGTTAAAATATTTCTTTTAATCATTAATTCAAGCCAACACACATTAGAAGTCTACTACCAACCTACACAGGAAATGCAGATATTGCAGATAAATTGCACATATAGGAGCAATTTTTGATAGTGAAAAGGGCAGCTAGAGCTTCACATCAAAAAAGGAAACCCAAAAAGAACTGGCTTAGTTCCAAATCTTGTGCAGCAATAAACTCACATCTATTACAGTAATCCTTTTCCTCTTTCCAGGCGCTCTGCACCTGGGAATCATCTATAGCAGAAGTCTGGGTACAAAGGACAAGGCAGAATATAAACTTGATCTCTTCCCTCAGCATTTGAGATTGTACACTTATACATGAAAATCTCAAAGGGTTTTTTTATTCCATGTCTAATAATAACCTACTGTTTTCAGCCACACAGATTAATCAACATAAAGAATGACTCCGAGCACTGTGAATCATCCCCAGCACCACACAAAAGAAGGCCGAGTGACTGGTACATACTCCCCCAGACAATATTGAAAATAACAGCATCAACTGGTGCCAGATCTCATCTGCAGGAAAAATAGTAGCTTCCCTTTTATATGGAAAGTTCTGGATAATTTCACCTTTCCTTCTCAGCTCATGTAACTTCTGTTGCTTTTCTTGCCTAATATGCTGATCACAAGAGCACTGAAATACGTAAAAGGTTATAGAGAAGAAACATAAATAAGTTTACAGAGATAAGTCTTCTAAAATAAGATGCACATATTTGAGGACTGGGAGGTACCACATTAGGGCAAAGATGAAATGGAGTCCATCTTTAATGAATCATGCATTGACAACAATTAGAGACTGCAGTTTAATAGCTCCTAAAGACTTAAGTACAGGCTTGGGAAATAAAATCTCCAAATTGCTCAAATGCAAGCTCTTCCTAGAGCTTTTGCCATGCAACTTTCATTCCTCTCACTCAGTTTTGCTAAGTGCTTAAGTTTCATTATTTTTTAAGCTTTAGTATTACATTGTACTGTTATAAAAACAGGAGTTACCTTGTGATGCAACTTGCCCCCATATTAGAAAATGGCAATTTTGGCTGCCTCCAACCTTAAGCTGATAAGAAAACGAAGGACAGAATTTGGAATTGTGAATGTCTTGCTTCATTTTGTTTCTTTGTAGTGTGCAACGATGCCTGATTACTTTAAAATATTACATTTTTTATATGAGATGAGAAAATTTACTTTTAATTTAACTCAAAATCAATACATATATGGAGGACTTCTATGACAGCTTGATGACTCAAACAAAAATCAGAATCTTCACTCAAAGGTGTATGAAAATCATTCCCACTGAAGCAAAGACATCCACATCTCCATCAGATCTTGTGTTTCTAATTTGATGCTCAAAGATGACAAAACCAGAATACTGGCTCCCTTCATTCCTCCTGGAACTGTTCCTTCCTGTCTGTCAGAAAAGCTGAAACACTTTTATGTATCAGTGAACAAACTCCAATGAGAATTTTTAGCCCTGTAGATAGGCCACTGGCATATGACTCAGAAAACTATTTTTTTCAACCAGTACCTCTGAGTGGCCAATCTGTCCTTTGGAAATGTGAGTTTCATTTTTATATAATCCCTCTGGAAGTTCATGCAGGGCATCTCCATACAATCAAGGAACAACAACCACAAGCAGGGATCAATTACGCTTGCAAACAACGCAGTCCTGTTTTTATTAACTCCACTCATTCCCATTGTAGGAGACATTTGTTAATATTTCTTCAACTTGCTGCCAAAAGGCTGAGGGAACACCCCTAACAAAGGCTCCTGAGGTAACCTGGGCAGCCAGGCAAAATGTTTTTATCTGTATCTAATAAAGTCCTCTGACAAGCATCCTAAAAACAATTTCCTAGACTGTCTGCTACTGAAATAGAACAGCTCAAACGCAGTCTGGAAGCCTTTCATGTGAGCTGGAGGCATTCCTCTTCTCACTCCTCGACACTTCAGGACAATATTGACCCATTAAAGTTGTATTTAAGCTCTTACAAGGTCAGAATTTAAGTGGCTCCTTTCTCCAGTTCTGCTTTTGAATGTCAGGTTGAAGACAAAACTGGCGTTTGTTTTCAGATCACTTTCAGTCTAAAGAGACACTATAAATGTATGTCAACCATAGCAGAGCATTTAAATTTTAAGGTTTTTTAATTTAATAAACATCACCCAGCAGTTTTTGAGTAGAAGTTCCATCATGCTATTTTACTTTTTCATAGTCAAATTAATTATCTGATACTTCAATTAACCTCACAGTTTCTTTCATTATATCAAACTAATTGAGTAACCAGGAAACAAAAATAAAAATTAATACCCCAAACCACAGAATTTTCCATTACATGATGCAAGCTGGGGTGCCTTCATTAACTAAAACATATATTATGAGAGTAATGTGACACATCTAAAACCTGGCTAGCTTATGGAATAACATAAAAAATAGAATAATTGCATTTAGATGGGCTTTTAAAGGCTTATTTAAATTAATTAAAAAAAAAAAAGTTTTTTAAGTGCTCAATATAATCAAGGCAAACCAAAAGTGTGCAGGGGGATGGAGTAAACTGCCTGGCTATGGTCTCTCACAGTAATCCAATACAGTGGTGAAATGAAATGCAAAACCTGCTCCAACTTGATGTTACCAGTTCAGCTCCGAGCTCACGCCAGGGCAGTTGGAAAGGCTCTCCCAAAGAACATTATCCTCCACGTTTTCTTTTGAGAATTCCATGAATCAGCTTTAAATACCACTAGAATATATTCAACACATTTTTGAAGTGCAGTTAAAAAGCACCAAGAGCTTAAAGGAACACATTAAAACACCAGGAATAAGTCAGAGGATCTTAAACCAGGCATTATAAACCCCGATTAACTGGCTGAGTGTGAGTATCAAAACAAAATCCTGTTCCTTTGGGGAAGCATCACCAGCCAAGTAACTGCTTATAGAACAACTCCTAAAAAAAAAAAAAAAAAAGTAAGAAACAGGTATAACTGCTGTTTTCTGTCAGTCATTCCACTCTATCTTTGCAGAAAAAAAAAATTTCACTGCTCTGTGAGCCTTTCTCACTACAGGGGTTGTGCTGATCCTACCAACTCCAGCCTGACAGACTCAGTTCCTACAAACACTGTCTTTCAGACTCATTAAAAATCAAATTTTCTTTTTTCCGTTGGTAGTGTTTTGTTTTGGCTGGTTCTTTCCCCCCCTCAATAAAGCAGCATGTAACACTGGAAGACAAATACCAATTTTATCTCTAACAGAACCATGTCTGTGATGTGCTCCCCAAGTTTAATACCCAATTGCAGGTATAAAAAAATCAAAGCCCAAAGATGCAAAGTCTCTGTAAGCCAGGCCCACCAGCCTTTCCCTCTCTGAAGTATCAAAGGACAAGACGGGTACAGGGTTAGGAACTTTTTCCATTTGTGGCGGTCATTTCTCTCAAAACATCAACAGGAAAATAAAAGGCAATTGAGAGCCTCAGTCTTTGGTGTTGGATGTACCATGTTTTCCAGCTGTTTTCCATTTCTCCACAGCTCCAAAACTTTACTTACTTTCTTAAAAGGAACATTCTTAAAGCAATTAAGAAATTGCTCTCAAGCAACTCAAGTTACAGCCATCAAAATTCTTCTGAGTGCTAATAAAGGAAAGGCAGTGAAAAATAAACAGTTTCATGATTTATGCTACTAAGAAAGCTTTATGATTATCCTATTTAAATTAAGTTAAATGGAATTAAACTGAAGTAGGTGATTTATTAGCCAGACTCAAGGAAGGATTATGCCCAAAACTCCAATTTAACGTTAACTATTCTGGCACAAGAAGTGGGAACACACTGATTAAAGCTGCTACTGACACAAAGTCAGGAGTGATCACAAGAGGCTTAAAATTAAACAGTGCCCCATTAGAATGGCATAGTAATGCCACTTATTTCAAGATTAATATAAAGAACTTCAGATACTAGTTCATCAATTAGAAATGATAGAGAGTGGAACTACAGCGGTGTGCTGAACCACAAAAAACCAGGGTGAAGCAGACAAAGAAGGTGCCAGGAGAAGCATAAAAAAAAAATTAAAAAAAAAATAAAAAAAGGAAGGATTAAGTCACTTTCGAGACAGGGAGATCTCCCAGGGCTATTTATGTGAACAGATACCTGCAGCATTTCAGTTTAAAGGTAAGAGCTACTAGAATGCTCTGGGGAGGAAAAGCGCATTGGGAATAGGCATAAACCCAGCTTTTCTCAGCCCAGAAGATCAAAAGGTGAGAGATACAAATGCTACCTATAAATAAATACAGCACAATGAATATAAACTATAGTCGGAAAAAAGCCATTAAGAAGCACACTGCGAAGACAGGAACAAAGATTCACAGAAATGCCGTGAACTGGAAGTTTTGCCATAAATTGACATTGGTACATAGTTAAACAATGAAATCCTACCCAAGTTCACTGACTGGAAGAGCAGGCACAAAACGTACCTACTTCAATACCAACGACACATAACTTTATTAGGAGATTGACTGAAATTAGGCTTTTAATGACAAGGGATGAGACTGAATAGCCCAGAAAGCTCCTGCTAGTCCTTGAAAAGCAAATATGCACACTCATGTCTGGAGCAGAGGAGCAATCCAAACAGCTCCCATATGTTCTGCTCCGGCCTGCCTGGAGCAGGGAAAGGCTGCTCCTTTGGCAGCTCCGCGCTGCTGGAGCTCAGCGAGGCCCACGCACCGTGCCTTGGCACGGCTTCCCCCAGACAGACCCTGGACAAAGCGATTCCCAGCGGGAAGGTGCTGTTGGGGGCTGTCGAGGAGCCGGCGGAGGCACAGGCGGCCGTGCTGCGCCCTCACACCGGCCGGCTCCGCGCCGGCGGCCGCGGGCGCTGGGCGCCGCACGGGGCTGTGAGGGGCCGGGCAGGGCGGCGGGCCTGGGCCGGCCGTCACTGCCCTCCCGGCGCCCTGGGGACACCGGCGAGCGCCGAGCCGGGATCGAGCCTGCCGTCCGCCGGCTTCCGAGCGTCCTTTTACATAACGGGAGGCAGCGCCGCGGTTACACAACGAACGGCGGGGCTGCCCCGGCCCGGCCGCGGTGCCGGAGGGAGAGAGGGGAAGGGGCCCCGCCTGAGCCCCTCAGCCGGGCTTGCGCCGCCGCCATGGCGGCCCCTTCCCCGGGGTCACCTCCGCTACCTGCGTCGGGTCCGGCACCCCGGGGCTGCAGGCGAACAGCTCCCCTTCCCTTTCCTTCCCTTCCCGCCTGCCTCCCTCCTCCCCTGCCCGCGCTCGCCGCCCCCTCACCGGCCCCTCACCATCGCGGCGCTGGGTGCCGCCGGCGAGCGCCCAGCCAGCCGGTCCCGTCGCTGGGCTCCTTCTCTTTGCGCTTTTTTTCTTTCCCTCCCTCCCTTCCCCCGTGTTTACCCCCCCGACCTGGAAGTGAATATTACCTCAGCCGGCCGGGAGCCCGCCTCCCTTAAAGGGGCTGCGCCGGCACAGGTTGGTGCCGCGCTGAGGGAGCGGAGCTTGGACGCTCGTGTTCAGGGCTGGAAGTGTGGGGAGAAGGGGCCATTGCGCGGCAAAGCGCATCGGCCTCTCTCGTTACGAGTGTTGTGGGACCTTTTCTTGGGTGTCGGTAGGGGAGCCAGGAGCCGGGAACTCCAGGTGAGCGCCCGGCGGGAGCAGGTGAGCAGCAGCTCCGTGGCCCCGGGCACCTCCCACAGCCGTGAACTGGCGTCAGCTTCACGCTTCGTGCTCTCAAGCCTCTGCAGTTTAAGTGTTTCCTGCGCAAACTGGTTTATTCTGGTAGTATGAGTAATAACCTGCAGCAGTACAATAGGTGTTGCCGCCTGCTTTGGAGCGGAGCTTTGCTATAAGCATAAATCATTCCACACGAAGTAATTTCAGGTTTCAGGTAACAGTAGTAGTGAAGAAAACCTGTCTCCCAACCAATACATACAATGTACTGTTGCTCAAGAGAATACAGTTATTTCTTATTTCAGGATACAAAGTAAAGACCGATACAAATACTCTATCCAAATAAAATTAATTAGAATGTAGAATTTATGTAAAAGAATTGCAGAATCTATGTACAGAAGCTTTGAATAACTGTTGTTTGCAAACCAGCAAGACAAATAAATATTAATGAACAATTGCTAAAATTATTTCTGTTTCTGTCTTTACAAGATTGGAAAAGATTCTATAAATACTATGAAACACAGTTTTACCAGTTTAAGGACTGCATAACAAAGGTCAGTTACAGTTTCAATTCTTTAGGCTGCTGACCGTAGAGAAAATAAATTACATGCTCAGGATCTGACAAGCACAGAATTAAGAATCTTCAAGTTCTGAATTTAACCACTTGAAAACCTAATCTGCTTAGAAGAAACAACTTATACAATTATGGACAGATATTAGCTTAGATAAGGAAGCAGCTTGTACTATTATTCTTAGTCCATTACATGTTTCTTCCACTTGTCTTTGCAAGCTTCCAGGCTGTTCTTTCAATGTCTTTTAAATTCACTGATTCACTCTGACCTATCACCAGATGTCTTGCTTTCCGAATTTATGATAAGAACTGGGCTCAGACAGTGAAAACTTTCAGAGACAGACTGACCCCCTGCTCCCAGTGCCTGTTCTGGGCCTGCCTCGCTGCGCTCAGGAATCCTCTGCACTCCTGCTATGGAGCAGCCATATGGTTGGGTTGGCACAGGCTCAACATCGGCATCAGAAACCGCAAAGACAAAATCCCAGCAAGAGCAGACTCTTCAAGGACTTAAACTAATAAACTCAAGGAATTTCTACTGAGCTTGTGCAAACTGAAATGTGTTCAAAGCTGGATTTCCAGAGAAACAGTATTGCTGGTACAAAAGCAGTTCATCTTCTAAATGAATGGAGATTCACACAAAGAGCCAGCACTGGCCAAGCAATGTTTATCTTCTTCCTGCAGTCTAACACACATGGCAGTGGGGTTTGGTCAATACATATTGAAAACAAGACTTTAGCTGCATATGGAAAATGTGCTTTAACTTCAAGCCAGATTTTTAACAGTCTGAAAAGTTTTAAGGAAGTACTTTAGAAGCTGTAACTGGTGTTTCAGCTATGCACCTGGCAGGGTTTGCTGCCAGTCCAGCAATGGTTGGTCACAATTAACTCTAGCCCTTAATAAAGGATAAAGTTTCTTCCTATGGGAGACCCTACACAGGATTTAAATTAGTTTTATTTATCCCAAAAACTCCACAAGCCGGTGTTATCCTACTGAAATAACTTGGGACAAAGCATTTGCAAATATTGCATATATTCTTTGAAATTTATTTTAACTCCAACTCAATTTTAAGCAATTTTTCACACAGATTTCTAATGTGCTACTTTACTCAGAGAAAATTCAATTTGTGCTCAGAACTGCTGGAGTTGGATAGTGTGCCATGTTTTGTATAAGTGTTCTGTTATCACGTTTGGGTTGTATTAATCCATGATGTTGTGGGTGCCCATCCCTGGAAGTGTTCTAGGCCAGGTTGGGACTTTGAGCAACCTGTTCTAGTGGAAGGTGTCCCTGCCCATGAGAGGGGGATGGAACAAGATGATATTTAAGGTCCCTTCCCACCCAAACCATTCTGTGATTCTCAGATCATCGGAGAACCAGGCTTCATTGTGTGTTCTGTGCTTACCAGTCCCTGCGTGTTCCCAGTGCCCCTGGCACTGCCTGCTCAGTGCAGGTCCCCGTGCTTCAGAAAGCGCCTGTGAGAGCTTTTGTGGTACCACAGAAAGGAGCGGTGGCTGGGAACAGTCTCTCACAGCAGCACCCCTGTTCTAAAAGGGTTTGGAAATTATTGAGATGTTAATCCAGACAAAAGCGTGCAGGAAGCAGACTGAGGAATGGGGAAAGCAGCCCTGCTCCTAGGCCATGCAGAGCGCAATTAATGTACTGTCAAGCCTCAGTTCGTGGGTTCTGCTGAATCAGACCTCGGCAATCCGCATTCGGTGGTGAAAACTCTGAAAGTACAATTCTAACAGTGTGTTATCGCTTAAAACCGCTGAACCGCCAGAGTTCCCGGTGACCCCGGAAGGGAGCCGCGCTGCTGAGCGGCGCTCGAGAGGAACCGTAAGGAGAGGCGCTGTCGGGGAAGGTGCGCGAAGAGAGGCCGGGGAGGAGGCGGGGGAGCGGCGGGCAAAGGGGCGGGAGAGGCGGCTGGAGGAGCGGCCACGGGCGGGGCAGGGCAGGCGGGCGGGAAGGGGCGGCCCGCAGCCGAACGCTCGGCGCTCCTGGGGGACGCCGCCGCCGCCATCGCGGCCATGGCCGGCTTCGTCAACTTCGCGGACGAGGAGGAGGTGCGGGCGTACCTGGAGAACCTGCACGTGGAGTACAGCTACCAGTGCTTCAAGGAGAAGGACCCGGACGGTAAGGCCCCCGCCGCCGCCCCCCGCCCGCCGCCGCGGGGCCGGCGGGAGGCTCAGCCCCCGTCCCGTGCCTTGCAGGCTGCCAGCGCTTCGCCGATTACCTGGACGCCGTGAAGAAGGATTTCGTGGCGGCGGCGCGGGTGCTGCGGGACAACTGCGAGGTGCACGGGCACGGCGAGAGCTGCTACAAACTGGGGGCCTACCAGGCCCTCGGCAAAGGTGGGCAGGGGGGTCTTGGTGCTCGGGTCGCAGGTGACTCCGCCACCTCCTTGGGCAACTTGTTCCGGTGCCTGGGCACCCTCATATCTACCTGTCCTCCTGACCTTGAAAGAGCAACTACCTGTCCCGGCCCTTTCATGGTCACCTTATAAAAGTTGGGGGAGGATGGAAAACCTAAAATTGCTTCCTTCTGAAAAATCAGCTGTGTGTTAACTATGTATTTTTTTTTTTTATAATTACATCCGTTTAACAGGTAAGTACAGCCAGTGCTCAATGTTGCTGCATATTCAGTTCATAACATTTCTTCTTGTCAGACTATTCTTAATGAAAGAAAATAAGAAACTCACGGACTAGTAACATGCATACCTAAGTAGTCCCCAAGTCTGCTGAAAATGTATTTGCTGGCACAGTAATGGAAAGCACTTAAATTAGTCAGAGATCTTCCAAATGGCAGTACTAGTAAGGAACAATATTTTTACTGTCGTTCAAAACTAGTAACAATCTTGGTGTAGGTATACTGGCAAAATAATATTTGCCTAGTGGAAGATACTAAATCTATGGATGTAGTAGTGGAAAGAATGTTTTGTGGGTCTGGGTTATATTTTGGTTACTGGTGCTGTTGTGTTTACTGGTGAGTGGAGGAGAGTTTTCTAAGTCAAAGACATTAGCAAACTGTTTGTCACTGAGACAATAGTAAAGTCTCTGAAGTCCTAAATGTTCACTGTAGTGTCTAAAGTGATGGATGCTGTATTTCCAGTGGGAAGCATCCTGCAAAGCAGAAAGCTCCCAGCTGTCTTACCATGTCCTCACAGTAATGCTTTGGTTCTTGGCTGGCAGGTGGACTCAGCCCGGATTTGAAAGCTGCCTACAAATCTTTCATGAAGTCATGTGAGAAAGGTGGGAAGAAGTCAGCGAATGCGTGTCACAGCGCTGGGCTGCTGGCCCAGGACGGGAGAGCCAACAGTGACCAGCCTGACCCTGTTGTCGCCAGAGATTGTTACACAAAAGCCTGTGATGGCAATTTTGCTCCCAGCTGCTTCAACCTGAGTGTGATGTACCTGCAGGGAGCACCTGGGGTCCCCAAGGACATGAGCCATGCCTTGAAGTACTCTCTGAAAGGCTGTGAGCTGGGGCACGTGTGGGCTTGTGCCAACGCCAGCCGCATGTACAAACTGGGAGATGGCGTTGAGAAGAACGATGCTAAGGCAGAGGATCTGAAAAACAGGGCTAAGCAGTTGCATAAAGAACAGAAAGAAGCTGCAAGTTCTCTAACATTTGGGGAGTAAAACTGGCAGCTGTAGATGTTAAGACTGTGGTTTTTAAATGGCAAGTGAACTTGTTATTTAAATTGTGAGCATACTGTTTTAATTTAAATAAATATCCTGTATTTGGATATGCAAATAATATTTTTGTGGATACAATAAATTACTGTCTCTGCTGTGCCTTTCTATGTTTTTGAACACACAAGTTCTTAAGGGTGTTTGTCTTAGATCTTTCCCTTCTTTTTAAGGAAGCCAAAAGCTTGTAGTCTTTTGGGACTTTGCTCCCATGGTTTCAAGCACAAAGGATCTCTTTTGTGTCCAACATTTAAATATCCAGGTTTGTTCTTAGTCACACAAAAATCACAGCTGCAGGTAATCCCAGCTTGGGCTGTCTGAACTGTTCCATCTCTCACAAACATTTTCAGAACTTTGATAGCTGCACACTTGTGTGGGCTATTCTTAAGGCATGGATATTAATCTGTAATTCCATAGGCCTAGGCCAATTCCTAGCTCCCTTATTTCCTGCCAACTGGTTTGTGCCTGTGTATCTGCCTGTCATATTTGCCTGAATGCTTCAGGCTGCTCTCCCAACACACTTGACTGCCCCTCATTTCATCACACAAAATGTTTTACCTTCCTGCCAGCTTCTGGAACATAATGTTCTATTTTTTCTAATACAGATTTAGGGAACAAGGTGCTAATTCATCAGATCTTGGACTCAAATCCGTAACTTATATATATACAAACTTAGCTAAACATACAGATTTTGAAACAGCTGTTCAAATAAGCAGGGCAGTGTTTATATATGTATTCATGTGCTGACAAGCTCCTTTGTAATTTTGGTGTGTGTAAATATATGTGAAGTTTGTGGCGTGCATGTTTTACTGTAAATTTACAACTCAGAATCTGACTCCCTTGGCTCTGGACTAAAGATACAAACTTCACTAATGAAATAGGTGAAGTGGCATTAAAAGCAGCTTTACTTTGGTTGTGGCCACAGGTGAAAGCAGAGTTGTTGGAATCTCACTGCATGTATAAATCAAAGCAGCTCTTCCAAATTAACGGAGTTCTTGGGAAGGATGTTTGCTGCTGGAACAGAAACCTGAGTAGCACAGCAGAGCAGTGACACAGGCACCTTGTAACAACAGATGGCAGTGTATGAAAACATTACTCCACACTGGTGTGGCTCTGGTATATTCAGCAGTCTGGAAAAAAACAAATAGTCGTGGCAAAATCAGAGGAATTTTTCTGTTAACAGTTACTATTTTTTGGCAGTTCAAAAGGGTAAAGCTCTCAGAGGAACACTCGTTGCCTGATTTTTTGCTTGGTACTATTCTGGGCATTTGTTTCACTTGGGAAAGGTAAGTAAATGCTACCTCTGTGGAGTGCAACACTAGTAATAAAACAGTTGAGGATCCATGTGTTCAGGAGTAGGCAATTGCAGGTGGGTCAAGGCACTGGAGAATTGGGTGATATTTTAAGCCCTGTAATGCTCACTGCCACAGAGTGCCTTGTTCAGATCCTCAGCCCAAGCACCAGAGCAGTTTCCTTCCAGCTGGACTAATGACTGTCAGTGATCCTCCCAGGAACTTCCAATCAACACAGCAAACAGGCACCAGAGAACATCCTCAGTAGAGCGACACACACTGTGGATAATTAAAGCCACATTTATAAAGTGCATGTTGTGGGGAGGTTTTTTCATAGCACTTGAGAACTCACAGATTTTCAGAGCCTAAATACTATAAAAAAACCTAAATACTATAAAGCAAGCCATTTTTATAAAAGCTGTGAAGTGTGTAAGATAAGTTTATGAAGTGTCAGCCAATTTTGCACCACTGGTTGAAAAGGCAAACCCAAATTAAGGAAGGCTCTTGTGTTTTCAGGCTGTCCCTGAAAAGTTTGCTGCCTGCTCTGAGCACACCTTTATTTTTTACACAGATATTGATGTTACTGTAACAGATGCATTTAGATAGCTAAGGCCCTCGTCTATATGGCTCCTTTCCCTCCAAAGTGACAAAGCATCCAAAAAAAAAAAGGTTAGCCAGTCTCACTGCAGTGTATTACAAATTATATGAGGATAATGCAGTCTGTAGCAGAGAATAATTCTGTGAATAGCAGTCTGTTCTCAACCTCAAGGTTCTGTGCTGGAGACATAATCAAAATCTTTAAAGAGGTGAAAATTTTCCTGCAAATCTTGGCTTATAACCATCTTGCTCTGGTATTATGGGGGTATTACCAAAAGGCCAACATCTTCCTGCTCTTTCTTTTACCTGATGTTACAAAGGCTAAATTTTATGCTCTCCTGGAAGAAAACTTTCTTCAAAGTCTCTGTCATCATAAAGAAAGAGTGACAGATATGTGATCATAGCAGAATACTTGGAAATATGGAAGAACCTGTTGATCTCTTCAGGATCAGTGGGTTTTCTAAGAAATAAGAGTTTATGTCAGCTTCACAGCTCCTAAACCACTGCCTGCTTTCCCTTTCATTTGTTGGCATTGATCTAAGTGTGCAGCCAACTTCCATTAATAAAGCAGCAATATACTTCAGAAGGAGCCAACCCTAATTAATTAAATAGACATGTGAATACATTGCTGTAAATGATGAAAGAGCATTCTTTGCAGGATGCTTCCTGCAGCTGTGAAAAGATCACCAGAGGGCTGGTTTTGAACTGAGATTAAACACTGGCCCCACATCATGTGTCATTAAGTATCATTTGGATTAATCCTGGACAAAAGATGCTGTCGGGTAAAGAAGCCACATGATTTTGTAGAAAAAGAGACTCTTTCTAGTGGTTCTGTTTATGTGCTATATTGCAATAAAAGCAGTTTTGCAGCTTGCTGACCTTTTGTTCAGCCATCAGTAACAACTCCTCTCTGCAATGTATGTGAGAAGGGAGTTCTTGTGGCTGTGCATACCCACTCGGATGGTCTGGGTGATTTTGTGTCATCATCACGCCAAGAAACAAAAATAGTGCTGTTCCTTGTTATAGCACAAACTTTTTGTTCAGTACAGAAAGAAATTTGCTCTGTTGGCAATTTTTCACTTCATCATGTGAGACAGAAGAACTCTCAAGTAGCTCATCTTCTCCTTTGGTAGGTGGAGAAGGAAGAATTCCTCCTTCACTTATGCTTCCCAGCGTCTCCTCCACTAAAGCTCAGAGCAACACAGTTCTGCTCAGGGTTGTCTTTTTGGTGGGGGGTGAAGCAACGAGAGAGGAAGGAAAAGGAGTCACGTCACAGCAAGAAATAGACCAGAAAATAAGCAATAAACCTGGTTGTATCGTTATTGCAGTAATCTGTGCTGGGGTAACACCCAGGGGTTCAATTCAGATCCTGACATTAGGCCATTTGTGCTCACCCATAATGACACCCCTGATCCAGAGATGCACGGTCTAAGAGTCGGGATTGTCCAGAGTCCCTAGCACATATTTCAGTACTAAACACTGGTACCGTGCTCTAATTTGACAGACACTGTATCAACAACACAGCCCAGAATCCACACTAAACAGATTTCCCGAAGAATCTTAAGACTATAAGGACCAATTCTGTGCCAAATTTTTGATGTCTGATTTCAGTTGCCAGATCTGTAGCCTCCCAGTGCTTTCATTTTTCATTATCCACACTTGAAGCAAGCTCAATAACCAGTAATTACACTAATTTTAGACTATGTCACATACTTCTTATTTGTAGTTATTGCTTTCTACTCTTAACATTAGTTACAAATTACCATCGTTATATTTGTTCCGAATGTGTTTTATACTTCTTACAGACACACATTGTTTTTTGCAGTCTTGTTTGTAATACCATGATGTAGTTTTGTGATATTTTAAAATACATTTTTGTAATCTTTTTACCCTAATCAACTAGTCAGACATTTGTGTGCTATGGAATTATAAAATTTAGGCCACTTTGGAGTGATGATTTCAGATGGAGATTTGTGAACAGCATAATTGCAATGCTTTCTTGTGCTCGAATTCGCGAGTGTGGTGGGAGTTCTCTCTAAGTTCTCATTCTGTCTATGCAAAAGTGAAGTACAGTGCTTTAAACGTACCCTGGAGAGTTTTTCTTAGCAACTGGTAAAAAAGAAGAAAGAAAGAAAGAAGATGAAAACCCCGCATGTGGATACAGCAGTTGTCACCCACAGCATTCTAGTGCACTTCACCAAGTCCTTTCCAGCTCACAGAGAGCCATTCCGTGCAGAGCTGGGGCAAGAAAGCCATTAAAGAAAAATGTTAAGTGTTTGGCTGTGATGTAGTTTCATAACTTGAAGATCAGGCTAAGCTGAATTTATGTTAGAAGTTCCCTATTCTGACAGTTCTCTTTTGACACATGATAGCCTGGTGTGACTATTTCATTTTCACCAAAAACACTGTAAAGAAGTGGGCTGGTTTCCTTCCAGCTCTCCTGCCACTGGAAGCACGCCATGTTCCTACAGAGCTTCCTGCCCAGGAAACTCTTGTTGCTTTACAACAACCTTTTCTGCAGACTCCTGAGAAGGAAACCTGGATTACGTCTATGGTTCAGGACGGGAGGACAAGTCACTGAGCAGCTACTGACTCATTGCAGGGCACATGATGTCAGTAGGGGCCCAAACTGATTATTCCACAAATGATAGTTAGCAAGGCAAGGACTTGTCAATTCTTTACAAGCCAAGAAACACTAAGATGGGAAACTGGCCTTTGAATGCCACTCTGATAATATTAATGGAGTATTATTCCTGACAGATGTGATAGCCACCTCAGCACAAGTGTTATCAATAACAGCTGAAGAGGAAATAAGAAGCTGTGACATTGTCAACACCACAAGCAGCTCTTCAGAGAAGTTGTTTTCTGTGCCTTTTTAAGTGAAGTGTTTTCTCCCCAGTGATGTTTTACTCTGTTCTGCAGCTGACACAAAGGCAATATAAAATATCTTACTTGTCAGAGAGGCTGATAGAGTGACATCAGCTGTCACAGGGACCCAAACTTGCTTCAGAGCTCACATGCTGTGGTATTCATGAACAGACAGTGGCCCTCAGAGAGATTATATATAATTTGAGGTTAAAAACTTTAGATATTTGTGAAATATTTGTGAAACTCAGGGGTTGATATCAGAAGATGCCAGGGACTGACATGGTTACAAAAGCCACAGAATATGTGAACAAATTCAATACAAGTGAAGGTTTCTGCAGGAGCAGCAGAAAGGTTTTGTTACAGGAAACAGTAAAAACTCCCCACACCCTTTAACACTTAACCAAAACATCTCTGCAGTGTACCTGGCTTGATAATTTCTGTTTTCTGTGTACTGCAGCATGAAATGCCCAAGTGTGATGTTTGCTGACTGTTCTGTTCATTGCTCTCACAGCAGGGTATGGACATTTCCAGATCACACTATCACACCGTAATGACAGTGCTGATCCACTGATGGTTTAAACTGCAACACAAATCAACAGCTAGTTAATATAGTTCTATAAATGACAGGAGATAGGTGATCTCTACTCTCTGGTTCTAATCCTCTATGACATTTCTGTCCTAATCTAATGCCATCCTGATATGTGTGTCAAACTAAAGCCTATGGTCAGAGAATGTTTTTTTATCCAGTGCCTGTACCCTTTAAGTAAGAATTTAAAGCTTTCAGTCCTTTCAAATGAAGGACGATTTTCCTTTAGATATTGTAGTTACAAGTTGCAACCTAAGGGCATATTTATTTATCAGAGCCATGGAAATATTATATATATACTATTTTCCCCATTATAATCTTTAGGGAACAATTTCAAGACAGGGTTTTGTTCTATGATTTGAATAAATAAGTAACCTCCGCTTGATTTAAGTGCCTATTTCCCCCCTGCATTTTTCAGTAGTGACCCAGAATACTTGCTGTCATCCCACAGGCAGATACATTACAACAATCAGTGAGAGCTTTGAGCCAAACTGTGGAAAAGCTTTGTATCTTTGAAGCTTCAGTCGAAATGCTGCCCTCTGGAGAGCCAGAGGCAAGGTCATTTGGCAGGGTGCAATTCCAGCATCATGCACACAACCTGGGAAAATGGCACCCAGAGGCAAGCCAGGACACCTGGTGCTCAGGAGCCTGCAGCTCACAGTGCTGAGGGGCTGCAAGTCCAGGCTGCTCACGCCTTGCTTGGTGCCTCTCAAAATGCATTAATGTTGCTGGGGACAAACAGAGGGTGACAGAAAGAAATTTGGTAACATCTTTTGATGTGTAAAGTATGAAAGAACAAAGCTTTTTGATTCAGTTCCTGTTCACTAGGTTGAACCAGAGATATTGTGAGGCTGGGAAACAGATGCAGCCTTGAAAACTAATTACATTGAAGATTAATGCTTGAAAATTTTCTTGCAGGAAGGTCCCTGTGCAATCCGGGATTATGGGCTATTTCTCTGCTTTTGTCCTGCCACTGCAAATAGATCAGATGAATGTGTGGAGGGAAATTGATTGAGTACTGTCTGTGCTTGGAGGCTTGAACTAATAAGTGACAAACATAAATGCTATTTCTTGTTAGAACCTGCTATGTGCAATCCTGCTCAGCCTATGAATACAGTTAAAACCGAAGGGACTCTGTACGCTTCCTGCAGCACATCAAGCATCAGCTTCCCCCACCTGGGACCTCTGTGATTGCTTTAGGGGGCTTGCAGGAGTGTAACTCACCTTGGCCCAATCACTCCAAGAGAACAGCTCATAGCAGAGCTGGCGAAGATAAACAGGATCTTTTAAAATAGCTGAGTCTGAAAAGAAGGGCAGCTTCACAACAGAAATGATCAGGAATCAATTGCATAGGAGAGGAACTATTTCTAGCTAGAACCTGCTCGTCCTTACACAAAATGAGATCATAAGATTAATTAATTCAAAGCGAATTCTACTTTTTCTCATTCTCAGGCGGTAAACCAAAAGGACAAGTAATTTAATTTGGCCATCAAAACATCTCTTGGTGCCGGGAAAGGGTCATGTCAAACTGCTTTTTTCCCCAATGTCTCCAGAGTGCAGCAAGAGCTGCAGTTATACTGTGTGCAACAGGGAGCCTGGACTCAGAGATGCTAGACTACCTTGTTTAGCTCTGGAGATAAACAGATGGTCATTTTTTCCAGCTATGAGTGTTCCTAAAGGAAATCATCTCAATCCTAATTCAATGAAGGAACCAGATCCAGATCATGGCACATTCAGATGCGGTATTTTCTGGAATAGAATCCCAAATCAGATCAAATTAGTCCTCAGGTATCTGCAAGGTGTCTGGACAGCCTGAAGCAGAAACCTTTCACAATCCAAGATCTCCCCTGTTAATTAACCCTGCAATCCATACAGAGTGAAACTCCAGGCAGGAATATGACTCCATGGCATAGAGTGGGTGTTGATGGGCATTTATTAAATAAGGGCCAGGCTTAAACCCCCTGCAGGGCAGAGGAGGCCAGGGCTGGGACAGAAATGTAGCATTTCTTCAGGGGCTTCTTCACTTCCCATCGATAGCCAGGGCTGAACCAGTGGGTATGTGCACACACACACACACATCTGAGTTTTGGAAACTGAGTGTGTTTTTTGAGCTCAGACCCAGCAGTGCATTTACTTGATGGGATTGCAATAGCCTTTTGAAGATTTTTGAGAACCCATTAAAGGCTGAAGAGTACCCCAGTACTTTGGATTGCAAGCAGTCTGAGTGGTCTGAATGGATAAAAGACTAGAAGTAGACATCTCTATGAAAAAAAAAAAAAAAAGAAACAACTCTAACCCCACAACAAAACCCAAATGTTCTCAGGACTGGACGAGCCTTTTGTGCTCTGTCCTCTCTATACGCTGCTCAGCTGTGCTTTTCTTATTTTCCTGTGGGAGGACTGTTCCCTTGGCTACCAGTGCTGGCCTCTAATAGTTGGCATTTGGGCACAGGATGAAAACATTGTTCTGTTTTTCTTTCACTCCTGCAGGAGCAGTGGGAACACAACTGGACAGGTTTCTGGTAGGCAACAGCTCCAGATGATACCACTGAACCAAGTTAGGTGATTTTGCCCTGCTGCACTCTTCCCTTCCAGGCACTGCTCCAGCTGATCTCTGCATTCCTGCTGGCCACTGCCTTGTCAGAGAAGTGCTAACAGGAGGTGAGGTTTGGGGCTTGTTTCTCTGCCCTCCTGCGCAGGAGACAGCACAGGCCACCTTCAGCTGCTCCAGCAACAAGTATTTCCTTTTAGCCACACGCAGCAGCAGTGCCTCATGAGGCACAAGGTGCGCAGCCAGCCTCATGCTAACAGGAGGGCAGGTCACTGCACACACAGCTAATGCCTGGGAGCTGTAAGCAGTCTTCCTTAATCTTGCTGGCTGTCTATATTAAGGACATTGTTGCTTCTGCATTAGAGGAATTAGAATAGTCTCGTCTCCTCTTGAGATCTCAAGGTCTGGCCTTCGTTTGTCATTATGTGCTCCATGAAACTGTTTCATTAAAGCTTCCACACAGTGACCTTTGCACAATAACCTGCTCTCTGTAGTACCTCCATAGTCCGAGGCTGCTCTCATTTAAATTACGTTTCTGTGGAGGGAATCAAATACATCTTTTTCTCTAAGTAAATGTTTGCAGCAAACGAATGTTCTTCTGCAGTCATGAAATGCAACAAAGGGACCGTGATTCCAAGGGCAAGGTGAGGCTTGCAGTTTCTGTGGAAACTGGAGACCAATGTGATGAAAGGGGCAGAAGAGGGAAGCAAGGACACAGATCTACCAGATAAACAGAAACGATTGTACCTCAGACAGAAGTTGAGCAAATGAGGCAATAAATGTGAGTGGATGAAGAGTTGTACACTAGGTAGCTTGGGAACCTGCTAAGGACCTGAAGTGACTTATAACACAAAAGTAATAAGGACAGAACTAATTTGAGATTGGGAGAAAAAGAGGAAAAGTCACAAATACAGAAAGGCTCTACAGCTTTTATTATTTCCCACCATGTTTTCTGTAGTGACCATACCAGATACAGACATGACCAAATCTGAGAATTCAGGGACATGCCTGGTGCACAGGTAGATCAATCCCATCTTTGTAAGCAGGATTGCTGGCTTTGCCCACCAGAAGGGCTCAGAGAACAGAGAAGGCAACTTATGGAGGAGGAGCACAGGAGGCATTGGTGCAGGAGCTGCACTCAGGGTTTAGTTGTACAGGAATTTGCAGTGTTCCTGCCTAGCTCAGGAACAGAGGGAAGGTGATTAGCAGGTTGGTTTGCTGAGCCTCTGTGACCTGAATTGAAATTGAGCTATAAGGGGCCTTGCAGTTCTTCAGTCTGTTTCCCTGTCTCATGCCAGAATTATCTGTATTTATTATACCTGAGAGCTGTCTGATTAACCTCTACCACAGGCTTCAGCCACGGCATGCAATTTTTTCCTGTGTTTACTAAACTTTCCACTCACGATTTCCTCAACCACCACAAATTCAACGTCATAAAAGACCATTTTGGAAGCAAGCAAGAGCAACCCAGCAGCACAGAAGCAGGAGCCTCAGCAGTCCAAGGCCTCCTTAGGCCCTCAAGTACTTATTTAGTTCAAGCTGACTGCACTAGGGTGTTGATTATAACCAGGTGAAGAACAAGAATCCTTTCAGCACTCTGGGAGGTGCAGTCAGGGCATGATTCTTCAGCATCAGAGAAGATAACTGGCAAGGGGTCGGTGTAAAAATGCAGTTCACTGCAATGAGGGAGAGAGGCAGAAAAAATGAGAGTAGCTTCTGGTACTAGAGATAAGGATTATCCCAGATTTATCTTTCAGCTGTGTCAAAGTGTAACTGCTCTTCAGGTTTTATTGTTAGTGCTGTCATTGCAATAATGTGCTAGAAATGAACTGCATTATTTATTGATAAGGAAAGAGATTTACCCACCATGTGATATGCTGCTATTTTCACACCAGCACTAAGATTGTATCAGAAGTCCCAGCCAGCTGAATAGTACCTGGAATTAGAGGAAAGCAAACAGTAGAAACCTGCTGCTCCCAGCTTCTGTCCTAGTAGAGGTGCTATAATGTGCACTAAATCCTGATTTTATTTAAAATACTTTTACTGAGAAATGAAAGCTCTCCAAAG
Source organism: Chamaea fasciata (assembly GCF_029207755.1). Classification (NCBI taxonomy): domain Eukaryota; kingdom Metazoa; phylum Chordata; class Aves; order Passeriformes; family Sylviidae; genus Chamaea; species Chamaea fasciata. Next base: position 27,150,207 of record NW_027094095.1, on the reverse strand, counting down.
GCTGTAGTCCAGTTCCCTGGAAAAGAGGAACCGAGGCAACCTGTCCATTGCTGGCACAGACACCCTTGTCTCTGCCACCTCCCTGAGAAGCAAAGCTATAAACCAAACTTGTTGATCTGAATAGTCAGCCTGACATGGTTTTCCAGTCCTAATCTGGAACTTGTGCCTCTGAAGGTCTGTTTGATGAGATGCAATATAGAAAGATACATAGTCCTTTGCAAAGCTCGGTCCACAGAACATTATTTCAGCCAAAAATTTCCATTTCAGACAAAGGAAATCAGAGGAAACTCAGTGAAGACCATGTGAAAACAGAACTCACCCGCCCAGCCAGCTCTGTAAAAAGGCTCCTGGTGTGACCCAATGAGCCAGCTCTTTTTCTTTCAAGCAACTCATTTAGCAGAAGGCCTCATACCACTTCCACTGAACAATTCTCTTAGATTTCCATGGAGTAAAATACCAGATCCCATTTGCACAGTCTGTCATTTCCTTTTTGCATTAAAACTCTGAGCTGCCCTTATCAGGTCAGGTCTGCCTTATCACCTTCCCCAGAAAGGCTTCAGTCCTGTATAAAATACAATTACTATTCACTGCATCCTTCAAGTCTTGGAGCTCACAATTTAAAATTCCAAGTGCTGGCTTGGTGGCTCCAGCAAACACTAGGAAGGATTGCCAGGATCTCTTTAGCTCCTAAACCCCTTGGCACAGGGCTCCCAAGTACAGCAGGGCTTTTAGGGAGCATCTCTGGCCATGGGCTGATCCCTGTGGATATGAGAGACCAACAGCCCCAGTGGGAACACCAGGGATAACAGACCACTGTTCCCATTTAGCTCAAGATCATGATTTATTGACACCAGTTACAAGTGCAGCCTAATGAAAAGCAAAGATGCAGAAACACATTTTATCATTGACTCAAAAGAGAAATCAATATGTTCATATTTATTAGAGGGAGCAATCTCCATTAAAGCAAAGGGATGAGACAACAATGTTCTTCATACTTGCTAGGATCCCATGGTTTTTTTCACATTTAAGCCTCTCTGTCAAAAACTGATGGGTTCATACAAGAGATCAGCCCAATCCACCTGTTTTTACTGTCTCCTGGAAACTCACAGCCAATTACTAGGCCCTGCTGGGAAGGCACTTTTCCCAAAAGTATGTGGAGGTCTGCAAAGAAGAGAAAGGTTTTTGCCTGTGAATGGTTCCGTTTAACCAGACGATGCAGCGAGGTTCAATTTGCCCGTACTGACACAGTACACTTTGCATTTGCTCACTCAAGGAAACAAAATTACATTGAGGGGGGTTGTGTTTCCTCTGGTTGCCAGGAGATTGAATGGGGGCTGTTTGGGTCAAATGAACAATTTTAAGACTGGTGCTTTGTGCGGGTGTCTTTGTTAAAATAAAATAACAATTTAAAAGAAATCAAAAGAAACAGTGAGACACTAGCAGCCTCTCTATCTTGTAATCACTTGTGGTTTAATTTAGTGAAATGAACATTTATTGGGGTGCCACTTCAAGTAATTTCACTGCTTTCCTTCAGGAAACAAAAAGTGGAAAGAATTAAGTTGATCAGAGCAAAAATTCTGTCAAAGGAGGCAGCAGACATGACAGAAGTCACACACTACCCTGGCCTTACTAAACCAGTGAGTGCACATTTGCACAGCTGCAGTCTGCCCCAAACACCTGCTCATCACAGATTGGCAAAATCCACTAGAAGAAATTAACTGCAACATTTTCTGCAATTGCTAGGTGAGACACTGGTACATTTTGTTACTGAAAACAAGGAACTTTCCAAGTGGCTCTGGTCACAGATTGCATTATACACCTTAAATGTCTGTGGCAGCAGGAGTACCAGGCAGTAGGTGGAGTGAGGAACATGAACTGAGAAAAGGCAGCAAAATTACCAAATACAGACAGCAAAACCACCAGCAGAGACTCACTGCCAAAGTCACAATGAGCTGGAAGCCACAATTCTGCAAAGGTGTCAGCACTACCACTGCTTCTCACAGTACACGATCTGTAAAGTACCTATGGCAGCCCTGAAGAGAAAAGTAGAGATGTGTTAACTAAGAAACACAAGGAAGATTTGAAGAAGTCATCTCTAACTACAATGTCAAAGTACTACTTTTACATTTGCTGGTATCTCAGAGAAGACAGTCTGGGGAGGAAAATGGGTCCTCGGGAGGTTACTCCAGTGAACCTGGAGTGCAAACATGGATTGATGAGCACAGCAGAGGGCAGGGTCTTCAGCACCCCTTTCAGCTTTGGAAGTTATAAGTTACCTTATAAGTGGTACTTTGGAAGAAAATCCTGAAAAACTTGTTTAAACCAGGCATAACCAACTGAAAATGATGTCCTTTGTTTTCTTTAGTGTGTCTATAGCTCTGGTTCTGATAAAGCACTGAAATGTTTAAGCCTGTGCTTTGACAAACCATGCCAGGCTCACCCCTACAAGGGTACACTGGCAAAGCATCTGGAGAGCTGTGAGCTGGCTGCTGCCTTGTTGTGCAAAGCCAGGGCTCACCCAGCTTCTCCTGCCTCCTGTCCTGGCCATTCTGTGCTGCAGGTTTGGCCCCAAGTGCTAATCACAATCTAAGCCACAAAATGCTGCAGTGAAACATCCCAAAGGATAGAAACACATTTTTTTATTATGTACTCTGTACATAAAACCACTGCATTTAATTGAATATGTTCTACCTAAAATAAATGTTTGGTCCCTCTCTGCAAATTCAGTGGAAGTCAGAGTAAACCCATCTGTTTTAATCTCTGAGACTAATATTGCTTCCTCTCTTTCATTAACATGTGTTTTATCCTGCTCTCCCTTGCACAGGAAATGCAGCAACCCTGAACTTTGATTAGCAGTAATCAGAAAACATCCACACCTGCATGTAGGCAGTGGGAGGCTTTTCAATTGGAAATGGATTTTGAGAACATCATGTCTCTGTTTTGAACAGGCAAATGCATCTTTCAAGGAATACAAGCAATAAAAACCATTTATGTATTGTGTTTCTTCAAGGATAGTAATGCTATCATAGAATCAAGTGCCTTAATTGTTGAAGTGATTAATTTCTGCTCTTTGGAACTAAATATATTCAATGTTACTAAAGTCCTGGAGAGTTTTTCATAAGCCGGATGATAGCACAGCCAGTGCTTATCATCTGTCCAAAACAAGGTGTCCTTTTTCTTGTCCGTTTTAAGAGCAAGGACTGTGGTGTGGGGACCTGCAGTGACGATAAAGCAACCCAGACAGCACTGCAGCAGGGCAGGGCATGGAGGAACAGGGTGATTTCTGCTGGAGAAAGCAGTCTGGGAGGGAAGCAGAGCTGTATTGAAATAAGTGACTTCTATTCCTTCTGTTTCCAAGTCTCTACAATCTTTAATGGCTGTTGAAATAAAGCCTTTGGAAGAAAAGTCCTCCCTGACAGTGTAACTTTCTCATCTTTGGTTAAATTCTAAGGATGTTTCTGTTCCTCGTTTGTCAGGTTCCCAAGAGAAAGGGAGGAAGGCAAGATTTACTATTCCCATAATACCTAAATATAAACTGTAATCAGATTTATAAACAACATCGACAGACCTCTTTCATAAGCTATAAAAAGCTTCAAAAAGTACATCTGTGCACTTCTGTTTCCTTTTCATAGTCTTCACCTCTGATTCTATTTCCTTAAATAGAAAGATAATAGTATTAGTCTATTCCTTGGGGCTTTTGTGAAGATTCACAATTAATATTTATGCAGTAAAATAGCATAAATGCTGTATAAGTGCGCAGCATCATTATTGTTCTCTCTCTCTTCATTAGCACATCATGTACATGCCAAGTAGAACAGATAAACACAGAAATTAGCTGTCCTCAAAGTCAGGCAAGTGAGAAAGGTAACATGACTGCTAGAGAACCATTAATTAAAAATGTTTGCTGTGGGTGACATCTGTGGCAAACAAAACAACCTTCTGAGACTTAAAGAATCAAATATATTTCTTTACTCATTTGAGCGAGTTCTGTCTGCAGCAAAGAAATTCTGAGAATACTTTCAAATTAAATATGCTGCACGTACTCCCACAGCAGCTGCGTCTTAAACAGGAATCCAGCTGAGGCAGCAAGTAGGTTTTGCACTCTAAAACCTGGAAACCTCCTCAGTGATTCTTTCAAGATCTCATTTATTTCCTGTGCTTCTTCCTATTTGTGTGTTTTCCAAAGCACAACTCACAAGGAACTGGCTCCACCTTTGCAACTACTATAGTAGCCAATCCCCATTTCCTCAGGTTTTTGATGCAGGAATTTGGATTAGTCCCAACACGATCAGGGCTTCCCATTTGTCCATCTCAGGACTTCCCATGGCCCTCTCAGGCCATGCTGTCCTGCAGAGCTGAGGTGGCCATGCCCTTCAGAGCAGTAAGGTTTTGCAGAGATAACCTCAAAGATTTTCTCTCTAGGAATATCTGATGGAATCTAATTAACACTGACACACTACTTAAAAATATTGAACAATTTCATGCTCTCAGCATTTGCACTTCAGGAATATCCTAAAGGAGAAAGGATTCCTCATTAATGCTGTCCACTAGTTTGCTTGATCTTTTCCTTTCAAGAGGAATAATCACCAATGAAAAGCAGTGAAAACTGCAAATGGTGTGTAAAAATAAGTGTAATGTGCAGCTATAAATTAAAATGTCCATTTGCCATGGATAAGAGCTAATAAAAGAAACTCAGTGAAGCCAGACAGCTTTGCTCTCATCAAAATCAGAGCAGAATCTGCCTGTCGGAAAACAAAATATTCTGTGTTCAAGCAGACCATTACACTGCTTTTTACACACTCTTTGCATTTCCTAACCACTCCTTAAAGCATCTTAAACTCCTGACACGTTCAAACCATTTCCAGGTAAGAAGAGAGACACTTCATAGGAAAAGGTAATAAAGCAAGTTTGTCTTTACTTCTCATGTTCTGAGTAAATTAACTAGTTTTCTTATTTGCTTGGGTTTTTTTCCTTTAGCATGTGTTTCAGAAATTAATAAATAGTGCATTTCTTCCATTCAGACTACTTTTATCAATGTCATGTCTGAATCCACTCCTTACCAATAGATTTTAATGGAAGATGTGCAAATGTTGCACTTAGGGATGGGGTTTAGGGGTGGACTTGGCAGTGTTGGGTTAATGGTTGGATTTGATGACCATAAAGGTCTTTTCCAACCTAGATGGTTCTTTAATTCTATGCAGCTCTGCTAGGATGTCACATCCTACTCATGACTAAATATTAAATATCTCCACCTTGCTACTCTCAGCTAGAGATGCACCCAGGTACCAGAGTAACCTCTCACCCGGTACTCTGCAAATGTTAGAGCCTTTGTTGGAGAGCTGTAGGAGCAAAGAGAGCATCCTGAGGCAAAGCTACCAGCGGCTTTCATGATGGGCTGTTTTGGATCCTTGTTTACTCATCTCAGTACCAACGGATGTTTGCTTCTCTGTTTTCTGCTGAGGTAGTTTGTTCATCAAAGTATGAGTTGATCTGCAATTGATATTTTCCATAAACATTTGTGGGAACTGTGAGAGATGGACAAAACTCTTTACAGATCTCTCTGCTTTTCATACAGTCTTGCTTTTTGTGATCCCTCTCTCCGATAATATCTGAAAGGCTGATCTCTACTCCAAGAGAGCCACCTGGGTCCCTTCCAACAGCAAATAGAAGGAACACACGTTGCTGCAGGGTAGAATCTCTCTCCAGGGCCAGGAGGAATAGCCAGGTGCTGGTTGCTGTCTATTATTTCCACTGGCTACAGGAGAAGTGTGGACAAATAGCTGAGACCAGCTAATTTTTAGATTGTCAAAAGGAGGGTGAGACAAACATGTCCTTTGCAGCTGTATCTGTTTTGCTTTGCTTTTAAAAGTTTCCTTGGTTTTACAAGACATAAGCAGGAATTCTTGCTTTCAGGAAAAATCCAGGAAGATTAAAGGAGCTTCCTTCCCCCATTGGCACATTGTTATTCTTCCCTAACCCTCTACTACTGCTTTGTTTAGGCTCCTTCCTGCAAAGCACCTGGCAGTGGGCATGCTGAGGTAGCTGCTGGATTAAACTAAACCTTTGAATGGGTTCAGGATGGAAATTCAGCAATACTGAATTCAGCAGTCCTGATGTTAGAAGTGAATAGTGAACCATACACAGGCATGCTGCCAAGAAGTTTACATTTACTCTTGCCCTTCCTCAATTACTAGTTTGAATAAACATCTCCTGCTCCACTACACTGCAGTACAAAACTCACATTGGGCTGTTATTTCCCTTGACTGGCTTTTGCTTTTAACAAGAGAAACATATGCAGAACCCTAGTCCTATCCAGTGCTCTGCTCCTGTGACAATCCATAGCAATCCTTAACTAGAACCACAGACTGCAAGGGGTCTCTATCAATTAACACCATTGCTACCAAAGAGTAATGAAGGAGAGAAACCCTTTTAAAAATGAGAGACTAATTGTAGCAGCAGTTGTTAACAGCAGTTGGCCTGCAGGACTCTCAGAGGAATCCAGAATGGAAAGCCATGTGTTACAGTCCCCACCTGATGCTGGGAGAGACACTGCCTTTAACACATATTTGCTGTGTTGTACCTATTTTGCTTGTACAGTAGGGTTTGGGTTGGGAGGAATGGATTGGGTGGGGAGTTATGGCTGATGTAAACTCAAAACTAAGTTATTCCATATTTAATTTTTTAAAAAACCTTGAACAGTGCATGATTCCACCTTATAGGAGCACAGAAGGCGAGTGGTCCTAGAAGCCCATGGGCTGTGATGGGAGGAAGGGAGGGAGGACATGCTGCTTCAGTACCATGGCTGGTGCAAGCCTAATGCCAAAAGAAGGTGGTGAGACAAGGGGACCTGGAAGAGACTGGGAGCAGGAGTGTATAATGAAGTTACCACACGGACAGGATGAAGAAACTAAAAGTCATAAAAGTCACAGAAATCATGCTAAAGAAACTGGAATAGTGAACTTGGCTCCTACACTTCTTAATGTGTCCTTACCTCTCCCAGTATCACTGATGCTCATTTGCATAAAAGGATGCTTTATTTTATAACAGCAAATTATTTGTCAGCAGGCCTCTGCATCTGCTCCCTGGTCATTTAGATTAATGGCATTTATGGCTTTTCTTCAAAGAAATTGTTGTTGCAGCTTTCCCATGGTGCCGAAAGAAAGATGTCTGTTGCTCTTCATGCTAATACCATCATTTTTTTGAGTCTAAGTTGTTTTTTTATTCACTTAAACTGGGAATATGAGTAGCAAAAGAGAATTAAATTTGCATTGCATAAAATGAAGATGAAAGCACTGTGGTAGAGTCTTGATATACACTTAGGAAGCATTTTAAAAATACCCATATTCCCAAAATGAACATATACACATTGAGGATCAGTTGCTTGTTCAAAGGATAATTTATTATAATTTATACTGTTTGGCTACTGAAACAATCTGTTTTCTTCTTCCAGTACAATTCTAGATTATCTGAAAGGATCAGAGTCAGATGTTTTTTCCAGTGGATGTAGTCATCCACTATCATAAGCTTTCTTGTGCCTCTGGAAAAGAATTTTATGCCCAGCATTAAAGATGGCCACATTTTTAGCATAACTTGCAGCAGCTCTGTCTTTCTCTTTGGAGGGTGTTGGGCCAGTTCCATAGGAGGATTGCACATGGTCTGTACATAATCTGCCAGATCCACTAACATCCTGTTAATTAGAGCTGCTTTTGTAAATTCAGGAATAAAGTAGTCTAGTCCCTGTCTCACTGAAATACCAGATACAGTAGCTTACCCATTATTTGTGCTTCAAGCTTTTTATTTCATCTTGGTGATGAAGTTCATCAAAAATCCAAGAAAACATGGAGATTTTAGGTACCAAAAGCCAGCGGCCTGGTGTATTAAGGGAGGCAACAGGAGAGCAGCTGTCTGTGGTGGGTGTGCACAAGGCAGTGGCAGTGCCCAGGCAGTACATGTGGATGCCTTCTCTTGCAATCCTCTGGCTCATCAGAATGGGTCTCCCAGCTTTCTAATCAGTGGTAAGCTAGAGAGACAATCCAATTTGTTAACTGTCTAGGAAGAAGAATAAAACAACATTGCTACAATTTTGTTGAACAATTTGGTTTTCATGATCTCCATATCCATATTGCTGATTAATTCACATTTTCAGCTGCCCTTCATATTCCCCATGAATTTACTTCACTCTAATAATTTTGTATCTTTTAAATTTTGATTTGACTGGAGCAATTTTTTTTTTTCTCAGCTAATTCTGGTTGTTTCTAATTTGGAAGGCAAAGGCAGATATGGCTTAGCATGACATTAATATCCCTCAACACTCTTCAGTTTTCATTTGGCCACTGAGGAATAGTTTAGTGGCTGAATGTCAGGTTTTAATGAAATGGGTTTTTTGCAAAAGCTGTTTTAGTTCATTCCTTCACCCTTCTGAGCCACATAAATAAAGCTGGAAAACTGAACTGCTATTTGAAAACCGGGTATTGGGAGACAAGATGTGTACAATGGCTGTTCACATACTTCTTGCATCACTTAAAAATCACATGGTATCCAAACTTGCAGCATTGTACTATTCTAAACACTAAGCCATTGGGATTTTATTCTGGAATTGTGCTGAGGGAGTTATGATACACTTTCTTTGATAATTGGTACACATAATTAGATTATATTTCATTTTAAGAAAGCAGTTAGCAAGAAGAATTCTGACTCCAATCACATTAATTCATACTAAGCAAGATTTTTAATTATATCCAGGTATCTAGAGATGCAGGAAAGTGCTTAATTCACATGGTCTGGTGGAGAAGCAGGCTACAGTCCATTTTATAAACCCCACTTCAACTTCCTTAAGACCAGTCCACCTTTCTTTTCTCTTCTTCTGCTCTCTCCTGAGCTCCCCCAGCCTGTGGTTCAGGCTGGCTGTGAGCCATGCAGCACAGTCCTGAAGCTGAGCAAATGCAGATATCAGCCCAGACTCGGGGCTTTGCTAACCTATTGTTTGGAGATGGCATTTTCCTAGCAAGCAGAGTGAGATCATGTCTGCTCATTAAAAAAGTGCAGGCAGACCATTGGATCCAAGGTAATGTCAGTTATTCCTCAAAATTGCTGGCACATAGAGTGAAGCAGAGATTAAAAGCAAATATGGCCTTAACGCACCGTTATGAGTTGTGCTGCTCAGGGCTTGGCAAATGTTCCCACCCAGAAAACCCCCAGGGCTTGCACTTATTCTGCCTATCAGGCCAGGACCAGAAATCATTACACTAGAAGTAAGGAGCATTGGAAAACATCAACATTATTTAACATTGTAGAGCTGTTTCTCCAGAGAAAATAGGGTTGCTACAGGGATGAAATACAACGTATGGGTTTGGAATGTATTTTTGCCCTGGCGAACCAAACCTGGGGGACAACGTGTATCCAGAAAATTTTAGTGAGCCAACTTAGTGCCAGCTTCCTTTCATTTTTCCTCAGCCCACTGTGCTGAGTCCAGGCCCCAGCTCTGGATTGAACTGCTCCGGAGCCCCTGGAGAGCACTTCTAAATGTGGCAGAGAGTTGGGAAACAAGGCATCGATTCTTATTGATCTTCCACCTCCACCTTCATCCTGGCTAGACAAAATCCCCTGCTAATGTGCCCCTGGGTATTTTCCAGGGCTGCCCTTGCACGGGAGAGCACAGAGCAAAAAATGATATCAATCTATCCAAGTGAAAAACAGGACTAAACGCTTCTCACTTTACTTATGTGAGCATCACAGCACCTTGGTAATTAGTAGTTGGGGGGGTTCTCATTCTGAAGAGTTTAACAAATATTAGTGATGTTGCGGAATGCTGCTTTGAATAATAAACACCACTGGAGCTATTTATCAACAAAAGTTTTCAACCAAGGTCAGGCACAGAGGATTAAAAAAAGCCAAAACAGTTTATGAAGTATTAACTGGGTAAGTGACATTGCTTAAAAAGCAAAAGAAACACAGGGGAAAGCTATTGTACACATTATTAACTTATGGAATTTGATCTTTAGATATAATTTAATGCCCTTGTAAGGCATTCAATAACACTTTAGTACTGTTAATGTCACAGTATTTCATCAGTTTACCCAGTAACAGTCATATGTTAGAACAACAAACACATGCCCTGTAATGGTTTTTATTCCAATATCTTCTAAATCTATATTCACATAGATGCCTTCTTAAAAGTCCTTAGGAAAGTAAGAACATTATGAATTATTTTAAGTGAAACCAAGATTGCCCCAGCTTTTACTTTACTTCCTTTTCCCAAGTATTTTTTATTTTTGTCTACACCAGTTACCAATCTCAACTAAAAGCAGTCCTAGGCCACCCCTGATGAGATGCTTACAAAAGTAATGAGATTTTTAAGTATCTGTTTCTGTCCTTGGGGTTTGGCCATGGGTAAGATCCTAACACACAGATTTGCACACCCTCCCCACTAAAGAGCACGCAGTATCTTTCCTTTTTTAATTTCCAGAAAAAAATGTTCTTTATAAATCTGGGATTATGGGCAGGTGTGGCCGCAAACAAATTTGGGAAGGTGAAGTAATTGCTGTTTGCTGAAGGTAATTGCTTCCTGTTACGATTACCATAGCAATTAATGTAATTCTCTATAATACCATCGGGAATAATAAAGTTAGTGGAGAAGAACAGCAAACAAACACCTTCGTCTGCTCTGCAAAACAGATTAGTACCAAACCTGCCTTGTTACACGGACAGCAGGAGAGCTGCATCGTCATTAGCACTTCACTTTCTTGCTCTTAAATGCTTGGCTTAGTCAAAGTCATAAGAGACAATTAGGGTTTTTGTCACTTAGCAACCGTAACTGGGTTCAGGAGCGAAGCAATTTGCAACAGACAGTACTTGACCATCGCAGCACATCTACAGCCACTCGCTCCTGTTTGAAATGCAGGAGTCTGGGCACAGAAAAACAACCAAAGCACCTTTTGAAAGACGTGTTTTGGTTCCATTTTTCAAGCTACTAGAGGAAGTTGGTCTTCCCCTGATTTCCCACCATCCTATCAACCATCCAGAGGAGTTTTTGAAGAAGTCCTTGAGACAGGAAGCACGTAGGTGAGCTAAGGTAGTCTCAAGGCATCTCAGTGCTAATGCCACCCAAGTCAACTGCAGTGAAACACCCGTGTACCGTGGATATCACAGTGGACCTCTCCTTCTGTGTGTTCACTTGTATCACTTAGGTGCTTTCCAGTTTCAAGTAGGTACTTAGAATGTCCTTGGATAAATAGGAAATTTTGAATGAAAACGTGACACAATGAAATAATGAAAAAATTACTGTAATTCTACATTTCTTGTAAATTATGGGACCTTGGGTCTTCAACAGTGCTAGACAAATCAAACATTGGTGACAAAAAAATCTATTCCTTTTTATAGAAGTACTTCAAGTAACTCCATTTTAGAAGGATCACAATATGTAGTTAAGACTGAAGGCCTAATTCTGATACTGGTTGGAGCTGTTCACACCATGGGCTCTCAAAGACTCAATTTAAGTAGTGCACATAGGGCAGCAACAGGCACATTCTACTTTCAGCTCTGTCCTGATAAAAGCACCCTTGATTCACACAGCATTGTCCAGGAGTGACACAATTGTGTACTTTCCTAGGAGTTTAAACACAATCTTGAAAAATGTTTGATGGATATTACAGGAGCTCCCAATGGAAGCAGAAGCCCAGTACAGCTGGTCTCGGAACACTAATGGACAAAGAGAATTTTACTCTGATATTTCAGCATCCAGCTAAACCATTCAGTTCTGGAAGACTGAATAGATGTAGCTGAAAATCACAGTAGCCAAGTATTTCTCATTACTTTTTGCTGCTGAAAATGCTATGGAAAATGGAGGAAATTACTTTGGCTGGGGCATGCAATGCTTGCCTGGAAGTCCTTAAGTATTTTGTTCAGCCCCAGTACACAGAAAATAAAAATGTCTGAACAAATTTATTGAGGGTTTATTTCTCTGCTTGTCACACTTGACAGCAAATCTGTGACTGGCTGGAGATTGGTGCTGCTGTGTGGGGAAGGACAGCTCTCTCTTGCCACACCAGCCTGCCAAATCTCTGGCACTGGTGATCTGCTTATTGATCATTGCTGGGAGATCCAGCTTTACAGACATCATCTGCAGGGGTGCAGCAGAAAGGGAGTCAACAGAGGAAAAGTGGAACAGCAGCTGTGGGGCCTTGGCAGCAGAAGAGCAACTGCCTCCCCTCAAAGCAGCTCCTGTGATAGCAGTGTCACAAAATCTACATTCGCCTGAAATAGTACAAGATCCAGCAACGGTCTTGGTATATTAGACATGTGTTAATTACGTTCTGTAGAGAAATAAAATGACATTGAAATTGTCTCTAATAGTGTAAGAGCACCATGAAGCTACTGTATTTCCTTATGCTAAAGTAAGCAGCAAAGATTGTGATGACATTTTTGCTTTAAGAAATACTCTTCTTTTTTTAACTTACGCTTCTCATTAAAACAAAATAATGGGTAACCACGGATCTAGTTGTCAGGCTCAATTTATGCTTAATGACACGTGAAGTCTGCTCCTTAACTGCCAGAGAAATATGGGCTTCTGGGTGTTTCCTTCCATTCCTTTCTTAAGCATGTGCAGCATTCCTGCCTCCTGAGGATTCATTCTTTAAAAGGCTGTCATGTGCCTTTAATACTGGGGAATCCTACTCTTCCTAGTCCTTAGACTGGAAAGCCTATGTGTTACACAAACATTTGTTAAAATATTCATATTCCAAACCAGTTTCAAGGCATACCTTATAAATTTCAGATGATCTTAGATTCTGAAAGTTACCAGGGATTAGTCTAATATTTTCCAGCCAAACTCCAGAGTTTCAGGTACTGAACTGAACATGGTGTACCTGAAAGAGAAGAACAAATTGGAAAAGTGTAAATATTAGGGGAGGTATGACACAGAATCCAAAACTTCAAATAGTTTTTCCTGAATCATCTTATTCTGTGAGACTTGAAACCTACACAAACACCATTTCCTCCTGAGGCAGGAAGAATTTGAAATCTGGAAGGCTGAAAAATAACTCTCCCAAAAACCTTTCTCTCACATCTCTGCTGCCATGTTAGACACCAGAAAAAGTACAGGAGTGTGTGAAGGCCTGGATGTGAGCACCTGACAGTGCCATGCCCCTGGGTGACCTGCCACTCCTGTGAGTCACAGGGTGACTGCTGAGCAGGGCAACCTGAGATCTGACAACCTCACTGAATTCTTTGTTACAGCAGCACACCTGCATCCCCTCTGGATCAATGAGCCCTGGGCAGAGAATGATTTGGTCTTACCTGGTCCTTCCTTTCCTCTTTCTTTGTGTGCTTTTCAAATACCACAAGGAAACAGATGGCCATCCCTGGCACTGCACCTCACTGTTTTGCCCAAACAAGTCGGAGCCAAGGTTATGATGAAGCTGGACATGGCTATCTATTGGCCAGTGTCCTTGGCAGGACATGTCCACACAATTTCAAACATTTTGTCTGTGGTGTAAATGACCAGACAGAACAATGCCTTCCACAGGCTTTCTGTTCTCCAAGTCCTTTCCAACTCCATCTTTCGGAGTAAACTCTTTTTACTGTTCATGCTTGTTGCTCCTATTTCCCTTTCCCTGCATGTTACCACGTGGGATAAGCAATGCATGCTGATACTGCCCAGACACAGCCCAGTGATCTGCCAGTGAATTCCTTCTGTGGGTGTTTGAATTCCCCAAGAGTAACTTACAGATTTAATTTAGTCCCACTATATCACTGAAACAGAACTCTGCACTTTCATTTTTCTCTGTCCTGGGATATCTTATGCTTCCTTATGCTATTCCCAAAAGCAGCTGCACAGGACATCATGTATTGTGATGGTTTTATTTTTGGCTGGCTCATAATTAAGTGTTAGCTGGTGAGTTAAAGTATTATGCCACGTTCCTTGTCTAACACTACAGAGTAGACTGCTCAGTGCTTTACAACTTCTTTTTAAAAATTATTATTTAAGATATGGTGATATTCTGAATAACTTAGAAAATTACTTTATTTGGCTTTATTGCATGCTACCACTGAGGACTCTTCAGGCTCCTCACACTACCTGCTGTTGCAAAGCTGATAAATATGAAACATTGCCTGTTGATAACCTGCAAGGAATATTATTTTCCTCAAGTAGAACAAGCTCTCTCCTTGTGACATATTAGAGGGATCTTGATACCAACTGCCACCCATTAACATGCTAATCAGCCGCAAAGGGAAGCGGCAGAACGAAAACCACAAACCCAAAAACTCATCAAAGGTTGAAGGAAACCACGGTTTTACCACAGTGGTGCTGTACCAGCTGTACCAGCAGCTCCTGCTCAGACTCAGTACATTCATCCTTGGGGCAGGACTGGCAGGACTAGTCACCATTTCCCCATCTTTTCACCCAAAAGATTTAACCAGTCCTCATGACCTTTCCTTTCCCAGCTCCTGCCTTCCCATGGCAATGGAGAAAATAAAAAATACAGTATGTTCACGAATTACAGGATCTAATAACTTGTACCTTATAATAAACATATTACTCAGAGGTGATCTGTACATTCAGTCATTAGAGCCAACAACTTCAGCACTTGCTTTACCAACTGTTGCTTAAACCGTTCTTATTATTTTTAAAAAACACATGAATACATAATCTATTTCTTGGAGTTTCCTGTTAATTGTGGAGAGATTCTGAATTTGTTGTCTTCACCATGAATAAATCCATATATTTCACTTGCAATTTCTGGCTTTTCATGCTGTAGAGAACACTCAGACACAGTCTCATGTGACATTAAAGTCACTGCACCATGTCTCTCAACATCATTAAAATAAGGAATCATCTCTGCTGAAAAAATGCAAAGAAAAAATTCCCAGCTGCATTATTTTCTCCTCTAGAGAAAGGATTTTGGGATCTTTTTTAAAAAGGACAAAATGCAAACCAACATCAGACTGAAAGAACAAGAATTTCCTTTACCTTTTAAAAGACCAAAAGCACCAATACTGATTCTTCTGTTACTTCGCCTCACTTCCTTGCAGTTAAAACATCTCTTTTGCAAAGCCAGTAACTGAAGAGTGCAGCCAGTCTATAAAGCTCAGATGGGGTGAAAAATTGAGTTTTGAAACTTTGCAAACAAGTTGCTCTGAACCAATTTTGCCACAGCTGAATCTTTGCCTTGTTTGTTCTCATTTCCCACAGGTAGTTATGGCATTGGCAATTTGAAATAACTTGCTGATATTCAGCATGTTGTTTTATTTTCTCTCCTATAATTGAGTTGTGCCGGTTTGACATTTTGATTCTGCACTGTAAAAAAAGCAGATCCAATTTACTGAAATTTCTGTGGTTGATTCAAAAATACCGATTCAATTTCTCAGTACATTCATTAAGGGAAACATACGTAACCTTGCATTTGTTTGCAGAAACAAGTAGCAATTCATCAGGAACAAGAGGAACATCTCACTCTCCCCGGAGTAAGACACAGCTTTGGGCAGGGATGGATCCAACCTGAGGCTTGGTTTCCACAGGGCTTTTCTGTTTTGGAGTACAGTCCCATGAAAACCATTGCAGAGCCACTTCAGCACTCTCTTGACCCTGCATCGACACCTAAAAGGTTTCCACCTGCTACACGCTGTGTGAGAAAAGAGGGAGAACAGAGGCAGCAGTAATGGCGAAGGACCTGGTCAGTGCAAGGTGTTAACTGGGGAATCCAGATTTTCAGAGTAAACATAAGAACTGACAACATAAAACGTTCATAAGCCAGCTACTCACTCTCCTCTATTTGTGGGGACAAACCCTGGCTCTTGCTTCTGCCCACCCTTTTGGAACAGAAACAGATTTTGCCTGGACAAGGGCTCAGGAGGCTCAAGATGCTGCCCCATCAAGTCCATGCCCCTCTGCAGAAGTTTATCCACAGCCAACCAAAACCTGAACAACCCATTTTCCCTCAAAACTTCTAGTTTACTCTGCATGACCCAGCTGGCAAAACCCTCAGCACTGCTGATGGAGGAAAGAAAATAATCATGGTCCTTAATACCCTCTTGCCACCGGCTTCTTTTTAACCTTGGGGAAAGGGAAGCTGTGGTTTCATGAGATACTCTTCAGCTTTAGTGCCCTGAAACATCAGATGCAAAAATGTGCTTATATGCATCTCTTTGAACTTACACTGTTTCCACTAATTCAATTTCACCACTCTGTTTTGCTGCTGCCATCAAAATGTACTCTCAGTATATAAAGCAAGGCTCTTCAACAGTTTTTCTAAAGGATGTGGGTTGGAAAAAGCATAGGAATAATGGACAGGACTAAAAAGATGTTTACAAGTAGCTGGTTTATAATACATGTGAGATCTAAATTTCAGTATACTGGTCACAGACTTAGGGATTTCAGAGATGTCTGGGTAGGTTCTTCCCATACAAAGGTATCTTATACACACTCTGCACACATACTTATCTCTACCTGTGTGCCACACTCAGGAACTACAGAATGGTAGGAGAGGGAAGCTAAGTGCAATAATCCCGCTGAGCACTAGAAACCAGCATCTGTTCCAAAGATCCAGAAATAAATGGTGTTGGGAACTTGGAGAGATCCTGATGGTGGTTTTTCAGATGAGGTTTTTAACTTTTTCCATCTCTTTCTGCAGCAGAGATTTCTTTTTTTGAACCAGACATACCTTCATATGGCTCAGAGCCGATCCTCCAAAAGCCAGTCCTCTGTAGAATTCTCTCATCCTCTGCTTTTAATACCGTATTGGTGGATCTCTACCCCACTATTCAGCTTCTGTTAAAATAGGTACTTTTTTCTTAAATTCCTAAACTTCCAAAGAAATGACTATGAAAAGAACAAGAGCACTTCAAAATCTACTGGACAAATTTTTTAATTCCTCACTTCACATCAAAAGACAGGATTCCTGTGAGCTTCAGGCTAACAGAACAGAACTTTAAAGCTTCTCATTCTTATTCCTAGGAAGTAGCTGAATCGTTATGCTTTTCCTGGCTCATTTTTTCCCAAACTTGAAGGATGTAACAGTTGTGAGAATCTCTAGCATTTGTCATGTTAGTAAAATAAAACAGGCCTTATTTTCATTCAGTAAAACTGTGACTTTTCTTTGGTCTTTCTTCCCTAATTTAAAAATTGTGAAGGACAAAACCTTCAGAAATTACACTTAAAAGTGATTAATTTTGAAAATAATTACGTGCTTGACTGATTGTGTGGCAGCATTGATTAGATATTTTCTGCTTTGACCCAAAGTCAGATTAAGTAACACAAGTGAACAGGCAGTTATTTCTATTGCAGCATCTAGAGAATGGTATGGATGACAAAAGTAGATCATCCTGCAGTGAGCTGCCACTTCTGCCAGTGTGACTCCAAAGGAAGGAGCAGCCAGGCCCACAACTGCCAGTGGGAATCAGCCAGCCTGGTCCCACTGAAATCCCTCAGGGGCTGCTGCTCGTGCTGCTCTGCTGGTATCTGTGTGTGCACAGACACAAACACACCTTCTACATCCCTCAGTCTGACAGGCCTATTTCACACAATTTTTATTTTGAGCCTATGATTAGAAAAACTCCTTAACTTTGAAAAACAGTAAGAAATGCTCACAGCAACTCCTGTGACTTTTAGTAGCTTCTGTACAGCTGATGGCACAACAGCCCTGAATTTGCTTTATGTGGTAATTTAAGCAATTTAAGCTTAAAATGTTCCCAGGGCAAAAATTAAGGCTATGTCTAACAAGTACATTAAGGCTTATTATGCCTATTAAGCACAGGGAGTCACCCTTGTTGTGACTGCACATTACATTTGAAAGCTGTTCTGGGCAGTGTGCTGATTCCCTAATCAAACCTGCGTGGGAGGTACTTTTTGGTGACATTTAGAAACCCTCAATTACAAAACAACTAGCTAAAAGGGCAAAGAAATATGGGTTTTCCTAAACACAGTGACAGAAAACAAAAACAGACATTGGACATAGGCAAAGAACTGGAACCTGCCTGAACAGAAAAAAACAGAATTGCCTTCTGTTTTATACTTTTAATTCTGTTACTTTGGTGTCTTTGGTGTCTAAAAGACTCAAAATGAATAAATAGCCCAGTATCTGAGGGGGAAACGACCTTGTTATTTGAGGAATCAAAGATTTTGAAATTGCTCAAGAGACAGAAATCAAAGATATTTTGATCTTGCAACATTCAAAATATCGAGTACATCTTGTTGCTTTTAAGTATCTTTAGAATTTAAAAATTAAAGAAGTACTGACTCAAATTTGTATGAAGTTAAAATAACTTAATTTTTTTTTTTCATCTTCCATAAATCTTTTATTGGTGGTTCAAAATGAAGCCCCATTTTGAACGTTTATCTCATGGCTGGCATCCTCCAAGGAAACCAGATGGCAAAACTCATAAATCCTTTCCCTTCTGCTCTTTGACAGTCCCAATCAAGAAAGTTATGAGGCCGGAAGATCAGGTTTATGTCCTGTTGTTATAAAAACATTTTTCTTTATGCATCCGATGTGGTTTCAATTTTCCCCAAGTCCATAGTGGCAAATAGCAGTTTAATGGGATATTATACACAGACAGCTACTAGAAGAACATACACCACATTCTTTACTTGAGTGGGAGGCACCAGTGCATTATCTCACACAAGAGCAGATGAGATCAGAAGCACTTTGGGGTTTTGATGCACAGTACCAGACAGCTACGGAGTTTAAATTTCAAGCACTCACACACAAAAAGATTTCACTCCCAAATGGTAGACAAGGATTTTGTCTTTAACAAGTTGAAGTATAACCACAGACAAAACTGACACAGCAGGTAAATGTTTTAGGCCTCACCTGCAAATGGAAGGTATAATCTGTCTACTGCTTTAATATCAACAGCATGGTTAAACAGTTTTGAAATTCTTTTGATCACTCACCTTAGAAAACCCTCACAAGATGAAAAGAAATCACTATCATTAGTGTTCATGATTTCAAGACTGAAAGCTTGAAATAATTGACAGCTCAAATATGACAGTTAAGATTGTGTTGGTTGTTCCTAAGACTACTGGGAAAATAAAATGTGCAATTAGAGCTCTTTGATTACCTGAAGGGAGTTCAACACTTTACAAATTAGTGCTCCAAACTGAAATATTACTGGAAAATTTTAGTTTGCTTCCCAATAAATATTCCAACATGTTTTGATGAAGAATCTGCAAAACAATTGTGGATGTTTATCTCAATTCATTTCAGTGTATACCAATGCCAGTGAAAACGGCTGTTAAAATCTAAACTTCCCCACAAAAATTCATTCTTTATTAACTTCACCTTTTGTTATAAAATTCTCCCATCAAAATAATTTCAAGATTCACAAGAATCTTCTGAGGAAACAAAGGTGGGGGGGAATGATAAATTAAGAAAAATACAACACAAATGCCAGATTTTATTGAGGTACTGCATTCACATTGGTTTGTGCACTGAACAGTCACATTTGGCTAAAGACAACCATGTTCAAGACATGAAGACACCACACTGAGATGGCACACAGGAAAAGCTTAAAATAAAGCTTGGTAAACATGGTGTGCCAAATTCTGCTCTGCTTGACAACTGTGATATCTCACTGGAATTGCACAGGGTAGAGACAACTTGCATGAGAATGACTGACAGCAGTAGCTGACGTGCAAATCAAAACACACAACTTCTCAGTACAGCAACCACACACAAACACATCCTGGCACAGCTTCAGATTGGCCTCTGGTAATCGACAGTGCTTGTAAGAGCCGGGAAACACCTCTGGAAGAGTGAGTCAGGTTCTCGTGGCTTACAGTCACAGTCCATCCCTGTGGCTCAGGAAATCTCTTGAAGCCACTTGGCTCTGTCAACAGCTTGTTTTGGTGGGGCCTTTGTGGAGGATGCAGCTCTGTATCTGCAAAATACCAATAACAGTTATGAGTTAGACTGAACAGGGGATGATTTTTTTTTCCTACAAAAAATCCAGAAGAAACCACACAACTCAATCCATTTGACTGGCATGACTTCTTTCCGAGTATCTCATTATATTCTGAGTCTCTGTCTTGTGAAGAACTGCACCCCTAAAGGGTATTACTCCAGCTATGACACACCAAGTGCCTCCTCTGGGGGAGTTTGTGGATGGGTAACTCTGCCGCTGCTCCTCTACTGGGCAAATGAAGATTTCCCCTTGCATGTGATGAAGGCCCACACACAGTGGTGCTGAAACAAAACAAAAAAGGTTTTGTAGATAAAGACAGACATCCATCTAACATTTCTATGCAGTGCCCTTTGGAAGATGCACCACTAATATCTACATCAAACCACGCATTTCATTTCTTTTTAATGATACTCACAACGTGTGCCTTTAACCCTGAAAGACACCTGAATATATTTCAAACTACACCTGAGGAATTTCTATACAAATAAATTGCTCTACTGCTCATTAAAGCAGGATTAATTCTGAGGTAAAACACAACAGCTGCTGGTACAGATGGGTTTAGAAGCAAATGCTTGTCTAGATATGCAAAAAAATGGACATGCACTGAAGTCTGGCTGGACAATTTCAGCTAACTCAGCTACTGACAAGTTCTGAAGCATGAAATCTCTTGGACTCAAGGCAGATGGCAACTAGCAGCAAGAGCATCCTAACCAGCAAAAAACATCACTTCAATACTGGTTCACTGAGAGGAATGATGCTCATCTGAATTATCAGTGATACATTTTGTAGATTCTAGATTATTTTCTGCTGAAGACTCTGAGGATGCTTACACATTCCTGATGAGCTTAAATAAAAACCTGGGACATACACGTAAACTTAGATTTGTACCCTTCCCCAGCACTGCCATCTGGCTGACAGCAGCGTGCCCTGGGAGCTGAGGAGGCAAACCCCACGCTGGGGTGTGTCAAACACCAACAAACAACCAGCTGCTCAGAGGAAAGGATTATCCTGCTATATTGAACCTTGGTGCAGCCTCACTGTCAATGCAGAGTGCGGTTCTGGGTTCCACAATTTAAGAAGGATGTTAAGGTACTACAAAAGCATCCAGAAGAGACCAACAAAGCTGGAGAAAGGGCTGGAAGGACAGGTGGAAGGACTGTCCCATGAGCAGTGCCTAAGGACTTTGGGCTTGTCTAGTTCAGGGATAAGGAGGATGAGGGGTGACCTCACTGCTCTGTCCAGCTTCCTGAGGAGGGGAATGTGGAGAGAATGGTGGCCCTGACACAGGTTGCCCAGAGAAGCTGTGGATGCCCCATTTCTTGAAGTGTTCAAGGCCAGATGGGATGGAGCTCTGAGCAACCTGGTCTTCTGGAAGGTGTCCCTGCCTGTGACAGCAGGATTGGAACTAGATGATACTGATGGTCCCTTCCAACCCAAACCATGCTGTGATTCTCTGATCTCTTCTCCCTGGTATCCAGTGAAAGGATTCATGGGGATGGTTCAAAGCTGCACCAGAGGAGGTTTAGACTGGACATTAGGAAGCATTTCTTTACTATTTAGTCAGCTTCTTTAGTTATACTTGAGGATTTAGTTTCTCCTTTTTAACTAAAGTACTTTGATTTTTATTGTATTTCACTTTTTTTGTTTTATTTCAGAACATTTCTCATAGGCACTGAGATAATTCTGAAAGGTAGTTTTAGGCCCAGTCTTGCAACCCCTATCAGGGTGGTGTCATTCAAAAGTTTTATTCATGTGCTCTTTACAACTTCAGCCAAGCTCTTACTACTTATCTGGGATAATGTACCAGACACTTTCCAAGACATCCTTCTTCCCTCCAAAAATGAGCTTGAGAATGAGTCACTGAAAATTTCTCTTTGACTGCATTTTCCCAATGATCTGTAATCATAGCCACTTGTTCCCACTTACCTGATAGGCAAAATTACCTTAAAGAGAGAAATTAGATTGGTTTGTCATGATCTGTCTTCACAAAATCTGTGTCAGATTTTTCTTGTGCATAGCTCAACTATTTAATCATTTAATGTATTATCACTCTAAGAAGCAATGCCTTCATCTGCCTAGTTCCTCTCCTTTCCCTTTGTAAAGCTCAGATCTGTGTTTGCCCTTTTGCTGGAAAAGAGCAGGCAAACAAGCTTGAATTGTACGCTGAACTACACCAGGCACAAGGGGTCCTGTTCCTAATTAAAACTCAGTGAACTTGGCAGAGGAAAATATGCCTGCTAAAGGAAATCTAATTGGCACCTGTAGCTTTCTCCCAGCAGTAGAAATTTGTAGCCACTGATGGACTCTCTGGCTTAATGCTGCACTGTGAAGTGGCTCCCCATGACAGGTGTGGGTATGAAATCTCCAACAAGCACATGTGAAAAGCAGGGGATAAAAAACAGTGAGAGACCTGGAATTTCTACTAACACTGAGCCATATTATGTGTTGAAGTTCAGAAAAGATCCTCACCTCCTTTTCCATTCTGAATCAGGAAGCAAAAAGGCTCACAGGCTAAGGACACAGTTTTCCAGGATTTAGCTCAAAATGAGGTCCTTCCTGGATTTAGCTCCAATTGAGTCTTCACTACAATGCCAACCTCATTTTGGCAACAACAAAAAAAAAAAGGGTAATTCATCCACAAGAAAAGCTTCCAGGTTTTTTTGTCTTTATATAATGTAGGCATTCAAACCCTACCCGAGTCCTTTGCAGCTGCCTCTCTCCCTGTAAGCAACAGTGGGTTAGCAGACACCCTATAAACATCAGCCTCTCTACCAGGACAGAAAAGGAGGCAAACAGAAGCCTGAGGAAACAACAGCCTCATGGCCTTCAGAAAGCAATGCCACATTCACAGAGCTCAGCTCATCTCAGTGCTTGGTGCCTGCCTCAGATATTTTTGTATTTTCTCACTACAGACGGCTTTCTGACTACAGGATCCATTTTAGTCTTTCCATGGCATTTTTCTCCCACAAGCCATTTCATTTGCAGCAGCAGAAAAAAAAAAAAACCAAACGTGTGGAGGTGGTTAGGAGTTTTGAAATGAGTTTTGTTACACTTCAGTGTTTTTATACAGACAAGGAGCCAAAATCAACTTGTTATGCTGATAAAGAGCTCTGAGAAAGACACATTTGCACTTGGGATGCACAGTGTGGCTTTTCTTAAGGGTACAACAGAAAATACATGAAACAGGAAACTCTTGACTCATTTATTTTCCTGCCCATGTAAAAACAACTGCTGAGCAAACAGGACCACTTATTTTTCTTGTGACAGACATTGCTGATCTGCAGCTATTCTCACATTCTGTGGCTGTTGAGCCATGAGCCTTCACCCCCTGCAGAAAGTAAAATGCATGTTTCATGCCATCTGAAGTCCTTTGCATTATTCATAAATTCCTCTTAAGTCTGAAGTACCACTTGTATGTAGTGGGGTACATTTTAAACACTGTTCTGCATGGTCTGTGCCATAGGCAGTTTGACTTTTACACATGATTTCAGCATAAAAATCAACTTTCTTGCAAGATAACCCTCTCCAGTTCTGTAGCAGAATTTACCTGGCAGTCATTCCCACATCCCCATGATGCAATGGAAGACTAAACTGCCCACCAGAAACTTCACTGCTTTCACCCTTTGTTACACAGGAGCCTTTCTGGCAATTCTTCACTAAAGAAATTCTTTTGGTAAGTTACAGTGTCTGCCTCCTTAGTAAGCTCTGGTGCACCCAGGACAGCTCAGGGAAAGGACAATAACAGCGTAAGGGGAATTTAATCTTGTCTGGCACGTAACCATGATGGAGTATCCATGTGCCAGTAAATCTAGAAGAGATTTGTCTGGGGAAGGACTCTGTCCAAGTCTCTGCAGATACATCCCAGTGCAAGGACAGCATCAGGGCAGTGTATAAATAAATCAGTCAGAGACAGTTTGCTTTTCAGAAAGTTAAAAACCCACATAAATAATCATTTTATAAAATCCATGTAAAACAGAGTAGAGAGGATACAAATACAACAGAATAAGATGAAAATAAATGTTCTCACGGTACCTCTTTTCTTCACAACGTTGGTAGAATCCATTCAGTGTCTCTGTCTTTAACATACAGAACTCCCTCTGGCCTCACTGTCTGTGAAACAAAGGCATTTTTAGAAGAATTAATAGCATTGTTCTGCCATCAGTTGCAAGTAGTAATACATAGATATGCCCAGTGCACTAGAGAAACCACAGTTCCTGGAATCTTCTACAATTTTTAGACAGATCAAATCCATTCCACTTTGCATTCCTGGGCCTCAGGGAGGCTGCAGTTATTAACTTACTTGTGCTAAAAAGGAATAAACATCAAAGTGAAGAGCAGTTTGTGGTAGCAGCACTGTGGTATAAGATGGGCTTGTAGCAGGAAATCAGAAAGTCTCCTGAAATAAATTACATTAAAATTTTCCCATATTCAAGAAAAAAGACCAGAAATCTTAAACTTTCATATCTCTCCAAACGCAATCAGTCACTGTTGCTTTCAGTACACCTTCATCCAGTGACCCCAAAGCTCTGAGAGTGTGTGGGGAGGTTCACAATATTTCTTTGCAAGTGTTTTACCCATGTTTTATAGAAAGAATTAAGAGATGACAGGAGCACATAAAACTATTTTTAGTTAAGCATTTTGCCAATTTCCAAAAAAAATCTTTAGTTCTGGCATCTCCCACCTTTTGAGCATTTGGTTTTGAAGATTAATAGCATTTGAATATTGTTTTTCAGAGCACAACTTCATAGGTAAACGTAAGTAAAGGTTAAAAATCCACCTGCTAACTGATACAGACACCTGCTTGGAAATCTTTTGATTCAGTGCAGGTAACTCGAGTTTGCCCAACTGATCAGAATAACTAAGGAAAAGGCAGCCTGCAGTGGATCACTGCAGGAAGGGAGGAGAGAAATACTCTGCCAGTTTCCACTGATCCCTGCTGACAGCTGAGAAAACAAAGCTCTAGAAGAAAAGACTTTCCTAAATGCACTTTCAACTTAATTTATTTTCTTTCTTACCTGATATTCATTCTTTCATTTCCTTCCCAATTTCCTCATTCTGTTTCCAGTTCTTATTTTCTGCTACTATGCTTCCCATGCCCATCCCCATACCCAGGAATAACAAGTCAGATTTGGAGTCTCTCCTCCCTTTTCTCTGCCCTAAATCTCAAACCTGCACATGATTCCCCCTCTGCTAGGCTCCCTCTCCATCTCTCTCCCCAAGCAGCAGGCTCCTGCTCCCCAGCCCACCCACAGCTCCACGTCCTGGCCCCCAGGACATTCTCCATCCCCTCTGGCATCGCTGCCTCCCTGCTCTACCACTCTCAATTCCATCAGTCCCACCTCTCTTCCAAAAGCTCCCAGCAGCATTCAGCCCCTCGCAGTTTTCTCCTTTATCTGCCAGCTCCAAAGCCTCTCCCTGCTTTATCCTGTCATCTAATTCTCCTTATGGAGCTCATCAATCTTCCTCCCAGGCCTCCCTGAATTTCCCATTACCCTTTAGTTCAACACTGTCTTTGACATCATTTTCCACTTTCCCGAGTGTGAGACAACCCAAAGAGACAGAAAATATAAACTTAACTGGGCAGGGTACTTCACTCCAAGCCAGTGTGTGGAGAAGGGATTGAAAAGCAGGTTCCCTATATCCAAAAAGGGATGAAAAGTTGAGAATGCTAATATTTTAATTTAATAAGAAACTGAAGCAAAGCAGATTGGGAAAGAGGAATTATTTGTTATTTAGGCGTTATGAAAGCTGCATTTTATTTTTTTCTTGTTTGAATTGAAAAAACGGCAGTTTGGTTTCAAAAATGCAAAAATGAGATTTGATAGTTTAGCGATTAAAAACTGTACAACAGCATTTAAGCTAAGATCTTAGTTGAAAACAACTGAGTTATTTCAGCTGGGAAAAAAACAAACTCAAAAAGAAGAAAAAAGAATTCTTATCAGTTACAGAGGAAGGCACTTTATTTTTGCAGCCTACAGCAGCTAAGGGTGTATTTGTAGAAAACTGACTCTTAATGAGCTGCAAAAATCTCACTGCTACAAGAAAGTCTGGGAAATTTAAAAGCTAAGGAGTCCAATAAAGACATTTCAAATTTTAATCTTTTCTAGTGATGTACCCTTCCACTAAATTTGAATTCCCAGCTTCAAAATGGAAATTTTCTTCATTTCCTAATATACATAAATATATATAAAGAAAGAAAAAAAAAGAGTATTTTGGTTTTTTAAACAGTTGAGCCCATTTGGTTGATTTTTCCCCATACAGAAATCTGAGGTAGATGACTGGCAAAGATAAAAGTAGCCTAACGGGGGACAATTTTAAGCCAGCTACAAGAACACTATACAAATGAAATTACTCCTAAACCTAGAAGGCAAAATTATGAATGTACACTCCAAAAGCCAAGCAGTGCATCTGAATTCAGACGGCAGCTATCTGCTTTCAAAACCAATAGTCAGATAATTGTACTGAGCTAAGAAGGACAATGTGTGAGACTTCCGTGCTTTTTCATCAAAATACCTGAATATTTCATATATTTGAATCTCTCCCCATGAGGAATCTTTAATTAAGGAGAGAAATAGGGACAGGAAAGTCATCTGGCTATTTTTCAAGCTGTGTTTTTCCTTATTATGAAATGAAACCATGAACTTTTGCATATTGTGATATCACTGCTTTGCAAGAACAAGGAATTAATAACTTCTATTAAAGCACATTTCACCCAGCACTTATGATTAATTTACAAGGCCACAATTCTTTCACACTCTGACCCAAAGGTCCCTGCTGTCTGACTCTGAAGGCATTACAGGGATCTTTCTGTGCTAAGTTTTAAGGGAAAAGTATTAGTTACCATCATAAAATGTAATTTGCTATTCATGCTTTGCAGTGGTATGGAACACTTGACCTCAAAGGTCTTTCCAGACCTGGCAGAAATACTGGGGTAACTCAGAAAATGTGTTTAAAAACTGTTTGGGTCACCACCTCTTCCATCTCTGATGGCAAAGCCCATTCTCAGGGGCCAGCAGAGATGATCACTCCTCTCTCATCAGCTGCCTGGTCAAAGCAAGTGTATGTGCACCTTTCCCAGAGCCAAGATGTGCCTCTGGATTTCCCCTTTTCTGCCCGATTACCACTCTTATCCTGATGATTATGCAATATTTACTCAGTCCTCTTTATCTCTTGCACTGTGGGGATGTTCCAGCATTTTTCACTCGGCCTTAACAAAACATTTAAATCCTGTGACTTCCTAGCTCCCCACATTTTGAAGGGGATAAACCTTTTGCACAAAGGGAAGTTTTTAGTTAGAAGATGAACAAAGCATATGACCAAATTCCCTTTCACCTTGAATAAATACATCATGTTTGTATATTCAGGGCTTGGATTTCTTTGAGGCCTTTTTTTTACTAGTTACAGGTCTCCAGCCTTCAAATGGGAGAAACAAAAACATCTACAATGAGTTCAATAACAAACACTTTCTCTTGGAAAGAGCTTAACAAGCAACTGAAATGCAGAATCTTCATTTGTATGTGTTTGCCTGCACATACTGTCTTGCATATTATGGATCAACTCTGCACTCTACAAATAGAAATGTCTAACTCCAGTAGCATTTAAGTAGTTCTTCCTTGTCTATACCAGTGGCTGAGCTCCTTTTTCCTGAAATTCAATGCTCAGATTGAAATGAAATGTACATTTTTGCTAGAGCTAAAACATCCTTAACTCAAGAATCCAATCTGTAATACTCAGTGCTGATGCTGTGGAAGATCTGTGCTGATGCTATGGAAGACCATATGATTAAGGCTAAACAGAGGCAAATTCCAGTTGATATGCCTTTTGTAGAATCACAGACTTTAATAAAGGGCTTCATATTCAGTTTATTGTTAGATTTATCATCCATCTTGAGATCATTTCTGTAAAAATTCAACCACTTCACTTCTGTATTTAGGAGATCCTGGATAAGCCTGCAGAACAATGACCAACTTTTGCTATTATGAGAGGTAGGAAAGGCATAAAATAACCAATTGTATGTTTAATGAGATATGAAACTCCAACTGAGCTGATGTATTATGGGTGAAATTGAAGATAATAAAAATACTGCTTTCAAAAATGAGTGCTGAGTGCTCCAGGGATGCAGATGTTGCACAACAACTAAAGTGTGACACAGCCTTCATCTAAAGGCAAAATTATGCTAGTTCAGAAAAAGCTGTTTTGAACTGAGTTCATACTTAAAACTCACAGTCCTCAGGCCTGCAGCTTTCTGAAGCCTCTAAAAACTGTTTTAATTTTTAAATTTGTTTTTATTGCTTATGCATGATAATCCTGCACTCTCAGAACTGAAAGACGAGGAGAGAGGCTGCTTTT
The DNA here is from genome assembly GCF_029207755.1 of Chamaea fasciata. Lineage (NCBI taxonomy): Eukaryota > Metazoa > Chordata > Aves > Passeriformes > Sylviidae > Chamaea > Chamaea fasciata. The sequence continues at coordinate 27,121,959 of NW_027094095.1, read as the reverse complement.
ATTTTCCCCAGGGCTGCAAGCAGCTAACCAGCCATCTCATCAGACACTCAGCCCTTGCAAGACTACCATGCCAAAGAAAGCCAAGGATGACGAAGGCAAGCATTCAGGCTTGTCAGTGAAATCCTAGAACATTTCCAAAGATCTCTCAACCTTGGCAAAGCAACTGGCTTTCAATTTCCAGCAACCCACCTCACCGTCAACCAAAGCTATGTGAATTTGGGTGTGAAATAACTGTCATTTGAAGCAGCCAAAGAAGCAGAATAAGAAAAGCAAAAAACACTAGATGAAAGCAGTCAAAACCATGTTTAAATACAAAGGAATTTGTCCAAGCAAAGCTCCAAACCACACGGGAGATGGCTGAGAAAAAGCAAAAATCCCTCAGCTTCCTGGCCTTGTGAGGTTTGGAATTGTGACTTGGAATGCTACAGGAATGCTGGGTCATCAGTGGAATGCTGTTCACCTCATGATAGGAAGAGAGGAACAACCTTTGCTACCCAAGCAGGATGTGGGTTTGCAGCAGGGTTTGAGTCCGTATGGAAAGATGGAATTGTTTGGCAGCAGTGATGCCGTAGCCCGGCCTCCTTCCCAGCTCCCCACATGCCAAACATGTCTGGCACAAAAACAAAAGGCATGAGAAATCCAGCACTGCTGTCCTGGCAGTGGATAAAGAGCTGGTGCCATAGCAGGAAGACCTGAGGGAAGAAGTTAAACAGCAACACTGTTTACGTTCAAAAACATAATGCCAGTTTATAATTAAAACACAACCATCTTGTAGAAGAGCACAAGAGCATTTTGTTCATCCCACCCAAGAGTTTATTTAGGCTGTTCCAGCTAGCAGGTCTTAATTCCACTCTCTCTCCAGGTCAAGTGTGAGGTTTGCAATTTGCAGATGAGTAGCAGTTTGCTGAATGTGTGATTTCAGCAGCTTGCTCACCTCATACAGGTACAAAGGGGGGCTTTGCAGCTCTACAGCTCTATGAACCACATTTAAACCAAAGCCTGTATTCTCTGGACAACAAAATTAGACATAGGAAGCTTGATATGGAGTGGACTGTGTTAACTAGACACTCAGGAGGGGGCTTGTGGGGTGCTCTATAATAGGCTATAATTACAGTAACTCGTTGGTCATTTACTGCCATGCAGGTATAGAGGCATTTCAAAATAACAAGTAAAAAGAAAATTGGAGCTGAGGGGACTTGTTTCTAAGAATTATTCCTCTTTTTCAACTTGCTGAACTTCCAATGCCTAAATAAGTGCAACATTCCTTTTATTTCCTACAACTTAACTGATTGAACTGCTGAAGCAGTTCATTTAAATATTTAAGAACTCCCAAGACAAAGGGTGAAATTTATCACATCCCATCTTGCCAAGGAGACTTGCAGTCAGATTTCACAAATGTAGTGAACTGGAGCAGCAGCAGGAGCAGCAATTTCCCTGTGTGAGTGGGTTAGTGCTGACTATATGCACTGTTCCCTGCAGGCATCTGCCAACACAGTCTGAGAACAAAGATATGGAAGGCTGCTACTGAAACAGAGTTTTAGACTTTAAGGTCTGGATCCTATGTCAGGAAGAAAGGGAAAAAAAAAAAGAATGACCTCTCTCTGTCACAAGAAAATACACTTAAAATCTTTCCTGAGATTCATATTCCTAGAATGAATCACTACTATACGTTTATGTACACTTGGCAGGAAATCCAGGGCAACTGAGTCAGTAAGTCTCTTTCTGATAAAGGGGCTAATTTACCCTCACTCAGTATTGCAAACTTTTACATTCTTCCTACCACTAAATAAATATACTGAGCTCGTCCTAAATGTTCTGAGTTTGGTGCAGATTTCACAGAGCAGGCTAAACAGCAGGACAGCTTGATTACATCTTGACATTCCCATCAGAAAGAAAACACACACAGTTGGGTTCCTCCACATCCATTTAAAGACAGAGTAAGGCTTTTCCTCTGCAGGTGTTAATGCACATCAGTAGCAACCAGTCTTACCTGTCATCTGTAAGCTCAAACCAGTATCCAGTTTGCTGCGTGGCTTGGTGCTGATAAACAAGTAACAGAGAACACACACAGTGATGATGAAAGCAAAGAGGACCACTGCTGCTATTGACAGGCCCACGAGTGCTCCAACACTGTAAGAGAGAAAAACAAAAAAAATAAATGTACAAACAGCCTGGGGTACCCATTAAAACAACGGTCAAGATGATGTCTGGATTTTACTTGTACTCAGGCATGGGAGTAACTCTGTATTTTACAGTAAAGAGAAGTTTAGAGCTCAACACTTCAATTGCACTAACTGCAGTTATTTCACTGCCCCCAGAAAGGTCAATGTCGTTACACAGCAGTTGAACATCTGGCCCTCAGTGACATTTCATGCATATTACTCCTGAGTCTGACTTAAAGTGTATTCATGAAAATCAGAAATAACTTAATGCAGTAACTGATACCAGCGAGATCAAAAAGTTCTTCAGTGCACACACAGAGAGGGATTCTAGGGCTCCAGGCAGCTCAAACAACATGACTATTAAAGCTGGATTTTCAGTCTGAAATGCCATTTTTATAGTATAAAAAATCATGCAATCCATGTTATTCAATTCTGTTAGCAGCTCTGCAGAGCAGGGTGAAGTACTGAGATCACTGTTGTGCCTTTGCATTAATGAAATAAATCTCCAGTCAAGACTGGAGAAATTCTCCCATGATCTTTGCCACAGTAAAAGGAAAACTAAAGCTGAATTAGTTTATTCACAATATCAAAGGCATCAAAGAAGCAGGAATAAATGACTCTGGAGGCCAAACATAGAGTACTTTACGTAGATTTTATCAAGGTGCTATTCTGCAGGATAAAAGCTACTTTATACATCTCCCATAGGCATACAGTGAGACAGTATATGGATACACAGAAATCTCTCCTGATTTCCAACCCTTATTTTTGAGTCTTTTCCTAACATAAAATTCTCATGATGAAATAAAGGACCCAATGTAACACAGTCTAGCTATCATTTCCTACACTCTTCTGGGCCATTTGATGCCTTCCATGTTCCATCCTCTATTCTACAGTCCATGACAAAGATCCTGACTTCTGGTGAAATTAAACACCAGCCGTTTGGTCACAGATGAGGAGTCTGAGGACTGAGAACCCTTATATTACTGCTCTGATATATTTACAATTTTGACAGATGTCAAAAGGACAGAAGAGAGATGAATGTCTTGAATTCTACAAGATCCATCCTCTAGTCACAGAAACACCTTTATATATCACTGCTATCAGGGAGAAGCCAACTCTACGACAGCCTTGCAGGAAGAGAAGAAGAATTGTGCCCCAGGATGTTTTTATGAATTTTACATTCTAGATACTGCAAAGCTTCTCTACAAGCTCCCACAGCACCAGCATACAGATATATCCACAGGAGAAACTCTTAAAAAATCAGCAGGATGAGAACAGCAGATATGGCTGTGACTTTCAGATGTGGTTTTCATTAGTTACTGGTCAGGTTCAGTAATGAAGTGTGGACAACATTTAGCCCCATGCATAGCTAAAATAATTTCTTATCAGAAAAATGGATATGGAAAGAACAGCTTTACTCTTCTGAAGATTTTTCATGGTATTTATTATCTGCATTAAATAGGCTATCCTTATGTGTTTGTGCATAAATGCACATACTAAACAAATTTTTCCTCATTGCTTTTTGGCTCAAAAAACCCCCAAAAAACCCACAAAAGAAAACAAAAACAAAAACAAAAACAAAAACAAACTTGCAGGCAAGCAGTATTCTGCTTATTATGGAATCTGAATATGACCTACACTCAGAGATGTCACCTGGCTTCTGGCCTTATTTTTGCATTTGCACTTGGAACACCTTGACCCAAATAGACAAACAGAAGAAATACACATTACAGAAGGGTGAATAGCCATAGAACCATGTGATGCAAACAAGGCTCTCCAGAAACAGTTATTAGTGCTTTTTTTTGTCATGACAGTACAAGCCTTGTTGTAAGATTCCATTTAAATTCCAGTCCACACTGCAGGACTAAGAAGGTGGCTCACCATTATCCAAACATTAAGCAGAGTCAGCTGCCTTAAAATGAAATAGATCAAGTACATATTAATGATTATATACTTTTCTATTCAGACATCTGTTACTTCTTGGTTGTAGCTCTCCTCCATGCAGTTGTAGAAGATGTCCTGAACAATACAGTTGTGTAGTGCACAGCACAATGCCTCTTCAGTATCACTACACAACTTGTGTGAGACGCTTTGGGAGTTACAAAAGGCAAAGGCAAGAAAAACCTAAGGAACCCTCCAGGTCAAAGACTCCTCATAGGTTATGTGCTACAAGAAATGTTTCTCATGCTCCAGCAGCAACATAAGAAGACCTCACCAGCATCACAAAACCAAACAGATACTCTGATTCCACTTCCTGAATGAATCAGGAATCAGGACAATTTGTACTTACTCTTTTTAAACACACAATGTTTCAATACCAGATTGTTCTCAAACTGCTGAAGCCGTCAACCCACAGAGAAAGTATAATTACGTTCTATAAGAATTATTTTGGTTAAAGTTTGGGGATGGAGGGTTGTTTCTTAATTTATCTAATTCAGAGAAATTGAATATGTCTTCCGCAGCACTGAATTCTGACATTTCTTTAACAGAACACAATCTTTTCTTTCTTTTTCTTCTAGTTGAAGCTGTAATCAGAAACAACATACCAAATAGCCATGATCACTGACCACTTTAACAATTACACTCCTCTGAAAATAAAGAGAACCTTACAGCATGTCATCTAGATTCTACAGCAATTACCATGGTGCTGCATATCTGCTTTAAAAAGCCCTTGCTAAAAGCATTTTGCCACCTTCCATTTTTCACCTTGAACACTGTCTGAAGGCCACCCAGCAGTCACATGGTAACAGTCTACAGGTCTCCCGGTGAGTCTTTGAGATCAATCTTCTGACAGCAGAGACACTAAACTAGCAAATTAGTAAGTCCCTCTTGCCCACAGCTGTGGCTTCATTAGTGAGCGAAACCCCCTGCATTAACAATCCACTCAACCCCAAAGCAAGGATCTGGCATAAAGGTGGCAGTGAAGGCCTAGGGTAACCCCGACACGCACAATGTTAAGTTTGATAGGAGATCCAAATAGAACTCTCCCAAGTTATTTTCCACATAAGGACAGAGCCATATCCCACACTTCACTGCTGTTACATTGAGTGCCACATCCAGGCCTGCAGCACAGCCAAAGGCTCCACTCAGCAAAGAGGCTCCACTCTGCCAACAGCCTCCCCAGGCTGTGTCCAGAGAGCTGCTGAGTTGGTCTGTCGACTTGCCTGTCAGTGGATGCTCAGCATCACACACCTACAGTTCTTTTTAGTTCACAAAATCAGTCCATCCACACCATCAAAAGCCAGGGAAAATTTAAATATTGGCTAAGCAGAGGCAGTATTGCCCACTGATGGACTAAAAGGAAGCTCATGAGTCACCCGGATCCGAGTAAATCAAATGTTCCCAATGCCATTGTTGCAGTGACGTGTTGTTCAGAGTATTTGCAAAGCACACAGATAAATATTCTTGAGAGACTGGAAGAATGGGCATAGAGAAACAAAAGACTTGCTATTTTGGAAAGGCAAAACAGATGCCTGGAGGTTGGTACAGCCAAGCAAAGCTTGCCTTCAAGTATTAGGCCACCATGGCTCTATGGGTATTCATTAAGAAGGCATTTTGAGTAAAATCTCTATGTGGCTTGACAGAATTTTAATCAAATATGTATTATTACATGCAACTTAAAAGATACAGCTTTGGAATGGATATTAGAATTCTATTTGATACTGAAAGATGCCATTATAAAAATAAAACTTCACAGAAGAGTGACAAAAAGAAACACAAAATATTTTAGAACAAAGAGAAACAAAAAGGCTGACTGAACATAATGGCTGCAGTTCAGTACAAATATCACACGTTCAGCATTTCTCCCCTTCCACTCAGCTTGGGAGGTAAAGCAGATGTGATAACGGCATGTGCATGCACAGCACACTGCTCTGGAGGCTGAGCTGCTCAGTATTTGGCTCATTGGTGTTCTATAGCATCTGTTTTGTGGATTCAAAACTGAATAACTTCCTGATGAATTCTGCCTTTTCCTAATGTTGCCTTCCCTGTTCCCAACTGTAAGAGACAGCAAAATGCATCCTTCCCTCTTCTTTGAGGAATTAAGTCTTTCAAGATCTATGATTAAAAAAAGAGAACTATATTATTTTATTTTAAATACCAGCAAAACAAAAGTACAAGTCAGAAATTAATATTATTAATTACATACAGAAAAAAATAATATTAGTAATTATATATAATAAATTCTGCAGAAAATGTGAAATGTGTCAGAGTTGTTCAATGATCTATTATTTATGATTGTCCAGCAGCTCCCAGTAAAGCAGGTGTTAGGATGTTGTCAAATATCACAGTTTTTGCAGAAGTAGGAAAGGAAAACAGGGTTCCATGTTGCTAAGGGATAGGGCAGTGTCTAGTTCTAAACATAGTACAGGCAGTAGAGATTTGGCAAGAGAAAAGAAGAGCACAGGCCTGCAAGAAACTATTGCTTCAGGTTGCCAAGGCTGCTGGCTTCTCCATGAACTGCTTCTGTCAGAGCTGGATGCCAACAGGTCTGGCCACGTCCCTCCCACAGCAGGAAAAACACAGTGAAATGCGCAACAGTTTCCTGAAATTCTACCTAGTGTGCCACCAAACTGAAGTAACCCCTGAGGTATCACCAACCACTCGTGGTGCAGTCAGTCACTGCTTTCAAACATCTGGGGGGAGTCAAGCAAATGAAGATGTAGGAAAAGAACCCCAAAGTTCCGGAGTGCAGCAAAACCTAAAACAGTTCCCCCGTCAGCCTCCCAGTCCTTCCCCTTCCATCTCCAGACTCACCTTGGCTGGTTTGCCTAACTCCTGTTTAGTTTTAAATCTTAAGGGTTTCAAGTCTTAAAAGAGCATCCTGAAGGGCTGAAAGAAGCATTTTAAGGATTATTTTATCATATGGCTGTTACCAACCAATATCAGTACCAGCCTAGTGATCACCAAAATATTCTGAGAGGCCAGAAAATGTTATTTTTATTTTTTCTTTAAACTCCTGATTGAAATGTCATGTGAAAATGTACAGCTTTCAAAATGATGTAATATTATAATGTTTCCAGTGTATTAATAACTAAAAACTATTCTATTTCTTACTGAAAACACTTAAAGGAAGTAGTTCAATTCTAACCACTCAGTAACTTTGCTTAGAAAGGCAAAATGTATTTATTCACCTATTTCCTACAATGAATATAGTCATTTATGGTCGTTGAGCACAACTTAAACTCCACAAATGGCAATTTCTGAGTCCTTTTAGCAGCTTAGGGCTACAGTAGAAAGAAGAAAAACATTTCTTAATTTTCAAAGTTTGGGCTCAAATTTCTGACTTAGGTGAAGGCTAAGCACTTCTTGGATCCTACAATATCTTTTTAAAGGAAGAGCTTTCAGAGAGGTATTTCATTAAAGCCCCTCCTGGAATTCAGTTCTTGGAAGTGGTTTTGAAATGATCAAGCTTTAAGAGTCTTCACTACAACATCCAGATGAGATGTTCTGATGCAATCCTTATTCCTTCAGTTCTTCTGCCATCTTGAGAAGGTTTACTGTGATTGAAACAGTCAAAGGCTATGCAAAAATACAACATTAAAACAGTTTGAGGATTTGATAGCAGAAGTGTGAAAAAGGACACTTGAAGATGTCCTCTCACATCAGAGAAATCAAGTAATTGTGTGTCAGTCTCAGCAGTGGATGACTGGGAGATCCCCACAATCAACCCACTCTTCACACCAGACAAAGCAGATTTTAAATAATAATACATTAAATATTAGATGAAATAAAATAGCAAGTCCACAGTACTGGATAGCATTAACTCAGGAGCCCTGAGGGAATTCCCGTGTGGAACTGGAGAGCTGCTGGCCGAGGTGCTGAAGGGCTCTGGTCGCACAGTGCTGAATCTGAGCCTGGCTGTGATTACCCAAACTCACCCACCCCAAATAGGAGGGACAGGTCCTCTGATGGTAAAGCCTCTACCCCCAACCATGCTCTACCCACAGGGAGCTGCTGGCACTTGTAGCTTCCCGACACAAAGTCTTTAATGAAGGGATCAGCATCAGGATGGGGGGAAAACACTGCCTTTTTAACCTGCCGGAGTCTATGAAGTGTCAATATGCAGATGGATAAAAGAACCCAGCAGACAAGAGTTAGATGTCTCAAAAAGCCTTTGGACAAAGCCCTGTACTAAAAGTGGGGTTAAAAAGACTGAACTTACATAGGATTAGGGAAAGGTTTTGCTATAAATTTAAGGCTGCTTAAAAGCATAAGGAGCGAAGTGCAAGGCTTAAGTGGTCTCTTTTCAATGTAAAGAAAAGTCACTGAGACTGATTTTTATTCATATCTTCATCTATGACCTGGTGAAGAAGGAAATCTGAGTTTCTGATCATCCTGAGCCCCACAAGCAATCAAATTCTGAGGGCACAGAATGCTACAGGACTTGCAGAAAACTAAGTGAACAGGCAAAAGTGATGTACATGTGTTTCAGGGTACATAGTGTAACAAGCCTACATAGCAATAAACTCAGAGCAGGCAGTTCTGAACTTGGGAAAAGTTTTAGAGTCTTCAGTGACAGCTCACTGGAATCATGGAATCAATGTGAACTGGCAGACAAAGACATCAACACTTTGGCCACCAACAGAATGGATTTTGAGAGAGAGACTGGAGGCAACATCTGGCCACTCTGTAGAACCTTGCCACACCCACACCTTGGGCATGCAGCTCCAGATTATGCGCCTCCAAGATCAGCCCTGTGAAGGGAAAAACAGTACGGATGAGATGCAACCAAAACGATCAGCATGTAGCATCTGCCTCAACGATAATCCAAAAGCTGCTCAGTTTGGAAAGGTGAAAGCTGAGAATAGATACACCAAATGCTCACATTTTAAACACTGTGCATAAACTGAACCGGCAATTGCTGTCCACCAAATCTCACAATCATAATACTAGAGGGCACTCAGGAAAAATAGCAGGGAACAGCATAAAACAGGTAAAAGGATCTATCTTCAAACAGCAGGTAGTGACTGCTGCCACCAGGGCTGCAGAAGCAGACAGCATAAGCAAGCCCAGAAGGGGATTTGATAAAATCAAGGAGGGTAACAAGTCCATGATAAACAGAGAGGAAGCCCCATGCAGAGGTGTACTAACATCCTGACACTGCCAGAGTGGATGCTGTGGAGCCCGCGGGGAATCAGGCACAGAAAGCAGCCGGGCTGGCTGAGTGCAGCTCCTCCTGCCGCTGCTGGAGATCCAGCCAGAGCTAGGCAGATCCCTGCACTATCCCGGGAGCGCACCAGGCTCATTATCCGCCCCTTCCAAGTGGAAAGTTACGTAGTGATTTATCTTACATGGAAAAGTAGCTCAAGTCACTGGGAACTTTATGGCACGCAGCATCTTAACGCGCCCAGGCCCCGAGACAGCCGCTCCCCTCACGCCCATAGCGCGGGAGACGCTCCGGATGCTCTGCCAGAGCACCGAGCGCTTCCCAGCGCCTCCTTACCAAGACCACGAGTTATTTCCTTCAGAAACTACCCTGGCACGAGCAAGAATCTCTCTGGGCTGAAGATGCAGCTCTACCGCTACTCTCGGCGGGATAAAGGCAGCCAGAAAGTGCCCGGCTTACAAGTACCTCACACACACCCGAGCCGAGCTCGGGCGAACACGCGTCTCCCGCCCGGAGCCGCCACCCCGGCAGGCACCGCCGCTCCCCTACCTGAGCCACCACATGTAGCTGTGCTCGTACGGGAAGAAGCTGTGGGGGTCATCGCAGCAGTACTTGACGTCCTGGAAGCCGCAGCAGAACACGGCGCGGGCGTCACCGCCCGCCCGCGGGCAGCTGAACCCGCTCACCAGCACCTTGTCGGCGTTGAGGTAACTGCTGCACTCGGCGCTCATGGCGCGGCCGCCCGCCCGCCCGCTCGCCCGCTGCCCGCCCGGCGCCTGGGCTCGGCGGTAGCCGGGCGGGAGGCGAGGCGAGGCGAGGCGAGGCGAGGCGAGGCGAGGCGAGGCGAGGCGAGGCGAGGCGGCTGTGGCGGGCGGAGCCGGGCGGGCAGGGGGCTGCGCTGGCGGCGGGACCGCCGCGCCCACCGGCCCCGGGGCCGCCACACGGCGGGAGCCGCCCGCGCCCTCAGCGCGGGCAGGGGAGGGCGGGAGGACGCCCTGAGAAGCCGGCCCGCCCCGGGCTGCGATTCAAAGGCTGGGGCACGGCTGTCCCTCAGGGATGGGTCCCGTGTGGAGGAGAGCTTTCAGGGGTCCGTCCTTACCCGTCACCTGGGTGGGGTCTCAGGTCAGGCTAAACAGGGAGAGCATGTGGGGAGGGGTCAGCCTTTTGTAGGGCTCAGGCCCCCTTGGCTTGATGAGGGGGAGGAAAGCTCAAGCTCAAAACCAGGCTCAACACTTAAAGATTCACTGCACAAAGTGAGAGGATGAATGACAGTGGTGTGCCTGGTGCAAAGACTCCGGAAAAGGGGAGATCCGGAGAAATCAATGAGTGTTTGATATCAGCAAAGAAAAAGGCTAGATGACGATGAGATTTTGTGAGATGTAACTTCATCACTTGAGTTGTTCTGAAGAAATCAGAAATAAGCAGATCAATCATTTTCATGATAGAATTGAGGATTGACTTATTTGAAATGTGTACAGGAAAATGATCTACCAAAGACCAGAAGGCAGCCTTTTCACCTCAGTTATGTCAATAATGTCAGTATGTATCATGATTTAATTGTGTGTCTTGTGTTATTTGAGATAAATAGACCCATCTCCTGGTCATTTGATTCACAAAGACATGGGGACTGTGTTTCTGTGATTGAGGAAAGTCTCTAATGAGGGAGAGATGGGTAAATGTCAGACCAAAAGCCATCAGTTGTTTGCCCAAATCATGTGTATGAATCAGGCAGCTAAAAAACATGTGGTGTGCTTGAAACTAAGAAGTGCAGGGGTAAGTGTCATGGTTTTGGAGATTGATTCAAGACTTGGTGAAGTTGGCAATCCTGTGTCCACCACAGAGACCTAAGTAAGTCTTACAACTTCCCAGGATGGAGAAATGTCCAATTCCAGTGTTATAGCTATTAATCTCTTGGAATGTCTTTATGTACCTTGTTCAGTTTCTAGCAACTATTTTCTTCCAAGATGTGAATTGCCATCCTTGTGTTTCTCTCTGATTCTCTTTATCCATCTGGGATTGCTTTTTTCTTCATTTTGTACTTTCTTGATCTGTTTCCACGAGGTTCTGTTCATACCAGAATTTAACAACCAGGACAGAGAGTCATGAACCCAGGAGTCATTCAGTTCACATTTTCAAGTGAGCATTCCCAGATCGAGTAGTCAAGAGACTTTTAGGAATATAGAACATTCTTGGTTGTTTTTGTATTTCACATTGCTGTTTTACTTTTGGAGATTTTTCTCTCGTTAGTCAGAACTCAGATAACTATTTTCCTCTCAGAATTATTACTGCAATGATGTGGAAAAAATTAAATTACCCATCACAGTTTTATGCTCAGTCTTACACAAGCTTTCATTCATTCTTAATAAGGTAGACCTGCGTCAGAGTTGGAGTAGGGGTGAATCCTTTGTCCAAACTTGGAGAAATTTGGTTTCAAAGAAAGCTGAAATGTTCTGAGGTGTCAACATCCTTTTTTGTTTGTTTGTTTCATCAATCAGTGTACTCATTTATACCATGCAATCAATTTGTATTTGCCATGATTACTGGGTGACAATAATTAGCGTGCTTTCTTGCTCCAATTATTTGGAAAGATTTGTATGAAACATTTGAAATTGTCTTTGAGCTGTCTACCTCAATGACTGAATTAACTATGTAATTGCTGGAGGATTGAAATAAAAAAGCATTCTCTTTTGATGAGACATTTAGAAACAGGATTTGAAGTGGGAGTGGGAGGCTCTTCACTGACCAGTGGAGCATGTGCATCATCTCTTATATGAGAAGAAAACATCACATTCTTATACCATTCCAGCTACACAGACCCCTTCCAGTAAGAGCTAGTGGTTTAGACCTCGTAAAATATATTGCAGTCCCTTTTCATTATTACCAATATCAATTTAAGTTACTACACAGATGACAAGACCAGTTCTCTCTGCTGAGTGAGGAGTGTGTTTCAACCTAACAATGAGGTCATCCAGCTTTCATAGAAACACAGATCCAAGATCTTTGTAGGACAGTTGGAAGTAAGAGATAAATTATCCAGGTATTCAGGAGCAGCTTTCAGAACTGTACCCAGAACAGGATACTTCTACTCTCTGTGTGCTGAACTATTATCCTTGTGAATATGAGTCTTTTCTTCAGTGAAGCTCTAGCCCTAATTCTGGTAAAACATGCCAGCTTTCTTAGATGCTTGCAACCCAGACTCTTCTGCAAATCTTTAATTGATTTACTGTTACCCACATTGGCTTCCAAGAGACTGCTACAGCTGTTCTTAAAGTCTGTCTTCAAAATACTTGGGGCCATGGAACTGCAGCTTTCTCTTTCTTGTAACTGCTTTCAAGCCCTCCAGATGAGCTCATAAATGTAAATGTATGTATGTTGTCTACGCAATAATTAGAACAGCAGCATTTTTTGTAATAATTAAAAATGGTTATTATCTTCATCTAAACTACAATTAATGTGAAAAGTGTACAGCCTCTTATTTACTTATCCTGACTCCACAAGATACTGGTCAGCAGAACTGGGCTGGCTTAATTTTCCAGCAAATTACAGGAGTTTTTCTGGCTGATACAGTTTAGAGCAAAGGAGGCTTGAGAGAGAAGCTAAAACTTCCTGATTTGGCCATTCCATTTAGAGACAACTCAAAGTGAATTGTGCGTCTGCACTGACCACTACTTAAAACCTGAAAACAAACACTCATATTAAGAGTTGTGAGACACATTTCTACCAGCCAACCTTCCACAGAAAGTTAATTATGAACTATGATATAGGTGTCTAGATCAGCATCAGTCCTCAAATTTACATGGCAAGGTTTTCCTTGAAAGCATAACCTAATTATTAATTGGCAAAGATCCACATAAATCACTTTCAGAAGTAATCTTGTGGCAAATTATGCAATTAAACAAAATCGTCATGCCAAAAAGGTGTAATGAGCTCTGATTAGGAGTAAAAAGTTGAATTGACATCAGAGTTAGTGTAGATAAACATATTTTATCACGTTACATGAGCAGCAGGCACTTCAGGAAGGCAGATGACAGCATAAGGTTCGAAACAGAAAGGGGCACAGAAGTTTTAAGTGGTGTGTACTTGCAGTACAGTGAGATGCTGTCACTCAGCGGACTAAAAAAGATTTGTGTGTATTAGTGAGGGACTGGAATCTGTCAAGGGGATATGATGAATCTTGAGTTCTGCTCTCAATTCAACAACCTGTAAGCAAGTTGCTTTCCCAGACTGTAAGTCTGTAGATTTGTGATAGTGATGGAGTAGTCTGACACTTGCATGCAAAAGTGTTTGTATTTTGAGATCCTCTCTGTGCAAGTTAACACATGTACAAATATCATTATATGAATTTTTCATGTCACTCTTGAGCCTACCAATTTTCCTAGTCATTTTAACTGTACTTTACATTATCCCCTAATTGATTCCCCCAGTCAATATAGGGTATAGATTTTGACTTTCAACTGTCTCTGCTTCACAGGACTAAATGATGAAGAGGGAGAAAGTAATTTTGAGCATGAGGAAGCTGATGCTCAAAGGAGGTTTCAGTCAAAATTTTAAGAGGAAAAATCAGTGAAACAGAGAAGTAGGAAGTGACACCGGTAATATTGCAATGAGGATGGAGATCTGATAAGTAATTTGTGTTTGTGAAATGGCCTCATTATCTACAATGTCTGTGTGCTGTTATTGGTAAATATTTCAGAATAATGACTCAGTGAAGCAAATCTTACCTTTTTACACTTACTCTCCTATCTAGAAGTAGAACAGTCAGAAGCATAAAATAGTTTTCAGAAATGAACCAAACCAAATAATCTTGACTGCAGTTTGTCTTTGTGTGGTGGTTTTCATTTCTTTTTCCTTTTCAGAAAGGAAAATAGTTTTTACTTATCTGAGTAGAAAGCACAAAACTGGCATGTACCTTACTCACAAAAAAACCCTCAATCTGACACTGCCTCGATCATTTACCTTTGCTTTCATTTACCTTGCCTGTAAAATATAATTATTTATAATTTTGGAGACACAAATACATGTTGTAACACATTTTCTACTTGAATAGAAGGATGCAAATTTTAAAGGACTCTAACAAGTATGTAGTTTCTGTACGTAGGAGATGATAATGGAGATAATTCTGAAACAGTTACTAAATTTCAAGAGAGTTAGAAATGATGGGCCTATTATTTCAGGCTATTTAAGCAAGATCTCCATCAGAGATAGAACTTGTAAAACATGTAAGTTTCTTGATCTTTTCAGCTTTTATTCGACACTAAGCAACAAAAGAGAAAATTATAGATTCATAGGCTCATATGAATTGTCACTTTCTACCACGCTTTGAATTTACTTTGTCTAAAACTGAAAATTAAAGAAAAATACCTAAGTAAACAGGTTTGAAGAACTGACTTCTAAATATCAGTGAATAAATAATACAATAAAATACCTTTCCACCATTTTCATGGCAAACTCAAACTAAAGATTTTCATTTTCTTCATTTTTTTCAAACTCTTAGGCAAATAATTTAGATTTAGTCCTTTTAAGCATATTTTTAAAATACCAGAAGTTGTTTTGTTATAAAATTGAATACATTTTTTGCATATTTTTGTGTTCCTTGGCTCAGAATCCCTTCTGTCACTTAGTCATCACAGAAAACTTTCATTCTAATTTATAATTCAAAGTGAGGCAAATACCAATAGCAGCAATAATTCTTCCTCTTTAACCCTCCCACACAACTGTCTTTATATTTTGTGTAGGGGGTAACATCACCTTTTGTTAAAAGTCTGCAGCAGGGGAGAAACTTTCTACAGGAGCCTATTTACAATTGTTTCTTATTTTAAAAAAGCTTTATTGCTGAGACTGAAGTTTTCTGTCCTGTGTGAAGGAAGGTGTTAAGGCCAAAGAGTTGGGCTCTGACCCATTTTGGGGTAAGAAACTGGAACTGGCTTGACAAATGTAAGAATTGAAGGTTGGGATTTGGCAGTTACAGGGAACAGGGATAGGGTGAATATCTTGGTTTAGGATGAGAGGTGTCTGGCAGGAAAAGCCGAGCATCCCTTGGGATGGAGAATGTAAGCACCCTCCCTCCAAATTATTATAGTTTTTAAATTAAAGGGCTTTCAGGCAAAGATATGAAAATAGGAATAACAGTTCTTTACTAGGAACATTTAAAAAAAAGTAATCGTACAAACAAACAAAAAAAAAACCCAACCAAAAAAAGAAAACACTGACAGAATACGACCTGACACCCTGTTGGTCAGGTTGTTGGTAGCAGTCCACTCCTGGAGGGACAAATGTGGTTCTGTTGAAGCAATGATCCTGTGGAAGGGTGTAGTTTTAGTTTTCCTCTGAGGGTCCAGTGGTGGTGAGAGGGGTCTGGTCTTCCTCTGGGAATCCAGTGCAAACAGGCTGCCTTGGTGTTCTGACTCTCAGATTTTATCCAGGTAGGAATGCTGGGCTCCTCCCCCTGGGCAGAGCATCTCCCAGTGGGACGATGTAATTGCATCAGTCATGCAGGGAGCCTCGATGGCCCATGAACAGCAGATATCTCCTGGAGGGAGGATGGTTCGTGGAAGAGATAAAGAAAACACCTCCTCAACTGGTTTCAACAAATGGCAATAGAACAAATACTTCTGGTTACATCCTGCATTACAACCCAAGACAGTGAAGAAACGCGAGTAGAAAAGAAGCAAATGAAAGGACAAGGCAAAGAGGACCAGCCTTTGGTGTAACAGGAACTCTGTGCCCTACCTATGAAGCTTCAAACAGAACATAAGTTGTCTGTTTGTTTCCTATTTTACCAGCAAATATGTTTAAATCCTCTGGAAAAATGTCTGCTTCATTTAGTTCTCTTTCACACATATGATGACAAACAATTACTTCCTTATTTCATTAATTCACGTGGCAAAACTCTGTATATTGGTTTGAAATGTTTCAGACGACTCATGTCATTGCCAATATGAAATTCTACTCTTGTTTTCTCTATTTGTTTTCAAACAGAAGAAATTACATGTACAAAATTACATTCAAAGAATATTGGGTTACTCAGAATTTAGAAATGTCAGACTTAGGGCTGATAACCACACAACTTTTGGAGAGATTTCAGCTCATTTCACAATGAGTTTTTAATGACTTTATTTTCTTACTCTTTTCTAATGCATGGTCAAATGGTTATTTTTGAATGTTAATCATACCTAGTGGGAATAGAGAATT
The DNA here is from genome assembly GCF_029207755.1 of Chamaea fasciata. NCBI lineage: Eukaryota > Metazoa > Chordata > Aves > Passeriformes > Sylviidae > Chamaea > Chamaea fasciata. The sequence continues at coordinate 27,105,498 of NW_027094095.1, read as the reverse complement.
ACTTCTGTATTCTGTACAGCCATGGTTTTTGGTAATGCTTATGATCACCTCACAGATACTGATTCATTTTTCCAGAGCTCTGTGATGTGAGGGTGTTTCACTCCTGATATCGTTACATTGCTCACAAGCAATGACATGCCTTTCTCAGCAGTTGTTTTGACAGATACTCAGTTTTATTTTCTAGCTTCAAAAGCTCAGTTTTGTTCCTCATTTCTGGTGCTGAAGGTGAGATTGTTTTCTGTCTCTGAACACTACTAGATTTGGGGATGCTGTAAAGAGAACCATTTTCCATAGCCTTCCTGTCTTTGGCTGAAATTAGAAAGCCTTATTCAGTTTCAAATTCCTTTTCACTTCAGCAGTGGATGCAAGCAGTCATTGTCCAACATAAGCAGATGATCCAAAGGAAAAATTAAAAATATATTCTTATTATGAACACCTAATACAGCTTATCCTCTGATAAGATGGTTCTGAACATTAAAGGGATATAGACTGCTAATAATAAATAGAGGTTTAATGGTTTTTATGTCTTCGACACACTACAGGTCTTTCCATTTAACTACATTTGCTCAATAGTTATTAAAATGCAACAGTTACCTCTTAATCTTATGTATCCCTCATTATCAGAGCACCTGATTACCGCACAATCTGTAATTAATGGAATTGCTCTGAGTGACAGACTGGACCTTCTGAAGCTGGGCCAAGTGAGCCATTGGTCAGGTCTCCACCTCCTCAGTCCTGCTTTGGTGAAATGATCACCAGCTACATCTCAGATGAGGGATTCATTTCCTCTGTGTTAGTAATCAGATGTTCTCCTAGAAATTGGATGAAGCTATGAGATGGATTGTATCTGTTCATCCTAACCATCTTCTCATCATTCTTCCATGTCTAGAATTTGCACCAGGGATTTTGACAGGAATTGTTTCTTTGTTGCTACTCAAGTTGAATGCACCAGTGCAGCTCATTGTCATGGGCATGATGGACATCTCAAGAGAAGTAGTCAAAGCAGAATCAAGTTAAACTACCTTAATTTACAGTAGCATTGTTGTTTGTCTTATGGAAAAGAATGTAATTACTTCATTTGTCTGTTGCTGTCGATTTCTCACTTTAACTGGTGCCAAAATAATCAACTTTCACATAATAGTTTGCTTTCTCTGGTGATAGAGACATCTGTACAAACTTGGAAGCAGAAGATTAAGTTCCATTCTTTGCTTTACTTTCACTTATTACATGTTTTTGGGGAAATGCTATTCACCCACGTGCTAGGGGCTTCATCCATAAGATCCGTATCAAGTCTTTTTTTCATGATGCTCTGAGATTTCTATAAGTTTCAGAATATAGTTATTACCATATTAGACTAAAAATGTTCTACTTTACCATTCCTTATAATTACTATAATTCCTCCATCAGTAACAAACATTCTTGGTTTTTCATCTTACTAAAAATATTCATATTTTGCTTTGAACCTCATTACATTCAGTATGTATTAAATTTAGAATAAAGAACTTAGAATTTATTTTAAAAATTGAAAAATCTGTATTCTAAAATTTTAAAAAGGACAATTGTTTAGGTTGGTTGGGGAGGGTTGTGATTTGGTTTTTTGCTTGTTTGGTTTTTTTTTCCGGCAACTAGGTTTGAATTTAAAGGTTAACAAAAACATCTGCTGTGAAATTGCTTTTCCATTGGGATAATTAAGACTCCATCCTGATGGAGTAAGTCTTAATTGTTCATAGAATAACTGTCCAAATAGTATAAATTTGTGAAAGCAAGGCAGCCAAGGCCTGGTTGGTGTTCAGCCATAATTACATAATCTGAATTATAAGAAGAAAGGCATCCTCAGGTAAAGAAAAAACTGCAAGAGCTTGTCTTGGGCTGGAAGTTCTGGATGGATTTATGAAAAGCTTGAGCCTATGAGCAGAGTTGTGTGCAGATAATTGAGTTATACAGTCAGTAGAAAAAAAGCTGCAAAAAAAGGCCGTTGTCACCGCACCAGTTTTGATCATGGATGTCTCCTAGCAGTCCATGCTGATTCACTTCATATTAGGAAGTTTTCTAAAGCAGCACATGGATCTTCTTCCCAATCAGCTGGTTCAGTTATTGGGGAATGCTTCCATCCGGCACATGTACAGCCTTGTAAACATAAATATGGTATGAAGCTTCTTTACTTCAGAGCCAGCGCAGTCACTGCTAGTTGTGAGTGCACAGGTATGACTGTGATTTCACATGCTTCTTCTTATTGTTGGACTTTAAATCAGCATTTGTGTCAACGTAAAGAAAGATAAGAATAAAAGAAGATGAAATTTCAATGTTTTGTTGGGGGTTTTCTTGCGTCACTGCTTGCTACTTTATAATTGAATTGCATTTTAAATTTTACATTCAAAATGTTCAGGCTGACACACAAGCACTGCACTGCCTATTCCAATGGAAAATTGTATTTTTATCTCATTATAGGTCTAAAATTCAGAATTTTTATCACACTAGACATTTTTTACATTAGAAGCTCCCATTCTAAATTCTAATCTCTTTTCTGATTCAGAATAATGCCTATAGGAAATCTGTAATGTTTTTATATTACTGCAATTTGTTCTCAGAAAGTCTCAAATCTTGTTTAAAAAATGCAAGAATTGTGATTATATGAACAAATAAAGTCAGCATCCTATACAAGGCCAAACATAAGTAATAATCCATGTAACCTTTAAGGCTTTCCACATTATCTCTTGGGTGTAAAAATTTTGAAAGCCTAACTACATAAAGAGTCCTTACATCTTGAAATTGCCCACGTTTTTTGGCAGAATGTGAATGAGATGATTCTTTGAGGAGCTGGACTCAATGAGTTTTTGGGTCCCCTCCAAATCGAGATACTCTATAGTTCTGTGCTATCAGCAATATGGAAATACCTGCCTTTGAGTGTAAAAGCTTTGTGGGCTTTCTTTCGAAAGAATGCAATGTCATCTCACTGCTCGTATTTAAGACTTGCACCAATTATTAGAATAACTTTAAAAGGAGTCACCTTCCATACGGAAATGCAAAAGGAAGAGAAATAGCAAGTGTGGTGCCTCACTGCTGCACACAAAGGCAAACCCAGCCTGACAGGAGAGTGCTGAGCGTTCTTTACTTCTCTGGAAATAACAGATGCTTCACTGTCTGTTCATTTTAGAAAATAATCCATTCAGCTCATAAATCAGGGGCTGAAATGTATTTAGAATAGTGGTAACAAAATCAGTCCCCTGCCATGAGGTCACTCTTCGGTGAGTCACCATCGAATCTCAGAGACGTCACCCTGCTCTTCCCAACAGGTAATTATTGCAAACAGGAAAGGGGACCAGTGGAATTGTAATTATCACAGTTGGTGTATATATTGAGGAGATTTTAAACTTATTTTGGAGCTACCAAAGTGTATGAACTAAGATCACTAACCAAGTAGCATTGATAGTGACGTGCTAGAAGCATAACTGACTCTTTTTTCAAGTGTTTTTTACTTCATTATTCCCCAGTCACTGTAGCTCAAGATGAGTTTGATTGTGGAGAACAGCTGATTCCCTGAATTTCTGACATTTAAGCCAACTGAGAGCCACAAGAACATGAGTTTATAACTGGCTGCTAGAGATTTAATACACAAAAAAAGCCAAATATTTATAGATGCTAAGCACTTGGTCCTTCCAACACATCTCTATAGCTATTGAAGGTATACAATATTATTTGTTTGTTAATTTAGGACTTATGTTCATATTATACTGTATATTTGAAGACCAGCCTCCATGTAGGATGTAATTTCATTCACTTGTTAATTAAGTAACAAATATTTGCCTAGTATTATCAACTCTGCTAAATGAGAGGAAAATAAGACAACAGACTGATTAATTCATATGTTTTTGTATCAGAAAGGAGACATTTTCAATGCAAGAAGCCAAGTCCAACACTGAGAGTACCCAGTCTGAACACTGCACGATGCAGAAATCTGCAGCAGGTTTTTCATATGCAGTGCTTTAATGTGTACAAAATGCTCTTGGAAGGAAGAAATTAATTAGGTGTGTCGTTGACAAAGAATTGTCTCCAACAAGAGGTTGAGACTATTGCTTTCTTGGAAGGACCAGGCACATTTCAGACTAGTACACAGTATTTTGGACAAGGATTCTTCAGGAGGATTTTCAATAAATATTGAAGTGCTTAGAAATGTTTTTTTGCAGCATATAAAATAGACAAGTACTCGCAGTAAGATTGGGAAGCAAAGGAGACTCAAGTAATTTTCGTTCATTGATCTTGTCATTGGCAGCTGTTACTGAGCCTCTGTACCTGGTACAGAACGTAAGGAAGAGCACATCTTGGGAAAGACTCCTGAGAGGTTTTCTTCAGAGAGATTTTCAGAGATTCAGTTGCCCTTGATCTTGGGAAGTGGAGTGGTTTTTCTAGCAGAAGCACAGGAGGCTGAGCCTCATCTTGAGTTTCACAGCACAAAAGTATGGCCAGAGCTTTCTTTGAGACCCAAGTCAGAATGACTCCACCAAGTAAGCAGAATTCATCATTCTAAAATCTAATTAGTTAAACTACCAGCCCTGGCACCAAACTAGAATGATCCTCTTCCATCCAGGGCTCCCTTTCAACACATTGGCAACATAAGCATCCTAAATATCTCCTTTATCCTTTGTTGTCCTGCTGTTGATAGAAAGTGAGAAAGTACTCTCTAATCGTGAACAAAAGCAGAAAAAGTAAATAAAATTGGACCATTGAACCCCTTTTCCTCCTTTTGTCTATTGTGTTTTGACCTACTACCAGATGCTTTAAGAATACTTTTCAATAGGTACTTTGTAGAGTGGGCTATCATCCTTTAATTGTGTCAGAAGTAGACATCAGGGAAAGAATCAAAAGAAATGGTCAGAGTTGAAAGGCTAGAAAAGCAATGAACTTTAAATTGACAGGTAAAATTCACAGAGAACTATGTCACACACAGATTAAATATTCACAGGGCAGAAAATTTTCCCAGTAGATGACAGAGGATTATACATCACTTGCCATAGCTGCAGTAATTCAGGTTTTTATTAGAGCTTGATAACAAAAATATGCCTCTGCACTAAAATCTTCCTCTGTCATTGAAATAATTTACCCTGAACTTTCCATCTGTACATACAATGACACCTTTTCACTGCATATCACTTCCCACCTAAAACTTGGGAAAAGTTTGTCCCTTATCAGGTGGCTGTCTATTGATGTTCTCTTACCTTCTTAAATCTTAAAAAGAAATCTGGTTTACACCCTTTCTTTTATTTAAATTATTAAAATTATGCTGATTACATGTTAACTGCATGAATTATTCATATGATATTATTTTTAAGTCAGTTCTTGGAAATGTTTTGCTTTTCTGAAATTGTTTCAATGAACTCTTTGTTCCCAGTTTCTTAATAGCTTGACAGACACATTTACTGAGCATGCAGTTAACAACTAGAAATGGTGTCTTGCAATTCCCAGTATTCAATAAAACCAAGTGATTCATATAATCAGAGAGAGACTTGATATTGCAATTTTTACACAATGATATGTTCCTGTTGACTTCAGTATAGCTAAAGGCAGAATAGATTGGTAGCCTCTGAATCTAGCAAGACTTTTTCCAAAGAATTGTCAATATTTTTCACCAAACTGTTCCCTAAGCTGAAACTTGTAGACAAATATTTTGACAAAATTCACAAAATAAATTTTCTAAGTTTTAAAATCATCAAAGCTTTTTATTTTGGCATTTAGGTTCTATTTCTTGGTTTGAAATTATTTTCATTTTTAATATTTTATTTATAAAGTTTGAAAACATGAATATCAGCTTTGAAATCTTCCTCATCATTTGTATCCAGCTAAATGTTTCAGCTTAACCAAACTGACGGTTTAGGGGTTACTTTTGCTTGAAAACTTAAAATATTGTGCCTGGATTTGGAAGAGGAGATTTCAAATATAAAATGCTTATATGCCAGAAAAACATTTCCCTACATATCTCTAGTGGTTAGTGGTCTCTCCAGAGGACAGGAAAACACCAGTAATAAACAATACCTTGAATATAGAAATAATGACAAATCAGAATAAGTAACTTTAACTAAGGATTGGAGAAGCTGATTTATAATTTAAACAGTGAATTCAGCAAGCTCTTTACTTGCAAGGAACAGTTTGGCTATTGTGCCCTTTTCCAAAGGATGGATAAACAATCTGTGGGTTATGGATATTTTCCTTGCCAGCTGTTCTTTATTTATCATTGTCAGATTTCCTTGCTTGATAAAGAAAAATAGAATGGTTCATCCTATAATTCAGATGAAAGCACTAATTGTGATGAAACAGCAATGCCTTTGGGGCAAGGGGGACAAAAAAACTCCAGAGGACTGTTTTATATAATACAATAACAGCTTTCTTACTGCATCTTTCACTGAAGAAAGCTAAAACTACAGCTCCCTGAAGCTGGAATATCTGTAATTTCTGTATGATGGGGAAGTGTTCCACAGAACTGCAATTACAGATCAGGCATTACCAAGTTTGTTCTCCACAAAATTGTGCTTCAGTTTTTTCTGTTGTTCTAGAATACTGTCATTTGTTTTTACTCTCACAGTTCCATCAATTAGTGCTCGGGGAAGAATCTCTCCCTGACTAGGTAGATGCTGTTAGTTCTGCTTGAGTGGGGGAAAAGAATCTCCATCAGCAGAGTCACCTTGAAAACTTTCATGTCTGTGCTTACCTTCGAGAATACAAGTCTGCTCATTCAAAACACAATGATCCTTCAATCGTTCTTGTTCCTGGGAGTATGTTTAGAAGATCTTGTTGAGCAGGTATTGTGAAGGGCTTTGAGATAAAACAGCCCATCTTACCTCTCAGGCAGCTGGACCGATGGCTTGGGTCAGGTTTTCTAGGCTAAGGATGGAAAGTTACTTGGGGCTGCCTTCAGCTGCTGTGCAGGGCCAGTTGGAAAAGGGCAGCCACTGCCACTAGAAAAGCCTCCACTGTTGTCTATGCCAGGGTGCTCAGAGTTGGCATAAAAGATGTTTTGTTGTTTTTTATCCTATATGTTGGGCATCACTGTGTTTGGGAGCTGCCTAGGCAGGTGAATTTGCGGTGTAGCACCAGATCACAGACCAGCTTTGAGATGATGTTTGGTACAGCTCAGTGATTTCCTTCTGCTCTGTGTATGTCTCTGCTATGGAGCTTTAATATGGTTAAGAGTTAGTCCTCAAATTTGGTGCTTTCAGTATCTCATCTGTCAAAAGGTTTGTAAACTCATCTGTGCTTTGTTAGTGATGCTTTTACTGCAGGATCTGTTAATTGCCACAGAGAATACCTGATTTCTCTGCTTACTTGACTCTTTCTGTGAATGAGTCAGAAATAAGCCTGTTAAATTACATCTGTGCCTATGAGTAGATGAGTATAGATTTATCTGTGCATAGAATATATTTGGTTGAGTCAATAACCAAAAGTAGCATAAAATTTGTTTGCTTAACCAAAGAGATGTCCAGTCTTCTGAAAATCATGACTAACATCAGCAATTCCTTGAATGAGATGCTATTGTGTTTGAAAGGATAAATTGAGTACCATCCAGCACAGAGAAATTGTATCTGGTTTGCCACTGAAGTTTCTGACTAAAATCACAATAGAAACTCAAGTGAAACATTCCCAGCATTTATCTAAAACAGGAGACGTGACTGTCAGGATAACTAGGATATTTGGCTTTGTTCTATTTATAATGCCAAAAAAGGACATTTAAACCCCTGTCTATTTCTTCATTCAAATGCTCTATTTCAATGTAGCATATTCCATTTCAAAACAGAGCTTTGGTTTCATGTAGGTCTGATTATTACAATCTTTATAAGACAAAGTTTCAAAAGATCAAAAGTGCTCTAATTATAAACCTACATTTAGGCTTTAAAATTATTTCTTTTCCCTGTGGCATGCCAGAGGGAGTGCGTGGCTGCATACAATCCTGTCTGGGTGCTTAGTTTAATGTTCAAATCAACAGGCCAAGACTTCACACCTGTAAAGGTGCAAACTGTAGGAGATCAAGTCTTAGATGATCAAAGTAACCTCTCTTTATACATCCATGTGCTCATCTGTTAATACACACTACTATTTTCTCTGCAAAGCAGATAAGTGGCAAGGAAAATTGTCTCGTGCTATAAATTCAGAGCTGGTTTACAGTTTTCAGAGCTTGCTGTAGGGAAGATCTCTGTCAGATTAAAACAGTGCTGGAATTCACAAGGCAAAAAAAGTAATTTCTGATCTCTGCATGCTCTCTCTATAGTCTCAACAGTCAAATTCAACTCAGTGTAATTTGATTTGCAATTTTTCTAAGCAGGAAGTCATGAAGTACTTACAGTGTGACCAGATATGTATTAATCTACTATTGGGAATATTTACTTTTACTCCAGAACTTTGATTAAAAGGCCAAAGCATTTGTTCTACAAACTGATTTAGTGCAACAAAGGATGGAACCTATGCCATGCCTAATTTAATAATGAAAATGTAGCTGTTAAGTTCAGAGAAAGTAGTTATGTGCTTAAAATCATATGGCTGTTCAAACATGTTGTTTTTTAAGGTTTGCATACGTAATACTTACCTTAGTTCTCTTCAAATGGCCAAACTTGTAAGAACACCAATTCTAACAGCATCGATCTGGAGTTATTCTTAGCACTTGGGCATCTGCTCAGACTTCAGAGTGCAGGAATTCTTCACTTACACTAAAATAATAACACTAACAATTGCAGCCTCGTTGTTCCTTGAGAGAAGCCCTTTGAAAATCTTGTCAGGAAGAACACTTTATCTCAACAAAAACATAATGCTCAGGTTCCCTGCTCTTAACTCCAGGATGCTTTAGGAAGAATCTAGTCTTGTCCAATTGCAGCATTGTTGACAAGTGAAAGTTTTTTTGCACCTTGTAATGCTTTTAAAAGCAGCACAAACAATATTTGGCCATGTAGGACAAAACCTTCCCAACTGATCCTTGCCATTGTAACTCTTCAGACTTGTAGAACTTGTCTAATAGAGAAGATTGTTTCTATGTAAATCCAGAGTTCTGTTCGAAGGTGGACACACAGAATTGAAATAGAAAAGGCTTGAACTATTTTTCATAGCCTGGTTTGGTCTCATCCAGGCTTTAGGTATAAAATAGAAACAAACATTTTAACGTGAAATTTTTAAGCCCAGCAGCACTTGCTAACAGTGTGCTGGGGCACTGCATTAGCCTCAAAGGACAGAGAAAAGAGAAACAGTCTGTGGAGTAATAAAGACCTCCTTTTCTAGGAGCTGGATTCTCTGTCCCTGCACAGTATCAGCTGGGCCTGATTTTCCTTCTTTGTGATATCCTTAGCAATCACTGTCTTAGAGTGATCCGTGTAAGAATAGACTAAATGACTGAATCAAGCATAAAGTTCACTGCTCTCACCATCAGAGGAGGAAAATACAGATATTCACTGCCACAAGCACCAATTTCCTGCACTCTTATGTTAGGTTACAGTTCAAGTGAGAAGTAGCTGATAGAGCTTGGAATGTACTCATTAGTATCAATGTTCAGACTTGAACATTTCCATGCTGCTTTTGTCCCAAAGATTATTTGGCTGCAAACTGTCTTTTCATTTCCTTCTCATTTCTTTCTTTTTACTTGATTTCTCCTTTTACTTTTGTTCTTCTATTACTCCTTCCTTTTATTCTCTCTTCCACCCCCTCTTTTTTTTTTTTTTTCCACTAAAACTTAAAAACACTTGCTCTCAGCTTCTTTCAGGCAATTTGAGATTGTTTTGTGCAGTATAATCTCTGCCCTTCCTGTTCTTCCTGCAAGTCCTAACGTACCTGGAGTTCTTAATTCCATGGAGAACTCCACAGAACAAGCCCAGTCAGTATTCTTCTTTCCCCTCTTGTTCTGTGAGCCAGGCATTGCCGTAACATTTGCCTTCGATTTCGACAAGAGCCTGTTTGGATGCTGAAGAGCTCTAATGGCAGTGAGGAGTTGGAAAAAGTCTTTACCATGGTCAGGTCATTTATCAAGGTTTATTTGTACACATGAGCCCTGACAACTATATGGACAAACATTGTGCTACTTGAAAGCATCAGAAAGCACAAAAAAGGCTTTCACTCATCAGTAATACTGCAGTTGGGCAATGCTAGATTCTTCTTAAGGCATCCTGAGGGTAACAGGATGGGAACATTGGGTTTTTGTTGAGGTAAAAAGAGTTCTTCTGACACGATTTTCAAAGGGTCTCTGTCAAGGAACAATGAGGCTGCCAATGTTAGTGTTATAATTTTAGCATGAGCTAAGGACTTCTGAAATCTGAGCAGATGCCTGACTGCCACAGTTGAAAAAGATTCCACTAAGCATTTGTAACGCTAATGTGATATTAAACTATATAACATTATGCAAGAATTAAATATTTGAAAAATTATTTCCATGGAAAAAATAATTTGATTGTCTGATGTTTGTCTGTACATGCAGCAAAACTGGATAGCGTTATAAAGTGAAAAATGAATTTAACATCATTTTAAATGAGGGGAGAGTAATTCTAAGGCAAAATGCTAGTAGAAGAAAGAAACAGTCATTTCATGTAGACTCTGGTCCTACAGATGTTCAAATGACTATTTAAATATCATCTGATAATCTTGGTGAAAAAAAATGCAGAAATTCTCATGGCTTCTGGAAAATTTTTACAGGGCTTTTGTCTTCATATTTCTTTCATTTAAGCTTTATAGATGTGTTTTCCCCATGCCCTTGTAAACTTTCTAGACTGATGAAATTAGCTATGTTTGGCTGGGTAATTGGAACATGCAAATTCTGCCTGGTCTGAAGATATCTGTTTTGGCCCTTTTCCTAGCACATGCCTTAAGTCAATAATGCACTTTTTGCTGTTTATTTTATTCAGTTTCAAACCAAAATATGACAATATATTTGTAGGTATCAGGAAATTCCAGCTAGGACATTCTCATTATTCTGATCTTTCTTCCTACACGAACTGACTTCCTTTTAGTGTTCCAACAACAAATAATTGAATTGGGGAAGAAACAATTGCTAAAGATTTCTTCTTTCCTAGAAAATTCGAACTGAGTTTGGTCAGAGAAAAATATTATATTGCTTTGACCATGTTAACTTGCTGGTTTCTACATTGTTAGATGGCGAATGGAGATTCAACTGGTCATAATTTCCTTTCCCCATATTCTCTCTTTTGGAATGTAAAAAGACAAAGTCCAGCCCTAATTCTCAATTAAGATGCAACTGGCATGCTGGGACTTTTGAAAGTCATAATTCATCTTTCTTCTTTAGGATGATTTTCCTTACAAGTTCTGTAACATGGGGTCTTATTTCTTCAACAGACACAGTAGAGTCCCACACCTTTACTACTTTCCCATTGGGGTCCACCAGGTATTTCCAGAAGTTCCAGGTTGGTTCTTCTCCTGTAGAATCTACAAGGATTTAAAAAAAAAAAAAAAAAGAAAGAAAAAAGAAAGAAAAAAAAAAGGTTATATATTAGAAAACCACAAACCACATTAGCCAATTCCTGACATTTCTTCATGTCAATTTGATGATTAACCTCACAGAGAAAGAAGGAATGTAAAATTAAGAGGAAGTTCAGACTGAATAAGATTAATTTTCTGACAGCTGTAACTAGACAGTAGTCCCTTGGAGACTAATGGAAACAGGGAAGCTTGAGCCCAGAGAAAGCACAATATTCAGCATTGAAGTGTGTGAGGGCATGTGTGTCTGGGGCTGTGCCATAGAGATACACCTGATACAGCTGAACACTGATAGGAAAATGGAATTTGGCATGACAATATAGCTGTACCAGGACTGATTACTTGCTTATCCAGAATTTTCCCACCAAAAGCACCCAGTACCATGTGCTTTAGAAGATTGTTTCAAGAAATGCTACATGAAGAATTAACAAAGTAATTGTTGCTGGTTTCCACCTAATCCTTATCTACTAGTTTTCCTCTTCCTGATCACATACACTTTTCCATGAGTCACACTCTTACCCTTTACTCTTCTGCAATGTGACTGACAAATTTTCCAAGACTTTCAAATAGACCAGGAACCTCATCCCCCTAAAGGCGCAAGTACAGACGTTACAGACAAATTAGCATCTTTTTTTCCACTGATTATATACTGGGCAAACCTCAGAAGGAATCAGAAGTTATTTCAATGTATCATCAAGACACAGCCAGACCTACACCTTTAACTATGTTGTCATTGTGCTGAATAGAGACACAGCCTCTCCCCGCGGGCAGGTGAGCAGGGAAACACAAGTTTTGCAAGTTTCCTGGGACATGTCTGCAGGAACAACTCTCCTGGGCAAAACAGAGATGGAAGGATGTGAGGAGGATTACAGGGAAGTTTGGCTAGCGGAGTGATTCATTCCAGACACCTGGAAGGAGATGAGCTTGAAGTAGTCAAAAATAATATCTACAGTCCTTTAAATTCAGTGGGATTTGGGAGAACACTGTGGTGCTGGAGAGAAAAAGCAGGGATATGGTCCGTGCAGAATGCAGCTCAGGTGATACTGTGTCACACTGGGCTTTCCTATATTTCATTGCTGAAAGACATTTCCTTCACATTGGGTGAAGACATTTTAATACAGCATTTAAATGGTATTTGGAGCACTTGTTCAGTGCAAGAAAAGCAGTGCCTTGATAAGGAATATCCTGCCTTGCTGGCTGGTAAGAACCAGCAAAACCGCTTCAGGTGTCAGTGCTGGCCATAAAGCAGATTGGAACTGGAGGAACTGCACAGTATGGCTGTTCCAGTGCTTGGGGAGGAATGAGGAAGGGATTATTCAAGGACATTGTCTAGTGCCTGGTTTCACTTTTTGATTGTTGAAGTAAATTATGAGGTGATTTGCTTCTACTGCCCCTACAGCTCTTGAGATGAATCTTACGAATCCAACCTGCAGCACTTATGTCACAGGAGGAGCACTCAGGAGGCTGCAAAGTGTCAGAAGCAAGATCAGGGTGCTGTATGCACAGAGTATTTCAAGGCCTGTATTCCACATATAAATGTATTGGACCAGCTTTTACAGGACATCTGCTATTGATGTGTCTTCACCTCTGGAGATCTTTTTGGAAGATAAGACAAAGGTGGCAGAGAGAAATCCTGCCTTGCGCAGGAGGGACTACATGACTTCTGACCTCTTCGAGCCTGACAACTCTGTGAGCACAATCAGAGATCTCTTTTTTCTGTTGGATGGGATTTTGTGTCAGAGGACTTTTATGCAGGAGACACAACCCTCCAGCATCCCAGGTTACTCACCAATTAAGTACTTGAAGGCAGGAATTGCACCGGCTCCACTGACTGCGATTTTGCTGAACATGGGGAAGGAGGCACTGTAAGTCTTTCGTGCAAAGCTCTCAATTTCTTTGTTGGTGTCTGGTTCTTGCTGCCCAAACTGATTGCAGGGGAATGCCAGCACATTGAAATGGTATGGGCCCAGGTCTCTCTGCAGCTGCTGTAGGGCCTTGTAGTGGCTGTCTGTGTACCCACACTCACTTGCAACATTGACAACTAGAGAAACCTGAAGAACAAGAGAGCACATTTAAAAATATGTTGCACATGTCAGTTTTCCAACAGGTAGGCTGACATGCAGACTATTGAAATAAAAAAAAGTATGTCTAGGGAACTGTGACTGAGCACGTATTTGAAACTACGTTGAGCTCTGTTCACAAAAGGAAGATTTAATTTTTTTTTATGTATTCCTCTTTGGCAAGCATTAAGATAATCAACCAACTGCTAAGCAATCTTAATCTTCAATTTACTGAGAATCTGTGTTTTTCCATACTGCCTTTTGGATAGTTTCTAAGCATAATTAAGAATTGACCATCCAGCTAAGATATACCACGTTGCATGAAAGAAACTTGCAAATCAATGTAATTTTTGTTGTTTATTTATCCGTTGTGAAGCATCTACTCTGCAGCGTGTTTCCTTGCTCAAAATTTAATGCCCTTGCAGAAATGGCTGATCCATTTATCATTGCTAGTGTAGATGTCTTGACCTGGAAGTTAACAGAAGAAATTACAGGACTTGGGATTGGTCTGTGCAGTGTGGGCTGTAAAAGTTCCCATCACTTCTAGAGTAAATTTACTGAGTTGTGACAAAATGGCAACAGTTTTTGCACAAGGGTTTACTGCCTCAATTAGAGATTCCAAGAAGTGAAGGCTGCCCACTACCCTTTGCAGTCATTCCTGCACTGGATCACGTTCGGTGCTGTGTGTGTTGTGTCAGTCAGATATGAGCAGCAGGCACGTGTCTGCCAGCACAGACCCAGCTGGGAGGAAGCTGTCACACACAGGTGAGCACTACAGAACAACAGAATTTGTTGGGGGTATCAAGTGACCTAACCCCAAACTAACACATATTACAGTTTCTCAAAGCCTTGAGGAATTTTTCCTTGGTTTTTGAGATATTTTATCCTTAAATAACTTTTAGAATTTTAGACTTACAGTTTTGTTGTTCTCACAAATTTTGTGTGAGTTGCCGCTCATTCTACATAAATTAAGTCCATTCTAATACTTTCATACAAAAGTATTTAAGGAAATAGCATGTGTGAAATGAATTATATTTAGCAAAAAAAAAAAAAAAAAAAAAAAAAAGAAAAAAAAGAAAAAGAAAGAAAAAAAAAAGGCTACATGTGCATAGTGTTTTTAAAGCCAGAAAATTAAGTGGCGTATAAAGGTACATTTCTAGGTAATATATGGGATCATAAAATGAAATGTGTAGAAGGGGTAAGAATGAGTAAAGAAAAAGCTAAGGGGATGTTGGTATTTGTAATTTCTTACATTAAACATTAGCACTTATTTTGTGTATTTTCTACTTTGTATAACTGTATGGCTATTCATAGAACCATAGAATATCCTGACTTGGAAGGACCCACGAGGATCATCAAAGTCCAGCTACTGAATTTAAAGTGGATTTGGAGTGATACTGTTTTCCCTGGAAGACAGGAAATCTTTCAAAACTCAGGTTGGTGTAATCTTCTTTGTGGTGCAGTGTGTCAACAGGATACAATCTAAACAACCCCTGTACACTTGTATATGAACTATGACCTGCAGCCATCTCACCTCCAAACCATCACTTTCATTCAGACACACTTACAAGTTCTGTCTGAAATTTTAAATTCAGTCTCCTAAAACATCCAAGGTTATGGCATATGATTAATTTTTTTTTTTTTTCAGAGAAGAGGTAATAATTTTATGATGCATTCCTGTTGCAGACTCTCAGCATTTGAAATAGAATTTTTATGTTGGATGTAAAAAATAGCTATTGGCAGTTCTGTTCTTTTCACATAATCTGATTTATAAAACATAGTGATAACTGTAGCTTAGTATGAACTAAAGATAAATTGTATCCCTAAGAGCTGTAGTCACATGTAGTTCTTCCATATGAAATTTTAGAAGCTTTTTAAAATACAGTTTAAGCCTTGGAATTTCCATGATGCAGAAGTATTCTTACACCTTACTGAATTCACCTCTATTGTTTCCTTCTCTCAAATAGAAGGGTAATGTAAGAATTTGGCATTGGAGGATTGGGGGAAACAAGGTTGTGTAGGCATTGTGTTCATATTAAAACAGATATGAAAGATGAATTGCCAGTGAAAACAATCAAGCTTTTACAACCTTTACTTGATTTTAAGTAAAAAGAAGGCTTGAAAGAATTCACTCAAAAAACCCCAACTATTTTAATTTACAGTCATTTAAAACCAGTGGTTACTTGGCATGGCGGTGAAAGGCTTGAGAGCTCACAGTGACAACAGTGCAAACTACCAAACATATTCCCCCAAAACAAATGGAAGCTACACTCAGCATTTCTTGGGATGGCAGACACATTATGCTTCTCTTTTCTCCTTAGAAAAATGCGTTCTCTGTAACTGAATTCTCCATTACTGAATTCCATAATTTAATAGTGCAAACCTCTTAAAAGTATAATTAACATATATATTGAAAACTTGTGTGATCTATTAGTATTTCTCAATGAATGTTTAAAATGATTCTTTAAAAATCTTTCCTGAGTTATATTTTCAGATGTCTGGTATTAGAAGTGATTTCATGTGCTGATTTTTTTGGTCTGTATTTTTTTTAATAAATAACAGTCACTCATTTTGCTCTCATGTAGAGGCTGTACTTTGACTTCTTACAACTATTAATGATTTAAATTAAGTTCAACATGCCTGACTTTAGGCTCTGACAGTGCAAGTCAAGCACACCACCTAGTGTGCAGTGCAAACAGTTCAATGGACCTCACAAAAAATTATTTCATTTCAGCTGAATTCTTTATCAGCTGTTGTCTGGCCTCTTAAAACTCTCATTCCCTTTGCATTCATGGTAGTGAATACATGCACTCTGGTAGTGAACTCAATTATTTAACAGTGCAAAAACTCTTCTTGCTGTACTTAATGTTCACACCAGAGTGCCCCCTTTAGGGAAAAATCCTGGGACAGATTTAGGAATCTGTCTCAGCTTCAAGTAATCCTTTGCGGATCTGTCAGCAGAGACAGCAGATACTTGGGTTTTTAGACACAGAAATTCTCAATTGGCATTAATTCTTAAAGTGACTGATGGAAGAACCTGCCACAAGTGTCAGATGCCACCAACTCACTGAGCTGTCACCTTCATGGAACAAGCAGCAATATTTGTGCAGCAATTCAGTGGCTGTGCATTTATCCACACTCAGCAATGCCACATTCTCAGATTGCAGCAAGCCTGAGTCCAAAGTGCCTAGCAATACTTTCAATAATAATATTTAATTATAAATAATAATTCAATTGTTATAGTGCCTAACGCTTTTCCACGATTATAGTACCTATGGTTCAAGATTTCCAAAGGCACTGCACTGGCACTGCTTAATTCCACCCCAGCACACTGTACTTAGCTGGGTGGTGGATTGGTACCATTACATTAAGACAGGCACAAACACAGCAGGGAACAGTTGATGTTTGGGAGTTCTGACTCCCAGACAGGTACTATTTTTGGTAAGAATACTGCCTCTTACAGCATAGCAGATACAGATCATATAATAAAAGATAAGATTATTGAATTAGATTAAACAGAAAACTAATTTTGTTTGGATCCTCTTGATTCTTGTCCAACCATAATCACTGTCCTTCATTTTTAATATAGACGAGTGATGGGTCAACACTTTATGATAGCGTGGAAAAACCACAGAAGGATGGCCACCACAGCACAGTGAGCCAGACAGTTTTTTGATCTATTTCAGTTGTGGAACTCTTTTCTCAGTGGTAATAGTGCTTCCTTTCTTTACTATATAACAGAGGGTAATTGTGGTTCATATCAAGATACACTCGAATAGAAAGTGAATTAATATCAGTCTTTTTTTTTCTTACTATGAAAAAATTGTTTCAATGATGTGAATAGACACAAATTTATAATAATAATGATTTATTGAAGAATGATCCTGTCAGTCATGAATTGCACTGATTGTTTATACTTTGCACGCCTCTTGTGGTTTTAGAATTAGCAGACTATTAATTTTTTTTAGAGTCTGGAAGCCTTTGCATTTTTTCAGTTCCTAGTAAGTTTCTTGACTACCAATTAAGTAGTTATTTAAATAAATTAGCTGAGTGACTGAATTGAAGAAAATGTCTTCTCTACATCTGCCAGAAAGCTTAAGGCTGGTAAGAGCTGTTTTAGCAATTAACAGACTATTGTTCCAGGAGCTAACTAGTGACTCACTTTCCTTAAAACACCACCAGCACACACATAGCACTTTAATAATATTTGCTTTCTTTTAATAGCTTTAAAATATTATGATAAACCTACTCCTTAACATTACTTATCTAACTGCAGATTTAAGCAAGTTTATTTTAAGAAATAAATGGGAGTTTTAATTAACCTTTTTCTATCTTGATACTGAGTTCTGACAACATAATGACAGAAAGGGATGTGTTTTATTGCTGTAATTTTCTTTTAAATGGTGCACGTACATTAGCAAAGAGCAGGTAGCCTGAACATTAATAGGATCTCCGAATGCAAATCTATCTTTTATTCCACACAGAAGCTGAATGTCACTTTTTTGGAATAAACCGTTCCATGTGGCCTAGCAGAGAGGGAATACCATTCATCAATGTTATTATCTTTCCCAGATACAGCTCTAGAGCTCCCCTTCATGAAACCAGCCATACCTCAAGGATAGCCTGGAACCACAGCACTGGGATACAGCACACACCCTGAACCTGCCTGCTCATGAGATTCCAGATCAGGCTCTGCAGCTTGTTCCAGAGGGCATGAACACTCCCAGCCTCCGCTGAGTGCCTGCAAGGACTTCTTCCAAGTTGCCCCTTAACTCCTTTCCTTGTGGATTCTGGCCCTGAGATGGAGGTGGTATTTGCTTATACAGATTAGCAGATGATGTGCAGACAAAACATGCCCCAGTATAACAGGATTTATTGACAGAGCCTTTGGAAGGAGCTCATTAAAAAACCACAAATATTGCTCAATATTAAACAGCTTCCATGTTTTTCTCCAACATAGATATTTGAGTGGGCATGGGACCAGTTCTGCTGTATCTCAGTTGTGAATGGAGGTGGATGAGGACTTTGACCAGATAGGATTTAGACCTCTCATTTGGTCCAAATCCACCAGTATCCCTTTCTGCTGAGCTCAAGAAAATGTGCATCTCCCTATATAGCTTCTCTGCCTTCCTGCCAATGTTTTAGTGACCTGCTGCTACGGACCAGTGAGCTCAGACATCTGAGGAGGGGAAAAAGGAAGATGTAAATACAAAGCTGGAGAAAAAGGGTGAAAACAAGAAGTGGTGCTGCCATTTTGGGCAGCAGCAGCAAGTCTATTGGACTGCCTGACTGCACCACAGATATGTCACTTGAGTGCTAAAAGTGGCACTTGTGGGATTTATGTTGATTTTAGCTTCTATAATTTGTGAAAGAGACTATAAGAACTTATATTATTAAGCATAATGAGTGTGCTAAGTTCTCTTTTCACTCTTCCATAGGTACTGACCATCTTTTCTAGATGATTAAACCTCTGATAAAATAAAATTAAATCAGATTATAGTCAAGAACGTTGTTTTAAAATGGTATGAAATGAAATCTCTGCCTAGAAATACTTAATGTAATATGTAAATACAATTTAGAAGACATCATAAAAGCATATGTACCTACGTGCTCTTCATCATATTGCTGTCACACCAAAAAGCCAGAGAGGAATTTGCATGATGTTACAATTTCACTATACTCTGATACTTTGTAATGTCTCATGTTTTTACTAACTACGGTGAAATGTTAACTCCATTAGCCACAGAACATATCCCTTCTTCTTTTTTTTTTCTTTTCTTTTCTTTTTTTAATGTAGATCACTAAAAAGGAATGGGATTTAGGTAAAAATAACACACAAGAAGTCATGCAGTTAAAAGGCAGAAATAAACTCCAAAAGTAAGTTACACAAAGACACAAACTTCCTGAGCTTCCAATGGAACAGGCAGAATCCAGAGCAGTCCATCCTGCGGCAAGAACGGCAGGAGGGCAGCATTCCCCGCCTGCCACGTCTACAGGCGGCCGCAGCAGGAGAAGACGCGGACACACACGGGGGTTAGACTGCAAACGCTTTATTGAAGAGGAGCCGGTGTTAGCCAGACGTGTTCGCTAAAGGGCAGAGTCACAGAGTGGGCAGCCCAGGGGCACACGCGTGTGCACCGAGGCTCCGAGCACTCTCCCCCGCGCTCGCTCCGCGGACATGCAAGGGCTGCCTGTCAGCGAGCCCGGGCGGCAGCCGCCCCTCCCCGCCGCACTTACCGAGCCCCTGTACTTCTCCAGAGACACAAGCTTGCCCCTGATGTTTACGACTTTAAAAGTGTAAAAATCAGGCTCCTTCTGCAGCGTAGCGGAAAAGGCTAAGAGCAGGAGCGCTGCAATTACGAGGAGCATGGCTAGAGGGATGAGGAGGACTTTGGGGAAGGAGGAGGCAGGCTGGTGCTCCACACTGCCCTCCGGGTCCAGCATGCTGCACGGCCGCCGCGCTCTGCCCGGCCCCGGCCCGGCCGCGCTGCCGCAAACGCCTCGCTGCTGCAAACGGGCCTTTTGCGGCACCCGGAGCTCTGCCCGCGCAGGGATGGCTCCCCGGAGCATGCACACGCTCGGAAACCCAGCGCTTCGTGGTGCACTGAATGGTTATGGGTTTAAAGCACTAGTTGGCTCAGTCTGCGGGATGCCAGCCACAGAATCGCAGAATATTCTGGGTTGGAAGGCACCCGCAAGGATCGTTGAGTCCAACTCTTAAGTGAATAGCCCATACAAGAATCAAAACGATGACCTCGGTGTTAGTAAAGATCCTGCTTTAACTATGTCGTTGTGATTTTTTTATGGATTTGCAAAGGCTCCCTTTTTTTGGTGTACTAACTACAGCGTGTGGTGACTACGGTGTAATGTCAAAGGACAGCAGTGGCTTGGTTGCTACTGGTTACTGAGGCGAGTGTTCCGAACAAGAGTCACAGCACAGAGTCAGCAAAACCAGAATCACCAACACGCCACATACATAAAACAGCCACATCAGCCAGGCCTGCAGGAAATTCAGCTCTGCATGCACCTGGCTGGTGAGAAGTGGCCAGACCACGGGTGTGTGTGAGATGGGAGAAACCACACTACCGGAGGGTTTTCAAGCAAGAGCGAGCCATAAAGCATCAGGAACTGAGTTTGGTATCAAAGTGTTCAGACATTCAGAGCCAAAACATTGCCTCAGTGCGCTGATGTCATTCTTGGGTCGTCTGCAAAAAAATGCCATTTCTAGTTTGCTACTATGCCTGCTGGAAGAAAAGGATTTGTACTTAAAAAGTAACAACAATAGAAAGCTTTTGATGGTCATTGATTTCTTCTTGGACCAAGAAACTGGTCAGCCATGGACAGCTAGGATTCTGATAGTTCTTGGCAAAGAAAAAGAAAATGCAGTAATTTACAGAAAACAATTAAGTGGCTCCAAGGCATATTGGAAATTTGTCTTTTGAACAGCAAATTACATTTTGTAATCTCACTTTGTGTTTGATTTTTTTTAAAAAACTGAATTTTGGTAGATCTTTGACATTTTGATTAAATTTGCTAAGGTAATTCAAGCATGACTGGCATTACTGTAAGGGAAGAAGCCATATATAACTAGTTGAAAAACTTACTTACAGTTTTTAAGCATTTCAGATTTTTCACATTTTTTATGTATTTCAGTTTAAGTAGACAACCAACATCAAGAAATAATGTAATATGCTACGGAAATATATGGATGGATGGATGGAGAATCTTCTGTCATGCTGTCTACAGGAAAGATATACTGTGATGAGAATGCGAAGTTCTTTGCAGATAAGTGCTATTTTCCTGGATACTTTCCTGGCTGTAGTATTGATGTATCATACTATTGGTAGTGTTGACCAAGATGAAACTCAAGTATGATTTCCTCATTTTACAAGTAAATTATTTAAGAAGCTTTATAGTTTCTTCAGACACAGCTGGAGAAAGAGAACAGGGCTTTATTATGGTATATCAATTTTAAAATATTTCTAAAACCTAGTAAATTGTTAATCTTAAAAAATAATCCCATCGATGATCAGCATAAGCATTTTTTGTCAGAAAATTGAAAACAAATCTACAACACATTTACATTTTTGAGGAATAATACATTAGTTTCTTGGGTATGGAACTAAAAATGAGGCATCATACTGCAACATAAGCAGAAAATTTTGCTCTAGAAAGGGACTTTATAAAATCTACTTCCTACAGCTTGATGATTGTCATCTCTGATTTCCAGATAAAATTTAGTGGCTTTCAGAGTCATATTTTCTGCTACAAATTGAGCTCAGATATGAAAGTTTTTGATCACTGGCACTGAATTGGGAATTCTTTAAGGAATGGCCCACTGGCAGTAGAACTCTGCTTCCTCATTTAGTGCCATGTTTCTATATTGCTCCCTGCAATAAAACATTCTTTAACATCAGCAAAGAAGGAGACTTTGTTCCCGAACACAGAGAAAGAGACTATGTCAAAGACTGTTGGCTTTATACTGGTGCAAGTTTTCAGAGCCAAACTGCGTTACCAGTTCATATTAAAGTCTATCCAACTATTTGAAGGAAATATGCCAGTCAGGTTTGCAAACTGGCGTGTGTTTGCTCACTAGCATGTCTCAATGTTGATCTAGGAGGACTGTATCCAGCAGCAAGTAGAATCTAGTTACTTCTGTAATTTACTCTTTGGCCTACTAAACCTAATAAAAATCTTTGTCAAATAGATCGGAATAGGCTGAAACCACCACCCAGTTAACCTCAGCTGCCCTCACAGCAGCACTGCTGTTTCTGTCACTTCTGCCCTGGACTGGCCCACGTCCCTAAAGGTGAGTCCCATGAGCAATACCCTGAACTACCCAGGTCTAATTTCCTAATTTTGTAAAGTGTGAACTTCAAGTGAACCAAAAAAAAAAAAACAAACCAAAAAAACCACCCCCCCCAAAAACCCAGCCAAAAACCAGGTTACATCTAAGGATTGTGCTGACTTCACAAATGTTCAGAAGTATGCCTTGTCAGTATTTATAGAATCCTGTATTACAGATTTTGCAACTTTTGTTTGCCTACACAGATTCCCTGAGGTAGTGTTTCCAGCACTACTATTCATATTACTTTTAATAGTTTCCTTTGAAACCCCTTCGTAGTTCAACACTAATCTTTTACGTGCCTTGTTTTCCTGGAAAGGCCTCCTTAGCCTGGGCTAGGAAGTGCCAACAACACAACATTTCACTGCCAGAAAGGGGTAGTACTGGATCACAGAGGGATTTGCCTCAGACAAGCACTTGCCAGTGCCTTTAGGTCACCGTCCAGCACTGCCAAGAGCCGGCAGGCTGGCTCTTCTCCGCCGAGACCTGCGGATCTGCCAGCAGACACGCTGGCCAAGCCGCTGTCCCTGCCTGCTGCCGGGGCCAGCTTCATAGCCAAGGTCAGGGAGCCGGGAGTCATTTCCCCAGGTCCCCGGAGGACACCTGCCCTTCTCCACCGAGCACAGGAGGAGAAGCCCGGGGGAAGCGGGGATCGATGCCCGGGCCCCAGCGAACCCTCACCTGCTCCACAGGGCCCGGGCAGCAGATGCCCCAGCGCTCTCCTGACAGGAGGGTGTAGCGAGCAGGGGCCGGCCCCTTCTGCCGTGCCCGCTGGGAGAGGATCAGAGGAAATGGTTCTGTGCTGAACCATTCAAAGAGAGATTCAGATTAGATCCTAAGAAAGAAATTGCTCCGCGTTAGGGGGGTCAGGCGTTGAATAGGCTGCCTTATGGAGGCAGTCACCATCCCCGGAGGTGTTTAGGAGGCGCCTGGACCCGGCGCTGGGCGCTGTGGTTTGAGTGGCTGCGGGGATACACCGGCGGGGTGCGCGGTTGGACTGGGTGATCTTAAAGGTCTTTTCCAACCTTGCTGACTCTATGCGTAACAAGAGGCCGAGGAAGAGAAACAAGGGCGAAAACTACGATGGCTGTTGGGGGGGTAATTAAGGAAAAAAACCCCGCTGCTTATCCCCTCATCTCCGCTTGCCGCTGTGGCACTAGGGGAGGGAGGCCCTGAAGGCGGGGGGAGACGGGGAGGGGGACGCGTCGTCCCCTCAGCAAGGGGGAGGCTCCGAGGCACGGGGGGCTCCCCGGCAGGGCCGGGGCGGTGCGGGCACCGTGCCCGGCTCGCTCCCCGCCGCCGCCGCCGCCCCGCAGCGCCGCCGCCCTCGGGGCGCTCCCGCCCGCCTTCGCCCCACAATGCACCGCGCCGCTGACATGGCGGCCGGGGCGGACTGAGCCGCTGCCGTCGGGGCCTGCAGCAGCCGCAGCCGGGCATGGCGGGGGCGCCGCGCCGGCTCCGCTAGCGCCGCACACAGGTACCGGGGGCTCCCCGCGGCCGGGGGCGGCGGCCCGGGGGGAGGCGGGCTCGGGGGGTCCTGTCCGCGCCGGCGCCCCCCGCCCCAGCCCTGCCCCGCCTCGACGGCCCGCCGCGGCCTCGGGCCCCGCGCCCGGGCGGGGGGAAGCGCCGGGGGCCGCGGGGCGGGGGCCGCCCCAAGGTCAGCGGGGGACCGGGGCCGCCCCCGGGGGCGCATCCGGCCCGCAGCCGCTGCGTGCGGTTTGTCGTTCGCACGCCCTGTGGAATTAAATAATGCCGGGGGGAGAGACCACCGCAGTTGGCGAGTCCCGCGGGGAAATGCCCCGTGTGCGGGAGACGTGCCCGCTCCGCCGTGAGAGGTTCTCCTTGCCGTGAATTACCGTCTGCCGGGAGTGACACCCAGGCATCCCTTCGCCGACGTCGTCGTGTTTCTTTTGTTGGCTTATTTTGTATACAAATACAGCTGAACGACTTTGCTGCTTTGGCAATATGTTGCAATTTGCCAGTTGGCTGAATGTGTCATGTTACCTGAGGCCCTCCTGGCTTTTAAGGTTGGTTCTCGGTATATCAAAGGAGGATGAGCTTGTAACACACAGAGAAACAATATAATCGGATTTAAGCTAAGGTAGAGATTAGTACATTAAAATGATAGTTGGATCTAAGTATGGATCTAAAATTTTTTTTATATCCGTGCCACCTCCGTGTCACTTGGCGTCCTGAGTACTATGCCCTGGATTCAGGGGTCGTTGCATTTGCTTGAAAATAGAGGATACATGTTGTTTATGGTTTTGACTTTGCTCCCGGTTTCAGTGGTTGCTTTTTGGATAGTCTGACCCCAGGTAGTTATGACATAATTATTTCCGTGACAAGAAAAGTAAGCCAGCCATGGAACTATGACTTAATTACAGTACCTGGCAGAAGGTGCTATATTAGGAGTAAGAGGTCTCTTTTACAAATAACCAATTTTGCAATGAGCTTTTTTTAATCATTTTTCTACTTAACTTTAGTGAAAACCTTCATAAAATTAATTTTGTGATAAAATTACTTTTTCCCAGAACATATATTGGGATATGTTCCCAGAAGATAGACACAGAGGGATCAGAAAGTTCTTCCTGTGTTCTGTTCTTGCACAGAGGACAGCTGGGACTTTCAAACCTCAGCTTGCAGTGGTAAAGAAACTGCTGGATGCTGGGTGCCACGGGACACCTGCAACAGTGCAGGGCATTTATCCACTTCTTCCTCTGAAGGGAATTGTTGCAGTGGGGAGAAGGAAAGGGAGGCAGGATTTCCCTGTGTTGTACTTGAAAGCAAGATATTCCTGAGGTGCTCTCTTAACTGTCTTGTGGATCTGCTTGTCAGTCATGGTTCAGGATTTTTATATTCATGTTGATACCATAAAGCAGTTAGAGTGTCTGAGAGTATATTCTGTGTTTAAGTTGGAATCCTGGCTTTTTAAACTTTACAAAGCACTTCTACTAAATTAAGTTTTATTTTTTTTTCACTATCTTAGTGAAATAATGCAATACTGGTACTGACTTGTACTGAGAACTCACAGAAAGAAAGATCCTGCAATTTGATTAGTGGATTAATTTGCACAATGGAAGGAATCCAGTGGAAGTTAACATTTCTGGTGCTTTTGGCACATTAAGACTATTTTGTGTATTGCTTGATAAATTGTTTAACTTAGAAGTACAAAAGACCTAAATTCTGTAACAATGCACACAAATTTAATTTTTACTCTTTTTTAAAATTTATTTCCACAGAAATGCGTGCATACAGGCATGTATATGCATACTGTATCCTTGGTTTGTAAGTTTGGTTCTAAGGTTTCAGCAAGTCTTTGGAAAAAAACCCGGTTTATCAGATGTTTTTAGATTTTATTTTCATTCCTGTTGATGCATGAAATCCTACTGCCAGGAAGAAGTAACGTTCAGATTTTAGTTTTTGGTGTCAGCAAAGCTTGACACGGGAGTCTGGAGTCAGTTTTGTGTTACAAACGATTGTGACTCAGTCCACTGAGTGCGGCTGTGTTCTTGACAGCTTTCCTGAAGTCGTGATTTTCAGCATGTTTCTTTCAGCAGGGAAGGTGCTGGATGCTGGTGAACAGGCATGAGGATACGGGTAGAAGATCTGTTTGCTTTTGCTGTGGTTTGTGAACTGCTTTGCAGCTGGTGTGAAGCAGTTCAAAGAGCATCCCTTCCTCAAGGATTCCAGTTTGGGTGAAGGGCCCACTGTTGCTTAAATACATGATTCAGATAAGCTTCTATGCCACAATACACACTGCTGTATTGTCATTCAGCATAGCACTGAGCATAAGTGGAGGTTAAGATCAAGGTGAAAAAATTGGTTTCAGTGTGTGGCTGCCATTTAAACCAGTTTTGTGATCGTGTGAGACCTCTGGAAACCTCTGAAAGGCTCTAAACCAGTGCTGTATTGTGCTTTCCCGGCCTCCTCATGGATACTTGGACTGATGTTGTGTTTGTTTTTGAAGTTAGAGCTCCCTTGTGTCAGTTCCTGCTCTGCTCTCAGCATGAATGGTGCAGCATACGGGGAGATTTGGGGCAGGTGCTGCCCCTGTTCCAGCCTTCAGGGTTTGCTGCAGTTGGGTCTGAGATGGAAAGGACTTGCAGTAAAATGCAGCATCAGAATCAAAATGTACAAAAGCGTGAGGAGCCTTTACGAAATAGGAAGGGGAGACTGTTGTAGCACAGCTGGTGTGTCTGGGAGAGGATGGCTTTCCCGAGCTTGGCACGGGAGGCAGCAGTAGTAGTAGGGTCAGAAAGAGGTAGTTCTTGGTATTGGATGAGGTTAGTTTTTCTCACCTCCTCAGTGAGTCATACAGTGCTGTAGAAAAAACAGTGAGTCAATGCAGAGTAATCTGTAACAAGCAGATCCCTTATGGATCTCCCATCCAGCATATTTTGCACACTTCATAGTTTAATTGTAAGATATTTGCACCTGTGTGTGTTACTAAGTTTTGTATCAGCCAAAGCCTTTCTTGTTACTTCATTTATTCAGCAATACTTTTGTAAATTGGATACCATCCTGTTACCATGTTATATATAGTTTACCTATGTATATATACACTGTTATCTAATGATGATTCCTTAGAGTTTTCAATCTTCCGCATTTTAAATACAGCATCAGAGCTTCCTATCTTCACTGAGCCCAGAGTGCCAGTTTTGTTGCATCCTTGATTTGCGTGTTAAAGTTTATATGCACTGTGCTGACTTCCTTCTGGGTAGATTTTGGCAGTATTGCACTCACTAGGATAAATTCTATAGCCTGTAGTAAGAGGGAGTTCTGGAACACTATGCAGCACTTACGTTTGTTACTAAGAATACCGATGGGTTTAGTGCTGGTGGAGTCTGAAGCGCTTTAGTGGCCAGTAATCTCTGGTAGTTTTAGTTTTAAGTACTTTGGAAATGCATCAGGCATGGGTAGTAGTTTGTACTAAGTTATGTCTAGTTCATCATAAACCAAACAAAAATGTGTGATAATTTTTTTAAAACTATTGACAAAGAACATGGGAGAGGTTTGAATGATTTGTTCTCAGACAGAAAAATGGGCCTAAGGCTGTAAACAGTCAGAAAAGACACCCCAGCACATTAGGGGTGTGTGTAGATGTCACCTGTGCTGCCCTCTGAGCAGAGTGCAGAAGACAACCTTTCCTATTTTTCCTGGCTGTGGCTGTAACCTTTGTTTGCAGAATTTCCTTTTATTTTTGTTCACCTGGGCTGTATTGGTAATGAGGTGAGGGGGGCACTGAGGTTAATCACCCCACTTACTGTTGGAAGGCTGGCTGGGAGATTTGAGCTTAAGAACAATCATAATAGGAGAGATAAAAGCAGGTCTTGGATAAAATGCAAGTCTCCCTATCTCAAAGGAGGGAATGCTTTATAGAAAGAGTGATAACACTTATGTTTGTAGTACTTTCTGTGTTTATATTTCATCTAGTACTCCCCGGGGAAACAAAACTTACAAGCCTGTTCTCTTTCCCTTTAGTTGCCTTTCTACACTCCAGTCCCTACTTTTGGACATTTCAGCCAACTGAGACCATATTTTAGAACATACTCGAAGTAATGTCAAAGGGTCATTGAGTTTCTGCTTGTTTTCTGGAACAATTATACCTCAGCAGAGGAGAGGTCTCTGCTGAGGGGGAAGCAGGAGGAAGTTCCATTTCCTTGCAGGGAGTAGCTACAAACCAGACAGGGCTCCAGCAGGTCTGCCCTGCTTGCCCAAGGGGCTGGGATGTGACAGAGGAGCACAGAATGAACACGTAGGAAACCAGGTAGAGTCAGTTCTGCCGCTAATGAAATGATTTTAAAAAAGCTTTGCGAAAGAGCAACTCAGAAGGCAAGAGCTCCCAGTTTAACTTGGCCTTCATCTTTGAAGAGGCCCTGTTATGTCAAAGTCTGACCCAAAATGTATGTGTTCGAGGGACTTGAATACAGTGGAACAACTTGAGAAGAAGAAGTGGTAGAAGAGGTAGAAATATCTTCCTGAAAGTTTTTTGGTGGTTTTCTTTTTCCCCCCCCCCCGTTTGGAAGGAAGCCTTACTCTGATTCTTTGCAATTCAAATGCAGAGTTTTCTAATGCTAGTCTGCAAGGTGGAGGAAACAAAAGAAACTGGCAGAAATGAAAGTGAAACATTCTTGTTTCTTCATTTTGTGAGCCTAAAATGAATTCTAACCAAAGCTGATCTTAAACATTTTTAATTTGGTTGCTGTAGATATGTAGAGCTTTTTTTATACTTTTCTGGAGTTTAAAGTCAGGTGGTATCTTGTCTGACCTCAAGCTGTTGTATTTCAGCCAGTTTATTTTTCTTAAAAGAGCCAAGAGCTGAACTAGATCTCAGAGGAGTGACTGGCACTGTAGACTCAGAACGCAGGGGAAACTGAGTCCCTTGTAATACTGGGATATTGAATAAATGAAATATGCTGAAATGGTTTCAGCAGGTTAATCATACCCCACTTTGCACACGCAGGCAAAATGCTCTGGTTTTGTTGCCAGCCTGGCTGGAAGAAAATTCTTCTTTGATTCCAGGTCTGGCAATTTGGTATGAGCCTGAGCTTGTGAATAAGACGTGCCATCCAGGTTTCTACAAAGATGCCACCTCAGCACTGATTCACTCCACTCCAGTGCTTTGTTTCCAACCAAGTTGTTTTTTTTTTGAGGCACTCCTTTCCCTCTCCCCATTTCCCTCTCTCCCTCTGTCATATGTAGATAGCTGATATCTGACTGAGGATGATCTTCTTGAGTCTGCCCTGGGTTCAGGGGAGGTCTCTTTTTGTTTCTCATACTAAGTTTTATTAGTTGGTTTATTTTGCAGTTTGTTGTGAGATGGTAATTTGGTTACTACTGAATATGTTGCAGCAGTTTAGATTATTTTTTGTTTGCTAAATCATTTCAGTATTAAAGAGCAAAAGGAAAGAACAAGAAATTCTAGAGTTCAGCAACATTATTATTGCACTTGCATTTCAGATTCTGCATTTCATTGTGGAACTCCTGACTTTTTTTTCATACAGAGTATTCTTGTCATATGAAATGTCGTGACCTCTCTTTATTCATATTTCTTAGGAATAAAGACTGTATCTGTTTGTTAATATTGTCTACTTACATTTGATTACATTCTTGATATGTAACACTATCACAGTACTCAGTTCATTAGCTGGGTTCTAGTTTTTACTAGCGGTTTCTTTAGTTACTTTTTCCCATCCCATTTGTACATTTGATTAAAGATTATATATTCTCTTTGAATACATAATTGTTTATTTAATTGAATGGATGAGATCAATAATTTGAATAATTTTTGCAGATCTTTTTAAAACCTGCCTTCAAAATTCGACTCTCGCAACGCGACACGGACAAAACCAAAACGCAGCCCCACTTTTCCTCCAATGCCGGAGTTTCATGGCAGCTTTAATCTGGAAGTAGTGCCGACAGGAGTCGTCCCCACCCTGCGAGTTGTTTGTTATTGCCAGGCGTGCTCCTCCTCCTCCTCCTCCAGCCTGGTGCCAGCTTTATGTTAATCTGGATTGGTTTTCCGGTTTGGTTGCCGGCAGAGCTGCCCGGGGCGGGGAGGGAGGGAGCACGGCCCGGGGAGGGAAGGGCTGCAGCTGGGGCTGCCCCGCTCTGCTGCCGGCCGGAGCTCAACGGGGAACTGCCCTGTGCTTTGGGTTGGTTGGTGCTTTTGTGCAGTTTTTCTCCCCTCTTCAGGTTGAACGAGTAAAGCACGATTAGTTTCGAATTTGAAAAAATCATGCTCATGGTGAAAAAAATCAGTTCTCTTCTGGCTACGTGAAATTAAAAACCAAACCCACCGTGGAGTTTAAAGGCAGTGATGTGTACAGAGCTGTGACAGCTCACCGTTCTCTAGAGCAGAGCTTTATGCTGGTGCTCAGGGACTGGAGTAACTTGAATGTAGCCAACCTGGAGGGACCGTGGGCTCTCCTTCCCACCCTGTGGGCAGGAGTTCCTGCTGCTTTTTGATTAGAATTGCTACGGGAAAGACTGGCCGCAATCCAAAGGCAAATATTATTTAATCTTCGCGATATTCGATCTAGAAGTAAGAACCAGGTGCAGTCAGTGTTTAATAGAAAATAGTTGCAATATTAACTGAATGTATTTGTGAGATAAAATACTTGGCCATTGGAATAAATTTAGGAATGGAGATTTTTTTTTTCTTCTTCGGGTTTTATATTTTACTCAAAAATGTGATGCTAACAGCATCTTCAGGAAAATTTTTGTGAGTTTTGTTTGTTTCTTTGATTTTTCACTTTTGAAAGACACATGTTTTCAGTTATATTAATAGAGGCATAAGATAACCATTTTTGGTACATGCTTTGTGTCCTGAAGTATTTTCTGATTTGTGTCTCATTAAAATGAGAGATAGTAAGTGTATTACATAGCCTGAAAAAAAATTGCAGTACTTTATACCGATAATATTCAGAAAGGGGTTTATTTTGTTTGGGGTTTTTTTGTGTTTTTGGGTTTTTTTTAGCAGATATTTTAATCTGATTCTTCGTTCTGGTTCTTGCTTTTAAAGTACAAAAGTATGTTGTGGTACTTTTAATAGCTGCAATTAATAGACTTTTCTATTATTTCTTTTCTTCACTGAATGATAAGTGATGGGTTCTCTAAAACCCAGAAATTTCCATGCATTTACCTACCAAGCGTGCAGCAGGACAGGAAAGACAGAGACTCTGCACTCCATATTTTGCTATGGTTTTACAAAAATAATTTTCTTCTTTGTCTGATGCTTCATTCTTGTAGTTTTCAATTGCTGTCTAAATGTTGTTATAAGAAAAGAAATCCAAGTTCTTGTTGCAGATTCTTGCCTTCATTTTCTGTATTAATAAGACCAATTCCTTACAAACAGACCAACTTGTGCTGAACCCACTGGAAACACAACATTTGAGTTGTCTCCAACATAAATCTCAGATGATCATATACCGCCTAAAGGCCTGAGGTTTAGATGGGGAAAGTCAATCTGCAGCTAAACAAAATATTTACTATTTGTGTTTTTTGGTTGTTTTTTTTTCCTAAGAAAAATCTTACTTAATTGCTGGCAGTTAATTTATATGAGACTAGGAGGTACAGGTGATAGGTCAGGTTTATTATTAGTACTTGGAGCTATATCTCTAAATGCTTTTTAAAATCAGTTAATAAAATGGATCTTGCTTGCTGGAAACTGAATTAGTTTTCTCTAGTGGCTAATTTGAGCTGTGTGTTCATTGAGTGGTATTTTTTAGATGTGTTAATTTTTTTTCCCCCCAGTGTAGTTGCAGACATCTTGGTTCTTATTTTTGCTCAGAAAGACAGAAATAGGAAGGAAATAAAAAAGCAAGCTGTTGGCAGGTTTATCTCTGAGTATATCACAGAGTGTTTTTAGCATGTTCTGTCATTTTTTTGTCTCTTCATAGCCCTCCCTCCTCTTTTAAATGCAAATCAAAATGGTCAAAATTTTCATGAGTTTTACTTTAATACTGGAATGTATTGTGAAAATGCACTTATGCCTTCGGGGGAGATATGCTTCCTATAAGAATTTGTATTAACACCTTCCTTTAGACAAGTTTATTTAATGTGCTGACTACACAGAGATTCAGTCTTTTTCTTTAATTTTAAAAATGTCTTATCATTGTTTCTTCAGTAGACAATCAGCTACAATCCTTGCCTGCACAGAGGATTTAAAATCAACCACAAATTGCTGAGGAATTGCACTCAAGACAGGAGAAGCAGGTCTTCACTATAATGGAAGAGGCCAAGAGCTCAAAGAATGGAAATCATGACCCGAGGAAGTCTGTCCGTCTTGTCTGTGAGGAAGGCAAAACAGTCAAAGTTACAATTAATCAAAATTATAAACATAATAGAAATGACAAATCTGTGAAGGACGTTGGGAGAAGTTCTCCGAGTGGGAATAGCAGCAGAAAAAGTAAACAGAATGATGTTTGTTCTGAAAAACAAGGAGAAAATAAATCATGCAAAGTAAATAGTTGTATTCCTGGAACTAAAGATTCGGGATCAAATGTTCCGGATCGAAGTCATGGAAAAGCCAAAAAATTTTCTAATTTATCATCAGCAATGGAAAACCTGAAACAGACAAAAGCCCAACCAGTGGGAGAAAATGCTCCAGGCTCCCATGTTTCAGGGAATGGGGTCAGTATGGAAAGCTTATCAGCTACTCAGAAAGGGAAACTGATGCTGGAAAATCCAGTGGGAGTTCATACTTTGAAGACTAGTGTTGACCAGGCTTGTGATCCTGGTAAGACTGCTGCAGATCAAAGAAAAGTGGAACAGAAGCCTGATGACTTCAGTAAGTATTAGTTAGCACTGTCTTATTCCATTTTCTTCTGGTGCAATTGCTGACAGTCTGAAATCGGCTTTGAAATGTTTCTGTTCGTGTTATTTTTTTCACATGTACGAAGTTGCTGGTTGCATTTAGAGAGAACATGATGTTAATAAAAGCACATTGCTTAGAGAACAAGAAATTATGATAATAGCTGTCCCTTTTTCTTATGCCTAAGACCTAAACATCTTTGTAAGCCACTTAGTGTGCGTGGGTTTTAGGCAATTTTGTGAATATAGTGTCTTATGAAGGGGGAGCCCTTCCTAATATCATTGCCACTTAGGGAAATGCTGGTTATTACTGCTTTTCAGAAAGATCAGGGAGAAAATGGGCAAGAAAAGTTCTCATTGTAGGTAGAGGGGTAATATTTACTTCTTTTCTGTGACCGTTGTGCTCTTTTTGTTACTAAAAATGTTTAGAGTAGGCTTTGGCAGGTGGCTTTTTGATTTAGGGAGCTCTGGAATACCTCTCAGTGCTTACCCTTATCAGTGTGCATTTCTTACACATTATTTTCAGTGTCAAAATTAAATATATTGATCAAGCTTTGTCTCACCAGGTTAATTCCATAGCTCAGGATTTGTCACCCTTCTTTAGAATGCATTTTTTTTCTTTAATGAAAATGCTGTTTTAAGATGCCAGCCAGCGTAGACCACCTGTTTGAAGTATTTCCCACAGCTACAGCAGTTCCTTGTATGGGAATACAAGGAAAATAATAAAGTGTGTGGTTTTTTAGCTGTCTTAATAGTGTTTAACAGGAAAAACAAGTTCAAGTGGCAGCATCCTGTGATCAGTCAGCTCTTTGTAGACCACCATTATGTACTGTGGGGACCATCTGTCACTGAGAAACCAGGACTTGAAAACTTGCTCAGCTTTGATTCCTTGCTACTCTGGGGACACCGATCTCATTTGAAGGGAAAGAAAAAGGAGAAGAAAAGACCAAGCACATATAACCCTCACTTTTGCTTCTGTAAAAGTGACTGGAATAATTAGCTGTAGATGTTTGCAGAGATGAGTGTTCTGTGACCAATGCATAGGCATGTGGAGGAACTGGCCCCGTGGCACTGGGCTGAGTTTGGGAGCAGCAGCGTTGGGGAGCTCAGTGGCTGCTGCCTGTGGGCGAGGGGTGTCACAGGGTGAGTGTTCAGGTGTGACTCCAGCAGCTTCCAGGCTGAGGGCTGGCATTGCCTGCTGACTCTCAGGTCATTTGGGTGAACGTCTTTGAGGCAGTTCTCTGACTTACTTCCTCAACAGAATGTGTTGTGTACAATAATTTTATGCCTAATATTTATTCTTTCTTTTGCAGTTTCTTTTACACCGGGATCTTTTTTACTCTGTTCTGGATGACAAAACCCTTCCTTGCTTTGAACAATTTCAGACTGTGAATTTGACTGAAACACAAAATTAATCTACCTTTTGAATTTGCGTTTTTGACAGCACTCTTAGTAGCAGATTAGTCTCTGAAGTCTTTTTAAAATACTGGTTAACATACTGGAACGATTTTAATGTTTAAGGTGATCTTGGCCAGTGTTTGGACAAAAAACTGGAATGTAGCACTAATTTGTGTCTGGTTCTTAGCCACTCTGTACTCTAATTTTCCCTTTTCCTCTCCTTGAATTACTCTGAAGACAGTAACTGTTTCTTGCTTTAGGTAAAATAAAGAATTCTGAATCAACAAAAGAACATACATTGGAAGCGGATTATTTAGAAAACACTGGTGTTATTGATGAATCCAATCTGACAGTTGAACAGCAACTAGGATTGAAACAAGCTGAAGAACGTCTGGAAAGAGATTATATCTCTCGACTTGAAAAAGTAGGTTGGGTTATTTATCAGATAAAAAAGAAAATGTGTGTCCTCTTTCATTATCATCACCATATTTCTGGTTGGGTGGTATTTCTACTACAGCCTGCTGCTTGTTTCTTTCTTCTGAATAATGAGTCACTTTCTGATCTAAGATATTGTCTCCAGTAGTTGACTAGTTGTTCCTCGTGGCAGATGATATGGATTGGAAACCTAGTGTTCCTTTTGTGGCACATGTAGCCTTTGCAGAGCAGTGTTTTTTAAATTTTCTAGATCCAAAGGTTTACAGCTCCAGTATTTAAATAAGATTTTATCTTACAAAATTTCAATCTGATTTTATGGAAACTCAGAATGCAGGACTGAAAAGAACCCTGGGCTTTCTTTAGTGTATTACCTCTGACCGGTCCTAGTCCCTATATTGGAGATGACTCCTTAAAAATGTTCACCTAAATTGTTCTTAATATTATCTCTAGTGAAACAAATGTTGAAGTCAGTGTAGGTAACCCGAAAGTTTTTGTTAATACCTAATGGAAGCATTTTAATCCCTCATACGTGATCCTAGGAAAATAACCAAAAGTTTATTACTTTTTTTTCATACCATTCTGCACATGGGAAAATCATTCCCATTCCTGCAGTCAAGCCTTCTTTAGGCTCTCTTTGCTCATTGGTCTTGGGAATTTTTAGTTCCTGGTTCATTCTTGTTGCTTTTCTCTAGACACACATTGTGTAAGCAGTGTTCAAAATCGGACATGCAGTTTCAGCTGAAGCCTTACACATAAAGAGGAAAGCTGACTTCATCTCTCTGAAATATGGCATTTTTATTTAAGATCTCTGCTTTTTTAGCAGCAGCAGGATGTTGGCTTATAGTTGGAGCAGCAATGATTCCCATAGCCTTTCCTTCAGAATTGGTCCATCAGGTGTTTCCAGCCCTGTATGTTTTGCAGTTGATAATACCTAAGGAATGATACTTTCCTGTGATATTATTTACTTGAAGCTTATTTATTCCATTTCTCTAACTTTTTGTGATCTCTAAATTTTTGTCGTTTTACAACTTCTGTATCCTCTTCCAAGTTAATATCTTTTACATTTATAGTCAGCACACCTTCTGTTGCATTCCCCACCTCTTCAACAAAAATGTGGAGATTTCTGCCCCTACAAGGACCCCTGCTGAAGAATACTTGGCACATGCTTCTAGGTATGAGTGCTCTGAGGACAGTTGTCTCAGCAGTTTTGCTCCCACCTTACTGTTCTTTTATTTAGATAGTATTTAAGGTCTCCTTTTGAGACTGATACTATGACAAGTGACAAAGACTTTGTAAAATTGAAATACAATGTCTGCTGCCGCTTCTTCAAGAGCTGTGACTTTTCTTTAAAAAAGCAACCCTAAGATTGGGTTAGTGCAATTTGTTTGTAGCAGATCAGGTTGTCACCTCTGACCTGTTTTTTCCCTATGTGCTTATTAAAAATTTACTACAGTATTTTTTTGAATGCTAATTCTCACTGGTGTCTAATTCCTTGGCTCGTCTTATTTAGCCCTTTGCAGATATTCTTAAGTTTCTCTTTCCTGATCATCTGGAACCTTCCCATTCTCTCTGAGTTCTTTAAAATACAACTGGCTCTTTTGTAGATTAGCTCCTTGAGTGTCCAAGGACAAATTTCATGAGACATAGCTTATTTGGGTGCATCCATCTTACACAAATAATAGTCTGTAACTTTTCTGTCATGTTATTTTGAGTTTTTGCCCTTCTCATTGGAGTTAAGCATAGCTAGATAATTTTTAAAATCTTCACAATAAGGGCAAAATAAAAGTTATTACGTGATTCAGCCTTACTGGCAACATCTATTAGCATAATACTGCAGATCAATATTGTGAAGGAATGCAAAATTTTTCAAAAATACTTTCACTGCTGATACTCTATTATAAAAGAATGGTAAAATATTTATTATTTACTTCAGTCATCAGGCATCAAATACTTTGGTCTTCCCAGGTAGCCAGGTGTAACTGTCTATAAGTTGTTTTCCAAATGGATGTTCAATTTTATCTTGCTAGGTACCTGTCTTAGAAAAAAATAGAGGTAAAGAGAATTAGTAATTAAAACAATATTTTAAATTGATATTTACTCTGTAGTTGGAGAGTATCAGACTGTTGTTTTGTTTTTTTTTTTTCCAAAAGCAAAAGGTTAAACTCAGTAAGCAGTAAGTGGAAAAACTTGCCCAAATTTAACAGTGGTGTAGGTTTCCATATGGTAGGTGAGATTTGTTTAACTGATCTGTGGTCCACCTCAGTGTCTTAAAATGGTGTTCATTCATTGTTGTGTCACTGTTTAAACATCTGGTGTTTTCAGTATACTTTTGGGGTTTAGTAAATATAGATGTATTAGAATTAGGATGAAAATGTTAAAGTAGTTTTTTTCTCCCCCAGTTATGGAAAAAGTATAACAGGTCTGGAGAAAAACTGAAGTGGGGTTTTTTTTGAACCCTTTTGTCTCTGCAATGAGCTTTTCAAAAGGTTTCCAATCTCTGTAGCTGTGATCTGTTAGAGCAATAAAATACAGTTGCAGGATGAGACAGATAAAGTGGAGTATTGGGGAACAACCCCTTCTCTTTGCAGAGTCCTTTCTGCCTTTTAGCCCAGCAGGTCTTAGTGGTTTCCTGGCGGAGTAAACCCCATGGAATCCCCTCGTGGACCCTGGGAAAACAGCTTCCCTTCTTCCTCATCATCTCTGGAGGTTTGGGTGCTTCTTGCAGCCTTGGGGATCTCCCAGGCAGCCTCTCTCCATTTGCGTACTCCACCTCTGCCAGCCTGTCTGTGCAAAAAGGTGCTTGTTCTGCAGGTGTCTCCAATTCTGAACATCCCAGAGTATTTCCCAGCGTGGAACAGCATCGGCCCTTGCCGGAGGATCCCACCTTGGCCGAGCACAGGCATTAGGAAGTGGCTGTGTTCCCCCAGGCTGCCTGGCCACACCCTTTCCAACAGGGCAGAGCCGGTGCATCAGCGCCCTGTGACAGAACAGCAGGGCTGGACATGGCTGGGCTGGGGCCGTTTCCTCATCAGAGAAAGGCGGGGACATGCTGAGATTTATCCTCTAATTAAAAGCTTCACCTGACAGGGGAATGGCTTCCTGGCCTTTTGGTCAGCCTTAAGAAGCATAAACTCTTCAGTCTTAATCTTACCTCACTAAATTTACTGAGAATTGTAGTGTTCAAGTCATCTCACTTCCTTCTCTCGCTCTCCCCTCTTGTCATACAGGTGAAAATCCATTTCTGCTTGTTTTTTGAGGATTGCTTAATGTTTGCAAAGCACCTTGATGTTAAAAGTGTTACGTAATAGTTAAGTACAGTTTATTAATCAAAGAATTGTGCTTTTCAGACCCTACTGGTAGAAATATTTGTTTTAATCTATGACCATTTTTCCTCAGCGCTCCCCAGAATACACCAACTGTCAGTATCTATGCAAGCTCTGCTTAGTCCACATTGAAAATATCCAGGGAGCTCATAAGCATATTAAGGAAAAACGTCATAAGAAAAATATAATGGTAAGTTAACAAAATTATGGCTATTTTTTTTTTCTCCTCTGTTTTTTTTTCTTTTATTTTTAATTTTTTTTTTTTTTTTTTGTTACGTGGTTTGTTTTCTTTGATCATGTTCATTTAGGTGAAAGTTTGTGTGCTGAGCAGAGATCCACAAATTTCTGTTCTCTGTTTAAGAGGAAAGGCTTGCTGATTTGTCTAGGCAGAGAGGAAAGGACATTTTTGGTCATTGCTGCTGAATTAGTGTCTCTGAGTAGTGAGCAGTTCATCATACTAGTAACAGAATGCAGGGCAACTTAGGTGAGAAATATATATTACATAAAAATATATTAATTTTTTCTGCTTTCTGAAAATAACACCATTGGTAGCAAGACACAAGGAATTGGAGGTGGGGTTGGGGATGTTGTTTTTATGGTTTTTTTTTTAATTTGGCTGACTTGTGAAGTTTAGAAGAGTTATAGGAGGGAAGGATTCAGTTCACTTATCATCGCTCTGGGTTTATTAATGTGATTAATTTAAAAAACAGTTCTAAGGCTTACAAAGAGAAAACCAATTCCCTTATCAGATACCACGGTGCTGTGGTTTGCTCTAAAGAGCTGTTACATACAAGAAATCTGATAAAAGATGCAAAGATTTTCTTGCCAGCCCATTTTTGTAAATGCTGATCAAGAGCTACAGATTCTCCAGTATGCTAGATCTTGTGATTTAGATGGTTAAAATTACTCTTTCTATAACCATTCCTCAAAATTCAGTCAAATTGCTTTCACATGTTTCCATGGATTTCTTGCCATACTTCTGGTTTTCGTTAATGCTCTAATTCTAAAACGTGTGCAAGTCATCACCTGGAAGACTAAAAATGCCATAAATCCATTAAATCTCAGTAAGTAACATTTTTACATTATGGTCAGTGATTATTTGTAAAGGATTCTGGTTCTCTCACTGTCTCCTAAATTGTATCGTGCTTAAATAAAAGAGCCAGCTCTCTGACTGATCTGTAAACACTTTCTTACCATGCTTTTCATCTGGGCAGGAAGATGAGAATTGAGCAATGAGGATTCTTCAACACTGAGTGGAATTCTGGAGGACAGGGAGCAGTTTCACTTTTTAACACTTACCTCAGATAGCTTTGTGTTGTGTGCAGCATCATGATGATACCTATGTAACCGTCTTTGATGTTACTTCCTAGAGTGCTCCTGTTTACAGCTCTGTGAGATACATGACAATCAAACAAGCTCAGAGCAGCTGTGGTTTCCCAATTCAAGAAAAGTCCTAACGTGGTGGCAAAAAAAATCCCATACTGCTTTAAAAATGCTCACATTCCTTCTTATGCTAAATTTGTTCAGATAAGAGCAGAAGAGTTAAGAGATGCAGCCTAGAACTAAACAAACATTTTCATACTGTACTGTTTTCTTAGTGCATATTTATTTTATGGTTATTATTTGTTTCAGTCGTATCTTCCATGTAGTCGATGAATTCATGAAGCAAGGGGTTGTTGTACTTAGTCCCAAATAACTTGAGTCCCAAATGACTTGATGCATCTGACATGTTCTTGCTGTTGGATTGGGTGCACTAAATCCAGTACTTTCTGGCATCAGCTATTTAAACAGTAATGGGGCTCAATTTATAAAATTCTCTTGGAGTTAGGAATACTTTTTCTGCCTCTGATAACTTTTCTTCAAGTACCATCCACTCTGAAAACAATCTGTGTGATTTTTCTAGCTCAGTTACTTTTATTATGTCGGAACAATTACAGCTTTTTATTTTCTTGGATGAATTCTGCTTCAGAACTGTCAGAAAATGTGGTTCAGGAATGGAATACAGAAGATTCCCTCCCTAGCTGCCAGCTGTGAAACAACATTTTCTGTCTTTAACACTGAGCATCTGCTCTCATTCCTGGGACTACACTATTGTATTTGCCAGTTAGGCCAGGCAGAGTTCCTGCCTTTGGAAGTGTTTGTTCAGGGCACAAACAGCAAACAGCGTGTTCCAATATCACAGAGCAGTAAGAGATAGCCTTTTCCTCTTAAAATACCAGTTTTTACTTCTATCATCCACTAATTATTCAGGAAAAGCAAGAAGAAAACGAGCTGCGGGCGCTCCCACCGCCCTCATCTGCACAGCTGGCTGCTCTGAGTTTCACCCTCATTGAGGCAGCAAATGAACAAGGCATCTCAGATGAGGACTTCAGAATTCGGCAAGAAATTGTAAATGAGATGGAGAAAATTATTCAACAGCCTTTACCAGGTATTCATAGTATTCTCCATTTGCTTTAGGTGAAAACGTTTCATTATTTTTACGTATATTTTTGATACTTTCATTAATGGTGAATGAGTGTCTTTAGGGTTAAATTATCTTGATAGTGTACAATATTATTATATACAGACTTTTGAAATCAGGCTGGCAGTTGATTTTAAAGGAATTAACAAATGTACCAAAAGAGGAAAACATGATTGTGCTTATTTGTCCTTCTTTCTGATATGTTTATTGATCCTCTTGAAAGTGGTGGGATAACATAACAAGAAGGATAATATTTACATTTGCTTCCTTGCATTGATTTCCCATCAGCTCCTATGGTTAATACACTGGCAGTTTGGAATTAGATTTTTGGAGCTGCAGTGATGTTGACTTTGTGCTAACAGTGGTTTGCTGTTCAGTGCATCTGAACAGAAGGAAATATTTATCTCACTGCCAAAAGCTTTAAATTTTTTATTTCATTTCTATTGGAATTGGGCGTTGTTATATACGGTCCATTTGTTTTAGAAATACCTTTTTTTCCCTTTGCTCTAGAAAAATACAGCAGTAAGAAAGATTTTATCTGCAGAGTGATCAGCTTTAGTTTTAGGTGCTCTGTGAAGTATCTGCCTAAACATAAGGTGCTGAATAGAATGGAGGTTTTTAGGGTGGAGATTTGCTCATCTGTTTGCTCTATAAGTGGCACCTAGTGCAAACTTCTGTTCTGGCACTCTAGGGAGCTTTCCACTGATAGTGGGAAGCCTAAGACAAAGCTTTTTCACATAGCAGTTTTACATAAATACTCAGGAAAATTACTGTTACTTTGTCTGGCTGACTTGGACTGATGAGCTTCTGTGGAAGTGTAGGAGTAGTGAAAGGGGAGTCTGTAATAGTAAATGACAGTTTGTTTTTCTCCTTTTCAAAGCCAGCTATGTTTTAGTGAATGTGTTTTCCTAAGTTGTAAATTCAGAAAAAATTTAATTCATGCACTGTGTAGACAACATCTGATCTTCTGGCATGATTTTCTCTTGAGCTCACATTAGAACTATGCAAAAATTCTTACTACTATGATAAGCCATTGGAAGAAATTGCAAATTATCATTATTAACCATACAGACTTTCATTCTGAGAGGACTGGTTTCTAAACAGTGAAAATAGGCTTGGATCTCTGTATGTGTAAGATCTATTTTCTCTTTTAAGGGTAATTTTGTTGATGTTTCTAATTGAATGAATTTGGTCAGAGCACACATAAAGGAAGATACACAAGACAAACCCTCTTTGCTGTGAGGGTGGTTGAACACTGGTACAGGTTGCCTGGAGAGGTCGTGGACTCTCCATCCATGCAGATTTTCAAAACCCAGCTACGACACAGTCTGGGCAACCTGCTCTAGGTGACCCTGCTTGGGCAGGGTGTTGGATTTGGGAAGGATTGAGAACACTCATTTTTCAGCTGATTTAAGTATGGGAGACCCTAGTTTCTATTACAGGAAAGTTTTCATCTTTCCTGATGAAGAAAAATTTCATTGTGAATTGGGATAAATTATTGTTTATGGAATGGGATGGCATTTCTCATATTATTGCTGAGTAGCTACTTCCAAGTTGGTTTGGATTTGTTCTGCATCTTTGCAGGTAACTGTTATCTAAAACACTGAATGGACACTACTCTGTGCCTTGGATTATATTGAAATTATGCTTTATATGCATATTTTGTAATGAATTGTGTGTTGGAACCTGCTGATGGAATCAACAGATTGATGCCTCATACAGAAGTCTGTTAGGCAACAAAGAATTTTATAGTTGGCTAAGTGCTACAGTGAAATCAAGCTGTAGTTAAAAAAAGCTGTTACAGAAAATCCTACACTGAGATGGTGACGCTTATTGTTACTTCATAATTAATTTTGTATTTAAAACAAACAGAACTAAAGCTACATTGCAAAAAATCTTTAAAACAGCTTGGAAAATGTTGAGCATTTGGTGGTTACAGTATTGACTTATTTGTTTTCCTGTGATGCTGTGTTATGTAAATGCCTAACCCTCACAGGAGTGAGAAAGGGGTTCAGTGCTCATTAATCTGGGAGTGCCATTTGTGAGATGCAGTATCTAAATCAAGGTATATATCATCCACTAAAGAAAAAT
Organism: Chamaea fasciata; assembly: GCF_029207755.1. Taxonomy (NCBI): domain Eukaryota; kingdom Metazoa; phylum Chordata; class Aves; order Passeriformes; family Sylviidae; genus Chamaea; species Chamaea fasciata. Next base: position 27,063,120 of record NW_027094095.1, on the reverse strand, counting down.
TTATGTACTAGTTGTTAAATAATTATGTTTCTCTCTCTCTCCAGACTGTTCCCTGAGGATGTATGGCTCCTGTTTAACTAGATTTGCTTTTAAGACCAGCGATGTTAACATTGATATCAAATTCCCCCCTAAGGTGTGTAGATACTATCTTGAATTAACTAAGACTGGTTTTTAAATCAAGGCCATCCACATTTATTTCCTTTCCATTGCCTTCATCTTCTTTTGGGGCTCATGATGTTTGAATAGCACAAAGCATCTAATTTTTGTTTTGATGTCAGCTGTGCAGTGGAGGAAGTTTTCATTGCTCTTTAGATAACTTTAATTCTCGGGTTTTTTTTTTGTTTTGGTTGGACAACCTTATGCTAGGCTTTTTATAAATTTTTTTTGAGTAAGCACTGTAGCAGTATGAGAATTGCTGGCTTGGCTAAGTGTGCTTCCATGAGCTCATGATTCAGACTGTAAACTCTTGTAGATTTTGATTCCCCCCACTTTAAAAATTTGGGATGAAAGTGACGTTCTTTAGGTAATGAAGCTGTTGGCTCATGTTTAGCATCTGATATTAGCAGCACATTCTTGATGGACACTCAACTGCTGCACTTGCACATGTTTTAAAATGATAACCTTTAAAAACCCCTGGGAAAGTCCTGACATTAAATTCTTTATTGCTGTCCATTTCTAGTAGAATACATTGACAATGAAATTGTTGAATATATGGCAAGTGCTTTTATTTATCCTGCTAATGCAGAACTAGAGCGGAAGTGTTGACTGGAGCTGTAAGCTAAAGGAAAGCTGGCTGTGAGGTTTACTGGCATCTGTTTTCATGGTATAGACAGGTGCAGTTAACTTTTTCATTAATACTGTTGCATGATTTCACTTTTTTGAAGGACACAGAATGTCCAGACTTCAAAACTGTGAAGGACACGGTTACTTGTGCAACCGAAGTTGTTTGAAATAAAAAGTAAAATAAATAGTCTCAATAATGCAACCTGCTCTAATTTTCTCACTGTAGATGAGTCAACCAGATGTTCTGATCCAGGTGCTTGAGATCTTGAAGAACAGTGGTGAGTTTTAGTTGCATCCCATTTCTATTTAACATTCCATCTGCTGCTTAGTTGTTTTTATGCTCAATTTTTCTGTAAACTTAGAAAATTTGATTGGTTTTCAACCAAATTATCTGGGCTGTTGTTAGGAATGTGATTTTTATGAACAACAGTGCTTGTGTGAGTGAGAGATGAGGAGCTGCAGCAAGAGAACGGCAGCCCCATTAGTCCAGTTCAGGTTGCCAGAAGCTGGGGCAGTAATGTCAGATGGCAAAGCAAAAATTTTTAACCTTGTGTAGGATGAATTCTAAGCAGTAAACTCAAAAGCTGCTTTCCATTTGCATATGTACATGAGTGAGAGCTGTTCCAAGACTTCTAAAATTTGTGGCCTTGTGGTTCTGTCAGGAGCACAGTCTGCTGTCTCATACTGGTGGTGAGCATCAAAAGTAACCAGAAAATATTGGTACTGCTTACCTATGCAGCACTTTGAGTTATTCTGAAATACCATGGTATAAATATAATAATTTTAAAGACAGAATTGGGAAAACTGTAAGAAACTCTGAAACAAAGTGGTTTTTTTCTCCCTCCTTGCTTAGCTGTCTACTCAGATGTGGAGTCGGATTTCCATGCCAAAGTTCCTGTTGTCTTTTGCAAAGATGTTAAAAGGTATGTGTGAATGAAAAGCGTTTATAATGAGCTACTGTGCTTGTTCATAGCAGCTGCTTGCCTGCACTCCTGACAAGAAGTATTACTGTAACATTCAGCTAACATTTGTACTAAAAGGGAATTGCTCATACACAGAAATGTAATCTAGAAAGAAAGCTGCTTTTGTTTTTGTGCTACACAGAGCTCACTGGGTGTAGGAATCTGACATTACCGTTTTCCTTTTAGTTAACTGGGGGAAAAGTGTAGTGGTTTTCAGTTATTTAAAATTTTTGCCAGCAGTTTTAAGCCAAGGCTTTAAAAACATTTTATAAGATACATGTTGCCAGAAAGGACACATCATCTGACAGTTTCAGTAAATTCCTAAGACGTAGCAACCTCCAAAATGAAACATGATTTCTAGACTGGCCAGAGGTATGGACTGAAACTCTGGGGATGTAAATGCAACAAGAGTGGGCTTGTCTTTTCCTGTGTTTGTAACAGAATAGAAATAATCGTTCTGAGAAGCTAAAGAAAAGTTTTTAGAGAAGCTATTTTGTGGGTTTACCAACTCTTAATACAGCAGGTCTGGAGTATTAATTAATGAATTAATTAGTTTAAGTGTTTGGAATGCAGATGATATATTTGGCAATTCAATTGTGCAAGATAACATAATTAAGTAATGGCAGAACTTAGAGCAAACTCTTCATGCTGTTTTGTGTTTTTGGCTGCAATGAACTTCCATAACTTCCAGATGCAGTCGATAAGTTAATAGTAAAGAAAATGTAATCAGATTCTGTAGCTTTTTGTTAAAAAAATTCAGGTTCTTGCATAGGGAGATACTGGTGGATGTTTTTATCACAGCGGGTGTGATGCCTCACCTCCTCTCTGCCCCAAGCATCATCTCTATCACAAAGTGATAACCCTTTATCTGTTCTGCATTTGTGATTGCAGTGGCTTGACGTGTAAAGTAAGTGCTAGGAATGACGTGGCTTGCCTTACAACTGACCTGCTGGCTGCACTTGGTAAACTGGAGCCTGTCCTGATCCCCTTGGTTTTGGCTTTCCGCTACTGGGCTAGAGTAAGTTACTTAATTATCCTCAAGACTTCTTGTTAAGCACTGTGTACGATGTAGTGTATAATGTACCATGAATATGTCTGCAGAAAGGACTTTGTGCCACTGCTTCACCCCACCTCCATATATGAGGTCCCACTGTACAATAACACATTTCAGAGTTGACTGAAATTCTAGACGAGGCCATAAATATGTTCCACAATCACAGAATGTGGTGAAACTGAAAAGAATAATATATTAAGATAATAATAAGAAGAAGAATAATAAGATAGTATTCCTTAAGGTACTGTGTTGCTACAGTTTGTATTTTGTCTGTACGTGGCATGGCATGACCTCCCCAGTTTCTGAGATACAACATTTTGTATATTACTCTAGTATGTTTCTCACATTTCTTTAGTATTTGTCCTTTTATAATAGATTGTAAACTGAAATTCTGGTGTTACATCAGAAAAGTAATTATTTCTTCTCTTACAGCTCTGTCACATTGACTGTCAGGCTGAAGGTGGGATTCCTTCATATTCCTTTGCCTTAATGGTGATATTTTTTCTTCAACAAAGAAAACCGCGTATTTTACCGTCCTATTTGGGCAATTGGGTAAGTTATTCGGTAATACAGTAACTTTATTAAATTGTTGGCATTATTTCTGTGTTCTGAAACCTCACTAAAATGCAGAATTTGATTGCCAAAGGAATTGATAAATAAAATGCCTTGGTACTTAATGCTCACACAGATGATGTTTGATGATTCTGAAGACTTCTTTAAAAGGCATTGGTAGCAGGCTGTATAGTTGTATCATCTGTGTTTTGGAGAAAAGGCAATAATTTTCTTCTTTATTTCTCTGAAATTCTGTCTCTGATAGCTGTTAATCTTGAGGGATATGAATACCACAGTAGTCAGTGTGACATTTGCTGAAAACTGTTGGTTGTATGTATTATATACAGTCTTGTTTCAGAGCCACTTTAATTGTTGTTAGATTGAAGGCTTTGATTCGAAGAGGCCAGATGACCACCAGCTGAAAGGGGTGGAAGATGAAGAATTTGTAAGGTGGGAGTACAAACCACCCGCAAATGGTGCAGCAAAAAACTCTGTTGGAGCAGAAAGCAAAGCTAAAGTTGAACAACAGAAAGGTGGTGGCAAGAAGGCAACAAGCTCAGAAGTGGACAACCAAAGCAATGCAAAAGAGAAACATGGGATTGTAAGTCCTGACTTTATTTAATTGAAAGACATTTGCTATCTCTCATCCCTATTTTTTTATTTTTAAACATTGATGTTGGATGGAATCAGGCCAAAAAAAGGTGGAATATTAATTTCTTATTGCAGTTGAGCACTTGTGTCCATGTTTTTCAGTCTCTCTTAGCATTCAAAACCCCTCACCAAGTTTCACTGGGGCAACTGTGGTTGGAACTTTTGAAGTTTTACACACTGGAATTTGCTTTGGAGGAATATGTCATCAGCATACGGGTACAAGAGCTCTTAACCAGAGAGAATAAAAACTGGCCTAAGAGGCGAATAGCCATTGAAGGTAGGCTGATCCCTTCCCACTTCTCTAGTCATCCTGCATTAGCATCTTTATTTGCTTAACTTGCAAATCTTTTACAAGAATCTGGACAATAAGTTTTTTAAAGTAGATGTATTTTGTCAGCAGTTCAGTCTCTTTAAAGACAAGTTTTCTCTGTCTAAAAAGCAGGGAAAGTCACTGAGTTACAGAGCAATGCATGGCATTCTGAATTGGCCTTAAGGACAGAGAAATTGGGTATTTGAGGAAGGCTAAGAAACCATGTAAGGCAATACTTTTATAAAAGCATGAATAATGACTTTTGAACACTTTCTAGAGATGTTGCTGAAGTGGCAATCTGTCACACTTGAGGCGATGGAGAGGACAAAGAGAATCATACAGACAGAGAATGAGGTACAGAGGTACATTGAAGGATGAGTCAATGAGGTACAAGGAGTGAGAAGGAAAAGTAGAACAGAAAAACAAGCAATGAATTCTCGAGGCACAGGTTGAGTAGTGGATGTTGAGATCACTCCTGTGACTTTAATTTCCTCTCCCAGTTCTTTTCTTCAATCACTTTTAGCTGGAGCTTAGAAAAAGTAGGGAGTTGTTTATTCAACATGTGGGATGTAAGGGGACAGGACAAATCACTGAGGAAGAAATGAGAAATAATTGCAAAAAACCAGATTGCATTCTGGTTCTGACACCTGCTGTTGTTGGGTTATTTGTGTTGTTGTTGGCTTTATGTTTTTTTACTTCTCATTTTTGACTTTTTTTTTCCCATGTTAAGTTTGTTGCTGATGTTATGAAGTAACAGAATTTCAGTTTGGTATTATCTTCCAGGCAAACTTAGAGCAACTATGCAGGAGCTCTTTTTGCTTGGAAAACATGTTTGATCTAGAAATCATTAGGAAGGACTAAGAATGAATCCTGGTGAGATTGGTTCATACAATCCTTACATCCTTACTGTTACTGTTACTCTTAGACAAAGTAATTTCTTAAGGGAATTGAAAATCCTTCTTCAGTGGAGGAAAAAAGCCTCTGGCTGGCCTCTATTTATTTTACCTCTGTATGTTTATTATAATTTGTAGTTGAGAAATTAGCCGTAATATAATGAATGGTGCAATATACCCATGGTTTTCTTTTTGAGTAACACTATTTAGAATTTAGAATAGCCATTCATGGCTGCACGTGGGTATGTTTTATATGGAAGAATTCTGAAAAAACTTGTGGGTCTTTCATTCTCTAAGTGTATCCAGATACAGTTCTGGATTATAATATAAGAATCTCCTTAACTGCCCTGTAATAACTTAGGGATTTCAGCTGCTTTGTGAGATGTGGAAGTTTAAGATTACTAATTAAATTGTTCTTTTTCTTCCCAGATCCTTTTGCACTAAAGAGGAACGTTGCACGAAGTCTGAATAGCCAGATGGTATTTGAGTACATCCTGGAGCGATTTAGGACAGCATATAAATATTTTGCATGTCCACAAAGTAAAGATGGGATTAAATCCAAGCCAGATACCAAGAAAAGAGAAAAAGGGAAAATGAATAATAAGAAATCCACAAGATCTGAAGAGCCTGTAGCAAACTGCTGCCTTCCACAAGAGGAAAGTGTTGTAGATAAAGAAGTTATAGGAAGTGGCTGTAACATCCCAGAGAATGAAGTTGAATGTAATAAAGTGGTAGAAGCTGTAGCCAAAAGATGTACTTCCCAAAACATGGACTCTTTGCTACTTTCAACATTGGACTCTAGCTATGATGAAGACAAAGAAGAAGCTTTATCCCTTATTTCCAATGAATGCTGTGAATTAAAGGAAAAATCACCTAAAGAGAGGGATGATTTAGAAATCTCAATGTGTCTAACTGAGGGTGAGCTCAGCCACCACTGTAACTGCAGTGCACATCAGCCTGATGACACCAATTCCAGTAATGAGTTTTCTGACGCTGAAAGCAGGGACAGTTTGGTGGCGGAGTCGTCTCCGCAGGCCAAGTGCACTGGCACCCCAGCTACCTCGGCCAGCTGCAAAGCAGGGCTGGACACCCAGGATCTCAAAGAGGAAGGCAGACTCTCAACAGAAGAAATGCATTATGTGTTTGATAAGTTTATTTTTACTTCAGGAAAGGTAAGCAGGGCTGGTCCTGTATCACCGGGCCATTACTTTTAAGTCATTAAGGGTGCTTGGATGGTGGGATTCCCACAGTGATTGTTTCAGTCTGGGTTATGGGTGGGAGCTCTGGCCTTTGTGGAGTACCTGTTATTCACGACTGGAAACACACCACCCTGTGTGACATTTTGGATTAAATGGTCTGTTTCCCTCATTTTAAGCTTTTTGATTTCCACGCAAAAAAAAATCTGGGTTTCTTTCTGGTTAGTTCTGCGTTTCCTCTCCTTCTTTCTTGTAGAATTTCCAGGTGCTTTTAGGCACTGTGAGAACTAAATGCAGCTTGCTGACAGGTGTTCTGCTCTTTGTAGAGGCTCTGTTGTTGTTCATGTGTTAAATATTCTTGGTTGTTTGGAAATGTTAGGTCTGCTGAACTGTCTTAAGTGCACAAATAGAATTTTCCTTTTTTTTTCCCCCCAAAAAAGCCACCGACTATAGTATGCAGCATCTGCAAACGGGATGGACATTCCAAAAATGATTGCCCAGAGGATTTCAAGAAAATTGATCTAAAACCACTACCACCAATGACAGACAGATTTCGGGACATACTTGATATAGTGTGTAAAAGATGTTTTGGTAAGTTCAAAAAGTGTTTGTACTCCACCATATACTGTGATCTGTAACGTGGAAGACTTAAAACTCTAGGGTTAAATTACTTATTTCCAGTTATTCACAATTCAGTAGGAAGAAGCTCTTTCAGGTGCCCTAGACTACAAATGGATCATTATTTTAATTTTCAGATAATCCATGGCTGTGATACCTTATAATGGATTTGAGAAACTGATATTTTATGGAATTTTTCACTGGGTTTGTAAAAAACTGCTGGTAAATAGCTACCAAGAATCAGGCTCTGGACAAAACTCATTTTTCTGTTTATGAAATTCTGTGGCGTCTTTTGGGGGTGCTGTGGTGGGTTAACCTTGGCTGGATGCCACATGCCCACCAAGGCACTTTGTGGTTGAAAAATTTGGTGTCTTGAAATAAAATCCTGAAGTCTCTAACGATATAAAAAGAAAACCACAGATTTAAACAAAGCAAACATAACAAAAACACCCCCATCCAATCTTTTAATTAGCTGAAAAACATTCTTGAGGTGCTGAATGTCATGTCTGACTGTGTTTTAATTTGTTTTCACTTAGATGAATTATCCCCTCCTTTATCTGAGCAGCAAAACAGAGAACAAATACTGGCAAGTTTGGAGAGATTTATTCGAAAAGAGTATAATGGTATGTAACCTTAGGTAGTGATTCTTGGGAATGCTTTTTCCTGTTATGTTGTCCAGAACATAAAGATGTGGTTTGTCTCATTTTATTTTCCTTGCTTGAAGCAGGGACATCTCTTTTCCTTCCATTTGTAAAGCTATCTTGCAGACTTCAACATTGAATATCCTTTTATGCTATTCCATGGAAACATCCCTAGAGTGGAGGAGGAGCTGCCAGAGTAGTAATGCAAGAACAGCGCTGCTCCAGTCAGGCCAAGGAGAAAGTTTGGTTGGGTTTAGTGTTAGCTTTGGTCATGGGCCAAGGATTTTTGTTGCCTAGTCACCAGTCCTTGAGTATCTTAGAAATCTTAATGAGTTTATCTTCACATCCCTTATATAAAACAAGCAAAAGTGTCTTACTACAGTGATGGAAGTCAAGGCACAGAGATGCCAAGTGATTTTCTTGTAGGAGGTGTAAAACAGTGCTAGAGCCAGGTACCAAACACAGGTTCCCTGAATTCCAGTCCGTGGAAGGCCATTCTGCCATGGCTGACCTGTCATCAAGGAACTGGGAATTCATCCACTGGCTGGGCCTTCACTTACTGGCAGCAGCTGAGGATTGAGATCTGTTACAAAGCCTTCAAACACTTCAAGTTTCTAATTCTATTAAAGTTAAGGGGAAAAAAAGGCTGTGAATAGGTGTTTGATCTATTTTCTTAGCATTAATTTCAGTTGAACAGATCAATGTATTCTTTACAGTTAGGAAAGAATTTGTTTGAACAACATGATTTTGCCATCCAAGAATGAAAATACTTAGTAATATTGTGTTTCAAACAAAAATGTAAACAAAGCAATTGGGAAAGAATGTTCCATGAAGTATTGTAATCTTACTACTTGTGTCTTCTTGAAGAGTATGTTATGATTACAAAAACTTATTGACCAAATTTACCTAGTCATAGGAAAAATATGCAACCTAGATAAACTTAGAATGGAACCACAAATATTACTTTGGCTACCCTAGGAGTAGCTCAGTCTTATCTGTGGAGTAAAGCTGTACTGGTGACTGGGTTTGCACATTATTTTGATTTATTAAAAGCAGGAAAGCGCAGTTGCGTACCACAAAACATTGCACCACATTTAGAGATGCCATTTAATGATTATAGTAACTGTAATGTACTTCAGTCATAAAAAAATACATAAAGTAAGTCTTTATCCTGCCTTACGTTCTGTAAATAATTTCTGAAGTGTTGTGCTTCCTCCTTTATCAAAGCTGAGGTCTTTGAAGAGACAGTGTAAGCTCCCTCTTGAAGCTCATTTTTATGGGCACCTGCATATTGCAGTTAAGCAATATTTAATGCTAAGCACTTAACCATTCAACTGTAAAAGAATTTACCTTTTTCTTGTCTATTCTTTTGATCAGACAAAGCCAGGCTTTGCTTATTTGGCTCCTCAAAGAATGGATTTGGTTTTCGGGACAGCGATCTAGATATCTGCATGACATTGGAAGGTCATGAAAATGCAGAGGTAAGAGTTTTGAAATGGATAAAATCTGCTATTTTAAATTCAAGGATTCTTTAAAGTTTTTCAATTCAGTTAAAGTTTGCGTACGCAGGAAAGGGAGGATTTGGTAGCTGCACATTGGCTTGTTGCACGCTGCACAACTGAAGCAAGGTCCTGCCTGTTTTACTTTTAATGCCTTATAGTCACCCAGTGTACTATGGATGTCCGCACAGAGCATATGAGGTCTTGTAAATTCATGTGCTAGCTTGATGCTTGCTTCTTTTTGTACATAGACTTTTCATCTATGAAATATGTGATAGCAAATGTGCTTATTGCAACAGGATCCATGTTTTAATGTCTGAAGATGTGATCTTTGTTTTTCCTAGAAATTAAACTGTAAAGAAATAATAGAAGGTTTGGCAAAAGTTCTTAAGAAGCATCCAGGTAGGTGCTTTAAAGTATTACTAGTTTTGCAGTTATATTTTCTGTAAATGTTGTTAATGGAAATGTTTTATGTACTAAAGTGTTGCTTCCCCAGGTTTGAGGAACATCTTGCCTATAACAACAGCCAAAGTGCCTATAGTGAAGTTTGAGCACAGGCGGAGTGGCTTGGAAGGAGATATCAGTTTGTACAATACACTGGTGAGCATCTGCTTGTGTCCTTTTGTGTTCAAAGAAAGATTTTTAATTCTTTCTATCTTACCCAAATGACCGTTTGAGGGAATAATTTTGAAACCAGATTGAAAATGCTTTTGTGTGTTTGTGTTTTTTCTTTTACATTATTTAAATTCAGCGGCCCACACCCTCAACCTGACCTGGGTAGCTGTGTGTGAACTGATGGCAGAGCAGGTTACAGCACAAAATGTCTTGTTCTGGGGATACTTCTGAAAAGCCACACATCCACCATGGCCTGTGTACCATGATGAATAGCACAGCTCATTCCAGCTTTCACTTGACACTGTGAAATTGCACAATTTCTTACATAATTGGCTCACCCTGACACCAGTTTAATTTTCTTTTCCCCTTTTTCCAGGCACAGCATAACACCAGGATGCTGGCTACCTACGCAGCTATTGATCCTAGGGTGCAATATCTGGGCTACACAATGAAAGTTTTTGCAAAGGTAATACAAAAATAAGGTACTTATTTGTGCAATACAGTGCTTGCTGCCGCAGCCACTGAGTTTGCCTTTTTCCAATACCAACTGGAGAGGAGACAGAAGAATGCTGTTGATAGGAAGTACACTTTCCTAAGCTTACTGTGCTCCATCTGACTGTGTGTGTCAAAATCAAATCCTGGTACCTTCTGCTATCTGTTGAAAGATTTCTGTGTAAGAGGAAGCTGATGAAAGGAAAACTTTCCTTTTTTTCTTCAATTTCAAACTAGTTGCAATTACAACAAACAAAATACCTCTCCCAAGCCCCAGACAAAACTGGAGAAATTGGTGACTGTAAGATGTAGGGGCATGTGGATGTGCATGGGCTTCCCAAGTTTTCATATCTGGGACCAGCCCAGAGATTATTGCTGCTTTCTTCTGGCACAACTGCCTTGTTTGACTTAGTATAAAAGTCAGGATTAGGTAGGTATGGTGATGAGTGAATGCCTGAGCCTCTATGTGAGGTGCCTAGGGTGTACACTTGACTTTAAGAGTTTGGAAATGTCAGATCTCTTGCATCTTTTGTTATGATATTCTATCAAAGTGTTACACTATACAGCCTTTGATAATTGAAACGTGGCATTGCTTTTTTTTTCAAGCTGCAGTATTAAATACAGCACATCCAAAGAAAGCTTAGTGGAACTGGGGCAAATAAAAAGTGGCTTATAGAGATGGTGCATCATGCTACCAGATGTTCCTGTAATAAAATACATCAAGATGAATAAAATAACTTTGTGCCAGAATGGAATGGATATGTTCATTATATTGTCACTGAGACCAGCAATGATTTTTTTTCTTGATGTGGTCACAGTAGTCCACAATATTGCCACGTCTCTTCTGTGCCTAGATTAAAAATGCCTTGAATTGATAATAATGAATCTTACATTTTTGGCAGCATTGCATGCTATTGTGCACGTTCTAAAAATATTACTGCAAAGATGAAATTTACAGGTTGTGGGATATACAGTCCTGAATGTACATGTAAGGAAGTGACTACATAGCTATACAAATAATCTGTTTTTAAGCAGAATGCTTCCTCCTCTGTTTGCACTGGCAGAAAACTCAGGAACAGCTGTCACTGCTGCTGCTAATGTGAAAGTAATTTGCAAATCCCTGTTTTTTCCAGCCCTAGGAGGTTAAAAATGCATTGTTTGATATGACACAGGCTTGAAACACAGGATAGCTTAGAAGCAGGTGCTGTGGAAAGGTTATACTGTAATGAGATACTCAAGCATAGTAAGGTACTTCACTGATCAGTCACAGAAAGCCTTGGGGTGGAAGGGACCTTGAGCCCATCTGGTTCCAGCTCCCTGACTTGGTCAGGGATGTTTGTTTTGCACTGTGTTGTGCAGGCTGCACCGTGGTTTAATTAGGTATGTGTATGTTTGCTAGCAAAATGCCACGTATGGCCTGTACTGCCAATACAGCATGGAAATACTTGTTGTTAGTGAATTGTTTTTTTTAAAAGGGGAGGGGGAACCAAAACAATAAGGAACCATAGAAACAGCTCTTGCAGCATGAGTTAAGGAAAATTAAATTTTATGGTATTGAAACCTGGGATTTATGTTTTGGGGGTTTTGATTTGAGTTTGGTTTTTTTTTTTCAGTTTGTCACATTATAAATTTTTTTTTAAGTATTTTGGCTATGAAAAGCTTTTCTGTTTTTATGTTAGACAAATTATGCTGTGGATTTGCCAGATGGCAGTTGACTCTTGGGTGCATTTATTTTTCAGGCTTCATAAAACAATTTTTAATTATGAGGTGAATGTATTTGCTGTTACTTTAGGGGTTTCTGTTTGCTCTCTGACATAGTTCTTAGTCTTGAACAGTGAAATGTAAATTCAGCATTTTGTTTAAAATGTATTTTTTCAGCGCTGCGATATTGGTGATGCATCCCGTGGTAGTCTGTCTTCGTATGCCTATATTCTTATGGTTTTGTACTTTCTGCAGCAGAGAAATCCACCGGTTATTCCAGTTCTTCAGGAGGTAGGTTCAGAAAATGAGGCTATGAAAATAGATGGACTGTTTCTTTAAGCCAAATATGAGAAGTCTGGGATTTTAGGATCAGGGGGAATAAATGAAATATGGGGCCCTTCTAATCAGCAGGTTCTTAACTCCCTGTTGGTTTTAGTAGGTAAAACTTAGCAAGGAAATTAGATCAAAATTGGGAGTCTGTTGTGCCTAAGTTCTGCTATTACATTTACTTTGGGATTTTGGTCTTACGATGATGTTTATATGCTGAACAGGATAGAAAAAAATTGGCAGGTGGTATGGAGAGAAGGGAATTGTAATTATGAGACTGCACCAGATGCTCTTGAAATGTGAGTCCAGCTCTTCAACCAGTTATTGTCAGAAACGTTATTTATTGCTCAACACTTTATCTGTAAGAGAAAAAGTTTATTTTATTATTTGATGAGGGGAAAATAAGATAATTGATGCTTTGGTACAACTTTAAAGAAATATTTCACATGTGCCAGGAAACTTTATTTAGAAAATAAAAGTTCTGCACCCCCATTGTATGGGTGGGGAAAATATAATTATTCAGCTATTACCTCTTCCTGGATACACTCTGGAACTCCCAAGCACGTCTGAAAATTATCCCTTTCTGCCTCTTTTGGTTTCTTTGTGCAAGAGGAAAATTGGCTTAAGCATTGCAGTTGAGACTCATAGACTTTCTTGCTGATACTTTAGTAGTGGTCGGGGGTTTTTATTTTACTGCTACCCCGAGAGTGCATTTAAATAACAGTGGAATTTCCCCTTGGCTGTGCTAAAGTCAAAATGTAATAGAAATCATATAAAGTCTCCTTAGAGAATCTGTGGGCAAGAGAGATGTTGGAATCTTGACAAGGTAATTCAGTCGTGCTTTCTTCGTTGCAAAGGACAAGTAAAATTAAATATCCAAATAACTTGAGAGCCGCAGCAACAATGCAAAAAGACTTTCAGACTTTTTACCAATGGGAAATTCTGTCTGTATAAGAAGCAATTGTTAAAATTTAAGTATTTATATTTTTATATTCTTTTTTTTACCAAAAGAGCTGCAAGCATTTTACAGGGACTTTGAAATCGAGTGGTAACTGTCACTCTCTGTTCCGGCAGATATTTGATGGCAAACAGATTCCACAAAGAATGGTGGATGGCTGGAATGCGTTTTTCTTTGATGACATGGAAGAATTGGTAATATTCTAATTCCAGAAGAGTAACTAAAATTTAAACCTTGCTTTTCAGGAAAAGTAATAAATTTTTAATAGTGTAATATATAAAAGATTAATTTTATTAATTGATTAAACGAACATATCCGTAGTGTTGCTACTTCCCAAATGAGTCCTTTTTGGCTAAAATGAGTTTCTGCTTATGCTTGGTTTAAGTCATTTCTAAATAACATAAATCAGGAAAAATACTTTTTATTCTTAAAAATAATCGAGGTTTAGTCTTAACTGTAGTGACTTAACCTTACTTTACCCAAAAGAAACTATTCACAGCAGACAAACTTGCAATTAGAGAGGTATTTCAGGAGAAGCAGTACTGCAGTAACTGTAGCTGAATAAATTGTCTTCAACTGCATGCAGAAGAAGCGTCTGCCTTCTCTTGGAAAGAACACTGAATCCCTTGGAGAGCTCTGGCTGGGGCTGCTGCGATTCTACACTGAGGAATTTGACTTCAAGGAATACGTGATCAGCATCCGGCAGAAGAAGCTGTTAACCACGTTCGAGAAGCAGTGGACGTCCAAGTGCATTGCAATCGAAGGTACTCCTCTGCTGAATTGAGTTTCCATTCACCAGGAGTGAGAAACTTTGTTGCTTGAGAGGCTGTTCTCTTTGCGCAGGATCTTTATGTGAGGAAACTGCAGTCAAGTGGTTTAAAGAGAAACATTGTTTGCAAGTCCTACAGCTCACAAAATTGATGAGACTGTAACTTTTGCTAAATGTCAGTGAATTGTTCTTCTTACTGTATTATGGTTAGTCACAGTTTTAGAACTGTCAACATTGCTTTGCTATAATTTACTCTGTGAAAGCATGTAAAAGGGAATTCTCTGCATTAAAATAAAAAATTCTGTTGCAGCATATTTTTTCCAACTCTGATTTTTTTTTTTCTCCTTTGTGCAGATCCTTTTGACTTGAATCATAATCTGGGTGCTGGAGTCTCTAGGAAAAGTAAGCTGTTAATGTCTCCTAATGATTAATGTTCATTAATTGAGTTGTGCTTTTTTTGTTGTTTTCCAATAACTTTGTCTTTCTTCAATAGTGACCAATTTCATAATGAAGGCATTTATCAATGGGAGAAAATTATTTGGTACCCCATTCTACCCAGCTGTTGGAAGAGAAGCTGTAAGTTCTCAGAGTTTTTAGTATCGTTTTTGATTTTCTTTGTCGACTGAATTGATGCAAATCTCTTGTACATATTTATCAGTTGGATATGCACAATATGTGTAATTATACTTTGTCTGCATTAAATGTATAGCTTTATATTGGGCTCCTGGAATATAAAATTCAGAGGAGCAGTGGGATGGGTGATGGGTATTACTGGCAGGTTTGAGGAAAGTAAGTTTAATTTGTGTTTTGTTTTTTATAAAACCTCCCACTGCATGATGTTAAGTATTGCCAAAAACTGCAAATTTGGCTGTAAAACTCAGAAACAGCTCTAGGAACCTTACTGGCTCTTCATGTAGTTAGAGAAAACAGATCCAAGAGATGTTCCATTTATTTTTCCACTTGATGGAGATAGTAAGGATTACTGCTTGAGCAAGGAAAAGGATGATGATTGGTTGTTTTTTTTTTTAACAGTTGACCTTTAAATTTTGCATAGTGAGTCAGGGTTAGGAATGTGTTCATGCAATATCATTTTGGAGAAAGTACTGCTCTGTGCTGCAGGGTCCAGTCATTGATGTGTAAGAGACAACTATTTTTTTTAATATGAACAAATAAAATACTGTAATATTTTTAAGATCAACATAGAAAGGCATTTTCTAAAACAGTTTAGAGGACTGTTCTCCCAGTGGCTTTTAACAGAACTTGAGTTTCTAAAGAATTTTTAAAATCTTTTGAAAGCTTTTAATTCCCTTTATCCTTCCCTATCTTCTCTTCTCCATTAGCTTGCTTTATCTGTGTTTTTCTTCTGAGTTTGTACCTCTATTTTAGTCTTTCAGGCAAGGCAGTACTTTCACAGTATTTCTGTTGCTCAGAGGCTGTAAACTGTGGCCTTTGTGCTGACACACATCAGAACTGCAGCTGTCCTGAGCAAATTCCAGGGGAGGGGAGGGGTACAGGTCAGTCTGCAGGTGCCCCATCTGTTTCCCACCTGAGCTGTGTTCTGTCTAAAGGGATGTAATCACGTCATCTGGGAAGGGACATTGGCTGCTTTGGAAAGCACACAGGCAGTGGCTCAGATACCAAAAGAGATCACATGTGAAAAAAATGCTCTCTGAAGAGCCTTTGGGGAGGCGAAAGGTGGGCAGCAGGCTGGAGCCTGGATAAGCTGTTCTGCAAATTCAGCCTCTATCCCTAAGACCAAATAGCCCTTTTTAGCCCAAACTGCTCCGTATCTCTGAAAAAGCTGCCATTACCTAGGGGAAGAAAAGGACCAGGTGTAATCTCAGAAGTAGTAACATTCAGGGAGCAATAAAAGATGAAAGCTGACAATTTGACTTTCATTCCTCAGTATTGTCAGTGAATGGTTTATATATTTTTTATCTGTCTGATGTGTTTTGATAGGAATACTTTTTTGACTCAAAAGTGCTGACAGATGGGGAATTGGCACCCAATGACAGATGTTGTCGTGTCTGTGGAAAAATTGGTCACTACATGAAAGACTGTCCAAAGAGGAGGAGGTAAGTAATACACAGAGCTATCATGAAATCTTGGAGATTAAATCATGAGGGATTTGGATATTTGAAGGTTAATGGAAATGAAAAATAGCTCAGTTGCAGAGAAAATCAAAGCTTCATGTCTGATCTTCAGTTTCCCATCTTGTTTTTTCTTTTCTTAGAACAGTTTCTGATCACCTCTTTAAATCTGAAGTATTTATGGAAGCACACAGAGTAAAATCAAGAGTCTATAGTGTGTTAATATGTAGTTGAGCTTAAGTTAAAACTTAGGTCACTAAATTACCTTTTTATAGTGTAAACATTCAGATGGAGAACATACCACCTGGCTGCAAAATTTATCATGTGTTAAAATGGGTTTCCTGTAGTGATCATGTTCAGAGGACAGTGTTGAATTTGAATTGTTCTGTAGATCTGATAACGTATATCTGCAAGGCAGGTAAAAGTTCATTTATTAAACTCTAGGATTAGTTAAAATGTACATAGTTAAGGTGCATTTCTGTAACATCATATTAGTGCCAGTCACTTGGTGATCTTGCACTTGTACATTAATTCCATTTAGGAATTTTGGGTCCAGAACTCCTGCAAAAGGAGTCCCTGGTACGTGCAGGTCATTGTTTCCAAAGAGAGTTTAGTAGGAATTGACAGAAAATGTGCACTCCTAACTTCTTACAGCTTTGGCTATTTAATGACCCACTCAGCCTAGGTTGTCTGACTTCTCCTAAAGCCTGTAGAAGTCCTTAGAATGCAAATTAATCTGGGCTCTTTCATCTGCTCCAGATGTTCAGTTGTTTGCCCCATAATTCTTCAAAGGATTCTTGGTCTCCTCCTGCTACAAAATCTTTATTTACAGCCTTTTGTTCAGTCAGCAGAGTTCAAGACACATGAAAGTGCACTGGAACCCTGTGGTCACAGGTGGACCATTTCTTTCAGATGCTCTCTGTACAAGTATTAGCACATGGAATTGCATCACCTCTTTCCCTACATCTGCTTCAGGAAAAGAAGTTGTGATCTGCTCTTCACACAAACTGCTACTGCAGCACAGCCACACTGAATTTCTCTCTGATTGTATATACAGCTCATAAAATAATATTATTATTTAACAATCCTGCAGATCCCTTGGGGAAAAAGACCTTTACTTCTTGTCTTGGTTCCTGATCACAAGTTCTCCTGCTGTGTTAGAACTGAGTGTTTGAAAGAGCCTCAGTGCTTTGTTGCACTTTTTGTCTGGGCTCAGACAGTGACAGAAATGTGCCCTGTCCAGTGAGGGGGAGATTGTATGAACAAGTGCAGCTCACTTATTTTGGGTGTATTCTGACTCAGTGGGATTGCTGCATAGCACTGCTCCCCAGCTATGCCTGCTTAACTTCAGGCATAGTTCTGCCCTAATACAGTCAAACAGCTTTTGGACAAGTCTGAGGAGCTTCTAACTTCATTAAGTTTTTACAGGCTGTTAGCCAGCCCAGAGTCTGATAGTGTTTTTTGGGATTCCTGAGATATTTGTATTCTGGTACAGCTGTTGGTTATGTAACCATTCCCTTTGAACACAACAGCACAACAGCTCTACAGAGATTATGTGTTTGTATGTGTGGGCTGTTTTTGATATTGCTAATGAAAATTGTTGTTCAGGTTGAAGAAAAAGGAGAATGAGAAAGATGATGAAAAGGAGGTGAAAGAAGATGACAGAGAAACAAGAGAGAAAAGGTGTTTCATCTGTGGGGATGTGGGTCATGTAAGGAGAGATTGTCCTGAATTCAAACAAACCCGTCAGAGAAATAATAGTGTGCCAGGTAAGTTAGTTTATGTGTTAGGATAATTTGAAAGCTCTGAGATCCCTTTTCTCTAGGTTTCTGTACAGACGTGGTAATTATCTTCAAAAAATAATCTCACAAGTAATGTAAAGCTGCAGATACAGCTTTTAGTCTGTGTTGCTTTTCTGCAAGGGGAGTAATGTCTCCTGAAGTACAGTCTTTGCATGGGTGGTAAAAATGTAGTCAACAGTAAAATACAGTGTACTTCAGGGTATTGCATTATTTGTCTTCCACTCACAATTGGTGCATTTAGAAGTAATAATAGTAATAATAATAATAATTGAATGCATTTCCTCTTCCAAATGTTTCTCAAATGTTAGCTAACCCTCCATCATCTGTGAGAGGTAAGTAAATGTATTTTCAGCAACAATCAGCGCTCTTTAAGTAACACTTCAAAAAAAGCATACAGATGAATTATGCTAAATCCAGCTTTCAAATTACTGATAGTACTTAGAGAAGATTAATTGCAAACTCATTCAAATTAGGCCTGTGGGTGCCTATGGTAGTTGAAAAAGTAGAGGAAGCATTCATAAGTGAACTTCAGAGGAGCCTTGCTTCTGTGTTCTGTTATCTTTTAGTCTTTTTTTTTTAGTTTACTTTCCTTGCCTAGAAGTTTCTGCTGTCACACTATTGCTATTTAAAATGATGCTGCTCACAGCAGTAATATGGAAACGTATATAAAGTAGAGCTCCTGCCTGATAGCCAGGTGAGCCTTGTTCCTACTAGACTTTGTTTTACTCAAAAATAGACTTTGTGCTTAGCTCCTATACCTATTACTGTTGTCTGTTGCCAGTAGAGGGAAAAGTTTCCACTTAAAGGAGAGGAGAGATGAAAGGGATTTACCTATTGTGTGTCACATGAGAGTTCAGGTATTGCTGACTCCCAGTTCTGCTCATTATTCCATCACCCTGTGGGTTTTATTAACACTTGTGTTCCTTGCTCAGGCACGCAGCTGGTGCGGAGCATGGTGAATTCCCAGCTGGTGGCTGTGGGCCAGCAGCAGGTGGAGCGACCCCTGCGCACCAGGCAGTCATCAGAATGTGTAAGTGCTGGGGGCAGGGGACTGCAGGGAGCAAAGCTGTAGCAAACCAGCCAGGCAGGGAACAGGTTTGCATGGTTTATCTCAACAGATTCTGGACCTGATAATGACAACATTTCACTCTGCCAGTTAGTGGAACTTCGATTTATGATGTACTGTGTCTTGGGGGAGCATTGATGGTTTTTCAGTATGGAAACCTCATAGTCAGATTTGGTATGAGATAGCTTGTGATTCTGAAAGGGCAGATTAAGCTAGGATGCCTTTCAAATTCTCATTATTCTGGTAGTGTTCTGGAGTTACTAAGGGAGACAAAGCATAGCTCATTGTTAACATGCTGGAGACTTAGGTTAGTGACAACTATGACTCTTTGGTTTTTATGAGATCTGCCTTAAAGGGCTGACATGTACAGACACAGAACACAGCTGATTTGTACTTCATTGAAAAGTCTGCCAGAGCAGACTAGGAGCACAAGCAGAACAATGGGGAAATTTTTGATGGTTTTTATCTAGAATTTTTTCAAGTCTCTGCAGAGCTGCTTAAAATACGTTTAACCTGCTTCTGAGTGGAGATGGGTAGCAGAGGGTATTTGAGCAAATACAACTGCTGGCATTTAATATTTTTGGAGCAGACAGTACGGCAGAAATTAATTTATTTTAAGCTGTTAGTCTGAGAAGCGTGTGCCTGCTAATGAAGCTGGCAAGTAAGCAAATACAGTAATCAGGGCTGCTGATCACTGATGCTCTTTGTTCAGTTTGCTGCTCTCCTGACTGATCAGCAAGCATTTATTGGATTGCTGGCTCCAGTAATGGAGACCTTATGACTTACAGTGTGCTGCTGAAGAGGGACTGATACAGCCCTAATCTAAGTGAAGGGCTGAACGTGACACAGGGGAATTTTTTTTAGGAGCCTTATATTTCTGCCTTAGGAACTGAACTGAACACGTGGGTGCACTCAGAGGCAGACACATCGTGTGCACATTCTTGTGTCACCTGGATGTCATGGACTCTCTGTGTGCTGCATGGTTGTCATTTGGCCAGGATTTCTTGGTGAATATGTTCTGTCCAGGAATTGGTTGAGAAGAATGGGAAGAGGAAATATTGGTGGAGTAAGAGGGAGAGAGTGGGGAGCAGATCAAGAGGCTGGTGTGTAATATGCCTCCTCTCCTGCTGCTGGCACATTCAGTGCAAGCTTGTGGTGGATTGATATTTGTAGGGATGCTTGTGGTCAGTGCATGTGCTTTATTTTTATAACATTTAAAGTGTTAAACTAGTGATCATCTTTCAAATCCCAGGTTTTACCTTCTCTTCCTGGTTCCATAGAAAAGTATAGGAGGCACTCACACAGGCACAGTTGGAATAGCAGCAGGGAGCAATCCCAGCTTTTGCCCAGGCACAGACACAGTGTGCTGCTGGAGGGGATGCTCTGGCATGGGCAGGTCCTGCAGACACCTCTGGTTATTGGAGACAAGTTTAAATGGACTGCTGGTTTAAATGGACAGGTGAGCAGTCGGGGATAGTGACAAGCTGAAGAGACCTTTAACTCCATGTGTTCAACAGCAGCTGAGGCACTTGGAGCTTGGCTGCTGTGGTCTGTAGAGAAAGAGTCAGTCTCAGGGGGAAAATGAGATCTGACATTCAGGTCTTCCTCCTGTGTCATTTGAATGTCTCTGAAGGCACTTATTCCATCAGCATCTTGTCTCAGTGCTTAAAACCAGACTGGGGAATCCAGATACTGGCATTAAGTGTTGGCACATAAACTGAGTAAAACTTTCCCCAACCACTCCAGTTCTTGAAGTGCTTCTCTGTTCAGTTGCAATTCCAAACAGGTAAAATAGCTTCATACCTGTTTCTGTTGCTGGTAAAAGGGAAAGCTTTGCAAGACTCTGCAAAGGCTGTAATAATTGCTATTACTGTGCCTTTAGCCGTGGCATAACACCAGGATATGAAGGTTGAAACTGGGTTTTTGAATTTGCATTTCTTGTTTAACATATTTAAAAATGAAAGAAATATTAGGAGCTTACTTTGGGATTACTTAGAAAACTGTGCAGTAATAAGAACCATTCTATTTAGAAGTAAGGCAATTAGTTAATGAGAGACTGGGCTGTACAAAAGTAGGGTAGGGAAGACAATGATTAAAAATCAGAAACAAGTGTGTGAGGAGCCTAATGAAGAGCTTGGGGCTAATATTCACTCAGAATGGTGTTTCTGATGGTGGGATGTGCCACATTAACAGACCAAATTACTTGTTGGTGAAAGTCAGTGTCAGTTGAGCTGCACTTACTGAAGCCAGCAGAAACTGGGGTGCAGTGCTTAGGGTGTTGCTGGGGAGTGCTTTGCTGTTTTATAAATAGTCTAATACAGTGGGGGCTTATTAAAGAAAACACCATTAAATAGCCAGTGAACTAATCAGAAATGCATACTTTTTTTTTTTCTCCAGTCTGATTCGCATCAGTCATCTTACTCTCCACAACCTCAACAATTCCCACAGAATTCCTCTCAGCCAGCCTCCATTAACCAGACTCAGCCACAATCAATATCCCAGTCTAAGCACGTTCCTCAGCCACAGCAGGGTGCACAGCCACCCCATCAGGTCCAGCTGCCTTTGTTTAACTTTCCCCAATCTCCCCCAGGTCAGTATTCCACCTTGCATAACCTGGGACTACTTCAGATGCACCATCACCACCAAATTCAGCTTCCCAACACTTCTTGGCCTATTCATGGGCCTGTTATTCACTCTGCACCGGGTAACCCTCCTCATTCTACAAATGTTCCATTTTCTATGAGATCTGGCAGCAGCAGCACCACAAATAACCAGAGCAGTGTAAGCTTGAATGATCCCAGTATCATCTTTGCACAGCCTGCTGCCAGGCCCATGGGAATCCCCAGCACTTCTCATGAGGGACACTGGCACAATCCTGTGACTCCAAACTCACTGGTGAACAATGGCACTGTGGGGAATTCAGGTAACTCTTCTCTGTTGTATCAAACCTCTTGCACTTTGTGTACAAGTGTTAACTGTTACAGGAACAGCTACCTCTTTCAGCTTGTTTGATAAAAATATGATTCTTAAGAAACCAAATCATGACTTTTACGTGTCTTAACATTTTCATAGGAAAAAAAAAAACTAGAATTGAACACCATACCTTCTTGGCCTTAGTCCTGGCTGCCATTAATGGCTGTGCAACAATGAGAAATCCTGCATTCAACTGAGAAACCTCCTCATCATTGTTTGAATCACTCTTATTTCTGGGAATGGGCTGACAAATAATGGATTCCTTATATCAGAGAATCATGGAAACATTAAGGTTGGAAAAGACCTCTAAGATCAACACATTGTTACATAGTTTATTAGACAAATGCTGAGGTTGCATCCATGAACTTCGAGACTGGCAGAATTACAGTTGTGCAAGCTGAGTATTCATCTCCTCATCTTAAGTACAACATAATATGATCTTATCCATTCTGTTCGTCCCTGTGGCTTACCCTGCTACATTTAACTTCCATAATCCCGATGTTGATTCCTGACAATACATTTTCCTGTGACAAGTGGGCAGCAGCCTCTTGCCTCATAGCAGAGCCTAGTACTACTGGTACGATTGAGGCTGAGAAAAAGCAGTATATAATGATTAAAGCCCATTTCAGTTTTCTCTGCAAAATAACTGGCAGCCTCTAAATTTTAACTGTTAACCTTTACATCATTAATCGTGGTGGTGGTCTTCTGATTTATTCTGGGTGTGTAAGTCCTCCTATGTTTAAAAAAATAAATCCATAATACAGTGTACTGTTGCAGTTGTTCATCCTGAGATGAAATGCTGAATCTCCTGCCCAGCCTTTCTCTGCAGTAATAACATGATTGTCAGTAACAGTAGATTTTCAGCTGAGTCTACAGCTTTGGATGATGAGTAAGTCACCAGTGGGCTTCAAACATGTATTATGGTGCTGGAGATATATGATTTTCTATTTAAAGCTTTGTGGGGAATATATTTTAAATATATTTAGGAACTTCTACCCCTGTGTCTTCTGTGTCTCCAGTGTGCTCTGTCCCTATCTCTCCATTTCGGATCTTCTCATCTGTCCTCTTCCCTCAAGCAGCTCCTTCCAATCCACATGTCCGCTAAGGTAGCTGCCTTCTTTCAGACAAGCTCCATAATGTCTAATTCCTTCTCCATGTGCTGTCAGTCACAGTATTTTTTTCCCATCCCTCATCTTCCATCAATTTCCAACCTCATCACACTCCTTTTCCTAGTTCCCAATCATAGTAATTTTCCTCTTGGAAATAAAATTGATTCAAATTCCTTTTTGGCTTAGATGCCATTAAGGTGAATGCACACTAGAGATGAACTGACTCCTGTCTGTTTGAAGCTTGGTTTCTTACCTCCTCAGGACAATTTGAGAACAGTAAGTTTGAGGAAGCTTTGTCCTGGCTCACATAACCTTGACTTGAAAGGACCTACTTTAATTTTCTTTTCAGTAGACAACTGATCAGAAGTAGGATCATTAGAAGTATCAAGACAGACAACTCTTTTTCATGCATACTCCAGAGCTGTGCCTCATGTTGTGGGTCTTGCCTCCTTGGATGCTTGATTTCTCATCCTTAATGTTGCAGTGATATCAGAATTGTAAATGGAGTAGCTTTACAATTTGTATACTTATTTCCAAAGTTTATATTTTCTCTCTAAAAATAACTTTTTAAGTCAGTCCAGTGATCTAGATAGCAAGTTTCTTAAGCATGTAAGTATTAGTGGAATTCCAGTGTATATCTGAGAGTTATTTCTTGCAGTAGGGTAATAGCTTTCATATCACAGCTCTGTCAGTGATAGTGGATATTTGTGTGGGATCAGACAGTAGTTCAGAACATTGTTCAGACCTTGTATTTTTCATCATGAGAAAGTCATAAAAATAGTGAAATTGTAGCTCTTGATTTTAATATTGATTCATCCTCTCCTCTCTCTTCCCAATAATTCTATTATAGAGAATAATGAAGTCATTTAGCTGGTAATTTTTACTGATGTATATATTAAAAAAAAAATAGCACATCAGACTAATCGCATTAAGTCCCCTGCAAACTGTTATTTAAGATGTAAATTGTATTTGTGACTTACTGTTTAATTATTTCAACTTGCAATGTGCTTTTCCCTTTCAATTGAAAACTAGATCAGGGTTTCCAAGGACAGTTTGGTAAAATGAACCCTCCTTCTGTCCCTTGGGACCATGGGACCCCTACCCATTTTCCTCTCCTCCGAGGAGCGTGGCCTTACAATATGCCTCAGAACTACATGCAGCAGGGAAATGCCAGCTACCCACCGAACAAACCTTTCTACCCTCAAGGTACTAGAAACCAGTATGTGAATCAACAGCTCATGCACCATGTCTCTGTACTGTCTCAAAGGCTTTAAAAGCCAAGGAATCGTGTCACTCCCTAGGCTCCCTGGAACCATAAGGAATCCCAGAGTCAAATCAGTGCTTCAGTTCCCTCTGTGGACAAATAAAAGCCTTTGTGGGAGGGAAGGGTTAAAATAAAATTCTGAACTCTGAGCCAGTTTGCAGCCTGTTGCACTTCCAGCCTCTTTTTCTTTGCTGCTGCTGGCTCACTGTAGAGCTGCTTCTGCTTCAATAGAGGTTGATTGGCCCATGAGCATGTTCAGAATATGAAGAAATTTTTGTTGTAATTCACTTTATTTGGCTTTTGTACCTTGCTTTGTGAAATGACTTACATAGATAAAAACTTGCAAGACCATAGAATAATTGAGGTTGGAAGGGACCTCTGGAAGTTTAGTCCAGCCCATCCACAGTCAGAGCAGCATTGAGCAGCAAAGTTAGGTCAGGCTCAGTTCATCAGGGAACTGGGAAGGACTGACTAGATTTCAACTCCGATGTTTATGAAAGGTAAAGATGTTCAGTATCTGGCAGGATGGGGAAAGGCTGTAGGAAAAAGACCCCACTACCAGAGAAACAATGTTGAAATTTTACTTGGAGGATGTGCAGCTTCCATGTTGCTGGGGCCACCTGGTGTAAAATGAGAGATACAGGCACCAAATCCTTTTTCAAAGTCTAACCCATTGGCTCTAGCAGGGTTTCCAAGTAAAAACTGAATTTCTTAAAATCCTGAAATTACTTTTGTTTAATAACTGAAGTAAAGCAACAAAATAATGTGTTTGTGATTGTTAGGGAATTTTGGAGATAGAATTAAAGTAATTCTGCATTGTCCCATTAAATGGGTTAGTTGTACAGAGAGCATTTGTGTCAGTCTAGTAAATGGCTTTATTTCTAAGTTAGATTAGTACACTGAATATAGCCAAGCACTGTTAAATACGTGATTTGCTGAAGTAATTGTAATCCATTTTCTTTTAGCTGGTCCACTGATGCAGAGTAACCAGCGGTTCTCGCTTCTGTCTCAAGGACACCCACACTTGAATCTGAATTACATTCAACAGAAAAAGTGAAATTGGATGGGATTGTGGGTGGGTGGGGGGAGGGGAGGAAGAAATTCAGGTTCTGATTTAAAATCTTAATGCAACATGTTTAGATACAAGATTATTTAAGACTGTTTTTAAACTGTATCATTTGTACATAGATATGAACTATAGTTTTTACTAGTATCACAAAACTGAGTGATACAAATTTCATCTATTTTATTACCCTATTTTTAAGGGGAATTGTGTTTTGTTTTATCTTGATAAACTGTAAAGAGAGAGAATTTTTAAAATTAAGTTCTTTATTTTCTATTAGCTGTATTCATACTTTGGTTGCTTCAGACTTTATATATATTGTTCTAAAAAAAAAATAAAATTAGAAGGGGATTTCATGTGTTTAAAAATTTGTCACTTCTATTCTTTACAGAACTATGTAGTGCCAAAAAACTTTTTAAAAAGAAAAATAAAACTGCAAAAAAAGGACATAAGGCTTTTTCCTCTTCCCTATTTGTATGCATGCTCACTTTAATGGGAATAATAAAAATGGCTGTAATGTGGAGATCTTGGGAAGATGAGCAGTTTTAACAAGTGGTACAAGCACTAGACCTGTTTTTCTCCATGCTGGTGCTCTTGCCTGTGATGTTCACAGCCAATGTGTGTGTTAATCTTGAAGGAAGAGCACACCTGCTTTTTGTTTATCAGCTTTGCAAAATAATACGCAAATACCTTGGAAAAATTAGGCTGTACGGGGAAGCAGTTTTAAAGAGGGCTTTCCATAAATTCACTAGGCACGCTTATTTGTGTTGTCAGCACTCCCAGGGCAGTATGAGAATCCTGAAGCCCTAAATGCAGAGTTCAGGGATAAACCTGCCTGTCCCTGCTCCTGAGGAAGGGCCGTGAATAAAGACATGGTAGACAAGGGCTTAACACAACTGATTTCCAAGTGTAGTAAGAGGAAGATTACATCTTCAGTAAGAGCTTTATTCTAAATTTTAAAAGTTAACTTCACTCAGAGAAGGTAGAACTGAACCTCATGGCGTCATATTCTGTCCCCAGTCACAGGGTGGCCACAAACTGTGCTCAAAGTAGTGGTGTATGTACTGTCTTTAAAGATACTGAACTTCTTACTCCAAAGGAATTAATTAGTGCTTTGTACTCCTTTAACCTTCTGAACGCTGATGGCATCATCAGAAGCAGCAGATTACACTGAAGGGTGATTTTTACAAAGCACCCAATGACAACCACTTGTTGGACAGCACTTTCAAGTGAGCTTTGAGTAAATACACTGGATTGTGACAGCCTTGCTTCCTTTCCTGTACTGGAGCTCTGAGAGGCCAGGGCTGGGAGTGTTTGTGACTGAATACAGACTTCCTTTGGCACCTGACTGCAGGGGCAGCTTGACAAAACAATGCCCTGATTTGAGAACCAGGGGACATCTCAACAAAACATTATGAAGGAAACAGCCAGGAGCTTTTAAAGACAAACCTTCCTTTTTTTATTGCTCTTCAATGTTTTTACAGGCTTCAAGAAAAACAATTAAAAAAACAACCTTCAAATTCTATCACAAGAATGAGTAACTACATAAAATGTATCCTTAGCTTACCTTTAATAAAAAAAATCCAAGACAACAAAATGAGAAAGATTAAAGAAAGGGACTGCTAAAGCAGCCAGTAGAGAGCCAGCTGTCCTGTAGAGCAAACAGGACAGCATTAGACTGCAGTTCAAGGCCCTTAAATGGTGGGCTGGGTTTTGTTTGTTATTCATTCCCTCGCCGACTCTTTTTGTGACTTTTCTTAGATCTGAAACAGAAAAAACAAAAAGCCAATACTGTAAAGCCTATCTTTAATTCCCAAATTGCACTTAAAAAATAGGCCAAGCCTTTACCTTTCAGGTGATTTGGAATGACTTCTGTGTCTGTGACTACGGTGATGCCCTGTGAGATAAAAAGGCAACAGTTATTTCCATTGCCACTGGAATTCTTCATTGTTTTGCTAATGCAATTTGCTTCTAGTGACCAAATGTGCTAGATATTGCCAGACCAACCCTTGCTTTAACCAGGCACTCAAATTAACCTCCTGGCAAGGATCTGGAAACCTACTCAAAGACAATTTTGCAGCCATTACAGGAGTTCCCCAGCTCTGCTTTCATGTGAGCAGCAGTTTTATCATCCAGATTTAACACCTGTGCTACCATCTCAATATGGTGACACAGATTTTTCTTGCAGTGGAATGTGCTGCTGCTAAAGACTTGCCAGAGTTATTGTGGAAGTGGCAGAAATACCTGGAGATTTGGATCTCGATCTGTGGCGCCTCTCCCGGGATCTGCTCCGGTGCCTCCTGGGGCTCTTGCTGCGATGCCGCTCCCGGCGCGGTGACGGGCTGAGGGAAAGGCAGCTTGTGAGGGAGCTGTACCACAAATGCGCATTGCTCAGCTAAAATAACAGAATTAAGCAGTACCTCCTTCTCTTCGGAGAGCGGCTCCGCCTGCAATTGGGGGAGAAAAGCAAAAAGTCACTAAAATCATTAGCAGAAGAGCTTCATTTCCCACATCCTTCTGCAACGCCACCAGGGCTTTTATTTCCCGTTAGTGTTTTTGGCCTGCTCCACATGGACCTACTTAGGACTGGACTATGCAGTGAGTAACAGTTTAGTGATTAATTCTTCCTGGTTTAATATCAGTAAGAGCAATTAATAGGATTTTCTCTGCAGCCTTTGGCTTTTATGAAAACAAAGTACTTGGTTCTCCTTAACATCTTCATTGTATTGTCAAATTTAGCTACAGCTGGCCAGCGAGTTCAAGAGTTAGAGAATGACTGGAGAAGCAGGCAGAGGGGTTGACTGTGGCTGAGCACCGCAATGCCTCACTTCAGGAAGTGCTAAAGGAACTGGGAGGTGTGGGAGGTTCTGGCTGAACTGCCACCTTCACTGCTGTGCTCCATGTACAGCGCAACAAGTAAAAATACTGGTCAAGGGAGAGTCCCCTCACCTCCTTGGGGACCTGCTGCGGCTGCGCCGGTACCGCACCACCGGAGACCTGCGGGGCTTGTCCAGGTCCCTGTAGCCCCTCCTGCGGTGGTCAGGGGATGGGATCCGTTCCAGCTGTAAGCAAGAGCAGGGAGGATCTGTCAGGCTTGTTTCAGCAAAGTTTTATGCTATCTGTAAAGATTTCTGAACAATGAATAGAAACTGCAAAAGTCAGGCAGCCAATCTGCCCCATCCCCAAGTATTTCTTATTCAGGGGTGAGTGGTGCTGCCCAAAACTGCCAGCTGGAACTCAGTGTTGGTTCTGAAGAAGTACAGCAGCACTGACTGGTGGTCACAGGACCTTCCATCATCACCTTCAGTTCTCTCCATTACATATGCATGTAAATCAATTGATCTAAATAAGCTTAACACCGAACAGATTTGTGGAATTCAAGAGACAGGAAAACATGGCAACCTGAGCGTTGCTTCAGGGTCCAAGTCCTCACAAGCTGCTTATATGAAAATATGAGGGGAGGTAAGAGTTGCCAGCAGCCTCCTGATGCCTCCCCTCAAATATTTGTCATAGACTATGAAGTGTCCTAAAGGGGTTCAGCTTCAACTATTCCTTTCCAAAACAGTTCACCAAACAGTTCACCAACCTTTTCATCTTCTTCTTCCTCCTCCTCACTAGATTCTACATCATCCATGTCTTCTTCCAGAGCACTAACACGAGGCTCAAGTTGCTCAGCTTCTTCCAGAACGTACCGTTTCTAGGAGAAATCGCAACTTCATTCAACACAACCCAAGTAAGAGCAAACACCCAAGGAGGCAACCACAGCTTACACAACAAGCCAGCAGCTGATCCAGCTACTGAACTTGGTGCAGTTAGGAATTCCACAACCATCTACATCTCCCAACCTGCAGTCGAGGCAGGATGATGTCACAGACACGTTCCTCATGGAGCAGCTCGTCAATAAATTCATCCACGTGCATCAGCTCAAATTCTGGGGGTGAAAAATAGCATTTAAAATACAAAATTAACACTGCAGGCTAAAGTAAAGAAGAAACACTTCAGGCAACTTATGTCAACAGGCTGTGCCACAGTTTTTAAGATTTATATTGCTAAACAGACATAAGAGTGTTTACCCCCATTTCTGTTCTGGCTTTTAATTTTCCTATAGTCGTTGTAGAGCGGTTCCAGGTACTTGTAGCAGTCGATGGCAGTGCCTGTCAGTCTCATGTACAGTGCTCCAAGCATTCGCACATACCTGCAAAGGAAACCCTTCCATGGATCTCGGCTTCCTGCACACTTAGCAGTCTGGATTAAAAAAAGAGTTCTTTCCCCACAAGTTTCTGAGGAAAATCAGTACACTGGCCAGAATACACAACCGTTTAGATTTGCTCTATCACTTTTTCAATACTATCAAAGCCATGTATACACTGTACATAAAAAAATGTATGTATGAGGGCATTATTACTGACAAAGATGAGAAAATACTGAAGAACCGAATATTACCATGAATCCCTTAATGCAGCTCATTCCAAATACTTCAGGCAGAGGTTTATTACCACAGAGAGTACATGCCACAAAGATAAGCCCTTCCAACAGGCCAGGTGACAAGGAGAGCAGTTTCGAAAGCAAGAAAAAAGGCTTGATTTTGAGCAAGCACAGTTTATCAGGGTGCACTGAAAGCTAAACCCTGCACTGAGGTTAACCTGGCTGTTTAGGGCACTTCCCCTCGGTACGTCAACCTCGACAAGGGAAAAATCACACCACAACTTACTTGAAGTCTTCGTTTTTAATGAACTCCACGATGATGTCCTTCTCGGGCTGGATCTGCAGCATCTTCAGCGTCAGGCACAAGAAGGGCGTGGGTTTAATGTTCCCTCCATAGACGCCCCCCACGTACTTCAGCTCCATGGCCTTGTCCACCACCAGCTCGGCTGCGAGACAAGGGACGGGCCGGGCCGTCAGCGCGGGTTCTCCCCGGGTCCCCGGCCTCGGCCCGGCCTCCCGCCCGCCATACCCGTGAGGCCGAAACATTCCTCCTTCCAGTACTTGGACTCGTAGATGCGCGTGCGGATGATCTTCTCCACCAGGTACTGCGGGTTGGTGCCGTGGATGCTGTGCGCGTCCTTCACCGTGCGGTTGGCCATGGCGGCCCCCGCGCAGCCCCGCTGGCCGCTCCGAGCTCGGCCTCCCTCAGCCCCGCTCCCGTGAGGGCCGCGCCGCCTTCCGCTCCTGCTTCCGCCTCCGGGGCGGAGCCGCCTCCGCGCCCGCCCGGCACCAACATGGCGGGGCCGCGCCTCCGCCCGCCCCCTGCGCGCGCCGCCGGGGGCGGGGCTCCGCGCGAGCTTTGGCGCGAAGTTCCATCGCGGCACCGGCGGGACGCGCTGAGGGGACGCGGTGAGCTGGGGCCGTGAGGGGACACGGGCGACACAGCGGGCACAGGGCTCCTGCTGCGGGTGGCCGCGCACCGGGACACGCTGCCCAGGGAGGCTGGGTACTCTCTCCTCGCTAGAGATATCCCAGAGGGGTCCGGACGCGATCCCGTGCAATGCCCTCTGGGACGACCCTGCTGGAGCGGGGAGGTGGGAGCGGATAGAGCGCTGTGATCTCCTGCAGCCTCACTCGCTGTGTGAGGGGATCGGGCCGGTGAGGGGCCGGGTGAGGGGCTCTGGGGGCTTGGTGGCTCTGCGGTGCTGCCGAAGCCCCTCGGTGTCCCGCAGCGTGTCCGCCCGGCGCACAGTGGCCCCTCAGCCGCCATGTGCTGCCCGGGCCGGGGGCACGGGGGGCTGCCTGTGTGTGGCCTTTCCCCGACTTTCCAGAGGAAAATTCTTACTTAGGGAAAAAAAAAAAAAAAAAAAGGGAATTAAAGCCCAAAACGAAACCATAAGAACTGAGTGAAAGTGAAACGTCGGTGACGGTCTCAGCCAGCTCGCAGCGAGGTTCGGTCTCCTCAGGGCGGGCAGCCGGCCCCGCCATGGCCCTGGGGGCCGGGGAGCCGCGGGGGAATGGAAAAGAAATTGAACAACAAATCACTACTAAAAGTATCTTCCTTTTTTTCCTCTAAATGTCTTCTTTTTTTCCTCATCCCTCACAAAGGGGTGTCTGGGGCTTTGGGGAAGGTGGGCCTCTGTCAGCCACCGTTCTGCATGCACGCTGAAAGAATCGATAGCAGCTCTATGTATCTTCCC
The DNA here is from genome assembly GCF_029207755.1 of Chamaea fasciata. Classification (NCBI taxonomy): domain Eukaryota; kingdom Metazoa; phylum Chordata; class Aves; order Passeriformes; family Sylviidae; genus Chamaea; species Chamaea fasciata. The sequence goes on along the minus strand of NW_027094095.1, from coordinate 27,031,607 downwards.
GTCTTTAATTTTTTTTGGTATTAAACAATAATCCAAAACTGTTTGCTTATTTATTTTAGTTTTTCCTTGGGAATCATGAACACTCGGCAGAAAAGCAAACTTATCTACTCCTGGTATGGAAAACCCTTGAATTCAGACAGAAAGCTGAGAACTTCCCAGTACAAGTAAATAACATTTATTTCTGTTTTGCTAAGGGAAACTTAATGGATTTTTCTTTACCTTTCTGACAGCGTTTAGGTTAGCTTGTCAGTCAGTGACAATACCAGTAAGGTTTTGAGTATTTTGATCTAACACTGTATATATGTAACAGAAACATTGTCACCAAGCTCTTGAATTATATAAGCAAAAATTTTAATTGTAAAATAAAAAATAATTGTATAAGCAAAAAAAAACTTAACCAAATCTGTGAGTAAGTTTTAACTAACTGATCTACATATAAAATCTTCTGATCAGGGAACTAAGTTGTAAGCATTGCAAGAAGGGGCATAACTAACTGTAAAGCTGACAGGATATTTGCCTTAATGATCTGTGAATTATGAGGAATGTGAAATTCTCTTCTTGTGTCTATCACTCTCTAGGGGGATCCTTATTACATCAGAAAGCACCAAAACAGAAACCTGCATACACCTTGGAGACTTTATTTTAGTAGAAGGGGTGAATGCAGATCAGCCTTACGTGGCACAGCTCATGGATTTATATGAAGATGGTAAGAGAATGAAAAAATTACATTCTGTGTGAGAAATTTTAAAATGTTTTAAAGTTACCTTTTTCATGGGAGTGTAGTTAGCATTAACACTATGTCACTGGCCTAATTTATGAAGAAAATCAAGTTTTGGGAATCATTGCATCTGTATTCACATGCTCCCCCAAATATTTGGGACTGATGGCTAATTCCATCAAAATTTGATACATAAATGGAAATTAAGGTACACTGTAATTTTTGCAGTCTTTTTATTAGTTGTCTAATTTAAAAGCAGTGGTCCTTGAGAAAGAAAGTGTGAACTCATGCTTTATTTAGAGATTGGAGAATCCAAATGGAGCAAGAGCACTGCAGCCCTGAAGTCTGCCTCTCATTAGACATCAGGCAATTTAACAGTAAAGTACAAGGCTAAATAAATGGGACTTGTTACTTCTGTTCCTTGTAGAATTGCTTATTTATACAGAGATGGATATGAAAAGATAAATCATGGGAGGTGGGTGATACAAAAATTGTCTGAGTCTGAATTGGGAGCTACTCATTGGCTATATCTGATTACTTTGAGCAGCTTTTGTTGCCTTTTGTGCTGTAATAATAATACTTTGAGGGTTTTTAATCTTCTTTACCTTTTTAAAAACATAAATATGTATAATTCCACCTTATTTATTTACTAATGCACTTCTTTGTAGCATGACTGAATATTCTTTTCATGCTGGGACAAAACCCATGAAACTTCCTTGAAAACAAGATATTTCATCAGCAATATTCCCTGGTTTGTCAGCCAGTGAAAAAAAAAAATGTTTCTGGCTTCTCAAAGTACAGTTGGCACTGCAAGTAACGTCCTGAAATTTCTCAGTTCTCCTTTTATGTCACTGCTTTTAGTTATTGGGGCTTGAGGAGATCCTATCTATGCAAATAAGGAACCTCTTCGTTTGTGATGGGGAACTGGTGGTCTGGAGCTGGTCTCCAAGTACTTTTGTGATTGAGACCCTGTGCAGGCGTTACCTTAACCCTTTAAAATTCTCAACTTAGATATTTTAATTTAGCTTAGAAAATGGGACTTGCAGTCTCTTACCAAGTGCTTACTCAGCTGTGTCCAGGCAGGATTTCAACCCTTGTTGGCACTTCAGCTAAAGTCTGGCACTATTTGTGAATAGAATCCTGATGTTCCCTGACTTCCTCTCCTTGCTGCAGGGGCTCAGCACAAACGTGCAGTTGTGCAGTGGTTTTGTCGTTTGGAGGAGATCCCTCAGAACAAACGGAAGCTGCTGAAAAGAGAGATTTCTGCCCAGGAGGTTTTTTTTGATCAAATTCTTGGCTATGACACCGATATAGCTGCAGAGACCATTATTAAAAGCGTCATGGTATGTATTGCAACCCTTCTACACAGAGAGGGAAGAAAGAAACAGCAACAGCCCCGTGGTGTAAATGAGAAACTAAGGATTGCATGACTTGGAGTAATAAGATCTGTGAATAGAAATGAGCTGAATTCTAAATTAACAGGAAGTGTTAATGTATGATTGTTTTGATATTTCCTGTTTTTGCAGGTATTACCACTACATCTGGGTGAGGAGCTGCCTATTATTACATTAAACAAGGAGCAAACCTTCTATGTCAAACAGTCCTGGGATGGGAAGTGCTTTAAAGTTCTGTCCCCGGACACATTCTCTAAGCTGAAAGAAGCTAACAAGAAAAGAGATGTCATCACAAACTCTTCAAAAGCATTTATCCCTTCAGATATGCTTACACCTGTGAAAAAAGAGACAGAGAGTGTTCTTCGGAGTGCCACAAAATCAAAAAACGTTGATATGGAAGTAGAATCCAAACATTCTACTTCCAAGTCCTCCCTTGCTAAGGAGAGGCATTCTCAAAGGGTGGCTAATGATCACATCAAAACCCCAACAGCACGGAAGAAGCTGGAGTTAAACAGTATGTAGATGGCAATATTCTGCCCATTCAGTAGTTCTGTATATGTTTTGTGCTTCTCTCTTTTGGCTAGTTCAAACTGTTGTAACATTCTACATCAGTGTTACCTTGTTCAGGCTTTGGGATCAGCCCAAGCCTTGTAGGGACTTCACTTGTTTGTCTCGTCTGTTGTTTCAAGCACTCTACTGCTTATATCCAGCTGCTGCTGCACATTTGTTATTTGTATTTGATAAATCTAAATCAAAGTGCTTGTTGACTGAAATGCTACCCATCAGCCTCACTTGACCTCAGTGTCCCACTTTCTTTAATCTTCTGACTAATTATGCACTAAAATGTTTACATTGAGCTGGCTGGCTAAGCACATTTGATCCTGTGTAACATGGAGTATTTTTAACATGGAACCTGACTAAAGTTGTAAGTGATGGAGGTGGATTAGAAAACTGAAAAAATCTGTTTCTCTTCCTTCTGTTTAGTAATTTTTTGGAGGAAGTGCCTTCTAGTGATCCAGTTCCTTGTTCCTGGAGTGAAATGTCCATCTGCTTTCATTTAAACAACAGTCACTGAGCCAGCTGTACCATGTCTTCTGAAAGTTAACCAAACCAACCATACTGAAGCCTGACGAAAGTTCATTTTGCTTTTCATTTCTAGGTCCCACAAGATCCAAAGGCAGGCTGCTGGGATGTGAAGTTTTGGGTCTTTTGGACGATGACTGTGATGCCATAGCACCATTGAAACCATCAGCCACGAAAAGAAAGGTGAAATTCACAAGTGATGTTTTGGGCTCACCACCCAAGATCCCCTGCAGCAATGATAAGTCCAAGTCAACATCTGAGACTGCAGAGCACCATCAGAGGTTCACTGACACCATGAGATTGTCCCCCTACACTAAGTTCAAAGATTTCAGTGAAAAAGACAAGAATCTTCACGAGAAAGACAACACTCTATCGTAAGTGACAGCATTTTTATTATTATCTTAGTATGGGATTCCTCGTTGTATGAAGCTCTCTTAAAACACATTTATGGAAGACTTCTGGGGAAAAAAGTAGGTGGAGGCTCTGCATGTGCCATGTTTTGCCTGTTGAGAGCAAGGAGAGAAGGGGGAGAACCTCAGCAGTGACAAGGGCACTGTGATGAAACGTTAGAAAATGTTACTTGGAGATGAATGAATGATCAGAGAGATACAAAGAGGATTTGACTTTCCAGATGGAAAAGCAGTTCATGGTTCCAGGAACAGAGAGATCATGTTGGAAATGGGAATGGCAGGATGATATGAAAGGAAACTGAAGCCATGTTGGTTGTTGTTCTGTACCCATCAACACGGATGAAAATCTGTTTCCCTGCACTCCATAATCAAGGCTCAGATGTGCCCAATTTGTGACAAGTGTTGAGGGGTGCTGGACTGTAGAAAGTGGTTTGATTGGCCTCAGGAGAGTCTTCATGAGGATTGTATGTATACCTCCATGCTAATTTTTATGTAGGAAAGAAATCAAAGCCCAGAAAGCACAACTATTCATGTATGTCCTCACACAGTCTTTAAAAATGGCATAAACTGGGGGAGGAGAAGAATGGAACAGACTTTCTTGTGCAAAATGTTGTAAGAAGCCAGAAACCAGTCCTTTTCCTGCTTTCTAAGAGTAACGATGTGGATGCAACAGTGGAATTTCCACCTTTTTTTTTTCACTAATTATATATAGCATGAAAATGTTGACCTTTCATTGATAAGGTAATGGCATTTCAGTAGTATTTATAGATCTAAAAAAACTTATAGGAACTGTCAACAAATAATGAAAGCATGTGTAATTCATCTCATTTTGTACTTTAAACCAGTAGGAAAGTTGTGTAGTAACAGTAAAATGTTTCAGTGGCAGGGATGAGGAAGCACCCAGGAAGACAACCAAAAAATATCAAAACACACAGAGAAGAGTACATTCCAAAGAGCAAATCAGAGAGATGCCCAAAGGAAATATCTTTTTTCTTATCTTTCTCCTAAGAAAAAAAACAGGCAAAAAATCCCACCTCTCAATAAAATAAAACCACAGCTGCTGCGAGCCCCTGTCCCTTCAGTTTGGCAGTGCAAAATACAGCAAATATTTTGCTTTTCTTTGCAAAGATGTATTGAAGACACAGTGCAAGAGGGGGGAAATTGTGCTGCCAGCATCCATGCCATAGCCAATCTGTACATAACAAATAAGAATTCATGCTGCATGGACAGTGGTAACAATTGAGCCTGAAGTTTGAAAGGCCTTCTCTGTGTCTTTACAAGTGTGATGCAAAGAGAGGGAATATAACCAGCGTTGTTTTCTTTCTTTCCAGTCCAGTTGGATGTCAGAAAGCAGGCAGGCAGAGCCCTGTGCTGACCCCTCGTTCTCACAGAACATGTGCACAGAAAACCAGTGCTCTCATTGCAGAGCAGATCAGGTAAACCCTGCAGCCAAGAGCTCCTCTTCTGATGGCTCTCGAGAGCTTGAAGCCTTGAGAGCTTGTCTGGCTTCATATTGAAACGCTGATGGTTCTAGAAGCACAGTTTAATTGCAGCTGGAGTGAAAACTGGTTTATGTTCAGAAACATAAAACTGTTCTTCATGGGGTTCTTCAGAAAACTGACTTTAAACCAGTCTGTTAAAAAGCCTTGGAAAATGAGCAGCTGAAGTGGAAAACGTTTTGGGTTGCTGTTTACAAGAGCTCCAGGAAAAGCTGAAAGTGCACAAATGTTGCTCTGTGATGTGTAGACTTGTATGTATTTTTTTTTTAAAGCTTAAATCATTTGTGTTTCTTACAGCATGTTGGACCAGGAAGACCTTCTTTCTGGCTCTGACAGTTCCTACTCTTCAAGTAGTGAGGAAGAGGAGGAGGATGATGTGCCCTGTACACCAGAAAAGAAAACTAAATCCAGCAGGATATTCAGCACCCCAAAATCTTCAAGGAAGTCAGCAGTTCACACTCCTGCAAAGACACTGAAGAAAACTGTAAGGTTCCACATAAAAGAGTGATTTTTATTATTTCTGAGCCAGTTATTTGAGTGCTTGATGCTTGTGTACCAGAGTTAGGCATCTGCACCCCTTAGCTTTTAATGAAGCATTATTTGGATTAATTTAATCTTTCATATGAATAGGTTATGCAAATATTGAAACCATTTGCATGTTGTAATATTGTGACAATATTGATTAGAAAACTGTAGCCTAAACAAAGAAATTACTGGCTTGGATGCTGTTTCTTAAGAACCAGATCTTTCTGTTAGGCAGCACTTCAGAAAAGGACTTAACAACTCAAAATTTCTTCAGAGAGTTAAAAGGTGTAATTGTCACCGCCCCCTTTCCAGTTTCCTTCTTCTCTTAGGAAGAAAACACCATAAGGCTTGTTTGGTAGTTCCCTGTGTAAATACTGGTTCTCAGTTCATCTTGCACTCTGGCATAAGTAATGTTTGGGAAACTCACATGAGTGATTTGTTCCTGATAGAAATTGCTGTTTGTAGAAAATCTGTTTGAGGTTGTAATTTCCCTTTGCAGCCTCCACAGGGAACACCCAGAACACCCAGGAATGCAACTCCAGAAATTCCCAGGCGCATCCAGGCAGCCCAGGAACCAGCCAGTGTACTGGAAGAAGCCAGATTAAGGTAACCTGTGCTCAGGAAAATCATCTTGATTTTGTATCAGGTGTGCATAGAAGTAGGCTGTGCTGAAATGGGGAATGTCATCTTTATCATTTAGAATAAAACAGGTAAAAATGCCTGGTGTTCTCATGCAAGAAGAGTATTTAATAATTTGCAGTACAATACTAGATTTACAAATAATGGAAGTATTTACAGTACTGTTTTCACTATTTCAGATTATTTTAACCAGTCCATGCTAAGTTCTTCAGAATTAGGTATCTTTATTCTGTGCAACATTAGAAAAACAAAGATCCTCTCTGATTAGCTTTAGATTGTACAGGTACAATATTTGTCTCTTCTTGGTGCATGAAAAACTTTACAGATATCGCTGTAGATCTTCACAGTGGAAACAAGAAGGCATTCAGGACTGACTGTCTTTCAAACTGGGTTTTACTTCTGTTTCCTATAAGCAGTCTCTCCTGTTTTTTCCTACTTCTGCACTGACTTATAAATAGTTTGTGAATTAAACCAGATCTTTTTTGCTGCATAAATTAAGAACACATAGAGAGAGACTAGGCTATTTCTTTTGGTATACTTGACACTGATGCTCAGACTTAAAAGTATGTAAGAGATTTGGAAAACTCCACATGGGAGGAAGGTGAGCATCTGCCTGTTTGTTTGCATCAGTTCTTCAGCAATTTTAATTTTCTTTTTCTTTTTTAATTCAAAGGCTGCATGTTTCTGCTGTCCCAGAATCTCTGCCTTGTCGTGAGGAAGAATTCCAGGATATCTATAACTTTGTGGAAAGCAAACTTATTGATGGTACAGGAGGGTGAGTTTGGATAGACTGTGACCAAGATCACATCTACTTATGGCATAACAGTAGTCACATAATATATTTTTACTTAATACTTTATATTTAAAAGGTTGTCCTCATTTAAAGTTCCTCGCTCGATTTTCCTGGTGGTTTTCTTCCTTAAAAAATATGGGCTTCTTTATTCTGCAGATTCAAATTAAAGACCAAATTATAACTGGCCAGTTTTAGAAGTCTGGAAAACTATTTATTTAAAAAAAAAAAAAAGTTAAATTACGTTTATAAAATGTCTTAGTTGTTAATTGCTTCAATTAATAATAAAAATAAAAAATAATAAAAATAAAATCATAATAAAAATAATGAAAATCCTTATGATCCTCCCAAGTGTAATAATAAAAATCCTCATGATCCTCCAAGGTGTTATGCGTCTCAGCTTGCAAATAAAGTAAGATGTAGGGAGTTACCTGAAGTGTCAGAGGAGCATTCCAGACTGGTGTCAGAGGTCAGGAATTCCAGCTCATTAATCCCAAGAGTGTTACCATTTTGCTCAGGCTGCTGAAGAGATGCTGTCCTTCTGTAGGTGCATGTACATTTCTGGAGTGCCTGGAACAGGGAAAACTGCAACTGTTCATGAAGTGATTCGGTGTCTTCAGCAAGCTGCAGAAAATGATGAGCTGCCACCATTCCAGTTTGTGGAGATCAATGGCATGAAGCTGACAGACCCTCACCAAGCCTATGTGCAGATATTAGAGGTAAGTAAAGCATTTTCAGTGGCTCCTGGGTTTGAAAGAAGAGATCTTACGCTTTACCATCAGATCCTTGATATGTTACAGTGTTCAAGGATCTTATCAGTACTTCCCAATCCCTCCAAGAGACTGTGTGCTTTTATCTTACAGCAGGTTAGAAAATAATTAACTTAAGGCCTTAGCCAACTTCTTGAACTGTTTTGTTCTCTGCTGCATAAGGATAGTGGCTAAGAAATAGTCTGGTTTATTGCATCTACTCATCTAAAAAAAATCTAAACCAGCTTTTTAGATTTTCCTATGGTGTAACTTTTTCTGCACATCTGCTTAAACAATTGCTAAGTGATAACTCTGAAAGTCAGTGCAGCAGTAGAGTAATTACTGAGAGGGTCATAATGGTTAATTGGTCAGCCATAATAGTAGTTCAGCTGAAGAGGGGTCACCTCTGTCAACAAAAGTGTATTTCTGATATCCATGACAAACCAGTCTGCAGCATCTGTCTGGGACTACTGACAGTGCTTGTGTTGTATGGGTGGGAATTAATCTTCTGAGGACTGGATTAAGATCACCCAGTAGGCATTAGACAGTAACTGCTCAAAAGCTTTCTCTGTCTAGGCTAACTTTAAACCAGTGACCTGGAAATTAAATGGTTTCCTGAAGCATCTGCTCCATTTTCATATAAACTTCTGCTCCATTTATTTAAGTTTGACATCATCTTTCTGAGCAGGGAGTGGCATACATTAGTGTTCTAATGTCCCTATCCTCATAGCTGGCAGTTAAATTTGCATCTTTGCATCCTGTCCTCAAACCAGCTTAGACAGTGTCTTGCTGAGGGATTTGCTGAGGCCAGGCCACTGTGTTTCTTTAGCATAGTGGGAGGTTTCCTGACAATTACCTTATTTCATGGTAATGTGAATGTATTTTAACATCTTTTGTTCCAACCCCATTCAGCACAAAATCTAAAAATGAATAAAGAATAGGCCTTTGGAAGTACAATCTGTTGCCCCTCACTGGTCCTGAACTCTAAGGTAGCCCAGTGAAATATCCTTTAGGGGAATACAAAGTGACATGGACCACGTACTTCTCCAATTCCTTCTGCCTCAGCTGCTGTGAGAGAACCCTAACTAAGAGCTAGGCTGCTGCTGCTCTCCTGATTGCTGCAGGTCGAGATCCACTTTGCTGGTGTTTCTCTTTGCATGAATGAAGCAAATTCTGGAGCTTCCCTTCTGCAGTGACCTCACTGTTGTAGGGAAGTTTAGAGGTGGAACAGGGACTGGAAGCCCTGGACAGATGAAAGAGATGAGGTTAAATAGCTGGGTACAGTAAGAGTCCAGTTCCACCACAGCAGGTGAACTCCGTGGTGTGTTGGATACTCGGCTCCAGAGCTGCAGAATCAGGGTTCTCTGGGGTTCAGCTTCTGTCTGTGACTGATTTGGACTGTCCTGACTGAATTGGAAACATGAAATAAGTAGAGATTATACATTAATCTTGTATCCTAACTTGTTTAGTAATCATCAAATCTTAGGTTTATATGAGATTTTAGAAAAGAGATAGTTTTCAAATGCAGTCTCCATTTGGCTTTATTGCTGGACTTTGCACTATGATGAACAATTGATTCAGCATCTGCAGTGTAATTTGGAAATGTCGTGCTTTGATTTCTGGATATCTTTGGACTTGCAAGGGAAGAGGTAATGTACAGTCAGCTCATCTGTTCTGCCACACAATTGCAAAAGGTAGTGCAGGTACTTTTTTAGCTCGCAGTTGAATAAATGTAATTATAGATCCTGCTGATGATTCATTAGAATTTTAACAGCAGTCCAGGATTACTCAAGTCAGGCTATTCTTGTCAGCTGACTTGGGTTTTCAGTAGGCGTGTACATTTAGAGATACCTTAGAGATATGCTGGGTTTAGAGCCCTCTAGACTGGGTGGGTTCAGGATTTCTTAATGATTCTAAGATAGCAGAGAATTCTGTAGGCCTTTATTTTTATTGTTTTGTTTCTCTTCTCCTTTATGGGCAGTTCTTGGTAGACCAGAGTGTCTTATGAGCTACTTTCTCCTTGTTTTTTACTCCCCTGTGGAAAAAATAATCCAGGTGCTTGGTGTTGATTGTTAAGGAAAGGCAAAATTTAGTGGAGTCAAACTTTGTATTTCCAGGGTTTTGCTGTGATTAACCTGCAATATTTGTTCAATCCTTGTGCAGTTCTTGACAGGTCAGAAGGTGACAGCAAGCCATGCTGCAGTACTGCTGGCAAAGCTGTTCAGTACACCTGGACCAAAGAGGAATACCACAGTGCTGGTAGTGGATGAGGTGAGCCAAAGAATCCTTTGTTTTCTTTCCTCCAGGGATTGTAAGAAGTGAGTTTTTGGTGGATGGGAAATTATGCATGCTGTGAGTGTATCACGTGATGTAACAGGAATAGACTTAGGAGAGAGGAGATGCAAATAGTTCCTCTTACCTATTTAAATTCAGTTTCCTAAAAAGGCAGAGTATCCTGTTGCCATCTTGTTCTCTGCCTTGGATTTCATATTGGTTTTATGTTCTGTTATTCCAAGACATGGAATAATAAGTTGTTTGTTGATTCTAAATCCCAGAGGATTCAACTTTCTGTATTTTGTCTGGAAGCTGCTGCTTTTCCAGTGGGAAAACTCACACAGAAATAAGTCACACCCAGTTTTGAAAAACCTTGAATGTGCTATGTTCAGTAATAATCATATGCACTCTTATTTTTGCTGTAAGCTAATTCAGGTTCTCACTTGGAGGGTCTTTGAATCTTGTTACATGTAGTATTAGTATCACAGCAGTGTTTTCAAACTCCAGCTGTTTAACATTTACTGTTCAAGCATCCAATAGGACTGTGCTTTTCCAAAAGAGATTAGAGCCCTAACTCAGCAAATGCAGTCCTATTAGTAGATGGATAAAGGAAAAGCAACAGAGACAGCTTGTTCAGAGTCGTGTGAGGAATGTTCTGTGGCAGAGCTGGTTCTCAAACCCCCATCAGTTATTGTAAATAAGAGGCCATTCCTTTTCCCAGTCTGATTCTTCTCTTTGTATCTCTGCAGCTGGATCTGCTGTGGACCCGGAAGCAGAACGTGATGTACAATTTATTTGACTGGCCCACCCAAAAGCACTCCAAGCTCATCATCCTGGCCATTGCCAACACCATGGACCTGCCAGAGAGGATCATGATGAACAGAGTAGCAAGCAGGCTGGTATGTCCCAGCAGTTCTGTTGCTGCGCCATAAAAGGAGAACAGATTAAATACTGGGTGCAATCAAAAGCAGCCCAGGAGAAAAGTAGGATTGGTTATATCAGAAGCTGAACAATGTTTTTTTATAATTCCCTCTCCAGAGGACTGATAATGAACATATAAATCTTAGCAAAGTAAGTTCAGGAGCCTGTTTGCTAATCAGGTATTAGGCTGTGTACATGCATTATGTTCTTGTAAGAATGAAATAAGAATATGGATGCCTTATTTAAATATATTAAGATCTGGATAATCAAATGCCGTGCTTCATGGTTAAGCTGCTTACTCTGGAGCCCAGAAGAATTCTCTTCTGATTTCCCTTCCTCTTTACCCTTTCATTCCAGGCACCCCCTTACTTCTCTGTTTACCATCATCAGTTAGTAGATTATATAAAGGTATCCAACAAAGAAAATTGGATGTTCTCTCCACTTGTTTTGAATACATTTTCCTAGGTCATCTCACCATGGCTCTGGAAAGTGATTTGCAAAAACAGTTCCCTGTGCCTCTATCCTTCCATGACTCAAAAACAGCTCCCCAGGGTGTGAATTGCTTTCCCCCACCCACTGAGCCCACTGCAGATCAGCTGAGTCCATATAGTCACAAGAGAAGAGTTTTGCATAAGAAATTCAAAACTCGGGTCTCCTGTAGGATGAAAGGCAGTGCACCATCTGTAACATGGATTGTCCTCATCTGAGGGCAGCTCTTACTTGCTTGAGCCAGAAGAGGGTTTTAGTTCTTGGCTGATGGCTAACTTGAAGTCAACGCACATATACACAGGTTTGCTAAAGGAGTCATTAATTTTTTTCCACAGCTGCTACTGTTATTGTATTAAAAAATAATGTGTAGACAGATGTAATCAAATTTTTTTTTGTGTTGAGGAGCTCTGATTTGTTTAAAAGTTTTTTATAAGAGAAATCTGAATTCTGATAGCAGCTTCACTTGCTCCTTGGGCCTTTCAGTGGGGAGATCCAACCACTGAGTCACAGTTCTCTGGATTTGTACATTTGTTTCACAAATGTGATTGATTAAAGCACGTCACCAGGAGAGAAAGGATGTAAAAGACTGATTGCTCCTACCAGAAAAAGTAAAAGTAACCACACAGGCCATGCTTGAGCAGTTGAGAATTTTCCAGACGCTTCTCACTGTGTTGTGTCATTTGTTGCAGGGCCTCACCAGAATGTCCTTTCAGCCCTACACCTACAAACAGTTACAGCAAATCATTTCATCCAGACTGAAGGGTGTGAAGGCATTTGAAGAGGATGCAGTTCAGCTGGTCTCCAGAAAGGTGAGCACAGAGCAGATGAATGTCCTTCATGTTGCACCGGGTGAAAAGTGTGGGGACAGCAGGGAGAGTTTTGTACAGCTGTTAGACCTGGCTTGTGGTTGTGTTCTGTACTGGAGACAAGTGGGGCACAATTAGATCATACATTATTTAGGGTATTTTCTCAGAAGACATTGCTGGAGCAGTGTCCTTGCTTTTTCCACCTACTCTGAGAAGGCAGCAGCATATTCCAAGAGCTGAAGGCATGACAAGAGTCGTGATGATAAGATGTCAGCTGTCTCCACTGTTTAGCATAAATGTGAGTCATTGGAGAATCCTGAAAAAGATAGCATGCCAGTGGCAGTGGAAATAGCCTTAATAATTTTATTTCTCAAAATGTTTAGTGCCCTGTCATAATAGATAATAGCTGTTCTGTTTGCAAGTCTTAATACTCAGTTGTACAAAACGTAAGCAATGCATTGGGGATCAGTAGCTTCTCAAACTGAGATATGTGCACTGCTAATGTGTTATATTAGCAGCTCTATATTAAAGTAATCTATTAAAATTATGTCAAAACATCCTACATCACCATAGGATTAATAAAGAGTGCTCATGAATATGTCAGAAGTAAATACAAGCATGTGTTTTGTTGCAAAAGAACCACCTCTCTGTAAGAATAATGGTGATGATTTTACACAGGGAATAATTGCAGTGTTTTTCTAGTATGAGTTTTCTTCAGAAAATACAGAAATATACCTTGCAATTAAATTTTCTACAGGGTTTCTCATTCTTGGCCCCAGCTGGGTTCTAAGGCTTTTGTACATTACCAGCATCTACTGGGAAAACCAGGCCAGTACTATATGTAGTGAATGTTCATAGCTTTATTAAACCTGTAAAGCGCAATTGGGGTTTTAACAAGTATTTAGGTTCAGAAATTTCAGACACCTAAAAATTTTCAGGCACTTGTAACTGTAAATCGACTATGCTGAATATTTCTTTGAGACTTTCTAAAATTATTAGGTGTACTCATAAAATCAGTATTTCAATGAGTATAGATAAACTTGAGTTTTTTGGTGTCACAGCCACCCCCCCCCTTTTTTTTTTTTTTTGCTTTTGCATGTACCTGGATTATGGTAAAGGTCTTCACTGATAATTAAACTGGTACTTCTGAAAGCTTTTGGTGTTGAAGTGAACTGCTCACCTTTAATTTTTTTTCAAACCTCTGACTTCTGCATTATAGAAAAAAGTTCAGCCTTGAATTTATGATGATCAGGGTGGGGTGGTGGGAGATGTGGAGTTGCTTCTGTTGGTTTTGCTCAGTAAGCTTTGTTGTTCAGGATGTGGGACTGTGATAAGATAATTCAGAGATGCGTTGCTCTCCCAGTGGGTGCTCAGGGTGTTTGGAGTTGGTTTGTCTGTTGATTCTTGCTCAGCTCTTTCCCCAGCTGTTTGGAAATGTCCTGAATCTGTCCCATTCTCTGGCAGGTGGCAGCCCTGTCCGGGGACGCCCGGCGGTGCCTGGATATCTGCCGAAGGGCCACGGAGATCTGCGAGTTCACCAGGCAGAAGGGAAGCCCGGAGATTGTCAGGATGGCCCACGTGACTGAGGCCATAGATGAAATGTTCTCATCACCATATGTCAATGCAATCAGGTAAAAACATTTCCTTTGCTCTTGTGTCTCTTTCACAGTACTAGTTTTTCAGAAACAAAATCTGTGATGCCAGAGGTGCAGGCTGTGATACAATGGCCGCTTGTGACATAAACTGGCCACCCCATGTTTAATTATGTAGCTCCCAAGCAATTTCCCTTCCAGACTTCCTCCTGATGTTTCATAGGTTCTGAACTTCACAAATGGATCTTTGTCTGGTTTGTTTTTTGACTCAGGAATGCTTCATTGCACGAACAAATCTTCTTGAAAGCAATTTTGGCAGAGTTTCGCAGGGCAGGAGTTGAGGAGGCGACAGTTCAACAGGTACGGGGCTCTTTTGTTACTGACACCAGTAATCTGGGTCACAAGGTGGTTTTATTTTTTTTGGCCTGCATGTTAAAACATTTCATGCTTCTACCCTGACATGCTTTATAACAGGAAAAATCAAAGAGAGGCTGAAATTATCAGGCAACAGTCCAAGGAGGAAAACTGAAAGTTGATTCCAACTTGTGTTTCACCGTTTTTCTTCATAGAGGCAGATACATCACTGGTGGCTTTGGTTTTTTAAGCAGACCCATAAAGTACTGGGTGCCAGCAGAGCTGTGAAGACTGGACTAGTCATGAGTAGTGTGGAAGCTAGATGTTAATATTTACAGAAAGATGTAGTTCTAAACATTTTTATATAAAATAACAGCATCTGAACGGGCTGGAGCAATTTTATCTCCCCTCCCATGGATGTGGGGGGAAGGCAGCTCCTCTCTGTGTCACCTTGGCACTCAGCTGCGGCCCGCAGTAAACACAACCTGTGTCCTTTTTCTCTCTCTCAACAGATCTACCACCACCACGTGGCCTTGTGCAGGATGGAAGGCCTGCAGAGCCCCACGGTGTCAGAAATGATGGCAATTTGTTCGAGACTTGGTGCCTGCAGGCTCTTGCTGGTGGAGGCCAGCAATAAATACCTGCACATGCGGGTGCGACTCAACCTCGGCCAGGACGATGTCATGTACGCACTCAGGGAGGAATAGAGCAAAAGAGATTTTATTGCTTTTAGTATGTATAAATATTTTAAATGCCATCTATTTTTATTTTGTTTTAATTATTGATAAAATGGAAAGAGTGAGATGTATTTTTTTAAATGCTTTTTTCACTTGTTTGATGTATGAAAGCATTCTTTTAATAATAAAGAATTAATTTCAAAGCGTTTTAAGTATTTCAAACTATTTGTTTTTAGAAGTATTTTTAAGTGCTGGTAGCTGATCCCCTTTTAATTGATGTGTATGAACTTGGAATGGATTATTTGAAATGAGTTATTGGAAATGGATATACCAGCATCACTAGTTTTTGTTGTTAAAAAGTAATGGAGTCTGGCACACTGTGGATTTTCCTCTCTGACTTTTATACTCAACAAAAGGCGTCGTTCAAATATGCTTAAACTTTCCTCACTAACATAATTAAAAGGAACTTCCAGTTTGCAAGGCAGGCTCGATATTGGAACGGAGGAGACTGTAACAATACCGCACGACTCGTGCCCTCCAGATACCCAGCTCCTTAGATGGATCACGACGAAGGACCCCCGGGCAGCAGCCGCCCGGGAGCCGGGGCTGCGCGCCGGGGCCGGTGCGGACGGAGCCGGGGGCCGCGGCTCCGGGCCGGGCCCGCCTCTCGGCGCAGCCGCGCAGCCGCCGGGGCCGCGGGCGGGCCCTCAGCGAGCGCGCCGGGCGGAGCTGCGGCCGCACGGGCGGGAGCCGAGGTGAGCCGGGGCCGGGCTCTTCTCTCCGGGCGGCCGCTCCGCGGTTCTTCGCGCGGCTCCCGGCCCATCGCCCCCGCGGCCCGTCCCTGCGCCGGCCGGGGAGCGCCCGCAGCCGGCCCTGCCCGCCGGGTCCCGCCGAGCTGCCCGGGCGGAGCGCGGCTGCGGCCCCCGCGGAGCGCTGCCCTCAGGGCGGGGGAGCCCGTGAGGGGGTGCCGGGGGAGCGGCGGGGTCGCGCTGCCCGCCTCCGTCCGGCGGGCTTTGCCTTGGCACAGGCAGGGTACTGACTTTAAGTTCCGTGTGCTCTCAGTCCTGTAGACACGGCCCTCTGAAATTCATGAACCGACATGCTCGGCAGAAGACCTAAAAAGAGCCCTCAGGCAAAGGGCCAGGGAGCTGCAGTTGCAAAGCAGGTAAGGAGGGCGAAGGGCCAGGGAGATGTGGTTGCAGAGCAGGCAGGGAAACCTCCTACTCCCACCGCTCCTCGGGATAGTCTCGTTCAGACCTCTTGCTGCTGTTTTCCTGCAGGATCTCCCATGTGTTAAGAGCATTGCAAGATCGTGGAAAAATTAGATTGTATGGTGCCTGTTTTCCTTCCATCTTTAATGCATTCTTGTTCAAGTAAAAATCTGAGAGGCAGCTGTGGAGGTCTTTGGGGAAGGCACGGTGTTGTAACGCTGTAATCTTTGCATGAGACCTCATGACTCATGCTTACAGTATTTTCTCAGCCGAGCTATGTTGAGATTTAATAATAACTTCAGTGACTCTGTGGAGGTTTTCCTTACATCTCTGGGAAAACAAAAATAAAATCAGCAGAATATCAGATAACAAATTAAGGGATATATATGGGAGAATATTAAGGTGCTAAACAAGAGACAGTTGATTTTAATTTCTCTTTCTCTAGTCATTTTTTCATGTAACGGATAGATGTTGGAGTTTTTTCCCATGATTATTTACCTTTGGATGGAGTTTCAGAAGTCTCGTGGAGAAAAACAATAATTAGTCATGGTTGGCGGGTGTAGAAAGTCAGGCGACAGTGTCAAAATTAGAAATACAGTCAAGGCAAAATTCTGGGTAGAAAACTGACAGAAAAACACTGTAGTTAAAGAATATGTTAGAACCAGAATGGAATTTCAGAAACCTTTGAAAGCAGAATAGAGGCAAGTAACAGGTGGAATAACTGGTAAGAATGTAGAGAAATGTGAAAAGGGATTGTAACAGGTTATTAGGATAGAGAAAATAGCTGAGGTGTTCTCTTTTGGTGATTTCTTAGGAGCCAGTGTTCTCATACTGATGGCAGAATGCTGTAGTTAGTGATCCATAGTGTCACTGTGGCTCCAGTGTGAAAGTTTGCATTTCTCAGAGGTAGTGTATAACTTACCTGAGCAGGAGAGAAGATAAAAGGTGAAAATATCTTTCCTCCTTCTGGGGGAAAAAAAAAGAAACCACGCTCTGAAAAGATAAGACAGTAAATCAAGGATCTGATTAACGTATTTTACTGATTTCTAATTCAATACAGTTAATTATTCAGCCTGTCTTACAGCATGGATAAGTGTTTCTTGAAACAAATGGCTTGTTTGCTTTCAAATTAATTAAGCTTAAAATGTTTTTTTGTTGTGTAGTGTATCAATTGCAAGCTTTTTATAACTTAATTTTTCTGTTTTATTAAACATTACTTCAATACTATTAATTTCATTGGAAATATTCCTTATGGAATGAATTGGGACTTGGAGCTGGAACTGCTGAATTGTGTTCTTGACTTCCGTGGTTGCTGCAGTTGCTTCACTGTCCACACTTGCGGTGTGGTGACGTGCAGATCCTGTGTGCTCCTGGTCCCTTCTGCACACTGATGCAAGGCCCGTGTGTGTTCCATAGAACTTGAATCTTTAGATCACCGTTGTAAATTTTTCCTATTTAAATCTTGTCCTCGCCTTCTTTCTGTTCTGGCCAAGTGTGCTAATACTTTAGTTTTGCCCTAAAGCTGGGTGGTGGATAAGGCAGAGGGTGGCTGACTGATCAGCCCAGTGCCTTGTGGAATGGCAGGGGCAGGATCAGGGCTGGGAAACAAACAGCTGCTGATTTTTAAGTGCTGTTGCTGGTCCTTGGAGCCTGTGTTTCTCAGCTATGTGTTTCACATTCTCCTTTGGCATTACAAAATGGTCCGAAGAGGGGCACAGAATGTTTCTGGGCAGTAGCCACCAGCACTTCCATTCCTACTGGGTTAAAAAAATATATTATTACATTAATTTATAAACTGACAGACAGCTTCTTCCAGCACTTCAGATCCTCGAGACAGAAGGAGATTGCCAACCCTTAGAATAATGATAGCTGATCTTTTTTCCTGTGCTGGGGAGAAGCTGAAGTGCTGCCTCCTTGGCCGTGTGAGGATCAATAAGGGTTTGTGCTTTGGAAAAGTCTGAGGAAAGCTTCAATTACCTCATAGGATGAATCTAATCTTGTTCATTCATGTATATAGAAGATCTTAACATACTTATGATAATTTTTTTTCCTGGGGCAGTTAGTATCTTAACCAGAAATACAGAAACGGTGATAAAATGGCATTTTAAAAGGATACCTTTTGGACTAAGACCCCAGAGATTCCTTTGATGTACTTTGGAATGTTTTGCCACAAGAGAGTGAGAACTCCTACTGTCATATCCTGATTATTGTTATTAATACTTTTGCCTGAGATGTTGTCTCTTAGCTGATGATCTGTGCCAGCCAGTTTGATGGTTTTCTCCAGTGCAGTGTGGGCATGCTGGGTTTTAATGGCTGTGTTTGTTTCTATGGGATTTAGAAACTGATGGAAGAAGACAGAACAGTTCTGTGTTTATAAATGTAGCTTCTTCAAGAGATAAGGGTGAACTCTCTGCAGTGTGCACGTGTCAGACCTGTTGTGTGTGAACCCTGAGTGAATGTTTTTTAGCTGAGCTGTTACAGGCACTGCCCTGAGCTTCCCTGATGGTATCTGCTCCATGAGGCTCAGTAAAACAAACATTTAATTCTACCTTGTTATGTCGGACTATTAAATAAGATTGATTTCAAGAAATGGTTTGTGTAGAGTTTTAAAGGGAATACTTGTGGGGTATAAAGAGTTATGTACTTTACACCAGTTACAGGTGCCTGGTATGCATTGTTGTGGTAATAGAAGTGGTATGAAAGTGAGCTGTAAAAAAAAAATGAACAGAATTCAAAATGCATGAAAATATCTAAATAATCCGTGCAGTGTGACATTTTTGAGTGTCATCTTTGTTCTAACTAGGGTATTTTATTATTCTGTATTGTTATTTTCCCTTGGCTCCAGCTGGGGCTGTTTGTGGATTTCAGTCCTGAAGAGATGCTGCTGGGTGCAGGGGAAGGTGAGGATGATGGGGACCTTGAAGCAGAGCTTGCTGCTATCACAGGAGCAAAAGTGAAAGAAGGAAAACCAAAACCAAAGGTGAAAAGTAAGTTAAAATATTGGAATTTTATTTACCTTCAATAAACGTATCTAAATTTATTATTTATTTTTTTTTTTAAATCACTGGTAGAGGCTGAGTTTGCGACTGCTCTTTCCTTTGCTTTGAAAGGTTTCATTTGTTACTCCATAAACAATGTAAAAGTTTTTTTTGTTGTTGTTGATGCTTTTGTAGATACAGGAAAGAGATCTCTGGTGGCTGGCCCATTTAATGACTAAATTAAGACATGCTTTTTTAGCATATGAAATCATAAAAAGGTGTAGTAGGCGCTAGATGATTTCAGAAGGGAAATTGTGTTTCTTGTGGAGGGTGAGTTGTTTGTCATGTGGTTGTTCTGTTTTTGTTTGAAGAATGAATTTACATAATGAGCATTATATTTTTAGTTACTTGGAGTCTGTAACCAAAACTGAATCCCATTTTCAGAGGCAAATACTGATGCAATTACTTGGAGAATCCTGTAGCTTATGTTATGCAGGTTAGAGTGTCTCTTGGAAAGGACTACCATTCTTAAAAGTTTTAAGTATCTGTTAATTTTGTCTGGTGGTGTTTGCATGCAGCCCTGCAGTGTTTTACAGGCTTGCTGTAATCTGCCATAAAACAAGGCTGCTGCTGCTGCTGTGAGGGACACTCCAGTGAGCATGCTCTGCCTCTGAGCATGTCCCTGTTTGTGGAGCTGCAGGGTGAGCTGGTTCAGGAGCTCCTCTGCAAAAACAAACCCATGTTCTTGTGGGAGCTTTTCAGCTGAACCAGGTTTGCTCCCTGCCTGCCTGAGGCCTGGGGTGGCAGCCAGTGGTTGAGGTGGGACAGGGAAAATGGGACTTAGAGGTGTGTGAGCAGGTGCAGGAAGGAAGGGATAGTGCACCTACAGCCTTATTTGCAGCTCTATAGTAATTTCCCTGTAATATTTGAAGGAACTTTACACAGACCAGTAGAGAAATGAAGGATTTTGAAATGTTTAGGCAAGACAACTCTATAAACACGGTAGCTGATGATGAACAAAGGACATGTTTGTGTCTGAAACTAAATTCTAAATAATTTCTACTCTCCACATTTCAAAATTTTAGTAAACCCGTAAAACTAGTGAGCATAATTGTGCAGGTAGGCATAATAGCAGAACTTCTGCCATTGAACGTAGGTTACTCATGGCTGAAACATGCAGAATAATGTTTTGAGGGTGAATCTGTGTATCAGGAGCTCTTGAATTGTCAGATTTTCAAGGGCTGACTTCCCTTTCACCCTTATCATGTCACTTACTTCGTTGTTTCGGCCTTTTTATTCGAAAGAGGAAAATAAAACTTCAGACTGTGCAAAATTAACATTTACTCTGCCTGACATTTACTGTGTCTTCTAAATGTGTGGTTCAAAAAGGATTTTCCAAAGTAAAGTGCAGCTATTCTGTTTTTTTTTCTTTGGAAGTGTGTGGGTTAGAAGCTCATGGAGGATGAGCAGCTGGCACTGGGGACTCCTGAGAGCTCTCCCAGTGCAGTGGTAGGAACAGAATGCAGGCAGGAAAGGAGGAGCTACAGTGAGGACAGGGGAGAAACAGATCCTGTCTGGGAGAGGGCACAAAAGAGGGTTCCAGTGCAACTCATGTGCTTGGTTCTTGGCCGAGCACCAGGTGCAGTAATTCCCTCCTGGATTACATCCTGGAGCTCTGACTGGGTGTGGGGGAACGGCCTCCTCCTCCTCCAGCAAAAGCTGCACTCTTGGAACATCTTAAGCACAGAGATCCCTGCTCTCTCTGATAAGTGCCAGCTGGGCAGCCACTCACGTGTTTGAAATTGTGGCCTCATCTTGCTGCATGGGATTAGAGCTGAAAAACCATCTGAGGAGGCTTGATTAGATTTTTTGCCTCTACTGCAGTTTCTGCTCAGCCAGTTGCTGGGTTGGATATGGCCTGCAGTCCAAGTTTTGCTAAGGGTCAAATTTATGAGTAATGTGTTTGGTACAAATACTGAAGCACTGAGGGGGTGAATTAGATTGTTTGAACAGAAACAGTTTTGTACCTGGGTTAATTTTCAGCTGATTCAGCAGGGAGTGAACGGGATCCGTTTAAATTGGCTGTAAAGCTCTGTCCTGGAGATCTGTATTTTCTGCAGCTTTTGCTGCCACTGGTGAGTCACAGTCATGTGTCTGCATAGGGAAGTATCAGAGGCATTTACGTGGACAGTTGGCATTTGTGGGCAAACAGCCTCACCTTTGAGAGTATGTGGGGGAAGTTGGGAGTTGAGGAAGATGTGGTTGGCACAGGATGAAGCACAGATGAGAACTCAGCAGTGAGGAGTTAAGTCAAGTTTTCAAGATGAAGACCAGAAGCAAAATTGCAAAATGAGGGAGCCAAGAAAAATTTGGAAAAGGCTGAA
Organism: Chamaea fasciata; assembly: GCF_029207755.1. Lineage (NCBI taxonomy): Eukaryota > Metazoa > Chordata > Aves > Passeriformes > Sylviidae > Chamaea > Chamaea fasciata. The sequence goes on along the minus strand of NW_027094095.1, from coordinate 27,010,114 downwards.
TCTCATCATCATGAGACAGCAGTGCAGAAAAGTGTCTTACTGCCTGCCTTGACTGCCACAGCAGAAACACCAGTGCTGCTTTTCCTGGGTGCTCACTTCCCAGGCTTTGCCCTTTATCCATCATCACACTCTCAGTTACCTATGACACTGTGCAATAAAGGGGGCACAGGAGGGGAAGTCAATGCTCTCTTTCAGCTGGTAGCAGCTCCCTCAGGATTTATACCCAGTGACTGCATAAACTTTGGGTTTATGGCTCCTTGGGATTTCCTTTTACAGCTCCTCTGCCCATGGATCATATTGAAAAGATGGCTGCAGAGTGTATGAAGGACCTGAATGAAGATGGAGAGGAAGATACAGATGATGACGACTTGGAGAAAGATACAGACCTATTGGTATGCCTAACTGTTAGCAAACAGTTTTAGTATGTTTTTTTTGTTGTTGTTTGGGGGTTTGTTTGTTTGTTTTAGCAGAACTGCATTTAGCAAAAATGTCTGTTAACTTTGTGGTGAGAAGCTAAAACATTGCAAAAGCACCATTAGATGCAGGATCCATCCCCCTGCACAGCAGAGTAAGAGTTTCCTAACATTTATATGTGTGGGAGTCTTAGAGAATTGAGGGAAGAGCAGGAATCCCATTCCATGTCAGCTGATGAAAGACAGCCAGGGACAGTCCCCTTAAAGTGATGTCTGCCACCATTTTGCTGCTGCTTCAGGTAGTACTTGGCCTGAGAGAACACCTCAGAAAGTCTTTGTTGTTTCAGTGACTCATCTAACTGGCAGGATTTAGGGAAGGAGTGTTAAGCAGTGGTTTTGACTGCCATTGCTAGTAGAGGCTTTTTGGAGATTTGAGATTTAGGTTTGCATAATCTTTGTAAAAGTACTTCTCTGAACTTCTTCAGCTTGAGTGGTGATCCTGGGGCTGCAGTGTGGCTTTTCAGTGGTATCTGGGACCAGTTTAAATTAATAATACAAAATAAAATTGAATTTAAAAAGGACTAGAATAGAAGATCTTCAGACTCTTCACTTGGGTTCAGGATCTGTCCAGAGCTTTTGACACTTGAGACTTGATTTTACTTTTGTCTTTTGAGGACAAAGAAAATTTTGAGGAAAAGCCTTTCGTTGGCTTACTTTTACCTTAGGCAGAGCTGCAAGAAGTTCTGGGGGAAGAAGGTGAGACAGAAAGCCGTGAGGATGAAATGACAGCAACAGAGCCATCCCCAGCCGAACCAGAGGATGAACTACCTGAACTGCAGTCACCGGTAGGAATGAGCTTCGTGTTTCTGACAGTTTTGCTCAATCACTGTTGTCATGTGGCTTGTATGAGGGTCATTATCAAGAATATAGGGAAGTCTTGTCTTCCAAGGAAGAAAAAACTACACTATTGCTATTTCCTCTGGGGAAACCAGTGCTGTCTGGGTGCAGGTGATCCTTTAACTTTGTTCCAAGGATGAATGCTAATGTTAGCATAGAATTGAAGAGGTAAACAATTGGAGTCAAGCATGTCTTGTCCCTCATTTTACATAGGAGCATGCAGACTGCAGTGCAGGTTTCTAGAGCTCATATCTTCTCCCTAAGAGTACTGGGCAATGTGCTGAAATTGTGAGACATGATAACTCAGGATATCTGACATCGTTTTAGATTTTTTAGCAGTAGCATTATTATCTGTCCCAGCTTTATTTGTCAGTCCTCATGTAGTCAAATCCTTTATTCAGTCACTGCATGTTTCTGTTGTGTGCCGCAGATTCCAGTGCCTTGTACATTGGGCCCATTAGTAAATGGGATTGAGAGGGTTTCTATAGAGATAATGGCAGTAATTGCATCAGGAGCCATCTGCAGGGTCTCTCTGGCTGTGGAGAGTTTGTAAGTAGCTACTCATGACTTAGGCTGCTTTTGTCACTGAACTAATTCCAACCTGTAGGAGGAGGAAAAAGAGCTCTTGTTGTAAAACCAGGTTGAAGCCCAGAAGGGAGCAAACTAGCATGGTTTAAAACTAAGAAAAGAATAAGTCAAGATTTGTGCCAGAATACCCCTTCACACCCTCTGTTGTGCGGGGTTTGAGAGACTTTAGTGTTCTCCTCACCTACTCACCGACCACATGGCTCCAATTACCCTGTGAGTGAGAGTTTCCCAAGTTTCTCCACCCATTCTTCTCTGTGAGGCTTTTGAGAGGGCGCCGAGGTGGATGCAGGGCCCGTTAGCTCAGCACAAACGCTCCTCTGTGTCAGGGGCTGTTCCTCCCTGCGCTCACTTCACGGCACTCTGTGTGTGTGTGCGTTTGTGTAGGAGAGGAGTGTTTGTTTTTCAGTGCGGTGGGAAAACTCGTCTAGCTGGATGAAATAAGTTTTCTTGATTTGTTTTATTGTTTTTTCTGAGACCTCCTCACTTCCTGCTGTTACCAGTGAGCTACAGCAGACGCTGGAGGGGAGGATTGCTGACTACAGGACGGCGATTTGCAACGCGAAGGAGTCGGGGGAGGGGGCCAAAACTCGGCGGTACGAGAGAGGCCTGAAGGTGAGTTGGGATGGTCAGGGTGTGAGTGAGGGTGAGGCAGAGTCAGCTCTGAAGTGTGGTCTTCCAGCTGTGTGTGTGTGTTGACAGGGGAGTAAAACCTTCGTGTGCTGCCTGGTGTTACTTTAAAAACATTTGTTGTTACTGACTACCCACCTGATAGAGCAAACAACCCAGATAAGGTGAGGCTTCAGCTGCCTTTTGTGTGTCAGCTTTGTTTCTGTTGAATGTGGCAGGTGGTAGCTGGAGGCAGGGTTTGTGGTACATGCTGAAGTTAAACCCACCTGCCTGGATCTGAGTTTGACCTGTGGTGAGTGCTCAGTGTTACCTTGAAGCAAAGTTTAGGAGTTTTCCTAGCACATACACCTTGCAGTTCATCACTGCTGCCTTCCCTTAGGTACTAACCTTCCACTCACTTCTGTCAGACAGAGGGAGGTGTTGCCTTTCCCTGGGTGTGTTGGCTGTGCTTGGAAGGGAATGGAGCAGCATTTTTGATGTAGGCAATTAAGAACTGCAGCAGAGAGCAGTCTCTCCAGCCTCTCGTGGTCCCAGGCAGGTGGCGTGCTTGCAGTGAGCTGCAGTGCTTGTTTACTGCTGGGCAGGGCCTTTCTCTCCCCTTGCTTTCAGCAGCTCTCCTGCATCACCTCAGGCAGCAGCAGAGCTCTACAGCTCAAGGCTGTGCACTGGGGCAGGATGTAATGGCTCGCTGGCTACCAGCTGTCTTGGGGTGCAAAGGGAACAACTGAGGCCAAACTCAGGGAAGAAAAAGCGAAGAAAAGATGTCTGTGAGTGTCCACTGCCTGCCAGCTCTGACAGGAATGTACAGGAAACCACCTGGCCTTTCTGAGAGCCACAGGGATGGGCAGACCAGCTATTCCATCCAGTAATGAGCTTAGTGCATCGTGCCACTTCCTTTATTTCTCAGGGTAGGGAGTTTCCCTCTGCCTAAGCAGTGTAACTGAGGATAATAGACCAGATCTCACTTCACAGCTCTCAGCTACTTAATTAGCAAAATTGCATGTCAACAAATGGTGCAGAGTTCTCTGTTACATGTCATTCTTGGAACTGTGAACTTCAGTCTCAGTCTGTCACCCTCACGTGGAGAAGAGGGAGAGGATTGGTCTGAACTCCAGTCTCACATGCAGTCATTTCAAAGTATCTCTGCCACTGTTACTCAACAGGTCAAACAATGCCATGACTAAACAAAAACAGCAGTGATTCTGGCACTGATGAGATTTTGTTGTTGTTGTCTTTCTGTGCTTCCATTTCAGTTTCTTTGGAAGATGAAAGAAGTAAAACTTTTGTTTTGGCTTGAAGTACATGGTGGTCTTTTGTCTGAACCTCAAATTAAATTTTAAAACTAAAAATACCGAGGAAGGTAATATTTGGGGTGGAGGAGGGGTTTTAAAGAGTGAGCAGCGGTTAACCCAGGTTAGAGATGGTGAGAGCTCCTTACCATAGGTGATGCGCTGAGGCTCCATTTCCTTTGTTACTCTTTAATGGCTTTTCTCATTGCATTAAATAGGTTAGCAGTCCCCTTCCTTCCCCAGATCCATGTAGGCAGTGACACTTCAGAATAGCATATTTTATTGTATTTTAAAGATGCACAAAATCCATCTACAGTTGGTTAAATGGCTTCCTTGGTGACTTTCTGTGACAAAGCTGAGTGGATCACATCAGCTCTCCAGTAATTCTGGGTGCTGAGGCACCTGCAGTTACCTGCTTTGGGTAACAAGGGCTTTGCACTGTGTTGCTCTGGTATCTGGACATCTTTCACTGGCACTGAAGTTCTTTCAGAAAAACAGGGAGCTGAAGGGCAGCAGTTTGTGGTGGTGTGTGTGACAGAGCTTGTCATATATAAGGGGATGAATTTGTCTTCTAATTGTTTATGCTAGTAACACGTTTGATGAAAATGCCTATTGACTCTGTTGTTTCTTCCATGCCAGACACTGGAAACCATGCTGGCTGCAGTGAAGAAAGGCAAAAAAATCAATGAGGAAGAAATGCCACCTCCTGTTGCAACTGGAAAGAGTTCTTCTTATGTACCTCAAGCCATGGGAGCAGAGCTAGAGAAATCAGGAGATTCACCAGAGAATAAAGCTGAGTCTGCTGCAGATGATGAGCAGAAGGCTTCTCCTGAGGCAGGGGAGCATTTGGAATCAGAGTCTCTGCAAGGTCATGCTGCTGCTGTTCCTGCTGTGGAAACAGGTACAGTGATCTGAGAAGAGAAGCAGTTGCAACCCTGTTTCAGTGCTGCATCCTCCCTGATGTTTGTGTTGTATGTAGCAAAGCGCTGCTTATGTTGGAACTTCCCTGCTGAATCTCTCAGAGTTGTCCATGGAATGCTGAGTTTCTGGCAGTGGAATCAGTTATTGTTTTAGAGCTCTTCTGTGCACTGGATCAGTATCCCTAACTTCTCCTGTGCCTCAGTTTCTCCTTCATTATTTGACATATGGAGTTCCAGCCTTTAAAGAGTTTTGAGATGCTGACCTAAAGACCTAATATTTTTTCTTTAAATTGGGATAAGTGGAATTCTTATGTCAGATAGGACTTGTGGAGACTGGAGGAAAAAGGATATTTGTAAGATGGCTGTTGTGACTTAGAGCAAAAGGGGACAAATGTGGGTTTGCATAGATGGATGTAGCAAGGGATGCAAACCTTGTGTGCTCTGTGTCAATCTCAGCATTGTCTCATTCTCCCAGATCCCCAGCACAGCGGCACACGAGCAATCCTGCTTAGGAGGCAGAAGGAGTATAAATTAGCAGCTCTAAAAGCCAAGCAGCAAGGGGACCTGGAGAAAGCAAAGGAATACATGAAGGCAGGCAAGGTATGCACTCAAGAAATCCCAAATGCTGAACATACCCTGTGCTGTACCCACATGCATTAAATGTCACATATTTACTGTGGCAGGTCTTGGACAGACCAGAATAAACCTTTTGTTTTTTCCATGTTAGAAATTTAATGTGGTGTTGGAAGCTTTGGACAGTGGGCAGCCAGTAGACCTCCAGAATATGCCTCCATCTCCTCAGGGTAAGGTTTGCCTTCAGGAAACCTTTTCAGAAGTGTCTCTGTGCTGTAATGGAATGATTCTGCATTTGATTGCAAAGCTATTAAAAGAGCTGGAGATCGTTTAGGAGTGAGGCTCACTGCATGTTCTCAGTCTAATCAAGACCAATGAAGCGAAATGAGGTATCATTACTTATATTGCAGTTACCCTCTGTGAATTACAAGTTCAAACAAGTATTGATGTCTGATATTCCTGGTTTTATAAGTGTAGATAATAGCAGCCAGTATTTGAAGTGGAAGGGAAAGAAGGATAATGGCACATTCTTAAAATTTACTGTAATATTTGATGGTGCTACGTGCTTCAACTAAAGTTAATAATGTTCAGATTAACAAACAGATTGCAGTGCACTGAAGTCTAATTTTTAAAGCAAATTATCAATATTAAAGGTACCTCAGTCCTCGTGAGAGAGGGTTTGGTGGTTTTTTAAGTAGATGCAGTATCCCCACCAATAATTAATACTTGGTCTTTGTATCCCAGTGTTTTAAAAAACTTATTTTAGTAGATTATTTTATTCCAAGAAACAAAATGACAGGTTATTTCACTAAATGGTGAGATTCATGACTCACGTTTGCTGATCACTAAATGACATTGCAAAAAAACTTCACCCAGGGCATAACCTTGCCTTAAAAAGTGCAAGATTTTTGCAGTGAATAATCTTCTAGTTTTATCTTATACAATACTAGAAACTGGAGTTTCTGAATAGATGATAAGAGTTTCTTCCCTTTTCCAGCACATCTTTTGTTACTAGAATATTTTAGTCAATTAGCAGACTTGTTCACTCTTTCCATCTGCCAAGATACCAAGTTATATTTTGGGGAGAGAATTCTTAGAATACTTGAACTACTTTTACTTTTTTTTTTTTTTTCCCCCTCAAGCAGCCCTAACCAAAATTAAATCAGCATTTGAGATTTTCTCTTATAAAGCATGTTCTGTGGGTAAGGGGAACCTTAGACTTAGCTAGCCGTGGAGATATTGTTTGGAAGCCAAAAAGCCTTCAGGAAGATGATGTGATCAAATTGATGGTTTTCTGGGTGACGTGCAGCAGTAATTGCTGTATATGGAACATTCTGTGAAACTTCCTGCTTTCCCTCCTTTGCAGATCTTGAAAGCTTAGGGCATGTACAGGATGCATCCAAGCAAAAAGTACCACCTCGGGTTGGAAGTTCCCAGGATCTTGCAACACCTGAACCTCAGACCCAAGAAGCTTCAGGTAGGACTTTTGCATTTCTCTAGTAAATCATAGAAATAGCACAACTGGGAAACACTTTAAGGTCTGACCTCTGCCATGAACTGGAGCAGGACTGAGTAAACCTGGCTAATGTTCCTGAGTATTGTTTGCTGCTGATCCAGTCTACTTCTGCTCTGGATCAGTGATGGAACTAAAAGTTAATAAACTTCCTTTAAAACAGCAGTGTTCATAGTGAAACTTTCCAGTGATGTTCTCTGAGTAAGGGGAGGAGAAAGGCAGCTTTTTGTTTTGTGTGTTTTGAAATCTCTATGATGTGGCATTTAACTGTGTGTGTGGTTTGCAGAGTCCCTGCAGCAGCCCAGGACGGTGCTGGAGGCGTTGCAGCAGCGGCTGGAGAAGTACAGGGCAGCAGCAGCTCAGGCCAAAGCCAGCGGGGACGATCGGAAGGGCAGGATGCACGACAGGATAGCCAAGGTAAAGCTCAAGTGTGGCCCTTTGCAGCCAGCAAAGCCATTTGAATTAGTTCTCTTGCTGAAGACTTTTCCAAGGCTGAAATAATTTGTGTATTGTCTCTCTGTTTGAAAAGAGGTCCAGTGGGGAAGCTGGAAAGCATTCGGAGGAAGAAATAGAGACAATGCACATATTGTAGTAAAATACTGAGTCTTGTACAGTGTTTATGCTGGTTAAATACAGATGATTGCTAATTCACAGTCAGCTCTGTTTTGTCTTACTGGGTGCCTTTGATTGCAGCAATACCAAGATGCCATAAGAGCCCATAAGGCAGGGAGAAAAGTGAATTTTTCTGAGCTACCTGTTCCTCCTGGTAAGTGTGAATGTAAAACGTCCTAATCCCTAAACTTTTGTACACTTGCTAGGCTCTGAAGGGGCCGTACAGATATTGCCTGCTCATCCTGTGGAACAGCTCCTCCTTTTTCTCAGTGAGTAGCTGGCCTTGCTGTTTGATGGTATTGTGAAATTTTTTATTAATATTCTCTCAAACGCTGACACTAGTGAATATTCCTGCATATGGGAACTTAAAACTGGCACTATTTGAAAAGTGCAGGGCATCACAACAACTTCACCATAGGCAGGTGCTAAAAATGTAACTTGTCTATCCTCTGTGTCAGCCCTCCTAGAGGAAAGACTAAATTTGGGTTATATTGCCTTCTTAGTTTTGCTGGAAAGAGATTTTTAAAAGTGAAAAAATTTTCCTGATGTCCCCCATTCTGCTGATTCCTATCAGGAGCCTCAGAATTTGATACCTAAATAATATATCTCCTTGTAGTACCTTGTGACATCAAATCAGCATTGCAGCTCTCCTTGCTGGTAAAAGTCAGCAGAGATGAAGCAAATCATGCCCGTGGTCACACTGAGGCAGTAGCAGAGGCAGCAGCTGAGCCTGTTTCTTGAGATGCTGTATCCTGTTTGTTCTTCTTCAGAACACTCAGTGCTGTGTCTGGAAAAGTTTGGGCAAGGTCATCTGTGAATGCTCTGCCTGTCATTTGCATGATACCATTTCTCCCCTAGGAAACATCTTTCCTTTTATCTTGGGCCTGATGTGTTCTTCTGGATACACTCGGCACTGCAAAGCAGGGTTTTTCAAGTTAGAGGATAGAGATGGACCTTGTGGTGTTTTTGTCACAGTCAGATGTGACAATGGCAAGCACTGCAGTGGTGGTAGAGGAGGCACTGCCAGCTCTGACAGGTCATGTGTGGTTTTGAAGGTTTCCTGCTTTGAAGCTGTCCCTGAAAGGCAGTTTAGCATCCCTTTTTGCAGAATGTGATCCCTTTCTTGGTAAATACCAGTTTCTGCAGGAGTGAGGTACTCCATATTTGTACCTCTGGAAATACGGGGAACTGCTCAGTGTCCTTGCACATCAGCTGTGTGGTTTTCAGCCGTCATTCAGAGGCCACGTGATTTACATTGAAGACAGTTATCAGGCAGTCACTGAAACCACCAGGGAATTATCCTGGGGTGGCAGTGCCCTTCATGGCATCTGGCTGGTGACAAGTACCAGCCTTGGACTCCCTGGAAACAGAAATGCTGCTGAGCAATGGATCAAATCTCACACAGGGCAGCAGCACAGGATTCTCTGTTCTGCCTGCCTGAGTACCTCGAATTTGTGCTGTAGCAGCCATCTCTAGGTTTAGAAGCAATTTAGTCACTGTTTCTTAGCACTTCTCATGAGACTGGCAGCAAGAATACTTGTTATATATTAAATGAGAAAAGTTCTTACCAGACATTTTATAGTAATGGCTCTGGGTCTCTGTTCTCTGAAGCTGACACTAAACTGGTCATGTGGCAGTGAGTTTATCTTCCATCATCAAGCCTTCCTCCCATCCTTAAGAGGATAACAAAACAATGAAGAGCATTATTATTCTTCATACACTTCTCATTTAACTCCTCTGATTCCGCCTTAGTTTGCTACCTCTGCATTGCAGTACCTTTTCAGCAGAGTGTGTTACCCAGCTGTCAGCAGTGGATTGTTTATTACTCTGGGGGTAGCATTGATTTTCTGCTGGGCTATGTGCCTGCTGAAATGAGGCAGCAGTGAGGGGGGGAAAATGAGACTCAGTTCTCTGCTGGTTCTGGGGGCATCCCTACTACTGAAATCTTGAGGTTGTGAGATTGCTCGGCTGGCTGCCAGTTGCTCACCTTGGAAAATGCTCAGTTACTGCATCATTTTACTATCATCCACTTAAGCTGGGTATCTGTGAGAAATCTGATCTTAAGCCCACCAACTCAGATCTGATTTAACAAGGCTTTTTGGCCTTGGCCTCAGTCTAGTTAGACTGAACTCTAAAATACATTAGATAATAGGTATTTGGATAGAAACAGCTTTAAAGTAAACAAGTAATCCATGGAAGACATACCGTAGGGCTTATGCAACTCTCTCTTCTGTGTTCCTTTCCTTCACAGGATTTCCCCCTCTTCCTGGTGTTGCAGCAACAGATGGTGGCAGCACAATCGCTGCTGTCCTGGAGAGTGCCAGCAAACTGGCAAACATGGAGGAGAATGATGAAGAGGAGGAGGTTAGTGTTGCCTGGTAGGATGTGTAAAAGTTCAGTTGTCATCTCTTGTGGCATGCAGAGGTGAGGCCATTGGATTTCCAGGTAAGGGTACTGTGGTGAAACACATTTCCCAAAAGTCTGAGGAGTACAGGATCTCAGTAGTAATTTCAGTTTCCTTTATAGAGTAGGGGAGAGAGATGAGATGTTATTACAGTCAGTACCTACAGAGCCTGTGAGTGCAGGGTTTGGCTCTTTCATAGCTGTCTTATATGTAGATATTACTTTCAATGCAAACACTTCAGATCCTCACCACTTCTTCACATTGCTCTAAAGTACTTAAGTCTGCACTTTTATCCTGCATCCCAGTAGCTTCCTATGTTTGTTCTTCCCCAGGATGTTCAACACTTACTGCTTTTTGTCAGGCTGCACCAGCATTTAGACTTTGGTTTGATTTCTGTCTCTCTCTGGATTTGGCTGCTGATTGATTGTGCCTTCAACTGGAGTAGCTTTTAATGGAGAGAATTCCTGGATGATTTTCTGCATGCCTTTGCTTTTTTAAAAATCACCGCCTTGTTGAACATTCCTTTTATTCCATCTATGACTTGCATAGGTCAGCTGCCCGCTGGTCTGACATGGCTCATAAACCTCCAGAAGTTAAAATTTGCTGTCTGGAATGCAGTGCTGCCCTCAAAAGGGATACCCAAAGGCTGATACAGTGATAACCATGGTTGTTGATACTTGAGATGCTGTCCTCAACCCTAGAATAGATTTAATGCATTTATTATGCAATTCTTTTTGTTTTGCTAGAATGAGCCTTTGCCCCAGGCCCCAGTTGCCAAGAAGCCAACTCAGGTTGTTAAGCCAACTCCAGTTCCATGTGCTGCGGCTCAGGAGAGCTCTCCTGAGCACCTGAAACGAGCGGCATCACCCTCCACCCTGGACAAGGCAGAGTCAATGGATCTCCCTCCAGCTGGTAAGTGAAAGGATCACCATTCCCAGTGCTCCACTTGCAAGTTGTTTGCTCTAGTTTGGTGAAGACTTTATCATTCTGATTTAGGTGTGAGCCTGTCAATGTGTGTCATAGATTTCCTCTGACAGGAGCCTCAGTATGTGTGTGCTGGAGGGCAGACCCACACCAGCCATGCAGCTTTATTTCACAGAGACAGCATGTATAATTATAAGGCTGATTAGGTTTTTAATTAATTTTGATGTAACAAGTGTATCGATTCATAATGTTTAACTCTGCTCACAGCTGAACTCTCCATACACTCTAATTAAAGGGGACAGATTGCCAGTGTGAATTATTCATTGATCTAATGGAGCTCCCTCCATCAGACAGAGATCTCTGCCTGGTGCTTCACCCAAGGATCTCAGGCTGGCAGTGCAGGCAGGGCTTCATCAATCTCTGCTCTTGCCTTGCTGAGATCACTGAGCAGTTGTGTGTACAAGGTGAACCGTACGGATAGTAAGGGACAGCCACCACCTCACAGTGTGGTTTGGGCACACACAAGCAGTGCTCAGGCTCTTGCTGATGCCTTGGCTGTTATCCCGTTCTCCTTCTCTTCAGCCCTGGGTAGTTCCCTCAGGATGAAGTAGAACTGCCTGGCTGACTAATGCACTGACCTGGTATAATGTAAAGGAATCTTACTGGTGTGGTTGTCCTTACTGTTTTGGCAAGGAAAGAAGAGACTCAAGCATTAATAAGAAACTAAGAGAACAAGGGATTACAAAGAAGCAGAGGTAATATGTCTGTGTGGGCCTGCACGTTGGTTCATGTGGGTTCTTTTCTGCTACATCAGGAGAGAGGAAGGAAATTACTCCAGAGGATGCTCATGATATTTGCTGGTTTTTAGAAGTTAACATGGAGAGCTGAAAGTTTGGATTCAGCTTCTCCCGTGGACCAATCAGCTGTGCTGGAGTCTATCTCAGGCCTGCAAATTAGGGGCTGTAATAACTCTTGTGATACTTGTGAAGTGCTGGGAGGTTTTTTTGATGAAGGATGCTGTTCTAGCAAGTAGCTTGTTTCTTTTTTTAATGTTTGAAATTGAAAGTGCCCAAGAAACAGTTGAGTGCAGTACAGAAATGTCCCGATTTGACATCTGTACTTTCACTGATCTTTTCCTGGCTGTAAGATGAGTGAATGTTCCTGTACAACTGTTTTTCAGTTAGGGAACAGCTGGAATTTCTGGAGAACAGGAAGAAGCAGTACCTGAAGGCAGCCATCAAAGCAAAGAGGGAAAACAACCTCGAACAGGCGAAGACGTATCTCAGAACAGCAAAGGGCCTTGACCTAAAGATTGAGCAGGCAAAATCTGGCAAAACTGTTGATATTTCCAAGGTTAGTAGGACTGTTAATAAGCTGCTTGTTCCATATTCTTGGACATCTAAGTGCTTACTTTTCCTTATAAAGGCTCTGAAATGTGATGTTCTTGTGTGGCAGCTGCCATCACCTCCTACAGATGATGAGGGTGATTTCATCTTCGTACACCATGAAGATGTCAGGCTGTCACAGAAGGCAGATGAAGTTTATGCACAGCTTGTAAAATTGCTGAAGGACCAACATGAGGTGACCATTTTATATTTTTTAGAAATGTTTGAGTTTCTTTTGTACATTTCTCTGGAGTTTATTAATGTTATAATCCCATCATTGCTCCAGTGGGGCCTTTTTTTTTTTTTTTCTTTTAAAATACTTTTGATATTGAGTGTCCTAAAATGGAGAATTTTCAGAGCTGGATTCTATGGCTAGTTGAAGCCAGAGGGTGTGCTTGAAGGGTTGGGACTAGCAAATTATCAGTGTTAAATATGAGCACTCCAGTTTGAAAATAGCACCTGAATATTAAGACTAGCCCTAAGGTGAACCTCATATCTACAAATCAGGTAATTAAAAAGTAATAGGGAGAACAGCTCAAACAAATGCTGTGTGTTGGACTTGAGGAAGGGGGTGGTGAATGTCCTTGAGTGACTTGGGAAAATGCCTGGTTTTTCTTAAATTAGGTTATCATCAACCTCAGAAAACTCTGCCAGTCATGAAGCTGTGCGTGAGGATCACTGAGTGAATCTGTTTGGTTTTGTTTGTGTTGACAGAGGTGTTTGCAGTACTCCAAGCAGTTCATGCATCTGGGAAACGTAGCGGAAACAACTCGGTAAGACCCAGTTCCTGCTCTCAATCATCCCCCAAAGCAGTTATTTGAGGTTGAGTCTGCCTGACTCACTAAAGATGTTGGGGTTTGAGTTGGTAAGTTTATCCTTGTGTGGAAGGGTTGGGACTGTGGTTCCTGCATCTCCACATTGCTCTCAGCTCTGGCTGGGGGTTACTCTGTGCTCTGTTTGATTTCCAGCACGTGTGGTTTTTTTACTGATTGTTTTTTCCTTTTTTTACAGGTTTGAGAAACTGGCCCAAGGTTGTAAAAAGGATATGGAGATCCTACAGCTTGCACGAGCACAAGGAATGGATCCTCCAAGCCATCACTTTGAGGAAAGAACCTTTAAAATGATAAGGTGAAGAAAAACAAAAGGATTTCTCAGGCAGGCTGGAATGACTTTCCTGGTCTTTTGCCCTTGTTTAGGGAATTCTGGGCTTTGGCAAACTTGGGTGGCATCCAGGATTAGGCTCAGCATTCCTGAAAGGATACTCTCAACAACTTAAATACAGAGAAGTTGTTCTCTAAATTATCTTGCTGATTCTTTTGTTTTCAGAATGCCTCCAGCTTCCCCTCTTATATTCTGTTACTTCAGCCATTCCTCCTTCCTCTGTGTTTTTCCTTCAATCCTCTTGCCTCCTGGGCTTTGTTCCTGGCCTCAGAGATATTTTTAGCTCTGTTTGTGCTCTTGCCTTGCTCTGCTGTATTTTGTGGAGATGATCTCTGTAGGAGTGCACTGTTGAAAAAGCTCTGACAAATAGCCATGGCATCCTGGTCTGGCAGTGGATCAGCTGATGGTGGCATGAATGTGCTTTTTTCAGAATGTCTTTCTGTTTTCACAGGATATTTTCTGATCTCAACAGCACAGAAATGCACCTTCTTGTTGTCAGAGGGATAAACTTACCAGCCCCACCAGGTGTGTACTCAAAAGGGCACATGGGCTTTTTTCCTCTTGAGTGGGTAAGAAAAGTAATGGGGAATAAAGTTTCTCTATCTTGAAGGCCACTTTAGGAGCCAGCACTCATTAAAACAAAGTACCCACCTTTTGGGCTCATGCCCCCTCAAAACCTTTAAACAGTATTTTTAAAAAAGCAGACAGGTGAATAAAGAGGATGTGGGTTCTGTCTGGACAGAGAGAACTTTAAATTTTCCTGGGTTCACTCATAGCTGGGTCACAGTTAAGGTTTCATTTTTGTCTCCTGTTTTGTTACCAGTGCCTGCCCACGAGTTGTATTTTGACCCTTCAGTAGACAGGGTTTGCTCCTGCCAGTGTTACTGCTTTTAGCCTCTTGTTCCTGGGAGCTTGTAAACCATCTGTGCCAAACTGTCGTAGGACTAACAGCATAAAAAACCCCAGGTGTTTTCCTTTGGATGCCAGCTTTCCGTGGATTTTGGTTTGATGGATGGGTTTTTCAGTTGTCAAGGGGCAGGTCACGAGTCCTACTGTAAAACAGTTGGGTGCTCTTGAGAATCCTGCTCAACATGACAGCATGACAGATGCAATGACAGTGTCTGTACTGGCTGTTGGGATTGGCTGGTTGTTGTCTCACCCAGGTGTGTCACCAAGAGATTTGGATGCGTTTGTGAAGTTTGAATTTCAGTACCCGAGTGCGGTGAGTGTGTTGTGCCTCTTCTGCCCCTCAGTCTGTCTCCCCTGCCACTGCACGAGCTTGTGAGGGCTCCAGGGAAAGGGGAACACTTGTAGACACCCTGCTTGGATCTACATTAAAGCAGATTTATTTTTCTGAGAAACAGAACTGCTGAGCGTGTTGGCTGCAGGTTTGAGCTTTGCACCTTTCTCTCGATGCTCTCCACCCTTACCCTTGGCAGGTTCTGTGTCAGCAGCACTCCCAGTGCTAAGCTGTGCCCACCTCTTCCCCCTGAAGGCACAATCAGGCTCTTTCCAATGTCGGCAATACGTGTCAAAGTTCATTTCTTTCAGGGGTACAAACACACCAAACACCAGGGCACACAAAGTTGTTGCCAAGGGCCACCTTAGATGTGATCTCCCTAAGTCCTCTTGGGTTAAAAAAATCAAGCTTTTAAAGGCATTGCATTTGAGCCTCTGTAACAATTGTAGAAATGGATTGAAAGAGTTAATCTTTGTCGTCAAATAAATGGTGATTTAATTAGCAAATATATATAAATATGGAGAAAGGACTTGGACCACGCAAGTTTCTTGCCCTTACTGATTAACACTTGTGTGTATGTGCATGTATGTATGTGTATGTATATAAAAATATGTATACACATATGTATTACTTCTTTCCTTGGAATTCCCCAGTGTCATCCTGTTCCTCTCACCTTTAAAAGCAGTCTCTGGCCTAAAAAATACTCAAATCTTAGAGCTAGAAGGGCTTCTGAGGAGGGACTGACTGGTCTCTTACTGTCAGTAAGAGTCCTGGGGCTTTGCTGTTCTGTATGTAGGGCAAAACCAGACCTTGCTCCTGCAGGACTGAGGCTTAGCCCTGGGAGTGTGCAGAGCCTAGGCTTCTACCTCCCAATAAATCTTGGAAATTGGTGATGCTCAGACCAGGTTTGTGTTCAGCTTTGAGTGATATGAGGCCTTAATGAAGGAGTAACTCAGTTAGGGTGGCTGAAACCAGAACTGGTCTGTATGAATAATTTTCTGGGGAATGAGTAAGAATCAGCATAGTTCCTTTTAATCTATTTTCCTTTGTTTAAAGAAAAACCAGATCTCTACTCCATAGCCAACAGTCAAATAAATATACCACCTTTCTCCTTTATAGCTGAAATCAGTTTTGCAAAGTAGCTGCAATAATTAGGCCACACTGTCCTTGTTCATTCCCCAGAGATTTAGTTTGTACTCCACTTCAGGTTAAAAGTTAATTCATTTTGGTGGCAGATTGATTGTCAGGGAAAATAATAGTAGGCCAATTCCCTGAATGATTTGTGATGAATTCCGTGTGTAGCTCATTATTCCAGCTAATGCAGGAGGAACAGAATTACTGTGTCGTGGAAGGTGCACGGTTTGTCATGGAGTTCAGCAGCCCCAGTCAGTAACTTTATGATGATTGGATTGAATTGACTGTGACTGTGTAGATTATCTATGGCTCTCATATTTAATGTAATGTTTGGGCTTATTTTTTCTCCAGTATTATCCTTGTTACCACAGTGAAATCCAAGTATTTTAGTCTTGAATATACCATGACTCTTCTTATTTAGATAACCCCTAAAACCTTACAGTTCTGCTATAGTCATAAAATAGAGCTGGCAATAAAAATGGTCACTAGTCTGTTTTCAAACAATACCTGACAGTTTTATGTAATGTCTGTCTCTTTTTTTGGTAGGAACAACCTCAAAAGAGTAAAACACCTGTCATTAACAATAACAATTGTCCAGGTGAGTCCTTTTTTTCTGGGACAGCAGGAAAAATGTTGCACCTTGGGAATTCCTGGACAATACAGTCTGGTGTCAGATTGTGAACCAGGCCAGAGATCCTCCCCCTACCACCTTTTTCCTTCTTTCTTAGGAAAGGGTTTGTGGGGTGGTGAAGTCCAGTTGCATTGGCCATTTCTTCCCCCTCATCCCAATACTGGTGGTAGCTATCATGTCATGAATTAAACCGCTACTAATTACATTATCCAAAACATCCCTTCCCAGTCATTCCAGCCTTACTCTGCTTTTTCTTTAATATTTTGTACCTTCTATCTTAGCCACAAACACCCTTTACTTGCTGAAAGACCTAAACTCTCTAGTTTTATCCCTCCAGTACCTTGCTGTCAGCTCACAGTGGCTTGGTGTTCCTGCAGTTTGGTTTCTGTCCCTGTAGGGTGAGGGTGACATGAACTGTGGCACAGGGACACAGTGTCCCAGTGACTGACTGAAAGACCCTCCTGAGGAGGAGTTCTGTGGCTGTGAAGTGTCTCACATGCGGGGCAAACTGAGATGAAAGAGCTCTGAGGAGTGTCATGGAGTGGAACACTGCCCACCATTTGACTCCCAGCTTTCTTTCCTTCCCCTTTGTTCCACTTGCAGAGTACAACCAGCTGTTCAAGCTGAACATCAACCGGAACCACCGAGGCTTCCGACGCGCAATTCGCTCCAAAGGAATTAAATTTGAGGTGTTTCACAAAGGGTGAGTCCACAGGTTGCTTCTCCTAACAGCTGGAAAGAGTGTTGGAGCTGAAGTTTATGAAGCGCAATCTCTAAGCCAGCACTAAAGAGTTGTCTGGTACTCGTGTCTGAGAGCTTTCAGAATGTGCCTGAGCTCTGTAGCTTCCCCTGTGGGGGTGAAGAAAGGGACAGATTCAGTGAAGTTGGTTCAGATCAGCTGAGGATTAGTGTGTTAAAAGGAGTTGGTGAGACTGAGAAAGCAGTGATTTACTTCAGTTTGTTTGTATTCTTACCCAGTTTGGTTTCAGTCATCAGGACTAGAAAATTTAAATATTCTGTGGAATAACTCTGTAGAATAATAAAGTGGCAGCAAAATACGAACAGCAGCACAGCAGGTGACAGATAATGGCAGAACTAGAGTTGTATTTTTGTACTTTCATTCATTGGATCTTGCAATACTTCCTGAGCACCGCTGGCAGCTGCCTTCAGAGAGACAGACGCCCCTCACCTCAGAGAGCAGGATCACAGGATGAATGTTCACAAGTGATAGTTCAGGGAAATCATCCTCAGTCCAGGCTCATAACTGAGTTATTCAGAACGGGAGTGGCCTGTATTCCCTGCCTTGGTTGTGATCCAAGGCTGTGACGGGGTACCAGATAACCTGATTTTTGTCTGGTGGCTCTTGTTGCTATTCCTTGTTGCTGTTACTGGGCCATGCAGAAGTCATCCATAGGTTTTCTGAGATGATTTTCAAGTTGCAGGTGTCTGTTTGGGACCTCAAGCGCCAATGTTTTACTCCAGATCATACACTGGCATCTTTGTTGAAGCAAAAGTTGATTTTCTTACTCTTTTTCTGTCAGTTCTGACTGCTCCACTGCTCTGTGTTCAAGATCCCCTGTCTTTTTTTTGCACAGAGCTGTGAAGTGTTTGCATTTGTTTAAGATGGGGTTTTTATCACCTTTTCCCAGCTATCTCGTCAGGAGAGAGGATGAAGTGATCCAGGCTCTTTTCTAAAGACTGTCTGCTCCCTGTCTTTTCTAAGACTACAAATGAATAATACTTTCAGAAGTGCTTTTGTGGACGTTGTAGCTTTGGGGTCCCTGATAGCTCTTTGACCATCTCCCAGGAATTATTTTTGCTCAGTGGGCAAAGGACACTTGTTTCAGGTCACATATATTAAACTTCAGTTTAACAGCACTTTCAGGTAAAAACCCAGCAATGTATTTTTCCAAAGGAAAAGTTTCTTCTTGAGCCTCTCCTAAAAGCTTCTGAAGATGAAAGGGGATTTCTCCAGAGCTGTTTCTGAAGCCACAGCCTAGAGCAAGTCCTCAGTCTTCACAGCAATCCCCTGGAACTAAGCAGGGATGACCCAGTCTTTATTGTTTCTTGAGTTATAAAATCAAAAAATGCTTTAAAAAATTCAGCAAGAATTGCTGATTCTCTGAAGTTTATGAGCAAAGTGTCCCACATGCTGCAGTACAGTTACATAATCCTTCACTTCAAGGTGCTTGTGAAGTGAAGGAAGTATTCCAACATGTGAGCTGAGAAATTCTGAACTTCCCTAAATGATTCTGTGAGTCTGCTGTGGCCCCTCTGATGGGGAGTCTCAGTCCCCTCCTGCACCAATGATGTGATCATGAGGCTCCATTAACAGTCTTTGAGTTTCCATTGCATATGCCAGGTCTTGCTTAATAATATCTTAGTATCTCTTAATGATAATAGGAAGCAGGGTGGGTGTTTTGGGGTTGTGAGGGATGGGGTTTTTATGTTTTGGTTTGGTTGCCTGTTTTTTCTGAAACAGAGTGGGTAAGAAAAGAAGCTCCTGAAATCTTGGAAAATTTCCAAGAAAATTTGGCCACACCTGCTGTGTTATCTTCTTTATCTCAACTCTAGAGTTTAGTTGTTTATCAAACCTTTAATCCCTGGTTCAGGGAGATGCTTGGATGCAGGCAAAGAAATGCTGTGCTTTGAGCTGAACAGTTCTGTGCAATTCGGGTGGTTTAGTCTTGGCTGTTGCTTTTTGGAGGAGTTTGTCTAGATAAGGATTGTAACATTGCAACCCCTGTCTCTGTTCAGGTCAGGATTGACCTGTTGCTGATCAAACTCTTCAGCAAAAGCGACAGCAAGAAGT
This sequence comes from Chamaea fasciata, assembly GCF_029207755.1. Lineage (NCBI taxonomy): Eukaryota > Metazoa > Chordata > Aves > Passeriformes > Sylviidae > Chamaea > Chamaea fasciata. Next base: position 26,990,991 of record NW_027094095.1, on the reverse strand, counting down.
TGTTTTGTTTTCCTCGCGGGATAAAAACGCTTCTGTGTTTAACTCCAGCAGACTGGAAATTCTAAAATTACAATTTTTGACTCCTAAAACTACCAGTATGTAGGTGAATCAAAACAATGGCTGAAATGTTCTTATTTACTGAAATTGTTTGGATTTATTGAGATGAAACAGAATGATTCATGTGAGTTTTTCCTAAAAGTAGTTTGCCAAAAGCAGCAGGTGCCTGTGAAATGTTTGTTTTGCTGGCAGATGCAACTTCCTTGAGAATTCCTTCAGCCTGTTCTGTTAAACAGCCCCAAGGAGAGGATGGCCCCGTCCTGGCCACTGGGACCTCCTTCCCGGTCACCCTGGGCAGGGACAAAAGCTGCTGCCCCTCCAAGTGCTGATTTAGTTGATCGTTTTTCTTCACTGCTGTCCTCATCTTTACCTTGGTTGCAAAAGAATAATTAACAAATGAGTACTTTCTTATCTTGTCCCTTGTAGTCTGGTTTTTAAGGGTTTGCCTCTGGCACCGTGGTGTGCAGGGTTCCAGGAGCATGTCCTGACCAGCCCTCTCAGGATGTGGGGATGGAGCAAATGGTGATGGCCTCCGGGCTTGTTTTCTCTGTAATGTTCTGGCAATCCTTACCCTTCACTTCTTTGGCACAGGTCCTTTTTCAGAAGTGACAAACACGTGGGGACAGCACACTTGAAGCTGGATAAGCTGGAATCAGAATGTGAAGTTAGAGAGATCATCGAGGTACGTTTTTGGGATGAGGTTTGTTCTTCTTCTTAGTATTTAAACCCAAAGGGGAAATGATTATTTGGATTACTCACAGCATGTGAGTGCAGTTGAGTTTTGTATTAAGCAATTTGATAACCTGCCTGGGTTGTGGGGGACCTGCTCTGCTGAGTTCCAGTCTGAGGAAGTGCTTGGCTGTGACACTCCCAGCACTGCAGTCACCTGCAGGGATCTCTGTCACCCTGGGGCCATGGGCAAATGCAGTCACGGTTGCCTGAGGCTCTATAGTTTAACGTGATAATCCCTGTTTGTCCCAACTGCACTTCTTTTTGTGGTTATTTCAGATTTTTGACGGCAGAAAGCCCACTGGAGGGAAACTGGAGGTAAAAGTGAGACTCAGGGAGCCCCTCAGTGGTCAAGATCTTCAAACAGTTACGGAAAATTGGCTGGTCCTTGAACGCTAGTTCTGTCTGAGGTACGAACGCTGCATCCACAGGTGGTCTGGGGCAGGATTGACAGGGCTACAGAGAAACTCTGCTTGAATAATGCCTTTTGTTGGCATTGACCTAATTACACAGCTCTGGCTTCAGTAGCATTCCTCTTTATATTTGTGGTGGGGAGTTGAACTCATTTCATAAATGAGGTTACAGAATCTCTGATTAGTTTGTGAAGCAGCATCTTGGAGATAAGTCATTTGAAATACAGGGACAGCTCCTGGGATCACCTTTACTAAGAATATTATTTAGAAAGTAAGTGATAAGTAATCCATCTTACTCTCCTTGATCTCCTGAAGCCTCTGTGCTCCCTTTTCCCTAGCATATGGTTTCACTTTACATTTATAAATGGCAGTTAAGCAACTATTCATCAGCTTCAGAGTGATGTCACCTGTTTGGAAGCAAAGGTGTGGCAAATGGTGTCGGACTGTAGAGACTGAAGTCTCATTTAATACAGGAGTCGCCATTTGGGTATCAAAGGGCCTGTTTTAGTGGTTTCCTCCCAGCCAAGGAGGTCAGGAGGTCCTGTGAGCTCCAGTCAGGCTGAGGGACACATTTGATGGTCATACCTGAAATAACAACTTGGCCTCCTGCCCAAGCACTTTCCATCACTGGAGCTTAATAATTTTGCTCCATTGATTTTTCTTGTTGACCATCCAGAACCTTGGTGTCAGCATTTTCCATATAATGTCACCTTGAACTCTGAACATCTGTTCCATCCTGCAGCAAGGAATTCTGATGGGTTTGTTTGTTTTCCCCAGATCCATGGGAATGTTGGAATGGAAGTCGTGGGCTGAGCGAAGGCAGGAAGATGCTGCTAAGCTGCAAGCACCAAAGATGTTAAATGAATGCACTACTGAACCTAATGTCTATTTTGATAACAGCCATAGTGCTTATTAATAACTCCAAGGCAAACGGGAGGCTCTGGGAATGTGCTGCTGCAGGGCTTGGGACCGGCTCTACCCAAAATAGACAGAATTGCCTTAATGTGGGACTACTGATGTAGCACCAGGACGAATGTTACATTAACTATGCAGAGTGCTGTGAGAAGGGTTTGGCCCCTTAAAAATTCCCTGAGGCAGTGCCAGAGCTTTTTCAGTTGAGTCCCAGGTAAGACCTTTACCAGAATTCCTATTCCCAAGTGTCTGAGCAGCTGGCGTGGTTCAGTGAACAGTCTGCTACTGCTTTTTCTGTTCTCTCCTATCCAGGCCTATTTGGGTTGGGGTCTTTTTTGTTTCCTAAACCAGAGGAGAGCTCTCAGGCAGCAGTTCAGGGGTGCCAGTCCCTCTTCTGTGCATGCCTTTGGCACCAAGGGCTGTCTGTTTCTGAAGGAAAGGCCCCAGGTTGGTGTTTACAGATCTGTTTTTGTTCTGGCCCCCAGTTGTGTGCCGTGCTTGCTGCACTGCTCGTCCAGCGCAGAATGGTACTGTGCCTTCATCCTTGATGGTGTTGGGGCTTTAATTTAAAAAAGAAAGAAAAAAGTACACTAGACTCTGCTGCTTCCCAAATGTTCCTTGTATTTTTACAAAAATAGGCTTTTACAGTTCTTCCAGGTGATGGGGAAAATAGTCATACTTTGTCCTTTAAGAAAACTGGATCATGACTTATTTTCAGGAATGCTTTTTGATCAGCAGCATACAAGAAAGGGTACTAAATCTGTTTGTGTTTTTAAATCTCTGTGAGCTAACAGGAACCAGGGATCTCCAAGGGGAGGATGTGCCTGTGCCAGGGATGGGCAGGTTGGGAGACAGAACAGAGTTCAGACAGGTCAGGCAGCTCTGCCTCTGTCTTCCTGAGCAGATGAAGACAATACAGTGTTTAGTTTTTAATTTCAATAAATTTAATATACAAAACTACATGTTGAAAATAAAAATATAATATGCAGTTTTTTGCAGTGTTAACTAACTGAATTTTAAAAGTACAATTTTTTTCTAAACAAGTACTCATTTCTTAACAACATGGTAATTAAGGTCATTTCAAAGGCTATGGTTGAAGCAGACATGTCAGTCACCAGTTGATAGTGTTTTGCACAAACAGAATTCAAACCCAAAAGACTTCTGGGGCAAAGGAAGAGAAGATAAACATTTTTCACCTCTTCTACTGCATTATTAAGCATAACAATGCAACTAAAGTAACTGGAAAGCTGCTGCTGTGGCAAAGCTGGAGTGCAGGCTCTAGGAGGAAGATTATTACTGAGTTTCTGGAATGCTCTTCCAGCTGTGGAACCGTGCCTACACCGTGTCATGCCAAGCTGTGTCCCAGAGTGTGCAGAACCAGGGTGCAGAGGGGGATCAGGTGGCCTCAGTGCAGCTGGGCTGCACAGGCAGGAGCAGGAGCTGGGTCGCAGCTCCTGCTTTGGCCAGCAGGAACCACTAAGTGAGGTGCTTTAAGTCATCCACCCTCTCCCAAATGCCAGAGGTAAGGCTTCACTTGGATCTGGCACCCTTTAAAGTGCTCCCTCTTGCTGGCTAGCTTTTTGTGGAGTTGGCCCCAGTTCCCTGGCCTGTCTTCTCCCAGGGCTGGGTGCTGCCAGCTGTGATTTGGAACATTGAATTTGTCATACTTTGTTTTTTGAAAAGCAGCAGCCATTTATTCCCAAGTGCACTCTGTGCAGACTCTGAGCTGCCTTTCCATAAAATGTGTCACTCTGTGCAGTCACCTTTCCCTTGCCCAGCCAATGGTTTTGATTTGTTTGAAAACCAGAGCCTCAGTCTCCCAGTGGCCTAGCACTTCCTTTTCCCTTTGCAAGGCCACTGGTGTTACTGTGTCACAGCTCAGCCCAGCCAGGCCCCGCTGCTTCCCCCAGAACCGACGGCAACAGGGAATGTCTGACACCACAAATCTGCACCATAAATTAGCACCTCTCTTCCCAAATTAATCAGTTCTAGACAGGAGGAGAAACCTTCACCCCTCTTCCTGGGAAGGATTCAAAGAGCTGCTCTGCATGACTGGCTAAACAAATCAAACCCCTTCTCCTGCTTACAGCTCTTGCCACTGGTTAGCAGCTTTCCATGGAGACAGTAAGAACATGGAACCACATTTCCTCTGGCTGATGCTCAATTCCAGCTCCCTAATGCCCTGGCAGACACGAGCAGCTGCTTTCCTTACCAAAGCCCTCTCAGGTGAGACCAAGAGCACTGGGCCGAGTGCACGTGTTCAGAACTGACCACAAAGCCTTTTTCAGCAGAACATGCAGGAACAGCCACTCTACACTGGTATCACAGGTAAGCTTGGACACGGGGCTGCAATAAGAAGTGCAAGCTGGCTTGGGTTACATGACACTGGCGTTACACTACGGCGAACAGCAGGGAGGGGACAGAGCTGCCCTGGGTGGGACTTGCCTCTAAAAAGCAGGACCTACTGGGGACAAGGAACAAGATGGAACTGCACTTGAGGGCTGATCTTTCCTCTGCCTCAGACAAGTTTGTAAACAAAGTACAGAATAGCAGAGTTGTTGTGGGAGATCACAGAAACGGGCCCAAGTGACGGACTTTTGTGGTAAATAGAGGAGAAAAGGAAACTAGCCTATTACACATACACAACTGCAGTTCAGTAACTTTCAGAGATGCCTGTCCTGCTCCTCTGGATGCACAGACAAACAGGGTTATGGCTAGGGAATCTTTCCCTATCTCTCAAGGGCTTCTCCAAGCATATTTCAACCAATAATCTGGTCAAAATAATGTAAACGTTACTTTTTAATGTCTACAGAATAACCACAAATGGCATTAGAATGAGGTCAGAATGGAGGTCTTGATTGTTTCTTACATGTCCATCTACAGACAGTACAAGGTTGGAATTTCACTTTTTATTTACGCCCCAGTGATCTTCGCACCCTTTGAGCATTGAGAGTACACAACTGTAAGTCTTTAAACATGAGCATTTTTCTAAACAGTAACAGAAGTGGAATAGCTGCAAGGATAGCATAGCCATGTTGTAGTATAGAAGCTGCCCTGATCCTCTGGTTGTTGACAATGCATAGAAGATTTAGAATTATGGAACAACTGTCCCGCCCCCCTCCCCCCCCTTCCCCAATAGTGTTAACAAAAGCTTAATTTTCCAGTTTTAAAGTGCAAATGATTCAGATACAACTGCTGCTGGAACAGGTCTGAACAGAAAATGAAGTCCTCTTATGAGATGTTTTCCAGAATATAAAAGATGAGCTCCATTATGACTGGCCCCTCACTCAACTGACAGGCCCCTCCATGAATCACTGGCACTAAGGCACTGTCCAGGTCATTCATGTATTGAGGGGGCAGCAGCTGTCCATTGCTCCCAGCTTGATAACCAACCTAAAAAATACAAAGAGTGTTTTAAGAACAGGACACGAGGCTGTGAGTCAGGGGGCAAGAAGGGAGGAGGAGCTGTGGCATCTCCCAGGGAAGTCGGGAACTCCAACTGGACCAAGCAGGCACTAAAGCTGCTCTTCCACTTGTCTTTGTGCTTCTTGGTGTTCCCAGTGGCTGCCTGAGCAAAAGGAGCCTCTTTTTTCTCCTGTTTTTTCAAAGCAGCTCCTTGGGATGAGCAGGATCCTCACACAGCAGTAATTGCTGGCAAAAGGGCCAGTTAAGAGTCTTCTCTGAGCACAGAGCAGGTGCTGCCTACATTAATTCAGGGGTCAAGCCTACATTAATTCAGGCTGGGCATTGGCTGTAACAGATGTCCCAAAACACCAAACAGCAGCCAGCACCACCTGATTAGCATCTGATACCGGTACTTCAGCATTCTCCTGGTTAAAGTGCTTTATTCCCATTCTGGGGAATGAACAAGAGAACAACTCCCCAGTTAAACCCAAACCATTGAAGACTTACTTGATCCGAGTCCAGTGTCACACGCAGACCCAGCTTAGTCATCCCATCTTCCTTCAGCAGTTTCAGGTGAGGACACAGAGCCAGACAGAAAGCTTTTGCCACATTTTCAGTCAGTCTGCTGTGATCAGCTGGGTCACTCAGACCACTGTGTTGCTCATCGTTTTCCAGAAAAAACACCTGAAGGGAAGAGTCAACACAAGACATAAAACTCGGCATTTCTAGAAAATTCAGGCTGGATGTCATTTAAACTTTTACAAATGAAGACTTCAGAAGTAACTGTTCAGGGAAGCCCAGCAAAAACCCCTGAAGACAAGTCACCTTAGGGAGGAAAAAATAAAACTTGAGAAGGAATATTTAAATTTAAATAGTCCTCTGAAACCTCTCAGATCTGGTCAAAAGCATTGCTATGGAAATTCACTATGTTTGGCACATGGTTTTAATAAAAACCTGCTTTTAAACAGAAAAATTACACTTTTAATACCATCCCAAAGATCTCTGCCATTTTTGTCACTGAACTTGTTTCTGTTTAGCCCAAGTGACCTGGCAAAAAAGGGCACATGAGAGCCAAGCTGCAGAGTAAAGAACTTGATTCCTCCTCAGCAGGCGAAGTGAAACACTTGAAGAAATATTTTGACATCAGCATTTGTGTACTGGCAGAGTCACAGGCAGCATCAGCCATGCAAGCAGTTTCTGAGGGATGTATGCCACAGCACTTCAACATGCATTTTAGAGAAAGTGACTCAAAATAACATTTCTAAAAAACACCTTATATTAAGATTTGTCTCCATGTAGAAAGGCAGCTTTTAACACAAAGGCAAATGAAACCAACTGTTCCTGAGTGTGACGCAGCAAGTGTTGCTGTGGTTCCCCCCATGCTGAACACCCTGATGTGAGCAGCAGCGACTGGTGCAGCTCGAGCTGTGGCTGCCTCAGTGGAGGATGTTTTATCCTGCAGGATCCCACCCTGTGCAGGCAGGAAGGGCACCACAGGCTCGTGGGGAAGCTTGTGCTGCTTTCCTGTGGTGACTGGGGGAGCAGCTGGACACAGCCCTGGCCCCAGTGCCGGGCTGACACACCCACCTCTGTCCACCGGATGACCTTCCCGTTGGCCTTGTACTCGGAGCCGTGGAATATCTTCACGCTGGTTATAGATTCCATGGATTTGCCATCAATAGGGCTCACAACGCTGCAAAAGGGAGGGAGGAAGGTGAGCTCTGACTCAGCTCAAGACCTGAGCTTGACTGAGCCCTCTGCAGAAGAGAATGGCCTTGGAATCAGAGGGCAGTTCCTGGAAGGGGTCCCATGCACAATGGAGGTGCAGGAAGGACCTTCCTGAAGGTTTTCAACAGAGCTTTGCAGCAGAGCTGAGATCCTGTAAGGTTCTGACAGAGTAACGAGGCTTTTCATACAGGTTGGATTTCTGCTCATTTGTAAACTCAGTGTAGGCCAGCAATACCTGAAACACAACTTACACAGCCCAGGACTTGATTGCAGAACCTAAGATAGATCTGGAGAGCCTGAAACTACAGAAGTATCCTCCTTTCTAGGTGCTGAGTCCTGAAATACGGAATCCATCACAACAGCACTTCACTGCCACAAATACTTCAGCTGCCAAATCCTAACAACCTTCCTTTTGGCTTAACTTTCAAGTGTCCAAAGATACTGTTGATGTTCAGCAATTTTGTGTCCAGCTCTACTTAATGCAAACTAAGCACCAACAGAGCAAACTGACCACACTGTGCAGGGTTCAGCACTGAGAGCTGGAGACAGATTAGTGATTTCCAGTAACTGGATACTGGCAATGCCAAAAAAATCCATAGCATTGCCAATCTTCTAAATTGATGCCCCAAAGCTCTGGTATCTCAATTCCATTTTCATTACAATTAATTGCATCTTATCACACAAGAGGTGCAGACTTTTAATTCCTATTGATTTGAGGACTCATGTGCCTTACAAGATCAATTAAAATTTTCAACAGGCACCAATATCAAGTGACTGCTCCTCTACTTACCCCTTATTAAAGTTTTTATCATCTTCTACCCACTGAATGTGAACGTGTTCCTGAGGGTCTTCAGCATCTACTTTGCCACAGGTGATGGTGAAGTCTTTCATCTCTCTCAAGGCCTGTCTCAAAGAGTCCATGTTCTCAGCAGTTATCTGGACCATCACTCCATCTGGGGAACCAAGAAATCCTCATAAGCCAAGACAAGCCATGCCAAACAGAGCCTATGTAGAAAAAGATAAACATCCTTCCCCTGTTTGCAACAGAGGTTAAATGTTCACGTTCAGCACAGCAGTTCTCCATAAGCCCATTTCTGAACTCTCACATTCCTAAAATGCAAACCTGCTGAGTGCTGACGAGAGAAAACACAACAGTAAGAGAAGGGCAGCTCCCTGGTGAAGTCAGCTGCAGCAAAGTCCCCATTGTTAGTCTGCCTCACAACCTGACACCTGCCCTAGGCCACCCTCAGAAACCCCAGGTGACACCACTCCGTTGAGCTGTCTCCTCTGCTGCTCTGGAAGCAGCAGTGGCAGTGCTTGAGAGGTCAGTGCTTGCCTGACAGTGGCAAAGATACAGAATTTGGATTCACAGAATTAAGGCTGAAAAGACCTCCAAGATCATCCAGTCCAGCCAATTAACCCAGCACCGCTTTGGGTCAATCTCAGTTATGGCAAAAGTAACAGGAGTGGAACAATTCCCCACGTAGAGACTGAGTCCCCCTGTGCCTCTGTCTTTCCCTAACCACCCATTAGACACAGGAAATGGCACAGTGACCTGCATGCTCTGCTGGCAGTGGGCTGCCTGCCAGCCCAGGGACCACACTCAGGGCTGCAAGCCTGGAGCTGGTGCAGCACCAGGAGCTCCTGCTCACCCCTGGGGCTCTGCCGACTGACTGCTCACGTGGGCATCCTTCACCACCCAGGGCAGGAGCACTGCTACACCACTCCTGCCTGCACTGTCACAGCTGCAGGGACCTGAATGCACAGCTGTGCAGCTCAGCTAGCAGGCACCAACAGCTTCCAGCTGGAGTACCCCCGTGGCAGCTCTTCCTGTGATACAACAAACCAAATCTGAGAGGGACCAGCTCAGTGCCCTCAACCTGTCATGTTCTCATCTGCCCACGTACAAGCACATAAACAATGCACACTCATACCCTTGCACACTGCAGAGCTATTTGGCAGCAGAGGAAGTTGAGCAGGGTTTCCTCTGCTGGTTGGTGGATTACACATTCTGTATTTCTTGGGCTCACAATTTCCTCACTCAGCCCAAACCAGTGAATCGATCACAGGCTCCCAAGCCAAGTATTTCATATCTCACCCTCATTTTCTTGTGACCCTGTTTTGCAGCATCTGCACTAATTCCTCCTTGTTAAAGGGAGCAGGGTGGTTTTTGCTAAGGAGTAGGATAAAGCTGACCCAACAGCAAGACTCCATGGCCCAAGGCATAGGAGCAGAGAGATCCCTGCTAGCTGCAGAGCTGAGCTGGGCAAAGAGAGAAGTGTGTTTTAAGCAAGCAGTTCAGTTCTTACCTTCCACTATACTGGATTTGGCAAGGTAGCCTGAAGAGGATTTTAAAGCTCCACTGAACACAAAGAAGCTGGCACCAGTCACTGCAACAGCAACAACAGGAGAGATTTAGTGAGGCTTTCGTCAAAGCAATGCCTCACCCAAGAATCAGGTATCAGCTCAGTCAGCCAGAGAGGTGATTACCCTGAATCAGGACAAATGCTGCTTGGAATTATGGTGCCTGTATTGCACATCATAAGCTTGGATATGCAACGGCAAATGATCATCCCGTTATTTTCTAAACTGGACAACAGTTTTTGTCTAAGTTAATGAATGCCTGTACTTTATCACTCTCCCTCTCCATGCCCTACATACCTCTGAGTTTCAGAATTACTAATTCTGGCTAACCACGTACACAATTAACTCCCTAAATGTTCCCACACAGGTGGCAGACTCTAAGTGAGCTGTTTATGGATCATGCTGTAACACCAACCCACTGGCAAGGCCACAGCTCAAAGCCACCTGCCTTAAAGTGAAATTATCTTCAATGACTACTAAGCATCATGAAATTCCTGCTGGAAATCCCTCTTCTTGTCCCATAGGTGAAGTTAACAGAAGTCAGACAAGACCATCAGTCCCAAGTGACATTCCACACCAGTACACTTGCTGGAGTCACCAGTGATACTTGCAAAACATCCAGCTCAGCCTGTTTTGTTCTCATTTGGAGATTGTATAAATGTCTTTGCCAGAAATGTCCCCAAACCCACATTTAAATTCTCAGCACACAGCTGCTGCAGCCTTTCAGCCTACTGTAACAAAAATATACCCTGGAAATTAGATGGTCTAATTAAGGTGAAAATGAGAAGTTTCTTGAAAATGCATTATTACAATGCTGCTGTGGTTGGTTATTCCTATTTAACTTTCTGTCCTGCTCAATCTAGTCTTTCTTTCACATAGTGTAGGTGAAGCACAGGCAACCACCACCTCACCTGCACATCCAGTAACGCCAAAGCCAGCTCTCACTATTAATGGAGACGTGTTGCCTAAGCCAGTTCCAGCACAGAGCTGCCCAGTCAGGGACACCAGTGGTCAGACTGATTTTCTCTAACAAAAACTGGGTGAAACCCAGCCAAATCCAGCTGCAGCCAATTCACAAAGCCCCACAGAGCTGGGGCAGCAACACAGGGGCCAAGCAGCCGTGCAGAGCAGCAGAGCCAGGGCTCCCCTCACCTTTCCTGGGCTGGTTGTGGATGCTGATGGCCTGTGTCTGGTAGTTGCCGTCGTCGTTCTGCACACACACCAGATGCGAGTCTGCCTTCTCGTTGAAACACGCTCCCCCTGCCAGCACGTGCTCGTTGGATTTGTTCATGGCTTTCATCATCTGCAAACACAAACCTTTAGCATTTCCACCCAGTTCATCAAGCACTTCCATAAATAGGTGCTTCTTGGAGTGGTTTAATCAGAAGCTTCTCAAGTTCTCATATTCCATGTCAGGTTTTAGCACTCAGAACCATGAACTGCTTTTGAGAAGAGGGTTCAGGTCTTTAACTGCCTGGATGCTTTAAAGTGCCATCTTTTGTGCAATTAAGGTAAATGGTATAAGGGATAGCTGAGCTACAGAAGTTGCAAAAGCTGTTACCTCTACCTGGTTTTAAAAATACACACGGGGGGGAAAAACCATGAGAAAAACCCTGGGAGGAAATACTTGACTTGTTTACACACCTACAGCTGTTAATGACCCAAATCATGAACGCCCCTCCACAGTTCAGTGCCACGTGGGCTCTCAGACTGGGGCCATTTCTTCCTGTTCTGCCACAACCAGACACCAAAGCTTCGGTGAAGCATCTCTGCTTCACCTGCATCAGCCGGTGAAACTGGGATCAATGTTCCCAATTTAAGACTTTTAAAAAACATCCAAATTTGCTTTCCTGGCAAATGAGGCCTCCAGAAAGCATCCAAAAAAGTCTGTGACACATTTGCCCTTCAGTTCTGCTGACTATTATCTAAGGCACACCGAGTTACACGCCTTGACTAAATACCCTTGGTAGATTATATAGTTTCTTTTCTCCACTATTCCTCTTTGTGGGGGCTCAAGACTCAGTGATTTTTGATCCAAAGGAAAACTGAGGGAGTCACCCAACTCTGGAATTTTTTTCAAACACGAAAATGACATGTTTGCTTAAAATAAAATAAGTCAAATTAAATGACACAAATCCCCCCGCAGTGAAAACCCAGAAAAATGCGGAATTATTTGACATCTCCTAACAGCACTCACACTCCCACCTCTGCTTCCTGGAGCTGATAAGCATGCAGGCTACACACAACACATTTGTCTCTCTCAGTTCCACGTAAAACCCTAATTACAGTGTCAGGAACATTAACTGATGCTCGCTATTGACAAATGAGCACAGGTGTAATGTTTGGGGAGGAAACTTAATTAGGATTTTGCATCAGACAACTGTGTCTTTCATTATCCAGTTGATCGTGTCATGCTCCAGAAACTGGATTTTAGCTCCACAGCAGCCACATTTGTGGAGCCCAGCAGTTGCCTTCAGCACAAGAAACAACTGGATGTGGCAACTGTGCTTCCTTAGAAGGCAACTGATTAAGAAATTACAGTCATCTTTGCTGAGGGACTAAGCAGGCAATTAGGGACCTCTAAGCTTAAGAAAATTTAAATAATTTTGAAGACAAAAGTATGTATTTAATAGAAAAACTATATATTCATGTGTAATTCATTAATCACAGGTGGAATTCTCCCCATTTAATACACACATGAGATTTCAAATTAATTTTTCACTTTTTAGATAGTGAAAACATCTGAGTAACAGTCCTTTCTAATTAAATAAAAGTAAAGGTCTTAGTACTTAATTCATCTTGAGACTGGCCCAGTTGGTTAGAGGAGGGTGATGGTAACACCAAGGTCAGGGGTTTGATCCCTGTATGAGCCATTAAGAGTTGGACTTGATGATCCTCGTGGGTCCCTTCCAACTCAGAATATTCTGTGAATCAGTGACTCTTAATTCAAAGTAAACTCATGAAAAATTCCTATTAATACAACTTTTCAAAAGAATCATAAGCTATGAACAATGTTAAATAAGTAACAATTTCTCCATTTAAAAAGTTGAATCCTTGCATGACACCGGGAAGAGAACCCAAGCACAACGCAGAGGTTTTGCTACGTCCCTGACTCAGGAATTCCCTCTCAGTCCTGCTAAGTCCCTGTCTGGTACCAGTGAAGCCGAGACCTTGCAAACACCAGGCACAGCTGACACTGAACTGCATTGTCTGTGCCATTCCAGACTGAATTCATTCAAACCTCACTGACCTCTTCTGTTCTGGCACAACTGCATCAAAAATTAAAACACCTTTTAACAGACCCTTTATCTTCATCAATTTCATCTTTTTCAAACTTCATAAAAGAACATTTCTTTTTCAATTTTTTTTTCCTCACTTTTTTTACTCAAATGCTTCTTGCAGGGAAATTCCCTCTTGAGATAAAGCTGCATTCTGCTCTGCTCTTTCAAGAATTTTTACAAATACCACTCTGCTCAGGAGGTTTGCTCTCACTCCAGCTCTGACAGGTTTCAAACTACCAAGTTACCCCCTTCTCTTCAGACAGAACACGAAATCAATCCCCTTCTCCACTGTTCCCTTTCATTACTGTTCAAATACCTCCTCCCCCAGCTTTCTCTAGTTAGCAGCACTAACTCCTACAGATGCTGACTGATTTTCTCACACCAGAAATCAAGTATAAAATTTTCATGTTGACGGAACTTTTACATAAAATAATCAGCAATCCAACAAATACTACGAAATGCTTTGAGTGGGAACACACAACACAAATGAGAAAAACTAATGCAATTTTTTTTCCTAGTTTACCTCGAGTGTAAAGTTTGTCAACTTACTTGCTCAAATCAAACATATGATACTTTATGTAAAGAGTTCAAAAACCTGAAGAAAAAGAGTTTAAGAGTTTAGTTAATACTAAATTGAACTGCATTCTTCCTGTGAAGCCAGGCTCATTCACTTCCAAAAGCTGTGTGCATCACACAGTTACTATTTGCTTTTGAGGCATTTTTTCCTTAGTGGTAGTGAACAGAATACAAGTTCCTCTAGATCCCAGGTACTCCAATCACAAAGAAACTGTACACAAATGTATGTATTATAAGCGTTACCTCATTATATCTGTTGCTAGGTATTTTGATGCTGGTTTTTCTGACTTCCATATCAACCACTAAACCTTGGACCACAGGCAGTGTGTACTGGTAGTTTCTGAAGTCCTGATAATTAAAACAAGATTTTAAGTTAGGCATGATGATCATCATTAGCACTGTCGGTTTCATAACTATCCTGGTGACTACTACTTAGCCCATTCAAATAATTGTAATCTGACTAGAAGGCAGGGAGGGACAGAGACACCACAGTGTGGAACCCATATAATTGCAGTACACAAATGAAAAAAATATCATTGTGACTGTTAGTCATTTCACACATTCTCTTACATCAAAATTAATGTTCTCCCACCTTGAATATCATCACTGTATGTAAGAAAATTTGCTCTCTGTGTTCTGTTCTATTACTAGATAGAGTTATTAGTTTTTCTAGCAGTGAGATTAAGTCGTACATCAAAGAGAATTTCCTGTATTGAAAATACTTGCAAAGTAGGAAGAGATAATAACGTCCCTTCAGTCGGAGCACTGTGTAATCAGAGAGCTGTGACTGCACACTGTGATGACCCAGCACTTCTGAGGAAGCGCTCTGAGCAAACAATGCACTTATTTCAAGAATCCAAACATCCTCCAGCTGCCAGGTCTGGGATATTGATTAGGGTACCTTGTTACAATTCACTCTGTTGTTGAAAGCTGACACCCCCTCTCAGTAACAGCAGGGAAATTCTCCCAAATCCCCACTACTTCCTCTTGCTTATCCTGGACCTCCCAGCTCCTGAGTGCACCTGGAGCCCCCCTCTCCCCACACAGATCCACTCACACCAATGGAAGCACAAATTCCATCACAGACTTACTGCAAGGAGGTTCATGATCGTGTGGCCAGTCTCTCCAAACAAAGGCTTACGGAATCTGACACTGAAAAGTGGGCATGGATAAACTGGAATAGAACAGGAAAGAACAGGTCAGATGGAAATTTACATACTCAGATTCTGCAAAAGCAGACCTAAATACCTCCTCAACTGAGTGTGGTAAGCAGCAGCTAAAGAAGAGACTGGGAAGACTGGAATTCAAAAAGCAAAAGTGCAGAAGGGTTCAACATTATAATGACCTTACATGTGTTATGGCTGCTTGCCCACCATGCTAGAAACAAGAATAATTACATGGAAAGTTTACAGGTGCCACACTGCAGGGCTGAGCTGAGTGACCTGGGCCCTGATGGCAAAAATGACCTTTCTAAGTGCTTTTTTCAGGCTACTACTTTGAAATGGCTTCTATTTTTGTCCAACCATCCTGCTGCTCTCCACTACAGCATCATCAGTCTTTCAGTTCTGTGGCCGACACGTGACATTCAAGTGATAACCCAGATTACTTTATTTCCTGTTTTCATTATTTCATGTGGCAAACTCCACAGGGGTACATCAAAAACAATTTAAAGGACATTCATGGTATGTCAGTGACGTAAAAGATCTGCATTCCTTGGCTGACATCCATACCTGTGAAACATCTGTGATGCAATTCTGAGTGCAGGGCAGGGATCAGGCTGCATTACGTTATGTTGCAGCAGAAGCCATCACAACGCTTGGAACGTGACTCATGCACTGGTACATAATGCCAAGGTTTCCTAAACACATGTTTGAAGGAGGATTCCTAAGCTATCCTCAGGCAAACACTCAGCCTGATTTCCCCAAATGCCACACTCCCAGTTCCCAGTGTGGTCAGAAGGGACTGCAGAGCGCTCAGCATCATGTGAATAACATGAGGATTTCCCGATGGAAATCAGCTCCAGCCTCTGCACACTGATTCGATACCTGAAAGCACCGCACAGCACACGGCAACCAAGCCATGCACAGTGCCCTGAGGCCCCAGCAAGGGCTGAATTCCCCGTGTCTGCCACCCTGGTTTGAGGCAGCAGCGCAGCTCCATCCCAGATGCACAGAATTCCCTGGGCCTGAGCTGCTGGGCTGAGCTGTGGCTGCTCAGCAGAGGTTTTCTGCACACCCAGCAACCCGAGGGCCTCCTGCATCCCAACTGCACAGCCGGCAACTGCACAAATGGCTGGGTTCTGACAGCTCCACCAGCAAGGAGGATGGAGGGAAACCCAGGAAACATGGGCCACAAAAGCAGCGCCTTCCAGGGAGAAACTGAGGCGGTGCCCTGCAGTCGCAACTGGCACAGCTCCAGGGAATGTGCCTAAATCCAAATCCACAGCTGTAGGAATGATGCAAAGGCTTCCCAATACATCAGAGCAGGTACTTTTGTTTGTCACTATCAAAACACTTCTTTCTGTGCTCAGAGACAGATGTCACATCCAAAATATGAGCATTTTTGTTTGTTTTTCTAAATACTGATGGGAATAAATGCACTGCTTAAAAAATGCCTGTGGATACACAAAAACCTAAAAACCTTTAACATGAATGTTTCTTTGGACAAGTTTAACCTTCAGTCCTCATCCTCAGAAGGCAAATTTTGAAGATTTTATTTTTCTCCTCCAGCAATGCATGTATTTTGTGGAAAATTCCCAACGTCCTCAAAATTTTAAAAGTTAAAGTGACAAATCTCTGTATAGCGTATTACAAAACTTACTTTGTTAAAATGTTCTGAAAGAGCTCTGGGAAAAATTAACAACAGACCATTCTCATAGTAATTTAGATTAATGAGATATACCAATCAAAACTGTAGATGAGTGAGACATACAATTTTTGGCCCCTCATGGTGGACAAACTGCCAGCAATGTCTTTACTCCAACAGTGGTAAATGTGTTTTGAAAATTATTTTATCTTAATTTCATGCTAATTTCATGGTAACTGCTAAGATGTTGTTCAGATGAAACATTCTCTCCAGCCCATGTATTATTAGTTGCAGCAGAATTTTTGCAACAAACTGCCAAGTTTGTTGTCCCTGCACAGGTATTGTTACTCTCTGGAAAATGAATACTGTTTTAAAAACCTAAAAGCAAATGGTCTTTCATTTCAGCATGGGAAGAGTTTAACACCTCAAAGGCTCTCTCCCTTGTGCTAACTACACCACCTCATCAGACTTTCCTGCACAAAACTCTCAGGTCACTAAACGGATACAAAGATGCTCAGAACTATATCTGTCTCCACAAAAACCTCCCTGACGACCCAGCCGAGTCATAAAAAAGGCTGTAGGTCCCATGAGCACCTCAGTGCTGCACCGTGGGTCTGACACACAGCTCTTCCTTGCCTGTTTGAGCCTGGGTGGCTCTGACAGCTAACAATCCACGGCTGGGGGCTGTGCTCTGAAGCAGAATTCATCCATTCCCCTGCAGAAGTTACTCCGGCAGTGCCTGCTACTCACGCCTGTATTCAGCTCCGAGCCTCAGCATCAGCCGGATGGGGAACACCTTGGCCCAGGGAGTCTCCCACTTCTGGATGAGGATGCCAAACAAGTATGGTGGGGTTGGGAGCACCAGGTCCTGCAGGGACTGATAGGTCGCTGCAACGTACAAGAACCCTCCGTGTTCTTTGCTTCCAAGGAAGCTCTGGCTGAAAAAGGAGTGTCCCAGGTTGCCAACAATGTTACCTATGGGGAAAAAGCAAGAGTTTGTTATTTCACTGGATTGAGAGCTGTATCAGGAATGTCAGGAGTTTTTCAGAAGGGGGAAAAAAATTCCATGTTAAATTCACTTTGTTTCCTGGAACAGTAATGTGTATTAAGCACACCTGAACAATGATTTGCTGCACACGGGTGCTCAGGTTACCTCCTGTGCAAAACTGCCCCAGCCTGGCCTTGGACACTTCCAGGGATGGGGCAGCCACAGCTGCTCTGGGAAACCTGTGCCAGGCCCTCACTGCCCTCTCAGGACATCACAGGAGAGCTCAGGCCAGTATTGCTGCCAAGGTGAAACCTCCCCCTGGCACTACAGACACACCCACACAAAGCCTCTTTTCAGTGCCCTACAGATATCCAAGGCACTTCCACTGCAGAAGCTGCTGTTGTTTGAGATAAACTTTTGGATTCAGCTGCAATTTAAGGAGGGATGTGCACCTGGTCAAACAGTTAATGTCCCCTGGCTGTCCTTCCATTTAGGCAAACCACTGGGGTGCCTGCTCAGACACATATTGAAGATCTGGGTCATTTCAAGAATTACACAAAAGACTCTTTACTTCATTAGTACACTTAATGTAAAATGCAACTGAGAGAGACACAGGGGAGAAACATCACTAATTTTTATTCACATTTTTACTCTTTGATGCTTCTAATTTCCAAAAATGTTTACACTCAAATGGCTGAATGAGTCTGAATGTTGATTAGGTTATTATAGCATCCAACACAGCATTTAACATCGAAGCAAAGGACCATGGTGTGATTCCTTTTATGAAATGGCAACAACAGCATGCAAATAATGTACAGAACAGCTGATCACAATTCTCCATAGGAAGATTGAATATTAATGGTGCTGATTTGCTCTCAAAGAATAAGGCAATTTCAGAGAGCGTGGTGTGCTTGATCACACCACTCATGAGGAATTGCATGGGATTGAGGTACTCATGCAGACCTCCTGGGCTTCTGGAGCAGTCCCAGGCTTTCCCACCTGCAGACAGACTGCCAAGCAGGAGTTCCTGCTCTTTCTCCACCACCTCATAACAGAGTGTTTAGATCTCAACTCGAAGTGGTGATGTGCAGGTCTCCATCTGCACATCCACTGGACACTACCTGGAGAGTTTCTTCCTTTTACGCACATGATACACACACAGACAAATGCCGGGTTTTAATTAAGTAAAAATATGAGTCACAGAAATGATACTTTGACATCCTTAGTAATCCCAGTTATAACAATACAGCTATTCCAGCCCTCTCTCTGGAGATGTGGCCCTGCTGCTTTGCACCCCTCCAGACCACCTTGGCACAATCATCACTCAATATTGTCCTTCACATGACCTTGGGTCCTCCAGCTTTACACATAGTGACTGGCAGGTCTGTAAGCAAAAGGCTCCTTTTATACTGCAACTAACAAATAAGCTCAGGGGTTTCCTTATTTTTCAAATTTCAGGGCTCTCTTGTGGATTTTTTTTCTGTACCCACAAATGCTGCACAAAGTAAGTTTTTAGGTTCCCTGTTTGAAGGTGACAGCTTTGGCAGCCCAGCATAGCAGGCTGAGGCTCATTCTGAGCTTGCCACTGTCCTGCAAAGCCAACCTGTAATTAATTTTCCAGACACACACAGGCCAAAGCTGACATGATCATCCAGATAAAACTCCAGAACTCTTAGAGTAGCTACAGCTTCTCAGCTGAGCATACTTGATGAAAAGTAGCTACCATGAGTAACAGAGCCACATCAAATGTCAGCTGCTGAGAATCCCTGCTCCTGCCCGTGTGCAAATGCAGCTCTGTCAGCTGTGCTGGGACACTCAGTGAAACACCAATGCACCAACGTGGGCACCCTGCTAGTGAGTGCAAACCAGTGTATCCACCGGTGTTCATGAGAAAGATTTTTCACTTCACTAAAATAGCTGCTGGCACTCTTTTTCTTTTGCAGTTCCCACCTACCCTCACTAATCGCCTCTTCTTCATTTATACTTCCTTTTCCCCTTCCCATCTGTTCTTACCCAAATAGAGCTACAGGCCTGATAATGAAGTTACTTGGTGAGGTTCTCAGTTCCAGCAACATGACCACAGTAATCCTGTTCACCTTTCAAGTGTATGACGTGTATGAACTGCCAAACTGCCCTGAATTCTGCCCCCTTTCTTACGTGAGCAAGAGGCCAGGCAAAGTGCAGCCGTACAATCCCGTACGGATCTGAGACGTGTGGCACTGCCCACTGGAATGACAAAGCAACCAGACATTTCCACTTGAGACTGGTGCCAAGTGCTGCAGCAGAAGGGGATGACTACTTATTTTTTCCGTTTCAGGAGATGGAGCTTCAAGGCTCACACGCCTGGGATGCCTTAATAAGAATTTTTCAGCCAACGGAAACGTGAAAAAAACCCTTAGAGTGGAATCTGCAACTCAGCTGTTCAGCCCTTTCCTTCCATAAGCCACAGCATCATAAATTACTCCTTCTGACACAAGCAGCTTGCACAGTGCAAGCTCCAAGAGCCTGCCATCACTTTAAGAGGACAAATTACTGGGATTAGGTGGCTGCGCTGCAATTCATTATTTATAACAGCTTAAGAGCCTGGATGTGGACAGCATGGGAAGAAGCAAGTGTTTTCCTACAGACTTCCTTAGTCCCTTTTCAGTCAGCACAACCAAGTCAAAAAGCCTCTTTTGGGTTGTCCCTCAAACATTTCTGCCCTGACCAGGGGCTGTCAGTCTTTCCTGCCCTGTCTCTGAAGGTGATTCCAAGCCAAGACCCCACCAAGAAGTTGCTATTCCCAGCCTGACATTGTCAAACCCAACCCACTGCACCATTACACATTTTAAGCACAGAACTGTTTCAGAGGCTTGTAGAGAAAGTGTAGGCGTCAGAAAAACCTACAAAAATAACTATCCTTTGCAAAAGCATATAATTTAATTTAAAACATATCACAACTTCCTTTCTAATGAGGCAATCTCAGAGTGAGCAGAAAGGTGCCTTTCCATATATTAAGTTCTAGCACCTGACATCAGACAACTGACATTATTTAGGAAGTGCTTACAGTGTGCATGATGCATCTAAAGCAGGTCTGCGGTAGGTCAGTACTTACACTCTTCTCAATTATACTCAGTTATCCTTGACTTTAAATCTTAAAGCATCTCTTCAAAGTTCTCCATAAAAAAAAAAAAAAAAAAAAAGATGCTTTTATCCATGGTGTTTTGAATACTTCTCTTAGATTTGGCAATCCCTTCTGGCCTCAAAATAGTCTACACCAGGAAAGGTAGATGGGGGAAAAAAAAGATTCCTGCATTTGTTTATTGCCCTCAATGCGTGGTGAAGCCAGTTAGGTACTTTTACCAAAAAACACTGAGGCTAAATTCTTAATGTATGCTTCCTATCTTTTGGTTACTGCCAGGTCAAGAAAAGGTAGTGGCACCCAGACTCAGACAAGGCATTTGTTTGTGGCTTGAGGAAATCCATCCAGCCTCATTCCACTCCTGTCCGGAACAGCCAGGAACTGCCATGTACCAAACTCTGCTGCATCCTGAAAAGCCCAGCACCCAGTCCTGCAGGAGATGCAAAGCAATATTCACCTGCGAGCAATCTTGCCAGATGGATTTTCTTCAAGAGCAAATGAGCACATTCCCTTTGGAAAAGGAACATAAACCCAACCACTCCAAGAGCCACAAAGTGCTACAGAAGAGCCAAGACCATGAATGATGCCCCAATACATCTGTGGCAGATGCCAGCACTGAGAAAAACCACATCAGCTCCACATTCAAAGTTCTGGCCATGGCCAGCATCTCTACTGAAACACATCAGAAAGTAATTTGGGAAGAACTCACTCCTATTGCCAAGGGCCATAATGCTTCACTTACTATCAGTGACAGCAGCAGCTGCCAGCATCCAAAACTTTCTCAGGCTACTCTATGGCAGTCTTCCTAACATCACTCACACACCTCATATGAAGTTTGATTTTGTCTCCACCTTTCCACAGACCAGCTGCAGGGGTGTATTGCTTGGTTAACCTGTTCTCTGTTCAGAACATCTACATGGGCTTCTTTAAAGATATCCTATTAACTACCACCATATCAAAACCCCACTGAGTAAAAAAAATGCACAAACTGTGTCTGGGATAGACCCAGCCTCACAAGGAATATCCCCAAAAACCAGGGTGAGCACAAAGGCATTTCAGGCAGTTGTCAGATTTACATTTCCACTACAAAAGTAACAGTAGCTTTTATTGTCTTCCAGCACAGAGCTGATGCACTAGGGCATCTCTGGCAGCACTACATTAACACATCCAACTGCCTCAAAGTACCCATTCAGACGGACAGGAGTTCTCATTTTCCCATTCACTGCCAGGCTTATAGCCAACAGACAAGGATAATCATGGGATTACTACTACAGCAGCACAACTACTACAACCACAACAGAAATCATTAGCTTCCAATTTCTAAACAAGAAAAGCAACACAGCAGGGAGCTTGATGACAGAGGGGCCAGAGGAAAAGTAAAGTGATGAAAAGTGAGCAGCAACAAAGACTTGCCTGAACTGACTTTATTTTTTTATAACTCACATGCATACAGCCTATAGTGAAAAATGCCATTTTCCCTCCAAAATCTCTCTGCTGCCACCCTACCAGAGCCAGCCTGCAAACAATACCCAGCACAGAGGGCAGGACTCTGCCTCCTGAACAAGCTATCCCTTCAGGAAAGAGGAAACATCTGGGAAGAGGCATGAGTACGTACATGTACTTTGTGCTTCCAGGCTTGAACACAGAATTCAAACTCCTAAATTCATGTGACTCATGAAGAAATCATTTGCTACGGATTGGGCTTTAATTGAACAAACAAAAAGGGATGCTGTGTTTTTCTACTGAAAACAAGACCAAGAAATCTAAAATCAATTCAAAGCAAAACCGACAATGTTAAAAATAATTCTTGTCTCCATTCCAATAAAAAGTACTGTATGTGCCTTTTTATTTTATTACTGTTTTAAAAAAACCTTATACTAAAGGAAATAAATAAAAAACATCCACAGAATTTATTTCAGTTTCCTGATACAGAATATATTTAAACCAATGTATTATATAATGAAAAATGAAATGGTGAGGCAGGCTGTTAAATAGTCTCTAAATTCTACTGGGAATTCTTGTTTGCTCTAAATGTCTAAATCATCTCATTGCCAGGAGAGGTGCAGTACTTCTGAAATGAACAGCTTAGAAAGCACGGCTCCACCTCCAAGAGCACAACTGCTAACCACTTCCAAGGGATTACAGACACCAAACTGAAACCCCTACAGCATCCCCTCCTCTCTGCCTGGATAATGTTTAAAGCAGCCAAGTTACAAATATGCTAACAGATCCTTCTGCCTCTCAAACAACGCGTGCCTTGGAAAGAGAAAAAGGATGGGTATGGAGAGAGCATTCCAAAGTGCTTTGGGAGTTTATCAAGGTGCACTATCTACAAAACCTGCAGGCATTACACAGTAACTGAAGGTGTCTGTCGACTCATCCTTCATGCCTGGAACACAACACACAGCAGATCCTACCCACAGAAAACACACAGTGGAATTCTTCAACGGCGACATTCGGTTTCTGATTAAGAATTGCACAATAGTAAGCAGCTCTTTGCACCAGTGGAACTGTAGGATATCAAATTACTACCACTACAGTACTAAAAAAGAATTTCAAATACATTATGTAGGAGTTATAAATTATGTATTTCTGTAGTGTAATTATAAAGAACTTCATAGCAATATATACACCAAGCTGGATTTATATCTGCAATATACATATACACACATTTATATACACATGCTTGCCATTTTTCATTTCTATCTCCCTCTGAATAACATCATTATAAGACAAAGAAAATGAACTGAGGTTTGGAACAGTAGTTGTTTGCCATGCACACAAGATCCATTATGACATGAGATAATAATACATTCTGAACCTGGCAACCTCTCTGGACAAGCTGACCTTTGCTGCACAGAGATATTTTAGGGAACAAGTACCTTTCATTATTTTATTAAAGTACTGGATTCAATCACTCCAAAGGCATTACGAATGATAAGCAGAACCTCTTGTAAATGTATTTTCAGCATAAAACCTTAATGTGATCCAATCTCACCTCTGGAAAACAGCTTTATTTTCTGATCTGTGGAACCAAATACTTTCATTTTTCCTTATGCAAGGATTTTTGAATTCTAAGGTCCAACAATAACACCTACAAGTGGAAATCTATTTACTTAGCAAATACAAAATGTGCAATGGTTTATATAAAAATCTTGCAAACAAGATACAAGAATTCAAAATTCAGGGATCATTTCTGAAATGTTGTACAGTTCATTCTGGGCAACGTATACATACATTATTTTAAGACAGAAACAGATTCTCCATAATGTAGGAATAAATACAGGCACTATGAGAATCAAACTTCCAAACTACCTGGTCAGGAGATATTGAACACACTATCCACAAGAATTCTTAACATTTTCTTTCTAGCTGGAAGATCTTTGGAGCAGCTCCCCAGGTTACCAGCATTTTATTTGGTGAGATGACCAGAACACTAGATACTGATAACCAACAACTCATCCCTCGATCAGCTTTGATCCTTATTCTCTATTTTTTTTTTTTTTTTCCCCAAAAGAGCCATTTGTTGTGACAAAAACATATCCGACCCTGTAGGATCATCTATTCAAAGCATTTTTACCAGAGAGCATTCCCTACCTGCTAAGGCATCCCGGTAAAGTTGCACAAAATGGTTAAAGATATCCTTAGGCAAACATTTCTCATCAGGCAAATACTGCAGGAGAATGACGATCTCCGACTGCCCCACGGCGTGCATGCCCTTCGTGGTGAAACACCAGCACTTCCTGTTCACATCTGCACAGAGGGAAAACCATGCATCAGCAGAGCAGAAATGTAAAAAGGAGGCCTAAATTTCACTGCAGGAAGACAGCTCTTGCAAGGATCAGTTTTACAGCATGTATTGTTGTGTTATCTGTCACACAAATTACGTCCTACATCTGTTACTGTGAGGGCAAGCACATCCAAAACAAGAGCAGCTCAATAATTCCCAGCTTACAGCTAAGGAAAAGGCAGAGTATTACAACTCCCAGTCAGATCTTGGGATTAACACCACAGAGCAGACTTTTAGCTGTTTCTGCATTCAAATGAAAGGACAGGATTTAAATGTGAATGAAGGAGCCTGGGAACAGGCCAGGCTGGTGGCTGTGTGATCCTGACAGCTAAAACAGTTTCCAACAGTGATATCTCTCTTAATATGGAGAGCTGGATGTCAGGTGTCTCCATGAGACCTCACTGTGTTGTTCTGCTTCACAGGGATGTTAATAATGACACATGCTCTGAGCTTCATTTCTTGAGAATACCAAGTTATTGAAATAAAACCTGTCTATAATATATTACCTACTTATACATATCTAAAACTGCAATCTAAGAGATGCTGAAAGGTTTATAAACAATTTATTAATATAAAACTGTCCTTCCCAATTTCTCCATCATGTTCCTATCCAGCAGAGATCAGGTGAGGAACTGGCATGAGAAGCCTTCCATCTGCCTCCCCACTCCACCCTCAGCACAGGCACACACAGGCACAGGACAGAAAGGGACAGAGGAGGTGCACAAGGGAATGGAACCCCTGCATTATTATGGGATCCCATCTGCTTTTTCCAGAATGGGATGACATGGGAATAAGCAAAGCAACCAAAGGAAAATAGGTGATAAAATACCCTGCCCTACCAAGCTCTACAGGAGACATTGATCTCCAAACCTGAGACTGGAGCCTCTATCAGTCAAGTTTATATTTTCTATACAAAATTATCTGCAATGATCCTTAAGTCACCAGAAAAGGGCCTTTTGCTCTTTAACTTAATTTGGCTCAGCACAAAGTTTTCAACCTGTACACATTTTTAGAGACTATCCTACCTAATTAAAATGTTGCTGTTCCTACTAATAATCTAGATAACATTTCCCCTCTCATAGACTAGGACTTATTTAATAATAAACACTTACAATTTACTATTTTTACCATGGACAGCAAATTAGCATTTAAAACAAATACTAGAGGGTCAGGGCCACCATCCTCCAGCTGCTGCATGACAGAGATCTGAGAAGGTCTCTCTTCCACAGCATAGTCTACAAAAGAAGCAAACACAATGAAATCCATAAACTACTGGTACAGACTCTATATTATAATCAGATAACCCCAATTCTAATTCTTTTTACTGTTTTGACCTTTTAGACAAACACTTAATTTAAGTATTGCTGGTTTGACTGATTGTTTCCTAGACTGGTATTTTCAAATTTCAACAGAATTTATGAGATACCTTCTGTAGACCCATTAGAAAGTTGCAGCTTGTTTCAGGAAAATAACTATTTTTCAGTATCAACAAGAGGAGAAAATTGAAATCAAATTGAGAAATGCGTCACAATGTCAACTGAAATCCCGAATGACAAAGAAGTTAAGAATTGTTACTTGAATCACAGTAAGGCAGAAGGGCATCAGTCCTGGACTACCATGAACAGTACACACAGGATGGAACAAATCTGTTTTGAAATTAAATGCTGCTCACATTTTGGTTTTGACACTATCCTGAAATAAAAGGTTACTTCCAGCTTAGCATTAGAAATGCACTGTGTCAGCAAAGTATCTAATAGAAATAAAACAACCAAAGAAGAGAAAACAAGTTAATTCCAGGAATGCATTAAAGGATGTCATGAATCAGACTGTGGAAAGCAATTTCAAATAACAAATACACATTTCTCATCTTTCAAAACTCAGTTTTTAATTTTCTGAAGCTTCCTCCATTTGGATCCTCTATAAGAGGACATCACAATGACTAAAAGCTGCACTCTGGGCCAAGATGTGCAATAGTGTTGCTGAATGAAGTGCTTGGGGATGCCTCAGACAGAGCCCATGTTCCAACAGAATTTCAGAGAAGGGAAGCATGAATATTCATAAGTCTAATTAAAACCTATCTCTGTGTGAAACATTCCCCACAGTCCGATTAGTGAAGAAATTAGCACATGTTTCTGGACTGCAGTTAATTTTTTGCTTCATGTTTTACTTGTTCCAGGAATTGCATTGCAAGGTGGGGCTCTTCCTGGATGCAAATAAGGACCAATCGTGCAAAGGAGTGGCCCAACCTTTACCCACGAGCGCTTACTGACAACTCCTTCCAATACTCAGCACACTGCCAGCATCTTATTTTTAAAATAAACACAGAAGCCATTAGGTTGTTGCATCTGGTAAGCATAAAAGCTGGCTGCCAAATTATACCCTCACCTCCTTTTACTCCAGTGGAGATGAGAATTGGAGGAAGACCATCTTCAGGAATCAGATTCATTGCGCTGCCAACAGGACTGCCAACCTGAGTTATATTTCCCGAGAATACAGAGGCATTATCAGTCTACAAGAAGCAAACAAGGAAGGACAACATTAACACAGTAATAATGATAAAAATGTAAGAGCTGGCTGGGTAAATTATTACAGATGTAGGTGAAGGAGTCTGTGTCTGCTGGAGAAACAGAAGCACCAAATAATTTGGCTCTGTAACAATAGGTGGTCATGTGATGACTCCTGTTTGTGAACTACTGCTAGAAAATCTGCCTAGAGCCTGCACCTCCCTTCTCTAACACCACACATACCCATTTCTTCACAAAACCTTAATGCAGCACCGATACCCATTTGAACATTCTGTAGAGTCTCAGTTCCACTTCCACAGGGTAGAGTGGACTTAACGTTGTTAGATTTTATCCGCACTTTCCTGCATACATCATTTTGTGACAGATACTCTTCTGATACACATTATGATAATCTTACAGCTTCAAACTCCGTCCTGACCACAGCTCACCTTTTTTAAACATGCGTTACACAAATATCCTTCACACACCAGCTGTACAGCCAAACAGTTGCAAGCCACACAGACAACAAACATTCTTAGTGCTCTGCCCCAAAAATATTAATTTCATTGTAAAAAATACGGTTGTTTCAGCACTCTGTAAACATTCAAACAAGGACAACACTTGCTATGCAACATATTAAGACAAGCCTGAGCAGATTTCCTACATCAGTCTTGCTGCAGTCACCACAGCAACTCATATACCACTCACGACCAAGGCAAACGCAGGATTTTGAATGCCAAACACTCCCTTACTTCTGGTGATAAAGTGTTGTTGGCCATGGGCTTTGATGGATCATGAGACACTGCTAAGGTTCCTGTGGAAGTTGTCCCAGCCACTGTCAGCTTTGCTGCATCGGCAACTTCTCCATTGGGTAAAATCCCATCAGCAAACCAAACACGCCTTTGTTCTCTAGGCTGAGCCACTGGAGAGAATGCAAAAAAACAGCATTTCACATCTCACAGCAACACTGGCTAGGAAAATGGAAAATCTTGAGTATAAAACAGCAAAATGGAAAAAATAAATATTAAAAAGTAGATTGGAAGGAACTTAAGGCATCACCTAGTGCACTCCGTATGGCAGCATCACGTACAGACACAACCACTGAGAACAGTTTACATGTCCTGAAAAACCTGATGTCCCTGCTGAGGGCAGGGATAGCACAACAGGCATTAGCCCTTCTTTGGAACGGATGAAGTGCAGATATTCTTTCCAAATTCTTACTACAAGTGAACTGAAAGAAAAAGGAAGTGTCCTCACCTTCTGCTCCAGGATGCTTTAGAACTCCCACAGGCACCATGACAGTGGGAGGCGGGGAGCTCAGGGCGCCCGAGGCCTGAGCCTGCTGCAAAGGAGGGATAGTAGAACAGTATTCAGCGGGATTGTTAGGGTTAGGGCTCTGGCTTGAGGCACTCATCATGTTCTCCCAGGCTTGAGCTAAAGCAAACAAAGAACAAGAGCCATCAATACAGAGGAAGGTATCTAACAGTCCAAAACACTGTGAGAAGTTCTCAGCTGCTGTCAGTATGGATCCTGCCACCTCCCAAAGCCACCTTTCCCTTCATGTAACAGCCCAGGAGACTGCAATCAAGCAAGAAAAGCACAAGGAGAAACTGCCCTGATCCCATGCAATAAAAATATCAGTCCACAGGGAAGTATTTTCTGAAAATGGTTACAATACACTTTGACTTGAGTGATGCTTAGATCCTCATGCTTCATTTTGTTTCTTCTTCAAAGATTTAATTGAAACAGTCAATGTGTACATAAATATATGTATGTATATAAATGTATCACAATGCATGGAGAAACAGACACCCCTACTGCAAATGTTTCATAACCCACAGAATACTTGAGCAGATTTAGCTTTCATTTATGATAAAAAGCACCCTGCATTTCTTTGTGTCCAGGGCAGTTGTGTACAGATGAACAACATCTACTAACTGCAAAAAAAACCCTTATGCTATTAATTCGGAAGGCATGACTTGAGCCTTAATTCAACCGGCCAAAAAATCAGACATAAATCTCCTTTGTCAACAACATTCATCCCAGGAAAATCTCCTCCGGTGAGTAAACCAGACTATCTCCACAGTGCTACTTCTTTTTCACCTCGAAGGAAGGCTTGTAGCAAGATGCCAGAAAATTCACATGTGTGCCTGCACCCACAACCATCTCAGTGTGCTACAAAGAAATGCATTCTTTGAGTCAGGCACAAATATCATGGCACCTAAGCTCTCAGAGCATGGACATCCTTGGGTTCCTTCAGCTGCAAATTGTTAGAAAACCAACGTGGAAATAACAAGACCAAAAAAAAGAAAAAAAAAAACCCCACCCAAACAGAACTCAACAGAACACAAACACTCCTGCTTCCCCCATCAAGCTGCAAAACCAATAGTGAAATGCTTCTCAGTGAAAATAGTACTGGCATTCCAGCTGAGAAAATTACTTGAACCGAAGCGCTTTTTAAACAGCAATTCTGTACCAGTTTTAGTAACTAGTACATTAACCCATTCAGGGTGGGCCATGCTTGGAGCGGCTGCAGGCTCCCCTCCCCTGATGAGAGAAAGTGCCCAGGCCCTCGGCCAGGCCTCGGACCAGCTCCCCCCGCCAGAGGGGAGTGCCAGGGTGTTTTCCAGCTGCTAAAAACCGACCCAGGCCGGGATGGGAGCACATCATCCCCTCTCCCGGCCTGGAGTCACCGGGCCGGGCGGGACTCCCGTGAAAAGCCCGGGCAGGCCGGGCCCCCTCCAAAGGGGAGAGCCAGGACTGCCTTACCTCCTGTGAAGGCGGAAGAAAGAGAAAGCTATTTCAAGTTTCTTTCTAACTTTTGTGACCCCGAGGTGTATCCTTGCATGCAATTGGCTATTTTAGTTATCAGTTCAAAGGAAATCACCAATTGCTCCTGACTATCTGTGCTAAACTAACACAGTCCTGAAAGAAGAAAGTTTCAAAAATGCACAAAGTTACACATCCAGGGCTCCTTTATTAGAAAAGTAAAAGAGCATTCTTAAAGCCTCCTTTAAATGGAGCAAAGTGCCAAGTCAGCATACCTACCAACTGAAAATACGCTAAAAATAGCATTGGAAACTGATGAAACACATAGCCTGGCCATGGAAACGTGCCAGAAAACACACACAACCCTCCCCTCACGCCCCAGTCAAACACAAACCAGGTACCGAGCAATCAAATTAAACAACTGCTTTTACAGCTCCTACCCCCACTTCCAGAACTGTGCAAACATTAATGCTTAACCTGCAGCACTGACGGGGACAAAAACCCCAAACCTGCACTGACAAAGACACTGGAAGGATCAGGAGGGGTGGGATACAATCAGGTTAGCTAACCAGTAGCCCAAAGCATCACCACCAAGCACGGCAGCAGGGACAGGAACAGGAGGAGACAGGGCAAGCACAGCACTGGCCCTGGAAGGAACCAGGCACTGGTGTCACTGTTTGCTGCCATTAATGTGCGTGTGCCCTGGCAACAGGACAGAGAGGCTTCCAAATGAAATCATTATAATATGATCAGTTTTATTCGGTCTTTTTAAAACAACACGTTGGTTTCAACCAAAATATTTGCAGATTCTTCCCTTCCCCCAGATGAGAATTAATCCTACTCACCGCCACAGAGCCAGCTGTCTTGTTTAGTGTATTTGTAATTCCTTGTTCTTGCACACCTTGAAATGTGTTCATTTCTCCATCCCAAAATTTAACAGTTTAGAACCCTTTCAGCACCATTACTGGGACTCATTTTTAATTTCTAGATACTATAACCTACGATTTCCTGACACCTTACACATTTGGCCTAGAGTAAAGAATAATTAAAACCTACCACTGCACACTGATAAATGGTAAATATTTTTGAAACGTTTCAACTTTTTGAAATTTTTTTGAGAAAATTATATTCCTGTTTAATAACAGATACCGTCTACTAATTTTATATTCTCATCTCAAGACTAAGCACTCAGTTACTTTCAACCAAACCTGAACCAATACTCAATTCATCAGAGAAAAAATAAAGCTATGACCTTAGGTTTAGTGTTTTAGTTTAAATGTTCAACAAAGTAAGAGATCTTTCTGAAAACAGCCCAAATAATCCACTATGCAGTAATACGGAAAGATACTGCCATAATTACTTTGTGTGATGCTGACACAAACCACAATTTTCCTAACCAATTCTTGGTTAGAATCTTTGCTAACAGTCTCCAAAGTTTAGCTAAACAATTGCAGCAATGGGGATTCCATGATAAATCATCCTGATAATTACTGAACAGTTATCCTAACAATTAAAAGTTTGCATTAATAGCCTAAATTTTTCTGAGTCCTCATTCTACCTTTTACATGTTAGAATGCACTTGTCAGACTTTCCTCTACCACTGAATTCACTTCTGGCATCAAGTCTCAGTGATCCAGATATATATTTATACCCCAGGACCAAGACACCCATTCACCTTCCCACTAATAAGCCAAAATGCCTGGAATTCCTCACGACGAACCAGGTTATCTCATGATTTAAGGACTCACATGGGCCCTCTCTCAACCTAATCCAATTTCTCTGCTTTCTCAATTCAAGACAGAAAAACTAAACATTGAGACTTCCAGCAGCAGCTGTCTCAGTGCCATGGGCATAACTCAGCTGGACAGATCATCACTGCCAGTGTGGGAAGTTCGGGAGATTTTCACAGGCCTCAAGAGAGTGCTCTGTGTTTGCCCATATTTATCGCACAGCTCTAAAGTGTTAATACAATAAAGAACACACAAAATACATTCCACAGCCTGCTGGTCAAACCCAGAGTTTTTCCTCACACCGAGCAGAGGTGATAGAACTTCCTATCAGTTCTGCATGTTAACTGCAGAACCACTTGTGACCTCTCTCCTGTGTCCTATGTTTCTCATCAGGCTTTTAGCCACAGCACCACCCTGGGTTTGACACTCTCCAGGAATGCCTGAAAGTAACAATCTAAGCTCAGCTGTCTACTTTTGTGGACCTGTATTTAGACAAGACCTCCTACTCTAGCACCAAGGAGTTAAGAAGAGGAGCTGGATTAATCTGTGGATAAATACAACTTTCCCAATCTCCTACAGTGCACAATCTAGAACAGGCACAACTGCATTACTCTACTCTTCGGCATTCCATCTAAATGCGTAGCAGGTTATCTACTCAGGCAACCAAAGATGCAGAGTACACTTCTGAATCAACAGCAAAAAAACCCCAAAAGTCACAGCTTCTGCAATCCTGGTAGAGCACTCCCAAATGAAAGCTGTCAAACTCACTGCAACCTTACCAGTTTTTCTACTCTTCACAGGGATCCCACGCCAGCCTCTCAAGCACCGTTACTCTTTTAGAATACCGACCCATACAAATGAAGTATTTTGATATTTTTCTTTTTAAATGCCCTGACTGCAGCTGCACACAAAGCCAGGGAAGTGCCACATGTGGGATCCCCTCCCCACTCACCATTCATCAGCACTGAGTGGCAGATCACACACACTCTGGCTTCCTTTCGGTCCATGTAGAGCAGCTTGCACTTCAGGCTACAGCACGCAGCACAAAACACCTGGAACACAGGGGAAACTGCTCAGGGCTGGGCACAGATACGGGACAAACTGATGGATCTGGACAACTGAGTGTCTGCAAAGCTCTTGAAATGCAAAATACAGAAGTTAAAAAAAAAAAAATCAGTATTTTCCCATTAAAGCCACAGTGACCAATACCTACCCAGGGTGCCTGCACTACTAATCCTGATGATTATTGTGTGGAACACATAAATGCATTTTGTCCTGATACTGCACTGTGGGGTTTTTTAAATTTGTTTGGCATAATAAATACCTACCACATTACAATCCCTCATAGAATTAACAATTTGGGAATTAACTTCAGTTTTAGAAGAAGCATGAGTACTTCCTAGAATTAAACAGGAATCCAATGCACAAGTATTCCATATATGTGAGAGACTGCTATGGCACAGATTAATTCAAACTTAATTAACTGATTTTTTGCAGCAGCACAATTCATCTACATGGAATTGGACAATAGAAGGAGGTTTTGGACATCATGAGGAATTTCTTCACAGAAGGGGTGATTCAACATTGGAATGGGCTGCTCAGAGAGGTGCTGGAGGCACTGTCCCTGGAGATGTTTAAGGAGAGACTGGACGTGGCATTCAGTGCCACGATCTGGTTGACAAGGTGGTGACTAGTCACAGGCTGAACTTGATGATCTCAAGAGGTGTTTTTCCAACCTAAAAATTCTGTGATTCTTTATTAGCAACTCCAGCTGCTTAATCTCTTCATATCCAGCAAGCTATTCTTTGGTTGAGGAAGAATAGTGATTGTCAAAATGTTTTAAGTGTTCAACATATAAACCAAGACATTTAAGAAAGCTGAATGACATTAGTACTGCAAGAAAACCTTGCTCCACTCCTAGAAAAAAGCTCATTTTGACATGAATACAAACACCACAGCATCACAAGAGTTGGGAGGACTCAAGGACTGCATTCTGTGCACCCTGGCTGCTAAAGGGGCTGGGGCAAAGCCCAGGGAGCAGAAAGTGCAGTGGAGATGCAGCTGCAGCGCTGCTCCTTCTCCCCTGAGCCAGCTCTAAAAACTCCCCAGTCCTGGGCAGGAAACAGTCCTGAGGCTTCCTCCAGACAAGCAAAACCATAAAACACGAGCATGGCTTGTGCACCAAAACACACTTGCACGCAGATATGATCCTACAATAGCAACTGCCTTCTTAAAATCCTGCAGAACACGTGCGCTAATGATTTCTTATTTGTTTCAAATGATTATATTGTCTTTATTTTAAAAAAAACCCAGCAGTTCCTCAAGGTTGTTCTTCAGGTGATGTGAAGATACTGATGAACATCCATTTCCTGCAGAAAGGTAATGTCACACTCAGGAGATCTAGAAACAGCAGCAGCTGCCTAACAAATGAGTTCAGATATCAAGAGAGAATTTCAAAATTTAATTATGGGTGGATATTATCTCTGCAATTCACTATGCATTATGATGATCTATAATGCTTTCTAAATTAAAAAAAAAAAATCCATCACCCCAGCAGTATTATTTCTGTAATATAGACAAGAAGTTACATAGGATTCTTATATATAAATATGTTTAAGCCTAATTAAATTTCAACCAAGTTAAAGATCACACCAAATTACAACTACTTTGCAGCCTGTTGCTTGCAAGGAATCTGCACTTGATTGTTAGTGGCAAGTGTTTAAAATAAGCAAATACAGGTTCTGAACTCAACATGAGAGTTGAAAATCAAAGGTGCAGAAAGCTCAGCCTTGTCTCATTAGAACCAGTTTCAATGTTTTCTAATTATGACAACTCAAACATTTCAAAAACAAAATATAATTAAGCATACACTGGAATTTTAATGCAAAAATAAAATCCACCCTTTCACATATGTGAAAACCTTTAAAAAACCAAACTAAATACACCTGAACAATCTGATTTCTGCACTTACATCTTAACCCAATTTACAAGTATTCTAGGGAATATTAATAACAACATCACAGCGTATTTTAGAGACATTTGACAGCATTTCAGTTCAATGGGTGAAACTTCCAGTCAAAAGTTCATTCGGTATTGAACATGGAAAAATCAATGTTGTGAACCATAAATGAAGGCCCAACACAAATTAATATCTAATTTAGGACCCTTTTCCAAACAACACATTGTGCATCCATGAAAGCTCCCAAATGTAATGATTTAAATATTAAAAGAGAAAACAGAAGCAATGACAGAACATCCCCACCTCCTCTCTCAGGCTGCATCAGCCTTGAGCAGCAGTAACGCAGAGAATGCAATCCAGCACAACTGACAAGTCAGACTTGTTATTAACAATCACCAAGTAATTATCTCAGTACATCATGCCATAAAAAAACAACAGAGCTGTGTCAAAGCAAGTTTTTATGTTACTAGGCTTTTCAGGTTCACCAGGAGCTGTTAAAGCATTAGTTGCTAGGGGAATTGCTGGGGTTTTTTAAATATTTTAGTGGAAAAATACAGTTTTGGTTGTAAATAAAAAGGATTGCATACAAATTTTCTGGTTGTCCTATCAAGGGTGATGATTTCATCTGACAACAGAAAGTACATAAATTCATAACATATAATTTATGAATCCGTTCACACACATTCACTGGGTTCTTAATTTTAACTCAAAATTTACTGTAACCAATCCAAACGGTTCATACCACCCTTTAACTTTGCAATTATTATTCTGAAATTAAAAACCCGGACAGACTTCCCAGTTGCCACTCAACTATTTTTAAATGCAGTGTTTATTCCCAAATGAAACAGATGCATTCCTCCCTACTAAAATCATTTGTCATGATGCTAATAAAGCTTAAAAAGAAACCATTATGCTAAAGCTGGTGTTCAAAACATTTAATCCCATGACTTCCTTTAGAAACAATGAACTGAAAGAGTTGAAGGTGTTGTCTCCCCAGTTCTTTAAAGTGAGACTGAGACATTAAAAAAGTGGAAGCATCCCTGTGGCTCAGTAGTTACCTACACCACGCATGGTCCACAGGACTTGCTCTGGGGCTGGGGATGGTGAACAGAAAGCAGGAGCAGACAGCTGAGAACTGGGATTTCTCAAGCCACTGCAGCCACATTCATCAGAGCTTGTCTGTCAAAGCTTTGCTCTCTCTCTCTCAGCTCAGAATCATTACAGGAATTAAGGGCTGTAAAGCAATTTGCAGTAAGTGCTAAGTATTATTTGACTTACACTGATCCTTAGCATTTATTAATGAGTCCTTTCTGCCACATCTTTTGGCTGCACTTGTGCAAATTTGGCCCAGACAAACATTTGCTAACAAAAGCTTCTAAAAACAATCCATTCTAAGTCTACTGAACTGTTTGTCTACTGAGCAGAGGGATTTTTCATTTTATCCTTTTCCCACATATAATCAAAAAAACCCACTGGCACTTGTGGTTCTTCTCAGCGTTTGTTAGAAGAATGTAAAAAGAAAAAGAAAAAAAAATACATAGAAATTTTTGGCCTTGTTCCATCAATTCATGTTTGATCCATCTACAGATATTATAATTTTCTGCATTCATTTGTGCAATTGAGGGCTTCAGTTGTTACAGAGAAGCAGTTAAATCCAAGCAACAAACTTGTTTAAGACACAAAAACAAGTAGAAAATTTTACTGCACATGAAAATTGAAGTTATATTTGTTCAACTAAAAAAAAAAAAATACCTAAGTAACAGTATAAGTTAACATATCAAAACTACAATCATGGACAAGCCTTTAACTACCATGCCCTACAGATTCTCCTTTACTGCCATGAGAAGAATGATATAAACCACAAATACACTGAAGCATGTGCTTTATGTGATGCTCAGTGATCACCTGTGGCTACTGCCTCCACATCAGGACTTCCACTGCAACCAAGCTGCAGCAGGATGGGCAGAACCAACCGCAAGTCCTGGAGCAGTGCACAAGGAACATGTGCTCAGCCTTTCAAAGTGTCCTGGGAAAGGCAGCTCAGCATTTCTGCAGTGAGAGACTGAGAGCTGTGTATTCTGGCTCCTAAAGGGACACGTGTTCCATCTCACAGGAGCAAGCCTGGGGCTTCTGCTGGGCTGCTTCTACAACCAGCTGGAATAAGGGTTTGAGCTTTCCTGATAGATTTGCTTCTTTTAACTCCTTTATCCACATCATTCTGCTTTCCGTGCACTCTTCTAGCAGCAAAAATTATCACCCATAGCAGCCAGGAGGTCTTGTAATCAACTTCAAAAACCTCTGAATGAGGCCTAAATGAACCAAAGTTATTTTTATTCCAGTTCTCATTGGTTTTAGTATTTCTTTTTACAGTATTCATTAATACCTAATTGACAAGAGTGTTAGTTTACTGCTTTTGAATCATCATTACTTTTTCCCTGAGTTCCTACTTATGTCACTGACATGTATTTCAGTAAAAGATATTTGGAAATACTTTACAAGTTAATAATTTACAATAAACTCATCACATAAGAATTGGAGTTCACTAGATGGTACATACATCAAATTTTAAAACACCCTTTACAATGAAGTATTTCTTACACAACAAAAAGTGATACAGAAATTATGTTTTAATTGCCTTCATTATGACATTTTTCACCCTGTGGACATCTACCAGGTTACAGTTAACCACTTCCCCCCCCGCCCCCCCCGGAGCAAATGTATGTTTAATACATGTTAATACTATTTAAAATAATGTAGGCAATATGAGAACAGTAAAGACTGAGAAGAACTGAGTTGATCAGCTGTGTAAACCAGCAGGAATGCCAGCAATCCAACAGCCCATTCCCAATGCACAAGTTTGTTTCAGTAACTGTAATGGGATTATTGATGCAGTAATTTCTGTAAAGCAGTTTCCTGCACTTAGTCATTTTATGAGAGTTCTGACATAAACCCAAGGACGATGATCATGGCAATCTGCAAATACTGCTCATTCAGACTAATAACAATTATTCTTTACTGGCACCCTGACTAGATCAGAGCTCAGAAATTCCCATTTTTGCTTCACTCAGACACAGCTTTTTAGGAAGAGATGTCACAGGTAACTGTATCCAGTAGCTTAGCGAACCCTCTGATGCAACGTTGTGCAGTATCAGGGGAAAAAAAGGTGCTTTGAGCTGATTCACAAAACATGAACTTACCTTCCCACAGGCTCTGCAATGGTGCCTTCTTTTGGTGAATGTAAATCTGGCCTCACATTTCATACAGTTTGGTGCTTGAGAATCTGGAACCCACACTGGAGCCACCTCACCCAAAGTCGTAAAAGGCTTTCTGGCTGGAGCTCCAAACTGACCAGCTCTGAGATCATTATCTGGACTATCTGGGGCTACTGCAAGGCACGAACTATTAGAGACTCCAGATTCATACTCGTCCAAATGTTCCCCATTAGAACCAGTACCAGAGGCATTTGAGGATGTTTCACCAGGAAACGTGTCTGCTGTATCCCCTAACTGTGTCTTACCAAAGACATTTTTGTTTTTACTATTACCTCCACAATTTGGGGGAATAACGTCATTTTGTAAGTGGTCCGATAATGGCTTCGGAATCTGCAGTTTCAGATTTGTGGGTTGCTTAGGTCTTGCACCACCAAAAGGAACACTGATATATTGCAGGTTAGTCATTGGTTTTGGTGAAGTCTGCCCTTGCATGGATGAAACCTGACTACAAAGATTATGTAAATAGTTTTTCTTTATGTGGTCACCAGTGCTGTTTAAAATAAGACCACTCCCTTCTGTGGTCTCATTTCCTCTCTGTTCATAAACATTAGTGTAACATTCTGACTTGCTCTCCTCGATCTCCTTTTCCTCTGTTACCGAGTCTTCCTTGGAGGGTAAAGTCTTTGGAACATGAGCAACAACTGGGTTCTGCATTCCATAGGAATCACAACCATTAGACAGAGAGCTTGCTGCTGATGTAGCCATCACATCAGAGAGACTGGATCCTCCAAGCTCATCTGTACCACACCCTTTTAAGTCTATGCCTGCCTCCAATACCCCATCTTCATCTTCTTTGCTATTCCCACATGCATCATCAGGCTGTTTGGTCTGCAGAAGTCTTTCATTCTCTCCTAGAGTTTGCTTATTATTCATCTCATTCGACTTTGTCAGCTCCCAATTAGTCATCTCCTGAGATTCAGGGTAACATTCTGCCATGCTGTGCAATTCTGTTGTGCCGAGATTTTTATCACATTCAATGACTTCGCTTTCAGTGGCACTAACATCCTCAGCAACACATTCCTTGTAACTGCCACTTCCAGCCACGTTGGGTTGACAGGTTTCAGCGAGCCCAGATAGCCTGGACTGCAACTGCTGGGTTGTTTCCTGTTCTACGATTAAGCTTCCACTACTGGAACCAGAAGGGTTCTTAGCTTCTAGATCTGTTCTCTGAGGAATGGCTTTACTAGTGAAATTTTCAACTGACACACAATTTTCTTGCATTTTAGCAGTACCATCAACTGGTCTCTGTAAGAGAGTCACTGCATTGATCCCTGCAGTTGTAGCTTCTGAAAAGAGCAAATCTTTACTCATATTAAAATCCTCCTTCAATCGAGAGGAGGGGCATGCAGCAGTCAGGCTTTCAGATGAAGCATCAACCAAATGACTTAGAGAGTCATCTTCAGTGCACAGCCTGTTTACTTGCTTTTCTGTATCAATATCCTTTTCTGTGGATCCATTTACAGTAACGCTAAACTGGTCACTCTGTCGGTTTTCATTATCCAGTGTAAAGCTAATAGAGTCCATTAGGGACTGACTGTTGTAATTTGTACAATCCACCACATCACCACTTTGTAGTGTTCCTCTGTCACAGTTGTGCATGACTGCCACCACTAGCACATTTTTCTCCTCCGGCAAGCAAGCTGTATTTCCACATTTCTTTTCTCCTGCTTCCACAGAGTTACACTGATCATCCCGATTGCTATTTCTTTTAATCAACTGATCATCTGCTGCTGCCTGATCATCAATCCACATGACTGAGGTCTCTGGGTTTATGCTAAAATCCTTTCCATTAGCACAGCGATCTCCTCCTCCTGTTGGCGTAGTCACTGAGTGGGACAAGGAGAAAGACTTTAATCTCTGCTGACATTCATTAGGAGTTGGAGCTTCATTCACGTTGGCCACAGTCGAGTTGAATGACAGGCGACGAGAGGGCGGATCTAGAATCTGATTCCACTTTGCTCCCAGCAGAGTAGGTGACACAGTGGCATCTGAAAAAGTGTTTAAACAAGAAAACTTACTGTCATATTAAAGCTACAGGTTCTATTAATCCTGCTGCACTAGAATGTCCCAAATAGAAATGCAGAAGTGTTCAAATATAGGCGCAAAAATAAAGCTCACCTGCCATAACCAACATCCTTGGTCAATCACTAGCAGCGTAATTCCATAATGTTTCTAGAACTCAAGAAGTTTAGAGCTACTCCAAACAGTTTCAGGTTGAATTTGCAAAAGTAACTTTAAAGTATTGATTATTATATCAGCTACAAGTGCCTAGAAAGATTCTCACCCCCATAAAATGAACAGTTCAACTTCCTTGACAGCAAAGAATTAACAATTAAACTAAGCAAAACATGTGCACTGAACATGATAACCTTCATTATATGATTTATGTGACCTAATAAAATATTTCTGCAAAAGAAGCTTAAAATAAGTTTTGCCTGATTTGTTTAAAATAAATGATTTAAATATTGCTACTGAGATTAAGCTTCACAAAACCTTTCTTTAAAAGTGTATGGCACATTTGCTGTTAAAAGAGTAAGAAATTTTACAAAGGCAAACAAGATGAATGGAAGCAGAAGAGAATGCTACTAAGAAATTCTCAAGATACCATGCAAAATTAACAGATGTTTTTTGTAAATTCTGAGATTAATTTGCAACTCAAACCCACAAAGGGTATCACAGATCTCCCCCTCTTGGATAGTGTTCTCTGTAGAAGAGAAATGTGCATCTACAATCCTGTCTGAAATGACTCACCTTCGTTTTGCTCAAATTCATCTAAAACCTTATCGAGGTTATATGCCTCTGCTTGGAAATAGTTCTCCATTTGTCAGGGAACGACCACCAGATCCTTGTCTAAACCTGCCAGAGAACAAATTACAATCAGATGCTTAACCTTCAGTCAGCAGTGTTCCATTACATATTGTCCTGATTTAAGGGGAATAGTCCTTTGTAAATCAAATTTTACATACATTGCAGACATAAATCAAAAGTATTTTCCAGGAATAAAAATTATTTCTGTGCTGAAACTTGCTTCATTCAGATTAACAACCTCCCCAAACTTGCTTTGGATTTTATTACCTCCAGTCTCTCACATTAATGTGTCTGGCTATCAGGATCACCATAAT
Organism: Chamaea fasciata; assembly: GCF_029207755.1. Classification (NCBI taxonomy): domain Eukaryota; kingdom Metazoa; phylum Chordata; class Aves; order Passeriformes; family Sylviidae; genus Chamaea; species Chamaea fasciata. The sequence continues at coordinate 26,950,466 of NW_027094095.1, read as the reverse complement.
GGTAAGAGCAAAACTGCTGCGACACCAGTCTGAAAAAAACCCCACAGTCTAGAGAACCAGAAAGGCCAGCTAAAAAATCTGAAGACCTGACTTTCAGATCTGTGCTACCACCAATTAGCTCATGTGGCTTTGAGCAAGGAGTTTAAACTCCCTGTGCTTCTGATTTTTTAATGTACAGTAGGCTAGCAGTACTCTGTGTCAGTCCTCATTTCTCTCGAGATGCTTCAAAGATTCATACTTGTAAAAGTTGTTAAGGGACTTAATGGGTGTTACTTGAATTGTGCTACCTCTTAAAATGTCTACTTTAATAATCCTTGCTTCCCTGAAAGGCAGCCACTGGAAATCCAGCAAAATGCACAGAAGTAAACAGTCTCATCAAGACATAATGCTCTCAGGCTAGAAAAGAAGATGACAAGAGAGAAATTTGGGGGAAAAAAAGCAAAACCAAAGCGAAAAACCCAACCCTGAATCATTACATAACTGTCTTCACATAATAACTAATTTTCTGCCCTAACAGCAGTAACATGGACTCCTCACTACCAAAGTCTTGTAACAACAAGACACCCTGATTCATTTTATCCAAACACTCACTACCAGTAGAGACATTTTCAGTGGGAAATGTGTGCCATAACCTATAAACCACAGAGAGACCTTGATTTGATCTGTTCTCTGAACACCATCCAAAACAGCCTTATTCTCTTCAGAGCTGGATTTCAGAGCTGTTGTGAAATAAGGCAATGGAGGAGGAGAGGGTGAGAACCTTGTTTTGCAGCATGAAGCAGTGTAAGACCTGACAGCTCAATTAAAAACCTGCTTTTTTCCACCAGAGACACAACATATTAGAGGAAGCTTCCAATTTAAAACAATACCTTACCATTATTCCCACAGTATCTGGATTTGAAGAAAACATCAACCGCCTTTATTTCCATTACTACAACATTTTGTATTTACAAATTATAAATATTTATGGTACAACAGTTTTGTATTTATTAGAGGCAACAGCTGCAGTTAGGTTATTGATAGCAAAAGACTGTGCATTAAAATATCACAAAATGCAGAGTTCAAGTTTTCAAGGTCAACTTAAATTTTTATACATGGCTGTTTTAAAAGGTGACCATGATACAACATAAATACATTTCTATTTAATATAATTAGACTAAGGCATGTGTTAAAGATATACACAGAAGCTAGTTTTAAAGAAAATTAATGTAACTTAGAATTGCAATAAGCATGAGCAGAAAAAAAGACCATTTGCAAAATAATTCCAAGATAAACTAGACTTGTCATCTGACATACTCCTAGATTTGTCCTCTGTTCTGGGATTTTAGATTAACACCTTCTGCAAGGAAAACAGATGATTTGCCAAATCATTTACTGTGCACAGATGCACAGATCATAACATAAGCAATGGAAAAACTGCTCACCTTGATCACCAGCTGCATTTCAGGAGCCTCAAAAAGTAGGACTGATTTGTACAAAATACCAGGTGATTTCACATCCATTTATAATATATTTAATTTACATTATAATGATTACACTGTTCCTAGCAAACAATTGATGAAGACATGTATTATTCCTAGGCAAAGTCCTGCTACTGAGGTCAGTGATGCAAAGAGTATTTGTCAGTGAGGCAGTGCAAGACTGAAAAATGTCATAAAGAATTTTTGTGCTCATGAGTTCCAACTGAAGAGAGAAAAGACCTTTTATATCACTATTGTTATTTCACTCACTGATGTACCAGGATATACGGAGAACCTTTTATTTTTAAACTCACAGTCACTAAGATGACAGCCACTCTAAATGAGATCTCATTGTCTGCTGCAGTAGGTGTTTCTCAAGAAAGGTCAGCTGCAAATCTTCAGCTCTAACATCTAAAATTATTATTATTATTATATAAAAGAACACAACAACCCCCCAAGCTTTTCTGCAAGTTTCTGCCAAGGGCAAAACACACTGCCAAATCCACAGAAGTCCTTAATGTCCTTTCCTCTGTCTGACAGTGAAGGAGAATGAGTATTCATGTTCCTAACAGGTATCAGCAAGGCTTCCTGATTGTCAGCAACTCACATATTTGCCAGCTGAAGATCTAATGCTTCAACTCTCCATAGCCAGCAACTCAAGATCAAAAGAGAAAATAAAATGCTCTAACACCGGATGCTGTAATAACTGAGTAGCTGTTTTCCCTGTGGTTTAGAATTTAATTTTATTTTGGATATTTTTATTAAATCCCCAAGCTAAATAAAAAGCATTTTCCTTTACAAGTCTTTTGAAACTTTTGACTGCATCTCACATGTACCACTATAAAACTTCGGAAGACTTTTAGAATTACTCTAACCCCCAAGTTCCTCTTAGGACAAAAGTTGGCATAATATTTTTTAAAGGATCCTTAATAGTTGTGAAACTCTGTAGTATTGCTCAAATATCCTGAGTCATGGCATGGAGAGAAGCTGATGAGCAAACACACAACACTTAGACTCTGGAAAAAGGAGAATAAAAACATGAGCAAATCAGAAAGAAGTTTCAGTGGTAATTTTAGCTGTATGCCACCAAAAAAGAGAGATACTTCCTAAATTACTATATTCTATTAGTATATATAAAGGAGAGGATCCTGTGCCATTGCAAGGAAAAGAAAGTATAAACCACCAATGAGCAGAGAACAGGAATGTTTTTTTCAAAAATACAGTCCTCCAAGCAAAGATTTGGCAGAAAATACTAACTATGGAAAAAATAGTAAAATTTTATGTTTTAACCCTGTATACAAAAAAGAATACAATAGTTACTATCCACTGGTATGTCAGTCCAGAGCTCAAGATCACTAGTTACCCATTGCAGAGTCATCTTCTCTCTTTCAGGGCAAAAAGCTAATTAAAACATGCAGCCTGTCAAATTAGATTATTTTCAAGCTCCTGTTGGATCACGGATCATGCATAATTCAGGAAGTGTGTTTTACTTATCAGTTTCCTCACAACAACAGCACGGGCTTATCATCATCTTCATTTCTGAAACTAAGGAACTTACATTCCATGAAGCTTACACGCTTCACTCTCCCTTGATGTCCAAATTTAAAGGCCCATGTACCAGAAATGTGTATGTGTCATATCGACCCAGAATTACTGCCCTTGTCATCACAGCATTCAGACACAACACAAACTTCAGCTGCGTAGTGGGGGAGAGAAGGAGACAGAAGTAAAGGACAGAAAAACCTTCCTGAAAATTAGGTGTTACTCTGAAGAGGCTTAGCCTTGGAGACTGCCTCTCAAGGAGCTCAGCTATCCCACGTGCCAGCTTGCTCCTGGGAAATGAACTGTACAAGAGACTGGCCTTGTGTTATACCTGCAAAGCAGCCAGACTCGTATTTGTGTTGGGCTCTGTGATAAGGGATTATGTAACCCATCATCTTCTGCACTGTACGTCCTAAATTATCCTTGGGATGTTTTCACCATGGGAACTGGCAGCCTTTAGTCTTTCAAATTGTCTTTAGAAGTGGATGATCAGCTCATAATCACATTAAAACACTAATAAAAAATGCACTGAAAGGAAATAATACTGACATTCAACTATTGGCCTCACAGGAAAGACCTAAAAACCAGAGAATATGTAAATAACCAGAACAGGATCTCAGGATTTTCTGTCATGCTGTCCTGTGGAGACAACTCTTTCAATATCAAACTGTGAACCTACACATTTCAGTCATCTCCTACTAAACAAAATACTCAAATAGTTTATTAGAGTCCTCACAAAAAAAATCTACGAAAAGCTCCTAAGATGGAAGTCACAAAGGGCATGATCAACCTGAAATCAAACATTGCTCATTCCTCCTGATAAAAATCACACATCCAGAAAATGTCATTTTCCCACAGCATGACAGCACAGAAGTCCAGGTTGGCTGGACAGACTGATTTATTAGACCCAGGGCTCCTGAAGACTTCCTTCAACCCCAACAAACAATGGTCAAGTGCACATCTTGTTCCAGCTCCCTTGGGCCACCCGTGAGTTACCTGTCCCCGCGAGTCAGGCACCTCAGCTGTAATGAACACTTTGTTCAGAGTTGAGCAATAGCTTTATTTAGAACTGATGAGATCTGGCTGCAGCACAGACTGAGAAAGAAAGACTTTGCCCGCCTTCCCCCCCCCCCCCCAAACAAAAAAAGACACAATCTTTTCTGTAAAATGGGGTAATTACTCTCAGTAAAAAACAAACCAACAAATTGCTAAAAATCCTCCATCATCTCCTCTATAAGAGATCCATCCATATACAAAGGCGTATGTGTATAAATATGTATCCATAAGAATACATAAAAAACATTTCAGGTGCAGAACTCTGAATCTTTATATTCTTTAGCAGAACTTGCTTCTTACCTTTTTCTTATACATATGTTAAGAAACAAATGACCCTGTGCCTTCTCATGATGACTGCAGCACAACCAGCCAGTTCTGCTGAATCAGGGTGTCCTACTTGATCCTACGAAGAAAATACAAACATGTATTTTATGACTGGTAATTCTGCCACAAACCATGCTCTTTTCAACACATTACTGCAGCTAGCACAGGCATATTTGGCAAACGCTGCAAGCTTCAGATGATTTGGATTACATCTGCAGCTTTAAAATCAGGGATGTGTGTGCACTGTGCCACCACTGCTCTCCAATAGTCTGGTGAAAAATGTTGCTAATAAAAAGCACATTGCTACCTACCTGTCATTATTCTTCATTTAACTGTAAACCCTCAGTGTAATGCAGCAACTCCAACTGTCCTTATATTCCTGATGACCTTGACTGTAACAATTTATAAAACTAGCCTCTGAAATCAATTATATTATACTACAATAGGCCTTCCAAAAATAAAGAGCGGGTAGCTCTGATAGTCAACAAAAATTCACAGCCCTCTGAATTCTGTAAACTGTATTCATCAGCTTCCCACTGATTTTGTTACAGCTAAACAAGTGGTTTTGTCTACAAATTATTCCTCGTACAATCTTAGGCTCCCTTAGTTTCCTAAAGGCTTCTTCTCACAAAACCCACAATAGCACCAACCTTCAATAGCAGGTAGGACCCAAGAGAAAAACTAAAAAGTCATCTGAAGAAACTTTTGGTTTTCAATCCACAGCACTTCTGTAGGTCAGATGCTCATTTTCCCAGGCTGCATCCCAACAACCAACACAGCTCAAAAATCCAGTAGAGCCATGGGCAGAGAAAACAGAAACAAGCTTCTGACAAACAGTGCAATAAGAAAAGGAATGAGATACATTAAATTCATTTTTTAAGGTTTGCTAGCACTGACATTTTAACCTGTTGGGTAGGTGAAATATTTATTAGTACTCTGATGAAGCTACGACGTATGTCAGAAAAAAACCCTTAAAGTTCCAGCAAAATTAACAGTGCTAAAAATAAAAAAATCAATTCTCCATGCATGAAAGCAATATTCAGTGTTACACTAAGTTTTTCCCAGGGTTGTTTGTTATTCTTCTCAGAAATAAGCTACGGTAATAATTCCAGGAAACTAATGAACTGAACAGTAGCACTCTGAGTAGCACTGTTTTCAAACTCAGAATCCCACAGCTTCGGATGCCAGCAGAACTCTTCCTGTATACAAGTAAAATTTCTGATGCTATGTGTATTTCTACCTCTATAAATGAAAACTAGTTCTGGTTATCTGGGCAATAGTAGATGCTATCTTATCACAACATTCTTCAGATTGGCTTCACATGCATGCAAAAACAGAAGTGAAGGAAATTTAATTCCACTCAAAGGCTTCAGAAGAAGCCTTTTCAAAGGGATGTGAAGTACATGTGGCAGTGGGGAAGGTTTTCTGTACCACCACCATGTCCCCTCTCACCCTGCAGTGCAGGAAAACGATTCAGTTTTCATGACCCCTGTGAAAAGACAGATCAATTAATGACAATTCTGTCTGTGATTTACGGCAGGGCCTGTCAGCTGCATCACGTGAACCAGTCATACATTAACCACAAAGTTCAACCTTCCCTGATCAGAAATGGATCAGTCCTAGCAACCCACAGCTGAAACGAGCTGCGCTGGCACTCATGCCCTAAGCCAGCAAACCTTCTAGGCAAGCAATATTCAGGGCAACAGCACAGCTTTATTATTCATTGGGTTTATTCTGCTCCTCTTGCCTTGTTCCATTCTTCCCAGGTAATGACTTTTTTGTGTGTAACCACTCAACAGAGAAGAACACAGATCTAATCAATGGCTGCCAGTCTCCAAAGTAAGCTTTGAAGAGATATTACCTGGAGGTCCTGGAGCTTTTTGTTTACAGTTCAACATTTACTCTCAGCAGTCATTTCCCCTTACAAAGATCAATGCAAAAATCAAATCGTGCTTACAGACATGAACGTAGTGTATTTAAACAAAAAGCAAGTTTAAAAAAAAAAAAAAAGTAAATTATAACATTTGGATTTCACGAAAAAATGAACAAGTTGGCAACAGAGCCAAGTTCTTTTTACAGTAAGAATTCAATGTAAGAGAAGTATATTTAAATGAAAATCGAGGACAAAAGGAATAACTACAAATGAGAGCCAAGAATACTCACAACAACATATAATCTAGTGATTATTAGGTTTTCTCTGAATCACACACACTGCCAAAAAAGGGATCTTGTAAAAAATACATACATTTCCACCTAAAGATTATGGGCGCACTGAGACCTAAGATCTCTGCAAGTGAAGGAGGCCCAGTGTCCCTGCCCAACCAGTTTGGTGCTCGGAACATTTCAGTTCCTTATCTCTTCTGCTGGTGGTTGGCTGAACTCCTCTGTCTCCTGCCCTACAGTGGTGTCACTCAGGTGCTGCTTTGCTTGTACCCTACATGTCTGATTTCCCTCAGGAGCTCCAAGAAGGCGACTACCAATTACTGCAAAAGCAAAACAGAAATTGAAGAGAAGTTTGAAAAGCGGAGATGTGCTCAGAATAAAGAAAGGATGAAGAAGAGAAGAAAAGAACGCTAAAAATACAAAATGAGAAATATCTTCCACAAAAAAGAATGCAATAAAATGTTTACAACATTAAATGAAAGTAATCTGAACTAGCAGAAACTGGAATAGCTTGTAATAAATGGAAAGAGACTGAAAAAGAAGCAATTTGGATACTATGGTAAAAAAATGCAAAAAATGCTCAGAGCATGAGGAGATGCTAAAAAATGCTTCCATCTACTGGCAAAGATCCAACTCTTAACTACACTACAGATCCTCTATAATGTGCTACCAGTGAGAAGATGTCTTTGAGTAGGCAGGGAGACATTTGCAGCCATTTTAAGGCACTTTATTATTGCTAGATTAGTTGAACTAGGCATTATCTTAAATGCAAATCCAGATTTCAACACTGGTATCTTCACTTCCTACCTTGTCTACACTCTGGAAGTATCAGACAGGAGATTCAGAGACTACAGACAGGGGATGTGCTCAGGCCCCAACTGTGCAAGAAAATACAAACTACAACAAGAAATACCATAGCAGGGGGTGCCATGAACAGGAAATCAGTGTACTTAAACAAAGGGGGAGGCAGGTGGAAAGTTTCAGGACACGCATCAGTAAAAATGTAAAATTAATTGTTTTATCTAATCAAGCGATCTGGAAGCCAAACCTTCACAAATAGAAAAGGGGGTTCTTCACTCAAGTAATGTAATGCTTGGAATAATGGTGGTTTACCACATGCCCAACAATTTTGTCCCCAAACATGGAGTTCTTACTACCTAGCACGTGCCAAATGAAGGGAAGGGCAGGCATTACATGGTGTTTGTGACACAGCAGCAGCAATATCTGTCACACACCTGAAAATGCCTGCAATGGCAAGGACTTCCGATCAGGCCCCAAATTAAACATTCCAAAAATAAGTGTTCTATCAATAAATTAAAATAGTAGCTGTTCAGTGCAACCAGAAAAAAAAAAAAGGAAATAATTGTTCTCAAAATTCTGAATTATTAAGGAAAACTCAGCAAATCACAACAGATTTTTTTTTTTAATTATATGGTCTATAGCACAGTTCAGATTAGAAAAATCCAATTAAAACTCATCATAAATCCATTTAGTTAGAAATATTAAATACAGCAGCAAAAATGTAACACATACAAAGCAGATACAATCACTGCTAATCCTTTCCTGGCACCAAAAGCTCAGGATGACCAAGCATCCTTCAGCTTTACTTTCCATCATTTGCTGATTTTCCTACTATTCAATGAAAATGCACCCCAAGAGCATGCTGGGGCACGGCAGGCTATTTCTGTGTAACACAACACTTTGTACCAGCCCACTACCCATGAATGCTGACAAAAGATAAACTAATGCAATGTTGCATCGGATTGTCTGTGGACGATGCTTAAAGCAGAACAGTCTCTAATTATTTTACCAATATCTGCATCTTTTCTCTTGACTCTCCCCCGTGCCATTTTAAAGCCATTATTTCCACTTTTGTCTCCAGCCAAGTTTCCATAAGGAGACATTCACACATGCCTGAGCAGTAGTAAGGCAGTCAAAAGAGCAGCAACTTCAAAGCAGCATTATAGGAAGTATCACAGTCAAAAGTAACAGGGAGACAACACAAACTACAGCAGCGTTATCAACCTTTGTGCTCCAGAAAATAAAAGCAGCCCAACTGAAAAGGACACCTGCTTTATAACCATTTACAGTAGAAATACAATTCCATTTCCTACCCTTTTTTACTATTTCAAGGGGAAAGCAATTGATTTGTTTTCCTGACACAAACCCCAGCCAGGCAGCCTCAGCCCGCTGCAGAGGCCGGGCCTCAGCACCTGGAGACAGGAACCAGCTCCTGCTTATGTAACTGCCTTGGATGCCTGGAAAAGGATCCAGCCCTGCTCTGGGGAAGAACAAATAGATAGGTTTACACCACAGCGCTTTCTGCCTTCCACGCAAGTTTTTCCAGAGGAATACAGCTGGAAAGAAAAAAGAAAAAGAAAAAGAGAAAAATCCTTTCCTGCGCTTACTCATAGGCTCGTAGAGGTCACTACAAAATTTGGTGGTTTGTGTATCTAATGTCTTATAGCACTTTGTTTCATGCAACTTCCAAGTCTGAAATACTGTAAGCCACAAAAAGCTACTGCACAGTGCATTAAACATGAATTTAATATGAAATCATGTTTCTTAATTTGTGCATGGGTTCCAAGTAATGTCATCAATGTAACAACACAGTTATTTTTAAAAATTAATCCATTTAACATACTGATCTGAAGCTGTTATTTATCTTTATTCAAATACAAACTAAAGTAAACATACAGAACAAGTAGGTTTATGGGATGATTTTTATGTTTCAGTATTTGAGAAGGGTTTAACTCTGATGTTTAACACATTTGAAGAATAAAATGATTTAAAGCTGCACACTCTATCCCAGAGCGGATTAATCCTGTATTCGAATACTTTATGAATTTTTCTTCTTTCTAATGTAGGGTAGAGACAAGAATGAAACCCAAGGAGACTCAACATTGTTTCAGATCTTTCTTAGATTTGGGCAATAAGGGAAGAAGTGACTGAGGTCCCCATGAATCTCTAATTGAAAGCCTACAACTCCTAAGGAACTGTCTTTTTTATAAAGCCCAGAGGGGCTGACTTGCGTGTCAGTGAGCAAAAGCTGATAATAGAAGCCAGAACTGCCACACAACCAGAATGGGACAGATCCAAAGGACAATGGGCAAGAAGGGAAAGTGCTTTGCTACCATTTAGCAGCCCATCAATTCCGAGTTGTACCCACCGGGGAGAGAAGCTGCTGAAGCAACACAATTCATACATTCAGCTGCTCGTCGGAGAATTGACCATCCGAACAGGCAGAAACTCTGAAAGACCACTGGAGAGCAGTCAGGCAGCTACTAACACCACCTTTATCAACAGGCTCTGTTTCCAGCACTCCTGTGGTCATCTCTGCCCATCTGATAACTGTGTCACACAACAGTGTTCTAAATTCTGACATCGCTTTTAAAGAAATAGCATAATTAGAGACACCAAACGGTTAGTCTTTCTCAAATCCTATGTTATGTAAAGCTGGATTACCATACATCCCTGAAATAAATATGGACTTTTATCTCATACTCTCTTCTCCCTGAAATTATCTCTAAGTAGGTAACTTAATTCCCATTTTGTGTAGACCTTTATATTCACATTCACACCAAACACATTATAAAACGCTGTTGTCAAGTGTAGCAAAGTTCCCTCCCACGTTGGTGATCATGGTCTAACATCACTGCTGATGCTCACAGTGCATTATGTCTTAAGTCATCTGTAACTAGTAACTCACTCGATACAACTCAATAATCCATGGCAACAGTGCGTACTGAAACTGCTATTTCTGAGCTTGCATCTCATCTCTGCTGAGGGCCATTAACATGCCTGTAACTGTGCTGGAGGGACTGAGCACCAACCACCAGAAACAGGCATTTAAGTGCACTGTAAAGCTTTTTTCTTTCCACTGATATACTGTGCCACTGAGGCAAGCAGGACATCTACCTGAAATTTATGTTGGGCTCCAGGAAGTTTTAGTTGTAATACTAAGTGTCCATAATTCTGTATCTCTGTTAGCACTCACAGGAAATAAAGACTTAACAGAAAAAACCCAAGAACATTTGAAAATCTTCCTTACTAATGAGTTATGAGTACTAATATAGTTATCAGAAATCTTACAGAGCTCTGGGAACTCCAAATTCTTCTAAACTCAGATGCAACATTTCTCAGATAGATCAAAACCGAGAAATCTCTCCCACTTCTTCTGTCCACTGATAGAGTGGTTGATTCTGCTCAGCCATGAATCCCCACCTCCTTCTTAGCCTGTGGCATATTCCTGTTTTCTTCATCTGGAGGGTTCCTTTCCCCTCTCACATTCCTTCACCATTCACTTCTTCCTGCCTCCATTTGTTTTCTCCCTACCCAAGCTTTCTTCTTTCTCTGACAAAAAAAAAAAAAAAAAGAAAAACATGAGAAACCCCATGTTCCAACATTAATGTTCATTACTGGTATAAACATACTTGTAAACAACCTTATTAACCACATGAGGTTAAGAACAGTGGGAGCAAACCCAACAGCAATGGTGGTACATCCACTTTGCAAACAGAAATGGAAGGCTTTAAAGGGATGGCCATCAAAAAAGCAAAAAAACCCCCGTATTGCTAACATAAAAGCCATATCCTAAGACACTGTCCTAACTGCCAATATGCCTCCTACCCCTCCTCATCATTACTGACCATCATTAAGCTCCTTCACAAATTCATTTAAACCCCCAGCCTTGTAGCCTGAAATGCATTTTCTGACACATATACACAGTGGGTATTCAGCATCCAGGACCACTTCCCTCCAGCATCTCAGTATTTGAAACCTCTACTCAAGACAAGTTTTGTTAACTACATAGGAGGCACTACTGCATGTTTCCTCAAATTAGAAGGTACAATTCCATTTAAAAGCCATCTGTACAGAAATTAAGCTTAATGAAAAAAAATATAGCCACAAGGGGTATTACAGGAAATTAATAAGGGAACAAAACCACTACATATACATTTATCTATTGCCCATGAGTCTCAAGAAACAATTTCTAATTGGCATCATAATAAACCCCACATTCATTCCACATGAGCATATAAAAAGAAAACCTAGGAGCAAATTCCAGAGACGGGTTAAAATGCATTTTACAGGTGACTTGCTAAGTGAAACCAAGGTAAATACAAAATAGAAGCCATTAAGCCAGTATACCAATACAATTACTTGAAAGCAGAAAAGCACGCAGATGGACTGATGCTTAAGTAACAACCTTTTAAAGTTACATTTATAAAAGAGTCAAGAAAACACTGTGAAACCCATGAAATATGCTGGGGTTTTGTGCAGCCTTCATCATTTATACAAAAACACAGTATGAAATTACTACAATCAATACAATTTGGTGTTTCAGCTAAGAGGCTGTTTCAATATATATGCTATTTAAAGTAATCTGTTAATAATATAACCTAAGAAGTCGGCTTTGCATGCACTTAAAGTTCACCAAATAAGAGACCGTTAAAATACTCATTTTGAATTAACCAACACAGCATTTACAATGTACGTTTGTAACACACTGACAACCAATATGCTCTGCAGGACTATCAATGTGGCTGGCAAACAGAAACAGCAGCTGTACACTGGAGTAAAAAGCCCAAAAAGGGTGTAAATCAGATACCTGTGCCTTTCTCTACAAAACACAAGCCTCAGAAGCAAGCTAGCTCCAAGCCACAGCATGTATTTCTACAGTATCACAGGAGAACGTGCAATTTCAAAGACTGCAAGATAAATGAATAAAAATCACCTTCCTCTTACATGATCTCAATTCATATTAAATGTTCACTTATCTGCATTACAGTGCAGATAGGGAACAAAAAATTACATTGGCATGATTGGTTTGCCGGGTGTCTTTTAACCATGGAACTTTTGTGTCTCCTCCAGCCTACAAAGAAAGCTCAGTATTCACAGCCTCAGAAATATGAACAAGAGGACTTCCATACTGGTGAAGTGTTCAGATGCTGCCACTTTTCAGGTGTTGTATCTTTAATCTAATCTCCTATAGAAATTAAAACTATGGGATTATATTGTTCATTTACTATTCTTTATGCTGATATTTACATATATATATCTGTCAAGAAAATGAGTATCTACACAGTAAAAACAAATCCAAGTGACTGCCCTCCCAGAGAAAAGCAAACTGCTCTATGTATTTTGGCAGAAACCTGCTGGGCAATCAATACTCACACAGCTCTGGAACAAATCCCCAGAATTATGGTGAGAAAGGTGGGACTAATGCAGAGAGGGAAGGAAGGGAAGAGATACTGTGGGGCAAAAAGGATTTACATCTACAGAAGAACTAGATTCTTTCATTCCACAGATGGTGGAACAAAATGCTTACTAATATAGTATCTCCAAGGACTTGGATACATATAACATCAGAAAAGATTTACACTATAATAAACTCATTCAACACATCTTCCAACTTGAAACAAAACATACTTCTCTCCATCTCCGTGTTATGGAAGAAATTCCCTGCTACTTACAAAATCTTTCACAAAATCTAAACCATTACGGGTGGAAAATAAGTCGTAGCCATTAGAAACAAATCTGGAACAGATTCCCAGTGTTCCAGCTCCTTTATTACTGGTTCCAGCACACTGCACTGACTCAATCCAAGAACCACTGAAATCTTTAGAGCACCAGGTTAATCAAGCCCAGTTCTCTGTCCTCAGCATTGGAAGGCGTCAGGCAACAAGCTCCTTGGATCTGTGATGCACTAAAAAGACAGGTCAGCACTACCCCTACTCAGCAGTTGGTGAGAATAACACACAAGATAAACTTTTCTCTTTCATATCACACTTATTTAAGAACCACCAGCATAGTTATTCACCTCTCTTCTGCAATAAACCACAGCAGCCCACTTGCCTTTGCTTCTCTACAACATCTGCAGAAAAACCAAATGTGCACCACTTCACTCACTGCACTTCCCGACCTGGCAGAGAAACAAGATTAACTTCATTTTGTTTAAATTGATATGCAAAGCTCAGAGCTGCAGAACTTGAAGTGGGAATACAAATTTAATTCTGCCAGGCACCTTCAGCAGATGACTGGGGCAGGGTTTACCTTCACCCCCACGCTCCTCACCAAAGTGCACCCCAGAGATACTGGATGTGTGGCACACCCAAGATCAGAATGAGGTCTGTGCACCACACAGACCAGAGGAATCTACATCCTCAGAAACCAGGACCCATATTTTACTATTACTGACACCAGTCTTCAACCTTCCTCTTAAAATCCAACAAGTCTAAAAAAGACAGAGGAAAAAGAAATTGGAGTTGTTGAAGAAGAAAAGGAAACAGATGAGAGAAAAATTTCACTGACTGGGTTAAAAGAAATGCAAGAGAAGCACAGAAAACAGTAAAAATGAGAAACAAAACCCTCACAAATCTGAAAATATCTACAATTTTTGTCATGTAGTATCTTATAAACTTCCAATTATCTGACTGGCCAACTGGTCAAGTAATAAATTTTATGCATATTCATATGATTTGCCAATTCTCCTTGAATTTATGGTAACTACATACACCGTAAAATCATAGTTTCAAATGGCTTGGCCTTTATTTTAGCGTTCCTAAATCAATCTCCTAGTTCACACTTGGAGTGCAAACAGGTAAGACAACATGTACACTGAGTTCAAAGCAGAGTTTTGACACAACAAAACTGAACCTGGAAACAAGAAAAGCTCCTCTAATAGTCAGTGTCACTCACAGATAAAGAAGGTATTATGCGATTTAGAAAGCTCTTTGATCTTCTTCCACTGAACATTTACCAACTTCTTTTAAGTGCATCACATTACTTCTTGGAAAAAAGTACCAGTGTATGTTCTTCCATTGATAATCTGCTATGAATCTGCTAATGCATTTCACCCATATTACTTCCCCAAATAAAATTTTAAACTTGGAGTGAAATAGAAATGTTGTACCCAAAGTGTGTATAAAGTCTGAGTTCTATTATTTATTTAAAAAGCCTTCAGTATATTGTAGCAGGAAATAAAAACTTACCAATTACAGTATCTTTTAAAACTGCAAGAATCCAGAAGGCTGTTAAGTACTACCAGAGCAGCTAGAGCTCTTCTGTAATTGATAGAGCACACATGAATCTCTGACCCAACCATGGCCTAATTTCAATTTATCACCTGATAGGAAATGTCCTCTGGATTCTTTGTACACTGGGAAGAGGGAATGACAAGTTCCTCCCAGCTACCATTTTACTAACAACAAAAAAAAAGCCTCTTCTGCAAAACTGTAGTACAAGTAGTCAATAAGGAAAATTCTGAAACACTACCAGTCAGCATGGTAATAATTTGGTATATAGCATTTCTTTTCTAGCTCTTAACTGGACAAGGGATCTTCTCAGCTCAAGCAAAGAAAAGCACAAAACACTTCAAGCATCTTTTATTATACCTAATTCCTCTAATGAAGAATAGCTGGGAAAACAGCCCTAAAATAGTTATCAAACTATTCAATGAATTCTACAACATTTTCACACACAGAAAATAGCACAGGAAGAAACACTTCCAGCTTTGTGTACATTAAGCTTTAGTGCTTTTTTGCAACTACTGCAAACATCAGTTCAGCTTGAGTCAGGCCAAAAGCCAGGAAGACACCAGCGAAGGCACAATTACTGCATTGCTTTACCCTCAAAACCACCCCCTGCACAGGGTTCAGCAGCACTGCCTAAAGCACCAGCTGATGCCTCAAGCCTCCATGGGAAAGCCTTCCACCTTTGTCACTATGCTGGAACCAAACTGCAACAGGAATCCCACAAAACAGTGTTTGAAAAATTTGTTAACGGGCAATACCATTTCCAAACGTAAAGCCCTACTCAACTCCAGTATGCCATCAAGCTCTTAAAAACAAAAGTTCATCAAGCTTCCTGTGGGTATTAAAAGGAAGGGGAAGAAGTGTAGGAAACAAGCAGCATGCAATAAAATTCTTGACAGACAAACCTAGACAATCCCAGTAGAGCTTACTGGAAATGCTTCTGGACCTTCAGTGTATTCCCTTAAACAACTGATGCTACTAATACCCCACTGATTCATAAATAGGTTTGTAACTTCAGTTGCCATCAAAATATCAGAGGTATCGTATTAACAATATTAACACATATAGCAAGCAACACAAAGATATTTATATATTCTGTATACAACACAGAGACAAAATATAGAGGGGTATAGCTATCAGCATTATCTGCAAATAATTCCATTTGAAAGTTGATCATTTCTACTCAAGAAACATAGAGACAAACAAAAAAACCAATTCAAGTGGAAATGCAGTATTCAAGTCCATGTTTTCCTTTGCTCAGTGTACGCTGGGGACAAAACATGTGAAAAGTTCGATATTTTAAGGCCAGAATTTCAAAGCATAAGGTATGGTCATACTGCCGCATACTGACAATTCCAAATCATCAAATTTCACATGAAAACAAAACAATTGAAGTTTCCTAAAGCTCTCTTTTCCCCGGCCTTCACAACTAACACAACTACTGTCTTAGTTTATCCTCAGACTGAAGGTATCACACAAGCTCTTCAGAGAGCACTCCAGCTCCACACTTCCTAAAACACACAGGATCTACAGGTTGTGACTCCACACCTGTTTCTCACATAGTTTATCACCTTTTTTTTTTCCTCTTTTTTCTTTTACTGAAACAGAACTATGCCTGAGCAAATCTCAGCTGACTGGACTTGCTTCTTTACCTCCCCTCTCCCTTGAGCAGATCTGGATAAAGGAATAGAGAAGGAACAATTTACCCTCTATCGACACCCTGAAATTCCTGGCCAGCACTGCTTGCCTTCAACCTATGTTTTTGAAATTAATGAGATTTCTCTAGTAACTACGTTGAAAATCGTTTAAGTGACACTTTATGGACTTCCTCCACCACTCATGTTTAGCCTATTTGATGCTGATGTACTACTTGGAGGGCTGTTATTTCTGAAAAAGAAGTACTAATATTAGCCATCTCTGCTTGTCTCTTGCAGCAATACAGCAGTAATATAATTACTGATGGAATAATCCAGTAATAAACCAGACTGGAATAATTCAGTGAAAGAATACATATAAACTCACCTTAAAAGTGTTTTTCCTATCCTGCCTGTCTGCTGTGGCAGCCTGAACAGCAGCTAAAGTGAAACTCAGCCAGACAAACAGCAAGTAGGAATGTACTTTACTTGCATGTAAAAATAAAATTATTTATAGAGATAAGACAAATAATCACTCTTTACATATAAATTATATTTGTGTGCATTATGATAAAGGTAATTTACTTTTATCACAGTGATTTTTCAGTGTGCTATTTTTTTTTAAACTAACAGCATGTTTTGCTGTGGTCATTAGTCCAAAAAGTTGTATCAATACATATCCTGAATTCAATTTTCAATAATTAATTCCAATTCAGGCAGAAACTACTATGTCAATGAAGGATCCTTGATATATATTTTATATCTTCCTATCCATCTGCATTAATTGACACAATTTTCCCAGTATTGCAAGGCAGAGCCAACACTTCTAGCTAACAGAGAAGTAAAAGCTGTCTCTTATCAACTAAAACCCAATACTTTCAGTTACTTTCAGCCATTTACCTTTGACTTCCTACTGCTTATCAATACAAAAAGCTTTGTCAACTTAGTAGTACCACTGCACCTTTCTCAGTGCTTTAGAGAAACAACAGGAGGGAAAACCAACCATATTAGTTCACATTTCTGGCCATTTAAAAGTCCCGAGTCTCCTAAAGAATCACAAATAGAACCATTAACAGGCCACCCTTCAATTTCTTTAATCTCAATCACATTACAAAAATAAACATTAGCCTTTATATAACACTTTCAAAGAAGCCTATGAATACACTGGAGTCTTACAACAGTGTTCTGGAAAAGATCACAGGTTCATCAGCACACAGACTAACTGTGCACTGAAACTATCACTCCTCAACTGATTTACAGCTAAGAAAATCAGTTTTATTGGGAAGATTCTCAGCTTAGTAGATCAAAAAGATTTTTCTGATCGACAAAACATGAACACACAACTTCTTCCCAAAACCTCTTTTTGGCCAACTTGTATTCAAAAGGCCACTCTAATCCTTCAGCAAAATAATTTCCAGGTAATTTTCTACAGACAGCCTGTACACTGAAAAACAGGCAAGCTGTTTTGTGCCAAAGCTGGCACAGCGAGTGGACAGACTACAACAGACATTAAAAGCTTATCATTCTTTGGCCACAAGTTTTAATGCTGCATCTTTGTTCGGTCTCCACCTTTGTTCCCTGAGACAATCACAGTCAGACTTTATGCCAAGCTAAAAAAACTGTATTTCATCTCAGCCTTAGCCCCAGGCCTCAGATCCTGAAATGAGTGTGTGTTTGAAAGGATTTAATCCCCAGCCTCGTAACTGACTCAAAGCTAACACACAAAAATAACACCCAATATCAGGAGTCAGCACGGCGGTTTTGGGGTGGGTTTCTTCCTCTCTCGCACACTAAAGGAGGCACCATAAAGCAATGCAAATAAATCACAGTGTGTCAGAACATGGTAACTTGTTCAGGGCTGATCGGGGCTTCAATTAGAGACAGAGGCTTGTTTGAAATTTTAGACCCTTCTTCGGTTTCCATTTCAGATTCCCCAAACCTCTGAAGAGATTTTTTAATTTGTCTCTCTTAGGTCAAGGAGACTGTTCTTCTCATTTTGCATCACATGCTGTAACTTTATAAAAAGAAGCACACGGAGGGTTCAGGCAGCAACAAAGGATTTGGATGTTTCAGCCCCTGAAGGTGTATCTAAAATCTAGATTTGTTCCATGCAACCAAAAATTACTACCTAATAGAAGTTAATTACAATGTTTTAAAGCCTTGCATAGTCAGTTAAATGTTGCCCAAAGAAAATAAGAGCTTTTATTCAGGTAGAGCACCTTTTTTATTTTTACTATTTTATTTGTTTTTACAGAGCTCATTCTGGGTTTGGTTCAGTCTGGACCCCAAAACTGAGGGCAGTGTTATTCACAAATTCTAATCCGAGACAACCACACATAACAAGACTGACGGAATTCAGTTAACTTTTAATATCTGAACTTCATGAAAATATGTGTAAAAATGACGCCCTCTGAAAAACCTCTGTCATAAAATAATAAGGAATATCCTGTCTATAAATAAAGAAGATTGTTAGCACGAAAACATAATAGTTATCAATTTCCATCTGCTACTTGTTTGTCTGTCTGGTTAAGAAGATAAAAACATTTCTTGAGCCACGCTCTGCCACGGCACCTATTTAGCCGTAACATTTATGAGCAAGAAACTAGCCCACCTCTGCAAAAAGTCTGACATGCCAAGAGTGCCAGTTATTCTTAGAGTGAGACATGACCACAATTTCACGTAATTAGAGATGTTATAAAACGCATCCCGCCCGCTCTCCCCATCCCCCCTCCACCACTACCACCATTGCAGGAGTGACTTGTTACACATCGCGACGAGCAAGTAACATTCCCTGCCCGGGGAGAGAGCGGAGATCAGGCCATAAAAAAAGGGCACGAGATGCAAACAGGGATCCTCCCTCCCCTGCCCGGGCCGGCAGCCGCGGTGCCCCGGCACAACCTCGCCCTGCCCCGCGCCGGTAACCCGGGGCGTCCCGGGGGGAGCAGCAGCTCCTTCCCCATCCCCGGGATCGCCGGCGCGGGGGGAAAGGTGCCCCGGGCGAGCGGGTCACGCAGTCCGGACGCCCGGGGACGGAGGGGGGAACGGCGGGGAGGGGGCTCGGAGGACCACGGCGGCTGCCGGGGATGGCTGGGGGGCGACCGCTGCCTTCCCCTTGGTGGCGTGCGGAGGACAAGGGCGGCGGGGCGAGGGGGCGCCCGGAGCCCGCAGGCCCAGGGCGCTGCCGGCGTTACGGCGGCTCCACCGAGGCACCGGAGCCCTCGCCGCCCGCCCGCCCGCGGGGCCTCGCTGCGGGCGGCAGGGGCCTGGGGAGCGGGGTAGCCCGGCCTCTCGGGCCCGCGGGCGGCGCGCCGGACGCCGCTCACTCACCTCGGGAGGCAGCAGGCGCCGCCGGGTCTGCATGGCGAGGGGGATCCCCCGGGTCCGCCCCGGGAGCGCTGGGGGCCGGCGCGCCCTCGCCGCCGCCAGCCGGGCTCGCTCGCTGCCTCCGCGGCCAAGGCCGCCACAGCGCCCGGCAGCAGCGCCCCCTGCCCGGCCCCGGCGGTAGCGCACGGCACTGCGGCACCGCCGGGGAGGCGGCGCGGAGCTACCGCGCCCCCGCCCCGCGCCGCGGGGTCCGCGCCGCCAGCCCCGCACCGGGCCCCGGGGCCGCGCCGACACCCCCACGGCGGGCGGACAGCGGGAGCGGCCGCCCGCTCTGTGCCCGCGGGGATCCGCCGAGCCCGCGGCCCCCGCAGCCGCGCACACGCACACACAGAGGCGGGGGGCGGCACCGGGCACCCACCGCCACCGCCGGGCGCTGCCGGTGCCCCGCGGCCGAGGGACGCGCCTCGGGGCACCGGCTGCATTGTGTGCAGTGTGACCACTCCACAAAACCTGGTCAGAAGGACTCGCGGCTGGGAGCCGAGGGTGTGTTATTTCGCCATTTCACGTTGAGTGTCTCCGCTATCGGAGAGGGACACCATCCTGCGGGACGCCTTCAGCCGCCCCGAGAGGTGCGAGGCCCGGAGCCATTCGCTGGCAGACACGTTCAATCCTCAGCGAAGAGGCTTCCAGAAATAAAAAGAAATTATTATTTAAAAAATAAAAAAAAAAAAAAACACCACCACCAACACGCGCTCGTTCCCCACAGAAGCCGCGAAGGCGAGCTGACCGGCTACTCCAAACCGTGACCCGGCGCCCGGTGTCTCACCCGCTCTCTCTCCAGGAGGCGGCGGCCGCCCATGCCGGCAGCGGGACTCTCCGCCCGGCTGCGGGCGCTCGGGAACTCCAGGAAATGTCTCTCCCCGCGTGTGCCGCGGTGCGGAGGGCGCAGGGCTGGCGGGGGGCGGCAGGTCCCGGGCTGCGGACCGGCACAGAGCGCCCTCACCGCCGCCTGCAGCCTCACCCGGGCGAGCGGGCGCCCAGCCCCTCACGAACCCCTCACTCCTCGTCTCGGGAACCTCTTGCCTCAGGAACCCGTCAGCGCCCTCCTCAGGAACCCCTCACCTCAGGAACAGCCCATCCCTCGCCTCAGGAACCCCTCACCACGGTTCCCCCTCGGGAAAGGCTCGCTCGGTGCCAGGGGAATGGGAAGGAGTCGCTGTCCCCTCACCTTTGTGCAGGTCCGTGACCTCCCAGCCGCAGGAGCGCCATGTCAGCCCAGGAAGGAGGAAAAGGTGAGTGTGGTGGCTGCTAATGCAGTTACACGGCCATTCCCTCTTCCCAGGCCTTCACACTTGCTGGCCATCACTTCCCAGCAGGTTGGGCTTCTCCATTAACTTCCCACATATGTCGGTGAATGCAGTATAATGAGCGCCGGTGATAAAATCTAGGCCTCCTTGCTCCAAGAGCATCAGCCCATCCTGCTTGAAATGAAAGGGAAGCACTTAATGTTTATTCATTGATTCTGGTGGAACTATGTGCTTTTCAAGCAGAAAATATGAGATACTCCCAATCAACTGAATCATCAATCCATGGGCAAATAGCTGAGGAAATAAAAAATGCTCATCCATCATAGCTGGGAGTAGCATGTTAATGGAGATGGAATTTATTTTCTCCCATAAAGCATTCCTGGTTAACCCCATCTTGCTATCTCTTTAGCAATTAGTGTTGTCATGCTTGTGAAGCACAGATAAGGGGTTCACATTGGTGCAATACACCATTACTGTCCTCAAAATGTTTCTCATGAAACACCTCAGACTGATAAATACTCAACATGCCTGACAAAAAAAAAAAAAAAAAAAAAGAAAAGAAAAGGAAATTAATTAAAGAGTGAGCGGCGTAACACTCCATAACCTCTGGCCAAATACCTCTGGCCAAATGCATGCAAGTGCATAGCTTTGCCATCTATGAATGTCTCACAGAGGCATATCACTAATAATTTTGTTCTACTTTTATTCCTCTGGATACAGCCATTCATTGGGATGTCTTCTCACCAAACATGGAGAGGTTTTTCCTGAAGGGTGTCATAACTGGCTGTTTTGCAAGAAGGCTGTCACATGAAAGCATGCAAAACAGGAGTTAGGGGCAATGGGAATCATCTCTGTGAGTTAAGGTGATGGGACGTGGTCTCATTTCCCATCCCTTCTGGGTATCTTGGATGCCACATGACTTGTTCCTAATGAAGATGTATCTAGAGGAGCAGCAAACTCCACAAACTCCAGGGTGCTGCTCCAGGCAGTTGTGGTGCCAGACACCTGAGCTTAGAGCAGGGAGGTTGCCCATCCTGTGTTCTCAATGTGCTCCCTCTGCTAGAAGAGGAAACATTTCCATATTGATGAAATGTGAGAAACAGTGTACAAACCAAACCAATCGTTTTGATCCCAAGCCACAGCAAGGTTGTAAGACATGGATCATGACCTTTCACTTGGCACAAGAGTCCTAGTTACAAACTCTAAAAAATGTATCTGCAGCTCTTCCATGTCCATGAGCTTCCACAGCATTGTCATAAGAAATGGTGCCTGATGCTATCCCACATGACAGCTTGCTATTGAGCTTGCCACCTCTCTTCCCAAGTATTTTGCCTCTTTTTCCCACCTCTTTATGAGAAGCTGCCAAGGAAAAGGCATAAAGGTGAGCAGAGAGAAAAGGATACTCCAATTTGCAAAAGGCAGGGGTTGGGAAAAGGAGGGAGAGGACCACAATTAGAAAGGTGAGGGGAACCTCTGAGGTGCCCTGGTTGCAGGGAGCAATCACAGAGTTACAGAGTCAATACAAAGATTTGTGTAACAATGTGTGTGCACTGGGATCTAGGACTTCCAGGGAATTCTAGGGATTCAAAATGATGCCAGAGTAATTTTTGAACAACAGAGTTAAGGACAAATAAAAGGATTTTTAAACTACGTGGTGAAACTTGCAGAAACCTGGAGAAAAGGAAGTTTCATAATGGCTTCACTCTGTTTCTAGGTGGAAATAGTGGAATGCTTAACACCAGTTAAGTAGGAAAGGCAGAAGAACCCAATAACTATTCCTGGTCCGTTTTTGGGGAAGAGCCATTTGATACACAAGTATCAGATGATGATGATGATGATGATGATGATGGTGATGATGAAGAAATACATTCCATAATAAAAAGCACTGAGGAGGTTGTTAAGCAGAAGCTAATGAAGTTGGCTATCAGCAGGTCCAGGTAACTTGCATCCAAAAGTTTTAAAAGCACTGGCACAGAGTATCTTTAGACCATTAATGTTGATTTTCAATAAATCTTGGAACACTGTTAAAGTTCCAGAGGACTGGATGAAATATTGTACCAATATTTTAAAAGGGTAAACAAGGTGACCAAGGTAATTACAACCTGCCAGACTGACAAGAATTCTGGGTAATAAAATGGGACATTATCTACATTGCTTGATTAAAAAGAATTAAAGGGTGGAAACACAATAAATGCAAATTAATGTGGAAAATAAATCTTGGGAAAATAATTTGATTTTTTAAATGGTATTACAAGTTTGGTTGATGAAGGTAAGTAGATCTGCAAAATATTTGTTCTGGTAACTTGCAGCATTTTAATTAAGAAGCCAAAATGATACCAACTCATCACAGCACTTATTAAACTGTTGAGACTCTTAACTAACAGTTACAAAGTGGGAAAATAAAAAGTCATCATCAAAGAATGTGTTTCTGCATCCTATGGCAATTAGTTCTACACTGTATTGTATTGATATTAATGGTTTTAAGAAAAACATAAAATCATCACTTAAAGAGTTTGCAAGTGATGTAAGCATTAGGGATTCATAAATAACAACTCATGCTTCAAAGTAGCTGAGGCAGCTTGATAAGAAGTAATGTGCATTTCTGTACAGCCAAATGTAAAAACATGCACCAAGGAATAGAGGGGGTGATTATAGGATGAGGGAATTTGTGCTTTTACATGATAATGCTCACAAACCTCAAGAATCATCACATATAATCAGAAGAAAATAAGCAGATGGTGTGGTGCTGTAGCCACGAGGATAATGCAATCCTTGGGTTTATAAACAGGAGAATAGAGAAGGATATCTGTGGGGGGGGGGGGTTTTGTTTGTTTTTTTGTGGTTTTGTTTGGTTGTTTTTTTTTTTTTTTTGTGGTACTAGTCCCACTGTTCCTGAAGTCTGATACCCAAATTCCTTAATTCCTTAATAGAAGCTGAAAAAGAAATGGTTCAGGGAAGATCAATAAGAGTGATTTAGGCTGAAAGTGAAAAGGTTCAATCTATTTCAGTATAAAATAAAAAGGTAAAGGGATGACTCAATCAAAGGTTTTAAGGACCTCCAAGATTCAGTGAGTGTATGCAGATACATTCATCTTCCTGTGAGGTCTTCTACTGAGGAAGGTAATTAATCACCGAGATAGTTTAAGACAGGACAGGCTGGATTTCCCAGCCCTGGGAATGTCAAAATCAGGAGGTCATAAAAACTTAATTTGAACAGAAGCAGGAGTTCAGTCCTGTAAGTCTGCTCCCCGGGAGGTAGAACTCTGTGTCTGTAGCAGCGGGTTCTGGCTGACTGTCTATGCAGGAGTCGATTTCCTTGGGCACTAAGAAGTAACAACCTGTCATCCCCTTCAGCATCATCTGACACAGCTCATGTGCTGTTCAGCACATGACGGGAGCAGCCGTGGGGATGGCAATGTTTACAATGGTTGAAGGGATGGGTGGACTCGTTCACAGAAGGCAAAGCCTTTGAAGCATATTGCATGCCAAGATAACTTTTCTCACTCAGGAAAGCCTGAGACATACATTGCTGGAAACTGGGAGGTTACTCCTGACAAGTGTGACTACATGATTATCCTGCTACTAAACTCTTCCTCTGGCATCTGCTTCTGGCCACTGTCACAGACAGCACAGTGATCTTGTGCCAAACTGTCTCTCAGGTCCACACCAAAGCTGACCCACGCCTGATCTCTGAAAGGTGCAGTGGAAATTTAGTGTGAGCAGAGAATAGATGTTTGGTAACTTGCATTGCACAGGAGAGGGCAAGAACCAGTGGAGAGAACAAGAATTCTTAATATTAGAAGGTCAAAGGCTGACTTGGGTAGGGGATTGTATGTAAGGCTCTGGACGTCTCCAAAATCTGTCATTGAAACATTCAGGAGTCTCTTGATCTGATCTGGTACCATCAAAAAACTAGGAAATCTCGCAGCAAAATGTTCATTACTTTCCCAACGTAGTTCCTGATACAAGTGCTCAGCCTTCTAGTGATATGCAAGATCTCGAGTAGGAAAGGCCTGCGCTGTGAGCCTGAGTCCAAACCTCTTAAATAACTGAAGATTTTATTCACAGATCCATGGAAGAAAACATTGCCTTTTTTTTCTGCACAGTAGCTAATAACTGCCTGCATGCCACACTCTGACAGAAACAATACTCTAAGTATTCATTACTAACGCCGTTCCTAGTGAAGGGCTTAGCGATCATTTAACCAGTTTTTTGCAGTAAAATAAACGCCGTCGCTGAAAACACCCTTGGAAAGAGGCGAGCAGACGACGCTGCCGACTGCAGTGCTCTGGCTTTGCCCTCTAGCGGCTGAGGGACTGGCCCAGTTCCGGTGGTGTCTTAATACGTTTTGATTACCTCATCAGCCTTGAATCTTTGAATTTTTTTCTAAATTCTGTGCAGTCTTCATCCATTAAACTCAAGTACTACCTGCACCAGAACAATGTGAATCAATAAAATCCTTGGCTTAAGATTCTCAGAATCCTATATTAAGGTTAACTCAGTATTAGTGAGTCATACGATAAAGCCACTAATACATGGGCACTTAATTAATCTATGATGCATTTTCCACCAGATAGGACTTAATCTCTTGGAAGAAAAAAGGCCTGCTAGGTCACCGTCTCATTGTGTGAGTCAGTTTATAGTCATTCCATGCTGAATACCTGTTCTTATTTTGTCCAGGTTAAATTTTAAATGTGCCGTGTATCCTTAGGAGTTAAAAAAAAAAAAAAAAGAAAAAAGAAAAAAGAAAAAAGAAAAAAAAAGATTGTGTGATAATCCTTTTCAGCTGTAAACTCAATAGCTTGTGCATTTGAAAAGGGTATAACTTCTTTACTATCTATGCTGGCTAAATCTTGAAACATCCATTGCTTTTCTGTCCATACTCCAGATACTGGCCTAGAGGCTGTAAGAGATCTGTGTCTGTATCTGTTTTAAACCTCTATGGGAGCTTGAGCAAGGGCTTTGGACTTCAAGGACATGTCAATTTTTTCTCTTTCTCTCCCTCTGGCACCCATTTTAGATTATTACACCAAACTTCATAAGGAAATAGCACATATTCAATTAAATTGTCTGTCTTTCTCTCCCACTCCCTCTTTCCTGTATCTTTAGGATCCCTTGGCCAATTTCTGCCATAGCTGAAAAGGTGGTAAGTCTCCAAGGAAATTTTACAGGTTTTGTGTCAATCCACGGCCAGACACAGAGGGGCTGATCAAAAGCAAGTCCAGCTTTGCTGGTCCATACTCAGTGTGACAGGAGCCAGTTTGTCAGTCAATGCCCTGGCCTTGCACAGAATCTGGAGGGACCTGAAGTCATTGTGGTAGCAGGATCATCCTGGTCATGGCAGGGCTGAGGTTAATGCAAGGAAGAGATGAGGGGGTGAAGACACAAATCTGTGTACAAGCTCACTTATACTCACAGGACAGCTTTTCAAGGGTTGTTTTTTGGACTCGGTATTTGAGCCTGAGATGTGATACTTAGGTAATTTGAAAGCTTCTGCTAAGCAAGAAGTCAAATTACAGGATTTAGTAGTTCCAATAAACAACTGGAGCATTTAATTCTTATTGTTTATTTTGTTATTCATCCATATTTAGAAGCCCTGGAATTGCTTAAGTACCTTTTTGATTACATTCTTGTTCTGGCCAGAAGCTGGAAGTGGCTTTAGTGAATACTCATGGGGTTCATGTATTTGTGAGTCTGTTCCAGATGAACACGTCTGTGTTCAGTAACAAAAAACCTGCCAGGATCTGGAATCAGGAGAATCAGGTTCTTGTTCAACTCTTTGCTGCCTTGCTGAGTGACATTTAACCCCCCTGATCCCCTCTCCCTATGTGCATTAAAAGTAGTTCTATCAACGGCAAGAGTAAGTTTTCCAGAAGTTCTTAGGAAGGTCTGTGAAACCACTTTGAGAGTTTCTTAGGGAAAGGTTGTTATGATGATTACATGAAAAGCCATCATTTGGGAGATATGAAATCACCACCTAAATATGTGCTTTCTGGTTCACTGAGACAAAAGAACTTTGAGATTCAAAAATGAATAGGAGTTTGAAACATTAACTCCATATTCATTTCCCTAAAATGCTGACAAATATGTATTTTCCATTTGAAGATCTGAAAGTAATTTACAAATAGTTGAAACCTGCTAGTCGCCCTGTGAGGATTAAACAACCTGCTCATTATCACTGAAAAAATGCCGTTCAGGGTTTGGCCTGGAATTGTAGAACTCCTGATTTTGCAGGATTATACCCCCATGTATATTAGGGTATCCCTGGGATGTGCTATTATTTAACTTCCTCAGTCATATAAAACTCTTTTAAGGCTGACAGTACTCCAGGAATAATGTTGGAGCTGTGCCAGAGGATGGTGGAAGGTAAGAGAATTGACATTCTCATTGTTTGGATAAAAGTCATAATTCATGCCAGTTTGATCTAAAAAACCTGCCTTGAGTGTGATATATTGGTGAGTGGGGAGGGCCAAGCACAACTCTATAAAGATGTATCTCACAACTTCTATAAGGAAGTTTCTGAGTTGTTGGCAGCCCAACGCACTTTTCCATATGTACCACCAAAATTTCAACACTTCACGGCCAATAGGGAGCACAATGGTGAAGAACAGGTGATTTTTAAAGTGAGAGTCTCCAACCTAGACCAGAAATGGCCCTACAATGGAGCTTAGAAGCTTACAAATAACATCTCAGGCATTTGTGTGGGCTTCAGTGAACATGCTTGGGACACTCACTCCTAGAAGCAAGGCTTATGCAATGTGTTGGCTGGGAGCAAACCCCACCAGACACTGGCAGAGAGGAATTCCACCAGCTAACAGTAGCACAGAGGATGTTTTGTGGAGGATTTTTGAATGACTGTTTTTGTGAGCAGAAACCCTCTCCCTTGAATGTCGACGCTTCACATGCAAGGAAAATTCTAATGACAAAAGAATTTTAGAGAAATCAAAACACTACAATTCAAACTTGACTTGATTTTAATTACATACAGTGCAAAATAAAACTGTTACAAATTGAAAAATCACATCAACATTGGTATTATTAAATAACTCATTATTATGACTGTTGAAGTGATATCTTTTGATGTGTCTTTTCTTTCGTTTCTTCCAGTATATCTATATTCTATGACCAAAAAAGCTGTCAGAATTTTTTACAGATTCAGTACACAAATTAAATAAATCTGTTCGTCATTGTACTTATATAAATGGAGACACATTTTACACAGAATAACATCTAATCACTTTAAATCCTGTTTTAGTCTGTGGTGTCTTATAACAGTGAGTTCCATGCACTAATTGTGGCACTTTAAAAGTATTTTCTTCCAGCAGATGTAAATGCTCTATTGCACAATTTAACTTAATACCCTTTTTTCCCTCATATAGGAAAAATTGTTCTCTGTATAACCCTCAATTCTGTTTATTTCTGCTATGTGCCTCCTTATCCTTCTCCTGTAAAGATTATGATGTTTTCAACGTATCTTTAAATCTCAAGTTTCTCTGCATCTTTCTATGGTGTCATTTTCAGCTTTTAGTTCCTCAGTTCTATCCCTATTGACAGGGTGAGGGTTATGGGCAGAGCTGAGGGGGCTGTGTCACCAATTAGAGAAGCTCTGCTGTTCTGTGGAAGGCACCTAAATAGAAATCGAAGTCCAAGGTGGGAACACAGACAAAACAAACAGATGAAGGTCAGAAATTGCTGTGTCTGATTTCTTGTATAGCCTGTGCTGCCAGAGCACAGCAAACAGGGACACATCCCATCTCTGTGCCTTACCGGCACTGGTGTGCAGCACTGGGGCCCTGAGGGGAAATGCTATAACACCATTTTTTTCTCATTATTTCTTTCACCAATTCCTCCAGATCTGCAGGTCTGTGAACCTGAGGGAGGAGAGGGAAAGCTGCCAGTCTCAGTAGGAGAAGGGAGGACATAGAGAGAAGGAGCCTGGTGAGTGCTGGGGCAGAGGAATGCAGAGGATGAGGGACAGCAGGAGCAGTGAGGGCACACATCTTCCATGAAGGTCATAGTTTCTGTTTCAGGTAGGAAGTAGGTTTCAGACAAAGTTTTCAGTCCAAGTGTAGCATTGTCAACTTGTCTATGACCATGCAGTTACATATTTCCAGTTTGGTTGGTTTTGTTGTTTGAGTGGCCTTTTTTTGACGATGTAAGTAAACCAAAGTATAAACCTCCGCCTATGGTACTTTTTTTTTTTCCCCCTTCAATGCTTATGTGAAAGGTTTGATCAAATAAGTATATATGAGTTTATTCTTTAGGTTTTTCTAGATTCAAAGGAAAAGCTGAGTTTTCTTTAGGGAGGAACTGAAACTTACTTGAAAGGAAGTGATAGATGTAGTTGGCTCGTTGTTATCTTAAGCATTTCCCTTCTTTGTTGCACTGGAGATAGATGGATAGCTGCTATGCATGGACATACATGACTCTCAAGCTCTGGCTACTGACTTTTGGTAATTAAATCATTCAAGGTGTGATTTTAGGGATTTTATTTTTGAAAGAATCTGGCAGGCATCACTTTTGCAACACTTTCTTGGTTTATCTGCTGTTGGCATCTTGGTCTTTCCCTTCCTACTTCTCCTTAACGACAGTGGGTGCAGTGGGCATCAAAACGACCATCCTTTGGGCATAGAATATTTGAAGCTGTCTTTCAAAAGAGAAAGGCTCACACACCTGTGCTGCAGATTGCAGGCATTACTTTGTTTCTTAAATAACTAAGGGATATATTGCTCAAATTTAACCACACTTGACTGAGGCAACTGGTGACTGCTGTAAGGGAGGGTCAAAAACAGCTGCCACTGCTGAGGGCGCAGAGAGGGAAGGCAGCCACTGCAGGAGCTTTCAGCAGCAGGTGGCTGTCAGTCAGCCACACACAGGCCTAAAATTCTTCATAGGGTTATTTCTCCTCTATCAGAACTGCCACAGGGAATACAGTGCTCATGCCTCAGGGAAAAGGTGTGATGGGGGGCAGGTAAAAAATGGTTAAAAACACGGGCTCCTGCTTTAGATGGGCTCCTGCTTTCATCAGTTCTTTGAGCAGTGAAACGGTTCACACACACACACACAAAGCTTAAAGTACACCCTGAAGTATTCAAGGCATTAACGAAAATCCAAAGCATCTTGTTCATTTGAATTACTTCTCCACCCACATTCTTCATTGAATTAAAGGATATCCGACACACTCTTTTGTTTCACTTATTCCCCAAAGATTGTTCCATCGTACACCAAGCAAGGATCTTCAGCATATTCATAGTAACGCCTCAGTCACGGCATTCAGCTTTATGATGTTCCTGGCACAAGGGATGTTATTAAAGGATTGAAGGGATGAATAGATGGCAGATTTCCCCAGGGCAGCACATCAGAAAATGGACATCAAAAGAACCTGACTCAAAATGCAGTGGGTATTACTGGCTCCTGACAAATCCCACTCATTTCTGAATAGTGACACTGTCAGGCTGTGTTAGGGACATGTCCATCCTGGAATACCTCCATAAAACTGTTTGCTTATCCAGTAAAAGCACTCCCATTTCAACACCCACCTCTCTAGTTGAAGACAGCATAATCTTCATTAGTCAAAAGTACTTTGGGCTCAAATCCAAATACAGTCTTACTCCAATAATTACCAGCATCCCAAGGCTCAGGCTCTGGAGCCATCAAAATTACCTTTTTCTCCCACCATTTTTCATGAACCCATCTGGATTGCCCTAGAAACCCTGAACGTGTGAGTCTCTTTTACAGGACATGTAGGTTGTCACATATTACAAGTCATCTTCACAGACCCCAACAGGATAACAGGCCACAATCTGTGACAGGAAATTTTAAAAATTTCTATTTCCTTTTTCACCAAGAACTGGTTGGAATTTTTTCTTACAGCTATTTCAAACCATGAGTAACAATTCCTAAGCAGGCATTGAGGAAGGAGAAGCACATATACTGACATGATGTCACCACCTGAATTATTCTGCTGAGATATAAAAATAGTTTGGAAAGCAGCACGGCCAAAATTACTATATCATTTAATTACAACCTACTTTCATGACAGGCCATCAGTTAATTAAGAGTGTCAAAATGCTGAATTGCCTCCAGCTTCTACATGCTTTGCAAATGACATGGAAGTCATCTTTTTAAATAGCAACAGCTTAACTGAAAATGTAGAACCCATAGTGAAATGCTTTGAAAAATGAGGCAGTCAACTGAGCTGACCTGCAATTCTCCACGCCATAAATTCACTAGGGAAGACAGTTATAACCCATTTAATTTACTCTCTGAAGATCACATTCACACGACATCAAAACTATTTTTCTGAA
The DNA here is from genome assembly GCF_029207755.1 of Chamaea fasciata. Taxonomy (NCBI): domain Eukaryota; kingdom Metazoa; phylum Chordata; class Aves; order Passeriformes; family Sylviidae; genus Chamaea; species Chamaea fasciata. The sequence continues at coordinate 26,919,313 of NW_027094095.1, read as the reverse complement.
ATTGATGTAATTTTGAAATGTTATAAAAACAGGAGCCTGGAGTGACTGTGCTCTGTGCAGGACACACAGGGCCTGGCTCCAGCATTAGCACTTTCCCTCCAGGCTGCTACAGTACAGGCAATCGCAAAGCAGGAAAAGGCTTAGAAAAAAGGGCTTTTTCCTTTAGAAATAAGTCACCTTCACTGATTCTCACGTACCACGTATGACATGAGAGAAAATTCTGTGTAAAGGGAATAATGTTGCTAAAAACTTAGAAAATTAAGGAATTGGTTTACCCATTTGTTATATCTCACACCAAATCCCTTATTCACTTTATGGAGTTATATAGTTTTTTATTGAACAATTTTTTTGTATTAATTATGTAACAGTTTTATATAAATTGTAACAAAGCAAAACAAAAAAAGAATTAAGGGAAAAGCAGACTGGTTAGAAAGGTCATGTTTCCAAGCATCAAAGAGTAAGAGTAGTACCCATCTGCAGAAAGAAGCCAAACATCTTGAAACTGAAACAAAAACAGAGCAGACCCTCTCCCTCATTTTCCCTTTGGCAAGGAGGGGGTTCCTTTATTAGGCAGACAGAAAAATATTGTTTGTTGGCTGGATTTTTCTTTTCTTCCAATAAAAAGGAGTTCTTCACACTGGGAAAAAAAACCTGATGAGCAAACATCTCCCCCTATAGTTTGCAAGAAGCTGAGCATCGTAAAAATAACAATTAAAATCCTGTCTCTTGGCTGAAAAATGGAGCCAAGCCAAAACTGAGCCAGGACTTTATGTAGTATGGCTACATGGAAGTGGATGCTATAAAAGAGTGCTTGAATAAAAAGTATGAGGCTACAAGAAGGAATTCTGATCATTCAGAAGAATTGTGGCAGGTTCAGTTTCATGACTGTGAGGCAGTGTCCAAGTGATTAACAAATTCAGGGTTGGGGAAGACAGACTGAATTTCAATACAATTTATGCGTGGCAGCAAGGGAAGTACATTACGCCTGTAATTTATGGAATAGGCAAAGAACTTCAAATACTAAAAAGAACTGAATGTGCTTTCTAAGTTGACTTCAAAGCAATCCCTACTACTAAAGACTTTGATTGAGAAAAGATTTGAGCTTGGTAAAAATGCCATTTATTCTAACAGGCCATAAAAATGAAAGCTGACCACTAAACAAGAGTGCTTTGCCAGATGACAAACACCTCAATGCAACTTTCACAAAACAGTGATTATTCAATAATTTTATGTCTGTTTCAAAGGGAAGATGTGTGGGATGGATCCTGCCATCCATGTCCTCATGCTGGGACATTGTTGCTCTTTCTGTAAGGAATAGGCCCAGGAGCCCTGTAACTGGACTTCACTGCCGTTCACAACTACTGGAAACCAGCTGTCAGTAATTTTACAATCCCCATGGAGGTTTAAGGTGAAGGGACATCTTTTATTCAGCGTTTTTACAGAGAACAGTCTAACAAAGGAGTTAGTATCCAGCAAGGCCCATTACACAATACGATGATGCAACATTAATGGAACATTGTGTTCTCCCCTGAGCACTTCCCGTCCGTGTTTGACAGGCAATCCTTGGGGTCCAAGCATTAGCCCAGCAGTGGCTCCAGCCCTTTCCCCTAATGGTAGAAAATATCCCATGTTGCATGAGCTTAGCAAATGCTTCACATACCAGCCTGTGCTGGCCTCCTTATTCATGGAAACATACTTAAAATTCCCATTTGCCAGGTGTGGTGTTAGACATGGACTGGATGAGTCTAGAATCCTGCTGGCACTGGAACATGGCAAGGGGGTGAAACTTGATGATGATCTTTAATGTCCTCTCAAAGCCATCATGATTTCTTATAGATATTAAATCATAAAAGTAGAGTGAAAGGAACAAGAGTGTCATTGATTTTATGTAAAGATCTCCTGACTAAATACAACCACTAATTATTCTAGGCAGGCATGCCATTGGTGCATTTCTCTTTCACTAGTCCATATGAGGGGGAAAAGATCCAAACAAACACAAAAAAAATCTGAGACACGCATGCTCCTCCTGATCATGTCATTTATTGAGTCAGCAGTGCCGGCAAACAGGGAATCAATCTGTCTTACCGTCACAACAAACCCCACCACCAAAATCCCATGGAAGTGTACACACATTCTCCTCCTGCTTGTCCCATGAACTCCATGGCTCTCCTGGAACCTTCCTGTTCTCCTGGCAATGGTTTGCCTTCGCAGCAGTGTGGCAAGCCCCTGCTCAAGCAAAAGGACATCGCTTTACCAGGTGTAATAAAGCCTATAAAAAACCACCTTGGGCTTAATTATGCCTTGTTAAATCACATGATTGAGATTTTGTGGAGTGCTGTGAGTCAGGCACTTGGGAAGGCCTGAGCAGCTTTTTCCTCAAGATCTCAGTGAGAGATGTCTGTGTGTTGTTCATGTTTGTACCTCACCAGTCAGTCAGATGAATGCTTTGAGTTTGCTAAAAAAGCCTGGTACCCCATTGCAAAGTGCCAAAAGCCTTGCAAACATTTTTGACTATGATACAGATTAAATAGGGCACAGTAAATAACAGCACATACATCAAGAAGCTGCACTCTTGGGAGAGAGAGTGGGGGGCAAGAAAGAAAAATGCTCTTTGGCATCTTTGACATTTTTAATTTTGCTTTCATCAAACCAGAGAGACATTCCGAGCATAAAACTCGCAAATGTTTCTGCTTTAACAGGATTACTTAAATATGGTAGGAACAACTGCTAAAGCTTGTTTTTATTGTGCAAGTAGACCAATGCATATAATTCCTCCTGCAGCAATTTTTCATGGGACTGCTTATGAGGGCAGGAGTAATTGAGGACAAGTATTTAATCACCTCTCTCTTATCTAAGTGTTAAGATAAAAGGGCAAAAATTGAACCAAGGCATATCTCATACAAATTTTAACACAGATTAATGTCTCAGCAGAGAAAGTAATAAAAAGAATTGCTCACCATTTTTATTCAATGCAAGTGAATTCTTGTTCTGAATGGTTAGTGCTTTCCTTTTTTTTTCCAACAAATACTGGCCATCCTGAACCATAAGGAACATGAGGACCAGAGCAGTTTGAAAGTATCAGCACGCTGTGATGGCAGTCAAATTCAGCAGTCCTGTTTCTCAGACAATACTACAACAGCTATAGAGAAAGGAAGATGACAGAACTGCAGTCACAAAGGCAAACACAATGGGTGTACATTCCTGATGATGCTACTGTGAGCCATTGAGGAAATGGAGGTATAAGACACCTCAACCTTTTATTACAGTTTACTGCAAATCCATGAAGTGCTTGTGCTGATTAAAACCAGTAAGACTGTGTGCATTTTTCATGGAAGGGTTTCCATCAGTGAGATGCTAATGATGTTCGTCTGCTTGTAGCCAAAGAACAAGCAAGCTTGTTCAAAGAACTCACCAGGCTCTCAGTGACCCAGACTGCACTATAAGAATCCTCTATAATTTACAAAATCATCAGGACAGAACATGTATTCCACTAGAAACAATAGCTAGATTATCCCTTCAAATTTGACTAGAGCCTTTAAAAGAAAAAAAGAGCGTCTGGAATATTTTTATGGAAAACCTATTTCAAGGTTCTCAGGAGAACTGAGCTGGAAAAATCACCGTGTAATGGGATAAAACATTACAATTTCAGGGCTGCAAGTGGCCAACATGATTTCTCAGTGCACACTGCCAATGAAAGCAACCCTGCAACTCAAAGGGCAGGAGAAGAGTTAGAGGCAGTAATATCCCTGTGTTCAAAAGTTAATAATTTACAACAACACTGAAATCATGCTGCTGAAAGGTGATATAGTGAAGACTGGAAAATAACACATCCCTTGTTTTTCAGAAGACTGACATCACTTTTGTGTCAAAATAGAAAGAAGTCTCAGCAAATTGCCCAAATATCCAGCAGGAGATCATGAGAAAAGCTGGTGTCTTTCAGTCAAACTGTGGAAGTAGGCTGTGGGAAACTTAAGACGTATAGGGAAAGAAATCCTTATTCAAAGTAAAAATTAATTAAGGCCACATTTGCATTCTTTCAGAAACATGTGAACATGCAAAATGTCACTAATTACAACTGTCAATCACAGAGCAGACCAAGTCTCCAGCAATAGAGCAAAGGTTTCAAAATGAACAGAGCACAAATTTAGTTGCATTTGTTACTCACTGGAGATTATAACAATGCTGTAAGCAAGGTAGAGTTAGTTTCAATTCAACACGTGTCAGAAACCATTTGAAACCAGATCTTGTCACGAAAGTGGAAATTCCATATTAAATATCTCCATCAGTAACTTTAAAAGTGATTTTCAGTGAACAAGAACCTGCAGCATGAAATGTCAAAACTTCAGCAGCTTGCCCCAGTAAATCAGTGTTCACCTAGAAGGAGACATGCAGAACAGGCTGACTGGGAAGGCCGTGCAGCTGTGGAGCAGTGGGGTGGCTGGGGCAGAGGGCTCGCTGGGCTCACATGGGGCAGCTTATCTGCCCATGGTGCAGGCAGAGTGAACTGGACAGAACCCCTATTTCACAACAAAAAATTTAGAAACAAACTGCCAGTTAGAGGGTCTGACAACATCATCACGCAAAGCTTAGGATGGCCAATCCTTCCCTCTTCCCAAACTTGGTATGACCCTCGCAGCAGCAGCAGCAGCAGGGCCGAAAGGCCAGTTGAGTTCAGCCTTCGAGGCTGCTTTGCTGCTGGCTGTCCCCACCCAGCCTGCCAGCAAACGCTTCCCTGTAGGGGGCTGGCCTTTATCTCCCAGAAATTTCAAGCTCCTTGGCAGGTGGTGAGGCAAAGGCAACAACATGGGCTCCTGTAGCTTCAGAGCAAGCTGGTCCTGCTGACATCAGGCATCAGCTTGGGAAGCTTTGCTCTGTTGGCAGCAGAAAAGCCAGAGATCAGTGAAAGCTTTTCAGGGAGCTTCACTCTTGGTGTGCAAAGGTCTGGCATCCTGCTGACATCTGCCAAGATTTTATGTCTTCACTTACCTATGTCAGGCAATAATGTGCATTGCTTGGAAATTTCCAGCTTTGCACATGGCCTCAAAATGAGATCTGCTGTTCTCAAAATGTTGTTTGTGCCACACTTCCCAATGTCTGTAGAGAGCTGGTCTCACAGCACTGGCTCTTCTTTGTCAGCTAAGTTGCATTAGACAGAATCTAAAAATATATTAAATACTTTCTAATATTACTTTTTGACATAAGCAGTTACTATAGCTGCAAGATGTTGCAAGGAAGTGCATGAGGTTGCACAACTCCTTTTATTCAGCTGGGATATGCGCACTGAAAGGTCAAAAGGCCTTGGAATAGGGGTGTTTTGTTCTAATGTTTGCCTTAGCATTCATAGTTTAACAAAAATATCAAAAACAGCTTCAAAAACTCAAATGAGCAGATAGTTGCCTTTTACTTCAAAGAGGCAACTAATTTAGCTTAGCTACAAAAATCTACCTGCAATGCAAAATTCAAGGAGATGCTGTCTAATATGTGAGAATCTGACAGATAACAGTTGACAAAAAACCAGCATCTGAGCAGGCTGGGGGTCTGTTGCTTAGTGAGAGGGAGTTGAACAGCACAGAGAACCCACCAAATACTATGTGTTTATAACACAGAAGTAGCTTTTTATACCAGTTGCACAGAGATGCAGCTCTCTACTCTAAAGGAACATCCAGTTTGGTATTCATTAACTTACAAAGCACAGAGAGGAGGCAGAGTAGTACTCCTGAAATAAAGGCAAACCAAGGCCCTGGAAGATGTACATGTCTGGTTTTTCTTGCCCACTAACAGTGGTGGATGTGAAAGGAAAGCCCCAATAACCCTTTTCTAGATACCAACCCAAGCTTCCACCCAAATATACCAAGACAACCAATTTTAGAATTAGTGTCTTTGCTTGCTCCCCAAATCCTTGATTGATACTGCACCCTTCATGTTTCTGGATAAAGCCATTAAGTTCTTCAGTGTCTGCAAACTGGTCTTTAAAAGAGAGGGATTTTAAAAAATGCAACGGGAAAGCAGTTAAACGTGAATAACCATCCCCTACACTTGTGCTGTCACTTCTGTGAAACTGCTATGGCTGCTGTTGTGATGTGCTTCTCTTCTGCACCACTTCATGTGCTCAAGTACAAACCAGGGATCATTTCATTAGTGCAATCTGGATCCCCAGAATAAAGACTACTCACTTTGTTGAACCAACCAGTACTGCCTTCAAATAATAAAAGCGGACTGATCTTAAGTGCTAGTGGAAGAATTCACTCACTCACCTTCACCTAAGGGGCAGTTCACTCAGCCCTCTGTAAATTCCTACTGTCCAGAGCTGCATGGGTTCTGACTCCAGTGCAGACCTCCAGTGCTCATTTTGTACACACCAAATCCAAAACATTATCTGTGAAGATCCTGGCAGAAGGAAGCTCATAGCAACTCCTAGTTCCCATGGAAAGTTGACAAATATGAGCAAGTTACCAATATATTTTCAAAGCAGTTCTAAATTCATCCTTATCATTCCTGTGCACTCTTCAAATATTGCTACATAACAAAAGCTAAAAATAAAAATTCACTTTGTTCTCCAGCTCTGCATGGGAAATCCATGCACCCAGCTCCAAGTCTCCAGCACCACTGCCTGTGCTGTAACCTCGGCAACCATCACACACAAGCATTTCTTTTTCATAGAGAAAACTATGAAACAATTGCAGGTTTTTACAGACTTCTCTCCTGCCTCAGAGAAGCCAGCCAGACCCAGGTTTCCCAGCCATAAACTGGTGAACTACACAAATGCACCAGCAGCTAGGGCAGGAAGGTCAGTTTGCTGTCTCACACATTTGTCCATTCTTTGATTTTCACTGCTCCAGCTTTGACTCCCTCACATACAATCCAGGGGACGTTTCGATTTCCCTTCTGCTCCATCTTCCTACTTTCCAATCACTGCTAAGTTATTTAACACGTCAATAGCATTACCAGTACCTTTAATATTCAGCAGAGTTAAGTAGTGAGCAAGCAAGCACAAGGGCTTCAGAAATATCGTGGTTATCACACTTCAAGCCAAGCAAAGAACTAATGTTCACCTTTATGAGGGGTTTTTATTTACCAGCACTCCCCAAACCTGTTTTTAGTAATCTTGCATTTCCATCAGCATATACAAACACTATTTGTGTTATACCATGAATGAATACAAAAGAAAAAGAGCTTTTCCCACAACAGCCTCGATGGGCTACTTTTAATTAAAATCAGTTTAATGATTGATAAGCTCTAGTATTTCCAGCAGCAAATCATAAGTGGTTGACTGTTTCCAGAGACAGTGAAAAAACTGAAGATAATAGAACTACATAAGCTAGCATAGTTAGTTGGTTTACTGCTTGTCAACATAGGAAAAATTTGAGGGTTTAACATGTAAATTCAAGAGCAAAAACTAAATCAGTATTTTGTAGGAATCAGAAAGTTCAGCTATATAAACTTACGGAATCATTGTTTCCAAGGCTTACTTTTAGTCTCTCACAGAATTACTTTTGACATACTTCCTACATCAGAAGAAACAAACAGGAATTTTCAGTATCCGATTAGTATTTAGGAAGGGGATGTCCCATATACCAACTCCGTGCAGTTGCTACTTGAAAAGGTTCTTCACTTGTGCCTCTTGAGCAAATGGAGGAACACTGTAAATACCTGTGGCCTCGTGTCCTTCCTTTGCTCCCTGGGCTCACAGAGGCAGCAGAAGGTAATTCCATGTGCCTGAGCACACATTTGTGGAGACATCTCCTTATAAACAGAACAAATCATCTGCAGCTGATCAGCCATTCAACAAACAAAAGTTTCATTCAACACCAAACAGAAAATAGGAGTGAGTGTAGGGAGTGTGAAATCCTAGAGCTCTAATGGGACCCTCCCTAGCCCTGCATGTCTTCCTTGGTCACTGCCACCAAGAATGCAGTGCTGTCTCAAACAGCTGCTGCATCCACCTGCTTTCCTCAGCCAGTGCTGGTAGGAGGAGCAGACAACACACAGGAGGGAGCATTTCCTCTTTTGTACTGTCATTTTATTTTGTAGTAAGATCCACGTAGTATATAAAATATAACAGGAAAAACTGAACAAAGCCTAGAAAATGAACCGAGGAGTTCAGCTGACGAACCACTACAGCTCTACTTCTGTGGGTTCATGAAGTCTCCAGAACTCATGGACTGTTTGCTTGTACTGTTACATTTCTCTAGCATATGAGCCTACACCAAAAGCTGATATGTTCCAATTAAGCCATAGTTAAGTGACAGATGTAGAGAAAAAAAAACAAAAGTGGCTTTTGTAAGCCACAGCTGCCCTTGACAGAAGTTACAATGATGTCTAACTATACTGTAATGCACATTACATCAAGAACCTTGAAAGAGCCTCTGAGAAAACGGCTTCACATTAAGCATTTGAAAGAAAGGTCATAAATACTGCACTGTACCAACAGTACCTCCCAATGTCCTCCTTATGCCTGAGGAGCATTTGTGTTTTGTAAGAAGCTACTACATAGATGACACCAAACCTAGAGGTAGGTTATAGGCCAAGGTAAGTTACAGGCAAAAAAAAAAAAAAAAAAAAAAAAAAAAAATCCCTTTCGAGCTAGTCACTGCACAGACTGCCCAGCAGGAAGCAAGGCAAAGTGTCAACAACTCTTTCCTCCCACCCTAAACATTGCTCACACTGTGCATTTAGTTCCTAGTGCCCTAAGAATGAGAGTGGACCATCAGCTGCTAGTTAATGGCAGTCATGCCAAGAGAACAGCTTGAAGTTATTCAAGCAAAAACCTGTTACTGTGCAAAACTGGTGCACTGGACTGTTACCAACCAGACCTCCAAGCTTAGGAAGTGACCCGACAGCAGAGAACCAAGGTGTTTTTCTTTTGACTGGAAATACTTTAGTAACCAACAGGAGAACATACTGCTGAGCCTACATGGAAGGAGTCAAATATCAGCTTGTATCAAAACTTTAGAGACCAAAAAACCCCCCCACAAACTAAAAAAAAAACAACCAACCAACCAAAGGAAAACAAACAAACAAACAAAAAAAAAACCCCAAAACCCAAAAAAAAAAAAAAAAAAAAAAAAAAAAACCCAAAAAAACCCCAAACCCACCACCACCAAATTGAAAAATAAATTTTGAAAAAGGTTAAAGAAAGCACACTTTGATGAGACCAAGTTTTAAAAAAATTACTATACCAAACAAGCTGCTAAAACAGCTCATCCCCCCTAAAACCTGGGACCAACACAAGGTTGATAACAAATATGCATACACTGAGAAACAACCTGCAAGTACAATAGTTATAGCAAATTAACCCCAAGTTTAAATGGTCTAATGCCTTCAGGTCACAAAATGAGGACAAAACGTTAATCTTAAGTCCCTCTGGGCATTATTTGGTGATAATCAAAGTAACAATGCTGAAGATTCATTTTATTTCTACTTCCAAAGGAAAAGGGTAAATGGTTAAATAGGTGTTCTCCAATTTGTTCTCCACTATATGTACACCCACACACATACACACACCCCTCAAACTGCACTGACATTTCTTTTTGACCAAAAGAGTAGATCCTGGGAGTAAGTGCAAAATGCAAAATCAACTGACAGAAAATGCTGAACAAACAGCATCATAAAAATACAAAATATTTATATTACTGAACTATTAACAGATGATGTTCTCTGTTTCTTTAAAACTTTGGAACCACATAGCTGATTTCTTAAATCTAGTCCATGCCAGCTTCCAGAACTATTAATGTTTTAGTTAGCTTCATTCTTTGATGCTTCATCAAAATTTTCTACGAGATCTGAAAAAGATGAAGATATTTAATACAGTAATGCCTCGTAAGATTACCTTTGTAAGTTTAACGAAAATGCATATAATTACAGGAAAGGTTAAATATTACTTAATTACACTTAGAGAAACCATTTCTTTATGGGCAGATTTCAAAGGGCTTTAGAAAAATATTGTTTGTTTAAACATACACAAAGAACTAGAAATGCAGAAACACTCCAACAGTGAAAATTCTAACATTAAGTGATTAAGATCTGATTTTTCAAAGATACTCTACTAGCTGCAGTTTTGAGCATCAGCATTCTTTAAATGCCTGGCATTCTAGAGAATTTATTTTTTTATGCAAGGTCACAAAGAAACAGACCATTGCCAAGGCATGAGGAATTGAATGTCTAGTCCACACATACACTGTTTTAGCTAACACACCATCCCGAAGGATACAGTGGAATGTGGTTATTGATAAAACAGTTATTCACTGATAAATAAAGAACTTATCATATTTACTTTCAGACACTGACATTAGCCTTTTTCCTTCTGCTACAGAAATAAAAATTCCCCTCCAAACCCTGATAAAAAACCAACCTGGTAACTATGTCAATTATGTCATTTTGCAGTCCTAAACCCCTGTTTGGATATTCAGACACCTGTTCGACCTCACTGAAACTATTTTAACCTAGTTTCACTCAATAATTAAGGCAGCTGCACAAGGTAATCCCTTTTACAAAAGCTGGAATCCCAAGCTGTGTTTTAATGCTGTCCTATATAAGAAGCCTCCCTTAGCAAGTGAGGAGCATAATCACATCTAAAGACACTTATTTAAATTAATGAATCAAAATATATAAATATTGAGTGGACATAAAAGTGTGTGTGTGCCTACCTGGGACATCATCATCTTCTTCATCAATATCTTCAGATTTTGGTGCTTTACTATCCAACACTATAAAAAGAAATTTGGTGCTGAGTTCTCACGATACAGAATCAGGGACACCCACAGAACAAAATAAAAACCATACATATGAAAAAAGCAAGTACTTCCCCAATCCCCAGTAGAGACAAACACACAAATGACCAGGCACTGAGAGGTAACAGCATGATCAAAAGGTGTCCTTGGGGACATTCTGCCAGCAAATCATTAGCAGAACCATTTTCAGATGCTAAGGGGTATTCATAAAGAGTTTGCAAAGATCAAGTGATACAGAGAACCCCAAGCATGACTCAATCTTCTAAGTGAAGTGTTTCAATGCAACAATAATATGGCCCCACCAGTGACCAACATATATGATTTAAATATGCTTGTGATGATCCATCCCTCTAAATTTTAGAAGGTATTTTACACATTGCTAAAGAAGAAAAACAAACCCATTACCTTTCACTTAAAACTCTGAACATGAATGTTGGAGAAATTAAAACTGATTTGAAAGGAACAACTAATTGTTGAAAACATTAGAACAGGTGATGTATATTCCATTCCAAACACAGACAACTGCAGTCAACTTAACGGCCATAACAGTCTAAACTGGAACTACACCTAATCTTCATTTAACTGAAAAATTACAGTAATAGTTATACCACATACACCCCTCCACCCATGCTCCCAAGGTTTTAAAATTAATACAAAATCACAAATCACATGCATAACTGTGATTTGTTTTTTTTTAGTTTTCCATTAAAACTTTGATTTTTAACTAGTTTTTTCAAGTCTTGGTTGAATTCCAAAGCCAATTGTAAAGCAGAAGAACATATTTCTTCTTCTGTAACTGCAATAGAAATATGTTTTGTATAAACAAACAGAGTAGATTACCTGACAAAAAGAACTGGTTGAGTTTTTCCAAATAAAAACCTGAACTTTATTTCCCCTCAGCATTCTGCCATACACACCTGCTATCACAGCATGCCACTTATCTATTTCGTTTAAATCAGGGCCTGCCTATGTAATCTTGAATCAACAAAGATAAAAATAAAGTTCTTTCCCCATCCTCTACTTCCACAACAGTGGCCAATAAATAAAAGCCTACACACACACTACTGACTTTTTAAGTCACATGCTGTTGTTAAATTTGGGTTAAAACTTTAAGTACTTCATATGTTCCTTCAAGTCAGCTGTGAAAGATTCCAAGAAGACCTACCTTGTCTTGGGAATTGTTCAGCTAACTTCCTGAGACTTGTTAAGCTGTCAGCACCAAGCTGGCTTAAGATGCCTGGAAGCATTTCTGTGATCGGTTTAGCCTCTGCATGACCAGTAATTGCAAAAGTGTTGGCAGAGAGGGAAGCTTGAACCTTGGGGTTGTTGAAGTGAATAACTGTTCCATCATCTTTTATCATGTTCACCTGTTTAAATATATTAATAACATTTACCAAAGTGTTGCAGCATCTTGTTATACAAGCATAATAATCAGAATCTAGATTTGAAATACTAGAAATTACAGAACTAGCACTCCTGCTAAAGGATAATATAACCATGATAAAAGCACCTGGAATTAACACCATCTAAATTCAAAACTCCAACAGCAGCACTTTGTACATCAGGTTAAGCCACTGCCTTTCCCAGGTACCTGTGTCACCTACCAGGAAAACATTCCTGCTTCTGCCCAGCTGGCAAAGGCACAGGACTCACACCGGCTTAAGGCAGGGATGCACACACAGCACTGGGGGATCATGTACCCACTCCACTAGAACAGACTTCCAATACCTTCCCAATAATTCCATGAGTGCTCTTAAGACTAAGGACACCACATAGTGATCCTGCTCTCTTCCTCTTCCCCAGCCTTCTGAATCACTGAGAATTCTATTTTACAGCCAGGGGAGTGGCCTGCTTTAGAAAGTTGAAAAGCTTTTCCTTTGGGGCATGGCTAAACTATTATGCGAAAAATAATCCCCATCCAACACAACAGTGGTATTAAACTTACATGAAAAAATTATCAATTTATGTCTTTAAGTTACAGGGAGAAAAGAAGGATTCAGAACTAAAGACAAGATTTAAAATACAGAAACATCTCAATCCTCCCACAGCAGCAGCGTTCCAAATATGTTTTGAACAGGGAATCCAGGTGTGTTGCTTTCCTGCAAAACTAAGCAATGTCCTGTCCTTTGCTCATGGGGAAATGGCAAAGGCTCCAAGCACAGGCATCCTGTTACTTAAAAGCCTCTTTCAAAGTGACACAGATGTGTTACTCATGCTTGACTCAACATCACTCTTCTATCTGCACGAAGCTTACCAAGGTCAACTTGCGTTCACTTGAATAAAACATTCCACAATTATGTCGTTTGCTATCAAGGTAGAAGCATTTTGCATCATCTTCCTACACTGAGATATTTAAAATCCTTAATAACTGTGTTTGAATAAAGATCCTGTGCTCTGTGCAGAAAAAAACCCTGAATGTACACTAAGAAGAACTATGTCTTTCTTTAAGTCATATAGCTCTGCATATTTGTATAAAGCTTAAGGAAACAGACAAACTGTTTCTGTAACAGAGGTCTGAAAACTTACAGGTCTGAAAATCACACTGAATCTGCATTTGCCTTTGGAAGGGAGGAATGCACTTAGTGACTTCTGCATGCACCTTGCAATCCTGCTTAAATTAATTAATCACACATTAAATATTGCACTTCTTTAACCAAGTAGTGCAAGAACTACAGCCACACTGAGCTCATGAGGGAGGAATCTCCTCCTCCTCCCATGTGTGAGGGTCACTCTCTACACTGTTATGGAAAATATGTTTTATTAATACATGTAAATTAGAGGTATTCCAGGAACATCTGAAACCTTCACATTCCTACTTACATTAACACAGAAGCTGCTTCTGTAGAGTCTCTGCAGTGTTATAAAAAACATCTCCTGTAACTACTGCAAACAATTCCAGCAATTTTTGTGCAGTAAAAGGTCCTAATTTTGATAATACAGACTCAAGTTGTTACTCAGGGTGTTTTTAAACCTTCCTTCATCTTCTCTACCACACTTGCTCTAGATGTGCCTGCACAGTCCACGTCCATTTACTGCTCTTCTCTTTAGAGCAGGTAATCAGCTTCACAAAAGAATGAAGAGAAGTTTTGTTTTGCAATGAATGCAAGACACACACACAGAGCACAGCACAGAGCTTACTACCTCCACCACACACTGTCTGACCAGCATAATCTTCATGTTTCCTTCTCCAGGTACGTACACATTCACACCAGAGAGACAATACATCAAACAACTTGACCTCTCAATAACCAGGTCTCTATGGTTTTCCTTGGAAGATAAAACTGTTGTCAAAACCAAAAGTAAACCCCACCGTACCACCACCAAAACAATAGAGAAAATTTAATTTCAAGCAGGAAACACTTATTTTTTCACTATACCTCTTCAATGCCAGCAATGTTATTTACTGCCAGTTTTTTGAGGGAACTCTGAAGTTTTTTGTCATCTGCTGTAGCTGTTCTGTGCACCACCTTCTTCTTTCTGCGAGCTGTTCCCTGGGAAGAATCAAGAGACAACAGTCAGCTCTGCTCAAAATCTCTCAACACTAATAGGAAAAGTCAGGCCACAGTCTGAGCAACATCCTTCAAGTTATGAGACATTTCTGTAGACAGGAATGCTTCTCAACTTATTTGCCTTTACCTACAGCTTTGGCCACCATTCCCAATTTAAAGTTTTTTCAAGTGTAAAAGACCAAAGAAATACCAGACAGCAGCACATTTTTCCTTGCACAAAACCAGACTCCAGAAACACTACTTAATATTAAGCAATACACAATAAAGTCTCCCCAAGATATTTTTTCCGAAACAAAGCACACATAGTGATTTAAATGGTCCCACTTTGGCAACCAAGTCAGTAACACTTTGAGAGTGTTCCACAGACAGCAATTTTGGAATTCCTGCTTTGCAAACTCTTGTGCAATCATCCCTATGACAGAGGATGAGTGCCCACACTGAACAGACGACATGCCCTTTTATTGGTCATATTAACTACCACTAGCTCAGAGGAATGAAACAGCTCAGTGCACAGCCAGTGCCTCAGTGCCTGAAGCAGGCACAAAGATGAAAATCCCCAACAGGGAGACCAGAAAGGCAGAACTGGAACACCCAACAGGTGAGCTTAGCTGGAGCCTTCACAGGTCACAACAAGTCACTGAATTAAAACAATGCTAGCACACTGCAGAGTGCTCATCCAGCAGCTGTGAACTGAAAGAAACTTGCATTTCAGGCAGCTGCACTATAGGCCAGATCACACAAAACCTGCATTGGTCAAGCCTGAGAATAATTATTTTCTTCCCTTTCTCTGAGCTGCAGCCTATGTGTTCAAAAGCATCTCTGGTGGTTTTCTTACCTTTCCTCCTATTCGGACCTGCGCTTGAAGCTTGGCCAGCTTTTCTTGGTTCATAGTGCTACGTCTAAAGAGCAAGAACAAGTTCAACTTAACCATCAAAACAATAACAAAAAAAAGTCACAGTCCATTTTAAGAGTACTCTTACAATTGCAGTGGGTTTTTCAAACTTCTAGAACATCACCCAAACAAACACACATAAACAGAGCTTTAAAGCCACACCACCTAAGCAATCCACAGTGGTCCTGCAGTAGGAAGAACCTGCATTTAGCTGAAGTGTCTGTGCCACAATGAGGCAACTGGACAGGACATTTCATTCTGCATCAGGCCGAGGTACTCATTTCCAGGATGCCAGTTTACTGCTGGAAGTATTTAACTGAATTACTGACTCCAACCAGACCCCAACCAGCACATACACAACTGGGTCTAGGAACACACCCCGATCTCTACGAGGGCCCAGGGACAGATTCATCACTAAACTGCCTAGAATAGCATTCATTAAATGAATCTATGATACTTATGACTAATAAGCGAGATCCAAACTCTGTGAAGTTCGCGTATAGACAGATTTGCTACATGAACTTCTGCACCTCTTCATCCAATACAGTGACTGGGAAGTTAGTCCAGTGCTTCTCCCACGGGTTAGGTAGGACCTTTAAATGCTGAAAGCCCTGAAAATCCATAATGGGTGAAAGAAACGCCTCAAGCCTTCCAGCAAAAGCAATGCGTTTCGCTGCTCTGCCCCAGCGAGTCACCAGTGATCCCGGAATGACGGGGAAGTCTCCGCTTTGTGCCGGGAACGACCGGGGGAAGAGCGGCAGCGAGGCGGGGACCGGCGCACGGAGGGACCCCGCGGGGCGGCGGAGAAGGGGCCCAGGGCGGCTCGCTGGGCAGCCCCAGAGCACGGGGAGCGGGAGGAAAACACGGCTCATCCCTCAAGGCCCGTGTAACCGCGGTCCCACGGGAGAGCCGCGGCCCCGCCACCCAGGGCAGCCCCCGCACAAGGGGGTCGCTCGCTCGGCCTCTCCTCGGAGAACGGCCCAGCACGGCCCAAGGGAATAGGATCAAGCTACCGCGGCGCCCCGCCCGCCTCAGGCCGGCGGGGATGCGGCGGTACCAGGACACGGAGACACCGGGAGACGGGAACTGCGGGCCCCCTCACCTGAGCGCGGCGGAGCCCCCGCTGCCAACACGCGGCGAGAACAAGATGGCGGCCGAGGAAGGAAAGAGAGGCGCACAGAGAAAGGAAGCGCCACACCACGTGACGGCGCCAACCCGCCGGGCGATTGGCACACCCGCCCACTCATTAACATAGAGGCGGGGCGCGCAAGGACTCCTGGGAGTTGTAGTCTCCAGGGGGCAGCACTCACCGGGGCCCCAGGGCAGGGAGGGGTGTCCTGTGACCCAAACCCGAGACGCGGCGCTTCCAAACGCGTCACCACCCGCTCTGTTCCCCTCAGTGAACCCTCCCTCACACGCTGCGCCCGCGTTTTGCCTTCCAGACAGCTGGGCAACTCCGGGGAGCAGCGTGACAAAAGAGTTTACTTGGGAAGGAGAAAATAAATCCGGAACCACCCCCCTCCCACCGCTGCCGGCTCCCGCCGGGATAACGCTGGGGTTTGCCCATGGGGAGTAACCAGGGCTCTGGGGCCCCGGTGCGATGACCCCTGCGCCGGGGGTCGCGGCTCCCTGTAAGGAGACGAGCTCATCCCGAGCCCCCCGCACCGCTCCTGCCGGCACCCCCGGGCCGAGCCGTGAGGGCGGCGCACCGCCCACATCCGCCACACATCACTTCCTGGGCTTTAAAAAACGGGAAAAGAAAAAAATCCAGCTAAGCGGGTCCCGTCCTGACCGGAGGTCCGGGACCGTACCCGGGTGCCACCGCTGCCCGCGCCCACACCATGAAGGTTCAGCCCGCGGCAGCCTCCGTCCTCTGCCTGTGCCTGCTGCTGGCGGCCTGCGCTGCCTCCGCCGCCGCGGGAGGGCTCGGAAAGGGTCAGACAAACGCTTTCTTCGGGCTTTCCCCAACTTCTGTCCCTACTCGGGGCGGGTCCGGTCCCCTCAGCCCGCGGGGGCCGCCGGGCGGGGGCAGAGAGCGCAGCTTCGGGGTGTGGAGGTGCGGGGGGCTTTGCGGGGTCTCCGCCGCCGCGGCTGGGTTCTGGCTGGAGCCCTTCTGAGGGGCGCCGCGGAGCCCTGGGCGAGCCGCCCCTCGGTGCCCCCGTCCCGAGTGCCCCGTGCCTGCCCAGCCTCCGCCGGGCTCCTGGCAGGCGATGAATGGCCCTTCCCTCCGCCCTCGGCTTCCCTTGCCCTTCGTGACCGCTCCTCACCCCGCTCTTGGCTTGCCCAGGCTCTTTGTCTAATCGCCGTGTCTAATGGCCCGGTTCACCCGGGGCCTGAGCTTCACCCCAGGTGGTGGCTGTGCCGTAGCGGTAAATCTCCTCCTCAAGGCTGGTTGTAACCAATTTGATCAATGACAGCAAAGCTGTGGTGTGGATCCCAGCCAGACATTCACCCTTTAATTCCCCAGATGACTTTCATTCAAAAGATGCATTCTGTAATGTGTTGGGCGATGCTTTTAAAAACACACCGAAGCTCACCACAAAGCGGGGTTTGTTTTAAATATAGAAAAGCTTTTGAAAAGTGTTTCCCAGCTAGAACAATAGAAGGTTTTCCCTGTTGTAACATATTGGCCTTTGACTGAAATAGCTGGCGTGTCAATGTTCTGGGTAAATGTGACTTGTGCTGATCCAGCCGGGTTTTGCTCTGGGATGTTGGACTCGTACAAACGTAGCCCTGTGTCCTCAGCAGCTGCCGTGTGGGTGGGAGGAACAGGGACGAGGCATCCCCACCCTGCTGCGAGCTCATCTGTTTGATGTGTTGCATCACTTATGTTCGTATCAGTTGCTCATATCAGCAGAGAGGATCAGGTAACACAAACACTGTGACACTGTCCTCACCTCCCGGATGCTGAACTGAGGTCTCTCGAGGACTTGCTGATGCTCTTTCAGGCTTTCTCCAGCTTCTTTGCCGTAGCTGTCGACTGGAGACAATGTCCACTTTCCCCTGTGTCGGCACTGGGCAGTCTGTGGCTCCTGATCTCTGTGTAGCTCCCAAAATCTGCTCCCCTCAGCACCTTGGGCATGGCGGGTTCCTGACGACTCCGAGCCCTTAGGGATGGGAAGGGGCAAGCCGAGGCTCATGTGTGGCCACCCAGAGCAATAATTGTTAATTACTTGAACCAAGACCTCTGAGGAGGTGTTCCAAGCGAGTTCCTCTCTGTACAGCTCCTGGATCTCCTTCATCTAAGCTCTCCAGGTGGCTTTTGGCCATGTGCTGTGTTGGCTGCTTAACAAACCCAACCCTGGCACTCGGTGCTTTGCAGCTGTTAAACATACACTGACTCATTCTTAAATCAATTGATATAACAAGGCTTGTTATCTGGATGCCAGATAAAAGAGTTCCTGCTTCGTTCAGTCACTGTAACACTCAGAAATCTGTGTAATGGTGTTCTTACTCTTCCCTGATATTATCATCGGCAGGAGTACTTAGCATAATAGTAGCTTTAGAGCAATTAATGATCGTATGTTGGCCTAGAAATTTTTAAGTTTCAGTTTAGTTCACCTTCAATGGAATTTAGGAAGCCAAATGCTGACACGTTTAATTTGTCATTCATCAGATAATAAATGTTCACAGATTGAAAAAGAACGGAGAATAATCAGAAGGCCCTTCAATTTTAATATCTGTTTGGGGGATTTTAGTGTCATTTACATACATATATAGAAATATTCATGAGCATGGTATGTTCTTGTTAATTAATTTCAATGGGATTCCTCATACGACTGTGTGGGCTGTAAGTATTTGCAGAAGTCTTTCCAGAAGTGGGGCTATAGTTGGCTTTAAAAAAAGAATATAAAACCAGTTGAAAATACTCTCGAGGGCTGGGCTGTTTTCCTCTGTTAGCTGGCATGTTAAATTATGCAGCATTCATAAACCCTTCTCTCTGGCAGGTTTTGGAGATCATATTCATTGGAGAACACTAGAAGATGGGAAGAAAGAGGCAGCAGCCAGGTATGTTTGTTAGTTTTTTAAATACAGAAATATGTCTTTAGAAGCATTCACAAAGGTTCTATTTCAGCCCTAAATTTAACCACAGAAAAGAGTCTCTATTAACAAAAATGAGGGTGGTTTAGGAGACTCTTCATATCCCTCTAGCTTATTGGAGAGAAAATACAGACTTCTGTTAGCTTTGCTAAGGCACCAACTAGGTTTCATCACTGCAGTCTAATTAAATGATTGAAGCCCTAGCATGTCTTTGAAACAAGAAAATTATTATTTATCACAGTAAAGAAAGATAAGGTTCTCAAACACACAAATGCAAGTGTAACTGGGGCTCAATGCCCTTAAACTCAGCAGTGCTAAGAGCTTCCCTAAAATTCCCTGTGCCTGTATAGATGAGGCCTCAGCATGAGGTATTTTGTTTCCCTCTGCAGCAAAAATCTGGAAGTTTAAAACTGTATTGAACTGACAGAACCTGGTTTGGGCTAAGCTTAAATTCTAAAAAGAACACTATCTATGAAAAATGACATCTTGTCTGTTTTTTTCCTCATAGTTTCTTCTGTTTCTTGTGGAAGTGCAAGAAGGAGAATGGCATGCTTATAAATTCTCCTTGTATTTTAACTTTATAACCTAGATCTGACAATGCTGACATGAGCAGAAATTGCTCATGCCTTCCAGGTTTGCTGTTTAATTTAGCTCTGCTCTCAAACTGATCCATCTGGCAAGTTGTACACTCCAGTGCAGACGTTGAATTAACCCAGATGGTACACTTCAGAAGTCTTACAAGCTTTTATAACTCGCTACTTTAGCATTTCAGGGGGAAAAAAAAAAAAGTAGATGATTTCAGTATTTTGAGTTATAATTGTAGCATTGCTTTGCAATGCAGCAGAGGAAGCTTTGAAATGAGACAGAGAGGCTGGGAAGGATGGCAAGGTCTGAGCTCTCAGGTTTGGGCAGGATTAGTGTTCCTGCTCAAAAAGACCCTGCAGCGAGGGATGGGATGGGTGTGAACCACACTCTCTCATTGCTGATGCACAGATCTGCTCGCTGATTTGAGTGCAGGGGTGAGGAACTCGGCAGCATTTGAGTGTTATTGAATTGAAGGATTGGGAGAAGCTACTAGTGGCAAAGAAAACATAAACCTAAAAAGTAGTTGGTTTTTTTTTAAGTCTGACCATAAATCAGGAGATGAAAAATGACACAAAATTTTCTGGGATGCATCAAGTGAGGTGCACCAGAGCCGTCGGTCTAGGAAGTTTCAAATCTTCTATTTCAATTTTGCAAACCGCAGAATGTCGTGGGATGCTGGGGACTTCTCGGTTTTAGGTTCCCAGCGGGCGAGGGCGCGGTCCCTTCGTTCCAGCCGCTGCTGCGCTGGCGTTTTTCAGCGGGGCGCCTCGCAGGGCGGTGTGGCGGGGCCGGCGCCGTGCTGGGGCGCGGCTATTCCCGGCGCCGGGGGCCGCGCGGGGCCTGTCCCGGCGCTCCGCGGGGCCGGCGCCGGCTCTGGGCGTGCGTGCCCGGCGGAAGCAGTCGCTCCACCTCCGGGTCGGCCGTCGCTGCCGAGGCGATGCCGCTGGTGGTGCTGTGCGGGCGGCCGGGCAGCGGCAAGAGCCGGCGGGCGGCCGAGCTGCGGGAGGCGCTGGGCGGCCCCGAGCGGCCGGCGCACGTCGTCACCGAGGCGGAGGGCGGCCGGGCGGCGCTGCGGGCCGAGGTGGAGCGGCGGCTGAGCCGGCGGGACGTGGTGATCGTGGACGCGGGCAACGAGCTGCGGAGCATCCGCTACGAGCTGTACTGCGCGGCTCGGCAGGCGGGCACGCCGCGCTGCCTCCTGCACTGCGCCGGCGGCGGGGGCGGCCCCGACGAGCCGCCCTTCGAGGAGCCCGACCCGAGCTGCCGCTGGGACCGGCCGCTGTTCGCGGTGAGCGGGGAGGAGCCGCTGCCGCTGGGCGCCATCCGCGCCGCGCTGTTCGAGAGCGCCCCGCCGCCGCCGCACCGCGCCACCCGCGCCCAGCCGCTGCAGTCGTGCGGCTTCCTGCACCAGCTGGACCGCGTCACCCAGGACGTGCTGGCCGCCGTGCTGGCCGCGCAGAGGAGCGGGGCGCAGCCCGGGGAGACCATCCGCGTCCCCGGCGTGGCCGAGGGGCTGGTGCTGAGCCGGCCCGTGAGCGTGGCCGAGCTGAGCCGGCTGCGGAGGCAGTTCATCAGCTACACCAAGATGCAGCCCAGCGATGAAAACCTGCCCCAGCTGGCCAGCATGTTCCTGCAGTACCTGAGCCGCAGCATCCAGTGAAGGGTCACCTCTGCCACCCAGCAGTGGCGGTGGTCCGGCCCCGAAGAGCTCGAAGCGGGCAGAATGTGCCTTCAAGCACGGAGCCTGCAGAGCCTGGCTCCCACCTGTCGGGGATCGGATCTCTTGCCAGCGGCAGCAGCTCTGAGAAGTTGGGCGCCGTGTCCCTGCAGCAGCCGAGGCAGCTGCATCGCTGGGGTGTCTCTAGGGAAGCATTTCCTCACCCCTGCGTTCTCCCCACTGGCATCTTGCAAAAAGGGGAGCTACTGGTGCATCCCCTATCAAGTGAAGTCTCCTGTGGAGACACAAACCCCAGCGATCAAATAGTGTGACATGAAAATGCAAAAGGTGATGACTGTAGGGAAAATTTTTCTCTCCACATTGGCATGTGTTTGCCTGGAATAAGAAGATTGTTTTTCCAGAGCTGCCTCCAGATAATGTCAGACAGCAGAAGAGACTTCAGGTCCAGAACTGAAACAGGCTGTATTTTTAGGATGTGACTGTTTAAAAAAATCTGACTGAGCCCAAGAGAGATTTTCAACTCTACACTGCAAAAGGGTGCTGGCTTAACAAACTCAAACTTCTCTGTTTCAGGTCTAATAATAAAATGTGTGCCTTAAATGGAGTAAAGTCTTACTTTACCTGCAGGACTAACTTGGGCATGTCTTTTTTCTTCAAGATCATCATACACCCTTAAAAACACAAGTTGCTTAAGAATGAGTGCTGTCATAGAAGAAATGAGCTAAAATGATAGTGTCTGTTCTGTGTGAAACTCATAAGTCTGTATTGGCTGTGATGGGTAGCCAAGTTTCCAATAATTTTGGGTACAGCTTATATAAACTTCTTACTTTCTGGTGGATGCTTCATTCTTCATTCTAATAAATGGTGGATTTTGGTTTTAATTTTACGTGTAGTGTAGTGCTCACTGTGACGAAATGACGAAGTGGGGCAGGATGGGTTACTTCAGTTACAGTGTCTGTCTGACACACCAGCTGCTCAGGGGCTTTTTGCACTGCAGAACTGAGAAATTACTACAAAAATGCTTTTAGGTAAACAAGTTTATCTTACCAGTCAAAGCAAAGGGAACAAAGCTGAGAGAACACATAAATTATCTCAAACCTCTATGAGTTCTCACTGGCTGAGAGAGAGTTGGTGTTTCAAGGATGTGAGCCCTTTCATTTAAAATCTGGTTTAAAAATTTCTCTTTAAAAAGTGTGTGGCAGCACTGACCACCAGATGATTGAACTCTCTCAACATGAATCACTGATCCTTGATGATAAGAACATCTTAAAACCAGTCTTAAATCAGCCTCTCCTGAAGAAAGAAGCAAAATAATTTTGGACTCTGTGTAGAAACAACGAAAAGAAGTGGTTTTTCATCATCAGGGAGAGAGCACTGATGCAATGCAAGCTTTACTAGGGAAATGCGTCTTCTTGCTCCTTACTGCAAACAGATATAAAGTTGATGACATACTGGTTAATTATAGATGGCAGATTTGTGTTTTAACAATTTTAAATGTTAATGGCTTGCTTTCCACCCTTTCCTCATTTTAAAGTTCATTACTAAACACTGCTGAGTAGAGATTTCCTGTCTACTTACAGCTAAAGAAAAACTCATACATCAGTTCTGCTAGTAATTAATGTTGTTGTGTGCAAAGGTGTTAATAAGTCATGTGTATGGAAATTTGACTTTATTTTTACCCCCTAATATGGTAAGTTTACAGTCAGAGTAAGAGTTTACAGAGTATGCAGAGTTTACAGTCAGAGGAAGCTTACATTTTGCTTTGCTTGGCGTCTCCTGAAAGAAGTATCCATGTAGGATGTTTTCTCCAGATTCTTTCCTCTTCTTCACCCAGATTTAGGCTGTTCTTAGTGTTCTGGAAGCCATATCGTTATTATATGGAAACTTAGCTTCTGGGTAGCATAGCTAATAAAGGTAAAATGAATTATTTGGAAAGAGTGAAGTCAAAAATAACTTTGGTCCTTTCGTGTTGCACTTAATTTAGGCTGCAGTTTCTCACAGACCCCCTCTGCTTCTTAGCCCTGGTACTGGACACATCCATCACAATTAGTTTTAGCATATAAATGTGTAGGAAGCCATGCAGACAGCCAAGGGGTTTGCTGGGTTATTGGGTTTGCTGGTTGCTCAGTGGAGGGCCTTAGTCACAGGAGGTGGCTGAGACACGTGGGCTATAATGGGGAGAGATTGTCACCCACTGGATTGCCTTAAGCAGCCATGAAAATCCATCCTGAGATGTCTCAAGCAGCTGCTGTCATTAACCATTTCCAGTAATCCAGGAAAAAAAAGCATGATCAGTTGTGTATCTGAGAAATCTAAACTAATAAGAGAAAGTCTCTTCCTCACACAAGCAGTTATTGGCTGGCAGCTGTAATAAATTATTATATTACACGTTTTAAGATTGGGAAAACCTTTTGCAGGACAATCTTAGAGCACCACATAATCTCTTTACATCTGACTTTTTTTCCCATTACATTTAGCCTTTGAGGAAGGCTTGACTGTTACACTGTACATGTAATAGAATTTCTTTGACAATTTTCTTTCTTCTTTTTGTTAGTGGTTTGCCTCTTATGGTTATCATCCACAAGTCCTGGTGTGGAGCTTGCAAAGGTAAGAGCACTGAATACTAGAGCTTGCTGAGATTTCTAATGAACCGTTGTTTAGATATCATGTAGCCATGAGAAATACAAACTTTGCATCCCAAATGTAACTAATGGTATTTGTGTTTCATTGAGGGTGGCAGAATATGGCAGTGCCATAGCAAACAAGCAAGCTGGGTGCATGGCTAAGCCTTAAAGGAAGGTATTTAAGTGGGAGTGGTATTTTACAGCAGGATTTCTGCTTCTGCTGCACTGGATCAAATATAACCACCTATGTTTGTTGGGCAGGCTTCAGCCCATGGCTGCCAAGCAAGAATTGCTTCAGGTACCTCCTGTCCTGAGCCTGGTTGGACACATATATTCCATTTACTCACTGCTTATTGGAAAGTGCCACCTCTCCAGAGGGATGAAATGGGGATTTTGATACTGACCTGGAAATCTGAAATATTTTCCACTGTTTTTACATACCTCTTATTTTTATTTTTTTCTTTAGCTTTAAAGCCAAAGTTTGCTGAATCCAAGGAGATCTCTGAACTGGCCCATAATTTTGTTATGGTCAACCTTGAGGTAGGCTGCCTTCTGCTCTGTATCCGTGCTCTGCCTGGTAATGAAGCATTTGGAATCTGACTCAACTGGTTGTATCCTGTTTTCTGTACATCCTAAATCCTGCACTCTTGAATAGGCATTCAGGATTGATTGATAGAGCTCATTGTTTTAAAAAGACTTTTTTTTCCGGTCTGGTTGTTTTAATTGTGTTTACAAACCTGGCTCTCTGCCATTGTCTCTTTAACAGTTTGTACCTTGTGTGAATCAGTTTCCACAAGAAAGGAATTTATGTTCATTCTCTCAGTACCTGTCAAGCATTCTTACACCAGAGTAGGGTGGGTAATACAAATTGACAGACCAGAAAAAATGATACTATTTTCACAAATGATACTTATGTAAGTAAAACCAGCTTTCTTTCCTTTGAGGATACTGCAGTTACTTAACATCTCTTCAATATGTAAATTGCTCAGGGTAGAAGGAATGTGAAGGCAATAACTTATTTCTGTAAAAGGCACCATGTTTTGTTAGATGTCCTGCTAATATCTTTCCTCTCTCCTGCCTTGCTGTGGTAGGATGATGAAGAGCCAAAGGATGAAGCCTTTAGTCCTGATGGAGGTTACATTCCCAGAATCCTTTTCATGGGTAAGGCATCCACAGATGTTGTATCCTTTCACAGCACTGGGTTCTTACTGTTTCCATCTAAATTTCCTGTTGGATTTCTTATTTCACAGACCCCAGTGGAAAAGTCCATCCAGAAATCATAAATGAGAGAGGAAACCCCAGCTACAAGTATTTCTATACCAATGCTGATCAAGGTATGTGCCAAGTCGTTTGAAGTGCATTTTAAGTGAGGTGAAGCTTTGGGAGTGGTGAGAAATGACGTTACTTTAAAGTATAACTGGGAGTGCTTAGATACAGTGTGAGTGAGTGATTCTTTAATGCCTCCAAAACCATATTAAGAATCATGATTCACCTTAATACCTACTAAAAGTCTGTAGGACCTAATTTTGTCTCCAATTCTGGCATGGGAAATCATGGAATTTGCGTGATCCAGCCACACATAGTTGGGAAAAGGGTGCAGGACTGGGTGTTTTTCTAACAGATTAATCTAGATAGATGTACATTTTATAACTGTGTCGTTTTAAAACACCTTCATTACCAGTTCACCTTGATGTTTTCACCCAGAGATTAATAATTGGTATCTCTCTGTGTAATCTTTCAGTTGTCCAAGGGATGAAGGAGGCCCAGGAGAAGCTGACAGGTGATGCTTTCAAACAAAAGCACCTGGGAGATGAACTATAATGAACACACTGAATGACACGTTTTCATCACTTCAAAACTAAGAGGAAATGATTAAACAGACGAAGAATGTAGATGCACTGAAGGGACGTAATTCCCCTGTCAACAATGTTAGGTTAAACCCTGTTTGGAGTTCACACACACACACACAACAGTGTTTTCTCTGCCTGGCAGTTTTGCACTGTGGTGGTTCTTTGCAACTGGGTAATGTGCAAACACATCTCTGTAATATTTGGTGTTAAAAGGGAAGTGTGTAGGGAAAACACCATTTGAGAACAATGTGATGGGAAAAACTAGAAGTAGCCATCATTTTGACGCTAATCAGGGTTGAATCTCTCTTTTCTCACTGGTATTATGTGATCCCATAGTTTTTACTGGGCATTCCCATCACAGGGGCATGTTCCTGGGCCAGTTGTTTTCTAGATATCCAAAACCATGAATTCTGCCACTACACCAAGAATACATTTCATGAATGTCCAAGTAGCATGTGAATTATCAGCTCTGCAAATGTATTTTTGTGTAAAACTTGTGTGATTCATCTTTATTTGCCTTTGGGCAGAAATTTAACTTTCTCCTTCTACACTCACCTTTTGATTGTTCCATCAAGTGAGGGTGGGTTATGTTGAAGCTTTACGGGGTTTCCCCTTTTATTTGAATGTTTTTGGCGAATGCCTTGCCATCACATTGTACTGTATTTTTGTACCAGGGTGAAAATATTAAACCTTTTTAAACGTAAGCCTGCAGAGAGTGTTTTGTGGTGAAGAGTATAGTTTTACATTCTTAAACATGGGGGGGATCTGTTTTTGTTTGTGTTGCAGTGGTTGTTAATGTTGACTGTCACAACTAAAGGTTTCTCCTTTTTATAATTAAAATACATAATTTGTTTTCCCATACAATTGCAATTAAGCTGTTCTTACGCTACCCACACTGTTGCAGGCAATGTGTTTATTTACTGAACTGAAGAGAAGAGTAGAGGGGAGTAAAATCACCCCTCTTGACCTGCTGGGGACACTTTTTCTAATGCAGCCCAGCATGCTGTGGGCTTCTTTGTCACATGGGTGCATTGCTGGCTCACAGTCGGCTTGTTCTGCTCCTGGATTCCCATATTCTCCTGTGCAGCAAAACAGATTTCCAGACTCTACTGATGCACAGGTTGTTCCTCCCCAGTTGAGGGACTTTGGATTTCCTTTTCTTGAACCTCCTGACAGCCCTCTCTGCCTGTTTCTCCAGCCTGCTGAGGTCCTAAGTGGCAGCACAACCACTGTTACCTGGATTTCAGCTCCTCTCCCCTGCTTTGTATCATCTGCCAGTTTGCTCAGAGTTAGGTGCTAAAAAGTACCAACCAACGGTACTCCACTAATGGTGAGCCCCCTTCAATCCAGCTGTTCTGCCAGTTTTCCATGCATTTCCCTGCCCATTTATTTAGGTTGTGCTTCATCAGTTTGTCTATGGGGATGCTTTGGGAGACAGTGTTGAAAGCCACAGTAAAGCCAAAATAAACACCACCTACTGCTCTCCCCTCAGCCAGCAGATAAGTCATCTGAAGCAAAAATTCCTGTCCTAAAGACACTTGCCATAACTTCCCATGACAAACATGGAGATCATTTCCTACAGGTACTTTTTGAAGAGCAGTCTGAGAACATCAGGTGGGGAAAATTGTTTATAGAATAAACCAAACTTGTCTACTGAGTCCGTTTTTACTGTTCAGCAGCCTAAGGAATTTTAGGCAACAAAAGTCAACTAGGTACTAAAAAACAAGGACTTGGTGAAATTAATGGGATTATTGCACATTGCAATTACCCTGCTCAGCTGCTAATAGTTACTCTACAGGCTTACACTCTCTGCTTCTCTTGCAAATTGTCTAATAAATTAACAATGGAATTGAACTCAGCAGCAACTCTCAAGTCATATCAGCCTCAAACTAAATCTGTATAAGCCTTAAAAAAGGACTTGTGTTGTGCAAAATATTCCTTTTTTCCCCAGCTCTACCAGTTGATCAAATTAAAAAAGTTCCTTCTGATGTTCATTTTATTTAGAGCTTTAGTTTGACATGACTAAAAAATCATTGCTATGGCTTTTTTACTTGCCACCAGGGGGAGGACTCTGCGTGTTCATCTGGGAGAGGATTCAACAAAACATAATTAAAAAACAATCTCTGAGGCAAATTAGCAGGGTGCACCTCTGTGGGTTTCCACGCACGGTTTTGCAGCGGCTCTGCCCCGCTCTTCTCTCTGCAGTGAAGCTGCAGCCTGTGGGATGTACATCAAGTGTCCCTTTCTTTGCAAAATGCTCTGATGCCTGAAACAATGTGGGCTCAGAGTAATTTTTAGAAAGTTCTTCATCTGCAGATATCTCCCTTCAGTGACAGGTATGGGCAATGTGCTTCATCCTTTACATTTAAGACCACTCTGATTCAAAATTACTCTCCTTCATGTCTTCTCTCACTCATCTCCTCTCCTTAGCACTTCATGCCTTCCAGACTTAGTACTTTGGAAGGAAAAAAATATTTCATGATCTTTTTTCCTTCGTTCTTCAGCTGCCTCCTTTCTCAGTAATCCCTTCTACCCTCTGTATGTTCAGACACGATGAGTTGGTACAGCTTCCCCACCCTCTCTTCCATTTGCTCTTTTCTAGACCATGCTTTTGTCCTCTGTAGCAGAATGGAGCTTGGCACTTGCTGGCCTGCTTGGTGTCTAACTGGGGTCTCAGCAGAATATAATTTATGTGCTGTCACAGCTTGATTTCTAGGGATAACTGGTTAGCTTGTGTAAAAGCTGTTTCACGTCTCTGGATTACAGGCTGAACCTACTTTTGATCTGTCACTGAAGTATTTTTCTCTTTCCTACCTGTTAGTTTTATACGTGGCTATCTCCTACTGCAGAGTCTTTACATCCCTCTTTATAATCTTGATAAAGTGGTACAGATGGTTGGCACTTTATTTTGTGCAGAGGGATCCAGCCAGCAGTTGATTTTTGTGTGTTGTGTGACTTTATGCTCACAGGCAAGTCCCTAGGGCTCAGAGAAGCTGCTGGCAGGTCAGTGTTTCCTGTGGCTGTGTTTGAAGTTAATGTTAACTGCAGCACTGCTCAGTAACCAGGGCCTCAGACTGGTTTGCCCCCATCAGCTTTGTTTCGTGTGCTGCCCATCGGTCCATGGCTTGCAGTAACTTACATGATCACTTCTTCAGATGCATCTAGGAATCCCCTTGGATTCTCAGCTTCTCCTCCTTTTATGGTGATAAAAAACCCAAAGACACTTCAAAATTCTTAGTATAGACCCAGAGAACTGCCAGATTGAATCAATCTCATGTAAGCAAACATGCTGCCAGTTCACTTTCTTCCAGAAACAACCTACAGAGGAAAAAAAAAAAACCCACAAATTAATTAGGGTGTGCCTGGATTGCAGCTCCCATCTGGCTGCCTGGGAGAAGAAGTTGCTTTGTGCACCTGAGGCCAGACAGGCTTTAAGGAAGTGTCAGCTGGAGACTCAGGGAACCTTTCCTTTGCCATGTTCAGCAGCAGGGAACAAAAATGCTACAACCAAGAATGCCTGCATGGCCAGAGTGTCCCATCTGCCATCCTGGCATGCTGAGTTTAGGAGTCATCTACTTCAAACACACTTTTGTCCCTGTGGCTGTCTGCTTGCCCCCATGTCTAGCCTGTATCAAACTGCTAATGAGCTTCATTCACTCATAGAGCTCCTGTAATGAATAGCTCTGAAGTGAAATATTATTAAACCCCTATGAATATGAGGTGATATGAATATATTGTTGGAGGTGATGAAGCTTCTCTTAACCTTTGGCAAGAGGAGAGGTATTTGCATTTACATTATGCTGTGATATTTATTTGCAGCTAACCCGGTATTATGCCTGCTTGGGTTTGCCATGCCAGGAGAAGCACTCCAGGGCTATTCCTTGACAGCTGTTGCTATAGGTGGATCTAAACTGGAGGCCTGAGGATGGAGATTCAGAAAGCAATAAAGATGGAATTACTCTGAACAGAGCTCTCTCCAGAGAGTGGGATGAAAAGGGGAAGTCACTGCAAATCCAGGCTCATTTCAAAGACAGCAAAGCTGAAGATGAAATTTCTCTTAAAGGTTGCATCCCCTTTCCAGACAGCTGTGTAAGTTGTCTTTGGCACTGACTGGAGAGGGAAGGTTGCTGCCTGGAGGGAACAAGGAAATAATAATGAAGGTCTGTCTAAATGTTAAAAGTCACTTTGTCTCAAAACTATTTGGCATATTAACCCATTCCCACTTTCCTCCTTGAAGAAACAGGTGCTGATTTGTTAAGCAGTTAGTCAAATAATCTCAGTTTGCTTTTCCTCTCAACGTTTGTCTAGAGTAAGGTGTGGCTGTGCACAGTTCCCAGGCCTGCCATTGTCCAGGGAGCTCCCCTCCTGCCATTGCAGCACCAACCTGGTGCCACCACGTCAGCACCATCCGAGGAGGAGGAATCTTCACTGGCAAGTGCCAGCCAGCCCCTTGGACCTGTCACAGGCAGTGGGAACAGGGACCAAAACTTGAGTGATCCTTTCCAAGCTGTGAGAAATGTCATGGCACCGTTTTGTGATGGCAAAATCTGCAGTAAGTTCCAATGATTATGGCCAAAAAAAAAAAAAAATGGAGACCCCAAACTTCTCAGCTCACAACTGTGCTGGAAGCAGGGAGTGGTTGACCTGTGCTAACAGCATTCCAGGTTCTGCCTGAGAACAGTGAGAGAGGCTGTTACACACCAACCACTCTGTGCTGGCTCTCATCCCAGCATGGGGCAGAGGCATCAGGAAAAGTGCAGGGAGCAGCCAGGATGTGGGAGCAGGCAGGATAGGGGGAGCAGGCAGGATTTGGGAAGCAGGCAGGGTATGATCTGGGCATGGGATCTCAAGAGGGTGGGCGCTGCTCCCGTGCTCTGTTTTCCTCCAGCCAACACAGGAATCTTCTCCATGCCCATGTCTCTGCTGTGATGTGGGAAGTTTCCTAGAGTTTCCATCCTCTCAAAAGGTCATGATCCCATTGTTACCACTCCAAGTCAGGGCAAGGGAGGAGCTGGAGCAGGCCGAAAGGGCAGGAGTGTGTAGACTGAGTTTGGTTAAGGCTGTAGGTAACTGGCTGCTGATTAGAGTTTATTTGCTGGAATACACTCATTTTTGGACTATTTTGCATGTGCACAGCATGAAGTAGGTGGATGTGCTGCAGCAGTATTAATTGTTAAGAACTGCAGATGTTCTCTCTGCTTTTTGAGACTGCTTCAGGTCACAACATAACATGCTGTGCATAAAAGAAGCTGCACTGGCAGCACAGTCAAATTTGGATGTCACTTTATTGTGCTGTTTGTGATATTATGAACAGCGTTCAAAGAGCCATTTGTAAGGATTTGGGTGCATTAGCCCTGTTAAAGGGAATGAAATTCAGACACATCCTGGGGACACAGCATGGGCCTTACATGCTCTTATTTCTCGCTAAGGTGGAGAAGCACCTGGGTGAGTGCTCCCTATTCAAACAAGTAGAATTTTGTTTGTGGGTGTCCTATTTTTACCTGGCTCCCCTGGACAACAGCTGATTTAACTATTTTGGTGCTGCTTTTGCTTTCAGAATAAATAAATCAATACATAAATTGATAATTTTTTTTTCTAATTCCCTTTTTAGAAAAGATTAAATTTCTTTCTTCAGATCAATTGCACTGTGTGAGGATGCAGAGTTTTGAATTAAAAATGTTCAGAGAGTAGTAGAGTATGTATGCTGTGCTTGATAAATGTGCTCTCATGACTGCTGTGAGAGTGAGATAGATCCACATGTCAGAAAACAAGACAAAGCACAGCATCTGCTTTTCCACCTCCGTGTGCTTGTGGGAGTTCTTTCCTGTTTCCTTATTTCCCCATCTATAAGTCTAAAATAACAAAGACCTCCCCCACTGGAAGTGGTGTCAGCAATTCATGACCATACAACATTAAAATCTGGAAGGGAATTGTGCTAGGAGAGCAAAAAATGTTCACTCCATGAATTATAGAAACATGTCTAAACAAGGTGATAGCAAAAATCTCTACATATTCTCCTGTCTTCTGATTACCTGGATGCATGCCTTCTTTTGGTTATCCCTGACTAAGAAAGGGCCTGTAGGTAAACTCTGGGGTTTCAGGAGTGGCATGAAATCTGGAAAAGCCTTTGCAAATTAGGATTGAACAGCGGGTCTGCACTTCTGGCTGTGGTTATGGGGTGTCAAATCAGGTGATCACTACCAGATGCCCAAGTGAGCCTCAGCCATGATGTGTCCTTTGCATCAAAGGGGCAGGTGTGTGCCCATGACCATCTGCATTCCGTGCTGGTGCTTTATAGGGCTGTGGGATCACAATGGTTTTCTAGACTGAGCATCAGTCAGCAGACTGAGAGAAGAGCTCTACCCATGTTGGGTTGACGAGAAGTCAGGTTTTGGCAGAGATCAACTATCTCAGAGCAATGACAGGATTGCAAGGAGCTAGAAAGACTTTTTTAGGTGTCAGGCCTGCTAGGCTGTCTTTGAAATTCTTGTTGTAATGACCTTGGGATTTTGTTATGCTGTTGATGATTTCTAGTTGCCTACTCAAAGCTGATACTTTGCTTAAGGCTTAAATCAGGGCCTGGTTTATTTAACAGTAATTTTAGTTGGGGTTTTGATGGCAAATACACATTTTCATTCTAGATGAGGGTAGAAAATTACTCTGATGTTGGGTAGAATTGTCCCCTGGGCCACCTGGCAATAGCTCTTACTTGAGTATAATGAAGAATCTGTATGGCATCTCTGATCTACAGAGAGGTGTTCCTTAAAGCTCCTCAGCATTTCTCCTGTGATTGTTCCTAAAATGCTCACCTGAACTATATGCTAATCATGTAGTATTACCGTGCTCCCTGGCTTTCTAAATTTTCATGGTACTGGTAACTAGTCAAATTTTGCCCTGGACAAAATGTAACTATAAATCAGCTGTCAGACTCCTTTTAAAGTGGCTGAACTGTTATAAAGCTAAAGCTGCTCCAAGGGCTGGTTGACCCACGAGCCAGTCTGAAGACCACTGAAGATCAGAGCTGAGGATCAGATGCTGAAGACCACCAGATGTGCAAAAAGCTTTTGCAAGTGGACAAAATGATTCCTGTGCTGTGTGTGCAGTGTCCAAGCTGAGTCAAAGCGCTGCACGTCAAACAAAAGGCACAACGAGACTGAGAAGAAAGCAGCAGTGTTCTGGAGGACATACCAGGGTGAAGACATCTGCACCTCCAAGTTTTAGGGGTTTGAGTCCAGAGGTCTACCTGAAGACAGAAACCCTGCAAATCCAGTACCTTTAAGCACCTCCTGTATGGCATCCCCTCACGAGGAGCCTCTTTTGTGGGCACAACAAGGCCTTGTGTTTGTACTGAGGCACTTGATTAAATCCTGCCATCTTTGCTGGTTTTTAGGGAAGCGCCTTCTTAGTTATGTCACACATAATGTTTAAGAGGTTTTAAAAAACCCAATATTGTTTTCATTCTGTCTAGGGCATCATCTCTAAAGGCTACTTTGGTTTCCTGGAAAGGAACAGACCACAGTCAGGGCTCTCTGGGGTCTAAAGGGTTTTAAAGCTAAGAGGGTCCACCTCTTCATCAGACCTCCTTCATGTGAACGACTCAGATTGCAGCCACCGCCTCAATTTTTGTCTTCTCACCAGCAGAAATGTGGTGCCTGATGCCACAGCGGCCGTCACCAGGCTTCAGAGTTAACAGTGCCACTGATGAGAATCCCAGCCCGTGCGGAAAGTGCGATAAGAATGGCAAGTTTGGGTGGTACCCGGGACATTTTCCCTGCCCGGGGGGCTCCAGGAGCTCCTGAGGCGATTCCCATTCCCGCGCTCCCCGCGGGCCCCCGCCCCGCCCCGCCGCGCTCCGCCCCCGGGGCCGCCCCAGGTACGGCCAGGGGGGCGGCTCCCGCCACGCGTGCAGCGGCCGCGGGACCGCTCGGCTCGGCTCGCTTCGCTTCAGTTCAGTTCGGCTTGGCTCGGCTCGGCTCGTCCCGGCTCGGTTCGGCTCGGCTCGGCTCAGCTCGTCCCGGCTCGGTTCGGCTCGGCGCCGCCGCTCCTCCGCCGCAGGTAAGAGCGGCGGCCCCTCTGAGGGGGCGCGTGCCGCGCCGTCGGGGCAGCTTCCCCTCGAAGGTGGCGGGGAAGGGGGCTGGCGGTGTTCCGCGCCTCATGCCCGCACCGGGACCCACAAACTCCTCCTGCCCTCCTCTCGCGGAGCGTCAGGGCTGTTGCCGGCTTCCGCGGGACAGGAGCCGGGACTGGAAGCAGAAGGTGCCCGGCGGGTGAGCACCGGGTGGGTGCTCCGTGCCCCGAGGGGTGGTGTAACGGGCAGCCCTCGGGAGCGGCGCGGCGGAGAGGGCAACAGCAGTTCCATCTCTAAAATAAACATTTCCCAGCGATATAATATTGCCTTATCTCTAAAATACCCTCAGCCTCGCGGGGTGGGGAGGCGGGAGAGCGGGGCCTTCCCGGCTGTTCTCCAGCTGGCGCGCAACCCGCCCGTTCCCGTCACCCCGGGCAGTGCCCGGCTCGGGGAGGGGGAGCAGGTGACAATAACCCAACTGCTCGGCGATGGAGCGCTGCCGGGAAACGCGGCTCCCGCTGTCGCCGCGGCTGCTCGGGGCAGGGCAGGGACCCGCTGCTGCCGGACTGCACTGCCCGCCCGAGCTCCCACCGCAGAGCCGCTGCCCGGCCCAACAGCCGGAGGAGCGGACTTGCCCGTACCCACAGTGCCCTCATGGCCCCGGGCAGCGAGCCCACGGCGCCAAGCCGAACGGATCCATCTTCTAATTTAGTTCATAAAAAGTATAAACTCTCCAGTTTGTGCTGTACAAAACGCGTGTGGTATTTTTTTTTTTTTTCCGTGCTTTCTGGGACGACGCGTTGGTTTCCCCCGCTGTTTTCCCCGCTCTTGCCAGCAGCCCGGCAGTGAGGTTGGTGTGCGCGGTCACATCAGCCTGTGGGACCGCAGCCGTATCGCCGACGCCGGCACGAGTGGCTCCACCTTTTTGCCCCCACGCTGTCCTTTCCTTCTTACAAGCAACGATGCGTTGTTGTGTGCTTGTGCAGTGCATCAGCTTGATCTGACCTAAACTGAGTGTAACTTGTCAAAAAAAACCCCAAAAAAACCCAAAAACCAAACAACAACAGCAAAACCCAAACAAACAAAAACCCCCAAAACCCAAAAAACAAAACAAACAAAAACACAACCAAAAACCCAACACAAACAAACAAACAAAAAAGGCAAGGGGAAGTAATTTTAACGTGGATTTTCTCATGCCCTGAGACAATACAAGACCATAGTCTCAGAACGTATTTCTGTGAAATTCTTTGGTGGTACGTCTGGTTTTGACTTCTCCTGCTTTGTTTCTCATCACTTATTCCTGACCCAGTGCTGCACTCTCAGTTGTGCAAATAATAGTTTGCAGGGCTTCAAAGTTGCCTGGATTAGCTCTGGGTCCAGATAATATTCTTTTGTGAATGGTTTTTTTCCCCCCTCCAAAGGTAAAAATGTCACTGGAACTATAATTTTGATCTGTGTGTTTGTAACTGTTCTCAGATCATGGGCACACTGGTATTGGGTTATAGAGAGTACAAAATTGAATCCATACACTGCTGTAAGAAAGTGTGTAACTAAAAGGCTTTTATTTCTGTTATTTGTGCTTGCTATCCTGGAGGTGGTCACATGTGCCTTTACTGGGACTTCACTGCCTTCAGGACAGTTTTATCAGAACAATTTATAGAATAAGTCAGAAGAGAGACAAACAAACCAAATTAAAATCAAGCTTCCTTTGCAATTTTGACAAAATTTTGATTCCCTCTTTGCAGACCCTTGCAGTGCACTTAGTATTAACATGATCGTTGTCATGTAGTAGTTAGGTTAGCTGTGTAGTTCAGAGATCCTTTTTCCTACCTTCATTTCCATATGTTTTCATGCAGCTCCACATTAAAACGTGCAGGTTCCAGCATCACGGTTCAGGGTCTTGCATCACGCTGGTTGTAGTGCCAGGGAAGGGCTCTCATGTCTACTTGGCCCTCCCCAGTAGGTACATGTCTATTCTTTGTTACTGGTTGGGCTGAAGAAGTAGGGTTTTTTGAGGCAGTTCTCAATGGCTAATGCTGAGAAATGTCCTGAACTGGTCATTTCAGGTATGCTTTTTGCTGTAAAAATGTATCTTGTGCTTCAGGCTCTGCATATTTAGTGAGCTCCTGGAAATGTGTGCTTAGCTTAGTGCAGTAGTATTTGATATTTGAAATAAGCAATAAGATTTATGTTTGGAAGTATTAGCTCATTAAAAAATGGGAAGTGTGAGGGTGCTTATTGTAATCCCAGTTAGCAGGTGGCTTACTTTGCAGCATGGGAGAACATCATAGCACAGAGAAATGAATTAACTTATTCATCAGAGATTTTCTGCTTGGAAGAGGAGGATAAAAGGCAGCAAATTAGACTTCTGCACTGCAGAGGCATCCTGAGCTGGTCCTGTCTCTGTGTGATTCTGGTTTGCAGATGGTTTCTCTAAGACAATTCCAGTCTCTGGTCACTTGATTTGGTGAGGACAGCAGCTTGTTTTTACCTATAAGTGAAAGGTTTTAGACCCAGTGATGCAGAAAAATCTGTAACTGCCTCCTGCTCGTTGGTGGAGGGGTATTTACCTGAATCTGCATATGGCCTCACTCTAGCTCCAGATAGGGTGAGTGCCCTCATATGCCTGAACTTCCCCTATCTTCCACCACCGTGGGAGGACACGGTGGTGGCTTTCTCCATGGAGGGCTGTATCCCAGGGCAGAGGGTAGCTGTGTCCTGCCTTCTGACTGGGGAAGGATCAGCAGGGACTCACACGTGTCTTGTAACAGAGCTGGCACAGATCCACCTTGTGTGTTGCTCTGGGTGCTTTATGTCACTGCTACTTCAGTGTATGCAGCAGCGAGGTGCTCGGAAGTGCTCCAGTGTTGCCAGTTCCTTCCTGAGACCGAGAGGCAGAACTTCAAGGCTGGAGATCTGATGAGGAGGGGACTGAATTCCGCATTTCTCTCGTCTTGGCCATCGCTGCAGTGTTTGTGACAGGAAGGAAGGGCTTTGAAGATGGTGAGTTTTGTAACAGCCATCAACCTTGTCAGTGTGCACTGTTCTCTGGGACAGGGCTGGATTCGGGTCAGCCTCAGCTTGCAGTTCTATAGACCTGGAAATTGGCTGGCTCTGGGATTCCGAAATTCAACAGGATATTCAGGGAATTGTGGAAATGTCTGCATCCGTTCTTTAGGGCATAAGGAAGGCAAAAATCCCCTCTTCCTTGCATCCTTTGCTGGGTTCAGCTAGTTGTCCCTTTTACTAGGGGAGATTATTTTACTGTAGAATATTTTTCCTTGTATTTTCTGGGGTAGTGTGCTTGCTAACAGGCATGGAACCATGTGATAGTAAGAGAGTGGCAAACACTCAATGCTCATAGAAGAGAATAGAAAAGTGGAAACTTCTATTTCTTTAATTTTTTGTTGTTGTCGTAATATTAGAGGGACTAATTCCTCTTTCCTGAGAATATTATTGTGGCTCTAAAATGGACTTTGAGGATGTTGAATGTCATGCAGGAAATGGGAGAGGCACGGCTTGATGTTTGACTAAAGGAAATCTTTCTAACAACAGTCAAACCAAATGTGCTTGTAAAATTAGATGGCAAAAAAGTGATACCTGCTGGGTCTTGACTCATGTTTCCACACCAGTAAGTTCTTAAAAACCCTTTAAAAGCTGTTTTTAAAGCCTATGTTCCCAAATCTAAATGGGTAATGAAAATAAATAACCACTGACATTGCTTAGGTGTTCTCATCCTTTAGTTGTCACGCATGTACTGAACTTTTTTGTAGCCTGTAAATTCCAGAACAAATCCTCTACAAGCATCTTCTCGTAAAGACTTCTGGACTCATTAATAAATTAATTTTATTAAAGATGAAGCACTCAAGATGAAGGGCTCACATTTTTAAAGTAATAAACATAGATTTTCTATGTTGAGGGTTGAATTTTTTTTTTTCTAGATCTTTTAATTGAGTGACATTTAGATGACACCCCAAAGTCAAGTTCTGGACAGTACTGAAGAGTGAACCAGAGGCTGTCACAGGGAGCAGCTGTTGCAGAGGGCAGGGCTGTGAGAGCAGGAGGAAATGTAACCAATACCAGAAAATGTGCAATACTTTGGGCAAGACCAAGCTGCTGTTGTGTTGCCAAGTGAGGTGATTGTTAATTGTGTGGATCCTGAGAAAGGATTTGTCTTTGATCCAAATTCTGGCCTGGAGTAGATGGCTGCAGCCTGTTACTTACATAAGGTCCGAGTGTGCCCAGGTGTTTTGGCAGTCCCCACAAAGCAAGATAATGTAAGTCAGGATGACAAATGGTGCTGTACCCTGGCTTGCTGGAAAGGAAATGCACCAGGCACAAACTTGGCCTTTAGATTGTATGAGCCATGAAAAAAGACAGCTATATTCTGTTAAGTTTTTCTGCTCTAAATCTGGAATAATTACTACTTTTAGGCAGATATTTTTGTGTAGATGTGTGTAAGTTGCAGACGTTTCCATGTCCTATTGCAGTTGTCTTTGCAGCATGGTAGACTTTGATCCAGGCTTTGTGCAAAACACCCGTGTGTACAGAGGGATTTCAGCTGCTTCTTGGTTCCATTTGCTTTGCTGCCTTTCTTCAGGAAATGCGTAATGATTCCTGTCGAAGGTTTTCTGTCCACTTGTGAGATTTATCTGGAACTTTCATTTTAGATTAGTAAAGATAATCTCCCTCTAACAAACTTTAAACTGTTGGCTTCGAATGTTTGCTGTTATCTTAATATCTGTCACTAACTCATGCACTGTTTCTGTTCTCTTTGTACGCTACAGGACTTTCCTCTTTACCTTCAGTGGAGGAAGCTCAGACCTTACACAGCGCTGTGTTCCCAGCCTAACCTGCCTACCCATTATTCCCTTACCTAATATTCTTATTATTCATCTTTATCATAATCATTGTAATCCTTTTGCTTCTGCATCGCAGGTTCAACAGTGTGACCACTCTCTTGATTCATATACTCACAGCAAAGCCTTCATCTCTCTCATGGATTATAGATCTAAATTGGTAACTATCGCTTGCTTGCAATGTTTATTAGCAGATATGTTAATTGCTCATGCTCTGTTTTCTGCTTCTGATAAATCCTTCTTGTAGAACAGCATTTTTATAAGAATCTCTTATTTCCTTTATGAGCTTTATCCTTAGGACAGCACACATTGGCTGTAAAAAAAATTCCATTGGTAGAAGTCTGGTTCAGAATTGAACTTAATTTCTGAAAAAGGAAAAAGTTTTTATTTTCCAGTGATAGAGTGCATAAAGGAGTGAGTTTTTATAGTAGAAAATTGACATAGATGTGTAATTTGTGAACTAGAATATTTTTAACTTAGATGCACTTTCTAAGACCTTTTGGGGAAAAAAACCCCTCTTTTTTATTAATGTATTAATGCTTTTGAGAAGAAGTTATGTTGCACATCAGTAACACCTCTCCTGGATTACTGAGGAAATACAGAGGAGTGGTTTCACCCCATCCTCTCATCTGCCTGGTTAAAGAAATGTGTGTTAGTGGATGTTGATGAAACAGTTAAACCGTCACATTTAAATTGTTTCTGGTCCTAAATAACACAAGACAAATATAGGAAATTACGGTTTTGGCTTTAAAAATGAATCATATTGAAAGATGTTTTTATTCCTAGAACTGCCCAGAAGCTGTAATATAAAGAATCCACAGGTTCCCAACAAGTTGAATTTGCAAATGTGTCTTAGGGTATAGTTTGAAGTATATGTTGCATCAGTGTCACCAGGTTTCGTGGTTAACTGGGGTGACTGACAGCAGAAAAGGAGACTCTTTCCCAAATTCGGACTCCTTTCTCACACTGTTGTGAGAGGGAATGAGATGTGGAAAAAGCTTGTCTGTGAACACACCCATGTGGTTGCTAATAAAGAGACATGTAACCTTCCAAGGTAATGATTGGATTTCTTGTTTCTTGTCTGTGAGAGAATGAAGAACAGCCCTCCATTAGTTTGTAGCCAAAACCCTAAGGGCTTGCAACACTAAAACTCAACCTTAGCCTTTTTTTCCTGGCAATAAATGAATGGTGAGAGACATCACTTGATTTCTAGCCAACGCTTAAAATTTTTACTGAAGTTGGCTGTAGGCAAAAAATGTTGCAGAGCAGTGATTCCTTCCAGTTATTCCTGCGAGCAGGAACACTTTGATGTTGCACTAGAAACCATTTTGAGCCTTTACCATGTTGCTGGTCACAAATTGAGGAGCACAGCTGTGTGGATCCATCTATGTGACACATTTCAGTGAGCACTAAAAACAACAAAGGCTGGTTTCCCATGGAGGTGTCTTAGGGCAAAAGGCTTTTTTTCTTTTAAAATTCATTAGACCAAAATAGAAACTAAAGACAGGAGAGCCACCTTGGCCTAGGAATGTATTCTTTGGTGGCTAATAAGCTCTGATTAAGATTTTATTGCTTTAGAGCATTTGCAGCATCCTGCTCTAATGTGGTTTCTTTGTCTAATAAAGGATGAGCTCACACTGCAGGCTTTTTCCTCAACAGGGAAATAATAAGGTATCTCAGAGCTACAAAACTGCCTATTCCCCCAAAACTAGTTGGAAGTGGCTGTGTTTGAGACCTTGCTGCCATTGCTAATGCACATGGGGAAAAAAGATTGTCAATATCAGTATGCTCTTAGCTACAAAGAAGAGGGCTACCCAGGCAAAGAACTAAATGATGCAAGGTCTCATGCTAAAGTGTTTTCAAGGACAATCTGATTGGCAGCTTTTCCCTCTCCTGTGTAATGGGTTTTATGTCCTGTAGCAAAATCTTTCCTGTCTAGGTATTTTATTGAGGATTATTTCAAGACAGTCAAAATGGAAACAGTCACAAGCCTCTCCTTTGCCCTCTGTATGCCAACTGTATTTGACCTGGTCTCCTGTAACAGAGGTCTCCTTGAGCTGTGTGTTTGTGTGAAACAGCAGAGATGCTGCTCTGTTTGGAGCCATCCTAAAAGAGCATCTGTGGCTGGGTGCCCAGGGAGCAGGGGTTACACTGCCAGCTGAATGGCCTTGGACCGAGGAGGGAGCACAATTCCCTGGGAGCAATGGCTGTGTGAGCCTTCAGGTGATGTGGGCAGGAGCTGCCTGACCTCAGCGTGTTGTCTCCATTTCCCTCTGCTGCAGAATCTCCTCCAGGTGCAGAGGGCTTGCAGGAGATATGATTCTGTGGACCTTTCTCTCAGTAGCATAGCAACTGCCACCACTTCCCACTGCTCTGTCCCCTCTGCTTGGCTCCCTCAGCCGTGCAGGATCAGGAGCTGAACCAACTTTACAAACAACCCTGCAAAACAGGAGAAGCTGTAGGAGTATTTATTTTTAACTGGGATCTCTCTGTTCTCTGAACCACCTCTCTGCAGGGTCCTCAGGGCTGACATGGCTAGGGAGTGCTTGGAGCAGCAGTGAGATAACAGGTGGGGAAGAGAAAGGGAGGGGAAGAGGACCAGGAGAAAGGTCTGCTCTTTCCTGGCTTTGGGATTCATGCACAAATTCAGGGGCAGTTCAGTGAACACTTCCAACCCAGCTGCTGGTAGAGCACAGCTTCAGTAATGATCTGCCATCAGAAGGATAATCAGAAATTAATATGAAAGTCCTTTCAGTTTCACTCTATTCACTAGAGGGGAAAGGGAAAAGTCGAATTTAAGCAAGGGGATGGAGTTTTCTTTAAAATTTTTGTGCTCTGACTGCCTCTGGTGGTTCAAGGTGCTGACCTGCAGCATCTTCAGCCAGCAGAGAGGCCAGTGAGGGCTGTGCTTCTATGACAACAGCCCCGCGTTCTGGGCAAGTATCATTTGATCTTATGCTCTGTGTTGTGCTTTTAACAAAGCTGCTCGAGCTGGCCACATTCTGTAATTGCTTTTTCAGCTGAGATCTGAAAGTCAGATTTGTAGCCAGGTACAATTCTGATTAGAGCAATCTAGGAGGGTTAATAGAGGCACCAGTGTTTCAGTTAAAAGATCAGCTTGGAGTGTGTAGATTGTTCCTGGGAAGGCAGGGGTAGAAAGAAGATACTGATTCCTGTATGATTTGTTCAGTACATCTTTGTTAAAGATCTGCCTCTGAATCTTTAAAAGACCAGGCTTCAAGTAATTAGGGTTTCTCACTATTTCAAGCCTCTGTGTGTGGAATGGAGAAGAAGAGATTTTAATTGTTTTTTTCTTCTTTAGCAAGTGCAGAAGTGTTGCCAATGGCATTTGTGGAAAGTATAATGTGTGTGAAGAAGACAAATTACTCAAATAGATAATTTCACCAGTGTGGTGATGGTACAAATCAACTAATCAATCACCTGATTCATAATTTTTACAGCGGAGATTTCTAAGGATAAGGAGGCAGTGAGTGCATTGGACTGAGTGTCTGAATGGAAGTCAGTCAGATGTTAAATTCTTCATTTTAGAAATTCCTGCTATGAACCACAACACATGGGTAGAAGAGCTGTTTTCTGACACACTAATGAGAAGAAAATTTGTGCTTGTGTTTTCTGGAGTGCTTGCAAAGGACTTTAGTCTGACTGAAGAGCAGCTGAAGTTCAGAAGAGAGTGTATCAGAATTGTGCTGTATCCTACGGAGAAATACTTGTGGGAAGATTTTAATGCATTCAGTGCAGCTGTTCACTATTGAGCTACTGATAAATTTCAGAAACTGCCCTTGTGAGTGCAATCTGTGAACAGAAATGTCTGCTGCACCAGCCCTTTTCTGTGTGAGAAAGTTGCATATGTTTAGTCGGAGATAAACTGTTGTGCATATTGTACTGAAGTTTAAACCAGGTTGCTTTTGGTTTGTTTCCCCTCTGTTGGCAGTTTGAGTTACCATCCCTATTTAAACTGCCTTGGGATAGCATTTTGGTTTATAGTTGTGAATTTTGAACCGTTTTGTTTGGGTTTGTGGGGTGCTGTTGTTGCTGGGGTTTTTTTTTTCAGTGAATGGATGAAGTCCAGTGTGCAGGTGAGACTTGCCAAGAAGAAAGGTGTTTGGGCATGTGCCAAGAGTAGACATTGGAGTGAGTTTTGTTCCCAAAGGTGCCTATGAATTTGAGTTGAGGAGAAAACTTCTGTGGATGCTGGGTGAAGGAGAGACTCCTGTCACTGCTCAGTGCCTTCTGACTCTGCACAGGGTAGCCCAGGCCCTGGTTTGGATGAATAGCTGCTAATTAGACCTGTGCTGTCATTGCTCCAATTTGCCAACCCTGTGACTGGTTATAAGGAGCCAAGACACTTGTTTATTTGAAGTGTGGTGGTTTCAAACAGCATGAGAGATTAGAAGTGTGGTATAGCTGTTAAAAGGTAAAGTTTCTTTTTCCTCCTCTGTAGTAATTTGGTTTGTGTAGTTGTGTTCTGTACAACCAGAGATGAAAAGTGAGAGTCTACCTCCTTCCACCGAGTGTCTGGGCTGCACACATTAGAGTAGCCAGGGCTGCTCATGGCCCTTAATGATTCATATTCTGCTGTTTTTTGTGGTTTTTTTTGTTTCTGAATCTGAAAGGGATAATTTATCCATTCCAAATGCTGTCTGCACCCCCACTGAGCCCTCACATTTTTACAGTGCTGTTTATTCCAATTGCAGTCTTAGGAGTAGATAGGTATTGGATGGATTCAAAGTTTCCAGC
The DNA here is from genome assembly GCF_029207755.1 of Chamaea fasciata. Classification (NCBI taxonomy): domain Eukaryota; kingdom Metazoa; phylum Chordata; class Aves; order Passeriformes; family Sylviidae; genus Chamaea; species Chamaea fasciata. The sequence goes on along the minus strand of NW_027094095.1, from coordinate 26,875,719 downwards.
TGAAATTCCTGTTTTTTCATCTTTTCCCATTGCCTTTCTTTTCTTCTGTAAATGTTGAGGATGGAACTTTTGTAAGGATAAAATGGTGGTGGTGCATGCACTAGAAATGCAGATTTTCCATAGAAGCAGTGAAAGCAATTATTTAGGTTTATTTACCTTGGTGGCTGTTTGATGAATTGCATGGTTGGATGCACTGTCAAAGATTTTAGTTCTTGGTTGCAGTTTATTGGAGCAACAGAAGTGGCACCCTGCCACTGGAGTAAAGAATGCTGTTTCCCCATGAGTATTTGAACAATCTGCAGTAGCCATCTGTTATTCTGTTAAACACAAAGCACTGCAACAGGTGTATTTCTTGGGTTTGGAAGTCTTACCAGCATGAGTGAACACTAAACATTTTAAGGCAAGATTTAAGAGAAGATTGCAAAGTGTGCTCCTCTTTAGTCAGCAGATATAGTGGTTATGACATGAGAAAGTGGAGAGATAACCTAAACATATGGTACACAGTTAAGGAAAACAAATGCTGAACTGCTCTTAAATCTGTTCTTTTCCCGTGTTTGTCATTTCCTTAGATGGCTTCAGTAACCGATGCCAGATTCAGGCAGAAAGATACTTCAGACCAAAACTTTGATTACATGTTCAAGCTCCTGATCATTGGCAACAGCAGCGTGGGTAAAACCTCCTTCCTCTTCAGATACGCCGACGACACCTTCACCCCGGCCTTCGTCAGCACCGTGGGCATCGACTTCAAGGTGAAAACAGTTTACAGGAATGACAAGAGGGTCAAGCTGCAGATTTGGGTAAGTGCCAAGCATTTTCAAAGATGCTTCATATTAGTCCCAGTGAAGGTGTGATGGTAAAAAAGTAGCTTGTTTGGAAGTGGATTTTTGGGTTGGTGTAGGTTTTGGTTGTTCATGTGTTCTGTGTGGCTGGACCTTTGTGACCCTGCAGTGAACTGAGGGGGTTCTCTTTGTGTTACTGCCTCACTCAGCTGGTGAGGAGCCTGATGTGGTCTAAGCAGCTGCTCTACACTTGAGTAAACTCTGCACACAACTCATACTATCATTTTACATCCTCTACGTAAGATACTTGTATCTTCCTGTAACTCATGTACCTGCTCAGCAGCCTGTTTCTGTCCAATTTCTGTCTCATCTAAGAACTTAATTTTCTAATTGATCACATATACTTGATTTATAATTCTTTATTAATTGCATTTAAATGTAAAATTACAGTAATCACATCTGGGTTTTTTATTTATTGTGGGGATCTTGAATAGTGAGAATCTAAAATGAGGTGCTTTTTTTTGTACTACAACTACATGGTTCATTTTGTTTCTGTGTTGCTGGATACAATGTACAACAAATTATTTAATGAAAGATTCTTTTCATGTTGTAAAATCCTGACATTGAAACTAAGGTAGGTCACCTGATATAAAATTGATTGATTTAATTTAGGGTTTTGGCAATAAAAATGTTTTTACTTCAGGCCCCATAAGCAACTAAAGGCGATTTCCATTTAGTTGGTCTTTCTGAATTTTGGAACATGAAATTTTCTAAGAAGCTGTATAAAAGCAAGACAGAAAACACCATAAAATATTAGAGGTTTTTTTCAAAGATAGTGTGATTAAAGTGATTTAAGCAATAATCTTAATTAAATCCGTTAGAGGGCTTTAGGGCAAAAAGGACTTTAATAACCTTAAACTCCTTATGAAAAGAGATGTCAGGTGGATTCCTCAGAGGGTGCTATCCTATAGGACCTGTAATATTGGAGTTACCAAGAACACTGTTGATTTAACATTTATTTTTAATAAAAGGTACACCTAAGTGTTGGACAGTTTCCAGAGTAACTTGTGTTCTGTTCTTGTCTCTTTTTGCATGGATCACTGACATGAGTCATGATTCAAGGACCTTAACAAAAACACTGTGTGCCTTTATCAAAACCACAGTATTTGAACTTGTTTGTTTCTCTGCCTGCTTCCTGAGATTATTTTTGTCATTTCAATGTGTTCTCCAGGCTACATGATGTAATAGTGGGGTCCATTAGCACAGTAAAACTATGGGGTTTTATGTGTAAGAAGATAGAGTTTTCTTACCAACCTGTCTTCCAATTACTTTTTAAAGTTATTTACAGCTGCTGTTGAGATTCTGGGAGTGTGAGGCCCTGTGGCTCCATTGAGCCCTTTGCTCTGACTTACAATTTTCCAGTTATGTTGACATTTTTTTCAGTTATGCTCCCCCTAAGCTTGGCATTAAGCCTTATCTGAATCACGTTTAATGTGAAGGTTTTAAATGAAGGAGGTATAAGTGTTTGACTTAACCACTTCAAATTCTTTTCTAATATCCAGAGAAAAGCACTTCTAGGAACCTCTGATGTTCTCCACAGAGCCAGGTTTTTTTCAGTTCAGGGGTGCTTGTGGAACTCTGAAGTGAGCACAGTTGTGGCAGACTGGAGGTGCTCAAGGGCTGTGCCAAATAACCTTGTTGTGTGTTCTGCAAGTCTCAAGGTGAGAGGGAAGTTATTACTGCTGTGCTGTGACCCAGAGAGATCTGTGATCAGTGGGACTTTCTTTACATTGCCTGTGTTGAACAGAATTTGGGTGCAGGACCCAGCTGCAAAGAGTTCCTTGTGTTGTCTTAAAGCTCAGAAAATTTTGTCCCCCTTCAAGGGCTGAGCAGCGGCACGTGAAGACTGACAGCTGTGTCAGGAAATGTCTCTCTGACCTGGCTCCTGGTTTTGTTTCTCCAGCAGAAGCTGATGAGCATTTTAAAGCCAGAAGTCTTGCATTTGTGTTTATGCTGAGTTTAAGGAAGTCTGTATTTTGTGAATCAGGGTTTGACAAGCTGTCACATGGAACCATCAGAAGAGAGTGCTCCTCTGTTTGATTTTGGTGTCATTAGTGGGCCTCTTGCTTTGTTGACATTAACGCCTCAATCACCCAAATTGATATTTTTATAATCAGTTGTGCTTCTGACGAAGCAGTCTGGGAAATGATCTGCTTTGAAAAGACTTGAAAGGAATAGCTCTTTAGCTTGAGAGGAATGGGACATAGCAAAGATATTCATGATGTTTTTAAGGTGGAATGACAGCACTGCTGCTGCCTATGGAAACGGTAAAATGGTTCAGAGAGGGGTTTATGAAATAGTGTTTTGTAGGCTTTTCCCCCCCTTTCTTTAGAGAACTCCAAGATCAGTTGACTATGTTTTAATTTCAAATATTTTCTGTCTCATTTAGGAATAGTGGTGTTGTGTTAATAGAATAAATTAACTTTACTGAGAACATTCATTTTGTAGTTGGATGAGGCTTAGTAATGTACTATCTAATTAAAAACATTATTTGCATAAATACATTTATATGTTATATAGATATTTACATAACTACATAAATGCAGCTCTTGGATTAGATTTTTTTATGCCACTGCCATCTGTAATAATACTTTCATATAAAGCATCTTCCTTATGATTGGGTTGTAAGAAGCCAATTTATAATATCTCTCTGCGTTTCTTGCCCAAGTTTTATATTCCCAGAGTTGCTAATTACTGTTTACTGGAGGAAAACTATTATATTTTTAGCTAGGTATGGTTTTTTATTATAAATATATCTCAAAGGTAACATTATTATATTCTTAGCAAATGCAAACAGTTAATACTTAATGCAGAGTTCAGGTTGCCTAGCAGCTAGAGAGGGCCACTTTGTCCAGATCCAGATGGAAGCAGGGTGAATGAATAAAAGTGATTTCAGTTTTAGGTAAGAGCAAGGTGAGATTTCTTTTTCTGCCTTCTGTGCATTTGTGTGTCTATTGGATTGTGATGAATAATGGTGGTGAAAGTGACAGCAGAACTCCTGAGCAGTGTGGCATCGAGGGGAGCTGCTGAGGGGCAGCCTCTGGCCTTTTGTGCTGGCCCAGTCTGGCTTCATTATATTAATTCTTTGCACAGTCACATAAATTAACTGATAGAAAGTCATTGGCAGGGTTCAGCCCCAAACACTTGCAATACGTACTTTGTGTGAGGAATTTGATAACATTTCCATTATACTTCTGTGCAGCACCCTACACAAGGGACTCTCAACATTGATGTGATTAATAATAAACATCACTAAATGCAGGGTTTGGCAGCTGATGTTACAGTTGAAACTACTTTAAACTTGTAAAAAGCAGCAGAGATTAAATTTAACTTCAGGTTAAAAGGCAGAAAGGCTGCGATATTCAGACAAAGGCAGCATATTTAGACTGCATATGATTTTTCTTTAGAGGAGCTGTTTATTGGAATTAAACTGCTAGGATGAAGATTTTTTTTCCTTCTCATTAAAAAAAAAGTCTCTGTGGCTTAACTGCTGAAACCTGTTGAGATGTGAGATTAGCTGTAGTGGATGTCTGAAACGTGTTACAGCTCTCAGGCACAGCTGGGGAGAGGGTACAAAGCAACATTGCTCGTGGTTTTTTGGATCTTTAAAACCAGAAATATGACAACTGCTAATTATATTGAGTGGCAGTTACCACTACAAAACAGAAAAGTGTAAACCAAAATAACTCCCCTGCTGTGTAGCTGTCCAGAAGGCAAATACACAGTGTTTTAAAAAGCTTTTTGTATCAGGCATGATACATTTTGGATGACAGGATGATCTTGAGCAGCTCGCCTCTTAGGGAAGGGATTGAAGGAAGCAACACTAGCAACTGAGGGGTTTTTTTGGTTTTTTGGTTGGTTTTTTTTTTTTTTTCATTTACAGGAGGTAAAATTAGAACACCATCATATTTGATTGTAAATTTTAATGTTAATTGCACACTTAAGCAAGAGCTAATTATGCATTTCAGATGAGAGAGGCTTCTATTCCCAAGGCATCCTATTCCTATCATGGTTTTGCTAAGTTCCTTGCAAGCACTGACTTCAGGCTTGAATGCTTCCACAAAACTTGTTTCTAAAGAAAGAGATAATAAGGTTCAGTAATTAAATGTATAGATGTGATAGTGATGGGTGTCTCTAAAGCACTATTGGGCCTGATTCTGCTTTTATAGACTCACAGTTGTGAAATCCTCTGATTTGCTGTTTAGATGAAGAACTAAATTGGAGAAATTCATGATAGTGAAAAGAACACGTTGATCCTTGCAAGGGAGTCAAGGATTACATTTTATTTGCAGCATTAAGGATTTACTGGGTCCCAGGAATGAAAGTCATTGTGTGTGAGTGGATGTAAAGCACTGCTTCTCATGCTAAAATACAATGCAGAATATTTGACTGGAGAAGAGATGCAATATTAGTGTCTGTAATTCAATTCCAAGGTCTTGGTTATAGCTCAAGTAATAATACTTCTGCTTTGAGAAGAACTTGGTGCTCATGCTACTCTGAATGGGTGTCAAGATTATAGTTGCAAGGATGATACAAAGGAGAGAAATAAAAACTTGAAAATAAGACCTTGATGGGTCAGTTGCCCCACTCACTATTGAATTATTGAACAGCCTAAGCTTGCTGAGCAGGACATTGCTGTGTTTGCAGTCAAACAGTTGACATGGAGAGTTTATTTCTGTTCTCAGTTAATCACCTCAATCTCATTGTTATCTCATTATAACTCTGCATTACAATGAAGGCCAAATTCAATTTCAGTCTAAGCTCTGATACCACTGCCGTTATCCCTGCTGACAATACTGGATCTGCTCTCACTGCAGGTGTAGTATCTCTCTTTGTGCTCCATCTCTGCAGGGTTACTGGGCCCTTGGATGCCCAGTACAATTGTTTTGTACAATTCAGTAAAACAAAACGTGTTGCGTTGAGAGGTGCCAGGCTGTATCCAGGGGCAGTGTTGAGTGTGTGTTTGTTGATAAAGAGCTGTTGGTAGTTCAGAGGTTTGGGCCTTTCCTAGAGAAAATGAACTGATGCTGACTGTTTGTCCAGTAGAGGAAAAGCTGTACATGGGAAATTTGAAGGGAAATTATTCACTTGATGTAGTGAGGCACTTGAGGTTTGAGAGGACAAATGAATTGCTGGCCTCCCAAAAATTAGATTTTTCATTTAATGCTTTTTTACCAGACATTCAGTATAGATATTTTGTATTTTATATAAGGTCTTAGACTCATGTGCCTCAAAACTTTTTCCTGTTGTCCTTGTCTCATCAGAATCACCCTTATTATGATTTTCTTTTACAGTTTTATCTTCTGCATAATGACTGGGTATATTCTATATTTAAATATGCTGGGTGGTGCTGTGATCCATTATGAGATAACACCGTGGGTGGAATTTATGAGTTCTCATAGTGTTTGTCTCAAGTGAGCATGTAGTTAAACTGTGTCACATTTGGTCAGATGAGAAAATATAACTACTGTGCTTACTCACATTCAAAACTTTCATACATTGTGTTGTCTACTGCAGTGTCATGTTTATGCAACACTTGAGTACCTGAATGGCTGATTTTAGAAACAAAAAATGGCATGCAAACTCCCCCCCCCCCCCGAATATTTTTCAGGTGTGAGGAATTGTAGCCTACAGCACAACTGGAGTACCTAGGAATTTAGCAGCGTGAACTTTGTGATGTGTTTTCTGTTATCCAGCTGTTCAACATCATCCTGATTCATTTAACAGCATGAACTGAGCTCCCGGAGATAAGAACTGATTTTCTGTATTCCATTGCATTAGAGGCATTGGACTCTGCAGGCAGAAGGAAACACTGGGGAGAAGTACCAGAAACTGGACAAAAAAGCCGCACATTCCTGCAGTGTTGAGAACTGGGAGGCCTATGGTTTGCTGATTAGGTTCTCCTGTCTGCAGAACAATGTAATGTTTACCAGGTGACACTGATCTCAACCCAGATTTCTGGTGAGCTGTTCTGGCTGCCCAACAAACACTAATGAGAGTGACAAAGTAGGGAACATAAATCCTGCTTGGGGTGAGGTGTATCTTCCAGTAGCAGCTTAACACCTTGTACTTTATGGCCAGGGGCCACTGCAGCCCAAAAGTGTACCCTAAGCATCCCAGTGTATCCTTCTGTGCTTCTGCCACAGTCGGGGTTTGCAGCATTGCTGAGATGTTCCTCCATCCAAATGGAGCTGCCAGTCCCAAATGTCCTGCTCAGCTCACACATGGCATCCTGTGTTTCTGTTGTGCACTTGCATCTTGTTTGAAAATTCCTCTAGTATTGCCAGTTCCGCTTTGCATCCATTTCTGTGCTAATCAGATACTCACTGCTTCACTACTAATTTGTGTTAGAAACTGAAACAGGAGGTGGCAGGAGTGTTTGAAACTTGAGGGGAGCAGGTGTAAGTGCAGCAGATAAACACTGTGTTATGAGCTGCTGGGCTTCATTAACTGAAGTACCTTCAGTGATATATGCCTCAAGTGATTAAACTTTGTATATTACTCAAAGAAGGCTCGATGGTGGTATTTTCTCAGCCAGATTCTGGCTGGTTTTGTCGCTCTGACAAACTGATCCAGACATCTACAGCAGTGCTAGAGGGTAAAGTCATGGCGAGCGAGCAGCGTGTGTGGATGATCAGTGTGTGCACATATGCTCCTGGTGCTGCCAGGTTTTACTGTCCCTCTGCTTTCCTTGCAGCCAGAGCAATAAAACAGAGCATACAGGGGACCTGTGTATAGGATGTTTACGAGGCACTACACTCACTCTACTGCTGGTTTTGCTTTTGCATGTGCTTATTCAAAGCTTCACCTGCTGCTTCCCCTCTGTGGGTCCCTCGGTCACCGCTGTCGCCGTGGCAGTTGTGAAGTTGCTGCGTGTTGCAGTGCCATGGTAACTGCATCCTGCTCTGCTGGCTGCCAGCGGGCACCCAGCCTGCCCAGTTGTGAAAGGAAGCAAGTGCTCCAAGTGGCAGATTGGCACGAGTCAGCTTTGATAAGTCCAGGTGAAGTCCTTTACCAAGGACTGCAAGTCTCTTTTCTTGAGGGAAGAAAGAGAAATAACTCCTATCAAAAGTGATTTGGATCTTTTTTTTTGAACTCTAAAGGGCTAAAAAATGTGTTTTCATTGGGATGACCACCAAGTGCTAAATTGCTTTCTTGCTCTGCAGTTTAACCTCATGCTGTACACATTTCTGTAAGGCTTGTGCCACTTTCCCCATCGTTTTCTCTTTGTGTTGTGCACCCTAGCTTGCTCTTGGAGAGGTTAGAGAGCACCTTCGTAAGTACTTTTACACTAACTGCTAGGTGAGTTCTTGCAGAGTACTGTCATAACAGCATTTAAAATCATGGAGTTTTGTCTAAGAGTGAGCAAGTAGACCTGAGGAAAAGCACAGAATTCTTGTTTGCTTTCTGCAGAAGAAATACTCTGACTGTGATAAAGCACACAGGTGCATCACTTAATTACATGGAATAATAACACTGGAAATTTACAGCAAGCGAGGGTAATTAAGGAATGCATTTTTCAAGTCTTTCATGTACAAGAGTGGAATGATGGGCCATAATAACTTTTATGCTTCTGTTACCCTCTCTTGGCCCTCACTGGGTTGTAGAACCACCAGCACTGTGAGGGCTGGTACTGTGAGAGCAGTGTAGTGAGACACCTGAGGGGAGGTTGTCTGTAAGAAGGAAGGTTGTGCTCGGTGCAGCATGATGGGGCTTGCAGCAAGCCTGGCTTACTTAAAGCACAGCTTCAGCTGACTCTGCTGTGCCCCCTGCACCTCTGGAGTCCTGCCTCTGGCAGGTGAGGGCTTGTGCAGACAACTCCACTGTGCAGTGCTGAACTGTCCTAAAGGGAGCAAGAGAGTGCATTGAAAACTGGGGCAAAACTTGTCTAGAACCAAAGCATGCCAGTGCCTTTAATGAATACATTAGTTACAGTGGAAAACAGCACCAAAGAACAGTGCTATAAGTGCTGGCTTGCAAGCAGCAAGGAGTGGCCCTGAGCAGCAATCCCAGGAGGGCTGGGGAGGTGGGACTGCTGTCGCAGAAGTGTCAGTCTGTGTGAACTCCAGTGGATTCCAGCCTTCCTGGGAGGTGGTTGGTTGTCTGGGCTTCCCGAGATGTGGAAGGGGGTATGCATTTGGCAAAGCTCTTCAGCCTGTTTTTACACACCCTTCCTCACCAAACCCCCTCCCTAGGTTATTTTCCTAAGTGTGAGAGCAAAGCACAGAAGGGACTTGAATGGGTTGGCTGATTGTGGGAGCTCAGAGCTTCAGATGAGCGGTATTTCTGTACTGATGCTCATTCTGACTGCTGTCGTATAATTATGCAACTGCTGCAAATCCATAGCTGTTTAAGGTGCCTTATCCTAGCTAAAATGATCTTCTCTTTTAGAAGAATGCCCTTCATCTTGAAAATAGTATGCAGGAAGAGTGACTACTGCAAAGATATTAAGTGAGGTAAATCTGTGAGAACTGCTCGGTCCCTCTTGAATTTTTGGGGAGTTGGAAGTGTAAGATTAATAAATTTTTTGCACTGGTTAATGATTTTAGGGAAAAGCAAACTCTTGCAAGGGAAGAATCTGCGTAAAATCCTCCTCCGTGATGTACTTTCTACTGTTCTGAGTTGCACATGCCACAGTAGCATGTTCAAAGCTGTGGCCATAGTTCTGAAGTCTTGGAAATGTTTGAAATTACTTTAGTTTTTATGCTAGAATTCTGGTATAAATATGTATAGGAGCTACTTAGTATTCAAGAGACTGCAAGAAACCTAAGGGGAACAAATTCATTAAAAATACACTATTGTCATGGCAAAACTATGATTTCTATATCTTCTGTATCTTCCACTGTCTCTGGGAGTGGTCTCGGTCTACAGGATATTTACTGCTTTAATACAAAATTTCACCTGAGTGAGTGGAACTTGCAGAATCTGGCTGAAAGTTGGATACAGCAGCACCTTTGCATCAGGGCAACGTTGGCTCAAAGTGATTTGTCAGTTCTCCCATCTGCAGCAGGGGCTGTGGGAATCCTCCCTTGCCCACCTGGCTGGGAGACCAGGAAGCAGTTGTGTGTCAAAACCTGATGTTGCTAAGTGATGGCAAGGGAGCCACCTGCCTTAGCATTTACAAACCCCCAGTACTCAAACAGAAGGAAATGAATAGCTTTATTTTCCATTAACTGCATGCAAGTTGTTTATTCACTCTGATCCTGAAAGTATCAAACATGTGCATCCCTTTTACTCCAGCTGGAATCTTCAGAGTTTTCAAGTCCCTGAAATGGCAGCTGTTTATTCTGCCTGAGAATGCATCCTCCAAGTAACGTTGTATTACCCTATAGCTGTGAGAGACAGTGCAGTCAGTTTGATGATTAAAATAATAGGCTTTAAAAAAAACCCACCAACAACCCAACCAAAAACCCAATACAAAACCAAACTGCTTTTTATCACCTAATACAAAGGCAGAGAAGAGGTGGTATTTGTTTTGTTGGTTATAATGTCAGAATCCATGCGATAGCCCTCTTTATCTTTTCTCTCCTTTTTCTTTTTTAAACTACAGCCTATGTGGCCAGGAAGAATTGTAGCATTGATTTCTTTTCTTACTATATTTTTTGTGAAGGAAGCTGAGAATAAATCCAACCTACTCTGGGACTGTTATCAGGAAATAGGAGAAGCAGCAGATCTTTCACTTCTCGTCTACTTATTTTACAGATATTTAAAAAAAAATTGATAAAGGTTTAATTGCCCTCATGCTACAGGTGAGTCTGCTGTGTTCTGCTAAAATCTGTCTGCTCAATAAAGTACTTGTTCAAAATAATCTCTCAGAGGGAGATGCTGAGTGACTTCTGCAGCCATGACTCACTGGATCTTCATTTTTTAAATGAAAAGATTCCCAAGACATATTAATTTTGAGATCTCATCTACTAAACTCTTGATTAATAACAGTAAGAGTATTCGTTTGTCAGTGCGTCAAGGCTTGAGGGATTCATATAATCAGTGTTCTCTCTTCAGAACAGGAGGGGTAGTTCATTTTTTCACAGAGAAGGACTTGGCAAAGACCCAGGCTTGGAACTAGAATCCTTCAGCTGAGAGAATGGAAGCTTTCCAGTAGTTGTCTCCCAGTGAGGTGCAACCAGGAGTCCAGCTCCCTAAATGAATTGGTCTTCCCTTCATCCAGAGGAGTGGAGCACCTCTGTGTGTGCAGAGGAAGGGTCAGGGGTTTTCAGGAATTAAATCTGTACTGGCTTTAGTAATTACTTCCTACTCCTAAGAAATGAGCTCTTCTTGAGTTTTACAGTTCTGCCCAGCACAGGTGGCCCTTTGAATTTGAATTGGAGCAGTTTCTAGCAGGGCCTTCTGACCCCAGAGAAGCTCTCTTCCAGAGTCAGGAGTGTGTCCTGTGTGAAGAAGTGTCCTCTCTTGGGAGTCCTGGTGCCTTGGTTCTCAGCTTTGGCTGTCCCAAAGTGTCACTCAGCTCCCGCAGGTAGCTGCAAAATCCTGTAAGTTTGACTTGCTCTTATGATTGATCTCTTCATTCACTCTGAGTAATGAATGGGACAGAAAATTGTGTTTCTTTGTTTTATTGAGTAATGAAAGAGAAAATTGTGCTTCCTTTATAAACAACCATTGCCAAAAATAGTACCTGACTATATTTTATCTGTCTCTTCTTCCTTGCTATTATTTTACTACACTATAAACACAATCTTTTTTTTTTTTTTCCCCTTTGGATTTCTTTCCGTCTTTGTGCCCTCAAGCTGCAAACAGCAAATTTTGTGAGTCATATAAACGTTCTGAGACATCAAATTAAGTAGAAACTGGAGAATGAGTTCTCAAAAGGTTGTGAATGCTGCTGACGTCAATCTCAGATTGAAGTAAGAAAGAAGATATGGTTGGCAGATCCTGTGAGCAGGACTGTGAGCACACTTATGCTAATTCTGTTGTTGGAGGAGAAATTGTGTTTTTATAAATGACGGCGATAGTCCCAACTGAAGACTTAACAGGCATCCATCTTAGTAACGAGATGATCTTGAGCTTTCATACTTTATGCTGAAATTTGCCTTCAGCAGATTCAAACGAAATTGCTTGGAAGTGACTAAAATGAATGGCAGCACGCTTTCTGCTTTTCCAGCTTGTAATATAATTCAGTTTTCCAGCTCTACTTCTGCAGAATTCCTCCTTCCAAGTGACATTGCAAAGTATGGTTTTCTAATGAACAGAAGACTGTGATGAACCTATTTAGAGATTTTTCTTGATTGTCTCTGGCAGAATTTTGGAAGTAGCAAGGAGTCATGAAAGTCAATATGTCTTATGAATTATTTTGATAACATGAAACATTTATCTTGTAGAAAGCTGTTAGTAATAGTGTTTTTGAAGTTAAATGCATGCAGATTGCATATCCATTTTGATTTGATGGTGCTATTGAAAGTTCCTATAGGTGCGGTGAGCAGAGTGCAAGAAATGACTAAAGGAAAGGGGATGCCTTTTTGTGCAAACTACAGGGAAGTTATTTGTTGTTAGCTTATCAGTGCAGAATGTTTTTATGTGTGTGCATGTTTTACCTTTAATGAGTGCAGCAGTTCAGAATTGACAGATAAATGATGTACTTGTTGACTGCTTTATCCTCCTTCCATTCAGATGGTTCACTGGAAGCCTGCATCCAATTGTTAATTATTAGTGCTGCAGTGATCACTCTGAGCCTAGATGTGTTTTGACCAAAGGCATGTTTCCAGTGGTGAAATAGGAATTAAAGATGTTTAGCCCTTTTTCAAATCAAGCTGTCTTTTGGAGAGAATCTTACAGCAGCAGATACAATAGTGCGCGTTTCAGAGACCAAACTGAATTGAAGTGAGCCCAGGGGTATTGAAAGAGTAAGGTAATGTGATTGCTGGTTAACTGGATCAAGGCAGCAGAGGGAATGCCTCCACCAGGTATCTCTATTGCCGTGCTCAGGTCCCTTCCTGATGCTGGGAAGAACTTTTGACAGATTTCTGTGGGAAGTCAGTTTTCAGATTGGTGGCACAGCAGGTACCTGGGTATGAAATATTGGAGTCAAGGCCAGTATGAAAATAAACAAGAAATATCCCTTCAAATTTGGAGATTAAATACAGCCTGGATTTACCTGCAGGTAGCCAGCAGGAGCTCAGTAGGGAAGTAATGAAGTGGGACTGTCTAGCTGGGTACTCGGCGCAAAATGTGCTTTTGCTTTGATGCTGAGGAAGAAGTTCTGGCTCTTGAAGAGTGTGCACACTGTTCTGTAAATAGAAATAACAAAGAAGAGCAGCCCCAGAGGTTGGTGCTGCTGCCAGCTCAGGGGACACCAAAGTGAGCCTGTCTCAGGGCTCAGGCTTCAGTCACGGGCACCTCCTGGGAGGGGCACCAAACCCCATCAATTTGCAGTCCTTTTTCTGCCATAACTCCTTGGTCACCGCTGAAAGGAAAAAGTAGGCAGTCGTGACAAATAATGTGGCTGAAAATCTATCAGCCACTGAGATAGGAGATAACATGTCTGATGTATCTGCTGACAGTAGAATTCCAAGGCTTCTGACCAAAAATGATCAGAGATCATCTGGAAGTCACAGTGTACAATTTCATCTGTGAGGAAGGGACCTGTGAGGGATGAGGTCCTTTAAATTACACCTATAGGGTTAAGAAAAAGTTTTAAATTAAGAGTCTGTGGGGAATAAAAAAAGGGTCTGGGGAATTTGCCTGATTCTGCATGGAGGGGGAAGAGAGGTTTCAGTGTTTCAGTTATAGGAATATTTTTGGTACTGTAAAGGTAGTCCACGACAAGCTGGTTTATTGGCCATTGGCTTCTAAGTCAGGAAAGTGTTTCCCTTGTTATATTACTTATGTAAAGTTTTACATAATTATGCTTCTCTGCAATTTTGTATCTATTGCAGAAACATCCATTTCTGATTGCTGTTTAGATCAGAAGCTTGTACTGTTCAGGACAGGTTGCTGAAATGCTTCAGCTGCTAATCTGGGCTGGCATGGTGATTTCTTTACCCCGTGGTGATTTCTTTACCCCGTGGTGATTTCTTTACCCCCTGGTGATTCCTCTACCCCATGGTGAATGAGCACAGAGACAGAGAAGCATTTCGGTTTCCTGAAGCTTCCTGTTTCTGATTAACCAGCACAAAAATTAATATCTGCTGAATTGATGCTTATCAGAATTCCTAAACAACTCTTCTGCCTCCAGCAGTGACACTCGATTATGTTTCTCACTCCTAAGCCTCTTAGAGGTTTAGCATTTATGAATCCCCTCTAATACTTTGCTTGACACATTTGGTTAGGCATATGACAGTGATCAGCTGAGAGAAAAACAAGTCATCTCATCAAGTACAAATTGAGGCTTCTAGTAAGGAGAGTGGAGAGGCAAGCAAAGGTTTCCTGCTGTTTGAAGTCAGAATAGAACAGGGCTGTTAAAATAACTGTAATGCATTTAATATAAAAACAGACTATGTGTCCACTTCCCAGCCAGCTTCCGACAGTCCACCACAGCTGGTTTTGTGAGCAGTTGTAGGAGGGAGGCTGAGGACTGGGTGCACTGAAGGGAGGTGGTTCAGCTCTCCCCTGGTGCCTCAGGAGGCTGAGCATGCTGAGGGTGTGTACCTCACACTGGATATTGGTTCTGCAGCTAAACTGTGGGATAAAACCCAAACACAGGGCTCTGAAAGGCTGTCCACGCAGTGCCTCCTGGAAGGCAGAGTAGGTGGTCTGGTGGGGAGGAGACAGCCCAGGTTCTGATTGGGGTGGTGGCTCCTGCAGCCCCTTGGTGCTCTCTCACTCCTGAGCCTCCTGCGCAGTGAAATTCAACAGTGGCCGGAGGAGGTGCTGCTCAGCCAGCCTGGGTAACCTTTCAGCAGTGGCTTCACCATGAAGGCTCCTAAGCATTCCTGCAATACCAATGATGGTAAGAAGTAGTTGCTATTGTAGGCAGGTGCATTCCAGCTCAGCATACCATGACAATTTGACAGCAGCCAGATGTTTAACTAGGTGGAGTAAGTGATGACTCGAAATACCATCATATAAATCTTGCAAATGGTACCACAGCTGAGCCTCTGGCTGTGCCTGGTGAATTGCGATGTCTCGGAAGTCTTGTTTGATCAGAGACTGAGCTCTTCCTTTAACCCATGGTTGGACCCCACAGAGACAGCAGGTATTGTGATGCATCACTAGCGCCTAATTTCAACAAGTCAGTTAATTGCTCCTTTGGAACTACACAAGGCTGGTTGAAAATATTTAAATGTTGATGTTTTAATGGAAATTGTCCTAATATTGCTGTGAAATGGAGCTGCAGAAAGAAGCTTCCTACAGCTGCACAGTCTTGCTTTGGTATACATTTCAGCCAGCATATGGTATGCATTTTAACTGAACACATGGAGAACTAATTTGATTTGAGTTGATTGATTTTGATTACTGACATGAGGATATGCTAATGAGAAACAATCCAGCATGACTAAAAGATTGTTTCAATTTCTAGCGCAGCTGATACGTGTTTGTATCATATGCATGAAAAGTAGGGGAGAAAATGTTGTCTATTTTGAAATTTTTCTCAGTGGTTACTCTGTGGTGAACAGGAGGAAACACATTATTCTGATTGCAGCTTGACAACACATTCTTCTGTCAGTACAAATTAGGACTGATTGAATGTATCTAGCTAGTACAGGTGTAGTTTTTGCATCAGGAAATGGGCAATACTGGTAGCTGTAAAAATCCTCATCCCATTTTTTCAGGAAGATTTCTGCTGTGGATCAGGAGGTCAATCTAAAAAGTTTCAGGAGGTTGTTCACTAGAGGTATCTGAGGTCTAAGAGACCAATGTCTTTGAAATTGGTTTGTTAGTTTTTAATTTACTGGAGCCTGTTCAGTTTAGATGTTTGTGTACATGTTGCTTAGGGAGAAAAAAGCATAATATTATAGTGGAGGATTTTCAGAGAAGGTGGATTATTGGATGCAACATCTCAAACCTGAGGCTAAATACTTTTACTTGTGAGCATTCAGTTATAGGTAGGAAGCCTTGCTGTTGTTTTGTGTGGGTATAAACCAGCCAATGTATGAAGTGCTGTTCTTTGAAAAGAAGTGGAACAGCTTCCTTGATATATTTATTCCTCTGCACTCTCAAAAAGTCGTATCAATGTATGTAGATTGGGATCCTGCAATGCTGAAGAAACATGCATCACTCTAAATATACAACTTAAGACCAGTGGAGCTGGTTGTTCTAGCCTTATGAATATGGATTGAAATAAGAATCTTTCCATATGGTCAGTAAGTTGTGGAGAGTGACAAGGTCCGTGAGTCTCTTCTCCAGGCTGAACACCCCCGGCTCCCTCAACTGCTCCTCATCCCTTGTGCTCCTTCCCCAGCTCTTCTCTAGACATGACTGATATCTAAGCCCCAGAGTGATTTCCACCTAGCCAAAAATACCCACTTCATCAAGGAGGTATAAAATCTTATTGATATAAGAACATTAAATGATAATCCACCACATAGTAATTGATAACGGCTGATCTGAGTGACTTATGCAAATAATCACTATAGACACAGCTGCTGCAGGAGAGGAAAAAGGAATGGGATGTTTTACAGCCATCTCTGCATGATGTTTCTCAAACAGGAGTTGAGTAATCACACTGCCTGTGTGCAGCTACCAAGGTGAGCCATATAAATAAGATTTATTAAAGTAAACAGGAGCCTCCTGTATTAAACTTGAGTTGGAGGAGGGGAGCTCTGCTTTTCCCCCTGCTCTAAGGTTCCACAGGGTAGTCAGACCTTCCGTGTAGGCACAAAACTATTGCTCAGGGAGAAGACATTCACAGGCAAGATAAGCCTACAAATGTCAGAGCTGCAGTTGCTTTATCCCAGAGCAGCTCCAAGGTAATCACAGTGCTTGTTGCGCTGTTGGCAGCACAGCTGGCAGTACTGCCAGTGAGGCTGCTTTGGGACCCTGGAGTTGTGTCACCTTTAGGCACTGTATGTGTGAAAGGAGGAGATGGCACCCCTGAGAAGCAGAAAGTCCCACTTGACATATGACATATTGCTCTGTTGCTAAGTGGGGTGTTCTTCCTGGGTACACAACGACACAACCTGGCTTTTCTGCTTTTGCTGTAAGTTTTGCAGGAGTGATTCATGGGATGTGAGCACAGCTGCTAAGATCAGGAAGAGGTTTGCTGGTATTTAATCTGTTCCTGTCAAGCAGCAGGGTGGTGTCTCCTCCTGGATGTAGCAGATGACAGCCTTGATGTGTCCATGAGGTAGTTTGTAGATGATATTTGGAAGGTATAGATTCTAAATATAGTATAAGGTGTATTGTCAGTTAACACCTGTCTTCATTCAGGTGGGTAGACAGATGGGCAGTAAAGGCAAATGAACTGTACTGTATATATGAACCTGTGAAACCTAATTCTTTGTGGTCAAAACAATCTGTATTTCAATGTAATACCTCCATCTGTATTTTAGTATAAATTAATAGCTGCCTCCAGGCTGGTGCTTCTTTTTTGTTTTGTTTTGTTGGCTTTTTGTTTTTTGTTTTTTGTTTTTTTCCTTTTCTTATATATCAACTCTTCATTCCTTAAGAAGAACACTAACTAGTCCTGGAATGGCTTTGTCATACTGTGTCTATAGATGCCTGTCTCTCACATGCCCCCAAAATTCAGGTCTTCTCTGCAAGGATAGCTGGAGATAGAAGTGGTTCCATGGTACTGGAAGTGGCCAGAAGTAATCCGTGGAAGTGAGGAGGTGTTTATGTAATTGGGAGGAAAATCCTTGCCAGTCAAAGATCAGTGAAGAGAGAAGTGTTCTCACAAAGACTCAGCAGGACTCCTAAAAGGTCTTGGCATGTACCCTTGTCTCCGTCGCTTTAACACCATTTAACGAGCTTTCCTCGTTTTCTGAGCTGCCCCTCCAGCACTGTCCATCTGGAGTGACAGGATTGCTCTGATTGGCAGGGTTTGTCACTGTTGAGCAAGTGAAGAAATGGAAGATCAGCTGCTAATCCCAGCTGAGCTCAGACAAACCCAGAAAACCTCAACTCCTACAGTAGCATACCTGGGAACAAAATCTGGATCAGGTGCTGTCTCTGAACTTACATTGGAAAACTGTGCCCAGACATTATTTCATTTTCAAATCGTGGGAACTATAATGAATTATGAATAACAAGCTGGTGACTCCTGTGAACAAAGAAATTCTGAGAAGTCCTGTGTTGGTTTATTGCAGCTTCCCATTCAACAGGATGAATGAGTTTGCAGCAGGGAAAGTACAGGTCTGTGTTAAAGTATTCAATTTTGTATTGAAAACATGAAGCTGGAAGGAACAATGGTACCCTGGTAACTTGTGATCCTAATCTTTCTTACAAGATTGTAAAACTGTTTACCCTGGCAGTTATCAAGTGAATATAGCACATTCTTTCTGAATTTCTTGTTTTCCCTTTTATTACAACAGTGTGTTTGCAAACTCTCTGATGGCATGTATTGCTATTTAAAACCTTGTGATCCCTTCAGCAAAACAAAGATGCTAATTAAAAGTATTTTTACTACTGTACCTAGTTGATTTTTTTCCTTCAGTTATTCCCTTTCTTTGTTTTAACAATCATATTAGCACGTGAGAATTCTGACCTAAGCACAGTCTAATTGGGACACAATGTAAAGCCTGTGATTTTGTGTGTTTTCATTAGAATATTTCATTAATTGTATTTTCATCAATTCCTCCTGGAATCTTGAGTATGTCTGCAAAATGGCTTTTTAGTAACCACATGGATATGGAAGTGGCCACAACTCTGCTTCTCCAGAGTGTGGTTATAGTTCTCAGTGCAGTCTGTGCACTAAAATCTGCATTACCATGATATGAAATTGTCCAACATTCAGATTATGTCACAAGCTGACAGAATGGAAAAGCTCCAAGAGGAGGATGCTGCTGCATGCTAGAAACATACGTCACACAGCATCACGTCCTGGCCTGAGTCTCCTGGGTGCATGAACCAAATGCATCTTTGTCTTTGAATGTCTTAAGCTTTACTAGATTTCTTCATTATTCTGTGGCTGCTGAGTTTGGCCAAACCCCTGGAAGTGACAGAAGAAACTCTACTCAAAGATGTAAAGAACCAATCAAGCAAAAACCCCAACAACCAGAAAAAACCTCCAACCCACCACTCTGCATAGCAGATGCAGAGGTCTATGATTACCAAAATAACTAATTGAGGTTTTTCCCTATTATTTTAAAAACTTAAATAGCAAAATGTGTACAAATCTAGACCTAGTGAGATCAACCAGAGTTCTTTGGTCTTACCGAGTGTGACAAGGATAATACCACTTCATCATCTGCAGTTCCTGAGTACCTGGGGAATTGCAGATTTAGAGTCATTCAAGCTTGAAGGAGAGATTGCCTGAAGACCTGCTGATCTCTGTCACAGATGAAGAGACCTGTCCCCTGCCCAAGGAAGCTGCTTGTTTTACCTTTTCTGGAACAAGCCTTATAACATCCTGGGATGCTTGCTGTACCTAACTCACCCATGTACAGCTCATCTTTCCGATGGTTTATGATAAGTCAGCCTTCCCACCATCTTGTTTGCTGTTCTTTCGGCTCATTTCAGTTTGTCCCTTGTTCTTCAACCACGATGTTACAAGGTGTCTCCTTCCCTGAAGTGACAGATCCCATTCCCCCCGGAAAAGTCCCAGTCTATTTCCGGTTTCATCCCTCCCATTTTCTTTCACGGGCACAGAGATAAACCTCTTTGTTTGCCAGGTGCACCCTGAATACCTGCTGGTTTTCTTCTTTCCAGGCAAAAATGCCACCTGTTCCCTTTCTGAAGAGCAGAGGACGGATGTGGCACTGAAGCAAGTGTGGATGGGAGGTGGTTCCTGCAGCTGATGTCAATAAGCTGTTGTGGAAGAGGGGGGCATGTGTGGAGGTCGGTTATGTTTACATCTCATTTCAGGAGATAGACTGCAGCTTGCCTGCTCACTAATTAAAAGGAGGAAAACATGTTGCCTGTTCTTATCTAGGAGTTTTTATATAACATTTTCTGCCTGTTGATGTAACTGCCCTAATGAATGCAGGGTGATTTGATGTATCATTAGTGATGTGGAAGGACACTATGAGATTAGAACAGAGTGTTTATTCTTTATCATCTAATACTTATTGCCTGACTGTTTGGCTCCAGGAAGAGTATATAATATGGATGAAACTTTGCTGCATATTTACTTTTGCCGTACTTAATGAGGATAACTAGAATCCAGAAAATTTTTAGTCACCAAGCATTAGGAAGGCTGGCAGAAAGAACTGTTTAACTGTTGCAAAGACTCCTTGTTGAGGATTAGATTTTAGGATTCCCTTCTCTCAGCTGGAGGTGTTGGCAAGAGATGAGCTCTGATGTTACCGCACAGTTTGCTGAAAAGGCCTGGGTGAGGTTGAGAGTTATGGGAGCTCTCAGTTTGTCCTGGTAGGACAGGGATGAAGTCTTCCACTTCCCCTCCAGGCTCCATAAGAAGAACTAGCAAAAGAACACATCTTAACAGTTTGGGATATTATTGTGGTATTCTTAATTTTTCAACTGACTTGGAAGAAAAGCTGTGGTCAAGGGAAATTACTTCCCTTGGGAAAAATAGATGGAGAAAGTAGATCTTGGTGCCATGTGAAGAGAAACTTGTTTTTTTCTTTCAGTTCTTTGTATTAATTTTATTTGTGCTTTAAATAGGGATATATTTTGTTCTCTGAACTCTGTTCTTCTGATGGTGGCGTTTGTGGTATGAGCATAGCAGTGAAACAGCAGCTGTTCCCTGAAGGACCAGGCATCACTCTCTTCTGCAGAACAGGCAGATACTGTCACTGCCTGAATCTTGGGATAAAGCATCAGGGTAAGCTCCAGAGAGCCAACACCAAAGCTTCCCCTGCTGCTCTGAAGCCTGCAAAATTGTGTTGAGTTATAATTCTTTGATGTCAGAATAAGGCAAAATAGCAGCAGGCAGAAAGCGCAATTAATTTAATTGTAGTTTCATAATGTTTTGAAGCAGTTACACTGTTGCTGAAGTCATGTCCCCTTCAGTGAAAATGTCTTTAGCTCACTGGCAGATCTAATTCTGCTCACTTATGCTTTGCTCCAGAGCTTGCTTTTGCACCCTTTCAGTCCAGAGAAGTGATTTGGGCTGGTGAGGGACAAAAAACAAGTCCTAAGAGCCCTTCTTTTTATCTCTGTCACAGTAAATAATGTGTGTTGCTCCAAACCTGTTGCACCTTCTCCAGACACATCACTCAGCTGCACATGAAAGCAGAGCACATTCTGCCCAGAGGTTGCTGCTTGCTAGGGAAGCTGCTTTCATTTGATAAATATTTCAGTGTGTGTTTTTCCCAGTGTAACACTACTAATTCATTCCTAAGCTGGGAAGTGTTTCCAGAAGTGCGAGGTAATGGAGTGTAGTTCAGCTGCCTTTGCTGAACTGAGCCAGGGGTACAGAGAGTCTGATTTCAATTTTCTGCTGGCAGAGGGCCTGGGTGATTTAGGAAGCAGCATAATGCATGAACTCGTGCTTGTATCGTGCCTGATACTCTGATTGCTTCAATTACAGATTGGTTGATAGACCTTTGCTTGCTTGGGGTAGTGCTGTGCAGTTTCCCTATTTTATGAAGCTATATTAAAATAAAATTGCTAGAATATAATGAAGACTGATGCCCCGTATTTCTGTTGATCTGTAAAGCATGGCACATATTTAGTGTTCTGTACAAATACGATCTCATGCTGTCTCTGTTGTTCATAGGATTTTTATTATCTTTAAATAAGACAGTTTGGAGTTGCCATTAACAGCCTTTCTACAGACTCCTTTCCTTGGGCTGAGGTCCTTGTGTTTTGAGAAACAGATCACATGGGAAATGCTGTGATTTGTGTTCCTCTTATCTAGACATTTAGTCTCATTTGAGAGAAGTCAGGACCCCTGCATATTCAGGATTCTTTGCTGAGGTCACTGGTTGCAGACCGGACCTTACAATTCTTCAGGACTTATTTTATATCAATCCCCAATTGGCATCTCCCCAAATTTGGGCTGGACTGAGTGGTCCTATTAAGTAGAAGCAGCAGGCTGTGCTTGGGAGCCTGACCAAAACCCCACTGGTGTGCATGGCTGGGGACAGGTGAACCTGGAGGCATGGAGCAGCAGGTGGTGGTCAGTAAGAAACAGTCAAAATACCAAACAGCAAAACATCTCACAAGTGTGTCGAGGAGTATTTGCTCATGGCTCTCTTGCTAAATGGAAAAGAGAAAGGCGCATCACCACAAGGGTGAATGAACTTACTGCTCAAAAGGATCTCACACCTAGATTTGCATCAGCTGTAACCAATTCTACCCCGAGGTGCATCCTGGACTGCCTGGGGAGCCACCTGCAGCTGCTGCACAACAAAATTTCTCTTTTAGCATCTTATCTGTGTGGTTATAATAGAAAACATCACGGTAAATGGCAGAAGATTATTTTCTTTGTCTTGTGCTATTACTGAGCATCATCACGGTGTACTGTTGTGGCTGACAATACACTTCAATTCTAAGCTTCTATTTTAAGATGCTTAGGACTACTCCAAAATAGCAGTTGTTTAGCTGAAAGTCTTCCTTTATATTCTTAGCAGAGATGTGGGTTTACTTGGAGAGTTTCAAATTCCATTTGATTTTTTTTTTACATTTCTTGTGAATTTAAACATGTCACCAATATATCAAATCTATTTATTACATTGTTTTTCAAAGTATGTGCACATTTCTGTCAAACAAAATCATGAGAGCGAGAGGAATCTATGTTATTGCTAATTCCGGCATGTAGAAAATGTATCTCAAACTCCACTGAAGTAAGATATGTACTTTTTTCTTTTCCTTTTTATTTGCCTTCTGGTTTATGTGGTTCAGATTGCTCTTGGGTTTTGTTGTCTTTCAGCTTTCATTCTACCTTCTTGAGTGCTAGAACCTTCTTTGTATTTTTGTTTAATGCTCACCTGAATACAGCAGTGGGGCTTTTTTTCCTAATTTGGGAGGTAATAAATTGAAAAATTGCCTGATTGACTCTTAATTTCCACCAAATCTTGAAAAATTACACATTAGGATTTTAAAGACCTTAAAAGAATGTTATATTTTCTTTCTATTGGCATGCTGTTGTTAATACAAATTAAACTTGATTATTTTATGTCTTGCTGCTGCCCTTCAAATTAAAGCACACGTTCTTGCCTCATGGTTGTCATTCAATTTGGTATTTTAATCTCAAAAATATCATGGACAGCTTCCCAGAATTTCTGAGCACTTTATCTTAGAATTGACCCTCTTGACATAATATCTCTAGGGGGTTCTTGTGAAGTACGAGGCTCGGATTTAGCCTTAATCCACTCCTAAATAAGATTAAATCTTCCCCTGATAAGAACCAGCCCTCGGAGGGACGCTCCTAGCAGAGTACCAAGTTGGTTTTTTTTACAATTAGGGGTTGCAACAGATCTTTCAGCACGAAGTCATTGATTTTCGTAAACACCGAAATAGTTGCTCTGTAAACGAGTTAAGGAAGGTCTTGCCCAGGGCCGGGCACCATCCCCGGGTCCCGGCGCGATGCCCATCCCTGCGCCCAGCCGGCTCCGCAGAGCCGCCAGCAGCCCCCGGCGCTCCCTTGCCCGTTACCATGACATTGGATCAGCCAGGAGCGGGCTCCGCCAAGTCTGCCCGGCTCTTGTTCGGCTGCTCTCGGTGCGGGGATTTGCTCCGATCGCCTGCGTGCGGTGGAGGGGGAGGGAGCCCTATGGCACCTGGATGCTAATTCCCTTCACCGGTCCTTGCTCCTTCCGAGATCCAGGCTACCGAATCCTGCAGATTTGTACGGCACAGCACTTCGCTTCCTTCTCAAAGTCGGTGCACTTGTTCTTTTGTCAGCCGATTCACAAGGTGTTGAGCTCTTCCTTTATGCTGCTGCACATCTCCCGGGTTAGCAGGAGCTGTGCCGAGCCACGCGATGGCCCCGGGCCGAGCACATCAATCCCTTGTCC
The DNA here is from genome assembly GCF_029207755.1 of Chamaea fasciata. Classification (NCBI taxonomy): domain Eukaryota; kingdom Metazoa; phylum Chordata; class Aves; order Passeriformes; family Sylviidae; genus Chamaea; species Chamaea fasciata. The sequence goes on along the minus strand of NW_027094095.1, from coordinate 26,851,904 downwards.
TGCAGGACCAGTTAGGATGTCCACGCTGGCTCATTCCAACTCCTGTTAGTGCTGCTTCTGAAGAGCTCCAGCTGTGACTGATTTAGCAGCTTCTCAACAGCAGCTAATTAATAATGCTTATAGTGGCTAACCCTGCTCAGACATCTGTGCATTTTACAGCTGTTCTCACAGGGGCTGATCAAAAGAATTAAGGGATACACGTGGGAAAACGAAAAAGATCAAGCAAAACTGGCAACATATTCCATAATAATAATGCATCCACTGCCCAAAATGCCACTTACTCTGGGATCTCAACCTCTTGGATGTTTTTTGGTTTGGTTTTTTTTTTATCATATCTGTGGTGTTTTTATCACTTGCCCACAGTGGATAGGCTTTCAAATACATCATATCCCTCTTGAACTTTGTTTGCTGTTTATTTGTAGCTAAAGAACTAGAATTTAAAGTAGGCACGTGGTGTGGATGCTACAGATTTTTATCACTGCCATTTCTTTATTTTTCTATAAAGGTAGCTGGATCAGAAAGAATCAACAATATGACACTGATCTTCATGTTAGTTCTAAGTAATGAAAAATAAGACTTTTCAATTCTGTGAGATTTAAGAAATGTGCACAATGAACTTAATCTTTCTCTGTATCTCTTTATGTGATTTCGTCTTTGCAGCCACTGTCTTTTAAATACTTTCACAGAAAAATTCAGCCTACAAAAAGATGAGAAGAGCAGATAAGGTTCATAGGCAAGCTAGTCCTGTTCCAGTCCTGCTTACCCTCTGACAGATCAGGAAGGGCAACTGATGCTAATCTTCACTACAATCTCAAGGCACCTGGGAAAATGGAAATAACATTTTTAGCAGCTTAGCAGGTCATGAGCAGTAGTGTCAATCACAGTACCTTGGCCTGATTCCAGTGTGGGAATTACATTCTGCTGAGCAAATGCACCCTGTTGCATTTTCAATGATTCACTTTTTGTCTTATTTTACAAAAGTACTTTGAAAAGTAAGTGCAGCACCTCACCTGAAGAGATACTTGGCCACTGAGTTACAGGGAACAATTTCAAAAGCCTCTGTGTTGGGCATGACCGAGGCCTCTGAAGACTGGTGAGCTCTTGAAGACTCTGCATGCATTGAGAGTCTCTTTCAAAAAGATTTCCACCTGTCCTTTGTGAGCAGTTAATGCGGGAATGTTAGAGAGAACAGGGTGGTGGTAGAACTTTCTGTACAGGGTAAGTAAAATAGGATAGGAAAAGGGAAATTCCTACAACTGAGAAGTATTGAAATTATCCAAGGCTGCTGGTTTTACTGCTTCTAAAGAGTAGAAGTGAAGATAGCCATAGTGGGGAAATGTTTAAAAGGCACTTAGCAAGGGTAGAGCATTTTATCCAAAAAGGCAGGGGTTTTGTGTTGGAGCTTTTTCACATCAGGAATGTTTTCCTGCATATCGCTGAAATGAAATGCCTCTCAAGGTAGCTGAATGTGTCTGAATAGGTGGCAGTGGCTCTTGGGCAATGGGAGCACTCAATAACAAGAGAGGGGAAAAAAAAGCCTAATATGATCTGTTGAACTAGAGCATTTTGATCAGAGCTGAGTTCTGAAGGAACCAGGTGTTATTTTGCTCCTGGCAGCAATTGAATCTTCACAGGTTTTTCATGACATCACATCTTTTCCATGTCTTAACCAAGTGACTCATCCTGCTTGCCTGTTTGTTCCTATTTCTGGCTGCCAGCAGGAAACACTAAGCTTAATGTTAACATTCTCTTATTAATGACACAGCCTAGTCTGCCCAAGCTCCCTCTCTCTTGTGGTACCTGGTGGGTGGGTTGTGTTTTTTCCCCTTTCCCAAGGTGACTTTTGTTTATCTGATTCCTGGTGGCTTCCACTCCAAAGTCGACTTTTGCAAAGGAGGTGTGTGTGTGTGTGTGTGTGTGTGTGTGTGTGTGTGTGTGTGTGAATGAAATACCCCCCCTGAAACCGCGGGGCTAGGAAGTGGATTATCCCGTCTCCAAGGCTGACCAAACCCCAAACAAGGTGCAAAATGCTGTAGTGTAGGTGTTACAACGTGACATTTAACAGCAGGGAAGGGGAAGTGTTTCCTTCACCAGGTCTGAGGAAGCCCCAGACTGTGGTGGGTGCTGGTTATCAGGGAGGACATAGCCTCTGCTCGGACTCTGAGCAGCCTAAGGAAGGATAATGCCAAGTACATGCAGCTTGGAGATGTTGGCAATAGCTGGACAATAAGCAACTCTCATCCTTGCATATTATTCTTCTGTAATAAAAACAAACCCAGAAAACATGGAAATCACACTGTAATCCTTTAAAAAATCGAAATGTTTATTTCTTTAGAGGCTATTTGTCACATACACTGCTAGAAAAGTCATGGTGCTAAGGGGATTAAATGCAGGACAGATTAGATGTTTCAGTGACATTTTATTTGGAGCAAAGAATTTGTGGCTGGAAATCTTCAGTAGAAGGCAGCTGGTTCGGAATCAGGAATTGTGATTTTTCAGACCTGCAGCAAAGGGCACCTGTCATTATTCAAAAACTCAAATATGTTTCCTGTGTTAGTACCTTGCAGTTTCTGCTGAGGCAGTCAAGTAAATTTAAGAAAAGCTGATTGTACTTCCATTGTGAATGTTTGCATGATGGATCTTGAGACTAGAGGGCATCTGCACACAATGCAAATGCGTTTAGGTATTTTTCTTCTCTGATAAACACTGAATTTTGATTGCTCATTAATGCAAAACCTTCAAATTCTTTTGTTTCAAGCTACCCACTAATGGTCCTGTGGGTGTTTTTAATTGTTTGCATAAAGCACAGGCACACACGTAAGGTGCAGAAGAACAGAGCTGGTATAAATACACCTCCCAGAGACCCTCCTGTGCCTGCTTACAGCCAAGCTCTGATTCCTCCTCAGAGACAGCCTAGCAGGTTTCTGGATGCTGGGGGCTCAGGCTATTCCACCCAGGCATTTGGCTAGGCTGTTAATTAGTGCTACATCACCTTTCTGCTGATCCTGCCTGTGCTTCATGTACTTGTCTCCTAATGAGTTTGTGGTCTACCTGGAAATCTCGCAAACAACTTGGTGGGGCAGGGAGCAATTTCTGTCTGTTGTTTTCTCCTTTATTAAATAAACAACTTGAACTTTAAAACCTGAAATGACTAATTACCTGAAGCTTGTGGTGTTTTAAGCTGAGGGAAGGACAATTGTTGTAAATGCTGAAGAAAGAAAGTGAGCTCAGATTTTGCAGTTTGTTTTATTTTATTTATGCTGAGGCATCTGTGTGTGTGGGGGGGGGTGTGCACTTAAGCTCTCATGGTGTGAGTCAAGAAAAGAAAGCCAGTTTATCGCTGTCTAAGAAGGTAATGTAACCTGAGGGAAAAAGCAATTTCAGGGTGATAGTACAACAGTTCAGATGCAGTTGGAGAAATGCCACTATAAGGGAATGCCACTGTGAGGGGAGATGGCATGCTCTGTACCTGTACAGTAAAACAGAGTGAGGAAGCCATCAGTGGCTCAGATGAATCACACTTCTATATTGTAGCACATGGCTACCAGGGCAAGGGTATGAATAATCTTTATATACCATGAGATACAGGATGCATTTCCCTCACACAAACTTCCTCTGATAATCTGAGAAGGCAGGCACACAAGTATATCCTAGTGAATATGCAACTTCTCTTTCTAATGATTGAAGTGCACTGCCCACATAGGGGAGGTTATGACTGAGCAAACACATGTTATCCCTTGGGGTTCTGTACCTCCTGCAGCCCCATCCCTCACTAATGTATAAATCCCCCCACACACAGGAGGATCACAGCAAATCAGATTTCTTAAATTCCAGAGCTTTCAGGCAATAGCACAATTTGGCTTTTTCAGTCCAATTCCTCACTGAGCTGAGGCACTGAGGTGGTATCAGGACAGATTTTGGAAGTCACCCTGTGTGTCCCTTGAGGCTGCATCCCAGGACAGCCTGGATATATGTCCCCAGAGCTGAGTCCTTGCTCTGAGCCACTGTCAAATTTAATTTCTTTCCAAATTATTCTGCACGTAACTTTGCAATGTGTCTTGCAGTCACTTCCTGCCTAGTCACAGCCTCATACCCTGAGCCAGAGTGAGCACTGGTTAAACACAGAGGAGAAAATAGGAGATGAGATTTGGAAGGCAGATGAACCTGTGAATGCAGATATCAAACAGCAATGCTGTGAGCATGAGAAGTGGAGAAGCCTGACTTCCTATGGATTTGTTTGGTTTTGTTGGTTGCAGAATCTCTGAAGTTACTAATACTGATTTAGGGCCTTCTCCTAATGAGACACAAAGAAATCCTCTCTCATGTGAATCCTTTGGTGTTCAGAAAAAATAATCATTGCACTTCAGCTTTTTTTCACAGCTAAGGTATGCTTAAGGTCTCTCTTTACCTTACCAACTATGCTTTGTGACATATGTAAAAACATCTGAATGCATTTTCCCTCAGCCAAATTTGATCAAGAGTGCCTATGTGGAGACTGATGTTTTAATAAGACTCCTGTCTTTAGGAAATCAGACTAAAATAAATTATCATCTCTCCGAATAAAAGAACAATACTATTACTGCTGAGACCTTCCTTGCTTGAAGAAATACAGTGAGGATCTAGTTGTCATGGCTGGTTTAGCTGTTCAGCAGCTAAGGGGGGATGTGGTGTCAGTGAATATAAATAAGAGTACTCTGTGATGCATTTATCATTGGCAGGAAAAGAAATGGTCACTCAGGCTGCAGGGTGGAGCCCACCTCATTCTGATATTCCCACCTCTGACCTGTTGTCAGGAGGAAACAGAACAATTCCTCAGCCAGTGTGCAAGGAATGTGCAAGGATGTGTTCTTTGTGATCAGCCAATGGACTACCCTCTCTTGAAATAAGTGCACAAGTTTAAGGGGGAAAAAATCACGTAGTTTCCCAGAGAACTGGTGGAGAAACAGCAAGATTCCTGCTGCACAGCCTCTCCACTGGGGAATTCACAGTGTGTTACAGCTGTGGATGGTCTCACAGTAGTGCAATAGCAGAGCCTTTTAAGCAAGCTGTAGGGAGCTTATTTACAAGCACTGTCCTCCTACAGAGAGGCTCTGTGATGTTCTGGTGCAGAACAACAGGCGGCCACAGACTGGCTGCTGTGTGTTCTGCAAGGGCCAACTCTGGGTCTTGCATGCAGCAAAAACAAAGCTGCCTCTATGGGATTGATGGGCAGAATGATTTTAAAGCTGAGTTTCCCCCCCACCGTCTGCTGGGGATGTGGTGATGTGCTGTGTCTGATCTCTACTCCTGCAAGAGTGCTCTGTGTGGATTTATTTTACTCTTCCAACTAGTTACGTGGTTCTTAAGTCCTTTAGGGTCTTTTTCTTTAGAACTTTAATCACATTTTAAACCAGTGGCAGCAATGTTTTCTTCACTGTGGGTTTTGGGGGACTGAGGGATGGTTCATTTTAGGACTAACCCATCACAGTAACTATAAACTGACATCTCACACTGAGCACACCCTTCGAAGGCAAGGCCTTTTGGCTCCCTGCAGGTGTTTCGTGGAACTGCCATCCTTCAAAAGAAGGATGAAATGTGTTCAAAAGACAGACACCTTCGGAGTGAGAGAGACAATCAGCACATGACTTCTCTCCTCGGTTCGGAAGGCCGGTCTGGAAGGAACGGATTGGGCTGTAGGACTGTTGTTCTGGTGTAGAAATATTCCTCAGTTTAAAAATAGGCTTGCAAAATGTAAAGCAAAAGTGCTACTGGCATCCAACAGATGGTAGCTGACATGTTTTCTAGCTGTCAGAAGTCTTTCAAAATTCTTCTGTTGCATATGCCAGAGTTTCACCTTTGTGCTGCCCAGCTGAAGGCAGAAATGACAACTCCAGGTGCAGGAACTCTATGGGTAAACAGAATTAGGATGAACCAACAGAAGAGGATTAGTAGATCTCATATTAGTATGTGCACCTCACAGCCTGTGATTGGGATATTCCATATTAAATTCACTTTCTATAATAATGTTTATTGCATCAAATCTTTAATTTTTGTCTCTAACCTGAGATAAGAAAGGAGTCACCCACAGCATCTACCTCAAGGACGTTTTCCTGACCGTGACACTGAATTGCAACATGGAAATATTTTCTGCCTGGACTCGTTATTTTGCCTCTGCTTTGAAGTGTCAGCTTTCAGTGAACTCTGCTAACGTTTTATTATTGCATGGGGGCTGAGGCAGAGAAGAGCAATTAAAGGGTTGACATCTTTGGTATTTTTTTAATAGTACATGTGTCAAAATGCATTTAACAAATCATGGTTGATGCAAAAGCCTAATTAACGCTAAAATGTAAGTAGAGTTCATTTCAGTTGGGAGCAACTGAGAATTTTAAAATGTATAATAACAAAAGTGCTTGCCTTATTTTAGATATAGGACCTAATTACAGCTTTTGCTTCTGAGAACTGACGTCTTAAAGCCTAAATGTTCCTTTCTGTTGTAGGATACAGCTGGACAAGAAAGATACAGGACCATCACTACAGCCTACTACCGAGGAGCCATGGGCTTTGTGCTCATGTATGATATCACCAGTGAAGACTCCTTCAATGCTGTGCAGGACTGGTAGGAAATACTGAAATACTGTTGCTAATGTTGGGTTTGTTTGGGTTTTGGCCAATTCTCTCGCCACGATTGTTTGTTGAGAACATGAGACATCCCACCTTTCCTCTTCACCTAAATAATTTGATTTCTAAATGTTCCTTAGAAAAAGTTCTACAGCTTCACTTTATTGAAAAGGCTGTAATTCAAATATTGTAGCATGCTATAGTATTTGTTACTTTTAAAACTTTCAATTTATTGTGAAGAAATTAGTCCTTTATGAGATTTCTGGTTTATGAGATTTCTGGCTATGCTGCTGAAAATACAGATTAACAGTGATTGTTCAAGTCACATCTCAGGAATTTGGGGAAAGGCTGTGTTTCTCCTCAGCAGTGCCCTGTGACTCCACTCAAATGTCTTACAAGCATTTCTGCTGGTTTCCTGGTTGCTCTGGCTCCTAGCATCTGGCTCAGCCTGGCTTTCTGTTGAACACTTATTCTGTATCCCCTAAGCCAGGCTGTAACTCAAAAGCTACAACAATGTGGTTTGTTGTTTCAAGTGATTTGTCTTTCCTCCAAAGCTGCCCAGTTTTTGTTCTCTCTGTTCACTGAAGCAGCTCTTCATGAAGGTCACATTCAAGATGCAGTCTCCACTTTCACTCCCCAATCCCAGTACCACAACACCAAATGAACTGCAGCCCCATCCTGAGCAGCCCTTCAGAAGCTTGTGGTTGAGGAGTACATTCTTTTCTTGTTAGAAACACAGACCCAAAGGTTTTGCCCAAACCAGTTTCATCCATCACGTTTTGCTCACCAAGCTCAGATGAAGCTTTTTCTGCAAGTGTCTGCACAGGGATGTTTTTCATAGGGGTGCAGACATGTGAGCTGGGGCAATATCTTTCACTATACTATAAATGTTTCCAGCTTGTTTCCCTGATGAAACAAGATCCATATGACCACACAATTCATCTACCTGTCTGTCTGTTGGTTCTGCTCTAGTAAGTTTTACTTACCAGTTTTAAGTTAGCCAAAAATTACCAGATCTCCGTATCTGAGCTGCTTCTATTTTAAAGTTTGCACAGGTGAAGTTTAACCTGAAGCTTTATATTGGAAGTAGTGTAAGGTCTATTCCATCAAAGGCACTGGTGTGAGAATAAGAACTGGGAAAGGTCAGCTCTGTCTGTTTGACTTCACGTCTTTCTGTGCCACAGGAGCTGCAGGAATATTTTTGCTAAGAGCACCTTGTCAGCCAAAGGACAGAGGTGAACCATCAGGGTGTTGTTCCTCTGTATGTCAGGAATCTTTCCAACCAGCTTTAAGGTCCTGAGCTCAAATGAGGTAGTGGGATGGATAAAAAGGACAATTTCCTTCCTTCCTGAAGCTTGTCCAGTGGAGAGATGAGGGCTCAGCCAAGCCAGCATCTCTGGGCCAGCAGAGTCCTCTAGTGGCTATTGCAGCTGGGAGATGGTTTTCCCCCAGTCTGCAAAATTGATACCTAAACTTCCAAAGGCACAAGAAATGGAGAAAAAAGCTTTTGCCTGGTGCTGGTGCTGCTCTGTTGGTGTCTGCCATTTTCTAGCAGGGCAAGTAGTATTTTTATTTTTTTTACTTTTTTTTCCCCCCCCACCATTCTGCATGATACACTTATGATTTAAAAAACTTATTACACTGGATATGGTCTTCAGTCAGGGACTGTACTCTTTATAGAAAATTAAGGTGTCTGCTACTTGAGCTTCTATATCTCCATCTCTGGTCCATTGGGATGTGACTGTTTTAACAGCCTCCTGATTGGACCTCATCTATCCACAAGGGAAATGAGAATATTCCTCCAGTCTGCCAAATGATGTCTTCCCTGGGAGATCTTTTACCCTCACTCTTCTTATGGGGAATCCTTAAGATTAATCCTTAATCTTATGGGATCCTCCTGAAGAGGATCCTGCTTTGCTTTGGGTCACTCAGACCTCTCCTAAACCAAGTACATGCACTTTCTCTCCTGAGTGAGAGGATCTTGGCTGTATATCAGGTATTTATACAAACTCTGTGAGTAGAATATGAATGCAAAGCAGAGTCTTTCCTTCATTCACATGAATCACCCCAGTTAATGATGGTGATCTTAAAACCACTGAGAAAGAAACAATTTAAATGCATTTGGGAATACCTGCAACATGACTTGTTCTCTTGTTCACTGGAAAATGCACAACATATTGTATGAGAAACCTTAAAATATGAAGCCTGAGTGATTTTCCTTACTGCAGTGTGGCAAGAGTTCAGTCAGGTTATTTTACCAGAAAAAATACAAATAGGCAAACACAGAGATTGGTTTTAACTAATATTTGAAAATAAGTAACTTTTTCCTTTGAATATATCTTTCCTGTAGGGTGAGTGAAAGGGTTAAATGAGCTTTCAGCTCAGTTTCTAGAATTTTTTTTAGTAGTCTTCTTTGATAGCTGTTATTTAATGTTGGGTTGATAGTTTTGTGTGTGGATAAATCAGTTGTTTATACCTCGTTTGAAACTGCAATGGAACTAAAATATACTCAGTACTTGACACAGTAAAGTAAATAGAAAACATTATGGAAGCTCTGCTCTGGACAATCTAGATAATTTCATAGAAGGGAAATAAAAATTGGTAAAATTTAACTTAGATACAAGGGACAGCTGGGTTCACAAATCATCAGCATTATTTATCTTTAACCCAAACTGAGTTGTTGATACCTTCATGTAACTGTAAACCTGAGACTATTTTTCTTCTAAGCACGAAACACAAAGTTTGTGCTTTATTGTTAATTTGGGGAATTCAGCACAAACAAGGCACAGCATTTTATTGTGTCACAGAAATATGTTTCTCCCAGTGTGCATATTAGGCTGCCCTGATAGTTGTTGAAACAGCTCCATCACACAAGCCTTGCTATTTATTCATTTATCTTTCCAAAAGCATCTGGAAATTTTCTGCCTTTCTTTCTGTATGGACATCAGGGTTTCTTTTGTATATTCTTCATAACTTTGTTGGTTGTTTTTTATTCCTACAAAGAATAAAGATTGGTGTTCTGTAGGAGGTTTTCCACTGATTTATACAAAACAAGGAGAAAGATGCATTTCTCTGGGAGATCCTTCATGCTGTTTGCTTCTTTTTCATTTTCTAAGTAATTCTGTTTAAATGGTTAAGATTTGGCAGTGTGTCCTCAGATGATGCCAGTGGCTGAAATGAATCCAGAGGCTGAACTGTGAGTCAGAAGAGAAGCCTGCTTTTAGTTGTTTTAAATTGAACCTTGACTTTATTTCTCTCTATTGCCTATGGAGGGAGACTGGGGAGATTTCATCTTCTGGGCTTTTGGCTGATTTCTGCAGTCACCCCCTTCTCTGATGAGCCTTGGGAAACCCCAGAGTACCACAAAAACTCATCATAGATTCATATTAGCTCTCACAGGGCTTGTCTACATGGAGACACTCAAAAGGGTGAGACTGGAGGAGCTAAAATTGGGATTAGAGTGAGTGCCTTTCCGGGGAGAATACGAAGTTTCATCGCGCACAGTCTTTGTTTATTTTTGCACGTTGCACTATGGGCTTGGGTGAGGTTCTCCAGGGCAGTCCAAGCAGGCAGCCTCTTCAAGGCAAGTTGCAGAGAGAAATGACCCTTTTTTCCCCAGTTATCTGTGGAGTAACATAGCTGGCTGCTTTCCATGGAAAAAAAGCAAGTGAGCAACTCAGACCAATTAAAAATTGTCATTAGTAGATCAGAGCTGGAGGCTGCTGCTAATTCAAAAGAGAAAGAATCAAGTGGTTTATTGTTAAGGCAGTTCAAGGAAACTTACACAGAAGTAAAAGTTTGAGTGGACTCCTGGCTCTCCTGGGAAGTGGCAGAATTGCCTGAAACTGTAGCATCCTGCCTGGAGTGGTGGTGAGCTGGGGCAAAGAGTGGGAAGGTGAGTTAGGGAGTGGAGGAGGATGAGGAGAGGAGTGTGGCTTCTGGCAGTGCAGCCTAATTACCCTTGGGGAGGAGGGAGCCTTCAAAGATAGAGCTGACTTGGTGAAGATAAATTAGGTCGTGTGGGTCTGAAAAGATGGATGAAAGTGAATGCTACTGAGCTAATAATGTTCTGCTGCTGGCTCTGGGACACCAAGGATGGTGGGAGAGGACTGGCCCCTCAGGATATGCCAAAAAAAGATTCTGTTTTGTCATGGAAAAACTCTAAAAAGGCTAAATGTGAGGTCAGAGTTCTGGGATCCACAGTGAGCTCCACTCCAGTTTCAGCACATGAGCCCCAGAAAGCTTTAGAGGCTCCAGGTTCTCCCGAGTGCTGCTGCCCAAGCTCCCATGCACTGCACCCCTGTGCCACTGAAGTTCGTGTTGGTCTGTCACTGCATCTGCTCTTTCCTGCCCTAGGTATCCTTTAGTCCTGCTGGGTTCAAGTATTAGCTCACAGAGCCTTGCTTTGGTCTTGTATCCTCACAATTTGGTAAATTTCTGTTTCTCCTTTGCAGTTGTTTCCATGTTTCTATGGGATTTTCAGTCTCCATGAAGTTTTCCTGTTTGAGCAAAGACAACTTGATGCTTCCATCTGTTCTCATGGTGTTCATAAAACTCTACAGCAAAATGTGCCGCAGAAAATGAGAGAATTATTGTTGTTCTGTCTTACATATGAAGTTGTAAATCCAGCATGAAGTGTGCATCTACTGTGTGGCTTTCTTTATGGGACAATATCCTTAAGAGCTGTAATAGATTGTTGTTCCTCTGACAGATGAGAGCTGAAGGAGAATAAGCTTTACAAAAAGCCTTTTTTGTCCCTGATCTTCAAAAACTACTTGATTCAGTTTTCTGTCTGGATCTTGTCATCTTCAAAACACTTGCAAAATCTTAACAAGAAACTTTATTGTCACACAAAGTTAAGGAGTGGTAAAATAGAACAGTAAGCCTGGTCAGTAAGCCTTACAGTAAGCTGTAAGCCTGTGTGTAAGACTGGTCATTTGTCCTTGAACCAACACAACCTGGGGATGTTGAAAGTGTCATTAATGGTACTTGTTTTCATGTTTTCTGTAGGATTGTATTTTGGCACAGCTGATGGAATGTAACAATCTCTTTTGACCTGCTGTAGGGCCACACAAATCAAGACTTACTCCTGGGACAATGCACAAGTGATCCTGGTTGGAAACAAATGTGACATGGAGGATGACAGGATTGTTCCCGTGGAGAAGGGGAAACATCTGGCAGATCAGCTGGGTACATGGAAAACTTTTCTTTCTACCTTTTTTCCTCTGCTTCATTATACTGTGTTCTTTTCAGTTTGTACAGTAATAAGTCCTTCCAGCAGTAATACTTCAATAATGGTCTCACAGCTCAGAAGTGTAATATATTCTAGGTTCATATTTTACTTGTTTTGTGCTCAGTAGGCCAATACTTGGTAGAATACTTGTAGTGTTGCTGTATTTTTGAAGGTGATGTCTAGAGGTGGAAGGAAGATAAAGTTTATCTGAAGAGAAAAGCTTTTAGTAGCTCAGCAGAATGAGAAGAGAAAAAGTTTTCATAAACATAATTCTGTCTCCGGGTCTCCAAGCACCATGTACTCATTGCAAATCAATGCAAACATTGATTTTTGTTGAAGCATTTTTTTTAAACTAAACAATAGAAGAGGAAGAAGTTTATATATCAGAACTGAAGAATTGAATAAAACTTATTTTGAAAATGTACTAGGCTTGTCTATCCAGGTAAGAAAATGACATTATGTTATTGATGTGAGATAGAAAAAGCAAAAGAGTTCCATTGAGAGGAAGCTGGGATTGCAATGAAAATTTTATAATGAAGAGCAAAGTAAACTCATACTACTTTATCATTTATTTATCACTTTTCATTATCTATTATAGCATATAAGATATTTTTAATATGAATTCAGGGCTCTGTATTAAAATTTAACTATACTGTTGTCTTCTGTTAAAGAATTCATAGTAACAAGTAAATCCTGTTAAAATTTCTTTCAGGTAACAGTGGAGACCCTTACTGTGAGCATAAATGTTTAGCTTGTAAGAGCAGAGATTCTCACCAGACCCAAAGAAATCACCATCATCCTCAATTTTTAAAATCCTGTGTTGTCTTCAATTCTTAAACAGTAATTGGAGGGTGCATAATAAACTGTTAAACTGGGGGTACTGGAGTTCCTGGACACACTGCATACGTTGGTGTAGTTTAAAGTGTGGCCTTGAAAGTGTAAATTCTACATATGGCCCTCACAGAGGGGTCCCATTCATGGCTGGAGCCTTGAGGCACTGCCATCATAAACAAATAACAACCAAATATCAAATTAGACCCATTGTTATTATTGTAGGAGTAAATCTTCACATGTAGGATTGGCAAAGCAAACAAAGATATGGCTAGTTTGCAAAATCAGTTGTGGGCTCTTTTTTACCCATCAGAATTTAATTTGGTTTTGAAAATATGAATGTGAATAAACTTGGTTCCTGGCTTGCAGACTCTCAGAAAGGTTGTGGATGCATGTGTGTCCACCTGTTTCACAGGAATAATTACACTGCTGGTAATTGAAATTTTGTCCAGACCAATGTAGCAGCAAATGGAGAGTTCTATTTCAACTCCCACTCCAATTTGGACTTCCAGTGGTTTTTTCTTCTCTCAAAATTCATCTGCTTGTTTCAATACAAGCTTGGCATCTAGAATCTGAATCCTTTACGTGTGGGACACTTCAAAAGACACAGACACACACACTCACATGGTTACCATAGCAACTGATTCCATCAATAGGAAACTGTTTTGTAGAAGAATCCCCAGTGCTGCCCTGACCTGGTGTTTGTCCAGCTCACCCTGGAGAAACCACCCCAGTGCAGAGCAGCCCAACAGCCTTTGGGAAGTGCTGTCCCAGCTCTGCTCTTCTGTCACCTCCCAAGTTCCAAAACACTCTTTTAAAAAGCGCTGGAAAACAGATCTGATTTTATCAGATGAGTTTTTCCTTATAATAACTATGCTAATGATACAGCATTGTATGAAATTATTTTGTTAGTTAGGTGGGAGGAATCTAATTGGCTGTTGACTGCTCAAAGTGCTAATGTTCATCATAATGATTCACATAAAGGTTATCCCTCGCCATATTTATCTAAATTTGCATAGTGACATTAACATCATTGAAATAGTTCCCTAATCAGATTAAGAAATTGTTATTAGCCTGAATGTGAACTGAACCAAAACAAATTGGTTTGGCAGAACCTAAGCCAAGGTTGGACTAACAGATATCTAAGTGCAGTTCTCTGATTTCCTGTGCTTTTTGTAGACATTTTTATTCATCATCAAAGCAGCAAGTGGGGCAGACAGAGCCCTCATCTGATGCAGGGCAGCCCTCCCTGTTTGCTAGAAAGGCAAACAGCACCATCACTTCACCCCTTGTCCCATGAATCCTTAAAAGGATGCAAATGGGGTGGACACCTACTTCTCCCACCCATGGAGGTGACTCAGCCTGCCAGACTAATCAGTTAAGACACATTTTCTCTTTGTCTGTGGCAGAATCAAAGGAAACTGATGCAATGCGGAATATCCCCAGAACGAAGCACAACAGAACGGAGCTTATTGCAAAGAATAAACTCTCCGTGGTGCCTCAGCTCTCGCTGCTGGCAGTTTAATAACCTGACAGAACAGAACAACAGCCTCGAGGCCCCTGGGGTGAGGGAGACAAGGAAATGCTTCACAGTTCAGGGCATTCCTGGTGCTGAGGCAGGGGCCGGGCTGGCTGTCAGAGGCTGCTTCTCCCCTAGCCCCGGGTGGCAGCGGGGAGCAGGAGGAGGAGCTGCTGCCATCCCCTCCTTGGTGTAACTCCAGCCTTGCTGGTCTGTTTTTTTTAATCAGAAAGGCTCAGTGTTTAAAGGGTCATGGAGCATTTTGCTTTTGAGAGCAGAAATTGGTCAGCAGAAGGAAAGCAACCCCGATCTTCCTTCTCGTTCTGGCCTCTGCTCTTGGCAGAGGGCAGCAGGGGTTGGTTGGTAGAGGCTGGCCCTTGGCAGGGCTGTGAGGAGCCCAGGGAGGCTCCCCACACCTTGCTGGTCACCAGCTGCAGCCCAGGGGACCTCCACTGATGAAAGGGGCAGAATTGATTCCCTTGCCCTGGGTTTACCCTCATCTGCAGATGTGCTTACCAGGGTAATGGGAAGGATCCACATATCCTTTTCACTCTTAACGAAGCTTGATAACTTTTAAAAATATTTCTGCTCACTATTCTGAGATCGTGGGAATCTACTGACTTCCAGGATTATCTGATGTCTTGTTTTCTTACGGTGAATCCTGAAAAAAAGGGTATTTTAAAAATCATCATGATCATCTATCTCTATTGATAATTTTTGTTCACTTTTTTCCCCAGGTTTTGACTATTTTGAAGCCAGTGCCAAAGAAAACATCAATGTGAGGCAGGTGTTTGAGCGTCTGGTGGATATAATCTGTGAAAAGATGTCGGAGAGCATAGAATCAGACAGTTCCAGGGGCACTTCTGGAAGGAGCATGAGGCTCACAGACAACCCCCCCCCTTCACAGCAGAACTGCTCGTGCTAGTGACCTTTCACACTGAGAAATGTCCTTCTCCCCTGATTAAATTTTATCTTTTCATTTGTGGTGGTGCATTATCATGTAGTCCAGAGGCAGAAGTGTCTGTTGTAGGAAACTGGTATGTTTGTATAATGTGCTGGAGTGTTAATATTATATATTTCCTCAGACAGTAATTTAATAATCTGAAAAAATATTGTAAGTGCACCTCGTGTGAATGTGAGTTACACTGAAGAATAATAATTGTGTAGTGGTGCAAATGTTATTTCTACAGAGAATGTTGCATTTTTTAATTATAAATTCCTCTATTGCAGAAAGAGTGTTTTTGTCAAGAACAGCAGGAAGCACAAAAGCTAATTAAAAGGGATCAGGTCTAAGAGAAGAAAGGGGAAAATCTCTTATAAAGCAAGAATATGCTTTTTTAAAAACATCAAACAAACAAAAGAATCAATCCCCAGATATTTTGAGACTCATTGCTGCCCTCCAGACATGGACCTCAGTTTGTCTGTAGGATGGAGCAGAGAGCAAAGCATTTCTGTCTGACAGTGTGAGGTCCTCCAGAGCGTGAAGAGGAAGGGTGTTGGATTTTGTGTCAAGTCTCTAAACAGGTGAAGAACACAGGGAGGAATCAAAGCTGCCAGGCTGGGGAGGAGGAGGAGGCCTTGCAGCCATCCCTGTATTTCCTTCCCTGTGCTTTGGCTGGTGCTGAGTGAAGAAGTAAGAGCCCTTCCAGGGGCTGCCCTTGCATCCAAACTTCTCCAGCACATCTTGCAGAGTGCTGGGGGTGTTGCTGTGTTCAGCACATTCCTGTCCCTAATCCTCTCTCCCCAGAATCTGACTGTCCTGCAGCCTGTCCCCTGTGTCCTGCAGTTTTACCTCTCCAGGTCTGGATCTTCTCTCATCAGCTGCTTGCTGCTGGATGTGCTGCAGGATGAAGGAAAAGGGGAGTTGGCTGCTGAATGCTTAGTTGGAGGCAAAAAACATGTAAGACGTGGAATAGCACTGTCTCAGAGAGATAAAAATATCAGAAGCCAAAATGTGAGTGTCGGCAGGTATTTGTGCCAATATTATTCGATTTTCTTTCTGCGTTTTGTTGTTGATTTATTTTTTTTAATCTTGTTCTAGATGGGTGTGTGGGGGGCCTAGATTTTCTGGGTTCAGATTCAACCACAAAGTATAATTTGAGAAAAGTAAGAGTGATTGATAAAACACAACTGCAAATGAAACATGGCAAAGACATCCTGATATTCTGTGAACTTTTTGTGGCATGCCTTGAAGGGAGGCAAAATTTTAAAACTAAGTGGATATGGAGAGAAGTTTGCTGTCATGAGGGGAAAATTCTGGAAAGTTTTATGGCTTTACCTTTGATCTGTTATCTCCTCTGACCGAGGGGAATCCTGATGTCAGGAATGGGAGCTGTGTGCCTGCCCACTGCCCTGTAATGTGCTGGATCATGACACCAGTGAGCGCTTTTGTAATTTCCTTCTGTTGTGTCTCAAAGTGTAATAGCTTTAAGAAGAAAAGCACAAAATTCTGGACAAAAATGCAACTCTGTTGGAGTGGTTTGAGCTCATTGTGCTAAAGGCTTGATCCCTCTGTTTGTTGCTTTTGGGAATCTCTACTGTGATGTGTTCTGGGTGTGTGTGATCTCGTCCTGAGAGTGTGATTTGTGCAGTGCTGGGACTGTGATTGTTGTATCTAAACCCCTGAAACTGCAAAATAAAGAGAAATGTACTCACTGGGTGTGGCCAGAGAGCTTGTGTCAGCTGCATTTCTTGTGTTAGGAATCCTACACGTATGTGAAGGAGAAATCTTTTTAGTGCTTTAAAAGTATGTCAAACTACATTCATCTTTCTTTGACAGGGTGATGATCTTTGAGCCCAGCAATCTGGAATCATTATTAGATTTAGAACAGTGAAGAGAAGGATTATTTGGCCAATAAATGCATAGTGTTGTGTTCTAACTGTAGAAGCAGGCTTTAGGGCAACTTGTATAACTAGCAATAAAAAAAATAATAAAAAAGCACATCAGATTATGAGCTGTGCAGGTATAACTTAGTACCTCAGTGCAAATCATGATTTGTCAGCTCAGCAGCTCCCTGATAAAAGAAAACGGATTCACCAGAAATGGAATTTCAATTATTTTCTTTCACTTTTTCCTTTTTTTCTTTCCCTACCTAAAAAGACCTTTCCCTTTCCTACCCAATACATAACTGAGTTTCGTTGTGTTCTGCTCAAGTCAGATTGGCTACTTTAAAGAATACAAGTGCATTCCAGGCCCTGCAAGCTAGGATGGGCAGAATTGTTTTTCACAGGATTAGCCAGCAAGTAGCTACATGGCAGTCTGAAGTAAAGAGCTGGGAATTCTATCCTGCCTGATATTACATATGTGGAGAAGCCTAATACTTTTTGCAGAAATCCTGCAGAATTTATTTCAAATAACGAATCAAGCCATCACAGGCAACTGATACATCTCTGCATCAATATATATCTTGTTTATCTCATCATCTTATGTTTGCTGTGAAGGAATACAGGGAAAGCTTTTTGCCTCGAATGGCGTGCAGCTGGTTTCAGTACCAGCAGTGAGTCAGGAGTAATTGTTACTTGTATTAACTTGTAAGGGGAATGGCAGAATGTGAGACACTGGTCTGTCAGGGCAAGGAAATAAACCTGTTTGCACTGAAGGCAAACTCGAAATTTGTGGAGTGGGCTTGCAGAGAGTCTCCCGTTTGACTAGCAGCGGCCCAGGATAGCTGTGTTAATAAAACAGCCTGGTTACAATGTAAAAAAGGGGTATTAGAGTGTGAGAAGAAAGAGGCGACAGCTCCTCACAAGCGTCTCTCTATGGCTTGTACAAAACAGCACCGAGCGTGCTGAGCTCAGCAAGAGCCAAAGCGAAACTCTGGGATTAGAGACGGGTCTTGGCTTCCATCTGGCGGAGAACTGAAGCACTGGAACACCAGGTGGACATCCAGGCGGAATGACCGCCCCTGTGGCTCAGGCTGGGCCCGATCCCGCGCCTCGCCTTGATTCAGCACCGGCCCCGCGGCCAACGCCGCCGGCAGCGCGGGGACCGCGGGCAGCGGAGCGGGGCACAGAGGCCGCGATGAACCCGCCACCCCGGCGGGGCCCTTGGGAAGCGCCGGGGATCCGAGACCAGAGCCAGAGCAGCGCTCCCGCTCCAGCGGCACTGGAGTGTGATGGGGGGAAAGGATATCCACGAACCGGAGAGCGCAGAGAGCTGCCGAAGGGGCCACGTAAAGAAGAAAGAGTGGTTGCTGTTCAGCAGCCACGGGCGCGGCCTCCGCGCTGCTCAGGACACACACAGCGCGTTCCGCCATGGCGGAACAGCGGCTCAGGGAATCCGGGGACCTGACATGCCCCCAGGGCTGATTAGCCCTTACAGCTTGAGCGACAGCCAGCCCGAACAATCGGCGAAGGAGCTGAGGGCAGCAGGCTGGCTTCCGCCAGCTGGCCGTAGGACCATTCCAAGGTGAGAGCAGGGGAGCACAGCTCAGACTGCGGGCGGGCATACTCACGGAATCGTGACTGCGCACAGAGAAGTCCCCGGAATCTGGATCTGCTCTTCCTCCTTCTCCTCATCCTTCTGATTTCCCCGCCGCTCCGCCCGATTCTTGACAGGGGCCACATTCCCCCCCGCACTGCACTCCCCCATCCATGGTTTCCCCAGCCGCTCACGCCGGCAGCCTAGTCTCCGCCAATGGGAGTGCCGCGTAGCCATGCGCATGCGCAGTCTCAGGGCCGCCCTCGCTTGGAGCGGGCGGGCGGCGGCGGCCGGGGGTCCCCGCGGGTGGGCCGTGGCCGGGGGCCGGCGGCCGGGACGGGCCGTTGTCCAGCCGCTGTGGAGCGCCGGCACCACCGCCATGCCCGGCAGGAACAAGGCGACGTGCGGCTACGGCAGCCCGGAGCTTGCGGTGGGACAGCAGGCCGCGGAGGGCGGCCGCGACGCCGTGGGCCGCTCGCCTCATGGGGACGAGGAGGAAGAGCGCGGAGCGGCCGGTCCCGAACACAACCTCGGTGACCCCGACATCGTCAAATCCCCCAGCGACCCCAAGCAGTACCGGTGAGGGCGGGAGGGCAGGTGCGGGACGGCCCGGCCGGTCGGTGCGGTGGGCCGGGGTCTGCCCGCCCGCTGTCCCGGCCCCTGCAGGGAGCCGGGGATGGAGCCGGGCTGGTCCCGGTGGTGGGGACAGTTGGGTGCTGGCTGTGACAAAAGGAGGCTGGCGATCCCGCGGGTGTGTTGGTGCTGAGGGTGGGCTGCCCGGTGTGTGTGCGGGCCCTGGCGGGAGGGTCGTGCCCAGGCTGGTCGGTGCTGGGTGTTCTCGGGGCGCGGCAACACCCCATTCAGCGTTAGTTTGCAGCCCTCGGCCCGGCAGCTCCTCTCCGAAAGCGTTAAATGCCAAGTGCGATTTAAGTATTTCAGAGCAGATCCCAACTTAAAACCAGTTACCCTTCGTGTTTTAGGTGAGCTTCTGAGTTTTAACACAAATGTATCTGTGAGTTGAGGCAAAATGCTTTTAGGCCACCATTTTGCTTGCGTGTTTATTTCAATATTTCTGACTAATACTAAGTTGAAAAAGATCAAGTTCTCTGAGCACAGCCCACAGCGTCTGTGGCCCAGACCCAGTGAGAGACTCGGATGAGAGCTCCAGCAGAGGTTGAGCTTGTTGGATGCTGTAAGGCAGTCTGTTCTTGAAGGGACACTCTGATAAATTCTCCCTGTAAGACAGAAGATTATCCAGCCCTTGTTAGAGCTGCTTTTTAAATTTTATCTTTACTTTTCACGGTGTCTAATCTGTGCAGCCAGTGGAGAATCTGCTGCCTGAGCCTGGAACTGAATTTTAGATTTGCAGTGGCATTGGCTGACGGCGAGATTCCCTGCTGGCTGCCTGGAGAGGTCTGTGCCCATTGGCTCAGGGAGAAGCTTGCTCCCTCCCTTCTTGCCCTACTTCCTTGCTGCTTCCTCTGGATCTCTGCCCGCCTCTCCTGATGGCATTCTTACTCATGCTACTTTGTGGCAGGCTTGTCCTCCTGCAAAGCTCACAGCTGGGGATGCTGTCAGCGTAAGGAACTCCTGCCTTTGCTGCCTGAAGCAGCACGCTGGTGGGTGAAGCTTGGGAAACCCATTGAAGGTTGTCACTACTGATTCTGAGGCTTGGGAGCCTCTGCATGTGAGAGTTGGAGAAGACTGTTTGCTTATAGCGTAAACTAATACCAAAATCTTGCAGAAATCCTGCTGTCCATTCTTAACAGATTTTTTTTAGTCGGGTGCAGAGAGTTGCATCCTTTCAGACTGATTTCCATGTGTCTGGAAGCAAAACTACACTGGACCTGTGTCCGTGTCCATGTCCAGGTGTGATGTCCCAAACCTCCTGAGGGAGTGTCCTGGCAGGTGATGTGATGATGCTGACACATTTTCCCCTCTTCACACTTCAGTGATGTGTGCTAATTACAACACTGCACCTCAGTCACAGTGGGCTTAGTGTCTGTGTCTGGCGACGTCAGTCTTAACTTCATGGAAAATGTCATGTTTTGCCTTCTCAAATAACCATAACAAAATTATTATTAATTAGAGCTGTAACTGTGTAGTTATATTTACCAAAAATGTGTATTTTACTTACATTCATCCATATATGGAATTTCGTGGTCTTCTATTTCTTGTAATTTGGGAAACTCAAGCATTTCTCTCAGTGTTTACCATGCACTGATAAGTATTTCAATATTAACTTCTAAACAATTGTCAAAGAAAAACTTTGTGTGAGAACAATCCTGTTTAAACTTATTCAGAAGGCTTAAGCAGTATTTTTAAGAATTTGAATTTTATTTTTTTCATTTGGCCTTACTTGCTGTATAGTCCTTCAGAAAAGCAATTGGACTGTGCTTGCTTCTGTTTCTACCTTATGCGGTTGCATTCTTTGTACTGTATTTTGCATACTAGTGGATATTAGTTACATTTGTCCTTTTCCATTGGGCTGAAACATGGAAAAAGTAAAGAACACCAATGTCAGTGGCGCCTCTGCTCTGTATAACCTAAGCTGTTTAAATCATCCTGGAGTGAAATCTGAGAGCCTCCAACAGAGCCGTGGTTGAGCCGTGTCCTTGCTGCTGGCTGCTTTCTGTCCTGTGTGCTACACCCACGAGCCTCCAGATGAGCAATGTAAAATTAGTATAATCTGCTCCATTAGCTTAATGAGGCTGTGTGGAAAGGATCAACCAGAGCTGCTGGATGTACCTGACTGAACAGCTTTACGGCACATTGTTCCTCGGGAAGAATAAACCCCGTTCTCTCCTCTGCTTTCCACCAGTGCCTGCTGCTCCCTGCGAGGCTGGGGTTCTCCAGGAGCTCTGCAAACCTGCAGAGCAGAGTTGTGTGTGGAGGAGAAGGAGGTGCTGGAAGGTGCTGTCTGGGCCTTTGGCTCTCAGGTGCCCAGGGGCTGGAGCACCCACGCGTGCAGTGTGTGTTTTAGGACATTCAGAAGTGCCTCATCTGTGTATGGGGCACATGTACCTGGTGGGAATGGTTAGCAAACAGGCTTTCAGGATGCGGGAGGATTAACTTTGTTCAGACATTCCAGCGCTGTCTGTGCCTCCTGCAGTTCGTCAGAGCATCCCTGCAGGTGACACGCTGTGTGCTGTAGTTGGAATGAGTCAAAACGCACTTGTGCTTTTGATTGGAGCAAATTTGTCCTGCTCAGCAGTCTTGCAGCAAGGAAACAGGGTGTGTTCATGATCACAAAAACCAGGCCCACAGTAAGTGCTGTCACTTCCCCTTGGGTGACTGGTCATGAGTCATCTCCTTAACACAACTCTCAGACATTTGTTCATTGGCTTTCTTCATAGACTTGATAGTCCAAGAGCTGTGTCCACATTGCAAGGTTCTGAGCTGGTATAAACTCGGGTTGGAGTAGGTGACCTCTAAAGACCCCTTTTAACAAAGACTGTCCTGTGGTTCTGTGCTCTGTAACTCAGATTTTTCTGGGAGCGTGGGATGTGACCACGGGTTTGTTTTATTCTAGCTTGCTTTGTTTTGTGTGTTTTTGCTGGGTCAGATACCACAGGTCTCTATCACAGTGGTTCATAGGGTGGATGAAGTATTTTCTGGACCCAGCATTCCTTCTGTTCTGCTGCTGGTGTATTAGCCAGTGCAAGCTCCTGGCAGGGATGCTCTGGCTAATTTGACAAATTGTGACTCTGTTCCAGGTTTGATGGTAAATGAGTACTGATGAGGGCTCATTGGTGCTTGCAGTCCTCAGAGGGAAAAGTTGTAGAAGGGTGTTGCACAGGGGGCTTGTGGGGTTATATTAATATATATACACACATGTTTAAAAACCTCTGTGCATGTGTAAACAAACACAGAGGACTGTTTATTGCTTCTTGATAGGAGTCCAGCCAATTCCCTGTGACTGGTTCTGTGGAGCCTGCAGAGGAGTTCTCTCCTTTCCAGTGCTTGCCTGCTACATCTGCAGACCCCATTTATTAGAAACCATTGATGAAAACAAATCAAATCAAATCAAACGCTCTGGGGCCTACTTAGAAGGAAAGACTAAGATCTCCATTCTGTCACATCATATCTATTTCCAAGAGCCTGACAAGCCTAAAAGATGATTGAAGTTTGAGTTTGCCTGTTCTGAGTGCATGGAGTGAGTGCTAATAGCTTAAATATTTCACAAAGAGAGGAATAAAAGCCAAAATCAGTGAGCTTGACCTTATGGGGAGAAGGGCTTCTGCTACTTCTGTCCTGAACTGCTTCTTATTCCTAGAGCTGTTGAATAGCAGAGGAATTCTGAATAGCAGAGGTTTTACTTTCCTGCTATAAAACTGCTCAGGCTTGCCTACCGTTAGATTTTCATTAGGAAATCGCTCTCAAACTATTAGAGGAAATAATGAAATTTTTGCAATTCTGAAAATTCAGACTTGGGAAATGAACGTATTCATTGCATAATTACTCTTTCAGGTATATCAAACTGCAGAATGGCTTATGTGCACTTTTGATTTCGGATTTGAATTACTTGGACGGTGCCCCAACATCTTCAGAGGAGGAAGAGGATAATGATGGTGATTCTGAAGAGGGCAGTGATGAATATGATGACTCTGGAGCTGAGATTGAAGATGGTAGAGAAGGTGATGATGATGAGTGTGATGAGGGGGATGAGAGTGAGGACAGTGATGGAGATAATGAGGATTTCAATGATTCTGATGACAGTGAATTAGAAGAGCTGGCTGAAAAGGAAGAGACAAGAAAGAGAGGTTGTTCGGAAAAGCAGGTATGTACATAAAGCTCTAGGGTGCAAAAATACATAGTGAGCTTTCTCGAGGTCTGAAACCTTGTGATTAGGCGTTCAGATGAGACCTTTTTATTGTGCCTGTCCCAACTGATTAATCTTGTACTTCTGTCATTTTCCTGAAGTGTTTCTTGAAGCAGCTTTTACTGAAAATGTTGTATTTTCTCTAGTCTGCAGCAGCCCTCTGTGTTGCTGTTGGCAGCTTCTCTGATCCTGAAGATCTGCCTGGATTAGCACACTTCCTGGAACACAGTATGTATCTGCTCCTATTTCATCTTCTCCAGCTTCAGTGCAGAATGGGTGCTATGTAGTCCTGCATTTCTGAATATTTAGTATCATTTCCTAATTTGGCTGTTTGAGGATTTATTTCCATGAGCTTGTGATTTTATCCAAATATTGACTTAGTAAGGAGTTTTTAATATGGAAGAAGGTGTCTCATACATTTTGCCAAGCTGTGCATTAGCTTGTGTCAACTTTATTTATTGCCCATTAAATTGAGGGGAATTATGTTACCTGTGGCTTTATCGACCAGGTTGGAGCTACATACCTTTGTCTTCTGGTAAAGGGTGATGAATTAGTAATGTGGACACAGAAACCACGTGAAGTTTCTGACCAGAAGTGTCTCAAAATACTGTTCTTGCCTGCTTGAGGCCAGGCCTGCCTGGGAGGGCACTGTCAGAGCAAACTGCAGCAGGTTCTGGGCAGATCACCCGAGCTGCTGGTGTTCAGTAACTTCCTCTGCCTGTGAGCTGCGGGTCAGTCCTAGAGGGGCTGCAGTCAGGATTAACAGGTTAATGTCATCTTGGCACTGTTGGTGATTGTTTGCTGCAGTGGTGTTTATGGGCAGTTTGAAGTACCCAGATGAGAACGGGTTTGATGCGTTCCTGAAGAAACACGGGGGCGGGGACAACGCCTCGACGGACTGTGAGAGGACAGTGTTCCAGTTTGATGTGCAGAGGAAGTACTTCAAAGAAGCCCTGGATAGGTAATTTTGTGTGAAGGGTGATTAGGTGTTAATTAATGTCTGTGTGTGCCTCAGGAGCTTGGGTGTAGTTGTCCAGTTCTTCATTTTGGGGTGATCAAAGCTGTTGCTGAACTTTCATAGCTATCTGCACTACAGCAGTGATACTGAATATAGGAAAATGCTGTTTTCCCTTGGGATATGTTGCTGGGTTATTTTTGTTTTTGTTTTGTTGTTTTTGTTTTTGTTTTTTTCTGTGGGATTATGTAGGACCCGTGTTTAAGTCTTAACACATGCAGCTCTTTGATTGTTTTGGCAGTCTTAAACTGGTAGCATTGATGACAGGAGAAATGTTATGCAATGTGACAACTGATCAGAGGGGAAGTGCTCCCAGAATCCCAGTGACTCATCCTTTGAAATATCTGTCCTGGTAGAGTTACTGTTTTTTTCTAAATTGTTGTTAGTTTTTTTCAGGCAGCCTTCAAAGTTACAGTACAATGTGTGTCTCAGAAGAAAACATTTAACCCAGTGCAGGTTATTCACTGCTGAATGTATCTTTTGCCAGAAAGTGCTTAACTTGCTCTTCTGTGCTGTTGGAACAAGAGAGCTCCACTGGTTGGCATGGTTTCCTTTACTGAGAGGAATTTCTCACTCATAGGGGCATAGCTGAATATTCCTGGTGCCATAAAGTATCTCAGGAGGAGAATAGGCTCCACTGCAAATTTACTTTGACACAAGGGCAAGCGTTTGCACATTTTTCCAAGTATAACCTGAATTTTACTTTACTAGGCCAATTTCAGCTTCCATTTACAGATTAATCCAGCTTTTTTAGATGTTTTGGAAGTGCTAAAGAATCAAAAAAACTGTAATTGCAGTTTGTCACAACAGCTGCTTAGTGCAGAGGAAAACAGAAATTAGGAGTTCTGTAGAACAATTTCTCTTACAAAGGAGGTAAATGAGTGCTGAGGGTGAATTCTGCTCATTCAAGCACGGGTGGATCTGAAGGAATGGAAAGACATCACCTTTCAGTTGTCCTCAGTGTAATGGGTCTTCTGGCCATAGAACTCCATCAGGGATATATTACTTTTTACCTTTTATTGCTCTTGAACTTTTGCTTCAGCCAGTTCCGTTTTTCATTAAAAAAACCTCAGCAAATAGAACTATTAGATTCTCCTCAGCCTTCTGCAGAGTCTCCATGCACTGCCAATCTGTCCCTTTCCAGTGCTCTGCTCTCTGTGGATACAGAAGAAATTTATTTGGATGACAATGCTGACTTTTATGGTAGATAATAAAATTGTAATGGATATAGAAACTTGTATTTCATGACAATTTGTTTCCTGAGGTTAGGAAGAAACTTCCCCGAATGTTGTTCCTGAGGAACAACTGGGGATTTCCTCTGGAGCATCTGACACTGGTCCCCGTTAGCTCCAGATTCCAGACTCGGTGGATCACTTGTCTCCTCTGGTGTGATCATTCTTAGGATGTAATGCAGATAGTCCTGCACCCTTTAGTGCCATATCCTACTGCATCCAACCAATTCAGTCCCACTCTGGAGCTGGGAAGGCCTGCCCTTTGCTTTCTGGTGGCTTTCATCTTTCTTCTAGACATTCTAGTCAAGAATTACATGGCTTGTAGTAAGTCAACCGACTTTGCAAACCAAAATAGTAGATGTTGGATTTAATTACTGGGTTTTTGCCCTAGTTTAAAAGACACTGAAGTGAAGAATATGAATTTTTCTGTTCATAGGTGGGCACAGTTCTTTATTCACCCATTAATGATCAGGGATGCAATAGATCGAGAAGTGGAGGCTGTAGACAGTGGTAAGTAAGAGAATCTTTTCCTGCGTTTTTAGCCCATCTTCTTAAAACAAAACCTACTTTGTAAACACTGTTCATTGGCTTCTGTGCTGAACTCCCCTTCTGAGCACTTCAGTCAACTTCACGTAACTTACCAGAGAGATTAAACTGTTGAATTGAAACTTTGTGGCTGTTGGATATCTGTGGCTTTTAGAGGAAGAAAGACTGGATGTAGTGCCAGCACTGCGAGAGTTTACCCTGACATTTTCATTAATGAGAAATTAATAATCTGAAGTGGTTTGGCAGTAACTGGCAGGGCAGTTTCATGAGCATGGAGATGTTCTGCCGTGAACAAAATGCCTTTAGCTCCAGCACAGCCCCAGAGCTCTCTCCAGCCCTTTGCAGAGTTAATACAATAAGCTGAGGTGATTTTACTTGTCTCCTTATTCTAACACCTGAATGACTAAAAAGTCAGTTCCCAGAAGGAAATTAAACCAGGCACAGAAGTGAGTGGAGTGTTGATTTTCTAATACGAGATGGATCTGCCTCTAAAATGTCACTGATATAGGAAAAAAAGGTTATTAGCAGATAGCCCAACTGGGTCAAATATTTATTCCAAGTAATTTTCTTTATCTGTCTTCTGGCAAGGAAAAGTGGGCGAGTTGATCTTTGAATTTAGATTAAGGTCAGTGTAAACCGGGACCTGCCTTGGAGTTAAGGTGTGGTTCTTCAACAGCTTCAGCCATTTTACACCTCGGTGGTGCAGAGCCAGTCCTTGCCTTGCAGTGACACTGTGGTAATGTGCTGCCCAGGAAATGGTGTCAGCTTGCTGGACTGGCTGCAGGAGAACCCAGCCAGAGGAATTAGTTCACAGCTCTGCTCTAGATGTTTGTTATTGCCAGTAAAACAGGAACAGGAAAATGAAGTTCAGGAGGGTAAATTGATTTTGGCAGAGCCCCATATTTAGATTAGTGTGAAGTGGTTGTAAAACTGTGTTTTTAGAAACTTATCTTGCTTACCTTTCAACTTCTTGTTTCATTATTAGGCTAGAGGTTGTTCTGTGTGATATATGGTAGAAACAGGTTTGTAATTGTTCCCTGGCTCTTACTTCGGAGCCTGGTCATGTCTAATATTGATGGCCTTTTGTCCCCATTGTACTTAACATATTCAGAGCATCCAGACAGGACAAGTTAGTGCTTTAGGTGCTTTTCTTTCTTAACCCTTTCTTTACCTCTCAGCAATGAGCTACATTTTTCCTCTTATATTCATTACTGCCAGCCAGCCCTCTTTCTTATTTCACTGCTTCATTCATAATTTAAAAGAAATTCCAGGCTGCATCTGTGTGGTGTGTCTCCTTTTCAGGGTGGCTGGGATTTGTGCTTTGTTTTGTGGGAACATGATGTCAAACTTGATGCATTCCACTGCAAATTCTTATAATTAACAGAGTACCAGCTAGCAAGGCCCTCTGATGCAAACAGAAAAGAGATGTTATTTGGGAGTCTTGCCAGGCCTGGACATCCTATGAAGAAATTTTTTTGGGGTAAGTCCTGAATTTTTGTTTTAAAATGGTAATGATACTTTTAACTTTTAACCACTTAGAAGTTTGAGTGGTTAGATGCACTAACATGAAATATCATATCACAGCAACCATTAAACTTGCTCAGAAGAGTTCAAGCAATTATCCATTTTACAGGAAAATGGTTGGGAGTAAAAGCAGCTGTCTCCTTTTCAAGATACTTTTCTTTCTGGTACTTCTTTTTGCTGACGTTATAGCTGGGTTGCCCAAGGTGTATAATTATGAAACTTTCTCTTAACACAGAGGTGGTGCCCTCTGAGTCATCTCTATCTCGCATAAGCTTGGGTTTTTCTGCTATTAGAATTTCCTGGAAAAGTAAATTATTTCTACTTGTATGTCTAAGGAGGCTTTTCAAAGTAAATAATTTGCTGTTGAACTTCCATGAGTTAGCCCTTCACAGCCATGTAAGGGACGCAGAATGGAATTTTGTCCTTCTCTTGGCCAATCCAGTGCTCACTCCCCCACCCTCATGGTGCTGGTGAGAGTGTAAACAGCAGTGTGATTGATGGGTGTTAGAGTTCCCAGCTTTGAACTGTAGCTTGTTTTTATAAATTTCTGTGGTGACATACTGAACTTTACATTTCCTCCTCTTTTTCCCCTCTGCTGTTCTGCAAGTTCCATTGGTGAGGGAATAGGTGGCAACACACAGTGAGCTGTGCAGCCTGTGGGAGCTGTGATAATGCAGGAGGACTCTGGCCTTCCTCATCATAAAAATATCAGCTGTCCTTTAGATTAGAACCAGAAATCAGAAAATACCCAGTTTCACTTAACACTCCTTTCACTCCAGATTTCTATTAGGTATTTTTAATGTGCTTTACCATGGTTGGACCTAGGGGGGAAAGTGAATTCTCACTAAGTCTGGTCTTGCACTGTGTGGATCACTAACCCTGCCTCCCCTTTGCTGTTTGCAGGTAATGCAGACACACTAAAGCACGAGCCCAAACTGAACAACATCGACACCTACACCCGGCTGAGGGAGTTCTGGCAGCGCCACTACTCTGCTCACTACATGACTTTGGTTGTCCAGTCCAAAGGTAACATCAGTTGCTCCTTAAAAACAGCCTCCCTGCTGCTGGTGGTGCTTTTGGAACCAGTCCAGCTGTAGCCCCAGCCAGTCTAGTGGCTTGTCCAGCCCTGCAGAGGGTATTTATATGTAAATTTTAGCCTGGTTTCCAAATGAAACAAGACCTGAGCAATTGTGCTGTGTTACTGTCATCCTGCCACTTGTTGCGAAACCTTTTGAAGCTGTTGAATGGGTTCCATATTAACACAGAAGGGAAAAAATCTCAAAGATGACATTTCAGAAATAATCTTGTAGCAATGAAGAGTCAAACCCCTTAAATGAATTATTGCTGCTGATTTCTCTGCCATCAACAGTGTAACTCCTCAGCAAGTGATGGGGAGACTGAGACTGAATTTCCCAGTTGTCTTCGTTGTTTAGGAGGAGTATAGGTTCTCTTTTTTCCCCCATAGCTTGAAAACTTCTGTGTAAATGGATTTGAATTTTATTTCAGTGGAGAACTGCAGACCTATGGGTCATTTCTGCTGAGAATAGAGGAAACACATTTGTCAGAAGTTATTCAAGTTAGGTTTGTGTTTAGAGAGGAATTTTGTTGAATGCAGAAGCTGATTGCAATTCCCATCTCTAAAATGGAAATGGTAATAATAGAGGCATTCTTTCTTTTCTTCTCCTTTGCTTTTAATTTTGGCCTAGACAGTAAACTGCTTAGGGTGCTGAATGCCTCTTGAATAGTCATTAAGACAGTGATTGGTTGTCATATTTTCTGTGGTGGCTGGGGAGAAAATGGTGGTAACTGATAACCAGCCAGGTCAATTTTGTATTTCCTTCTCTGTTAAAACAAACCCAACAGCAAATTCTCCCCCTGCCCCATCCAGCCCTTTTCATTGCTGTTGTTTACATATGCAGCATTGCTTTTGGAGTTCAGAATGATTGCTTAAACAAGCGGAATTTTTATTTTAAAAACCTTCTGGTTTGTGACTCATTTCCCTCAGAAAAGAGGATGGGGAGAAGGAATCCTTAGGACTGCAGGACTGTATTTGAGGGGGAAAACTCCTGTGTACAATCTGGAGAGCTGTGGAATGAATTGCAAGTACTGATGATTTTGTACATCCCTAGGACAGTAATTCCTTCTCCCAGTCACTCCAGACACTGCTGAACTTTAAATCCCAGTTGTGTCAGCCTGGATTTGAACACTCTACAAACCCAGAGCTGTGACCACGGGTACAGCTCAACAAATGCTAAGAATTGGCTCAAACCAACAGCTTTGATGTTTGTAATTTAGAACTTTGCAGTTTTCAAGTGCACTGACTTGCAGCCTCTTTGAAATAACTGAACTGGTGAGATAAGGTAACTTGTCTTAGATCTTCAGGAAATTGCATTTCTGTCTTTCTTCTCTCTTTTTTAGAAACGCTGGATACATTGGAAAAGTG
The DNA here is from genome assembly GCF_029207755.1 of Chamaea fasciata. Classification (NCBI taxonomy): domain Eukaryota; kingdom Metazoa; phylum Chordata; class Aves; order Passeriformes; family Sylviidae; genus Chamaea; species Chamaea fasciata. The sequence goes on along the minus strand of NW_027094095.1, from coordinate 26,821,722 downwards.
GGTGACAGAAATCTTCTCTGAGATCCCAAATAAGTAAGATTCGTTTGATGCATAAAGACATTGAAGATGATAAAATTATCTCTTCTTAAAATGACTTTACAAAAAATCCCTTACTGGAGAAACAAAGAAAATTTCCATTTGTTAATTAACATTCTTATCTGGGAGAAAAAAAAAAAAAGGCAACTTTTTAAATGAAAGTCCACTGTTAATTGTTCCAGGAAGACTTTGTTTCTGCTTAACAATTATTGGGTGTGAGCTGTGTGGTGCTAGCTTGAAACAGTGTTTGTTTAAATGTGCTGATGCCTTTACTTAATGGTGTCATTGAAACCTAGATTATCATTTCACATTGCTTATCTTTGCTTTGTGTCAAAAATAATTAGAAGCAGAATTAGTTAACGCTGTATCTAGAATTTAAGTGTCATCCTTAGGGTGGCAATAGTTTTGAAATTTTTCTTTTTTTTAATGGTTCACTCCAGTATGTCCTTTAAAAAGGAAGTTCTGCAAAAGCTTTGCTAACTTGTAAAGCATTTGATTTCCCTTTTGCAAGATGTTTGTTTCTGTGGTGATTGGAAATACTCTTGTGAGAGCCTAAAGCCATTCAGAGACATTTGTCTGTCCTGGCCACCCCCCTGCTCATCCCTCCTGCCCCACAAGACAATCCATCAGGATTCTTTGGGTCCAGGGTGAACTCAGGGTGTTGTTTACTGTTCCTGGCTGTACAGAAGCAAGTCTGGTGCTGTTACTGCCTTGTTCAGAAGGAAGGGGAGGTGTTGGGGTGGTATCACATCTGATTAATTGCTCACTTGTGTGGGCAGGCTGCCTCCCAGGCCGCCTCCCTGGGGCTGGGGGTTGCTGGGCTGCACCCTTGGAGCCTTGCCAGGTCTCTGGTGTCCTGCAGAGTTCTGGTCCTGATGCCTTTGAATATCTCAGTGTAGCCTTGAACCCCTGCCAGTAACATCACACTTCCATTTTGCTTTTAAGTGGTTTACCCAAACCCAGCTTTGGCCATCTGACTCAGCCTTTTGACACACCAGAGTTTCACAAGCTTTACAGAGGTAAGTGAAGTGGATTTAAATGTTTTGAATATCTGAATACTGAAAGAAATTTTCTCTGAGTGATCCAGATACTTTGTAGAGTAATTGTGTGTGATTTTAAATGGGTTTTAACTATTCTTTTTGCATTATGTAAGGTCTCTTATCTCTGTCTTGTCATGTATATTTATAATTAATCAATTTATTTGCATCCAGTTGTTCCAATCAGGAAAGTTCATTCATTGACCATCACTTGGGCACTTCCCCCACAAGAACAGTATTACAGGTACATTGTGCTACATTTTACTTCTACCATGTTTATGCTGTGAATAATTTATTGACTTTCACAACAAACCAAAGAATCTCATTTGCTTGTCTAACAGATTACTTTGGTTCAGCTAGGGGGGCATTTTAAAAATGAATTAAGCTGCTGCAGACAAGGTTCCCTTTCCTCACTGACTCAGATCAGTCATTATGTTCTGAGCTCCCACACTTTCAGCTTATTATCTTAATTCTGCCTGAAAATGCAAAACTTGCCCTGAAGAAAAGACAGTGCATATTTTAGTCATTAGCCCCGTGATTTGAATTCTTTCTGTGAAATGTGTTCCCTCCTGGCATCTAATCTCCTCCAAACTTTCTCTTAGGGTGAAGCCTCTTCATTATATTTCCTGGCTGGTGGGACATGAAGGCAAAGGCAGTGTTCTTTCTTTCCTTAGGAAAAAGTATGTGGTTTTTAAGCGTGGTTATTAAATGCTTTGATCTCGTTCAAATACAGATAAAGTCTATTTTGTGTATTTATATTTTCTGTAGATGGAAAAGCAGGCCAAGCCTCCCTTTTTGTATCAGTGTTTTGTAGTGATAATCTGTAAGGTGATGATAAACCCAAGTAAGAAATTAATGGGCTTTTTGTCTGTGATTCATGGATCAGCAGTATCTCTGACTGATCTTTGAGATCTCCAAAAGGTTACTTAGCTTTTTCACTGTTTTTCTTGAATTCTGTATCCTGAGGTCACATCCTTAAACTGGAAAAGCTTTGTGGAAACTGTAAAGGGATTGAAAGCCTCTGAAGTAAAGATGCACTGTGATGTACTGCTTGTAGCTAAGATCAAACAAAGCTGAAATGATTAATTAATAAGTATGTTTCGCTCTTCCATAGGTTTTGGGCCCTTGCATTGTATGGAGGAAATGGAGAGACAGGATTTGAACAGAACTCCACTTACTCCATCTTCAGCATTTCTGTGACTTTGACTGATGAAGGTTACAAGCATTTCTACGAGGTGTGGTGTCATACACAAAAAGCTTGTTTGTTTTTCCTGCTGTTTCCCTAATGTCTGGAAAACTGAGTCTGTTCCTTTCTGTCTGCAGGTGGCCCACGTGGTGTTTCAGTACCTGAAGATGCTGCAGAAAAGGGGGCCAGATCAAAGGCAAGTGTTTGCCACTCCAGCAGATATTTGTGGTGGTGTCCTCCTCCATTATCCTGTTATTTGTGGTGTTTGCACTTCTTGTGGAGTTCCTGGAGCATAAACAGGGAGTCACAAGTAAAGCTTGTCTGCGTGGAAAACAAAAAAAGCTTTCCGTGTGGAAAGCATGTCAGTTTAAAAAATTTCAAAAAGAAATTTTCTAAATGTTCATGCTTATTTCTTGGTGGTTTTAGTTTCACTTTTTGTGATGTATGAGTCCTTCAGTTTAGTAAGCTGAACTAGTGTAGAGGTCAGGTGCAGTTTTGTGTTCATTTTAAACAAATTTGATGAGCCAGGTCTGTGGAAGTCAGGACTGGGTGTTCTGGTGTTAGCCTTTATATTAATTTGATATCAGATTTCGACTCTTAGTTAACTCCCTTTCTGTTTGGAAAGTAGAAGAACTTTCTGCCAGTTCTGAGAAATGCCATTTTGGGGAGTGCATTTAATACTGGCTTCTGTGTCTTGGACCTGAATGAATCACTGAGCTCACCACTGATGCCTTTCCTAGAAGGCTCTTTTTTTAAGATTCTTGCTGAATGTTGCGGAATAATGGAGAAAATCCACTTTTATTATCTTCTTCCTCCTTTGCAGAATATGGGAAGAAATACAAAAGATTGAAGCTAATGAATTTCACTACCAGGAACAGGTATTTATCCACTGTTCTGACCTAGGTAAACCATAAAAAGTATTATTTTTTTCATTTTGAAACACATTTTCAAAGTTCTATTTGAGAAGAACTACATTGTGCACCTATTAAGGCTGTATTTGGCTGGAAGGAGATGTATTCTAGGCAGAGAAATACTGAGAATTTTCCCTAACAGAATTTAATGTTGATTTTTCCTTCCTTACCTGCTAGGTAGGCTCTTTTTCAGTTTAGACTTTCTTACTCCTTACCACATTTAGCCATGTTCTGTTTCTTACTAAGTAACTTGATTTCTTTCTTTGAATGGCACTGAAATTTCCTTTTGGGAAAACAGATCCATCCATCCAAATACTGCCTACAGCAGGAACATAGATTTGTGTGTGCTTTTGAGACAGGCTTGTGAATGCCAGGGGCAGAACAGTGACTTGGTCATGGCACCCCAGTTTTCTGCTGGGTGGCTGGAGCTGTGCTAAGGAATGATGGTCTCAGAGGCAGGGCTTGGCATAAATGGTTACAGGGTGCCCAGGAGAGGTTGAATGTTTCCTCAGGTGTTTGGTGTCTTAAGAAATCCCTGTGCATGTTTCCCAGTACATTTACAAGGCGCACTCAGGTCTTTTCCAGGTGTACTGTGCTCTCTGTGTGGCCCAGAGTCTGGATAGCCTGATGCTGCCTGGTGCAAACACCCCAAAAGCACTTAGCAAGAAGCTGAGCAGCCTGGTCCTCTTTTACCCTGCTAAAAGGCAACGTGTATTTCATGTTCAAACAGGAGAACCTCCTCCTGCTCACCCCGCACATCATGGCAGGGAGCTGGGAAAGGAGCAGAGCCAGAGGTGCTCGTGCAGCAGCAGCAGTTCCATGCCTTGTACCTTCCAGGTCACTTTAAATCTTGAATTGTTGCAGGAGTTTGTGTCCCCTGGAGGCAAGGAGTGCGTTCTGCTGGGTCTTCAACTTAGTAGATTCCATGACTGTGAACTGCATAAATTTTCTTCTGCAGAGATGATGTGTGTGAAATTGCAGGATTTTCAGAGGAGACTGAACATTAGATATAGTTATGAAATATATTTAATTTAATAACTGAAGCGAAATGCTGTAACAAGCACAGCATCCAACTCATGCTCAACATACCTGACTAGTCAAGCTCTTCTCAGAACAGAAAATTGATGTATTGGGTTTCTAGTTACGTGACAAATAGCCTTATTTCTTTGCTTGCAGACAGATCCAGTTGACTATGTGGAAAACCTTTGTGAGAACATGCAGTTGTTTCAGAAGGAAGATTTTCTGACAGGAGACCAGCTCCTGTTTGAATACAAGCCCGAGGTAAATGTTCTTTGAACTCTGATTATATGTTTTGATGTCAGGAGAACATGTGCATACTGTGTCATACAGGCATGTGTGTAGGCATTTGTAATTAAACATAATGCGGGCGCAGGTTTTGTGTTAATTGAAACACTTGTATTCAGAAAGCAAATCTGTTTTGTAAGCTTGTTATGTCTTGTTCTTCCTACATTCCAACTGAGAAGTCTTTGCTGGCTCAGGCAGAGCTGCATTTGAACTGAGATTTTGTCTGGAACTTGTAGATCATTGCTGATGCCCTGAACCAGCTGAGCCCTCAGAGAGCCAACCTGGTTTTGCTGTCTGCTGCCAACGAAGGCCAGTGTCACCTCAAAGAGAAGTGGTTTGGGACTCAGTACAGCATGGAAGGTAAAACAGCAGCTGGAGCTGAGAAGGCCTGATTCCTGCATTAGTTGAAGTGAAAGGGTGACAACACAAAACACAAGTGCATGGAAGCGGGGAAATGAATCCCCAGTGCTTTATTGGGCTCACCATTAGTGTCTGTGCCAGTCAGTCCCCAGCCCTGCAGTTCCTTTGGGAGGTCCCAGTGAGCTCCACTTGGCTGCCATTCAGGGGAAAGAACACCAACAATGCAGCACAGGGTGTAGGGGAGCTGGGTACTAAGGCAGACTTGATTTGCTTTTTAATAGGACTGTTCAGTCCAGAAGATTTTGTAGGAAGGGATTTAGAAAGAGTCCTGAGGAATGGGGTGATGTTGAGAAACTCCTGTGATACTGCAAGTCTTTCTGGAGATTGGGAAAAGATGTCTGGAAATAGAATGGCCTTCCCTTCCTGTCCAACTAATGCATTTCATGTTCTGTAACAGATATTGACAAGTACTGGAGTGATTTATGGGACAGTGACTTTGAGTTAAATCAGGATTTACACCTTCCAGAAGAAAACAAATACATAGGTAAGGCACCTGGGCGTGAGTGAAATCTTCGCCAGTGATTTATTTGAGAGTTTGCTGTGGTTTAGAAACAACCTAAACTGGTATCAACTGGTTTTTGCAAATTAAAAAAACATGAGCACTCTGTTCAGCTGGATTTTATTTACCGTTCTTTTATTTATAAACTTAAGAACTGAGTTATTTTAAGGCATGTAAACTTAGAGATGATAATGCCATAACAGAGCAGGCCTCACGGTCAGTGAGAATTTACACAGAGCTCCAGACATCTTATTAGAGAATTTTATTTGCTTAGTCCTCCTGTTTCTGAAGGCGTCTAAATACCATCTGCCTTTGTTGCTAAAAACAAACGAAATGAAAGCCAGGACTTGTGTCTTGGATGGAATGGGATGCCACCACTTCTGCTCTGGTGTGGAAGTGAAAAAGAGCTGTTCTTTGGGTGGAGGAAAGTACTGTCACAAATAATTTAGAAAACTGGAGAGGAAAAATGTATTTCTTGAGACTTTTGGGGACTTAGATGAATTTAGCCTGACACTAACATGTGGTTTTGGTGTGGTTTTTCTCTTTGTTAGCCACCGACTTTGCTTTGAAAGTTGCTGACTGCCCCGAGACAGAATATCCAGTCAAAATACTCAGCACACAACAAGGCTGTCTCTGGTACAGGAAGGATGATAAATTCAAAATCCCAAAAGGTAAATGCCTGAGGGCTTTCTGAATAGCAAGACCCTGTTTTTACCAGCTGGAATTTATTTGAAGGCAAATAACTCGTGGTAGTGTTCACCATTTAAACTGAAGTGCCTGCTGTCAGCTCTTCCATGGTCCTTTTGATATGTTTATTAGCTACAGTAAAAGAGAAGCAGGTGAACTGAGGCAACAAAGACACCCTGCTGATAGCTCAGGTTGGAAAGTGGAATCACTGAAATTTACTGACTTCTGAACAGGCTCTGTGGGGACAGGATTGGGCAGACAGAATATGCTGCTGAGACAAGGGTTTGAGAAGGAAGGAGCATGTTAGTTAGAGGGGACATAGTCTCTTCTACAGACAGAGAAAAATGCAGCCTGGATGTGAGACAAGGGTGTAAAATACATTACTGCTTTCAAGCAGGATGTCACAGTTTTTAGTGTCTCTAAAATAGATGTTCTGTGGAGTTTTCTATTTATAGTGGTCATGCCATGGGAGTATTCAGCAAAGCACAGCTTTGTTTTCTAATCTTTGGTACTTCAAAAGGAAGATTTTTGGAGTAAGAAGCCGTTTAATGATGACTTAAAATAAGACAAAAAGTGTTATAGATGAATGACCATTTTCATTAAACTTGAATTGTCACCAAAGAGCAACTTGATGGAAATAATTTGAGTTCAGAAAGTTGTCACTTTCTATACAATTGCTCATTTAAATTTCCTTTTCCTCACCAGGTTATGTTCGATTCCATCTGATCTCTCCATTGATACAGCAGTCTGCAGAGAAGTGAGGATTGCATTATTTATGCAATTATTTATTTTGCATTAATTAAAATTAAATTGCATTAAAATTATTGCATTATTTATTTTATTATTTATTATACCTTGCAGAGTAACTAAATTACCATACCTAGTGAAAAACTGGGAAAAAACTTTGGTTTTAAGCAGGAATACAATAAGGTGTCCTTTTCTCAGGTCCTTCCACCTTCCTTGTGGTTTGACCTGCAGTTTGTGATGGTGGTTCTGCAGCAGGTCCTGCCTGTAGCCAGCAGATGTGTAAGGAGTTCCGCGGTGTGGCATTCCCCAGGGCAGGTCTGAGGAAAAGGAATGTAACAGCAGCAGTGCTCAGAAAGGAGCTGCTCCTGAAAAGAGCAGTCCACAGTCGTGTCCTGAGCGTGTCCCAGCATCCTGGGAGCCTGCAGGAGCAGAAGAGGCTGTAGTGGAGAAACCACCTGTGGGTCAGGCAGAGCTCTGGGGCAGCTCAGGGTCTGCTGCCCTTGCCATTTGTAACCAGTGTCACAGTGCTGTTGGCATAAGCCTGCCAAGACCTGCACAAATCATGTTTTGGGAAAGCCTTTGTGAGTCTGTTTTCATGAGGTGTGTTAGTTTAATCTTTGAATTGGAATCCAGGCAATAACAAAAACCTGAAAGCAGGAGTGCAATTTCCAGGTTGTGTAGCCTGCTTTGCTTTAGCTTATTATTTTTCTTTTGCCTTGGTAGATAAATAATCATCTCATTACTCAAGTATTGAGCATAACTGAGTCTATCTGTCCCCCATGCCTTTACACAAAGTAAAATAATTTCATTTGCTGTGATTTTTCCATGTTTTGAGCATCGCCTTGTTAAAACGTGCATTCTTACCTTGAAGAAACCTTAAGTCTTGTAAAGCTGGAATCATTCACTTTGCAAGGAATATCTGAATGTCCAGATAATTTTTAAGTAGTGCCATGTGCTTTCTGTACAAAGGGAAACTTGCATTCTCTGTTCTGTTTTTTTTTTTTGGGAAATTTCTTTTTTGACTCTCATTTTACACAAATTCCGTTTCTGTTGGAATTCACTGCGTGTACCATCAAGCTCATCGGGCTTAACTTTCATATGAAGCCAATCCTTTTTTTTTTCTTTCTTTCTTTTTAACCCCCTGACCTTTTCTCCCTCCAGCATAATCTTGTTTGATACATTTGTAAACATCCTTTCCCACAACCTGGGGGAGCCAGCCTACGAAGCAGACGTGGCTCAGCTGGAGTACAAGCTGGTGGCTGGGGAGTACGGCCTGATCATCCGAGTGAAAGGGTTCAATCACAAACTACCTGTAAGCTCTGCTCATCTCCTCACTGCTTTTATACCTGCAGCTTTGCAGTGTGTGTGCTTTTCAGGAGCTTTGAATGGTTGGATGAGGTGTTTTAAATAGAAGAATTGGTCTCTGGCAGAGTAATGCAGCAAACGTGCTGCTTTTTCTTGTGCTTACTGTGTGAAGATGGAGTTGTGTGAACTTACACAAGTTCAAATTACTTCAGGCTGACTTCAATCCTCCTTTAAGTAATAACTGTATCTCCGTTAAAATTTTAACAGCTTTTCCTATAAAAAGACCTTGGTGTCTCCATGGCCATAAAGAGGATTGGAGCCTTTCCATCTTCAAGTTGTGCCTGTTTGCACAATGTCTGGAGAAGACTTTCTAAAACGAGATTTTGGTTTCAATTTGACTTTGGAGATCCAGCTTCTGAGCATGCTCATTTTGGGTGGAGATTTTCTGTGGTGGCTTGCTGAGAGGATTGGGGGATCCCTGTTCCCATTCCCTAAATGCTGGCCATGAAAGACATGGCAGCCACAGAAGGGACACAGTGAAGAGGAGACAGCCATCAACTTCCATTGCAAGAGCTTTGCTGGAGCTTTAAGACCATTAATGACCAGTCAGACTTATTAATAGGAATTTTAACAGAAAAAGCAAAATATGCAAGCAGCAGGGTCTGAATATTCTCTTTTTTAATCCTGAATGATGTCTCTGTTGTGATGTCATTGTCCTGGTCCAGCTCTAAAAGGAGAAAATGGAATATTGAAGTGAATGGGGGTTCCAGGCTAGATTTGTTTCAATAGAATGTGGGAACTCCTGTGGATTTGGGATATCGAGCTTATTCACTGTGTAAAAACACTGCCCTTCTGAAACGGTCATTTGGGATCGAATTGTTTAGTGAGGAACATCTGGCAGAATGGAGGAATGTGCTTTAGTAATGCTCCATGTCTCAATAATGATCATTTTATATTTTTGTATAGAATTAAATTGAAATGGGTTCTTAAACCAACAAAAACCTCAACTTACAACCGTTCTCTTCACAGCTTCTATTTCAGCTCATCATCGATTACTTGTCTGACTTCAGCTTCACTCCAGCAGTTTTTGAAATGATAACAGAGCAGCTGAAGAAAACGTACTACAACATCCTCATCAAACCCGAGACTCTGGCCAAGTGAGTTCTGGGGGAGGGCAGCAGTGGCTGAGCTGGAGAGCTCCGGGCTCCCTGCCCTGTGCTCCCAGGGCTCGTTCCAGGCTTTGCTCGTAGCTTAGGGAGCCCCAGCGGCTCTTGGCTCAGGCACGTGGCCAGGCCCGACACGCCGGGTCCGGCAGTCAGGAATGGCACCTCCGGCATCAGCCGGCTGCTGATGTGCCCTGTCTGTGTCCCCATTGTCGCCGTGGGCCTGCAGGGACGTGCGGCTGCTGATCCTGGAGCACGGGCGCTGGTCCATGATCGACAAGTACCAGACGCTGATGAAGGGGCTCTCCATCGAGGCGCTCTCCGCCTTCGTCTCCGCCTTCAAGTCGCAGCTCTTCGTGGAGGGTCTCGTGCAAGGGAACTTCACCAGCAGGGTGAGTGCAGCAGCCTTGGCAGCTGGAGCTCACTCTGGGGCTTCAGATGGCCTTCAGCACACTGAGCCGGGCCGCCAGCTGCTGCCGCCTCTGCTCGGGCGGTCTGGAGTCCTGCGGGTACCGGGCAGCTTCACCTCCAGCACCTCAGGAGTGCTCGTGCGGATAAGCCAATGGCAGGCCACAGTTGCCAGTTTGAACACAAGTTCTCAGGAATTTGGATTTAAACTGCAGATAGGAAAACATGTAGTAGATGCCTGGAGTCTATTTTTCCTGTTGCCACCATTTTTATACTCTTTGGTGTAGTGATATATTTGATAAGGACAAATTCCCACAGTGGTGCCACAGGAGGAGGCTTCCTCAGAGCACATTTATCTTGGGAATTCCATTGCCTGCGTGGTTTGGTTAAACCTCATTGAGTGCCAGACACATGGAGTAAGGGTAACTGCTGCTTTTTCTTTGGTTTGTGCCTTCTCCTTCTGGAGGCATTACAGTGCAAAAAGCAGCGTGGAGACTCAGCAGTGTGGTGCAGAGGGGCTGGAGGGACTGGGGCAGTGGAAGGAAGCAGGGATGGAAGGAGCAGGACAGCTCAGCTGCTCTTGGCTTGGGGCTCGCTCTCTTGAGTGCTGCACTGGGGTGTGTGGTTGTGAACTGGGGTAATAATTCTCTTCTAAATAAAACTGATGTCTTTGCCTTCTTCCCTAGGAAGCAAAGGATTTCCTGAATTACGTTGTTCAGTGAGTATCTCTTGACTCTTTAATTATTATTATACTCTTTAATTATCTTTGCTTATTATATGGAAACTATAATCAAGATAAGATTCTTTGCTGGAGGAGGGAGTCAGAGTGGGAGTGCTCAGAAATTTTTTCTTCCCTCAGGTGTTTGCAGGAGGTGGCTGTTGATGGTGGCAGTTTAAGCAGATGTAGTTCTGGTTTGGGGAAGGGGAAAATAACATCAGACCAAGTGTGTAAATGGGTGTTGTCTGGTTTTGTGTGAGCAGGCGTTTGATGTTGTGCTGTTTGTGCTCCCCCCAGAAAGCTGCAGTTTGCTCCCCTGGCCCATCCCTGCCCCGTGCAGTTCCGGGTGGTGGATTTGCCCAACACCCACCTGCTGTGTAAGGTGAAAACTCTCAACAAGGGCGATGCCAACTCCGAGGTGACAGTTTATTACCAGGTAACGTGTGCTGGGGCGGTGCCGGCCTGCTCTGGCACCTGCCCGTGGGAGCAGGCTCTGCACAGGGTTGTCACAGAGGGGACACAGACACCTCAAGTCAGCACAGGCCCCGTGCCTCAAGGCTGAACCCAAGTGGGAGGTGCCCTGAAACCAGCACCTTCCCTTCCTGGCCTGGTGCTGGGAGCTGGGTTAGTGCTCTGGTGACTTCCTGGTGTCCCCAGCTCTGATCTTGGGGGCTGGGCTGGGCCTGTCCCCTCAGGGAAAACCAGAACTTCTCATCTGTCCCTGCTGTGAATTGTCCCTCAGTGCTGAGGGGTGTGCCACAAGTCACCTTGGCCTGAGTGATCACATCGAACCCACCCTAAATTCTTCATTCTCTGTCCAGTCAGGTGCCAGGAACCTGAGGGAATACACCCTGATGGAGCTGCTTGTGGTAAGTTTGTGTTTGTGCCTCCCAACTCAGCAGTGCCTGCCCTGAAAGCAGTGCCTGGAGCTGAGGCCACGGCGCTGACCGGCCCCAGCATGTTCCTGCTGCTGCCCCTGGCTGAAATGTTTGGGTGGGTCCCCAGATGCTGCAGTGAGGGACACTACAGGTGGCTTCTTGTAGCTCCCACCCCAGAGCACTGAGCCCTCCTAATGCAGTGGTTGTGGCTGGCCAGAGCACTTCAGGCTCTGTGTGGAGCCCACGAGGGGCTGCAGGCAATGTCACTTCTGCTGTAACTTTGTGCTGTTTCAGATGCACATGGAGGAGCCCTGCTTTGACTTCCTGAGGACCAAGCAGACCCTCGGGTGAGTTCAGTGGGGAGGAATTCTCCTGCACCTGCTCCTACACTCCTGCTTTGGCTGTTCTCTGGTGTCTTTGCTCTGGGAATCCTTCCTGCACAGTGGCTAATCCTCAGTTACTGTAATGAAAACAGCCACATCAACCCTTCAAAGCCAAAAGCACTCATCAAAACAAACCAAGTTGCTTTTGACTTCCGTAAGAATTGCATCTATTACCAGTGTGTTAACTCAGAATTACTCAGCATAAAGCTGTTCCTTCCACTTCCACACTCAGCCCCCCTTCCCCAGGGCTGTTTTCACAGCAGCTCTGTGGTGCTGAGCAGCCTCCCTCGGGGGCACCCTGCTACCTCAGGAAACTGGAGCAGGCTTTTCACAGCTCTGGGTCTCTCACTCTGCTTGGATTCATTTGCAGGAATGCAAATACAAACACTCCCGAGTTTAAAAGGATTTCCTAAAGCTGAGAAAACATTGAAAAGCAGCAGTGCAGAAAATAAAGAAAATAAGATTTAGATGTCAGATTTTTCTGTCTGAAGTCCCAACACTATTTTAACTTGCAGCATGTAAATGAAAAGTTAATTGTGCTTGTGGAATGACTTTATTGTTTCATCTTTTTTCTCTTTTAAGCTACCATGTGTACCCCACCTGCAGGAACACTTCTGGGATTCTTGGCTTCTCAGTCACAGTGGCAACCCAGGCAACGAAATACAAGTAAGTGCTCTGTGGGAAAGTTCTTCACCACTCCCAGCCTTGGCTGTGGGAGTCACCTGCTCCTAGTGAGGAGTTCACTCCTGTTCCAGGCCACAGGGATTTTTTAATTCAAGGGGATGTCAGAAGGGGCACTGCTGACAGTCACAACACCCTGACTCAAAAGCAACACCTGACTAAAACAGTAGCCTTAGGCTTCTTAAAACTGCAGTGGTCCTGACTTGAATAGTGAAAAGTAATCTCAAGGCTAAGTCAAACACCCCCCAGCCGTTTTGAAGCTCTTCTGGCAGGAAGGTTCAAATGCTGTCTAGCTGTTCTTGTGGCTCATGTTCAGCAGGCACAGCACTGCTTTGGTTTTGTTCAAACCTGGGCCTTTGAACTACAAGCATTTCACCTGCCAGAGTTGAAGGGTTATTTGAAAAATGTGCCACTTGTGAAAAAAAACCCACTGTATCAGTGAAAGCTTAATTACACAGTGCTGCTGCCTCTAATTTTTACATTTGGACACTGCCATTACTGAGGTCTGTGTCAACAGTGAGGGTTTCAATGTGTCAGAAACATCAGGATCCATCACATCCCATTTTCTTTCGGTCCTGATCCTATGGGCCATACCTCTGCAGGGCTCAGGGCTGCAGCTGGGGGTACCAGAGCAGGTCCCCAGCAGCATCATGGCACTGGCTCCTGGGCCCCTGAAATCCCAGTGCACAGCTGAAAATGAGAGCACTGGCTTTGGCCTGATACCGGGAACAGCTGACCACCAGGGGTTCTCAGATGAGAGCTTTTCAGGGGATGAGGGCAGTGAGCCTGTCCCAAACCTTCCAAGCCTTCCTCATCAGTTGGGGACTGCTACTTTATCCCCTAATATTGTTTTGGGGAAGTTGTTTTTGTTTGTTTGTTTTTTTTCCCTGCCTAATTTAATTATTTGTTTCTCTTTTAGTTCTGAATTGGTTGACAGGAAAATAGAGGAGTTTCTTTCTTGCTTTGAAGAAAAAATCAAGGATTTAACTGAAGAGGCTTTTAGCACCCAGGTAACTCTTCATCTTGAAAAGCTGTTCTTTGAACTGCACGGTTCAGTTACAGCTATAGCGATTTTCTGAGGTTTTCTGGACTAAGGCCTCACCTTTTAAAACCTGCCTCTTGCTCTGTTCTGCTGTTTTTCTCTAACCATCCATTCTCTGGTTTCCCCATTAATGTAATTTAGCTTTTCTTTCACCTGCCATGACTGTGATGGTAAATTAAGGTAGTTTTAAACCCATTAACACTGTCTTTTTTCCCATCTAGGTAACAGCTTTGATAAAACTGAAAGAATGTGAAGACTCCCACCTTGGGGAAGAAGTGGACAGGAACTGGAATGAAGTGGTGACCCAGCAGTACCTGTTTGACAGGCTGGCACGGGAGGTGGGTGTCCTGCAGCTGTGGGACACAAAACCCACACTGGTTTTGCAGCAGTTTCAAAAGCATAAATGGGATTTATGCTACTAGTGACATACTGGGTCTAAAATTACACGTTATTTTAAAAAGGTTCTTTTACCCAATTGAGGTTGTAGAGAAAATATTTTCATGTTTGAAATTACTTGAATCACCACGGTGCTGCTAAAACCGCCTTCCTGTGTGTTTCAGATTGAAGCTCTCAAGTCTATTACACAAGCAGACCTGGTCAACTGGTTCCAAGCTCACAGAAGCAACCAGGGGAAAGTGCTCAGTGTACATGTGAGTGTCTGTCTGCTCTTGTTGCCAGCTTGGACAAGCAGAGTGCAGTAGGGGCATGGGAGAGGAGATCTGTGATGTAACTTTTACTGTGGTTATCCACATTTCACTGTGGTTATGTACTTTTCTACATTTGTAAGTAGTGTTCTTGTTAGAATTGCTTTTCAGTATCTCAAGTTAATTGTCAGGACAGAGAAACACCGAATGAGATCCCAATTTCTGTTCTGATACCTTTTTTCCAGGTGATTGGATATGGGAAGCATGAAGGGGACTCAGAGGTGACAGCTGTCTCAGGACAGAACTCTTCATCTGGTGAAATACCTCATCTTGTTTTGTTGCCCCCCTCCTCTCTGATGAGTGACATTACTTCCATCAAGGACATCAAAGCCTACACGTCAACTCTGAATGTTCTCCCTTATCATAAAATATTGAAATAAAACTGATACCTTGCCCTGCCCTGCTGTGTAATACAGGTGCTTTCTGCAACATCAACATTACAAACCTGTTTTTATTAAACCAGAGCTGTAGTGGTAGCTGGGCTGAAGATGCCCATTCAGACACGGAGGAAGCTTTCCTCAAGTTTCCAGCCAACCTCTCATCACCTTCCCAAGTTCATTAAGAAGAGGCACAGCCCTGACTTCCCCACGGGTGCCACGTTCTCCTCTCCAGCTGTCTGGAGCTGTGGGCTCTGCCTTTGTGTTCAGCCTGGCTTGTACCATCCCTGCAGTGCTGCAGCAGCTCCTCAACAGCAGTGACAGCTCCTCAGGAAAGGATCTGCAGCGCGCCCGGAGCAGTGACAGTGGGCGGGAGGGGGAGAAAAGCCCGAGGCTTCCATCTCACACTGCTTTTTTAGTTTTTCTGTATGTGCAACATAGACAAAATTAAGATGAAAGCAAATAAAAGCTAGACTTAACTGTGGAGAGAAAAGTAGTTTGATTGCTACATCTAGCTACTTACTCAATCATCATTAACTGTAGCAAAAGCACACAATTCAGAGGTTCCTGAAGTGCGGGCAAGGCTGGATGTAGAGTCCAGAAAACTTCTCCTGTGGATGCTGCAAATGCTCATGTTGCAAGTTCATTAACTACTTTAAGAAGTAGGTGTAGCTGCAAGGATTATTCCAGTGAAAAAAACAAATAGTGCTAATACATTTCAAATAATCAATTTATCATGACTCAACTGAAAGCAGTCTTCCTGCAAAGGTTTATTATGAAATAAATAAAAAGTCCATAAGAGAAGTTTGAAAAATCTATTTTATGAAGCTTTAAGATGCATTGGGTAGAATTATCTATGGTTACATTTCAATCTCAAAATAACAAAGTTATTTTGGGCAAGACACTGAAATGCCAAAAGATTTGATTATCATACAGGTGGAAGATAACATTTATGTAGCATTTTCTAACAAATTGTCCCATCAGAGGAATCCTCATATTTACACATTGCAAACATCAGCGAGATTTAAATGACATCTTGCATTTTGTTTCTTGCTTTTTAAATATGTAGGACCCAGGATAATTATGCAACTGCTCCCACCGCCGCGGCCTTCACAGTGGTTACAGAGTGTCTGTGCCCCAGGGCCCAGCCTCTCCGTGCTGCAGAGGCAGCAGGAGCCGGGGCACGGCCACCAGAGCCAGCCCCTGCCCGGAGCTGCTCAGCCTCTCGTGAATTGCTTTGTCTGTCTCAGTAAGTCCAGTATCCCTGAGATAGGAACCACTGCAGCTGGCGGGGTGGGGCTGTGCCGTGGACGTACACGATCGCTGGGGGTGTCAGGGCTCAGCTGCCAGCTCTGCTCAGCCAAGGCTCGAGGCTGTCTGGCCTCAGCGCCCCTCAGTGCTTGCCGGCAGCCAGGCGCTTCAGCAGCGGCTCATCATACACCCAGCACTCCCCATCCTCGTGGAATAACTGCAAAGGAATAACCACGTGTAAGCTTTTCATGCCTCAGACAAAGGAACAAAGGCTGCAGGCCGAACTTCACACCCTGGTGGAATAAAGCTCACCCTCGTTTCCCACGAGGTCTCGTTCTCCTTCCTGGCCCTGGCCTCGGCTCTCTGCCGCTCCTCAAGCGCGTGCTTGGCGGCCGTGGCTGCGTCGATGTCTCTGATCTTCAGGTTGTAGGTCACGTCCTTCCATAAGCTTGGGAGAGAAAGGGCAAGGGAGGCTTTTATGGGAGCAGAGTGCTACAAGTTGTAGACAACAGCAGTGAATAAAGGCAGATCTCAGGTTAGAGAAAGGGCAGAAAAGCCCTCGGGCTATTTGATATCTGTGCTGTTATGGCAGGAGGGAGGAGGCTGTGCTGGAGCTCTCCAGACCTCCCTGAACATTTGATCCCAATTAGGAAGTGACTGGGAACTCCAGGTCTCCTCTTTCCCCTTAAATCCCCAGCCTGCCTGTACCTGGGCTCAGGGAGAGCAGAGCATGCAGTGCTTGGATCAGTGCAGCTTTATTCCCTGTACTGCAAACTGGAGTCTAACTAAAACAAAATCTTAATGTTCCCAGTTAACTGAAGTTCTTACCAGCGAGACTCAAAGTCGTCTTGGTCCTCCAATTTCCTTACCTTCTTCTTTATTGTAGGCATTTTCTTGGTATCTATAAAGACAGCATTCTCCTGGAGTGGAAGATGAAAAAGAAATAAATCTATTCAGTTCTTCAGCTAGACTTCAAATTTACACACCCTCCCACTCCAGTACACTGGTTAGCAGAAATACATGGAACATGGTAATTCTTCAGATTCTCTTCTTGTACAGAAATCAAGCTTCCTTAAGAATAAATGAACAAGTTTTATCCCCAGTTCAACATGCTTTTGGGCAGCCTCATAGGAGGTTCCAACTATTAATGGTTGTTAAAAATAAAATACCAAACCTACAAAACCACCCCAAACCCACTTTCTAAGTACAATCTTGTATTTCTGATGAAAAGAGAATAAAGAAAGCAAGCTGTGTTACCCCTGTGGAGTACTTTGCATACATGACCCCATTCCATTCTCCTTCAATGGAGCAGAAGGGTTTCTTGTCATTTGGAGAACTAAAGAGAAACAAACAGTCATGTCTCAGCTGTATTACAGCAACTGAAAAATCCTAAAGGATCCAAACTTGGTCCTAGTTTCTGTAAAGCCTGGTTTCTATCAGCCAAAGTGTCCATGCCCAGCACAGAAGAGAGGAGGGTTCTGTTTACAAGGGGGCAGTTTGGCATGAATGAGTTACATAAACCTAAACAGGAAGCACTGATGAGGGTAGAACAGATCTTGCCTGAGGGCTGGATCTGAATTTAGTTTAGGAAAGCAATTACAGGCCTGCCACACAGATTTAGGGTGGTGAGTTCTAGCTTAAAAAGGTTTTGCAGTCCGCTCCTTCCCCAGACTAGAGGGAAACAAAAGACACCAGCTTTTAAATGGCATCTATCAATGTGTCAACGATTTAAAACCAAGTTCAACCTCGTTTTGTCAGCATCCACTTGCTGACATCACAGCACGTCTCCAAATACGATGGGAATCTCTGCTGAATTCTCTGTGCTGGGTTTGTGCACAGGGTTTACCCAAAATCCACCAAACCAGAGGTAAAAATATGTGAAATTTGCAGCAGAGCTGTAACTGACACACTGTGAACAAACAGTATCCCAAGGCTTGCTGTAGTGTTTGTATTAGGAAATGGAAACACTTTTGATAATTCAGGAGAGCAAAGTTCCCTTTGGGAATCAGCTGAGGATGTTTTCAAGCAGGATAAAGTAGGGCACAGGCCTGTGCAGCTTCCTCTCACAAATTTGGCTCTAGAATGGCCAAGTCCATGACAGGTGATCATAAGCTAAGTTTCTTTTGGGTGTTGCTGCTTCAGCATTTTACACTCTTGACTGTCTTGTTAAAACTGCTGGCATTTAAGGAAGGAAAAAGTGAGATGAAGAAAGCTGCTTACAAAATTTCAGCTGTAATTCTGTGCTTCTTTCCTCCATAAAATGGTTTTGTGTGGAAGACGATGGAAGCGTTGTAACCTGTCTTTGAGCAACTAATGCTGCACTCCCCACCAAGCTCTATCCATGGCACAGTGAGAATAGACCTGCAATTAGAAATGTATAAATGCACATAATTATAAGCTCTCGACCAGTAAATACTAAAAAATTAAATATTACAAGGCATTAAAAAATGAAAATACCAATTAGAGCATTTACTTGCCTTCCATAGCCATTAGGAAAAGTCAAAATATAGTGTTCATCATGATCTAGGCATGTAACACACCCTGTTAAAGAAAAATAAAAATGGATTTTAAAAACATGAAGCAAAACCTGTACAGAACTTTTCATGATGATCTCATGAAGTACGCCATTAAAAACAGGTGCCATGAAAAGGAAAGGTGAGGAGCTTCATTTTAAATGGATGCTGAGAATGCCCAGCTTCTGGAGGAGGCAGGGATGGCTGAATTTTTGGGAAAAACTGAGCCCCTAGGAGTTTTCAGCACACAGAATGTGTGGAAGGAATCTCTGATTCTCAGACACATAAGCTCCAGTTACATAAATCCAACCATTGCTTACATTTAGTACGAAGACTTTAAATAATTTATGTAAATTTTTCTATGAAAAATCCTAGTTGCAGAATTTCTCCTCTGCTGTTCAATTTACACACACGTACCTTGCCCTATGTTATGGACCCCAATAGACATTCCTAGGAATTTGGACTTGGTCCATATGTGAGCATTGAACTGTATCCTCTTGCTAAAACACTCTGCGTAAAATGCTGAAACTGAAGAAAAAGGCAGGTATTAAAAACAGCAGCACAAGACATTGATACCTTTGTTTCCAAATCCATCCCTTGGGAAATATCCCCAGGTGCCTCACACGTATGTGGCAACAGTTTGCAGTTAGTTTCTCACAAAAGCAGTTTAAAATTTTTCCGCCTTTATAAATTTTCAGCTTTCAAATCGGGAGAGAAAGTCCAAATCCAAGATTTAAGCCAAGAGCTGATTTTACCGTCACCCCTCTCCAGCTGGCACCTCCCCTGGCAAAGGGACTGTCACAACTTACTTGGAGGATGGTGAGAGACCTGCTCTGCCACAAAGGTGACGTTGCTTTTACTGACCCAGGGGACTGGTCCTTCTGAGACCGGCTCCTGTGGGACAGGGGAGAGAGAGGATTCCATCACCCCCAGTGCCTGCAAACACTGGAAGCTTCCCAGAGAAGCTGCCTCCATCTTTAAAGGCTTCTAAAAATGTATTTCAGGACTCCCTAGTCCTGTCTATGATCCTTTTTTAAGGATCTACTATAGTACCATAGTTTCTACTCTCTGATTTTTAAGTATAAATGTCTTTAATTGTCCCCAGAAAATACAGGTAAACTGAAAGATTCCTGTATAAACCCAATTAGAAAATAATATTTAAGTGGCAGAAACAGTTTTTAGTTTTGCTTCTGAAAAAGTCTGATCTGCATACTAATAATGATCAGATTTCATGTACCACAAAACCATAAAGTAATATTCATTTCCTGTGGCACAGAATGTGAAGTGTAATTAATTCATGGTTAGAAGCAATGGAAGCCCAAATACAACACTGCCTTTATGCCAGCAAATTGGAGTGCAAATATTCACCTCAGAAACAAGATCTGAGCAAGCAAACCAGTGGGAAGCCAAGAAAATGGGAAAAATACAGAGTTTATACCCCAATAATCAGATTGACTTAGATGTATTACAATGAGGCTACAAGAAGCACCTCACAACAGCGCCTCCCACACCATCCCTGGCAACTTCCTAAGGCAAGGAGCCTAACTGAGATGACAAAAGAGAAAAACAACAAAAAAAACCCCACCCCACTGGGGTGCATTGTTTTAAAACATAAAAACAAAAAAATCAGAACTTTGGGAATAAACAAATTTATCATCAGTGCTCTGAAACGGTTCAGGGAAAAACTGAAAATATCAACCCATCAAGTAGTTCTTTAAAGAACAGTAAATTTTGTTATGCAAGATATTTTATTCTTCTGTCCAAAGAAAACAAGGAAAGCAGGGGGAGAATTGGTTAAGAAATTGCTACAGTTCGTAGATTTGCTACTTAAGCACAGCATAATCCATTTCAGTCAGCTAAACAAAGCTTTGGGCTGCATCTCTGCATTCTGGGCTCCAAAGAAACCCCAGGAGAAACTCACCACATCATCTTCAGTGCCAGGCAACACCCAGTGGCATCGGAAGATCTCCCCCAGAATGGGATTGTAAGGCTTTTTAGCAACTGACCCTTTCCTTCCTGCATGGAAAGCTGAGAGGTACCATTTAACCACCTGAACCATCCTCTCCTTGGGATCCTTCTGGTCACTAATGCTACAGAGAGAGGGGAAAAAAAAAGGACAGGCAGAGTGAAATATAACCAGGGAGCTTGGATACAGGAAAGCTTTACGGGTGCTTGGTTGTTCTACAACTAGACGTTTGGCTGATTTGACTGTTTGTGAAGTTTAAACCAAAATCCAAGCAATACTCTTCAAGACTACCAACTTCTGGCAGCCCACAAGGGCCACAACCAGCACGAGAATCAGTGAATGCTCCTGTTTCAAAGTGAAATACCTGACAAACAGGTCCGGATGTGCAAAGAAGTCAGCATACATTTCCAACAGCGACCTTCTTTCCAGGATAAACGTTGGAAGAACAACCTGAGTGAAGAAAAACAACTCATCTAGCTGAAGGTATTTGAATATCCTGTACAAAAGCCAACTGTAAATAGCAAACGGAGCACCGACAGCATCATGTGCTCCGAGCTGACTGAGAGCTCACCAATGAGTTCTGACATATGCAGGGCAGTTGGCATCTTCCACAAACCCTAAGGTTCAACAGGAACAGCCTCATCCTACATGGATTCTAGTCCCACTCTGAGCACATCAAAATCTGTTCTGAATTACAGTATCACTGCTGATTTAATTTCATCTCTGTGAACACTGTCAATTTTCAGTTACAGGCACTCACAGTCCCATCCTGGTACATGTCTCTATCAAGATGAAGGTTAAGCTCTTCTCTACCACCTCCCGAAGGTCCATTCTTGTAGATCTGCTCAGTGTGATCCACTGTCAATTACTGTTGCCGACATGGTACATGCTCACAAAGATTTCTGGCAGCCTAACTTGAGATCAGTAATTTTCAGCTATCCCAGGAATTCCCAGAACAGATACAGTCTGGATCAATTCCTATTCAGAACTGCCAGAAACCTTGAGCAGTTTGCTTGTGAGCTGCTGGCTGTTTCCCCAGAAAAGTGTTATCTTTTTATTATCTACTGTTCAATCCAGGCTGGACAGTTCAATTCATCCACTTAAGGAAAAGGATTGATCTCTCCTGGCCTTTCTCACTCTGGAATTACTTGTTTAAATTTATCCAAGCTGCCTGGGAAGACCAACACTTTGACAATGCTGTTCATTCTGCCCTCAGACAGACACCAGCATGAATCTCATCTGTGAAGAACCCAACCCCTTCCTTGCCAGACATAAGTGTAGCATTTCAAAATACACAGGGAGCTTATTCACTCATTTAGATCCCAACTAAGCAAAGCTTTTCACTATATGGTTACTTCTGCCTTTTACTTTATGTTTTCTTGAACGTCACCATACCTCAGGATCTTGTCTCTTTGCTCTAGGAACTAAAGACAGGAGTAACATTTCAGCATTCCCCTTATGCCAGCTTCACAAGCATTCCAAGAATTAGGTTCAAAGAGAACAAACAGCCACTTTCCATAGCAAACCATTTTCCCAAACAGATTTTAGCATCTGGATATACTTACTCCGCAGCTACTTTTCCCCTTCCAGCAAGAACTCCAAAAGTACCATGCTAAAGAGATTACAGCTTAACTAGCTCTTAGGACAAATATGCAGTTAAATTATGTAACCTTTTTTTACACAGAACTCAGTGTTTACTGCCCCTCCCATCCCCATGAACACCAGCAAGTTTACCTTGGTTAGGTCCATGCCTAATCTCACTTGTGACAAGAGATGCATGATAACACTTTTGTGCTCCTCCACCGACTCTCCTTCCCCATCATCTTCTCGATCATCGGGAGGATCAAAGAGATCTGAAAGACCAAATGGCTTTTGTTTTCCTCTAAAACTTCAAAACCAGACTGTATTTAATTAGAACATACGTAACTGTGAAAAAACAGAGGTTTTAAATCCTACAATTCAGCAGTTTTCCATTAGTAAAGGAACAGTAGCTAAACCACTTCCCATAAGTACCTTGCCATATATATATATGATCCTGCATATATTGACCCAGTTTACACATAGATTAGCAAACAATAACTCCTTACTGAAAGTTCCCACAGGCCACTTACCAGCATCATTTGTGCCATTAGACATGGAAGAGTTGAGGGACTCCGTGGTATCCGGACGTTTCAGGCTGCTCCCTGTGCTGCTCCGAGTCAGGACTGCAGCAGACCCTGAAGAACTAAAGAAGAGTAATAAATTCTCACAGTTCAAATTAAGTAATTCAGGCCAAATTCTTGTCATTTGATATTCACAGACAAGGAACTTAGTGACAGACATCAATATATGTGCAGTGGCAGACATTAATACACATGGTGCATGCTAATTCACAGAAGGCTCGGAATGGAGTGCAGCTGAAGGAATGGGACAGCCTGCAGCCTCAGATAAACACATGAAGGCAGAAAACAGCTGACTAATCCCTCTTTGGAATGTGTACCATCTCCTGAAATTAATTTTCCAATTAATAAAAAATGAAGAGTAAATAGAGATTTTGGAGAAAGGGTGCCACCTTCAAAGAATATCTTTTAGCAAATGTGTGAGGGAATTGGCCATTTAACCAAAGGCTGCAGGAAATGCATGTGAAATGCACCATGGTCTCAGATTACAGCTCTGAGCTGGGGGCTTCCAAAGTTTGGTCTGTTAGAGTTTGTCAATATATATCTGAAGGAATGGGAAGGAGCAGAGGAAGAAACTGCCTTCCTCACAGACACCTGTCTGTGGCTGAGAGCACCGGTGATCTCACTCTGTTACACAAAGTGGCTTTTTTACCTCCCCCACCTTTTTTAACCAATTTCTGCAAGCAGACAAGCCATGCCCTTGTAGACACAAACTGCATTCAGCCCACACTGCACAGTGTCAGCGACTTACTCCATACATCGCTTTGGGGAAGAACTGCTCTGGTAGAATTCATCAGCATCATAGAACTCATCCTCACTGCTTGAGTAAGAAAAATCTGGGACTGTATTTGGAGACAGGTTGACATGGCTTGGAGAGGTGAGACTGCTGCTAGGTGCTGACTGCCCACTTCCTGTGGAGTATTAAAGATTACAGACTCAATAAAAATAAATTCTTTCAAAATCTACTTAAACAAGAATTGTTCAAATCTATAAAGACCAATGTGAACTCAGAAGAGGGACATACAAAATTAAAAGCAATAATTAGGCAGGTTCATACTGAGTTTAACAGATGACAAAAGGGAAGTCACTACAAGGCAAATGAAGAGCACAGAACACCAGTAAAGTTTAAGGGACATGTTTTCTCCAATTACTGCAAGATTGCAATGCTAGGAGACAAAGGGAAGCTGGTAAAACTCGTGCAAATTGCGTATACGTGGTGGGGAAAAGAGCAGCATTACTGGTTTTAACAAAACATTGAAATTGGTGTCGATTAAAAGCAAGATGTAGGTCAATATACTGTTGCCTTAATGACTAATTACAGGGTTTCTTGTATTTCAGTAAAAGTTACCCAGGACTGTACCTGTACTATTTGGTGTTGGAGTCTGATTTCCCAGCGATGCTACTACAGGTCCCACCGGCAAAGAGGAGGGTCGCTGCTCTGACTTGCACAACTGAGCAGGTTCTAGGGGATATTTTGATATGTTAACCCCAAAATTCAGAAGGAGATTCCACATTGTTTCACCTCACCTCCAAAAATTAAATCATTTTCTATAAAAGCCATTCAGACAGAAAGATGTGCAGCCATCACTTTTACATAGATCCTTTTATTAAGCAAAGACGGCATTGAAAAAAAGATGCAGTTGTTTAGCTAGAAAGCGTTTGCTGAATATGATAGTTTCATTATTAAAAAGAGAGTTAGAAACGCAAGCCTGTAACTGAGAGCAAGCAAAACACATCAGCTTCTCCTCGGAACCAGGGGCAGGTTGGTGAGAATGCTCCTGCAGCTCTTGCTCAGCCCCTCTGAGCTGAGTGTCCAGCACTGAGTGCAGGGTGCCCTGTCCTGTGTGACACGGAGCTGTCCCCTCCCCACCGCACTGCAGTCACTGCCCTGCTCCTGGCTGCTCCCAGCCTACCTGGAAGTGTGACAGCTTGGGAAGGCATCGCGCTGATCCCCGACGGCTCCAAGGGGCTGGGCTGATACACGGCGTCCACAGGGTTGATGGTGCTCTAGGCAAGAGAAGGAAAAGCACTTTTTGGTTTTTTTTCCCCCCAATTAAAACAAAATGAAGCATAGATAGCAAGAACATTGTGAGCATGAGAAATGCCCAAATGCAAGAGAGCGAATCCCTGAGAGAGGAAGTAAAACACAAATTGACAGTTGAGGACATGAGAAATACTTTCGAAGCGGTAATATTTTGATTCTTTACACAGACTTGCACACTAAATTCAATTTGATGCAGATTTGAAGCATCCTATAAAGAATTCTTATTTCAGGTTCTTGCTTCTGGTATGCCACCCAATGTCCATTAATTAATAATGCATGCAAAGAGTGGAAAGTTAGATGCAAATTATCTGGGCAAAATTAGGATAGGTCATCTGTGTTTTCAATTTTTTAAATTTTTTTTTTCAAAAATTCACTTGTCCAGACCACAGCAGATCAACCCATGAATCAAAACAAGAATCATCAGCATGCCTAGAGCCATGAAGCAGCTTTGTTGCCAAAATTCTTCCCAAAGCAAGCTGACAGTGTTCAGTGCAGCTCAGCAGAGGACATCTCAACCTACATCTGAATGTGGGCACTTGGAAAAGGAAGCACCAGGTCAATTCAATGCTCCCAAAAGTCACTGACTTCAGTCGATGTCCTTGGGTTTTATGCACCACGACCCTTGGAAATCTAAACTGCCATGTCTTTTAATCCAAAATATCATCTAAGCACTGTTTGTTATTTATGGTTACACACAACCCCCAGAACTTCTGGGCTGCTGGGTGAGTAAAAGGCACATAAAACCCTTTTCTTAACACCTTGCAATTTAAATGCCTGATCTATCAGAACTATGGAACTTTTTGCTCAGTTTGCTCAGAAATTCAGTCAGTATGCTCATCCCTTTCCGCTTTTCTACACCAGTATTTAAAAGTAGTGTCTACATCTGCTCTCCTCTCCCTCTAGTCCATTAATTTCTGTTTGAAATCAGACTGAGGGAAACGGGCTCATTTTAACCTTCCTCCCATTTCCCTACTAAAGGCAAATTTCCTTCTTGCCTTCTTTCCTGGTTACCTGAAATTCTGAACTTCGTTCTACCTTTGGATGTTTGGACAACGCTCTCAGACACATGGTGTGATTTTTGGGGCTGTCCTGTGAAGAGCCAGGAGTTGGAACGCTATGATCCCTGTGGATCCCTTTCAACTCAGGACACTGTATGACTGTAAAAATCGGTGAAAAACTCTATTTTTTTTTTTTTTAGCACAGGATTTTTTAAACTGAAAACAGAAATATTATTCTCTGTTTATCACTAAAAAAAATTTCCATTGAAACCAGCCATAAAAGTAGCTTTCTACATTTTCATTGGTGTTATTAACCAATATACAAATAATCCAGTACCGGTACTATTGGTTCACTGTATTCCTGCATAAAGGCAATGTCCCTTACCCAGTACTTCACCTCCTTGTGGAAGTATGCATTCAGCAAAGGAAGATCCCTGTCCTACAGGGTTCACAGTTTAAAATCATGACCCCATCTTAAGAGTTAAGATTTAAAACCCAAGATGGTTCTGTGATACACAGGATGCTACTGCTATCGATGTCTCCTTCATTTTTAAGGGAAACTAATAATCCACATGATACAGAACACTGGTATGATAAAGAAAGAACAAAGAAACTCTGATTCTGTATTCAGTATTGTAACCTCATCCTTAAACAATTCTCCAAACTGCAACATGAACTGGAGTTTCTTATTGGATATTTTGAGGGATGCCTTCATGGGCTAGAAACAGATGAAGGCAGACCTGAAAGTCTCCTACTCTGAGTTTAATAACAATTGAATAACAATTACACAGAAACAAGACTCATCCCACCATGGCAGCAAACAACGATTGTATTTCTGCCTAAGTTTAAAGTGAAATCCTGACCTCTAGCCCAAGGTCATGTTGACCTTCACAGGATCAAAATTTCAGACTACACAATCACTGATCCATAGTAATCTATACTTACAGAAATATTTTTCCTCCCCAGTATAAGCCAGCCCACAGATAATGAGATCAGTGGCTAATCAAATTCAGACTATATCAAGCTGCAATATCTCTATGAAAGTTCTGAGTTGCAGGACCAGATGTGCAGGTCACCTGTGAACGTGGAGGTGTCCACCTGCACAGCTTCTCTTCTCCAGGGGACATCACAGAACCTGTTCCCTCATACTGAGACCTGAATTATGTTACATCTGGAGGGCACATAACGATGCACCTTATTTATGATAAGCACAAAACTGAAATATGCATGTGCATCTCCAGTCCGAGGTTCACACCAGAAAATCCTACTGCTAAAAGCTGTTTGTAGGGAAAAAACAACTAAGGCCTGGGAATTACTGTCAGCTCTAATGAAAACACATTAGGATTTTTAGAGTTTTTACTGAAACCAATCTCCTATTAAAAGTATCTGAAATGTACTCAAGTGACAAAAAAAGAACAAAGAAAGAGAAATCACATGTGACCAAAACCAAAAATGACAGAAGTTACATTAAAAATGCATAAGTTCTATTAAAGAAGAAACATCGCTTAGACAGACATTACACAACTCTGCATCAAAGGAGCAGCACTGTAGAAAAGACAAACTACTTGAAGCACACGGACAGCAGATCTATTTCCTACACAAAGATACTTCAGATGGAACACAGAACTATTTCTATCCCAGTAATTTTCCCTTTCATCTGCTCACATGGAAGATTTTTTATCTAAGTGTTCAGTCACAACACTGCTGTTCAAGACACTCCATACAAAACTGACCACTCTATTTTCTAAAGACAAGGGTGTTAGCCAACCTCAGGAGCTAAGGACTCAACAGGAATTTTAACAAGACACTGGAAGCAGTAAATTAGAGAAAGGAAGAAGCATGTTGCAAAGTGAGTGGAAATTCAGGTCTCTGTTCACATGTTCTGCAGAATTAAAAGGAGATAAAGATTAGATTTAAACTTACTATAAGTCCATCTGCGTGCTTCTCCTCATTATTTTGGTCCTTAAGGAAAAAATGTTAAAAATATCAACAAAACAGTCTTGCATGACTTATCAGTTCTGTGCTAAGTGAGAACAGCGAACAGCGAGTTTCCCTCAGGAATGTTTACATTTTCAGCCATAAATTGTTCCTCATCATGTGATACAGTAACTAAACTTGGAAGACACAATTCCAAACACAGTCACTGCACCTCTGAAGATCAGCATTTTCTGAGGGCCTGTCCACGTGAGTGCAAACAATTTTAAAAATATCCTTTCTGCACTGCAGAGTACAATTCTGCTTTATAATGTAGGTGCTTCCCAGATACCTAAGAGCTCCCTAAAATATGCTCTGCAGCTCCTGTAAGTCCTTGAAAATTAAGTTCTCAGATTCTGTGATTAGCACACAAGAAAGGCAGAAGTTAAATTAAGTTGAAAGGCTTTAACTTTTGCTTTTTGGCATCCACTAGATTTTAAAATGCTTTCAGGTTATTTACTATCTCAGATTTTGCCTAGAAGCAGATGTGAAAGAGCAGGCAGTGTATGGAAAACATCTGTCCTCAGGGGAAATGACATGAGCAGCAGACCAGTTAATGCCAATCACACTTTTAACACTTCACCAGCAACACTATAAATTTTACTGAACACTAAGCCAAATCCCTTCCCTTCCGCTGCAAAGTTCTTATTAGTCAGAACATCAATCAATAGCTTTGCCCAGAGTGAACCTTAAGACTTGTCTGCAGAGTATTCCCCTGGATTTCCAGTTACAGTTTGAAGGAATAAGAAAAAAACCAGCTGCAAGTAGTATTAAGAAAGTTGGCACACATTTATATTTTGATACTTAATATATCCTTCCTTAGCTTATACAGTTGGCAATGGGCTGTCCAAATTTCATGTCTGCTGGTTGACATTTTTGAAGCCTGGCTTTCCAGGATAAAAAGAACACCAAGAACAACAAGTTACACTGGGCGGCAAATTTACAAAATGCATCTTTTTTTTCCCCCCCCAACACATAAAGCCCCCATGTTGTGTCCATCATCTCTAAGACCTAAGAAATAAACCACAAAGATGCTGCAGAGTATTGATGCTTGCTATCCCACCTCGGTAATGCACCAGCATCAATAAGGTAAGGAAGGCAGAAATTCCACAAAACTGGGCAGGCAAGACTGCCAGAAATTGAGTGAAAAAGAGAAGGGAAGGATGCAAAACTAAGTATCTACATTATAAAAGATACTTCATAACACAGATATACTTCTAAGACTGAGGTTTACCACATCACTGGCAGAACATTTCATGTATTTTACATCACACACCTCAGCAAAGCTGGACATCTTCAACTGCCACACACACAAAGGGGACAACACTGGCCAAATGCTCCACCTGCCCAACCCACGTTGTTTATTTTGACTGCTTTTTGATAAGCAATGAATGTATTATGACATATTCCTGTTTAGCTGGTATTTACTTCATTATTTTGAAAACATCATGGGTCACCTCAGCACGAGTGGCAAAATTACACACTCGATTTACCAGCAAGTTCAGTGAAAATTTAACTGTCCAAATACTAAGACAGGTAAAAAGCCATGAAACAGAAACTGAACACACAACTAAAAAAGAAACAGAACTCCAGCATGCAAAAATCCAGGTTTTCTTCAATGTTCCAAAATAATCTACATAATAAATGGCTGTGTGTTGGAAACAGAAAGTTTTAAGCATATAGAAAAGTGGTAACACAATCAAGGTACACAGATTAGCAAGTCTGGCTCCTAATGAGAAAGGCACTGTAGAAGTAAAAATGGGGTGCAGGGTGGTGTTAAGATGATTTATTTTCAGCAGTGTCAGTCAGCAGCCATACTTGCCCTACAGATTTGGGAGAAAAACCTGCAGAATCTTAAAAGGTCTCTAATGGAGAGCACAAAGCTTCAGTCAGGCACAACACATTTTTACAGAGATTGCATCATAAACAAGCAGCTCGTAGAACTGTGGAAAAAAACCCCATAGCTCTCTGTATTACAAATTTTCTACAGCAGTAGGAGATCAGGATACCAATACAGTTAATGGAAAAGGTGGGGGAAAAGGAAGACAGAATTCCCTTGCAGTCAACAAGTACAGCTGTCTGAGAGAGAAAGAAGGTGAAGAGATGAAGCAGAAAAAAAGGTTATTAAAGTACTGGGAATTTTTTTTTCACTATATGTGGATTAACATTTTGCAGTTAGCTCTGCATAAGGCACCCCTTTAACCCACCTTGTCTTCAACAGCTCCAAAACAGCTTCAGATATGGTTGAGCAAAAAAACCAAACAATAAACACCCACTCCTTAGTGGGTAAACTCACCTATTTACACTGGTTAATATTTAGTGGTACTGAAAGAGAGACTTCAAGGTCTGATTGAGTGCAACAAAAAGCAAATGTTAGCACCTTTAGGGGACTCAAATTCCACCTGCCTTTACACTCACATGGTAGCTGGAGCAGTAAAGTACTGAACCTGAGCTAAATGACTGCACCTGCCACTACCAGTTTTGTCCATCATCAGCAAACCACCTAAAGAACTTCAAAATACGCTTAGCATCAGCATAAGCCGTCATGTTTGCCTAACTCCCAATAAACTCACACTGAGCAGGATTTGATACTCAACAGAAACAAGAAAGATAACTCAGGCACCTATTACCAGCTCTGATCAACAGCCTGGAAAGCAGATTATAACTCTGCAATTTCACATTTGCTAATTACATAGCGGAGTCTTTTAAAAAGAGTAAAATTTCATAGGAATTAAATCCCTGTGAAAATAAGAACTATTAAACACATTTATACAGTAATTAAGGAAAAATGAGCTAGTAAGTCCTTGCAGTTTCTCCAACAGCTTCCTCAATGCAGCAAATCACATATAGATAAGAAAATCAGCATATTACCATCTAACCTATCTACAATTGACTCCATCAAATCCCTAAAAAAAATGACATACAGTCTACTGACTTCACTGCACTGAAACACCTGTAAATACACCTAGGACTAAATAACAGCAAATTAAATACTGAAAGGCTTTTCTTGCTGGCACTACAGTGAAGGATTGAAGCAGCACCACTGCATGTTAAATAAAGACTGTACTAGCTCCAAATTCATATGGCACAAAACTATTTCAATGTTTCAAACGTAATGCTTGTAAAAAAGTTTTGGTTTTGTACAAACCTGTCAATTAACAAACATTTCACAAATTCTTAATTAATAGATATGAAAATTAAATTTCACAAAACATGCACTGATCCTTTCAGTGAACGATTTTTGATCCTGTAAGATTCTAAATACTTCAATTTTCACTGCACTCAAAATTTTGTACAACATATCTGGCATCTAAAACGAAGACAAGCAGCAGTCTTACATTCCAAAGCCATAAAAAATAGTTGATCTAGATTACAGGAAAAAAATAATTGAAGAGCCCACACCTATTTCTGGATAAATCAGAATGTGTTCTGAGTAAATCAGCCTGAAAATCTGAAAATTCCTTAATTTCTTTGCAAAATATCACCTCCCTCCACTTTGGTCACAAGATAAAAATCTACAGTTCATAATTAACATGTCCTAAATATATTATGTTAAACCTGTAAGGGCAGAATTTGCCAAGAAGTAAATCCAAAACTCTCCAAATTTTAAAATCTAATGAAACATGTAGGTGAAAAGCATAAGTGCATTACCCACACTGCAGTCTCAAATAATACAATTCTAACTTCAAGAAGTTCCAACATCATCATGAACTTCAGACCTGTGACAGACCTTGCCAAACCAGTTTCGTTATTTACAGCATCTCTCTCCCCTTTTTACTTATTAGCCACACTCCTAAACTAAGCAGAAAGAAGAGTTTTTAAAGTTCCTGTTCTGTCAACCTGAGATTTGCCTAAGTTCTTCTTTAGTCTAATAGCAAACTCTGCAAAAGAAAGTTTATCTGAAAGAAAACTCGAACCAATGTGACTGTTACCATGCGCATTAACAGGACTGTCTGCTATGGAACTCAGTATCTCAGAAACTTCATTAAAATAAAAGCATAAATCAACTTATAATTGTTTTCTTGTTCCTGGATCATATAAAAGGCACTTTTAGGTTTCAATTAGATTAATGCTTTATCACTAAAATTCAGAATAGTTTACAGTGTACTTACTTTAGCAATCTGTAGCAACACAATGCAGTGTTTTATTGATTCTACCATGCTCTAGGGAAAGAAAAACATTGGAAAAAATTGTGATACTATCCCTTAATATTTTGTATGCATTAGTTATATAGAATATTTACTGGGTGTGAACTAAATGGACGCCCAGTTCTGTAGAACCCCTACTTTCCCTTCCCCCTTTTTTTGTTCCAGCAACAAAAGCACAGCAGCAGAAAACTGAAGTTTCCAAAGCCACACACCAGCCAGGCTGTCAGGGTGAAATGGAGGTCAGCTCCAAACTCCCAGAGTGCTGCAGGCAGGTGAATTATCATGGGAAGAGAGGCTCAGGGAGCTGGGCTCGTTTAATCTGGAGAGGAAAAGGCTCAGGGAGACCTTATCAAGGGGGATCAATATCTCACTGCGAAGGCAGGGGAAGACAGAGCAAGACTCTTCTCAGTGGTGCCCAAGACAAGCAACGGCCACAAACAGAAATACAGGAAAATCATTTTAAACAGAAGAAAACACCTTTTATTCTTTTATTAATGATAAAACACTGGAACAGATTGTCCAGAGAAGGTGTAAAGCCTCCTGCCTTGGAGTTACTCAAAACTTAAACTAGATTTGGTTCTGAGCAACCTGTTCCAGCTGATGGAGCTCTGAGCATAGGGTTGGACTGCAGACCTCCAGAGGCCCCTTCCAACCTCAACTATTCCATAATTCCAAGGTGCTGGACAGAAACCTGAACACAGCATCAGAACCAGTCTGCCTTTGCCATTACAACATTGGACCTAATATGGATTCTCATTTCTCTGTAAAAAGGCTTACAAAACTTTCCAAAGAAAATAAGGTGAATTTCAGAAACAATATATAATAGTTACAAAAATTAAAGCCACTTACACTAGTTGTTTCCTTGAGACCTTCAATTTTCTGTAAAAGAAAAATCAAAATAGTTTGATTAAAGACAATTTTCAGCATCTGGTTTGACCTAAATACTGTATAAACACAATATTTTAATTTTAAATTGGAGAAGGGAAAAAAGCCCTTAACCAACACGTTAAAGATACTTCTTACACTTCTAATATTCTTATATATTCTATTACTTCTATACTTCTACTACTTCTAGATATAGACACAATTTTCAAGACAAGACTGAAGTCAAACTGATAATTAAAGCTTAAAGATGACAAGGTTAAGAATTTCTTAACAGTGGCATTATACACATCTACCCATTAAAAGCTATACTTCATTTTTTGCATAACATCGACAAAAATGAAATGAAGCATAGAAATGCTAAGTTCATTTTGAATCCTTATAGAGTGCACTGAATGGTGGCACATTTCAACACTATCACAAGAAGTGACCATCATTCAAGTACAAGAAACATTTGCAGTTAAGCACAGCTTGAAACAAATCACAGAAAATAACAGTGCACACATGTTCTTGGTCTTTCAACAAAAGTGCATCTGGAAATCTGCCTACTTAATTTTATCTAGAAACACTGGTTCATAAAGATTTCCTGTGTGGAACGGCACCCCAGGCACGCAAAAGGCATCTGCATGCCATGTTCCACATCAGCGTGACCTGGTTCAGGAGCAGATGCTTCCTGTTGATGTCCTTGGCTCTGTCTGCAGAAAGTAAAACCACTAAACTGGACTCAGCACTGCACCTCTACTAATGCAATTACAGGATCTCTTTTGTTTTGATTAATTTGAGTGCCTCATGTGACTTGAGTCCCAATCTTCTTGATTCTTGAATAATCAAAGTGTGTAAAGGATCTTTTCCCCACACCAGGCATCGCAAGCAAAAGCCTACAGCATATGAGGAGAACATGCAGCTATAAATCCACAGAAATGAACAGTC
Source organism: Chamaea fasciata (assembly GCF_029207755.1). Classification (NCBI taxonomy): domain Eukaryota; kingdom Metazoa; phylum Chordata; class Aves; order Passeriformes; family Sylviidae; genus Chamaea; species Chamaea fasciata. The sequence goes on along the minus strand of NW_027094095.1, from coordinate 26,788,370 downwards.
CCACTTTGTGGATTAAAAAGGAAACAAATGCAGTGACAGCCTCTCAGGCAATTCCTGGGGGGAAATTTTCAGCTATGCCCTAGATATTATTCAAAGGATGCTGTACATTTTCTTCAGGATTAATCAGCAAGAGGTGGCTAAAAAGAACCCAGACTCAGCCCTTCCTACTGGAAAGCCTGGACCATGTTTGTCTAGGATATATCATATGAGGGATATTATATCATGAAGTTATGTTATATTTACTCCTGCTACTAGCAGAGAAACATGCCAACAGCTAAAAATTCCTTGGCTATGTTTTTGTTTGTTTTTCACGTCTCTATGAGACTTCTAGTCTAAACTTCATCAACACATAACAAAAAAAAAGCATTTTAAATATGACAGCATAGAATTTTTGAGCCTTTTAGCACCAAAATAGAATAGGCAATGCACCCAAACACACAAATCTTGTTGGATGAAAGATGATGCAGCTGAAGGAGACAGTCTCACGGCTGTGCAGCCAGCTGGAGGCAGGCACCAGCAGCATTGATCATTCTTTACCCATTTTCTTCCCCAACTTGTTACAGAGTATTTACACACGAAATAAACTGAGATCTCAGTCCCTTCAGTGACATCACCTTTGCTGAAAATAAGAAAGTGACCTCAGGCCATGTGATGCAATTCAGTGATGTTGGTTTGTCCCTGCCCATCTGTAATTTTCCAAACACTTCACTGAGACGTTGTTTGTTATTCGTACACACAGGTACAGACAAAAGGGTAATTTTTTCCAAGATCACATGGAAGATCGAGAAGGAAAGAAAAAACCTCAGGACAAGCAGATTTCTAAGGCCTTTCAACAAATTTTAGAACCGTGTTTTCTTCCCTTATGGAAATGAACCCCTTGTAGACTGGCCAAATTAAGCAGTGACAGTTTGCATTGATCCAGTACTTTTCTGGATCTGTGCTCTATGACCACCTTGCAAGAACACAGCACTTTGATAATTTAGACACTGCAAAATTGAAAGGAAAACCATAAGCAAGTATGTTTGAGATAAAACACATTACCAATAAAACAAACCGAACCCCCCCAAACATTTACTACTAACATTTATCACAATTTTCTCTTTTCATCATCCCTAGTCTTTGAAAACTGATGAAGATAAAATTTTAGTAAGACAGTTCCCCTAGTTTTAGGTAATGAATACACATATTTTTATCCAAAACACCAATTTCCTGCCAATCTACATTTGCAGAATGCAGATTTACAATTGCAGAATGCAATTTGCTGTATTTAATCTAATCAAACTGCAGGCTGCAGCTGAACCTACTCCCTCTACTTGCTGCTCATTACATCTCCTTGACATCTGTTTTTTTAGGAAATCACTGAGAAAGCTAATTTTATCTCATCCAACATGATTTTTGCCTCATTCAACAATCATGTGACTAGAGAGGGAAGAGTTCATGAAGCACAGAGAGGCAGCAGAGGCATGTAGGGGGAGCTGACTCATGGTTGAAGTCTGCAAGGTGCAACCCAAATCTGTGTGCTCAGCCTTGGATTTACTTGACAAAAAGCACTTGTTTTGAACCAAACAGCTTAAGCAGGCTGCACTTGCCTCCCAAATCCTGTTAAGTAATGTCAGCTTTGTTCCAGCCTGCAAACATGCACCTCTTTGCTGTTCTGATGCCTTTGAGTGCTTCAGTTTTCCCCTCCCTGATGTGTGGTCAAGATAACGACACAAAACTGAACAGAAAAGGTGTCTTGGAGTTACCACCAGTAATACCGATTACACCATCAGAAAGCAAGGTCCTGTACCCTCAGATCAGATCACACCCCCTCCTTCCCTTCCTCTGCAATCAGATACAAACACCCAACCCCAGCAGGAGACTCAGCAGAACTGGCAGCACTGCTGGTTGTGCATGATCCCACCATACCCTGCTAGCTGCATTTCTGCCAGAACAACAATGCAGCACGGGGAATTCATGAAAACCCCGGTATTTTCATCAGGCCTGAAATAACATCTGCACTGCCTTCATCCAAATTCAAGAGATTACCACAACTCAGAAGGAAGATATGCAGGAGATCTGGAGGCATGTCAGAACCCCTATAACCGGAGTCATCATCTTCAAAAGACCAAACATTCTGTAACTAAAAGCCAGCTCATCCAATGCTCTGTGAACTTGCAAACACAACAGCTCACGTTCGAAATCCTTGGCCACCAACAGTTGCAGAACAGCACTCAGTTGTTTGGGAAGCACATAAATACCCAAAACGTTTTTCCTTGGAGGGGAGAACTATGGGTTTGACGGAAGGACCCTGCAGACCACACTCAGCTCATGATCTGACAGCTGAACTATACTTCCATAAACAAACAGGGAAACTGCTAAATACGGTATCAAAAAACCTCTCAGAACAGGAAGAGAGGTGATCAAGAGTGCCTTGTCAAGTCTTTTTCATATTTTATAGAGAATAAATGGAATCTGTAGTAATAGCAATCCTCATCAAGATTTAAAACCAGAGGATGCCAACCTCTTCTAAATGAGCCTCCTCCTTTCTCTATAAAGTCAATCCATCTGTCCCACAGATACCTTGCAGAGATAAAGAAGTCAGCACAACATGTGGGAAGTCTCTAGGGATTAGGAGCACTGCCACAGGAAAAAGAAAGTACTGCCTCATCTGCAAAGTAGCATCTGAAGGGAGGTCAAAACTGAAGGACAACTCTTCCCAGTAAGACACTCTGAAGGAGAAATACAAAATCTTTAGACCTTACTCTCATGGTCAGTTGTCTACTGATTAAACACACTGACAGAGATGTACTTCAAAGTTCTTTTAAAAGCCTGAACATGAGAAATAAGTCCCCAAGACACCACCTAACACAACAGGCAAGATGAATAACACTTGAAAGGTCACAACCATTATAAAGAAGTAAAACTAATCAAAGCATCAAAGAGTTTTCAAAACAGGAATCAAACACCATGAGAACACAGCTTGTCTTCCACAGGAGACATTGAGGGAGGGAACAAGGATGAAATACACCTATCATGAATACTTCACGGTAACAAAATTACTGCATTTGCTGAAGAGAAGCAACTCCTCTGTAATAAACCCTCCATAAGGAACTGTTAAATCCCTCCTCCACACACACAGATTAATACATGAAACCAGCATGATACTTAATGCCAAACTCACACCACCAAAGGTATGTGCCAGCTGTTCTTAAACAGTGCTTGAACTTGGACCTGCAGAGCTGACTTTGGGATGGAACAGGAGGGGATGCAAAGAACACAAACCATTTAATTGAATTACACCCTTGCTCAAAGAGCAGTGCTCCCCACTACATTTCTTCTTTCATACATTCACTTCAGTGAATGAATTGTGCTATTCTCAGACTTCCAGTGTGTCACAGACCTATACAGGATGCAGATTGATTATGTGAAATACATGATTAGGAGTATTTTCTTTTTTTTCCTTTGGAATAGCTTTGCAATTCTTACCAACATTAAATACTCATCCTTGTTTAAGATTAAAAAAAAGCAAATTTAAGTTAAAATGCTTTCAACACTGGAAACGTTTCAATATAATGGACAGCAGAGGAACAATTATTTCTGACAGACTGAAACCTTTTTTAATGTTACGATGCCCATTATTACTAAATTTTTATTTGGCAACTTAGTCACAACACAACTGTTGTAAGTTATTCAAATTACTTGAAGTGATTTTGACAACTCAGTAAATGTGTACTTAGCATTTCTACTATATCAAACTGATGCACAACACCACCTGATAAACAAGCAATTTTGAAGACAAAATGTACTTGCTTTTCTCTGTTCATCATCTTTGCAGTTCTGGAGCTTTTCATCGAAGAGCTGAAAGAAAGAGATACTTGTGAAAACACTGAAAGTGTTATTTTTCCACATAAAATCACACAGAAGCACCAACATTTCAAACCCCAAAACATTTAATAAGTATAAAGTCATACAACCTGGTATTAGGATCCAAAGGAGTTTTGGCCTAATGTTTCTTTACAGCATTTGTGATATAACAAATCTGTAACTAATTTTTTATATCATCCCATTTTGCAAGAGACCAAATCTCACAGCTAAGCTTGAGAATTCTACCATGATTTGAACAAAAAGGCAAGGCTAAGTAACATAACTGAACTCATCAGAACACCTCCAGCTGCCTTTCTTCTATCTCAGCAAAAACCTTCAGGGCACAGGAAGCATTTAACCAAAGGGGCTTTAACTCTCATCAACCCTCCCAGGTACCTTAACTCAGGTACATGATCTAAATCAAGTAAGATCTGCAAGCACACTTTTTGGGGAAGATATGACTTCCTAACATTGATTTATTTTCTTAAAAGTGGGATATGAGTTGCAACAGAACAAAGTGAAACAAAACCTCACTGAAAAGGCTGCATGTGCATTTAACACAAGCTGAGCTGAAAGAGTTAGAGATGTCTCCAAGGGCACTCTGAGGCGCACACACAACCATGAAGTTGTTCAAGGAAGAGAAAAGACTACGGATAATGCTAAAAGTTCATCACATCCACCCTTGTAGCTCAAAGAAGAAGATGTAATTTTTAGGAAGTGAGCTGCAGCTCTTCACTCAATGCCTGCCTCAAACCTACTCATGTGTTCCCCTTCCCCTGAGGGCTGATTTCTAGTTCTAAATATAGACTGTGATCTTGGTCTCTGTCCATCCTCAAACTGACTCATCTTTCATTATTAATTAATTTCTATCTCCCTCCCCCCAGCTGGCCTGAAATCACAATTAGAAGGTGTAAAGATTCAAATACCTTCTGTCAGTAAAGTGATGGCTCCAGAGTGGCAAAGACAGCTCCTGATCAAGTCTTTGCAGGGCAGCTCTGTATTTTGTTTGCATCTCTTCTGCCTACCTTCATTTTTGTTGCTGTGCTCATCCCCCTCTCCACCCTACCCTCCAACTGAATTTTTGCTGAATATCCCACATGCAATACTTGCACATTATATCAGGGGAAAAAACCCAACTCAGCAGAACTGAAGCAATTTAACAGCAATTTTAACCTGCTGAGTCATGGGAAAAAGGTGTCCTAAGCAGCAGCAAAAAGTGTTTTTCTCAATAAGGTGAGTACTGAGAGATACGACCTCAGTGTTCCTCGCATTCCCATCTACTCTTAAAATACAAAGTTTAAAAGAGCTGTATTGTACAACATTCCTACAGGATGTTTTCACTCGAGGACAAAGCATGGATTATCTACCACCACTGCAACAAAGTCTGAAACTATCTGCAACTGAAGTTACACATAGCTTTACAAAATGGTCCCAAGATAGATTCTAAAATGCTATGAGCAACACAGTGTTTTAATCATGTTTTAAAATGAAACTTAATGTATTTATCCTTGCCATTTCCATAAAGATTGTATATAAAGCAGAATCTTTCAGCCATTGTAAACCATTCTATATAAATCTGCCTGAGATATTCTAATTTTTAACGCCATTTTAACAATCCTAAGGGAAAGAGATTCTAATCTTGACTGACTCTCTGTGTTGAGCGTCCTTTCAAGCTGGCCTTGAAATCCAGCCTGACAAACAGACCCCCTAATACACTAAATGCAACATTTAGTTACCATACCTTCAACTGGTCTATCAAGATCTGTAAGTAAGCATCAGCCTCAGTAAGTTTCTTGTCAAAATCATGAACGCTGGGAACAAATCCTGAATCCACACCCTAGAAATAAATAAACAAATAAAAATCAAATATTTAATTACTGTTTCAGAGGAAAAAAAAGAAATACAACAACAGTATGGTTTTGCCTGCCATCTGACTGAGAAAATGCTGCCTTGCCTCTCATCCTGCCACGTGCAAACACAGGCACACAGCTGAACACATTTGGCTTCTATTTGCAGCTAAATCAGTAGCAGTAAATTGCTCCACATTTTCAGAGGGGGTATAATCATCAAACACCAGAGTATTTCATTACTTATGATTGAACAAATCCTCTTAAATTACACTGATTAAAGCTTCTTTATAAAATATAAAGGAGAATTCACATTTTTCTGAAGACTGTCTTGTGATTTCATATCCTTACATTTCAGCTAGGGAAGCCCAAATCATACGCAGTGGGAGAACTGCACTTTTCACATTTCAGACAATATTGCTCAACTCACAGCTCCCTAGTTAAGAACTGCTAAATCTTTCCTTAAATACCTTTGATCGGAAAAGTTCAAAATTATTAGTCCTGGTTGCCCTAGTTCCTTTACAGCTGTAATGATTTGCATCCTTGTCACTGTATCTGAATTTGGACATTTTGTTGCACATACACCACCAAGGACAATGTATCAGTGCAATGACAATGATTACTTTTATATTTTCTTGCTTGGAAAACTTGTTTCTCCTAATAATGTAACACCCAGAGCACACCTTTGCATGTAACATAAACCCTATCTTTAAACTGATACACCATTGATTTAAAGACCCAAACAAATTCCCACTGGGATACCACATCTTTAATTAGAGGAAAGAAAAGAGAGGATTCTTGATTACTTCTGCCTTCATGCACATATGCCATTCAAACATCTAAAAGGTTTATTTCTATAATACCTTTCATGCAAATGGAACAGTGAAACAAATACTGAAGCACACCCAGTTGGAAAAAACTGTACACTGTAAGATAAACATATAGAGGAGGAAAAACCCATGAAGGACAAAGAAGCAGACATCAGTTATAAGAGAATATAATCCTGAGAACACCACAGCAGTGACAACTTTGCTACCAGCCTCAATATTTTCACCTGTACTCTCACTGATTACAAACAGGACAACTTCAAACTCTTACAAAACCATCAACTGCTGTTTGAACTGCTGAGGATCTCAAGAGTCTGAGCATGTAAAGATCAACCAGTGGGGGAAAACATTTCACATGGAGGAAGATAGGCAATCTGTATTTGTAAAATTCCCCATTAGCGTGATGTTTTCCTTGGAATTGTTTCCTTTGTCAGAACAGACAATTTATCTTATTTTTATATGATACTGGGCCATCATATTAAGAGTTTTATTGATGGCTCTTTAGAGGTGTGAGCACTTTCATGCAGTAGTGGAATGACCTGCACAGTATCACACACAGCCTAAAACATAAACCCATCTGCTGACTGTAGAAAATATTATTCTTTACTCATTTGCTACAGATGGCCATTCAGATCTTGACAACAGCTCTACAGGAGTAACTCTATCCATACAGATGGGTTTGTAATCAAAAAAGATACTTCACCTGTATTAGACAATCAACACCAGTCGAATTTAGAAATAACGTTGTGAAACAAGGAGGAGGGAGGAGAAGATGAGGAAAAAAGAAACCATTTTGACTATGACAAAAAATAAATACAAAAAGCACCGAGTATAACAGGTTATCAAAAAAACTTATAGGCAGAAGGAAGAGCGCTCTCAACCGACCGAGCAACTTTTTATACTCTCTCAAACTAGTTTAAATTACACTGAAACTACATCTGAAATCATGTGCCATTAGTATTCAATTTCCTTGTTGAAAATGCAGTTGTCTGTACAGCTACCAGCCAACCTCATCTGTGCAGCAAATGGTCCTGCAAGCTCAGTTAAAAATTCTGGAGGTCACGTTTCATATAGCAAACTACATGAACAATACAGGAAATTTCTGCTGAAGATACTATACACAGAAATATAGTTTACAGTACATGTTATCTGCATGCTGCATCAAAATGGTGATTTTTATTTCAGTTCTCACTCTATGACTACTAATCCGTAACTATCTGGTATTTTTAGTGGTGGCTTAAAGATAAAATGCCATTCTTAAATTTCAGGCTCTTAGAACTAAGGGAAAAGCTGATCAAAACATTCAGTGTTACAACTGAGCAGACACCCACACAAAACACAGAGTGAAAATTGTAACCTAAGAAGTTCTATTAGAAAATTAAAACTTCAAACAAAGTAAAGAGAAAGGCATAAAACCAGGTATAGTGTCAAGCTGAACATAACAGAGATGAAACATGAGAATAATTTTTCAAAGCACAGGTACTTAAAGCTGCAGCACCTCACTAGTTTGCTCTTGGGTAAAGACAAAATTCGATAATCTACTCAGCAAATTTATCAGTCTGTGTTACATGAGATTAGGTTAATAATTTAAGTTCTCACATAGATTTAGAATTGAAAACCAGAAGATATATGGAAAAGTTGAGCAATACCACAGAAAAAACAGCCTGCATAAATAGCAAACAAAATCAATCAGTATTTCAAACCCAGCGGTAATTTAGAAAGAGGAGATAGATGAAATGTAGATTTGCATTTAAAAAATGCTTATTTCTTGATTTCTGTTCACTCAAAGCCACAGTAAAGGTAAAATAGGGACCCTTTCTCTCCTTCCCTGCCATGAAGGAAATGAGGCTTCGAAAGAAACAGGTGAGCAGAGTCACTAGAATGGCATTTAACAGCTTGGTAAACTTGTACATTAGGAATCTGCACATCTCAATGAGCAATCAAATTTTTATGAGGAACCTGTAAAATACGCTGCTCACCTATTCACAGGCTGACAAAACAGGTTGCCTGCAGATATTGTTGAACCTCCACCCTTGAAGGGCAGAGCTCCAAACTCTGGATTTGACCTTTGACAACCTGATCTAAAGTACAAGTCTGCCTTGCAGCGAGAAGGTGCTTGGAACAGGTGATTTCCAGAGGTCTTCTCCAGCTGAAGTCACCTTGTGATTCTAAAATAAGTAACTTCAAATTGTGGAGAAGAACAGGAATACAGACTTTTTCTGATCTTCAGAAATACACTGACTCTATCTTACTGTCAGGACCTATCCGAAGTAGTATAACTTGTTTTTCCATTGAGTAACTGCATCTATTTGTAAGTACACTTTATTAATTTCAAATAAAGACTCCGTGTTCATGTAAGTTTAAAAGAATTAACAGATTAAATAGCTGCAGAAGCAAGTAATTGAAAAATTTTTAGTCTGCTCACCACCTCCCAAACCAAGAAATTTGGTGTCAAAGCAAGTTGTTTGATGTCTGACTGCTCACCACCAAGAAAATCATACTGATAAGAACTCTAGAAAAAGGTACCATAGCATTCTTTCCCTCATCCTTCCTCCCTCCCACAACTTCTGGAATGTCCCTCCTCTTCAGGAGACAGCAAAAGCTAAAGCCCAGACTCTCCAGGGCACATCTCAATGCCAGTGTTTGCAGGAGGAGGCAGGGCCCAGCAGCACTGAGCAGTCTGAGGTGTCTCAGTGGGATCTCTGTGATCCTCAGTGATGTGGAATGACCAGACAGGATGATTTTCCTAGGAAAGGGTTTCCATGCTGGTCTCAAGTTGAGTTAACAATTCCCATGCTAACAGTCCTGCAAAATTATTCCCTTCATACACAACTCTTTTTTTGGAGGAGGAGGTAAACAGGAGGGCAACAACAAAATATAACTTAATTAAAAATACATATTATGAGCCTTATTTTCACTACAGAACTGCTAGCATCAAGGGAATTCCATGTTGTTTCCTTGTCCTCCAAATTAGAAGTCACACATATCTCTAATGCATTTGTATTCAAAACTTGTCCATGCTGAGAAGTAATTCAGCCTAATTTAAAGCAGTTCTTTCAAACTCAGATGGGATGAAAAGATTGCATCATCCTTAGAAGAAGCATACCAGAAAAATTCAACTATATTTCTCAAATAAAAGCATTACAATAATAGCTTTCCTGGGGGAGGAAGACAGAAAGTTGTACAGAGTGGAATTTCTTATCTTTTTGAAGACACTTCTACATTTTTCATCTAATTAAGATTCCAAATCCAACCAAAAATTCCTGTGTAAGTTAGTTTGAAGGAGTGAATAAGAATGTTTTCCTTTCATCCACAATATCTCACCAGAAACATATCCCCTGCCTACATCATGCTTGATTTTGATGAGCTGGACATTGCCTGTAAGGATCACTGATAAAAAACTGAGGAAAAAACAAGAAATCAACTTGTAAGCCACTAAACAAGGGCACTTTTATGGCAAAAACAACTCTATATTTTTCTTCTGTGAGATTTTTATGCAATATTTGAAGCTCAGAATGTGTCTGAAAACAAATATATGGGTTGTGGAAAGCATATGACTCTTCCAAACAGAATATTCCAATTCTTACAGGAAAAAAAAAAAAAAACACCAAACCACAAAATGCTTAGCAAAGACTGTGCAGCTGTAGATACTATCAGGTCTTCAAGGAGAACAGAAAGTTCAGAAGACAGAAACATTTACACACTGATGTAAAATTCTGTCTTTAAAGCATAGGTTACAATTCTGAAACCTCACAAATACTAAGTATAACTTAGAGTCCCATTCCTTAATCTTTATAATCTATAATCAGTGCAGATAATGCACATGTTCTAGGGTACTCAGGCACTAGCCTGATTATTTCATTAGCAAAATCTGAAAAGGGCAGCATGCCTGCTAACCCTATGCCCTCCCACCAGCACTCGAAAAACATCTACACTGGATATAGTCTTAATCTAAAAGACCCTGGGTTTAGTTTTATACAAGAATTCTTGACTCAAACTAGAAGCAGCACTGAAAAGCCAATTAATAACAATACAATATACTTTAGAGTGTAATATACTTAACAGATAAGAAAGTTTTACTCTACCTTGTGTTCTTGCTTGCAGCTTTAGAAAGGTCAGAAAAAATCCTGGTTAATGCGACACTAAGTGAACTGCTATCAACATTTCATAAACACTTTGCACTGCCATAAATGAACGGGAAACAAATCAGTTCTCCTGCTGTTTACTCTAGCCTTTAACTTCTGCTCTTTCTTTTGAGTCAGCATAAACATTTACCTTGTCACATAAACAACTCAATGTGGAAACTAATCAGGTTAAAAATAAACTCAGAAAGAGAGAGCAGCAGGAAAAGCAATTTTAGGTTCCAAATTCTACCCTTCTTGCCACACTGCCTCTTCCCTTTTGCTAGGAGAAGTGAGACAGGACTGCTTCCAGCAGCAGCACCAACTCCTATATTTTGGTGAAGCCACGGTTTAATTCAGTGTTTAAGCCATTGTATCTACTCTTCACAGCAGCCAGCACAGACCCACTTATTAGAATCAAGTTTTCTTATCATTTGCTACGTAAGAAGTAAGCATCTTGTTTAAATTATGGAATTATCAACCTACAAACCAATTAATTTTCATTTAATCCCTTTCACTTCTGTGGTGGTTAGAAATGGCCCACCTTTGTAATTTTGGTTCCTTTGTCTCTACAGAGTCCACTTAGAGGATGAAGTAGTTGAGCGTAGATCAAATAAGGAAGTTACTGTGGTCCTAAAAGACATGAGCTATCCATTATAACTCATGAGACAATTCCAGGGCCAAATCCCACCGCCCAAAAGTACTTGTAGCACTAGGGTGCTGCCAGGGTGTACTTGACAGACAGCAAGGAAAGCAGGACAATTAGAGGCACATGCCCTGTCTCAATGGAACTGCTGGCTGACACAAGATGCTGCTGAGGAACTGAAGAAAATGTGAGACCACTTATCTCCCCACACAAACACGAAACTTTAGCCGCAATATGTCTTCACCCCGTGCACAGCCTCCCCCTTAGGTCCTGTGGGTATGAGGCAACTGCTGTGCTGCCCTGCAAAGCCACAGGCCTGCTAATGTCACAAGGGTAACGATTTGGGGGCATAAGGGAAAAAACGCTGGGGGGTTCAGAATGGCATTTCCAGTAGTATCACACCATCTGTTCAATGACTTTTCCACAGACAAAGCTAATGGCAGAACTACGTGTATTTTTAGCAATAGTTTTAATACAAGCGCATGCAAAAACACAGCACACTTCAGTTTCAAAACTCAAACGAATCAGGCTTCAAGTGCATCTGAAAGTGTTTCCTCCCTATTGTTGTTCCCTTTGGATACAACAACATTACTAATAGTCAGCCCTCTGGACAGTTTGGGTCCCTTTACACATTCTATGTATTTATGACTCAGTTCCTTGACTGCAGCTCATTTTAGGCTGGGGGGAGGGGGCAGAAGAAGTGTTTTATTCTGTGTTTCAAAAACACTTCCATTATAAAAACGTGAAGGAGAACACAGCAGAACATTTAGGCAAAAATAAAACCAGCAAGATTTAATCAGACTAGACAACACAAAGACACCACTTCACCTTTCCACCTCGCATTAACTCGTAATCCTTCCTGATTTGGTTCACACAACACACGAACCGCCTGGGGTTTGGTAGTTTCTCACAGCTCAGATGAGTTTTTGGTACAGTGAAGTTAACTTTAAGTCTGACTTTCAAACTTGAACGCCCCTGTACCAGCACAGGCAGACTGAAAGCAGCATGGAAATATGAAAAAAAGACTCTGAAAAGACACAACATTTTGGGCAAAACCAGATGCCTAAAGGTTTTAAGTGACTGTCAACCACATGTTTAGTTAGCGACAGAAACTAAGAACCTAAGAAAATGCCTATACAGAAAATAATCTCTGCCGCGGCACTCAGACCCCGCCATGCCGCTGAGCCAATAATCCCCCAAAGAACCCGTTTGACTGTTTTGTCCGAAGGAAAAGGAAAGCGAAAGAACATCAAGCGCATGAAGCGCCGTTTTGTGCAAAGGCTATCGAAGCCAAGGCGTGTCTGTGTATCCGGATAGCAGCATCCATCCCTGCGGGCGCACGGGACCTGGCAGCACGGGAGTTCGCTGCTGCCCGGAGCCGCCCCGGGGGCTCCGTGCCCGCGGCCCCGCTCCCGTCCCCGCCGTGCCCGGGCGGGGCAGGGCAGCGCCAGCGCCGCTCGGCCACCAAGGAAGGGCAGGGGCTCGCCCGGGGCTGCCCCGAGGGACACCCGCGGCCCCGACCCGCGGCCCCCCGCCCCTCCCCTCCCGCCCCGTACTCACACCGGCCATCCCTCGGTGCTACGAGCGGAGCGGAGGAGCGGGGCTGGCCGCCCGCCCGCCGGGCCCCGGCAGCGCCGCCTCCAGCGGGGCGGGACAGGGCGGGATGGGAAGGGCAGGACCCCCCGGCCGCGGCCCCGCCGAGCGCGTCACGAACAAGGCGAGCGGAGATTGGAGCGGGGGCGGCCCGGCCCCGAGAGCCGCGGCCAGGGGAGGGAGGGGAGAAGCCCAGCAGGGCCTGGCCAGCCATGGAGGCGCGGGGCTGTTTCTGCCTGCGTTTACCCCGCGCTCGGCCCTGCGAGCATCCCCCGAAACTTCGACCCCTGTTCGTTCAGCCCGCACGTCCCGCCGGTGAGGGTGAACAGGATGAAGACCACACTTCCCAAACCATGAAAGAAGGAGGTTTGGCAAGGAGGTGCAGTCGTGTTTCATTCTTAAATCAGCGCCTGCCCAGCAGCTCCAGTGGCAAACCTTGTCAATTCGTGAACGCTACTCCACCGACTCCACAAACAAGGGCCAGAGGCTAAAAGGTTACGTGACCCCTACACTGAGGAAGGTTCTTGAAAATGAGTGGTGAGCACACAGCAGTGGCCCACGAAGTATTGCATTCAATGGTGAACATATTTACAAGGATGGAGGATATGGTTCTTGACACTCAATTCTGGTTTTTTAATTATTCCCTCAAACATTACTAGAGAAATTACTAACTTGGACTTTTTTTTTTTTTTCCCCCTGAAATATGCCTTACTCGTTTGAAAAACTCCAGGAACATGAACAGTTATGTAATGGGAAATAGTTCCATTATTAACTGCTATCATGAAATCTATTTCTGCCAACACAACTACACTTACAATTTCTAGAGAGCATGGAAGTGTATATTTTGATAAATTCAATGTATGTTCTGGTGTTGACTCTGTATCTCTATGTCATAAAAAGTCTTCCAGGTGGAGAAAACAGCACAGATTCCTTTTACTTCATTTCAGACCCTAAACACGACTAGCCACATTAACCTATTCACTTTCTAAGCTGAGGATGGGGAAAGAGGCATCCCTTGGGAGGGAGAGCAGCCCTTCCTCATCCACATTTGTTCCCGAGGTAATCCCTGTCTCCTCACATCCACTGCAGAGCGGGGTTCTTCAGCCCTTGGTCAGCTACTGTGTCCAGATGGAGAGATTACTTCTAAAGTACCCATGGCATGGTAGGAAGAGTAAAAAGCTGATTGTCAAGTGGGAATTTTTATCCAGGGATCTCCTATTCTCTAGAAAATTTGTAGTGTCTTTAATAGATGAAAGAAGGTTGAAACTCACTGTCTAACAGGTGAATTGACTGAGATAGTACATGGGTCAAGTTCAAGTTCAGGCTTGCTCTAACTCTTTAGATTGGGCAAATGTCATCTAAATGAGTCTTCATAGCATCTCTTTATGTGATATTAGAGATTTTACTCTTTCTTCATACTGAATCAGATGTTAAGAGACATAATTCTCTTGCCATACTATAAAAGCACAACCAAAGCTTTACTCAATACAAACAATGAACACCTGCTTTAAGATTTCTACACTGGCACCAGACACCTATGTGGTACAAACCAAATCCCTTTCATGAGAGTTGGGTTTCTCTCCAGGGCAAAAATAAATGTTCAGCAAGTCTTATAGACATGTCCAGCTCTAGAGCATCACCAGAAGCTGATCTTAGATCATAGAACCACAGAGTATCCAGAGCTGGAAGTGACGCCCAAGGACGACAGAGCTCAACTTCTGGAACTAGGTAACTAAAGCTAAGAACCATCTTCAATTCAACCATCTGTCTCTAGAACCAGAAAACCACTGATACAACTATTTACCATTTTTGTCATCCAAAAAGAGGTTCAATACTACTGCCTCATTTTAATTTCCAGGTTACGTGGCATACAAGCACACAAGAGGCTTGAGCCAAAAAGACTCCTAGTTTTAAACAATAAACAACAAATAACCCCCAACCAAAATCCAAATTAAACGTACAACAATAAATCAAGAACCTTACCATAAATATGCATTATAAATAAATATGAGTTAATCATAACTATATATATTATGAGTTAATAAAAGAAAGGCTCATTCTGACTTTTCATTATGGTAGGACAAGAAAAATGTGACACAGTTGAACCTAAACAGATGTTTTACTATATCCAATTGTATAGGCTATAGAACAGCCAGATATTATACAGGATGTGATGGATATTAGCAGTCATGCCACTGTATTTCATTGCTTTCAAAAAAAAAAATTAAAACAAGCGAAACTGAAAGTGAAACTTGCCTGAAGCTGGAGGGTATGACGGAGGATGGTGTCCTCTAAAGCGTGGATCCACTTCTCCCTCTCATCTGCATCTCGAGCTGAAAAAGTAGTCAAAAGATATTGTTAAATTACATGCAGTCTTATATACTAAAAGGCACAGGCAAACAGATCTGATGCCCACACTAAATATGGAAATTAACCATACTGTCTTTGTTAATCACCAAGCACAGAATTCCACAGTTGTCTTAATATCCTGTTTCTTCTGTGGTTAGAGCTCTGTACCTTGTCCAGCTTTAGAAGAACTCATACAAAGAGAGTTTGCATAGACATTCTTCACTTAATTCATTAAGCAATTTTAAATTTTCTTATTTACGAGAAAATAACCTGTAATAAATTATCCAGTAATTCTGCTTCAGTGTGGACATAGTAACTTTCAAGTACGGATTCATAATACAGGACAAACACCCCTAACAGATCACTGGTGTGAATAATGAAGTGCAAAGAATAATCTTAAATATACAACAAACATTAAATTGAAGAAAATCCTACTCTAAAACCGCTTTATTTCCCCCCTACCCCCAGTACAGACATGCCACTTTTACTGCACTAGCCTGAAAGAGTTCCTTGCTGTGCTCTAGAAGTGCTTAAAAAACAAAGGAGCAGAGTCAGTGGACTCCAGGTAAAGAAAAAAGGGAAAATTCCAGAGGCATTAAACAGACAGTAAACAAACTGGCCTGTAAACGGATTGAGACTAGTTATTAACAATTGTTTCTAGTTCCTCATTTAAATGGAAAATATGAAAAAAAAACCAGGAAGCCTGCTAAAAGCAAGGGAAGCTTAAGTGAGCTAGCACCTATTATGAATCAGCAAGCTGAGATTTCTATCTCACTCATTTTTAAGGAGTTCAGAGGAAATATCCTTAGGTTATACTGAAATGTACTCTCCAGCTCAAAATGCTTTGTTTCAATGTTCCCTTCCTCACCCTTTTGTTTCCATTGCTTTTATTTTTCAGAATTCTGCAGCTTAAACCTATCAGTAATTAAAAATGCCCCGAGTCCTCTGAATATGTACATTTTTCTAAACTCCCCAAAGACAACCCTTACCAATTTAAAGATAAACATACCACACTGTTTACTTCAGCACATATACACAAATTATGTCAATTTAATAAAACCATCAGGAAAGAACTGACAATGTATGTGTTTGGGAGAAATAATTATGAATGTCCTTTTAATACATAAACTTGCTCAGAGCCTAACTGATGAGGTGGCCTCATGAAATAGTGGGGCAAAACTTTCACTACACACAAGGTAAAAGATTGAATTCTATCTAGTTGGTTTTTTTCCTAAAAATACACATTTTTCCAATCTACTACAAGTCAATACTTACTCATTGTTCTTTTAAAATAGTAGAGTATGATCAATTGCCACAGGAATTTTGGCCACAATACCATTAACCTGAACAAATTAAAACTAGACATAAGGGAAAGTGGCGACCAAAATGCTTTCTGATGCACAGAGAAAGCCACAGAGCAAGAGGAAGAAGTTAAAGTAATTAAATGTTACTCAGAACAGCAGGTGACGTTCCTGCAGGAAATGCAGCAAGTATTAAAAAGCTGGATATGCCATTGTGATACACTCAATAGCACATTTGAAAGAACTTCTAACTTACAGGACTCTTCTTACTGGTGATCCATATTTTAACAGGGAAGCTGAAGCAGGCACTGAGGACAAGTTTATAATGCAGTGAAAACAGACAGGATGGAGGGACAGAGGCCCTGTGAACTCTGTCCAGTGACTGAATTACACTAAATACATTTTGCAGCAGGCAAATTACAGTTTTTCTTTTCACATTCTATACACACATACACACACAAACACTGGTTTTTTTTGCACAGCATAGCTTACACCTTAACACCAATTTCAATCACTGAACTAGCCAACTAGAATCAATTTTAATGCTTCTTAGTTTCTTTGGTTCTGCTTATCAAAACCAGGCCCCTTGGCCTAGTCCTGCCAGATATTATCAATCAAGTTTATTCTTCCTATACCAGTCACCACTAAACATATATAGCTACCTGTGTCATGAATCTATCAGTATTGGAAATGTATCAGTGGCTTAAATTTTCAAAGGTGTGTCCAAAACAACAGTGGTTAGCATTATTTCAGTGTGTGCAAGGTTTCTCGGGTTTGTTTTCTGTTTTTCTGTGGTGTTTTTTAAATCACCATCTTCCAGTCCCAAAAAACATCTTACTGGGAAACTGGGGTACTAGTCACTGAGGAATTCATGGGATACAAATATCCTATGTTGAAGGGTTTTTTTCCCACGATTATTTAAACTAAAAAGGAAACAATTAAGCTGCAGACCAGTGAATTAATCCTTGTACTGCAGCAGGATTCCTGTGATCTTCCATACTGCCAGCAAAAAGAGGTCACCGTATTAGTTAAACACTAATCTCAATATACAGTAGCCCATTAACAAAGGTTATCACATTCTGACTTATATCTGAACCCCCACAAGAATAGAGCCCTTAAAGCAACAGGGAAGATCCAGAAAACAACCAATACATACAGTTCCAAAATGAAACTGACTTTTCCATGCTCATTAATAAATTAAATTTTTGAAACTTCTGCTTCTCCAATGACCCCTTTATAGCTCTCTCTACCAGGGCTCAGCAGAGCAGGGAAAAAGCTGTATTTTTTCCTCATATATTAGACATTGCAATTTTCTGGCATAGCATGATCAATCCTTAGAGAGCACACATGAATCTCATCAATCCTGCTACTTAGAGAAAGTCTCGGGCATGATAAATCCAGGAACACTGCCATGAGAAGACTGCTTACTGCATGGAAACACAGCATCAAAACCTTTTAAGCACTCTCTGTTCAGGACACCAGTTTAATTCCAGACCATCTATCATCAACAGCAGATCCTCCTGGCTATTCTCCATAGACTGTTAAGAAAACCACGGAGAAAACCAGCAGGATGCAGTTTTTAGTAAAGCAAGATGCAAGAAAAGTTATATTAAATCTAATCAAAATGGCTGCTGTGAGATTAGGTGCAAGGAAAAGCTCCCTAATGGTAAAAGCAATTTAGAACTGAACAGCTGCCAAAAGATCACGGATGAAAAAAAAAAATCAATGGGAACATTCAAAAAAGAGATTAGTCGACACACTCAGAAAGAATTTATGGGAAAAACCTACACACAATGGTCAGAGATCATTATCTATCCATCTGTAGGGAAAGCTAAATTTCCAAGCTGGTTTTCATTTAAAGAAGGCAACTTTGGTCAAAGAAAAAGCTCTAATACCTTTTTACCTAAGAAGTTTGTGATGCACACTACCTAATTTCCACTCTGTATCTGCAGATGATTTCTTCAGCAGGTAGGGACAAGAATGCCCTGCTCATTAGTCCTGTGTCTGAAGTACCCTAAATCACTCCAATTTTTCCATCATTCGATCAGGCTCCATTTTAAAGTTAATCCCCTCTTCAATTCCTATGCGAAAGCTACTCCAGAATTTATTTCTGACAAAACATTTGGGATAAGGCAATTCTTATCTAGTCCAAGGAATTGCACTGGTGTTGTATTTATACAAAAAGAGAGGAGTATTATCTGGTCCCTCCTGGCACAAAACTTCTAAAAAGAGAAGAAGGACAAGAGAGATAAACGAGTTGCTTTTCCCCAGGCTGCTTCTAGAATAACAGTATTCCAAAAACCAAACAAGAAACACTGAAGGACACCTGGACATGAGAAATAACTGATACTTAAAAACATGAAGATGGTTCTTAGTCTGAGGGGTTATTGTGAGAGTTACCTGGTCAGCTGAAATTCAAATTCTGCTAGAGCATTAACTATCCATAAAAATAGCCATGCTATGTCTGCAGTTGACAGGGCACCAACAGTGCCTGCGTTTTTCTCTTATTTAAAGTGCTAGAATTCTAATTCAGTTTGCACTGCAATTTAACAGTGAACATTTGCACGTGAAAGAAGTTAAATCCACACAGAGCTGCATTAACACTGCTGTGTGCAAGAGACTGGAATCATTAATGGCTGAAACATTGCAATTTACTGTGATTATGTCAGTTAAGCTATTTTAACTTTTTTTTTTTCTTAGTAGAATTAGTATTTATGAGCTAGATTACAGTTTGTTCCCATATGCCTAAGCCCTCACTCCTCTGTGTCTGTGGTGCATCCTTTGAAAGACACCTGTATAATTTACTGTGACATCTCAGGCATATCTAAGACAACCACAGGGTACTTAACATGATCACAGTCCTATTTATGACTAGCTCAGAGAAACACACTTGAAAAGTATGTCATTCATTACAATGAATTTTAATATGATTTTTTTTAATGTGTATTTTTTGTGATCTGTCTGGTTGAGCTTATTCCTAAGATATTTTAGCATCAATCTTATACTAAAAAAAAAAAAAAAAATCTGAACTCTTTCCTGGAGAAGGTCCAAAGAAAGAAAGCAAATATTTGATCGAAGAGAAAAATACAGAATGAAAAAAATACTAAACACAAGAATTACTGTTTCTACTGAAGAATTTCTGTAATTCCAAAAAATTTTGGTTTAAAACTCCTTTTATTTTATGAAATAGTCCTTTATCTCTGAACTCCCCAAACTGGTAAATCAGATATGTCAGGGATTTTTAAAAGTTCTGTTCTATAAGGATAAGAAGGCAAATGAAATGTAACTACATTAGATGCTCTCAGCCACTATTAATTTCCCAAATAGAGAAGAAATTTTATAATTTAGAGTTCCTATAATATTTACTTTGCTGTGGAGAGATTATATGTGTTTATATAACGTATACCAAATGTTAAAGTACAGCATAAAACAGATTACTTTTTCCAGCCTAAGCTTGATAGCATCTAAAGATTAGATATAAACAAGTTTAACAACTCTGCTCCACGACACAGCATTTACCACCAGCATTTCTAGGTCATGCACAGCAGTACTTGGAAGACAGAATACACACAAAATATATCACCTCAGAATCTGCACACTGGTGCTTATTTTTTTTTCCTGTGTGTGTGTGCATCTACATGGCCATTAGGATCAAAGAAAAACCTGAAGAATTAGTGGGAAAAAAATTACTAGATTACTTATAAAAACACCATACTGTCACAAAGATAAATGCATATTTTATTTTCATTCACTGTGACCTACTTACAGGCAGAACTCAGTAAGAAGAGTCTATTACACCCACAGAGTCAATAGAGTCAATTATGCAGCCTTTATTCTGACAGAACTTCCACTGATTTGTATGCAAAATTCCTGTATTTTTTCAGCCAAGTGCAGAACTAACGTCGTATCTTTACACACAAATCACCAGATAATAGAGATGAAATCCTGGGTACACTGAGATCGATAGAATTTCTGCCACCACTCCCAATGGAGAGAGATTTTATCAGTAGTGCTCAATAAGGTGGAAAAGTCATGCATCACAGGACTGTTCCATGGCTAAATAAATTGCTATTTAAAGTCACTGAAGGCCTTTCAAATCGTAGAAAAACATGCAAGATGAAGCAGGGTTTCATACAAGCCTAGCAAAACACTGTACTTCCACTGCTTACAAATATCCTTCTAACACATGCAGCTCCCACATCTGGCAGGAGGTTGAATATTATTTCCTGTACATCTTCATTTTGGAGTTGTCACAATCATTATTCTCCCTCCTCCTAATCCTCCCCCTTGATGCCATTCTCCACCCACACACATAAATCAACCTTCCTTTTGTTCTGCAGGTGTCTGACCAGCCTGAGTTCCCCATCCCTACAGGAAACTCCTGGGCAGTCACAAGACACAAAGTCATGGCCAAACAAAAGGCGTCAAAACGTCTCCTGTGGACAATGTGTTTGTAAAATTAATCTGTGATCTAGAGAAATCAACTAAACTGTTCTTTTATTGTTACCTAAGCTCAAAAGCCTTTTTAGCAAGCATTATAATCAGCCAGGAACATAGCTTTGGGTGGAAACTTGTGTGACAAAGGAAGCACATGATCAAGGTTCTCTCTGGAAATCCATACATAATGTGTAATTTTGTAATTAAACATTTCTGAGTGTGGGACAAATCTGCAAGTATATGGTTTTTCACTAGAGAATAATACTTAAATATTAATAATAGCAACACTAAACAATATTTCATACGGTAGATTCTGTGGAAATGGCTTTTAGGGTATGTTTGCATTTAAAATTAATCATAGAAACACAGAATGGTTTGGAAGAGACCTTAAAGATGATCTCATTCCAACCCCCTGCCATGGGCAGGGTCACCTTCCACTGTCCCAGGTTGCTCAGAGCCCAGTCCAACCCGACCTTGAGCACTTCCAGAGATGGGGCAGCCACAGCTGCTATGGGCAACCTGTCCAGGGCCTCACCACCCTCACAGGAAAGGATTTTTTTCCATTGCAGATCCCACTGACAAAGGTCTGAAACTACTAAGGTTTAAGGTAGAAACCATATTTTGTCTTGAATAGAAAAAAAAATCAAAATAAAGGAACAAAAAATAACCATTTCTTAGCCAAAAAAATAAATGTAAATTTAACAGGTCAAACTCAAGGTTATTACTATTTGGAATTTCTTGTTAAAACAGAAGGAAATGAGTGTTGAACTACTCAGTATCTCTCCCCTCCTTATAAGTGAGACATTTTCTGGCCATTTTTCCCCTTCCAAAATACTAGCCATGTATCACATACACAGTTGAGATAAAAGATTCATACTGATGCCAAAAGTCACAATTTCTTCCAGAGGAAGAAAAAAGAAAACAAATCAACACATCACAAAGATACTGTTTCATGGTATTATTCCTTTGCTTCTCTCAAGTTTAACACATATTTTGAAATCTGCAGCTTCAAACTTAAAAACAGAAATCCAAGATGTGTTTATATATAACCATAACAACTGAGTACAGGAAGTCCCATTAAAAATGGCATAACCAGGGGGTGATTGGAAAACAGACAATTACAACACAAGATGCTGCTGGTGCAAGAAGGACCTGCATGAAACAGGAAAAGCACAACCATGCACCATTCCCTGCACTCTGATCACATGTTCCAACTACTCAAAATACATCAAGAGCAAAAAGGAGGCAGAGGAAAGAGAGGGGAAGACAGAAAAATCACTGCAAAAGCTAAACTTGGCTCTGGCTCACAGAGGAATTTCTGCAGTTGATGCCAGTCAGTGGAGGATGAGATGCAGCCCAGACCTGGTCAGGTAAAGGGAGGATGACAGGAAGCTCAGTTTTACTCTGATCATAGCTGCTCATCCTCCTCTGTAACATAAAAGCACAGTTGAGCATAGCATGGAGGAATTCACTGTTTCAGCATCATCAGGAGCCCAAAAGACCCAGGAAAATGTTAACTCAGGACAAACGATGTTGTCACAGCAGTTTTAGACATCACTGAAGAAACCAGCATAGACCACAAATTCACACCAAAATCCCTCTCCGGGCACTTTTCAATGCCTGACTTAAAAAGCTCTAAAACTTCTTGTTTTTAAAGGCTGCAATTTATGAATCGTTATTTAAATCAGGTAATGTGATAGACTTAAGTGCCTCTTTCTACCACAAGAGCAGTCAGCTTCCTGTCATCTATTTGGTGGACAATGTCAAAGATTTCTAGAAGACTATAAATATTGGCTATTTCTGCAAGTAATGTTGAAACACAGGTATAAAACCAATATAATTAATTTTGACACATAATGCAAATACTTAAAATCTCAAATTCTGATACTGCTGAGCAACTAAGGCTTTTGTAGCCCCCAGTATATCCTCAATAATAATGCCTCCCATATTAACAAAAAATCCTTGCTTTTTTAACATTATGGCAACCTCTTGCTGGGCACGTCTCCCTTTTTCCTCAGCTGGGATGGTGGGCAGACACAAATCAAGCTCCAAAACTGGGAAAGGATGGGAAAAAAAGGACAAATCTACCTTTACCAGCTGACAGCTTTCATGTAACAGGAGAGTAAGTTGCCCAGCAATATTCACGCTTCATTTCTCAGATACTTTTGTGGCAGGAATAGGAAAGGAAAGACAAAAGCTAAAGCAAAATCATCTCAGATCAATGCACTGGACTGCTTCCAATCTTTTCATCCTTTATTACACAAAACTGATTTGCCTTCCAAGGAACTGTACTGCAGGCTGTAAGAATAAGAGCTGGATTTTCAGGTAGGAATTTAAAAATCCATTTTTTTTAAAAATGTGAATTCTTTTTTCTGCATACAATGTGCATTTAGTGAAGTATTTCAGTCTAGATAGGAGCTATTATTGCTTCAGGTTAGACAGCAAATCAAATATCAAAAAGAAATCCAACAATACCCTTGCCAGAGTCTCTTGAACATCATGTTCCCACTCTTGAATTTAAGTCACAAGCATCCCAGCGAGGAGAAAGAACAGCTAAGTAATATGAAGGACTGAAGAAGTGAATTTCCAAATGGAAAGAGCTTAAAGTTTGATGACGATACGAAGATGTTAAAAGAAAAACAAACCCAACCCCCACAGTGTTTGAAAGTTATGGAACATTTAGAACAGGGACATGTACTGCAGCAAGGAAAAATATATTACCAAGAAAAAGCTTCCTGACAGGAAGGTAAATTAAACTAAAAGTATTATCCTAAATGTCTTACAGCAACTTGAATGGATTTTTGCATCTAATCTGAAAAAACCCACGAGGGAATATTTTAAGATCTACCTAATTCAAAAGCCTTACAAGCAAGCCATGAAACTGGATATTCAGCATGACCAAACAAGGGCCAATCAGGAGATAAAATGCATTACTTTTATATCTATTTTAAAATTTCTGAGGTCATTCTACCTCCCGTCCCCCTCCAATGCGAACAAGCATCAATATACCTGTATATAACAATAAAATACAGGGGAAAAAATCTGCTGGGCACTCTGGCAGAGCTTAAAGTCAAGCTGACAGTAAAAACAAAACATGCTCTTTGCTTTACTGCCCATATTTATTCAATTCACTTCTGTCCTTTATACCCAGGTGCTAAGGATATGGATCCCATGTGGGATGTACCCAGTCATCTTTCAAAACTTTTAATATCTTTGTAATGAAAACTTTTTTTAACTTTTACTGATGTTCAATACAGGGGTGGCCACAAAGGAAGCACAGCTGAGAACAGAAAAGTAGAAACAAAACATGAACTTTTCTTCTGAGAAAGACACAGAAGTTGCCAAAACCCAGTGACAGGCAAATCTTAGTGGGAGATGCTAGAGCTTTGGCACCTTGGAAACTCAGTTACACATAAACACACAGATATGGAATCAACTTCCACGTGAGAAGTTGGTCAGACAATTTTAAATTACTTACTTGCCCTTCATCTCATTACTTTCATCTCTAGAGTGTCAGTCAGATGTACAATTTTCAGCAACTGACATTAAGAAGTAATTAATTAACCCAGAATGAAGTTTTTCTTTCGTTTTTCATGAATTCAAATTCTATCACTAGCTGTCAGCAAAATCTCACTGAGGCCCCAGTACTTAAAGTCTGAGTGAATGGACAGCCTGAAAGAGAAACTGTTCCACTGCAGATGGGACCCCAACTTAGGTCAGGAGATCTTTGAAAGCTTGGATTTTTAAAGCTCTGTTTTTTCCCCAGCAAGGCTCCAGCTTGTTTGAATCCCTCTCTGTCCTTGAGAAAGAAGGAAGGCAGCAAGGAGGAAGGAGGGAAGGGACTGTAATTCCTGCAGTCTTCTCTTATCCAAGACTTCTTTTATAGAGGGTGAGTGAATTTATAGCTATGACTATCATGCAGAACAAAAGCTCTATATTAATCAGGTATTAAAATTGGGAAGGAATTAGGAATTTTGTCTGTTTTCTTGGATTATTCCCCAAATCTGCCCTATATATCCTATGTAGCCTCAGCATACATTTTGTAATATTTACATTATTAACCACTTGCCATTCATGACTGAAAGTGACCTACATTTTGCATATGTTAAAACCTGTGTAATACTGAATTAATTTAATACAATGTACAAACATTTGACATAAATACGACAGAGGTTGCAATGAGGTGAGAATGCATTTACAGTGGCTGTAAGAACTACATATATAGTTTCACAGACCTTTTTTAACACTGAAATATCACAGGACTGGTATCTTACCTGTCTTCATACATTTTTGCATTAAAACCATGTATATTAATACTGTGCTTGTATCATTATAAATTCCTGGGTATCAAGGACATTATCTTCATAATATGCTAATAGAAAATGCATAATACAGAAAATAGTGTACAATATCTTAGTTGTACACTAAAGGAGGATACATAAATCCTGGCCTAATATGAAATGCAGAGAACGAGAAATTACAAAGCACAAAATGTGACAATATTGCTGTTCAAAAATTATCAATATTACTTAGAGCAGAACATTACTTATGTCAAATACTATCAGTTTTCTTAAGACATCTAGCTACCCAAAGGAGAATACAGCACGTAACAAATCACTGAAAACAAGATGTATTAAAAAAGGTTCATCTTAGTAACTAAAGATCGGAGATTTCTAGATTTACCTGTATTAAGTTCTCAAATATTCAGCAGTATTTAGCTTTGTAGTACTGAAAGACTGCCCTAGTACAGCATTCCATTACTGCATTAGCAATTAGCTTGCATTTTAACAGTTATCCTTGGGAACAGTAGATTTAAGTATTACTGCGAGCTCAGCATTATGAAGGTACATTTACAAGGCTCAATGCAGTGAAAAGCCAGAGGACAGCAGCAGCATTTAGGAAAAACTACAGCACAAGGAATACAGAAGCCAGTGACAATATGGTGTACAATTAATATTTATCATTAGAAATAATCTCACAAAAGCAACAGTACTGATGAAAATTCCCATCTGCAAATCACTGATTTAAAAATATGTACAGTACAATATAAGTTAGAGAATTATTTGAGTTTACATAAATTAAAATGACTGCTTAAATGCAAGTGTGCCTCTAGGATATTTACAGTTTCCAGCTCTATACAAAGCAATTATTTAGTCACTGCATTTTAGAAGAAAAGCAAAAGGACTAACAAACGTTATCTGCAAAATATTTTCATCACACTTCCTTAGGATTTTAACATTCAGAAAAAGGAATTTCTCTATTCAATATCAGCACAGTATTTTGTCCTCCTGCTGCAGACAAAATAATTTAAGGAGTACATAGCAATCATGTAGAGCCTTACCCTTTCTACCGGTGAGCCATAGCATGCAATGACGAAACATAGCAGTGGCAGATGGCATTGGTGTTAGGAAATGTGAATAAAAGGATAATAGCAGAGAAATGGTGACTGGCAGACAAGACACAGAAATGTAGATGAAATGAATGCAAGCTGGTAAATCTTGAAGCAAAGCTCCACCGTTAAGCCAAACGTTGCCTCTAGTCTCCTCATAATTGAGCATTAAGTTCTATTTGGATAGAAATTGCAACCTTCAGACCAGTCTTGATTCTCTTCATAAAGAAGTGCATAATTGTATCTTGATAGCGAAGATCAGAAACGTTTTGTAAGCGAAACCCATAATCAGAAGCACATTTACTTTCTCCCCTTGAGTGATTTATTCTTTACATTATTCATCTCCAAATCCTGCCAGAGCTACAGTCTCTTTCTAGCACATATGTATCCACTGCAGATGTAAATCCCTGCCTAACCTGCAGCACCCCTGGATCCAGAATGTTCTCAGTGTGCTCATTCATGCTGTTCTGTTGCCAAACATTTAAAATCATCCATCAAATACAAGTGGAATCTATTATAAGAAAAAACAATCTCTTCTTTCAGCTCACCCTGAAAATGGAAGGTTTTCTGATCAACAGTTATTGTGAAGGTGCTGTCGTCCTCATCGTCTATACCAATCACAGCTCCCTGTGAAACAAAGAACAAAATCCTGATAAGGCAAGCAGTGACATCAGCAGCAGACACTCTATCACTACACCACTGGAATTTAAAAAGCTTTGACAAATTAGAAGGAAACTGAATATGGTAAAGAGCAGAAAGATTCTCTGTTCAGTCATAGGATGCAGTCAGCTCTTTAAAACAATAAATTTTTAGTTGCAGAAAAAAAACAGTGAATGTTTGCAAAGCTATTATCTGGATAATAATATGCATCTTTTATTTTTATAATGGAGGTGGCTTTATGCTACAGCAGTTCCCTACTACATTCCAATTTGTATTTTAAAGAAGAGTGAGAAGCAATATTTTATATGTATTTTCAGTGTACAAAAATAATAATTCATAAGTACTCTGCAAAAAGAAGCTCTTGACCTGATTTTATCTACCAGCCTGTAATAAAAAATAAATCATTCTAGCAGAATGAATTTGGCCCATCATGTCATGTCACTAGTACACTGCATGATCTAATTTTCAGTCCCTAAGTAAATATTAACAGTAAGTAATCAGGACATATCAGAAGCAACTGGCTTTGTCTTCTAATTCTTCATGAATTATTACAAGAAAATGCAAATTAATTAAAGACCATCTGTGCTTAGCTATTTACAAATCTATGCGCATTTTCATTCCTGCTCCCTCCAACACTTATAATAAATAACAGTTTCACCCAGGAGAAGACACAAAAGGACAATTCAAAGTCTCTGCCAACTCCAATAAATTAAATATTTAGCTCAAAAATCACCAGTGGATTTACTCAGTTTCTTTTCTCCAAGAAGACACAGCACGAGGATCTGTTGCATCCATCCCCCTCCCACAGAACAGACATCCCTGGAAAGTGCACATATTTAAAGGGTAAATTCTGCCCTTACTCTCAGAGTACACAAACACTAACAGCACTAGCAGGAGCCCTGAGTCAATTCCAACCAGTGCTTCCCTTCATTCAGCCAAGTACCTCACAGCAGCTGCAGGGCTGGGGGTCAGGGATACACCAGGCTGGCCAAAACCTAAGGATGGTTTGGGTCCAGACATGGGGGCAGAGGGAGCTGAGTCAGTGTTACCCACACAGGTTCCTCACAGTCCCTACATGAGATTTGTGGCCTGTGGGAACAGGTCCTGCATGGCTGGGACCAGCACAGGCCCCACAGCAGAGTGGCAGGAGCAGTCCTAGGTAAGAACACCACCAACCATCTGTAATCCAAGGCAATGCAGCAGGAAAGGATAGCTCCAAGCTGTTTTATTTCCCTCCACTGATAAAAAGTGCCACTTAATTTCTCCAAGAGTATCTTCCATATAGGCTTTTCATGGACAGCTCTGTGATCACTATAAAAAAAGTGTATCCAAGGCAGTATAGTTCTGAATACCTTCAGTGCCAGGAACAAGCACCAGGTTTCTTTTAAACACACCAGTAGATAAGAAATATCTGGCACTTTCAGTACATGCTTTGCTGTGCAGTAAATCAGAAGGTCACTGCAAGTTGTACAATATCGTTCTCAGCAGCTGTATCATAGAGTCACTGTGGTTGGAAAGGAGCTCTAAGATTAACAAATACAATTGTTAACCCAGCGCCACGGTGTTCAGCACTGAATTATCTCAGCAAGTGCCACATCCACACACCTTTTGAACACTTCCAGGGACGGTGACCCCACCACTTCCTTGGGCAGCCTGTTCCAATGGCTGACCATTCTTCCAGTAAAGAAATTTCCCCCAATATCCAACCCAAACCTCCCCTGGTGCAACTTGAGGCCATTTCCTCTCATCCTGTCACTTGTCACCTGGGAGAAAAGACTGACCTTCACCTCACTACGGACTCATTTCAGAGAATTGTAGAGAGTGATAAGGACACCCCTGAACCTCCTTTTCTCCAGGCTAAAGATACCAAAAAGTCAGAGGATCCAGGTAAAATTCATGTAAACACAGACTGAGACAGCTGAATCCTGACCTATCCTAAGTGTGGGAGCAAGGGGAGCTCTCCTGGGCCTGTGAACTCAGCACAAACCTGTGTACGGTGCACATACTGTCACTGCAACACTGGGGCAAAGCCAGAAGCACAGAAAATGCTTCCTCTGTCATGCACATAATACATATGAACAAGTAAAATTAAAAATAAGAGCAGGAAAGTTTATGGATATTCCAGAAAACTTTAGCAGGACATAAGCATAGTGCAGATGACACAGAATGCTTTATGACTACACTTTCCTAAGTACACTAAGACAATCAGCAAAAGAATTTGAAGATGAAACTTCAGGCCCGTGAAATGTTCATCAGGAGCAAAAAGGTGAGGAACAAGCTTTTCATAATCCATTCAAGAGAAAAGGAAATATTTTAGCCAAATTGCTTAAGTTACATGTTTGTTTATGTTCACACCTACAGTTACAAATCAACAATTACTCTAAACAGAAAACCTCTCTGATAGAATTTCAGACTGCAGAAGCCCATCTGTTCAGCTACCAGTATCACTGTCATCTGACAGGGGAGCTGCTTTACAAAAGTAGAAAAAAGGAAGATTCCTTCCTCCCTCACAAAAAAACCAAAACAAAACAAAAAACCCCACCCAAATAAGCAAATCACATGTATTCAGAGAAAGGCTGGGGGAGTCCATAAGTTTTTAGAAAACTCCAAAGAACGTTTGGTGATGGAAGAGTGGCAGATTGGAGAAGAGAAAGGGGCTGTTTTATGTTAAGTACATATAAAGATGGACCAGGCAATATTGAACAGATTGTTCACTTTTAATATTTCCTAAACTGGCAGGCTGAGGCCAACCTCCACAGTGACAGGCTCACAGCACTATTAAAGCAGGCATGCCTTTTTGGACTGAATTTTTCTGCACAATGAAAAAACCTTCCGCATGAATCTTTGGGAATGTCTTGTTCCAGACAGTGGTTTGAGCATACATTTCCCTTAAAGAAATTCTGAATTAAGATATCAATACATCAAGCAAGGCAAAGTGCAAAGAAGTCACCATCCAAGTTAATGGGGATTCTCTGAGTCTCAGAAGGCTACAGGTACCCCAGAAAGACTAGAAAGGACTAAACAGAAGGAAGGAGTAGCTGGAAAATGCACAGTTTTCCTTCAACACTCATCACATTGTTTTTAAGACCACAGATTCCCTTCCCTAGACTTCCTTTACTTCAACTTTCAAAATGCTCCCATTCATACCCATCATTGTCCTAACTCCTTCCCTCTACTTGCTCCAGCTCTTCACAAGACTGCCGCATGCCAGAACGAGAAACTCTATGAGAAATTGGAAAAAAATATAGGAAAGGGACTTGTGCAAGAAATAGTTTTGGTACGAGCGTGACCACGAGGTAGAAACTGGGCATGTGCAAAGACATCCCAGCACCATCACCTCACTTCAGTACTGTCACTTCCAGCTACAACAGCAGCACTCAAGGCTGAATGTCCCATGCCAGAGTGCCTCAAACAGGTAATGCTCAGCTTTCCCACTCTGCATCTTCTGCCTCTCTTTCCCCAGTTTGTGTACCCCTCTACAAACACATTTCAAAAACTTTGCCAGCAGTGCTCTCCCTTCCCTTTCCAGTCTTCCTGTGTTTCACTAAGCTCAAGCCTAGGCCTAAACAGGGTCCAAACATTTAGGACATATTAAGAGAAGAAAACCAAATCAGGGCAGAAGGAGCAGTTCCACAGTACAATATATACACATATATATCTGTGTATATACACATGGACCTCCACACACAGAGAAATGAGAACTGCAAACAGCAAATTTTTCATAGCATTCTACTACTAACCCATCTTACTCTGCCACAGAATGCCTTCTAATATATCATATAAAATGTATAGTATTTTTATACCATATATAAATTACAGAATGTAATTAGCCCAGCATGTCACTTGACCTCTAATGTTTTCTTTCTTTAAATACTTACACTATTTCAGCATTTTGCAGAGTCAGGAATACAGCCCAAACCTCAAAAGTCTCCTTGCAGTTCTCTCCATTAGGACACATTATACACAGTAAGTCATTAAGTACTGAATAAAACAACACTTACCCTGAGTCTAACACACCCTCGGCGTGAGCCTCTCATCATTTTGTCTTTTGACTGAAACAGAAAAAAAAAAAACAGATCAGTGGGTTAACAAATACAGCAAGAAGAAAGTTATTCAAACCAACAGAGAAAGAATAAAGCACTTTTGCATCATGTTTTAGTGACTGATTAAACAAGATGCAATTTCTGTTACAAAATAGGTGAGTTCCCACCACCATGGCATGGAAAATAAATCCTTCAAAAAACAAGAATACAATATCCTTCTTCAAGAAGTTCCCTAAACACCTTCAAGAGATACTAATGAGATGCAGTCCATGCCTGTATATAAAGTAAAATGAAAGGAAGAAGAAAGGACTTGAGAAGTACTAAAAATCAGCAGTATGCTGATTCACATCTTCCTCCTTTCTCTCCTACTTTCAGGAAAGTGTCCATAAAACAAAATCCAGCTCTGCAGGCAGAATTGCACAACTGAAATTATATTTCTGTCAGAAACCTTCCCTGATTTTTACCCTTTTTAGGCAGATACAAAATTCATGTTTAGACATGTTTGCAGATCTACTTCCTAGGTAATACAGCCAGTTTACAGTACAGTTTAAAAAGTTAACATTTGTAGTGATTTAAGCTGTTGGAGCCCAGATCAGAAAACAGGATTTTCATGTCCATAACCAGTGTTCAAACTTGCACGTTAACCTAGCTTACAAAATTACTCTATCTCTTCTTTATTATCTGTTTAAGCACTGAAAAAAGCTTCAAACCCCCTCTGCACCCCACCAAGTAGAAAATTCTAAACAGACAACTCATTTCCAGCTTGAAATTGTGATACTTGAGCTTTCAGCTATTCCCACCACCATCTCAGGCAAAGCTGACAGTAACCATTGCTGTTGGGCAATAGTGACAAGCCCAAGTAGCACACATGAACTATGTAAGGTAAAGAAGAAAAAGAAAGTATTTAGGTCATCCTGAATACTCAGTTTTCTGGTAAGGGCTGTTTTTGACTACCCATACACATGCTTCCTGTTTTTTCAATGATAAATTACTTGCTATTGTAGCCTTATCTGAAAGGTAGTCCTGTCTAATAAAACCCCTTCTCTCAAGCCATCCAAATATTTAAACTACATTCTTTCAGGTCAGGAACACAACAACTGTCACTTGTGTCTCATGATCAGATTCTCTTGCTGTCATCTCCTGAAAGACCCACTTCTTTCCAGCAGTTTATCAATAATTCCATCAAGACAATAAATTGATGTTATTATCACCAGACCTATTTTCACTGAAGCAATTAGACAATAAAATCTTGTTGACATTAATGGGAAAAAAAAAGACAGGACAAGAAGTATTAGTCTTAAGAATAACAAATTATTCTTCATCTGCAACATGTTTTAGATATAGCTACAAGGAAAGAATGAAGCAGTCCTAGCAAATTCTATTCACTAAAGATAATGTAAAAGTACAGCACTTGGGGTATCAAATAATGTTTTAGCTGACCTCTCATTCAATTTAGGCTTCAATTTATCAGAGCTGTCTTCTCAGTGTTAGAAGCCATCAGTATTAATCTACTTGTCTTCACATCAGCATACGTTAGCTGGATGAAGTGAAATGGAAGTAAAGACCAGGAGTGCCTCTGTAATGCATTCTACAGGTATATAATTTTTTAGACAACAAGTACATAGGGAAGACTTTTGGGAGCATTGTTTTGTTTTGGTCTTTTTTTTTTTAACCTCAAACTCAAGGCAGGATCTAGTTACAAAGTTTCTCCAACAATTTGCTATGAGAAATTGTGTACATTTCAGACATAGCTCACTAGAGTACACTCTTATTTTTATATTCACTGCCTTGAGAGTTCTTCTAAAATGGGAGGACACTTCTGAGAGCTTATCACTCCCTCTGGTGGTTTCTGGAAGAAATATTGACATAATCTAAGCAGGAAAGAAAATATCTGGACTGAGGCTGCAACAGAGCAGCGGCTGCAGGGACCCGACCAGGTCTGACTGCCCGGATCCCCCGGGCCAGGCAAAGCCCTCCCAGCTCTCTGTGCTGGGCACAGGCACAGAACAGAGCAGACAAAAAGCAAAGGCAGCAGAAGAGACTGGCTTTGGTTGGGTTTAGACCCCTTTGCAACATGCAGGGCATTTGAGGGCTCGTCCCAGTGCAAGGGAGAGCAGAATCCCAACGACCCCCATTTCCACTGAGCATCAACTCAGCTGCTAAAGATACAGTAAAAGCCTCCCTTTTCCTTGTCCACCACATTTTAATGGAATGGAAATTAAGTTTAACCATTATAATGTTCTTAGTCTGGAAAAAGGATCACAAGATAAGTAACAGGTCAAAGTGTGGGCCTGTACACCTACAACTTCACCATCTTCTGACAGAGCTTTACTTGGTTAATACCATTTATAAGAAAGCACTAAATTGAATTCATCCTACCCAAGTGCAATAAAGAACCCATCATTCCAGTATCTGAATTCCCCGAGCTGCAGAGCACACAGCTGCCATCACAGCAGTGCTGGATTCTCTCACTGGCAGACAGCAAACCTTCCACTGCTGCTGCAGGACAGTACTTTAAAACACAATTCTGCTGACATTTTAGATTTTGCCCCCTCCCCAGCTAAGATTTTAGAAAAATATAATTCAAATACTTTCAGCTTCCCCTTATTATTCTTTGGTTGAAATTAGGCTATCCAATATATCCTATTTAAAAAATTAAAGCCTATTAAAGCCATCCCATAATTGTTTTGAGGAATGGTTCCACTTCACTGAACAAAAACTCATACAGCAGAAAGACATCTCTAAATGGCTAATTTTAAAAAGCCACATTTTACTTTCCTTTTATATTTAAAATTTTAATATGCAGCTATCTTTTTCAGTGCTCAGTTTTATAACCAGACAAAATTACATTTTCCATAAGCTTTCAATACATGCTGTACTGATTGTGATGATAAAGGACTTGAACAGGTTATAAGCAGACAGCAATACGAGATAAATTTCAACTGAAACTCAAATAAAAATTGTAAAAATTAATAAAGCTATAGAGTATTACTGCAGGGTGAATTTAGGCATCTCCCAAAAAGATGTGCCCTTTATTGGTTTCTTTTACATCCACGCAGCCAAGTTGATCACATACAGAACTGATCTAACATAAGGCATTTGAGCCATTTCAGATAACCTACAGCTTCTTAAAAGAAACTAAAATAATGATTGAGCCTATTATTTAAAGAAAACAAAACAAAATTAGAATCCTAACCCAAGCCCCAAAGACCCCCAGCCCTCCCTCATCTTTAGAAGTACTACTTTTTCATTTGAGTTTTAGCTGTTGCGTGCAAAGTTTAAGGTTTCAAATAAAACCCAGCTGCTCTTTGCCTCCAGAAGTTCCCAGGCACGAGTTCTGCTTGCACAAAAGGGCACAGAACTTGAAGAGGTGCATTTCTGACTCAGTGCTGTCATGGAAATCCCGAACATAAGTACACAGATGAGCAAAACCACTTGGGACATTTCTTTCCTGTTAGGGATGAGGAACAAGCTGTATCTATAAAGAGTAATCTTTGCAATTTATCTACAAGAGAAGCTTAAATTTGGATCACTTTCCGTAACAGTCATTTTTCCTCATCAAATCCTAAGGCAACACTCATTTTTTAAGCAGAAACAGACCTCAACAGTTGAAAGACTTTACAGGCTGTTCCCAGCCCACCATTCCTCCAGCTCCCTTGCAAGGCAGTCTCGGAGGAGAAGCTCCCTGAGCTCAGGGACAGCATCTCACAGCCCTGTTGTTTGTGCAGCTCAAACTGGGACTTTTGTGGGTGCAGTCATAAAACAGGAGATAAAAAACACTGCAGCAATAGCTGAGGTGCCACTGGGGCTCATCTAACCCCAACAGATACCAGGATTATATGAAATGGGTAAGGCAACATTTTATAGGTCCTGGCACAGAAAAATATTACACTGCTTTAGAGAATCCTATGACAAATTAATATATGTGAGGCCTTAACTGGATCAAGGTGGAAAAGGTACAGCACAGTCCTGGAACCCACCACTCAGCCTCTTCCCCAAAAATGCACAGCTACAGACTAAAGTGCCTATAGCTGCAACCTTACTACTAAAGAGGAGTCAACTGCTTAAATTATAATCTTTTAACAGTTTATTTAGTGCATCAAAACCTGCGATACAAAGTTTAAACTATGTACAAATTTCAATTTAGTGTTGTAAAATAACCACAATATTTTTTATCCCATGACCATAAATTCAGAATTATTTTTATTATTACAAGTTCACTTACAGTTTTGTCTGTTTTTAATAGACTCACTCAGTTGTTTTCAGGGCATGTGACAGACCAAGTTATTATAAGAAAAAAGTGTGATTTCATCTGAGAATGGAAAACGGAGACCTCAGAGGGAACGTTTGTGCAAAAGCAGATGTGGTTTTTTTCCTGTTTTCTTGGGATTTTTGAGCACAGCTGATGACTGAGAAATTTGGAAGAAGTATTCAACTGAAAGTCTCTATTGTGGGGCCACTGAGCCACGATTGCAGCTTCGGAGGCATCGTTTGAAATCAGTCAAGCAGGTTTGTTTTCAGTTCACCACCAAAGACTCATAAAACTGCTCCAAAATTTGAGTCGCCCTCCTCAACAGCTGGGTGATACAACCCTCAAGCAATTCTTCAATACAACCAGTATTAAAGCTGCTAACTATTTGTAGTCCTGAAAAACATGAGGGGAAAGATATTTTTATACTGCCACAACTACTTTTCCTAACAACTGATTTCACACAGCCCTTGCTCCTGAAAGCAGTGGACCAGCAAATGTTTTAAAAGTAGTTTGATGGAATGATGAACAAAAGCACAGCACTTAAATCCATTCTTTAGGCATTCACTGGTGCAAAAAACATTAAGATGGGAGGCTCCCCAGTCTGGTTTCAGGAGCACACAATACAGAGCCGTCATACACAACAAATTTTTTCTGGCAGCCCTCATTCACTGTGCAAGGCAGTTCTTTTAAGCCTGCAACATTTTGAATAGTTCTCCTTTCAATACCACCAAATGTCAAATATCCACAAAGTTTCAAAATACTTTAAGGAACTGACCTTCCTCTGGCACTGTTTTTAGCACTGTTTGCACAGCTATGCCAGTTCTTTCAATTTATTATACAATTTAAATATTTATTTAAAGAATACACTTAAAGCTAGAATTTAAATCAGATTTTCAGACTTGAGTGGTTCTCTGGATTATTTCTACAGGATCCCCAAGGGTTATCAAGGCTATAGCTGATGTGTATTTAAGACAGCGCTTGTGCCAGAAAACACAAACAAAAAGCAAATTGCATTCAATTCCCCCTTCCTCCCTGACCATTTCTTTGTCTTCATGCTCTCTTCCCAGCATAATGTCAACACACATTTCTACACTGACATGCACAAAACAAACAATAGAATAAATTCAGCTGAAAAAATAAACCAGCACAAAGCTATTTTTCATCTGGAATCCAGCTCATGGAACAACTTTACAGGTCCTGCACCAGCAGAAGGCACAAATGAGCCACTTCAATGCTTGTCTGCTAAATATTTCAGTGAAGCAAACAACACACTGAAACCCCACAATGCTTCAGTGACTTTTATATGTAAGTTACTCCTTTAAGAGAAAACACTGAAACATGGGTAGAGTCACAAATCCAAGAATACTGAGGGGAAAAAAAGAAATAATTTGTCAAGCCATTGGTCAAACTGATCTAAAATGGCAAAACTGGCACACTGTCATTTAATTCATGTTTAGCTTAAAAAAAAAAAAAAAAAAAGTGGCTATTTACCGAAATCAGTCTATCATTTATTTAAGCAAAACCATGTGAAAAGAATATTTGGATGACAAACCCAGATCGTGCTCTCTAAATTACAGAATTCATAAATAACTTCGCACAAAAGTAATTATAAGCAAATTCGAGGATGAACATTTAAATTCTGAACAAGGAAAAAAACTGGACTACAGAAGTGGAAAAAAAAAAAAGCCAACAATTTGGTAAATAGGGTAAAAGGCCTTTGTAAAAGGCCTTGCAAGTGCACGTGGAAAAGATTCACATTGACACATGCAAGTAGTACTACTATTATTCACTTCAATAGAAGTACAGAGGATTGAACACACAAAAAAAAACAGAAATAAATGTGATCATTGCATTTTTTAATCTTTTCCTGACTCTGACTTCATATAAAATCTTTTGACTTGCTCCTTTAGAGTTCTAATCATTCCAGAAATGGAATTTCATTGAATTTATTTGCTTCTGATGTATGCATCCCAAACATACTTAGGTTAACAGCTATTCATTCCATCAAAAGACAAAGCACAACCATTTTTTTTTTCCCCAGAGTGCAGTGCTACTGCACACCAATTCTGTTTGAATGTTTATTTCACATTAAGGGTGCTTTTCTGCAGTCTATTTTAAGTAACTACCGAGGAGGGCTAAGTACAAGAGTGCAAGGACACGCCCATGAAGAAACAAGTCTGTGGCTCAGGCTCTAATGGAAAGTTCAGCTGCATCAGGAGTTATTTCCCTGCAGTTTTCCACAGCTCCCCAGCCAAAGGTTAACAGGCTGTGGGATCTGGTGGAGAAAGTGTCTCCTTTCTGCAGAACTTACTGGATTGCAACAGGCTGAGGAACCTGCAGAGACGACGAGCAGGTACAGGCTGATCAGGTACCTGTAATCCCTCGTATCAACACAACTGCTTCCTGACGGTGTGTCCAGACAGCCGGGCTGAAACCACCCCAGCCCACCCCAGCCCTGCATTACACCGCTGGGAGGGGCCAGATTCAGGCTCAAACACCAACCCAGCCACACTCACCCCGGCAGAGTGAGGCAACCCCATTGCTTCAGACTGACACTGCTTCAGGGGGAGCACGGCACAGGGCGCTGTGTACCTGATCGCACAGCTCATTCCAAACACAAGGCTGCCTGCGCAGAGCACAACAGAAATGAAACCCCCAAACCTGCCAACGCTTCAGATTAACGCTGTTTACAAGCCTCATAAACTACCAGTCAGGAGTTACTACTCCAACACTAAAGCTGAAACAGTGTCCTACCACCTTCTCAGTGGTAGGATTGGTTCTTGAGAGGTGGGTGATCAGCTGGGACGAGATCTGAGTTATCCTTCAAACGCTGCTCCTGCTGACCCTGCTGCCCTGGGAGCAACCATGCCAGCCCATATGGAGAGAAGGACCAGATCTTTTGGCAGGCAGGTTTCAGCATGACACAGCCTTAGGTAAGAGAATGAATTCAGATGTCTGGAGAACAGCCTAGTGAGCACTTCAGAGATGTATGTGCAGAAAGACAGCTCATGGATGGGAACAGCATTCTGAAGGGAATGTTAACTGCAGCCGTTTCTTAGTGTTAAAGGTACATAAAGCAGAGAACGTGATTTTATTCCTTGAATCCAACTTCAACCTTTTAGGAAAGGTAGTTAAAAAAGGGATTTTAAATTTTCAAACTAAAAGTTGCTATACTAACAGAGAACGTAATAAATTATACAAAATAAAAGTGTAATGGATGTGTAGAGGTACCCAGTCACAGGAAATAATTAAATAATAGAATTCTATTAAACAGCTGAAGACCACAGGACGAAAGTGCAATATCCAGAATTATAATTATACACACTAGTCATCAGTAAACATTTCTATTTCTGTAGCTGAGCATTAAATGACTTAGCACCTTGGACTGCTACTTAGACCACACTGACTAATTCATCTCTGTCAAGCAGCTGACATTTGAAGAGCCACTAAATAGCAACTATAAAAGCACTTCCATATCTCCATCCATATCCTAGGTGAGAGATTTTGAACCCACATGTACAAAATTGAGATCCTGTGACAGTTCTGTGGCAAGAGCCTTTTGCCCTGTGTCTGGGGAGAGAAGCTCTCTCCTAGGATGACGGAAATCCAGATTTAGGGAAAAAAGTTTTATATGCAATGCTTCTGCATGAACAAAGCTTCACAGACAATGTGATACCTCAAGTTATTTGCTGTAAATCTATTACAACTTACTACAGGCTTAATTTGTACGTGTTTTATTCAGCCTGATACACTAACTGCTCCACGAGAAGAAAACTTTGGTGCATGGATGTAGTTCACCCAGTGAGCCTTCAGATTTTAGGGTGCATCCTTGAAAAAAGTTAGTTCATACCATTAAAATACTTGTAAGTTATGTAAAAATATGAATAAGGAAGGTGAACAAGCCAGCAAGGCAGGATCTGTCAGGGGTTATGAAAAAAAAAAAAGATAAGGAAAACATCACTGTTTCTTAACACATCCCAGTCAAAAAGTTCGTGCTGGGAAGTGGGAAGTCCTGAGAGGAAACGGGAAAGTCGATCCGGCTCTGGGAGGCACCTGCCGGGCGGCAGCGAGCCCGCCAAGCGCGGCAGTACCGCGAGCCGAGGGAACGAAGCGCCGGGCGCGGCTGGGCGCACACGGCCCCGGGAAGGCGGCACCGCCCCGGGCCCGCCGGCTGGGCTGAGCCCCCAGATCGGGGCCAGAGCGAGCTCCCGCTGGACAGGGCGGGGAGCGCCGGGGCAGCCGGAGCCGGCAGCGCGCGGCCAGCACCGAGCAAGGCTCCGGGGCAGGGGGGATCGCGGGCCGCCCGCGGAGGGTGCGCGGCCCCGCAGCTGCCGGGAGACCCCGGGCGGGTCCCGCGGCCGCTCCCGCCGGCGGCGCCGCCCGCCGCCAACAACAACAGCGCCGCTCGCCCCCGCCGCTCGATCTCCCCGCAGCGCCGCCCCATTGGCTGCTCCCGCCGCCTCCTCCTTCCCCATTGGCCGCTCCCGCCGCCTCCTCCTTCCCCATTGGCCGCCCGGCAGCCCGCACGCCCCGAGTCCCCTCCCCGCCCCCACCCTGCGCCTCAGCCGGTCCCCGGCGCCTCCTCGCCCGCCCGGCCCGCCCGCTGCCCCTCACCGTGTAGTAGGAGAGCAGCCCGGCGTTGTAGTCCAGCACGAACCAGCGGTACTGCCAGCCCTTCATCACATTGGTCCATTTGCTCAGCGGGCCCTCCATGATAGACGCCATCTTAGCACCGGACCGGCACCGCCGCGCACGCCGCGCGCTCGGTGAGGGAAGCGGGGGAGAGACTCGGCGGCCGCCGGGCGGGGAGGGGCGGGGCACGCAGCGAGGGGGCGGGGCCACGGGGCTACTCTGCCCCGGGGGGCGGCGTTTGCGCGCGCAGTGGGGAGGGGCCGTGAGGCGCGCGGGGGCGTGAGGGGAGCGGGGCCCGGCGGGGCGGCCCCGGTGTCCGGAGAGTTGGAGTTTGGGATGCGGGGATTGAGGGCGCTGCCTCAGGGATTCCGTCCCCGCGGCTTCTCCTCACGGCCCCAGGAGAGGCAGAGGGCAAGGCACGAGAGAGGGTTGTGAGGCGGTGCGGTGAGGGCACGGCGCGCTGGCGCTGCGGAGTGTGAGGGCGGGAGGGCGTCATGCTGTCCCCTAAAGCACTTCGGAACCTTTTAGTTCCTCTCTAAAACACTTGACACCGCTTGGAAGCTTTGAGCATCTCTCGCTGTTGTACTTGTCCCTCTGCCCCTCGGCTTTTTGCATGTCCAAAGTGCCTTAAGTGCTAAAACCAAAGTGGACTTAACAATGGAATCCGAGGGGGCTTCTCTTCAAAGTGCTCCACGTCCGCGGTGTCTAAAACCCATTCACGACTCGAGATGACCTTTAAAAGTTAAGGCTTCAATGTGACACAGCTTTCCTGTGAACTGATCCAAGAATGTGGAATGAATTCCCCAGGAGCTGCGGACATTTGCAAATCTGTTGTTCAGCACAAGGCATAGTTTGGGCACTGATCTCCTCTGATAAAAGTACAGAACTTGAGCTGTGCTTTAACATTAAAACTTAAAAGGACCCATGGGCATACTCGTGTTCCTTCCTAGGGATCAACAATAAAGTAGCAGAAGTACTGCTTTTACCATGAGGTTTGTGTTTATCATGCAGTCTTTAGTGTATTCATTAGTAACTTTTTTCCCTTTCCCCCTTATAGCCCCTTTTTATTCTTTTACTGTTTCAATGCCTTTATAGTCAGGCTGAAGTAGGTTTAGTGTCTCACAACACTGCAACTTTATACTAAGTTAAACAAAATTTAATAAAAATCACCCCTTTAGTGAAAAAGAATCACTCAAAGGCAGTGTGTTTGGTTTTAGGAAATAAGAAATATTCCAGATTTTTAACTGTCTCCCTGCTTCATATGTCACATTGTACACTAGTTTGTCACCAGTGGGAATTCGGAGCATTGATACTCCTTGGAGTCACCCGGTCATGTGTTTGTGCGTGGGGTTGCCAGTTTAAGGTACCTAATGCACAGTCTGGTTTTGAAATCCGGCTTGTTAATTTAGATAACATTCTTTTTCAAGCTGCATATGACCTTAGTAATCTGTTTTTGTTCTTTAGTTTCACTGACTAAACAAAGCGGAGCTGCCTAGAGATTATACCCAGGCAAGCAAAACAAAAAACATCAGATGGTGCCAGAACATTACTAGTGCTGCCAGTTAAAGCTGTAGCTGGACTGGAGCTTTATTATCTCAGATCACTCCTTTGGCTCTATTATGTCACAGAAGTTGAAACAATGCAAAGAACTCATGGAAAAAAAAAACCCTCTTGGCTTAACCATGAAAAAAACTGTGTGTAGGCAGAGCATCCGCAATGGGAAATTCTCCACAGAAGAGCTTTTTATTTACCATGGTTTGCCAGAGGCTGAATTTCCTGAACTTCAGTTTATGCTGAATATCTTAGTAGTTCTTTGTTCTCTTTTACTCTTTTTTGGGTTGAAGTGTGATAAAAACTTGTATCCACCAGAAAAAGCATGTATTCTAAATACCTCATTTTAGCTAAAAGTTTAGAGTAGGAAAAATTGTGTTAATAGATATAAAAGGGGGAAATCAGCTCAAGGTTTCTTTTAGAAATGTAGTGTGGATAGTTTCTTAAAGTAATTTGGCAGAGATCAGAGAAATATTGTTTTTCAGAAAGCCCCACACAAATTGAAATAAATACGTTTGAAATTACAGTCTTTGAGCATCCAGGATAGATCATACAGGTTTATGCACTTCCATGCCAGGATGTCTGTGACTGTCA
Source organism: Chamaea fasciata (assembly GCF_029207755.1). Classification (NCBI taxonomy): domain Eukaryota; kingdom Metazoa; phylum Chordata; class Aves; order Passeriformes; family Sylviidae; genus Chamaea; species Chamaea fasciata. The sequence continues at coordinate 26,746,282 of NW_027094095.1, read as the reverse complement.
GATAACTCCCCTATACTGAACATGGATCATGGGGGCACTACTGAAGGATTTAGGATGAACTACTTAGATCCTTCTGATAAAGATTCTTGGGACCTATTCAGATTCTTTTCAAAAATCAGTACAAACATTTTGGTTCATTTAAACAAATCAATAAACCGAAATCAGTCACAACTGTGCCATAATCTATTTTTATATCCTTTGTATTTTAAATCATTAACATCAATGATTTTGAACCAAAAATGGCTTAAAATAGAAGTTAGTGAGTAATTTCTTAGTAGAAGAATTTAGTTTGCTTTAACATGTTCTGTCTGAATTCCATCTGGATCAGTTACAAAGAGCTGTTAACTTCCGTATATATAGACAGTTTTATTGTGATGTTCTCCATATTTTATACAACTTAACTTAGACTGGAGTGTCCCCCTCTGTAACATTTAGTACTTATTGCCAATTGAGAGAGTAATGTACTACAGAGGTAACAGAACTGAGCCGAAGGCAGCAGCTGTTACCTGTGCTGCCTTTGTTTCATGCACTGTTCCATCAGCTGAAAATCTTGTCCAGATTCTTGTCCATTCTCACCCCAGCCACACACACATTTCCTGACCATGAAGTGGCTTCCAGGGTATTCAGACTGTCCCAGCAGGAATGTAGGGGAAACCTCAGATATGCCCAGTCCTTCCTGTGTTTTCCAGGACATCCCAATTTGCACCCTACTTTTAAAAATTTCTGCTATGTTATTTTTCTTTGTCCAAGCTTGTCCAGTAAATTACATTTTTGTGCATTGCAGTTTAAAACTGCATGGTTTCTAGCCAAAAAGGAAGACACTGCTGATCAGAGTAAATACCAGTGAAGGACCAGGGTAGGCAACGGAAGCGAGAGAACACTGGAAGTCTGATTCTTTAAGTGGGAAATGCTTTTCTGTTTTAAATTTTGCTGAAGTTATGGCTGAACTCAGAAGAACCTCAGTGATGAAGTTGTGGCTTGTGGGTTTCCTTCAGGGTGTCTGGGAGTGTGACTGGCAGCAGTGAAAGTGGCTTTTGGTTCTCCCAACAGCTGCAATTGCTTGGGGTTCTGAGGGACATAAGGAAAGCATTTGAGAAGAGAAGAAATAACATTTTGTTTCAGTTTCTTTTCCAACTTCAGAATTGTGCTGGTGGTTTAATTTTTGCTTGTCCTGTAAGTTCACTGTATCAACTACTGATAATGTAATCATCATAATTAAGAATTTATGTTTTAGCCTGATAGTGGATGATTTTTTTTTTTTTTGCTTGTTGATAGCAAGTAATGACTTTTATTTGTACCTTCAGGGAAATGTTCCTTTCATTTTATTTTTTATGGGTAACAAATGCAGTAATAAACTACAATCAAGTAGAAGATGGAGCTTTCTGTGTCATCCTCAGTCTCCAGCTACTGTCCTTTACAGGTATTTTCTGGTCCCTCTATGCACATCCCAACTACACTAAGAATAGGAGCACTTTCAGAGCCAAAAATAAAAACATTTTTTATTTTATTTCTTCAGAATTATGTTTGGTTTAGGGGAGTATAGAGAGGAAGATGGATGGGAGAGAATCACCTTCACCCTACAAGCAGTCATTCTTCAAAGAGGATAATTAAATCAAGTATGACAGTAAGTGCCATTGTAAGTAGATTTTCTGAATAGATTTATTATACTGTCACTGGTTTTAATACAATTAAAATTAATTTAATTCAAATGTTTATGAAAAAATCAACAAGACAGTGGAAGGAGGACGGTAGTTGGCTTCTGAGGCAAACAAATAATTCTCTTGGGCCTTTCTTGCCAATTCCTCTATGATTCCATGAAATAAAAGCCATTAATAATACATTTTCCCAATTCTGTCCATTTTAATCTAGTTTTTCTCTGATTTTAATGAATTTCATAAATTCCTCTAGGTCAGGAATGAGGAACGTCGTTGAGGGCTAAGCAGACCTTTGTGAGTCTTCTAAATGACTCCATATTAGCCTATTCTGGAAAAAATCGAATTACAGCAGGTTGTATGGGAATCAAGTAATGAGTCTCAGAATCCCTGTTCTGTTTCTGCTTATTGCTTTTGGCTGTGTTTGGTGTAAGTTCACAAGAGAAGGGACTTTTCTCTTTGAACATTAGATCTGCCTTCCTACAGTTCAGAATCTCATCCTTCTATGTGTGTTTAGAGCTGCATTGGAGAGCACTGGAATATTGGAGCCAGTTCCCCAAAAGCCATGGAATACGTTCAGCCAAACTGTGATACCATTTAAGACAGAGCTGAAAACTCTCTCTTGAATTTCAGATAGAGATGACGCTGAAACTCAGATTTATTCTGTGTGTAGTTGTTTAATCCTCTCTAGCGCTGTCTGTCAGAGAGATGATGCAGCAAAGACGCAGCTGACTCACCTCGCTGGCAGCACCGACACTTGGCAGGACTGGGAGGAGTTTGTCAGACGTTGTTGCAGTGTGTTAAAAACAGGGCGTGGAGGTGCTCAGTTGAGCAACTCCAGTGACTCACCTAATGGACAAATCCTGTTACAAGGTCTACAGAGAAACACATTTTAAGGACATTATAAATTGGAGTAGCTTTGAAACAGTAACAAAACTTAAAATTTTGGTGTGGTCTCTTCAGAGTAAATGCAGGTTTTGCAGGACAGTTTGACATAACGTTATCTTGGAGTTGCAGGAGTGTAGACTGACACTTTAGGACTCAACATCTCTCCAAGAAGTACATTTCTGGGCTTGTTGAGGGGCTTGGCTATTAAGAAATGTGATTATCTTCTGCACTCACTTTACTCAGAGGACAAAGAATTCCTCCCACATATCCTGATCACACTTGAGATCTTCAGTGTTCTCAGAGGAAGGCGTTAATAGCAGTAAAATTTTAATGGGGAAAGCACCTTCAAACCAATTCTGTACCTTAAACACAGTACAAATCTAATACAAAATAATTTTTTAAATTACCTAGCCTTTATACTGAAGAAATAGTTATACAGGCTATTTTCCATCTCTACATTGGCTGAGCTCTGGTAGTCTGAAAAATCGATCTAGCAAGTAGAAAAATGCTCAAATGAATTTTGGTGAACAATTCATTGTAATATTTGTATTATTTTATTATAAAACTTACAATATCATAATTTACACTTTATATCAACAGGCCGTGGACACTTCTAAAATTCAGGGTGGCCAGGGTGCTGGGCCATATTGTCTAGTCTGTACTTCTGCCAAGAAAGAATGGACCATATTATCCTTGAGGATAATATGGTGGTTCCAACCTGGTATTGTATCAGTCTATGATTCTTTGCTGAGTACAGGGAGCTTAGAGTTCACAGCATGCAGAATCCCATTCCATACTCCTAATGCATTGCTTATGGGTAATGTCTCATCATTTGATTTAAACATCTTATCATCCTCTGGGCAGAATGTATTTAAAATTTAATGCAGAAGTCCCTGCTATTTTCTCAACCGCAAGTAAGTCATTCCTACTTTAGCCTCCACAGAGACTTTGAAAAGATTCAGAGGAATGCTGCTCAACTGGAATGTTTCCTTCATTGCAGCTGTGGTATGCAGCCCACTGCTACAAAAAGGCAAATAAGCATAATCTCTTTTCCCAAAGCTTTCTCACCATCACCTTTTTTCATGGTGTTTGCCCTAGTAATCTGTTTCAAGTAAGGTTACTTGTTCTTTGTAGACAGTTTAGCAAGAATGCAATACATCCATCATCATTTATCACAAAATTTAGACTTACGGTAGAGTTTGATGTGTAGCTAATTTGGCAAGGGAAAAGGTAAGAACTCAATTAATATTTTAGAATATTGTCACTAATCATAAGGATTCATGTGGGGTTTTTTTTAGTTAAGGACTGTTTGTTTTTCTTTATACTCTGTATTTATTTGTTATTAATATAAATATCACAGGTAGTATTTAAAACTGGTGTTTATACATATAAGTAGGTTCCAAAAAATATGCAAATATGCATATTTTTAGGCTGTTATGAGCAGTATCCACACTCGGTGGTACAAAGTCATGGTAAAATCTGGAGGGAAAATATATTTTTCCTTTTTTTTTTTTTTTTTTTTTTTTTTTTTGTCCAGGTAAATAACAGACATCTGACTGTGGTAATATTTAGGGTATTAAATAGGTGATGAAAGGAAGAATAAAAGTAAAGTCAAGGAGATCTAGATCTGAGCAATCCATCATAATACACAAGTACAATGTGTGCCTTTATTGCTCATTTAATTTCCAGAATGAGAAGTATTAAAGGGGTTTATGTTAAAACTAAGTTTCCATTGTGTCAGTGCAGAATCAGTTTCTGTCTGCTCTACATTTTCTTCTGGAATTTAAGGTAAAATTATTTTTCTTGAGATCTAGCATCCCTCTCATGTATTTGTTCTGATGAAAGCAAAAATGCAGAAATTATTTTTTTCATCCTACTCAATTTTCTCTCTCTCTCTCACTCTCCTATAAGAAATGAAAAAAGAAGGGGAAAACTAATTTAGTAGAAGACAAATAAGTAGCCACCAGAATAGGCAGAATAAACTCAGATTGCTCCCCAAAAATCGTGATGTGCACTTGGAGCAGGATTTAGAAAGCAGATGGGTGCTTTGCTACTGTGTCAGCTCTCAGGAGCTGTCAGGAGAATATCCATTTATGTGTGAACTTACAGACTAGTGCAGAATGCGGCTACATCAGCTCTCCAGAAGAAGTGAGACTTCAGAGCAGCACCTCCTGCAGCTCCAGCAGCTTGGTATGAGCAGGAAGAAAACCCAGGCTCAAGGACAGGGAAAGCCCTTGCACACCCTGGTGAGGTTTCAGTCTTGGTAGGATGAAGACAAAAGCCTTGGACATATTATTGGATACATTAAGCTGCTGTCTAAAGTAAAACAACCACTCACAAAAATTAACTGCAGCTCAGGTGACTTCTGAACTGTAAATCATTGGAAGTTTGGAAAGTACACCAGAGCAGTCTCACTACATTTTCCACTCCTACCATTTTCCATTGCTATTGGCCATTGCCACTGCTGGAGACAGGACATTGGGATGTTTAGACCTTTCTTCTCAGCCAATACTGCTTCTTTTTATTATGTTCTTATTTTCATTTAGGGACTTGTTTTCACCAAGAGACTCTTTAACTATTATTTTAAGGAGAGTTTTGAGTTGTCAGGGTTTTTTTTTTCAGGAAAAGAGTAGGATTTCTGTGGGATCTTTAATAATATCGTAGCCTAATTTTTACATTTTAGTAGTCAGACCTTCTTTTGCCCCTTCTCCAGCATGAACAGTTTTGCTGATTTTTGCTGAAGCTGAACTGTTGAAATAGGCCCAGATGTCATGGACTGAAACAAAGGAAATCCTTCTCAGCTCGTAGGCAGCAGAACACACAGGGCAGCTCTGTTACTCACTTTGTAAGCCAAGAAAATCCAGGCCTTGTTACATCTATTTGCTTCCAAGTTTCAAAAGTTCAGTCTTTGAACTTCCCAGTGTCCCATTAAGCTATTGCAGCAGCAACTGCAATGTAACTTCTAAGAAAATCCTACAATAACATTAATATTAAAATCTCTAAATGCTACTGGAGTTAACCAAATTCTCTGGACAACTGACAAAATGGAGAGTTACATAATTTGCTTTCCATTGCCCAAGAGATTTTTTTTTGAAAATAAGCTTGTAAGGAATGTACTTACAAGGAAATCTAACAATAAAAAAAGTCTGCAGTGTACAGTGAAACTTTGATTTGCATAGCATAAGCTGAAGTTGGTGATGTTTAGGACATTGTAGTTTCTTCCAGTGGTGTGTTTATTTGAGGCATACACAATAAACAGTTTGTTCTAATTTACTGGTCAACTGTGCAATATAGTTTGGAGATTAGCAGCCTTGAGCCTTTGGAAATAAGTTACCAGCAAAGAAAAGCAGAAGTTTTATTGGGTGTTTCCACTCCAGGCCAAACAGCCCAAACGTTGTTCACACTTTTGTGTTCCTTTGGTGTTGATGTAGTTACATGTACATAATCAAGAGCAAAATTTATTCCACTGATTTAGAGATTAAAGCATGTAACTACCCAGTTAAGCTCTGCCATTCATAATGCATAAGGAAAAGAGGAGCATCTGAGTGTATCATTAGCATTTCACTGTGGTTTGTATTTGTAGTCTGACAAATAGAGGACAGATAGAGCTCTTCTCAACACAGCAAAACTGGTAGCAAACGAGCTGTTGTCTTACCTGTCTTTCAGATTTTGGCTTACATATCTGTCAATTTTAGACCAAATAAAAGCCTACAGAGAGTTTTCCCTTATCCAGCTGTCACTTACCTACTGGTAACATTAACCCATCTGTCTAAAATATTACACCTATTTAGCTTCATGCTTTTGAATGAGAATTTAATCTGCTAAATATCATCAGTGATCTGTTATATTTAATTGCTACAGTCCCTGCATTACATTTACTCATTGCGCAGAATTTCTAAAACACAGAGGCAGCAATTTTCTTTTTCTTGTGGGTAGTGGACCAATCTTACACCCTTTGTCTTGATTGTGGAGTTAACTTACAATTTCTTTGTGTGTTTTAGCTTGAATCTTCTACTCCCAGAAATCCTTAACTATAGTAGTGTAGTACTTTAGACATTTCTGGGGATAATCGGTGCGGTGTCAGCTGGTGCAGTGTGAAGCATAGGTAATATTCCGCAGTCTGACTGATCTCAGTGGTGCTTGGCTGACTGAAGTGATGGCTGTCATTTCTGTTCCCAGCAGCAACACGGGCATATTCTGTACTGTGAGTGCTCAGACTGTGTAATTACTTTTTGGAAATGTTCATTTTTTTTCATGCACACCAAAACTTCAGTATGCAATCTGCCATTGTCTGGGTTTTTTGAATGTATTTTAATAGTCTTGTGTCAGGATTCCTGATGTTAAGAAATTCAGACACCTAGACACAGAGTCTGGGGCGCCGGACAGATTAATAGTTTTAAATATGTACATAGGTATGTGTGTGTGCCCTCAGGAAAAAAATCCAGGTGTCAAAAAACAGCCTTTATGGGAAAATCAAGACATATGGTAGCTTCAAATCAGGTTTACTTTACAGTGAAGGCATTACCTAAGGCATAATAATGCCTGCAGGAGCAATGCCTCCACTTAGGCAAGCTATGGGCAGGGAGTCCTGTGGTAAAGCTAGGAATATCACAAGCTGGGGAGAGCTCTCTAGTACCATGTATCAGAGTGTATAAATGGGAAATCAATACACTTCATATTCCATGCAATTTAAATTATTTATTTGTGCTTAAGCCCTCCCAAACAAACCATGAGTTGAAAAGGAATTTTGGTTTCTGAAGGGTTCATATTTTCAAGCTTTTTTTTTTGCAATCTTGAAGACCAGAAAGGTCCTGTATTTTGCTCTTTCCTAGTCATCTTTGTTTTTTAACTTAAGCTCAAAGAACTCTGCAATCTCTTCACTCCAGAGTATGAAGTTTTTTTTAATTAATTAAAAAAACCCCAAAAAACCAAAAAACAAAAAACAACCAAACCACCCAAACAAGAGATTGGGAAATGCTGGCAGCTGGTAAAACTGAATTTGTTTTCCAGAGCATGCCATATTTAAAAGAATAAGTAGACAAGCAGAAAATGAGAAAGAATCATCTTCCAAGCAGATAGGCCCTGTTTATCTAAAGTGGGACAAGGAAAACTTTTATCCCACATAACTTTTACTTTTGGATGGCATTTGAATTGGCCTTGAGTGTTTGGCAGCTCATCTGTTGAGCCATCTGTTTCAGATTATGCATGCTCGGAGGGCACATTGCACCCAGACTCACAGTTCCCCTGAACACAAGAAATTTGAATTGGCTTTGCAGTTTAGTGATCAGTAAGCATGGGTGTGCGTGTACATGTGCATGACACATCTAAATAAACTCTGTTTATTTGGGACAAATTGAAGCATTCACACAGCTGAAGAAACCTGAGGGGGCTTAGAAGGGGAATGTCTTAGGCCTTGTTCACTGTCCTGGGCCCCTGTCAGTGCTCAGGCAAGGCAAAACAAGAGAAAAGCACCCAAGGTCCAGGAAATTTCTCTTCTAGACTGAAAAATTCTGAATGAACTAAGGGGTAATATATCATCCAGTTTTACAGCCCCTTTAAACAGTGTCTTAAAGGGATTGTAGGGTAGAGAAATTGCAATTTGGCTCCCTCTGTTAATGAATCATCTCCAGTCCCATCTCAGTGCCAGAGATGAACTGGGCTGGGTAGTGAATCAGAAAGCTGTAACCAACTCTGTCAGAGTCTTTGTTAAGCCTAAGTACACCATGGCCAGGAAAGAGGATTCGATCCATAAACTTTAATGGTGCATTATGTGAATCTTGTATTATTTATGGCATACTAGTAGCACTTATATTTTTCATGGTATCTGTTTTGAACGTACCTTTTTTTTTTTTTTTTTTTTAAGGATATACTGCTTGTTACACCGCCTCCTTTTTCCTTCCTTTCCCCAGAATGCTGACTCAATTCCTTTTACTCTTTCAGTCAGCTTGCAATTTTAGGCATTTCCTTGTCCAGTTTTCAGGGGAACACTTTACTTCCCTCTCATGAGCACTGTGCAGAAGTCCTGTGGCTGTTGAATCTCATGCTGGCTGGAGATGGAGGAGATTTCTTTGCAAGCAGTAGAGACTGACATAAGACCATCTGCTCTCCATGAAGTTCTCTGAACCTGTGGACTTGGATAGCAATTGTGCAGTTGTGTATGAGAAGAAAATTTGGCTCACATAGTGCAGTGATGGAAGGAATGGTAAATCTAGAACCAACCAGGAGATTTGAGGGATAAATGCAGTTTTGTCACAGATTCTCTTTCTAGATAATTATATTTATTTTTTACAGGTTTTCACATTAAGCCAGACTGCATTATTAGCAAAGTTTGAGTCCTCTGGTAATGAGGATCAGACTTTAGTATAGTTTATAATAAATTGTGAACAGAACATTGACCTAATGTAGATATATAGTATTGTTTGGGCAGATCTTATTCAATGTACACGAAGAGTCTTAATTATGACATTAGGTTGAGCTTGGAAATATTTCTTCTTGCTTCAAGCAGCTCACATAGTTCATTTAATCAAATAACTGCATATGTGCAATTAAATGTGCAGCATCTAAAATTTGAGACTTTTTTTTCGTGGTTTTTTAAATCTGCTCCTCTGCTAAAAAATAGATCTTCATATTACATTGCTTATTCAAGTATTATATTCTATTACTTTTTAAATTAGTCATCCCAAAGAGCTACAGGAATTGATGAATGGTATTCCATCAATGTTAAAAAATTGAGTTACCTGTAAGAAAAAGAGGTCTAATTAAAATTTTTTTCCTTGTTGAATCCTGTTAAGTGCTTTCCTCATATGAGAAATTTGTGAAGTCATTGCAAAGCTGTAAGGGCAGGGATCAGAGCTGCAGATATATATAAAAGTCAGCTGTGTGATAATGGCAAAGGGAGACAGAGACAGATTCTGTGCTGGTTTTAGAATCTGCCAAGGACGTGGGTTCGATATTTTGGGCAAGAGAGCTCTTTTAGCCTAATGCCATCTGGCTGGCTTTTATCTGTGCCAGCTGTTACACACGCCAAGCCGCCTGTCCTGCCCCTACCACATTTCTTGACACAGAAATTAAATTAAAAATACAGTATTTTCCAGTAGCCTGATTGGAAACATATCCATGGAGGGATTTAGAAACCCAAAGAAGCAATCCAAGCTTCTGTGCTTCTCTCAGATACTTTGATCAGAAGTTTCCTCATCCATGTCCTGAAGCAATCTTTGGATACTTTTCCCCTTTCAAGCCTCACTGGCAGCAAAAAGTCCTGGCTATAGGATCTGCTTCAGTTTGTTGTCCAATGTACATGATAAATGCAGTTAAAACACACGTAAAACCTCCACACACTCTCACCTAAGGTTTTCTGTTTCATTCTTTTAATTAGTAACTAAATACCTGTATTTATAAATACAACAATAGAGGTTTTCCTCACCTTGATCTCTACAAGGTGCCTGTATAGTTTGTATTTTTGGGCTGGCAGTTGTGCCATCTAGCACAACATGGATCTGTTCTGCAGTCCTCTGTGGGAGACCCACAGCAAATTTTTAGCCTGGGTTTTATTCCCTACTTAGAAGAATTGGAGTTGAGCTAAATTAAGCAACTCATCTATATATTCATTTTACAGTTAACTAAATAGCTCTACTGATGATTTTGGAGTGGTTTTTTTTCTCATGCTTATCTGTATGTATGTAATTTACCATCATTAATGCAAGGAAAGGAGGCAGAAATTCATTAAATCATTTTGTACAGGTATTTCTGTAAGGAAAATCATTACAGTAAACTTGATTTCAACAGGAGCAAATTATGTATCTTCACTAAACATAAAGAGACTGACAAGAATGTTTCAGTGTTGGATGGAATTTGAATGCCTTTTGAATCATGGAGATTCTTTCAGGAAAAATGCATCTTCTATTTCTGCAAAACTCATCCAGCTATCTGACCTTACCTACCTTATATGGTTTCTGCCTCTGTTTTATACCTAAAACCTCGATACTTTTCTTCTTTGGACCTCAGTGTTCTTTGTGTCAGTTTTATACCTGATATATATTTGTCTTGTGAGCACCTTTGTGGGGGCATATTGTCCTTCTAGAGAAGGTCAAATTTGTTTGTCATTGAACTGATTCAACAAATTAAATTGATACGGGGATCTGAAAAATCTTGGTGGTTTGATGCTTGTGCATCATCATCAATAATTTTTGGTAATCTGATGTAGATATTTATAAATAACACTCTTCAATTGCTTCTCATATTTTGTGAATCTCATTTAAATTACTATTACCAATAACAGTGGGAGTTGACAGAGTCTTTCAGGTTCTGCACTGCATTTAAAAGCAGAATATATTTAAATGGAATTTTATTTGTAAAGAGAGAAAGTTTGATTGAAAAACTGTTGTGAAGCTACTGAATCTGTGATGTATTTTTCAAAGCCGCAATGATGATTACACTGGAATTATTTACCACAGCTACTTTAAATGCTACTAAAAGTCATTTAAAGAAACATTTTTTATGGATGGTTACCGGACTTTAACTTTGTAGTTGTTGTATAGCTATATCTGTTTATAGCTGTATTAGCTTCACCTGTTCAACAGGTGAAATCTCTTTTATTACAGTTAACAGGACAGGAACATAAGGTGACACAGGGGAAAGCAAGTCCTTGTCAGCTCATGGAGTTCAAATTCCATTAATGCTCTTTTGCCTCTGATCAGTCACATGCACACCTTAACAATTCCATTGACGCTGAATCACTGCTACATTACTTCTGCAACTTAATCTTAAAAAAAAAAACCAAACAAAATCAACCAACCAAACAAACCAGTAAACAAATCAAATATGACCAAGTTATTAAGCAAATAACTTGGTCGTATTTAAGGATATTTCATGTTTTAATCGCATTGTGTGTGCAATCAAATGAGAACATATTTTGAATTGTGAACTATTTACTGCTCTTGTACTTTACAGCAATAAGAGAATATTCAGCCTTTAATACTTAGCAATGATATTTATTGTATGTGTTTAAAACATTCTTCATGAAGGCAAATTTTTTTGGTACTATCTCATCAGCCAAGTTACACTCTATTTTTGATGTAGAAGAATGAAAAAATATAATTATATGTCAGTTATTCAGGAGTACAAAAAAAAAAAGAGAGGTTTTAAGGGAAAATTCCCTAGTCTTCGATGTTGACACCAGTGGGATTATGTGTTGCACTTAAAGGAACATTTTGCCTGTTGATGTTGTGCAATAGTTGGCCAAGTAACAGAACAGATTCCACTCCCTGCTACAGGGCTGTAAACAAAAAAAAAAAACCCACATGGTGGTTTCTCATTTATGGACATACAGCAGGATTGTGCTTTTGAGAAGGGGAAGTGCAGCTGAAAGAGCATCTGTGGAAATTCCTTCTGCCTGCAGAAAGAGCACTGCAATTTGGTATCTGATTGCTTTCACAGAGTGCAACCTGCAGGCTCCTTGACAGCTCTCAGCACTGATACAGATGTAGGCAAGTAGTGCTTTGCCCTTGCTTCTCACTACATTTGTCAATAATTTGTGATCATTTCCATAGCAGCAAAAACACAGTTTTAAATGTCACTTGATCAAGGTTAACTAAAATGGTCAAATCATCTCTGTCCTTGTCTACTCGGGGGGCTAAATCATTAACACCTTTTCAAATATGATTCATTTTCTACTATTGTTCTGGCTTTTGACTCATCTCCTCACTGAACCTTTCGCACTCACTACCTTAACCCAGCTGAGATCTCTGTTCTGTCACTGTAGCTCCTATACATGAGAGACTTCATTGCTGAAAGCAAGTGGAACATGATTTACATTTAGGAGAAGTTTTAATTGCTAGTGTAAAATTAAATATTAATATTGTGTTGTCCTGAATAAGTTGTTTCCTGAATTGCTCAGCTTGAAGACTGGGTTGCTGTAGTAGGTTACTGTGATTTGTGAGTTATTTTTTGTCTTGTGACCAATGTTACTGCATTGGTGTTATTTTGTTTTAGTACTTTCTGAACCATTTTGACATTGTTATGGTTGTAATTAAGAAAATGAAAGAAAGTGGAGAAGGTAAGAATAGATAAGAAGATAAAAATAATTGGGAGGACAAGTAAGGAAATTTCAAGAAAAAACACTTGCTAGTATCAAGAGTTACAGTAATGCCATAAAAATGGTCTTTTACCATTAACAGTCATGAGTTTGTCTTAAAGACAAACCATTTAATGAGAAGAATAAAATACCAAATGCTCTTTTATCAAATTACTTCATCTGTCTTATAATTCTGAAATTAATTAATAATCTTTGTGGAGGGCAGAGTGAACTAATTCTAGGTTAGGAAAATGTTGGAAAATCAGTTTGTAGATAATATTTTTTTGATATTTTCTGTCTTCTTAAGATGTAATAATCTTTTAAGTGTTTCAGAAAGGTGAGCAATGTGTTCCCTGGATTTATAGTATAGACAACATGCTTAAGGAAACAGGGAACAGAAGAAACTGTTGGTAAAAGCTTTTCTGCCTGCTACTTTGTAAACATATTAGTTTTCAATCCTCTTTTTGGTTTCATATACTCTACACACTATGATATCGATGTGTTTAATTTATAATGAAGACTGATGCTGTTTCAGCAGCGCTATTGCTTGTTCTATTTCTGTCAGAACATGCATTAAGCTGTTCAAGGAACAGCAAAATTTCCAACTGCTACATTAGCTGGACATGTCAAATTAATGCCTATTGATGATTTTTCTGGGTTTCAAATATGGTCTTGAATGAAAAATGTCATTCTGCTGTCAATCATCCAGCTAATTATCTAGAGGTGAAGCTGACCTCTTGTATCTATCTACATTTTCTCTTATTCTTCTACAACATGAGGTCTAACCCTATGAAACTGACTAATATAAATTAGTTTGAGAAAATATGCTTACAGTCTTAATGAAAAGATACATTGTGTATGTTTTAAAATGGCATGGATCTGTACTGCTGCATTTCAGATTTGCCAACTCTTCCATCAAATATGATTAAAGAGATTCACTCAGGCCCTATCCAGGTTATTTTCAATCTTACTATTATCTTATTAAAAATTCAAGATTGTTCTTTTTAATTACTACAGTTCAAAACTAATTTTAGCTTTTGGATTTCTGAACACTGGCAATATAGATGACATCATTTTACAAAACAAAGAGGTGCAATGATTCCATACTGTACTCTGTTCCTGCCAGATGAAGGAATTAAATGGAGATATATTCAAATACTTCTGAACAGAAAACACTTTAGAGATTAAGAAATATACAGTTACCTTAATATCATAGATTTTGTTTCTTCAATACTGCTACAGTTTTTATATAAATTTGGTCATCCCACATCCCACTTTGAAATACTTTCCAAGCTGCTCTAACTTTGAAAGTCTGCAACCCACCTTAAGAAACCAAGAGCACAGCATAAGATGAACTAGTAGATAATTCCTATGCAGTTTTCATAATGATCAATGTACACACTCTAGTAACTAGACATCCTCTTAGAAAATACACCGTAGGACTCACAGATTACATGTTTCATGCAAAAGAAACACAGAAATTAACAGATCTCTGCAGAAGGTCTGCTGGAGTCTGGCTGGATGATTGTGGTATTCCCTTGTGGCTTTAAAACATAGCAGCCTATCTGGAACCCTTTGTCTAGAAAACTTGCAGCTGCATAAAATGTGAAGAGCACACAAAGCATGTCCTGGGGTGGATTTCTAGATAAAGACACGCCTGCAGTCATGACTTCCTAAACCAGCTTGTATCACTAGTCCTGAAAAGTACTCTGAGACTTCTGATAAAAGGTCCCTTCAGTCCAAAAGCTGTCAAGTTTGTATGATGATCTTCCTTATTTCTCAGGAGGGATCTTTCAGTAACCTGGGTGTGGGAAATGCTGTTCTGTATGGGGAGCATGGGTGTTACTTGGCTCTCTGAAAGCTGTGCAATGTAAGACAGTCTGTTTGCCTGTGGGCAGGTTCCCTTGCATTAAAGTCTTTGATCACAGAACAGTGATTCCTTTTTTCAGCCAGGATTTTTTGTGTTGATGCATATGTTTCCTTTTGTTCTATAAAACTCAAGAGGGGCTTAATCCTTCTTACTTTTAAATTCTTGATTCTGTATTCGCAATGCTGCAGCTACTGCTCTGCTTTGCACTGGAATTCCAGAGAACAGGGTACCTCATTTCGTGCTCAGGAATGCAGGAGGCAGGACTGAGTCATTCCTCTCTCAGCCTCCGGAGTGCTCATGGGCTGTAGTAACACCTTTCCTAGAACGAGCAGAACAAGTCACACCGAATGCCTGTGTGCTGTTTTGGGCTTCCTGTGTGCTGATCCATAGGGTAAACAAAGCTCTAAGAAAGGAAGAGATGGACACTTAAGATATTATTTCCAGGGAGACCAGTGGATATGATTAAAATGTTACCAGCTTTACTAACAAACTTATTTGGAGATCGTTAGTATTTGACTCTAACTGGTGGAGACTCTTTCTGTCCTATCTGGCTGCAGCACATTTTCAAATTCAGCTGTACCAGAACAAGTCACTTTAAACTCTTACACAGTGTCTCACAGTGGGGATTTGCACCAAAATGGTTGTGCTACTGCTGTGCTCGCTGCACTGCTGCAAGGCCCTTGTCTTCACCAGCCATTTGGCTAGTTTGGATTTGATTTGTTAGCGGTCCCTTGTTTGTAGACATGTAGACAGTGTAGACATAACCTTGTGCACTGTACTTTTAAAGAAACAATAAAGAACACTGAGATCTGGTACCTATTTGTGAAAATGCCAGTACTTAGAATCATAGAAAATCCTAGTATACTTACAAATAAAAGCATGCTAATACTATTTTCCATGTCCTTTGGGTATCAAGTGCACTGTAGTAGAGGATCTTGCAACAAAAAATCAAGATATGGCAATTCTTACAGAGCAGATTACAGATAAACATTTGCTGCAGGAGAATTCATGTTGAATGCAAAAAGATATAAAATGAAACTGTTAAAGTTCTTGCAGTTCACTGATCTTTTGATTTTCGTATGTTCTTAACAAGCTTTCCTGAAAACCCAGCACAGAATCTCAGCACTCATTACACAATTCACAAAAGATATTGCAAAAGGTCAAGATTCATGGGGTCAGCAAAGGGAGAGACAGAAGAATGGGGTTTCCACTGGGGAGAAAATAAGAGGAGAGGTACATTTAGAAAATCCCCCCATTCCAGACTTCAGGAGCTCTCACCCTAGCCAAGCCCTGGTGAGCTGCTCATGGTTAAGCCAAGAAGGTCAGTGAAGGGCATTGTTTTGCAAACCTGCCAACAGCTTTGAGTAAATTTTAGTTGCTGTGATTTTTCTCTTGGCTGAAAGTAAGTATGAAGTCCAGTTTTATGATCCAATGTTAAGTGATGACATCTCAATTCCAGCTGAGAAGCAGAGAGCTGTTTTTCTTCTAGGAGCTGTCATTCTAGATTTGTGAAAATCTGCAGTACAATCATTCGCCATCAGCAGGCTGACAAGTGCTGTTGTAATTGTTATAGAGATGTCTGAGACTCTGAGCTGGTTGTTTTAACTCAGGTGGTTGGAGGCGTCCAGGACAATTTGTCTGTGAGTTGCATGGAGTGATCAACAACAGCACAGATCTATGTGACCACACTAATTCAGTGTTGATTATGTGAAACTCATTATTATTTTAATTTGTAGAGGCCACAGTGGTTACCTTAAGTGATTCTTGCCCTCTGACTGTGGACACAGTGGTCATACCTGATGACTGTGAGTGTGCACAGCCAGGGGGAAGGTACATAACCACGGACCTGGCACTGCCTACTTGTTCCTGAGCTGCAGGTACAACTTGGAGTCTGCTGCAGCAGCTTCAGAGAACACTATGGGAAGGCTCTCTGGATGTGGACTGCTGTGCACTTCACAGTTTGGGGGAGTAAAACTGGGGGGGTTGTGTTTATTTTCTAACACAAAGGTTCAGGAAGGTCAGGCCCTCAGGAGCAGTCATTTGGCTGGAGCAGACCTCCCTCAAGTGTTCTGCTCTCAGGGGAGTTGGGGCTTTTAATTGTGCCCTGGGGTGACAGAGCTCTGCTGGTGGACCTGCACTAGTCCCTTGACTCAACACCCTTTTTCAGAGTTTTGCTGCAGTTCTCGGTCTCTCTTCCTGGACCTGGTGGGAAATACTTGATGGAACACCCAGGAGAGAATGAGAACAGCAGCAAGAACACTGCTGAGCCAGATAGCCTGCCCACAAAATCCTGCTCACAGCAGCTCTCGGCATCAAGACTCCAACTCCGGAGCCAGGTCCCAGGTCCCTGTTTTGCATTTTCCTTCTCTTTCCAGTGAGAACACATCAGCCTGGGTGTAACCTCTCTCTTGAGAGGCCACCAGTCCCTGCCAAGCTGCAAGACTGAGAGATGAAGGAAAAAACGGACAGAGCAAAGGGCACCCATGTGAGCTGATGGCAGCTCAGAAACCCAGGCTCTCCAAATGCCTACCGAGGGCCCCCCCCCAAAGATACTGCTCTCCCCAGGAGAAACAGCTGTAGCCTTACAGTCTTCTGGTTTAATTTCAAGGTATTAATTATTCTGGGATAGTAGTATTCCAATTTTAATCAAAGAAGAAAAAGATCAACTTAGAAATATAAAGTCTGTGCTGTTTTTAGAGATTTTGCTTTTGAGAGAAGTGTGAGGTGGAGTAGAGAGGTGACAGTGAGTATGTGAATTGTGTGAATATTTTTATATCTATTGTTTGCTTTTTATATTCTTCCCCTCCATATCTTCTTTTTCTTGCTGAAAAAATGGCTGAGACACAGGTCGGTAAAGCAGAGCTTCTATAAAACCCTTATTAAGGAATAGGTGGGAAGGAGGAATCCCACGTTTCATGACAGGTGATGAGCACTAGCAGCTCAGGATGACTGCCAGCTGAGGAATGACAGGATGCAGAGGTGGGGCATGAGCACACAACTGAGCTGAGGAGGACAAAAACAATGCCGAGGGGTAGAGAATTACAAGCAGATAAAGAAAACAAAGCATGTTGGAAAAGCTTTCCAATAATCAAGTATGACTTCAGCTCATTTCTTCTTACTGGTCCAAATGCATATTTCAAGTTTAAATGTGTGCCTAAACCACCTTGGGGTAAAGTATAAAAATAGGAACGTTTTCCCTTGGCCCTCAGTGAGTGATGTATGCTGAGGTAGTGCAGAGCTCAAAGTAGGAGTGGAAATAAGCCAGTGGGAGGAGGTGAGCAGGTACAGGAGGTGCAGGAGAATGAGTGGTGACACAGGTATCGTTATCAGCCAGTCTGTGCACAATTGTTTCCCATGGGTTTGGAGAATCTGGTGCAATTTACTCCCCACTCCAGCTTGCTCCTTAGTGCCTTGTTGCCTGTGATGTTTCATAGTTTCTCCTGCCAGAAGGGTTGCTCATCCTTTTCTTCTGGTTACCCTCCCCCAGAAGAGCCACTGTTCCCCTGAGTACAAGCAGACAGACGGAAGGACACGTACAACGATGAGTTGCCCGGACAGGCATCTAATTTTCTGTGAGTGGAGGGAAGCAGGAGGCCGAGCCCAGGGCTGCTCCTCGCTGCTGTGAGGATATGTCGGGTCAGGACATCCTGCTGGGCTCACGTGCCTCTTCCTCCTGGGCCTTGTGCCCAATTCTGTTGCAATTGAGCCCAGACCTGGTTCACCTCCTGCTTTGGGATTTCCCCCACCTGTGTCATGCCTAGACTGGGGAACTGCAACCGTGCACCATGCTGGAAGCATCTGCAGCAGAAGCAGGGCCAGCAGGGAAGGTGAGGGGGAGGCCTGAGCTGGCAGCGGGGGATGTCGGCCACCGTGTCAGGCCAAGGACTCCGGCTCCGGGTTTTTGCTGCAGCTGCCTCGAGCGGGCTCCGGCTCCGGTAGTCCGCGCCCGGTTTTGCGCGCGGCCGCGCTGCCGTGTGGCGGCGGGGGAGGCTCCGGCTCCGTCCGGCGGGCGGGCGCGGATCCGGTGCCGGGATTTGCCCGGGGCCGGCTGGGGAAGTTGCCGAAGTTGTGCGGCGAGTGGCGGGGCCCGGCGCGTCCTTCCTGCGGCCCGGCCGGGGGGATGGAACAGCATGGCCGCGCGCCTCTCCCTGGCACAGGTACCGGCGCTGCGCGCCCGGCCCGGCCGCGGGGCCGCCGCCGCCCGCTCCGGCCGCGGGCACGGCCGGGCGCCGCGGGGCGACCCGGGGGACCCCCGCTTTGTGCGGCCGCCGCCGCCCCGCGGAGCTGCCCCGCCGCTGTCAGGTGGCGGCCGGGCGGGGGTGTGTCCGCGTGTGCGGGAGCGAGGAAGGGAGGGAGAACGGCAGCGAGGGGAGGCGGGCGGGCAGCCCCGCGCCGCGAGCCGCGGGTGCCACGGGCGGGGAACGGGGTTCCGCCCGGCCGCAGGTGCCTCTCCCCGGGGCTGGGGAGCCCCGGCCGGGGAGCGGCCCTGGGCGGGCGGGGCTGCGCCGGCGGCGGCCGCGGTCCGTCTTTTGTCTCTGTCGGACTCGGGGCGCCGGGCTGGAGCCCGGCGAGCCCCGTCCCGGGAACGCCGAGGGCGGGCGGACTCGGGGAGTGTTCGCGGAGGGGCTGAAAGGCGATAGCGCCTTTCTGTACACCCCAGGTGCCGGGTGTGCCCGGTGCCAGCCCCGCGGGCACACCCGGCATCTGGGGCTTCTCCGGGGCAGCGAGGCCGTGGGCAGGTGACCCCGGGAGGGACAAACGAATTCCTTGCTTTTGCAGAAAACTATCTCCGCAGATGCAGCTTGCAAGTCATTTTCTCTTGGTTTTGGTGGGCGCCGTGGTGTGGGGACACTGTTGTCACATAGTGGCCATACGGGTGCCTCGTAGTGAGGAGTTGTGCAGGTGATGGCCCGAAAACTTGGAGGCTCTTGGCACTGTTTCGTGTTCTCAGTGTGATCTCACTTCACCTCAATCCTTGTTGCTTGCATTTTTTCCTGGCAATAGTGGAATCACTTCACACAGGTTATTCTATACCGTTAGGATCATGTCTTATTCCCTAGAGCTGCGATAGCTAATGAGGAGCACTTTTTGATACTTTTTAATTTCGTTTAGCAGTGAGATGAGAAATTTCCATTCCTAGCGGACATAAGGCTGAGGTGGGCCTATTGGTTCACCCTCCTGGCTTGGGATGCTTCAGTCTGATAGTCAGTTGTGACATTTGCAGAAAGCAAAGCAGGTAAACGAGCTTAATGAATTGCTTAAGTACATGGGAGTAAACTTAAAAAGCTGGCAGCCAGGCCGCACAGTTTGCAGTTACTTACATAGTTCGCTTTTGACAATATCAACCATTTCAAGTAAAGAAAGGGTAGTTCAGTGAAAAGGTGAACAAATATGTGGAGAAAACAAATGTGTCTTTAAGAGTCTAAAGGTATGGAGTTTTGAAGTACAGTACTTTTTGTGAAAGCTTGCTTTATATTAAAATGGCTAAGATAGCATTATCTGAGTCTCTTTCTCAGTAGTCTTGAAGTAAATGAAAAAGCTTTGAACATCTGCTTACTGAAGGGGAGAGAAGTTTTCAGAGCGCTGCTCTGGCCCTTGATTTGGGGAGAGGAGTGGGGTGTCAGCTCTGGTGTGTTCTACAGCAAGACATTATTGCTTACAGGCTGTGTAATCCTTTCATTGTAGAATTTCTTTACTTTTTTGGTCACATGGATGGGGGACTAAAAACAAATGTGATAATGTTGACAGAAGCAGAAAAACCGCCAGTATCCTTAAAACCATTGTGGCTGCAGCTTACAACAGTGGTTGAACCGAGGGAGCTATTTCTGTGTGTTGACCATTTGTGCGGGGATTTCTTTTTTTGGCTTGTTTTGTTTCTTCTTCTTGTGTTGCATAAGAATCATCTTAGAAAGTCAAGCAAGCCTGAAGATGATTCTTTTCAACGTAGGTTCTAATATGTGGAATTTTTGGGTTATAAAAAGTCCTCACAAATGTTGAAGTGTTCAGAATCTGTTGAAGAGCATGGGGAAGTGAAAATGAGGGGGTGGGGAGCGCAGTGGTGGCTGCACTGAGATCAGTTATTGACACCACGAAAGGTGCGCAGATCGCTACGATCTGCTCTAGAGCAAGAGGCACATGAACCTGCACTCAGACTCGCTGTTGGGTCCGATTTTCTGTTCCCTTTCCTGTGTTTGGTTTGACACTACTTTAGCATGGCTGGGGCGTTGGGTATTTCCAAGTGAGATGAGGGTATTTTCAGATGACTTTGCAGCTGCAATGTCTGAGAGGGGTGCACATGCTTTATTTGAATATCCAAGCTGTAATTTCGGTAATTTGGAACTTTTCTGTGCTAATTGTATTCTTTTGACTGATTGGTTAAAATACTTCAAGACTGTGTCGCTGTAGTGAAATTTATTATCCCAAGTATGCTTGAACAAGGGTTGCAAACTGAAGGTGATTATCTCCCCCTCCTTTCTCCCTTTAATAGTAAATTTTTGAAGTATCTTTTATCTCCCCGTTTTGAGCCCATTCTGCAGCATCTTGTTGCCACTTGCTTTGCTCAGTGAGTGTTACCATCTGAGCATGACTGTGAATTTAATGTGGAACTTCTAAAGGAACTTGTACCACGGGAGTGTTTTGTTGTGGTTGCCTTTAGTTTGGAAACAAGCAAACAGCAGCAATGAGAAGGAACTGACCAATCTCACAGATTGCCATCTGTTGTTGGAAAAGTCAAATTAAGCTGTAACGAGTATAATGGGTTGTATATTTTGACCTTCCAAGGGTGGTTGCTTATCAGACCTATTTCATATGGGGAATTTAGGGAGGAAGAGCAGAAAACTGAAGATGTGGAAAATGGATGTTGAGAATGGGGCAGAGGTGTTTCTTGAAAGGTGTGTTTATAGGGACATTCAGTAACTTCTTGTTGCTCTTGAAAATTGAACTTGTGGTTTGTTCTGAAAAACTGGCTGTGATTGAAGGGGAAGCTCACAGTTCAGGGAAGCGCTGTAAAGAAATACTCAGGAAGAAAAGGAAGATAACTTTGTGTTTATCTTCCTGATGAAATGCTTTTTGTGAGAAATGAGGTCGTTATCTTGAAGTAGTTATGAGCTGCTTCGGTAAATGAGACAAAATCATATAATATCAATTTGTATCCTAATTAGCTGGAAGTCTCATTTTAGACTTGAGTATTGTGTTGTGAGGTTGAGAATGCTGTGCTGTGTTGTTGAAGGGAAACATGGGGTATTACACTGAGGCTGAGCTGGATGGATTCCTGTCTCGTGCACACATTGCCACGATTAATGTCTTGTTACTGGAATACACAGGATCCAAATACTTGCAGTATGAATGATACCCTCGCAGTAATGCACATGTTATGAGTAATGTAGAGCCAGGGATTTTGAGGTCTCTGGCAAACTTCTGGTTTCTTTTCTTTTCTTTTTTTTTTTTTTTTTTTTTTTTTAATAAGAAAAAAGCAAAATTGTCAAATTAAGTTTGTAATTTTTAGTGGCATGAGGAACCTGTTGTTCCTCTTTCTGTCCTG
Organism: Chamaea fasciata; assembly: GCF_029207755.1. Taxonomy (NCBI): domain Eukaryota; kingdom Metazoa; phylum Chordata; class Aves; order Passeriformes; family Sylviidae; genus Chamaea; species Chamaea fasciata. The sequence continues at coordinate 26,724,260 of NW_027094095.1, read as the reverse complement.
CAGATGAAGAGACCAGAGTATGCATGTATATATTTTAACCTGCATATAGAGGAGGCTGACTGCTCCTAAAGCAGAGAGAACATAATTTTTTGGGTTGGAGTTGCATCCACCATGTTAGAGAGAAGCTACCAATGCAGTGCAGCTACTCTTTCATGTTTCACAGGCTTTGTTCAGTACTGATTAGAAGATGGTGGAGATTTTCTGCAGCAATTTGAAAATTAAATGGAACCATTTCTAATTATGCAGTGACAGACATCTCTGCAGAGAGAAGACAGCAGTTCTTGTGCCTGCTTCAGCTGTTCAATGGGAAAGAAAGTGCTCAATTTTTAAATACTTGGTAATAATTGTATAGAAATTTATAGTAAATATTTTCTATACAGTTGTTATTGCTGTGGGAGATGCTCTTGGTTATATAATTGAAAGTGGTAGAAAGCTTTACCCTGAAACACTTCAGCAAAAGACAATAAAGCAATAGAGGAAAAAGGGAGAAGTTGATTACTGTTTTGAAATGGCTTTGTAAGGAAACCAGCTTGCCTTGAGCTTACCTGCTTTTTGGCTGGCTAAGTACAGGAAGAACATTAAAGGCCAGATTGTGTCTTTTGGAAACTCTTAAAATGAGTCCTAGAGCTTTGTGTTGTGATAGAATATGGTGTTTTGGATTTTAATCAGGGTAGAATAGCTTGTTTCTCCCTTGATATCTCATTGGGGTTGGGAGGGGAAATTACTTTTGTTTTTCTCAATTGACAGCTTTTGTTTGTTTGTTTTTAAGCCTTTTTGGAAGTAAGGTTGTGGCTGGATGGAGTGGACAGACTGGTAATAGTATCTTATTACACCTAATTGCAAATGTGCCAGCGGCATGAAAACATGGGGGTTGACTGACAACAGGAGATTAAAAAGACGTGTGTCCCTGAAGGTGTTTTTATTTCCTAGGTTATCATTCTAAGGTTCATAGGTTTGTATCAAAGGTTGTATTAGCTACAACATGCATTACCCTTATGAAGTGATCAACTTTGAAATGGAGCCATAATAATGTCTTTCTATTTTTGTACGCTGTGGAATCTGACCTTTTCTCCCTCCCTCTTTTTGCATTTAAAACAAGCTGAATTTACTCTGCAAATGGTTGTTACGAATCACATAAAAAGAATTTTGCCAGGTAAATTCTATGGCAGAACTTGGAGAGGTGTTGAACTGTATTTTCTTCTTATCCCAGAAGAATATCCGAGATTATATTTGCATCTGTTGGTTTATTGTGGGGTATACTTTGAAGGAAAAGCAAGTCTATTACTAGTAAAATAGTCTGGGAAACATTTTTACTACTATTACTTTATTCACAGGAAATGCCAGTTACTGCAGTGATACTGATGTTAAAGTGAATATTGGAAACACTAACAAAATAAAGAATTACTGGCTCATACTCTTTAAGTACTGAATGAAAAGATTCTTTCGCACTTAGTGTTTCCATTGCAGGACTTCAACATGTTGTTTCCTGTCCAGGAGTGACAATGGTCAGTTTGGCTGTAATAAGGAAACATTTGGCTGAGCAAAGGGTGACATTGGGCAAGAGGGATGATGCACAAGAATCGATGGTTCCAGCAGATGCACTGGCCAGCTCTGTTCTACTTCTCTGCTCACAGCTCTAATTTTGTCCTGTGCCTAGACTTTCGCATTCTAATGAAGTAACACTTAGTAAGTCAAATACTTGGGCATTTGGGAGAACTACCCCTCTAAGTTGCTGTGCAAAGTGTAGCTGGGTGGGTAAATAAAGCACGTGAGGTTCAGGTAAGAATCTACAGCATGCTGTGGAGTGCTGGGAAATGATTGGAAGTTGTTTGTTGTATTGGTGTTGTGGCAGTCTGAGGGCTGGCAAAGCTTGAATATATTTTGTCAGGCTATTTTAAGGGATGTGTAACTGCATGCTTAGTTGATGGCTGAAATAATAAAAGTCTTTGGGTACCAGTGCAAAGTCAGAGCAAGGTTACGCTATAAAAATGGAGGTATTGCAGTGAATACCAATGATGGTTTCCCAGCATATGTAATTTTTCATGTCTGGCTGTGGGAGAGGTATTTCCCACCCACCTCCCAGCAATCAAATAAAACCTTACCAGCTGTGTGTCCCTGTTGTTGCCCCCTCCCCCCAAAAACACCAGAAAACCCAAACCTAACAACAACAGCAAAACCCATGAAAAATTGCCAAACACAGAACTAAAAAAACATCTAGAAAATCAGAAGCTGAGTCTCTGGGGCAGTATACTTGCTGAATAAGCTCTGAATGGAAGCTCTCCTGTTATTTCTAGCTGTACTCTATAATTTGCATTTTAGGATGTTCTAGTGATGCTGTACACTTTCTGTAATTGCGCAAGATCACACTAAACTAATTTCTACCAAACAGCTTCTCTTAGTATAATTTTCCGATAATCAGCACCTGTGGACATGGAGTGCTCAGCCAGAAGAGCAGCTGTTGCTGTAGGAGAATGGATGTGGTGTTATTCAAGCAGTCAACCATTTATACAATCTGTAGTAAAGGTTTTTACAAAGATGTGATTGACAGCATCCACCATACTGTTGGTTTTCCATATTTCCATTTGAACATCTAAATTTTAAATCCAGAGAAGCTACTTTGTTGGATTCTGTTTTTACAAAGGTCTGCAAATCCTGGGGTTTGAGATGATTTTCCTCTAAGGGGGAGAACTCTGGTTTTGGATGATATTTGAGGTGATGTGCTCTGGGCTTTTTTTAGTAAGTATTGTGTAATTAGCTTGCATTCCCACATGGTTTGTGAGGGCAACGCACTGTGAATTCTAGCGTTATCCTCTGCAAAAATGCCTTTGGTTTAGGCAACATGCACTTCATGAAAATAGGATCTGATTTTGTGCCTGTTCTTACATTGGAGAAGAGAGGTAACCCTAACAACTTCATTTCCTGGCAGTCTGTTGGGCAGAGGTATTTAGTGTAGGCCAGGAGATTAGGTTTTGCATTGTTTCAGGTCTTAGATTCTTTTTGAGTTTCTAATAATAATTTGAAAATAAAGAAAGAGCCTTTTCCAAAGAAGCTGCATTATCCTTGTCCACTTAACTTTAGGTGAGCCCTGAATGTCTGGTAGAGGGCTGTGGAACGAAGGCAGAGTTATCCCCAAGAAGGGTTCAAGTTACAAAACCCAAAGTTAGAATATTATTCTATTTTAATGTGGTACCGTTGCTGTGGGTTTAGTTTTGAATCCAGGGGTTAATTTGAGTAACTAAAAATTTTACAGACTGGTTGCATGTGACACTAAATTCTAAAGAATGATGCTGTGGACAGCAAAATAAAATTATATTGCTTTATACTCTAATATTAGAGAGCACTTCTTAGCCTGAGTCGTTTCAGGTTTCTGCTCTTGCCCAGAGACAATGTTGCCTAAGAGTTCCTGTTTCACACAGCCTCACCTGGTGACCTGGCTGAGGGAAATCTGATCTGGGCTGGTGTCAATGACTGCAAAACTAGAAGTCAGTCTTCTAAAAGTTACAGCACAAAGAGCTGTCCTAGTTCCTCATCACTGTACAGAATAAATGCTTCTTTGAAGACCAGTGGGGAGTGTTTTATATCTTGATTTGTCCAGGGAGAGGGAAATTGAAATATGGATCTCCAGGGCTAATTGTCTCTCTGTCTCTTTTCCAGCTATCGAGTGGAAATCCTGTGTATGAGAAATTCTATCGACAGGTATGTGTATTCTGAAAGAACAGACCTCATTTGGAATCTAAAGAATTGATATTCTTTAATATATCAATTAAAGAATATTAATTATTAATTAATAAGCAAAATAATATAATAATTTAATCTAATTAAAGAATATTAATTATATTAATCCTCCTAATTATGGACTCAGCCTGGCCAACAGTGTGTAAGCAATGAAAGTTCAAGAAAAATTAAGGTGCTTTAAAATGTATTTTTATAGTAGCTAACACTTGGGTCTGAGCTATATCAGTATAAATTTAATATTGGTTGTAAGATGACCCTTATTTTCTAGGAAACTGGCAGGTATGTATGACATACATCACTTGACAGTTCTAACAGACTGTGAGGTCCTGGGATGGAGTAGATTCTTTAAAAATGCTGTATTGATATGTTCTTGGTTACTTTTTACAAGTGAAGATGAATTTCTTGCATTTGTAGCTCAGTTAGCATCATATAAGACTTGGTTCTCACTCAGAATATCCCCAGAGTTAATCACAGGATGTTGTAAGGAGTGAAATTTGGATAGAAGGCCACTGAATGCAAACAGAATGCCTGTAGTTCTTACAGCTTCACTCAGTAGATGCAGATCTTTTGACTTTATGATGCAAAAAAAACCCCCAAACAAACATATAAATAAAATATAAGAATATAAATTTTATTTATCACTTGCTTCTGTATTTTGGCCCAGCAGTACCAAGGTGTCTTGATTCCTATAAATACAACTTTTCTTAAAAAAAAAACCTGTTTCACCTATTCTGTAATAACAGTATTTTCTGTCACATACATAATGTACTTTATTGTACAAATGTAATGTAAAAGCTTTCAAGGAAGTTAAACTACTTGGTTGTATGAAACAATTTAAAATAATTTTGTTTTGTAATACACATGATGAGTAATTGTTGAACCCTGTAAAAAACCAACCTTATAGGAAGTTTTTTCTCCTTTGTGCAATTGGTAATGTTCCTGTCTGTTTGTCCTAAGACTGGTTATGGTGTACATGGCCTCATTATTTAGGAGCTTCTTTTGTGTGTCCACATCAGAATGTAAGCTTGTGTGCTGGGGAAGGGACAAGGCCATGATTTCTATCCATGCCTTATTTTTGGATTGTGCTTGGAGGATTAGTCCCATTATCAAGTGCAAGAAACAGCAGTTCAAGTGTATCGGCCTATGATGCCTGAAGTCTGAGCTTGCCACTGTACTTTAATAAGGGATTTCCTCCTCTGCAGGAGAGTAGCAGATTTGAAATGGCTAAACAAGAAGAGAGAGTTTACCTTGATCTAAGTTCAGATGGCTCCTGGTGGCTGAAGGAGTTAGTAAAACCCTCAGAAAGTTTTCCTTCAGATAGACAAATCCACTGAGTGTTTACCTCTAGACATTGGACTAAAAACCTTAGGAAAGTCCCTTATAATAAGAAATCATGATAAAGGCACAGGAAAAGGCTGGGAACTGATTGTTCTGCACACTGTGGTTCCTAGCTCAGTCCTGACTCTCAGTGTCAGGTCCCACCTTTGCCATGTGCCTGTCTCCTCCTCCTGACTGCAGCAAAAACTCGGGTAAAGGAACTGAATTGAAGCACAAATGTGATACTGGTTCCTAAGTCAGTGTCTTCCATTTGTTGGAATACATAGCCTAGTGAAACTGGAGCATTGTTTGTTGTCCAGCGGTTTCAGTAGTGTACAGGAACAGGAATTCCTTAAACATGATGTTACTGTTAGTGAAGTGGTGCCAGTGGATTTGTTTTTCAGAGGATTATTTTTCTGACTTGCTCAGATGAACTCTTTGCTGCAAGCATTTTTCCTAATGAGGAGCTTTGAAACGTGTGTAAAGACTTTCAGTTCCACGAGGGAACTTTTCCCTTCCATTCCTCAGATAAGGAGATGTCAACTTTCAGAACAGAAATGTTAGGGAGACATTTCCCACTTTGTCTTACGGTGCTGGTGGAGTGTGCTTTTATATGAATAAATTCATCACCTGAAGCAGCTCTGATGCTGAGTACACTGCCAGTTCTATCACGAACTTACAGGAATTCATCTGGCAAAAGGTGTGTTGTGAAGTGGGTGTAAATTCTGCCCTTTGTACTTGGAATGAAATTGGAATCTCAGCGTTTTAATAGGCACTCTTTTCTTTCAAATAAATATTTTTCTGTTTAACCTTTTATAGACTGATTCAAAGCAGGGTGAGGTTAAAGGATAAATTTAAATACCTGTCATAAAGTACTAGGAAATTATTTAATCACATGATGCAGTGCAGCAGGGAAACAGTGCTGAATTCTTGATGAATCCTGAGCTAAAGCTCTTCTCACTGTAACCTTCTGCCCTAATCACATCAGATATATGTTTATAACTTCTGGTAATTCCTGGTCCTGCAAAAGACAGGCTGTAATAAGGGAATTGTTGGCTGATGCAGCTGTGGAAACTGCTTCTTGCACATCAGGGGAAAAGCTCTGCCAAGCTGATGTACAACTGATAAACACTAGCAGTCATCCCAGTGCAATAATCAAGCATAAATACCCCCACCCCAGCATTCAAGACTCAGTAATTTGTACAGAAATTAAAATCAACCCTTCATAAAAATAACTACTATGGTTTAAATAATTAATTGTACAAAAAAACCCCTAGATCAGTATTGGGTTAAGTAAGAATCCTGCTTAAATCTCTTAAAGTCACCTTCCTCTGGCTTGGACTTGGGGAAATAAAAAAGTAAACACAGCTGATGCTGTGGTGTTCTGTGACTTTCTTGAAAGAGAAGTACTAGGCTGGAGGTTTTCTGAGTGGGTGCCAAGGTTGTTGTGTTACACGCAAGGTCGACTCCACTCTTTGAAAAGAGGTTTGATGCACTGTCTTGGCAGCTTTGTGCCTATAGATGAACAGCTCTCCCATAAATCAATTAGCCTAGCTGCTAGACAGTAGCGTTTGCTACCTTATTGCTCTGAGCAGGGCATCCTCAGTTACAGGAAAAACCCTCTCCTAATTAAAATCATACTGGTTGAGTTAAAAACAATAGATGTTTTCACTTTCATATTAAATTACGATTTTGGGATTTCAGAGTGTTTTGTTCCCTTTCAGAAGTGTCTACAGACAACTGCTGCAGCATTCTTTCCAAATGATAAATTCCCCACAGTCTTTCAGGAGCCAGTTCTAATCCCATCTTGGGAAGCTGTTAGCTTTGAGTACCTTGTGTGTGCTGCACCTGTGAACTTGGGCAGTTGGTCTTGTGTTCCAAACACAATATTGAATATGGCCTTTGTTTAAATACAAAGCTGTGAGACTGGAAATAGTGCAGTTGTCATCATCATCACCCCACGTGTGGGATGTAGTAAGGCTGACTTGACTGAAGATACCCTTAGTCCTATTTTCCATACTGTGCCCTTTTAAAGAATCCTTTTCTTTAGGCTCTCAAGGACTCTCAGCTTTTCCTGTATTTCCCTTGTCCTTATATCACCATGTAGGTGATGTAAGTTTTCCTTCTTTCTTTTCCCGCTTGAAGATGTTTAAATACTGTTTCCACTTAAAAAACTTGAATAACTCCCTATTTTAATGATCTCTCTATTGATCCAGGGAGAAATACGTGCTGATTGGTATTCAGCCAATATCACCAACTGCTTCATTGTGTAAATAAGTTTCACTTTAGGGAGTAAGTATTTCCCTCTGCTGGTGGCAAAGGTATCTTTAAAGCAGAGCCTTCTTTTTCAGACCCTAACAGTAATGAATGCAGATTTGGACAATGGAATGTAATCAAACCCTGGAATTCTCTGTTCTTTAAAATCACTGATGGCATCAAGAGGAAAAGCCTGTGAGGGCTAATTAGGAGGGGCTAATTAGATAGGTTCAGAAGATTGTCCTCAAAGTGATTGTTAACTTGAGCATTCTTCTTTGGTTGGTTTTTTGGGAGCCTGTGTAAAGAGATGGCATCAATTCAAAAGCCAGTTTGTCATGTGAGGTTTTTTTCCTCCCCCAGGTTGATTCTACTAATGCTGGAAGAGTATTAGCTTCTGATGCAGCTGTTTTCTTGAAAAAGTCTGGATTGACAGATTTAGTACTTGGAAAGGTATTTAATGGCAATTATTTAAATTATTTAATTACCCTGTCTTCTTGATCAGTTAGTATCCTGTTTAAGTTAAAATACTTAGTAGAACTACAGGATACATGATCTTCCCTAATGTGTTTTCAGTTGTTCTATCCAATAGTTTCAATAGTTTCTATCCAGTCATGGAAATTATTGCAGTATTTAAATTTGTCATCACAACTAAGTGCTATCATGAAAGTTAAGATGTGAACTTTCCTCCAAGAGTCCATTAGAAATGGAGGGATGACTTGCCAACATCCTCTCAAGTGCTGTGAACATTTTGTTATTTTTATATTTCAGATTTGGGACCTAGCTGATACTGATGGCAAAGGTATCCTGAACAAACAGGTATGATTATTTACGTGGTGTATGACTCTAACCATTACCCAGCATTGAAACAAGATGAAAGTTGAAATTTTTGGTTTGGGAAAGCAGTTTTTCGAAGAGATTTTTCTAACAGATTTTTCTAATTTTGACTGGCTGTGTAATTCCCATTTGAGTGAAAGCTACAATAAATTGAACAGCATTCAGCTGCCTCATCAGCATTTCTCCAGGTTGTAAAATGGACTGATGTGTAGCTGTGCAATTTACTGAGAAGTAATTTAAGGTTTAATGTACTGCATTTATGAAGAAGGTGACTTTTCCCTCATAATCTTGTAGGAGACAATGCAGAAATTAAAATTCTCATAAAATCGTCAAAATTCTTATTTCTTTAATTTTGGTGGACTTGACATTGGTACATTCTGTTTGGAGTTGTCCTTCCCAAGCTGCGGCAATGAGCAGTGTGGGGACAGACTTCACATCTCAGCCGTGCTACCACAAGCTCTGATGTGTGTTGCTGTCTCCTTTGAAATATAAATAACAGTCTGTAGAGAGGGAACTGCTTCTTCCCATGGTAGAAAGAGAAGGAGGTTGTAATGTTTACCAAACAGTGTTGGGGTTTTTTGGTCTTCCTTTGGTTCATTTTTCTGTTTTCCTCCACTTCCATTAACCATCTGTGGGATCAGCTCAGTTCCTCCAAGATAAACAGCTGTAATTACACTTCAGATTTTCACTGAAGAACTGTTATAGAAGAACTGAGTGCTGAGAACTGACTACACTGGCCAGGAAGTTACTTAATTCTTGGAAAATTATTTGCAAACTTTGTCTTACTGGAGGAAGCCAGCATTTGCTGGCTGCTGCTTTCTGTCACATTCTGACCCCCTTGGAAGCCATGTACAACTTTTCATATATATAGCATATATATTTTTGACCATCTTTTAAAAATATTTTTTAATATTATAAACCTTCAAAATTTCTCTTTTTTCCCCATGCAGGAATTTTTTGTGGCTTTGCGACTTGTAGCATGTGCACAGAATGGATTGGATGTTTCCCTGAGTAGTCTTAACTTGCCTGTTCCTCCACCAAGATTTGTAAGATTTCTTTTTTAATTGAACATATTTGTAAGAGCTGCTTTTAAGTGAAAAAAAATTAGGAAGGTTTGGTGTAAATACCAAACACTTCAGAGGGTGATGTTGTAGGGCAATGGGGCCCTACAACAGGGGAAAAAAGTCAAGCAACATGGAATAAGCTGCTACATATTCTAGTGGAGATTTGAATATAAAATTATGTATAATTTGAAGATATGTGGTATTTGTTCTATTAGTGTTGTCCTTAATGGAATAAATGTTTTAATTTTTTTGCACTAAATTTTGGTATGAATGATTAAAATACAGTTCTGGCTTTGAGAAGCACCTTCTCAAGTAAGGGGGTGGTTTTGCAAAGTCAGAATCACATCTCTTTTAATGTGCCTGGTGGTTTTTTGCCTTGTTTTTCCTTAGACTGATACTGGTAGTCCTTTGCTACTCAGTGGAACAGCATCAAGTGATCTACCATGGGCTGTAAAGGTAAAGAAAATATTAGCTGTTACCTAGAACTGTTACCTGGTTTGCAGGAAAATGTGTCTTTCTTAGAAAAATCTAATGCTACATTTCTAAAGTATGATAGTTCCATTCCTGTTCAGTTTGTAATTGGGCTAATAGACCTGATTTAATAAGAGCACTTGACCCTTGGGAAATCTTTTCATGTTTAGAAGTTTAAAATAAAGAAAAAAAAAAAAAGGTTGTTACGTGAAGCCAAAAAAATAATTGAAGAAGAAATCTCACAGGGTTTTGATGAGTCTCTGACTTAAAAATTATATCTTTTTGATGTTTTCTTACAAGCATCAGGAGCTGCAATGTGTGTTTACTAAAAAAAGTTAACACTTTTGAAAGAACTTTTGCTTCTTAGGCTATAGATGTGACTGTTTGCATAAATAATACTTTTCTTCTGCCCCTGCAGCTGGAAGACAAGGTCAAGTATGATGCTATTTTTGACAGCCTAAATCCAGTGAATGGACTGTTGTCAGGGGATAAGGTGAAACCTGTGCTCCTTAACTCAAAACTGCCAGTGGATATCTTAGGACGAGTAAGAATATCTTTCTTTTTAATTCTCAGTTCACAAGTAATACCTGTGCTGCACTCAGCAATACCTGTTTTTCAAATTGAAGATTTGTAGTAATGCGCCTAACTATTAAATAAGATCCTATGGGGTGCAACTATGAAACTGAAAAACGAAATTTCTTTTGCTATTTGGATAGATCACCTCAACTGCAGTGTATCAGTTATGTGTACTGTTTTAACACTTGGGTCAGGGCAGGGTGCCTCTGTCTCCAACTTAAAAATCTCTCTGCTTTTGTGTGGTTTATGTGAATTTACATTGCTCACTGGAAACTAATACTGTTAATCTTCATAGAACTTGAGATATGGTGGAGGGAGGCTGTTCTCATGTTAGTTTTTAATGAGGTTTTAAGTAGGAAACTGCTGCAGTTTAGGCAAAGATCCCAATATTCTGCTTTTTATTGGTAGGTGTGGGAATTGAGTGATATTGACCGTGATGGAATGTTGGATCGAGATGAGTTTGCAGTTGTAAGTATCTTCTACCTCTTGGGGTTTTGCAAACCTGATGGCAGGGTTTAAAATAGATGCACTGTATATTAATTTCTGACGGTGTGGTTCATTTATTATCTTTATTCAGAGTCCTTAATCAAGTTTTAGTGCTGTTTAATGTTTCTGTCAGTTTGTTGAATGTGTCTCGGTACACAGCAGTAACTTTCTTTGTGGGTTAGATGAGCCGTTAAAAAGTTACACCTGAGATCTGCTGTCCCATGAGACACTGAGTGTTTTCACTGAGTTTTGCCTTAACCTTCAGTATTTATAGAACTTGAATGCCTCAAGGTATCCGTGAAGAAAGTTTGTAGTAAGTTAGAATTTTAACACTGTTAATGCCGGGATTGACAAAGTAATGTAAGAAGTGTTAAATTAGAGATGGTGGCAACAAAAGAATTAAATGCTAAGTAGAGCAATTTCTGGGAAAATGGTGATAAATTAAAGTGTTTGAAGTCTTCTCTCAAATAAAATACCAAAAGTACTGGCACAAGCTTGGAAAAGTATTTTAATGTTCTAAAAGATACTGAACTTCACTTGCTAAGCACTGATCCTCAGAAGGAAGTGGTAATGAAAAACACAATTTAGAGGGCAATGAGCTGCCTCAATTGAGGGATTTGTGAAGGGGAAACATAATTAAAAAACTGCTACAAAGTTATTTGTTAATTAATTCTTTAGTATCTCTCTCTATATATGTATGTATATTTCTAATATATTTACATCCACATGCTTTTTTTTTTTTTCCCTTATTCAGGCCATGTTTTTGGTATACTGTGCTTTGGAGAAAGAACCAGTGCCAATGTCCTTGCCTGCAGCTTTGGTGCCACCGTCCAAGAGAAAACCTCTCAGTGTTCCAGGAGCAATGCCATTAATACCATCTTCAACCAAAGAGTCTCATCAGTCCTTGCCACCTGTGGGCATTTTAGCTGCCAAAACACCATTAACACAGGTACAGTTCTGAAATTACTGGGGAGCAGAAAATTTCTGCTCTTAGTGCTGTGGTTCAGGGACTGCCTGAATGGAGAAACTTGATACAGGTTTTTAGTTTGCTTCTCGCCCTGTTGGTTGGTTTTAGGAGGCTTATGGAGACCAGATGGAGAGGTGTAAAATTTACCCTGTTTTACTTTTCCTAGATGTCTTCAGATATAAACAATTGGATAAAATAATATTGTTAAGTACAGATTTGGAAGTTATTTTAAAAACAAATAATTTCAAGCTCAACAAAAAATATTAGTCCAGGTACACATTTACAGAGCACAAGTTTTCTGGATGAAGATTGATTAAAATGTGGACACGTTCTTAAAGCAGATTGTGGCAGTCATTATGTGTGTGCATGTGTGCAATTTGGAGAAGACATGAATTAAAATGGAAGACATAAATGCAAGCAATGGGAAAAGGAAACAAAAGGTCCAGCATATCCACCTGCACACAGGAGGTTTGATTTTTGTTCTGAATGTGATTATTAGGCAGCTTGATGCCTCTTACCCTCCCCAGGCATCTTATTTACTCCTCATCATTTTACAGTCCAAAAATTGGGAAATGTCTTTCCAAGTAGCTTATATATAACTTGTTCTATGCAAAATAATAAGAAAAAAATTGATAGGAGTATTTAAGTACTTTGGTACTTAATGCATCAGATGCAGCTTGGATTTTTGGGTACCCTTATTTGAGTAATCAGTAAGAAATTGGCATCTTAATTTTGGAGGTGCCAAGGTTTTAATCTGGAAATTTCCTTGCCTGAGGATAAGTCTTGCTGTATGTATTGCAAAGCAGTGCCATTCTGTGTGAGTTTGTATATAGCACCATTTGGGAGTCATCTGTTAATTGTCTGTGTACACTGAAATTAATTAGCATCCATACATGCACTTGAACCTGTTTTCACTCAAAAAACCCCAGACATCTTTATATTAGCTGAATGTTGTGACAAATTGCTCAAGTAACAGAAGTGGCTTTAATTCCCAACTTCACCTTGTTCAGATGTAAGTTCTTCAACTTAGAATGTGCCCAACTATTAACAGCCTGGGCTTGAGCAGCTCTCTGGTCTCTCCAGCTAAAGCTTCCCAGCTGTGTAAAGGGGAGTAAAATTGATAGGGCCAGACTGTCAGCAGGACTGTGACTGAGCACAGTGATGAGGGAGGAGATCCAGCCCCCAAGGAATGCCTTTGTTGCATAGGCACAAGGGCAGAGCAGCACCAAGCAGCCTGGGTGCTTCACTGAGGGAGTTGCTTCAGTTCTACTTTTGTGGTTGCTTGAGGGTCTCTTCAGGTCTGTTTAGGAGGATAAAACTGTTATATGAACTAGGCACCTGTATCACTTTTTTAAAATCTGTGCTGTAGTCCTTGAATTAGTAAGTCTGAACTGGAAACAGAACTTGCCTGTATCTTAGTGTTGTGATTTTGGGTTTTTTCCTTTCCATCCTCATCCCCCTTCAGTGGGTCGTGTCGCCTGCAGACAAAATTAAGTACGATGAGATCTTTGTGAAAACTGACAAGGACATGGATGGATTTGTGTCAGGTGTGGAAGCCAAAGAACTGTTCCTGAAAACAGGACTGCCTTCTGCTCTCCTTGCACATATCTGGTACGTTTTTTTTCCTGTGACAGCTGTGTAGATGATGGCATAGTTCTCACTTCTTGCTATGCTGACATTTCTGAAAGTGACATTTCTGTATGTAATAGCATGGCCTATCAGTGATCATTTACTTGCTTCTGCCCTGGGACAGGAATGGGTGGAAATCAGGTTTATGCCTGAACACAGAGTGTTACAAATACTGCATTTCAGCTATCTCTGTGTATTTAAGACATCACATCATCACAGGTATCTGATCACTGATCCTGCCCGTATACTGGGAAAGGAAATTGTTTCTATAAAATGGTTAGCATGCAAGATTTATGTCCCATCTCATTCTCCAACATGTCTTTCCTTACAGCTATGCATTCGATTAGCAATGCTCATTACAGCAATGCCTTCATTACACTCACTGCTCTTTTAATTCTTTCCTCACTATGAGCTGTTGCAGGGTGCTCTGATAGGAACAACTTTTTTCTCTTTTCCCCCAAGTTATGGTTAGCACAACTGCTAATTCAGGAAAATCAGGAAAATGTAAATAAACTTGTGTTAGTTCTGAAGGTTGCTAGCGACCTACAGCCCTGATTGTGCTTTTCACCAGAGCACAGCTGTGGGGCTCAACATGCGAAGTGAAAGTGGCTGTGTGTGTTTGAGTGATGGTTCCTATGACTAGAGTTTTGTTTTAGAAGAGGAGGTACACCCTAGCAATTTTCACTTTTGTAAATGACAGCAACTACACTAAATAAGGCTGTACTTGGAGAAATGAGGATTTTTTAAATTTCATGTACATCTCTGTACAGGGCTCTCTGTGACACCAAGGACTGTGGGAAGCTTTCGAAGGAACAGTTTGCTTTGGCTTTCTATTTAATTAATCAGAAGTTAACGAAGGGCATTGATCCACCTCAGGCTCTGACTCCAGAAATGATTCCACCTTCAGACAGGGGTGTCAGTTTACAGAAGGTAAGGATGGGTTTGGCATTTTTGGTGTAAATCTCAAACAAATGTTAATTTCAAAGGCTACAGCAAGAAGCAACCTCAAGTGCTGGCATATCCTAAATTTATCATAATATCAGGAAGAAAACAAATCTTAGGTGCAAAGAATTGACAAAATCTTCCATTCATATTTCAAAATGAAGCTGTCATTTATTACACCTGCCAACCAAGCAGAGAGATCTTAAGTTGGGAAAGCATTATTTTCTCTTTTGAAAGAATAATCCTTCTGCTGCCATTTTAAAGAAATTTGAGTTTCCATGTCAAGTGACATGCACAAGTCAGTGCTTTTCTCCTAAAGGTTCAGTTACCTTTTTTACATCCGTCTTTTTCAATAAGTTTGGAAACAACGTGAACTGAAAGTTTAGAGTTATTTAAAGTTTTAAAAGTAAATGGTCCTCCATTTTATACCTCACAGATAGTTTAGGTATCTCCATAGTCTGTTGGTTTGCCATCTATCTTAATCCAGCAGTAAGCTGTACCTCAGCAGTTCAATTTGTAGCTATCAAAATGTCAGAGGTCATCACAAATTCTTGCGTGTTTTACACATCATGAAGTCTGATGTGAATTACCTTTTCTTGGTTGTGCAATACATTGACCTAATTCTACAACTTTCTTGAACAGAATGAAAAATTAGCACCTGAAAAAATGAAACTCAAAATTTGGCACTGCTTTTTTGAGTTTCTGTAACTGGTATCTTAATTCATTTTTACATTCTGTTTTTAAAAAGTAATTGCTTTATTTGCAACTCTACTAATCTTTTTTGTATGTTTGCTTTCCTTTCTATGTCTCTTTTCTAGTTTGGACTGTTTTTTCCATTCTGCACCACTCTGCTTTTCATCCTTATTATTCTGTCAGTTTGTTAACTCTGCTTTCTCAAGGTTAGAGAAACTTTGCTTTTCTAATATTTACTGTCTGTTGGTTTAATAATGAGCATCCTTCTAAGACTCTCACATAGTCACGAATTAGCTCAGCACTTCTCTCAAGTGTCACTGTGTGTTGGTCATCTGGAATAACCCCGAGGTTCTCCCTTGAGTCCAGACCTCTGGGGCTGTTCCTGCTGGCTGCCTAAACTGAAAAGAGAAAAAGCTGTGTCTTCCTGGTGAAATTACAGGGGAAGTGGTGACAGAGCAGTAGCCCAATGTGGCATTTGCCAGTTGTCGGTAGGATTAATACTCACAGATTTATTGACGATATCGCGGAAAATTGAGTGATTAGAAAGCATTAGATGAGCTCAGTGTTGGTTACTGCTGTTCTGTGGATTTAAATTGATTTTATAAAACTCTCAAAGACATCAGTGTGGTTTTTATTTCATCACTAACTTAAGTGATGAGTAAGAATATTGTGTAAGAAGGTAAGTTAGCTTTCAATTAGCTCTGTAAATCCTTAACAAGAGATTTTTATACTAAAATGAGCTGAACCTTCAGCTCATTTTGAGCTTTTTCAAAAGAGGTGTTGTCTTGTTGATATGAAAGAACTTTTTTGTCCAAGATTATTGCTCAAGATTTGAACTCAAAGGATTGAGTCAGTAGGCAGTAGATACAGGGTTTTTGCTGGTTTTCTTCATGTGGTGTAGCTTACATAGTAAAAAAACCCCCAAAACACCAACTTAGGCTTCATCTTCTGAGTTGACCCATACAAAGGTGATAGCAGAAATATCAGTAAGTAAAGTGGTATTCATTATGGTTTGAAACTTGTTGCTGTGTTTCTTTACCTAGAACTGTTTGTGGTCACTGCTTGCATGACAAGCCATAAAAATGAAACTTTTATGTAAGGTCCTCTCAAAAAATTTTGATGGGAATTTCCTTTTACTACAACTTTGAGTTAAAAATGGGAGGAGCTGTTTTGCATGCATGTTGCAGTGTAGTAACGGCAGCCTATGGTTCTAACTTGTCCTTGTTAACATGTGTACTTAGGCTAAAAAATGTCGGCTTTTGTGTTCCTGCCCCCCCACCAGCTCTCCTGAACAATTGAAAATAAGATTGAACTACATTTTCCTCAAGTTTGATGTTGGCATTAGTGTGCAGAATTTCTTAAACTGGAGGTCTGGAAAAAAATTTTCTTGCAACTAATATTTCCATCTGTTCCTTCTATCCTTGTCCTAGGGAAGTAAAAACTCCACTGGAATGCCATGACCAACTCGGCAAAACTGCTGTGTAATTCCTGTAGAACAGGACTGGACATCATAGCTAGTTTTCCCATTTGAGCTGTACACTAACCAGTTTAAGAATAGCTGTGTGGTTGATTGGTTGGTTTTTTGGTTGTGTTGGGGTTTTTGTTGTTTGGGGGTTTTGTTTTGGTTTTTTTGGAGGTGTTTTTGGTGTTTGTTTGTTTGGGTTGGTTTTTTTTTTTATTCCCAGTCCATACCACTTGTGATAGTAAAATATGCATGAATAGTCTGCAGCTCTGCTGAATAATTCTCTCAGCCACAGTGTACTCATAGCTCTTGGGTTTTTTTCCTTCCCCAGAGTGTCAGTTTGAGTAAGCACATAGTTAATGGCATCTTGATTTATCTGTAGAGAAACTTCAGCATTTATAAACTTCTGCGTTATTTTGGGGGTATCACTTGTCTTTTTAAATTACATGTATATACTTGTCCTCGGAATGTTGTGTTTGTCCTGGATGACTTCATTCAAGATTTGAAGGAACTGGTGTGTTTATAGGAGGTAGCTACAATGGTTGTTGATTTCTAAGCATGTTCATGTTGTGACAAGGCACAGAAGAATAATTACAGCATTTGTAATTTCTGTCTTCAGCATTTGTTCTCTATCCACTTATGTGTACTTTTTTTGAAACAAATAATTTGTCTTATAAAGACATTAAGTAAATGGGAACTCATGGGTATAAGTTACTTTGAATAATCAAAGTTTTGTTGAGTACTCTGGAGGTTCGTGTTGAACGAGCTCAGTATCCCTTAAAGCCTTGTAAATCAGTGGCTGTACTCTGCAACATGAGGATCACCAGGGTGAAGAAATATAGAAGTAGTAAGCAAACCTCTCTCAAATGAATGCTAGGAAACCACCTAAACACTAACTGTCAGATAAGTCTTATTTTAGGACAAGATTCTATGGTTTTTGGTATGATTAGATAGTGATGTGCTTTTGTGGAAGGTGTCTTCAAGGGTGTGCAGGAGAGAAACTCTCTTTGAATTGAGCTGTCTCCCTGCTTTGGCTGTATGTTGTGTTCTCAGCATCTGTACTCTTTCGGGGTTTCTAAGATTGAAGGTTTGAAATACAACGCTACCAGCAGTTGTTACAAGAGGATAGCTCATGTTGCCACAAAAAGCAAAGTGAATGTAGTAGTTGAACAGCATAAGCTCTAGACTAACAGTATTTATTTTTTTATCTTTCAGAGTACTCAAGGACCGAATTCTGTAGCAGATTTTTCTGCAATTAAAGAACTTGATACATTAAACAATGAAATTGTGGACCTGCAGAGGTACGTATGGGAGGAACAGCCAGAGTTGCCTGGGATTCAGTTGTGCTATTTACTGTTTTTTAAAGAACAATTCAGTACACAAGAGAAAAGCAGGCAGCAATACCACAGCATGTCTGTAGAGCTGTGTGACACTGCTGCTCTCTGTTCACTCGCACAGAGTGCAGTTAATGACAGCAGGACTGTGAAGGGTCTGTCCCTCAGGGTGTGCCTTCAGGGTGTGTTTCAGAGAGCTGTGTGTCTCAGAACCTGACATGGAGATATTCTCCATCGTTCATCTTTATTGGCAGATGTGAATGAAGCAAATCTTTAGGATGCTGGAACCATATATAAAGGGTTTTAGTTGTCTTTTATTTGTAGAGGGCATTCCAAGGGACTTGGTTTTGGTGGCAGTAAGGAAGTGAGATGGAAAAGGTCAGTAAGTACGCAGGATAGGGAGTGGGAAGATGACTGTGCATGGACTTCTGCTAGGGTGTTGATGGGGGTAAAGATGAGGATGCTTCTCTTGTGTCATAAAATAAACTACTGGACTGAGGAAAATTGTTTTGGTGACTGCAGACTCTTGGATTCCATTAATTATTTCTAAGGTAATTAAGATGACTTCAAGTGACTAAGAAAATCAAATTCAAATATTTTCTGTAGTCTTGATCATGCTCTTGAGACAGCAAGTATTTTTCTTCAGTGTTTTTCTTGTTACTATCATAAATCTACTGAAAATTCTATTAAGAACAGTAAATTCTCCTATTTTTTAAGTGCTGGTGCTTTGTCATAATGAAGTCTGCCTCTCTAATTCATGTCACTTGTGGGAAGGATTTAACTTGGCAGTGTGTCAGAGCACAGTCTGTTTCTTAAATGTATAAATATTTTTTCACTTCACTTGCTTATTCTCTCTTATTACTCCCACTGCCTCCTTGCTTCTCCCTGCTCTGCCTCCACTGTTCTTCAGGTTATATTAATTCCAGTTTTGGACACTCACATTTATTTATTAACCTGAAATAGGATTTACAACTGTGTATATTTATTGTTGGTGTCTTAGAGGGAAATAAATTGTTGGCTGGCATGAAT
The DNA here is from genome assembly GCF_029207755.1 of Chamaea fasciata. NCBI lineage: Eukaryota > Metazoa > Chordata > Aves > Passeriformes > Sylviidae > Chamaea > Chamaea fasciata. The sequence goes on along the minus strand of NW_027094095.1, from coordinate 26,705,465 downwards.
TTTTAGATTAAGTTGGTTTTCAGTAGGTGGGCTTGCAGCCTAACATACAAGCCAGGCTGTTTGAGTCTGGTTTTCTTTTCTTACTGTGAAGGAACCACGGCCTTTAAAAAGTCACTACTTTCTTTCCACACATTTCTTGAGGGGTAGATATACATTGACAATTATTTTAAATTGAATGATACTGGATTGTTGAAGATAGGGTAGGGACAACTCTTAATGTGCATTTGTTTTTATAAAGGGGAAATTTACTTTGATATGATTTAGAGGTTCAGAACAGAATGGGATTAAAAATGTGCTAAATGTAGGAAACTTTTAATCTTTGGTAATTCCACATTTCTGTTACAACGGGTGAAGTATATTTTCAGACTTGATAGTTGTCATATAAAAATGTAATTTAAACTGAAGTTACTTCTGTTCATTATGAAACAGGATAGATTATTCAGCTGTTGGACTCAATATGTAAGAATTCTAGTCTCTGACTCCATTGAGAAGTGTCCAAGAACTGCATTTTTGAGACCCAGTAGTAGAATTCAAATCTATTTTTGAAGTGCACTTCAGAAAAAAATAAAAAAGGCAGGAGAGGAAATGGCCAAAAGAATGACAATGTGTGGAAAGCAGCTTTTGGAGAGACTGAGTAAAGAATACATAGGTAATGTCTTTGTGGCTCAGCAGTTGTGTGTGGGAAAGCAGTCTGGTGGCCAATAGCTTTGTTAATATGATAAATATTAGGAGAGTGGAGGTTGAGGATCAGATGAAGAATAAAGTGCAGAGCACTTATTAGGGAGGATAATACCCCTCTGGTGGGGGGAATGATTGGCCTTGGGCTGTTGTGGAACCTGCATCATTTTGAGCCTGTTAGTGCTGCTGTCTCTTAGATTCTTTTCCAGTTGCACTATATTTTTAGAAAGCTGTTTGAGGCTTTTCTTGATAAGTATGGTCAGAGGCTGGACCAGATGTTCTCAATATTCTTTTTGAGCCATAAAACCTTTTTCTTCCCCAACAAACCCAACCTTGCTTTCTTGCTTTCAAAGTTAGTGATGGCCCACAAATTCACGGAATTTCTTCAGGCTTTACTGGCACTACGTTCTTCTCTAATCATGAGGAGTAATTGAGCTGAACTTGGGATATATCACCAGAGATGTCATCCTTCACATACACTGGATGGCAACATTTAAATTGTCTTGAATTATAAATCAGGTTAAAAGGATCCTAAAGCTGGTGAATTGGTCTCTCAATAGCAATGTAAGAGCAAAGCATCCCCCAGAAAAACAGGGCAATCTCTCCCTGCCATACACTTGCATCAGACCTTTTCAACCCTGTTTCAAATTTCAGAGATCTACATCACCTTAGAGATGCAAAGAACTTTAAGGTAGGATAGATCATTTCTACTCAACCCCTGCTTTGGAAGTCACTGAGCTGTTGCAGCAGAAGAGGTTGTGAGTAACAAATGTTAGAAGAAACAAGGCAAACCCTTGGCATGTTTTCTAGTATTGCCAAACTGAATACTACTACATTAGGAATTCCCAAAACTACAAATGTATGTGAAAATAAAAAAATTTGGGCCACTATGTAGATAATGGTACACACTCTGTGAGTAGCCATCATCTTATTATGGAAAAGAGCTATGATTTTTTTTGCTTTTGCATCTAAGGTGATTCAGCGTGGCCAAGGTTGAATGTTTGGCTCGAATGCCTCTGCTGACACAGGGACTTTGCAGTTCTCAGCTATGACAGATATTTGCAGTGTGCTGGCTCCCATTTATAAATGACTCCATTCACAAATTAGTATTAAATTTAGGGATTTAGTAAATCATGAAGCATCTGTATGGGAGAAACCATCTATTAGTCATTGCTTTTAGTTTATTTGGTATGAGGTTCTCCCAACCTGACTGCTATTAAAATGCATGGGGAAATTTTATTGCTTTCAAAAATTGACTTGAATTGGTTACAAGTGTCCTTTGTTGGCAAGACCACAGTTCTTTTTGGATTGCTTTTTGGACATAGTAAGGGACTTCGTGATCCAGGAAATCTGTCATATCCAGTAAATCAATTTTGTTACTTGTTTTTGGTTCTCTCAGTTGCTGAGCATTCCTACAGGGGCATAGCAGATAGTTTGTAAAAGAAATGGAGGCATTCAGAAGAATTAGTGAATTAAGTAGGTCTGTGTTGTCTTTTCTTTGTAACAAAGAGGCATTTCTGGGGGGAGGAGGGGATGTGTTATGTGTAGACTATATACACTCAGCTTGTTTTCCTTTGCCTGAGACTGCTGCCCAAGCTTTTCTTGTTCTGCCTGACAATACTTCTTTCACTTGATTCTTTCCAATTCACTGTTTGTGCTCTGATTTGGCTCATGGAAGTGCCAGTGGGTGGGTGTTGTATCCTGTTGCTTAGTCCAGATTGCAAGGATTTAGGTACCTGGCTTGTGTTGAAGTACAAAGGAAGTGATCTGCATCTCTGACAGTCTTGGGCACATCAGTGACAGTAATCTGGAAAGGCTGTATATTAACCGCACATACCTGCTTGCAGTTCTATTTCTTGCTCAGTTTTCCCACCCCAGCAGGAAAAATAACAAGTATTTGTTTTCCTACTCTCTTTTATCATCAGTCAGGAAGAATTTATATGAATGTTGGCTGTGCTTGATGGTGTTTGAGGGCTTGAAGGTATTTTTCAGCCTGATTTGTACATAGATCTGTAGAACTGCTTTATTGAGACCTTTGTTCATGGAAAGTTACGGAAGCCAAAGCAAAAAAGCTTGTTTCAAGCCTGTGTTGCCATGTTTTAAATATCTAAGTACAATTATGCTACAGATGCTTGTTGAGCTAGAAGAGTGTGCTGTAGCTTTGATTGAAAAGGTAAAGATTTTTTTTAGAATTTCCAGCTTCTGGTGAATGAGGAATGAGGAATTTTATGAAACTTGAAGGATCACACTTAACAGAATAAATAGCCTTGATCTTCAAAGTTCCTCTTTCCACATCTTTCCTTTTCCTTCCATTTAAACTTCCCCTTTGGGCATAATCAGAAAGTTGCTCTCTAATCACATAATAAGAAAAATAATAGCAGAGTATAATCTATAGTAGTTATTTGTCAGAACAAATGTTAATTTAAGATCTGACATCTGTGTTCTTTTTATCTTCCATTGTGTGTGGTTTAGCAGTAAACAGAACTTTCTTAGCTTGAGTAAAGAGAATTTAGAGTAGACCTGCTTTACTTCAAATAAGAGTAAAAAAATCAATGGTTTTAGATTGATTAACAATCTGCTGCTATTAAAATATGAAGTTCCTTAATTTCAGTGTATACCGGTAATACAATCAAATAACTTTTCACTATGGTATTTCATTTAGAAAGGTTAGGTGTGTTCAAATTATAACTTCAATGTGTGTGCTGATTTATTAAGAGTCCTTAAGAAAGTAAATGTCTACAGAAGATTGTGTAAAAACTGTAGCGCCTAATGTTTTTCTGCATCTGTGAAAGGAGAAAAGATTCCATATGCTGTCTAGAGAGAAACCCTCATGATTTTTTAATAACAGTAACACTTCTGAGTTGTATGGGTTTTTTCCCTTTCGTAAAGCTATTGTTCTGTCTGACTGATGAGAATTTATTGATGATAATTCCCCTGTCATCAGCCGTCACTTAAACTTGAATAAATGTCTGTAGAGGCAGGCTTGATATGACACAGCAAATCACTCCATGTGGTGTGTCTGAGCAGATCGTGATTCCAGCAAGCCAAGCCAACCTTCCTGTTCCTGCCTGAGCTTCCCAACAGACAGATCCAAAATCTGACAGGCCAAGGGCATTAATGGGCTCTACTGGCCTGTGGGAGTGTTCCCTGGCTGCTGTGAGCACAGGCATCGCTGTGTTTGCAGGGGTTAATAGATGGAATCTGATGCAATCCCTCCCACTTTTCCTAGCAGTTTTCATTAGACAAGTGCTCCATAGCAACAGTGAGATCACTGGAGACAGTATTTCATTGATTTCTGCCTCCCGCCCCCTTCCATTTTTGAGCCATTCTTATCACTGGAGTGCAGTTGGTGGAAAGACAAGGGGGGTTTATGCAGAACACTTATGTGGGCTTCTGTCTTGTAAATAATTTGGAAAGCAGAAAACCCTCACATCTTTTGTGTTTAATGTTTCACTATGTATTTAAAGAGAGATACAGGCTTAGGGGGCTGGATAACTGTACCTGCTGTAGCTGATGTTCTTAAGTATTCTTGCATTGTTTGCTGGTCTTCCAGGGAAAAGAATAATGTAGAGCAAGACCTGAAGGAGAAAGAAGATGCCATCAAGCAGAGGACAAGTGAGGTCCAGGTAAATAAAATAACAAATTGTTGTTCAGACACCTGATATTGCACCATGTGCTGTTTTAATGACGGTGGGATTGCTGAGTCTTTAGATCATGTCACTTATCCAGTAAAAAGAAAAAAAAAATAATTGGTGGTTAAGAAAAAGTATATTTTGAAGTGTATTTTCTGTATAATTTTGGGGTTGTGTAGGTGTGTCTATTTATATAAGTGTGCAAGCTCCTATAGGATATATTGCATGCATGGAGTTTTAAATGAAAAATATTACAAAAGAATAGATTTTTCTTTCTTGCTTTTTTATTTTTAAACAAGAATATCTACTGTGTAATTAAAACTAAAGAGGACACTGTAGCACTGTAAATTAATTAATAAACTTAAGTGGCTGAATTAAAAGGGCTTGTGTATAGGGCTGCTTCTTAAGACGCAGTAATTACCAGCTTGGGAGAAATGTTGCCTCAAGTTAATTTTGCCTAATATAAGTGAATTTTAAAAAGAATCTGTTGATTTTTTTTGAAAGGATAGTACTGAATTTCTTGAATATCTGAAAATCTAAATTTATAAGTGTTTTGCAGACATTAAAAATTATGCAGGCAGCATCAGTGTTTAGAGTGCTGACAGACTAGCCAAGCTCTGAATTAAATATTCCAAAACAATATTTCAATTAAATTTTCAGTTGCTGTTTTAAAGAAAAGTCTCCAGTGTGATATCTGGCGACTTCTATTTATTTCTAAATTTATTTTAAGAATCTATCATTTTGCATAACCTTTACTTAAGAGTAAATAATGCAAGATTTCAGCATTTCAATTTCGGTTGGGCTGAAAAGGAGCTAATGTGTTACAAGAGTCGTGAATTTTGTGCAGGGTGATTTAATATCCTTGGAGCCTGGATGATAATTAATAGTGTGACCTTTGAGGAGATAATCAGATGCTGGCCTGTTGGTCATGCTGGCAGCAGCTCCAGCAGCTGCAGGAATGCGTGTGGAAGTTGCCCATGCCTGTGCTCCACTGTCATTCCCCTCCCCACCCTGCAGATTCCTTTTCCCACTGTTCACAGAATTCTCAGGGGTGTTTCTGGCTTTGCACACAAGATTATTTTGTTGGTGTCTTCTGGAATCTGTGTTTGCTCATATGAGGGTTGAGTTCTCTAGTGCCTTTGCACAAAAGGTTTGTAAGCTGGATAAAAAGCTTACCTTGAATGTTACAGTGTCATCCCTGTGTCTGACATGCAGTAGCATCACAGAAGCCCCTGAGTCTCTGTATCCTGAGCAGTGGTGTTGGGAGCAGCTGTCTCAGGTCTTTAACCTGTTAGTGGTCACACAAGCTGTTTGTTAAATATTGTTAGAGTTCTGTCAGTCTGCAAAAAAGGAACAATTTATTATTGGCTTGTCAGAAGAATGAGAAACCTCCGGGATCAAACAGGAAATGGCTGCAGCCTTTATTTAATCTGGTGGCCCTTTATCTTTTCTTATCCCTGACTGGTGGTGGACCTGCATGTTTCAACAAACTTTCTAGAACTTCAGAGAATAATGTGACAGACTAAGGTTATCTTTGCCTCATGTTTTTTTCTTCTGGTTTTATTTTGATGAGGACATTTCTAAAGACGGTCTACAAAACCAGTTTGCTCTAACCTGCCTCCTTGCTTCAAGCTAGCTTTGTGGCATGACACTTCAGGGTTTCTGATACCAGAATTCCTTCCACAGACCTATTTGTAATCTCAAATATAGCCACAGTCAGTGGTCAATCAAACTGATCTGTATAGGAGGAAGGAAAGAATGATAGTTTTTTCTTCTATAAAATATTTTTGATAATACATAAACAGGTACTAATAAGCAAAGGCAGAAAAAGAGTTGTAAGGAAGATACAGCATATTGATGAGGTTTAATGTGCTTGTTAAATTATCAGCTCTTTAGTAGCAGAGACTAAGGGGTGTTTCCTCAATGTTACATGCACTGAGCATCCCTCTGAATTGGATTTTTTTTTTTATCTATTACCGTGCACCAATGCCATTAGAAAGTCAATGAAGTTTTACTTTTCTGTCCTCTTGCAGACTTAACATATTCTAGCACATGAATTGTCTTGGGAAGGACAGACTGGCAAACTATTAAATCCATTGTCCATGGAAATATGGATTCCTAAACTTTCCTTGTCCTACACTATATTGGCATAAAGATTTATAATGATCATAAATGTAATACAAGGATTACTATTACCATTAGAATGCCAACACCTCAAGTACCTGAGTAGTTTTCATTTAGAATCTTATTCAGTGCTTGAACATTAATATGCTGCTTCTGTGCTGAAAGGTGTTCTTTGAAATTGGAGCTTAATTGGAGCCTGGTTTACTTCATGAAGCATCTTTGAGTATTGTAGCCAATTTTGTGTGTTGTGTCTACTGCAGCCTTTAATTCTGGAGAGGTTAGGTTCATATGTGAACAAAAAACACCACGGGTTTTGGGTTTGGTTGGGTTTTTTCCTTCCTTTCTCTTCTGGCAGCCATCAGGCTTAGTTAGGTCTCTTCAGTGCTTCTCTACTGCTGTGCCTAGGACAGAAAAAAGTGTAGGTGATCTATATTTAGCTTATGTGGATGTGAATTCTGGCTTCCTTTAGGAAAAAGGAGGCTGAAGTCTCTTTAAGCTGTTACTTTTTTCCTCCACTGCTTGTGTTAAGTGTCAGCTGATTCTTGCTTTTCAAAGCCTTGTGAAAATGAATGGATCAAGAGTGTCCCAATTATCCAAGTCAGTAGCTGCTCTAAGAGCTTTTTGTGTGTGCGCTGTTTTTTCTCTCATGGGTTAGAAATAACCAGTCTTTTTCCGAGTCTGACTGCTCTGTACTGGCATACACTTCACTGAAATTAAATTTGATTTGGGGGGTTTTTGTGGGGGACTTCTTATGTTTTGATTTGGGAGATTTTTTTGCATGGTCCTGTGGTTGATTTTTAACGTAAAAGCATCTGTGATGTATCTTTGAGTGGCCCTCCAGTTGTCTTGAGGTTAGCTAATTCCCCAGCATCTGACTGCTGCAGCATATGCCTTTCTATTCCTGTCTGGCTTTTTGTCCTCATTACGTGGAGGTGTTAGCACACAACACATGGATAAACTGTCTCCCTCACCAAAAAGAACCCAAACAAAACACCCCTAGAAATGGAGAGCAGGATTGTAGCTTAGAGCAGCGCACTAACGTATGATTTAACCAGAATTTCATGTCTGCTTGTTTTCTTATCCTCTTTTTTTTTTTTTTTTGCTCTCTGTTCATTTTTTAGTGTTGTTGATGATTCTTTCTGAAATTGCTGTATTTTCTCAGAAAGGCTGCTGTCTTCTCTTTTCATCTAATACTTTTCCTTTTGTATTAATCCTTTTTGATCTCCCTGTATTATCTCTTCCTCTTGACTTTGATGATTCTTTCTTCTTCCTAATTTCTTTCCTTGACGTGTTTTTCAGTGTTATCTCTGTAGCTTGTTGAAGTATAACCATTCCTGTTGCTCAGAAATGAACTAATTATTTTATGATGCTATTTAATGTACTTAAAACACAAGACACATACTTGTTGCTCTTTCATAAATCAAAAGATTTCATATTGTTGCGTATGAAATGTGCATTTCTCATCTGTACTGATACACAGAAAATAAGTTTTTGGCTGATCCTTGCAAAATTGGGGGAAGGAATGCCCTAGGAGGCAGTGCATTTGGGTTAATCGTCTTTCACCATGCTCCAAAACACAGTTCCTATTTTTGGCCATGTGTTTTGAAGGGGGATGGAGCAGAATAAAGGATTTCTATTATCACAAAATCCCAGAATGGTTTGGGTTGGAAGGGGCTTCAAAGCCTATCTCATCCCAACCCCCTGCCATGGGCAGGGACACCTTCCACTATCCCAGGTTGCTCCAAGCCCCGTCCAGCCTGACCTTGGACACTTCCAGGGATGGGGCAGCCACAGCTTCTCTGGGCAACCTGTGCCAGGGCCTCACCACCCTCACAGCAAAGGATTTCTTACTAATCTCCCATCTAAACCTGCCCTCTGTCAGTGTGAAGCCATTCCCTTGTGTCCTGTTACTCCATGTCATGATAAAAAGTCCATTTCCAACTTTCTTGCAAGTGCCTTATAGTTCCTGGAAGGGGCTTTAAGGTGTCCCTGGAGCCTTCACTCCTCCAGGGTGAACAGCCCCAGCTCTCTCAGCCTGTCTTGGTAGCAGAGGTGCTCCTGCCCTCTGACCACCTTCAGGGACTCCTCTGGAATCACTCCAATAGGTCCATGTTCTTAGTAAGAAACTCAGTAAAACATAGTGCTAATGCACAGGACAGAGACACTGCAGCAGCCTGAATAAAGTCAGCTTTGAAATTCAAAATGAAAACCTGACCTCGCTGAGAGGAAAACAGTTCATCTGTGTGTTGGTACATGATCTCAATACTTCAGTGAGATTTGTTTTCCTGAAGAAAAGCAAAGGCAAACAACCTGATTATTTTTATGTCGTTGAATTAGAATCTGAGTGTACTTGCTTGTCTGGTATCCATGCAGGCTTCTGGAAGATATTTGTTGATCCTTTGAAATCTGGGTTAGCACTGCAGTTTGTACTGCAGAATTCAGTGGTTAGGGGGAGAGAGGGAACAAATGTCAAGCTGATGTGTTTTCTTTCAGGATCTCCAGGATGAAGTAAAGCGGGAGAGCAGTAATCTGCAAAAGCTGCAAGCTCAGAAACAAGAAGCGCAGGAAACCCTTAATGATCTTGATGAGCAGAAGGCCAAGTTGGAAGAACAACTTAATGACATCAGGCAGAAGTGTGCAGAGGAGGCCCATTTGGTAAGGTCTGGTGGCCAGTGCCCTTGGGAAGAGTAAATGCCTTGTCTTGAAGAACTCAGCCTTGCAGAGTTACAGTTGTTGGGGCAGGGAAAAAAACCTTAACGAATAAACAGCCTGAGTGTCAGGGTTTTGTCACCAACGGAGCATAGGAAACACATCACTCACTTCAGTGTTCCTAATTTAGTGTCAGTGTGTCCACAAACATATTGAGATATATTTGCACACAAATAAGGTTTAAAGCAAAATGGTTAGCAAAATTATGATACAATATTAATGTAGTTAGAACCACTAATTACTAGGACTGATTTCTTAGTGGTTAAAAAAATACCATCTTATGTAATTTTTTCTAACAAAAAGCCATTGTATTCCTTTAAGGTCTGAAATGATCTTTTCAATACTAGAAATATCTGTGTTGGTCAGAGGAACAGCTAAAATACTCTGTTCTTATTGAGACCAATAGAGAATTAACTGTTCATTCAGGTATGTTTTGTAATTTCTGCAGTAGCTATGAGATTTTTTACTTTTTCTGGTCATAAATAATAGTATTTGAATGTGTTTGGAAGTGTTGTTTGGGTATTTGGGCGTAGGTTTTGGGTTGGTTTTGTTGTTGTTTTTTTATTTTTTTACTTGAAATACTGTTCATTGGCTTTAGATTGCCATGCTGAAGGCTGAAATAACAAGCCAGGAATCAAAGATTTCAGCGTATGAAGATGAACTGACCAAAGCCCAAGAGGAGCTGAGTCGCCTGCAGCAAGAAACTGCAGAGCTGGAGCATTGCATAGAGTCTGGGAAAGCACAGCTGGGACCTCTTCAGCAACATCTGCAGGATTCACAACAGGAAATCAATTCAGTAAGGCAGTATGAAAGACCCACCCCCCAAAAAATATTTTAAGCTGGCAACCTTTAGTGTGGTTTGCCTTAAGGGGAAGGCGTTGTTTTCCTTTTTTTCTTCACTGTTTGTTCATGTCTTTAGTTACTTACACATGTGTTCTGTGCTCGTAGTTGTTAGGATTTTTAGAGGCTGACTTAAGTAACTCAAGATACTTCATGGTCTTTCTTCAAGATTATTAATTCAAGGGATTAATTTATTATACTCCATAGATAATTTGCCATAATGTAATGAATGAAAAATGGATAATGCAGACTTAAATTCTCTGTAGTTATTTAAGTTTTCACCCTCCATGGCCTGGGGCATACTCTTACTATTTTTTGATTTATGTGAAGTTGGTATAAAATTGCTGATAGCATTTACTTAGTGCATTGTTGAAAGGGGAAAGTGAGGTGGATGGAAGGAGAAATTGGGTTGAAATTAGACACTTGAGAGGCAGAGAGCCCTGTGGCTGCTGTTGCATGTACACTTTCAGTTTCTCTCTGTAATCAGTGGTTTGTTATTACTTTGGTGATGCCTGAGCTTGCATCCCTTTCCCCATGGTTCTCCTTCCCTGTTGCCAGCTGTGTTACGTATTAGCCACTCACACTGATACCAAGTTGAAAACAAAAGGCAAAAAGCCTTCCTTTGAGCCCTAGTAATGGCTGACTTCACGGTTGGTAATTTCACACAATTCACATCTGTAACTTGCTAATGAGTCTTATAACATTCATAATTTTAAAATATGGCTTTTAGTTTAGAAACTGAGAAGTAAACAAATGGATTTTTTTGTCATTTCATCACAGGTGGAGAGAAGGTAATACCATTTCAGTGTTTTTATGTGGCAAGACGTGCTTGCCATGAACAGCTTTGAGACCGATAATATAAGTGGTTATGCTTGACTGTACTACAGACATTCTTTTTACTAGGTTTTATAGCAGTACTCCGGATTTTATTGCTCTCGACTCCTAAATAAGGAACAGTAGATGCTTTGGTGCTTTAGGCAAGATTATCTAATGGCTGGTCTGAGGTCAGTTAACTTGAAAGACACCTGGTGGTGTTTTTGCTGACAGCCCAGTAACTCTGTTAGGTGACTGACCTAGCTGAGTTCAGTGAGATTTAGGCACCTGAATATCTAGGTTTATTCTTTTGCATAACCTGCCAGATCCAGTAATTCCTTCATAACTGGCAGGTTGGTTGTAAATGTTTGCTCTAAGGCACTGGATTAAGCATATTGCTGAAATAATAACGCATGAATATAAGTGTCTGTTTAGGAAGATATAATTGGCTTTTGTAGACTTCAGAAGTCATGTGGGAGATGATAATGAAATTGTAGTGTTCATTCTTGGAAGATGAGAATTCTGATAAAGCAGCCTTTTTAATTTCGAGTTTAAGGAAATTGCAAATACATAATCTAGAAAAAAAAGCCCAAACCACACACAAACCCAATCCAAAACAAGAATAAGAAAAAAAAAGCCAAAACCTAACCAAAACTCCCCAGCAAAACTAAACAAACAAAAAAACCCTGAAACCTTTTCAACTTTTCTGTTGAGTTTGAATCCCAACAAGTCTTGATGTTGCCAGTGACAGAGTCTTCTTCCTTGGCAAAAGGTGTGTCCTTCAACCACTCTGCACTTCTGCTAAATAAAATTTCTGCTTATCTCACAAATTTCACCCTTTGTTTGACAGAACAGGTTTTTATTGTATTTGCTTTTGAAAATAAGATTTTCAGACAGGTTTCACCCACCTTATATTTAGGAGGGGATGGCCATTTACTAGCTTCCATGTGCTGCCATACTGATGCTAATACATTTATTTCTGTTTCCAGGTGCAGACAAAGCTTCTTGAGCTGAAAGAACTGGAAAATAACCAATTTAGTTGGCACTCTCAGCCCCATAGTGCACTTGTTAATGGAACTGTGGATCATTCCAGTCTTAGCAACAGCAGCAGTGAAACTGCAAACCTTAATGAGAATGCTGAGAGGGAAAGTATAGCCGAAGAGGAACAAACAAACAGTGTGTCTCCAGTGAGTAGTGTTTTGCCTGTTTGATCACGATGCATTGCAGCTGTGAAGTTGGAATAAGTTAAGAGTGTACTAAGATTGATTATGTTTTTGAACACTTGCACAACTGAAATTTCAGGGTCTTTTTCTGAGGGACTGTGTTTCCACATATCTGAAAGTTCATAAGCAGAAAAGGAGGTAATTTTAGCTTGCCTGGAAAGTAGCAGTAACATTTTTTTTCTGTATTTATTTCCAAAGCAAAATATCATAAATTGAGTAGCAGAATTAACATTAAAGGAGAGCAGCTGTCTCCATTTGGTGCAACGAGAGCAGAATAAGGAAGAGTACAGAAAATCTAAAACTGTCTTGCTTTAAATGTTCCTCCTTATGTCTCAGTAGATTCATGATTGAATTATTTTTTTAAAACTTTTACAGGGTTTATGGAGCAGTAAAGTATGTGCTATAATAAGTATGAACCTCTTGAAGTATGCTTTAGTATATTCTGTGATCCTGTTTAAAACTTAAAATTTTATTATGCAGCCTTGTATTTACTATTTATGGTGAATTGCTTTTATCCTTGTACAGATAAGGAATAGTCCTGAAACAGCAGTCTCTGTTGGAGAAGAGAAAGAGACCCCAGCTGCAACTGTTACCAAAAAAGTGAGTTTGTTCAGATTTGGGGGGGGAAAAAGTAGGTTAAAAAAAAAAAAATTCCTGGTTAAACTGTTTCAGGCTTGCGGGATGGTCATACAACAATAGAGGAATAATTGTCACTTCCTACTGGTTTTATTTAGTGTGATGTCTTGGAAACATTTCATCTCATGTAGCAGGCAGGTTGTTGAAAAATATTTTGGATCCCCATTGATGAATTATATAGAATTCCAGCTGTCTCTTTGCTTTAAGCTTTAAGAAACCACTGAATGGTAACAGGAGACGACATAAGTGTTTTCCATCCTTGCAAGTCTTAAAAATTTAATACATTTCTCTCCATCTGAATTGCCCAGGAAGATCCATTTGATGCTGAATCTCATCCATTGCCTGATCTAGTTTCTGAAGCCAGCTTAGAGTTCTTCCAGTCTGACCCTTTTGTTGGCAGTAAGTAAACATTTCTAAGTGCAGATTTGCAGAAACAGGTCTTGTGTGAATACATCAGACTCATCTTCACTTTGAGACTGCTCTTTATAGAATAAATCTGAAGATGTGTGAGTGACAGGAGTGTGGAGCCAATAGCACTACAGTGATAGAAGTGATAGAAATGAGAGTTCTGGGGTGTTTCTCCTTCCTTGATCTGGACTTCCTAATGAGCTCTGAAAATTGCTGCTTCCCCTCACTGCTCTTCCTGAGGACTTCTCTCCCCCATCCCCTCCCTGCCTGTGCCCTGGTGGCATTTTGGCTGTAAAGGTGTGTGGGAAGGTGTCACTAATCTGATTGACAGCCCCAATGCACAAAGAGGTCAGTGGAGGGTTCTCTGGGCTGTGCTGTGGGGAGGATGTGGGTGGTTCAGAATGAATGGCTGTGGCCTACTTCTGGTGAGTTTGGCTCTCAGAGCAAGGTAATGTGGAACTGCACCATCTGTTCCTCTTGGGGAAGTGCTGGGCTTTATTTTAAGAACTTGCCATTGAGGAATGATGTTGCTCTGCTCTTATTTTTTTATGGAAGGAATGATCTGCCTATATGGAGCCAGCTGGGGAAGGGGAGTTAATGTGAATTAACTGCTGAAGCAGATGTTTTCAACCACATTAATACGATTTTACACACTTTCAGATCAACATGGTCTGATCAATTTAGCTTGTATTGCTTCAAAAGGAAAATAAGATAAATTTGTTTCAGATCACTTGGCTTCTGAAAGAACGTCAGTGCAGATTGAATATTTTTAATGAATAAATTCAACTAATTTAAAACAGCTTGAATGTTTCTGTGTAGATACTGCTTGATTTTTGTTTATATTGAAGTGGTCTTACAGCACATGACCAGGCCTTTCTTTCAGATGAGAAAAGGACTGTCTGTTAAGAACCAAACTTTTGGGCTTTGAGCACTTACTATATTCAAGGGTAGATACCCACAGCTGAGAGACAGGATATGTGTCTCAGATGTACATGAGAAAGCAGAAATGAACTAGGATCATGCATGCAGTTCTGAAGTGAACATTTAAGAGCTACCATCCACAGTGTCTGTGACAATTAAACAAAACTGGGACTCATCTCAGTAGCTGGCCTGGATTATGCAGTGGTGATACTGCAGAATGTGGGAGTTTGTGGACAACAACCAGCAGAAATGCAGCTTGGAGATGGCTGCTTTTGTGTCTGTTTTGTGATGGTAATAAGCAGTTAATGAATATTTCCTTTCTTTTGAACAGATGATCCCTTCAAAGATGACCCTTTTGGAAAAATTGGTAAGTAACTTTATAACTTGTAATGTGTTTGTTTTTCTAAACAGTTCTTGCTATTGGGAAAAATTGTCACCACTTTCAGAGGAAAAAAGAGGTGAAAATGCCACAAAAAGTCATTATATGGTACGTGACATTAGCAGCTGGCCACTTGTGTTAAAGCTTTTCGGAGAAGTCCACTGCCAGTGAAGTTTGCTCTTGTTGAAGTTCCTTAGTTGGGATTTAAGTGTGTGAAGGTGATGGACAGAGGGCCCCAAACACTTGCTGCCTGTTTTATTTGCAATGTAGTAGGACTGTGCTCTTTGAAAGGCTCTTAAAACACCAACTTCCTTTAGAATCGAGTATTGAAAAAGTGGGAAGTCTCTATTTAGATTGACTGTATAGGCAATGTCACTTCATTGTTTGCTTGGTCCTGAGTGGAGTTACTGGTGGCAAAAAGCCAAATAACCAGTGGGAAAGCAATAGTAAAATAGGGTTGAGCACCAAGTGCCAAATGAGAAGCATCAGTAGGGGTTGGGGAGTGCAGGAGAGTTCTTAGAAACAATAGGTTCTGTAAAATGCTTCATTTTTAGGGACTTGGTTAGAGAACCTATATGCTGAGATGATCCTGGAACTGCTGTTTTCATGATGTGCAGAAACCCTTGACTTGTCTGATGTTTTAAATCAGGGAATACATATTATTCACAGGAGATTTTCGTACTTCAAAGGTCCTTGGTCTTAAATGTGTCACTTCGTAGCAGTATGAAAAAAGGTGATACATTGTTTAGTTTTTAGGATATCAGCGAAACAAAGCGAGCAGAAATATTAGGGATGTGTTTACTTTCCAGATCCCTTTGGTGGTGATCCCTTCAAAGGCTCAGACCCTTTTGCAGCTGACTCTTTCTTCAAACAATCCTCCACCGACCCTTTTGTGGCTGCTGGCACTGATCCATTTAGTTCTGCAAACAACAGTAATAATACCACAGTAAGTTTGGTGTCATACCTTTTACTGCTTTCTCTGTGTGATTTGGACAACATAACCTGTTTTGTACATTTAGAGATGCTTTTAAAAATTGATATTCAGAAATCATATAAAGGCTACCTCTGATCCCCTGGCTCTGTCTTGTCCTTTTGTGTCCTATTTTCTAGAAATAGTCACAGATGAAATAGAAGTAAAAATAAAAACGTTTTTAAAGTGTTTCATTGTGGATCTTCATTGCTCCACAGCTAAGAGCATTTGACAGTAATGAATTAAGCTCTGTCATTATTTAACAATGAATTAAGCTCTGTTGTTGGAGAGCTTTAGAACTGTCCAACAGCTCTATTAGTTGGTGGAACGTAATAAATGGAAAGAAACCCAGGATCAACCTCACCAGGTTATGTTCAGACACTTGATTTTTGCCTCCACATGCTATAGGATCAAGAACTATGTGCTGTGTTCTATCTGAAATCTGATGTGGTGTATGGGATGTCCCCTCAGAAAAGTCAGATTATTCTATGGGTGTATGCTCAAGTTTTGGTGTGGTTTGGGGTTTTTTTGGTAAGAATCACCAAAGGTCTCTCGTTATGTGGAGGTGCCTACTGAATGTACCTCTTTCTAGTGTACTTCAGTCTAACTTTGAGCTGCATTGTAAATGAGCAGTTTTTTAATAGTCTTGAGCTTTTAATAAGGAAGAGTTGAGCATAAAACTCTTTCTGGGTAGACTAGAGCTTGTTGGAAATGTAATATTTAAAGCTGATAGACAATTTAAGCAGCTGAAATTCTTCATGCCATTAACTTTGTCTCCATTCTTTTGCCATCTCCTTTCCTTTTCAGTGCTGTTCCTGTTCATGCCTCACATCTAGCTTTGTGTGTGCATAAAACATGCATAGACATATATAAAACTCAGATACATGTGGATTAAGACGCAAGTTAAGTGGCTGCAGAGTGTGCCTGAGGTGCACCCACAGCAGCCAAGAGTGAGAAATCACTGCACCTGACAGTGGTGGTCCTGCCCTTCCCTGTGGTGTGCACATTGTGCAGATCTCAAGGTCATACTACACAGCACAGCCTACGCCTCCAGCCTTAAAAATTAGATTTCTACAATCTGTAACACTTGGCACACTATCCTTTTCAGAGTCTTGACGTTCTAATGTAACCAATTCTTGGTCTTATTACAGTCCAAAGGAAGAAAATAAAAGGGAGGTCAGAGCTGTGGTGTGGGATTAGCAGTGGATTCCTGAGATCTGTACTTCAGAACTAAAGTTATGCGTTCATCCTAAATGCTTTACCACACATCTCTGGAGTGTTGAAATCTTAGATCTTCATGAAGATGGCTCTGTTGTAGAAATCTGAGACCAAAATGAGTGGTAGATATTCTTGTCTGTTGCATTAGCTGTTACCAAGTGTGTTGTACATATTTTACCTTTTTTTCCCATCCTTTCAAAGTATCAGTCAAAACAGAGAGGAAGAGTTTCTATTAACAGACTTGTTTGCTGATGCTGATAAAAGCTATTTCCAGAATGTGTTATCTTAAAACTTCTAAACTAAATTAAATGGTGACTGTATTCTTAGATTGAAGATTCTTTTAAGGTGAAAAACAAATTTCCCTCCAAAGGAATTTTTTATTTTAGACAGAGATATCAAAGAAGAATGACCCTTTTGCTCCTGGTGGAACCACTGTTACTACATCAAATGATCTAGGTAAAAGTAGATTGTACATACCAAGCTTCTTGGGTTTTATTTTTGCTTTTACTTGCTTTTGTTTCTAGTCTTTTAACTGAATTTGCAACAGAGCATTATAGGGATTTCCCATGTTTTCTGAATTTTCCTATAAAGTGTGACATAAGGTACCTGTTTTTGGGGGGGAAATTTATAAACCAAAATTGATTCTATCTGTAGTGTGTATCACTGAAGACTGGTTCCACAAAAACTGTTCCTCTGTTTTTCTAAAACTGGGACAATATCCTGATCTGTGTTTGGACTGTGTGGATGGTTTGTACTGCTTCCCATTAGAGTTGTTTTCAGAGATTTCATGTTACTTTCTACGTAACATCAGGATGGCTCTGCACCACCAGAGTGGATGTGAAATGGACTAACTCCATTGCTCCTCCTGTGACCCTCTCTCATCTGAGGGCTAAGGATGTTTTAGGGAAGGCTCTAAACTCCTATTTTCCTGAACTGCACTGACCAGTGATAATCCTAAACAGGAATCCATGTGTGATTTTCTATTGCAAACCTGTTCATTTTAATTCTAGGGGGGAAAAAGGTGTTTTTAGAGATGCAGAAGTGAGTCTAGCACTTCCTGCTCTACAGTACAGTAGCATTCTTCACATACTTTAGGCACATGAGAATGAAAAGGCACTGTTGTATTAGACTGGGATGATAGGATGTTCGGGTACTTGATTCCACAAATGGGTCTATAGTCAGAAAAGAGCTCTGGTTCATGTTCATATATGTATAGACATAAATATATATATGTCTCTATATGTATATTTATGGGTGTATGCACACAAAAAACCACCTCTGTGTGTATACATACATGTATCTCAGTAGAACATTTCCAGTAGTATGGTTATTTGATACTTTCAGTGGAATTTAACTTTTTTAATGTAGGAAAACATACCAGTATTTCTTTTAAATTACTTCCTGTTCAGGAGATTTATTATTTTTAATTGGAAGTTGACACTTAGAGTTTTTGAAAAAGCTACTTAATTACTTGAAGCACTCACCTCATAAAGTACTCACTTGAATTAGTTTATGTTGGAAAATACGTAATAGTAGCTATTTAGTAATAATAGTGGTGGGAATTTTATTTTGTCAGTCTTTTATATTTAACTTTTAATCTTATTCTTTGCTTGATTTGTGTGTGTTTAGCTACAGACCCCTTTGCCTCCCTGTTTGGAAGCGAATCCTTTGAAGGTGGTTTTGCTGACTTCAGCACGCTGTCGAAGGTAATAAGAAGCTGCTGCTACTCACAGAAAATGCATGAAACTGCAGTGACAAAACCAAGCTTACTCAGTTTCATTACAGTCTTGCCACTACTAAATATTCATAATGGCTAACTCGCTTGAAAAAGAGGTCTTGATAGCATGCTGTCCTGCAATTCTGTGAAGATTGCAATGTAATCTTTTTTGGCTTGATGAGTATTTTCTCTCTATTTCCAGTGACGCTATTATTTATTTATTTATTTTTAAATTTGCTCAGTGTAGCAGCAAAAGTATTACTGTTACATGTTTAACTGCTTTCAACTTTATAGTGCTGTACACAGTAGCCATTCCTGATTTTTCTTCCTGTTCAATCTTCTGGAGTGTGGGGATATGTGTAAAAACAAACTACAGTCTTTTCTTGAGTCTTAGTCCAAACTTTCAGTTCTGATTTAATACTGTATTATTGAAGAGAATGTCTGGTAGCTCTGCACTGAAAATGTGTGTGTTGCTGTTTTCTTTGTTGAAGGCCAACAATGAGGATCCCTTTAGCTCTTCCACGTCAGGCTCTGTCAGCAGTGTCACCATAACTAAAAACTTATTTGAGGAACCACCAGCTAAAAATGAGGATGTTCCTCCTGCACTGCCCCCTAAGACAGGAACTCCCACCAGGCCCTGTCCACCACCACCTGGTAAGAGCTGACACTGAGATGTGGTAACAATCAGCTGCTTCATGTTGGCAGAGGGACAGGAATTATGAGGGGAGGGTAAAGGCCCTGAATTTAAAATAAATGAGCAAGATGTGAAACAAGTCCATTCCTGATCTGTTGGTCGTTTCCTCAGAGTTAAGTTTTGCATGGTGTTTGGGATCAGTCTGAAGAGACAAAAGATTTAGAAAACAGGAAAAAAGACTTGTTACAAATGTATGCAAGAACACAGCATAGCTGCAAAATAAATGGTTGCTAATGTGCTACACTGTGAATCTTGAATTAAATTATGCATTAAGTGAGAATTTAATGTGCTTTTATACATTGCAAACACAGTTGGGTTTAATGCAAAATGAATTAAATAGGGTTAAAGAACTGCTTAGGTTTTCAGGTTAACTTTCTCTAGGTGGCCTTGCCAGAGGTTTTTAGCAGTAACAATAATAAACCCAAGTTTCCTGGGCTGTTTTCTCCTCATTGATAGAGAAGTTTCTGGGATGTTCCATGGCACAAACCACTCTGCTTTCCAGAAAAGGCCATGATTATCATGCATAAAAACACCTCCTTATGGCTGCAACAAGACCATATTACAACAGACTCCTCACTCTCAATTTGTATTTGCGAACATAGGAAAATACATTTCCAGTATTCCTTTAAAAAATTCTGTCCTCTGTTTCATTGTCTTTAAAAACTCTATTGTGTCATTTGTTTCCCTGTTAACACTATATGGATGAGTCTTAAGGTGTTTTGAGAAACTGTGGCATGAAACTTAAACGTGTATTCATCTTGTCCTCAAAAGAAGGGGAACACAGTAGATACAGGAGTGCTCATACTGAAGTTTAAACTCAGCTGTTTAGTTTCTAACGTTGGTGTGAGAGCTGGTTCATGCTAATGCCTTGCAAGTAATCATTTCCATTGTAAATAACATTAAAAAAGCTGACATGGCAAGTGATGATAATTTACATGTTTGATGTTGGTCGTTATTTAAACATAAAACGGATTTCTGACTTGACTGTATGGGAGTGGCTGGGACGTGGTGCACTTTTGGAAGGCAAGCTTCCAGGGGTGGAACAGCAGCATCCTTAGCAACAGATGATTGGAAAAAAATAGGTGGTTTTGATATGCACAGTTAAAAATGTGGTCATCTTGATAACCATTCCCAATTAATTGTTTTCCTAATGGAAATAAAATCTGAGGTACTTAAATGTAATTATTTTTAATTACTTCCTTGATCTGATTTGAAACTATGGAATGCTTTTTCAAAGAAATACCCAAAAATCTTTCTTTTAATTCTCTCTATTGGAAAGTGTGTAGAAGGGCTGTTACTTCTCTAGATACTGATAAACACCCTCATTTCTTGATTTTGGGGAAGATCTGGTGATTGTGTATTTTATATTCTTACAATTATTAACCCTTCCCATGCAGAAATAAAATTCCCTCGTTGTCATTTGGAGATGCTTCTCCTACATTTTTCAAGAAACAGGCAGGCATTATTTGCAAGTAACAGAATTGTAGAATCACAGAATGGTTTGGGTTGGAAGGGACCTTAAAGATCATTCAGTGTCCCCACTGGCAGGGACACTTTCACTAGAGCAGGTTGCTCAAAGTCCCATCCAGCCTGGCCTTGAAACTTCCAGGGATGGGACAGCACAATATCATCAGTGACACATAGATAGAATATCATCAGTGAGAGAGATGGCAGGGTTATCTGGGAAGTGTCTAGGTAAATCATATGTTTCCCAGGGGCTGTTCTCTAAATCATTGCCAGAGGAGAATCTCTTTTGCTCTTAAGAAGTAATTTTAGACTAATTTTCAATAGTGAAATAATAAGCACCTTTGATCAATTCTGTAGTTTTAATCTGAAATGGAAATAGAAGCAAGTTTTAAAATACAACCACTGTAAGTGTGGAACCTCTTGCGGAACCTGGTAGTAGAATTCAAGAAACTGCACTGAAACCTCTTGTGTAAACAGTAACATACAGAGGGAGTGGTGGGATGAAATTCAGCTCAGCTATTCTTGGAAGTATTTGGGTTGATGTCCTCAACAGTGTTGAAAGTTGCCTGGGGTTAAGCTGGAAAAAACTCAGCAAAATAAGTGGGGGTTTGTCCCTGATTCTGTTTATTTGCAGCTACTTAGGCAAGAATTGACAAAACAGCTCAGCCTGTGATTGCATGTTATCATACTCCTTGTTTTAAACTGCAGAAATTCCTGGTCTTAGCACAAGGAGAGGACATGGTGTTTTGAAAACTTACAAATGTAATGTATTTCTGCTCCCCAAATAAAATTGTGTAACTTGAGCCAAAGAAATAATAAAAGAGCCTTGCTGGAATGATCAAATACAGTTGATAACCTGGAAACAATCCTGTGCCAAGAGAATAGGTGCTCAAAACTGTTAGAAAGTCTCTTTCAAAAATAGTTAATTTGTATAAAACTGTGTTCCTGACTCATTAACATACATGTGTTCCTTTTTACCCGATTACCCTTTCAGAAAGTGTGGGCTGTACCCTAATTTTTTAAATTGGCAACCCTTCCTCTGAAACTGCAGCTCCACTAGCTTGTGGGAAGAGGTTGCATTCCAAGTAGCTTTTGAATGGGTTTTTTTTTACTAGTTTTGGCATGTTATTACCTGCTATCTGAAATTCATTTTAAATTCATTTTGATCTAAGGGAAAAGACCTATCAATCAAATAGACTCTTCAGATTCCTTTAAGTCGAGCGATCCATTTCAGCCTTTCCCCACCCCAGACATTCCCAAAGAACAAGAAGCAGATCTATTCTGTGATCCATTTGCTCCCACCAGCATCAGTAAAGAGGCTGACCCCAACAATTTTGCAAACTTCAGTACTGTGAGTAAACACTTTTTACATTTGTTTCAGTATAACAGCAGCTTTGAAATGTTCACACTGAAGTCTTCAGTCTAATTTCAATTATTGGAACATATCCCATGTACAAAAGGGATATTGCTTCCAGTTAAAACAGTGTTTACATTTACTTTACAGCTGAGGCTGTCCTAAACCAAAATGCTGCAAAATGTTGTAGTTAATGTTTAAATTGCATTGGTTTTATGCCTTTTTTTCATGGAGGCCTCCTAGCTCTTAGAGGAGAGGATTTAAAAAATATCTGTGTTCTAGGAATTATCCATTTTAGCAATGTGTGCAGCAGATTTAAATTACAAATCTATAACAAGCGCACTATTAACTATCCAATTGAAAATAAACCAAAATGTGACCTTAATTTAACTGTCACTGAACTGTTTGGTCATAAATTTAATGTACTGAAATACTGATCAACAGCCTCATAACAGTGTATGTTAATGAAATATAATCTGATGAATTTTGAATGGTTAGTAAATTCCAGACGTACGCACAATGAAGTAAAATAGTAAGTGTCTCTTTATAACCAGAATTCATTTCATAGAAGTCGTGGTGTCCAAGCAGTAGAAGCAAATCTAAAGGTTTGTGCATGCCTATATATTTTTTTTTCTTTTGAGCTTTTGCAAGTAGAAGTTTTGAAAGGCATCATCTCACTTTCAAGCCTGATACCTGTTAAATGCGATTTGCATTTACAGTATCTTGACCATACTGCTCTTTTCCTGTTTAGGCCTAATAAACTACATGCTTGATTGAAGTAAACTAAGGATTGTCAGGCTCTCAAAGTAGACTTGCTCTGGTTGGTGTGTCTTGGAGCATGGTAACTTCTGAAATGTGGTTATCCATCCATGGTAGTAGTTAGGGGGACTGAGAAGCCAGTTTGGAGGAGTGGCAAAAATGTTTATTATCTTTATGAAGGAAATAGTATTCTTTTCCAGCTGCAATTACTGAAAATACTGAGTGCACTATGGAGAAAACTCAGGTGTTTCTGCTTTTATTTCCCAAAGAAGCAGCTCAAAGCAGAGACCTGGAGTCTCTAACCTCCAGCCCTTTCAGTTAATGCTGGGACATCCATGAGGACAGGGGCTTCACCTACCTCTGAATTTTTCTGCGTGTTTACTAGGAAGAAACTTTAGCATTATCTTTTGTATTTTATTTAAGATAACACCCTTAGCTGTGTCTGATTTATAATCATTGTACCACAGTCGGTTCTCATCAACATACATGGAAATAATCTGTTCTTTTTTTCCCCTCTCATATCATGCTGACCTTTCTCTGTATTACTACCAGCCTTCTAACTCTACAGTTACCCTTATTATTTTGTGGCTTCTTGGCAGCAAAATTTTTCATCTACACATTCAGAAACAGTCAGTCTACAGCTAAATTTTTGCAGTCATTTTCACCTGGAAAAGTCATCCCTAATGAAAGCAGGATAAATCAGGATGGCCTACAGTGTGAATAGGAGTGTGCTTTGCAAAATGTTCTCCTGATTTATTCCAAGTTTTTCTTGTATAGACTGGTATTTATCCAAAATAAAACTGTATTTAAATTTTAGCACTTTCTGCTCAGTTTTTGAAAACTTAAGTTTTTGAAACTTAGTACTGAAATTTGAAACATGGCATATTTCATTAAAATACATCAGTTTGATGGCTTCAGTGCACTTCTTAGTAGTTAAACCTTAGACTAAGCCAATTTAGTCTATTACAACTACAAAACAAGTAATATTTGAAGACTAGAATCTGTACAATTATTGAAAAACTAATTGTCCCTTAAACTGAGTGTTTGGACTGTAATAATAGTAATAATCACTGTATTATTAATCTGGGGGTTTTTTTGTCTTTTAAACATGCAGTATTCCACTGAGGAAGACATGATTGAATGGGCTAAGAGAGAAAGTGAGAGAGAAGAAAAAGAAAGATTGGCAAGACTAAAACAGCAAGAGCAAGAAGACTTGGAACTGGCTATTGCACTCAGTAAATCTGAAATATCAGAAGCATGAAGTTTAGAATAAGATTTTATCTGATGTAAACTGTTTTGTCCCTTTTCCTAAGTACCTAACCTATTTAAATGTTAATCAGAAAATGCATATATACAAGAAACTATGAAAGGTTTGAAATTTCTGAAAGTGATGTGAATGTTTCTGCTAAATTCAATCCTTTTGGTTATTGTTTTAATAATTGGTAAGTTTAGCATTCAATTTCTCTCAAGTTTTCAGGAGAGCAAAGTACTTTTCCCAGCTGAAAGCAAATCAGTTTAAAATGCAGATAGAGAGATTGGGGTTTGACTGTAATCTATCAGCAGTTGGTAATTGAGCATAAAGTGAACACAGCAATTATTCTGTCATGGCTGACTGTCTCCCATCAAGCAGTTAGTCACTGGAAACCTTTTATCCTTCTGAACAGGTTTTAGTAATGCCAAGAGTTGTGGAGTGCTTTATTTTATATGTAAGCATAGAGATTCTTTTTCTCCTCGTTGAAGATTTTATGTTGGATTTAACATAATCTTCGTGGAGTCTCCATCAGAAAGAGTATGTCTTTCTGAAACCTTCATTGCTTTTCCTGCATGATCATAGGTTTTAAGACCTGTTACTTTGTTTTATAAAGCAATTAAGCTGAAAATTTATGTGCATTTGCTGTTGGCTAAGGTGACTGTCAAATTGTGAGACCCCACTGCTATTTGAGCCACTTTTGCCTGTGAAATATGCAGCTGAACTGGCAAATTAATGAGTTCCATTTGAAATAGGATTGAGAATAGAAAGAAGAAAACAGGTAGTCTGATTTCTATTTTTTTAACCACGGTCATTTTCTGTATATGTAATTTATTGAATGCCAACTGATAGTTGCACCTTAAACTGAATGATTTCTGAATGGTCACTGAGTCAGAGTAGGATTGATAGAATGTTAATGAAAATAACTTAATGAAAATAACTTATTGTTCATTTTGAATTAATTCTATTTGGAAAATCAGTTTCATTAAAGTAATTCCAAAAAGAATAATCTTGTGCCCTATCTAAGAAAAATGGATGGCAGCAGCATAAACATCTAGAAGGGTTTTTTTTTTTCTTGCACTTTTAACCTGTGGTATTTCTTTTGAGGAAATTGAAGTGTTTGAACACACAGCACTGGGGCAAAGGGGGAGAACTCAGCCATGCTTCAGTATATTTAAGCTCTTCCCATTACCTGTCAATGCTGCTGTTGCATGAGTTTGAAGGTTTTCAATTTTTCAGGAAAAAAAATGAGTAACCTGACTGGGATGGTTTTTCTTTTGCACTGGGAGATGAGCATTTAAACACCTGCTCAAAAGGAT
The DNA here is from genome assembly GCF_029207755.1 of Chamaea fasciata. Taxonomy (NCBI): domain Eukaryota; kingdom Metazoa; phylum Chordata; class Aves; order Passeriformes; family Sylviidae; genus Chamaea; species Chamaea fasciata. Next base: position 26,680,355 of record NW_027094095.1, on the reverse strand, counting down.
TTTTTGCAAGTATTGAGTAGTTATAACTTATCTTATACATCTTTGTAATGAGTGTACACTAATCTTGCAAATCATATGCTTAACTGGATTACATAGTTTCTTATCTTTTGTTAAAAATGTATACTCAGTGGACCAACACAATATTATATGTATATATTATATATATATTCCTGCTTTCCTTTATGGAATTTAAAGTTTTGAGTCATTTGATGTTACATTTCATGTTACTGACTCTGACTATAGGACTTTTACTCAGACTACCAACAAACCACTGCTGTGAGCTAAATGGCATTACTTTATGAAGTTTTAACTGTTGGTTTTTGTTTGGTTTTTTTTTTTTAAACAACTTGTTCAGGTGGGATTAGCCTCTATTTATAGACTTCCCTTTTGTTTAAAAATTCTAACAATAGCCTGTAATTATGAAGAAATAAAGTTTAAGTACATAAATGTGAACTGTTTGCCTGTTTTTTCAAGAGGGTGCTGTGAGATGTAAAGCATTGTGTGAATGTAATGTGGTGTGAGGTGTCCTGACTGTAATCTGGTATCTGTGGCCTTTGCCACCTGCCACACCTGCCAAGGGGAACCTTCACAGAAATAGAGTCCCCTGGCAGAATTGTGTTGCCTTCTGCTATTTCCCCAGTAACTTCTCAACAGTTTCATTTACCTACGTAAGTTTAAATTGGCTGTTTCAGAATTTGAGTATTTAGCAAATTTATGTCTTCAGTATTGGAGTGTTTAATGTTTGTTCTTTAGCCTGAATCTTCGAAGTCGTTGTGTGCATGGGTGTGCAGCCTCATGTTTTTGTTTTTGCAGTGCTGACAGAATGGTAATTTAGATGATACTGGACTTAGATAACGGAGAGTAAGATTGAGAAAGTAACATATTCGTTCAGAATGTTGGCAACTAATGTTCTGTGTTTTCTTGTTACGGAATTCTGTATCATGTCAGTGAATACTCTTGAATTTAATTCCATTGTAAACTAGTATGAGCATGAAGATTGGTTTCAGATGCATCCATTTTTTTCTTATAAGAAGGAAGAGGACAGTGATTTTCCCTAATGAAAGATCTTTTTTGATCTTTTTTGGTAGGTAGAGTGCAGTTTAGTTTCCCGTGTGAATGTTACTGAACTCTTGAATTCTCTGCAGAGTTGTGTTTGCAGGGACCTCTGAGGCTTAAATTAGGAAAGGCACAGAAGAGGAAGGGAGGGAAGACAGCATAATGTTACCCCAAAAATGGTGGGAAGGAACTTGCAATTCATCAGCTGACAAGCCATCAGTCAGTAATATCCTAAAACAGAAGTCATTTTCATCCACAAGCTTGTTAAAGAAACATGAATAGCAAAACATACATAAATAACACCAGCTGCATTCCCATTCCTTGCTCAGAATACTTCAGAATTCCTGTAGTGCTAAAATGGAGACATCTGGAGCTGTCTGGACCCTAGATTTTAACTGAAAACTAAGAGCATTAGTTTTTAGAGCAGGTGGTCTGCTGATAGAGGGGGAAATGCTGCATTGTTTGGGTATGTGTTCAAGAGGTCAGGATGTTGTTTCTTGTTATCTCTTGCTGATTTAATAAGTGAGTATGGACAAACCACTTAATGCTAAGCCAATTTCCTGTTCTGTAAGTGATAACAGGGCTCATAGTTGTTACATAACTGCTCTAAACTGGAAAGACAACCTTGTGCAGAGTAAAAAGAATTTTATCCCATTTTACTTTTGTATCCTGTAGATAGGAGTGATGTTATGAGGTGTTTTCTCTGTCGGTATAAACAGCCAATTGCAGTCCTATACAGGACTATACAAATAACTGGAAATAAATTAAGAATTTAACAGAAGTGCTGTTCTAAACAAGATATTTGAGGGTTTAGTTTGCTGGTAATACAGGGAGAAATTCTTACCTTTGGCTTCAGAGGTCTGTCCTGGTTAGAGATCCTGTAACACTGTCTGCAAATTGTCAGCTGTCTCAGGTTTGCATGTGCCAGACTCACCATGATGCACACAAACTGATTTTCCTCTGTGGCCAGATTCATTGTTTATTCTGTTGAGACTATGTAGCATTGAAATGTTTGTATTCAGAGCCAGAAGGGTCTTTAGGATTGTTTTTGATAGAATGCAGTCTCTCCTGAGATGAAGAGGTGTGGTCACTTATACAGAAAAAAAAAAAGTAATTTTAAAATACTCAGTGGGTTTTTAGGTAAAATCCTTGTGGGATTTTTTTTAATACTTACTGAAGCTCTGCCAATTTTCCCTCATTTTTAAAATTAGGGTCCTTGAGTTCCAAACAGTTCTGAGGATTTTGGAGTGTGAATCTCATTTTGGGCCCACATGCAGTAATAATTTTTACTGTATAAATAACTCAGTTGAGATTCAAACCACTGACCCTGAATCCTGAAAACTACAGGTAAAGTACTTGCTGAATGCTAAACTCATATATTTAAATTCTCTGTTTTTCCTTAAAATGCTATGCATTTAACTTAAAATATTTATTTTACTGTCACATATTAAAAGCACAGCTGTTCTCAAACATACAATACTGTGGTCAGAGGAGGACATTTGTCCTGGTTTAGCTTGTTCAACTTAGTCCCTACAACGTATAATTCTAAAAGCTGTAAAAAGCAATTTAGAGTATATTCTGGGATGATTATGAATAAAAATGTTCTTTAAGTTAGCTGTGACTGGCCACTGACAATGGCCTGAAGTGCAGAACCACACAGGAAATCTGGCTTCATTGTGAACGCTGTGAGCTGGAATGTATGAAATACATTCAGAAAATGGAATGTATGTGAACCGGTATTTTATGCTGGAAAACGTGAGGCTGCATTGGTACCAAAATAGCTCTGGGAAGGTGCTTGTCACAACTCTTTATGCTATCCCTCACTGAGCTAAAATGTTTGATTTAGTGGAGACAATCATGACTTCTTGGCTGGTGTCAGAGGAGGGAATCATCCTTCAGTCGTTGGATGTCTGGCTCTTCTCTCGGAGCAGCTGCACCCCGAGCACTGGAGCGTGAGCCCGTCCTGCCACCCACCCCTTGTTCCTCACATCACGAGCCACATTGTCGGTGTGCAGCTAATAAATTCTTTCTTTTTTTAACCTTATACACCCACTGTTCCCGTTAATGTGCCCATTGTTTCTTTATGTCAACCCAGTCCTTCTGTTTGTCCTGCCACTCCCTTGGCCGTGTATACCTTTGCCTTCCTTTGCCTTGTTCATTTCCTTCCACAAGGCTCCTTTCTTTTGTTAATCTCTTCGGAACTGTTATCCCCGTAACCCTGAAGCTGCCTGATCGATGCGATCATAATATAGATAATGGCCAAAGTAATGCAATTCTTTTTTTCGGTATTGTGTATTTTATTCACAATATCAGTGGGTTTGGTTTTAGTTAATGGAAGAGGCAAGTAAATATTTATTTTGTTTATGAATTTTATGTTAATGAGCAAATTAAAGAATTTAATTATTTAGATCTAATTACTTACTTATGTGATTTGGTCAGAACCTGGCTCCTCTGAGGTGTGAGCCCTGTGGGCTGTTACTACTGTGGTACAACTCGCTGATCCCTGTGCTGGGGGTAGACGGCTGCACCCTGGCAAACCCTGCCTTGGCAGCAGGTGGAGAGTGCAGCTAATTGAAAACTTGGCGAGATATAAATTATGTTTTCCTCATCTTTTTTTTTTTTTTTTTTTTTTTTCCTCGAGAGGAATTAATGACTCCAATTCCAGCACACAGAAGCGATGCCCGCGCTCCTCTCGGCCGTTCCCGGAGCCTTTGGCGCCGGTGCGGAGCGACACGCCCGGGACCCGCCCGAGCGCTGCGGTGGGACCGTAACCCCGGGGCATCATCCCGTTCCACCCCATCCCATTCGCATCCCCACCGCCGGCGGAGGGCGGGCGCTGCCGCAGCCGCTCACCTGCGGGGGCGGCCCCTCCGCCCGGCCCGGCCCGGCCCGGCCCTGCCCGAACATGCGCCGAGGCTCCGGCTGCCGCCGCTCCGCACACACCATGCGAGGTGGCTGCGGCGGCCGCCGGGGAGCAGCAGCAGCAGCAGCAGCGCCAGCCCTGCCCGCCGCCCTCCCGCCCTCCCCTCAGCCGCTGCCCGTCGCGACGCCTCCATGGACGCCCGCCCGGCCGGCAACGCCGGCGCCCGGTACGGGGCTGGGGCGGGCCGGGGGGCCGGGCCGGGGGTCGCCGGGGCAGCGCCGCCTCCGCCGGGCTCTGGGGACGCTCCGTCCCGGGCGGGAGGACGGGCCGGGAGCGCCCGTCGGGGCGCCGGGCGGAGCAGAGGGGACGGTGTGAGGGCGGTGGGCTCCGGGCGAGCCGCCCTCCGGGCGCCGCAGCCGCTGAGGGCAGCTCGGGCCCCGACGGGCACTCGGGGCTGGGGCCGGAGCCGCCCGCGGCCCGTGGGCGGGGGCCACCCGTGCCGGGGCCACCCGTGCCGGGGCCACCCGTGCCGGGGCCACCCGTGCCGGGACCGGGCCGCCCCGCAGACCGCCCCGGCCACCGGCCTGACCCTGCTGCGGGCGGGGGCTGTGCCCGCCTGTGCCGGCTGAGCCACCCCAGAGCAGCCACTGCGCGGGCACAAACTGGTTCCTGCACTTTGAGGGGGTTTTCTTTTTTCTTAGACAAGAGCATTTAGCTTGAGCTAATTACATACCTGCGCAGCAGCCCTTCAGTAGTTATATGCAAATTGCCTTCGGGCTTCAAAGGGTTGCTGAAGAGCGTGTCATGTCTGTGGAAGAGTGTGGAAGACCAGGTCCTTTTGCTTAAGCTCCTGTTTGTGCAGCTTGCAACGCACCTTGACAGCGAAACGCTGGCGTTCGTGACTCTGTAATTCAATACCTTCCTGCTCACCCTCAAGAACGAGCTGCTGGTGGATAACTTTCTCCATTCCAGGTGTGCATTCCCACTGCCCCTAAAATACATAAACTTCCATTTGTGTGCTCGTGAGAGAGTTGTTTCTTCAAAAGCTGAATCAGTCTGCAAATAACATTCTTCCCCCGTGATGACGGCGTGTTAAATTTTTAGACGTGGCTGCGTTAAAGGTCAGCTTGTGGATTCTCTATTTGACATAAGACATTTATAATAATCTGCTTTATAATCTGTGCAGGAGTAGAAGCTTTTAAGAGTGCAGTTGTTGGAGAGGTCAGCAAGCTGTTGCTTACAAAAGTGGTAATGGCTCTGTTCATTGTTCTTCATTAAGTATTTGGAGCAGTGGTGTGCTCTCTCTCTCTCTGGCTGCACACTTTCCCTTTATCTTAAAGCTGAAAACAGCAAACATTTACCTGAGATTTTATTTCTGCTGAAGAAACCGTGCTGGAAAAAAACATTTCCTGAATTTTAGATTACATAAGCTGTACAATAGTGCTCTTTTTTGGTGGCATTGATATTAATGTTAAAGTTATTACAGAGACCAAAGGAGGTGGTCTATTGGCATTTAAAGCAACAAAGTCCTGTGGGATTTAAAAATCCAGAGTGCTAGACTTGCTAATGATCAAAAATGACCTGTCTATTAGTATTTATACATATATATATATATATATATATATATATATATATATATATATATATATATATATATATATATATATATAACCTCTACCTGGAAGCACTCAGGGCCAGGTTGGATGGGGCTCTGAGCAACTTTGTGTAGTGGAAGGTGTGTCTGCCCACAGCACAGGTTTGAAATGGGATAATGTTCAAGGTCCTTTCCAGCCCTGACCATTCTGTGATTTTTAAGAGCTTTATATAATTTTGTTGCCATGCTCTGTCTTGATCATTTTTTAATGGATAGCCCAGCAATTTTAAAAATATTTTTTAACTCCAGGCAGGAAAGGTGGGCTGTGTGTTTGTAATAATGTTGTTAAATTATATCATTAAATGACTTCCAAGGGCTCTGTTTAGCACTGACAATAGCAGCAGGCTCAGGGACTGTGGTTGCGTTGTGCTTCAGGAACATTGTATGTGAAAATATTTAGGAGCAGGAAGGAGCTGGGTGAATTTTGCCAGGTTGGGCAGGTAGCTCCGAAAGTCTGTGTTACTGAGGCTGCTGGAGCACTTGGTGCTGGCTCCTCATCGCCTTTCTGGAGCTCCATCTGCTGGAACCCGCTCTCCCATTCCAGGGTGACACTGCCCTGGGAGCTAAAGGGATTCAGGTGTTTCCAGTACTGCGCTACAAAGTGTTGAGAAGCATACATCAGGATTTGGGCTGTTTGTGGGAAAATATTGCTATTTCCTCATTGTAGTTCACATTTTACTCTAAGCACTCCTTTAAAACCCTGATGAAGCTCCCAGACAGTGTTTCCACAGATCTGAATTTGTGGTTTCTTTAGGTATCATGTATGTTTTGGGAATAAATTGAGATTATCAGATCACAGTTGGAGGAAAAACGATCTAGTGGAAGGATTGGAACTGAAAAGTAAACAGATTTTTGAGTGAGGGTGATGAAAAATGACCTCCCATTTTAGAAATTTTCAGCTGTTGTCTTCAACTTGATAATAAAACTTTCAGTCATCTGTTGTGAAAAAGCAATTGTCAGAAGAAAGTCTTAACCTTAGGGTGGTCATTCAGACATACTTGAATTAATGGCTGGAACCTCAGATGTATATCAAACAGAATGCAGTGCTGAATTGGATGTCATTTTCCATTTCTTTCTAACTAAAACTGCCATCCTGAACTGATGAAATCTTCTCACTGCATCTGCATTAAAGCTTTTACTTTTTACCAATCCTTGTTTCCTGTCAGAAAGGGAAAATTGACAGAAAGATCCCAGCCTAACTGAATCCAAGTTCAACATCAACCTCACTTGGTTTGGTTTTGTATTTGTTTTTTCTCCTCGGGTAGCTTGCTTAGTTGTTTTTGCAGTCTGAAGTGGGGAGGATTATAACTATTTTCTTCTTGAAGCCACTGTGCCAAAGGATAACTCTTCAGAATGGCTTTGGTGATGCTGAGTGCCAAGACAACTTTCTACTGGTACTTCTTTTTCTGTTCTTGAGTACTGATTCAGTGGGCAGGTTCAAGAGAGCTGTAAAGGTGTATTGATGTGCCATGCTTGAATTTTTATTTAATTGGAGAGAAAGTGGCATTGTTGTCGGTCAAGGTACTGTGAAGTATGCTTTGCAGACGACTTCTGAAGGATAAAGTCAGGTTGTTGGAAGCTCTCAGGGAAACAGTCTGGAATGTCATGTAAAGCAATGATTAAAGACAAAGCAACAATCCCCTATTTGTTCAAGTATTTTGTGTCATTCCTATATATTGTTTTTATGGGAGCCTAAGATACTGTTCAGCAGTGGAATGATAACAAAAGCATTTTTTTTAAAAGTTGCAACAAAACATGTCACAGAGTAATTTATTTTGAAAGTGCTTTGCTTAAATTTAATGAAAAAAAGGAAAACCAAACAAAAAAAAAAAAACCCAACCAGATGAAATAAAACCAAAGAAACCAGCTGAAGAAACATGCCCAGGTAACTCTCTTGTTACCTACCATGCAGCCTTTATCACTGCTGGGAAGTGCAGAATCCAGCCAAAAGGGGGAATTGCCTGACATCCCTCCCTAAATTCTCACTGAGTCTGATTTCAGAAGTAATACAGATCTCCACCCTGACCTTGCAGTCCTTAGGAAAACAAACCTCACGGATTTTCTCTGGCTTCTCACCATGAAACAGGGCAGAGTGAGTTTGCATTTTGCTTCATGCTGTATTTGTTTGTTTGCTGGGTACCTAAATATGCTCAGTACCATTGCATGACAGTGGTCTAGTGCAGCTCTTGCTGATTTTTTTTTCTCATTAGTTTAAGTGAAACGAGAATTAGACCTTTAAAAATTGAGAGTAACTATGTCAGAAGTGTAGGTGGACCAGAGGCAGTAAAACTGAAAAGTCAGAGGACTTGGAAAAAACAGCAAGTTGGTATTATAGGGTTGTCTAAAGACACTTAAAAACCCCAAAAGGAACAATATCAATCACACATGACCTTCAAAGTGACAGAGATTGTAGATCATCTGTATTAAAAAAGAAGAGCTATTAAAGCTTGCTAAATAGCTTAATAGCTAATAAAGCCTGTGTTCTGATTTATGATGAAAATTTACCCCTAATTGCAGCAATCCTGTTAATTTCTGTAATGCTGAATATATTTGTTTTATTTCAGCGTTGATCCTGTGTGAGGTAACCTTTTCTTTGTACATTCCAATGGATCACTGCTGTTGCAGGATGTTTGGGATTATTTTTGTAATATGCCAGACTGGATTGTGTGTCTTTATATATAATTTTCGTTCTCTCTGATGCAGGCAGTTCTGCTGGCAGGGAGTGCTCACCCTCAGTGGTGCTTTTCGCCCTCTGAGCAGCCATGGCAGCACAACAAGGAAAGGGAGCAGTAGAAATGACACCAGCACATTTTATTTGTCTGAACAAACCTATCTTAATGAATTTATTGCATTGTTTGCCCATTCAAATACAGGATGAGAACTGCGAGCCTAATGCAAACTAGATCCTGCTTGGTCCAAGTTAAACATGGTGGGACCAAGGGCAGAACATGAGTCTGCCAGTTCCCTGGTCTTTGTGCTGCTCACTGGGCTGGATTTGCCACATCCCTTTGATTTGTGAGCCTTTGCTGGAACAGAAAGGCTTTTTAAAAGACCTTTGACATTGCTGAGGTATCAATAACTCAGTGATTTGAGGGCTGAATCAACCTCAGAAATAAATGATGTCATACTCCATGTACAATTTGAAATATTATGATATCCTGAATTCCAGAATTGTATGACTGTTGTGTCTCTATGCAGAATATTTGGAGAACAGGAATATTGAAACCTTTCCAGTTCCTTTGCTGTTGAAGTAATGGCATTTCTGCAGCACCAGCCTTAGACATGGGCCAGAAAACTGTTCAAGAATACAGAAAGATAAATGCTGAGGTATTAACAGCTTGGCACTTAGAACAGGAAGAGATATGGGAGAATTAATTTTCTTGCATTAACTTGTTTGCTTTTGAATTATGAAGACATTTCTCTATTGTCTGAAAACTGAATAGTAACAAATTGTTGTGAGAACTGCTTATTTGTTCTTTTCATCCGAGATTATTTCTGATCTCTTGTGGATTTGGAAATGCTTGCAGAAGAAAAGAATTCTTCCCAAGTGATGTGCTTTTTTTTTTCTTTGAATGTAGAGATTTTTTTTTCAGGCTCACAACTTGTAATGCAGTGTTGCTCAAAGAAGTCAACTATTTAGAAAAGTAGTAGCGGATTTAAGAGTGACTTGGAGAACTGCAAAAGACTAAAGGAAGTAACCCCAGGTGTACCCTGTTATCTCCTAATGTCCCTGTGATTATCCAGCATTAGGAGAACAGAAAATGGTGCCATGGCAAGAATTTCCATGTTTCTATATCTTTTTGAAAACAGGCAGTGGGAAGGGCATCCTCATGTCACTGAGGTACCATGGGATGTGAGCTGCTGACCCTTTGCACAACAAAGGGCACAGGGAAGGACACCCGGGGACACAGCAGGGGCTGAAGACCCCCAGACTTTTTCCTGTTTAGACTGTGAGGGGATAAAACCCAGGGGTTCCCTTGTTTGGAGTCCCTCCTCGGAGGCACCAGCTCAAGCTGTTAGCTTGTTATTGCATCGAGATGAAGTAAGTTTAAGGACTGGGACATCTGAGACTCTGTTATGGGAAACCTGAGGCCGAGTCTGTCTCACTGAGACTGTGGGATGTGCAGCTGTGAAGGGGCTTCAGTCCCAGCTCAGGTGATGGGGGTGTGACTCCAGTGGCTCCTGGGTGGTCATACAGGGAAGTTTCCTTAACACTGAAATTGAGACCTTTGGGAGGCTCCTCACATCTGTGAATGGTTTAAGTGTTAGCACTGGTGAAGCTTAAATGGTGTTTGATTCTTTGTGTTTTATTCTCCTCCTCCAAGGGAAGTTACCCATGCACACAGCCTCAGCTGACTTATGCAGATAAGGTAGATTTGGCAGAGAAATGCATCCATATTTTAGGATATGACTGATTTAACTTGCTTTTAGTGTTTCACAGTACTGAAGGAGCTCTTGAGTTACTATTAAAAGCATTATTACAAAGGCACAAACCTCAGACTTACCTTTTTTGTAAAGTTCTGATAATTACTGAGGTTGAGTATTTTAGCATTTTGCACAGCATATGGTTCAAGATTTTTTTTTTTAATTGAAGAAATCTGTAAAACCCAATGACAAATCACAAAGCTTATGCACTACAAAGTCGTAGTAAGAAACCAGTCAACATCATGCACACAGTGAAATAAAATTATGCGTAATTAGGTAACTCCCATGCTCAGAAATCATGTGCCTTTCCTTTTGACCATAGAAAATATAGGGGTTTTTTTAATATGCTTTACTCTTTATTAATATTCTAGATTTTAGTTTTATTTATTTCTGCTTATTCATTTTGTTTGGTGCTGCTGTTGACATAGAAAAATCTGATGCTGAAGTAAAAGGGGCATTGCCTGGGATATTCCAAGGAACTGTGTCTCCAGCTAGAGACAATGGGGATGCAGTGGAGTAAGAAGAGCAGTACTTACTGCAACTCCCAGGATATACTGTGGTTGTGATTTGTGAAGCAACCCTACTCGTGGTCCCTGGGGCAGAGAACAAGGATTTCATAAATAACAAAACCACAAGGAGAATCATATGACTGTCCTTGCAAAACCTGCTGCCCAAAAGCAAAAAAAGGAAAGAACCTTGTAAAACCAGCGGGGAAATGGCCTAAATGTGGAAATGCTTCAGATCTGAGTTATTTACATTTGTTTTCTCTAGTTAAAAGAAAACATACACATATATGGGGAAGGAGAGGTTGCGTGTGGAAGGTTGTCTGAGCATATAATTGTTTCCAGAGAAATGGTATTCAAATAAAAATGTGGCAAATCAAGTCTTGAAGAACTTTGCAGGGACAGCCAGAGCCTTCACTATGCAGGACTTTAAGAACTATTTGGAGAATACAGTATTAATTAGAAATTGTACAAACAGTTAGTAAGAACAATGAAAAAACTTTTCAAAGTAGCCCATAATCCTGCCTTGGAAGCAGCCAGTTAATTTTAAGTTAATTTTAAGAACCAGTAGTTATTCCCAACTAGGGGGAAAAACCAGTAATGTTTTTTATCTCCTGCTGTGGCCCAGGTACACAGTGCTGTTAGGAACATATAGTGGAGTCATTATTGGGGTAGCCGGTGGATCTATTACAGTAATTTTTGTACCAAATGCAGCACAGGCCTTTCCTGTACAGGATGCCATAAAACCAGCAAGAGATTTAATCCGATATGTTAATGGATTCGGAGTATCTTCCTGGAGTTGTCCTTTGCTGGTTTATCATTTTTGGGTCTTCCTTCAGCAGTGTATGTCTGGTATTGGTGTATATTGGTATTTGTGTGATCTAGCAAACTGATAATTTCTGACATTAGATGCTCTTGGAGAAATTAATTTATGTAAGTAGATCATGGCTGATCAACTTCCACAGTGCAGCTCTCATAATGAGTGGAAGGACTGGTAATGCTGCTTGTAGTTGTGTACAGGGCTGGTACAGCTGATGTGCCAGCAAAGCAGTTCAGGGGAATACTCTGTTTCATTTTGGGCAAAACCAGCCAGATGAGCTCACTGCACTGATTAAATTGTTAGTGCCAACTCGCCTCATTTTCCATGGCATTAAAGAGAGATTGTTACAAAGAGCGTGTAAAGTCTCAGTTCCTCCCAAAGGTACAGGAACTGACAAAAAGCAGCAGTTTGGCTGCTGGATTGGAGCCTGTTGTGTGGAGAATCCTTGCTGGGAAGAAGCACTTGCTTGTGTCTCTCGCCTGTGCTTCTCACATTTGCAGCAATTACTGCCTGAGTGCCGCCTGTCAGCTGCTCTCGTTTGGCTCTCCGTTCTGGTTCGCAGGTTTCTGTTGTGGGCCACTGCCACATGCAGTAATTCTTGTTGTTTCAGGTCTGTAATTACAAGGGTGTTTGGCTTCTGCCTGGTCTGGACAGAAGAGAAGGTGGCTGATGCTGCTGCTCACTCCAGACAGGTCTGTAGATCAGAGCTGGGCTGGCAGCCGCCAGCCCCTCCTCCATTGGAGGTATCCTGCTGCGTTTGGACCCAGTGGCACACGAAGCTGGTGTGCCACGGGCTGGCTCCAAGGGGCCGGTCTGTAGGATGTGTCGGTGAATTAGCCATGCTCCCGTTCCAATCGCAGTGGTGCCAATCGCGGGGTGGTGCCGCAGGCGGGCGCTGCCCTGCGCTCCCACCGGCGCTGGCACTCGCAGCTGGCTCAGGAGCACCGGGTGCTGCTGATGTTCGAGCCTAAAAGCTGAGTGGGCTTACAATGACTATGTCAGAACACGCAGGAGACTCAGCAGAGAGGTGAGTAGCAGCACACAGCATTTTGCATTTGGCTTAGAGGCAGTCCTGATCCTGCTGTTGGAAGCAGGAGGGAATATGCATCCCACTGAAGCATGACTAATCAGTTTGCTGAAATGCTCAGCACCCTCGAGTTTAAAGTATTTCTGCCCAGTTGTTAACAGCGACAAGTGATGGTTTGTAGCATTTATGTGAGGTGTGTATTTTGCCCAGGTCTCAAACCCTTGACTTGGGAGCTTCATCCTGTGGCAGGTTTCCTTGGAGGATGAGGGAAGAATGCAGTTTGTGTTGCTGCTGCTGCTGCTGTGGGTAGCACTGTGTCGTTAATTGTTATTCCAGAAAAGATGCCAAGTAATTATTGTATCTTATTTCTGCTTTGAGCTTTCAGCAGTGGCTTTATTCTTTGTCATCTTTCTGTTTCAAAGGAATATTTTGAAAAGGTTTATTTGTTTTGATTTGGGTAATTCTCCTGGATGACAAGAAATGAACAAACAAAAAAACCCAGGTAAAATGCTAGTAGTCTAAATGTTTTAAAACAGGTGAAGATGTGCTTTATTCTTGTTAAAGATGTTACTTGATTCAGGGCCACAGATTAAAAAACAGGAAGGTAGGAGTTTTAACGCAATAAGCAATAATGGACCAAGTTTAAATTATTAAGCAGGGCTCAGAATAGCTCAGAATAGGCAGACACGATATTGCATTTTGTATGAGACAGATGCCAAAACTTGGTTAATCAATGCTTGCAAAGCACTTGCAGAGTGTCTTGAGTGCAAAAGGATTTGCAGTGGATCTGAAGTTGTGATGACAAAGCCACCAGGAAACAGTGTCGTGTAATGTTTCTCTCAAATTTAAAGTCCTGCTTTTTGTAAATATGATTATACTCTTTATTTCTTTCCAGTCATTATTTCTAAAACCAAAACCAAACCACTGCTGCAGTGGGTGGTTATTACTGATGCTATCTGCTTGTACTGTGCTCCCCTGCCTTTTCATTAAGATGTTATCAGGACTTTGCTTTCTGGTTTTCCTTTCAGCATTCTATGTTGTGCGTCTTTTTAAGGAACTGACAGGATTTCTAAGTCACAAGATAGATCACATTAGTTAGAGCTGTTCAGAATCAGGAACATGGTGAGGATTTGTTTATATTTTGTTGGAGGATGTTTTGTACATGCTTGTATACAATACATTAGTGCAGTGTAGCTCTTTGATCATTAGATGCAGATATTTCGACTGTCCTAACACTGGCTAGGTGACCTTAACTTCATCAGTGCAAGGCTTTATTGTTTCTTTTGTGGAGTTTTTTTTTTGTCCACCAGTTCTGGTAGTGATGAACTCGGGCCAAACTAACTCAGCTGGTCTGTATTATCCTGCTGCCAGTAACCTAAAGACCAGCTGAGAAGCCTTGTGACAGGTCAGGCTGACATCTGAATGTTGTAAAGGGGGAAAGTACAGCCAGAGTAAATCGCTGAGTCTTCTGACTGAGATACTGCAGTAGTTTTTTTGAGTGCAGTAGCACTCCTCAGGGACAGTGATGTTCCCAGGAACATGCACAATGGGAAATTTTAACCCACCTGTGAGTTTGTAGTGATTCCTGTGAGTTTGTAGTGATTCGTTGCTCAGGCACCACTCTGAACATGAGCTGAATGAAAGCAGATGTTCCAGCAGCAGTTGGTGTTATATTCTGATGCAGATTGACAGTGTCTCATCCTCAAAGTGATAACATGGTCATGATGTCACCAGCTGGAGTCTGGCAGCACTACAATGAGATGTGCATCGTCACCCAGTGCTTCTGTGCTCCTGGTACCTGAGCTCATCAAATTGCTGTGCTCTCACGTGGTAAATTCTGCACATCCAGGTTCTTGCATAAAGTATGTGCAGTTTGTCTTTTTTTTTTTTTTTTTTTTCAGGAAATAAAATACTTCAGTTGCTTTTTAACACGTTACTTGGTGAAAGCACAGTTAAAAAAAACCCCAAAAACCCAAATCCACAAACATGATAGGAGTGACTTTCACATTTTGCAAACACTAGAGATAAGACAGCAGGTTATGCAAGGGAATAAATCTGGAATTGAGAAAGGGGGGTTCAAATGCAGCAGTAATGCACTGGTAGAAGGAGAACAGATGTGCTGAGTTTATTATCTCTTCTGGCAGGTCATCCACATCAGACCTCAACGTGGCACTGCGTGAATGTATGGCAGCTCTGGATTTGTTTCTTAACAACAAGTTCTCGGATGCCTTGGCTTCTCTACAAGCAAAGTAAGTTGATAAGACTTCCTACTTTTTCTGTTTATTTTCCTTTGCTTTACCATCTCTCAGGAGATCTTGACCAGACAGCTGGGTCTCTTAATTATTGATAAGTCTGTATGGTTTTGGTTCAGAAGGGAGTGGTAAGTTAATGTGTTAAGTTTTGGGGAAGATGGATAAGTGCTCTACACTTGTGTGAGTAAATAAAATCTTCTTATTTACTCATACAAGTGTAAAGCACTTAATCTGTCTTCTAAAATTCTGGTATTGATGTCCAAAGAAATAACTCCTCAGCTATACCACAGTATGTGAGGTTCTTCCTCCTGGAAAAGTAAAAAACATCTTCTATCACATTTTATTTTTGTCTCCTTTCCCATATTTTTCTGCACACTGTGAATAATTATAGTTTTGTGTCTAAATGAGCAACTGACCATGAATTGAAGGCTTGAAAAACATTAGGTATGAACTCTTTCTTTGTTGTTGTAACCACTTGCAGAAACTTTCTCGTAGCTTATTTTGCAATTCAGTGTTATGGTCATGCACCCTGTTTCCTAATTATGTTGCAGCCCAACTTGTAATGAGTGGCCCAGATGCAAGCAGTGAGGTCAGGAAATAGTTCCTAAAAATTGTTTTGTCTTTGCCATGTCTGTGATCTGTCATTCCCTGTCCTGAAGTTACCTATGTTCTTGGCTTGTTAAAGTCTGTGGTTAACTTAAATTTCTTCCCCACCCACTCAATTTTCTCCATTTATTTTTGAGCCACCAGAAATTTGCATCATGCCTTCTTTTAGGACACTGGAATATGAAACAAGTAAAATTCATAGTGTGTATTTCATATGCGTCAGGGGTAACTACAATGAATACTACATATCTCCTTTGTGAGGTATCAGCCTCATATTTGATGCCAGGATCTGTAGCTTAGCCACGTAAGTACACTCTGGGAAAGAGATTAATGATAAACTGTAGCATCAGCTGTATTAATAATGCTGGGTTTATTCACAGCAAAGTTGTTTAGTGTTTCTATATCATCAGAAGATATAATAAAAATGGTAAGAAGAATAACTGTGTTTTCTTTAAATCCTGACAGTAAAGCCCCTGTGCCTCTCTGGGAAGGCTCACTCAGTGCTTAGCATAAAATAAGGGATATTTTATTGCAGCAGGTTTCCAAAACACTGCAAAAGCTAGTGAGGCTATGGGTAGGTTGGGTTTTTTTGGGGGTTTTTTGGGGGGTTTTTTTGGGGGTTTTTTTGTAAATCCGTTTTTTTTCTGTTGCGTATGGTTTTCATTCAGCTTTTGTTGGGCTCTGCAGAACATATTTCATGAGCTGTTACTCTGTTTTTGTACCTGACTCTATTCCACACTGGAAAACTATTTTGAAACTAATTTTTCATGTTAGCCTGTTGTTATGAGAAAGCCCTGATTCCTGTTGCCTTTGGCAGTGATGGAAATAGAGACTTATGATCTTTGTGAGTGCAATGAAGAAACAGGATGCTGAATTTCCCCACAGATGAAATCCATTATGGACACACTCCATCTCTTTAGGAATGAGCAGAGTTGTAGAGTGGGCACATGTGGTAGTAACTGAGTTATTTCTTTCAGAGCCTCAGTGTTCCCTTTTGGTGTGCTGAGATTTGAAATTAGTTTTCACAGTCCATAAACATACCATCACTGTTTAGAGAAGTACTTTTCAGTCTTTACATGCTTGTGAAGAATTTAATATCTTAGATTTTTGTGGCTTTAATGCTTCTGGTGTAGGAGATACTCTGCTCTGTATTACGTTAATGCAGATTCACTAAATTACTCACATTTGGCTTCCACAATAAGTGTATTTTCAACTAATTTGTACCATGTGAAACTGACAGCAGATTTGGCACAATGTGTGAGGCTTAAAATCTGAAGATATTCCTAGCAGCTTAAAAATAAATATCTGAGGATGGTGTCTAGACTTGTATTGAGGTAAAGCTCTTTTTTTCCTGTTAGAAAAGCAAATCCATCATAAAGAAAAGCAAACCCATTATAAAGAAGAGATCTCATTTCATAGAAAAAATGAATCCAGTGGTTTTGCCTCATGTTACATGACTTTTCTTGTTTCTTGAACTACCTTTTAGCGTCAGTTTTCATTATTATTAGCAATCATTGTACAATAGTGGGTTCTGATTATCTTGTGCCTTCTGCAGCAAGTTTAATTGAATTTATCTTTTATATGGAGTGCTCACACTGTAACTAAGAACTCTTGAGAAATTCCTAAAATTCAGTCATCGAGCCTGTGCTTGGGATTTTCAATACGTAATGAGTTAACTGTTAACATGCATAACACTGAAACTGTCCAATCACTGGAGCAGGGAAAAAAAATCTCATCTTCCTTCTCAGCCCTGAGACATGCAGTAAATCCATTAAATGCTGACTGGATTTTGGCCCTTGTGTAATTGCAAACAGACAATAATAAATTAAGGGTTGATTTTGGTGAGATGTCCCCTTCCCAAGACAAATGCTTAATATTTAAATAATTATCCTGAAGGAAAACATAGCATAATCACCTGATAGCTTGCTGATATCAGATCTGTTTGGAGAATAGTAAATTAGATAAATTCATGACAGAATTATCTGGACCATTGGATGAGGTGCACCACATGTGTTGCTGCTTGGAAGGAATTATTCCTTGCTTAAAGGAATAATAAGACAATGATTTGTTCCAGGCAGTTGACTTTATCCTGAAAATAGACTCCAAAAAGCACTTGGTGTTGTTTGGTGGAATATTAATTCTAGAGTGACTGTGCTTTTAAAGTTTTCCCTGGGAACTGATCTCCCAAAGATCAGGTGTGATTGACAAATGGAGAGTGGTGAAAGAATAGGGGGAAGCACACCCAGGTGGAGTGGAGCTCTAGATGGTGCATGGATAAATATGTTTCTCAAAGCTTGGGCTAGCTATTATTGTAAGGAATGTCATAACAAGAGCAAGGTTGTTATTTCTAGGGGACTTATCTTTTTATACCTGAGGTCTGGAAGAATGCAACCTTAATAGTCTTTGTAAATAAATTAATTGCAACCAAAACCTAACTAACTGTTAGTTTCTCCTCTGCTGGAAGAATTTAGCAGATTCTGAATTTTGGAAATGGCTTTGATTAAAAAGGCTCAGGGATTCTCTTCTTGAAGCACAGCCTTTGGTCTTGGGCCATCCTGATGGCTTGTGGTAGCAAGGGAGCTGTTATGGAGAGGTGGCTGACTGGAGAGGTTGTTGCTAGTTAACTTATTGCTGCTGGGGAGTCTTGAAGGAAAAGGGTTTTTATCAGAAAATGTCAGTTCAACAAATTTGAGCATTTCTGTGAAAGCCTCTGCTATAGGTCTGGTGGGTTGTTCGGACATTGGGTGGCGTCAAACATGAGGAAAGCCTTCAGGCCTCCTGTGACCATTCTGATGCAGGTTTGATTTGGGCATTGATCTCCCACTCTTGACTCCTCCTGAACGAACAGACTGGTCACTGGTCTGTGAAGGGTCTTTCCCTACTCTGTGCTGCTGGATTTAAGTGTTGGAAGCATCTTGATACAAAACCAACATATGGATTTGAACCTGAGGTTTCTGTAATTTAGGAATGCATGTCCTGTCTGCTGGATTACTTTAAAGGATCTACAGAAAAGATTTTGAGTGCTATTTTTCACAAAAGATTACGAGCCCTGGATTAATTCTGAGGTCAAACCAAGCCAAGATTTTTGATTTTCATACTTCAACTGGAAAGCTGTGACTGTCCTCACTTCAGCAGTGGTTTTAGAGCAGGAATAAAAGTTCTCCGGCAGCTCCAAGAAAGGGCAGTGCTGCAAGGTGATAATGATTGCACCATAGTTGGAGAAGAGGCATGTGGCAAAACTCCATAAGTGCCTAAAGATATTACTTATAATCCTCTTATTCAGTCATGTGATACCAACTACTGGGATAAGTCATTAATCACAATATTAGTTGCATTCATGTCATACGGACTTGTTAACTTCAACAATGTCCTGAGGAAAATGCTGCTGAGGAATCAAAAGAAGAAAAGTAAAAAGATACCAAGTTGCATTCTGTATCCATCCATATGAAACCCAGGCCTTAAAACCCATGGTAATTTGCCAGGATACAACTGGCAACTTAATTTGAATGGTTAATAGACATAGCATAGATAAATTGCATTTCTGCCAGCATCCCCACCCCTGAAATAAAAAGAACAAATTTGAATGTTGCTAAATACCAGTTGGCTAATGATAGACATTAATTATTCTCTCTTTTAAATATTAGAAGTAAAATAGATGAAACCATTGATTAGGGAGGGGTGGCTTGGTTTCAGAAACAAGTTACTAGAGGGGGAAATCCCTCTTCACCACATATATGTGAAAAGTACCAATTTTCCTTTTAGTGCAGTGAATTCAGTATTTATCTGCTTTGCTTTAGAAAGCAAATTTCTATAATTTTGAAAGGGCACTATTTCAGTCACTTCCCTGTGCTTTGCATTTGAGCCTCTGGAAGGGTTTTAGTTTAGTAAATACAAGATGAAGTGTATTTTTCTGTGCCCAGTGAGGCTGATGAATAATCTAATGAACAGAAACACTTCATCAGGCTGGCATTTTAGTGTGTTCATTTTTTTCTACTTTACATTATCAGTCTACTGAATGAATCATGATCTACAAGGCCAAGAAAGAGCTGTCCTAACTCCACTAGATTTTAAACTAATTTCTCTCTTCTCTGTCTGTTCTTCTTAGCCTGCAAATGAGATGGATGGTAGCATAGTCTGGAGGTTATAGCACTTATGGCATCAGGATATTTCCCAAAACAGCTTTTCAACTAGATTGATTTAGATGGTGAAGGCAAGTAGGAATTAAGGACAGCCACAGAGCACAGACTGCAGTGAAGTTTAAAAATATGCACTGCAAATTCTTTCAATGCAGCCATCCTGCTTTGTGCTCTGTGTGCTGGAAAAAGAAGCTCTTTGTTGTCAGTGTGAGGGTTGGGAAGCACCAGGCCCAAATCACCACAGTGAATTTTCAGATCATTGAGTAATGTAGGGTGATCTGAAATGATCCATTAAATTTTCTTTCAATTCAGTCCAGATACCAAAACTTAGGGAGGCAAGTGTATTTCTGGGGTGAGAAATTACATGGATTCTGGTGTCTTTAAAGCCTGGCTTTACTCCTTAAAAACCCCCACAGAAAAAGAGATGAGATTGGAAGGCACCTCAGAAAGTCACGTCGTCAAGCAGGGCCATTTTGAAAGTCTCCAAGGATACAGACTCTACAACTTTTCTGGGTGATGTGTGCCACTGCATGGTCACCCTGATGGTAAAAACGTGTTTCCTGGTGTTCAGCCAGAGCCTCCTGTGCTTCATGTTGTGCCCATTGCCTGTGATCCTGTCCCTGGGCACCAGTGAAAAGAGCCTGGCTCTGTCCTCTCTGCTTCTTCCCCTCAGGTGTTTCTATAGATTATAGGAACTCCCTGAGCTTTCTCTTCTCCAGCCAGAACGCTCCCAGCTCTCTTGGCCTTTCCTCATAGGAGAGAGTTCCGGTCCCTTAGTCATCCTCGCCACCCTGCTCTTGAGTGTGTCCATGCACTGAGGAGCCCAGAGCTGGGCACAGCTCTCCAGGTGGGGCCTCACCAGTGCTGTGCAGAGGGGGAGGAACCCCTTGAAAGAAAAAGAAAGTGAAGAAACACCTGAAGTAAACACATTGAGAACAGGTGTGCTGAGGGTGGAGATTTTGAAAGGATATCCTTGTTTGACTGCAAGTATTTTTGAATATTCCCTGCCATATAGAGCTATCTGATCTGTTCTAGAGTGCAAACAACTGAAATAACAATTGTTGCTCCTTGACAATATTTGTCTTAAGCTGTGCTATTTGTCAGGGGTGGATTAGCAATGTCTACAGAGAGTTTCTGTGTCAGGAATTTATCTGAGCTTGCCCTTCAACATATTTCTCAAGTCATCCTTATTAGACCTCTATGCCTGAAGATATTTTGATTGACTTGCAGAGAATTACACCAGACACAGGTGAATGCTGTAAATGTCTGCAATATGTAAACTCCTTTCCTGTCAGAGGAAAGGTGCCAGCAATGGCTGCACATAGGAATTAATTGTTTTCCTTGCACTAATGTCGAAGTTTTTTACTTTCTGCCAACGTGGCACTGTCTGAAACCCTATAGAATAATATTTAAGTTGATTGGGTTGGGGTGGAGGGTTGGCAGAAAGGGAGAGGAGAAAAAACTGCATTTTTTTTGATACAGACTAGTGCTTCTAGTGGAAAGATCTCTTTCAAGGAGATTCTATTTTGGCCATGGTTGTGGTATTGTGTTACTTGTCTCCTTGAGCCTGTACTGAGTAACTGTCCCAAATTAGAAGAATATCAGCTGGATTTGTGTCATGTGTTTTAGCATTCATTAGATAATAAAAAAACCCCACCATGATTCTATTGTTTCTGGATGGTGAGCCATGTGGTTAATTCCTGTGCTTTATGCTTGTTAAATATCTCTCCACAGCTCAGAAATTATATATTTTAGCAGAGTATGTAGAACTGTAGACATGATTTCTTATACAAATCTCAATCTATTACTGTTTCTTGATTATTTTGCATGTCCTTTGTGTTCGATTTCTAGCTCATTTAGACCTTGTTCCCATGAGGCTGATACATTTCTAGAATTGGATTTGTATTTGCTTTTTAAAAGCAATAACACAATCAAATCAGCTGCGCTTTGCACCTTGTGTTTTCTTGCAGAACTAAAGACAGCATGTATCATGCCCTGACTTATGCCACCATACTGGAGATGCAAGCTATGATGACATTTGATCCTCAGGACATACTGAATGCAGGGAACACAATGAAGGAAGCTCAAGCCACCTGTCAAAGGTAAGACTGGAGCAAGCCAGTCAGTAAATAGTTCCTTCTTGGGAAAGTTTTGAAAGATTACTGGATACTAAAGGAAATGTGATTGTACAGAAATCACAGGAAAACTGAGTTTGGAAGGGGCATCAGGAAATCATCTAGTCCAGCCTCCTGCTGAGAGGAGGGTCATAGCCCACAAATGAGGGTGTTCAGCAGTCTAGTCTTGAAAACTTCAGTTTACTCCAATATCTGATTTTTCTTGTCTCTTAGAATTTGTCCTACCTGTAGTCCCAGTTCTGCAGTGTCTGGAAGTTGTTTACACTGTTCAAACACTGCAGAATATTCCCATGGGTGATGGTTATACTGCAGTTGTCTGTCTGAGTCAACTGTGCTCCTACTTTTGTACCCACAGTCACCCATACACACACAAAATAAATCAAAACACCCCCTTATCCCTCACCTTCATCAAGACAGATTTCTGTGCATGAAGGGTAAGGGACAGATCCCGGGAGACCATGTTGGCCAAGTTCTCTATGGACTGTGCTGAAGTTTGTGAGTGTGGTGAGATGACAGGGCTGGTGAGCACTGGAGGTTAGTGGCTGTATTAGTGGCCAGCTGAAAGATACAGCTCTCTGTTGTTGATGCTCCTTCTTCAGAATGACCAAACTGACTTTTTGCAGATTTAGGAAGAAATCTACTGTAGCTGATTCTATCAACAACCTTGTGCATAGGCAAAGCCTTGAACATTTCACTGAAGGTAACATCTTTCAAATGCGTAATGTTTTCCTTTTTTTATTTATGCAGTTTGAATCCTGTAGAATTGTTCTCTCAATATGTGCTTGCAAATTGTGAATTCACTGACAAAATCACTGGTTTGGCATTTGCTGGACCAAATGTGAGTGTTTTGGCCATTGCCGTGTAACCAATCCAAAAATCACTCATCTTGTTGCTTTCTGACTCAGCACTCCCAAAAATTGCTGGGTAAAGAAATATCAGAAAGAAGCATTGAAATGCCTGTAAAGGCTCTAGATCTGGGAATTTATGGAAAGCACCAGAAAAATTCCTGCAATGTTTCTGTAACTGCATGTCATTTCTGTTTGGAGTTATATCAGAACAGAAATGAACTGAAACACTACAGTAAATTTGGAAAATATTTTTTCTCAGTTTGAACTCTGTGATCTTATTCCTACATTAATGGGCTAAGTGTTTTTTAATTACTTTTTGACTGATTGGTTTGTTTTCTTCTCTCTGTGTGATGTTAGAGGAAATCCATGCAGAAATTTGTTATGCTGAATGTTTACTTCAGAGAGCAGCACTCACATTCCTCCAGGTATGGATTTCCTGCATGGCTCCTGGGGGAAAAATACCATACAGGTTTCTTTTCCTAAATGAGCTGGTAGAAGACTATAGTTTGACCGAATGGGTCTTTCATCTGGATCAAGTCTGGATTTTATCTGGACTATATAACGAGATATTAGAGTAGTTAATTTTCCCTCATGATTATTAAAAAATACTTACCACACTTATTCCCCACTCCTTTTTGGATGTGTGAAAT
This sequence comes from Chamaea fasciata, assembly GCF_029207755.1. Lineage (NCBI taxonomy): Eukaryota > Metazoa > Chordata > Aves > Passeriformes > Sylviidae > Chamaea > Chamaea fasciata. The sequence goes on along the minus strand of NW_027094095.1, from coordinate 26,657,380 downwards.
GCAACTGCAGCAAGCACCAATTTTCAAATGATTGAAATTGAATCAAACTTTTAAGATTTGAAGAAAAAAAAAAAAAAGATGAGATGGTCATTAAAGCTGTGCTGGAATACAAACAAGGCTTTTGTTTGAGTCTGGCTGGTGTTTGCTTTCCCAAGGCTGCTTTCTCACTGGTTTGTTCTTGAACAGCAATTATGGTCTGCATAGCTGTTAGGCTCCACACATGCTTTCTCCTTAACAGTGCTGTCTGTCTTTAACAAAGGGGAGCTCTTCCTCTTCTTAGGATTTTATCTGTCTGTCCTAATGAAGCTTGATTTGTTTGATGGAGCAACATTAGCAGTACTTATTAGGGCTCCAGCGTGCAATTTAAATTGTTACTCACAGTTGAAATAACTGATTTTTCTTCTTGGTTTGGCTGTACTTGCTGTATGAAAGTGGGCCTCTTCATCTACCAAGGGGATAATAAAAACCACAGTCAGAAAAAAGGCTGCTGCTTCTTGGCTCAAGGTGCTGATAGGAAATGGAATGCAGGTGGTGGTTTTATAGTGTTTGGGAGTTGCCAGGTGGGCTCTGATTTATGTTGCTTACAACGGTTTATGAACCATGTAACCTTTTCAGCCATCTGCTGAGTCCCTCTGCTAGAAACTATTGCTTCATAGCAACACCCATAATCAGAGGAGCTTCTAGTAATTTCTAGAGTGCTGATCATGGACTTTGAAATGACCCAGGTGTAGCTAGCTGTTTCCATTTTCTTTTGGGATGAGTACCCTGTAGCACTGGGGGCAGTTTGGGTGAGATCTGAAACTATGGAAGGAAGACTTTTGAGAACTTCTCTGTTATGTCTGTAGGAAAGGAGTGTTTTAAAGCAGTGTCTCTTGGTTTTAAGAACTATTTTTACAAATATCTGTTTATGAAAATGGTTATAGAAACATGAGATTTAAGAGCATTAAAACAATTTCTTGTCCTCTTTTGGAAAGGTCTCTTTGCTTCCTGTTCTCTTCTGCGTTTAATTTTTCATGAACACATGAACTAGTTTGAAAAATTAAACAGAGGCACTTGGTTCCAACAGCTACTGAAGTGGATTAGTTTTGATGCTTAGTAAAAATTACCAAATCCTGTTGAAAACACAAAATGTAGTCTCAGCATTTTTCAAGGACTGAAGATTTCTCACGTTGGCTGTCTCTGTTGTTGGTATCATTCTGACTGTAAACATTTTAAAACCGTCTTCCTCCTTGTTTCCAAAGGAAAATATAACTGAACCTTTACACATGGCTGAGTGTGCTGCACCCCTCAATATGCTGTACTTAGTACACCTAATTAATTCATCTAATCCATGTTCTTTTCTCCACAATGCCCTTTTATGATTTTTTTGTGATGGCATCTTCTGTTAAAACACATGGAAACTCTCTGTCTTGAAGTAACAGCAGACATCAAAACAAACCGGAATGACAGATTATATAAGTGAGGCAAGAAAGTGCCTCCAAAAAGTTATGAATCTAAAGACGCTCTAACTAATGGTTCCCCAGATACTTTGCTGTAATTTCTCAGTTTGTTATAGCTTATGATGTAACGTATTATTTTACCAGTATGGATCTCATATATATATATATTCATTCATATCATTCATATATATATGAATATTCAAACCAGAAGGTATCCTACATAATTTTACTGACCCTGCTTCACTCTTAGGATATGAAACTGCATTCTGCAGACTCTTGAAGACAGGCAGTTTACTTATGAACATTTCCTGGCTCAGCCCCAGATATATCTTAACTACACTCATGGGCAAATGAGAGAAAGCCATTTTTTGAAAGAGCCCCAAATGCATGGATCTTAGGTGACATCTATTAGCTGAGTCCTTGTGTTCGTTAATGCAAATTCAGATGGTTCAAACGTGACAAGGGCTAAATTGATCACAGAAAATATTAAAATAAAATGCCTGTATCTAAACAGAGTAAAAAATATTTTAATATAGAAAAGGAAATCCTAAATCCGTGTATTATGTCTTAGAGGCTTATATTGTCTGTGTCATGGTGGTTATGTTCTGGGTGTGTATTCATCTTAGGAAGACAAAAGCCCTTTATAATGCTTACAAATTCATACTGCTAATGTGTTTCCATTCCAACAGGATGAGAATATGGTGAGCTTCATAAAAGGAGGCATCAAAGTCCGAAACAGTTACCAAACCTACAGGTGAGTCAGAGTGATGATGTCATTAAGTGCACTCTATCAGTAAAAAGTGCTGCTGGTGAAATGATCTAATTCACAAATTCATTACTGTTGTATTTATTGAGTCTTTATTACGGGCCTCATGTCTACAGATTTTCTCAGCCCATACAGATTCTTCCTTTGCATAACAGAGGACATTAACATTATGGTTGATTTGTGGACCCTAGCTCTGTTAACTCCCAAGGTTTGCCTACTTCAAGTACTAAATCCCTGAAATTATGTCAAAAAATAACTGTTCTAAATGATGTGCTGTTCATTGTGTCTGCATAGCACAATTTGCAGGTATTGCAGGCATTAGGCATAATGAAATGGCATTTCCTTATAGTTCCAGCTGCAGCTTTTTGGAGCGTTTAATACCGGTAGCTGAAGCACAGTAAAAAGTGAAGGCTAAATATGCATCATATTTTATTTATTTTAGAATTCTAAATTTTGATTCAGAGTGGGCACAAAATGTCTTGTGTCCAGCAGACACAAAACAGCATCAAGTCCAGGTTCTCCAGAAGTCCACTGGAAGGGAGAGAGATGACAATGTCCATGTTTGTGTGGGTTGAAGGTGACTCTAAATCCAGGTGCATAAGACTGCATTACAGGGAATAGTGCTGAGTCTGTTGGCAACAACCAATCAATAAAAACATGACAGCCTGAACACAAATACATGCTTCCCTTAGAACTATGTTTTTCTTCTCCTAATAATTAACAAAATAAACTAAAACGGTAGTGTTAAAACCACATAGCTATAGAAAGCTTGGAGGCAAATTGATTTCAAACTGAGCTGGATTATGTGGGAAATAAAGTGACACTACAAAGCTGAGACCTTTAAAAATTGGAAAAATGAGTGAAAGTAATTTCTGATACATCTGGCCATTTTAGAATATTTATTACAGTTGTCTTTTCCTATACAAAACAGAATATTCTTTTGAACATGCACTTAATCCAGGGATTAGTGAAACCCAGGTCAAATTTGTGAATTTAAATTTAAGTTTTGTGCACTGCCCCATCATCTCTTTTTGCAGTAGCAGAGTTTGTGAGGCTCCCAACAGCCATCCTTGAAACATTTTCAGGCTGAAATGTGGTTGAATATTGACTGTGTCTGTTTGACAGGAATTCCTCTCCAGGATTCCATGGTAATGTGACAGAAATGATTTGTTGATAAATCCAACAAAATGTAGATGATGTTCACTTGAGTGAGATGACAAATTGGCCTTTTTTAAACTACTCTGTAGTTCAAGGTAATGGGGTTGCTTTCTTACTGAATTATAATCAATCATGCTATTTACTGACGTTGTAACAGAATCTTGTACGTTTCCAGGGAGTTGGACAGTCTCATACAGTCCCCACATTATGTCAAAGGAGAGAACCATCTTCATTTTGAGGGAGGTGTAAAACTTGGAGTTGGAGCATTTAACCTGGTATGTACCAACACTCTTACCCTGATCTGGTGTCCTGCTGCCTCCTGAAAATGACCCTAACTTGAATTCCTGAGAAGTTCTACTGATCATGTGGTTAAAATTAGGTGTGTGCTCTGAGAGTGCAGGGTCCCAGTGTCTGGTCTATTCAGAAATAAAGAGATTGCTGCCTGCAACGTGTTGTGGGGGCCAGGAGAAGCCTTGCCAAGGAGTTGCCTGTGCCTGTTGAATTCTACTTACTCTTTACCTGACACTTGGAAAAGTACCAGGATCTAGGCTGTTAGCAGGGCAGTTGGAAGGGGTGGGGTACATGAATGAAGTTTGGGGTGCTGCTCCAGCCACTGCTGGCTGTTGTTTCTTGTGTTCTGGCCAAAAAGCAGGTGAGCAAATGGTGCAGGATGGTTCCTAGGGAGGAACGGACCCTGAGATGGTGAGGGGTGATGTGGCGGTTCAGGGCAAGGGCTGCAGAAAGTGCCTGGAGCTTCCTCTTGCCTGCATTGCTTTGCCCAAATATTAGATTTACTGCACAAAGAATAGTGTGGTATGAACCCAGCATTTCTGAAACATCCAAGAAGTACTGGAGTTACTAAGCCTGTGCTGTGTAAACCTATTTCTGTCTAGAGCATCCTGGAGACACAGGGTGCCCACATTATTCTGTTTAAATTGTATGTGAAATATTGCAGGTGTGTCCGTTTACCCTGAAAATTGTCATATAGAGATGATTTTAGGAATTTTATTAATTTTGTCTCGTGCTTGGAAAATTGTAGGAGGCAATTGGTAGCTGAAAAGCAGAAAGCCTGTTACTGCATAACTCTTACATTTTTCTCTGTAGACATTGTCCATGTTTCCTGCACGGATTCTGAGATTACTGGAGTTTGTTGGATTTTCTGGGAATAAGGTAAATGTGAACTAAATATTATTGGTACATTCCCCTCACTCTTAAATTAAAAAACAGAGACAGTAGTTTCTGACTTCTTTCTCACATTAGCTGTAACCCTCTGGTATCACACATGTGCACTGTGGCACTGATGCTTTCATGCAGCTCAGTTTTGCTTTTTATTTCATCTGAACTATTGCACTTCAAAGGTTTTCATACCACTGTTCAGTGTTGAAACAGTTGTGAAACATGGTAAAGGAAATTACTAGTACAGGGATGTCACCATATTTAGGTTTTTAGTTACTGGTCTTTTGATGTAAGCTTGTGCTCAGAAATCTGTAGCCAAAAGTGTATTCCTAGCCTTTAGTAAATTTATAGAGCTTCCTTGGTGTAGTTACTGTCATTATGGGGTCTGAATGTTCCTGACAGGTTCTTGCATGATGGAGAAAAAAATCCATTTCATTTCTGCTTTAATAGCAACTGGAAATTTGAGTGTGGCACCTAAATTCTCCTGCCTAAGGAGTAAGTGCTTTTTTGCCTGTAGAGTCACCAGTCTGACCTATGTTGTTTGACCAAGATGTTTAAGGAAAGAAGTTCAGTAATGGAGCAGCAGAAAACTCACATGATGATGAGAAAGAGCTGTGCTACTGCTTTATGGATCTGTTGTTTCAAAAGAATACTATATTGGTGGGAGGATCTTGGCCTTGCTGCCTTGTACCTGCCCTTGTGTCTCTACGAGCAGAATATGAGATTCACTCAAAGCAGGGCTCCTGGGTTAAGAAAACGTGATGCAGAACATGATCCCTTTAACCTAAACCAATAGTCACATTTTTCATGAATGCTGGGTAGGATAAGTGTCTGATGCAAGCACTAGAAAAGCCATGAGAACTAGTTAAGTTTTAACACTTTTATAATACTTTCTATTTACAAAACAAGTTTTAAGGAGAAAAGTGTCTTTTTTTATCAGAGCTGAAGCCTTACATGGCAGGTGAGTGACTGTTATCACCATTTTATTGGTTTACAGGAAGGATCTTATATCTGAAAATAAAATGTCTTATTTAAAAGCAAGGAACAGAGTGTAGATTATAATGTAGAAATTTCCAGGGGCTGTCCAGGAGCTATTTCACGGCAGTAAAAGCAAAAATCAAGTATTTCTACCTGTCAGTTTCAACAATAGAGCATTTAAAGGAAAATATTCTCTTAGAAATGTAAAGGCAATTCAGGTACCAGCAGAGTTCTGAGAATACTTTGGTGAACACTCATCTTACTCCTGCAGATGAAAATTGTCCCTCCAATGGAGTTTTTATTTGGCCCTGGGATTTCTTGCATGGCTGTGAGTGGGCTGATATTTGTGTTGATGAGTCAGCTCCTATTACAGTTCCTTAATAACTCACTGAAGCATGATCTAGATTACCATAAATTTGAGCAAAACTCTGTTGTTTGCACACCATACAAAGGAGTATTTTAAACATGTTTTTCGAAGGTCATTGATGGCCATTTATTTTAACATCCTAAAAAAGTCTTTCCACATTTAGCATTTGTGAGTCAGGTGCCTTAAAGCCAAAAGCAAAATTGCAATTGCATGTGCAGTCCTTTCTAGTGGTGGTTTTCTGAAGTTTGCAACAAGACGGTAGACAAGAGTCTAGAGGGTGAAAGAAACAGTGACAGAGGAGGGGAGGAAAGTTTGTTCATCTGTGCTGCACTGGTCCAGGAGTTTTTCATACACCTGTGCTTGATGCTGCAGTCTTTTCCTTTAAATGCTTACTCTGAGTGTCAGATTGTGCAGCACAGTCATGGTTAGTGCCTTGAGCTGTTTGCAGATTACCTGGAAGAGATATAGTGCACTGCAGAACAGCTTGGTTTTGGTATGGGTCATGTGTTTATTAAAACTGCATATAAATTTGCATTGTATGATCCTCCACGATACCAACCTGCCTGAAAGCCAGCAGGTTTGCCCCTGGGGACTCTCCTTGTCTCTGAGTCATCTCATGGGGAACAGCAAATGAGGACATGCCCAAAGCTCCAGTACTTCTTAAGCCATTTGCAGGCACTGTGGACATCATGATCAACTTAACAGCAGTCTGGACTCTAAAAATATTAGGTGGGATAAGATCAACAAAATATAAAAAGTAGCCTGAAGCCATGGTTGTTCCCTTCCAGTCCAAGATGTGCCAGCTGTGCCCTTCTCACTGTTTAAGCTCCTTTCCCTTGCATCATCAGTCAAATCATGGGCTTGTTTGTGTGTGGTAGCACAGGCCCCACATTTGGGCAGGGAAGTTCAGTGCAGTTTTGCCCAGTTTTGAGAGAAGTGCCTCGTGGGCAGAGGCGTGTCAGGCACCCTGTGCTGGGGAGCACAGCAGCCTCACTGGGCAGTAGGTGGAGTGTGTGTCCCATCTGCACTGGGGTGTTTAACCGTGACTAACCTGTGATGTCAGAGCAGGAGACTCCTTGCAGTGTCTCCCTGGAAGCCTGAACCCTCCTCACTGGCTCCTCTGCCAGGTCTCAGGCTAATATTTACACTTGTGCTTATTTTATTGGTGATTACAAATGCTGTGCTGCTAAACTGTAGAACAGTTTGACATGAGCCTACCATATGTTAACTGCAATTTGTTGGGGGGTCAGATGACAGCTTGATTTCACGAGAAGGCAGGAAAACTGTCAGATAGAACCAATTTCTTTCAAATTATACTTTTTTTTTTTAATGTGGGAGGACATTTTTCCCAAAACTGAAGAATATTCTTGATGTGTCAATTTCTAATAAATTGAATTCCAGTTTCTGACTAAGTATCTTTTTTGAATTGCATTTTGGTCTCTTCAAATTTTAAATGAAGCTGAAATCTTATATTATTTAATGGGATACATCCAAATGCCCTGTCTATCACCTTAGTCTTTGTAAAGCTGTTATTAGTATCCATCCTCCTTGCTAAACCTGCAGCAATGTGATCAGGCCAAGGGACATGAGCAATGACCTTGTTTTGCTTTCATTGTCAAGATCCCTAATTAAAAGAATGGTTTAAAAATAACATCCAAGAACTTTTGCTTCAGGAAAGTTGATGGATTTTAGCCAGTAACAGCTGAAATAAATATGAACCACTCTCAGTGTTGTCTGATAATGATTTTGAGCATTGTCCTTGTTCATCCTGCAATTACTCTGGGAGTCTCTAGTGCTCACGTGGGGAGTCCTGAATGACAGAGCATTGGATGTCTTGGGACAAGAATTGAATCAATGAGATACTGATATAATATAATGTACTGACAGTCTTGGGAATTAGATTGCGGGATGTCATGAGGAACTTGAACAGAATTCTGAGTTACCACACTGGATCACGTCTGCTCTGTGCTCTAGCTTATATCCTTCAGGGTAGCTAATGTTTTGTGTGAAAATAAAACTGAAATGTGTTAGTGTCAATTAGGGAAATTACAAAAATGTCTTTCTGGAAAAATTACGAACACTTACTGCCTTGACATCTGCTTCATATTGTCGCAAAGTGCCCTCTAATAGACTTTGTTTGGAGGCTCATTCCTGGTGTTCTGGGTTTGCTTCTATCAGTTGTGACATAGGTGTGGGAGATAGTTATGGGTCATTTATGGTTAGAAGGTGTGTCTTGGCAATTAAATATAATGTACTCACTGGTGCCAGTCCCTAAGTGAGTGCAGTGTGTTTGCAGAGTTACTCCTTAGGCTCAAGTAGCTGCTTGTGATTTGGTTCCCAGATCCTCCATCTGATCCAGGAGAGCCTTACATTGCCCAGCTCCTGGCACTCCCTTGGCTGATGGGGATTGTTGGCTAATCCCTGTAGGCTCCCAGCTGAGTAAGGGTGGTGCTTGAAAAGGTGATTCGTGTGTCTGCTCCAGGCTGCTGTGCCAAAATGTTCCTTGGAGAAGAACCTCTGCTTCAGCCAGGCACAGAGGAAGCCTTGGGAGGCCAGCTAGGGAGTGTGGGATGTAAAACATGATTCCCAGTAACACCCTTCAAATTGCTATTTTCTGGGTATCCCATTGTAAGAGAAGCAGTTTGCAAGAGGTTTTTTGAGGAGAAGCATCTTTGCTGCAGTGTATTCTACAAGCATTATAATACTAATAACAACTACCTCTAGATTTCTTTTATTTGGGCTGTATCTTCTACTGATTGTTATTACTTTAAGACAGAAAGTTTGGGATATTCAGGTGGCAGAGTGAAAAGTAAACAGCATTTAATACCTCTGCTGGACTAGATAGGCTTATGGACATTCCACAGAGTGAACTAACTTGCTCAGTGAGCTTCTCATGCCTGTGTAACTACTCAGTTCAAGAATTTAGAATTAAGGGTGTCAGATTTGCAGTCCTCTTCTGATGAATGGGCAATATTCTTAATCCAGTTACTGCTATCCAGGATGCAGTCCTTTGTAAGGTGGGCGTGGGTTCATTCCTTGTCCATACAGATTATAACTTCGTGTTTGGCTGCACTCAAATATGCTTTTGAGACTAAATCATAATGGAGATCAACTTGACAAAGGTTACGTTATTTTATGTGACAAAGTCTGTTTGAATCATTCTTAGTGCTATTCACATTCATTTTATATATATTTTTATATAATACAAAAGATAACCAAATGCTGGAAGGCCTAGTGTCAGTAAAGGTTCAGTGAAATATCAAGCCTGAAGATTTTTCATGGCAAAAAAATGTACTTTGGAAAAATACTTTGGAATTTTTTTTTTTTGCCAAAATTCATTCCACACAACGTTTTGTTTTACTGCTACCTGGAAGTGCTACTTTTTAAAAGTACAAATATTTGTGGGTTTCATCTAGGCAGTTTGAAGAAGCTGAATATATCACATTTTGTTAATTATTTGTATCAGTCAAACTTTTCCTCTCAGCAGAAAATGAAACTGGTTTTATTTTGCTAAGTACTTGGTTTCCATTGAGTCACTGATTTTCTGTAATGGTTTCACTATCTTTTAATTTCTTTTGTAGTGAAATACAAGTCAGTATTTTCATTCTTTTGTCCCAACCAGATGTTATAAAAATTGATCTGCAAATATGAGTAATATTTATCCTTGTAGCAGTAATTGATGAAATACATTGAGTTTTAAAAATAAAAACAAAGAGAAGCAAAATCACAACCCCCCCCGTATTTAAGTGAAGACAATTAACTGCACTATTAAGTGCAAAAATAGATGTCTGAAGAAAATGAGAATATGATTACAGGCTTCAGTGTTACACAGTAAGCAATAAAGGCGTGGTGGTGTAACACCCCTCCCTCAAGGACACACAGGAGATGTAAATCTGTGCTGGGATCGTGCTCTGAGGGATCTCCCCAATGCCTTTCCTGGTGCCTCTGATAGACATCCCTCAGGGTTCCTATTTATAGTGGAGCTGGTTTGAAAGTGTGTCCTTGGAGTCACACACATCATGTTCCAGTGACCTTCCAGTGCAGTGATGGAGTAACTTTTAAACAGATTTTGTCCCAGCACACAATGGCTGTCTTACTGTGCATATTTACAAGTAGGCAGATCTCTTGTTTGATACATTTGCATATTTATATTCTTGCAGGTGATACTGTGGAACTAATCCTAGAATGGGCTGATAAACGCTCTTGCCTCAGGAACTTGAATCCCTAAAGTTGGTTATCCATCATGCTGTCATTGACTATGAACACAGTGTTATACTTGATTGCTTCAGTTCTTGCCAAAGGGAACAGAAATACTCTTCTTTTCATCGTATTTTTCCGCTGGTAGTAGTGGGCCAACATCACTGCAAAGCTCCTTTTGTTCTTGGCGTACTTGAAAATGTCTTTTTGCCCTTACATCTTTTGTTCTGCTTGTTGCAGACTTTATTTTCTTGATACCTTTAACTCTTCAGTGCAGTGAACTACAGCAAAAAAGAATATGTTGTACAATGGTGATGTGTGGGTTTTGTCTTGCTTTTCAAAACCCGCGTTTTGTTTCTGGAATACTGTTTAGCAGCACTTGGATCACAGTGATAGGTTGTCTCTTGTTTTCTTATGTTAACCATGTAATGGATCCCAAGTTGCTGCTCTGTCACCAGGTGTTTTCCAGGCTAAGCAGTAACTCCATGAAAAACTATTAGAGAAACGAATAGGTGTGTTTTTATCTTTAATCGCTGCGTAAGCAATCAGAGCCTTTTGAGGGATTTATCAGTGCCTTTTGGGGAATTTGGTGAGTGAGCCATCTGTAGCTGACCCTGCAGAAGTTAAGCCAGCAAAACACAGCCCTGGTCCTTTTCCAACACCTTGTCCCCCTCCCTCTGTTTGCACAGGAACATGGTCTGCTGCAGCTTCAAGAAGGAGCATCATCGTACAGCTTTAGGTCGGTGCTGTGTACCATGCTGTTGCTTTGCTATCATACTTTCATGACCTTTGTGTTAGGTAAGACTGTTTATAATAACTCTTGGATTTGATTCGTTCTTGTGGGACAGAAAGGGGAAAAAGATGATTCCGTCACCTGTTTGTTGGTGAATTGTTTGTTTGTAACCAGATTAGATGTAGCTCATTTGTGGGTCATTTTACAGTAATGATCACAACTGAAGAGCATGTTTTAATTTTCAAGATGGAAGTTAGTTTGACTCGTGAGAAGGGAGATACTGGGGATGGCCAAGAAACTTGTGAGAACTAAACCTGTTTTAGCCAGGTGCATTATTGGGGAGGTTGAAATAATGGCTGTAAGTGATAATTGCTTTGTTGACATCGGATTTTCTTTGGGAGGTGACAGCTTCCCGCTAATGTGTACTTTGGTGTTCTCCTGCTTAATCATTCTACAAAATATGTTTGTCTGTGTCTGAGTTTTCAAGTCAGGAAGCACAATGTTTTCAGGGCTTCCTGCTGCTGCCTTAGTGCAGTACCATCCTGTATTTATGCCTTACTTAGTGGAGAGAGGAACCAACATGTTGGCCAATTGAGGATGGAAAATCAGTACCTTGCGTTCCTGTTTGTTTTTTGGTTTTGTTTTGTTTTCTAACTATTTTTATCACTTGCATTTTTACACATTCTAGGGACAGGAAAAGGAAATGTTGAGGAGGCAGAAAAACTACTTAAGCCTTACTTGGCACGCTATCCAAAGGTAAAATGAATCATAATTTATTTGGTGTGATCCTTTATTGGTTTTGTGCCAAAAATCAAAGATCTAGACTGTATGGTCAGATTGAAAACTGTTATAGAATACTTGTATTTTTATTATTATTTATTACAGGGAGCCATATTCCTGTTTTTTGCAGGCAGGATAGAAACACTAAAGGGTAATATTGATGCGGTAAGTAATCATTTTGCTCTTGAGAAAATAAATTTCAAAAGCTTTGGAAAAATTCCTCCAGGAATGTTATTTCCTTTTTGGCTAATGCTTCCTCTGGCTTTAGCCTATATGTAATTCATAGTTTATTGAATTACGAATGAGAATTTTGTAAACTATTTTGACTAACTTGTTTCTCCACCTCATTTTGCTACCCTTCTCAATTTCCGGTGATAATCTAGTCCACCAGGATTAATGACACAGTTTTATCATTGTCTTTCCCATCCTGCAGCAGATTGCGTCCTTAATGAGACCCAGTGGTAATCCTGTGCCTTCAGTGTGAACAGAGAGTCATAAAAGACTTGAAAAATTTATTAAGATGAAGAATGCATGTCCAAAATACTCTGAGACAGAGTATCAGCTGGTGTGCAGGGCAGTAGCTCCCTTGAAATCCATTGAAGTGCAGCAATAAATGTCAGCTGAACATCTGTCCCCTGCCTTCAGTTTCCTAATTTCCTGAGACACAAACATTCATTTTGAGTATGCTTAGAAACATAACTTTCAGGAATGGGGAGCTCTGTGGCAGGGTAAACTTGCTAACACCAGCGTGACTGTGTAGCCAAGAACCTCTTGTGTGAAGCCAACAGATGTGATTTTGGGAAACACTGAGTTGTCAATAGCAGAAGCCATGCAGGTAGATCCTGGAGCCCCTGTGTGTGTTACAGCTCCTGTGTCTGTGCATTTACACCTGACTGAGGCAGTGTTTGGAAATCTCTGTGTGCAGGCAGTCAATAGGTACGAGGAATGCTGCGAAGCTCAGCAGTACTGGAAGCAGTTTCATCACATGTGCTACTGGGAGCTGATGTGGTGCTTCACCTACAAGCGCCAGTGGAAGATGGCTTTTTTCTATGCAGACCTGCTGAGCAAGGAAAACACTTGGTCAAAGGTAAGTTCAGGAGGGCAGGAGGCCCTGCAGTATCTATTGACTTTCAAGCAAATTGAGTTGACTTTTTGTAGCTTTGAAGGTGCAGACTGTAAAGTAAAACCTGGCCTGCTGTGACTGCTACAGAATGATGTGAATTGCAAACATTCAAATCTGAACAGATGGTGGGCAAGCAAAAATCTTTTGGGCCCAACTGGTAGATGAAGAGCAGCTTGTTTAAGATGCTTTGTATTGACTGGTTGTGTCATCAGATGTTGCAATTTGATGCAACGATGCAAGTTGCCATTTCTTTCATTATGCTATGGATAAAAGCTCTTCTCTGATGAGTGAGGTTAGCCATGGTGGTGCCTCCAGGGTAATAAATACAATTAGAAGTGGTGCCTATCCCTGTGCATCTGGAAGGGAGAAGCTCTTCAATCCAGAACCCTGGTAGCCTTCCTCCCTTTCTCTTCCCTTTTTACCTTTTTAAAAATGGGGGTTATATTTCCCCTATTCCAGTTAGTGGGAATTTTCCTGGACTGGCTTGACTTCACAGATATGATGGGCAGTGAGTTAGCAATGTCATTCACCAGTTCCCTTGGGATCCATGAATTTGTGCACCTTCAGGTTTGTTAGATGGTCTTGAACCCAAACTTCTGCCCTGGGCAGTTCATCTCACATTCTTGGCCTTTATTTCTGTGGCTTGGGCAGGGAGGCTGGGGCTCTTGGTGGTGAAGACTGAGGAAAGAAAGTCAGAGCTCCTCAGCCTTCTCCAGATCCTGGGTAACCTTGTCTCCTGTTTTTTTCCAGAGAGGGCCCACATTTTCTCGAGTCTTCCTTTTATCACCAACATACCTATGGGGTCTGTCCTTGTTGCTCTTTCCATCCCTGGCCAGACATCATTCCTTTAGTTTTCCTAACCTGATCCCTGGCTGTTCAGGCAATTTCTCTGTATTCTTCCCAGGCCACCTGTCCTTCTCTTCACCCTCTCTGTAGGTTTCCTTTTTGTGTCTTGAGTTTGTCCAGGAGATCCTTTTTCAGCCACATGGGCCTCCAGGAGTTTTTGCCTGACTTCCTCTTTTTTTGGGATGCATTGCTCCTCAGTTTAGAGGGAGGTGATCCTTGAGTATTAACCAGATTTCATGGGCCCCTCTTCCCTCCAGGGCTTTATCTCGTGGTACTCTACCACACAGGTCCCTGAAGGGGCCAAAGTCTGCTCTCCTGAGCTCCAGGGAGCGACTGTTTTCTAGAACCTACTATTTGGGATGTGTTACCAAGTTGTTATGGGACGCAGAGACTGTTTAATACTAGTTTTTTTTCTCTGAGCATGACCTTATCTTAGGTTTTTTAGCATGTGTTCCTAAGAGTATTAAAAACTTACTTTACTCAAGCGTGAGATTTGTTCTTGGAATTTGGACACAAACTATCAGCTGATACATACTAAGCAAACACATACATGATTTTAAAACAATATTCTGTACTCACTTTCTAAAATACTTATCTCTTACTTAAATTTTTATAAGACTGTAAGTAAAAGCAGCAACTTCTTCCTTTTGTGTTGCTGTTTTGTGCTTTACATGAATAAAAGTGATGCTGTAAATTCATTTTTCTGTATAGATATTCTTCATTGCATTTTCAGGCTACTTACATTTACATGAAAGCTGCTTATCTCAGTATGTTTGGACCAGAAGACTGCAGTCCTTTTGGAGACAGCGAAGTTGAGTTATTTAGGTAAAATTTGCAAACTCACAGTTACAAACATTTACTATCTTTTCGTGTCACGGTGTTGGGGGAAGAGAGGCAAAATTATTCATTGTGCAGATTTGAAGAATTGTGCAAATAGCATTGGATTGGTAAGAAACTGCAGAGTTAAACACCTTTAGACTAAAGTGGACCCTGAGTTCAGACAGCAGATTACTCCTGGCCATGCAGTGGCTGCTGCTGTTCCATGTAATACATTCTTTTTCAGTTGCTTCCTTTAATCAAAATGGAATGTAAGATGTGTGCCTTCAATGGATTGTGCTGCAAGATGTGTTCTTCCTTAGTGGGAACATCAGCTCAACTTGATTCTTGGGTTCTGAGTCTCAGAGAAGTATGAAATAATTAAATGTGCAAGTGAATCTGTGCATTATAAACACAGTGAGATAACCTCACTGTGTTAATGTAATGTTTAAACTCAAAAAGGCTTGCTGGGGCAAAGAAAATTTGGTTACTTTAGGGTTTACAATTTTTATATGAAATCTAATTTTTTTTAATGTGATTACATTATTTTTTTTAAGTTTTCTCTGTCTTTTGTAATCATTATAAACAGATTTCACTGGAGTCCATTATGAAGTGAATAGTTTTAGTCTTTGGGAGAATGGGAAGACAAAAGCTAGTTTGCCTCTTAGTCTGTGAAGAGAGATGAGCCCTTTATAAGTCAGGTGCATCATCTAATTTAATCTTTCAGTGGGGAAGAGTCCCTCTCCTCCTGCTTGATTAAAGAGGAAGCCTAGAGATAAACGTGCCCTGCATAAAGACAGCTTTTGTGAGTATGTATTGCTCAGCTTCCCCGAGGTAGCAGTAGCCCAGTGTGTAACAGCTTTTTTAAGTTCTCCTTGGTTTGATTTTTTTTTTTTTTTAAGTTTGAGTGTCTCCATCTCAGGGGTTCACGGGGGAAAAATTCCTTACATTTTCCTTTAAACTTTCAGGATTGTTCCCAGTCTGAAACTGAAAATTGCAGGGAAATCTCTGCCCACAGAAAAGTTTGCAATTCGGAAAGCACGACGGTATCTTTCTTCAAACCCCGTTCCTTTGCCTGTCCCACCTTTGGTAAGTTAGAAATATCCACACCCCCCCCCTCCCCTTTCAACATTTTTGTAACTTAGAGAAATAAACCCAGGATAATTGGAATAGTATCTTTCCGTGTTTCTAAGGTAAAACCTCTGCAGGAGACTGGAATGTTCCCAAAGTGAAGCCAGATGAATGCGAGGAATGCTGTAAAACTGGGGCATGCACCAGCCACGGGGAACTCAGCCAGCTGTTTGTGACACGTAAATGTGTTGCATGTGTAACTCATTATTGCAGCTCTAGAGTAGCGTGCTCCCAACAGCTTTCTTTTGGTTCCCTTTGGAGGAACTTTGCCCTGGGTCTCTTCTACCCTGTCACTTGCTAACAGAGAACTATAAGGTACAAGGAGGGGTGGTGTCAAGGAAACAATGGGAAGGTTTGGGGACTGCGTGTAAGGAGCTGTTTGATGTGCCCCTGAATGTTTGCAGTTTGGTGCTCTCCTGAGCAGCTCATGGGTGCTAGGATGAAACAACTGACTCCTTTGGCCACCCCAGAAAACCACTGTCACTGCTGGGGTTTTGTTTAATTTTTTTTTCTTTGTAATGCTGGCTTGTTCCCTGTGGCCAGTTGCATGAGGCACCCCAAAAAAAACCCAAAATAAAACCTGTCTACAAAGAACATGTCAAAAAGAACATAAAAGGGTTTTAAGTCCAGGGATTTGCCAAGTGCAGTGCTGTTAACACTTGCAGTGCTTTGAGCTGTTGTGTTTTTAAGAAAGGGATGGATAATTAGTAAATACTCTTTAAGGAAATGCCAGAACAAGGAGAGCCTCTTGGAGACCACTCCCCAGCCCACCAGGGGTGTGTGACACTGTGCCTCTTGAAATAGTTGTTACAGCAGAGCATGGGTATTCACCAGGGGCCCCGTTCCTCTAGTAGGACTGAAGTGAGAGAAATAATTAGGTTACTTTGATGTGCCTTTCAGGTTTCAGAGAGGAAGAAACGTACACACCTGGGGTTTGGTGGGGCTGTCCTGATGGGATTTTGGCAGAGCAGGTTTCTGTACCAGGAGTTCTCTGGCCAGGCACCACGTTCTTGGCTGCTGTGCAGTTGCATTTTCGAGGCAGCAGATGCCGCAGCTGAACAGATAAAAATACTTCATGGATGTGGAACTGAGGACAGGATCTCATCTGCAGGATTTTTCTTTTCATTATCAGGAGACTTGCTGGAAAGAGTGAGTCCTCAAGCAAGTCTTAGCTCAGAGATTTAGCTTGAAAAAATGTGGTTTGAATACTTCTGCTTGAAAACCATGTTAATGAATCTGCACTAGGTCCAGTAAGCTCAGCACAGGTTTTCCAGTCAACAGAGACCAGATGGTGAAAGTTAACATGCTGTTTCAGCTATTCTAGCCTGACAGCTTTTTGTGCCATTGTTCCACAATTCAGTTGTTCTATATAGAAATTTTATCCAAATGCTTTTAATTATCACGTACAGATAAGGTCATGTAAATAAATAGAATAAATATATCAGACACTGATCTCTTCTCTCTGGTGATCAGTGACAGGGCCTGAGGGAATGACATGAAGCTGTGTCAGGGAAGGTTTAGGTCGGGTATTAGGCAAAGGTTCTTCACCGAGAGGGTGGTTGGGCACTGAATAGGCTCCCCAGGGAATGGTCACAGCACCAGCCTGACAAAGCTCAAGAAGTTTTTAGACAACACTTTCAGGCACAAGGTGGGGTTCTTGGGGTGCTATTGGGCTGGACTCAATGACCCTGGTGGGTCCCTTCCAACTCAAGATGTTCTGTGATTTTATGATTAAATAATATGTCATGAAGGCTAGCTGTAAGTCTGTATAATATTTTTGTCTTTCACTTTGTGATTGGTAGGAGCAATGGGCACATTTGGTGATACACTCTGAGAATCCTGATAGCAAATAGGAATTCAGCCAATAGTTTTTAATAAAACTTACTTCACGGACAGTTGAATAATAAAGAAGCTACTTTCTCTGGGAACATCAAACAAACCTGAGGAATGTAAGAGGTTTACAGTTCAGATTTTAAATTCTGTCAGTTTGTTTAAAACCTGGCTTAAAGGTTAGAGGGTTTGGTTTTCTTTTTAGTTTGTTTTTCTGTCCTGAGATTTCATACTTTTTCTCTGGAAGCAGTACATTGCAGTTGTTTATGGGTATTACTGCATTTGCT
The DNA here is from genome assembly GCF_029207755.1 of Chamaea fasciata. NCBI lineage: Eukaryota > Metazoa > Chordata > Aves > Passeriformes > Sylviidae > Chamaea > Chamaea fasciata. The sequence continues at coordinate 26,639,753 of NW_027094095.1, read as the reverse complement.
AGGATGGAACTAAAAACCAGGAGGAGACCTTAATGAAGGGACAATTAGCTTTATGCTGTGAATGTTCTGTTTTGTTGGTACTTGCCTTCTTCTATAGTTGAGAATGTTTTTGCTTTCTGTTCAAGCAATCTCCTTTACATTGTGTGTAATAAGTGGCTCTTGAGGTGTCTTCCAGGGCTAATTTGTTCTGAAAACCAGTGTAACAAGTTTTCAGTTCCAATGAAAATACATTTTGACTAACTGACTTTATTTAAGGAACCTGTAACTTTTTCATCATGCAGAGATAAACTGAAGTACTTGACAAGTACATTTATCCAGTAATTAATGGTGCTGTCATTTCTCCCTGACCCCAGGAAATGATGTATATCTGGAATGGCTACGCTGTGATTGGGAAATGTCCCAACTTAACAGAAGGCATGTTAGAGACTTTAAATGAAGCAGAAGAAGCATTGGCAAGAAGTTCAGGTAAACCAGTGGTAGGATTTAAGCAGTTATTTTGCACTGCAATAGCTAGAGATATTATTTGTGAGTAGAGACACACTCATTAGTAAAGTTAATTAGGTCACAGGAGGAACATAGATAATGAAACCATAAACTGCTTATGCAGATGGGAATATTTTTTATTTTTAATGCAGCAATAACTCACAATAATCGTGAGTGATTTTCCATCCACAGGTGTGTGTTAGGAATGGTTTATGACATGTGATAAAGGCCTGTTTATTTTGCTAGATCAAAATCAGCAAATGCATTGACTTGATTACTTGGATCCTGAACCTTTGTTATCCTCAGATTTTGTTATCCTCAATTTTGAAGGATAAATAGGAGAGGAGTTGGTTTTTTGTTTTGAAAGTGCTGTCAGTTTGTGACATGACCTTTGGGCTGAATGTTCCGGTGTCACCAGTGTGCTGCAGAAATCCAGGACACCAGGGATGGCCTTCCTGTCAATGAGCACAATACGGGATTGAACTGAAACAGGCTCTGCCACCGCATTTTCTGTCCGTCTCTTAATTAGCTATCCATGAGAAAATTGAACTGGTGTTTATTTCTTGTCAGAATTTCCCAGTTCCTGTGGGAATGCAAGCAGTCTGCACAGCATTTCTCAGAGTTTTGCCTTGACCAATATTTGATCTTATTACTATTACATACAACCTTCTTGCAAAAGGATCAAGCCCCTGTTGACAAAGGAATATAGGCTAAAACGCTGCATTGCAGTCTTTTCTAGGGCCTTGGACTTCTGTGCAGTGAGTTACACAGGATTTGAAAGGGTTGCCTGAAAGACTGGCTAAAACTATCTCTTTTTAATTAATTGAAAAAGAGAATGGGAAAATATTTTCAGTGAAGGTGATATCTTAGAAAAAGGCCTCTGACCTTTTCCCCTTCTTTTTGTCACCCATTTTGTTTCATAATTTTAAATAAGTGAAGTATTTCCCTGTTCCCTTTTTTCTTAGATGGTGAATTGTGACTAAGGCTGCATTTTGCAGGGGTTTGTAGCAGTTTTGTAGAACACTATGAGGACATGTAATTGAAAAGTGGGATATATTTTAAACATGTCAACAATTTAAAGTGTTGTCTGTTCCAAATATTGACTTGATGTTTTCAGGCAGATTTAATAAATTGGAAATGAGCAACCAAGCTGAAGATTTTGCCTGTAAACTTTTAAGAGTAAGCTGCCTATATGGATTGGCTATGAAAAATCCAGAAATTTTCTTTGATAGGTATCATGCAGAAATTTTCTGATGGAGAAAGAGTGTTGATAGTAAGGGTTTTGAACTGGAGGAAGCTGGTAAGGCTCTGAGCTCTTAGAAATATAAACTCCAAAGAAGGTATGTTAAGATGTGAGATACAAGTAGCAAAGTTTCACATATTTTTATTTAGCCGAATGAAGGTAGAGAATTGACAAAATTCTTGCCCATGAATAGGCCATGTGACTACAGGTCAGGAAGCAGAAGAGCTGTACAGGGCAATGAAGGCAAAGGGTTGAGAGATTGTAAATTGGACTTCAGTATTTACAAAATGGACACCTTAAATTAGTTTTCAGTAAGACTGTGGAATTTTCTAAAATGTGCCATTTACTTCCTCCTGCAGCTACAGAACTACTGGCAGATGACCAGTGTGTGATAAAGCTGTTAAAGGGATTATGCTTCAAGCATTTGGGCAAGATCTCAGAAGCAGAAGACCATTTTAATTACATCTATTTAAAGTAAGTTTTCATACCTGGCATATAGGAGAGCTCTAGTTTCAAGTAAGAGGAGATGCAACCATGATATGAATAGAAGGGAGAGGACTGCAATATCTTTAGTGTTTGCTTCAAGGTATTTCAATTTTAATTTCCACTGTTATTAGCCATGTGTTGAAGAATTTCAAATCTTCCGTTTTTATTTTAAAATATTTTTATGGAGGTATTTTATCCTTTTTGGGGTGGACTGTAGGTGCACAAACTTTTTCAGATACCACTTGGTTTTTATTACCCCCTTCCTCTTCCCAGTCATGAGGAAACTGTACCCAAAAAGCCAAATGTACTCTGCAGAGACAGGTGGGAGCATGATTACCTTGGGAACTTCTGCACATCATGTGGTGAATGGCACCTCTTTTTGTCGGCTCACATGGATAGAGCTCATGATATTGCCTTCTTTTCTAACACTTCCCTGATAATAAAGGCATTATTTTCCAATCCTGAGATTATATATACTGTGTAGGATGCTAATGCAAAATACACATATAATAACCCAGAAGGGAGCTTTGGATAGAGAACATGACAAGTGTCATAATAGAGATTGCTCCTTCTGATCTTAGCTAGTCTCCTGTTTATTTGTATTTGGAGCTGTTAAGTGAGGGAAACAATATATCATTTCAAGGTCTCTAGGCTGTTTCTTTTCCAATGCAGTGAGAAGAAGATAAAATATGATCATTATCTAATTCCAAACGCCTTGCTGGAGCTGGCAATACTGTATCTGGACCAGGATAGAAGAGAAGAAGCAATAAAACTTCTGGAAAAAGCAAAGTAAGTGAAAAGCCGGTGTTGGTGTCTGATGGATCAGTTTGGTGTTTTACTGGTTAGCAGGAAGCAGAATAATTTCATTAATATCATGGAAACTCATTTCGTTTTTCCAATGGGAATGTTCATGCCTTAGTTTTGGTTTGGGCCTTTCCAGTGGTAGATGTTACATTTGCTCAGTCTTGGACTTGCAAAAAGAGCCAACAAAATTAAGTATCTCAATAGGAATGTCAAAAGCTTCCCTAAGAAATAATCCATGTGTAACAAAATGTAATAATCTTTGTAGTCTACTTGCTTATTCATATAAAAGATGTATTAAATTAAATCAAAGCTCTGTGTTATGGCTAAAATAGCATTAGCTGAATTGATGGCCAGCAGTGCCTGTTTCTTTCCTTGAAATACATTTAAGGTAATTCTTCAAGTTACATTTGGTATCTTTGTGTTGTTTCATCTGCAATAAGGCAACTAAAACACTTGTTTTTACTGTTTAATTGTGATTGATTTTTCTAGCTTTATAGGAAGTAGGACTTCATCATGTGTGTTCTTTATTATAAAATTAACAAAATATGGGGGTTGCCGCTGTTTGAACCTTTATTTCTCTGCTGGGCCAAAATTTTGGCAGTGACGGGGAGGGAGGAAATCCAACCCAAACAACTCTCTCCCTCTTCAAGCCTCCAGCAGCAGCAGGGTAGTTCACCTCTGCCTGGATCCTGAATGAGTCCAGATGTGCAGTCACTGCCACAGGTGTGAGCAGCTACAAAACTGATGCCTGCCCCTGGGTCCGAGAGGTCAGATAGAGTTTTTATGTTGCTTTTTGTCCAAGTCAGGCAACTCTGCAAGTCAGAGTAGCAAATCAAACCAAAGATTGTGCCAAAAGCCTGTCAACACAAAAATTTAAAATATTGCAATCCTTAATGTCCTGTGCTTCTGGGCCTGGTTCTCTGTAGGCTCGTGGAAGATATTAGGGGCAACAAAAATTGCATTAGCAAAGTGCAGTGGAAAGTGTTTCAATTGGCTTCATGTTCCTCAAAACACGCCCCTCCTGTCCTCATTTCCTTTGTTCAAATCTCTCTTAACAAGAGATCTAGAAATTAATGATTTGGAGGATTCCAGCTGGAACTTCTGTCATTGCTGCTTGGTCGCTGCACCTTTTTCTGGCAGCTCTGAGTGTCACAGGTCTCCTCAGGAGAAGATGTTTGGCTTAACAGACAGCAGCTCTGAAAAATGTGCTGTGCCCAGTGTATGAAAGCTGCTACTCAGATTTGCTGTGCTTGAAAACTGTAATGACCTGCAGAAAAAAACCAAACCAAACCAACAACAAAAAAACAACACGCAAACAAAACCACCCTCGTTACAAACCCCCTTGTTTCAGTCAGCCATAAATAACCATGCAGCTCTTACATTTCCACCTGTGGCATTAAAATGCTCTGGGTTGATGAGCTTTCAGCTACAAACACTGAATGTCTGAGCAGCCACGAGAGGGAGAGCAGAGGGTTGGTGGGGTTGGGGCTGCAGGACTCAGTTTGCAGTTGGCAGGAGAGCGCTTGGCTGGTGCACGACGCTTGATTTGCCTGACCTAAATCCATGTCCTGCTGCTGGCTTGGATCCTCAGCTCTGGGAGAAAGAGTGGGACGAGATGATAAACAGTTTTGGCTTGGTCATGCATGGAGATATTTCTATTTGTATGACTGTAAACTACAAACAAGAATATCAGTGTACTCATGAGAAATACGGGCTTGGCATGACAAAATCGGTTTCATTTAAAGGAAAAACTCCAAGGGATTTCAGATCAGCACACAGCAGAACCTGGCCACCTCCTTTTCTCAGTCAGCCCCTTGGGTGTTGTATACATAAAATTATAAGCTGGTGTAGGATGGGCATGGAATTCCTTGTTTTCATCAAGAGACTGGCACTGCCACAAACAGATACCACGCTGCCATGCTTGGTTTGAATTGTGAATTTAGAACTGAAATGCTGTTAAGATACACAGAGTTTAATACTTAATGTTATGTTTCTGTAAAGATGACAAATATCTTCTACTAGAAAATTAGCATGGTCTAATCCTCTTTTGTATCTGGATTCTGTATCCATCCTGTAGGAGCTGACATGTTAATTCCTACTAAGTAGGATCTGCAATTTCTATGCGGTCCTGGGGCAAAATTTCTTTTTTTAATATAAGCTTTTCCATGAAAATACAGGTTCTTCCAGTAACTCTTTAGAGCATGACAGAACAACTGGAAACGATAGGCAGATGACAGTGCAGAGCTAGGCACTAGATGTGTGTGGTGGAAACCCTGCCAGTCTTTCCCTGGGATGGTGAATTGCTTCTCAAAAGCCGATATGGAATCTGGTGTGTGCCCTCTTTCTCTTTCCAAGCTCTGGAGCAGCAAATTGTCTGCCTTCATATCCTACACACAGCATTCACATTGTTGGCAACCATAGGATGGAGATGGGGTGTTTCCCTCCCCTGGATCAGGACAGCTTCCCTTCTCTCTCTCTTTTTTTTCCCCCCTCCTCTTTACTTTCTTGAAATGAGTCTGCCTTATTAAAATGATTTTTTTAAATGCTGAAAATATTTGTATTCAAATCTGTCAGTTACACTTTGAGAGGGGGAAAAAATTTCCTCCTTTCTAAATGCAAACTTAGTGGATGTTACAGATAATTAATATGGACTCAATATTTTGATTGAGTGGACCAGATTCAATTTCTTACTAAGCTATATTTTTCTGGTAATTGCGAGACAGTGGAACTGGAAATAAAGAACAAAGAGCTGCATTGTTTGGCCAGGAACACATGCCTTGTATTTTAGAGTAGGCAACAAAGGAGCTTGTGAAGAAAAGATTTTTTTGCTGTCTACTGTTGTTTTGCTTAAAGCAGTAATACAAAGATAACTTAGAAATGTTTTAAAAATATATATTCATCGGAGTGGATCTTCTTTTGTTTCAGACAAAACTACAAGAATTACTCCATGGAAACAAGGACACATTTCAGAATTCAAGCTGCCCTGCACCAAGCCAAATCCGCCCCAGAAAATGGAATGCACTGTGGAGCCTCGGCAGTGTCGTAACTTTTTCTTCTTTGATGTTCTGTTTGTTGCAAACTTTGGTGCAGAAAATTACTGACACTTTAGAATTATTTTTCCTTCTCTTTCAAGTCAGTGAAAAACCAAATAACTTAAAATTTCAAAGGTGATGCATAAAACATTAATCTAGTGTAATAACATGGCAAAAAATCTCTCAAACCAACCATAACCCTGAAAAATATTGTTTTTCCAACAGTGACTTTTTGAATACTTACATCTGTGTAATTCATTTTTCAATCATGTGCCTTTTTCTTGCGTTCGCAACATTATGTTGTAGCTTGCTTAGTGAAAGGGGAACATTTGAAAAAAACCAAACAGCAAAACTTTAAGATTTCGAGATTTAATCTCAGTTAGCTCTAAAGGTTTGTTTGGATCCATGCTGCTAGCAGCTCAGAAGGAAGCATTGCTTTTTCCCAGTACCTGCTTAGGTGTGAGAAAATCTCACAGCAGGGAGGAGATCTGGATCCTGGGCATTTCTAGTTGTGCACAGGAAGCTTCTCTTTCACCAGCTTCTACCGGTCACATTTTTGCTTCTGTAAGAAACCTGCTGGTGAAAATAATGGTCTCTCTTATGCAAGTACCTTGACTTTTTCTTTAGTTTGGTTTTCCTGTCAAGTCTGCTGCTTGTAGCAGCTGAATTAATTTACTGAGGATTGCAGGGGGAAAGGTGGTGACAGCATAAAACTGCATCACTTCTTTGACAATGGGAGGTTCTTAGGAAATGCCTTTTGTCAGAATGAACATGATCTGAAGCTTATGTCAAATTGGAAGCACAAGCCTTTGATGGTCATTTAGGAAAAGGTAACACTGCATTCTGTGGCTGGAGCGATACAGGAGTTACTGTGACCGTCCAGCCCTTCCTACAGTGACTGCTCTCAGGATTCCCGAGCTGAGACATCCCCATTGCACAAGGCTGATGTTCCCTGTGGGAGGAGGCTGGGGCTGGAGCAGGCTCCCTGAGCACAAAGGACAACACTTTATCTTTCTGCTCTTTACTGATCTTTCGGGAGATTTTCTGTTTAAGGGGCTTTGAGAATAGAGCAATGAGCTGGGTCTTCTTTCCAATGCTGCCATGGAATGCCTGCTTTGCTGGAAGACTGCTGAAGTCAGTCGTATCACAGCTTTGCCTCGTGTTTGCTGTTCTCCAGGCTAGCTCCATGTCTGAATGCCTCTGGGGTTTTGGGGCACACTTCTACCTCCCTTTTGAAAGAGCTTCTTCCCCATTACCCATTCTGATGGGTGGAGATGGGAGGTCTTCTGACAGCCCTTTTTCTCCAATGGAGATGTTTGTCAGGAAGATTCATATCTATGTTCCTCACAGTGAATATCCTTTCTAAAGTGATTGTTCCCAGCAGAAGAGAAAATTGACAGTTTATAGCTCTGCTTTTGCCTCCTTAAAGGAAATAAAATTGTTTTATAACTGTAGATTAATATGCAAGGAGACAGAACCACCAGTTCCTCAACAAGGAGAACTTGCATTGTCTTAAAAATAGATACCCTTTATAAAAGTCTTTGCAAGTTAAAAATCACAGATGAAGAATGCATTTTTTAAAAGTGACTTTCTCAGATAAATTCAGTTCTGATAAATTTCTCGATTCAGATAAAGTTCAGTATAAACAGTTATGCTATTTACATGCTGCACATCAAAACTTCAGTGTAAAAATTCAGTCATTCTTTGTATAGAATAAAAAAAGTTTCTTGTTCTACTTCATGCATATAACGCCTCTTCTTCCAGTTGTGTCCTTTTCAAATATTTTGGCAGCTTTAGCATCTTTTAAGCAAGCAATGCCATGTGAAAATTAGCATAAATTGTACTTTGCAGAAAGTGAACAATCCTTCTGAGTGTAGATTCATTTCTCATCTTTGAAATTTCACCCACAACTCAGTTTTGCCTGGTCTTACATACATCACACAAAGGATGTACTGTGTGATATTCAGCCAGCTTCCCTGATGCTTTGCAGCAATGAAAATCCCAAGATTTTCCTAAGGTTTTCATAACCTTCCTAAGATTTTCATTGTCATCTTTACTCAAATGCCAGAAGCAGTCACACTGTGGACCTGATCCCCAGCTTCCGCTGAGTGCTTTGTAGTTCACTGTGATATTTCACTCTGGCTCCTTGGCTCCCAAGCTATAGCAAATAATCACCTTCCTTACGCAATGAGGATTTATGGACTCTAATAGCATGGATTCACTTGAGGAGAAGATGAATGTAAGGTCTGCTGCACTGTCACTGTGTAAGGTTTTTTATGTGCTACATTTGCAATTGCCTAACATGACTCTGCTCATCAGTTCCTTCATTTTGGTGCTCCTCTGTGGCAGGGATCCAAACCCTGCGGGGTCAGTCTGGGCTGGAAGGTTGATGCTGGGCTGGTTTTTCCATTGCTCCTCCAGAAGCTGCTGCACGGTGCCTGGAGCAGCTCTGCAGGACAGTAAATTGCTTCATCAGTCTGGAGTCCCAAATGCAATGAATCAGGGGAAGCACAAATGTGTGAGTTCTCACCTCAGGGTACTCACTTAGCAGAAAATAGCAGATGTTGTCATTGAATTGCACATCAGAGACTGAAGCATGGCCCAAGATTCAGGAAATGGAAGTATGACTGCAGATGGATATAGTCCACACCTCAACTGCAAAAGGAGCAGTTCCTTCAGCGTTTGAACAGTGAACTGTCTGAGCAATGCTTGAGAAACCTACTCTGTACAACAGCTTTAGCCAACAACTGCTGCAGTCAGCTCTTCCCCATCCTCAGCAAAGCCAGAGATGTTACCCAAAGACAAAAACTGGTAACTCAGCAGAAAAGTTTTCTGCACTTGGTTGGACCTTTATCATCAAACCTACAAACTTTATTTCTTTTTCTATGTATTTTTTTAAACTAGTGTGCGTTTTCCTGCCGGTAACTGAGGAGGGGTAGAAATTCCTTCTCAGTTTCCTGGATGTCTGCAGCAGCAGCTGTGGTGCCCCATGGGATAATGCTGCCACCTGAAAGTGGTGCTGGCAGGAAGGGCAAGGTGGTAAAAGGGGCATCCCTTTAATCATGAGCTCTGTTAGGTGGAATCCCTGTGTGCAGCTGAGGGAGGAGAGGGGTTGAAGAGCCAGCAGCTCCTGCTGAGGTCTGATCAGGTGCAACTGCATCAGCTCCCAGCTCCTGTAAGTAACACGAGATGAGACACAAACTGTTGGGTGAAGGATGTCGGGCTGGAGCTGAACCTGGGCACAGCTTTTCTAGATGGTCCAAAGACAACTTGATGTCACAAACATGATACAGAACTACTGTGATCTGGAAACACACACTTAGGATTGCTCAACTCCACCTGTGCCATAGGAGCCTGCTTTGCTTACTGGCATGCAGTTCAATTGCCATCCACAGCTCACACGTGCCATCAAGGGATGGATGGTTTAAGGACCGTCCCCTTCTGACTGTGCCTGGCCTCAGGCTGTTTACACCTCAAAACTTGGCTTAGGAAACAGCATTTTATGAAATACAGCAGCGTAGAACAGGATCATATCAAACATTTCCTCCCATTTCACACTGGTTTTGGCATTAAATTCTGTATTGAGTGCTTTAGTATTTTTAGTTATCTGTGGCCTGGGTCCAAGACTAAAAGCTCACTAAAAGCTCACGGGCTGACAGCTTTTGTGCCTCCAGCCCATCAGAGGCATCAAGTAATGCTTCTCCATGTGAGAAAAGGCTTTCCTACAGGTCAGTCCCAGACTGCAAAAAGCACTCCCAGGAGTTTAAATACAACACTAAGCCTCCACCTGCAAGATGCATTTCCTTCCCTTCTCAAGCATAAAAACACAGCAGCAAAGCAAATGTACATGAAATGACCAAAAGAACGCATTCAACGCCATTCCCCCTCTGGGAGGAAGAGGAGAAGATAAAGAGGTGAGTCATGTTGTTTACTGCTCTACAGGAAAATGGGTAATGGTTGGCAACATCGCTGATGAATGAGACTGGGCAACCTGAACAGACTAGAAATGAACTTGCTTCTTTTTTCATTATGTTCTGCAAATACGTTCTGGTGGCAGATTATGTGCAAGGCGTGTACCAGCAAGTGTCGTAATTGAATGATTTGTCATCATAGAATATTTTTTAAAGATGCTATCTAGGTTTGCATCAGGTGTTTTGAAAAAAAAAAATCCAAGTACTTTCTTTTAAGGACATGCCCAGTCAATCCCTGTCTCCAAGATTTATGAATAGCAACAGAGCTAATAAATACCTGCATTGCACTGTGGTAAAGTTCTGCACAGTATTTGCTCAAATTCAAGCATGACTGTAGGACTGGGCTGTCCTCCATTATCTTCTGTGGGTTTTTTTAAGCCTCAGGACCTACTTATTTTTATTGCTGGCTAAGCATAGGCAAGATGTTTATTTAGAATTATGAATTGCAGGGAAATCTACTTGCTTTCTCTCTCCTTGGCTATTTTACAGAAAGAATACAAAATACAGCAGTCATAACCCCCTGCACGCTCTTTTTATGGGCTGATTCAATTTTAAAAAAGGCAAAGAAAATTTTATCTTGTGCTAGTGAAGTACAGGAATGGCAGTTTCAGGCCTGTGGCCTAAATGTAATGTGGTGATGTGGTGGAAAGAGAAGTTAGGCAAAAGCTGCAAAACTCTGGACAGTTTTCCTCTTTCCATCCCTTTTGTCCTGCAGTACACAGGGCGTGAAAGTAAGATCATCCTTGGTGCTGGAGCTGTGTGGGATGTTTGTCTGCATTGCTGGAGCCCTGGGGCCAGGCTTGGTGTCAGTTTTGTCACAGGGGCAGTCCCAAGAGGAGCTGGTGCTTTGTGAATGTGGGGCTTTCCCTGATGTTCTGGGAAAGGTGCTGGTGTGAGATGCCTGCAGCTGCCTCTGCTCTGCAGATATGGAACTGTATCTCGGTGGAGTTCAGTAAATCATTCTGGGAAGTGAAGCAAGGCTGTTAACTCCAAAGGATCCTAGAATTTACACGGCTCATGTTCAATGTCATCTTCATCTGGGTTCAGTACCCAGCACTGCTCCCACCACCACTAAGGTTGTGCAGCTGTAGAGGTTTTTAGATGCCAACATCAGGGCCAGTTACAGTTTTGATATTTCATTCATAACATCAGGTTGGAAGGGACCTCAAGGATCATCTGATCCAACCTTTCTTGCCAAAAGCAAAGGCTAGGCAAGGTGGCACTGCACCCTGCCCAGCTGAATCTTAGATGTGTCCAGTGTTGAGAGCTCTAACATTGCCTGGGGAGAATATTTCAGTGACTGATGCAATTGTGAAAATTTTAGTTTGCCTTTCATTCTTATGGCTTGTGTCAAACCCAAGTCAGGTTTCCATTCTGTCATGCTGGCTGAGCTCACCACTGATGCAAAAAAATGTTGGTATTTCTAAGGAACAGCAGGAATTCCATGCATAGTGCCTTTGCTGCAGCTCTGTTGTTGTCTGATCTGTCTCACACACACACATAAAGAAAAGCATATATAAATACACATAAAACATCTACGTATGTATGTATACTCACACACAGTGGTAACAGGTTCTGGAGCCAAAGCTTTTTGAAAAGTTATCAGAACTGCTTGAATTATATATTAAATTCAGAACTTTAAAAAGGCAAGATACTTTAAAAAGAAAAGAAAGCTTTGGTGATGGCTGAGGAAAGGCCTTTACTAATGGTTTGCAGAAGGATCACACTGCAGGACTGTGCAGTTTGCATCCTTCTAGAAGAAATCCCAAGGCAAACAGGCAATGTAGCAAGAGCCCTTTAGTGAGATAACCTCACAAAAACGCAGTTTTATGCTCCAGATTTGAAGGGCATCAGTTTTCACTCTGGACTAGCAGAGCTCTGTCTCAGTGGGACAGTGCCTGGGACGGCTCTGTCCTGCTCAGAAAACAGTTTTGGAGTGATTCATCCTTTCTCCCCTTGAATTCTCGCCTTGTCTGCCTCCCTCAATCTGCTTCCCCAGCGTGAATCCTGGATTACACAGGCAGCTCCTGCTAACGTGGCAGAAGCGTGGGCAAAAGATGCTGAAAAGGTGAAGTTTGTCTCTCATGGTGCAGTGAGAACCCTGGCAGAAGTGCAGCGAGGGAGCAAAGCGAGGCTGGGAAAGTGCTCGGTGTGGGCAGCCAGGGCACACGTGGTGTGTGTGGCGACTCCAGTGTTTACTGCTGTGTGCAGAGCTCTTGAAATGCCTTCTTGGAAAGAAAGGCAAATGTTTTGGAGGGGTTGGTGCTGCAAAGAGCAGGTTTATGAAGCTTCTGCTGCTTGTTTTGCAGCTGAGAGGACAGAGGAGGGCTGGGGGCTCTCTGTGCACGCTCCGTGTGGCTGGGCCCCTCTTGCTGAGTAAGCAAATACCTCGCTGCTGTGGGAACAGACAGGGCTTTGCACAAAGGATTTCTTCGTTATAAACTCCTCTCTGCAGCTTTTACTTAGCAAAGTGTCAGAGCAGAGTGGATGTTGTAATGAATCAGTTGCTAGCCTGAAAATACAGTTATTTCTTTTGCTTAAATCAAAAAGATGCTTTAGCAGAGTACATTTCGAGTGTTCTCTTTATCACAAAGCATTAACTTTGCATTTCATACCATGAATTCCAAAGCCCCGAACTCTTATCCCAGAGCAGGTTTAAATGCAAGATAATCTGCAAAGGATGGTTAGCATAAATTATATTCTTCAAAGTTAAATGCTATATAAAAGGAAAAGTTAATCCTTGAAGCTAATTTTTATTCTGGGTATTAAGTCAAGAAGGGTTCCTCTGAACAGATTTTATTCATGTGTTTTATAGGTTATCAACTAGAATGTATGTTTTTAATAAAAATGTGGTATCTGTAACAAACTGTGTTTGTAATCAGCCAGCATCCACATTTTTTCTGAGTCCTTTTAATCCAGGATTTAACTGCTCAGAGACCCTGTACGTTCAGTTTCAGCCATCTTGTTATTTATTGCACCGGCAGTCTGACTCAAAAGAATTTTCATCTTTACCAAGATTGCACAAGGACAGGAAATGTCGACGTCCTGAAACTGTGGCAACTGAAGTAAGTTCAGGTATTTCATAATCCCTCAGCCCTCAAGGGTACAGAAATGTACCTTTCTGCCACTGGAAAGGGAGACTGTCAGCCTTCCAAACACAGAATTGCTTTCAGCCCTGGGAAGCTGCAAGACCATAGGAGCTTTTAAACCCTTATGTGGCTCATGCTCCTTGGAAAGAAATGCTCTGGGCTGGGTTTGTTTGTTTATGTATGATTTTTTCCCCAGATTTACATAATGAACTGGCAACAAGTAATAAGGGTTACCGTCCTTAGATGTAAAATGATTAAAGTGGTAATTCCTGCAGCATGCAAGAATTTTTAAGCATGAAGGTCTGTACAGAGCTGAGTATTCCTTACTTGTCACTACATCTCTGGTTTCAGGTTTGTGGGAGGTTTGTCTCCTCCCTCTCATGCAGGAGACAAAATCCATTTCCTACTCTAATGTGCAAGTGAAACCCAAGCACACCTTTGCTGTGCCTCCTGCGTGCAGGCCCTGCCCTCCCTCCCTGCACTTTCTGTTGCAGCTCTGGCTGTGGAGGGGACAGCAGTGATGTGGTGGCACTGACCTGGGCCCCGTGGGTTTCACACTCAGTGCTCCCTTGTGCTGCTGAAGTGGAGCCTGGTGATCCCTCAGCCCTGCTGGGTCTGTGCCAGGGCTGCTGTGCCACTTCCAGCTCCAAATTACAAATGCCACCGCTGCACTCAGTGTTTTCACCACACTGCACAGGCCCCATGAAAATGCTTCAAAGCGACAGCTCTTGAGGGCTGTCGAGCACCTCCCAGCTCAGGTACTTGCACAGTGGCTCTAAGAGGCTTGTTTGTTTGTTTGTTTGTTTGTTTGTTTGTTTTTTCCCTTCAAATTGCTTTGCAGACATTTTTCTATGGGCCTGCCCACCCTGGCATGAGAAGGGCTTTGGGTGAACAGGTCCAGGTGAGTCAGAGCCAACTCTTTCCCCTCACTCAGCTGCAGGAGACTCCAGCTGGGAACAGCTGTGCTCTGCTGGACTGTCTTAATGCGTTTGAAGTGCAAGTAATTTGTTAGACACTTCTAAGACAGGAGGTAAATATATCTTCATCTTATAGATCATAGAAATAAGGCATAGATCTGGTTCCACAGTTAGCTAAAATTCAGGTTATACATTACTTTGCATTTAATTTAGATCAATTCTTCTTTGAATTAGAAATCACCCAGAACAGTATTGTACCTAAAAACTTGAAAAATAATTTGATTTATTTGTTATATTTACACATTTGTTTTTAAGTTAAAATTTCAACCTTTTTTGGAATGTTCTTTTGTCATCAGCTCCATTTTTAGCCCTTCACACCTTTTTGCTATTTAGCAAGTGTTTTAATAAAAGTAATTTCTTCCCTTAGCCCAGTCAGTATCAGCGTTAAAAGTTCAGCTGCTCAGGTGTCAGCTGCCTAGGAAAGCATTCATCTCAGTAACCCATCACTTCCTACTTCTTTTAAATCTTTCTTAATCAAGTCTTGTAATAAATAAAGACTAATACCACCATGACAACACTGTTTTTTTCAAATTGTTCATTTGCCAGTTTTAACAAGATAAAGAAATGAATACTTAATGTGGACATTGTTTTACCAAAAAAAAAAAAAAAAAAGGAAAAAAAAAAAAGAATCCAACCCCTGAAACAAACAGACAAAAAGGAAGACACAAAGGAACACACATGGAATGATGAAAAAGGAACAATGATATTGCACAACTTCAGGTCTCTCTTCCCAGATTGTGATCCATGTAATTAGGTATGTATATGAATTCAGCAAAACGTTGTGTCCAGATAAATGTCTGGCCATTTGAGTGAATCTAGAACTGCAGAGTGTTTTCAGTTCCTTTTGACTGCTCCTTGGAGTTCTTCTCTAAGGGAGCAGGGTGCTGTCAGCTGCAGGAATAACAAACACACGTTGACTCTCTATTGTGCTGACCAGTTATCCATAACCCACAGAATTACAATTCTCCTCTACTGTAAATGCACTAAGTCCTCAAAGGACCTGGGTCTTCAAACACAACTTGTTGTATCAAGAACTCAAACTATAGCTGAAACACAATCAAAGAATATCCCCCAGTTTGCTGTGGTTAACTTGAGATTGTGTTCCATTTCATGAGACCAGGGCTTCTCACTGTGTCAGGGTGGCACTGAATGCACAGAAGTCACAGTAGGTACATTAAGGGAGTGGGGGAGAAGAAAAAAGGAAAAAATCATGCTAAGTGGAAAAAGGTCTTTACAGCTACAGTCTTTGCTGGAGCCTCTCTTAACAAGCACATACTGTTTGCTACAGAAATCAGGGAATTGTGTCATTCTGGCTATAGCAAGACTGTTTGCCCCTCCACTGCTACACTGACACTCTGTGTTTATATAAACTTTGCATTTATGTGCAGAACAAAGTCTATTTTTCTCCTCTCTGCATTCATTCCTGTTTGGTGGACTGATGTGTCAGCCAGCAGGGCTCAACAGATACATTTAATACAGGAGACTGAGATACAGTATGTTTATTCTTAACTTCTGATAACCTAAGAACTACAAGAACGAGAGATGCAGTATCCATTTACTATGATCCAAGACAACCATTTTTAGGGAGAAAAAAGTAGAATAAGTGATCAGTGCTAACACTACATTAGTTCCAATTTTTTTTTTTTCAGTTATGGCAGCTTAACTATTTATTGTTCATCCGGCCCACTTTTAATCTGATCAAGTTAAAGGTCACATATTAAAGTTTAAGGACTGTTATTTCATCAAAGCCAAAGGAAGTTATAAAAAAACCCCATGAAACCACAGTTTCACTGTAGGACTTGTGTCATATCTTCATAATCTGCATCACTTGTAGAAAAGGGATAATGCATCTCAGTTTGCTTACAAGCTAGGAGATCACTTTGAAGTCTGCATATTCCTAACTGCAAACAAAATATAGCACTTTTAACAGGTTATAAATAAACTGGTTTTCAAGCATAGAGCCAGCCCAACAATAACAATACACTATTAAAAAGACCTAAGGCAATGAATTCCATCTCCAATGGAAAAAAAAAAAAAAAGAAAAAAGAAAAAGAACTGTGCAAACAAGCTTAAAACTATTTCTTTGTGCCAGTGTTATAAAATGTAGATTTCAATAAAGCCTTGACCCAAATGCCAGGACTTGTGAAAAGAATCAGAACAAAACTGGTTACTTTATTTAGGAAAAAAATACTCTTATCTTGCTGCTAATAAAATTGGATACACGCAGTTTAAACATTTACAGTTGCTGTAACACTTTACACAATTCCTATATATGGGTGTAAGAACAAACATTAAAAGACAATGGTGGGTCAAGGCTTTACATTAAAAATAACAACCTACTTTTCTATAGTCTCTAAAATACTATGTTTTCCAATATTTGCAGCCATTCAGGAATAATTTTTTATTTATTTATTAGGAAATGTATACTTTGTGCATGATCTTAATTCCTAATTCCTGGCTCTTTGGGCTGAATGACAAAAGGATCAAACCCATTGAAGTGGATGGTCTCCTTGAAGGTTCAGTAGAGAAACCCTGGCTCAGTTAGTCTCATATGATGAAAGCAGTGCTGCATCCACTGGCTCCATGCAGGATGGACAGGTAAAGGATCTCATCAACCAGTCATCTATACAGTCCAGGTGGTAAATGTGCATGCACGGCAGAAATCGGATAGGGTCCCCATAAACAAAGTCCATCATACAAATGACACATCTGGGGGGGAAAAATAAAATATTTAAGCAGTTGTTACCAACCTGGAAATTAAAAACAGTGTAATATCTACTCCCGGATGCTTTTAGTATTTGTAGGTACTGTGAGGAGTACCCTTGTGTAAGATAAAGGAAAGAGCCTCAGATGCACGGAGCGGTTTGGGTTAAAGGGACCTTGGAGCCCTCGGCAGGGATGCTGCTCACCACCTCAGCCTTCTGCAGGGCTTTATTTTTTAAAAAAAAGCTACATTCAATTACAGTCCCTGAAAATAAGGCAAACCCAGGATGACAAGGTCAGGTTTCCCAGAGCAGCATCCCAAAGCAAAGCGACAGCCACACCCCATCCATCCAGTGCCCGGCACTTACTCTCGGATCTTCTTCTCGGAGCCGTCTCTGCCGGGGTCGTAGACTCCTTTGGGAAGGTGCTGGATGAGGCCGATGCGCTGCGCGATCCGGATCTGCTCCTCCTCCGTCAGCTGCGTGGCCAGGCGAGTCTGGCTCGGCGTGGGGTGATACACAGGGACAGGCACCTGCTCCTGAAAGCAAAACATTTCTGTTAAAAACCACCTCAGAGGCTTTCCTGGCCTTCCGCCGCGCAGTACAATTCACAGTCCTACAAATATTTGTATGAACTCCCACTCCTACTTGGCAGTTTTGGGGCTATAATTACAATGAGAACCTGAGAGAGAATTGAGGGCAGTATTTGAGCAAGGAGCTGTTCATGGTTGTTCTCTGCAAAAGCTTTTGATCTCCAGGAATTGTTCACACAGGAGACACATGGACAAAAGACTCCACAAGCCAGCAGGCAAATAAACCTTCCAGGCACCTGCTGAAGTGCTAAGCTACAGAATGGAGCAGTGTAAGGGCTCAGGGAGATCCCCCAGTATCTGCAACTGAAAGTATATCCCATGATTTTTATCTTCTTTTTACATTTAGGAAGAATTCTTTGGAAAGATGAGGACACTGCTTACTCTAAAAATTTTTAGAGAGGAAGGTTTTTTACTTATTCTGCAATAGTTAAAATTTATGTCAACTCTTTTGGGCCGCACAAGCTTAAATCTAGAACTGCATATTTCATTTTCATTTGTTAAAATAATGTTACCTGGAAAGCACAAACAACAGCTTAAGTAAATAACCCAAGTTTTATGTTTCTTCTCACACACTAATATAACTTTACAAGTTCTCTCAAGCTGGATTCAACTATGGATATGTTTAAAGTATATATTAAAAAAAAAAAAAAGCTATAAAGCAATTCTTCCTCAACCACATTCTGAGAAGCTTCTTTTGAATATTGATGAACTTTAGACCAGATATTTTCACTAACATTTATATTAACATGGTATTTAATTTATTTGCTTTTAAAGCATTTCTTGGTACATAAATACCAATTTTGAACAGGATGCACTATTAGGACAGTATTGGCCTGTAGTCATAAATCTGTTATTAACAGGGAGGCAATTTCTTGCAAGAGACCCATTTTAATAGTTCTTCTTAAACAGCAGAAAAAATTCAACTTATAGATGTGTCTGAAAATAAACCTGCTGCATCAGACACACAATGCACCGAATCATCTGTTTGGCAAATGCCAAATTTGCAGTTTCAGAGGACACTGGTGCAAGCTGAGCCCAGGGCAGGTGTGTGCGGCTGAGGCAGCACAGGTCACCTCCCACATGTAACACTGCATTTGTCAAACCCAATAAAGCCCTTCTCCTTTCACTGCCAGGAATCACAGCAAGTGGACAGCCAGCCAGGACTCCTGGAAGGCCAGAAGAAAGCTGTCCCAGGGGTGAGCAGCCTCTCGCTGGTGCCACGCAGCAGCAGAAGGCCTTGCTCGGGAGAAATGCTAATTACAGATAGAAGGCTGCCTGGCAACTCTTCACTGAACACAGTGCCTACCACTGGCTATTCAGCTGTGGGGTAAAATTCACAGTCATCTCTTAATATAGCTACCCTAGGATTTTCCCCTCTGATTTCCTGGCAGAACTCAGAGGAATTATAAGAAGGTTCAAAAGACAGAACGCCAGGGGTTCTCCAAGTGATTAATTTCCTGACTACTCTGAACCATATTTCACAGAATCACACAATTCTTTTGGATCAGCAGCCTTTTAGCGTTTTAAATTATCTAAAGTATTCTCTAATCATCATTTGGACAGAGAAAAGCACCAGCTGAACCTAGGGCTGGCCTGTCAGATATAACAGTATTCCGAAAGTAACTGCAGCCTTTGGTGCCAGCAAAATAAAGCCCTTTCCCCTGACAAATGCTGCACAGCCTCTCCACTGAACACTTCAGCTCAAGGCGGAGCCTGGTCCTGGTTTTATGTTTCAAGAACTGAGCACCACAAACTACCAGTAACTTTTTTTTTCCCCCCAGGGCTTTGCTGTACTTCTTTGAACAGGTTATTAAAGCACTAGCAGGACATTACTGCTACCTCCTTCACTTGTTACACAGATGTAGAGAACACCCAGCATTGGAGAGGGATGTACCCTCCTTCACACGTAGGAAAAAAGGAGGAGCAGTACAATGAACCACAGGCACAGCCCAGGCTGGTGCCAACGTGGGCAGGAGGAGGGGAGGGAACTGTACTTAACACAGCTCCCCTGGCCTGAGCCATGGCTGCAAGTGATAATGCAGAAATTCAAGGAAAGGCAAAAACAGGACAAAAGATCCAAGAAATCCTCAAAATGTCTGAAAATAGCAACGAAAACTGACAGTGAGTATCTGTAGCAGAAGAACAACAAACTGATGATCTCAGTGAAAATGATACAACGAAAGGAAACTACAGTTAAGTAAGAATCTGTTGTGAGTTAGAACGGTCACATCTGGACAAGGCTGAAGTGAGCAACAATCACACATTGCCCAATCAACAACTGCTTCGGCTAAGTTCTGGACAGGAAATCACAACTTTTAAACCTGTGACGGGCCGGACAAGAACAAAACCTCATTCTCTTGTTCTAGTCTTTCTCAGGCACTTGTGAATGACCACTGAGGGACCCTGCAGCTGTGGAAGCCACTTGTGCGTTACCGCAGTGCCGCTCTCCCCTGGGTGTCACCTTCCCCGCAGAGGGGCTGGAGGGACCGCCGGCGCCCTTCGCGTGCCGAACGCACAAACGCCGGCCCGACTGCCAGCGCTGGATGGAAACTCCTCCCTTTGGCATCCTGTCTCAGGTTCCCTCCCAGCACAGCCACCCCCGACGCGTCTGACACAGCCCATTAAGGCAGGAATTTATAGTCGCCAGCTGGGGGCTTCTACAATTTCGCATGCTAGACAAGAACCTCTTGTCAGAGCAGGAACTGGGTGAAAATGGTGGCGTCTTTCACCGCGATGTCCTCACGCTTGTGAACGCCGAGAGCTGGGGTTGGTGTGGCTGTTGTGAAAAATGCGGAACAAATGACTGTAAATAAACCACAGAGACCACTCGGTACCCAGGCACCGCACACGCTGCCTGGTGGCACTTTGATCTCCCCTCCCCACTGCTATTAGAAGTCTGCCCAAAGTGAGCCCTGCACACGAATGTACCAGGGAAATGAAGAACACAGCCGCACACACGTTGCAGTGTCACATTATAGGGTACATCGACACCGACCCTTTCAAACCAGCCCTCTCCCCTCCAACAGGTAAAAAGAAAAGGTGTATTCATAGCTGTATGATTCTAAAACTATTTTGAACTATTTATTGATGAGGATTGGAGAGCCCGGGTTTCTCTGGCTGCAAGGTGACATGCCCAGCTCCCTCAAGGGACCCCGAGCACCAGCCCTGAGTGGAGCCGGGCTCCTGCCCCCGCCGGCAGCCCCTCGGGCACACACCCAGCTGGCCCCGCTGGCAGCCACGTGGCAGCTGCAGCCCTGGATTTCTCCACTACCCAATCTCCGCAGCGATTTGGGGAGTTAAAACATCCAACAATAATTCCAAACTGCCGGTCCCGTGTGGGTTTATCACCCCTTTGCAAATCCTTCACAGTTTATAAAGGCTGCTTTCACTGACCGAGGTCCTGCTCCTCCAGGGTGGGTGCTCCAGGGGAACGACTGGAGACTTCACTCAACTCACATTTGTAGCCAGGGGCCCCTGACGTGTGTGTATATAAAAAAGATTGTATTACCCAAGTAATTATTATTTTACTCCAAAGATGAGCAGGAATTTATTGCTCTGGTGTATCATATTTCTCTTATCAACCATGGAAAATGTTTTTACAGACAAAATTACAAAATACTGAACTTCTAGCCAAAGTCTGTGTTATTTATCATTTGATAAAGATGTAAGGCACTTCCAACTACGATGAAATTTCATGCTAACACTATTACTACGTGCAAAAACCCCCTAAAAAGGCCAAAACAAATAATCAAATCCACATATTACTGTCAGGCCATGAAATAAAAATCACTTTCTGGCACTTAATTTGCCTTAGTCAATTATTTTTTCCCCATAAGAATTTAGTAATGATGAAACACTTCAGATGTCCATAATCCTGGAGATACACAACTTTCTCTTTGTTCACAAAGTCAGTGGTTTCCCTGGCTTTCTGTGCACAGAAATCATTCACTCCCAATGTTTATTCAACCCTTAAAAACAACAGCATTAATTCAGACTCAAGGACTACAGCAGCGTTTGTGTCTCCATCTCACCCCAGCTCCTCCTCCCTTGGGGGGGAAAAAAAATCATAGAGGGCATCTGGAGGTCTGCATCGCTCACTCCTAAGGAAAAGAAACATTTTCACACATGGCCTAAAAGGCCCAGAAACTTTCTACACACAGATTTCAAAGCACACTTTAGATTCTTGACTAGAAAAAGGAGGTTTCGCCAAGCAAGGTTTTTGAAGTTTCCTCATCAGTGCAACTTAGTTACTTGTATGGTGTTGTAAATCTGCTTTTCTCTTGTTTTACAGCCTTTTTGTCTTGTTTTTGCAAGTACGATGAATTTGTAATACTCTGAAAACAGGTCAGTGGTAGATCAGAAACTCTTAATCCCTGGATAAAGATTATTTTAAGATCCCTCTATGCCACATATCAGCAGCATGTCATCAGGGCTTTTGTTTGTTTGTTGTTTTTATAATTGCACCAACATGCCCAAATTATCCTTTCAGGACGGTCAAAGGTGAGATGAATAACTCCTAATATCGAATAGTTCCAGAGGTTAAAGCATCACTGCTGTCCCTGAGATCCTGTCTACAGCAACCTGCTTTCCTCTACTGACTGCTTTGCCCTGTTTTCATCTCTAAATTTTCTTCCTCACCTAATCCAGTGCCCTCTGTGTGTCTCACCCTGGGATATTAATTTGCATTTTATCAGATCAACAGTGTATCTGTTAATTCAGTCCGACAGAGGAGACAAACACCTCCCTAACTATGTTTATCCTACATCTTTTTCACACTTTTTAAAAACCAGTGCTTACGCTCCTTGTGGTTGCTGCCTAATTAATTAATGCAAATATAACAGTTCCATTTGCATTTCCCCAGCTGTTCCCACAGCTCTGTTCTGAAATCCCTTCGACTTGTAAACGTCCTGCCTGGAACAGGATGTCTGAAGGCAGCTGCCCTGGTTCACACACACCAGTCCCACCACACTGCAGCCCCAGTGCAGCACTCATCACCCTTACACACAGCTCAGCCTGGCTGCTCCCCAGCTTTCTCACCTCTTAAGGAGAGCAGGGAGCCCAAATAACTCACCTAAATATGAACAACCTCAGTTTACAAATGTAAAGTCAGGAGGTGAGAAAAATAAAAAAAAAACAACCTGCGCTCTTCGAGGTCTGTTTCAAAAAATTCCTGCTGAATTTGATGAAATTTTCTCTTCTCACCACTCTACTACTCACAAGGAACTTGCTGGGATCATGGTCCAGGGACCTTTTCTGTGAATGTCATTCTGATCAGGGTGAAAAAACTCAAACTCCATCCATATGTGAATACACATTCTGAAATAGTATCCTCCCCCAAGACACATTAATGTAAAACCACGCGCCATTATAATGTGCATTATACAACAACTACAGCTTACTTTAATAATCCCTAGAATATTATGAGCAGCCTGCCAACTATAAAAGCCTTTTTCTGCCATACAGAAGAGAGCAGTTAATTTATAAAGTTGAATAGCAGTTGCTATAAAACATCACGTAATGAAATTGTTACCCGATTTTTAAATACTTCTGCTTCCAAATAGTCACTCAGTACTAATAACTGCAACAGCTGAGCACTTAATACTAACAAGTTCTTCAGAAAGAAGAATCCTCTCCTCTCCCATCTCCCTTTTGGAAGGGACATCTGGGACAGGCAGATCAGATACATGAGCACACACACTTCCCACCATGGTGCTCCTAAGGAAAGATAACTGAGAATTCTGGCATTGCAGGAATAGGGCACGGCAAATACGGTTGGTATTTAATAGAACAACAGACTGAGGAATCAGTTTGCACACAGGAGAGGAACCTGCAGGATCTGTGCTGTGTTCCTCCAGCTGTTGACTCCAGTTAAGAAGAAACACCCATTTTGAGTCATGGATCACACTTCTGAGAGAGGTGTTTTTTGGTGAAAGCCATGGTGGTTCTGCAGAGATGGCACAGCCTCATTCACACCATAACCCAAACTGTAAAACTGTCTTGTGCATTCTTCACAATTATTCCACTGAAATTACTGGGAAATAAATGTATCTGAAGAGTGGGAAAAGAGTAACAACCGTGAAAGGAAGTGACTCCTGCCTGACTGCTGACTCTTAAAATATCACCTGTCCCCTGAGCTCAGCTTTGCTACCAAAAATAGGGCTGGGACAGAGAAAGGAGGCACAAAGTAGATGTATCCTGCCTGCTGCTTTCCTAGACAGTGACAAGGGCTGTGAGAAAAGGACTTTCAAGTTTCGTCTCTGTGCTGTCACACAAACCCAAAAAGGCTATCAACCTACTGCCAAGACAAACAGCTGGCAGGGCCCTTGCAGCCTGGCCAGAACAAACCCAGCCTCACCTGGCAGATGGAAATCACCTGAAGCTCTGCAGTGTCACCTGCTCTGAAATTTGATTAACCATCAAGGCAAACCTAAATACAAAAGACTAGCAAGGAAGAGTTGTAGGGAAAAAGCAGTAATTAAAAAGCAGTAATTACTCCCTGGAAGCACAATCTCCTGACACAGCCAGTTCTGACATTTCCAGGCTGCACAGCAGGTTTCTCTGACTCAAGGGCGTCAGCCTTGAGTTCTGATAGTTCCACTTGCTGATTTCTTGTTCACCAGCTTTGTGTCAGTTTTAGGTGTCCTTGTTCCACTCTCCAGAGATCCAATCAAACATCAGAGTGTGAATTTTTTCAGGAAAGTCAGTAATTTATACACCAACATGTCCCAGACCAGTAAATTGCTCACCAGAGAATTGATTCCACCCCTCCAGACAGCCTCACTGACAGCTCAACTTACAGCATCAGGCCACAACTTCTGAGAGATAACAAAGCCCTCTTGTTACAGCTCCCAGCATGTTTATTTTAATAGGCTTTTTTTATATTGAGAAGGGAAAGATTCATAAACAATTTATAAAAATTCATGCTTTTCTGTCAGGCTGCTGCAGTGAGAAAAGCCAGGAAAGAACAGTTGCACCTAAACATTGAATTAAGGACACTCAGGCAGAAAATGCAGCCTCCTGAGACTGGTACACCCCAGGGACTACAAAGCAAAGCAGCTGAGTAGGGAGAAAATCCAACAGAAGGGGCCAACAATCAATTCTGCAGCAGGTGGTGGAAGAACAGCAGGTGAATGTGGACCTTCCTACCCCATAAGCAACCCCACATTGGTGTCATTGGTACATGTTCTCTCCCACTTAGGCCAAGTGGTTCTTTGCAGAAACCCTCCTTAGGCTTGACAAGAGGAGACAGCTATTACAGTTATTACTGTGCTATGGCTGCATTAAGCGCAGCACTTAGGTTTCAAGTGAGATGGCTGCTGGAAAACTCAGAAGTAGATTTAACAGCAAATAAGAACCTGAACTTTTGGGGGAAGAAAACAGTTCTGAGGTGGAAAAGGCTGAAAACAAATATCTCAGACTGTCTCCTCTGCTGAAAAGTAAAGTAACCTACTGTGTGCCAGCCACTGACTGCTGTGGAACTGCTGGGTAGCAGGAAGCAAAAATTAAAAAGAACACCCCAAACAAAGGAATGGAGTTAACTGTGTTTTTGGAGGCTGCATTCAAGCACAAGACACGAGGGAAGGTATGATGGAAAAGCTGACAGAACAGGAGCAGTCCACATCGGGGAATCGTTCACACTTCCTTTAGACACATCTGCTTTCTGCAAAGGGTAACTATCAGTCAGTGCAACTTGTTTACAGTATAAATCGAAGGGGTAACAGCTAAAAAATGGTAGTATTGATCATGCTGGGGAACTCACAGAGTCTGCAGGCAGCGGTGACTCTCACTGAGCCAGGCCCTGTGTGCAAACAGGCTTTGCTCACACCCCGTCCTGCTCCACGATGTTGGGCACGTGGGACCTGTCCCGGACACTGTCCTGTGCACACCCCAAACCACCCCGAGGCCCTGACTCACCTCTGGGTACAAAAAGCCCACACGTGCTTCTGCCACCTGAGACACGGGCCTGGCCCAAAGCTCCCAAAGCATTGCATCACTCCGACAAGCGCATGCAAGTCCTCAGTAGGAAGGGTTGGGTATGGATCACTGGACAGGCATTCCCATGGAAGAGTACAGGAATATAAGGGACTTCAGGTGGGCGGCGTAAGGCACCAAGAGTGAACAGCAGTGCCCACTGTGCCCTGAACTGCTACTGAACCCACAGACTCAGTGCAGCTGAGTAAGCACACACAGTCCCTGCTTATGGTGCCATTTCAGGGAATTTGGAGATTAGGGCACAGCTGATTCCAGCTGGTCTAAAACAGCACTGCCTCAGGACTGTGGGTCCTGTCACGTCCCTTGCAATGGCTCCAAGGACACTGCTCTGACTGACTCTTCCCCTCATGGAAAGCAAACAAACCATTGCCACTGACAGGGAGATCTCTGCAGCTGCTGGGAAAGTTGGGAACAGGCACGCAAGAGAAAAATGGGAGGAGTGCCCCTGTTGGGACTCAAGCCAATTGTGAAAACCTGACTCCAAACACTTAAAAAATAGCAGAAGTGCTAAAATATGTCTTCTGGCAAGAATTAGGTCAGCTTGATGGCAATTCGAAGAACAAAACAGCCCTTCTGAGGAGTTCAGGAACAAGGTAGCAAAATTATGGAAATCAGCTCGAATTAGCCAAGAAAACAGACTGGGGACAAGGAGCCAAGGAGGGAGTAAACATGAAAATGCACGTAAGCTGAAGGCACGAGCAGTCAGTCCGTCAGGGGAGAGCTGCTGAGGCACAAGTATAGGCTGTACTTGAGTGTGTAAACTGACATGTATATGTGTGTATTTAAGGGTGCCAGTCTGAACTAATGTGAACACCATAACACACAGCATGGAAATATTATGCAGAACTAGGAAAGTATTTTTAAAAAAGAGTGAGTAGGGTATCAAAGGATTGGAGATACCAAGTGACGAATGATCTCATCTCTAGGCTGAACATTACTGTTCAACATTTGACAAGCACCCTCCTTGGGCAAAGAGGACTCTCCAGAACGCAGTTTAACAGCCTTGCCTAAAGCTCCTTTCCACAGACATCCAAAAGCATCCTATCAAGGAGCATAGATCCTCCAACATCAGCTTCCTAAACAGGACTTAAATAGACACACCAGTCCCAGCTAGACTGAGAGCATCACCCTTATGTAAGGTCTCTGTGAGGTGTCAAGTCGGCTTCAGATAAGAGGTAACACAAGTGACAAAAACAGGCACAGCAGCAGCTTCCTCAGATCATCTGCCCCTCATGCATTATCCTAGGCCGTGACACAAACTGCTGGTTTTGTAGCCACCCGGTTGTAAGCGAGCACCAAAAAGAGGCCTGAAAGAGGACACAGTCGTTCCTTTTATAGAGATACAGTCTGTTACCTCACCAAAAATACACAGAAGAGGAAATATAGGAGAAGGCTTCTGCAAACCGTGACAGCGACCTTCCAACCCGGGCCCAGCTGATGAGGCCAAGCTGTGCCAGAGCCTGGGAAAGGTGGGCCAGCAATGGGCTCCCCCAGCAGGGAAAGCCAAGCAGAAACCCGATGGACATTTTTCTGTCAGGACTGGCAGCAAACAGGGACTTTGAAGAGCAGGAGTCTCACACACTGCAAACCTCTGCCACACCTGCCAGAAGAATTTTCCATCAGGTTCACAGCAAACAGGGACTCAGGAGAGCGGGACTCATGCAGCACAAAGCTCTGCCACAGCATAAGGAGAGGAGAGAAAACAGATTGCTCTGCTAAGGATAAATGACTTGGGGGAGAAAAGGGGCAGCAGTCCACACGCTATTGCAGAAGAGCTTCAAAAAGCAGATGGGGCTGGTGATGAGCTGGGTCTGTGTAACCACAGAGCAGGAAAACCCGCAGCAGAGAGACTGCTGGTGTGGGGCGCCTGCTGCGAGACTGTGTCAGTGAGGCAGCCCGTGACAGCAGGGTTTGTTCCAAAAACCAGGAATCCGTGCTATACTTCACTGCATCGTAACTTTGTACTCAATTCGAAATATTTTAATTGCCTTTTTTAAAAAGCCATCCTCAATTACAGATGCTTGCTCACGCAGAAAGCTGCCACACCTTGGCAGTTTGATGGTACGCTCAGCTCCACAGGCCTTTTCATTTTCTTACTGGCATCTGAATTTCTAATGAACAGTGGATACCCCTGGGATCAAGGTGTGTGAGAAGCCCCAGTGCAGCAGGGGACTGTGCACAGGCAGCCAGGAGGCTTCCTGAGGCCAGTTAAAGGATACATCGACATGCTGCATTTTGCAACAGCATAACCACAGCTTTTTTTTTTTGTGTGTGTGTGTGTGTGTGTGTGTGTTTGTTTTTCTTTTAGCATGTTTCTGCATCAGCTTGCTGGAAAGCCACCGGCAGATGAAGCCTCACATACACCTGCCCTGCACTGGGGCACCTCAAACACAGTCTGAGTCTCTGCGCACCACTGTCCCGGTGTCACTGGTGAGGGTGTCCCTACCATTCACCCAGCCAACAGCTCCTCTCTTCCACCAGATCCTGGGAAACTGACTGGGGTTTTCCGTGATTTCAGCCACATCTTGAGGCTGGAACTGGGGTTTGAATCAGTGCCAGCAGCACCCTGAACTGCTGGGCTGTGCACAAGAGGCACAGCTCAGGGCACGCCATAGTGTGGACACTGACACTTCCCCCAGGTGCCCACTCGCTGCCATCTCCCACTTCAGGAAGAACGAGCACACGCAAAAAATGTGATCTGACTATTTGTTTAGTGTCATTTTGATAACAACATTAATTATTTCATCCCTGAGTTAATAAGCAGCAGCTGTAAACAGCCAGAGGCACCGAGTCAGCCTATCGGCTCATCTCATCCAGTCATTTATTAATCTTAAAAGAACGTCCCAGGCATTAAATGAATATTCCTAAATCTCCTGGTTTGTTGGGGTTTTTTTAAGCAGTTCTCTATTTATAAGCAAGTAATGACTGCATGAATATCATGGCACACTAAAGCTTGATGGAGCTCCACTTCTTGATGCAGTATTAGCAGTGAACACAAGGGCAATGTTTCTATTTTTTCCAGCTAAGTCTTGTCCTCGCAAGCAATGACTCTGCGTTTTCAGCTCGCAGGGCACAAATCCAAGTGTGATCTCATGCAACTGTCAAACCTCTTCTAACAGAAAAAAAGCCTGTGCCAAGAACAGGTAGAGAAATCATAAATAGCTCTCTCAGGAGTTGGTTATACAAGTGAAATATTTCCAGAACACGTTTTTCCTACTATTTAAAAAGTTTTAAATGCACAGAGACAGTTCAAGGGGCGCCTGGTCATCTCTTTAATGTGCCACCAGACAACATGGATTCATTGCACTGCTATGTATGAAGGAGCCAGTTGCTGGTGCAAGCAGGATCAATTGCAAACGTTCAGCCTCACAGATAGATAAGGTACAACCTCCACCACTAACTGTACATGCAAACACCCGGCTAATCAGCCTTTTCCATCTATGGTGTAGTGGGGCTTTTTACACTCATGTTTGGATTTTGCCTGTGCTGGTTTCACACCAAAAATACCCATGTCCCTTTCAGCACAGGTGCTTTTGGGATAGGTGATTTGAAGGGGGAACTGAAGCAGGTCCAAGGTTTTGCAAGAGTGAGAGGGAAGAACAGAGCCCAATCCAGCCTCTGCAGCTCCCATTTCATCTTGTTCAGCTCCAGTGGGATGAAGAAAAACCTCTGTTTTGTCAGACCGTTCCCCTGCTTACACCCACTGTCATAGAAGAGAGGGCTTTGTTTACATGCAACTGCCTTTCTGAAGGAAAACTTACAAGCTTCCACAATGGATTCATCCTACTGTCTGCATGGATCACTAAAATCTACCAATGCCCCCACTACAGCCTCAGTAGCACACTTAGTAAGGATTTCAGATACTACCAGGGACATGGCACTTGAGCACCTACTTAAGTACTTGCCTGAATTATGGCTCAGGCTGCCACAAAATCTCAGAAGAACAGAAAACTGTTTGAGAGGAGGGACATGAAAACAGAGAGGTCATTTTTCCGAATATGGACTGACTGGTTGGAAGACAAAGCCCCATTTCACCCTGACACACCCGCATGAGGGCAGCTGCAAAGCCTGGAGAGTTCCAGCCTCAGCTCATGCATCCGTAACAACCCATCCTTCACGTTGTGTGAGCAACACCAGAAACCCTAAACACTAAACACAGTGATACACAAGAGGCAGTTCTACAGCTGGGGCTGAGAAAGTCTCATGGAAATACAAAATTTGTCCGTGCAAATTTAAAAGCTCTAATTTACCAAGAACATTTACACATACATACACAGATGCAGCTCAGGTCCTGCACTGAGGTTTAACTCCATCACTCTGGGTGAGGTTCATGCTCCTTTTGTTGTCCTCCTGAGTCAGAAATGAGGGCCCAATGTCCATAACATTATGCTACCAAAACTCTCAGGCTTTATGAAAATATAAAGAAACATTCATACTCACTGTATTCTCCTGCATTAATGTTTAGGGTGGAATAACCATGTCCTGCTCCAACCTACACGCTCACTAAAATAAGTTTTGTCAATTTATACTCACACAGACAAACTGCAGTCACAACAAAACACCAGAATGGAGTAACACTGAGCTTTTTGGAAGTAAAAAAAAAATATACACACAGCCCCAGCAAAACAGCTATCAAGAAAACCTTTGAGTTCTTCACGTTTACCTTATGACATTTAGTCTAGACATTTAGTCTTGTTACCCTGGGAGTCACCAGGGTGTAACTACAGAGGTAACTGTATTACCTAGATAAGCCCCAAGAGAAAAAGCAGCTTGTTGCTCAGACTGTAACTTCATTAGCAGAAATATCATGACTCAATGACTATGAAACATTTTAGTTATCTTTCTAGACTTTCTAGCTCACCCTTTGATCCCTGAATGGAGACCTCTCCAAGAGGCAATGGATGCAGCAAAGTAACTTGGGAAGCAGATGGCATTTAGTGCCACTCCTGCAAGTCTACAGGACTAAACTCACTTTGTCTCCTTATGGTGGGCTGCAGTTAAGTGAAGTCAGGGAATGTGCTTCCCTGGGAACACCACAGATTAGCTGAACCAAACAGCCAAGGTAACAAGATGAACCTGAATTCCTGTCTTTAAATGGGTTACCACCTTTCTTATCAATGAATCTCCTGTGCAGTAAGGACATGAGTAGAAATTACTGCAGCAAACAACTTTTTGTTTTCACTTCTTGTTTTGAATCACACAGCAAAAACAGAAATGAACTGACCCTTCTGGGAGGTGGGCAGCTCCGTGTTCTTCCTTGGGGGCAGGAAAGGACTGGGCATGGCCTTCTCTGTGAACTTAAGCAAAAAGGAGCCCAGTGCTCATCAAAATGAAGTCTGCTGAACACCATAAGCAAGCACCCTGCAGCGTAATTTCAGACTAGAAATCAGGTTAAAGAAAACTTCTTTGCTCTGCCGAAGCTTTAGACTAAAATTAGCCTTGAAATAACTTACAGGCCTGGTTCTACTTTTTTTGTATCATTCCATGTAGTGCTGCGCTCCTGGCGAGATCTTCATTCATGTCAGGGAATGGTTTACCCCAGTGAGAGAGGATAACATCCAGCAGCACGTGAAAAGGTGCTTATCCCTTGGAGCTGCATATTCTGCAGATTTGGAGGTGAGTACTTCCTCTTCTATGAGTGACCATGACAAATTTACGGCAAGATGCCGAGCAGTCAGTCAATCACTTGACTGTCCATCACTTAACACGTGCCTCATTTTAATATTTTCTTTTTTTTTCACTGTTGTTTTTGTTTGGTTTCACTGACTGTAGAAGAGACATTTTGTTTTTCAGGAAAACCAAGTTGTTTGAATATCCTATCTGCTAATAAACAAAATAAAAATAGAAGCGTTAGCCCAGAAAAACAAAGGCTGAAAGGGATATAGGATCTCTAAATAAATCAGAAGTGTAAACATCAGAGAAACAACTAAAGACCTATCTGGTAGAAGAATAACATGTGCAAGTTTGCCATAAATAATCTAGAATTGTGAAATAAGCTCCTTGAGCTTAGAGCTCTTGGTTGATCAAAGAGGCTCCCTGTAGGGGTAACAGGGAAAAGCTTGACCAGTGTCTTTCAAAATCATCCATGGTCCGCAGAAAATAACCTCACTGAGTATATGCAATATTATCCATATATACCCTTGTCCAGACACCAGAAAACAGTCCAAATTCACACAATTGTTAATATGCAATTTTCAAGGCTGTACTGTAAACAGCTGTTATCCAAATTAATATAATCTCTGATGCAGTGTAAAAACTAGCAATAATGCCTGTCATGTTTAACTCAAAGCTAATTTAAATAAAATACAAAAGATAACGCTCATTAAATCCAAGCCTCATTTTGTTGAAGCCAAGTCAGCAAACACTGCCATGCCCACTTGGAAGTTTAAGACACTAACAAAACAAAAAGTTTAAATGTGGGAAAAGAAATTTTTGGGCAAATTCATTTTCCATTAGGAATTCTGGTTTGATCTCAGGGAGGGTTTTGATAGCCCACTGGAGGAAGATAACTGGAGCACAAATGTTCTTGGCCAAACCCTTTCACTGGCAGCACAGTCTACAGGCAGAAGCAGGAATGAAGGCAGGGCTGAACAAAAGACTTTTATAAAGCTGGTTTTTTTCTGCTGAACATATGCTAGCTGGAGGTTCCACTTGTGTTGCCTGAGTAGCACCAGGCAGCTGCACCACTAGTGAGGGTTTGGCCCATGGCAAGCAAAATGTAAGAACAACAGTGAACAAGTGTCCATGGCATTATTGCTGTCTGTGTCAATCTACAGATTGCTGGTAACCACTCTGCAATTAGGATTTAAAATAGTATTTGTCTTACTTCAGTTTGCTGTATTACTTAAGTCTTTTTTAAGGCAGAAAGGGCACTAGCTACTGCTCTAATTTAAAGAGTTATATTCTGTCCAGCTGAATTGAGTAACTGTATTCAAACTGAAACCTGGCCAGTATATTCTGTGAAATAATCCAAGGAACCTTAGTGGTCTCATTCAGAAAATGATTTCTACAGCTTTGCAGTGCCCCACAGCCCTGGCCATGTGGAATATGACTGACAAGGAAGGGTGTCCTCTCTGCCCCAGCAGCCCTATCTCCTGTGGCTTTGAGGGTTTTTTGGGTAGGTCTCCAAGCCAAAAACTAAGCCTGACCCAACATAATTAATGAGATGAAAAAAAGTTGTAAAGAGGATATTTACTGCTCATGTTCAATGTTCCTGGCTCTGAATTCAGACAGCTGAACAGAAAGGTTCTGAGCAAGGGGGATTGAGCTACATAAGAGCACAGTATTACTCCAGCAAGGAGAAAAATTGGTAACACTGCATGAGTGGATGCATGAAGAAGCAGCAAGATTTGCTTCTCAAATTTATTTTCTGAAACAGGGTTTTGTCCCTTTATTTGCCTTAAGTAAGACTGGCTTCACCAGGATACCAGTGGCCTCCTCTGAGTGATGCCAAACAAGAATAAGGAGATACAACACATAAAACAGGATAGTCAAATTGAGGCAGCCAGCCTAGCTCCTACTCTTGCACACTTCTAAACATTTTAGACAACAGAGAGGTTGTGTTATTAGAAGCCACAGACACTGGCAGTCCTCACATACATATGCACAAAGGTAATCAAACTCCTAACAGCACTGACAAAGCTTGCCAAGCAACATTCAGACTTTGGAAACCATCCACGGAGTCATAACTGGAAGGCTTGTGTGAGGGAAGAGGCAGAGCAGCACCCACGACGCAGATCAATGATGTTACTGTGGTCACTTGTGTCCCAAGGGGCACCACAGTCTGCTGCACAATATGAACAGGCTGTCAATGTTTTCAGATACTCCTACTCTTACCGAGTCTACTCATGAACTATTAGGTAACACTAATGAAGCTTCCTTGACAAGAAAAATAGCAAAGAAAAGCACTCAAGAATCTTTAAAGGTGGTTAGGGTAGACAAACTTAGATTGTTTTTTTTTTTTAACCAGAATGATCACATTCAAGAAATAAAGAATTAAGGCTTTGTCCACATCAGACATTTGTCCTGAAGTAGTAAAAACCCTTCAACTGAAATCACCACCCTGCTGAAGTAAAAAATGGCAACTTTAGACTGCATTTCATGCACAGACCATTCCCAAATGCACTCACTGCCCAAACCAGTATCAGATATTCATCCTGTGCATGCTCTGGTACACAGTTAAGTCCAAGTATAGACATAATTTCAACATGGAAAAGCCAAAGCTTCCCTAATACTTGGTAGTAATGGCATACATCTAATACCTGACACCTCCAGATCATCCACAGATGCTACTAAGTAAAATGCAATCTACAGGTGGCAAAGAGTGCTGATAAATCCAATCTTCACCAGGAAGTCAGTTCATTTCACTAATCTGACCAGAGGAAGAATAAGAAAACCCGTTTCAGACGCTTGAATGGTATGAGCTGACCCACCATGGAGTGTCTGCAGAGAACATGGCTCCATGTGGAAAACAGGAGGGAAAAGTGAAACAATCCCTTTTTGGCAGCAGTGGATGGTTAGATCAGACCTCCTTGTCCCAGAAACTTCTCCACACACAACACTGAGCACATTTTTCCCTGGTTTCAGTCCGTGGTCTGCTGAACACAGAGACAGCCTCTGAGCCTCTCCTCAGGCCTTGGCTGTGATCATTCCTGAGCTGGGCCTGCTGAAGCCATTATTTTAAAGTTCTGGAGCAGGATCCTGGCATCAAGTTAAATGAGCACAGATGCTGCTTTCTCCACGTGCCAGAGGTTACACAGCCCACCACAGGAGCACCAGTGGGTTCCACTGGCACAGGCCCTGGTGAGGGGAAGGCCCCAGGACAGGAGGATGTGGTGTCCTTAGACAGTGGCACTTTCTCTAGGGACTTGGAAAGTATCCTCCTCTCCCCAGAAAGGTTGCAGAAGTCCAAACTGCTCAAGTTGCTGATGCACTCAGATAAACTCTCCTGTATCTAAAAAAAAAGCCTTATGCTGACAAAAGGACAGGCAGATTTCCCTCAGTCTACAGTACCTTCACCGCTTGACTCATCACCCTGAGGTGGAAACACTTGCCTGATCTCTCAGCACCAGCAGCCTGTTTGGTAGCATCTGTTATGTAGTTGTTACTACCATTTTCCCACTTTTTGCTTTCCAATAAAAACACCACAGTGCCAGCAGTGCTGCTTGGAGGAGTCTCCATCTGCGTGATCTGACCGGAGCAAAGAACACACTGACCCCAGGATATCACGTTCTGAGTCCTGTGCAGAAACTCCTGCTGGCACTAAGGCAGGATCCAGTTCACTCCTTTAACAGAGCTAGTTGGTCGTTTTTCAGCCACAGCACACTGAGGAGACACAGAGACATGAAATTCAGTGTTATAGCTGGAAGTTGCGGAGTCTGGCCTTCACCTGGCTGTAATCCAGTTAGTGACATGTGCGTAAGATAGATCCCCCCAAAAAAGGAGTGATAAAACACCCTCCTTTCCTACCACAGCCTGAAACTTCAGCTCTTTTCTCTTTCAGTTCATCAGCTCAGAGTAAATGACGGCTACATAAAGACACTTCAGGAAACACTATATATAGGGTGAAGTGAACTTTTCCCCAGGAACCTCTAGATCTAGGTCATCTTGCTTCTTCTGGGAGGCAGGAAAACCAGGTTACTCATTCAACAAGAATACAGTTTCTAGAGGAAATAAAAGATTACTTGGAGCATGAAATTTTGTGTGGATAGTATCTGTTTCCTAAAAGACTTTTAAAAACAAAACTCGCCATTAAACACTGTCTCTTCGACTACCTGACTCCATCTATTTTAAACTGAGAAACCACTATATTTACAGAAGGAGTGGGCATTCTTTGGTGAACTTACTTTTAGTAGTTTAGCCACACAGTAAAGTAAGTACAACTTCAGGTCTCAGAAATTTCAGGGAGTTTGTCTATATTCAGACATAATGTAAAATCCCTCCCTGCATCTCATTTGTGATTCCTACTGATGGCTAGAATGATTACACAAAACCCAGCCCAGCTCCAGACGAGCCATCATAGGAATCCACTCAGATGGATTTAATACCATGTTCCCACTTGCAATCGAGGGCAGGTGAGAGAACAACCAAGCATCTCACTCAGGTCTGGGCCAAGGGCCACCATGTAACTCAGCCCAGGGGTAACTGGCCAGCTCAGCCACTGCAGCAACACAAAGGCGCCATTAGCTGAAGAGGTGGGAGACCAGGGCATGAAGAGTTTTCTCAGCTCAAGACAGACCTTAGTCCAACACTACCTATGCAGTGCTCCTCACCAGCTTGCAATCAATAGATCCCTAAAAATTGTCAAGTGCAGGTTGGGCCTGAATTTCATTTCAGTGACTACAGAGGGGGTTTCATTAGCTCTTGTGAGCATAATCAAAACAGCCCACAGAGACTCGGAGAGCCAGGAATTGAGAGGGGAAAAAGCACTAACCAAGAAAAGAATTAACAGTTTCAATTTAAAGTTAAGTATTTTTGCTAGAATTTTAAAACTGATTCTGTTCCCTTCCAAGAATAGTAATACACTTTCAAGGACACCATTCTCCATGGGACAATCCACAACTGCCTCAAGGTCTCCAAATATATAGATGCAACATTAAAGAACTCTGTGAAGCAGACACTAAAGCAATGTCTTAGTCATATTTCATAAGCTAAACTGAAGATATATGGATGCAACTGCAAGACAAATAATAATATTTAAACAGAAAACAACCAAGGGAAATCCCAAAACATCAGAAACTGGCAATGGCAATTAAGCAAGTACTACTACAGAGCATAAAATAAAGTCTACAGACGTTAAAATATTAATTTCAGTGTCTTAACTAAATCTGAATTTAGAGCATTAGTTTGCTGAGCCTTTTATGTATTTTCCACTGAATACAGCAGTTCACTGCTTTTTGTTAAGCAACAGTACAGACCAAACCAGTTTAGCAGTTTGGTACGCCTGCAGTCAAGCAATGCTTGCACTCATTTGTTCAAAACCTGAGAGCAATCTCTTCTCTTCCTGAACTTTAAATAAAATTAATGTATTCAGGCAAAATAAATACTAGTCTTAATCTATATTGCAGAATTATACAATGTCTGAATTAAAGATTTCGACAACTGTATTAATAAAACACTGTGATTAATGTTCAGTGCACAGAACAAGCTCTGCATCTGGCTTTAATTACAGTGATGAATAAAAGTCAGACACAGGCATCGTCCCGGAGTATTCATGCATTATACTGTCCCATAGATACTGAAATAATGGAATCTGATGCACTTTGATCCCTTAAATAAGCCTCCCACAGCTCTAAAACTGAAAGGGCAGGAGCACCCAACCTCATCCAATTCTGCAATGTTCGCACACTGAGATGTAAGAGATTTGTATCCTCACTACCAGGATACATCTTCTGGGAATAAATACAGAGAAATACTGCTCCATTTTCTTCTGGCTAGAGCTTGTACACAAATCATCTGGAGAGCCACACAGAGTGAAAGGGGTGAGGACTACAGGGGCACCTTACAGTCTCCACAGAGCTATTTATACTTGGACAGTAGTTTTGTTATAACATATTTCTGGGATATATTCTAGTCTGATTTTTTCTTCTAAAGCAGTTTTGCCACAACACAGGTTAAAAACTGGCAGCATGCGGTAGATGTAATGGTTTTAATCATGGTTACAGGATGGTCAATTCTTTGCTTTTGTCCAAACCAGCACAAACTGACTCATTTTTTGCTTACAACTGCATAGTCAAGCAGCTTCATTAAATTTTATTAGTCATAAACCAAGTGTTTCCTTGATGTTTCTAGGACCTCTCTTAGCAGTCCAAACTCTACTGGCATGTGGGCTAGTTAAAATCCCAAGCTCTGGGAAACTCAGCCCTGTCAGCCAGCTGAGACTTGTCTTTGAGGATGAAGCTGGACCTGCACGAGCTTTTGGCCTTGGAGTGCAGGGCACTACATGCAATGACTGCCCCTGAACCGTGCCTCTAGAAATACAAATTGCTCCCTTTGAGCAAAAAGCAGATGAGAGGACACAGAGGCCACTCCAGTGTCCAAAAATACAACCAGGGGAACCAGGTTTCATTATTGCAAGCATAATAGTCTGCACATTCATCACTACATGCTGGGGGCTAAGGGAGGAACTGAATTTCCTGAGCCACAGTTTCTCTCATCCTTACAACAGTTTCAGTCCTCCCCCGGACACCTCAGGTCTATATCATCCCTCAACTAAACCAGTGGCTAAAACCAGAGGGAGGACGAGAGGGCTCAAAAATCAGCCCAGCCTTTGACAGAGGGTAACGCGTGCGTGCAAATGTGCACAGAGCATGCGTGAGCGTTGTGGTGGATCAGCAGAAATGCCCAGTGCAGTAACCCAGCTGGTTGTGATTTGGCTGACGCAACTGCGGTTAAAGATGGTTCTTTTATCTCCTCCTGCAGTTGCCGCACGCATCTGCTCTTTGTCCGTGTCACCGTGTGTGGATCCTGGCCCAGCAGCTTTTTATGCCACCGGCATTCTGACTTTCTTCTCCACTGATGAGAAACAGAGTGGTTGGCAGATTCCTATGGAAGGGCTGGTAAATAAAATAATCGCTCTCTGTAACTGTTTGGTCTCTTGGAAATTGTTTCATTAGTTCGTAAGAAAGTCACGGTTGATGTGCTCTAGTCCATTCCACAGATCATTATCTCTCCAAAACATAAAAGTGGTTTATTTTCTGTGGGTCAGAAACTGACTCCAGGTGCAGAGCCAGCAACAGCTGATCACAGCACTGAACCCGAGGTGCATACGGGAAACAGAAGAGCTTCCTAAATGCATGGTGGTCCCAGATTTTAGGGAGGGTGGTATTGCATGTTTGGGTTGGCTTGTCCAAAGGAATGCATGATCTTGCAGCATAGCAAAGATTCATCACCCTGATTAGGCAAGATTTCTTATTACCATCTCCACAGACTCCTCATTCCTACTAATCAAGCATCTGGAATGCAGGCTGCCAAATAAATGCTGAACTATCAGATTCCAAAACAGATTTTAGGAGACTTATCTACTGCCTTATACAGATCTTCTGATAAAGCTCCCTCTCTGCAGCATCAGGTTGGTCATAAATTTCTGCAGAGGTTCCTTTTGTAATAGAGGAACATTATTTTATTAAAATCAAATTACCACTGAACACTTTACAAACTTGAATTAAATTACTAAGCATGCCTGCAGTAAAGATAAACTTTATTACTCCTTCACTCCTCATTTTACAGTGAAGACGCTAAAGCACAGACCAGTTAAGTGGTTTGCTAAAGTTACAAACAGAACAGAAGACATTAAATAAGGATGATGATAGCTTATCCTAGGGCTGCTACAGTAGGGTTTTTTGGTGGATTTTGTTTTGTTTAGTTTTGGGGCTAGGAGTTTTTTTGGTAAAAGTGCAATTTTACCCATCAAGAAGTTACACAACTCTACCTCTGCTATGGTAGCTCCCCAAGAGGTGGGCAGGACAAGACAGCATCCTCTACAAAAACACATCCTACCTTCAAGGGAGCATGACATAGCTTTGCTTCCGAGACCTTCGTAATGTCAGGGTCAATTTTTCTTGTGGTCTAAATCAAGACTGAAGCTTGCTTTGCCTTTCAGAGTCAAGAGAACGGTGACTCTTCAGCTTTTTCCCCTGAAAAGGTTTTGCTCTTACTCAACCAGGACGTCTGTAAAATCCTGCTCATTTTCTAATTCTTTGGTCTCTGAGGAACTGTTTCATTAGCTCATAGAAAAGTCATGGCTGATTTGCTTTAGTCCATTCCACAGACTATTACTTCTCCAAAATACAAATATGTTTCTCTTTGTGCATGTGGGGAGGCAGAAACAAGGACAAGCACAAAGACTGGGAGACACAAGTCTGCCACAAGCAAAAGGTGTTATTTTTAGTTCCTTCGCCTTACATTCTGCAACCAGTATGACTACAACCATTAACAAGGTCTGCAGAAGTGCTCATTAAGCTGAGCTTCCTCCCTTTGTTGAAGTGATGAACAGGGACATGGAAGACAAGGACAGACTCCGCAGAGCATCTTGATCCAACTTCAGACACTTCCTGCAGAAATCCATGTGGAGCAGAAAGCAATACTCTGTTAAATGAGATTATAAACATATTTCATTCTTTTCAGAATTCCCCTTGGAAAATCTTCTGGACAGAGTGGTTAGATCCTTACCAACTGCCAACTTAACAACAGTCAATCTAGAAACCAGCTCTAATTTTATTATAAAGGTGGTAACACAGACAACTCAAACATCAGCATACTCTCCCCACTACCTCTAGCCATGCCTAACACATTTTTAACCAACTGTAGTTTAAAATCCATTTTAAGCAGATAAAGCATTACAATATTCAACCAATATTAATTAAAATATTAATTTGAACTGTTTATGAATGGGTATTTTCAAGACTGAAGTTACCTAACTCTGTGATACCATCTGGTATCCTTTACTTTCAGGCCTGTCTTCCTTTCTCTCTTCTCCCTCTGCACCACCAGCTTTTTTCACCAGCAAAATGAAAACAGTCCCATTAGCCAGCGTGGTAGGCTATGCTGAAACCAATATGCATTGAGACAGGAAACACAGGTGCAGGTTTTTTCTAACTGTTGTCTTGAAAGGAAGTTGAGACTTAGCACCCTCAAGAAACTTTTCACTTAGAACTGATTACCAGCAATACAGTTCTCTAGACAACTTGCTAAATTCTCCAGCTATGGAAGAATAAGTGTCATGGCATATTGTTCACTAACCAAATAATCTTGGATGCTACTATAATGACATTCATAATATATATACTTCATTACTGTATGGAAAATGAACTGTATAGCCCTATACTGATACTAAAAAAAAAGGTTTCTTGCACTGCACATGCAAATAATTTACCAGAACTGCAGCATAAAACATGGAACACTTACAGCTTTTCTGAATGCAGGTCTAAATTGTGCCATAACTATTTACCAGGAGTGACTTTATCACTTAATGCTTGGTCTTTCACAGATAAAATGTTATTCCAGAAAACTACTAAAATACTTCTTCATTTCTGAGAATGAATTACATAAGGTCACTCAAGCAATCTCATCCTTGAAGAGAAGCACCAAACATCACTGGCTACTCCACCATTTCTTATCCATGCAGCAAGCTCTCAACTTCAGCTCTTTCATCACTTTCCCTCCTCACTGCAGCTGATCTTCACCCCCGGCACTGCTGCCAGAAGGCACCAACCAGCAACAAAAACAAAGGGTTTGAAGCCCTTTGAAGTTTCCACCAGACTAAGGAATTGTGGACAGGAGTGATATTTCAGTTCACATCCCCAAGTGCAACTGTAATTCATATACAACATCACCAAGATGTGAAGGACAAGCCGAAAAAAGGGCAAGACATGCATAGGCAACTTTAAAATAGATTGCTTTCTCTTATATGAAAGTAACCCTGCTAGCTGGTTTGGTTTTTTTCATGGACAGCTTTCTGTATGTAACATTTTCCCACTGCATCTTTTCCCCTTTCATGGTGTTCCAAGAGACCAAAAGTTCCAGCTTTGCACAACCACCCCACGGTAGGTTAGAACCTGTCACACTACTGCAGTCTTCCTTCTTGTACAATATACGCAGTCACAGACGATAAATCATTTCCATTGGGGCCCAAGGGAATTTTTGCTCAGCTGTTTCTGTAAATTGGTGCAATTCCTAGATCAGAATTAATTTGGCTAGCAATTTTTAATTATATTAATTACCATGCCTTTGAAAAGACAGCATCAGAACACCGATGTAACATATTGCTTAAGTCATGAGGAGAGTGTAACAAAGGCTTGGTTTCTCTCTTGAGCCAAAAGCACCCAACACTCCCATCCACAGGGCAAGGTTCGTACAGAAATGCAATGGACTCTTTTAAGAACATTCTCTGACTGTTTAAACTGGGCAGTTCTTCAGCATCTCCAGGGCCGCACCTCCTGTGCTCAGGACAGGCTGTTGCGCCACCTCCCTGAACTGGGAACAGCTGGAATGAAGCACACAAGCCAGAGGGATGAGGACGTGTACACTGTGTACAGGTGACACTTCAGAGGAGGCCCAAGGAGACTATTGCAGCAACCTCAGTTTTAAGAGAAGCCA
Source organism: Chamaea fasciata (assembly GCF_029207755.1). Lineage (NCBI taxonomy): Eukaryota > Metazoa > Chordata > Aves > Passeriformes > Sylviidae > Chamaea > Chamaea fasciata. Next base: position 26,598,286 of record NW_027094095.1, on the reverse strand, counting down.
CGAGACATCCTAAATTACACTTTCAAAACCTGCTGTCCCCAACAGCTTTTGGAGGATTATGGGAGCACAGCATTGGGTTAAGCTCATGTTTGTGATCTCTCGTCTCATTTTGTGCCTACAGCCAAATCAAATGAGTATCCAGGCCAAAAGGTTTTAAATTAATCCCTCCAAATAAAAAAAGAGAAAAAAATCCACCATATCCACTGAAACATTTTATCTGGGCCTGTAAGACAACACAAGGTGGTATGAAGTACCAGAGGGTGCTCTGAAGCTCTTCAGGTAACAGGGTAAAATATTTTTTTATTCTATCTGCCATATCATGCAAAACAAGCTTTTATGAGGTTAGTATCAACACCAAGATCTTGGGCTTATTTCTCATGCTTTTAGCTAAGTAATTTAGCAAGTGTTATACATCTTTTTTAGAAGACTGCAGTGCATTTTGTCCACAGTAACACTTTAGAAACTTATGGAGAAAAGGAGTAAAGCATTTTGTACTTTACTGGGTAAAAATTCCAAAATTGAATAAAATGGCAAATTATTTCCAATAGCTATTAAGGATCTATTCCGGAACAGAAGTATGAGACAATGATTAAGAAAAGGGACACATCTGTTCTTCAAAATAGAGTCTCTGAGAAGAACTACTAGAAGTAAGAGAAACTGAAAAAAACCCAGTGAACTTGTACAGAAAAATAGGAGAAGGCATATTGCCAACAGATGGTGAAGAAGTCATACACAAAAAAGGAAAACAAACTTGAAAGTATACTCAATTTTGAGGACTTGAGAAAAAAAAAACAAAAAACAAACAAAAAAACCCAACAACAACAACAACAAAAAAAACAAACCAACAAAAAAAAACCCAACCCACCACAACCAAAGCTAACTCCTTCCTAAGCACAGATTTCCTGGTTAAAAATGGAGCTGTATGTTCTTAACACTTAGAAAAGCAGTTGTAATTTCTGGGTTCTAAAATGGAGGCATTCAAAATTAGCATCTGTCTATGAAAATGTTGGTCCAGTCTCGAAATCACTTCATTCCTCCATGCCATGAAAACACACACTTTTTTTGGTGTGTTTTCATTATTTCTCATGTTACTTATTAAGCTCAATGCACTGGAAAAATATCTGATGCTTCAATGGACCACTTTCTCATTAATTCAGATACCTGTTTAAAAAGATGCTTCCTCTCTGAGGCTTTTCTGCAGCAGCTGGTAACAGGTACTGCCACAGGAACCAAGACACAGTCATTTGCTTCTCAATGGAAGTTATTCCCCATTACTCTATGTCTCCATACTGTCAATCCAATTCTCAACCTCACTTTTGAAAGCAGGAGTTTCACACAGCCAGTTTAATAGCACTCGCTGATGAAAGCAATTTGACATGCTACACTGCAATTTTTACTGGGGGTACATCTTGAAGGTAATAAAATAGGTAGATAAAAATTCTGGCATAACAAGAGTCCCACACGAATGCCCATGGCACAATCCTGTCAGAACACAAACAAGTACTTTAAATGTCAAAATAACACAGAAGTCATCTTCTACAGCTGAGTACCTTCCCCCAACAAACCTCCTTCCCTTAGTTTGCATGCCTTGCAAGAGCCCTTCAGGATGTTGACACATTGTTGCTGCAAACCCAAGAGCAACAGACGCATCAGATTTTACTCTCTTCCAAAATACGTCCGCTTGCGGCTGAAATTTCAGCAGCTGGCTTTAAAACTGTTCACCTTCCAGTTTCTTGAGGCTAGTTGCCACAACTATGTTTTCAAACTTGTTTTATCCCCTTCCTTGCTTTCATTCCTAATGTCTACACATTATGCACTAACTCTGGTTAAGACACTGAAAGAATTACCAGGAACAAGGGCACAACTTTCACATTTGTAACACTGACTCTGAGCTGCCACTTGAAAGTTAAAATGAGTGACTTGTTTCTAGCACAAAAGTAATGCTGGAGCATCAGCAATTGTTCACACTTCGAGTTTGGAGTATCTTGTAAACACTAATTAATTTAAAATTATAAATCCCCTCAACCTCAAAGTACACAAAATCCTGCATAATATTGTAGCTAAGGCCTATTTTTTTTTTTTTAAGTCACAAACCATTGTGGTTTAAAATCTGTGGAAAGAGTAGCTTTGATTTTTGACTACACTAAAGGCTACCCTAAGGTGAAGCTTTAGGAACTGCCAGGATCAGTGGAGGAGCTTTCAGGACAGACAGCGATGTTCGCCACAGCCAAGTGCCTGTGGGCACATCACCTGATACTGCACAGGTCTCCTCAGCTGAGGGAAGGTTTGCTATGAATGCACTTCCTCGATAACAGACACCTGTGGGTTCATTTATTTTACTGTCTGCCGTGGTCTCAGTCAACCATCCACACTTACAGACGAGTTCTTCACCAAGAAAAAATTTTAAAGACCTCTGACAGAGGAAGGGTCGTTATCTACACCAACAGCCACGCCAGAAGGCCTGCGGAAGGCATATACCTGACTGGTGACTCTCACAAGAGCTAACAGGTTGTTTTCAAAGGGAAGAACAAGAATAAAAAAAATCTCCAAAAGTCTTCCTAGAATCCCAGATAGAAATGCAATAAATTGCACAGTCAAACTTTTCATGCTGATTTGACAAAAATACAATGCATTTCTAAACCTCATGGACCACTCAGGCTTAACTTAGAACAACACAACCTTTTAAAAACTTGATCTGCCACCAAGCACTTTCTATTCACTGGACTTCAGCAGACATAGTTCAGAAAAAAAAAATAAATTCCTCACATCACGGAATTTATTGTGACATTCAGCTTTCGCACCCAAACAAAACAATCAGGCACACACTGCCAAGAAACATCAGTGCAGCTTCAGGGCACCAGCAAGGGCTGCGACGTGTAGGGCTTCTCTTCAACACTTACGGGGCTCCTACCAGGGTGGAATTCTTGAACTTGCTAAAGCATTTGTAGATTACAGGCCTGTCCGGTTAGATACTTCCTGCAATTTTGTTAATTATACATCAGGGTCTGCAATTAGGGAATGACTCCCATCCTAGAAAACACAGAGCTCTCAAGTCACCCCCCTAGAATGTGTGTCTCGACTGCCGTTTCTACAGACTCCTCTGGAATGTACGCTATTATCCCAGAGAGGAAAATACTTTCAAAACTTGAATAGAATGTGCAGTTCTACCGCTGGATGGTTTTCCTTTCCATTATTCAGCGCTGTAGACCGCTTGTTTAGGCCAATACACATTTCTATAGGTGGGGGTGGAGATCCGGGAGCAGACAAGTGCAACCCCAAGTTCAGGTTCCCTTCCCGAGGCGGCCAAGCGCAGGCTTTCGCATCAACGCCATCCCCCTTCCCCATCGGCATTACCCTCCGCTTGTCAGCAAAGCCATCAAAGCAAATACCCGGCCTTCTCCTTCTTTCCCCCTGATTCGTCATCGAGATGTAAATTAACAGATTCTCTCAGAGAGAGAGAAAAAAATAAAAATAAAAAAAGATCCCACCGCACAATGGGAAACACTTCCCCGCCGGTGCCCCACAGGACGGAGGGAAACAGGATCCCCTGCGCTGGGGGAGTTACTAAGTGGGGATCAGATGCTGCTAAAAATACGGGAGCGGTGCGAGCGGGCCCGGACAAAGCCCGGGCTGGGCCCGCGGTCCCCGTCCCGGAGCGTCCCCGCGCCAGACGGTGATGTCACCGCCGGCGGCAACAAAGGACGCGGCACCGGCCGGGTGGCCCCTGCCCTCCGCCCCCCGCCCCGCCGGCGGCACCGCGCCTCCCGCCCGCCCGGAGCGCCGGCACCGGCCGAGACAAAGCGGCTTCCCCCGCGCTACGTGCGGGCGGAAAGGGAGAGGTTCGGGCCGCCCAGAGCCGGAGCGGCGGCGGCGGGGAGGCGGCGGTCCCCGGGGCGGTGCGGGCCGGCCCCCGGGCGAGCGGCCCCGCGACCCCCGCCAGCCGCGGCGGGGCCCCGCTGCCCCCGGCCCCGCGCCCGCCCCCTCCCCTACCTGATATGGCGGCGGCGGCTCCTGATCCGGCTCAGCCCCGTCTCCGTAGCTAGCTCTGTCCGACTGGGACTCGTGGAGCAGCGAGATGTCATCCGAGGTGGGGGACTTGAGGCAGTTCCCCATCTTCCCGGGGGGAGCGCGGCCCCCCCTCCGCCTCCTCCCGCTCCGGCGGCGGATCCGCGCCCTCAGCCTCCCCGCCGCAGCGCGCAGCCCGCAGCCGCCCCGCCGGGGAGGCTCATGCCAGCCCCGGCCCTAAGCGGCTTAGCAGCAGCAGCAGCAGCCCGGCCGCCTCCCGCTCCGCTCCGCAGCCGCCCCGACCCCCGAGCCGGGGGGGGCGGCAGGACGGGCCTCCCACCCCCCGTGGGGCAGCGGGCTCCGGTGGGTCCGCCCGCCCCGCGGCTTGCCCGGCGCGGTTCTGCTTCCCGGTCACCAGCTCCCTGCGCACTGGGCTTTGTCGCACGGGCCGCCCTGGCTCCTCCTCTCACCCCTCCCCGCCGGGCCCGGGGAGCCGCCGCGGGGCCTCGCCGGGCTCCGCGCCCCCCGGCCCCGCCGCGGGGACAGCCCTGCCCGCCCCCGGCGCGACGAGGCGGGACAGCACGGGCTGGGGGACCCAGCCGCCTGCCGGGCTCCCCCGGGCCCAAAATGGTGGGAGCCGCTTCGCTCCGCCCCCGAGCGCGGTGTTTGTTTGTGTTCCGGGCATGGCGGAGCCGGCGGCCGCCCGGGCCCGGCGGGGCGGGACGGGGACCCCCGCACCACCCGGCCCGCCCCGGCTGAGGGGTTTGTGCGGGAGCTTCCCCAGGGTTCCCCCGCGGGCGGGGACCCAGCCAGGGCAGGGGGTTCCCTGGGCTGGTGGCTGGCATTACCCGAGGGGCACCGTCAGTGTAGGCGCGGGGCAGTGAACCCCCGAGTGTGGCAAAATCAGCAGCAGGCACTTGGATTTTTGCGGTTTTGAAGGTTTTTTATGCGATGACCAGGTACTCTAATAAGCCATATATTTAGCTCCTTTTTTTTCCCCCTCATAAAAATGCATTCATACTTGCGTATAAGTATAGGTAAGTACTGATAAATGCAAATTTGAGGACAGTGAATGCCCCTGTGTCACTGTGTTAGTGTGCCAGCACTGACCCACACAGAGGGGAATATACGATGGCTGCATTAGTGTTCTTTGGTTCCTCAAAATGCATCCTTGGCCTTCAGATTCACACCGTGGAAAACACTTCAAAATCCAATTTTTAAAGTGAAGTATTTTTTCAAGTGAAGCAAATGTGGTGCAGATGAGAGCAGCTGCAAAGTCCAGTCTGTAAAGCAGTACAGCGTGGCTGCTGCTTATCACCGAGTTCTCTGCTGATACAGTTCAGGCCTGCTTTGCACCAGAGCTGCTATCCTGGGTCAGAATATCTACAGAGCTGATGTTCACAGTGATGTATTTGGCTCCACAACCTTTGCTGGTGGGCCTCAGTCTGGGATCAGACTTTTTGCTGATAATCCTTATGAGTTCATTCTTGGAGATTTTGTTTTATTACTGTTTAGGGTGGTTTGTTTTGCTGCTTATCAATGGGTAAGTTAAACAACCCTGGTGTAAAGCCTGTGATTGCTGCCATTTATGGTGTTCTAACATGGTTCCAGGCTTTTCAAGGAAACTGAAAATGGGGCAGGACTGTGAGTGTTGTTCAAGATGGAGAGGATTTGCAATGGTGTGTTGTAAATAGTGACTATTGTACATGGCTTGCTCATTTGGGTGTTTATCCTATGAGTCTGTTGGCTTGGTTTGATAGAATTAGGCAAGCAGTTGTTGGAGGGGATCCAGCGAACCACTGCCTCACCCTGTCATGATGTCAAGGTTAAGGCAATGTCAGAGCTGTCTGTTGTGAGAACCTGGTGATGAAACTCCAGCATTGTCACTGGTATTTTCAGTTGTGCAGTGGCACCATTGGGAATGAGATTATGGGCAACTACAAAGACTTATTTATTCAGCTGTTAACTCATGTTTTGTTTTCTCTGTGAGGCTGAGGCCTGTGTCATTGATGTAGTTCAGGGAAAACCACAGGTCACTCTGTGCCTTGGTGTGAGGCTGTGATCACAGTTGTGATCTTCTACAGTGAGGAGGTCTCGTGGAAACCTGTGGTGCCTCCCTGCCGGCTGATGTGCCAAAATAGCCTTTCTTTAGAAACCAGAGTACAAACTGGTGTCATCTTGGTATGCAGTCAGGACATAGGTGGGATTTCCTCTGCATCTCATGGTGTAGATGTTGCATTTTTTTACCTTGGGGCAGATCTCCAGAAGGAATTGCTGCTAAGCCCAGTTAAAACTTTCCCCTTAGTAGGTACAGGATGCCCCAAATCTGGGCATGTTTTTAAAAAGTGCAGACTCGTCAAGTGCCAGAAGAGATCTGCTTTTCACCATGGAATCACAGAGACGAAAGAGGAAGCAGAGGTTCATGTTTGGCCTTGCAACAAGACAGACTGCACCTGTGAGAGCTCTGAAGGGGGAAGAGCTACTGCCAGTCATGCCTGGATTCTTTTAGGTAGGGGTGATTGAAGGCACTGTTTTTCTCAGCCACTCACTCCTGTTATGTCAGATAGGTCATTAGTAGTGGCTTTGCACCACCTCAAAAGTTGTACAAAGGTCCAGGAGATGGAAAAGGGGAAAATTTTTGTGTTCACAAATGTCTTTTAATCTCCCTGCGTATGCTGAGATGTAGCTGTGAGCCTACTCCTTTTGCTACCACACGTTTTGCAGGTTGGGGACGGGGAAGCAGAGGGATGGGTCCTCAGAGGATGTGGTTTATGAGTATGGTTTCTTTGTTTTAGCAGAACCATAGGGCAGTTTAACTGATTACTTCAGTTCTCTCTGGTTTTTACTTCCTCTGCTTGGTTTGGGGAACAAGTAATAATCAGAATGAATTTTCTAGAGCCTTAAAATGCTCCTATAGAGGAAGAAAGATTCATGTAGTGGTTTAGGGTTACACAGATACTACAGATGGGAAAGATAATGCAAATACAAAAATTTGTGTCAGACTAATATTACAGAACTGGCAACATAAGTCAATAAAACTTTTTCTCACCTGTAGACATTTAAACAGTTGGCTGTAATCTGTTGTCAGAAGGGCAGTGGGGATGTTCTGAAGTTTGCCAGTGTACAGAATTCGTGTTCTGGTACACCCTGATAACAATGTCATACACGGGCCTGCCCTCATCACCTTCTGGCAGCTGAGATCTTCTGAGTGAAATCTATCTTTCAAAACAGAATGGAAATTCAAGAAAAAGGGTTTTAAACTATGCAGACAAAGTTAATGTTTTATTTTACAGGCTTTTGATATGAGGGAAGGGAAGTGACGTATTGATGTATTCCTAAGGCTCATACAGGCAGCCAGAGATGATGAAATATTTTATTGAAAAATCCGTTTCCTTTTGAGTTAAAAATCTAAAATCCATTGAGGACATAAAAAGTCCTTCTTGTTAAGAGTTCCTCTGCAAAATTGACGTCATAAATTGCCTAATTTTTAGATGAAAGACCCTTTGATAGCACCATTTTACGTGATCCATGCTCATGTTATTGTTGGACAACATTTTGGATAAGTTTAATATGTCATGCTTAACAAAAGTTTTTGAGAGACCTTTTCTGTCCTCAGCATGGAAAAGTTTTTTCACTTCCTTTTCTTCCATCAAGCTTATTTTCCCAGCACTTACCCTCTCTCATTATGCCTTATCTTTCTTTTGGATAAGATTGTTTTCCCAATTCATACACAGCAGCCCTGTTGACTTCTGAGTTCAATCTTTCCATGCCATGGTACCCAGAGGTTCAGAGATAACTCTGTTTGCTCGGGTAATGTTGGTGAATAGAACACAATGCAATTTTAAAACCTTTTTCTGGGAGGAAAAAAAAAAAAAGACTTTGTATACCTCTGGAGAATGGAAGTAAATTACATTCTTCTATTATGTATGTGAATCTGATTATGGGAATGGCGGAATTAATTTATCTGGTTATAAAGAACATGGCATCTTCTAAAATGCACATGATTATTTTTAGTTTTGTTGATTTTAGCTGAACCGTAGACGTTTCTCAGTGTACATTACAACTGCATATTGCTTTCTGAGACAGAGTGAATGCAGCACTAGAAAGCAATTATGGAACTAATATATTTCTCTGAAATGTACTTTGTGATGCAGGACTTTACTCATGTTTCTAAAAATTACTTAAACTTCTGCCTAAATTATCTTGGTATCACAAATATGCCACTTATATCAATTTATCCCAAAGATACTATCTTGGTAAGGAGAAGTATTCCATTACTGGCAAGAATAACTTGCCTACCATAATAACAGTTTTCCCCAGGTCCAAAGTATTTTTTCAGTGAGGAGTGTAATGCCTGCTTATTCTGTGCACTGGGGCACCTGCACTGTGAGCCACAAAGAACAGAAAGAACATGTATTTTGGCACTAAAACACCCAAACAACAAAGCAGACAGTCATCATACAAAAGTAACCTCTTCAAACAAACCCTCTGTCACCCAGCTTCCTGGTGAATTTTGTGTAGGAATCAGTTTCCCTTTTTCTCCTTATACCACAAGTTGCCACAGTCTCAACTTCAAGAATGATCAGAGACCTATAAAACATGATCTGAGGGGAAAGATTGAAAGAATTGGGGTTGTTTAGTCTGAAGAAAAGGAAGGTGTTGGGAAAAATAATAATGATCTTTCAAAATGTAAAATGTTTCTCTGCAGAGAGAAGCGATAACCTTTTCTTTATATTCAGTGGGTCTAGGGCAAGAGGTGATGGACTTGGAGATTTAAAGTAGACATTTGGAAATTATTTCGATGTGGTTTGGCACTGAAAATGATTATCTGGGAATCTCATTTGCTGAAGGCTTTGAAAGGCGGATTAGGTCACATGTCTCAGGAATGGTTTTAGTTGCAGTAGATTATATGGAGATAACCCCAAAAGGTTCCTGGGTGGTTTATGATATTTTGTTTCTCTCAGGTGATTTATAGCAGATGCTTTACTGCTGTGTTATTTTGATTCTCACTCTTCCTTATAGCCTCAGAAAATGCCAGTAAGAAAAGATGTCAGTAGGTAAAAAATTGAGTAAGTAGAATGGATGGGGACATTCCCAATAGCAGAATACTAAGAAATCACAGTTCCTGCAGGAAAAGTGGTGTGTTTGAGCAGAGTATGACATGCTGACATGTCCTCCTGACAGCCTTTGGGACACAAGTATTGGGCTGGCTTTCAACAAGTGGTGGTTAGTCAATACACAGAAATTTATGTTTTAAATTTTAAATTTTAAATTTTAATTGAAGCTTCACCTTTTTCTGTGCTCAAGTATTTCCTGAATTTGCAAGGTGTGAACTTTATTCACGGTTCACCAGTAGCCAGTTTGTTAGACTTTTTGTTCCTCCAGTTCTCTGCAACAGTAAGGTAGTATCCAAAATGCTTGTGATTATTTGAAACAGAGCTGAGGAATTAATTGATTGTTCTAGTTAAATATACATTCTACTGCAAAATTTAAAACACCTGTTGTTCACCTTCTCCATAGTCTTCCTGGTTTTTGGTTTTCACCATTCTTCCTGTAGCCTAAAATCTCTCCTTTCTTCCTGTAGGTAACTGTAGGTCTTCTGCAATAACAGGGTGATAAAATGACACTTGAATAGATTCATGAGAACCTAGGGAGTATGATCTGTCAGACACTGCCCAAGTCCAAGATCACCTATGTCTTTGTTATTCCTTGACAGAAAACTGTTGAAACTCTTCCTGGATACTGAATGATGGCTACAGGTACTGTGTTCTAATTCCTTGCAGCTTGAAAAGATTTCCTAAGATTGCTATAAGTCAAACTCTTTATTATGTGTTCTGTTTGTATTGTTAAAGCAATATTAGATATCTGAAAACTGTTCCAGTGCTTTGTTTCAGTTTTTCCGAATGGATCGTGATTTGTAAATCTCTGAGATGTTTCACTGTCCTGCAGCCTCCTTCTTTGGTACACTTTTCCAGTAAGCATGGCACCCCAAGCTGCACAGAGCAATCCACTTAAAACCTCAGCATTTAATAAAGAGAATGTTATTTAGTGTGTGCTCTATTGCCACTGATCAAAATTTAGTGTCCTTCCTTTTTCCTAACACATCGTTGTCTACAGTTTGTAGCTCCTGTCACTCCCTATCCCTCTCCATGTAATTCCTGCCTACTCAGATTTTCTTATTTTATGCTTCTCTAGATGATTATTCTGAAGGGCACTATTTTGCACTTCCTGTTGAAACTCTGGTCTGTGACAGCTTAGCTGGCTGAATTGCAGCAGACAAGTTACTGGAGACTGAACAGAAGGAATGTGAGAAGGAACCATTGAAGATTTTGTTCTAAAAGTATGAGGTGGTTTTGAATGACTGCCCTTGGGAAATTGACTTTATCTTCTGGCCAGAAATGTTTCTTCTTAACATTTAGTTTTATTTTTTTTATTAGTCTGTGTTTGTACAGTCTCCTCTTGGAGGCACAGGCTGGAAATTTGTACCAGTGTTTGCTTTTGCATGCTCAAACACTACTGTGATTCCTGAAAAAAAAACCTAGAAAACAACATGCAGAAAAGAGAAATTATCATAAATTAAGCCTCTAACGGTATGAAAAGGAATACAGGAAGGTAATTGTACAATCCCTTAGTCTGTTCTGATTTTGATTGTGTGGAGATTCCTATAAGACAGGAAAATCTTGCTTGTTTACTTACATGACAAAAGAGGAGACAGGCCTTTTATTTTAGCAGAACATACTGTTTAAGCAAACACCACAGTGAAACAAGACAGCTAAGGGTACTGCTAGTCTATTCTTTTTTTTTTTTTTTGGTAATGTTTTGAAATTTTTGTGTCTAAGAAAAACTATTTTTCTTTTCATTTACTGTGAAGTGCTTGCGTAGTTAGTTTTTGTAACAGCAGACTGTTCCCTCTTTCAGTTAAGTTTACAAAAGTTGCACACTCTGTGGAGATACTTTAACTTTTACTTGGAGGTGTTATCATCTTAGCAGTGGACTTGCACACTGCTTCAGAAATTCTGAAGGCTGCAGACTGACTTAGAAAATGTCTCAGAAACCACAGGCACTGCATTTGGTGTTTTGGTCTGTGTGCTGTTCCACAAACACTCATTTAGACATAGGGGACTGCACAGAATCTCTGCAAGACACAGGGTGACTGCAATGGTGCATTTTGCCTCCGCTCACGAGCTGTACACCAGCACTGTGCAAGGGTTAAGGACAAGATAAAATCACTTGCTGCTGTTTTGATTTCGCGATGAGTTGTTGCTTTTACATGAGAAATGAGGAATGCAGTGAGCACCATTCCTGTGCCAAAATTTCAAAGTATGTTCCTGTCAACTGTGTTGCCACTCATAGGTTTTACATCAGAATCTTAAATTTGGATATAAAGATCTCTGTTGTAGAAGCCCCATCTTGTGGACAACCAATCAATGACTGCTTCAGCACAACTGAAATTTGAAATACTTAGAAAATCTGAAGGTATTTTGGTAATTTTTGCAAGAAACTGGAGAGTCTTCATATTTCTGGACAATATAGAAACTTCATTCATATGTAGAAATCAGCATGTGCTTTTCAAAGACTATTTCCACAGGAAGAAATTGTGAATTGCAGAGGTATTAACATTGGGGTGGAAACAAGGATGGTGCCCTTATAACTCTGTTTTAAGTCCAAATTAGCTAAAACACAAGCCTGAATCCTACCTTGAATTCCCAAAATAGTGTCCTGTAGCACTTGGATAGTATAAATGAGTCTTTAAGTGGCAAAATTATATAAGGGCAGAAGGATATCCTTTGAAAAAATTGTTAAGAGAGAAAGAATAGCAAAGTATGCATGAAAACTGAATCTGGAAACTTTGGAAATAACCTTAAGGAGACTGTTTGTTTCAACACAGAGTAATGGAAGAGGTCAAGAAAGTCCAGACTCAGTGAGTCAACAGTAGGAAGAGTGTTAGGAAGGTAAAGAGTGTGAAAACAAGCCTGTGGTAAAAGCAATTTTCAGGTTTCAGTATGACATTGGTGGATATATTAGATGTATTCTATTAAATAGAGTAATATATACATATGATTAGAATGTATTTTTGTTGCTCTGAAGAAATTGGGTTACCCTGTGATCGTTTTCTGTTTCTTCCATAAGAAGAAAGTAGGAACCTTCATGATAGTTTTGCACATAGTAATTGAGGCTGCAATGAAGGAGCCAGAAAATGTGGCGACATCTAGGGCAGGGTTGGCAGAAGTGCCTCCAGCCGAAACACTTCCCACTGAAACTTCAGCCACTTCTTCTTCTGTGAAGGTGGTGTGTCCAGGGAAAGTTTTGCTGGAGTGACTTATTTGGAAGGGCTGCCAGGAGTAAAGAAGATTCTGGCGTGTGAACACGATGCCATTGCAGCCCCTTTGATGGGAGGAGGACGGGGGCTGCTATTCCTACACGTGGATGTCTGACTGGGCAAGGGGATTAATAGAGGCAAAAGTTCAGGATCTGCACATTATAAAGCCAGGAAATAATTTCTTAGTCCTTACCAATAGTAGTCTGGATGAGATCTTAATTTTTAAGACATACCAGCTGCAATATATTTTACTATTTAAAATTACCTTGAAAAGTGAGTGTACGTCTGCCACTTTAAGTTTAAAATAACTGTTTCTCTAGTATTGACTTGAAATAATTAGGTTTGCATCATTCTATAGTCTGGGAATTTCATGAACAGCTATATATTTGTAACATATAGATGTGAAAAAGTCACCTTAATAAGATAACAGATACAACTATAAATACACATTATCAGTATATTACTAAAAAATTCGCAGAAATATCTGATTCCTTTTCCTTCTCGTATTCTTTTGGAATAGAATTCTACATTTTTGGTGAAAGGCATCTTTGATGAATTGTCTGAGCCAGTTCAAAACCTTTTAGAAAAATGTGTATTCCAAATTTTTACCTCAGTCTTCTCCTTAAGGAAGAGAATATTAAAACTAGCAATATACAGGCCTACAATTTTTACCTGAGAGCAAATTCTGCTGGAACCAGCATGTGCAATCAAAATCCAAATCTTTCTTTGTGTGAAGTGAAGCCATGAAAGGATCTTTGCAGCTCCTTTCTGTGGAAGTTGTTTCTTCTTCAGGAGACAGGGAGCAGCAGATGCTGGTTCACCCCTCAAGGGAAGAGCAGATGAAGTGGGAACAGCTACTTAGAATTCCCTGCACTTAAATAATGAAGCATGAACAGTTCAGCAAGAGGAGTACAGACAGATATTAGTACGGTGTGAAATCTAGAGGAGCTGTAGCCTAGGAAAAGAAAATGAAGATGTCACAAAAGGTTGTTGGAAAGGAAGGATTTATTCCAGCAGTGTCAAAGGAGGCAATAAGGGCTGCTCAATCCCTGCTCCATCAAATGAGTTCATTGTAGTACAGAGGAAGGACAGGTCTTAGTATAAAGGACAGACTTGCTCTGAGCAGAAGGCTCTAGAAAAAGTAATTATTGGTAGAAGCAGTCTCTGAAGGAGTAGAAGAAAAGGGTATCATTCAGTGATACTTCTTCTATTGGATTGTATTATAAATTACAGGTATTTGTTTATGCCCATATGAGAAGAAAGGGAACTGATTACATCAAGAAGAGCAATTTGTTGCACCTTCTCTGCTTAAGTAAATAAAATTTTCTGTTGCAGAGGGTTCATTGCTAGAAGTTGCTGAGTAGTATTTAACTCTCATACTAATAGATTTTTTCAAGAAATACAGCAGAACTGGAAACTCAAAGTTTAAGTGTAAACCTGCAGTGATCCACTGTCAGATGAATTGTGTAGGTGTATAAAGTTGATTTCAAAGGGAATGAAGAGGTGTGACTTGTGAATTGCTACTTTATAAAGATAAAGAATTAGTTCACATGTAGGTCATGTTAAAAAAAGAAAGTAACTTTTCATCTTTATCTCTTTATTATGCACATTTTTATAGATGTTTTCTTTGGTTGCCTGTAGCCTTTCTGCTATTTTAAATATTCCCAAAGTTTTATTGAGATAAAAATGTTGAAAGATGTAATAATACCGATATATCAAGTGATTTAGCATTATAAAAGACAGACTTTCAGTGGCCATTTGAAAACAAGGCTTGATGTATTACGTCAATACAAAACTAAATCTGTGCAGCTGAACCTTGAGCACTTGTGTTTGTAATGTATAAAAGTGTTCTTTTAAAGCTGTCTCTGTCTTGTGTCCCTTCCTCTTCCAGCCCAGTCCCTTTGTACAGAGCTGTGGTGGTGCCACATTGCTGTCACCCCCTTGCACCAGTCACCAGCATGGGATTCACTTCCCCAGGGATGGATCCTGGTCCCTGTGCCATATCAGCCAGGTGAGGAGAAGGACAACCCGAATCTCTCCTGAGCCTTGTCCAAAAAGGTTCAGTCATTTACAGTTCCTTATGGCAGCACACTTCTTCTGCTATTGTCATGAACATTTTAAAATGTTATCAGACAATAATTGCTATCACAACTTTTAATTCTGTGTTTCTGTTTCAAATTTTCCTCAGTTCAATCAGAACCAAAAGTTAATGCCCGTTGGCTAATTTCCAGTGCATGCCTCCAAAGAACAACTGCTGCCTTTAACTGGTGGAGAGATCAAGGCTTGAACTGACAAAAGACATCTGTATTTTGGAAAACAAATTAATGTTTATGTTTTAATTTATAAGTTCCTGGCTCTTTTATGGTTCCTGTTTTTCAAGTAATGTCTCTTTGGATCCCTAGCTGATGGAGAGTCAAAATGGAAAAGGCCCATGAGAAAATTATCACAATAGAACATCTGGTCTGCATTGGAAAAAGCTGAGAAAGATATTCAACATCTCTGAGACCGAGGCAGCCATGAGGCAGTTTGAAAGTCAGTCCCTGAAAAATTGTGCAGGTTGTGGCCACCTGGGCCAACCTAGTGTTGTTTTGGGAAGAGCTATTCTGCTCATGAGCATCTGAATTTTAATCTCCCTTAAGCATGGATATGTGAGAGCTGGGAGTGGTATGAAAGGTGTTTGCTTTCCATAATGTTAATCTGAGTCCCAGAACTGTCCTAATTATATTGTGGGGTTTTGCCAGTCTCCCAGATTTCTTTTGAGCATGTAGGCTGGAGTCAAAAGGCTTTCCCAGGGCTTTTGGCATAGCTTTACAGGAAAGTGGATGGAAAGGACTTCGTATATTTTTGGAAGAATATTTTGCATCCTGCTTTAAACTATTCCAGAAGGTAAAAGAACATTAGCTAGACTGTGCGTTGGCTCATGTACTGCTATGTCACTAATGGCAAGGAGTTTTATTCCTGTTTTCTGCAGTCACAGACTGTAAGAAATGCAAAGAAATCATGGACCAACCAGGGGGGTAAAAGTACCCCTGGATTCAGAGGGAACAAACTCCTTCTACCACATGGAACTTTGGTCCTTTAAGTCATTATAGCTCATGCAGAACAGAAACAATTTGACATGTATAACAAGAAACATTGCAAATTGTTTGCCAAACAAATACTTATACTGCAGATGGAAGAACTGATGAAAACTGTTTATAGATGGGGAACTAAATGTAGATTTTTCAAGAACAAGGTTGCCGTCTTCCTTGCCAAGACAAACAAATCTGATAGACCATCTCATTGCTTTAGGCTGCCTGAGGACCCACTGGAAAGTCTATGGACCTTTTTCCACAGAAAATTTGTGTATTGTCAATACATAAGTGTATTGTCCACATTTACACTGTGGCAGCTGCAGAGGAAGTGGAAGGTTCTCAGGAATACATTAGGGAGAACTGGATTTTTGGCTTCTGAAACAGTGTGGAGTGCCTTTGGAAACTGTGGAAGTTTATAAGCTAGATGTTACTGCTAGGAAAGGTTATCTGTGAGTTAAACATAGTAGCAATTAATCTGCTATCTTTAGATCTGAACACTAGCAACACAATGAAATTGAGAATTCCTATCTTCTAGAATTGCAGTTTCCAAGATGCCTTCATTCCTGTGAACGTACCCTGGTCTGCCTTTAGAGATTTTCAGTGTTACCTTTAGAGATCTGTGCACAGATGTTTTTACAAAGTACTGTGTAATCATCCCAAACAACTGGTTTTAATGGGCCAGTTATTAGGAAATCATGTAGTGAGAGCATAAATACAATCCCTGATACTGACATAAAACATGTATTAGCAAAATAATATCGTTTTTATTTCCCTGATATAGAGCAGACCCTGAAAATACATAATTCATCATGTCCTTAAAATTCTGTTATGTGTGTAAGCATCTATCTTGGCAGAGAGGCCCAGTATCATCCTGGGCTGCATTAGGAAGAGCATTGCTAGGAAATCAAAGGAGGTGATCATTCCCCTTTGCCCAGCACTGATGAGACTTCAGTGGGAGTGCTGTGCCCAGTTCTGGGCTCCCCACAGCAGCAAGGACATGGACATGCTGGAGTGAGGATGGATAAGAGGAGCATCTGTCCTGTGGCTGCCCAGGGAGGTTTTGAAGTTGACGTCGTTGAAGAAACTCCAAACTCAACTGAGCAAGGTCCCGACGACCCTGCCCTGGGTGATCCAGCTTTGGGCTGGGCTTGGACTGAGTGATCTCCAGAGATGCTTCCACACTGGAATATTTGAGGCAGTTTGCTTGGGTCTTGTCAGTGTTTTAACTGCAACTCAACTGTGGAAGAATCCTAAGAAGAGCAAAGGCTGTGACCCTAGAAATTCATCCAGATGGCCGAGGCCCAGAAAAGGCATAATGGGAGCTGCTAAGTATTCTGAATGTCTCATCAGAGTGATATTTCACTTGAAAATACAAAATAGAAATTACTTGGGTCTTAATGACACTGAATACCCATAGTGTTCTTTTGCTTCAGCTGGACTGCAGATGGTAACAACTTCTGTCTATCTGAACACACTTATTTTAGTTTAATCCTGCTGTAAAATCTTAACATATATTTTACTCTAGAAGTTAATACCTGGTGCTTTATGGTGCAGAATTTATTTGCTGGTTTGTTCCAAACTTTCTTTCCTTACTAATACTGATATTAACAAATTGCAATCTGTTTTGACATATTACTTCAGTAATAAGCACGTGCTGTGTCTCAAGGAGTTTAGAATATCATAATTTGGGCAAGGTAAAATCAAAATATGTAATGATATTGCATATTCTATGGCACTTAGTTTGTAACTATTCTTACAGTGCCTTCAGAATAAGAAGGATGATGAAATTCAAAAAGGGCTTTCAGCATTTAAAAAGATTTTTGTTGAAAGATTTATGTTGAAAGGCAAAGATAATTTTTTTAAATCAGCTGAGTAGTGGTAGGAAGATTCACCTGTGGTTTTTCTTGATGAAAATGCCAAGGAGATAACTTGCAGTATTGAGAATTCCCAGATCCTCCTTCTTTTGAAAATTCTTTGTCGTTTATATTGCCTCTAAGGAAAAAGGAAAGCACACTAGGAAACAAGAAATCGAGCAACATTGCACAAGTAATTAGGAAATAAATAGACTATAAAGCATTTTATTTCATTTGCTTGTGCACTTCACCAAGTGAAACAATAAGCAAATAACCTGTGTCTTTATTATCAATATATGGAGTCACATTGGGTCTCACAGACCAAGGCATAAATGTATCAATAACACCTGTGACAATTATTAGAGGACATCAAATTTTGCTGGGGATGAACCCATAGTGAAACCACAAAATTAAGTCTTCAGACAAAAATAACACATGAAGGTCAAATGTACTGAGTCATTGGTTGCTGTCTCTGCACCACTTTCCCCTGACTTAAAGCTTTTACAGCACATTTCTGATTCAGTCTCCTCTGTACTGTGTGGGATGGGGTTTTTGGTGGGGAGAGTATTACTTTAAATTGACACCTCTAGCAGCAGTTCCTACTTGTACTGATTTCCTTTTATAAATGTGTAACCTATTATATCTATCCAAGCCTGGCTGAGCTCCAAATCACCCATTTCTCAGTAATACAGGAAATTAAATCTAATGTCTAATAAGCATAGAGGCTTATGCAACCTTCATTCCCTGTAAAAAGTATTAAATAACGTAATAATATTACCTTTTCTTTTGATAGCTAAAGAGTTGTGCACTTAATTTTTAGGTAGATTAAACTGGCTCTGCATTTGGGCTTGAGGAGTCTGGGTTGATCCATTCTTTTTTGCAGACTTACTGAATTTCGCCTCAAAAACTCTCCTCTTATTAAAGGACCCCCTGAAATGTTCATGTGTAGGGTTTGGTCCCTTTCTCCACTTGTTCCTGTGGTAGGAACCCCCTTTGTTCCCACTGTGTCCCCCATGATCTCATCCTGGGGGTGCTGCTGCTTTCTCATTCATTCTTTCTGTCCCAGGATTTTCCAGCCAGAACAGATTTCTGCCTGTTCCATCCCATTTTCTGATAATACCCACCACAGCTCTGTGTCAGTTGGTGCAGCCTTTAAAAATGCAGAAATCTGACTTTAGGCTATGCAGATTAGCAACATAATTTCAGGGCTTTGTCTCCTGCATGTACCAGTGGATTTATACTGAATAATTTTGAGCTGTTACAGCCTTCTGAAACCATTTCTCTCTTGCTGCTGTAATACATCAAGTGACATAAGGTCACTGATGCTGTGGAAATTGGTTTTGGGGTTGATAGGCTAATACAGCAAGAAATCAGTTCTGGCAGGAACGCAAATAAAATTATTTAAATCTAGTGCCATGCTACTTTGTTGGCTTTTAGGAAGGAGATAATTAAAGTATTCAAGGGAGTTTCAAGTCTGTGGAAAAAATACCATTTTTGAGATTTAAGGTTATTTTTGCCTCACAGTTTATTAGCTTCTTTTCTGAAATCAAGTAAGCTGAATGTGATGGACACAAATATGACATTTTCACGTGGAAAAAAAAAAAAAAGATATTTTTTAAAACTGAGTTCTGTATAAGAATAAACTTGGTTCAGTCTTTTCTGTGTCACTCACCCCATGTTTACAGTAACTGCTCCTGCAATTTTGTGGATGAGAACTTCCATGCAGATACATCCAGAGCCATTAATGAGGCTGCATTATGCAACTGATTGCAACGGGGAACAAAATTACATTAATGGTGCCTAAGGAGAAAGAGAATTCCTGCACTCAGCATGAGTAAGGGGTAGTCAATGCCTTATTTTCTCCAAAACAAATATTTAAGTTAAATTGAAAACAATAGTTGATCTCTGAGAATAATCACTATGAGTCTGAAAGCCCTATATTTTTTTTCAAAACACTGCACTTAAACTAAGGAATTTCCAAGCACAAAAAATAAAATAACTGTAATGCTTACTGTTTGAATATGCCAAAGGGAAAAAAAATTACCAGCATAGACTCTTTCATCTTTTTGAGATGAAGAACAGAGGAAATAATAATGCATTTCTAAGGAATATTTTTTAAATGCCTGAATTGTAAACTTAGTGCTGTCATTATCATATTTTAAAAGATACTTTAATTTTATAATTAAAGACATTTTGCCCTCTGTTCTTTCATAAGACAGGTACAGTGCTGCTGTTTGCAGAGGAAGGACACCAAGAGTAGTGTTTGTTCTAGAGTGAGGAATGAGCTCCACTAGAGATGAGTTGCTTTCCCTGGTTGCAGTGCTCAGTATTTCATTTTAGCAAGTCTGAGATTGGTCCAAGTCTTCATCTCCTCCTGCGCTTTATGTTGGTGCAGGTACCAGGTTGTATATTACTGAAGAGAGAGAAATAGAAAATGCCATTCAATGTTTTATTTCATGCTCCCCAAGTTCACTCAGACACACCCAGAGTGAATGTGTGCTACACTCAACTTGTGTTATAAATTCTGGCTCTCCTATGCTTTCCTGCTTTGCCATTGAACAGACAAGAGAGTTCATAACAGGAGCACCCTGTTACCTCAGCTGCAAAAGGTTCTGAGAATCTAATGGCCAAGAGAGTGGAATTTACATTTATTTTTGTTTGGCTTGTGTTTCAGCAAGCATTTAAAAGAGCCACCAGTTTATATTTGTCAGAGAATGTTTTTCTTTTGGCTTAGCTTGAACACCAATCTCACTGTTGAGTTTACATCTATGGAGTAGGACCCAAGGTTTTCTCCATGTGTTCAGTATTATGATTTGGACTTTGCAAGTCTTGTTGTTTGGGATAGGTGTAAAAGTCATGTCTTCATGTACAGCAAGAAGAGAACTGGGGTTTGGATGCTGCTACTTAGTCAATTGAGAAGGAACAAAAGTAGTTTTGAAGGCTGCCTTTCCTCCTGGCTGACAGGCAGAGGGTTGGTAAAAGCTGCAAAGACAACTGAGCACCCTAATGATGGTATTTCTTATACGTTTTATTTCGTAGGTGAATTTTGAGGAATATTTTTTAAAATGTAGTTATTTCACTCTCCTTTAGCAAACCATATGTAACCATAGCTGTTTTTCCAAAATGCCTGGTTTGCTTGCTTTAGTTGGCACGCCAGTCGAGTTCTCACTCCACATAGTAATGTCCACAAGGTGGTGCCACAGCTAAGAAGTTTGCAACAAACAAGGCAAAAGTAATTCGATAATTCTATCTGCTTTTTGTATCTGCATCATTAAAGAATCAATAATTATTTCCTAAGCCAAATATCACAGGTTTGCGAGCTCTTTTTTTAAAATGCTTGTGTGAGCAGAGATGGGTCTGTCTGCTGAGCAAGGGCAACATCCACATGCCTGTGACTGTCCCAAATCCTGTACAAAAATGAAGAGACAGCTCAGGGTTTAGCAGCCAGGCTGATGAAGAGCTCTGTATTTCCAAGCAGGGTTACCTGGGCCAACACTGGCATGTGTCTTAGGTTTTCATCAGGGTCACTTGAGCAGGAATCAGCCTGAATCCTGACAAGCAGAATAGTTCATCCACAACTTCAGCCAAGACAGCTTCCATTTACCCTAGAGTGGCTGTGAGACATCAGACCCGAATTTCCTGAGGTTTTTCTGGAGCAAGGAGAGCCAGGCTCCCTGTCCTATGCTAATCTACAGTTGACTGTTAATTCCAAAGGGGTTTGAAGTGCTTGCAGATGGATCTGCACTGATGCTCAACTTTACAAGCATCTTTCTAGAAAAGATCAGACTAGAAAAAGTACAAGGCAGGGAATGTCAAGATGTCAAGTGTACTGTCCAGTACAGAAAGGACAATGAAACTTCCAGGGAAAAGTTGTTTGTATGGATCTGGATGGCTGCACTGACTTGTATGTCTCGGAAGAGCTGAAGTGCAGCAGGACTTGGCCATTCCCCTCAGAAGGTGTGTGTCAGTTCTTCGGCCACCCTCGGCCACATGGCGCTTCCTGCACCCCTGCCCTGCTCCCCTCTGTGACCTCTGCAATCCAGGTATGCATGCTAGCACAAGAAATACTCCCTGTCAGCTTTTGCAGTGGACAAATTAAGTTTGAATCATTTATTCATCACATAATTTTGTACCAAAACCAGCAAGAAAAAGGGGTACTTTCAAATACCATTCAGACAAGCAGTGACTTGCCTCCAGCTAGAATGTCCCTTTAGTAGGCCTGCATCAGAAAGAGAAAAATAACAGGGTTCGCATAATATGTTTCCTCTAAATTGCTACATTATTGTTTTAAAACATACTAAAATTCTGGCTTATAAGAGTCTCAATGGAAATCAGGTGTACCCAGGAAAGATGGTTTGTTTCCCAGTTATAAAGTAGAATGAGAGTTAGAAGCCTATTGAGTCCAATTCTAAAAGCTGTCAAATAACACAATGGCCACCTATTTTTTTAAAGGATTGTATCTATAAATTATGTTTTAAAGTGGTTTACAGTATTTTGAAACTTCATATTGGTTTCAACATTGGTTTGGAAAAGTCATTATCTAACCTGAGAACTAACTAAAAATATGAAGTCATGAACAGATCAAGTAGATTTAATTTCTGAGTCAGTCTGTTGAGTTAACTTGGGCTGAATCATGACAATGACATTGTCAGAGTATTCTTGTAAGGTTGTTCTGAGTGTATGGCTGCAATATGTCTTGCAATTAAACTGACATATTTCTGGTTTAGTTTGGATTTTGCTTTTTCTTTGACTTTGTAAAGTTTCTTCCAAAAATGTTTATTTTTCAGATGTTTTGCACAGAGAAAAAATGATGCTCTCTTCTAAAGGGAGGGAATGTGTATTTAAGATCATACATCTAAGTCTCCATGGTGTGAAAACCCCAGGTATGCATTATTTTAGGAATTTAACAACTGAATTTAAATCCTGAGCACTCTCCCTTGCAATTTTAGTAATTTAACAACTGAATTTAAATCCTGAACACTCTCCCTTGCAATATTTGCTATTATTTTTGTGCTTTTATTGGAAATCCCATAAGTATTTTTAAAATACCGGATCTGTTTTTTCCCCTTAAGCCTGATTTTCTGCTTTCCCATTTAGGCCATCATGACCAAAACCTGCTTCAGCTCTGTGCCTAAATCTTACTGGGAGGAGGTAACTTGCAGTGCTGTGAGTGAGAGTCAGTGTGAGCAGGGCTCAGAAATCCTCCTGCAGAAGCAGGGCGCTCACCGGAAACAATTGAGGATGGCAGTGGTATCCTGCAGGATGTGTGCGACGTGCTTGGCGGGGGCTTGATTTACACAGGGACACATTATAGATTATACATTCTGGTAATTGTGGTATTGTTATTGCTGGGCTGGATCTAAGCACAGGAAGTACATATAAGCACATTTGAAGTGATAACATCCACCCCTGTTTAAAAAGCAATATTTTATTCTCGTACATAATATAGCGTTTGCGAGGGAAAATAGATAATTTGCTAACTAGTACTTAGTGACTTTTAGGGATAAAGCTGATTCATTATGAGAAAGCCACAACCAGCATTTACAAATAAATCCACTTAAAACTTTTAATCACTTTAATTTTTATTTTTTTTTTCAGTATGGACTGTAAGCCAAGATCAGGAAGGAGACAATGCATTGCCATCTGAAACACAAGAAAGATCAAAATAAGTTTTCAGTGTGCCACCAAAACCACAGTGCTAGGTTTCTGTTAAGGAGCATGAGTAATACCATTCTAGTGAAGTTAGTTCACATTCTAGTGGAGTGTGAAGTTGTTGCTGTGACTGGGTAATAATTCCATCTGTCTGATAGGGCAGATTGTGTATTCTGCAGGAAAATAAACAATCCCAGGTAAAATCTTGCCCTGTTTCTTCAGCTCAGTAAGAAAGCCCACGCACTGTACCCACTTAGAAGTTGCTCTATGCATACTTGTGTAACTTTAGGATTCAGGAGCAGGTCTGTTCTCCGTCCTGCATCCCCAAACCAGCCTTGCTCAGGAACACATTGCCTCCAGCCTTGGTGTGGAACGAGGAATCTGTTCCTGCTGCTGCTCCCAGGATGTGGGATGTGGGTTGACCCTCAGCTCTGCAGCTGCAGGCAGTGTGTGTGTCAGGGCCCCTCTCAGAGCCTCTCTCCCCCTTTCTCTTTAACAGTGTAGGCTTCAGACCTTTCTGTGCACCCAGGGAAGTTACTGATCAAGCCAGGGCTCACCCAAGTTCCCTCCTGAAGGGGGATATGAATCTGTTCAGAAGAGGGATGCAATAACCATTTCAATTTTTGTGTGCCAACCTATTCTCCACAGACAACACAAATTGACAAAACACAGGTAACATATTGTGCATGCTGTACCTATTTCTTACTTTGTTTTGCCAGGGAAAATAGATGAAAATTGGTATTAAGTTTCCATTCTTGTTCCTCCCGTAATAGAAAATTACCAGGGAAGAGAAAATAAGACAGATTTTGTTCTCTAGAAAAGCCTTCCAGCTAAATGGGTTTTTTTAATGTTATGAAACATTCTTGCCTTAATGGATGAGAAAAGTAACAGTAGAACTGTGAAACAAATTGATACATCAAAAATATTGACCCCTGGACCACAGCTAAATCTATATTCATATTTGTAATAGTGTTGCAGATCAATAATACAACGCTATACTGATGCTATACTGTATACATTGATTTGTTGAAATGGTAGTTATAGGTGAGGTTCTAAACAGACACTGCAACATATAATAAAGAACTGACCTACTAACAGGTCTAATAATAAAACAGATCTAATAAAAACATCTAATAAGATGTGATAAGCACATTCATGAAGTAGCCCAAAGCCTAATGATTTGTTTCACAGTTTCATGCAAAACTTTTTATTGTTTTCTGTCTATATTATTTAACATTAAGAATACATTTTCCTTTATAAATTTGAAATGCTACTGGTCTGAAATTTTTGTGCAGACAGTCTAATTAACATTGAAAGTAAGTATAGGTTTTCCAGATGTCATATTTAGAAAACTTTGAAATTATAATCCTGCTGATACCTCCTAATATTAATATGCCCTTGCATTGGGGTAGCCTCATTACAGTCTTGTTTGAAAGTCAGATTTGTTTTACAAAGTAATGCTAAGATATGTTTAATTTTAATTAAGATCTTCACTATTTTCCTGAATAGGAATCTGTGTCCCTAGATTTAACTTGTAATACCCTGTTTAACAAAGGAGTAGCTTCAGTCATACTGAGAGTATTTATGCAAGTTTTCACAGTTGATTGCTGGAATGAGAGCTGTAAAAACAAAGATCAGGTGAAGATCCTTTCTTGGAACACACTAGGATATGAGCCTCTATTTTTATTTGTAGTTTATAAGTCTACTTATTAAATAGACAATAATAAGACAAGATATATGTCTATATAAATAGACCATAATAACACCTACATGGCTGCAGCATGTGTGAATCTTCCTGCAGTACATTCAGGTTTTGGCTTTCATTAGGCAGTAAGACACGTTGGCTGCAAAAATACCACACAACTTGAAAAGGAGACTCTAATTTCAAATGGGAAATGTGTTTCATCCCTCTTACGTGCACATCAAAATCACTGTGCCTTTGATCGTGACTATGGAAATGAAAATACCAGGCCACAGGATTTGCAATTAACTTGAGACATCCAGAGGAAATTCTGTAAGTTGCTTTAGTCTCTTTATTTTCCCTTGTCTGAAATCTGTCTGATTTTTATAAGAGCAATTGTTAGTGGAAATGTCTGTGTTTCAATTGAAGTGCTCTAACAAGCTTTCTGGTCTCACTTGAGCAGTGTAACAGAACACCCGAAACAACTGAGATGTCTTTAGGTCTTAGATACTTGGTTTAAATATTCTATTAAATACTCCAAAAGGTAAAAGTTCCTTAAACATCAGAAGGCAGAGAGTTTAAAGATCAGACTGAGCCATGCCTCCTGCATTTACTTCTCCAATACATCTGTCAGGACACTGACCAGCTGGGCTGCCAGATGTACTCCTCCACATTTTGGGTAAGTAATCACTTGGGCCTGGGATCTACTGGACAAACTATGCCTGAAGCCATTTGGAGTTATTTTAGATGACATACTAAAGTGGTCAGCATAAGGCTTAGAAGACTTTATCCAGCACTTTGACAGCATGCCAGAAGAAATTCCTTGGGATTCAGAGTCTAAGATTTCATTTCAATTAATTGTCAGGATGATGAATATTATTTATTCCACTCTAAGGCTCATTTTAATCTAAAACATGGTCAGATAGGGTCAATGCAGGCCAAATGGTATTTCTTCCTACATAGAAGCCCATCTAGATATAATCCAGTTTGCTCTCCTGTCTCTAGATTTGGTCTGCAAGGATAACAGGAATGGAGACTGAAGCTGGCCTAGGATTCCCTTGCACTTGAACCTCAAGTCATTAGGCAAGTCTACTTTCCCACCAAATAAAATTATTATAAGCAACAATATTATTAATTGAAACTCCTCAAAATTGTTAAATTCTGCCCAGTTTGGAAGAGGAGCTTTATCAGGCAGATCCTCAGCGAGGCATTGGAGCCCAGTGGGCAGAGTGCTGGACAGGGATTGAGAAATCTGAGTTCTCTTCCAAACTCTCCTGACTTTTAAACAACCTTGAGCTGTCACTTCTCTGTGCTGCGGTTTCACAGTCTGTATGAGCAGGATAATAATCCTCCACAGAGGTTTGAGAGTTGCTGAAGGAAGGATCTGTACGAACACGACATTTCTTGCACTAGCCTGAGCTAGGTTTAGAGCAGCTGTGGTTTAGAGGTGGCCAGGATTTGGTCAATTCCTCATCTATTCCAAAAAATCTGGGAAATTTTCATTGTTAGACTCCTTGCCTTCAGTTGTCTGTCAAAACACATTTTCATGTTAAAGGTCTTTCTTATCTTTCAGACCATTACAAAACATCTCCAGAAAATTTCATTGTATTTAGTTATGCATTAATACTCACAGTTCTGTTACTGGGAACTGCAAAGTGCCTCTCAGGATCATACAAATAATGACCTAACATGGATAATGTATCTTTGACCTAAAAAAGAAAATACTTTTGCAACATTATGATTAGTGTACGTGGGGAAAAAAATTATCTATTGGTTTATGTTGTAAGATATTTCAATTTGACTTTCAGTTTGAAAAATTCCCCTTGAAACTACAAAAATTTTTTTTCAAATTATATCTTGATTTACACATTTTGTGTTAATAGACAACAAGCTCTGTGCACAAAAAAGAACAGTCTACTTTCAAAACTGCTGAATGGTTTGACCTCAAGGGAATAGAAACTGTTGACTCATTGTTTTTACTGCATATAATATTAGTCCTTTGTCACATCCAGGGAATGACATCATCTTCCTCATTGTTAGCAGCAGGTTTGAATAACAGAAAAAGTGCAGCATTAGTTGTCTGCTGTGTTTGTTCTTAATAAATGAATGGATATCTGGTACCAAGAATCAGATTGGGGGTTTTGAGTAACATTTCGAAGAAGTTTGTGCCCAGACCCTGCAAAGAGCTTTGCTCCTGGCCACCATCTGCAGGGCAGTGGAGCTGGCAGGAGCACGGAGCCGGCAGAGGGAACATCACTGATGGTTCTGTCTGCACCAAAGTGATAAGAGGAGGCAGGAAAGAAGAGACTGAGCACAGAATGAAACAGATCTGTTCTTCAAGGTCAGCTTAGTAAAAGGAATCCTTGCACTTCTGTGAATCATACTTCTCTGGAATCTAAATTTATGCAAAGTAATTATCTGAAAAGAAGTCATCTCTAGGACACGCAAACAAAAAGGGAACTGGTTATCTTCAAAATGCACCATTATAAGTATTTCATCCATTCCAAATTTTTATTCATGTCTATTAGTCTTCTACTCCCTGTAACTGAAGTATCTATGTCCTAGCCTCAAAGAGTAATTCCTTACCAGAAGTATTTGGTTATATCTGCTTCATGGAAGAAGGATACATCATTGTAGAGAGTGATCAGGCTGGTAGAAGTCTTCTTTGATGTGATAGACCACCTTCTTCTATGGCAAAGAAAGTTTTATGTGTTGCTTCCTGAACAATAAATATTTCCAGTGAAACAGTTTACTCAGGGAGAGATTCCTTGAGTGTCTGACAAAGTGCCAAATCCTAATCTGCATTGCCCACTGCCTCTAAGTTTTCCCAGGAAAATGTGATTATTTAACTATAAAATTATACCTTTGTGTTTCCAAAAATATTTATGCTGAAGGTAAGCTCCTGTGTTGAGAGAACGAATCAAACTGTACTTTGAAAAGCTGAAATCCATGCAGCTGTGAGAGAAGCACCCAGGCAGAAGGCTGGGAAAGCTGGAGGCCATGGGTTCAGGAATACAGGATGGCTTAATTACAGAGGTCCACATACCAAGAGTGGACTCAAGGCAAAGGCTACACACATGGAAATGCTTCTAGGATACCAGAGCTAAAAATGAAAACACAAGCCATGCTGTAAAAGATAGATCAGACCTTGCTGATTTTGAAGCAGAAGAGATCTCATGTGTGGACCTCTTGCTCATGCAGGTAAAGAGACCTGCCTTGCATGTAAGTAGCTCAGGTTAGAGCAGGTCCATCTGTCCCAATTCCTATCCCAAACTTACATCCCAATTTTCAGATTTATCTGTTATGAGAAGTAAGAAACACTACACTTTTTTTCTTTATATTTCATATGTTTTTGCTGTTTTCTGTTCCAGTCCAGAGTTCGTCTTCAATCACCATTTCCGAAAGGTCTCAAGTAACATGAATTTTTGGGGAGGCCAAATCACTTGATTTTCCCTTACCCTGTTTAGAAGAGGCTTTACTTGGACAAAAGCAATAATGCCAGCCATTTCCCTTCATCCTTTAAAATTACTGGCCACCTCTAAAGAACTTGGCCTCTCTTTTGTGTCACTTTTTGACAACTCATTTGAGTTAAACAGGTTGCTGTAGCCAAATTAAATGCTTGGGAAATGGACCATACAATTAATTTGCAATAGTAAGTTGTCTCAGCATCATTTCTCTTCCTCTCAAGGGGAACGCTGGCTCAAGCAAAAGAAAAGATTAACGTAATAAAAATATTCTAAAGACATCCTGTTAATTGTCCCAAGCTCAGATGGTATTGTCTATTCTTCTGTTGTGCACAGCCAGCAAACAGTGTAAAATCCAGAATTCCTTCCCACCATGAAAGCAGAGCTTCAGTGCTACAGGATAATCCCTGCCTTTCTGGAAAGCAGATGAAAATGTGGTGTGGCAGAGCTTTGCTTTGGGTTTCAGAGGTGAGCTCAAATTTGCCCCATTTATGAATATAATAATAGGACTTTTTAATTTAGACACAACAGCAGCTTTACCTGAGAGAATAAAGCTTTGTGAAAAAAAGGAAAATTGCAAGAAGAGTAGCACGAATTTGGGGGATTTTTTTTTTCCTTCTGAATATGCAAATGAGGCCTCTCATGTTTGTTTGGGGACAGAAAACACTTGAGGTTTTAAATTCAGCCAAACCAGAAACTTTCATTTACAAACACATTTGCAGTGTTGACCTTGAATATCACATTAAGTGGCAGCAAATCTCACAGAAAAATAAGTTAATATATCAAATAAAACTCAGAAATATTCACAAGTGACTGAGTGAACCAAAGCTTGCAGAAGAGTTAGATTAAACAAGAGGCTGTAATTCTCTATTTGCTCTAAAATTTCCATAACAAGAACAAAGTCTGATTTTTGCTTGTATGAAAATAGTCATAAAATATGTAAGAAAACACAGAATGTTGTTTACTTCAGTTCCTGTAAACTAATCAGGCTGGATGATGACTCTTCCTGTAAGTGGGAGCACTGCTGAATACTATGCATGAAACCCTGTTGCTCCCCTCATAAACAGCTCGAGCTTTGCCTATGTATCAGTGCAGAAAAATAGGTATTGACTTATTCACAAATTACTTTTTAGGCTCTGGATTCCCAGAAATATATTTGTATAACAGCATTTAGAAGCAAATGGATGTGTTAATAACCAGTTTTTCTTTCATTTTATGGCCTTAAAGACACTTTGATCTTATAAAATCATGTTTGTCATCTCAGCTCTGGTGCTCACTTCCTACCTCTTCTTCTAAAATGATTTTTTGACATGAATTCAATATGCCCCTTTTTATTTCAGACTGCCAATTAAGATGTTTCTTAATATTTTATCAAACAAACAGGTTTCCTACAAGATGCTGATTTGTTCTCGGGGTTGTTTTTTTTTTTTTAATATCTTTCCAAAATGAAGTATTTTGGATGTGGTACAGCTTGTTCACGTGTCAAATGTGGATATTTTAATTCTGTCACTCCCCAGGACAATAAAGAGGGAAAATAAATCAGATGTTTTATCTGATTGTACTTTGATCAGGTTTTTCTCTGTTCTCAGAAAGAACAGTGTGGAGCTTCAATTGCTCTACAAAAAGCATTTTTAGCTCTGAAAATATTTTAAAGATATATCAGGAAAGCCAGACCGAACACTCAGAATTCTACTCATCTTTAAAAAAAGACTCTCACTGTTTTACTATGGTCATAAATGACCATTTAGGATCTCCTGGTATTTAATCTCCACTACATTAACTGAAAAAAACTTATGAGCAGGTGCCAAAATTGGACAAAATTTCACTTGCCATAATACTTCTATCACTGTCCATCACTGGCATAAGTGGGTGGTGAGAAATGTCTGTAATTGTGCTTCTGGGTACATCCTGATACGTGGCAATCTAGGAAATACTGGCACTGTGTGTGACACAGGTGGGAGAGATGTGTCAGCTTTCCCATCAGGGAATTTTGCTGGGTTTGAAGTACAAATTGAAAGTAAAAATGTTCGTGGTTAAGTTCATGGTGACCATGGAAGGCTAGAGGCCGTGGGAGGGCATGTGGTTTTTAACAGAAAAGGCAGAAAAGGCAGAAAAGGTTGTGGGCAAACAAGAAAGTAATGCTGCCTTCCTTGTGTGCTACTCTTGCTATAGGCAGAGGATGTTGCAGATTGTTCTGAACATTGAGTAATTCAAGAAAACAATACAACTGTGAAAACCCAAAAGTTAGATTTCAACTGTTTTCCAACTCCTTTATTACCTTCTCAAATTATACTGCAAAGATCGAGAGTCTAGACCTGTGGGAAATCTCTGAGGAAAAGTCTGAGGAAGGCATTCTTCAAAATAATTTACCATTTAGTTTCCTCAGCATGGTAGAAACTAGATTGAGCTGTTCTGCCTCCCCTCAGTCTTTCCATTTATAGAAAGTACCCAATAATATATAAACCTTTTTTGAAATGTTTGGGAGAGTTCTCTGTGCTCCAAGGGAGCTGGTGTTCTCAATATTTATGATGTGTACCCAAAATGATTTCTCTCTTTTAGTTTATCCAGTGCAAAATCGTTACATTGCCAGAAATAAATTAAGCCTAACTTGTGGGGGAAAAAAACTTGGATTCCATTGTGTATTTCATATTGTACCATTATGAAAATGGTATATTAAATTCAAATACTTCAATTGTACTATTAGATGTTGTCATTATGTGGCTGGCTAATTGATAGGTTATTCAAAGGAACATTATAATTTTAGACTTCTTAGAAGCATCCATGTGAAGAATTTCCAAACTTCAGAGCAGTAAACTGGGTGTTAGGAAGGAAAAACATGTACTGAGAATATTTCCTAATGCATGTCACTGAAAAATCATTACATAACTGCCGTGTGCATTCCAGGACTTGGTGCAGGCTATTTTTAAGACCCGGTATGAAAGAACTTCCTGCTACTTTTTCTCTTTGAAAGCTGCCTTGTGGTTCATTAGATCATGTTGTTAGGCCAAGTTTTCTGCTATCCTTAAATGTCAATTTTTCCTGCCTTTTTGCCGTTGTTTGTTTTTAGTTTTTTTTTTAAGGAAAAGGGAAACTGTATCAGAAGGAAGAATGCGCTGAGCATAAGATACCTGTGAGAGTCAGGTAGATTTTGTGCAAGTGTTGCAGTGATCCCAGAATTGCACACTGCCATACCAGGCCTAGTATTAAACCCAAAAAGAAATCTAAACATAACAAACACAGGCATATTTAAGAAAGGCAAAAGAATTTGTATGCCAAACAACACCGCCTAGTAAAAATTTTCAACTTTCTGTTTATGAGAACACATTTATTTTTTTAATTAGAGTAGTTTTAATTTCATACTGATCTCCAGTGTTATCCCAGATCACCATTTTGACCACAATTTGGATAATCATGACCATTAACAAAAAGCATTTTTGCCTAAATGCAATGAAAAATTTTCAAACACAGGCTGTGCAAGATTTTTCAGAATGTTTTAACTGCAGAGAAAGTTTAGAGCATTGGTGTAGTTTTGCTGTTAAAATCCTGGACAAACAGACCGATAGAGATGAGATGGCCACAGGGACCAACATTTTCACCTCCTCTGACTTCCTGCAAAACAAAGGCCTTAGGACTTCCTGAATTAATTTATTTTCAAGCAAGAACATACCTTTTAGGTAATGGTACAGTCAAGTGACAGAGAACCCACTAAATCTGCTAAAAGTATTTAAAAGTATTAATTTTATAGACAGAAAACAATTGTACTTGTAAATTTACAGGCAGTTCATTGTACATTAGAAAGGGCCTCTGTGACTCTGACTTCCATCCCTAGCAGAGGAATGGGATGACAGTTTTTGGTGCCAAACAGCACTCGGTGGTAATTGCTGTAACTCTTGCTGTGAACCTGCTCTGGAAGTCTCTGGCAGGGAGGCAGGGGAAGGTGTCAGGCCCAGGGCTGGAACAGGTCACACCTCAGCTGCCCTCGCTGCCACGGCTCCCACAGCCACCACTGCTGCTGGGGAACGGAGCTTTCAACACAGGGAGCAGCTCCTGAGCTGCCTCACTCTTCACAGAAGGGAAACAATCAACTATGGGACATGTGGAGCACTTTTGGGGGCTGTTAGATGATGCTTTCCTTGGGGATTGTGATGGTAAACTGCACTGATGAGGACATTTAGGAACCCGAGGACATTTAGGAACATTATCCCACCAGAAGCAATTCCTTTCCCCCTTCACTCTGCTGTCTCTGTAAAATTTCATCTTCACAGAATACATTTTGGATCATTTATTTCTGCACTTTTGTAGATCTTTCAAGTTGGTTTTCTTGCCAAAGAGAATGATCCAGCTCTCAACTGTAGTGCTCCCAGTCTCAATTGAGCACACGCCCCTCTCCCTCTTCACATCAGAACACTCTGGATTTATTTTCCTTTTTTTCATTTTTATTTTCAGAGGAAATATCTTCACCCAAAAAGGTGAAATCTGGCTGAATTCTGCTTATTTCAACGTAGTTTTTATTAAGAAATTATTGCAGGTCACCTAAAAGTCTTCCACTGCTCTGCTTAACCTTGTCCAGCACTTCATAACAGCATCTTGTTTTCAGTTGCTTGTCACTGTTTGGGCTGGTATTTTCCAAGCCAAGCATCTGCCTCAGGTCTAATTTTTGGCAGTTGCCAGCTAAACCACTGTAGTAATTTTCAAGAACAAGGTTAAAAAAATATTTTGCCCATATTAAAAAATAATAATCTGGTTGCTTCCTTCATTCAGAAATGTTGGTATCCCCATTACAGAAGGAATTTGAAATGCAACACCATCACTGGTCTACTTTCATCCATGCACCTTTCAAGCAGCAGCTTGGAATTTGGCAGCACCACTGCTGTGGTTTCACAGATGTGCATCCAAATGTAAAAAAAGGTAAAAGACTCAAAAAAATTAAAAAAAAAATTAAAAAAAACTTTAAAATCTCGGTTTGCAAGTAATTGGTTAAGAATCATTCACCTTAGTAATTTTGCTGAATTTTCCAAAGGCCAGCCCAAGCTGACTGAGCACACTCTGTGTTCGGGGGCACAGTCTGTGCCCACGGCAGTGAGGACCACCGGTGTCTCTCCCTTCCTGGGAGATCTGGGTGCCTTTCCTGTGTGCACCACCTCCCTTCTGCTGCTGCTGCCGAGAAAAGGAGGATGGGTCACAAGTATGAGAGAGTTTGGGACGAGACCTGCAACCAGGGAGCAGAAAGTGAGAGGAAGGAGGAGATGAAGACAGTAGAGTCCAAGGAGACAACTACTGGAGACCAGAAATAATTCTCCTAGGACATCGTGGACAGAAATCAGTTGTGGAAGCAGTTCTGCACGATTAGGGAATAAAAAGATTATACATATTTACATAAAGAGATCCTGCTATGCCATGGGAAAAGGTACGATATATTGGGTTAGGAGATTAATAAGAATCATGGAGATAAAGATAAGATGCCAGAGGAAATAATTAAGAAAAAATAAGAGGGTGGATGTGCAGCTGAAGCAAGGGAAACTAGGAGTTGAGAATAGAGTATGAAGTGTCTAAGAGGGCAGGAGCCAGGGAATGGAAAGATGGATAAACAATGTAGAAGAGAAGGAGCTGGGAGTTACCTTAAAACAGCACAGAGGAGAAAGAGAAGGCAGGAGCCAGGCAGAAGAAGGAGCATCAAGGGAAAGAAGGGGTGTGAGTACAGACTGAACTCTGAGAATAGGCTAATCTTCTGAGTCAGACATAGATGCAAATTGTGATTTATCTGTAATGGTATAGGAACAGGAATCAGGTATGACTAACATCTATAGCCACATTTTCTTTTCTTGTTAGAGATCTTTATCGCATATTCTGGATCTCTTGAGCCAGAGCCCTGGAGTTAAGGTGACCGCATGTCATTATCTGTTTATTTTTCAGGCTTCCTCTCTCTGATTTTGTTAACAAACATTCAAGTGTCTGAAGTAAAATATACAGCTTTTTTTAACCACAGTAAAAAGTATCTCTGCAAAACACATTTGAAAATGCTACAAGGAATTTTGAAATGATGGGTAGGGCTGCCAGCAGTGTCTCTCACTGGCAGAGCAAAGCAAGGCCTCACATGCAGCTTGATGGCCTTTCACAGTCGGTGTTTGTCCTCTAAGAGGGCTTGCTCCATCCCCATTATATTGTGTTTAATTCATCACAGGGGTCAGCAGCACTGCCTTGGCAATTTTACCTCCCAGCAGCCAGGAGCACTGCCTGGAGATACAGGAGCAGAGGGTGGGAAAGGGCTGGGTGCTGCCCACAGGCAAAGCAGAGGTTGAGGTCACTGTGCAGCAGCCAGGGAGGGGAGGGGGAGGTGTCATGCCCCGTGGTACTGCTGGAGCTGCAGAGACACCAGTTCTACTGCTCCAGTGACAAAACAGGAGGAAACATTGACATTTGCCCCTACCATGGTGATTCAGCTTGCAAGCGTTTGCCATTTATGTTAAAGAAATTCCAGGTTTTTTAATATGAATGGCAAATGCTTCCCCACAAACTGCGTGTTTGGTCTGTCACATTTTTTGCAAGCTGAAGGCAAGCTTTGCAGAACTGAGCTTTACTTTCCTTTTGAGAATGAAAGCAGCACTGCTGTCAGAAGATTGAGTTGGTGGTGTGTATCAGGTGATAGGAAAAATTACTCTGCACATGGTCTAACATAATTTTTTTTAATATATACTTGGGATCTGCAAATGTTGATTTGCTGTCTGTTTATCTGTTTGTCATGCTAATAGCTTAAATCCACAAACTACACTTCAAATAACAACTCCTAGGGATAAGGTTACTTTTACTGCTTGGTTCCTCCTAAAGGTTAAACAGAGCTTAAAGTTGGTACATTGACCTATTGCTTCTTGAGGCAGATCTCTGTTCAAATTCTGACCTACGTCCCAGCTAAAAATGTGTTCAATCTTTTCTTGATTTGTAGTAGATAGTTGTGTACATTACAAAATCGTCTCACAATTTGGCAAATTAAGTTGTCTGTGGTTAGCTCTGGAATTGCAGAGATATTGCAGTGCACTGCAGCATTGCATAATGAGGTTCCCCAGACTTTTCTTACTTGAGTGAGTAACAGCAATTCTTATCTCTAGCGAGCATCAGATTCGTCCCGTTTTTGAGAAAAGAATTAGTGTCAAATATACCATGGGCATGTTATGCCTTGTGGCTGCAATGTTGTTTCAATTAACTTCCCTGAATATACCACAATGAAAAGTGTCAGCTTTTTGCCTCAGAGGCCTATAATTAGATTAAATGAATACTGTTAATTATCTACTATCTTCTTTACACAAAACAGTATGTTTCCATAAATTACAATGCTCCTACAGGAAGGAGATTGTTGTTCTCTGCAATACATCTATACAGTGCCGGATTGTATCAGGTAAAGTGTAGCACAGCTCTTTGTCTACAGCCCTTATTTTACAGGAGTTAAAACAAATTACATCTGAAAAATCCACAGACATCACACTATTTTAAAGCATACATGTTGGTGCAAGGAGGTGATATTACTAAATGTTACAGTGCTCATTAAACAAATACACTTCTCTCTTTAACAGATGTTCTCTATAAAATTCTCTTAGAGACATTAAATACAGCTTTGTTTGTGTACCTACAGTCACACCCTCAAGGACTATGTCATGTACAGAGAAAAAATTGCTTTTTTCTAGCAGAGTGTACTTCTCCTTTCAGAAAATTTTAAAAAGTCCATTCTGTAGGAAGCATTTACAATTAACTTGGTTTCCAGGCCTGTGTATATTCCAGCTAGTGTGGACTGAAAATCTCCTCTGCCTGTTCTCCAGCATTACTAGATGCAAGCAAAAGTTCCTGACTGATCAATTCAGTCCCATCCTGGCATGCCTGATTTGGAAGTGCAGATTTTCAAATGGTGGTACGTCACCTCTAGGGTAACATATCTGAAGCAGAAAGCACTCTTTTTGGTTTGACAAAGTGTATCCCAATGTCCCTATTTCCATCAGAATAGATGTTAATAACTTCGGGCCTGAACATGCGATCCTCCCTCACCAGAAAATTACAATTAACTTTAGCAGAAGCCCTCATTCCGGCCTGCAATATACTCCGCATATAAATGTGATCTGTACCCAGGATTGCTCATGTGTTTCATTAAGGTCAAACCCTGAAAAGCTTTTGAATACTCAGTGTTCCTACAAGGCATCGCATTTTATTGTGGTTAGTGCTGTGTATCTTTTCCTTTAGATGTTCATTAGCTCCGTGTATAAAAGTGTTCATTAAAATATCATTGTGCTGGTAATAATCTTAATATTGAGGAGTGAAGAGGGCTGTGTTGCAATATAAATGCTGCCCCATTTCCTGCTCTCAGGGTGTAACAGGAGAAAGAAAGACCATCTTGATAGGCACTATCTGCTGAAGGAAAACTTTCGCAGGAGCTGTGAATCGACTTTAACCTTTTAGTGGCTGCCTTGTGAAGAAAATGTTTCAAGCTTCCTACCCAGAATTAGGCTTCTTGAATTTAAAGGCTTCATAAATGCTAGTGGCCCTTATAATGACTGCTACAAATATCAGAAAACAGTTACAGAGGAACAAAGAAATGCAACTGGAAACATGGTTCAGTGGATTTGTACTTCCCTGAAAAGCTGATTATACTTTTGGCTGATTCAGTTTCTTTCAGAGGGAATTTACCCTTTCTGGCAGTTTGAGTCTGGTTGCACCAACGGCACAAAATCTATCTGGGGATGAGGAAATTGGCTCGGGGTCCTGTGTGTGTTAAACTGACATTTGCCACCGAGCTCTAGATTTTGTCTTTTAGCCCCTGAGTGCCCCTTGTTTTGTCAGATTCAGAAGCCATTTTAACACTAGTTTAAAAATAGAGCGATTTCATTTGTGCTTTTGCAGGTGCCTTGCCCAATTCCCTGCTTTCCCTGCATGACTTATCTTGTAGGATAAGCACTAATCAAAGGTCAAGGTTATTCTGAAGTATCCAACATAGGAGAGTTCTCTTTCTCGTAGATCCTTAAGCTGAACTTCGCACAATTACAACTGATACTGTGCTGAAAGGTAAATCAAACAGGGAAAAAGTACAAAATGACAAGCAGGAACCTTTGACACTGTAAAATGCCCCTGGTGATTTGTACTTCGTGCTTTTTCAAAACGCAGAAGCCATTTTACCACTCAGAGCCATGGCAGAAGTGAATTATTTTTTTTTCCGAGTGGAGCTCTGTAAATTAGGGCGTCAAAGCCAGGCTTGGCACATCTGGCTCTCAGAAATGTGTCATGTACTTTGCAGCCGAAGATAATTTTCTCCCCTCTGTGACACAGAAGCCAAGAAGCGTGGATTTTTCCTCCCCCCGTCTCGCCTGTCTGATTTTAAAATGTAACACAAGGTCATGAAAAGCTCCGGCTGGGAGATACACCTTGCTACCCATTTTTTTAAGGAAACCTGACGACAAACCTACTTGGTTTTGCCTTCTATATGTGTGCTGCGGTGGGAGAAGATGCTTCTGCATCCCTGGACGCGGGGCTGGGGGAGGAGAGCCCGGCGCAGCAGCGGGAGCCCCGCCGCCGCCGCCCGGCAGCGGCCACAAAGATGTGTTAGAAACATCCCCCCGGCAAGACGTGGGTCCCTTCTCTGTACTCACTGCGGCTGCGAAAGCACCGGAGTTTCGCTGAGGAGACTCCAGTCTCGGTTGCGGGGAGAGGGAAGAAAGAGAGGGAAAAAGAGAAAAGGAAAAAAAAAAAAAAAAGAAGGAGACTGTAGAAAAAAAAAAAAAAAGGAAGAAAAAAAGGGGGCGCAGTGCAAGTTGCGGCGGCGGGAGAGAGGCGGCGGGGGCGGCCGGGGTGTCCGAGCCCCGGGGCCGCGCAGCGCTGCCCGGCCGGCGGCCGCCCCGGGCCTGTCGGCGGGGGCCGGGACGCAGCGAAGCGGCGGCGGAGCCCGCGGAGGAAACTAAATAAATAAAATCAGACTGTTATTTAAGGCGCGTAAATTTAAAATTATTTGGACAGGAAGAGCAAGGGGAGCGGAGCCGCAGGAGCCAAAGTAACGGTTTCGGAGCCGGGCGCGGCCCCCCCGCCCCGCGGCCCCGCGCCCCGGCGCTCCCCGGGGGCCGCCCGACCTGCCCGCACCTCGGCCGGCGCGACCCTCCCTCCTCCCCGGGGACCCCGGCAGAGCCCTCCGGGAGCACCGACATTTTGAGTGCCTGTGTGGTGGGGCAGGCTGTGCTGAGAGCCGGTGAGAAATCTTTCTTTCTCTCGCTGTCCTTCTTTCTCCCTTTTTTTTTTTTTTTTTTCCCCCTTCTCCACCCCCCCCCCCCCCCCCCCCCCCGCCCGCCATGCACAGGATAACAGTCCCCACAGCTAAATGCAAAAGCTTTCCTCCCCTCGCTTTTTCGAGGGAATTTCAGCTCTTTAGTCGGGAGATAATAATGTCTGGCTGCTTCTGGCTGCCCAGTGGATTCCCAGGTACATGTGTGGAAGAAACCCTTTTCTTTATTTTAGAAGATGAAAAGTGATGATTTTCTACTGTGTTAACTCTTTCTTCATGTGGACAATGCAAGACATTTCCTAGGGAGCTAACATTTTACCCCACCATGGAATAAACCATTGAGTCCATTCCTCTCCCCACACTGAAAGCTGGAAAGAAAGTATTTTCCTGTACTTAAATAAGCGGTGGCTTATTGCACTGGAGAATTCACCTTCAAATACCTTCTCATTCACTCTCCCCCAGCTAAGGGCAGGGCAGTGCCAGGGTTAGCCCTGCACCTCTGCCCCTCTCTGCCCAGCACCCACAGGTCGGGTATTTCACCCTTTCACGGTGCTGCTGCCGCAGATGAAACTCTCTTCGTTCCCTGTAGGATCCCCTTTGGGATCTGCCCATTTCCAAAAGGAGTTCAGCAGCCCCCGCCGTTGCTCCGAGGATAATTTAGAAACAAAGGTCAAGTGTAACAGCTTTGCTCATCCGTGTAACTGAAATAGGGGAGAGGGCTGTTGCCCCACAGTTGTGTCCTCACACAGCCTGGTCACTGTGAATCCTGGTACAGCTACATTTTATGCTCTATTTCTTCACATTTTTTCTGCGCTTGCTGTATTTGTTTCTATTTTTACCTCTCATCTCGATACTGCACTGTTTGCTGCCGATTCCTGGGCTGCTGCAGGGCGATCTCTGCTCCTGCCTGGAGACTTACTTGGCAGTTGGTTTATGTCTCAATAAAAGTTCTCAAAAATCTTTAGTCCCATCTCACACGCTGCAGTTTTGCATCTCTGGGTAAATATGGTTGTCGAAATTTTCAGGAACATGCGAATTTTTGAAACTGAACTTTTTGATGTTGCCAGAATACTGGGGGGAAAGCGCCAAAGCAATTTCTGACACCACATGCGATATTACAATCCTTTTCAGATGTCAAGATTCTCTATTAATGAGGCTTGCTTTATATTATTTTCTCCACGCTCAGTAAATATAAAGACTTCTGGAGGAAAGCCATTCCCCAGCAGCCAGGCACCTTTTGTCACTGACAAAACCTGTAAGGTGCGTGTAACCCACCAGCTGACTGATTTCTTTGGTCTCCCAGAGGGTCTTTGCACTAACTATTAACTTCCTGGGATAATAGAGAGCGATTTTTGCTTTCCAAGTATCTAACTAGGAATTTCAGTTGATCATCTTGTTTCCGATAGATTGAAGGGCTCACAGAGAAAGCGCAGCAGTGAAATCAGATAAAACGCACCTTTAAACCTGACTATCGCCCGTGACTCAGCCGCCGAGGCTTTGGGCATGGCCGGGGGGTGATTCGTCCTGGCTTTAACCCTGAACTCCTGGCACGCAATAAAAGCCGCTATTTCTGACTAGGCGGGGCATTTTTCTTGGAAGAGAAGTCCTGTTAAGTGCTATTAAGCCACTGCTTAAACTTCGCCTTAGCATAAATTAAATGGTGATGAAGTTCCAAACGGGCTTGGAATGAGGGTTTTTAGTGGCACAGGTGAAAAAAACCAACCAAAAAAACCCTCCAAAAAAAAACCCCAAAACCAAAACAACAACAACAAAGCCAAACAAACAAACGTGAGAAAGCTGGATATTACCTTCTGGTGTAGCACGTAATTCCTCTTTGTGAGAGGAATGGAGAAGGAAAAGGCTTGGAGCGTCCTCCAGGAAATGAGGAAAAGAAGATGGAGAGCAACACTGTGATTTGGGTCACTTTACCTCGGGGACCTGTGGATTACGTTGCTCGGTTTAATATTTTAGGTGGTTTAGTACTCTTTTTACCCGGAATTTTGGGGGTTATTTCCCCAATAATGCTTCCTATGTGCTGTGCTGCTCCAAATAATGATCATGCACACAAATTTTCATGTTTCACAGAGGTTTTTAATCAGAACACAGCAGTGTGACAGAGCTTATAGTAAATGTGACAGACAGTTTCAGCAAATTATTTTTAACTCAGAAAATGTAGTAACTGATTTTGTGGGGCTAATTAAAAAAAAAGTTAAAAACTAAACTACTGTATTCCCTCTCCTTTTTTAAGTGCTATTTGAAGTAGTATCCATTTTACTTTGATTTAAACCCTTCTATTTTGCACGATTGAAATTTAGATTATTCAAAATTAAGCACTTTGAACTGCCCATCTGCCCAACAAGTAGATCCTGTACAAATGTTAAAAGTTTCATAATAGATTTTCCCGACACGGTGCTGAGCATCGTTAGCTCCTGTTGAGGCTGGAGAGGCAAATGAGTTTCAGTCTGGTGAATACGCTCAACTGTGTTGCAATAGAAAATTTCCAATGGTTAAATTGTGTTTTAGGTGCAAGCAATAACTTAACTTCACAAATATCGAAAGTGCTGCTTCCTAAATGTCACTGTATTCAAATATTCTCCTTTCGTGAGATGCTGTCATTAAAATGGTTTATTTCCAGACAAAACAGAATAGTTGGTGGAAAGCAAATATTACTAGGAGAACATCTAAACTGCAATCAGCAGATGAAGCGACCAGAAGTCTTGTATTGCAGCTTTCATGTCCTCTTGCTTTTCACAATGGTTCTCTGCTGCTTGTTTTGAAACTAGACAAAACATCTTCGGCAGTGCACAGTAAACACGAACTACTAAACTGAGCTGTTTAAAACCTCTGGCAATCGAAGAAACACCCCTTATACTGTTTCTGGTAACTAAATTCAAAACCAGATTGGTGAAAGTTTAAATACACAAAGAGGAAAAGTGTCATCTACATTTAGAAAGTAAGTGACCTAGTTCTACAAGCTCTTGTTAGTGACAAAATACAGTTACTGCCTAAAGCATCTAAATGCCATCCACTGTCCTCAGGCCATGCAGCCTTTGACTTCCAGCTCTGCCTGTGCAGGGGCTGCAGGTGACCCTTTATTTAAAGGATGTTTTTATCTAAAACAGGACCTCAGACTCTTGAGCCTGACCGAGAGGGGTGGGGGGAGTGAGGAGAAGGGAGGGCTGCGTACAGAGGTGGGAGAAATCACAGTAAACTATTTCCTTTTCTTTAAAAGTCCAGCAATATTAAGCATGTGAATAGTAGCTCTTGTATTAATGACTTGATACGAATGACCTAAAATAAATTGTAAAAGTTGATACTGGAAAACTAGATATGAGCAACCAACATACACACGGATGAGCCTGGGAGTACTGTGTAAAGTGAAAGGTATAGGAAACTGCTGGGAGCATGGATTTAAAATGTTTCTGTTATCTAAAAACCCACCTCTGGAATTTCTTGAGACTTACACTACCAGCTGTTCAGGAGAAGGAAAAAAAAAAATGTAACGTGGCAACAAATATTGGTAAAAAGGAGGGAAACACCCCAAGAAGTCTGCACGCCCTCACGTCCAAAAGAGACCTCGTCCTAGCGGGGTTCAGTCCATGCTGGGGGAGAAGGAGCTGCTGGCCTCCAGGAGCTCCACCACGGCTGCCCTCCGGTAGAGCCTGGCCAGGTCGTAGGCGGTGGCCCCCCGCTTGTTCTGGTGGCCCACCTTGCACTCGGAGCGCGCCAGCAGCAGCTCCACCACCCGCACGTGCCCCTCCTGGGCCGCCAAGTGCAAGGGCAGGTTGCCGTCGTTGTCCTCAATGTTAACATCGGCTTTGAATTCCAGCAGAGTCTGCAAAGTGTCCAGAAACCCCTCCCTGGCTACGTCGTGGATGACAGCGAAGCCGGTACTGTCTTTCAGGTTGGGGTTCGCCCCGTTACTGAGCAGCCGCCGGGCGATTTCGGGGTTCCCGAGTTTCATCACCTACGAAGGAGAGAGGAGAAGTGGATGCCGCGGGTGGGGGTTTGCTCCAGCCCTGCCTCCCGTCCTCACTTCTCATCCCTGGCTTTCGTCAGAGTCCAATTCTCATTTAAAGCAGACAGAGGAGACTCGCTATAAAACTAATGACACACCAGAACATCTAGTTTTTAATGCATTTGTTACTGAACTCGGTGAAATTGTAAAAGATGTTATCACTTCGGTGGTCATAGCTTTCTGCCTCGGAGAGATTAATGCCTGAAATAGCATAGAATGGGATATAACATTTTTTTTTTTTCCTAACGAGGGTCATCTCAGTTTCTTAACATATAAAAATTAAGTATAGTTCAGTTTTATTTGCCTAAGTATTGGGACACCTCTGCATTACTATTTAATCTTGTTAAACAGCTAATATAGGGTCTCTGAGGAACAGATATTTTACCTCAGCAACAGCGAATGTAGAATGTGTTTTTACAAGCTTTCAGGTGTTTACACTGTCTGTGCATTATCATAAAACAAATATTTGGACTGTACCATAGCTCTATCTGTTGGGAAACATAAATGCTAAAAGAAATTCTTCTCCCCAATATTTGTGTTTCTTTAGGTGACCCAAAAAGGAAAAGTCAAAAGGAATGTTTCAAAGTGACAGAAGTTCTCTTCTAAAATCAGTGTATTATATTATACTTTCATAATCTCTCTATAAGTAAACTGAGGCTATGTTCTGTCGTTAAAACATCCCTAAAAAATACAACAACAACAACAATAATTGGATTTTCTGACTGTTTCTCACAGGGAAAAAAAAAAAAAAAAAGAAGAAAAAAAAAAAAGAAAGCTTCTTTCAATTTTCTCAATTGCACCATAAACCTATCATAATTAGAACACAAATCTCTCTTATTTGTAACTTAACCGCTTGCACCGATTTC
The DNA here is from genome assembly GCF_029207755.1 of Chamaea fasciata. Classification (NCBI taxonomy): domain Eukaryota; kingdom Metazoa; phylum Chordata; class Aves; order Passeriformes; family Sylviidae; genus Chamaea; species Chamaea fasciata. Next base: position 26,555,107 of record NW_027094095.1, on the reverse strand, counting down.
CTTGTAATTCCTCATTTTTTGTTTGCACACTTTCCAAAAATGAACACTGTAATGTATAATGTGTAATCTCTAGCCTACAGGCAGTATTTTCCTGTCCTTGTAACTAGTCTCTCTGTAAGTATAAAATTCAAAAAACACCCAACTCTTTTCTATTTCCTTAGAGAGAGATTCACACATTGATTTGAAAATCTTGGTTAAAAAAAAAATCAGCATGAATGAGCATTACAGTGCAATAGATTCAGCACAAGGTACAATTTCTACAGGGGTTTTCTGAAAATCTCTCCTGACGAAAAAGATTTACTAAGTTTTTAAAGAAAAGCGAGCTATAAGAAATACATTCATGTACAGCGTTTGAAGTGTAAAGCAGCCTAGCACGTTATAACCACAGGCAGGAGCAAAAGTGCAGATAAGACAGGCTGGGATTCAGGGAGAGATCTCTGTGTGCCCTAAGGCTTCCAGCTCCCGACTTCCAGCCACTTCTTTCACTTCTGACCAGAGATGGAAGTGATGTAAAAGAAAACATCATTGTGATCTCTCTTTGTTTAGTAAAAATCGGACATTTTGATCTCTTTTTGAGAGCCCAGGCTGTATTATTTGTGAATTCAAAACATATATTTGGGTTAAGTGGGAGTTTTCGGTGTTCAGGCCAGGGGACTGAAGGCACCAGTTAAAGATGCGAGGGGGAGAAAATCCTGTAAAAAGTGGTGAGTTTTGGCCGTGGGCTACAGCTGAACAGCAAATATCCTCTATATTTTTAAAAGTTATGTTCAGGGGGAGGGAGGCGAAGAAGGAGAAAAGCATTAATTGAGTAAGTCTGACGAAGAGAGCATAAGGGCAAGAGATGTATTTGAGGCCTGCATAGGTACACTTCACCAGAAATAAAAAGGACAGAGCAAGACAAGCCGAGTAGTTGTTTAATTAAACATAAATGCAGAGGGAAAATATAAATTCATTGACATTAATATAGGAGCATTCTCTCCGTTGTAATTGAAAGACAGATTACAGAGAGATTATCTCACAGTGCAGAGTGCACTGACAGAGAAGTCTTTCGAGCGTGGCCAGGCACCCACAGCACATTTCAGGATGATACATATTGAAAATAAGTCGACAGATTCTCCTGTTTTGACTTTTGTTGTGGTTCATTAGCACAGTTGTTATTAGGCACCCCTAAGAAGTATCGTTAGGCACGGATGCATGTTTAATATAGCTGGATACTATGTAATTGTGTAAAATATATCTTAATTCAGGATATGGACAGCTAGCTGCTTTTAGAAAAAATTATCCAGCATTCCTGTAGGACAAATCGGTTTTCAGCCCTTGTCCTGAGGATAAATCAACTACCTAAATGTTTCCTGCTTTCTTAAAGAATTTAGCATGTCTAAGTTTTTAATTTAAACCCTTTCACTCTCTTAAAAGTTGCTGCAAGTGCCTGCACTGCCATGCGATGCCCTATTTAGGTGTTTACAGCACAACGAGGAGATCACAGATTTCCAGCTTCAGCGAAATTATCAAAAAAGAATCATTCCTGCATTATCAGCAAGAGGTGCTTATTTTCCAGCTCTTAACATTTTGATGTTAAGCCAAAAAGCTGTAAATATCTCGAGTACATTCACAGGTTCTATGCTGTTTAAAAATCCACTTTCAGAAATTATTACCATGGTTTTGGGGGAAGAGGGGTTAAAAACCAATTTTACTTATGTGTGAAATGAAAAAGACCTATAGCTCCACATTGCATTACTTCCACATTGCATTACTTATAACTTAAGTACAAATAACCATACTTATTTTCCCTCTGGATTTATAAATGACATCTTTCACTATTTGATAAGTATTCCAGCCTTTTTGCCATCATTATCTGATAATACTAAAAGCAAAATCTTCCATCAGTTCCAATAGTTAGCAGCTGGACGAGTTCCAACTCCTGCCTGCACAACTGCACGGTTAAAAATTAGGACACAGCACCCTATACGATCAGAAAGGAAATAACTGGAAGCAGTGCCCTGCTAGCCGATCTGAAAAAAGCAAATTTTAAAGTCTTAAACAGGAATGAAAAAGCAAGTGATTCAGCTGGAACCCTGGCCGCAAGGCTAGCTCTTAATGTACATCGGAGGTACTCGGTCCTGAGCAGCATGCTTCCCAATGAGAAAGGTCATTCCCACAAACAGAGTATAAAGGAAAAGTACCATCCACAGCAGACCCCAGAACCCAGACGAACCACGTTTTAAAACACATTGAGAAAAAGAAGAAAAAAAAAAAAAAAAGAAAGAAAAAAAAGAAAAAAAAAGAAAAAAAAAAAAGAAAAAAAAGGAAGAAAAAAAGATAAAACCCCTAAGCTTCAGAGAACAGAACATTTGTGTTTACAGACCTGCTATGAAATCTTGCTCACCTAAGCTGATTTCTTTTCATCTCAGCTCTCTCATTCCTTGCCTCCTCCCCACGAAGTTACAAAATATTAGCAAACTCGTAGCCCGTTTGACATTGAGGGTGATCCCCGATTGAAAGAATGGTTTTGACCAGTTTTATTTCAAGTACGTCATTTTAGGGAGTTGGAGCCACTAAACTCATAATATGGCATCCAACGAGTTTGAAAAACCACTCGAATTTCATCCACCAGCCTGCTTAAAACGTTGTCTTTTTTGGAAACCCGGGTCACGTAGGTACCAGTGATGAAATATTTTCTCCCTCTCTGGATACCAACCTGCAGCGCAGTCCTCCCAAATCCATTTTGTGCATTGACGTTTACATTCTTTTGCAACAAATTAGTAAGTTGCACTAGGTCCCCCTTGGCAGCCGCGGACGCCAGCTCGTTCCCAGAAGGCTCGGCCATTCTTTAGGGTGACTGACGATCGGAAAAAAGATGAGATTTTTTTTTTTTTTTTTTTTTTTTTTTAACCAGGCATGGCATCGGAGACTGACAGAAGGATTGGGATGGTTAATCTTCTGGAGTAAGACCTTGTAGTAAATACTCGTAAAAAACCTCCTTGCCAAGAGCCCGCCCCTAACTCACACGTGATTTATTCAGCCAAACTGCAGCTCCACTTGAAGGAAGATTTCTTTGCTTCCACATATAGTGTAACTCTTATTAAAGACTTTGGCCACTTTTGCGGGGGGGAAATAGATTAACAGCTATGCAATATATCGTATATGTTATAGGTAACATATAGACACGTACACCGGAGACTCACTCAGACCTGAGATCTTGGAAGAAGAAGACAACCCACCCTGTTCACAGTCGGTTTCTGAAACTTAGCAGCAGCAGCAGCTCCGAGGAAAGGTCTCCTGTAGCAGTGTGCATCCAACTCCCGCTCGGGATACTCCCTTCATCCCACTCCGTCGCCTTAGTCCGGGCCCAGCAGTGAGGGGAAGGACGAGCCGCGCCCGCGGAGGGCCGGGCGCGGCGGCGGCGGCCGTCCCGGCTCCCAGCTCGCTCCCTCGGTGCTCTCGCTCCCCGCAGCAGCAGCAGCAGCAGCAGCAGCAGCAGCAGCAGCAGCTTCACTCCCGCGGCCCCGCGCAGCCTCCGCGCAGCGGGCGGGCGCGATCCCGGCCGGCGGCCGCCCCCGGCGGCGGCCGCTCCGGAGCATCCAGGAGGGCGGCGGGCGGCGCGGGGGGGCTGCCGCGAACCGCCGCCCGCGCTCAGGGCGTGGAGGAGCCGCTGCCCGGAGCCGTCTCCGTCGCCGTCCCTCCGCCGGGGTCCCGCCGCCGCTGTCCGCGCTCCGCCGGGCGCTCCCCGGGACAGCCGCTCCTTCCCGCCGCGGCCGCGGGGCGCGGGGAGAGCTCCTGGCGGGGGCAGGGGCTGCGCTGGTGCCGCCGCTGCCCCGGCCCGGCCGCGCTCGCAGCCGCACTGACAGCCCCGCTCGCCTCCTCTTCCAACTTCGCGAAATAAAGCTGCACTTGCCGGTCCGCGGCCGCCGCCTCCGCCCGCGGCTTTGCGCTCCCCCTTTTTTAAGCGCAAACAATCGCTACTTCTGTTTCCTAAGGACACGAAGCCCACGAAGCCGGTTTCTCTCTCCTTTCCCTCCCCCCCCACCCTCCCCGCTCCTTTTTTTTTTTTTTTTTTTTTTTTTTTTTTTAACCTCATCAGCTTTTTTTGAAAAGAAAAAAAATTTGAGCGCTTTTTGAGTTGAAACACCCGCCCACATTTTAACGGCAGAGATTTAAGGAGGCGCGGTGGAGTTCGGGCAGGAAGGCCTGCAGCGGCTGCCGCCCGCCCCTCGCCCGGCCCCGCCGCGCTCGGGCCGCCGCCGCCGCGGCGCCCGGTGCCGTCCCCTCGCCGCGGAGTCCGGGCACGGCACTGCCCCGCCACAGCCGGCACAGCCCGGCTGCTTTTAGGAGCAGCGCTGCGGAGGCCTGGGGGTGGGGGGGAAATGAAAGGAAAAGAAGGTTGTAGCCGCGGGAGCCGCCGCACCCCGGCTAGAGGAGCGGGATCGGGGGAGCTCGGCAGGCGGGGAGGGCGGCCTCTGCCACGGCGCTGCCCGGAGCTTCTCCCCGGCCGCCTCCACCTGCCCGCGGGGGGAGCGGAGCCGGCTCCGGTCCCGGTCCTGGCCCCTTGGCCCTCGCTCGGCATCCCGCGGGCAGCGGCTCCGCGCTTCGGGGCCACCCCGGCAGCGGCGCGGGTTCCTCTCTCATGCTGAGGACAAGGTCAAGGATGAAGGGTCAATGTCAAGTTGTCTTAACAGTGGAAGGCGACCGTCCACGGCAGCACTCCCTGCTTCCCGCGTTTCTGGTGTCCTTGATTGATTTGAAAGTGCCATTTTGAAGGGGAGCCGCGCCCGGGCACCAAGAAGACGCGAGGACTTCGCTTTTCCTCGCCGGGGCGAAGAAGTGAGGATGGTACAGGACGGGGATGTCACCGCCACTCTGCCTAACAGTATTTAGTGTCTTAAAGTGCTGTAATGGCTGGATTGCTTTAGGTTTCAGGGACCCTCGGAGGACTGAATTCTGCCAAGCGAACCCTCCGAGAGGTAAGCAGCAACGTCATGGCTCCCTGATAAGCACACGTAATCCATCGCTCGCAGGGGCAATCTGCACGTCTGTTTTCTGCGTGGACGCCACGGGAAAGCGATTTTGAATGTAAACAGGCGTGAGGCAGCTCGGGGAGGTGCGTTAGGGAGGGGACGTGTGGTAGTTACAGCTCATCCAGCCCTGCCCTGCGGGGGGAACCTGCCGCTGGCAGCCGGGCAGCGGCCAGAGGTGGCCGAGGCCTGAGTCGGGGCCGCCGCCGTCCAACGGAGCCGGTTCCAGAGCAGTGAATCTGCAGCTGGACGAAGCCAGACTTTGGCATCTGGCTCTCCTCTCAGCTTCGGCTGCTTTTTGCTTTGCAATTCTATTTTCCTGTACTGATTCTCCCCATCCACGCTTGTTCGCGAATATTACAAACGCGACAAGTGTGAGCTGCCTGCACATGAAGCAGGGAAAACAACTTTGATCAATTTATCAACTGACCCTCCCCCCCCCACTCTCATTCCCACTAGAGGAGAGAAAAAAACTCTCATTTTTAAGGGCCTCATTGCGGTAATTCTCGTCCAGAAGCAATAGTGCTTTTTTGCCTCCCTTTCCCCATTTTTTAAAAAGCAAAAATATAAATTATAACTTCCCTCAAAGTTAGCTTTAGAAATATGTGTATGCAAGTACCATCTGTTTATTCAAATACAGTTGCTTTTCTGCATAAAGAGGGAATTTATATGTAAAACTTGGATTATTCAGTCAGATGGCTTATAAATTACTTATTTTGTGACCAATTACTGCCTAAAATCCACAGGCCTTGGTGGTGTTACCTGTTGCTAACTTAGTGCAGAATTAGACCTGCAAATATTACAACAGTCTCACACTATTTTTTGTTGGTTTACAGTTCAGAATAAAGTTTCTATATTCTGTTAATCACGCCATATAGCAAAAAAAATTAAGTAAAGTGTAGCTGGAGTGCTGCAGGCCTCCTGCAAGTAAAGCTGCTTGGCCAGAAAATGCTGTCATACTTCCTCTACCGTGCAGGTCTGTCAAAAGTCTTTGTAAAAAGCAGTTCGTTAATCCTGATCATTTCCTCTCATGAGTGATAAAGATACTCCACCTAAAGCAGAGAGATTTGTCCCAATCGGCTCCAGAATCAGCAGGGTAAAAAAAAAACCAAACCAAAAAACAACCCAAAACCCAAACAATTTCTGGAGGGAGATGTTATCACCACGTATTATAAGGAGTAAAATAATCGGTTTCCTAATTTGTCTCTCACTCGTTGGAGGATAAAACCCACCTCGAATGGCTCAGAGAGGCTGTGAGAAGGCAAACAGAAACTTTAGCTGTGACTTGACTTTGAACTTCCTGCGATGTGGGGCACATGCAGCTTTACACCTTTTCTTCATGTTCTGGATCAAATCCTTCCTGTTTTGATCTAATATAGATATCATTATTTAAAATATGACTGTAAAAGACATGAAGGCCCGTGTAACTAATCTTGACAACATACCTATAGCTTCAGTTCGAGCCAGGAATTAATTGGCTTTAATCCAATTACTAAAACTCGCTTTTCAGCCTTTATTAGAGTTACTCTCTAGTAATGTGTGGGTGGATTTGTTTGTAATTTAGCATAGGCTGTCCCTGGCATTGCACCATACCTCGTACATAGTACAGAACTGTCTGTAACATCAAACTGGGGAGAAAGAAAAAGCTGCCGATGTGAGGGCAATTAATTTATCATCCCTCCGGTCGGTGGTGGGGAGCTCGCGTCAGCGGGCAATAAAAACCTTTTGGCAAGCCCTGCCAACATAAACTAGAGCAGGAACAGGGCAGAATGTAAACCCCAACTTCTCTGACGCTGTGGCTTTGCATCGTAAGTGGCGTTTCCGTGTGGCCTCAGCCCGCCCGGAGCCCCGGAGCGCCGCCAGACACGCAGCCCGGGCGCCCCGGAGCCCGCGCTCCCCAGCAGCGTCCGCAACAGCCTCTAAACAATTCCCGGGGTTTCTCTTGGCATCACGGGCCCTCCTGAAGGCACAGCCGAGCTTTCCCTGAGCCCCTCTCCGCACGCAGCGTTTGTCCGCCGGGCTCGCCCCGGGGCCGGCGGCGGCAGGGAGCTCGCGGGGTCCGCCAAACCCCCCTGGAACCCTCGCGGATGGAGGAGAGAAACAATAAAGAACGCTGCTTCCTAAACCCGGCAGAGTATCTTGATTCAAAGGCATCGTAATGTAGCGTTATTAGCTGACAGGAAAGCTGCTTGATGCATCTGTGACCTCAGCTACGACACTCACAGGACACTCTTATAAAAAGCAGAGCAAAACATGTTGGACTAATTAGCAAGTTGGTGTCCAAGTGTGTGTTTTATGTCGGTGCTAAGGTGCATGAACATCAGGTTGTAGAAGGCAGACTTAGCATCAGTTACACTTAGATTTGCATTACTTAAAGCAGCTTTATTTGCGGTATAGAATAGAATTGCATCTTACAGTGCTGGAGTGCTAAGCCTGAGCGAGGGCCGCTGTGCAGATCATGGTGAGCTGGCTCAGAAAAAACCTGTGAAAAATGCATTTCCTTCTTTTGTGCCAAGTCGGAACCCGAGCGCCGGGCGGTGTGTGCCCTCCCGGGGGTGGGGGGCACCGGGCGGGCAGCGTGTCACGGAGGGGACGCGAACCGCGGCGGGATCGAGCCGCTGTATTCACCGAAACCAGCGCGGTCCCGGGGCGAGGATGGAGGGAAAGACGGAGAGGGGCAGGGACGGGAGGAATGAGGGAGGGATGGACGGACGGACGGACGGATGGATGGGTGGATGGATGGATGGATGGATGGATGGATGGATGGATGGATGGATGGATGGGTGGATGGATAGGTGGGTGGATGGGTGGATGGTTGCCCCGCTCCCGCACAGAGAGGCAGGGCCGCTCTCCGCCCGGAAGCTGCACCGGCCCGCGTTTCCCCGCACCGCCCGGGGACGGCTGCAGCCGGGTCCCCGCAGACCTGTTAGGCCGCAGCCGGCGGCGGAGCCCAGCCGGGACACCCCGCGCCGCCGCCGGGCCCCGGGACGGGACGTGAGGATGTGTCCGCCCCGCGGTGCAGCTGCGGCCGGGCCGGACGCGGGCCAGGCGCTCCGCTCCGCTCCGCTCCGCCGCGGTGCCGCCCGGGCGCGGGGTCCGCGGTGCCCGCTCGGCGCGATCCCGCCCCCGGCCCCCAGAGCGCTTGACAGGCGGGCAGTCACGTGGCGGCCGCAAAGCGCCTCTTTGCGACCTCAATGACAGGCAAAATGTGCGACACAGGCGCTGTGGAGGCAGGCGGGGAGCGGCGCTGCCTCCTCCTCCTCCTCCTCCTTCTTCTCCTCCTCCTCCTCCTCCTTCCCGGGCCAGCGGCTGAGGCAGCGCTGCCCGCTCCCGGCCCCGCGCCCGGCCCGCCGCTCTCCTGCCTCCTCCCCTCGTCGGCCCCGGGAGGGGCAGCCCGGGGGCGCCGCGGGAGCCCGAGCGCGGCGCGGCGCCTCCATGAGCTCCTGAGCTCCCACCCTGCCCCGTCCTCCCCGCGGCAGCGGCTCCAGGTGCGCGGGTCCGAGCAGAGCCGGGACGCATCTGGCTGCAATGGCGTCCAACATGGACCGAGAAATGATATTGGCTGATTTCCAGGTAAATTTCAAGCCGCCGCCGCCACCCAGCCGTGGCCTCTCGCTGCTTTTTTCTCTTTCTCCTCGTTGCTGTGCTGCCTGTTCTTTGTGGGGAGATCCGGGGTGGTGGGTGTGAAGCCCACCCTCTGAAGCCTCCGCTCTCGCTTTCCTTCTTTTTTATTTGTCAGAAATGGGGATGGCGTGCCCTCTTCTCTCAAGGTGCGTGAACAAAATGTCTTCTTTAACTTAGTGAGTTTCAGTTTTTAATTAATAATAAAAAAAAGCCTTTTCATCCACTTTGCTTGTTCCTACCCTCTGCAACCAGCCAGGCCCTGGGACAGCTGTGAGGCAGCTCACTTGGAAGAGGCAAATGCCAGGGAGGATACAAAACTCACCAGTCCACATGATTTGTCACAATGTTTGTAGTGAATCACTTGCTGGTGCTACAGATTAGTGCTGAACAGAGGTGTTTCCATTCCAGCATCAACACTAAACTTCATGGTTGCCTCAGCCTATGACTGTTGTGATGACGGTAAAACTCTTCCCACCCCATTCCAAACAACAGCGTGTTTGTGTAGAAGGGAGGAGGAATATGCTCTTCAAAGCCGTTTGTTACCTTTCCTTCTCTCTTCCAAAGGGTTGTACTTTAACTTCAGACTTCTAAATCTTATCCCCAGAATAAAGTCTTTCTGTAAGTAAAAGTGATGTGTTCAGGAGCGTATATTGCTTCTTAATATTGCTTGTTTTTATATTGTTTTTCTAAGACCGAGTAAAAAAGTAGAGGGTACCTGCATTTGAAATAGTGGGGGGAGCCAAACACGTCTGGGAAGGGAATCAGATAGTATTTGAATATACTTTTTTAATATTTGCTTTTCAATCCATCATGGTTTTTTTTTAAGCTCTGTCCATTTGCAGTGGTTGTTCTTACATGGATAGGCACCTGGATATTCCTGGATTGATTGAACATCTGTATGTTCAGCTTTTTAAAAGACTGTTTTCCAGCTGTTAGCAGTGAAACTATTTCATTTAGTTAAAAAGAAAAAAAAAAAAGAGTAATTCCTCCAATTCATTCTGTGTATGTGTTTCTTTGGAGCTACAGGTAGGGTGACTACTGTGCACAGTAATTCCTGTGTATTATGTAATTAAGTAATTCCTCTGTTGCAAAAGGTAGCTGCTCTCTCACTGATGTAACTCGTGGAGTTCCCAGCTGATAACAGAGAACTGTCATCCCCTTCTGCACCCCAATATCTTACACCCATTTTCATTAAAATGCTTACCAAATGTTACTGTATTGATACTACTGTGTTGTGCTTGGAGAGACTTTTGTGTATGTAAGGGATGACATCCCAATTTTCGGGCTGGGATTTCACAAAGGAGTTTTTCCAGGAACAGCACACTGTGTGAAAGGAATCTGGGTTCCCAGTTCTGCATTGATACCAGTGGGAACAGATTCTTACAGCATCCCACATTATTACCTGAGCTTACAATCAGGAATCCCAGATGATGAAATTAGTGGCTGGTGAATGTAAGATTATTTGTTTTATAGAATTTTCAATACAGATTTACCCTTTCCAGGGGTTCTATGCTATTTTGAAGTATTATGGTGCTTGGATTTTGAAACCATTAATAAAAGTATAAGAGCAACTGCACTGTTTGGTACCATGAAGACAAGTAAGTATCATTGCAAACTTGCAAGTGGGTGGTGGAGTCACAGGAACCAGTTTTAGATCAAGGGTGGATGACATAATGTGTCTGAACCTAGGAAATATTTTATCATATCCCAGTCTTTACTTAAAAAGCACCCAAACATTTTCCTCTTGTATTTCAGCAGACAGCTTTGTTTTTCTGTTTCATTGTATTTCTTTTAAAGGTAATATCAAGTGTCTACCCGATTTTGAAGTACTGAACTGTTAATTGCCATGCTGTTAAAGCTTCAGATTAGTAAAGGACAATGTCAGTCATTATTGGGCCTTGTATCTTTAGACTGTTACAAAACAGTAAAGGTTTTTGGGTCTTTTAAATATTTGGTGGAATTTGCAACTCATTCACTAAGAATTTAAAATGGAGAATAAAACATGATGTGCGAAGTAATTCTGCATGATGTTCCCTTCTATATTTTCTGTACATTTTAATTAATAAATATGTTTCTCAGAGTTCTGCTGCCATCTTCTATGTTTATGTGAGGTGTCTTGTTGAAGAATGTTGCACACAGTGTAAATTTCAAAAGCAATTCAATGTAGTTTAGTTCAGCTAATCTTTGGTGAATTAAATTGAGAGGGAAACTTCCATCACCATTTCACCTTCACCTTTCCCAAGTTAGATTTAAGGGGAACAGAGTAGTGGCCTTTAAACTTTTGATACTTGAAAGAGATTTCTGTCCCCCCCCCAAAAAAATAATTAATGAAATCATAATTCTGCTGATGCTTGATGCTTTTGTGAAGCTTTCATGGATTTATTTTGTATCTTCCAGAGTTATTAGGAATTCTGCCTTGGGTTTCAGCTAGAGCAGGAACTTGCATTGCATTTGCTTTTTTTTCTTTTTAACTCTGATTGTAGTAACAGGTTGCTTCTGCATTTGGAGGTACTAAACAGAATTACTTTTTAAAAAGTATTTTGCATACATATATATATACATACACATATATATATATACATACATACATATATATATATATATATATAAACCCATGGAATTTTATGAAATATTTTAAGTGTAGAGTAAGGCACAGTGAGTGATCTACCAAAGTATTTTCTGCGTAGTGTCTCCAAACAATTTAAGCTTGTTCTGCGTGGTTTATAATTATTTTCTTTTCCTCTCCTTTTTAATGAGGCTACTGTGTGCTACCCAGGGAGCACAAAATACGTATTCACGTATGTGGGCTGTATAAGCAACCTGCCTAGCTTTTCCTTCTTAGGCCCACACTTAGGAAAGATTATGCAGAAGCTTTGCTTTTGTACATGAGTGGTCTGATTGTTTTCAGTGGAAGTGGCTGATGTGGAGTCCAGCACACAAACAAGTTTTGGCTTTTTTGCTAAATGCAATTCAGAACTTCTCCACAAAGTGTCATTGGCATAAAGGAAAAACGCCAGAGGAAAAAAACCACAACAGCTTGTGTTAGTAGCATAAATTCTTCAGAAAGGTAGCTGCATGTGAATTGGTAAGAGTGATGCTGCAGCATGCTTCCCATACCGGGGGAAAGAAGGGCATATCATTTCTACCAATTTTTTAACAACTGTTCTTTTGTTGTGTTTAGCTGCAAAGTGGATCTTCCATCTTCAGTGGGATACTCAGGTGCTCACATGGTACAAATATACTATATCTCTTGCAGTTTGGGAGTCTCCTTTTCACTATAAAGAAAACAGATTTTTTTTTTCTTTTTAAATTGTAAAATTTAGTTGCATAGGGCTTCATTTAACTGACATAGATTGGTCTTCATTCCCAAAGTTTAACTTTGAGTGTTGGCAGAAGCATCAGATATTGATGTTTTTGCACACTAGCACTTTTGTTTTTACAGCTTCAGTTAGGATTGGAACTAAAATTGCAAGAGTATCTTTTTGTCCTTATAAGTTATGTCCTATAGGACCACTTTATTCATGCTGTGTGCTTGTCCTCACAATAATCCTAAATGTGGAGTGGGCCTAGGGGTTGCAGTATTGTGGGAGTTGCCAGCTCCTGTGTGTCCATATATTACAAGAGTATCTGGCAAACTGGAGCTTCAGGAAGAAATTTTTCAAAGAATTCACATTTTTCATTCACCAAATAAATAGCTCAGGATTTGGTCAGGGTGGGAGGATTCCAGAGTGAAATGACAGAACTCAAAAATCCTTGTTTTCATTGGGACAATAGATTTCTAGTAGTTTTCTTCTTCCCTCTTTCATCTGAAACCAAGGTATGTGCTTTTTTTTCCCTTTTCCAAATTTTTAAAAAACTGGATAATAGACTACTTTTGTGTGAGTCACACACTTGTGTATAAAATGTCTTTTTTTCCCCCCCAACTTCAGCTTTGTATCAATCTCTTTCATAAAAACAGGATTGTGGGAAGAGCAAGGGGGAATTGGGAAGGAAGAACCTCATTGCCATCATTTGCAGCAAAGTGAGAAAGCATGCCAAGTGATTGTGTTTTAAATTATAAAATTGACCACGACAGTGATACATCAGTTTATTTTTTTTTTGTTTTGTTTGTTTTTGAAGATTTAATTGTAACTCAATCTACTTGTTTCCTTCTGGAATGGCAAAAATTCAAGAAACTGGAGAATCTTTTCACCTGGAGATTAACACAGTGCTGTTGAATAACTGACAAGATAAAGTTGTTGGTTTGGTTTGTTTTTTTCTTTTTTTGTTCCTGTCTGCTTCAGCCCTGTAGAAGATTATCTCAGTTGTGAACAGTTTTCACTGTCCAGCAGTCTGTGTGCAGAATTTACATTTGTATTCTTTTTTTTTTAAGGGTGCTTAGTGAGCTTTGCTTTCTTCTGTGTTTGTTGTTGGCATGGTGGCTCAGGTTTTCTGTCATTTTAAGTTATTGCCAGCATAAAGATTTGGTGGGTGGAAAAGGCAGATACAGGAATAGCTTCAAGTCAGTACCCTTGATTCTGGCCCTGTACTGTGACTTAGGGTAGGGGCTGGAAAGTGTTTCAAACATTTCTGTATGGATAGACCACTCACTCTGGGTTCTGAACAAATCTCAAAGTTGGTGTCCTTAATACTGATTCCTGAAAGAACAAGACATGTTTTGTCATTAAGGCACTGGGGCAGAAAGGGCTGTTCTTGCTTTCTTTGTAGTGGAGTGTCGAGGAATTTGGAACAAGGTCCTCAACAAAAGGTAGTTGCTGAAGAGAGTTCCAGTCAAAGTTTAGACATAAGCTGGAGGACACTTTCCAAAGATTTAAAGTTCTTGGAGGCCTACATTTTCATCAGAAAGTCTCCCTAAATATCTGGGTGTACATTTGTTCAGATCTGTCTTAAACCTCAGTCTTACTCAAACCAGACCTCTCCTTTGTGTCCTCTCTGTAGAATGTAGAGTGCAGTGGGTACTGAACTAAGCTCTCTCCACAGTAGCTGGAAGGAAATCCAGCTTGAGATTGGAAATCAGGGTTTGGGATGGACAGGTTTGTTTATAATCATACCCCTCCTACTGGGTATCTTTAGTTAAAAGTGGGCTCTGCTGGGTTTCTAATAGTCAGGTGCCCAGATGCTCAGCACTGCTTCACCTGGCCTGTTTTAGTGGATATAGGTTACTGTCTTTAGTGAAATTTTAAAATAGATAACAGGACTGTTTTTCAGTGTAAAAAAGAGGCCTTTAGGACACTGTAGGGTATTGAGTTCATTCTTTTGAGGCCTCTTAATTTGCATTTTGACTAGAATTCCTTTTAATCCTTGTTGGATTTTATCACATTATAATTTTGTGCATTGCACAGGCACTAACACCTTTGGAACTGGTAGCTGGACCTCTTGGTCTGGAACACAATTGGTTTTGTTTGCTGTAAATGATACAATAAAAACATACTGCATGCTTAGTGTGTTCTAGCTTGGTTATTGCCATTTTCATTGTCTCCTACCAATCACTTCTGCCGTCACTTCTGTTAATTTATTCTTTGTGGGTTTTTGGGGTTTTTGGAGTTATGTTTAGGCTCGGTTGTCATCCCAAAGTTCAGGTTCATCAGAACAAGGCTAATTTGATTTATTGGCCTTTAAACTGAAGGTGAAGTGGGTTCCAGAGTCACAAATAAGAAGCTGGAGTAAGAGTGGTATCCTTTTAGAAACATAACTTGGATATTCCCACTGATATGCTCTTCCTGGAAAAGCAGTTAATTTCTCTGATGTAGGGGCAGATAGTTAATTTGATATACTAACTGACATTTATGGAGAAGAAAGAGGCTACTATGACTATGATTTGTGTGCATTACACCCCTGCTGCAGGAACCTAAAAAATTTACCACAGGACCACCAATTTGTCTGTATTCTGGTTTTTTCATTCAATTACCTTGAAAAGACTCTTTACATCATAGTAATCATGTCACCATTTCCATCAGCCCATTCATATAGGTATTTGGGTTAGTAGGTCACTGAAACAGATTGAGGGGTGGTAGCTGTAGGATCCTTTTTCAAATGCCATGACAACCAATGCTAATTATAATATTGAAATTATTAGTTATATGTACTCCCAAAGGCTAAGAATGGGCTTTCATTGAAAGATACTGTGAAAATCATTTGTCATATTGAAAATACCACACGGTTAATGTATCTTGGTAAGCAAGGATCATTTGCAGTAAACTTTACACCTACTGAGTTCATATTTTTGTGTGGAAGGAGGTGTGGGAGAGGATGAGCATTTGAGCCATTTGCTACATGTCTTAAGGGGCCTTGAGAATCTTCCATCTTGAGAATATTGTATTGGAGCTGGAAAGCCTGAAAGGCCAACTACCCAAATACCCAACTGTATTTGGGCAGTTCTTATGATTCAGTTACCCTTGCAAGCCTAGTTTTCACACACTTCCATACTAGAAGCAAAAGGTATCTTTTAAAAGGAACTACATGGCATTTCTTTGATAGGATTTCATATTTTTCTAGTCAGTGAATAAATTTGTGCATATGTGAGGCAGCCATTGGATGAGTCCTTTCCTTTAACTACTGTAGGAACTAGAATAAAAGGCCTGGGGAAGTACCTAACATTTTACTCGTCCCTCATTATTTGGATGAAAGGAAATGACATTCTTGCTGGCTGGATTGATACCTACTAATTAAGCCCATTTTTCAGAGTTGACTAGTTAATGTGCAATTGTAAAAAGAAACTGCTCAAAGAGGAAATCAAAGCCCTCATGTATGCATGACATGTTGTTTGGTTTATCGAAATAGTCATCTACTGGTCCTCTATGTCTGACTGGTTGAGCAGGTCTTTGTTTCACAGCAGTAGGTAATGCTTTCAAAAGATAATTCATTAAAGCTGAAGTTCTTAAGAGACTTTTTGAAACTAGAACAGAGTACGTTAGCCCTTGGGTTATTTTATATAGGTTTCCTATTTTATCTATTGCAGGAAACAATTTGTAAAGGCAATAGCAGTGAAACTGAGTCATTTCTGTAATTTTATTTTTTTTTTTTCTAAAGGTCAGGTTGTTTGTGTGAGCAAATACCAAAGGTGCCATATCAGCTCAGATCGAAGCCCCAGCTGGCCTAATGTCTCTTCTGCAGCAGAGGCTGGTCCTTAGGAAAAAGCTGAAAGAAACAGAATGTGAATGGATTTGCCTCATCCTAGTTTCTGGAAGTCAGCATTTTGAAAGCTTGATGATGGGGCTTGTTGTAAAACTTTGGAAATAAGCTGTGTCAGCTTGGGTTAGTCTTGTGTTCTTCAACTGACAGTTCTTGAGTAGTTTCGTGATATGTGAGTTTGCTCTATCGGAGCTGTGCTCACTTTTCCTCAGTGTGTCGTATACATGTATATACTAAGCCTATTCTATATACTTTATTGGAATTTCTGCTCTTTCTTATTAGTACAAGAAGTTAAATTTGAACTGTAGAAATCTTAACCCTTTCTGGTTTGCACCATAAAAAACTCTAGTTAGCTCTGTGGGAATGTGGTGTTGATTTCACCGTTAATCAAGACTGATTTAAACAGGAGTCTGCTGTGAAAAACCTGTATTTAAGTTCCTTTAAAGTTTTGGGGACTCTCACAGATCTAGTGGTTTCTTCTATGTGTCTCTGCTGGCATTTTAAGATGAGAGTGTTTTCTGTACAGATCAGCTGCGTTACAGGATGGTCCCAAAGTTCCACAGCAGTGGGTATCAGTGCGCAGAATTCATGTAGCTTTTCTGATATGCCCTTGCCTTCTTTGAATACTTCTCCACTATATTCCTTCTTGTCCCACTGACTTACTGTCAGGCTTTCTTGTCCTGATGCTTTTAAAAGCTTATAGAATTTTAATGTCTTTAGAAAACTATGTTTTGTTTTGTTTTGTTTTTCTTTTCAGCCCTTGTTGGCCTGTGCTGTTGGTATGACCTCTGCTTGGAGTTTGAATGTGCTTCTGTTTCCCTGCTCTGGATGCCTGTTGGTTTTGGCTGGGGTAGAGTTAATTTTCTTCCCAGTGGCTGTTACGGGGCTCTGCTTTGGATTTGTGCTGAACACAGAGTTGATAATAAGGAGATGTTTTTGTTGTTGCTGAGCAGGGCTTGCACAGAGCCAAGGCCTTTTCTGCTCCTTGTACTGCTACACTGGGAAGGGGGCTGGGGGTGCACAGGAAGCTGGGAGGAGACAGGGTTGGGACAGGGGACCCAAACTGGCCAAAGGGATTTTCCAGACCATGTGACATCATGCTTGGTATATAAAGTGGGGGGAGGAAAGAGGAAGAGAGGATCTTCTCAGTGGTGGTGTTTGTCTTCCCAAGTAACCACTATTTGTGGTGGGGGTCCGTTGTTCTGGAGGTGACTGAACACCTGCCTGCCTATGGGAAGCAGGGAATTATTTCCTTGTTTTGCTTTGCTTGTGTGGGTGGCTTTTGCTTTCCCTATTAAACTGTCTTTTTCTCAGACTGTGAGTTTTCCAGCTTTTACCCTTCTGATTCTCTCCCTGGTCCCACTGCTGGAGCAGCGAGTGAGCAGTTCCATGGGGCTTGGCTGCTGGCTGGAGTTAAACTATGCCAGTGTCTTTTCCAGGTTTTGAAGAATATATCTGTTCCTTGCTGTCCTGTTCTTCACTTAAAAGGAGTGTTTGTGGAATGCTGATTAAAATACTCTTTTCTGTCGATTAGTACTCTTTGTGTGCTTATCTAGAAAGTGACTTTTATTTATTCTGCTGCTTTTGAGACAATGAGGAGAAAGGAGATGAGTGCAAATGTGCAGCAAGCATTTGTTTGACCCATACAATTATTTTCTTTTTTCCACTAATTTTTCTTATGTGATACTGTAAGGGCAAAATGATTATTCAGGAAACCTTGGGGTTTTGCCTTCACTGACATACTTAATAAAAGTATTAAACAAACACAGGAACTTTGGGATAATCCTAACTGAAACATTTCTGTAGTTGTTGGGTAAAGGCTGTCTTCAGTCCTCAAGGAAAGACAAATGGGTTTGGTAGCATGGAGTACTAATTAATGGGTACTAACTTTTGGTTTGTTTTTTAATTCAGTTTGACCACTGCTCTTTGTATGTAATGTGTGTGGCTTAAACACTGCAGTGTTAGCATGGGGCTTGGGAGGCTTGAGTTCATGTCTTGGCTCAGCTCATGGACTTCCTAGGGATCTGCCTTCGTGGTATTCTGCAATCAGAATTTGCTCCAGAGTCCTGAGAGAGTTCACAGTCTGCTGGAATCCATTTGAAAGTGGTTAGTGTGGTACTGACTTAGTTAGTTTTGCTGAGAAGTGGTTAGAGCTTCATGCTACCAGTTTAGACTTTGTCCCCAGCTTGCTTTGTTTGGAAGGCTTGCAGTCATCTCAGAGCGTGGGCAAAGTTCACTCCTGTCTGCTTGGTAGCTATAGGTTGAAATGTCTTCTGTGACCTTCAGAAATATTATTTTTTTCTTCTCCCCTTTCCCTCCCCCCTCTCGCTTTGCTTAAGGGGATGCTCAAATAGTAGAATGATGAAACTTGTAAATAGTTGGGTGTGGGAGTTGAAATGCGTTGGGCAAACTTTATCCTGGCATATTTGCCTAAAACCCTTTCCTGATTTCTGATGCTGGTAAGTAAATTAGCTTGTTTTTGCTAAACGAACAGCTGGTGAATCTGCTTAATTTTTACCAGATGGTCTTCTGAGTTATGTAAAAACAGAGAAGCATTCTTATCTCTTCAGTTAGATGCTTGCAGTAGGTGACCTTTCAGTCTGTGTCTTGGTCGATATGCCTGGATGTTGTTTTTTTTAAGTGTTTGTCTGAAACAGAAGTAAAAGTTAATTTAATAACCACGGGTGACTCATATTAAGAACAGTCTCGATCCAGTGGTAGGGTTGTTGCAAGGTTAGAACGAGCAGGGATGCCACAGGAGGGTGTAGCTGATGAAGTCTGTGGAGGTGATCCTGAGACAGGTGGGACTTGGGGATGAGAAGAGCTGAGGTACCAGAAAATCTCATTTGTGAGTGTCTGAATGTGCTGCATCTCTTGATAGCCCAGAAGGGAGCTACACAGGCATCTTAAATTTGGTATTACGGTACTAAAGCCTTTACTTGCTTGTCCGGGCATATTGGCTTAACTTTACCTGTTTGGGGGAAGAAGTGTTACACTTTGTTTCTGTAGCTTTGAAGTCACTATTGCAACAGTGTATGTGTGAATTTAAAGAAAATTTTCTGCCTTATTACTGTCTCATGGGTGGGTTAGTGTGCTAAATCTTTCTGGCTGTGAGTGACTTCTAGCAGATACAATCTGGAGCTGCCCTTGGTTCTTCATAGACTTGATAATTATCCCTGATTACTGAGCCGTTCTCCTCATAATGGGTGGGAAA
Organism: Chamaea fasciata; assembly: GCF_029207755.1. Lineage (NCBI taxonomy): Eukaryota > Metazoa > Chordata > Aves > Passeriformes > Sylviidae > Chamaea > Chamaea fasciata. The sequence continues at coordinate 26,536,126 of NW_027094095.1, read as the reverse complement.
AGGAAGCGAAGTACTGTGTTTGACTCTAGAAAGAGGAAACTCAGGGTTGGATTGTTTAAAAATCTTGCATCCAGACACCTGATTTTTGTTAGGAACGCTTGGAAAGGGAATTGAGGATTTTTCTAGAAGTAGTAGTAGCCACTTAGTGGGCTGCACCACTGTTCCAGGGGTCTGAGGGAGGCCATTCTTTCTCATTGTACAGGTGAGACCACTGCTGCCAGGAGCGCCGTGTTCAGTATCAGTCACTCCACTGAGAAAACAGAGCAAGTCCGGTGAAGGGTTACCTAGGAAGGGAGGAGGCTGGAGCATTTTTGTGTGAAAGGTGATGTTAAGGGAGCTGGCTTTGTGTAGCCTGGGAGAGAAGGCTACGCGAGGATCTAGTTGCTGTCTCAGTTGTACAGCGGGTGATAACAGACAATACAGAATCAAATTTCCCTCTGAGTCGGAGTCTGAGGGTGAGAGGCAGTGGATATAGGTTACAGCTTGGAAAATGATAATTAAATATAAGGAAAAACAATTCTCAGCGAAGGTGTTAAAGCACTGGAACAAACTGCCCAGAGAGGCTGTAGACTCCCTGTCTTTGGAGATATGCAAAACCTGGCGGGGACTTCAAATGTGTCTGTGACCTGTCTGGTTGTAATTGAAGAGTTGAATAACGCAGTAAGGTAGATCTTGGTTCTATTACAGAGGAAATATGCAAGGAGATAAGTAATAGCATTTGCTGTATCTCAGATGCTACTCAGAACAGCTCTGAGTGGTTTGCTGTTTTTAAGCTGCTGGTCTGGGTAATTCAGCTGTCCTGAGCAGGTCTGTGGCCTGAACTCAAAGAGTTTTCCTTGCTCTTAGTCTCTCTCAACTTTTGAAGGATAAGTTACCCAAGGATAGTGAATTGATTTTTAACAATACACGTTCTTCACCAGCATTTCTTATGTCTCTTGAAAACCTCATATATCTTTATGGAATAGAGTTAAGTCTAGTTGCTGTGCTCTATCTAGTGATAAAAATTTATTTGGTGCTTTCAAAAGTAAGCACTTCCTAGGGTGCTGTCTGGGCACTTGCAGATGTGTTAATGTTGACTTCCTGAGCTATTGTGGGGCATCCCAGAGGGTGGAAGCTTTTTTTCCTAGATAATCCCGTTGAATCTTTTGGTGCCTTTATGCAGTTGTTCCTTTGGGCATGGTAGCTTTGGTAAACATTGAAATGATGGACTGAGCTACAGATTTTTTTTTTAATCTGACTGTTACAGGAGCGAGTGGTAGCCAGGATAATTCACAGCTGTCTGTCTGCCTGGTTTTAATGGGCTTGGACCTGTTGTACAAAATGTTCTAGGCCTAGTTTGGTTTAGCTTAGAGATGGTCCCTTTTTGGAGAAAATGCAGCTACTGTTAGTAGCCAAAGGAAATATGGAATTATTCAAAAGGAATGTTGAGACTTAGTCCTCCATATCCAGCTACTGCTGTTAGGCCAGATGAGGCCTTTTGAATACTTTGCCTCCCACGTTTTGCCTTGGCGACAAGGGGAGTGGTGCCACAGGTGAGAGACATCCTGCCTTGCTGCCAAATCCCGTTTGCTGCGGGCTCCTGTGCAGCAGCTGCAGCCACTGCCTGTCGGGGCAGCAGTGCCTGGCTGGGTGTGAGTCTCAGCAGCTGCTTGCTGCTCTCCCAGCCCGTGCTGCAGGAACAGCCCAGCTCTGTGCTGGGAGCAGCACTTGGCCCTTCCAACTCTGCCATGGAACAACTGCCTGGATCCCTGCAGCAGGTGCTGGGGAGCAGCTGCTGCCAGATGGGGAAGGCAGCTGCTTCCCTGGGCTGAGGAGGTGGGCTGGAGCCCGGGCTGTCGGGGTGGGATGTTACAGAGGGTCTCAAAACCCAGATCCAGCTGTTACAGCTGCTGGGGTCAGACCACCCTGCCAGGGTCTTAGAAGAGCCAGTCTGTCATCCTGCATTACAGCTTTCTGGACGCAGCTCCTAGGTTTGTCTCAAATGCCTCGGAGTCTGTCTGGCCTCACAACTTCCTTCCTATTGAATTGTTTCCTCAGTAACTACTTTGCTTCTTTTATTAAGGTTAATGTTACTGTGCAAGGATCGGACCCCTAATGGTTACCTGTGAAACATTCCAAGGGTAAGGTCTCCAGCGCTGTGGGGATATGAGGCTACCTGGAAGAAAATTTGGAGAACACTCTGCAGTTTTATTGTGTGAAAATTTCAGACTGCCTGGTGGAAACACTTCTCTGCCCTGGAAAAGCAGGATGCTAAGAAAGTTGTTTTAACATTCAGTAACTTTATCTTCAGAATCTGATTATGTATTCAGCACACAACAATAGTTTTCTCATCTTCACATTCGTTTTCCTCTTGTGTGGTCTGGAAAAGCACAGAAGTGACTGCAGAGTCTCTGGAGCTGCTGTGAAAGCTGAAAATGATATCCTAGCTTTACAGGAAATGCAGAGAGGAGGTAGAACTTGTTCTACCTTTTCTTCTCCTTTGTCCTCAAAAAAAATGTCTTTGGTTTCTTTCTGGTGTGTAAAGGTTTACAAATCAGTGAGCCCTCAAGGTTTTACCTTTTCTGTGGTGGTTTGTTTCTTTCATCTTTTGATGACTTAGAGGATGTGCTGGTTGTTCACTGAAACAAGATTTAGTAGTATTCAGGTAGGAATTTTCTTTTAAAATATTTAATGCCTTCTGTTAAGCAAATCTCTCATGAAAATAAAGCCGAATAAAAATCTGTGAATAATAAAAAAAGTCTCCTCAGCACCTCACTTTACTTGCTCAGTAACAAAGATGTATTTTTGCATCTTTGGAGCTCATCTGCTGTGCTATATCTTGAAGGGTTTTTTCACTTCTGTTTCTGAACAAATTTACCTTTCTTTTTCCTATTAAATCTTTGTTTGTTCGTTTCTTGCTTGGGTAGAATAAAAGGAATAAACATGAGGAAAAAAATCTTTATGTATTGTAAATAATTAAACCCTGCGAATTCTAGTCTGCCTTTCTAGATAAGTGAGGCATCGAGCCCTAAGGTGCCAGGTGTCCCTTGGACTTGTACCAATGAAACCATTCCAAATACGATGAAAATACATCCAGGTAATATGGGAAGTAGTCCATTAAAAGAAGCTTTTATAAATATCCCAGCCATAGGAAAAGCTTAAATCAGCCCTTGCAATTCGGGATGAGAGGCAAACTCATGAGGAGCCAGACTTGGTTAATTCTGTTGCTCACAGAACCTGCTGGTTTCCTGTGTGTGTTTCCCTAAAGAACACAAAGGCAGGAGCAGGCCAGGTTGTTCTGGGACTAATCTGTCACTCCAGAGCCTTTGACATCACGTCATGCTTGCCAGCGAGGGACTGCCTGTCTTGTGGGCTTAATTTCTTGGGGAAAATCAGAGACATGCAAACCAGATGATTTTCTTTAATTTAGCCTGCATGACATGATGCAGGTACAAGGAAGCAGCTTTAATTTTTGGTTGCTGGGGGTTTTTGGTCTCACTGATAGCTTCTGACTCGATAAGAGGATTTGTATGTTGTAAGTATGTGGTGTTTGAATGTTGAAATCATTAAATATAATAAGTTCCTAAATAACCTTAATTTGCTGCAACTCTGACATTAACAGTGTGTTGAGGAAGATCCGGGAATGTCTGTTTTATGGTTGCATTGATAAGTAGCACTCATTCTTTCCTGTTGCAATTCTGAAATGTTTGTTTTCTGTTTTATTGACAACTAGCAAAAATGGTCCATCTGGAAAGTGAAATCTTAGTTTAAGAACTCCTCAAAATCAAATATTAAAAAGGACTGTAAAAATGGTGCAAAGATTTTAACCAAAACTGCTTGTCTTGGCTCTTAAGAGTTCTGATGATTTTTGTTTTCAGCTGGTGTTTACACCTGTCGGTTCTTGTTACCCAGTGACTCTGCATTGCTAAGTGACCAAGAGCAGGCTTCTGCTTTACATTGTAAATCACCAGAAAGATGGTTCAGGAAGGATGCAGACACACAGGTGAATTAGCTGTTTAATTACTCTGCCCTCACTGTGATGAGTGCGCTGGCGGAAGGATCAGCTGATTTTGTTTAGTTTATCTCAAAATGAGAATATGCCAAAGTGAGCTGAATTGATTTGCAGTTAGTATGGGCTAGGAGAGGACAGTGGCAAGTCAGCAGAGCTGCAGGAATGATGAAAAGAGGAGGCAACTGAATCCTGAATTGTAGATACCATCTCCTCAACTTCATCTGCACAACCCGGGGGTGAAAACAGCACGTTGTTGGTCAAGTTCTTATTGTAGGTTGGAACACAAGGTAGTTCTTAAAAGGTCAGGCAGATTTCGTTGGGCTGACAAATGAGAAATAGGAACTATTTCTGTAGTGACCAGATCAAGTGTATTTCACTTGAATGTTAACAGAATCTCAGACTGTCACTTCTGCAGAGCTTTTTCTCAAAGCAGGATTTTTTGCAGCAGATCTTAGGACATCAGTTCCAGTGGCAGGTTGATGGTAGTGTGAACCATCCTGTGTTTTCAGAAATGACAAGCTCAAGTCCTGTACTTTACAAACCTACCTGACATAAGTGTATGTAAATGTCCAAGCATTTGCTGGGGATTGTGTTGAAGTGTTGTCGCATTTTTAACTTCAGAAATAACTGCAAGAACTAATGGAAAAGGAGGCAAAATGATGCTTCCAAAGAGCAGAGTGGTATTTTTTCAGCACTCACAGTGTGAAGTGGGTGAAAATCAGCATTAACACAGCATGCTCTGAAGTGGGAGAAATTTTATCTTGTTGCAGAGAGGATCAATGTGGTCATGAGGGCACTGTGTAGCAGTAGAAACTGCTGCCTCTTCTCTGCAGGCAAAATTCTCCATAATTTCCTCTTGTGGTCCTTCAGACTGGTCCATTTTGTGTTGACATACTGCATGTAGTGCTTTGTAAGTGTGGAATTCTTCAGGGTTGAATTTAGGAAGAGAGAATTGGCCTTGAATTGCTCCGTGAGTTCTTTCTATATTTTCAGGGTTGTAAATAGGGAGAAAAGTCAGAACATGGGAAATACATGACCTGATGGCTTTTTATGTCTTGGAAGGAAAAAAGTCTCTGCTTAGCTTCCTTCTTCTCTTACAACATAAAGGGAATCAGGAAAACTGATCTGCTGGGCTGCTGCTATCTAACCCTGTATTATTACTGTTAAAAGGTTTGGGTTTTTATTTTTTGATGCAGTTTTATATACCACCGTTTTATATAACTGTGTGGTAGTGCAGGAGGAACACGATCGTGTTTCAGATCTTGTAAAAGTCTGAACTCCTCTTGTGTGTTTGAATACAGAGCATAGCTTTGGTCAGGATGAAAGATAAATTCCAGAAAGAAACTTAACTGTTTCATGTTTTCTTTTCTGGTAAAATATCTGGTAAGCATCAATGTGAATGGTAGCAAATATGTGGCAGAATGACTAGCAATGCTCTGCCTACTGAAGTTGAATAGTTGAAAAGGTCTGGGTATCAACAAAAGGCAGCAGGTTGCTGCGTCTCAGTTTTTGCTGAGTAGAAGTGCTCTTGTGTTTGGATTTAAACTCAGTTCAAAATATGGTTTTATGAGGGTTAACATTACCTTAAAAATACTGTTGTGTTAGATTTCCTGAACTAAGTAAACGCAGAGTACAGGGCTAGAACTTCAAGGTTTTTTGTGCTCCCTTTTAAAGTAGTATGAGTGCCTCATCACTTTGAAGGTAGAATTTTCAAAATGCCTTTATGGGACAGCACTATTGTCCTAATTTTACAAATACCTACTTGGTCGTGCTTCCCTAGGTGGCTTGCTCAAGGTTACACAAGAATCCTCTGGTGGAACAGGAAATTATATCTAATGTTTGATGTTTAAAACTTGAAGCCTGATTTCTGGATTACCCTTTTGTAACAGAAGGGGAAAACCTATACCTTTCCTGTCATCCTGCTGAAAAGAATTGAATTATAAGTACTAATACCTGATTTTGATCAATGCTTTTAATTCTGTTTACTGCTTCTTTTTATTTTTAGGCATGTACTGGTATTGAAAATATTGATGAAGCTATAACGTTGCTTGAACAAAATAACTGGGATTTAGTGGTAAGTATTCTAAGAAAATGACTTCATAGATCAACTCCACATAACAGTGACATGGCATCTTGCTGAGACAGCTGGTAGCTTTATTTCAAATTTGGGGGTGTCTTGTGGCTGGGAAAAACAGGTTGTTATGTGCAGACTCCTTCTGGTCTGTTAAAGCCTCATCTCCAAGTAAATGTGACCCTGAGTTGTACAAACCCTGCTCTGCCCTGATTGTCTTCTGGCTTTTTCCATTTTTTTCTTGTCCTCTAAGGCCATGTTTCATATTGTGTTTAGTTTCCTTTTGGCTTCATTTTGTGAGAAGTATTATGAAAGGTAGTGGTTTTAGAAGAAGGCCTGTGTATACACACATGGGTTTTTGAGGATTTAGGTTCCTGTGGAAGAAATGGAAGGTAAAACAACTTCTTCAAATTTTCATGTGCTTTTAATTTTAAATTAGGATTGTTGCTCTTCTGTTGTTGGTGGTTGTGCAGAATGATTAAAGCCATAACTTTATTTAGATTTGGTGCTCTCCAGACACCATTAAGTACAAACAAAAAACCCAACAGACACTCCTCCTGAAAAGACCTCTCAGCTATTTTGCAGCAAGGTTCAATGTGCAGACAAATAGGAGGAAACCAATAAAACCAGGCAAAACAGTCTTAGGTGTTTTAAGACTCTTCATAGGATTAGTAAATAAAGAAACTATTAATCTAGTTTCTTAAGTTTTAGAAGTGTAAATTACAGCAAACTTAATTAAAAAGCGAGTGATCTTCCTTTAAACTGTAAAACATTTGATTTCCTCCTTTTTTTTTTCTCTTTTCCAAATGAATGACCTTTGTACCAGTACAAAATATCAGGAAGTTATTATAAAAAAAATTAGATTTCCAAACTTGGCTATGGACATAGTTTCAACTGTAACCTCTTGTAAAAAACCAGTACAAACTCCCAAGACTTGCAACTACGTGTTAAAATGCACGCAGAGTCTTTATTTTGCAACATGTCAGGGTATAAGCAAGAGTGAGACACCAGTGAGCAAAAGGGAGTGTCTGTCATCAGTGGCTTCCGGCAGAAAAACACAGATGTGTGCTGAGTGACGGAGTTAAAACATCTTTTGTCATAGTAGTTTGTAGTGACGTGGCATGAGCTCTTTTGAAAATTCAAGTGTTTATTGGAAGGCAGGGAGTAGCCTTATGCTGTTCAGGTTGTGAAGTTCCCAATACAACCATTAGATCTGTTGGATGTGGTTTTGGGGGATTTGTAAATTGTGTGCATTACAATAAATGCTCAACAGGTTGGGTTGAATGGGAGAACTGTCATGAAAAATGGTCAGAACATAGAAGTCTCTTCTGAGACTCCAGAATGAGCAGAAAGCAAAGTGAAGTTTCTAAAGCTATGAGAACACCTTTAAATACTTAATTTTATTAGTGATTACTAGGTGATCTAGAGGTAGAATATAGAGAGGAAAGAAATAATAACCAAATAGGCAAATTTAAAAAGGCATAGGGTTATGCCTTTTTTAAAGTAAGAAATGGTAGAAAATTAGGAATGCAAGAGGTACTTGAGCAAGGTACACAGTTTTTGAAACTAGGCAGAAGATGAATGAGAGGAATATCTATGAAAAGGAAATGGTAAGTTGTAGAATTAAAAAAATAATATTGAGGAGACTGTAAGTGAAGGAGATGCCCTACGGGTCTGTCATTAATGGGACACTGTCTCATTTTTATTAAAAGCAGTCTTCTTGTAAAAAAAGGAGTGGGAGAGAAAGCCAAATCCTGCTAATCTAACAAGGAGGTAGAAGCAGGAGAATGAAGGAAAAGAAGATTGAAGAAAAGGAGTTCCTGGGGTGAGACCGAATCAAATATCTCTGTTAGGCAGGGGTTTTTAGCATTTCAAAAGAACTTGAGGAAAGGCTCATGACTTATGAGAAATGTAGCATTTTTTTTATTTTGGAAATAAAAGTGCATGATCCACGTGTGGTGGGGTTTTTTTTTTGGTTTGTGTTGGGTTGTTTTGTACCTTAGGTTGAGTAGTCAAGTACTGATTCAGTGCCTATAAATTGGGGAGTGTTTGTTTTAATTCAGCCAGAAGGTCTTGAGGTTTTTTTTTTGGCTGAGATGAAAAATTAAAGAAATCCTTTTGTTTGGCACTAAATATGTAGTTCAACTCAGAGCAAAACTTTTTTTGATTTCTAAAGAAAACCAAACTTGAAGAACTTGGTTCACAATTCATGAAAGCAGTAGTGAAGTAATGATGATTTTGGTAAGGGCTCCTCTGCCATCCTTTGGCCCCCAGTGTTAGGTAAATGGGAAGAACACAATTCCTGTTTTCTCTAATTTCACTTTGTTTTGTGCATCTGATTCAGAGGCTTTGAAATGTCGATTCCTTTACTTCTGTGATGTTGGAAGTAAAATCATGAGTCAGTATTTGATGAGGAAATCTTCTGTGAGGCAGCCAGGCTAATAAGTAGAAAGCTAAGCAAATCCCATTTGATGTCATCAAACAGAGTTCAGGGGCACTCCTACAGTAAAAGGGGGAAAAACCAAAACCTTAAGTTCTTGTCTCAAAGAGATTGTTTACTCTTGCTTTTCACTCAGCCTGTCTGTATCTCAATTCCATGTTCCTGTTTGGGAAAAGAAGTCGTGCATTATCAGAGGCTGTGCTAAAAACCCAGGTTGAAGATTCCCTTGGGCACCTGTTGCTTCTTGAACTCTCTAACACTCAGCTCAGGGGCGTTGTTATTTCTCTGGAACTTCAGCCAAAACAACCAAAAGAAGGAGCCCTGCTGAGCTGGAAAGCAGAAGGATCCCAAACAGAAACAGGGAAGTAGGCACTGACACGGGCTGACAGAGAAGTACATCAGAATGCACAGAGACAGCAGAGGCTGAGTTCAAAAAACAAGTTTCTTACATTGTGCTACAACTACTACGTGTTTGTGTAAGGATTGTGTTTTCTAAGGATTACTTTGTTTGCGCTGAAGAAATATTCCTGCTGCTTACTTTGTCCCTGCATTTTTTCCCCTGGTCTTGCTAGAATTTATTATTAGGGGTTAAAATGTCACCAGTGTCCTTCCTATTATTGTTACTATGTTCTATATCTTTTGGACATTTGGTTTTACCTTTAAACAAAGCTAAACCTGGGTTAGGTGTAAGGCTCTCCTTTGTTGGTTTAGTTTTTCTAATAGTCACTTCTGTTTTTTGCTAAGAGTTAAACAGAATTCCTTTTTCTTTTCAGTTTGGAACTGAAATGTCAGCTTCCTATTTTTGAACTTTAAAAGATTACTTACCCCCAGTTAGAGGTCTTCTGATCCAGTATATGGGATACTCTATGACAATATAAACTGCCTCTCATTTATCTGGAGTTTGGTACTAAATCAACTGGATTTAAATGTCTCAGAGTTGTATATGTTTTATAGTGTTCAAAGCACTTGTATATGTTTTGCAGTATCTGCTTGAAGCAGTATGGGAAGCTGTCTTTCATGAATGTTTGGTCCCTTGGCTTTGTTCAAGTGCTGAAAATAAAATCAGTCACAAGAGTGCTGCGGAGGAATTCATATGCAGCAACAGTGTAAAAATTGCTTGGTGGGATCATGAAGCCTAATTTTGCCTATAATTATTTCCCCTCTGCTGCATAGGACTTGGCCTTTGTGGTGGTCTGCTGCATGTAGAGCAGCTTAGGGTTTTTCTGTGTTAGAACACTGTAGCCTAATTACAGGGCTTATTATAGGCTGGGCGACGAAATGTTTCAGATGTTCTGTGAGATACAGAAGATCAGCATAGATAATATAATGATCTCTTCAGGCATTCTGCTATAAATGGATCCAGCTCTCTTAAGCCTCCCAGGGTCGCTGTTATGTTATTTCCTGAGTGTCATTTCTTTCAGCTCTTATTAATTTACAGTAATTTTTACCATCTGAGGAAGCAGAAGTTAGGAATTTCTGTCCGTTGTAAACTCTGATGGTTTTGTAGCTTCCCCATTTAGACTCTGACCTTCTCTTTTGGCATGGGAAGGTAAGAATGACAGATAAATATATCTTAAACTTCGTGTCAAAACAATAAAAAAAAAGTGTGAAAAATCCCAACTCTGTGTCTGTTGAAATGTTTCTGATGATGGTACGTATTTAAAAGAAAATCACCCATTAGTGACTTGACCTTATGCAGTGTGGACCTTGGTATATGTGAGATTATTACACAGGTGAGAGCTCTCTGCTCTCTTGAGATCCAGTGCTTGAATCTGTGCATCGAAGTATGTGAAGTGGTCTGCTCTACCTTTCACAGATTTAATGAAAAATTCAAGTCCTTCATATGCAGCATGACTTTATATTCTGTACTGGTAATCAGAACAGGATTTCTGAACGAAAAGCAGGATTCACCACACTTAATTTTCTGCTTTTTCAGGATGGCCATTTCTGTTGTTACTCCTATTCTCTAGTTTAAAATCGGGGTTTTTTTTCATGTCTTTTCCAAGAGACATTGTAATATAGGTATTTTTTAGCATTGCTTTAAGAAGAAAATAAATTTCATCAAAATGTCAGGGAGAGAGGGGCATTTATTATCCAATATTCACTTTACTTGTAAATGTGCATATAATGATTGTATATATATATATATATAAAAATCCCGCTGTTTTTTATTTTCAAAATGACCTTTGTGCCTTCCTGCTATACTTGACTTGATTAATCTATTGATTATTCTCTAGTAGAGCATCAAAGCACAGTATGACTTCAGTAAAACTCCAGTTTAGTGCACCTGGAGATGGGATGACTTGCAGTTCCTGTTATACTCAGGTTCCAGGAATCACCTGACAGGAAGTGATTCTCTATCTTGGAAGGAGAAATTGTATATTTTGAATATCTGTTTTTATAAAGCTTCAACTCTCAAACAGAACTTTTAATTTTAAATTACGAACTTAGACAGACGGAGGCTTTTTTGCATCTTGCTTGTAAACTTCTTGGAAAATAGTATTTGTCAGACAGGATTTTTTTTTTTTTAATTTAAAGTATCAATTTTGTATATGTGTATTTACATCTATGTAATGTCTTTTGGAAAAAAGTAACTGAAAAGACAAAAAAAATGGAACTGAGAAAAGTCAGGTAGGACTTGGCAATATTTAATTTCTCTTGGAGGTGCTCATTTAGGTGGGAATGGCAAAAAATGGGCTTTTGACAGTTGTCAGCAATCTGTTATTTGTATCTCTTACCGTGCTCTAACCAGTAACAATCCTTTTGTTGCAAGGTGTAGCAAATTTCAGCAGGAGCTGGTAGAACTGGTACACTAACATTGTCTTTTGTCTCTGTTTCTCTTTGGTTTGCCCTGCTACAGCTTCGGTGTGATGTCTCTCTGTATGTTATTTTGACTGATTTGAATTAGTCTGCCTCCAGAAACTAGGTGATTAATTTGAGTTTGGCACACAGCCCTTTCTTTTCCTTAAATGTGGGGCGGTGTTCAGTGTATGTTTATGTCATGTGTTCAGCAGCTCTCCTGTTGCCTTGCAGGCAGGCTGTGTTTCAGTGGCTGGGAACCAGGACTGCACTTTATGGTGATGGTGTTCATCACACCAGCCCTTTTATTTTGTATTGCTGACCTGCTGTTTTCTTTACTTTAGAATTGCATACTGAATATGGCACATATTTGACAGCAGTCGCTGTGGGACCAGTGAGAGGTTCAGGGTATATTCCTCTCATTAGGACTAAATCTGAGGGATTTTCGCTGTTAGGAACATGGGCTTGTCTGTGTATTAATAACGTTCTCCCTGTAGTCAAATTAGCAGTCACATCTGCCTACTGGAAGCAGAGGTTTGTGTCCCTTTTCTTTTTCTTTAAGGAGCATTTAAAGTTTTGTTTTAGGCAGGTGTTCTCTTGTGGATCTTGGTGTCCTGTGGAAAATGTTCTTGTTAGCTGAGCAGGTTCATACTCACTGTTACTACAGTGAGGAGCCTGTGCAGCATTCATAGCCCTGCTGCCAGCAGAGGGAAGGAAGAAGGAAGCCCTGAGTGAGTTAATCCCAAGGAGTGTTGGTGGATGGGCATCCCACTGCTGGAGGCATCCCATGGGCATGGTGCCTGTTCTCCAGGAAATTCAGGAGTTGCAGGTTTTTTTATGTGTTCAACTGCAGCGTCAATCTCTCCTAGTAGGACACAATTGTATGTGAACTTGTCTTTTACAAGGGGCTATAGAAATCCCCTTGGGAAATCTTTACGGTGTTTTCTGTTAAATTAGGGATCCCTGCTTGCAAAAATTGTTGTATTTCTCATTCTCTGTATTTCCTGCTTTTTGCAGCTTTCAAAGTGACGTTTCTGTGTCTTTGAGTAAGCTCAGATGGATGCTGTGTATTTTATGCAGCTGGGTGGTAGCACCGAAGACGTGTTGATTCCTTAAAACAGTATTGAATTAATTGTTTTACTTGCTTTCAAATGCCTTAATCTTTGATAAAACACATTTCCTTTTATTGTATTTTTTTCATGGAAGATTATATGAAATGTGTAGGTCTATAGGCAGTTGTAATCATGGTATGGCTTTCCACATAGCTGTTAGTACAGCTGTATTCATCCCTTTTAAAAAAACCACAAAACAACCCCCAAAAACCTGCTTTATTCATGTGAAGGTAACAAAGGGGTTGTGATTATGTGTTTCATGGCTGTATTTTGTTGCTGTGATGATGTATATGAAATTTTAGTTCTCTTTCTGACCTGAAAGAGAGTGGAGAAGATTTTTAGGTAAAGTTTCGATGGCAGTATTGTAAAGTAAAAGGTAAATTAGTTACTTAAGAAATAACCTCAAGTTTTTCTTGTACAGTGATCAAACAAGCACTAAATTTAGATTTCTGTTCATGGTTAAAGACTCTTGTTTATTTTAACAGAGAATTTTTTGTTCTGAGAATAAACAAAAAGCAGCACCTGAGATCTCAGTACTGCCTGCTAGTACTGCTGCAGCTCTATGGATGCATCACCCACCTACCTTAGTTTTTACAAATGCCTTTTTTAGAGGTGCTACCTCAGTGTCGGTAGTTTCTATGAAGATTGCTTAGCATTCATTTGTCCTGAGACGTTCAAGTTTCAGAACAAATTTCTAGAATATACTAGTAGTGAATCGGCTGGTATGAGGTATCTGTAGTTTATTACCCTGTGACTAGTTGAGCTAAAAATTGCACACATCTTATAAACATGTGTTTGACAAGTGTTTAGTCTGTCATTGAGTCATGTTGGGACTGTGTGAGCAGGAGAAAAATTAAGTAGTTTATTTAGGAACCAGCATCTGTGCCAGTGCTGTGGCTATTTTGCAAGTGAACCTTACTTGTGAAAAATTTTACCACAAAAGCTAGGAGCCATCTAGAGCCATCAGACTTTCCAAGCAGAGTGTCTTAAAAATGGATTTACTTAAAATACTGTTGAATATCTCAACAGTTTCTAGTTTTATTTAAATAAAGTCTCCTTAGCCTGTCCTGGAAGCCCTGGGTTGCTGCCCCTCCAGCAGTACAGCACAGGCTGTTGGAAGAATACTGAGACAACTTGCAGGTTACATACTTCATCTTGGCATTTTCTGCTTTCCAAACTTTTAAGCTAAATCTTGCATAATTATGTTTTTATTATGGATTAGTGATTAGGCAGTTGGCTGACTGCAGCTGGAGTCGTTGGAACACTGCTGATGTTTCATGCTATTATGGCTTTTCAGTGAAGGGGCCTTAGGCTTTTAGCAGTGCCTCTATGAATTTTTGTGTCCTGAGTCCTTATGTTCTGTAATTTCTTCCCTGGTAGTACTTCTTAAGAGGTAATATGCTAGGAGAATGAATGGCTAAAAAAAACCCACCTTTTTTTTTTTTTTTTAATGACTAAACAAAAGAAAATATGATGTAGCTTATCCCTAAACTTTGCATTGCCATTCAAATTTACATAAAGTAACTAGGAGAGGTGTAAAAATACATGCGTTCAGAATATTTTCCAATATTCGTATCAAGGCATAGCCTTTGATTTATCTGACTCTCTTGCTTTCTATCTATTAACATTTTAAGGAGTAATAAAATATGTTTTGGTTTTCAGCGTGAACATTCCTTTCTTTTAGAAGGTGAGGCAGCATTAGTGTCAAAGTTGAGACATTAATGTCCAAGACCAAGGTAGTTGTGTGTCTGAGTAGCAGACACCTCCTGGGCTACTTTCCCTTTCTATTGAATGAGTTTTGAGTGGCTTTTTGAGGGTAGCTTGTTTTCCATTATTCCAGCTGAGCTAGAGTCAGCTTAGGTACTGCTGATCCTTAATCTTCTTAGAAATCTGTACACGTTCTTTACTTTCACTATGCCAGGAAAACACATTCAGTTATGAATTTTTGATTTCCATTGCACTTTGTTTGGGGAATTAGGCAGTGACGATATAAAAATTAAGGAACTGTGCAAAATGTAGTGTTTTGGGGTTTTTTTCCTTAGAATTTTAGAAGTATATCCAACTGTTGAAAGGCTTCCTAATGCATTTAGGCATATTGTAGGAGTGGCAGGAAAAAAATTGCTGAAGCCACCAAAGATGTAGGGAGAAATGGGAAACCACATCTAGAGTGTTAATTGTAAACTATTTCAACGCGTGCTCTCTTGCTGATGAAGTGAATCATCTGTGTGAATGTATTCATGTGGCATTTTTTGATGAAATGTTAATTTTTTTCTTTATTAGCGATTCTATTGTTTTGCAGCTTTTCATGAAGTATATTTGTTGTAAAGAAAGCAAGCTGAAATAAAGCAGAATGCATAGAAGACATTTCATTGTAGTTCAATTACAGTTTTTGGTTAAATTTTAACCACCATGGGGACAAATGTTGTCATTCTGTGTAAACTTTGTGGGTGTAACTTCACGTCTAGCACTTGGAAATACTTTTGAGACTTGCAAAGCTGGGGAGATGCCAGCAAGTATAACATAAGCTACAGGAAAAAGCTGACTCATTCCTTTGCCTTGAAAAGCCTGCCAAAAATAACACAGGTAGAGATTGCTTCTCTTACTACTGAGGCACAATTAGTAATTTTGTTATTTAAATATTACTGAGTTAATTTAAAAGTCTAAATGGAATAATATTTTTTATTACTGAAACTCATAGCAGTCAATTTTTGTGACCTCTGAAAGTAATGGTTTCGAAGTAGCTGTGTGTAAAAAGCCTCTTTCTGTTTTAAGTGATTGCTATTTCTGCAGAAGGTTTCATGGAATTTCTTGTTTAGAATACACATCTCGGACTTGCTTGTAACAGGTGAGATTTGATGGTTGCATGAAGCTGTTCAGAAACCACGTTCCTCTGCTTGGGAATCTCAGAGTCCGATCTGGATGTCCTGGGGCAGAAAGAAATGGTGGTAATTGATACAGCTGGTTTCAGGAAACCTGTGTTGTATTAATCCACATGGACTGCAGTATTTGACTAATACTTGCAGGATGTTTTTGTCAGCACCAGTTGCTAAAACTTCTGCTGTTTATTCTGGAATTTTCTGCTTTTTTTATTGGTGTAAACTGATTGCAAGAGAAGTCTGTGCATGGTCTTTTATCCACTTTCCCAAAATCACAGTATGAGCAGGTCAGGACAAGTGTTTTGATGTGTTTGCACCTGCCAGTACCCATTATTACCAGTTCTGTTGAAAATTAGCCCAAATTAGTATTTGCTAAAAAGAAAGTTATTAGAGGAACATTATTTCAAAATGTTTACTGTTGTTACTGAAATATATGCATATAGCAGAGGCTTGTTAGTTTCATTTTAAGAAATACTTTTGTGTTCAAAAGGAACTAATCTTTGCATTTCTCCTGTTTTGCTTTGCTGTTGCATGTGAAAATATGTTCCTTTGTCACTTAGATTGACGGTTTGGAAGCAGTTTGAAATTCGCTTTTGCTTTTTCAGTTCTTTCATGGATCCTTTGTCTCATTAATGCTTTCCTTTATCATTTAATTATTTGTTTTTCTTCTTTCTGAATAATATTTGTTCAGTTTTGGGTTTTGTTTCCTTTCTTTTAAAAACCCTCTTCTCTCCATTGTAGAAAGCATTTGGAGTTCTCTTGTCCATTTATTTTGTTTCAACATCAAATAAAAAATGGATTTTAAATCTTTAGGATAAAAAGTTGATCATGTGAAAGCAGAAAATTAGAGTAGAAGTACTGTATGTCAGGGAGAATATCACATTTAGCTCAAATTAGGAGTAGAATTATGTGCAATAGACTGACAATTGTAAACAAGAGTATTATTAATGGCCTGTTTTGTGCTGTGGAAATATATAATAAAATACAAAAGACAAATATTTTTTAAAATTTATTATTGATTACTTAATGAGGGATTTTGGGTATATTTCATTATACTTTTTAAAATTGAGCAGATCTTGAGTGATCCTCTAGCACAGATGAATACAGGTAAATATTTCCAAAATCTAACAGCTGAGTTTTTTTATTCTGCAGAAATCAAAACCACAGTATGTTTGTCTTGTGTGTCTTTTTGCCCTCTGTAGTGACTTTTGTATGTAAGTTTTGGCATTATATTCACTTAAATAATCAGAAAAAATGAATCTTAAGATTAAATGCTGAAAGAGTCAAATACTAAAATGAGTTTTTCTTTGTTCTGAGTACGAAACAACAAAATGCCCGTGTTTTTTGTTATAATTTTAAATACTGTCCTACAAGCCGCTAACACCTCTTCCTGTCTTTGCTTCTGCTGGTGTAGAAAACAGCATGGGGTAAACTTTCTGCATTTGTGATTTGAGAGAAATTGTTTTTATCTCGAGAAGATGCTAAGTATGTAACAGGAAGGAGAAGCAAAATGAACAGTAAAGGCACAAAATGCAGAACTTTGTTTTTTTAGCTTGCCAGATGTGTTAAACCAAAAGTAAAACATGAGTTTTTAGCATCTGAGGGAGAATATAGATTTTTGAAAGTCATGATAAACGAATGCTCTCCTCATCTCAAAGCTTTTACTGAGTGGCACAGAAATAATTAAATATGTGGTTTATGAGGTTATTGCCTGAAATTGAATACATGAAAAATTTAATAGTGTAAATCTGAATGTGTCAGAAAATCAGGGGATTGGAAGAAAACGCCCCATGAGCAAGTTACTCTGTTATAATTCCCTGTGACTTTCTGAAGCACTTGATGCCATTTGGTTGGACATCTCTGGGATTTGGATCATCTGCCGTGGCAGTTCCTATTACCGTGTCTCGAGGTCTCATTTGTATACTGTGTTTGTTTAATGTAAACCTCCTCAGGTTTTAGCTAAACAAATGTAAAGCTCTTCGAGGGCTTTGATGAGTAGACTCAAGTGGTCTCACTTGCTGAATGCAGTCAAACCTAAATAAGGCTTTTGGGATTCTCTGGGAGCAGCTTGTGCTGTTGTGTTAAGCTGGTTTGGTTGTTTTTCCCAGTGAAACTCGTGCATCTCTCAGGTGTGCAGGTTATTTACATCTCTCCAGCCTCTTCCTCTGAGAGGGTTGTTCTTCCAGCACTCTGCTGCTCCAGCTTGCTTTCTCCTTTTGCTTATGGGTGTGTTTTCTAGTGCCCTGCTTTGGAGAGTTGATCTTGTGTTGTGCTTCATTAAACCTCTTGCTCTTGGCTGGAAAAGGGCAAAGGGGAAATTTTAAGGGATCTGTATCTGTCAGCCAAAACCATTGCGTGCTGTGGAGGTTGGGAAGGAGAGGGGGGGAACAAGAAATGGCTGCTGAGGAAAAGCTCCCTCCTCACCCATTGCAAAAGCCTTTAACTGCTTTTTTGCCTGGGCCTGTCTTCAACTCTTAATTCATCTAAACATCCCCTTTTAATTCTGGAAATTTAAAAACTACTACCCATCCGTTGTTCGTGAAGAGGAAGGAACCCCTTGCCTCGTTTGAATATTCAATCAGTGTATGTAGACTTCTGCTTTTAACTGATACGATTGGTAAATCCAGTCCATCTTCAAGCTTTGTGAAAACCACTGAGTATTTACAACTTGGGAGTTGAATATTTGTGCTATCTAAAAACCCACATTATTCAAAGGACTCTGGCATGAGAGTCACTCTAAGATGTGCTTCATTGCTTTTAAATGGTTAGCACTAGAATTGTGTATTTTGAAGGAAGTTACTGACATTGTTGTTTCGTTAGATAATTAACGAATGGTAGGTCTTGGTTTTCTTTCTAACACTGTTTTGTACTTATGAAAGATAGTCACAATTAGTCAGAACTGACTCATCTAGTTAAGTCAATATTCCTTTGAGGAAAAGTTTTAAATTTCAGTCTGCTTCGCGGTGTTCTTTAGGTACCTAAATAATTTCAGAATGCCACAGATTTTTATGTTGCCCAAACTGTTAATGAATTTGGTAGCCTTTCATTTCTATTGCCTTTTTGTTCCCTATGTTTTCAGGAAACAAAAAAGTTGGATTTAATATATTTCAATACTGTAACTTAGAAGTGTGCTGCTGAAAAAAACACACCAGAAATATTGTTACTTTGAACCTTTGTAGTGGGCACTTGTCAGTGCATTGTTCTATCACATTTTTGACATCCTTTTAATTTAAACCCCCCCCCCCCCGGATTCACAGTATGTTTATCAAGATAACTTGTACTGTTGGATGGTGGAGTCACAGGTACTTGGGATTGAAAGTTGTTTCTGGATGTCTCTCTGGCCTGAAGCAGGTCCAATTAGGCCAGGTTATGCAGTCCTTAATGAATTTTTAAATAAGGTGTTCCAATTTATGGATATATGATTGATATCCCTAAACAAAATGCATAATTCAAGAAGAGCTACATTCAGTTTATAATTTAATGAGCTAAATTGTGGGCCTGGTAGTTGTTTGAAGGTTGTCATCCAAACAGAAATTTCTCTGTTTCAGGATGGGACAGTGTTATTTATGGTAGAATTCGTATATGGATAGCACAGAGACACACCTAGGATTCTTGGCTTTGGGAAAAATCTTCTGACTCCTCTCTAATTTTCCATTTAAGGTGAACTTCACTCTTTAAAAAGTGATAGCATTAGAAAGCTGTGGTACCCTGCATCCAGCCGGGACACTCGTGGATTTGCAGTGTGAGAGCAGCATAAGCACAAGGTGCTGTTTCCCTGGCGTCACTCTCAGCAGCAGGTTATTGGGAGCTGGAGGAGCTTTCTGATCCGGACATGGTTTCTCTGTATTAATAACCCATAAATAGATTTAATACACTGGTTATTAAAATTGTTTTGAGGGTAACACACATTTTTAATGACTATAAATTAGCCACACAGGGTGGTTTTGGTGATCAAAGATCCCTGTTTGGAGAGACAAAAAAATGTAGTATCTTGGAACGTTTGCATAACCATAGAGATGTGAGCCTCTCTCAAAGGGGGCTGACACTGGGGAAGAACAGCCTGGAACAGATCTTGCCTTAGTAACGTGTTCTTGTTTTAATTTCTTTTTTTTTTTTTTTTTTTTTTTTATAGTCACAACCTTCTCCCAATGAAATTCTAAAGCAGATGGTTGTTCCTTTTTCTTTTTTTCTTTGCAGGGTCTACTTATAGCTGTCGTGTTAGAACATGGATATTTAATATTTATGCAGTATGTACATATGCACTGCTACCATTTGCTGTCTACATTATTTTAGTCTTCCATCTTGCTTAACAAACAGTGTCTGGACTCTTTAGTTTTACAGTGTGGTTAATAGAGGTCTTTCCATCAAAAAAGTACATAATGCTTCTGCTGTTTTTTCTTACTCCTGTGCCCCTTAAATGTCATCAAGTTTACAAAACTGGGGGTATATGAACAAGTGCCTTATTCAGTTTTAAGGAAAATAGCTTGGAGCCTCTATCGTATTTAACCCCTCTAACTAGGCTCTGAAGAAGTTTGAGCTGATTTAATCCTCTGAGACAGAGCTTTGACAGAAGTGTGAAAATGCCACATTGCTGTATTTCTTCACAGCTGAAGCAGCTTCTTTTCCCCAAGCAAAGAGAGTGTTGTTTCACCAGCAGATCATTATTAGTGTAGGTTCTATGGTACGACACCTGTATTTGCTTTTTGTATCTTACAGATGCAAAATAAGGGATAATTTTGTCTCTCAGCCAGCTTTTTTCTGTTGATTGACAGGAATTAAATGTATATTGCTGAAGAGTATGGTAGGTAGAAGCCAATCCAGAAAAACCCAAATAAACCAAAACCTCCTACTCTTTCCTGGAGGTTTATTAGATGAACATGATCAAGAGCTGTGTATGACTGCAAAAACCACAATGATGATAAATCAGACACGTTGTTAAAAAGAAACCACTGATTATTGCCATGCACAGTGGATAAACTGATTTAAAAACTGATCTGGTGGGGAACTTTGTTTTTGCTGTAATTTGATACAGCCTCATGGGTTGTTGCTGCAGCTTATGGGTACCTCTGACCTTTTCCTTCCCTGCTTTTTAAATTATTATTTATGCAGTATTTGTTTCTAAATGCAGGGTAAATCTTACTGCAGTATCACAGTAATTTAGCTGAGTTCAGCAGTAAAACTTCCTGACTTCATGTAGCCTTAACTGTTAATGGAAATTGTAAAAAAGTCATGTTTATATATTCAGAGAAAAAGAAACGGTGGCATTTAAATCCTGATTACATCTATTTTTGTGTTTATTAAACCCTTACTTAAGCTACATTTTTTAAATGTTAGTTTGGACAAATGGTGTTGATAGATGATGACGGTCAATAGTTCAGTCACAGGGTATGACTTTGTCCTCCTGGAGTACCAGAGATTCCATGAACTGCTAAACATCGGTGTTCCCTCCTTTGCTGGGGACCAGACACTGATTCACCAGGTGTTCTGACCCACCAGGTCAGGTATATCTGACTTATGAGGATGGATATTAGAAGTGGTGAGGTTAGAAAATGGATGAGTTGCTGCTGGTACAGGAGAAAATGGAGAGCAGTGGGATGCTACGAGCTCTCTTTAGTCTTGCTTTTAAGCCTTCTGATGATTTGGACAATGTGGAATGGTATTTAACTGCAGAAACCCTGCTTAAAAAACACTTCCATTTCTACCTGAGAATTGTTTAAATGTTTGGGATGGTCTCTTGTGTGTTTCCCTGGCAGCCTGAGGAGGCAGGGGTCTGTGTGTGTGAGCTGTAGGTGTGATGGAGCTGCTCTGGGGCAGCTGTTTGCACCAGCTCAGCAGCTGGTGAGCACATGGGGCTGGCAGCACGCAGGGTGTGTGCAGCTGGGCAGGTTTATGGCCTTGGCCGTGGCTGGTGCTTCTGGGGAACATCAGATTTTCTGTGTGGCTGCCTGGGCTGTGCACAGTTGGCTCTGTGTGTTTGGGAGCAATGTATCCCCTGTGTGTGTGAGTACCAGAGTGTTAGACTGACAGCCTGGGCCACGCAGTTTATTCCCAGGCATTCCACCTGGGAAATCCATCACTCACAAACAGGAGTCTGAGCTTCAGCTCATGTTTATTTTTCACTTAGATATGGGTTTTGTTTTATGTAGATACCATAATGATAAAATAATATCGTTCACCAAGAATATTCACTAAATAGAGAGCATTTTAGGGCATGTTTTGAAGCAAGCTGATCACTCTTTAAAACGTGTTGTTGAAGTTCTGATGTATTTTTGTTCTGCATGCTTAACTCAAAATTTGTTTTCTCTTTTCAGGCAGCTATAAATGGTGTTATACCACAAGAAAATGGCATTCTACAAAGGTAAGCACAGAGGGCTGGAGTAGTACATGCAGAGAATGATGCTGGGTAACAGTTACTTTTTTTTCCTTCCTGAATCCTAAGAAGATGACATAATTCTCCTTTTAAAGCTGTTTCTGGAGCTACAAATTCTATTCCTGGCAAAGCTGATTTAACATTCAGTTTTTCCCATACTGATAGAGGACTAGCTCAAACATTTATTCAAAATAGTTAACTTATTTTGAATTCACTGGTGGTTGGGTCATTCTTTGCAGGGTTGTCTCTTTACAAAGACTGGATGCTGGTATGCTTCTGGCTAAGTATTTCTTTTTCCTTATGCATTGTTAAAGGTATTGATATTCCATGCTTCCCTATTTCCGGCCAAAAACATTTGTACTTTTTTTTTTTTTTTAATTGAATTACAGGCAGCAGAAACTATGATAGACAAAGTAAGGTTGTTCCCTTCTAAAAGTAGTTTTACTGATTTTCTTTCAGCTTCTGAATTAAATTTTGGCTTGCATACTGATGCTTGGATATCTCGAAGTCACAGAAATTTGATCTTCTAAGTGCTGATGAGGCAATTGAAAACAGCAGAACAGGAATTGAGCTACCTGAGAGAGACAGTAAAACAGTGTTTAAAAAATTGTTCAGAAAAGAACTTCATGTACTATTTAAAAAATATTAATGATGAAGAAAGATACATAATGTAGGTAAAGTGGTGTTTGACATCTCTGTCAATACCTACTGAAGCTGTCATTCAATAGAGTTAGGTTTTGGTTGAGGATAAAACTATTTGCTCAGTAAAGTTACTAAATATATATTTACTGTAAGGCCTGTTTAGTTCATTTGAGATCAAATCTTGGTTGTGTGGAGCACTCTTTCTGCATATAAGTTGTGACCTCAAAGCATTTCTATCCAAAATACCAGAATGTTTGATTGAGTAAAAGAAGCTGGGGTATTGTTACAGTAGTTAATGCCTGTCTTCAATCACAAGGTGGTCCAGTGCCCACTTACATTTTTCTTTCACAGTAATTTATTAATTTTTAGAAATTATTAGATAGTCAAATGTGTTTCAAATGTGTATTTTTGTTACTTTGTTTTTGTCTTGTTTTGTATTCTTCCAGTGGAAGTGGTTTAAAGGGAGGCTCAGAAGATTGAGAAACCTGGTTTCCAGTGGTTTTCAGATAAGGCTTATTTTACTGATGTGAGGCTTTTTATGTTCTATTAGGAGTTGCTAGTCAGGTATGTAGGATGCCTTTTGTGGTGGAATCAAATAGAATTAATATAACTGGGCTTGCAGTAAGTTTATTTATTGAAGAGAAAAAAGTACACTTTGTTTTATAGTTCAGTTGCTTGTTTTGTAATCCTGTCCTGAGAACTGGGATATTCATTGCTTCTTGGGTCTACTAAAATAATTGTTACTTAACTGTACTTAATTCATACTTGTCCACCAGATTGAAAACAATAACACATCACTTGGTATTAATACTTTCTTAAATCCTGAAAATTATAGACTGTTTCCCATATTCTTCAGAGCTCTGACGTGGGCCTTTGACTTTTGAGCCATAGGTCTGAGAGTGTGGGTCTTTGTAGCTGGGCATTCATCCTTGTGAGCATGCTGATGTGAGAAGTGAAGGAGCCCCTTGTTTTACAAGCATAACATGTTTTTCTGTTTCAAATGTGAAAGGCACAATGATGGGATTTGCAATAGTTGAGTGCTGTTGCACTTCTGTGACATGCATGCCATCCACATTTGCACTTTTTAAAGTTCACACCTCCTCTAGATGACAGATTTTACTTGCTCTGTGAAGCGTTTCCACTGAGAATCTCATGGTATCTTTGAGAACAAAAGGAATTTTTCAGAAAGGTTCTGATAAAGAATGGAAATGAGGTATGTTGCAGCATTTCTGAAATCCACCATGAGATCTTGTAGCTGCCCAGCATCTTCCTCATAAGAACATCTAAAAGGCAACACCCCAGGCTTACCTGGTGAAGTTTCTTGCCTCACAAATTTGATTTCTGTACATCTTAGGGATTTTTTTTTTTTTTTGGCCTGGAATAATATTCCTGAAATGTCATATTTTGTTACACTTCTTTCCAATCCCAGTTACATGTTTCCCGTGGAGAGAGTTGCTGAGGAAGATGAAGTGCTTCTGGGTAGTGAGGGTTTTCCAGTTTATTCTGGCCTGTAATGCTGTGGGTGTCCTTGATTTGTGGTCACATCCTTATATGAACCTCCAGGAGCCTTGCAGGATTTGGAACTTGAAGGCAAGCTAGCATTCAGCATTGCATTACTGTTGTACTTCTAGGTGTTTTTTTTAAGCACATGCCTCATTATCCTAATTTATTTACCTTGAATGTATATCTATTTTCATATCTGACTTGTTTTTCACTAATTTGGTGTGGGAAAATACCTATCTGTGTGCAGAATTTTGAGCTGTATTTCTTATCCTCATTTCCACTGGATACTAGCCCAGTGATGTAGAAAGCTGGTCGTTGCCATGGTGCCAGTTTTTATATGGTCACAACACTCCTGGAACAGGAAATAATCCTTCTCCTCAAGATAATTCTGGTATTAATTACATTGTGGATTTTAAATGCCTGTTTGTCACCAATGCTGATCTCCTATAGCACTCCTGAGCCCTGAAATGTTAAAATTGCTAATACAGAAGGTGTTTTTTTCATTTCCAATGAGCAGTATTTTCAGATATGACAGCAATAATTCAAGAGGTGTGTGCTGGACTGTAGTAAGTGAACAATACTGTCATTTTGCTTTCCTAACTTCTGGTTAGACATGCCAAACTGTTCTGTTTAAATCACCTTATTTGCCTGTCTTTCAGTGAGTACGGTGTAGAGACTTTGCATGGACCAGCATATGGCCCCTCCAGTCACTCTGCTGCAGCTTCTTCAGCTCCTTCCTCCTCCTCAGCATTTCGCCATGTAGTGCCATCTAGACAAATAGTGGAAAGACAACCTCGAATGCTTGACTTCAGGGTTGAGTACAGAGACAGAAATGTGGATGTAGTACTTGAAGACAGCTCCTCAGTTGGTAAGGATTTGTAAAAATTAAATGAAAGCTGCTATCGTGAAACTGTTAAAGAGACAAACTGAAACGATTCAACCTCAGAAATCCAAGTCCTAAAGCAAAGCAGAACAAAACCCCTCAAAAAGAAAAAAGAAAAAAAAGATCCCCCCCTCCCCCCGAAAATGCAGCCTCCACATCTACTAACCGTTTTCAAATCTCTTTGCAGCTTTAAAAAAGCAAAATTTCACTAATCCATTGTAAAGGTTAGTGGTCTATCAAATATTTATTTTGAAATCTAGTTTTCTTATGAACTTGCTTCAGAAACAAAATGGAGATTAATGATTAAGTTGAGGCATGAAAATGTAATTTGGGGCAGGATTAGTGTAGATGCAAGCTATTTATAAGTGGATGATCTTGGCATTTCCTCTTTGAATCTGTATGGCGTCTCTTTCTGCACAGGATTAGTGACAAGATTAGAGGAATTCTTCCTGGCATGAAGAACTTGATTGCATTCTTCTGAGTTAATTTTTTTATTTGACTTTTTCATTCAAATTAAGATTAATTCTATCAGTTTTATTGTCTTTATCCTAAAATTGATGCATTTTGAAGCAGTATGTTAGAAGTATGCTATTGTTAGTGCTGCAGAGCGTGTTATTTTTTACATTCCCCAAACTGGGAATTAATTTACTTCTGCTAAGGATGAAAAGTATTTTCA
This sequence comes from Chamaea fasciata, assembly GCF_029207755.1. Taxonomy (NCBI): domain Eukaryota; kingdom Metazoa; phylum Chordata; class Aves; order Passeriformes; family Sylviidae; genus Chamaea; species Chamaea fasciata. Next base: position 26,510,763 of record NW_027094095.1, on the reverse strand, counting down.
CTTTCTTATTTTTAGTGAAGAGCTTATACAGATCCAAATAAGGAGCTACGTGAAGAAATAGTTGGTGAAAGCAATTTTCCGTGCTGCAGCCTTTTGTCTGGGATGAAATTTGGAAATTGAAACTTTTGATCCTCACTGGGCTTTTCAGCAATGGATTTGGTGTTGGCTGGCGCCACCTAGCGGTGACTGGTTTGAGTTATTGATGGGTGTTCACGTTTTCCTTTGGGCTAAGTTACATCCATGGAAATCAGATCTCAGAATCTGATCAGATCAGAATTTTGCAGCTGTACCGCTGATTTTTCTTTTCTTATTAACTTCTTAATAGTTGGCTTTCACCTGAAAGTTGTAGAAGGGAAGAAGGCAGTTTGTGTAGAACTTCTGTCTGTATCGTGGTATATAAACATGAAGGGCAGCCTTGTGTTTGAAGTCCTGGGAGAAGTGAGCAAGGCAAATTTTAGAGCTTCAGCTGTGGACTTGAGGAAAGAATATTTTTTGCTTTTTCGGGGATCTGCTTGACAGGATCCCATGAGAGGCTGTCCAGGAGGGCACAGGGGGCCCTAGAGAGCTGGTTGATCTTCAAGGACAACCTCTTCAAAGCACAGGAACAGTTCCTTCCAACATGCAAGAGGAGCCAGCATGGCATAAGGCCAGCACAGAAGAAAAAAGCATTTCTGATTGAGCTAAATTCAAAAATAAAGTACCCAGAGATGGAAAGTAGTGATGGGTCCCAGCAGGAGCACAGAGATGTGCAGGTTTGAAGACCAAAGCTCAGGTGAAAGTGAATCCACTGAGGGTTTAGAAGGGTTTCTGTAAGTACAGTAGCATGAAGAGAAAAGGTAAGGCTAACGTGAACGTGTATTCAGTGGTGGTTGCTGAGCTTTGTCAGTGGGAAGATTATGGAGTAAATCTTTCTGGAAGCATTTTTTGAGCACAGGAGAGAAAAGAAGGGGATTTGCAACAGCCAGCATGGATTCACTAAAAGCAAATTGCACCTAATCAGTCAGCATTATTTGCCTTTTACAGTTTGATGACTGGCTTAGTGGACAAGGGGAGAGAATGTCACTGTGGCTTTAGTAAGGCCTTCAATGTACTCTGCTGTTGTGTTTTTCTAGTCATAATGTTAAGATAAAAACTGGATAAAAAACTGATCAAAATCAATCTTAATCTGCTCAGGGAAAGTGGCTGATATTCTGGAGGGCAGAGCTGCTGTTCAGCAGGTCCTGGACAGCCTGGAGAAATGGGCTGACAGGACCCTCCTGAAGTTCCAAGAAGATAAAGTTGGAGTCTTGTATCTGGCGTAGGATAACTCCATGTTATCCTCACCTGGCTGACAGCTGATGGGCTAGAAAACAATATGATAAAAGGGATCTTGGGTGCTTCAGCAATGAACTCCTGCAGTGAAGAAGACCTACCACGTCCCAGGCTTTGCTGGCGAGAGTGTAGCTGGTGGATCCCAGGAAATAGTTATTTCCCTCTATTCAGCACTTGCCAGACTGCATCTGGAACACTGTGTTGGGTTTTGAGGTGCCCACTACAGGAAAGGTGTTGACATCCTGCAGTAAGTCTGGTCAGGGTTCTGGAGCTCTGGGCTAACAGAAGGAGAGGTTCAGAGAAGAGGATTTGTTCAGCCTGGGGAGGAAAAGGGAAAGGTACAGACCTGACCTCTGTCTACAGCTGCCTGCTGGAGGATGTGGAGAAGATGGAGCCAGACTTGTCTTGGAGGTGCATGAGAATGGGAGGCAGTAGACACAACCTCAAAAATACATATTAAATAATTTTTTTTATTATTATTCATTATGAGGGTGGTGAAGTACTGAAACAGGTTGGCCAGAAAAGTTGTCAAACTTCCATCCTGATATGTTCAAGAGTCAGCTGGACAAGTCATTGACTAAACTGGTTTAATTAGACCTTTGAGTTGGTCTTGGGCCACATGAGCTCCAGATGTACCTTCCAGCCTGAATTATTTTATGACTGTAATAACTGCAGGGGCAGAAGAGCATCAAAAATGTACAAAACACTGCAAAAGCTGTCAGAGCAGTCAGCAGTTGTATGAACATTCCAGTTCTTTAGGTCTGCACTGATGATAATGAAATTTGGTATCAGAAATATGCACCCTCTCTGTTGCTGGCAAAGTCTGGTGCTCCAGATAGCACACAGCTGCAAATGTGTGTGTCTAGTATATATGGAGTGTAGAATTACCAATCTATATGTCCAAATCATCGGATCCTCGTGTGATTCTTCAATCATTCATGCTTTTTGATTGTTTTTTTAGGCTTCATTTGTCCTTTATTGTTTAAAGGGTATGTTACGAGGGTAACTAGACTAAAAATCCTTCCCATAGTAAATTTTTCCTTGCTCTTGTTTTTTTAAGTACAACTCATTGCTGTTTGAAATAAAGCAGTAAATGTGTGTATTTTATATATATTTTTTTTCTCTCTCTAGGAGATATCAAACATATTCTAGAAAATGAACTTCAGATTCCTGCATCTAAAATGCTGTTAAAAGGGTGGAAGACTGGAGATGTAGATGATAGTGTAAGTTTTCAACTGTGTTTTCAGTTAACTGAACTCAGTTTCAAACTGAGCATCTGTGGGTGGGGATTACAATGCAAGAATTGTTAGTTTCAAATAGTATCAGATGTCTTGGGTGGCACACAAAGAACTCTTAATCTAAAACATTGCAAAATAAAATCAGGACAAATCAGTTTGTGTTTGGTTTGTATATAATGTGGCCCATCTACAAAAATGATGTTTTTAAGTAACAGGAAGCGTATCTTGAAACAAAGTATTTGGTGATATTGTAAATATATACCTGTAATTAAAAAAAAAAGTCAGAATTGGTAAATGTGTTATATTTATAATGGTTTTTCTCCCCTCAGACTGTTTTAAAAAGCCTACACTTGCCAAAAAATAATAGTCTTTATGTTCTAACACCTGACCTGCCTCCTCCTTCTTCAAGTCATTCTGGGTAAGTCTTTTGGCCATCAGTTCTATTTGTATGGTTTGGGGTTTTTTTGTGGTTTTTATGAAGCCATGTGTGTATTTGCAGGAATCTGCAGTCAGTAAATACAAAGTGTTTTCATTGCACTAGTGACTGTTGGGAAGAACTAACTCATCTCATTGAAAAGAAGCTTGTTGGGGTTTTTAAAATTTTGGTGGGGTACGTGAACCTCTTAGGTACATACAGAATTTTACATCTCTCAGAAGTGATGACTTTAATTTAACAGAAATCTGGTCCTTGTGGAAATGAGAGCTGGCCTTGCATAAGTTGCTGCTTTATGTTGATCCATTTAATGTATCTTATAAATCTGTATAAATCATTCCCATCAGATCAGAATTTTCTGCATGAAATGTTTGTTCCATTATTTTATCTTGTACTTTTAAAATGTGTGTAGTTAGGCTGAATAATTAATTTCCTTTAATTGAGCAGGATATTTTTATTACTGATTTGAACACTCAAGAAGTAAGCAGTGTGTTCATATGTCACAGAATCGTCAAAGCTGGAAGAGATCTTCAGGATTACCTAGTTCAATCCACCATAATCACCCTGAAACATATTCCCAAGTGCCACCTGCAGAGCTCTCTTGAACACTTCCTGACTCCATGACATCCCTGGGCAACTTAATCCAATGATTAACCACTCTTTCAGGGAAAGATATTTTTCTAATACCTAATCTGAACTTGCTGTAGTGCAATTTAAGGCCATTTCTTCTTATCCTTCCACTTGAGACGTGGCAGTGGAGACAGCTGGCTCCAGCCTCTTTTTGGGGAGTTTTGAGAGTGAGAAGGTCCCCCCTGAGCTAAAGGGGTTCTCCAGGCTGAACACCCCGGGCTCCCTCACTCACTGCTCCCTGGACTTTCCCTCCAGACACTTCCCCAGCTCCGTTCCCTTCTCTGGAGCTGCTCCAGCCCCTCATTGTCCTTCCGAACTGCGGGGCCAGAGCTGGGCTCAGCTCTCGAGGTGTGGCCACAGCAGTGCCGAGGAGAGGGGACAGTCACTGCCCTGCTCCCGGTACAATCCAGGTACCACTGCCCTTCCTGCCCACCTGGGCATGGTTCAGCCACCGGCGCCCCCAGGGCTCTTTCTGCTGTCAGGGAATATTGCTGTCAGGGAAGGTTTGAAAATGGAACGATTTTATAATGGAAAATACTCTTATAACGTAATTAGCCATTAGTTCGGTTCGTTTTCTTCCGTGTCCTTCCCTTTCCCGAAGGCAGCCCTGGATGTGCTGTTTGCCAGGGAAATGGGAGTTTTACTCGGTGGCCGCTAGAGGGTGCGCAGGAATTGAGCCTGCGAAGGGAGCTGCTCCGGACAGCGCAGGGCGGAGGGATGGATGCCTTTGGAATTGGGCAAAATGCGTGGATTTCAGCTTGTCTGAAGAGGGAGTTGACTTGCTGCCCTTGTAGGTGATAGGAGAATATTCTGCAAGTGCAGTTGTATTACTGGGGAGAGGAAATCTCTGGGAGTCAACAGAAATTAGTAACTGCCTTCTAAGGACTGAAAGTACTTTGGATGTCGTACTAAAAGGTAGTTGTGCACATTAGCATGTAGTCTGTGGAGGAAATAAGAATGCTGATATGAATTATAAAAATAATAATGGTAAAAAAGGGAGCGTTAAGAGAGGGAATAGTGGCCCTGGAACAGAGGGTGGTGTACATGAACTGTGTGCACAAACAGGAGCTGGATTTGTGTGTGAGGACAATAAGCCATTGTAGCTTAGCAGCTATTTGAAAAACAGTGAAAAGACGTTACCAATGCTAATTGTTTAATTTCCAATTTCAAAATTTTCTAGCCAGGTATTGCTGTATATTGTAGTTTGAATGTTATAATTCTGGAGAGAAAACTGGCGTCTGAGGAGGGTTGTTTATTGCAACTGCAGAAAAGTATATAACAACAAACTGTTTAAAAAACAGTTCTTAGCCTTTTTTATTGGATTAATGGTTTTAAAGAACTTCGCTTGATAGTAAAATCAAAGTAGTTGTTACCTTTTATAGTTTATATTTGTTTCATAGTGGAGATTAGTTCTGGATATTTTTAAGATAAAAGTTGGTATCTTTGGGACAGCAAATGATGACTAATTAGTGGCTATTTAAACACGGATAATTTGAAGGCTAGATCATCTCCCTGAAGTCATAAATTCTAGATGAAAGGGGAGGCTTGCCTCCAATTAAAGCATCAATGCAGATCAAAACACATCTAATTGAAGCAATGTACCAAACCCAGATACACTGTTTACTGCCTACTGTTAGGTCAGTTATTATTCAGATTAGTTTGTTACCCACAATTTTTAAAAGCGTCTTGCTCACATCTATTATTAATGGATGTTGAGGAACTTTGCCTCTTACTCTGGGAGTTCATCCGTTGTTTTCTTCAAATGCCTCCTGTTTTGAACTAGTGATAAATAGTCGTGATTTGAATATCTCCAGAAAGTGATATTTGAAAAGCCTCAGATTCCAGTACGTGATATTTTATCTATATGCCCTTCTTAAAAGGAACAGTCTGGCCTCAGCTCTATAAGCTCCAATTTTCGTCTGTTCTTTGTAGTGAGGCCGAATAGTGTCTGAAACATCCTTTTCCAACATATTGGTATGAAGGCATTGAAGTTTATTGTGGCAGACTGAATGGGCTTAACCCAGAACTGACTTAAAACCAGCATCTAAATGTAATGGCAAAGTGATCCTGCCGTTTAAACCATCAAAAATCTCCTAGGGTATCTTTGTTCATCAGTGGCCTACCTAAAGCTTTTATAGGTAATAGAAACCCAGTGAATTACTACTGCATGCTAGTAAATTGAGGTGGCAAGATTGAATTTAAATGTCAAATACAACCTGTATGGTTCCACCCTGCTTCCACAATTTCAGCTGGCAAAGCCATACTTATCCATGCACGATATCCAGAACAGTAACCATGTGTTCTGTGAGCTGAATAATGAAATCTGGTTTCTAGTGAATTCCTGCCTCATCCCAGCAGCTGCAGTAAATCAGCCTTCTCCTTTCACGCTTCCCATGATCTCACCTACCTCTGACGCTGCCTCCAGTTGTTGTGTATTTTGTAGCACATGTGTAATATTCCAACCCCTGCACAGAGTATCAGCCTGCCCTGCATCTGTACTCCAGCTCACAGTCAGGTAGTATCAAAGGAAAGGAGAAATCATGTCCTGTGGGTAGTTTTGAGATCAGTGGCCAGAGGTCACCTGGATAAGTATAAAATACTGGATTTTTAATGCAGCCTTTTACTGAGGTGAGTGGTAATTTGGGTCCCCTTCCTCTTCCTCGCTGTTGATTTATACCTGGTCTTTGAGACCATTCTAACACCATGAGACCTCCTTAAAACCAGTGGCTGTGTTCAAAAGTTACCAGATGGGAGCAGAAGTTACCAGGTGGGTGGAGAAGAACACGATTTCTCTTGGAAAGCAATCTTGAAAGGAAAGATGCCGAAGAATGTCCATCATTAAATATCCATGTGGGTAGATCCCTTGCACCAGGTTTGTCAGTTTAGATTAATCTCTTCCTCAGTGTGCAATTCCTTCCCTTTGTTGCCTTGGATGCTTCTTGAAGGCTGACAATAATCCAGTTCAGGAAATAGGTTTAGGAGAATGCAAGAGGGAAGCATGGAAAGTGTGAGTGTGGGAGTCTGGCCATGGAGTTGGGTCATCCAGATCGTGTCTCCTTTCTATCCTGTGTGTTCTGGGAGATGGTTTTTATCATTTTTTTGTTGCTGTTGTCATTATAATGGATATAATGTATTTTATATTTTTTTTGCTAAATAGCTGAAAGTCAAAGATACTTTGTTATACTCGATGAATCACTGAAAAGTTGAAAAGCATTCAACACCCAGGTGCATACCATGGAGATTATTAGAAATAATGCAGTTTTTCCAAGTGATTGTAACTTGTTTAAGAAGTGTAATTATCTGTGTGGATAAGAAAAAACCCACAGATCCCATTTTTCAAGTGATAGGTCCATATATTGCTGAATGCCTCTGCTTTAGATCATTACAGAGCTGTGGTGGTGTTGTGGTGTCTTGCTGTACATTCTCAACTGTAGCAGAGTGTTAATTAAGAACGATGTAACCTGCAACTCCAATTATTAGTCCTGTCTATTTAGCTGGACATGAGCAGTGCCTTGCTTTAGTTACTTTGAAAGCTTCCATAAGAATGGTAAGATTAATGTTTTATTTTCACATCTGTTCATGAGACAGTTTAAAAATCCTGAAGTTTAAAATGCAGTAGAATGTAAACAAAAGGGCTTCTGCTCATTTACATGTTAGCCAGATTTGCTAACTGATTGCTGTTTGAACCTAATCTACCACCTCCTGCTGCATTAGCTACAACAAACATTACATTTACATACTGATTTCTTATTTTGTTTTAATGTAAATAATCTGTAATTACAGTAAATTTGGACTTCTGTTGACATGAGCTTGTATAAATCTGTAAGTTTAAAATGGAAATGTTAATTACCTTGTGTCATACCTGTTTATATAAAAATCAGAGGTTTTGGGGGAAATCTCTGTGTGACTGAGGAAGATATTGCATAGTGGGAAATACTGAGTGTATTTCGTAAAAACTGGAATGAAAAGGTGCATTTACATATCATTGTTTAAGAATCTACTTTTGGTGTCGATTTCTAAAATATTACTAAAATTTTACAGAAAAATGCTATTGAAAAGCAAAGTATCATATAAAAATTCAGAGCATTAATGCCATCACTTAACAGCAAATAGAACCAATCTGTTTTGTATGTCCAGGTCTCTTGCTAGAACTGGTCAGAGCAATGACCATGGTCAGGTCTATTTTCTTTTGTCTGTTCTTGAACTTCTTTTTTGGGTGCAGGCAGAATACCTCAAATGGAGGACTGGTGCCCAAAAAACCAGGTTCTCTTGCCTCCTGTGCTGCACAGCAAGTGCAGAGTCATTCAGCTGAGGTAAAAATGTTGCAATGGCAGTGTATCCCCTATCAGCAAATGCTTTTGAAAGCTGGGGTTTGCAGTAGGGGAAAAAATCTTCTAGTAAGAGTGGCCTACTTTAGTCCTCTTTATAGAATTTGGTTTTCTTTTCCCACTAATTAATCCTCAGATTAATTGAATTCTCTTAGCACTGGTGGCAAAGGAGAAAAAGAGGGGGAAAAAAATCTTTAATGGGACCTTGAGGTTGACCCTGATATTTTTTTCCCTTTTTAATATAGCTATTTTATTTGATAGTCAAAATATTATACTACAAAATTATTATAGTCAACTATAACATTTGTAGGAAAACTAAACAGCTGCAAACACCGAAGCCAAAATTTTAGGCATGTGCATTGTATTCAGTCTTCTCAATACACTTATGTGGACCAAAAAGAAATAAAAGTAAACTTTAGTTTAGTATCAGTGAGAAGTTTCCTTTAAATACATTTTTCTTGTAAAATTTATAATTGCCTGAATGACTGATTTTGGGCAAGATATATTTTGGTCCGAGTGGTTTGGGGTAATCTGCATCGCCCTTTTCTGGAGGAAATGATTATGGGAGGGACAGACATCTCTGGCTGTGTGTTCACATCAGCCCCATCCCACACAGGAGGGTGGGTACCAGCACTGGCATCACTGACCCCTCAGATGTGACATCAGTTCCTCCTCCCTTTGACTCTCTGGTGGATACTTTCCAAGCTTTTCAGCTGTCAGACCACGTGAGATTGTGATGTAGGAGCTCCAAGGACTGGAGCAGTTGGCCAGTGCATTTCTGTGTAAGCAGAAGGAAGTAATGTTCCTCCTTTTGTTATTTTTCTGAAGAAAAAGTGAACCGTGCACTGTATTTGCTAACACTTTCAAACCCAGTTTTTCCTCAAATTTTTTCAGGCTTTTTTTTTTTTTTTTAGTCAGCTTAATTTTCAGCCTCTTTTTTCACTGTTTGTCGATGAATATGTGCTGAGAATTTGCTTGTTAACAACATACAGCTTGTGTTGCTTAGAAATTCCAAAAGTAGAGGTGTCAAAATTGTTAGTTCAAAAATTAAAGCTTTTCATTTTTGGGCACTTCATTTAAATTTGTTTGAAGAATATTTTTTCCTTTCCAAGATACTTCCTGCTCTCACAAGTGGAAAACTTTTCCTATGAGCGGATGCTTTCTATTAGCAAGCTGTATTTTGAGTTGTACTGAAGTGTACTGAAGATGCTGCAGAACTGGAGAGACAGAGGGTTTGATCAGACTGGCCTGTTTCCGTCAATGTTTACATCAATTACAGACTGAAAACATGAGTCATGTTATCAGTTAGCATCTACTGATTTTCAGATAGAGTCAAAATTAGCTATAACAGAACCTTCTGTGAGCCTGTATGGGATCCAGAGCCATTCACATATGCTGTAATTAATGTTTTCAGAGCAATTAAATATGTCATTTGCCTCCAGTATTTGCTGAAAACAAATAAAAAATCAGAATCTGAAAAAGCACAGCAGATATTTTAGTTGCTACTGAACATTTGCCAGTAGAAAATATGGTTATGGGGATACGAAACTTACTAACAATCGAATTAGAATTACCTTTCAAAATAGGCATACAACTTTTCAAGACTCCTCTTTTTATTTTTTCCCCTCTTTTGAAGGACTGTTAAATATTTAAAAAAATTTTAGGCCTTTTCTAGAAGATCTTGTGGAAGTGCAGAGAACTACATGTTCAGCATCGATGACTCCAGTTACATTTGTAGTGTCTATCATGCACATGATCGTACTTAGTGTTGACAATGAGTTATATTTATTTTCCATAATGGAAAACCATATAAGACAAGAAATAGCACTTCATGATTTTGTTTTGTAGTATGTGAATATTGAGATGTCACAGGAGCCAGATTATGTTTCCAAGTGAAGATATTTTTGTAAGGTAAATTTCCCTGAGATGTTCAAGCAAATTGTGTCTCTCTTGCTAAAGCATCCAGTGAGTACTGTATGAGTTCCTTCCCATCTGAGCAGGAAAACAGCAGATGAGTCATTCCAGAAGGAGTTAAAACTAACAAATCAGGTCTCAAATGATGTAGGAGTCCTTCTTGTCTTCTTGTATCATAAGGTGCGGCTGTGCTGATCTGCATTCAGAATTTGTCCTTTACTGCTAAGAGGAATGGCATTTTGAAGTGTCACAGAATAGTGAAAATGTGAAGGAAAAATCCACAGTCTGTCATTCTTTTAAGTGTATGTGATAAAATAAAGAATTGAATAGGCCCAATTAAATTAAATATGCCACCGAACAAGTCGAATCTGCATAAATATTGTTTAGAAACCCAAGCTGTGGTACAGTGTTGCTGCAGTTTTGTAGCATGTGTAAGACTGCACACAGCCATGATTGCCATGTTTATAAGAGAAGTTCTGTCTTCTACTTTGAAAAGTAGATAGTTGCATAATTTTGTACCTAATTAAGCAGTCAGGATGCCTTTTTAATATCCAGATGTTTTACTATCAGGAAAATCAGAAAGAAGATACAGTTGGCCTGTTTAAACTGAATCTCAAGATTTTTAAAAAAATTCTATTTATTTATTTATTTATTTATTTATTTATGAAAACCTCTGTAATGTACATTTAAAATAATGTGAGCAGAACTAACTTTTCTAAATGTTCAATACCCACATGAGAAATTTTGCTGTGGTTACTTTTCCAGTTCTAATTAGCTGGGTTTATGTGCTTTAAATGAAACTAAGCAGAAGAATTTCCATTTGGTTTCTGCTTCAGGTAACCCTAGAGAAGCAAGAGCATGCTTTGCCTTGTTCTACTTACCATCAGCTCTTAATGTGCATCGTAGCTTGATATTCGGTCTGGCCATCAATATGCTGACAAGCCTATTATTAATGGCATTAGGAGTGCTAAATACACCCGACGTTTGTGAAGATAATGGGACTCTCTCCATTTTGAACATACTTAACATTAGAAGAGCTTTAAAGGCTGCAGTCACCTTATTAAGGAAGGAGTTCAGGAATGGCCTTTGGTCATTCTCAGCATGCTTCCTTGCATTTAGGAGTGAAAAGGGAGATGATAATGTTGTGCCTGGACTTGTCCATGAAGAGTTTAGGGTACCCTGGGGTTTTTGCATCTAACTGTAAAACAAGCTATAACATGCTTATCCCTTGATTTTCCTGTTTTTCTTTCAACCATTTCAGGGCCCTGCAGGAGTCATTAAATCAAAACTTCATGCTGATTGTCACCCATCGAGAAGTCCAGCGGGAGTACAACCTCAACTTCTCAGGAAGCAGTACCATTCAGGAGGTGAGTGCTGCTTCACAGCTGAAGAATAAATGTAGCTCATTATAGCTAATGCCAGCTCTCTTAAAGGGGATTTGCACAGTCTTGATAGATATTCCTGTATTTTATTGGTCTTTTTGATTTTCATCAACTGGATCATCAAGATTTGCTGTAAGTTGATTAAAGAATTCAGGCAGAAAAAAGGGTGGTCTATTAAATTGTACAGAAAGGATGTTTCTTTTTTTATTGTAGTACAATACAAAATACACAAAGAGCCTTTATTGAGTTACTTAAATTGCATTTTACTTGAAGCCCCTTGAAGCTCCCTCTGTCTTTCCTTCTTTTAACCAGCTCCATCTCCATTTTGCAGGCACCTCAGCCATCGTGCTGGTTGCTGTTGGAGTGCTGTAATTCTTTCTGGCCTGGTAGCCAAATGGTTTTGTGTGTAGTGGGCATTGCTGCCGTTCTGTGGAATGGCCAGCAAGGGGTGATATTGGAGAGAACTTCGGCAGAATTAGGTCCTCGAGGAACAAATGTCTTTGGTGTGACTCTGGACTCTCTGAATTCAGAATCAGCAGTCCCTGGCATATTTTTAAAATTCCTTTCCAAGCCCAAAGGTTGTTGTCTAGTGCTCCATGGTATATCTAATGCCAGATGTTGTGGATGTTATTTTCCATATAACCCACTGCCTTCTGGAAACTTGACAAACAACCTAGAAATGTGAATCTTCAGAATTCACATTACAAAATATTAAGATTAAATGTTTGCTTTTCAAATTAAATGTATGTTTGCTATTATTGCTCTGGCACTTCTCACAGTCTTTTAGGGTTGAACAGATTTTATTGGAAGTTTTTCGTGTCACATGCTGACATGGTAGGCAGAATTAATTTAAGTTCTGTAATATTAGCTATGGGAGTGGTATCTTACACAACAATGAAAAACGAACAGTTTTCATTGTTAATCCTGTTATTCTTAAGATCTAGATTCTGATCTTTCCCCTATGTGAATGCCTGTTTTCTACTTCTTATATTTAGATCTACTATAGTTAGTTCAGTTTTGCTTTTTGTGGTAATACAAATTAACATACCTGAATCAGTTTGACTTTCGAGGGGCTGAGCTTTGACTCTCTAGAATTATAAAGAATTTGAACATTTATGGAAATAAATCATCCAAATGTGTGGCTTTAATTTTAAAACTGTGAGATTCTAGAAGAAAACACATGCACATATATTTTTGGGTTTTGTTGGGTTTTTATCAATGCTCTATCATTTACTTCTTTGCTGGTGGGTCTTACCTGGCTTAAAGGAACCAGAAATCTGTGACAGGGGATCTAGGCTGCCTTTCTGAAGTTTTCGTGTTTGTTGGTAATGGCAGGTTACAGTCATCAGGATGCCATATGAAATCAACATAATTTGAAAGTTAATTACGATTTTTCCCTTAAACAACCAAAATAAAAACCCAACCACCGGGTAACCAGCACGAGCAGGAAACCTTTCTTTGCCTTTCTTGTATCTGAGTGTCACACCCAATGGAGTGTATAAAATTGTGAAGACCAATTCAGGGGCTAAAATGAAACGAGCTCTGTGGGCCTTGTTGTGCAGCTGATGCTGAACAGGTGAACGTGTCTGCCTGTGCAAAGGCTCCTGGAAATCCCTGGGGATTTGGCTGAGGTAAAAGGGTTGGTGAACATTTGTCTAATTATAGAAAACAAGCACTGTTTTGAATGTTAACTCCCTAATGGCTTCTTAATTTAATTTTTTTTTTCTTTTAGCATAGAGTAATCATTGTAGCAAATCTAGGCAGTCCTTGTGGTTTGGAGGAGTCGGTGGTATCATTCCTTGTCTCCTTTGTCTCTGTCCTCTCCAGGGACTGTTAGGTTGTTTTTTTATTTTTTTTTTTCTCTTCATTTTCTTGTTCACACTTTAACAAATTAATAGTTTACTTTCCTCCTGGTGTATTTTTGTAACGGTGGAGAGGCTCAGTGATGCAGTTGCCAACCACAAGAGGGCAGGAAGGACTATTCAATTATTACCTAAAAATGCCGCTCAGTGTTTTCAAATTAGCTTCTGGTATATTAACAAAAAGGACTATAATGGCCAAGTTATTGTTTGATTTACAGATAATTGGCATATTGCAGGGAGGAGACTTAATTTCACCCTTTTAAATTAAACAGGGAGATTTAAAAAGACATAAAATATTCATTAATGTTCAGTGATTATAAAGCAGTGGCATATATTTATTCTACCTTTATTACAGTTTCGATGGGAAAATACAGCAAATATTTCAGAAATCGACTTGGCCATACTGACAAGTTGAAATGTTTAAGCAGTGTTAATGCAATCTACTCACACGCCATATCCTATGCAGAAAGATTCAAAATGACTACATCAATTATTAAAAGAAATACTTAAGATTCTAGAAATGTTCTACTTCTTGCCACAGTTGGGTGCAACTGTCTCTCAAGGGCTACTGGTTCAGTGTGTTGTTGTTATTAGTACTGTGAATTTTAAGGAATAGATATTTTTTCCCAGGGTCTCAAAAAACCCCCAAACTCACACCAAAACCTCAACCCCACCACCCTTTCAGAAGGCAGAAATGTTTTGCAATTTGTTAAATGCAAAATCCAGTGAGCTCACAGCTGTGCTTTCCTAAACTACTATTGCTGCACTTTTCTGGGGTTTTTTATTGTTTAGAATGCATGTTTAATAGTAAATGATATTTAAATGAATTGTTTTTTCAGATGAATGTTGGTGTTTAATGGGGAAATCGTGTGACAAAAATTATCTGAGAGAAGCCTGAGGCTGTAGTGCTCATGTCTGCTACCAAAATTTATTGCATATTATTTTAATAGTTGGATTTTAGATGGTACTTGAAAATGCCATTTTTTTTTTTTTAACATTCTTTATCCAAATGATTAACTCTTTAGGTATTAAGATCTGATTTCTCATCCTAAAAAATAGAAGTTACATTCAGTTATATTGTTTTGTGATCATGAACTTATACAGAATCTTTGGAAATGAAATAAAAAATTAAATGGAACTTGTCAAAAATTCTGTTTGTTTGATTTAAATTTTTTTTGAGTTGGGTAGGGGAGTAGTTAACTTGGAAAGATGATAATAATAACATAATGGTCTAAATTGTAAATTAATCCATGTCACAGGTTTCTGACATCTGTTTGTTCATGTAAAATTGCAGTATTAAATTAATTCTGGGCAGATACTGTTCTGGGAAGTATCATGGTTACTTTTTTCCATGATCTGCATTTTAAATTGGAAATTGGTAGGGTTTGTACCAGTTATGAGACTGTAAATGAATAAATTTCCAGTGTATTAGATAGTTGAATAAAGACAATTTGACAAATTGAACTCCTAATACAAGACTAAAAGGAGTTTTCTGTCTGAAGACTCGTTCTTCATTCCGCTAAGATAATTTATAGAGGCTGTTTGAAATTGGAGAGATTTTTTTGAACTTAGGTTTGAGAAGCTCTGTGCTAAATTTTTACAAGGCATTACCACACTCAAGATAATTTCTTTTCTATCTGTTCTTACCATCTTGTTCTCATTTTGAAATGAACATTTTTGCTACTTTTCATTTTTGCAAGTTGTAGTTTCATTTTTTGGCAGAAATGAAGGAAAGCCTTTTTCAGAAGGGGGATTATTTGAGTGTGTGTTAAAAGCAAGTTTGTGTTTTGATCCTGGAGTGGATAAACTAATTTGTGAAAAACTTAATGGACTTGAGTTCTTGTCACAATAATGTGTTCTGCACTTTTTGTTTAAATCAGTGACACAGAAAAAAAATCAAACATTTTTAACAAACTGGATTGCTCCATTATAAACAAGGACTTTACATTTGTCTATTTTACTCTTTTGATACAGACTTTGAAGCCTTTTTGTGATTCCTGTGTGCAGGATTGCAAAAATATCCAGTGTACACGAGCTGTGGCTGCTAAAGGGTGGATGAGTGATATATGTTGGATAGTCCTTTCTCAGATTGGTGATCTGATTTTGTAACTGCTGGAAATTCCAGTTGAGAATACTGTGGAGAGCATGTACTGGGCACTAGAATTCTTGGTAAAACATCAAATCTGTGCAAACAATGCAGAGAAGATGGGTCTTTAAATACTGGCTGCCTCTGCATAGCTGCTCTGCTCTTTATTCCCTTCCTTTAGCCAATAACTTAAGCAGAGGCTGCCTGCTCAGCATCCCTGTCACCTGTGCTAGGTAATATATTTGTTCTCTGTTCCCTACAGACTCACTGGCTAAGGTGGAATATGGAAAGCAATGTATCCAATAGCCCTCCAGGCAGGAGGAGGAACTATTTGTGCCCACAACTGCCTGGGCTGAGATAAACTGTAAATTCTGTGTTGACAGACCCTGATCAAATCCTTTGTGATGAATTTATTTAAACTTTTTTCATGAGTGGATGAATATTAAACAAGATGCAAAATCACCATTATGAACATGCAGGCAGAAGCCTCGTTTAAAAGGCCTAAATAAATGTGATATATAAATATAGGTAAGCTGATGAGCTACCTGCAGCAGGCAGAGAAATAATCTGGTTGAAGGTCTTGTACTTTTTCAGATCTTTTTTTTGGTTTTTGAACAAAATATTTTCAAGACAGTTGTTGCTGAGTGAGATCATTCAAGGTACACATTAGACACTGACATGGAGACATGAAATGCATATATAAATAATGTTACTCTTTTTAATGCTGTAGCAAAATAATTACAATAAAATACATTTACCGGAAATAGACATACCCAAATGTGGTACATATATCAATAGTTTCAGAAACAGTCGGTTTATGTTTTGACATTTTTTACTTGCATTAAAATAGTTTAAAACGACTGTTGTAATAAACATCAGTAACTAGCACTTTTTGGATTTAATAGGACGTGCACAAGCGTTCCATTGTTCAAGTACTTCTAGTATCAGACAAGCTATCAAAATACATTGCTATGCTTATTGTACTCGAGTGCTCTACATTTTTGTGAAATCTGAACATTTAGTTTGCTTTTTAAAGAAATCTGTCATCTTGAAATTATACTCAATTTATAGCAAGTCGTAACAGCGGTATACATAATTTAAACATCACTGTGATAGCCTCAGTGTTCTGCATTGGTAAATGAGGACCTGCTAGCAAGCTAGGCTTTGACTTTTTCAGCGGGGAGAGAAAAATCTGTTTTTAAAAAGCTAAATCATCTTCTTGATTTGTTTTTTTGCCTTTGTATTATAGAAAACTGTCACATTCCTAAAGTAAAATGTATTCGCTGAAAGAAATCCTGGATAAACTTCTTGTAAGTGATTATGTGTTGGGAATTCTATGAAGTTCCTTGGGAAATAAAGAGAAAATACCTTTTAGGTACCTGTTCAACAGTGATAACTTTATTAGGCACGTAAAATATCTTAATACCTGACTGAAGAGATCTGTTTCAAAGATATCCCATTGGAAAATTATATATAACTATTTTTCTTCTTCTGCAACAGAAACAGCAATAAGAGATAAAGAAAGGGCACTACTTCTCACTTAATTATGAAACTTAATATATTCCTGACAGAATATGTTTCATAACCTGTAATTTGATTTTGGTGGGTTTGGACGTGCATATCATTAAAGAAACGATCTTCAGTTATTAAAAACTAGTAAACATGGACATTTTTATATGCAAGAAAAGGCAGAGAGTAAATAATTGCACTGGTGACCAATACTGTAATAATCCTGTTTTACAATATGCACTTGACAGGTTGTAATAGTGCTAATTGAAGAGACTAATTCACACTTGCTTCATTCTATTCAAAGGCAAAATCAGCAGCTTGTTTTGCTTTTGACCAGATGGTCCTGATGAACACCTACTGTGCACTTTAAGTGCTTTACTAGAATTACAAAGGCTGGGGGCTGCATCCGACTCAAAATGATTTGAGAAGAGAAAAAAACCTCACTGCTCAATGGATTTGGTGCAACTAAATTAATTCTAGTGGACCCATTACACATTGAGCCCCCTTTTCAAAGTGCTGAGCCTCCTCGTTTGTTCTGTAGCAATGAGAAAGTGAAAGGCAGATTACTGCAAACAGAAATAAAAAAAAAGTGCTGTGAAAAGGAGAAAAGAGGCCTTGAAGCCTTTTCATATCATTTGGGTTTTTCAAGTGCGTTATTTTTGGGGAGGGTGGATGTATGAAAAGCCAATTGGAGTTTTTTTTGTTTTAAAGTGCGCTATTTAAGTACTATGAATATAAAAGCAAGAGCAACAGTTGACTGAGTTTACTGTGGTAAAGCTTTGTGTCCAAGGATGAATCAAATTCATTATAGTCAATGCTTTGTATTTTCATATGAATGTAGGGTTAGTTTCACAAGACTGTGTCTGTTTAGGATAATTATAATTTAATATTTTCCTTTCATAAAGTTATCACTGTAGTTTATCTAAAATTTGCTGAAAGCAAGGTTTTTTTCCTTGCATAAATTTAGAAGCACCCAGAGAGTTTAAAACTCCAAAGGAAGCTGTTTGATTTGCAAGGGAAGGCGAGGCAGGTTCCTTTAGCACAGATTATTATAACTAATTAGAAGTCACACATCTGTTAACGTTCAGTTTGTCAGCACTCAGTTTAGTGTGTGTGTGTTTATATCTCTTCTTCCTTTCTCTCCTTCTCTGTCTCTAGTCCCCTCCATCCGTAAGTGTGAGGTGGGTTGGAGAGAAACTCTCAAAGGATAAGGATCAATTTATTTGAATTTGAAAATAATGAGGAGTCATTGTTATAATTTTGGTTATGGGTTTGGCTCTGTAAATGCTCAGTCATGTGAGTTGTCCTTATTTTAGAAGTAATCATGTTGAATTGAATGGCTTTGCTCATGTAATTTAAGGATGCTAAGGATTTTGGGGATCAAGACCTAATTTAAAACCTTGAATTTTTTAAAAATTGCAATTAAAACCATCGCTTGCTATTCTGATTTTGAATATTTGCTGTGTTTTACTTTCGGGTTGGTGAATTTTTATGCAAGGCTTCTATCCTAATGCTAGCTATTAAAAAGGTGTTAGCATGAAATGACAAGAAAACCTAAGCAGCTTTATGAACATATTAAACAGCTCTGTCCCCAGCTCCTGTGCTATTTAGAGTGGGAAAGCAGCACTCTGTAGCTAAACAGCACAGTGCTGTTATCTGTGTGAATTATATTTAGTTGAACAACAAATGAAAAATTCAAGTTAGCATTTTTTTGCAATTAAAAAAAATTAATTTACAGCCTGTAAATTAAAGTGGTTTCGAACATGGTTTAACCTTTCCATCCTGTGTTAACTATAATATGATCACTTCTATTATTGCATGATATACACTTATATTAAAAAAACACATTCGGTGAATTGCTGATTTGTTTTCAAACAATGAATTTTGTATTTGTGCAAATTATAGTAGGCACAGTGTTCTCTCATGTTTTCTCATCAAACAACCCAATTATACTTATAAATAGTGAGGTGCTAATGAACTGTTGTTCTGGAAAAGTTGATTATTTTTTTTTTTTTTAAACTTGGGTAAGAAAGGAAACACTTCACAATTTTAGAGTGCTTGCTTGGTGAGAAAATATTTGAAAATATTTTACTTATGTAAATCATGTTGGTGCTATCACTTTTAAATACACAACAGAAGCTAATCTAAAATCCCCATCAGTTCATATGGAGCGTAACTACATGCTTGACATTGTAAATTGCTCACTTAATTGGGAACTAGGGATTTACTTATATTCATTAAGTTACAGAAGTTGTTTCCTGAGAGCTAATATTTCAGCTTGAAGTTTGTCACTGCATTCACTGAATAGAAAGAGGTAATTTTTTGGATAGTTGTGCTGATAAGGATATTTCAAGTAGTGGTTGTGGAGTTACAACACCGGAATGGTCAAAAGTATCTTGAAGCAGCAGTGTAATGATAGTGCTGCACTACGTTGCTTTGTAATTACTATGCAAAGAAAACACTCAGTTGCAGTTCCAACTGTGAATTAATAATGTTTGTCCCATCCGTAACATCTTAGTGACACAGGCATCATCTCTGTAGTAAACCTGTTTTTAGGGTTTTTCAGTTATGTTCCTGTATCTGTGTAAAGCATAAATTTGAAAACTTATCCTTTTGGTTTTGTATCAGGAATCGTGGGCATAAATTGGAGAGCCTTGCACTCATTTGAAGGATAAAATGGCCTCATAATCACCCGCAAGAAATCCCTGTTACTGTTTTTAAAAAGGGTTATAGCAGCTCTGGGCAAATATTTGCAATAAGTGGCAAAATTTATGCCTTGCTTTGTGGTAGTTGCGTGACCAGACAGTGGGGCATAGGATTGTTTTCAGGTTTTTACAGCTGCAGGGAAAAAGCATCTGTTCCTAGAAAAGCCTTCATTGTTTAATTTTGACACTGACTTTTCCATGCTGCTTGTACCAGTCTCTGGATTAGGTGCCACTAAAATAAAATTTGTTTTAAGTTGCTCCCAAATGCAGCTGTCACTATACACAGCCTTGTAGCTTAGGCAAAGGAGACATAATCAAAACAAGCATTTTTGTACAAGGTCATTTGGTAGACTGGGAAAGCTCAGAGGAGGAATTTTGACAATATTGTATCTTGTGAGTAGCTTGGCTATCAGCTTTTGTGTTTGTTTAATAATTCTGGTCATCACTAATGTATATGTCTGTCTCAGAAATAATGAAAGGATTTCTTTTAATTGCGCTGCTTTTCTTTACATTTACTTTCTATTAAATTTCTTTTGATTGAGCAGTTTCCGTGGAATTCAGTTACATACATCCCATGTATGTTTATTTGTATCTCTGTATCTCTACAGTGAAATGGGATGATTTACAAAAAGCAGGGAAAATTGACATTTTTGAAAGGGCTTCCATTTCTTTCCTTCAAAGTTTCCAGTGAATTAAAAATGAAAGAGCACTTCATTTTATGTATCCCAGAGTTGTGTTAATTTCTACCCAGCTGGTCTCAACTGATTGATACAAAGCCAAATTTGTGACTGCCTGCATTACAAAGTCTGTAATTTGCTAATGAATTATGATAATAATCTTTCATCACACATGAAAGATTTAGACAAACAATTTACTAACTATATAGTTTGATCACAATTTTTGGGTTTGTACCAAGCCTCAAATCTACTTTTATTTTTCCCTGCCTAGATTAACAGACCAAAGTGAACTTACTCTTACCTTGTTTTGAAAGCAGTGATCTGGAAGTTACATGGGGGTGATGGTGGACGGTGGAAACAACACGAACTTGCAGTGTAAATATCCATATTTAATGCACAGACAAATCAAACCACCCAGTTTCCAACTAGAGGAACATCGCAGTAGGCATGGCACAAGAAATTATTTGAGACTGCATCCACTGTTGTGGGGACATTGAAATAAATTAAAATAGGCTACAGATGTTTCTCAAGTTCAACCTCCTCCGGGTCTGGTGGAGGTAAACTAATTAAAGCACAGCTAGACAAAGCCATAGGGACAAACCAGGCTTAAAAAGAATGGAAAGGAAAACCAGATCTTTCAGAAGAGGAGCAGCTGCCACAAGATCTGTCAACTTGAGTGAAGTTTGGGGTTACCTGCATGTCAGCTCAGCAGAGTTGATTTTGAAAACTCTAAGGACCCTCTGAGGACAATGTTCCCAGGACGTGAGCACACCGTAAGTGTCTTCCTGTATGAAATCTGCCCATTTTTGATCAGATCATCCATCTTCTGACCAAAGATTAATTCCCAGTTTTGTAGAACTTGCTCCTGTACACAGGAAGGAGAGGACCTCAGTGTTCAGTGCCCTCTTCTGTTTCTCAAGATCAACAGAGCTTGCAAAAAACCCCCCGAAAACCCCTAATGGTAATTTTTCTGCCTCTTTTGAGCTCAGTAGGATGGGTTTAAGTAGGCAATGTTTTGATGTTCACCCTAGGAAAACAATCAACCAAAAAACCCTACAAGACCTAGCACGTATGTTCACTGTTGCCATTTTTATGTGGATGAAACTATTGGCTTCGGTGGGTTCTGGGTTGATGTGCTTCTCCTCAGACCATGAGTGACCCAAAGCAGCTGGTTTCACACCCCAAAACCACACGTGTATGACTGCCCCAAACAGAATCACACTGAGATTCCTGTTGCTGCTGTTACATAAAGCACTGTTTGACTGGTGAAAATACTTTAAAAAGCAAAGAAAGAGGTACTAAAGTAGGACAACCAGCATTGTCAAGAAAACGCCATCCAGAGCGGGGCCTGGTTATGTGGCCCTGTGAAAAGATGAGGAAAAGAGCTTTGGGGTGGGTGCTGCCTGGAAATGGAGTTGGACTATGACCAAAGACTTTTTGTTGTTGCTTTATTTTGTTGTTTGTCCTTATTCTATTTAGGGAACTAGAACTTTATGGATAACCAGGAATGCGTTCATGAATGACTTCTTACTGCATCAGGTTAAAAAGAAGAATTCTTAAGTTTGATTAGAAGGCAGTATATTTTTGGTCAAACTTTCTGATTAATGGAAAGTGCAAAAAAGTGGAGAGGGAGATATAAACAACAGAGATTTGGTGTACCAAGACCTTAACTCTCACCACTCCTTTGTCCCCAGGAAGGTGATTCTAGCTGGTAGCTGTTACCTGATACTTTCTGATACCTAGTAGCTCTCTTGGAAATTATGATGTTACTGTAATTGGAAATAAGGACTAGCTGAAGACCTTCACAGTATTGGAAACAAATAACCATTTAAAGGAAAAAAGGGAAAGAGGAATAGAAAGAACAGGGATTTTTTACTATTTTTCTACAATTTCTGTATAAGGAAGAGAGATCTTCCTACAAATATTTACTGATAAACCAGCAGTAAGTCTATCTGTCTGGTATCACATGGCAGAGCTGTGCATATCTTACTCCAACCCCAACAATCCAGGGACTGACTTAATTTCAGTTGTTTTGTTCAGCATCAAGGCACCCCAAATATCTCTGCAATTTCCTTTAGGAGAAACAGACAGGTTTTGTATTGGTCTTTATTTCACTCATTTCTCATGACAAGCTACCTTTTACTGAACTCAGCAACTGTAACACGGTGACTTTTATTTAAGAAACATTGTGAGCTGTGTTTGTGTCCTGTGATTAATTTCTCTGTAACTGTAAGCTGAATTTCAGTTCAACATCTCCTCTCTGTGTCTGGCATAAACTTCTGTTTGCACTTACTCACAAAGTTCCTCTTTTAAGGCAAGAAGGACTTATTCCTGAATAATTCAAAAGTGGGGAGTGTAAGAAGTGCTTGGATTAATCTGCAGAGGGTTTTGTGTGTTGACAATTTCACCTATAACTAACAGTCTCTTTCACCCACTCTGCTTAAAAGGTCTTGGCTCTTTTTTATTCTTTGCATTGACCTTGGGCTGGCAGAGAAAAGACCAGACTGCAGCTGAGAGCTCTGACCACAGGGCAGCCTAGGCCAGGACTAAGGCAAACAAAATGGAGAAGCTCTGACATTCACAAAAAGCAGCAACAGAAGAGTGGAAGAGGACACTTTTTTTTTGTAGTGCAAAGCAATACAGTGAAACTTCTCACTGCGATACAGAAGGTAAACTGCCAAGTCAGGCATGTCCACATTAATTTTTCAAGGATGACTCCTGTGAGGCCAGTGGAAAATACGTAAATTCTCTAGAAAATTCTGTGAGGTTTGGGGTGAGCTGAAAGTTTCTTTTTTGATGAACTAACAGCAATGGACTGAGATGAAACTTGAATTTCTGTGGAGATGCATTTACTCTCCTCCTTAAATCTTCCCACAGACCAAGCTGCAGTTCACTGCTGTGGCTGCATTAGCACAGAGGACAGTGCAATAAGAGGTCTGCTGAGAAAACCTGTTTGTGAAAAAGTTCTCTGATGTTTATCTATTTTGGCATTTTAACAGTGACCATTTCTAGCTGGTCTTGTGGACTGAATGTTTCTTATGAATTGAAATCTCAAAATGGTGCACCTTCTCTTTTACTTTGGTCTTCACAGTAATTGGTTTGCCTGCTCAGACTGTTTCATCCTCCAAGCTGAAGTAGGTTGGAGAGGTGGGAGGTTTAGGATTAGGAGTGTGTGTTTGAAGTGAAACACCAATGCAATTCCATTTTACAAGGGCTGGATCTACATCAGTCCCTTGGTGCAAATCAGTATTTTCAAGTCCTGCAGCATTGGGAAGTCTCCACTGTAGCAGCAGCAGTGTAATTTAAAAAAATAATTTTGTAATCAGAGGTGGTAGAATTCTTGAATAGGAACAAGTAAATGAAAGATTGAGTGGAAAGTGCATGTGCTGGATATTTTCAACTCACTGCAGGGTAGCCATACAAAGAATCACCATGAGCAGTAAGATAAGCTTTTTAAATACCCAAAAAGCAACAATTTTCCCCTTAGAGAACTACATTAGCCTTGTGTTTTGTTAATTTTCTTTCTTAAGATCAGTTTGAAGTGAGGAACAATAAAACTTGGAGATTAGATGTTTATTCTGCAGCCTAAGTGCAAACTGTTTGAAGTAGGGGATAATTTTAGCAGAGTCCGAAATAAGCATCTGTTGTCTCATGACATTGGTATCAGATGAGAACTGAAAATCAATTTCAGTTCTCATTTTGTGTCTTTTGCCTTGTGTCAGTTTTTAGATCAGATCTAGGATCACTCAGATATGACTTAAAAAATCTGACAGTCACCCAACTGAATTTTTAACTTTATAGGTCCTTTTGCTTGTTTAGTTAACAGTGTCTTTTTCTTTTCTTTTTTTATCTTCTTTTGAAGGTTGTTTTTTTTCCCGTCTATTTCTTTAATTTTTTTTGGTTGTTTACATATGTGTTTTCTTTTGTGCTGCTTTCTCATTTCTGCCTTTCATCTTCTGTTTTATTGACTTTTGCAGGTTTTAATGAAAACGGTTTTAAGAATTTCTTCATTTCTACTTGTTTAAATAAAATATCAATATCTGGCCTAACTTTTCTAAATACTATTTTCTCCTTATGATGCAGTACAGAAAAAAAATACTGTAAGTCAGAAAGTTTTAAAGTATTGCTTTTCTTAGGCTTTTTTTTTCCAGAGTGCTCTTGTGTTGAATTATACTTGAAAGCTGCTCTTGAGTGTCAGTATAGTGCACGTTAATATTTCAGAATTTTCACTAATTATTATCTGAATATGAAATAGAAGTTCTTTCTGTCATCTATTTTTTTTACTGGTGGTGTTAATTGTCATAGTTAAAAACATTACACATTCTTAGGATTTAGACAGGAACTTTTTTTACATTTTTGATGTCATTTTGTTGGTATATATTTTATACACTGAATTTGCAAAACTGTGAGTATTCTTGTGGTTCAGAGGAGAAGCTGTTAGTATGGATCTGTCAAATAGTTGTTTTATTAATTTATTCTCAAGGAAAAAGCAGAGAGAGAAGCTGAATATGTAAATGAGCAGCTTGTGATGCTATAACTTGTCAAATAACCATTGATGCAGTATAGCTGAGCAAACTGTTTCAGTGTGTGCATATACAGTAGGTATTTCTCTCCAAATTAATATTTGCATTTGAAATATGAGTGTAGTGCAAATACATGAGAAGTATATAACAATTAATAATATTTTGTGCTTGATGTTTACATATTATGTGCTCTGTATTTTAATTCCGAGTGTTATCTGCTTCTTAACTAATTTTAAATTAGTCTTCCAAATATATTGATTTAAGGGGATTTATTACTTAATTATTAAGGTTTGCTAGGCATTTATGTCCTTGAATCTGGTTAGGTTCGGTCAGTAGTTAATTGGTATTTCTTGAGGTTGCCATTTTGATTTCACAGTCTTTTTTGATTTCGTGTAGCAAATTTTTACCGTTATTACAATAATGAGTAAGTAAAAAAAGCTGGGATGTTCTTCAAGGTTTTAGTGTCCCTTCAGGGATTTCTTTCTATGATGACTTTCTTCTTCAACCAAAAGGACTTTGGATCCATCCTTTGACTTTGGATGGTTCCACAGACAAAAAAAAAATGCTTCTCAGACTTTCTAAAAGCTCTTTCTCAATTCCTTGCATTCTTCTGTTCTCCCATTTGTGAAGCATTGCCAGCTTACTGTAATGCAGTTGGAATAAGATGAAGAAATTCTGTTTTGCACTTTCTTCTTTGGCTGCTTGGCAATTTAAGTGTAGTATTAGGAATTTTTAGAAAGTAGAACCTTGATACATTAGAAATTACTAGAAAGCTTAGTGTTCATATCATGAATAGAAACACGCTCACACTATTAATTTCTCTAATCATGCTATTCATGTTCTTCCACTGTTAAAATTGACTTGTTGGGGTTTCCTTTTTAGTTCTTTTTCCAGTGTAGTGATAAATGTCACTGTTCTGGAAAAGATGTAAGAATACTCTACCATTTCATGAGGCTCATGGTAATTTGGAGGAGTTCAGTGTTGCAACAGTGGTTCTGTGCTCTCAGGGAGTGGAGTGAGGGATTTGGAGCAGTGTTGATGCAAAACAAACGTAGCTGTATTCCCAAAATGCACCTTTTTTGGTCATTTTATAAAAAATGGAGACCTTGTAGCATCATTATTCAAAGGCCAATTCTGCCTCAGAAATAGGATGTAGTTGCCACAAAACTGTTGCTCTTCTCTGGAACTCGTGTCCTGCCCTCCTCGTAGAGGTGCTCCCAGAGGGTGGGAGAGGGAGGAGGAGAGGTTGAGCCGTTCTCAGCAACCCTTTGCTCTTAACCTTCTGTTTTGGATCCTAGCTGGGAGTCAATGTCATTTTACAGCTGCGTTTAACTCACTGACACCCTGCTCCCCTCTTCCTCCCCTCGTGCTGCTTTGAAGGCAGCCCCTGGGGTCAGTGCCAGCCTGGCTTGTGCAGGAGCTGAGCCACTGCTCAGAGAGGGAGCCTGGGAAGCAGTGCAGAAGCTGGAGCCAGGCAGACCTGTCAATGGCTTTTTTTTTTCCCCTCCCTGAGTGTTAATTGTGGTCACAAGAGTTAAGTGTTGCTGTAAAATTAACATCTTGGTATTATGTATTTATTATCCACCGTGTAGCTTCAATGTCAAGTTTACCCAGCAGACAAGTCAAAACAAGATCATTTTTTTCTAACTGCTGCTACGGCAAGTCTCAGCCTGGGATCTCAGAAAATCACAGTGTTCCTTCTAGTTAGCAGCTAATAGGAAACAATAAAGATTTAGGGTTCAGAATTTAATTGGCACTGATGCTGATGCAGGAAGAACAAACTGCACATGGTTTACTCTTCTGAAGCTTTATTGATTCTTTTTTGAAAGGAAAGCTCTGATGAAAGTAAAAAGAGGCGTTTAATTTGCAAGTATTTCTACACAGTTTTATACTGAAATGTGCTTTTCTATCCTCCTCTATCCCTGCACAGTAAAAATGCCTTAAGATCTTCTGAATCAGAGACAGATATTGAAAAACAAAAGTGTGAGGTTGTAATTTCTACTGTTCATCTTGTTCATTTGGATGGCGTTGCAGCTTTCTTACAGGTTAATTTTACATCTTTCCCGAGGCTGATGTCTCATATGCAGTTGTAAACATTTTTAAGATAACGTGACATTAGCATATCCTCAAAATCTCCATCCCAGATTTTAGTGACCTGTTTCCAAGGATCAGATCTGGAATATCAGTCTTAAAGACGTGGTGATGAAAACAGAAGCTTCCTGTTTTTCTGGCATGGCCTGTATACCAAAATCTAGAAACAGGATTTCTTTTCATCATTTGCATAACTGAACTTTTGAATTTCAGTGAGTTAACTGGTTTTTTTTCTTCAGGCATAGATTGATTCCATGCTTTCGGAGTCTACAGCAAGGTCAGAGATGTGTGGCAGAACCAACTCCAGATGTCTTTGAATGACTTCCTGCTTCCACAGCTTCCTTGCAGACATGATAGAGTCCTTGAGTTATCATCACTGCCAAAGCCACCATAGTTGAACTTCCATTTAATAGCTGATGTCTCAGTCCATACTTTCAAACAGTTTTGAAAATTTTGGAAAGGAGTGACTTATTTCCCTTCCGGTCTCATCTCTCCATTTTCTCCATAGCTTTGGTGACAGATTACACCCATTTCTCCTGGTCTGGAATTACTGTTTTAAATGCCTGTCATTGTGACACCGTGACCAGCAGCTCTTAGCTTTTTGTTGGCTTTCTGCCATCCCTGCCATGTGTTTTCCTGCTGCTTTTCAGGAATTCGTTTTCATGAGACATCTGCAGGCAAACCTTTTCTGGGACTTGTAATCCGTTGGGCTTTAGTAATGGCCTCTTATTTCAAGGGTAGAGGATTTTACAGAAACTATTTGAAATATCCAAAATCAGTACAAGATGATGATACTTATCTTTAAAACAGAGTGTCCAAAAGCCTTTATTTTTGCATTCATATGGAGAGTTTTAATGCTACTCAGCTGTTTTTGCTGCTGGAGGAGGTCATTCTGTACCAGATTCCTGTCTGTGTACACTGTAACTCAACTTTTTTGGTTCTTATTGAGTCAGTGCTGCTGTTCTTGCACGTGTTACTTAAAAACACAAGCCTGCAACATAAATTCACCAAATTTATTGTCATGAGTCATGCCTTCCGTGTGACTGGAGACATATATAGCTTTCTGACTCTTTTTTGATGGATGGTGGGTAACAGCTCACTGGCAGGATCACAAGCTCTTTATGAAATGTTTTTCAGCTGCTACTGATAGTATGTGTGCTTAAGCCTCACATACCATAGTTGGTGGTGATCACCCTTTAGTAAGTGATCAGACACCTGGATTCTCTTATAAAGCATTTGTCCTGTCAGGAAAGGCCCATTCCCTTCTTATGCATCTGTGTGAGTAGTCAACGGTTGTGTGTCCCATTGATTTGGAAAATTCCTAAGGAGCAACCTGGGACAATATCTTGAAAACTGTCGAGGTTGTGGTTACTCAAGGCTGATCTAGTTCCACATGCAACAAACAAAAGTGCTAATAAATCTATTCTAGTCCTTAAGTCTCTTTAGCCTGCCTGTTACATACATTGATCTGTTGGACGTGCCTCTAATTAATTTTCTTCTGAGTATTCTCACTTAGATCATGAAAGAAGTGATTATGATTTCACTGTCCTGTTTGAAACACTGTAGGTGCAGGTCATACTCTCTGTGCAGGTGACGGAAATCTCAGTCCTTTCTTCAAGATTCCAGCTTGCTGTTGCTGGACTTAAACAGATTTGTCTTCCCCATCTCAAATCCATGGTCCCATTTCTCAATGTGGATGCTTTCAGGGCTAGAGGATCCTTGCTTGTCTCTAGTAGGGGACGTTCATCCTAATAGGGAGAAGTAGTCCTGGAAACCCCACAAGATACAGCTGAATGACCCGGCTTTTGGTAGAAATCTAGATCCTTGTCTGTTGCGGAAACTTGTGTCCGAGGTATATTGGATTGTTGTCTGGATATTTAGTGCAGAGCTCTCAGATATCACTTAGTTACCCAATGAATCTGTCGTCTCACCCTGTTAGCCATTAGTAGAAACAAAGACATTTGCTGCTTCAAGCAGCACCTCCCTGGTGCTGATAAATAACTGTCCTCCCTGGTCTGCTTCCTTTGTCATTGTTGCAGTGAGACAAAAGAATATCTTGGACCATGTGAAAAATAAAGACTCGGTGTAACTCTCTTGTTGCTATAACAGAATAGTAAAAAGACGGTGTGGGAGCAATTCATTACTCTTTGCCTTTCAAGCACTTAAAAGAAAAACAGAGCTGAAAATATTTCTTCGGGAGATACTGAAATATCTCATTAGTTCTTTCTTTTTATTGGCTATTGAGGTGACAATTCTGTAACAGGAATGAATGTGAGGATGAATTTTGCTTTGATTTATAGAAATGTGTTAATTTGAGCTGAATAGATCTTTTTAGATCTTAGTATTTGTTATCTGTGAATCTTGCTTTGTAATACATAGTTTCTAGTTTTATTTATATAAAGGAATTGTGATGGAGACTGTTAATTCTGTGCAATATTGAAGATGTTCTGGGGAAAATGAGTTGCTGAGATTCACTAATCTGTAATTTAAGTATTTTTTTTTCATTAAGTGGAATAGTGTTCACTGCTTATTTAATAGATACAGAATTGCGTGTCAAGCTAAGACTGAAAAGTGTGGAGAAAATAATATGTATGTTTAATTAATTAAGTTAACCTTTATTCAAGTCTTTTCATTTCAGTGAGATGACAAGATTGCACAATAGAATAGTGAAAATGGACAGAATAGCTTTATATTAGCTCATTTTCTGAAGTGATCTTAAAGTTTTCTGTTGCTGGTCTGCAGCAAATGAATGGTGAGCTTTGTAAAGACTGCAGTCTGCAGAAGAAGCAATCCTGTAGTGTTTTGGTCAAACAAGAATGAAATTGCATTTAGTTGTATATTCAAGAAATACTGACTCCACCATCGTGAAACAGCTTTGGGTGTTTCTGGGTCACTCAGACCAGACTATTCGTGAAGGTGGCTGCTGCTGAAGATACAGCAAATAAACTCAGTGCATTGAGAGACACTCAGCTGTGCACTCCTCTTAGAGGAACAAGGTAATGTAGTTTTAATATTTTGGAATTCTAAAGGAAAAAGTCATTTCAATATTGTAGACTTCAATATTGTAGACTACTTATATTTTTAATTTAGGCTGTCCAGGTCTGGAAGCCAGTCCAGTTCAGGAAAAATGCCTGAACTAGAGGTCGCAGAACTGGGGCCTTAGCAGCACTTCTTCTTTTCATAAAAGGCTTCCTGTTTGTAAAGAAAAGTTCTTCACTTGAGAGGCTTCCAGATAATTTTCGTCTTCAAATTGATCTATAGAGTTCACAGTTACTGTTTATTTTCCTTCTCCAGTAACACTTTCCCTTCATCTTCCCATGTCTACACCTGTGTAGAACTTAGACTTCAGGTTTTCTGGTGTTGCTCTTGGCTTAGTGTGTTTATTTTAACTGTTCCTAATATTTTTCTGTTATCTGATAACCTGACAATTTGAACCTTGCCAATTTGCTTTTCCCATCAACTTTTTCTATTCTACCAGTACTTATGACTCATATATACTTGTTCAAGTACTGACTTGTGTGGGGAAAAGACTTAAATTAAAGGAAGAAGAGCCAGAGAGAATGCAAAGTGGGCTTTTTGGCCAGGTTGCAGCTGCTTTTTTCAACTTTATTCTATTTTTTGAGGAAATATGGTTAAACATTTTAAAATACACTAAAAGAAGTGTTACTCATGAAACCAAAACAGTTTTGTATGGCTTCTTTTGGTAGACATAAAAAAATCTACATTTGGATTATACCTTTCCCTGACTCACTTTGTTAACTCAATGAAATTTCATCTCTGCTTCACTCACAGTTTTAGTGTCTTTAACTTTTTAAAATCATGGTGCAGATCAATGTTCACCTTATTGTGGAAGAGGAAGGCAGGGCTATAGTTGGCAAATATTATAGATGGCAACAGTAGAGATTCTTGTCCCTCATTCAGAAAACTCATGATGTGTTTTTACCTGTAGTGCCATTGCTGTTACACTGAAAACTGTCAGTTAAAAGAGAGAGGTAGAGGTCTTAATATTTTTGTATGTGTTTAGTTCCTATGTTAAAAAACTAAAGCAAGTCTAATACCTGATATTTGGTCATCTTCTTGCTTTATTTTTTTAATTTTTTTTTATTAGAAACCTGTTTCTTATTGACTTAGAATACAAATAAAGATCTAGCTTTTCTATGATGTAACAATAAATTTCTGAAAGCTTTAAAATTGTTTCAAATGAAATTATGTTTGGGACACAAGTTCAGGGAAGCAGTGCTTTAAAACAATATACTTTATAACTTTTATTCTACGTCATATAGGGGAAAATATATAATTTTAAAACACGTTAAATATGTTCTACATGAAAGATTTTCCTCTATCTTATTAAGTAAAGGAGGGGATTTTTTGGGTGGAAGATTCCATAGTTAAAGATGTAAACCAGCAATTTCTTGCTTCTATAGCACAACATAGTTCAGAGCTGAGATTAGAGAATCCCTGTAGAGTGGCTAATACTTGAGGGCATCCCCAGCTAGAAAAGTATGTGAATTTAGGCATGGGAGGAAGGAAGGATCTGCTTTAAATTTAGTGTAGGGTCACTGAGTCTTAATGATAGATTAAACAAGGGAGGTGGAATAATGAATAGGGGTATGCAATGTGTAGCACTAATACCAGAAGTCCATGGTTTTCACTGGTTATTTAATGTCTTTTCCCATATGTTTCTGAATAGAGCAGGTTATGGCAGGGATGAGCTAAGGAATAGCTTTGTTAGTGAATTGTTAAATAGACTGAATTCTCTTTCTAAAAATGTATATTATATAGGAGAGATGATTGTTAATAGTATAATTGGGAACCTTACATACATATACCTCAAATGTAGCAATATTAGTAACTGTATTTGTAATTGATATGTGTATGGTGATATTCTTAAAACCCATTGTAAAGGTTTGTCTGCAATTATTTTCCATTGTTAAAGCAGAAATAAATTTCAAATTACTTCTGAATATTGTCAATATAAAAACCCCTAAAGAAGTTTAGATTTGGTAGAGACAATGATGAAATGGAGGAAGTACCCAGAAATGTTGTCGTTAGTAGAAATTTGACTGACAGCTCAATGAACATTGTTTTATAGTTTAACTTGAATTCAGAATGACATGAATAGAATATCTATTCAAATACAACCACATCAAAATAGATATTAAATTCATAGTTAGAGTGACTGAGGGAAGATGTCACAGTTTACTTTAGAGCTGGCTTCCTACAGAGCTTTCATGTCCAAGTCTGCCAAATACCTGAAACCAACAACTGAAGTGAACCAAGCCAGTCAGCCCTTGAGTTACTGATGGGTTTCTGGATGACTCATCTTCTCTTTTTATGGTGACAATACCAGAGTCTTCAGAGAAAATGCACATTACACTTAATTTTTGCTTTGGGAAATAATTGTAAAGCACAAGACCTTTTATGTCTGTGGCTCCTTTTCCGTTTTAGATGTACTTCATGTGCTGGCCCTAGGAATAAAAGTGCTGCAGAGCAAGGTTGCCCATTTCTCCTGACTTAGCAGCAGGTTTGCTGTGACCTTTAAGTGTAAAAATGACGGGAAGAGAGAAGTAAAACACTGAAGTTAGAGGTACTGGAGAATTTCTTTATGCGAAATTACTTCCCAACTCTCTGCATGACTGTGGTACTTTGTTTCACAAAGTTAATAGATTGAACTATTTTTCATATAATGTGTAAATTTATAAATACTTTATAAATATTGACCATTTACAA
Source organism: Chamaea fasciata (assembly GCF_029207755.1). NCBI lineage: Eukaryota > Metazoa > Chordata > Aves > Passeriformes > Sylviidae > Chamaea > Chamaea fasciata. The sequence continues at coordinate 26,478,344 of NW_027094095.1, read as the reverse complement.
AAATCTGGAATAGATTTTATGTTGTCTCTAGGAGCAAGAAAATCCCAGAAGTTTATTTTATCTGTTGTCTAGACAACAAGTAAAAACAGATGAGAAAGTACTGGTTTTGTGATGTTCTCTTTCTTACACCAAAATTGGTGGGCTTATAATTTAAAATAACGATTGCTCTGAAGCAGATGTGGTTTATTCATTTTTTAAGACTGAAACTGCATCAGTTTCTCTTTTGAAACATAGTTGGGTAGGAGTGGAGGAAGATACTGTTGATCAGTGATACGTGTTCAGGAGCCGATTTCTTGGAGTCATAATCTGAGATTTAGGGGAGGTAGTAAGGTTCCTTCTTTCATTGAACCAAAGTGAAAAGAAACTTAAGGGGGAGTTTTTTGGTTGGGTTTTGGTTTTTTCCCCCTTTCCCCCTATATGGATTTAAATGGTGCTCTTTACTATGATCAAATGCAGTAGGAATTGGATCTTTAACTTCCATTCTTCTCTTTGCCAGTTCCTAAAATGACCATTGGTTTTGCCATTCATTGGTTTGAGTGATTATTTTTGAAACCCCTGAATATTCCCAAGTAGGGAAGTGACCAAAGACCAGATTGTGTATTTATTATGTTTGGGTTGTTGCAGACCAGTTACTTTTTAAATGAAGATGAGGGTATTTGACTAAATTTGTCTTAATTTTTCTTTTGTTCTGAACATGACAGCTGTGAAAGTGAAACAAATCTTCTTTCCACTGCAAGAGTCACATCGACTCTCTCTTTTATTTCCAGTGATGATTCAGACCCTACAAATAATCTTTAATGTCCTTATGAGTGGGAGCCTGACTATATCCATGAGAGTCACTGTGCCATAACTGAATATATGCACAAGTGATGTGGACAAGGTGGGGCCAAGTCCATGTAACAGGCATGGAGATTTTTTCTTACTCCCCAGCTTTAGTCCATATTTTACCATTACTCAGTAATGTCAGTGTCTTCTGGTAGGTCTGAGAGATGTTAGGATGGACAGAATGTGAATTTAATAATTGAAATTGTGTTTTCATACCAATTTTGAATAGCTTGGATCAAAGTTAATGCTCTTGGCACATACTTAACTCTATGATCAGTAAGTATCAAGGTATTTGGCAATCTCCCAACGTTTCAGGACAAAAAATCAACTGGAATTGGGACCTTGGGGTGAAAATATTGGAAACTGTATTTACCCTTCATGTTGCAACTGAATGTTTTGCCAAAAGCGTAGTTGCCTGTTGATAGTGATCTGGTAATGGATGCCTGAGGAGAGCAGTTGCCTGTTATCTTTCGGAATGTGCAGTTAAAAGTTTCCATGGAGCAATGCTGGGTCATTTAGGTAGCTAATAAGTGGTATTTTCTCAAATGACCATTCCTACTGAATGGAAAAACAAGCTAGGACTTCAAAATGTATCTTTTCTGTGTCAGTGCATGTCAAACAATCAAACAAGCAAACAAGCAAACTTCAGGTATTATCAGCAGTTTTATTTTGTTAGTAGAAGTGTTTAAGGCGTTTTCAAATAAATTTGTAAAATTGTTTTGGCAGTACGTCTTTGTTGTTTGATCTCTTTTAACCCTAATCACATCTTCCTTTCAATCTCTAATGTCACAGCTAGCTCACACACTTAATTCTTTCATACCCCATTTCAACCTCATGCTTGTGTGCTGCTAAAATGATTTTTTTTTCAAATACTCATGTCTCTTGCCCCAATTTCTTAAGAATGTGTTTTCCCTTCTCCTTCTATAGGAATTTGTTTCTTCTTTTAACCTTCTATTAAAAAAATCAAAGGGTCGTGCAGTTTAAAGTTCAGAGGGGATTATCACAATTAGGTCTCCTAGGCACTACAAGCAATGAATAATAATAATAATGTGAGCTGAACCTTTGCACAGTGCAGGCCATATAGCAGCGTCCAGGAACTTAACCTACCAAGTAGGAAAACTTAATCAATGCAGATCAGAATATTTTCAGATATTGAAAGCAAAAATAGTCATTTAAGGGAAGAGATATGAAATAAAAAATTAATTGGAAAATGTATTTTAGTAAAACACACAGTGAAGGTCCTGTTCATTTTATAGAAGTGCTGAATCATGACTGACTTTTGCCTGATAGGCTTGGGCAGGTAAGGTTTTCTTTTGCATTCAGTATAGATTTTACATATTTACATTGGAAGTGTATATTTTCCTTTAGATTTCATTGGACTGAACTGAATGTGTGTGAATGTAAATAGCATAGTGAGTCTTCCTTAGAGAGTTTCAGTGGTATAAAATTTACGAGAAGCAGATGCTGTTATTTAAAAATAGCCCAATCCTGACATCTTAATTCATTAATTGGTAGCATTCTGTAATTTAAACTTCAGTCTGCTGCTAGAAGGAGAGGCAGGTTATCATTTGATGTCTTTAGAATTGCACTATTATTTCTAAAGTAAAACTGAACACTAAAATTCAAATTTGATGATTTAAATAGCCTTTGGTTTTTTATGTTTTAGTATAGTTTATTGTATTATGTATTGGAAATATAAGAACACAGGCAAAATTGTGAGTGGAGCAGACTTAGAACCTTTCCCTTAAGTGAGTTGTGGGTAAAGTAACCTGAGAGTTCTGGTTTGGGTGTCAGTGGTGGCTCACACAGTGCACTACATTACTGTATGTGAATATATCCTGCCTGTGGCTAGCTGGCTAAAAATTACTTTTAAAGTTAAAAAATTCAGTTTCTCCTTTGGCTTGTGATATCCTTTTCCTCATAAAATGCAAAATCCCTTTTTTCTGCTCTGAGAACATTTTAAATATGGATTACTTGTTTTGGTTTGTCATTTTCCCTCCTAACTTCTTCAGTTTGTGTCTTGTGTTTTTCTGTTACTGTGGACCGGATCTATTGCAATGGGTTGTGGCAGAAGTGCTGATTCAGAAATTTCTTCTCTCTAGTTTTGCATCTCTATTTTTTTAATAATTCTCATTAGTCCACAATTAACTGAAATCACCCTTTTATCTAACCAGTCTTTTTGCTCAGTGATGTTGATACATCATTTTCTTTTCGTATTCATCATAATATCACCTTTGATACTTCTTCATGCTTAGAAACTTGGTTGATTCTGCCCCTGCTTCCCATCTATTCCTGCCAGATTCCCAGTGCTCTTTGCTATCTGTTGGAATTTTGCCTGGCAGAGATGTTAAAGACTTTCATCTGTAATCTTTAAGCCTATCACTTTAGCTGGGTTTGCCTCCTTTCTTTCCATTTTTCTTCACCAAAATGCTCCGGCTTACTTTGGAGTTCTTCCTGGCACTGCCCCATCCCTATCATTGCTATCCCCTAAAAATTTTGGTTACTTGCCTTGACTTCTTCTGTTCCAATGTCAAAGTCAAGATTTCAGCTGTACCATCAGTGCAACCTTGGACTGTGTGCATCTGATCTCATTTCCCTGCGTCCCCCAACTCACATTCCACATTCCTCACAGTCCTCTGACTTTATTGCTCCTTTTGTCTGCCTTTCATGCACTCATTTTTGCACTGTCTTTCATGCTGCCTATGTGCCTGGAACAGTCTTTAGCATCTCAGCCAATTTACAGCTTTGCATAAATTATATTTAATAATAAGACTAACAAAAGTTCATTATGTACATTATTTCACTTAACTTTGTACCTGCATAAGCGGAAAACTGCCTGAGGGAAACTACTGTTAAACTTTGTTGTGATTTGTTGTGATTCAAAGATACAGATTCAGGCATGACAGTTCCTCGATGATTCAGCATAAATTTAATTTTTTTAATCATTTAGCAAGTGTTAGATCTTTGTTTTTTGAGAGTAGGTTTCAGATTTTTCTAATTCAGAGATGAGCAAATGGCTACTTATTCTTGCTAAGTGCAATCACCAGAAGGTCATTGTCAACACAGTACCTGGTACAGACTTTTTGCCCTGTGGTACATTTTGCGTCACTTTATCCTTACTAATATGAATGTGGTGGGACTTTGAATGTTGGATTAGCTTCATATCTGCAAACAAAGTGTATCTTTTGTGTTTAACCTTACTTTCAAAGCAATGTGTTCATCTGTTTAAAGAAAGCAGTGGAAGATAGGAAGGTAACACTCTACATCTATCTGGGTTGTTTCCTGAGTGTGTTGGCTACTTTGACATATGGGTTTTCTTAAAATATTAGAAGTTTAATATTTTAACTCCTTTCTAAAACCAGTGTAAATGAGTTGAAGGTAAAACTTCACATGGTTTTCCAGCATCAATGTATAATTGCAAGGCAGTGCATTACGCAGGAATTATACATAATTTTCCAAGTAAGGCTGCATCTGAAATATATGGGCTACTTTTTTCTTATTTAAATGATTGTATTGATACTGTTTACAGCTGAGTAGTGAAACCAAATAGATGTGCCTTTAATTTGTTTTTAAATGATCTCTTATATTCTGGAGATGATAATCTGAGGGGTGGCTGCCATAGTAATGTGCCAGTCACCATGGCATCTGAACATAAAGACATTCTGGGCTGCACAAAGACAATGCCACCAATTCGTATTTCAAACTGATCAAAAGTACGAGACCAAAAAGTTTGCCAATAAATGTAGCTCAGTGGATGGCACTGCAATTTAGAGATTGCTTTACACAATTAAGATTTCAGTCCACCTCTCAATGCCAAGTGAATTTATAAGTAAAATCCTTAATGCAGACTTTGCCCATTTAATGTGTTAATGTTTTTCATTTGTGTGAAGAGTGTGGCTGTAGATTTTTATTGGCCCTGTGAAGTAGCAGTTCACAGTTCTGCTTTATATGAATCTTTAGAACTTTTTCTTCCTCATGGAGTTTTTCACTTCAAACTGAAATTAAGTCAGTTAGTGAGGAAGAGGAGTTTTCTATATTTAATTGGTAAATATTCTAATTTCTCAAACATTTTACAGACTGCTTCCGTAATAGTGTTCTAATTATCAAAGAAACCAAAAATCAAATCATTATTTAAAAGCAAGCTTATTTTATCTTCAGTAATTGATTGTGGCTTGTTGTTTGAAAGAGGACTACTTTGGCATGAATTCCAAATCCAGTTATGATCTTAGCTCAAGCAGTTTGTTTAATCAAACATTACTCTAATCAGTCTTACATGGTCCCCTACCCAAGCCAGGCCTGCCTATAACAACTGGTTTATTCTGCGACGAGTTGCTCAACAGATGTCATTCTGGTAGAATAATGCAGCAGAATACTTGTGCCTTGGCTAAAATTACTTCAACTTTGATCACTTTTGTCCAGCACATCAGTCTGGCATTGTGCTTTATACCAACATAACACTTTACCCCGAGCATGCCTTTCAAGCTTAGAATAGCAGAGGAATGTTATTGAATTCAGTGCAGTTACAGATGAGTTAATGAAAGAAGGGAAATACTGTTTTTTTCATAATGCCTTTCTGTTGTGCTTTGGAATTAAAAGGGAATTTGAGGAATGTGACTTCCGAGTTATTTATTTTTACTTCTGAAGGCTTTTTGAAAACAATGTTATGTAGTCCTATTGATCCCATGTTTCTGTAAATAAGTTTCACTTGTTATTTAAAAATAGCGCACTTTGGAGTTTTATATAGTGAAAATAATATTATTTCTGATGTGTAGCTGGAAAATAAATATTTCACAGGGACAGTTTATCCTGGTTTTTAATGCAAGAAAACTAAACCAGCAAGAACTGTGTTCTCGTGATCACACACAGATCAGGATTGTTACATTTTGGGTTGTTGTGGGGTCAGTATGAAGCAACATTTCTTTACAAAGCCACCAAGGACAATATGAGGAAGCACTAAAATGAAGTCCACTTGAATTGCTAATAGATGCTTCGGTATTCTGTGTCTTAAAGACTCATTCTTCTTGTTTCAATTTTTTTAGTTAGAATATAGTTGTATTTTTTGGTAATTGAAGCATAGTTACCAGGTCAATCTCCCTGCAAGAATTCCTGAACAAAACCAATATTAACATGAAAGCTATCATGTGTACATGTAATTTGCCAGTTTTAGGGAAAAATTGAGAGATATCTTAATGATTCTAAGACATACAGTGAATGCAAAGCTGAGCTGAAAATCCAAGGTCAGCTTGTTACGATACTGAAATGTCCAGGTAAAAAAACTACATGGTCTAACTTTGATTTTTTAGTGAGATACAGACTCGAGAGTTGGAAATATTGTATCTTACTCTTGGAGAATAAGTTGAAGTTCTTCTTTTCCACTCACCTGTGCAGAATATTTGTATTCAGAAAGCTTTAAGCTGATAGTATTGAAATTATTACCTGCATAGCCTAGGTATTAAATCTGTCCAGAAATGTGAGACAGTGCTTCACAGTTTTTCCTAAGGGACACTTTATTAGCATGAAATAACTGCCAGTACTAAAAATAATGTGAAAGAGCAACAATAATTGAAGGGAAGATCTGAAAATAGAGTAAGAGCACTGTACTTTGTGTTAGATCTCAATATGCCCTGAATTTTCTAGTTGTGGGTATTTGTTGACAACCTCATAACTGTGCCATTAAGGATCTTTTGAAGAATGTGGCTCAAATCAACATTTGTGAGGAAAACTCTGTGTGGAAATCCCTGCCTTGTCCCTCACCCTCCTTAGGATCTTTACAATGATTAGAACAATTGTTTGACTGCTTAATGCCTGCACATGTATTCTTCATCCATTTATTGTTGTGCTGAATTTAAAAGAAAGGAACCATGGAGCATTTGTCTCTAAAGACGATCCAGGGAAAGGGTTTTGGTGCTATTTCATTATGCAAAAATATTTTTAGATTAAAATCTATTGCCAGATGTTTCATATACAACCTGTACTAAAAATAAATGGCACATTTATTTTAGAGGGAGCATATGTACTTTCCATATGTTTATATTACTTTACCATGGAGTCAAACCTCAGCTGTGCGTCAGTGCTGAAGATCTGTCAAGTACTGGTTAATAGGTAGGATCAGATGATATAAAATGCCTCTCTTACTGTATTATCTTCCTAAGAATGGTAGTTTAGAATCGTCTTTTATTCATTCCTCAAATGTGAAACCTTTGTCTAAATGGATTCTGTTAGCATTTATCATTTTGGCAAATTTCAGCTTTCTTTCTGATTATTGCAAACTATTTTTCTGTTCAGAAAAAGTTGTTAACTCAGGGTGAGTGCACTAGACTGCAGGCAAGGTGTTAGCTCAAAGATCTTTTCCTGCTGACAGCTATAATATAATAAATTTGATTTTTTTCAGTTCATGGAACTTTTAGTAATTCTCATAGCAGTAGTTAGACCACAATTAATTGCTGTTTGTTTCCTGTTGACAAGTAAACAAGTGAAAATCTAAAGAAGGCATCAAAGGACAGTTTTTGGAGTAGCCTTGTCATTTGCTTGATGTCAAATATTATCCATCTGCCTTAATATCTTTTGGTTTAATGGGTTCTTGTGTTTGTTAGTGTTGTACTGTGCAGGCCTCTCAGAGCCGAGACCAGGGTGCAGAACTTGTGACTTGCTCAGATATTTTGCCTAGAGAATGGTCATAAAAAATATTATTTAAAAGTATCAAACCTTATTTTTGTCTCTTTGAGAATGTTTTTCTGGATGCAGTATAGGTTGTTGGGATCTGTCTAGGCCTTTGAAGATGTGGGAGTGTCTTGTATTCCCATGGAGCAGTTTTATGAAAGGCAAAAAAAAAAAAAAAAAAAGAAACCCAGGTTGGATGGGACTCTGAGCAACCTGGTGTAGTGGAAGGTGTCTCTGCTCAGGGCAGGGGGTTGGAATGAGAGGATTTTTAAGGTTCCTTCCAACCCAGACCATTCTGTGATTCCTACAAAAAGCCACCGTGGCTCACTGGAACATTTTGTTGTTCACAGTTAGGGTCCTGCTGGGCAATATTTACATTGTTTGTGCAGCCTTTATGTTCGGATGTAAGACATTCAGAATTTAAGATACCGCTCTCTATCCTAAGTACCAAAATACATCTTTCTGTGATTTAAATAATTGTTTATCACAAAATCTCTGATAAAACTTGCCTCCTTTTCCATCTGTGGTAATGTTTTCATGGAAAGAGTTTTATAACTCTTTTATTTTGTAATATTCTTCCTTTATTCAATATTTTCAACTCTTCCTTCTTTTTTCCCTCCCTCCCCTCCTTGTGTTAACCATCATGTGAGATGATTAACACTGGTAACTTCTACTTTATTAGCATGAGAAAAGAGTTGATGTAAAAATTTGTTACTTAGCATTTTGTTAATAAAGATTTGAAATGTGTTGTCTGAATTGAAAATGTGCTTATTAATTAATATTTTCAGGTTTTATACATGATGTTATATTTTTGGGTCCCATTTTAGAAACTTATGCAAAACTCATTGTATTTCTTATTTGATAAGATTTTCACCCAATATTTTCAGGTGAAAATTAACTAGCAAAACATGCAGCAGAATTTTTCTTACTATCTTCTGCTTCCTTTAACTTCTTTCCTTACTTTGTAATATGTTTTACTTGGAAATTTTGTGTTAGGAATTTTTTTTCCCATTTAAAATGCTGAAGTAATAATAAATCATTTTGAATGGTAGTTTTTAGACCTTAATTTTTTTTTTCTTCAGCACAGTTTCTTCAGTTGCTTTTGGCTGTGTAACCCTGCTGACCACATCTGAATCGAAGAGTGTTGAAGGAACAATTTTACAATAACCAGAAAAAATAAAAAGCTTGGGGCTGTGATGAGAACTATGCTGTTTGGCTGCCTTTTTTACAGCAAGTTCTGATTTATTTTAATTTTTTTTTCCAGGTAAAAAGGAATGTGTATGACCTGACCAGTATCCCTGTCCGTCACCAGTTGTGGGAAGGTTGGCCTTCTTCTGCCACAGATGACTCGGTGAGTTCCTTTGCTTCTCGTCTCATTCCTTCCTAGAAAAGGCTGATTTTACCTGGATTTTTGATTGGAATCACTCAGTAGCATTTACTGTCTCATATGCAGTACCTTAACATTACACACATTCAGAGTTTTGTTGTGGAAGATACAAATGCTCAAGGTTTGGCTGACTGAAGCTCAGGGAAATGGTTCCTGTGTATGAGATTCAGTGCATGTTTCAGACAAAAAGGAGACATTCTAGACTGAAGCAAAGCTGCACAGCTTTTTGGAAGTTGAAGTCTACTGAGTGATGGAACTTCAGGCAAAAAGCCCTGATTTTTATGTATGCTCTGAGTGCACATCGAGGTATTTTTCACAGTACATTAGCTCATCCAGTTCCTGCTTAAACTTCTGCCTGGCTTCAGAGCAGGAGTTGTTCCTCCTGGAATCAGCGAGGGGTCACCACTGGTGACAGAATCTACTGATGCAGAATTGCCCACAAATTCATGAAATTGTGGGACTTACCTGCAGTATCCCATTAAATATTAGACTTGCTTTCTTGCAGGGTCATCCTTACAGTGTGTTTTACAGCATGTCTTTCAGTTTTGCTCAGGTAATTTTCTTCTGCTAATATATTCTCAGTGCCAGCTAGTGAGGTCTGCCTTTCTTGAGAAAAAACCCCAACTAATCCACTAAAAAATGCCTGAAAGGGTGAAATAATTATGCAGTTAAGTTGTATGTAGTTTTTGTGACCTGAGAAAAATGTAGAAAAGTTAAGTATTTTATTGAACCTGAATGTTCTACAAAGTGAAAATGGAGTTGGAGTTTGCTTTCTTCTGTATTGCCATTATCTGCCATGCATTACTTTACTGTCCGTGTCTGCTCTCTTCTTGTAAAGGGAGAACTGATGTTTGAATATGACTGCTGCTTTTTTTGCTCTGAGTAAAGGATTTATGCCAGTTGAAAAAAAAAAAAAAAAAACAAAAGGCAAAAGCTGTCTGAATTTCCAGTGTACTTGTAAAATATGTGGTAGTGTTTGCAGAAACAGTATTTAAGTTTGAGACAGGTGGGTAAATCTCAGTCCATGCATTCGAGGGCATATTTGAGCCACTAGATGTAAGGTCTGAAATAACAGAATGGTGTCATGTGGTAATTACAGGCTTTGAAATGTGGATCCATTTTAACATTTTATTAGTTTACACTAGCCTAAAAAAGAATTGGAAACTCAACACTTCTAATCTGTTTTCCCACAGCTGTTAGGTTTTTCATGTATTTTTTCCCCTTCTTTTCTTTTGAATAGGATACCTCACATATGTAAAACTCATGAATCTGCTTTAAGTCTTTTTTTACAAGTGACATTGTTGCAGGTGAATTTTTCCCCTTTTCATCTTTAATGAAACTGGTGAATGTTGAGTCATCTGCTCTGAAGCAGATGAGCCCTCAAAGCTCATGGCTTGGAGCTGGAGTTTTTCAGCTGTGTAAACAGATTTGAGTGCATTGCCAACAAAAATACAATTAATTTCTGTCTAAAATTAGAGGCCATAGTTTACTATTTATAAAGATTTAATGATAGCAATGACTATCTATGCTCCTGTGATCGGAACATTTTTTTTCCAAATTAGAAATATTCGGTAATAATTACTTTAGTAATTAATGATGATCTCTTGAGTTCAGTGGCAAATTTTTAAGATCACTTTTTCCATCATGAGTTTTTAATTTGCTTTCTTATGGGGTACCCCACTGCAATTAAGGAGTTAAAGAAAGACTTGATTGAAATACTTTTTCATTTGCATGTTATGCAGCATAAGAAATACTTTGTAATACCACGGGAGGTTTTTTTCAGTGCAGTTCTCGTTAACCTTTGGCTTAGCAAACAGGACAACTAAATAGACTTGGCATAATTGGATTCCTGTATCATCTTGAGTCTCTTATGAACCTGCCAGACTACAGTCTTCTGACATTATCAGGAAATTTAGTGGAGTCAATAGTAATTTAAAACATTGTTGCTTCATCTCCCTTCAGAGTTAAGATATGTTCTCTGCTTGTACTACCTAATGGAATATGGGATACTGTATGAATTGTCAATAACTCTTTCAGATCCTTTTGCACACTTTCACCGGGGAAATGGGTATCAAAACCTCCCCATGCAGGAGAATGTTTTCGTGCTGTGACAGTTTGATTGTGGGAAACAAGGCGCAAACAGGCCGTGCAAATCTCGTTTCACCGTTCAGCAAGGACAAGTTTTCGCTTTTATTGAGTCTGAATGACTTTATTGCCACAAATTATATCTGTTCTGCTCATTAGAGTTCAAAGTAAGAGTTTTAACTCCTTTTCTTTTAAATGCATTTATGTAAGTAAATCTTTAAAATATTCAAAATGTTAATTTATCTATTTTTGCACATATAGCGTCAAGTGATACAGTGAAGTCTTGAAAATAATCCTAGAAAATAAAAAAAATAATTATAATTTACTTAAAATACATTCATAATATGGTCTCAATTTTTATTTCGGATTTTGTAGCAAGCTTAGCATTGCAGAGTTTGTAAGATGAGAGCCATGCTAGAATAATTTAGTAAAATTTCTGAAATTTATTCCAATTTTTGTTTATGCTCTATTGGCCAAAATTCTAGACTTCCACTGGTAATTACCACTAGTGTCAAATGGAATGAGCAATTTTCAAATATGTGTTCACTGGAAAAAAAAATCTCAGATCAGTTGTAGGTGATGTTTTAATTACAGTTTTTACATGGTGGAAGCATTGTGATTTTATTTATATGTATGGGTGATTTTTTGGGTGTTAGTTTTATGTGTATATGTTTGAGGTAAAACTCTTTTTCTCCCATGAGGTCCCTGAGTTTTGATTTATTTCAGTAGAATGAGTTGTTGTCTGTGATGTTTCATTTTTTTTTTTTTTGGTGGCATAGAACAACACACTATAGAGGAAGAAGGAGAGAGTTTGTTTTCTTGCTGCTTTTTGTTCTTGGTATTTAAGCTACAGGGTTTTTTCTTAATCGGTTCATTGTTTTAAGTCATTTCAGCGCAGCAGTGACAAATCCTGCTTCTTTGTAAGTAACCGCAGTGAGCTTGTCAAAATGGAACATATTTCTGCATCAAAAAGATGTAATAGTTCCAGGGTGAGGTTTGAGGAGGGGAAAGGGGGGAGAGACAAGCCAGAAGATGAAGTGCCTGGTGGTGTAACTGTGCCCTGGCACACGGATCCCATCCAGGGAACTCCTCATCCAACCTTCCGCCTGCTACCGGCAGCGCTCTGTTCCCAAAGCAGCGCCGTTGGCCAAGACCTTGAGTCCTCCTTTCTAATCAAGTGACTCCACTTGTTCATGCTGTAGGTGAGCCATTGGATATTTGCTTGGGCAGAGGTAGGTGCACACTGACAAGTTACTCAGCTGTGGTGCTGCACAGTCACACTTGAGGCAGGACAAATGTGTTGCCACTGACACACTGAGGGTCTGCATCATCCCTTGGGAGCACAACCACCTTTATCCCCTGTGAGCAAGACCACCTTCCCTTCTGTGGTGGCTGTAGCAGATGTGGTTGACGTTCCTCAGCTGAATTTAGTAGAGAATTCTGGGCTATAAAAAAAATCTCAAACAGTTATGGATGATCTAATTAGCATTGCTGTTGTATTTAGCTATTTCATTGCTAAATACTAAGCACGGCATCTGCACAAATAGAAATTAAAAATGATGATAAATAAGGTTGTGGTACAAAGTGAAACCATTTATGACACTTTTTGGCTG